>NC_064646.1:548232668-550732668 GCF_023864345.2 Schistocerca serialis cubense | reverse complement strand
AACTGATAGTTTATTAAATACGTTGAGCACCACCTAGTTACGATGGAACATTCAAATTGCGTCGCGATCCAATACATCGTCCTCCAGCCGACTTGTATCCAAGGGGATATTGCAGTCTTGGGCATCATATGATCCTTCTCCTGAGAGTAGATTTTCGAATCCGACGCAAAACTGATAGTCAATTGTAACGTTCAGGGCCTCCTAATGACGATGGAACACTCTAATTGCGTCGAGATTCAATACATCGTCCTTCAGCCGACTTGTCTCCAACGGTCTATTGCTGCCTCGGACACCTTATCGTCGGTCTCCTGTGAGTCTAGATTTTCGAATCCGACGCAGAACTGATAGTTAATTGTAGCCTTCAGGGCCTCCTAATGACGATGGTACACTCAAATTGCGTCGAGGTAAATACATCGTCCTCCAGCCGAGTTGTCTCCAAGGGTCTATTGCAGCCTCGGGCACCTTATGATCGTTCTCCAGTGACTCTAGATTTTCGAATCCGACGCAAAACTGATAGTTAATTGTAACGTTCGGTGCCTCCTAATGACGAAGGAAAACTCAAATTGCGTCGCGATTCAATACTTCGTCCTCCAGCGGACTGGTCTCCAAGGGGAAATTGCTGCCTCGGTCAACTTATGGTCCGTCTCCAGTGAGTCTAGATTTTCGAATCCGACGCGAAACTGATTGTTAATTGTAATGTTCAGGGCCACCTAATGACGATGGAACATTCAAATTTCGTCGAGATTCAATACATCGGCCTCCAGCCGACTTGTCTCCAAGGGTCTATTGCTGCCTCGGGCACCATATGGTCGTTCTCCTGTGAGTCTAGATTTTCGAATCCGACGCAAAACTGAGAGTTAATTGTAACGTTCAGGGCCTCCTAATGACGATTTAGCACTCAAATTGCGTCGCGATTCAATACATCGTCCTCCAGCGGACTGGTCTCCAAGGGGATATTGCTGCCTCGGGCACCTTATGGTCCGTCTCCAGTAAGTCTAGATTGTCGAATCCGACGCAAAACTGATAGTTAATTGTTACGTTCAGGGCCTCCTAATGACGATGAACACTCAAATTGCGTCGAGATTCAATACCACAGCCTCCAGCCGACTTGTCTCCAAGGCTCTATTGCTGCCTCGGGCACCATATGGTCGTTCACCTGTGAGTCTAGATTTTCGAATCCGACGCAAAACTGATACGTAATTGTAACGTTCAGGTCCTCCTAATGGCGATGGAGCACTCAAATTGCGGCGCGATTCAATACATTGTCCTCCACTGGACTGGTCTCCAAGGGGATGTAGCTGCCTCGGGCACCTTATGGTCCGTCTCCAGTAAGTCTAGATTTTCGAATCCGACGCAAAACTGATAGTTAATTGTAACGTTCAGGGCCACCTAATGACGATGGCACACTCAAATTGCGTCGAGATTCAATACATCGTCCTTTTGCCGACTTGTCTCCAAAGGTATATTGCTGTCTCGGGCACCATATGATCCTTCTCCTGAGAGTAGATTTTCGAATCCGACGCAAAACAGATTGTTAATTGTAACGTTTAGGGCCTCCTAATGACGATGGAACACTCAAATTGCGTCGAGATTCAATACATCGTTCTCCAGCCGACTTGTTTCCAAGGGTCTATTGCAGCCTCGGGCACCTTATGATCGTTCTCCTGTGGGTCTAGATTTTCGAATCAGACGCAAAACTGATACGTAATTGTAACGTCCAGGGCCTCCTAATGGCGATGGAGCACTCAAATTGCGGCGCGATTCAATACATTGTCCTCCACTGGACTGGTCTCCAAGGGGATGTAGCTGCCTCGGGCACCTTATGGTCCGTCTCCAGTAAGTCTAGATTTTCGAATCCGACGCAAAACTGATAGTTAATTGTAACGTTCAGGGCCTCCTAATGACGATGGAACACTAAAATTGCGTCGCGATCGATACATCGTCCTCCAGCGGACTTGTCTCCAAGGGGATATTGCTGCCTCGGGCACCTTATGGTCCGTCTCCAGTAAGTCTAGATTTTGGAATCCGACGCACAACTGATTGTTAATTGTAACGTTCAGAGCCTCCTAATGACGATGGAACATTCAAATTGCGTTGAGATTCAATACATCGGCCTCCAGCCGACTTGTCTCCAAGGCTCTATTGCTGCCTCGGGCACCATATGATCCTTCTCCTGTGAGTAGATTTTAGAATCCGACGCTAAACTGATAGTTTATTAAATACGTTGAGCACCACCTAGTTACGATGGAACATTCAAATTGCGTCGCGATCCAATACATCGTCCTCCAGCCGACTGGTATCCAAGGGGACATTGCAGTCTCGGGCATCATATGATCCTTCTCCTGTGAGTAGATTTTCGAATTGCACGCAAAACTGATAGTTAATTGTAACGTTCAGGGCCTCCTAATGACGATGGAACACTCTAATTGCGTCGAGATTCAATACATCGTCCTTCAGCCGACTTGTCTCCAACGGTCTATTGCTGCCTCGGGCACCTTATCGTCGCTCTCCTGTTAGTCTAGATTTTCGAATCCGACGCAGAACTGATAGTTAATTGTAGCTTTCAGGGCCTCCTAATGACGATGGTACCCTCAAATTGCGTCGAGGTAAATACATCGTCCTCCAGCCGACTTGTCTCCAAGGGTCTATTGCAGCCTCGGGCACCTTATGATCGTTCTCCAGTGACTCTAGATTTTCGAATCCGACGCAAAACTGATAGTTAATTGTAACGTTCGGTGCCTCCTAATGACGAAGGAAAACTCAAATTGCGTCGCGATTCAATACTTCGTCCTCCAGCGGACTGGTATCCAAGGGGAAATTGCTGCCTCGGTCAACTTATGTTCCGTCTCCAGTGAGTCTAGATTTTCGAATCCGACGCGAAACTGGTTGTTAATTGTAATGTTCAGGGCTTCCTAATGACGATGGAACACTCAAAATGCGTCGATATTCAATACATCGGCCTCCAGCCGACTTGTCTCCAAGGGGATATTGCTGCGTCGGGCACGTTATGGTCCGCCTCCAGTAAGTCTAGATATTCGAATCCGACGCAAAACTGATAGTTAATTGTAACGTTCAAGTCCACCGAATGACGATGGCACACTCAAATTGCGTCGAGACTCAATACATCGTCCTTCAGCCGACTTGTCTCCAAGGGTATATTGCTGTCTCGGGCACCATATGATCCTTCTCCTGAGAGTAGATTTTCGAATCCGACGCAAAACTGATTGTTAATTGTAACGTTCAGGGCCACCTAATGACGATGGAACATTCAAATTTCGTCGAGATTCAATACATCGGCCTCCAGCCGACTTGTCTCCAAGGGTCTATTGCTGCCTCGGGCACCATATGGTCGTTCTCCTGTGAGTCTAGATTTTCGAATCCGACGCAAAACTGAGAGTTAATTGTAACGTTCAGGGCCTCCTAATGACGATTTAGCACTCAAATTGCGTCGCGATTCAATACATCGTCCTCCAGCGGACTGGTCTCCAAGGGGATATTGCTGCCTCGGGCACCTTATGGTCCGTCTCCAGTAAGTCTAGATTGTCGAATCCGACGCAAAACTGATTGTTAATTGTAACGTTCAGGGCCTCCTAATGACGATGGAACATTCAAATTGCGTCTAGATTCAATACCACAGCCTCCAGCCGACTTGTCTCCAAGGCTCTATTGCTGCCTCGGGCACCATATAGTCGTTCACCTGTGAGTCTAGATTTTCGAATCCGACGCAAAACTGATAGTTAATTGTAACGTTCAGGGCCTCCTATTGACGATGGAACACTCAAATTGAGTCGCGATTCAATACATCGTTCTCCAGCGGACTGGTCTCCAAGGGGATATTGCTGCCTCGGGCACCTTTCGGTGCGTCTCCAGTATGTCTAGATTTTCGAATCCGACGCAAAACTGATAGTTAATTGTAACGTTCAGGGCCACCTAATGACCATGGAACGTTCAAATTGCGTCGAGATTCAATACATCGGCCTCCAGCCGACTTGTATCCAAGGGGATATTGCTGCCTCGGGCACCATATGATCCTTCTCCTGTGAGTAGATTTTCGAATCCGACGCTAAACTGATAGTTTATTGTAACGTTGAGCACCACCTAGTTACGATGGAACACTCAAATTGCATCGCGATCCAACACATCGTCCTTTTGCCGACTTGTCTCCAAGTGTCCAATGCTGCCTGGGGCACCTTATGATCGTTCTCCTGTGAGTCTAGATTTTCGAATCCAACGCAAAACTGATAGGTAATTGTAACGTTCAAGGCATCCTAATGATGATGGAGCACTCAAATTGCGTCGCGATTCAATACATCGTCCTCCAGCCGACTTGTATCCAAGGGGATATTGCTGTCTCAGGCACCATATGATCCTTCTCCTGAGAGTAGATTTTCGAATCCGACGCAAAACAGATTGTTAATTGTAACGTTCAGGGCCTCCTAATGACGATGGAACACTCAAATTGCGACGAGATCCAATACATCGTCCTTCAGCCGACTTGTCTCCAAAGGTCTAATGCTGCCTCGGGCACCTCATGATTGTTCTCCTGTGAGTCTAGATTATCGAACCCGACGCAAAACTGATAGTTAATAGTAACGTTCAGGGCCACCTAATGACCCTGGAACATTCAAATTGCGTCGAGATTCAATACATCGGCCTCCAGCCGACTTGCCTCTAAGGGTCTATATCTGCCTCGGGCACCATGTGGTAGTTCCCCTGTGAGTCTAGATTTTCTAATCCGACGCAAAACTGATTGTTAATTGTACCGTTCAGGGCCTCCTAATGACGATTTAGCACTCAAATTGCGTCGCGATTCAATACATCGTCCTCCAGCGGACTGGTCTCCAAGGGGATATTGCTGCCTCGGGCACCTTATGGTCCGTCTCCAGTAAGTCTAGATTTTCGAATCCGACACAAAACTGATAGTTAATTGTAACGTTCAGGGCCTCCTAATGACGATGGAACACTCAAATTGAGTCGCGATTCAATACATAGTTCTCCAGCGGACTGGTCTCCAAGGGGATATTACTGCCTCGGGCACCATATGATCCTTCTCCTGTGAGTAGATTTTCGAATCCGACGCTAAACTGATAGTTTATTGTAACGTTGAGCACCACCTAGTTACGATGGAACACTCAAATTGCATCGCGATCCAATACATCGTCCTCCAGCCGACTTGTCTCCAAGTGTCTAATGCTGCCTGGGGCACCTTATGATCGTTCTCCTGTGAGTCTAGATTTTCGAATCCAACGCAAAACTGATAGGTAATTGTAACGTTCAAGGCATCCTAATGATGATGGAGCACTCAAATTGCGTCGCGATTCAATACATCGTCCTCCAGCCGACTTGTATCCAAGGGGATATTGCTGTCTCGGGCATCATATGATCCTTCTCCTGTGAGTAGATTTTCGAATTGCACGCAAAACTGATAGTTAATTGTAACGTTCAGGGCCTCCTAATGACGATGGAACACTCTAATTGCGTCGAGATTCAATACATCGTCCTTCAGCCGACTTGTCTCCAAGGGTCTATTGCTGCCTCAGGCACCTTATCGTCGTTCTCCTGTGAGTCTAGATTTTCGAATCCGACGCAGAACTGATAGTTAATTGTAGCCTTCAGGGCCTCCTAATGACGATGGTACACTCAAATTGCGTCGAGGTAAATACATCGTCATCCAGCCGACTTGTCTCCAAGTGTCTATTGCAGCCTCGGGCACCTTATGATCGTTCTCCAGTGACTCTAGATTTTCGAATCCGACGCAAAACTGATAGTTAATTGTAACGTTCAAGGCCTCCTAATGACGAAGGAAAACTCAAATTGCGTCGCGATTCAATACATCGTCCTCCAGCGAACTGGTCTCCAAGGGGATATTGCTGCCACGGTCAACTTATGGTCCGTCTCCAGTGAGTCTAGATTTTCGAATACGACGCGAAACTGATTGTTAATTGTAATGTTCAGGGCTTCCTAATGACGATGGAACACTCAAATTGCGTCGAGATTCAATACATCGGCCTCCAGCCGACTTGTCTCCAAGGGGATATTGCTGCCTCGGGCACCTTATGGTCCTTCTCCTGAGAGTAGATTTTCGAATCCGACGCAAAACTGATTGTTAATTGTAACGTTCAGAGCCTCCTAATGACGATGGAACACTCAAATTGCGTCGAGATTCAATATATGGTCCTCCAGCCGACTTATATCCAAGGGTCTATTGCAGCCTCGGGCACCTTATGGTCGTTCTCCTGTGAGTCTAGATTTTCGAATCCGACCCAAAAATGATAGTTTATTGTAACGTTCAGGGCCTCGTAATGACGATGGAATACTCAAATTGCGTCGAGATTCAATACATCGTCCTTCAGTCGACTTGTCTCCAAGGGTCTATTGCTTCCTCGGGCACCTTATTGTCGTTCTCCTGTGAGTCTAGATTTTTGATTCCGACGCAAAATTGATTGTTAATTGTATCGTTCAGGGCCTCCTAATGACGATCGAACACTCAAATTGCGTCGAGATTAAATATATCGTCCTCCAGCCGACTTATATCCAAGGGGATATTGCTGTCTCGGGCACCATATGATCCTTCTCCTGTGAGTAGATTTTCGAATCCAACGCTAAACTGATAGTTAATTGTAACGATCAGGGCTTCCTAATGACGATGGAACACGCAAATTGCGTCGAGATTCAATACATCGTCATCCAGCCGACTTGCTCCAAGGGGCTATTGCAGCCTCGGGCACCATATGGTCATTCTCCTGTGAGTCTAGATTTTCGAACCCGACGCAAAACTCATAGTTAATTGTAACGTTCAGGGCCACCTAATGACCATGGAACATTCAAATTGCGTCGAGTTTCAATACATCGGCCTCCAGCCGACTTGTCTCCAAGGGTCTATTGCTGCCTCGGGAACCATATGGTCGTTCTCCTGTGAGTCTAGATTTTCTAATCCGACGCAAAACTGATTGTTAATTGTAACGTTCAGGGCCCCCTAATGACGATGGACCACTCAAATTGCGTCGCGATTCAATACATCGTCCTCCTGCGGACAGGTCTCAAAGGGGATATTGCTGCCTCGGGCACCTTATTGTCCGTCTCCAGTAAGTCTAGATTTTCGAATCCGACGCAAAACTGATAGTTAATTGTAACGTTCAGTGCCTCCTACTGAAGATGGAACACTCAAATTGTGTGGCGATCCAATACATCGTCCTTCTGCCGACTTGAATTCAAGGGTCTTTTGCTGCCTCGAGCACCTTATGATCGTTCTCCTATGAGTCTAGATTTTCGAACCCGACGCAAAACTGATAGTTAATTGTAATGTTCAGGGCCTCCTAATGACGATGGTATACTCAAATTGCGTCGAGGGCAATACATCGTCCTCCAGCCGACTTGTATCCAAGGGTCTATTGCAGCCTCGGGCACCTTATGGTCGTTCTTCTGTGAGTCTAGATTTTCGAATCCGACGCATAACTGATAGTTTATTGTAACGTTGAGCGCCTACTAGTTACGATGGATCACTCAAATTGCGTCGCGATCCAATACATCGTCCTCCAGCCGACCTGTCTCCAAGGGTCTATTGCTGCCTGGCGCACCTAATGATCGTTCTCCTGTGGGTCGAGATTTTCGAATCCAACGCAAAACTGATAGTTAATTGTAACGTTCAAGGCATCCAAATGATGATGGAGCACTCAAATTGCGTCGCGATTCAATACATCGTCCTCCAGCCGACTTGCTGTCTCGGGCATCATATGATCCTTCTCCTGTGAGTAGATTTTCGAATTGCACGCAAAACTGATAGTTAATTGTAACGTTCAGGGCGTCCTAATGACGATGGATCACTCTAATTGCGTCGAGATTCAATACATCGTCCTTTTGCCGACTTGTCTCCAAGGGTATATTGCTGTCTCGGGCACCATATGATCCTTCTCCTGAGAGTAGATTTTCGAATCCGACGCAAAACTGATTGTTAATTGTAACGTTCAGGGCCTCCTAATGACGATAGAACACTCAAATTGCGTCGAGATTCAATACATCGTCCTTTAGTCGACTTGTCTCCAAGGGTCTAATGCTTCCTCGGGCACCTTATTGTCGTTCTCCTGTGAGTCTAGATTTTCGATTCCGACGCACAACTGATTGTTAATTGTAACGTTCAGGGCCTCCTAATGACGATGGAACACTCAAATTGCGTCTAGATTCAATATATCGTCCTCCAGCCGACTTATATCCAAGGGTTTATTGCAGCCTCGGGCACCTTATGGTCGTTCTCCTGTGAGTCTAGATTTTCGAATCCGACCCAAAAATGATAGTTTATCGTAACGTTCAGGGCCTCCTAATGACGATGGAATACTCAAATTGCGTCGAGATTCAATATATCGTCCTCCAGCCGACTTATATCCAACGGGATATAGCTGTCTCGGGCACCATATGATCCTTCTCCTGTGAGTGGATTTACGAATCCAACGCTAAACTGATAGTTAATTGTAACGTTCAGGGCCTCCCAATGACGATGGAACAGTCAAATTGCGTCGAGATTCAATACATCGTCCTTCAGTCGACTTGTCTCCAAGGGTCTATTGCTTCCTCGGGCACCTTATTGTCGTTCTCCTGTGAGTCTAGATTTTTGATTCCGACGCAAAATTGATTGTTAATTGTATCGTTCAGGGCCTCCTAATGACGATCGAACACTCAAATTGCGTCGAGATTAAATATATCGTCCTCCAGCCGACTTATATCCAAGGGGATATTGCTGTCTCGCGCACCATATGATCCTTCTCCTGTGAGTAGATTTTCGAATCCAACGCTAAACTGATAGTTAATTGTAACGATCAGGGCTTCATAATGACGATGGAACACGCAAATTGCGTCGAGATTCAATACATCGTCATCCAGCCGACTTGCTCCAAGGGGCTATTGCAGCCTCGGGCACCATATGGTCATTCTCCTGTGAGTCTAGATTTTCGAACCCGACGCAAAACTCATAGTTAATTGTAACGTTCAGGGCCACCTAATGACCATGGAACATTCAAATTGCGTCGCGTTTCAATACATCGGCCTCCAGCCGACTTGTCTCCAAGGGTCTATTGCTGCCTCGGGAACCATATGGTCGTTCTCCTGTGAGTCTAGATTTTCTAATCCGACGCAAAACTGATTGTTAATTGTAACGTTCAGGGCCCCCTAATGACGATGGACCACTCAAATTGCGTCGCGATTCAATACATCGTCCTCCTGCGGACAGGTCTCAAAGGGGATATTGCTGCCTCGGGCACCTTATTGTCCGTCTCCAGTAAGTCTAGATTTTCGAATCCGACGCAAAACTGATAGTTAATTGTAACGTTCAGTGCCTCCTACTGAAGATGGAACACTCAAATTGTGTGGCGATCCAATACATCGTCCTTCTGCCGACTTGAATTCAAGGGTCTTTTGCTGCCTCGAGCACCTTATGATCGTTCTCCTATGAGTCTAGATTTTCGAACCCGACGCAAAACTGATAGTTAATTGTAATGTTCAGGGCCTCCTAATGACGATGGAACACTCAAATTCCGTCGAGATTCAATACATCATCCATAAGCCGACTTGTCTCCAAGGGTCTATTGCTTCCTCGGGCACCTTATGGTCGTTCTCCTGTGAGTCTATATTTTCGAATCCAACGCAGAACAGATAGTTAATTGTAACTTTCAGGGCCTCCTAATGACGATGGTATACTCAAATTGCGTCGAGGGCAATACATCGTCCTCCAGCCGACTTGTATCCAAGGGTCTATTGCAGCCTCGGGCACCTTATGGTCGTTCTTCTGTGAGTCTAGATTTTCGAATCCGACGCATAACTGATAGTTTATTGTAACGTTGAGCGCCTACTAGTTACGATGGATCACTCAAATTGCGTCGCGATCCAATACATCGTCCTCCAGCCGACCTGTCTCCAAGGGTCTATTGCTGCCTGGCGCACCTAATGATCGTTCTCCTGTGGGTCGAGATTTTCGAATCCAACGCAAAACTGATAGTTAATTGTAACGTTCAAGGCATCCAAATGATGATGGAGCACTCAAATTGCGTCGCGATTCAATACATCGTCCTCCAGCCGACTTGCTGTCTCGGGCATCATATGATCCTTCTCCTGTGAGTAGATTTTCGAATTGCACGCAAAACTGATAGTTAATTGTAACGTTCAGGGCGTCCTAATGACGATGGATCACTCTAATTGCGTCGAGATTCAATACATCGTCCTTTTGCCGACTTGTCTCCAAGGGTATATTGCTGTCTCGGGCACCATATGATCCTTCTCCTGAGAGTAGATTTTCGAATCCGACGCAAAACTGATTGTTAATTGTAACGTTCAGGGCCTCCTAATGACGATAGAACACTCAAATTGCGTCGAGATTCAATACATCGTCCTTTAGTCGACTTGTCTCCAAGGGTCTAATGCTTCCTCGGGCACCTTATTGTCGTTCTCCTGTGAGTCTAGATTTTCGATTCCGACGCAAAACTGATTGTTAATTGTAACGTTCAGGGGCTCCTAATGACGATGGAACACTCAAATTGCGTCTAGATTCAATATATCGTCCTCCAGCCGACTTATATCCAAGGGTTTATTGCAGCCTCGGGCACCTTATGGTCGTTCTCCTGTGAGTCTAGATTTTCGAATCCGACCCAAAAATGATAGTTTATCGTAACGTTCAGGGCCTCCTAATGACGATGGAATACTCAAATTGCGTCGAGATTCAATATATCGTCCTCCAGCCGACTTATATCCAACGGGATATAGCTGTCTCGGGCACCATATGATCCTTCTCCTGTGAGTGGATTTTCGAATCCAACGCTAAACTGATAGTTAATTGTAACGTTCAGGGCCTCCCAATGACGATGGAACAGTCAAATTGCGTCGAGATTCAATACATCGTTCTTCAGCCGACTTGTCTCCAAGGGTCTATTGCTTCCTCGAGCACCGTATGGTCGTTCTCCTGTGAGTCTAGATTTTCGAATCCGACGCAAAACTGATAGTTAATTGTAACGTTCAGGCCCTCCTAATGACGATGGAACACTCAAATTGCGTCGCGATTCAATACATCGTTCTCCAGCGGACTGGTCTCCAAAGGGATATTGCTGCCTCGGGCACCTTATGGTGCGTCTCCAGTATGTCTAGATTTTCGAATCCGACGCAAAACTGATAGTTAATTGTAACGTTCAGGGCCACCTAATGACCATGGAACATTCAATTTGCGTCGAGATTCAATACATCGGCCTCCAGCCGACTTGTATCCAAGGGGATATTGCTGCCTCGGGCACCATATGATCCTTCTCCTGTGCGTGGATTTTCGAATCAAACGCTAAACTGATAGTTAATTGTAACGTTCAGGGCCTCCTAATGACGATGGAACACTCAAATTGCGTCGAGATTCAATACATCGTCCTTCAGTCGACTTGTCTCCAAGGGTCTATTGCTTCCTCGGGCACCTTATTGGCGTTCTCCTGTGAGTCTAGATTTTTGATTCCGACGCAAAACTGATTGTTAATTGTATCGTTCAGGGCCTCCTAATGACGATCGAACACTCAAATTGCGTCGAGATTAAATATATCGTCCTCCAGCAGACTTATATCCAAGGGGATATTGCTGTCTCGGGCACCATATGATCCTTCTCCTGTGAGTAGATTTTCGAATCCAACGCTAAACTGATAGTTAATTGTAACGATCAGGGCCTCCTAATGACGATGGAACACGCAAATTGCGTCGAGATTCAATACATCGTCGTCCAGTCGTCTTGCTCCAAGGGGCTATTGCAGCCTCGGGCACCTTATGGTCTTTCGCCTGTGAGTCTAGTTTTTGGAACCCGACGCAAAACTCATAGTTAATTGTAACGTTCAGGGCCACCTAATGACCATGGAACATTCAAATTGCGTCGAGTTTCAATACATCGGCCTCCAGCCGACTTGTCTCCAAGGGTCTATAGCTCCCTCGGGAACCATATGGTCGTTTTCCTGTGAGTCTAGATTTTCGAATCCGACGCAAAACAGATTGCTAATTGTAACGTTCAGGGCCTCCTAATGACGATGGAACACTGAAATTGCGTCGAGATTCAATACATCGTTCTCCAGCCAACTTGTCTCCAAGGGTCTATTGCAGCCTCGGGCACCTTATGATCGTTCTCCTGTGGGTCTAGATTTTCGAATCAGACGCAAAACTGATACGTAATTGTAACGTTCAGGGCCTCCTAATGACGATGGAGCACTCAAATTGCGGCGCGATTCAATACATTGTCCTCCACTGGACTGGTCTCCAAGGGGATGTAGCTGCCTCGGGCACCTTATGGTCCGTCTCCAGTAAGTCTAGATTGTCGAATCCGACGCAAAACTGATAGTTAATTGTAACGTTCAGAGCCTCCTAATGACGATGAACACTCAAATTGCGACGAGATCCAATACATCGTCCTTCAGCCGACTTGTCTCCAAAGGTCTATTGCTGCCTCGGGCACCTCATGATCGTTCTCCTGTGAGTCTAGATTTTCGAACCCGACGCAAAACTGATAGTTAATAGTAACGTTCAGGGCCACCTAATGACCCTGGAACATTCAAATTGCGTCGAGATTCAATACATCGGCCTCCAGCCGACTTGCCTCCAAGGGTCTATAGCTGCCTCGGGCACCATGTGGTCGTTCCCCTGTGAATCTAGATTTTCTAATCCGACGCAAAACTGATTGTTAATTGTAACCTTCAGGGCCTCCTAATGACGATTTAGCACTCAAATTGCGTCGCGTTTCAATACATCGTCCTCCAGCGGACTGGTCTCCAAGGGGATATTGCTGCCTCGTGCACCTTATGGTCCGTCTCCAGTAAGTCTAGATTTTCGAATCCGACACAAAACTGATAGTTAATTGTAACGTTCAGGGCCTCCTAATGACGATGGAACACTCAAATTGAGTCGCGATTAAATACATCGTTCTCCAGCGGACTGGTCTCTAAGGGGATATTGCTGCCTCGGGCACCTTATGGTGCGTCTCCAGTATGTCTAGATTTTCGAATCCGACGCAAAACTGATAGTTAATTGTAACGTTCAGGGCCACCTAATGACCATGGAACATTCAAATTGCGTCGAGATTCAATACATCGGCCTCCAGCCGACTTGTATCCAAGGGGATATTGCTGCCTCGGGCACCATATGATCCTTCTCCTGTGAGTAGATTTTCGAATCCGACGCTAAACTGACAGTTTATTGTATCGTTGAGCACCACCGAGTAACGATGGAACACTCAAATTGCATCGCGATCCAATACATCGTCCTCCAGCCGACTTGTCTCCAAGTGTCTAATGCTGCCTGGGGCACCTTATGATCGTTCTCCTGTGAGTCTAGATTTTCGTACCCAACGCTAAACTGATAGGTAATTGTAACGTTCAAGGCATCCTAATGATGATGGAGCACTCAAATTGCGTCGCGATTCAATACATCGTCCTCCAGCCGACTTGTATCCAAGGGGATATTGCTGCCTCGGGCACCATATGATCCTTCTCCTGTGAGTAGATTTTCGAATTGCACGCAAAACTGATAGTTAATTGTAACGTTCAGGGCCTCCTAATGACGATGGAACACTCAAATTGCGTCGCGATTCAATACATCGTTCTCCAGCGGACTGGTCTCCAAAGGGATATTGCTGCCTCGGGCACCTTATGGTGCGTCTCCAGTATGTCTAGATTTTCGAATCCGACGCAAAACTGATAGTTAATTGTAACGTTCAGGGCCACCTAATGACCATGGAACATTCAATTTGCGTCGAGATTCAATACATCGGCCTCCAGCCGACTTGTATCCAAGGGGATATTGCTGCCTCGGGCACCATATGATCCTTCTCCTGTGAGTGGATTTTCGAATCAAACGCTAAACTGATAGTTAATTGTAACGTTCAGGGCCTCCTAATGACGATGGAACACTCATATTGCGTCGAGATTCAATACATCGTCCTTCAGTCGACTTGTCTCCAAGGGTCTATTGCTTCCTCGGGCACCTTATTGTCGTTCTCCTGTGAGTCTAGATTTTTGATTCCGACGCAAAACTGATTGTTAATTGTATCGTTGAGGGCCTCCTAATGACGATCGAACACTCAAATTGCGTCGAGATTAAATATATCGTCCTCCAGCCGACTTATATCCAAGGGGATATTGCTGTCTCGGGCACCATATGATCCTTCTCCTGTGAGTAGATTTTCGAATCCAACGCTAAACTGATAGTTAATTGTAACGTTCAGGGCCACCTAATGACGATGGAACATTCAAATTTCGTCGAGATTCAATACATCGGCCTCCAGCCGACTTGTCTCCAAGGGTCTATTGCTGCCTCGGGCACCATATGGTCGTTCTCCTGTGAGTCTAGATTTTCGAATCCGACGCATAACAGAGTTAATTGTAACGTTCAGGGCCTCCTAATGACGATTTAGCACTCAAATTGCGTCGCGATTAAATACATCGTCCACCAGCGGACTGGTCTCCAAGGGGATATTGCTGCCTCGGGCACCTTATGGTCCGTCTCCAGTAAGTCTAGATTGTCGAATCCGACGCAAAACTGACAGTTAATTGTAACGTTCAGAGCCTCCTAATGACGATGAACACTCAAATTGCGACGAGATCCAATACATCGTCCTTCAGCCGACTTGTCTCCAAAGGTCTATTGCTGCCTCGGGCACCTCATGATCGTTCTCCTGTGAGTCTAGATTTTCGAACCCGACGCAAAACTGATAGTTAATAGTAACGTTCAGGGCCACCTAATGACCCTGGAACATTCAAATTGCGTCGAGATTCAATACATCGGCCTCCAGCCGACTTGCCTCCAAGGGTCTATAGCTGCCTCGGGCACCATGTGGTCGTTCCCCTGTGAATCTAGATTTTCTAATCCGACGCAAAACTGATTGTTAATTGTAACCTTCAGGGCCTCCTAATGACGATAAAGCACTCAAATTGCGTCGCGATTCAAGACATCGTCCTCCAGCGGACTGGTCTCCAAGGGGATATTGCTGCCTCGTGCACCTTATGGTCCGTCTCCAGTAAGTCTAGATTTTCGAATCCGACACAAAACTGATAGTTAATTGTAACGTTCAGGGCCTCCTAATGACGACGGAACACTCAAATTGAGTCGCGATTCAATACATCGTTCTCCAGCGGACTGGTCTCGGGCACCTTATGGTGCGTCTCCAGTATGTCTAGATTTTCGAATCCGACGCAAAACTGATAGTTAATTGCAACGTTCAGGGCCACCTAATGACGATGGAACACTCTAATTACGTCGAGATTCAATACATCGTCCTTCAGCCGACTTGTCTCCAAAGGTCTATTGCTGCCTGGGGCACCTTATGATCGTTCTCCTGTGAGTCTAGATTTTCGTATCCAACGCTAAACTGATAGGTAATTGTAACGTTCAAGGCATCCTAATGATGATGGAGCACTCAAATTGCGTCGCGATTCAATACATCGTCCTCCAGCCGACTTGTATCCAAGGGGATATTGCTGTCTCGGGCATCATATGATCCTTCTCCTGTGAGTAGATTTTCGAATTGCACGCAAAACTGATAGTTAATTGTAACGTTCAGGGCATCCTAATGACGATGGTACACTCAAATTGCGTCGAGGTAAATACATCGTCCTCCAGCCGACTTGTCTCCAAGGGTCTATTGCAGCCTCTGGCACCTAATGATCGTTCTCCAGTGACTCTAAATTTTCGAATCCGACGCAAAACTGATAGTTAATTGTAACGTTCAAGGCCTTCTAATGACGAAGGAAAACTCAAATTGCGTCGCGATTCAATACATCGTCCTCCAGCGGACTGGTCTCCAAGGGGATATTGCTGCCACGGTCAACTTATGGTCCGTCTCCAGTGCGTCTAGATTTTCAAATCCGACGCGAAACTGATTGTTAATTGTAATGTTCAGGGTTTCCTAATGACGATGGAACACTCAAATTGCGTCGAGATTCAATACATCGGCCTCCAGCCGACTTGTCTACTAGGGGATATTGCTGCCTCGGGCACCTTATGGTCCGCCTCCAGTAAGTCTAGATATTCGAATCCGACGCAAAACTGATAGTTAATTGTAACGTTCAAGTCCTGCTAATGACGATGGCACACTCAAATTGCGTCGAGATTCAATACATCGTCCTTTTGCCGACTTGTCTCCAAGGGTATATTGCTGTCTCGGGCACCATATGATCCTTCTCCTGAGAGTAGATTTTCGAATCCGACTCAAAACTGATTGTTAATTGTAACGTTCAGGGCCTCCTAATGACGATGGAACACTCAAATTGCGTCGAGATTCATAATATCGTCCTCCAGCCGACTTATATCCAAGGGGATTTTGCTGTCTCGGGCACCATATGATCCTTCTCCTGTGAGTGGATTTATGAATCCAACGCTAAACTGATAGTTAATTGTAACGTTCAGGGCCTCCTAATGACGATGGAACACTCAAATTGAGTCGCGATTCAATACATCGTTCTCCAGCGGACTGGTCTCCAAGGGGATATTGCTGCCTCGGGCACCTTATGGTGCGTCTCCAGTATGTCTAGATTTTCGAATCCGACGCAAAACTGATAGTTAATTGTAACGTTCAGGGCCCCCTAATGACGATGGAACACTCAAATTGCGTCGAGAATCAATATATGGTCCTCCAGCCGACTTATATCCAAGGGTCTATTGCAGCTTCGGGCACCTTATGGTCGTTCTCCTGTGAGTCTAGATTTTCGAATCCGACCCAAAAATGATAGTTTATTGTAACGTTCAGGGCCTCCTAATGACGATGGAACACTCAAATTGCGTCGAGATTCAATATATGGTCCTCCAGCCGACTTATATCCAAGGGTCTATTGCAGCCTCGGGCACCTTATGGTCGTTCTCCTGTGAGTCCAAATTTTCGAATCCGACCCAAAAATGATAGTTTATTGTAACGTTCAGGGCCTCCTAATGACGATGGAATACTCAAATTGCGTCGAGATTCAATATATCGTCCTCCAGCCGACTTATATCCAAGGGGATATTGCTGACTCGGGCACCATATGATCCTTCTCCTGTGAGTGGATTTTCGAATCAAACGCTAAACTGATAGTTAATTGTAACGTTCAGGGCCTCCTAATGACGATGGAACACTCAAATTGCGTCGAGATTCAATACATCGTCCTTCAGTCGACTTGTCTCCAAGGGTCTATTGCTTCCTCAGCCACTTTATTGTCGTTCTCCTGTGAGTCTAGATTTTTGATTCCGACGCAAAACTGATTGTTAATTGTATCGTTCAGGGCCTCCTAATGACGATCGAACACTCAAATTGCGACGAGATTAAATATATCGTCCTCCAGCCGACTTATATCCAAGGGGATATTGCTGACTCGGGCACCATATGATCCTTCTCCTGTGAGTAGATTTTCGAATCCAACGCTAAACTGATAGTTAATTGTAACGATCAGGGCCTCCTAATGACGATGGAACACGCAAATTGCGTCGAGATTCAATACATCGTCATCCAGCCGACTTGCTCCAAGGGGCTATTGCAGCCTCGGGCACCTTATTGTCCGTCTCCAGTAAGTCTAGATTTTCGAATCAGACGCAAAACTGATAGTTAATTGTACCGTTCAGTGCCTCCTAATGACGATGGAACACTCAAATTGCGTGGCGATCCAATACATCGTCCTTCTGCCGACTTGACTTCAAGGGTCTTTTGCTGCCTCGAGCACCTTATGATCGTTCTCCTATGAGTCTAGATTTTCTAATCCGACGCAAAACTGATTTTTAATTGTAACGTTCAGGGCCTCCTAATGACGATGGACCGCTCAAATTGCGTCGCGATTCAATACATCGTCCTCCAGCGGACAGGTCTCAAAGGGGATATTGCTGCCTCGGGCACCTTATTGTCCATCTCCAGTAAGTCTAGATTTTCGAATCCGACGCAAAACTGATAGTTAATTGTAACGTTCAGTGCCTCCTAATGACGATGGAACACTCAAATTGCGTGGCGATCCAATACATCGTCCTTCTGCCGACTTGACTTCAAGGGTCTTTTGCTGCCTCGAGCACCTTATGATCGTTCTCCTATGAGTCTAGATTTTCGAACCCGACGCAAAACTGATAGTTAATTGTAATGTTCAGGGCCTCCTAATGACGATGGAACACTCAAATTCCGTCTAGATGCAATACATCATCCATAAGCCGACTTGTCTCCAAGGGTCTATTGCTTCCTCGGGCACCTTATGGTCGTTCTCCTGTGAGTCTAGATTTTCGAATCCAACGCAGAACAGATAGTTAATTGTAACTTTCAGGGCCTCCTAATAACGATGGTACACTCAAATTGCGTCGAGGGCAATACATCGTCCTCCAGCCGACTTGAATCCAAGGGTCTATTGCAGCCTCGGGCACCTTATGGTCGTTCTCCTGTTAGTCTAGATTTTCGAATCCGACGCATAACTGATAGTTTATTGTAACGTTGAGCGCCTCCTAGTTACGATGGATCACTCAAATTGCGTCGCGATCCAATACATCGTCCTCCAGCCGACCTGTCTCCAAGGGTCTATTGCTGCCTGGCGCACCTTAAGATCGTTCTCCTGTGAGTCGAGATTTTCGAATCCAACGCAAAACTGATAGTTAATTGTAACGTTCAAGGCATCCAAATGATGATGGAGCACTCAAAATGCTTAGCGATTCAATACATTGTCCTCCAGCCGACTTGCTGTCTCGGGCATCATATGATCCTTCTCCTGTGAGTAGCTTTTCGAATTGCATGCAAAACTGATAGTTAATTGTAACGTTCAGGGCGTCCTAATGACGATGGAACACTCTAATTGCGTCGAGATTCAATACATCGGCCTCCAGCCGACTTGTCTCCAAGGGGATATTGCTGCCTCGGGCACCTTAAGGTCCGCCTCCAGTAAGTCTAGATACTCGAATCCGACGCAAAACTGATAGTTAATTGTAACGTTCAAGTCCACCTAATGACGATGGCACACTCAAATTGCGTCGAGATTCAATACATCGTCCTTTTGCCGACTTGTCTCTAAGGGTAAATTGCTGTCTCGGGCACCATATGATCCTTCTCCTGAGAGTAGATTTTCGAATCCGACGCAAAACTGATTGTTAATTGTAACGTTAAGTTCCTCCTAATGACGATGGAACACTCAAATTGAGTCGAGATTCAATACATCGTCCTTCAGTTGACTTGTCTCCAAGGGTCTAATACTTCCTCGGGCACCTTATTGTCGTTCTCCTGTGAGTCTAGATTTTCGATTCCGACGCAAAACTGATTGTTAATTGTAACGTTCAGGGCCTCCTAATGACGATGGAACACTCAAATTGCGTCGAGATTCAATATATCGTTCTTCAGCCGACTTATATCCAAGGGTCTATTGCAGCCTCGGGCACCGTATGGTCGTTCTCCTGTGAGTCTAGATTTTCGAATCCGACGCAAAACTGATAGTTAATTGTAACGATCAGGGCCTCCTAATGACGATGGAACACGCAAATTGCGTCGAGATTCAATACATCGTCATCCAGCCGACTTGCTCCAAGGGGCTATTGCAGCCTCGGGCACCTTATGTTCTTTCTCCTGTGAGTCTAGATTTTCGAACCTGACGCAAAACTCATAGTTAATTGTAACGTTCAGGGCCACCTAATGACCATGGAACATTCAAATTGCGTCGAGTTTCAATACATCGGCCTCCAGCCGACTTGCCTCCAAGGGTCTATTGCTGCCTCTGGCACCTTATGTTCTTTCTCCTGTGAGTCTAGATTTTCGAACCTGACGCAAAACTGATTGTTAATTGTAACGTTCAGGGCCTCCTAATGACGATGGACCACTCAAATTGCGTCGCGATTCAATACATCGTCCTCCAGCGGACAGGTCTCAAAGGGGATATTGCTGCCTCGGGCACCTTATTGTCCGTCTCCAGTAGGTCTAGATTTTCGAATCCGACGCAAAACTGATAGTTAATTGTAACGTTCAGTGCCTCCTAATGACGATGGAACACTCAAATTGCGTGGCGATCCAATACATCGTCCTTCTGCCGACTTGACTTCAAGGGTCTTTTGCTGCCTCGAGCACCTTATGATCGTTCTCCTATGAGTCTAGATTTACGAACCCGACGCAAAACTGATAGTTAATTGTAATGTTCAGGGCCTCCTAATGACGATGGAACACTCAAATTCCGTCGAGATTCAATACTTCATCCATAAGCCGACTTGTCTCCAAGGGTCTATTGCTTCCTCGGGCACCTTATGGTTGTTCTCCTGTGAGTCTAGATTTTCGAATCCAACGCAGAACAGATAGTTAATTGTAACTTTCAGGTTCTCCTAATGACAATGGTACACTCAAATTGCGTCGAGGGCAATACATCGACATCCAGCCGACTTGTATCCAAGGGTCTATTGCAGCCTCGGGCACCTTATGGTCGTTCTCCTGTGAGTCTAGATTTTCGAATCCGACGCATAACTGATAGTTTATTGTAACGTTGAGCGCCTCCTAGTTACGATGGATCACTCAAATTGCGTCGCGATCCAATACATCGTCCTCCAGCCGACCTGTCTCCAAGGGTCTATTGCTGCCTGGCGCACCTAATGATCGTTCTCCTGTGAGTCGAGATTTGCGAATCCAACGCATAACTGATAGTTAATTGTAACGTTCAAGGCATCCAAATGATGATGGAGCATTCAAATTGCGTCGCGATTCAATACATCGTCCTCCAGCCGACTTGCTGTCTCGGGCATCATATGATCCTTCTCCTGTGAGTAGATTTTCGAATTGCACGCAAAACTGATAGTTAATTGTAACGTTCAGGGCGTCCTAATGACGATGGAACACTCTAATTGCGTCGAGATTCAATACATCGTCCTTCAGCCGACTTGTCTCCAAGGGTCTATTGCTGCCTCAGGCACCTTATCATCGTTATCCTGTGAGTCTAGATTTTCGAATCCGACGCAGAACTGATAGTTAATTGTAGCCTTCAGGGCCTCCTAATGACGATGGTATACTCAAATTGCGTCGAGGTAAATACATCGTCCTCCAGCCGACTTGTCTCCAAGGGTCTATTGCAGCCTCGGGCACCTTATAATCGTTCTCCAGTGACTCTAGATTTTCGAATCCGACGCAAAACTGATAGTTAATTGTAACGTTCAAGGCCTCCTAATGACGAAGGAAAACTCAAATTGCGTCGCGATTCAATACATCGTCCTCCAGCGGACTGGTTTCCAAGAGGATATTGCTGCCACGGTCAATTTATGGTCCGTCTCCAGTGAGTCTAGATTTTCGAATCCGACGCGAAACTGATCCTTAATTGTAATGTTCAGGGCAAGGGTCTATTGCTGCCTCGGGCACCACATGGTCGTTCACCTGTGAGTCTAGATTTTCGAATCCGACGCAAGACTGATAGTTAATTGTAACGTTCAGGCCCTCCTAATGACGATGGAACACTCAAATTGCGTCGCGATTCAATACATCGTTCTCCAGCAAACTGGTCTCCAAAGGGATATTGCTGCCTCGGGCACCTTATGGTGCTTCTCCAGTATGTCTAGATTTTCGACCCCGACGCAAAACTGATAGTTCATTGTAACGATCAGGGCCTCCTAATAACGATGGAACACGCAAATTGCGTCGAGATTCAATACATCGTCATCCAGCCGTCTTGTCTCCAAGGGTCTATTGCAGCCTCGGGCACCTTATGGTCGTTCTCCTGTGAGTCTAGATTTTCAAATCCGACCCAAAAATGATATTTTATTGTAACGTTCATGGCCTCCTAATGACGATGGAATACTCAAATTGCGTCGAGATTCAATACGTCGACCTCCAGCCGACTTGTCTCCAAGGGTCAATTGCTGCCTCGGGCACCATATGGTCGTTCTCCTGTGAGTCTAGATTTACTAATCCGACGCAAAACCGATTGTTAATTGTAAGTTCAGGGCCTCCTAATGACGATGGAACACTGAAATTGCGTCGAGATTCAATATATCGTCCTCCAGCCGACTTGTATCCAAAGTGATATTGCTGTCACGGGCACCATGCGTTCCTTCACCTGAGAGTAGATTTTCGAATCCGACGCTAAACTGATAGTTAATTGTAACGTTCAGGGCCTCCTAATGACGATGGAACACTCAAATTGCGTCGAGAGTCAATACATCGGCCTCAAGCCTACTTGTCTCCAAGGGTCTATTGCTGTCTCGGGCACCATGCGTTCCTTCACCTGTGATTAGATTTTCGAAATTGACGCTAAACTGATAGTTAATTGTAACGTTCAGGGCCTCCTAATGACGATGGAACACTCAAATTGCGTCGAGATCCAATACAGCGCCTTTCAGCCAACTTGTCTCCAAGGGTCTATTGCTGCCTCGGGCACCTTATCGTCGTTCTCCTGTGAGTCTAGATTTTCGAATCCGACGCAGAACTGATAGTTAATTGTACTGTCCAGGGCCTCCTAATGACGATGGAACACTCAAATTGCGTCGCGATCCAAAACATCGTCCTTCTGCCGACTTTACTTCAAGGGTCTTTTGCTGCCTCGGGCACCTTATGATCGTTATCCTGTGAGTCTAGATTTTCGAACCCGACGCAAAACTGATTTTTAATTATACCGTTCAGGGCCTCCTAATTACGATGGAGCATTCAAATTGCGTCGCGATTCAATACATCGTCCTCCAGCGGACTGGTCTCCAAGGGGATATTGCTGCCTCCGGGCACCTTATGGTCCGTCTCCAGTAAGTCTAGATTTTCGAATCCGACGGAAAACTGATAGTTAATTGTAACGTTCAGGGCCTCCTAAAGACGATGGAGCAATCAAATTGCGTCGCGATACAATACAGCGTCCTCCAGCGGACTGGACTCCAATGGGATATTGCTGCCTCGGGCACCTTATGGTCCATCTCCAGTAAGTCTTGATGTTCGAATACGACGCAAAACTGATAGTTAATAGTAACGTTCAGGGCCTCCTAATGACGATGAACAATAAAATTGCGACGAGATCCAATACATCGTCCTTCAGCCGGCTTGTCTCCAAGGGTTTATTGCAGCCTCGGGCATCTTATGGTCGTAGTCCTGTGAATCTAGATTTTCTAATCCGACGCAAAACTGATTGTTAATTGTAACGTTCAGGGCCTCCTAATGACGATGGAACACTCAAATTGCGTCGATTTTCAATATATCGTCCTCCAGCCGACTTGTATCCAAGGGGATATTGCTGTCTCGGGCACCATATGATCCTTCTCCTGTGAGTAGATTTTCGAATCCGACGCTAAACTGATAGTTAATTGTAACGTTCATGGCCTCCTAATGACGATGGAACATTCAAATTGGGTCGAGATTCAATACATCGTCCTTCAGCCTTCTTGTCTCCAAGGGTCTATTGCTTCCTCGGGCACCTCATGGTCGTTCTCCTGTGAGTCTAGATTTTCGAATCGAACGCAGAACAGATAGTTAATTGTAACTTTCAGGGCCCCCTAATGACGATGGTACACTCAAATTGAGTCGAGATTCAATTAATCGTCATCCAGCCGACTTGTCTCCAAGGGTCTATTGCAGCCTCGGGCACCTTATGATCGTTCTCCTGTCAGTCTAGATTTTCGAACCCGACGCAAAACTGATAGTTAATTGTAACGTTCAGGGCCATCTAATGACCATGGAAGATTCAAATTGCGTCGAGATTCAATACATCGGCCTCCAGCCGACAAGTCTTCAAGGGTCTATTGCTGCCTCGGGCATCATATGGTCGTTCTCCTGTGAGTCTAGATTTTCGAATCCGACGCAAAACTGATTGTTAATTGTAACGTTCAGGGCCTCCTAATGACGATGGAACACTCAAATTGCGTCGAGATTCAATACATCGACCCATAGCCGACTTGTCTACAAGGGGATATTGCTGCCTCGGGCTTCATGTGGTCCGTCTCCTGTGAGTCGGGATTTTCGAAACCGACGCGAAACTGATAGTTAATTGTAACGTTCAGGGCCTCCTAATGACGATGGAGCACTCAAATTGCGTCGCGATTCAATACATCGTCCTCCAACGGACAGGTCTCCAAGGGGATATTGCTGCCTCGGGCACCTAGTGGTCCGTCTTCTGTGAGTCTAGATTTTCGAATCCGACGCAAAACTGTTTGTTAATTGTAACGTTCAGGGCCTCCTAATGACGATGGAACACTCAAATTGCGTCGAGATTCAGTACATCGTCCTTCAGCCGACTTGTCTCCAAGGTTCAATTGCTTCATCGGGCACCTTATGGTCGTTCTCCTGTGAGTCTAGATTTTCGAATCCGACGCAGAACTGATAGTTAATTGTAGCCTTCAGGGCCTCCTAATGACGATGGAACATTCCAATTGCGTCGAGATCCAATACATCGGCCTCCAGCCGACTTGTCTCCACTGGTCTATTGCTGCCTCGCGCGCCATATGGTCGTTCTCCTGTGAGTCTAGATTTGCGAATCCGACGCAGAACTGATAGTTAATTGTAACGTTCAGGGCCTCCTAATGACGATGAACACTCAAATTGCGACGAGATCCAATACATCGTCTTTCAGCCGACTTGTCTCCAAGAGTCTATTGCTGCCTCGGGCACCTTATGGTCCGTCTCCAGTAAATCTAGATTTTCGAATCCGACGCCTAACTGATAGTTAATTGTAATGTTCAGGACCTCCTAATGACGATGGATTACTCAAATTGCGTCGAGAGTCAATACATCGACCTCCAGCCGACTTGTCTACAAGGGGATATTGCTGCCTCGGGATCCATGTGGTTCGTCTTCTGTGAGTCGGGATTTTCGAATCCGACGCGAAACTGATAGTTAATTGTAACGTTCAGGGCCTCCTAATGACGAAGGAGCACTCAAATATCGTCGCGATTCAATACATCGTCCTCCAACGGACTGGTCTCCAAGGGGATATTGCTGCCTCGCGCACCTTATGGTCCGTCTCCAGTAAGTCTAGATTTTCGAATCCGACGCAAAACTGATAGTTAAATGTAACGTTGAGCGCCTCCTAGTTACGATGGAACACTCAAAATGCGTCGCGATCCAATACATCGTCCTCCAGCCGACTTGTATCCAAGGGGATATAGCTGTCTCGGGCACCATATGATCCTTCTCCTGAGAGTAGATTTTCGAATCCGACGCTAAACAGATAGTTAATTGAAACGTTCAGGGCCTCCTAATGACGATGAACACTAAAATTGCGACGAGATCCAATACATCGTCCTTCAGCCGACTTGTCTCCAAGGGTCTATTGCTGCCTCGGGCACCTTATGGTCCGTCTCCAGTAAGTCTACATTTTCGAATCCGACGCAAAACTGATAGTTAAATGTAACGTTCAGGGCCTCCTAATGACGATGAACACTCAAATTGCGACGTGATCCAATACAACGTCCTTCAGCCGACTTGTCTCCAAGGGTCTATTGCAGCCTCGGGCACCTTATGGTCGTTCTCCTGTGAGTCTAGATTTTCGAATCCAACGCAGAACAGATAGTTAATTGTAACTTTCAGTGCCTCCTAATGACGATGGTACACTCGAATTGAGTCGAGATTCAATACATCGTCCTCCAGCCGAATTGTCACCAAGGGTCTATTGCAGCCTCGGGCACCTTATGGTCGTTCTCCTGTGAGTCTAGATTTTCGAATCGAACGCAGAACAGATAGTTACTTGTAACTTTCAGGGCCTCCTAATGACGATGGTACACTCAAATTGAATCGAGATTCAATACATCGTTCTCCAGCGGACTGGTCTCCAAGGGGATATTGCTGCCTCGGACACCTTATGGTCCGTATCCAGTAAGTCTAGGTTTTCGAATCCGACGGAAAACTGATAGTTAATTGTAACGTTCAGGGCCTCCTAAAGACGATGGAGTACTCAAATTGCGTCGCGATTCAATACATCGTCCTCCAGCCGACTTGTCTCCAAGGGTCTATTGCTTCCTCGGGCACCTTATTGTCGTTCTCCTGTGAGTCTAGTTCTTCGATTCCGACGCTAAACTGATTGTTAATTGTAACGTTCATGGCCTCCTAATGTCGATGGAACACTCAAAATGCGTCGCGATCCAATACATCGTCCTCCAGCCGACTTGTATCCAAGGGGATATAGCTGTCACGGGCACCATATGATCCTTCTCCTGAGAGTAGATTTTCGAATCCGACGATAAACTGATAGTTAATTGTAACGTTCACGGCCTCCTAATGACGATGGAACACTCAAACTGCGTCGACATTCAATACAACGTCCTTCAGCAGACTTTGTCTCCAATGGTCTATTGCTTCCTCGGACACCTTATGGTCGTTCTCCTGTGAGTCTAGGTTTTCGAACCCGACGCAAAACTGATAGTTAATTGTAACGTTCAGGGCCATCTAATGACCATGGAACATTCAAATTGCGTTGAGATTCAATACATCGGCCTCCAGCCGACTTGGCTCCAAGGGTCTACTGCTGCCTCGGGCACCATGTGGTCCGTCTCCTGTGAGTCTAGATTTACTAATCCGACGCGTAACGTTGAGCGCCTGCTAGTTACGATGGAACACTCAAAATGCGTCGCGATCCAATACATCGTCCTCCAGCCAACTTGTATCCAAGGGGATATTGCTGTCTCGGGCACCATATGATCCTTCTCCTGAGAGTAGATTTTCGAATCCAGCGATTAACTGATAGTTAATTGTAACGTTCAGGGCCTCCTAATGACGACGGAACACTCAAACTGCGTCGAGATTCAATACATCGTCCTTTAGCCGACTTGTCTCCAAGGGTCTATTGCTTCCTCGGACCCCTTATGGTCGTTCTCCTGTGAGTCTAGATTTTCGAATCGAACGCAGAACAGATAGTTAATTGTAACTTTCAGGGCCTCCTAATGACGATGGTACACTCAAATTGAGTCGAGATCAATACATCGGCCTCCAGCAGACTTGTCTCCAAAAGTCTATAGCTGCATCGGGCACCATATGGTCGTTCTCCTGTGAGTAGATTTTCTAATCCGACTCAAAACTGATTTTTAATTGTAACGTTCAGGGCCTCCTAATGACGATGGAGCATTCAAATTGCGTCGCGATTCAATACATCGTCCTCCAGCGGACATGTCTCCAAGGGGATATTGCTGCCTCGGGCACCTTATGGTCCGTCTCCAGTGAGTCTAGATTTTCGATTCCGACGCTAAACTGATAGTTAATTGTAACGTTCAGGTCCTTCTAATGACGATGGATCACTCAAATTGCGTCGAGATTCAATATATCGTCCTCCAGCCGACTTGTTTCCAAGGGGATATTGCTGTCTCGGGCACCATATGATGCTTCTCCTGAGAGTAGATTTTCGAATCCGACGCAAAGCTGATAGTTAATTGTAACGTTCAGGTCCTCCTAATGACGATGGATCACTCAAATTGCGTCGAGATTCAATATATCGTCCTTCAGCCGACTTGTCTCCAATGGTCTATTGCTGCCTCGGGCACCTTATGGTCTGTCTCCAGTAAGTCTAGATTTTCGAATCGAACGCAGAACAGATAGTTAATTGTAACCTTCAGGTCCTCCTAATGACGATGGAACACTCAAATTGCGTCGAGATTCAATACGTCGACCTCCAGCCGACTTGTCTCCAAGGGTCTGCTGCTGCCTCGGGCACTTTATGATCGTTCTCATGTGAGTCTAGATTTTCGAACCCGTCGCAAAACTGATAGTTAGTTGTAGCGTTCAGGGCCTCCTAATGACGATGGAACACTCAAATTGCGTCGAGAGTCAATACATCGACCCCCAGCCGACTTGTCTACAAGGGGATATTGCTGCCTCGGGCTTCATGTGATCCGTCTCCTGTGAGTCGGGATTTTCGAAACCGACGCGAAACTGATAGTTAATTGTAACGTTCATAGCCTCCTAATGACGATGGAGCATTCAAATTGCGTCGCGATTCAATACAGCGTCTTCTGCCGACTTGATTTCATGGGTCTTTTGCTGCCTCGAGCACCTTATGATCGTTCTCCTGAGAGTCTAGATTTTCGAACCCGACGCAAACCCGATAGTTAATTGTAACGTTCAGGGCAACCTAATAACGATGGAACATTCAAATTGCGTCGAGATTCAATACATCGGCCTCCAGCCGACATGTCTCCAAGGGTCTATTGCTGCCTCGGGCATCATATGGTCGTTCTCCTGTGAGTCTAGATTTTCGAATCCGACGCAAAACTTATTGTTAATTGTAACGTTCAGGGCCTCCTAATGACGATGGAACACTCAAATTGCGTCGAGATTCAATACATCGGCCTCAAGCCGACTTGTCTCCAAGGGTCTATTGCTGTCTCGGGCACCATGCGTTCCTTCACCTGTGATTAGATTTTCGAAATTGACGCTAAACTGATAGTTAATTGTAACGTTCAGGTCCTCCTAATGACGATGGAACACTCAAATTGCGTCGAGATCCAATACAGCGCCTTTCAGCCAACTTGTCTCCAAGGGTCTATTGCTGCCTCGGGCACCTTATCGTCGTTCTCCTGTGAGTCTAGATTTTCGAATCCGACGCAGAACTGATAGTTAATTGTACTGTTCAGGGCCTCCTAATGACGATGGAACACTCAAATTGCGTCGCGATCCAAAACATCGTCCTTCTGCCGACTTTACTTCAAGGGTCTTTTGCTGCCTCGGGCACCTTATGATCGTAATCCTGTGAGTCTAGATTTTCGAACCCGACGCAAAACTGATTTTTAATTATACCGTTCAGGGCCTCCTAATGACGATGGAGCATTCAAATTGCGTCGAGTTTCAATATATCGTCCTCCAGCGGACTGGTCTCCAAGGGGATATTGCTGCCTCCGGGCACCTTATGGTCCGTCTCCAGTAAGTCTAGATTTTCGAATCCGACGGAAAACTGATAGTTAATTGTAACGTTCAGGGCCTCCTAAAGACGATGGAGCAATCAAATTGCGTCGCGATACAATACAGCGTCCTCCAGCGGACTGGACTCCAATGGGATATTGCTGCCTCGGGCACCTTATGGTCCATCTCCAGTAAGTCTTGATGTTCGAATACGACGCAAAACTGATAGTTAATAGTAACGTTCAGGGCCTCCTAATGACGATGAACAATAAAATTGCGACGAGATCCAATACATCGTCCTTCAGCCGGCTTGTCTCCAAGGGTTTATTGCAACCTCGGGCATCTTATGGTCGTAGTCCTGTGAATCTAGATTTTCTAATCCGACGCAAAACTGATTGTTAATTGTAACGTTCAGGGCCTCCTAATGACGATGGAACACTCAAATTGCGTCGAGTTTCAATACATCGTCCTTCAGCCTTCTTGTCTCCAAGGGTCTATTGCTTCCTCGGGCACCTCATGGTCGTTCTCCTGTGAGTCTAGATTTTCGAATCGAACGCAGAACAGATAGTTAATTGTAACTTTCAGGGCCCCCTAATGACGATGGTACACTCAAATTGAGTCGAGATTCAATAAATCGTCATCCAGCCGACTTGTCTCCAAGGGTCTATTGCAGCCTCGGGCACCTTATGATCGTTCTCCTGTGAGTCTAGATTTTCGAACCCGACGCAAAACTGATAGTTAATTGTAACGTTCAGGGCCACCTAATGACCATGGAAGATTCAAATTGCGTCGAGATTCAATACATCGGCCTCCAGCCGACAAGTCTTCAAGGGTCTATTGCTGCCTCGGGCATCATATGGTCGTTCTCCTGTGAGTCTAGATTTTCGAATCCGACGCAAAACTGATTGTTAATTGTAACGTTCAGGGCCTCCTAATGACGATGGAACACTCAAATTGCGTCGAGATTCAATACATCGACCCATAGCCGACTTGTCTACAAGGGGATATTGCTGCCTCGGGCTTCATGTGGTCCGTCTCCTGTGAGTCGGGATTTTCGAAACCGACGCGAAACTGATAGTTAATTGTAACGTTCAGGGCCTCCTAATGACGATGGAGCACTCAAATTGCGTCGCGATTCAATACATCGTCCTCCAACGGACAGGTCTCCAAGGGGATATTGCTGCCTCGGGCACCTAGTGGTCCGTCTTCTGTGAGTCTAGATTTTCGAATCCGACGCAAAACTGTTTGTTAATTGTAACGTTCAGGGCCTCCTAATGACGATGGAACACTCAAATTGCGTCGAGATTCAGTACATCGTCCTTCAGCCGACTTGTCTCCAAGGTTCAATTGCTTCATCGGGCACCTTATGGTCGTTCTCCTGTGAGTCTAGATTTTCGAATCCGACGCAGAACTGATAGTTAATTGTAGCCTTCAGGGCCTCCTAATGACGATGGAACATTCAAATTGCGTCGAGATCCAATACATCGGCCTCCAGCCGACTTGTCTCCACTGGTCTAACGCTGCCTCGCGCGCCATATGGTCGTTCTCCTGTGAGTCTAGATTTGCGAATCCGACGCAGAACTGATAGTTAATTGTAACGTTCAGGGCCTCCTAATGACGATGAACACTCAAATTGCGACGAGATCCAATACATAGTCTTTCAGCCGACTTGTCTCCAAGAGACTATTGCTGCCTCGGGCACCTTATGGTCCGTCTCCAGTAAATCTAGATTTTCGAATCCGACGCCTAACTGATAGTTAATTGTAATGTTCAGGACCTCCTAATGACGATGGATTACTCAAATTGCGTCGAGAGTCAATACATCGACCTCCAGCCGACTTGTCTACAAGGGGATATTGCTGCCTCGGGATCCATGTGGTTCGTCTTCTGTGAGTCGGGATTTTCGAATCCGACGCGAAACTGATAGTTAATTGTAACGTTCAGGGCCTCCTAATGACGAAGGAGCACTCAAATTGCGTCGCGATTCAATACATCGTCCTCCAACGGACTGGTCTCCAAGGGGATATTGCTGCCTCGCGCACCTTATGGTCCGTCTCCAGTAAGTCTAGATTTTCGAATCCGACGCAAAACTGATAGTTAAATGTAACGTTGAGCGCCTCCTAGTTACGATGGAACACTCAAAATGCGTCGCGATCCAATACATCGTCCTCCAGCCGACTTGTATCCAAGGGGATATAGCTGTCTCGGGCACCATATGATCCTTCTCCTGAGAGTAGATTTTCGAATCCGACGCTAAACAGATAGTTAATTGAAACGTTCAGGGCCTCCTAATGACGATGAACACTAAAATTGCGACGAGATCCAATACATCGTCCTTCAGCCGACTTGTCTCCAAGGGTCTATTGCTGCCTCGGGCACCTTATGGTCCGTCTCCAGTAAGTCTACATTTTCGAATCCGACGCAAAACTGATAGTTAAATGTAACGTTCAGGGCCTCCTAATGACGATGAACACTCAAATTGCGACGTGATCCAATACAACGTCCTTCAGCCGACTTGTCTCCAAGGGTCTATTGCAGCCTCGGGCACCTGATGGTCGTTCTCCTGTGAGTCTAAATTTTCGAATCCAACGCAGAACAGATAGTTAATTGTAACTTTCAGTGCCTCCTAATGACGATGGTACACTCGAATTGAGTCGAGATTCAATACATCGTCCTCCAGCCGAATTGTCACCAAGGGTCTATTGCAGCCTCGGGCACCTTATGGTCGTTCTCCTGTGAGTCTAGATTTTCGAATCGAACGCAGAACAGATAGTTACTTGTAACTTTCAGGGCCTCCTAATGACGATGGTACACTCAAATTGAATCGAGATTCAATACATCGTCCTCCAGCGGACTGGTCTCCAAGGGGATATTGCTGCCTCGGACACCTTATGGTCCGTATCCAGTAAGTCTAGGTTTTCGAATCCGACGGAAAACTGATAGTTAATTGTAACGTTCAAGGCCTCCTAAAGACGATGGAGTACTCAAATTGCGTCGCGATTCAATACATCGTCCTCCAGCCGACTTGTCTCCAAGGGTCTATTGCTTCCTCGGGCACCTTATTGTCGTTCTCCTGTGAGTCTAGTTCTTCGATTCCGACGCTAAACTGATTGTTAATTGTAACGTTCAGGGCCTCCTATTGTCGATGGAACACTCAAAATGCGTCGCGATCCAATACATCGTCCTCCAGCCGACTTGTATCCAAGGGGATATAGCTGTCTCGGGCACCATATGATCCTTCTCCGGAGAGTAGATTTTCGAATCCGACGATAAACTGATAGTTTATTGTAACGTTCACGGCCTCCTAATGACGATGGAACACTCAAACTGCGTCGACATTCAATACAACGTCCTTCAGCCGACTTTGTCTCCAATGGTCTATTGCTTCCTCGGACACCTTATGGTCGTTCTCCTGTGAGTCTAGGTTTTCGAACCCGACGCAAAACTGATAGTTAATTGTAACGTTCAGCGCCATCTAATGACCATGGAACATTCAAATTGCGTTGAGATTCAATACATCGGCCTCCAGCCGACTTGGCTCCAAGGGTCTACTGCTGCCTCGGGCACCATGTGGTCCGTCTCCTGTGAGTCTAGATTTACTAATCCGACGCGTAACGTTGAGCGCCTGCTAGTTACGATGGAACACTCAAAATGCGTCCTCCAGCCAACTTGTATCCAAGGGGATATTGCTGTCTCGGGCACCATATGATCCTTCTCCTGAGAGTAGATTTTCGAATCCAGCGATAAACTGATAGTTAATTGTAACGTTCAGGGCCTCCTAATGACGACGGAACACTCAAACTGCGTCGAGATTCAATACATCGTCCTTTAGCCGACTTGTCTCCAAGGGTCTATTGCTTCCTCGGACCACTTATGGTCGTTCTCCTGTGAGTCTAGATTTTCGAATCGAACGCAGAACAGATAGTTAATTGTAACTTTCAGGGCCTCCTAATGACGATGGTACACTCAAATTGAGTCGAGATCAATACATCGGCCTCCAGCAGACTTGTCTCCAAAAGTCTATAGCGGCATCGGGCACCATATGGTCGTTCTCCTGTGAGTAGATTTTCTAATCCGACTCAAACCTGATTTTTAATTGTAACGTTCAGGGCCTCCTAATGACGATGGAGCATTCAAATTGCGTAGCGATTCAATACATCGTCCTCCAGCGGACATGTCTCCAAGGGGATATTGCTGCCTCGGGCACCTTATGGTCCGTCTCCAGTGAGTCTAGATTTTCGATTCCGACGCTAAACTGATAGTTAATTGTAACGTTCAGGTCCTCCTAATGACGATGGATCACTCAAATTGCGTCGAGATTCAATATATCGTCCTCCAGCCGACTTGTTTCCAAGGGGATATTGCTGTCTCGGGCACCATATGATCCTTCTCCTGAGAGTAGATTTTCGAATCCGACGCAAAGCTGATAGTTAATTGTAACGTTCAGGTCCTCCTAATGACGATGGATCACTCAAATTGCGTCGAGATTCAATATATCGTCCTTCAGCCGACTTGTCTCCAATGGTCTATTGCTGCCTCGGGCACCTTATGGTCCGTCTCCAGTAAGTCTAGATTTTCGAATCGAACGCAGAACAGATAGTTAATTGTAACCTTCAGGTCCTCCTAATGACGATGGAACACTCAAATTGCGTCGAGATTCAATACATCGTCCTTCAGCCGACTTGTCTCCAAGGGTCTGTTGCTTCCTCGGGCACCTTATTGTCGTTCTCCTGTGAGTCTAGTTCTTCGATTCCGACGCAAAACTGATTGTTAATTGTAACGTTCAGGGCCTCCTAATTTCGATCGAACACTCAAATTGCGTCGAGATTCAATATATCGTCCTCCAGCCGACATGTCTCCAAGGGTCTATTGCTTCCTCGGGCACCTCATGGTCGTTCTCCTGTGAGTCTAGATTTTCGAATCGAACGCAGAACAGATAGTTAATTGTAACTTTCAGGGCCTCCTAATGACGATGGTACACTCAAATTGAGTCGAGATTCAATACATCGTCCTCCAGCCGACTTGTCTCCAAGGGTCTATTGCAGCCTCGGGCACCTTATGGTCGTTCTCCTGTGAGTCTAGATTTTCTAATCCGACGCAAAACTGATAGTTAATTGTAGTGTTCAGGGCCTCCTAATGACGATGGAACACTCAAATTGCCTCGAGATTCAATACATCGTCCTCCATCGGACTGGACTCCAAGGGGATTTTGCTGCCTCGGGCACCTTGTGGTCCGTCACCTGTGAGTCTAGATTTACTAATCCGACGTATAACTGATAGTTTATTTAACGTTGAGCGCCTCCTAGTTACGATGGAACACTCAAAATGCGTCGCGATCCAATACATCGTCCTCCAGCCGACTTGTATCCAAGGGGATATAGCTGTCTCGGGCACCATATGATCCTTCTCCTGAGAGTAGATTTTCGAATCCGACGCTAAACTGATAGTTAATAGAAACGTTCAGGACCTCCTAATGACGATGAACACTAAAATTGCGACGAGATCCAATACATCGGCCTCCAGCAGACTTGTCTCCAAAAGTCTATAGCTGCATCGGGCACCATATGGTCGTTCTCCTGTGAGTAGATTTTCTAATCCGACTCAAAACTGATTTTTAATTGTAACGTTCAGGGCCTCCTAATGACGATGGAACATTCAAATTGCGGCGAGATTCAATACATCGTCTTTCAGCCGACTTGTCTTCAAGGGTCTACTGCTTGCTCGGGCACCTCATGGTCGTTCTCCTGTGAGTCTAGATTTTCGAATCGAACGCAGAACAGATAGTTAATTGTAACTTTCAGGGCCTCCTAATGACGATGGTACACTCAAATTGAGTCGAGATTCAATACATCGTCCTCCAGCCAACTTGTCTCCAAGGATCTGTTGCAGCCTCGGGCACCTTATGGTCGTTCTCCTGTGAGTCTAGATTTTCGAATCGAACGCAGAACAGATAGTTATTTGAACTTTCAGGGCCTTCTATTGACGATGGTACACTCAAATTGAATAGAGATTCAATACATCGTCCTCCAGCGGACTGGTCTCCAAGGGGATATTGCTGCCTCGGACACCTTATGGTCCGTATCCAGTAAGTCTAGATTTTCGAATCCGACGGAAAACTGATAGTTAATTGTAACGTTCAGGGCCTCCTAAAGACGATGGAGTACTCAAATTGCGTCGCGATTCAATACATCGTCCTCCAGCGGACTGGTCTCCAAGGGGATATTGCTGCCTCGGACACCTTATGGTCCGTATCCAGTAAGTCTAGATTTTCGAATCCGACGGAAAACAGATAGTTAATTGTAACGTTCAGGGCCTCCTAAAGACGATGGAGTACTCAAATTGCGTCGCGATTCAATACATCGTCGTCCAGCGGACTGGACTCCAAGGGGATATTGCTGCCTCGGGCACCATATGGTCCGTCTCCAGTAAGTCTAGATTTTCGAATCCGACGCAAAGCTGATAGTTAATTGTAACGTTCAGGTCATCCTAATGACGATGGATCACTCAAATTGCGTCGAGATTCAATATATCGTCCTCCAGCCGACTTGTTTCCAAGGGGATATTGCTGTCTCGGGCACCATATGATCCTTCTCCTGAGAGTAGATTTTCGAATCCGACGCTAAACAGATAGTTAATTGAAACGTTCAGGGCCTCCTAATGACGATGAACACTAAAATTGCGACGAGATCCAAAACATCGTCCTTCAGCCGACATGTCTCCAAGGGTATATTGCTGCCTCGGGCACCTTATGACGATTGCTGCCTCGCGCACCTTACGGTCTGTCTCCAGTAAGTCTAGATTTTCGAATCCGACGCAAAACTGATAGTTAAATGTAACGTTCAGGGCCTCCTAATGACGATGGAACATTCAAATTGCGGCGAGATTCAATACATCGTCTTTCAGCCGACTTGTCTTCAAGGGTCTACTGCTTGCTCGGGCACCTCATGGTCGTTCTCCTGTGAGTCTAGATTTTCGAATCGAACGCAGAACAGATAGTTAATTGTAACTTTCAGGGCCTCCTAATGACGATGGTACACACAAATTGAGTCGAGATTAAATACATCGTCCTCCAGCCAACTTGTCTCCACGGGGTCTATTGCAGCCTCGGGCACCTTATGGTCGTACTCCTGTGAGTCTAGATTTTCGAACCCGACGCAAAACTGATAGTTAATTGTAACGTTCAGGGCCATCTATTGACGATGGTACACTCAAATTGAGTCGAGATTCAATACATCGTCCTCCATCGGACTGGACTCCAAGGGGATATTGCTGCCTCGGGCACCTTATGGTCCGTCTCCAGTGAGTCTAAATTTTCGATTCCGACGCAAAACTGATAGTTAATTGTAACGTTCAGGTCCTCCTAATGACGATGGATCACTCAAATTCCGTCGAGAATAACATATCGTCCTCCAGCCGACTTGTTTCCAAGGGGATATTGCTGTCTCGGGCACCATATGATTCTTCTCCTGAGAGTAGATTTTCGAATCCGACGCTAAACTGATAGTTAATTGTAACGTTCAGGGCCTCCTAATGACGATGGAACATTCAAATTGCGTCGCGATTCAATATATCGTCCTCCAGCGTACTGGTCTCCAAGGGGATATTGCTGCCTCGGGCACCTTGTGATCCGTCTCCAGTAAGTCTAGATTTTCGTATCCGACGGAAAACTGAGAGTTAATTGCAACGTTCAGGGCCTCCTAAAGACGATGGAGCACTCAAATTGCGTCGCGATACAATACAGCGTCCTCCAGCGGACTGGACTCCAAAGGGATATTGCTGCCTAGGGCACCTTATGGCTCGTCTCCGGTAAGTCTAGATTTTCGAATCCGACGCAAAACTGATAGTTAATTGTAACGTTCAGGTCCTCCTAATGACGATGGATCACTCAAATTGCGTCGAGATTCAATATATCGTCCTTCAGCCGACTTGTCTCCAAGGGTCTATTGCTTCCTCGGGCACCTTATGGTCGTTCTCCTGTGAGTCTAGATTTTCGAATCGAACGCAGAACAGATAGTTAATTGTAACTTTCAGGGCCTCCTAATGACGATGGTACACTCAAATTGAGTCGAGATTCAATACATCGGCCTCCAGCAGACTTGTCTCCAAGGGTCTATAGCTTCATCGGGCACCATACGGTCGTTCTCCTGTGAGTAGATTTTCTAATCCGACGCAAATTTGATTTTTAATTGTAACGTTCAGGGCCTCCTAATGACGATGGAGCATTCAAATTGCGTCGCGATTCAATACATCATCCTCCAGCGGACTGGTCTCCAAGGGGATATTGCTGCCTCGGGCACCTTATGGTCCGTCTCCAGTGAGTCTAGATTTTCGATTCCGACGCAAAACTGATAGTTAATTGTAACGTTCAGGTCCTCCTAATGACGATGGATCACTCAAATTGCGTCGAGATTCAATATATCGTCCTTCAGCCGACTTGTCTCCAAGGGTCTATTGCTGCCTCGGGCACCTTATGGTCCGTCTCCAGTAAGTCTAGATTTTCGAATCGAACGCAGAACAGATAGTTAATTGTAACTTTCAGGTCCTCCTAATGACGATGGAACACTCAAATTGCGTCGAGATTCAATACATCGTCCTTCAGCCGACTTGTCTCCAAGGGTCTATTGCTTCCTCGGGCACCTTATTGTCGTTCTCCTGTGAGTCTAGTTCTTCGATTCCGACGCAAAACTGATTGTTAATTGTAACTTTCAGGGCCTCCTAATGTCGATGGAACACTCAAATTGCGTCGAGATTCAATATATCGTCCTCCAGCCGACTTGTATCCAAGGGGATATTGCTGTCTCGGGCACCATATGATCCTTCTCCTGTGATTAGATTTTCGAATCCGACGCTAAACAGATAGTTAATTGAAACGTTCAGGGCCTCCTAATGACGATGAACACTAAAACTGCGACGAGATCCAATACATCGTCCTTCAGCCGACTTGTCTCCAAGGGTCTATTGCTGCCTGGGGCACCTTATGGTCCGTCTCCAGTAAGTCTAGATTTTCGAATCCGACGCAAAACTGATAGTTAATTGTAACGTTCAGGACCTCTTAATGACGATGGATTACTCAAATTGCGTCGAGAGTCAATACATCGACCTCCAGCCGACTTGTCTACAAGGGGATATTGCTGCCTCGGGATCCAGGTGGTTCGTCTTCTGTGAGTCGGGACTTTCGAATCCGACGCAAAACTGATTGTTAATTGTAACGTTCAGGGCCTCCTAATGACGATGGAACACTCAAATTGCGTCGAGATTCAATACATCGTCCTTCAGCCGACTTGTCTCCAAGGGTCTATTGCTTCCTCGGGCACCTTATTGTCGTTCTCCTGTGAGTCTAGTTCTTCGATTCCGACGCAAAATTGATTGTTAATTGTAACGTTCAGGGCCTCCTAATGTCATTGGAACACTCAAATTGCGTCGAGATTCAATATATCGTCCTCCAGCCGAATTGTATCCAAGGGGATATTGCTGTCTCGGGCACCATATGATCCTTCTCCTGTGAGTAGATTTTCGAATCCGACGCTAAACTGATAGTTAATTGTAACGATCAGGGCCTCCTAATGACGATGGAACATTCAAATTGCGGCGAGATTCAATACATCGTCTTTCAGCCGACTTGTCTTCAAGGGTCTACTGCTTCCTCGGGCACCTCATGGTCGTTCTCCTGTGAGTCTAGATTTTCGAATCGAACGCAGAACAGATAGTTAATTGTAACTTTCAGGGCCTCCTAATGACGATGGTACACTCAAATTGAGTCGAGATTCAATACATCGTCCTCCAGCCAACTTGTCTCCAAGGATCTATTGCAGCCTCGGGCACCTTATGGTCGTTCTCCTGTGAGTCTAGATTTTCGAATCGAACGCAGAACAGATAGTTAATTGTAACTTTCAGGGCCTTCTAATGACGATGGTACACTCAAATTGAATCGAGATTCAATACATCGTCCTCCAGCGGACTGGTCTCCAAGGGGATATTGCTGCCTCGGACACCTTATGGTCCGTATCCAGTAAGTCTAGATTTTCGAATCCGACGGAAAACTGATAGTTAATTGTAACGTTCAGGGCCTCCTAAAGACGATGGAGTACTCAAATTGCGTCGCGATTCAATACATCGTCCTCCAGCGGACTGGACTCCAAGGGGATATTGCTGCCTCGGGCACCTTATGGTCCGTCTCCAGTAAGTCTAGATTTTCGAATCCCACGCAAAACTGATAGTTAATTGTAACGTTCAGGTCCTCCTAATGACGATGGATCACTCAAATTGCGTCGAGATTCAATATATCGTCCTCCAGCCGACTTGTTTCCAAGGGGATATTGCTGTCTCGGGCACCATATGATCCTTCTCCTGAGAGTAGATTTTCGAATCCGACGCTAAACTGATAGTTAATTGTAACGTTCAGGTCCTCCTAATGACGATGGATCACTCAAATTGCGTCGAGATTCAATATATCGTCCTCCAGCCGACTTGTCTACAAGGGGATATTGCTGCCTGTGGATCCATGTGGTTCGTCGTCTGTGAGTAGGGATTTTCGAATCCGACGCGAAACTGATAGTTAATTGTAACGTTCAGGGCCTCCTAATGACGAAGGAGCACTCAAATTGCGTCGCGATTCAATACATCGTCCTCCAACTGACCGGTCTCCAAGGGGATATTGCTGCCTCGCGCACCTTATGGTCCGTCACCAGTAAGTCTAGATTTTCGAATCCGACGCAAAACTGATAGTTAAATGTAACGTTCAGGGACTCCTAATGACGATGAACACTCAAATTGCGACGAGATCCAATACATCGTCCTTCAGCCGACTTGTCTCCAAGGGTCTATTGCAGCCTCGGGCACCTTATGGTCGTACTCCTGTGAGTCTAGATTTTCGAACCCGACGCAAAACTGATAGTTAATTGTAACGTTCAGGGCCATGTAATGACGATGGTAAACTCAAATTGAGTCGAGATTCAATACATCGTCCTCCAGCGGATGGTCTCCAAGGGGATATTGCTGCCTCGGACACCTTATGGTCCGTCTCCAGTAAGACTAGATTTTCGAATCCGACGGAAACTGATAGTGAATTGTAACGTTCAGGGCCACCTAATGACGATGGAGTACTCAAATTGCGTCGCGATTCAATATATCGTCCTCCATCGGACTGGACTCCAAGGGGATATTGCTGCCTCGGGCACCTTATGGCTCGTCTTCGGTAAGTCTAGATTTTCGAATCCGATGCAAAACTGATAGTTAATTGTAACGTTCAGGTCCTCCTAATGACGATGGAACACTCAAATTGCGTCGAGATTCAATACGTCGTCCTTCAGCCGACTTGTCTCCAAGGGTCTATTGCTGCCTCGGGCACCTTATGGTCCGTCTCCAGTAAGTCTAGATTTTCGAATCGAACGCAGAACAGATAGTTAATTGTAACTTTCAGGTCCTCCTAATGACGATGGAACACTCAAATTGCGTCGAGATTCAATATATCGTCCTTCAGCCGACTTGTCTCCAAGGGTCTATTGCTGCCTCGAGCACCTCATGGTCGTTCTCCTGTGATTCTAGATTTTCGAATCGAACGCAGAACAGATAGTTAATTGTAACTTTCAGGGCCTCCTAATGACGATGGTACACTCAAATTGAGTCGAGATTCAATACATCGTCCTCCAGCCGACTTGTCTCCAAGGGTCTATTGCAGCCTCGGCACCATATGGTCGATCTCCTGAGAGTCTAGATTTTCTAATCCGACGCAAAACTGATAGTTAATTGTAGCGTTCATGGCCTCCTAATGACGATGGAACACTCAAATTGCCTCGAGATTCAATACATCGTCCTCCATCGGACTTGTTCTCCAAGGGGATATTGCTGCCTCGGGCACCTTATGGTCCGTCTCCAGTTAGTCTAGATTTTCGATTCCGACGCAAAACTGATAGGTAATTGTAATGTTCAGGTCCTCCTAATGACGATGGATCACTCAAATTGCGTCGAGATTCAATATCTCGTCCTCCAGCCGACTTGTTTCCAAGGGGATAATGCTGTCTCGGGCACCATATGATCCTTCTCCTGAGAGTAGATTTTCGAATCCGACGCTAAACTTATAGTTAATTGTAACGTTCAGGGCCTCATAATGACGATGGAACATTCAAATTGCGTCGAGATTCAATACATCCTCCATCAGCCGACTTGTCTCCAAGGGTCTATTGCTTCCTCGGGCACCTTATGGTCGTTCTCCTGTGAGTCTAGATTTTCGAATCGAACGCAGAACAGATAGTTAATTGTAACTTTCAGGGCCTCCTAATGACGATGGTACACTCAAATTGAGTCGAGATTCAATACATCGGCCTCCAGCAGACTTGTCTCCAAGGGTCCATAGCTGCATCGGGCACCATATGGTCGTTCTCCTGTGAGTAGATTTTCTAATCCGACGCCAAACTGATTTTTAATTGTAACTTTCAGGGCCTCCTAATGACGATGGAGCATTCAAATTGCGTCGCGATTCAATACATCGTCCTCCAGCGGACTGGTCTCCAAGGGGATATTGCTGCCTCGGGCACCTTATGGTCCGTCTCCAGTAAGTCTAGATTTTCGAATCCGACGGAAAACTGAGAGTTAATTGTAACGTCCTTCAGCCGACTTGTCTCCAAGGTCTATTGCTTCCTCGGGTACCTTATTGTCGTTCTCCTGTGAGTCTAGTTCTTCGATTCCGACGCAAAACTGATTGTTAATTGTAACCTTCAGGGACTCCTAATGTCGATGGAACACTCAAATTGCGTCGAGATTCAATATATCGTCCTCCAGCCGACTTGTATCCAAGGAGATATTGCTGTCTCGGGCACCATATGATCCCTCTCCTGTGATTAGATTTTCGAATCCGACGCTAAACTGATAGTTAACTGTAACGTTCAGGGCCTCCTAATGACGATGGAACATTCAAATTTCGTCGAGATTCAATACATCGTTATTCAGCCCACTTGTCTCCAAGGGTTTATTGCTACCTCTGGCACCCATGGTCGTTCTCCTGTGAGTCTAGATTTTCGAATCGAACGCAGAACAGATAGTTAATTGTAACTTTCAGGGCCTCCTAATGACGATGGAACACTCAAATTGAGTCGAGATTCAATACATCGTACTCCAGCCGACTTGTCTCCAAGGGTCTATTGCAGCCTCGGGCACCTTATGGTCGATCTCCTGTGAGCCTAGATTTTCTAATCCGACGCAAAACTGATAGTTAATTGTAGCGTTCATGGCCTCCTAATGACGATGGAACACTCAAATTGCCTCGAGATTCAATACATCGTCCTCCATCGGACTTGTTCTCCAAGGGGATGTTGCAGCCTCGGGCACCTTGTGGTCCGTCTCCAGTAAGTCTAGATTTTCGATTCCGACGCAAAACTGATAGTTAATTGTAACGTTCAGGTCCTCCTAATGACGATGGATCACTCAAATTGCGTCGAGATTCAATATATCGTCCTCCAGCCGACATGTTTCCAAGGGGATATTGCTGTCTCGGGCACCATATGATCCTTCTCCTGAGAGTAGATTTTCGAATCCGACGCTAAACTTATAGTTAATTGTAACGTTCAGGGCCTCATAATGACGATGGAACATTCAAATTGCGTCGAGATTCAATACATCCTCCATCAGCCGACTTGTCTCCAGGGGTCTCTTGCTTTCTCGGGCACCTTATGGTCGTTCTCCTGTGAGTCTAGATTTTCGAATCGAACGCAGAACAGATAGTTAATTGTAACTTTCAGGGCCTCCTAATGACGATGGTACACTCAAATTGAGTCGAGATTCAATACATCGGCCTCCAGCAGACTTGTCTCCAAGGATCTATAGCTGCATCGGGCACCATATGGTCGTTCTCCTGTGAGTAGATTTTCTAATCCGACGCAAAACTGATTTTTAATTGTAACGTTCAGGGCCTCCTAATGACGGTGGAGCATTCAAATTGCGTCGCGATTCAATACATCGTCCTCCAGCGGACTGGTCTCCAAGGGGATATTGCTGCCTCGGGCACCTTATGGTCCGTCTCCAGTAAGTCTAGATTTTCGAATCCGACGGAAAACTGAGAGTTAATTGTAACGTTCAGGGCCTCTTAAAGACGATGGCACACTCAAATTGCGTCGCGATACAATACAGCGTCGTCCAGCGGACTGGACTCGAAAGGGATATTGTTGCCTCGGGCACCTTATGGCTCGTCTCCAGTAAGTCTTGATTTTCGAATCCGACGCAAAACTGATAGTTAAATGTAACGTTCGGGGCCTTCTTATGACGATGGAAAACACAAATTGCGTCGCGATCCAATACATCGTCCTTCTGCCGACTTTACTTCAAGGGTCTTTTGCTGCTTCGAGCACCTTATGATCGTACTCCTGAGAGTCTAGATTTTCGAACCGGACGCAAACCTGATAGTTAATTGTAACGTTCAGGGCCACCTAATGACGATGGAACATTCAAATTGCGTCGAGATTCAATACATCGTCCTCCAGCCGACTTGTCACCAAGGGTCTTTTGCTGCCTCGGGCACCTTATGATCGTTCTCCTGTGAGTCTAGATTTTCAAACCCGACGCAAAACTGATACTTAATTGTAACGTTCAGGGCCTCCTAATGACGATGGAACACTGAAATTGCGTCGAGATTCAATATATCGTCGTCCAGCCGACTTGAATCCAAGGGGATATTGCTGTCTCGGGCACAATATGTTCCATCTCCTGTGAGTAGATTTTCGAATCCGACGCCAAACTGATAGTTAATTGTAACGTTCAGGGCCTCCTAATGACGATGGAACACTCAAATTGCGTCGAGATTCAATACATCGGCCTCCAGCCGACTTAACTCCAAGGGGATATTGCTGCCTCGGGCACCATATGGTCCGTCTCCTGTGAGTCTAGATTTTCGAATCCGACGCAAAAATGATAGTTAATTGTAACGTTCAGCGCCTCCTAATGACGATGGACCACTCAAATTGCGTCGTGATTCAATACATCGTCCTTCAGCCGACTTGTCTCCAAGGTCTATTGCTTCCTCGGGTACCTTATTGTCGTTCTCCTGTGAGTCTAGTTCTTCGATTCCGACGCAAAAATGATTGTTAATTGTAACGTTCAGGGCCTCCTAATGTCGATGGAACACTCAAATTGCGTCGAGATTCAATATATCGTCCTCCAGCCGACTTGTCTCCAAGGGGATATTGCTGTCTCGGGCACCATATGATCCTTCTCCTGTGAGTAGATTTTCGAATCCGACGCTAAACTGATAGTTAACTGTAACGTTCAGGGCCTCCTAATGACGATGGAACATTCAAATTGCGTCGAGATTCAATACATCGTCATTCAGCCCACTTGTCTCCAAGGGTCTATTGCTTCCTCGGGCACCCATGGTCGTTCTCCTGTGAGTCTAGATTTTCGAATCGAACGCAGAACAGATAGTTAATTGTAACTTTCAGGGCCTCCTAATGACGATGGTACACTCAAATTGAGTCGAGATTCAATACATCGTCCTCCAGCCGACTTGTCTCCAAGGGTCTATTGCAGCCTCGGGCACCTTATGGTCGATCTCCTGTGAGCCTAGATTTTCTAATCCGACGCAAAACTGATAGTTAATTGTAGCGTTCATGGCCTCCTAATGACGATGGAACACTCAAATTGCCTCGAGATTCAATACATCGTCCTCCATCGGACTTGTTCTCCAAGGGGATGTTGCTGCCTCGGGCACCTTGTGGTCCGTCTCCAGTAAGTCTAGATTTTCGGTTCCGACGCAAAACTGATAGTTAATTGTAACGTTCAGGTCCTCCTAATGGCGATGGATCACTCAAATTGCGTCGAGATTCAATATATCGTCCTCCAGCCGACTTGTTTCCAAGGGGATATTGCTGTCTCGGGCACCATATGATCCTTCTCCTGAGAGTAGATTTTCGAATCCGACGCTAAACTTATAGTTAATTGTAACGTTCAGGGCCTCATAATGACGATGGAACATTCAAATTGCGTCGAGATTCAATACATCGGCCTCCAGCCGACTTGTCTCCAAAGGTCTATTGCTGCCTCGGGCACCATATGGTCGTTCTCCTGTGAGTTTAGAATTTCGAATCCGACGCAAAACTGATAGTTAATTGTAACGTTCAGGGCCTCCTAATGACGATGGAGCACTCAAATTGCGTCGCAATGCAATACATCGTTCTCCAGCTTACTGGTCGCTAAGGGGATATTGCTGCCTCGGGCTCCTTATGGTCTGTCTCCAGTATGTCTAGATTTTCGAATCCGACGCAACACTGATAGTTAATTGTAACGTTCAGGGCCTCCTAATGACGATGGAGCACTCAAATTGCGTCGCACTGCAATACATCGTTCTCCAGCGGACTGGTGTCCAAGGGGATATTGCTGCCTCGGGCACCATATGGTCGTTCTCCTGTCAGTTTAGATTTTCGAATCCGACGCAAAACTGATAGTTAATTGTAACGTTCAGGGCCTCCTAATGACGATGGAGCACTCAAATTGCGTCGCAATGCAATACATCGTTCTCCAGCGGACTGGTGTCCAAGGGGATATTGCTGCCTCGGGCACCTTATGGTCCGTCTCCAGTATGTCTAGATTTTCGAATCCGACGCAAAACTGATAGTTAAATGTAACGTTCAGGGCCTCCTAATGACGATGAACACTCAAATTGCGACGAAATCCAATACATGGTCCTTTTGCCGACTTGTCTCCAAGGGTCTATTGCTTCCTCGGGCACCTTATGATCGTTCTCCTGTGAGTCTAGATTATTTTTACCGACGCAAAACTGATTGTTAATTGTAATGTTCAGGGCCTCCTAATGACGATGGAACACTCAAATTGCGTCGAGATTCAATACATCGTTCTCCAGCAGACTTGTCTCCAAGGGTCTATTGCAGCCTCGGGCACCTTATGATCGTTCTCCTGTGAGTCTAGATTTTCGAATCCGACGCATAACTGACAGTTTATTGAAACGTTGAGCGCCTCCTAGTTACGATGGAACACTCAAAATGCGTCGCGATCCAATACATCGTCCTCCACCCGACTTGTACCCAAGTTGGTATTGCTGTCTCGGGCACCATATGATCCTTCTCCTGAGAGTAGATTTTCGAATCCGACGCAAAACTGATAGTTAATTGCAAAGTTCAGGGCCTCCTAATGACGATGGAACACTCAAACTGCGTCGAGATTCAGTACATTGGCCTTCAGCCGACTTGTCTCCAAGGGGATATTGCTGTCCCGGGCAACATAGGAACCTTCTCCTTTGAGTCAACATTTTCGAATCGAACGCAGAACAGATAGTTAATTGTAACTTTCAGGGCCTCCTAATGACGATGGTACACTCGAATTGAGTCGAGATTCAATACATCATCATCCAGCCGACTTGTCACCAAGGGTCTTTTGCTGCCTCGGGCACCTTATGATCGTTCTCCTGTGTGTCTAGATTTTCAAACCCGACGCAAAACTGATAGTTAATTGTATCGTTCAGGGCCTCCTAATGACGATGGAACACTCAAATTGCGTCGAGATTCAACATATCGTCGTCCAGCCGACTTGTATCCAAGGGGATATTGCTGTCTCGGGCACAATATGTTCCATCTCCTGTGAGCAGATTTTCGAATCCGACGCCAAACTGATAGTTAATTGTAACGTTCAGGGCCTCCTAATGACGATGGAACACTCAAATTGCGTCGAGATTCAATACATCGGCCACCAGCCGACTTAACTCCAAGGGGATATTGCTGCCTCGGGCACCATATGGTCCGTCTCCTATGAGGTTAGATTTTCTAATCCGACGCAAAAATGATAGTTAATTGTAACGTTCAGCGCCTCCTAATGACGATGGAACACTCAAATTGCGTCGAGAGACAATACATCGACCTCCAGCCGACTTGTCTACAAGGGGATATTGCTGCCTCGGGCTCCATGTGGTTCGTCTCTTGTGAGTCGGGATTTTCGAATCCGACGCGGAACTGATAGTTAATTGTAAAGTTCAGCGCATCCTAATGACGATGGAACACTCAAATTGCGTCGAGATTCAATACATAGGCTTCCAGCCGACTTGTCTCCAATGGTCTGACGCTGCCTCGGGCACCATATGGTCGTTCTCCTGTGAGTCTAGATTTACTAATCCGACGCAAAACTGATTGTTAATTGTAAGTTCAGGGCCTCCTAGTAACGATGGAACACTCAAATTGCGTCGCGATCCAATACATCGTCCTCCAGCCGACTTGTCTCCAAGGGTCTATTACTGCCTCGGGCACCTTATGGTCGTTCTCCTGTGAGTCTAGATTTTCTAATCCGACGCAAAACTGATAGTTAATTGTAACGTTCAGGGCCACCTAATGACTATAAACATTCAAATTGCGTCGAGATTCAATACATCGGCCTCCACCCGACTTGTCTCCAAGGGTCTATTGCTGCCTCGGGCACCATATGGTCGTTCTCCTGTGAGTCTAGATTTTCGAATCCGACGCAGAACTGATAGTTAATTTTAGCCTTCAGGGCCTCCTAATGACGATGGAACACTCAAATTGCGTCGAGATTTAATACATCGTTCTCCAGCGGACTGGTCTCCAAGGGGATATTGCTGCCTCGGGCACCTTATTGTCGGGATCCGGTAAGTCTAGATTTTCGAATCCAACACAAAACTGATAGTTAATTGTAACGTTCAGGGCCACCTAATGACGATGAACATTCAAATTGCGTCGAGATTCAATACATCGGCCTCCAGCCGACTTGTCTCCAAGGGTCTATTGCTGACTCGGGCAATATATGGTCGTTCTGTTGTGAGTCTAGATTTCCGAACCCGACGCAAAACTGATAGTTAATTGTAACGTTCAGGGCCACCTAATGACGATGGAACACTCAAATTGCGTCGAGATTCATTACATCGGCCTTCAGCCGACTTGTCTCCAAGGGGATATTGCTGTCTCGGTCACCATTTGATCCTCCTCCTGTGAGTCTAGATTTTCGAATCCGACGCAAAAATGATAGTTAATTGTAACGTTCAGCGCATCCTAATGACGATGGAACACTCAAATTGCGTCGAGTTTCAATACATAGGCCACCAGCCGACTTGTCTCCAATGGTCTGATGCTGCCTCGGGCACCATATGGTCAATCTCCTGTGAGTCTAGATTTACTAATCCGACGCAAAACTGATTGTTAATTGTAAGTTCAGGGCCTCCTAGTATCGATGGAACACTCTAATTGCGTCGCGATCCAATACATCGTCCTCCAGCCGACTTGTCTCCAAGGGTCTATTGCTGCCTCGGGCACCTTAAGGTCGTTCTCCTGTGAGTCTAGATTTTCTAATCCGACGCAAAACTGATAGTTAATTGTAACGTTCAGGGCCACCTAATGACGATGAACATTCAAATTGCGTCGAGATTCAATACATCGGCCTCCAGCCGACTTGTCTCCAAGGGTCTATTGCTGCCTCGGGCACCATATGGTCGTTCTCCTGTGAGTCTAGATTTACTAATCCGAAGCAAAACTGATTGTTAATTGTAAGTTCTGGGCCTCCTAATGACGATGGAACACTCAAATTGCGTCGCGATTCAATTATCGTCCTCCAGCGGACTGGTCTCCAAGGGGATAATGCTGCCTCGGGCACCTTATGGTCCGTCTAGAATCCGACGGAGAGCTGATAGTTAATTGTAGCCTTCAGGACCTCCTAATGACGATGGAGCACTCAAATTGCGTCGCGATTCAATACATCGTCCTCCAGCGAACTGGTCTCCAAGGGGATAATGCTGCCTCGGGCACATTATGGTCCGTCTCCAATAAGTCTAGATTTTCGAATCCAACACAAAACTGATAGTTAATTGTAACGCTCAGGGCTTTCTAATGACGATGGAACACTCGAATTGCGTCGCGATCCAATACGTCGTCCTTCTGCCGACTTGACTTCAAGGGTCTTTTGCTGCCTCGGGCACCTTATGATCGTTCTCTTGTGAGTCTAGATTTTCGAACCCGACGCAAAACTGATAGTTAATTGTAACGTTCAGGGCCACCTAATGACGATGAACATTCAAATTGCGTCGAGATTCAATACATCGGCCTCCAGCCGATTTGTCTCCAAGGGTCTATTGCAGCCTCGGGCACCATATGGTCGTTCTCCTGTGAGTCTAGATTTACTAATCCGACGCAAAACTGATTGTTAATTGTAAGTTCAGGGCCTCCTAATGACGATGGAACACTCAAATTGCGTCGAGATTCAATACATCGTCCTCCAGCCGACTTGTCTACAAGGGGATATTGCTGCATCGGGCTCCATGTGGTCCGTCTCCTGTGTGTTGGGATTTTCGAATCTGATTCGAAACTGATATTTAATTGTAATGTTCAGGGCCTCCTAATGATGATGGAGCATTCAAATTGCGTCGCGATTCAATACATCGTCCTCCAGCGGACTGGTGTCCAAGGGGATATTGCTGCCTCGGGCACCTTATGATCGATCTCCTGTGAGTCTATATTTACGAACCCGACGCAAAACTGACAGTTAATTGTAACGTTCAGGGCCTCCTAATGACGATGGAACACTCAAGTTGCGTCGCGATTCAATACATCGTCCACCAGCGGACAGGTCTCCAAGGGGATATTGCTGCCTCGGGCACTTTATGATCGTTCTCCTGTGAGTCTAGATTTTCTAATAAGACGCAAAACTGATTGTTAATTGTAACGTTCAGGGCCTCTTAATGACGATGAACATTCAAATTGCGTCGAGATTCAATACATCGGCCTCCACCCGACTTGTCTCCAAGGGTCTATTGCTGCCTCGGGCACCATATGGTCGTTCTCCTGTGAGTCTAGATTTTCGAATCCGACTCAGAACTGATAGTTAATTTTAGCCTTCATGGCCTCCTAATGACGATGGAACACTCAAATTGCGTCGAGATTTAATACATCGTTCTCCAGCGGACTGGTCTCCATGGGGATATTGCTGCCTCGGGCACCTTATTGTCGGGATCCGGTAAGTCTAGATTATCGAATCCAACACAAAACTGATAGATAATTGTAACGTTCAGGGCCACCTAATGACGATGGAACACTCAAATTGCGTCGAGATTCAGTACATCGGCCTTCAGCCGACTTGTCTCCAAGGGGATATTGCTGTCTCGGTCACCATTTGATCCTCCTCCTGTGAGTCTAGATTTTCGAATCCGACGCAAAAATGATAGTGAATTGTAACGTTCAGCGCCTCCTAATGATGTTAGAACACTGAAATTGCGTCGAGATACTATACATCGTCCTCCAGCCGACTTGTATCCAAGGGGATATTGCTGACTCGGGCACAATATGATCCTTCTCCTGTGAGTAGATTTTCGAATCCGACGCTAAAATGGTAGTTAATTGTAACGTTCAGCGCATCCTAATGACGATGGAACACTCAAATTGCGTCGAGTTTCAATACATAGGCCACCAGCCGACTTGTCTCCAATGGTCTGATGCTGCCTCGGGCACCATATGGTCAATCTCCTGTGAGTCTAGATTTACTAATCCGACGCAAAACTGATTGTTAATTGTAAGTTCAGGGCCTCCTTGTATCGATGGAACACTCTAATTGCGTCGCGATCCAATACATCGTCCTCCAGCCGACTTGTCTCCAAGGGTCTATTGCTGCCTCGGGCACCTTAAGGTCGTTCTCCTGTGAGTCTAGATTTTCTAATCCGACGCAAAACTGATAGTTAATTGTAACGTTCAGGGCCACCTAATGACGATGAACATTCAAATTGCGTCGAGATTCAATACATCGGCCTCCAGCCGACTTGTCTCCAAGGGTCTATTGCTGCCTCGGGCACCATATGGTCGTTCTCCTGTGAGTCTAGATTTACTAATGCGAAGCAAAACTGATTGTTAATTGTAAGTTCAGGGCCTCCTAATGACGATGGAACACTCAAATTGCGTCGCGATTCAATTATCGTCCTCCAGCGGACTGGTCTCCAAGGGGATAATGCTGCCTCGGGCACCTTATGGTCCGTCTAGAATTCGACGGAGAGCTGATAGTTAATTGTAGCCTTCAGGGCCTCCTAATGACGATGGAGCACTCAAATTGCGTCGCGATTCAATACATCGTCCTCCAGCGAACTGGTCTCCAAGGGGATAATGCTGCCTCGGGCACATTATGGTCCGTCTCCAATAAGTCTAGATTTTCGAATCCAACACAAAACTGATAGTTAATTGTAACGTTCAGGGCCTTCTAATGACGATGGAACACTCGAATTGCGTCGCGATCCAATACGTCGTCCTCCTGCCGACTTGACTTCAAGGGTCTTTTGCTGCCTCGGGCACCTTATGATCGTTCTCTTGTGAGTCTAGATTTTCGAACCCGACGCAAAACTGATAGTTAATTGTAACGTTCAGGGCCACCTAATGACGATGAACATTCAAATTGCGTCGAGATTCAATACATCGGCCTCCAGCCGACTTGTCTCCAAGGGTCTATTGCAGCCTCGGGCACCATATGGTCGTTCTCCTGTGAGTCTAGATTTACTAATCCGACGCAAAACTGATTGTTAATTGTAAGTTCAGGGCCTCCTAATGACGATGGAACACTCAAATTGCGTCGAGATTCAATACATCGTCCTCCAGCCGACTTGTCTACAAGGGGATATTGCTGCATCGGGCTCCATGTGGTCCGTCTCCTGTGAGTTGGGATTTTCGAATCTGATTCGAAACTGATATTTAATTGTAATGTTCAGGGCCTCCTAATGATGATGGAGCATTCAAATTGCGTCGCGATTCAATACATCGTCCTCCAGCGGACTGGTGTCCAAGGGGATATTGCTGCCTCGGGCACCTTATGATCGATCTCCTGTGAGTCTATATTTACGAACCCGACGCAAAACTGACAGTTAATTGTAACGTTCAGGGCCACCTTATGACGATGGAACACTCAAATTGCGTCGAGATTCAGTACATTGGCCTTCGGCCGACTTGTCTCAAAGGGGATATTGCTGTCCCGGGCACCATATGAACCTTCTCCTGTGAGTCAACATTTTCGAATCCGACGCAAAAATGATAGTGAATTGTAACGTTCAGCGCCTCCTAATGACGTTAGAACACTCAAATTGCGTCGAGATACAATACATCGTCCTCCAGCCGACTTGTCTAGAAGGGGATATTGCTGCCTCGGGCACCAAATGGTTCGTCTCCTGTGAGTCGGGATTTTCGAATCCGACGCAAAACTGATAGTTAATTGTAACGTTCAGCGCCTCCTAATGACGTTAGAACACTCAAATTGCGTCGAGTTTCAATACATAGGCCACCAGCCGACTTGTCTCCAATGGTCTGATGCTGCCTCGGGCACCAAATGGTCAATCTCCTGTGAGTCTAGATTTACTAATCCGACGCAAAACTGATTGTTAATTGTAAGTTCAGGGCCTCCTAGTAACGATGGAACACTTAAATTGCGTCGCGATCCAATACATCGTCCTCCAGCCGACTTGTCTCCAAGGGTCTATTGCTGCCTCGGGCACCTTATGGTCATTCTCCTGTGAGACTAGATTTTCTAATCCGACATAAAACTGATAGTTAATTGTAACGGTCAGGGCCACCTAATGACGATGAACATTCAAATTGCGTCGAGATTCAATACATCGGCCTCCAGCCGACGCGTCTCCAAGAGTCTATTGCTGCCTCGGGCACCATATGGTCGTTCTCCAGTGAGTCTAGATTTACTAATCCGAAGCAAAACTGATTGTTAATTGTAAGTTCAGGGCCTCCTAATGACGATGGAACACTCAAATTGCGTCGCGATTCAATTATCGTCCTCCAGCGGACTGGTCTCCAAGGGGATAATGCTGCCTCGGGCACCTTATGGTCCGTCTAGAATCCGACGGAGAGCTGATAGTTAATTGTAGCCTTCAGGGCCTCCTAATGACGATGGAGCACTCAAATTGCGTCGCGATTCAATACATCGTCCTCCAGCGAACTGGTCTCCAAGGGGATAATGCTGCCTCGGGCACCTTATGCTCCGTCTCCAATAAGTCTAGATTTTCGAATCCAACACAAAACTGATAGTTAATTGTAACGTTCAGGGCCTTCTAATGACGATGGAACACTCGAATTGCGTCGCGATCCAATACGTCGTCCTTCTGCCGACTTGACTTCAAGGGTCTTTTGCTGCCTCGGGCACCTTATGATCGTTCTCTTGTGAGTCTAGATTTTCGAACCCGACGCAAAACTGATAGTTAATTGTAACGTTCAGGGCCACCTAATGACGATGAACATTCAAATTGCGTCGAGATTCAATTCATCGGCCTCCAGCCGACTTGTCTCCAAGGGTCTATTGCTGCCTCGGGCACCATATGGTCGTTCTCCTGTGAGTCTAGATTTACTAATCCGACGCAAAACTGATTGTTAGTTGTAAGTTCAGGGCCTGCTAATGACGATGGAACACTCAAATTGCGTCGAGATTCAATACATCGTCCTCCAGCCGACTTGTCTACAAGGGGATAATGCTGCATCGGGCTCCATGTGGTCCGTCTCCTGTGAGTTGGGATTTTCGAATCTGATTCGAAACTGATATTTAATTGTAATGTTCAGGGCCTCCTAATGATGATGGAGCACTCAAATTGCGTCGCGATTCAATACATCGTCCTCCAGCGGACTGGTGTCCAAGGGGATATTGCTGCCTCGGGCACCTTATGATCGTTCTCCTGTGAGTCTATATTTTCGAACCCGACGCAAAACTGATAGTTAATTGTAACGTTCAGGGCCTCCTAATGACGATGGAACACTCAAGTTGCGTCGCGATTCAATACATCGTCCACCAGCAGACAGGTCTCCAAGGGGATATTGCTGCCTCGGGCACTTTATGATCGTTCTCCTGTGAGTCTAGATTTTCTAATAAGACGCAAAACTGATTGTTAATTGTAACGTTCAGGGCCTCTTAATGACGATGAACATTCAAATTGCGTCGAGATTCAATACATCGGCCTCCAGCCGACTTGTCTCCAAGGGTCTATTGCTGCCTCGGACACCTTATGATCGTTCTCCTGTGAGTCTATATTTTCGAACCCGACGCAAAACTGATAGTTAATTGTAACGTTCAGGGCCTCCTAATGACGATGGAACACTCAAATTGCGTCGAGATTCAATACATCGGCCTCCAGCCGACTTAACTCCAAGGGGATATTGCTGCCTTGGGCACCATATGGTCATTCTCCTGTGAGTCTAGATTTTCGAATCCGACGCAGAACTGATAGTTAATTTAAGCCTTCAGGGCCTCCTAATGACGATGGAACACTCAAATTGCGTCGAGATTCAATACATCGTTCTCCAGCGGACTGTTCTCCAAGGGGATATTGCTGCCTCGGGCACCTCATTGTCGGGATCCGGTAAGTCTAGATTTTCGAATCCGACACAAAACTGATAGTTAATTGTAACGTTCAGGGCCTCCTAACGACGATGGAACACTCAAATTGCGTCGCGATCCAATACATCGTCCTTCTGCCGACTTGAATTCAAGGGTCTTTTGCTGCCTCGGGCACCTTATGATCGTTCTCTTGTGAGTCTAGATTTTCGAACCCGACGCAAAACTGATAGTTAATTGTAACGTTCAGGGCCACCTAATGACGATGAACATTCAAATTGCGTCGAGATTCAATACATCGGCCTCCAGCCGACTTGTCTCCAAGGGTCTATTGCTGACTCGGACAATATATGGTCGTTCTCGTGTGAGTCTAGATTTTCTAATCCGACGCAATGTGATTGTTAACTGTAACGTTCAGGGCCCCCTAATGACGATGGAACACTCAAATTGCGTCGAGATTCAATACAGCGGCCTCCAGCCGACTTGTCTCCAATGATCTATTGCTGCCTCGGGCACCATATGGTCGTTCTCCTGTGAGATTTACTAATCCGACGCAAAACTGATTGTTAATTGTAAGTTCAGGGCCTCCTAATGACGATGGCACTCAAATTATCGTCGAGATTCAATATATCGTCCTCCAGCCGACTTGTATCCAAGGGGATATTGTGGTCTCGGGCACCATTTGTACCTTCCCCTGTAAGTAGATTTTCGAATCCGACGCTAAACTGATAGTTAATTGTTACGTTCAGGGCCTCCTAATGACGATGGAACACTCAAAATGCGTCGAGTGTCTATACATCGACCTCCAGCCGACTTGTCTACAAGGGGATATTGCTGCATCGGGCTCCATGTGGTCCGTCTCCTGTGAGTCGGAATTTTCGAATCTGACGCGAAACTGATATTTAATTGTAACATTCAGGGCCTACTAATGACGATGGAACATTCAAATTGCGTCGCGATTCAATACATCGTCCTCCAGCAAACTGGTGTCCAAGGGGATATTGCTGCCTCGGGCACCTTATAGTCATTCTCCAGTGAGTCTAGATTTTCGAATCCGACGAAAAACCGATAGTTAATTGTAATATTCAGGGCCTCCTAATGACGATGGAACACTAAAATTGCGTCGCAATCCATCCATCGTCCTCCAGCCGACTTGTCTCCAAGTGTCTATTGCTGCCTCGGGCACCTTATGATCGTTCTCCTCTGAGTCTATATTTTCGAACCCGACGCAAAACTGATAGTTAATTGTAACGTTCAGGGCCACCTAATGACGATGGAACACTCAAATTGTGTCGAGATTCAGTACATCGGCCTTCAGCCGACTCGTCTCGGGCACCATATGAACCTTCTCCTGTGAGTCTAGATTTTCGAATCCGACGCGAAACTGATAGTTAATTGTAACGTTCAGGGCCTCCTAATGACGATGGAACAGTCAAATTGCGTCGAGAGTCAAAACATCGACCTCCAACCGTCTTGTCTACAAGGGGATATTGCTTCCTCGGGCTCCATGTGGTTGGTCTCCTGTGAGTAGGGATTTTCGAATCCGACGCGGAACTGATTGTTAATTGTAAAGTTCAGCGCATCCTAATGACGATGGAGCACTCAAATTGCGTCGAGATTCAATACATAGGCCTCCAGCCGACTTGTCTCCAATGGACTGACGCTGCCCCGGGCACCATATGTTCGTTCTCCTGTGAGTCTACATTTTACTAATCCGACGCAAAACTGATTGTTAATTGTAAGTTCAGGGCCTCCTAGTTACGATGGAACACTCAAATTGCGTCGAGATTCAATACATCGTCCTTCAGCCGACTTGTCTCCAAGGGTCTATTGCTGCCTCGGCACCTTATGGTCGTTCTCCTGTGAGTCTAGATTTTCGAATCCGACGCAAAACTGATAGTTAATTGTAACGTTCAGGCCCACCTAATGACGATGGAACATTAAAATTGCGTCGAGATTCAATACATCGGCCTCCAGCCGACTTGTCTCCAAGGATCTATTGCTGCCTCGGGCACCATATGGTCGTTCTCCTGTGAGATTTACTAATCCGACGCAAAACTGATTTTTAATTGTAAGTTCAGGGCCTCCTAATGACGATGGAACACTCAAATTGCGTCGAGATTCAATATATCGTCCTCCAGCAGACTTGTATCCAAGGGGATATTGTTGTCTCGGGCACCATTTGTACCTTCCCCTGTAAGTAGATTTTCGAATCCGACGCTAAACTGATAGTTAATTGTAACGTTCAGCGCCTCCTAATGACGATGGAACACTCAAATTGCGTCGAGTGTCCATACATCGACCTCCAGCCGACTTGTCTACAAGGGGATATTGCTGCATCGGGCTCTATGTGGTCCGTCTCCTGTGAGTCGGGATTTTCGAATCTGACACGCAACTGATATTTAATTGTAACATTCAGGGCCTCGTAATAACGATGGAACATTCAAATTGCGTCGCGATTCAATACATCCTCCTCCAGCGGACTGGTGTCCAAGGGGATATTGCTGCCTCGGGCACCTTATGGTCAGCCTCCAGTGAGTCTAGATTTTCGAATCCGACGAGAAACCGACAGTTAATTGTAATATTCAGGGCCTCCTAATGACGATGGAACACTAAAATTGCGTGGCAATCCATCCATCGTCCTACAGCCGACTTGTCTCCAAGTGTCTATTGCTGCCTCGGGCACCTTATGATCGTTCTCCTGTGAGTCTATATTTTCGAAACCGACGCAAAACTGATAGTTAATTGTAACGTTCAGGGCCACCTTATGACGATGGAACACTCAAATTGCGTCGAGATTCAGTACATTGGCCTTCAGCCGACTTGTCTCCAAGGGGATATTGCTGTCCCGGGCACCATTTGAACCTTCTCCTGTGAGTCAACATTTTCGAATCCGACGCAAAAATGATAGTGAATTATAACGTTCAGCGCCTCCTAATGACGTTAGAACACTCAAATTGCGTCGAGATACAATACATCGTCCTCCAGCCGACTTGTCTAGAAGGGGATATTGCTGCCTCGGGCACCAAATGGTTCGTCTCCTTTGAGTCGGGATTTTCGAATCCGACGCAGAACTGATAGTTAATTGTAACGTTCAGGGCCTCCTAATGACGATGGAACACTCAAGTTGCGTCGCGATTCAATACATCGTCCACCAGCGGACTGGTCTCCAAGGGGATATTGCTGCCTCGGGCAACTTATGGTCCGTCTCCAGTGACTCTAATTTTCGAATCCGACGCTAAACTGATAGTTAATTGTAACGTTCAGGGCCTCCTAATGGCGAAGGAACACTCAAATTGCGTCGCGATCCAATACATCGTCCTCCAGCCGACTTGTCTCCATGGGTCTATTGCTGCCTCGGGCACTTTATGATCGTTCTCCTGTGAGTCTAGATTTTCTAATCCGACGCAAAACTGATTGTTAATTGTAACGTTCAGGGCCTCTTGATGACGATGGAACACTCAAATTGCGTCAAGATTCAATACATCGGCCTCCAGCCGACTTAACTCCAAGGGGATATTGCTGCCTTGGGCACCATATGGTCCTTCTCCTGTGAGTCTAGATTTTCGAATCCGACGCAGAACTGATAGTTAATTTTAGCCTTCAGTGCCTCCTAATGACGATGGAACACTCAAATTGCGTCGAGATTTAATACATCGTTCTCCAGCGGACTGGTCTCCAAGGGGATATTGCTGCCTCGGGCACCTTATTGTCGGGATCCGGTAAGTCTAGATTTTCGAATCCGACACAAAACTGATAGTTAATTGTAACGTTCAGGGCCTCCTAACGACGATGGAACACTCAAATTGCGTCGCGATCCAATACATCGACCTTCTGCCGACTTGAATTCAAGGGCCTTTTGCTGTCTCGGGCACCTTATGATCGTTCTCTTGTGAGTCTAGATTTTCGAACCCGACGCAAAACTGATAGTTAATTGTAACGTTCAGGGCCACCTAATGACGATGAACATTCTAATTGCGTCGAGATTAAATACATCGGCCTCCAGCAGACTTGTCTCCAAGGGTCTATTGCTGCCTCGGGCACCTTATGGTCGTTCTCCTGTGAGTCTAGATTTTCTAATCCGACGCAAAACTGATAGTTAATTGTAACGTTCAGGGCCACCTAATGACGATGAACATTCAAATTGCGTCGAGATTCAATACATCGGCCTCCAGCCGACTTGTCTCCAAGGGTCTATTGCTGCCTCGGGCAACATATGGTCGTTCTCCTGTGAGTCTAGATTTACTAATCCGAAGCAAAACTGATTGTTAATTGTAAGTTCAGGGCCTCCTAATGACGATGGAACACTCAAATTGCGTCGCGATTCAATTATCGTCCTCCAGCGGACTGGTCTCCAAGGGGATAATGCTGCCTCGGGCACCTTATAGTCCGTCTAGAATCCGACGGAGAGCTGATAGTTAATTGTAGCCTTCAGGGCCTCCTAATGACGATGGAGCACTCAAATTGCGTCGCGATTCAATACATCGTCCTCCAGCGAACTGGTCTCCAAGGGGATAATGCTGCCTCGGGCACCTGATGGTCCGTCTCCAATAAGTCTAGATTTTCGAATCCAACACAAAACTGATAGTTAATTGTAACGTTCAGGGCCTTCTAATGACGATGGAACACTCGAATTGCGTCGCGATCCAATACGTCGTCCTTCTGCCGACTTGACTTCAAGGGTCTTTTGCTGCCTCGGGCACCTTATGATCGTTCTCTTGTGAGTCTAGTTTTTCGAACCCGACGCAAAACTGATAGTTAATTGTAACGTTCAGGGCCACCTAATGACGATGAACATTCAAATTGCGTCGAGATTCAATACATCGGCCTCCAGCCGACTTGTCTCCAAGGGTCTATTGCTGCTTCGGGCACCATATGGTCGTTCTCCTGTGAGTCTAGATTTACTAATCCGACGCAAAACTGATTGTTAATTGTAAGTTCAGGGCCTCCTAATGACGATGGAACACTCAAATTGCGTCGAGATACAATACATCGTCCTTCAGCCGACTTGTCTAGAAAGGGTCCATTGCAGCCTCGAGCACCTTATGGTCGTTCTCCTGTGAGTCTAGATTTTCCAATCCGACGCAAAACTGATAGTTAATTGTAACGTTCAGGGCCTTCTAATGTCGATGGAACACTCAAATTGCGTCGCGATCCAATACATCGTTCTTCTGCCGACTTGACTTTAAGGGTCTTTTGCTGCCTCGGGCACCTTATGATCGTTCTCCTGTGAGTCTAGATTTTCGAACCCGACTCAAAACTGATAGTTAATTGTAACGTTCATGGCTACCTAATGACGATGGAACATTCAAATTGCGTCGAGATTCAATACATCGGCCTCCAGCCGACTTGTCTCCAAGGGTCTATTGCTGCCTCGGGCACCATATGGTCGTTCTCCTCTGAGTCTAGATTTACTTATCCGACGCAAAACTGATTGTTAATTGTAAGTTCAGGGCCTCCTAATGACGATGGAACACTCAAATTGCATCGAGATTCAATATATCGTCCTCCAGCTGACTTATATATAACGGGATATTGCTGTCTCGGGCACCATATGGTCCGTCTCCTGTCAGTCTAGATTTTCAAATCCGACGCACAACTGATAGTTAATTGTAGCCTTCACGGCCTCCTAATGACGATGGAACACTCAAATTGCGTCGAGATTCAATACATCGGCCACCAGCCGACTTACCTCCAAGGGGATATTGCTGCCTCGGGCACCATATGGTCCGTCTCCTGTGAGTCTAGATTTTCGAATCCGACGCAAGAATGATAGTTAATTGTAACGTTCAGCGCCTCCTAATGACGATGGAACACTCAAATTGCGTCGAGAGTCAATACATCGACCTCCAGCCGACTTGTCTACAAGGGGATATTACTGCCTCGGGCTCCATGTGGTTCGTCTCCTGTGAGTCGGGATTTTCAAATCCGACGCGGAACTGATAGTTAATTGTAAAGTTCAGCGCATCCTAATGACTATGGAACACTCAAATTGCGTCGAGATTCAATATCGTCCTCCAGCGGACTGGTGTCCAAGGGGATACTGCTGCCTCGGGCACCTTATAGTCAGTCTCCAGTGAGTCTAGATTTTCGAATCCGACGAAAAACCGATAGTTAATTGTAATATTCAGGGCCTCCTAATGACGATGGAACACTAAAATTGCGTCGTAATCCATCCATCGTCCTCCAGCCGACTTGTCTCCAAGTGTCTATTGCTGCCTCGGGCACCTTATGATCGTTCTCCTCTGAGTCTATATTTTCGAACCCGACGCAAAACTGATAGTTAATTGTAACGTTCAGGGCCACCTAATGACGATGGAACACTCAAATTGTGTCGAGATTCAATACATCGGCCTCCAGCCGACGCGTCTCCAAGAGTCTATTGCTGCCTCGGGCACCATATGGTCGTTCTCCAGTGAGTCTAGATTTACTAATCCGAAGCAAAACTGATTGTTAATTGTAAGTTCAGGGCCTCCTAATGACGATGGAACACTCAAATTGCGTCGCGATTCAATTATCGTCCTCCAGCGGACTGGTCTCCAAGGGGATAATGCTGCCTCGGGCACCTTATGGTCCGTCTAGAATCCGACGGAGAGCTGATAGTTAATTGTAGCCTTCAGGGCCTCCTAATGACGATGGAGCACTCAAATTGCGTCGCGATTCAATACATCGTCCTCCAGCGAACTGGTCTCCAAGGGGATAATGCTGCCTCGGGCACCTTATGCTCCGTCTCCAATAAGTCTAGATTTTCGAATCCAACACAAAACTGATAGTTAATTGTAACGTTCAGGGCCTTCTAATGACGATGGAACACTCGAATTGCGTCGCGATCCAATACGTCGTCCTTCTGCCGACTTGACTTCAAGGGTCTTTTGCTGCCTCGGGCACCTTATGATCGTTCTCTTGTGAGTCTAGATTTTCGAACCCGACGCAAAACTGATAGTTAATTGTAACGTTCAGGGCCACCTAATGACGATGAACATTCAAATTGCGTCGAGATTCAATTCATCGGCCTCCAGCCGACTTGTCTCCAAGGGTCTATTGCTGCCTCGGGCACCATATGGTCGTTCTCCTGTGAGTCTAGATTTACTAATCCGACGCAAAACTGATTGTTAGTTGTAAGTTCAGGGCCTGCTAATGACGATGGAACACTCAAATTGCGTCGAGATTCAATACATCGTCCTCCAGCCGACTTGTCTACAAGGGGATAATGCTGCATCGGGCTCCATGTGGTCCGTCTCCTGTGAGTTGGGATTTTCGAATCTGATTCGAAACTGATATTTAATTGTAATGTTCAGGGCCTCCTAATGATGATGGAGCACTCAAATTGCGTCGCGATTCAATACATCGTCCTCCAGCGGACTGGTGTCCAAGGGGATATTGCTGCCTCGGGCACCTTATGATCGTTCTCCTGTGAGTCTATATTTTCGAACCCGACGCAAAACTGATAGTTAATTGTAACGTTCAGGGCCTCCTAATGACGATGGAACACTCAAGTTGCGTCGCGATTCAATACATCGTCCACCAGCAGACAGGTCTCCAAGGGGATATTGCTGCCTCGGGCACTTTATGATCGTTCTCCTGTGAGTCTAGATTTTCTAATAAGACGCAAAACTGATTGTTAATTGTAACGTTCAGGGCCTCTTAATGACGATGAACATTCAAATTGCGTCGAGATTCAATACATCGGCCTCCAGCCGACTTGTCTCCAAGGGTCTATTGCTGCCTCGGACACCTTATGATCGTTCTCCTGTGAGTCTATATTTTCGAACCCGACGCAAAACTGATAGTTAATTGTAACGTTCAGGGCCTCCTAATGACGATGGAACACTCAAATTGCGTCGAGATTCAATACATCGGCCTCCAGCCGACTTAACTCCAAGGGGATATTGCTGCCTTGGGCACCATATGGTCATTCTCCTGTGAGTCTAGATTTTCGAATCCGACGCAGAACTGATAGTTAATTTAAGCCTTCAGGGCCTCCTAATGACGATGGAACACTCAAATTGCGTCGAGATTCAATACATCGTTCTCCAGCGGACTGTTCTCCAAGGGGATATTGCTGCCTCGGGCACCTCATTGTCGGGATCCGGTAAGTCTAGATTTTCGAATCCGACACAAAACTGATAGTTAATTGTAACGTTCAGGGCCTCCTAACGACGATGGAACACTCAAATTGCGTCGCGATCCAATACATCGTCCTTCTGCCGACTTGAATTCAAGGGTCTTTTGCTGCCTCGGGCACCTTATGATCGTTCTCTTGTGAGTCTAGATTTTCGAACCCGACGCAAAACTGATAGTTAATTGTAACGTTCAGGGCCACCTAATGACGATGAACATTCAAATTGCGTCGAGATTCAATACATCGGCCTCCAGCCGACTTGTCTCCAAGGGTCTATTGCTGACTCGGACAATATATGGTCGTTCTCGTGTGAGTCTAGATTTTCTAATCCGACGCAATGTGATTGTTAACTGTAACGTTCAGGGCCCCCTAATGACGATGGAACACTCAAATTGCGTCGAGATTCAATACAGCGGCCTCCAGCCGACTTGTCTCCAATGATCTATTGCTGCCTCGGGCACCATATGGTCGTTCTCCTGTGAGATTTACTAATCCGACGCAAAACTGATTGTTAATTGTAAGTTCAGGGCCTCCTAATGACGATGGCACTCAAATTATCGTCGAGATTCAATATATCGTCCTCCAGCCGACTTGTATCCAAGGGGATATTGTGGTCTCGGGCACCATTTGTACCTTCCCCTGTAAGTAGATTTTCGAATCCGACGCTAAACTGATAGTTAATTGTTACGTTCAGGGCCTCCTAATGACGATGGAACACTCAAAATGCGTCGAGTGTCTATACATCGACCTCCAGCCGACTTGTCTACAAGGGGATATTGCTGCATCGGGCTCCATGTGGTCCGTCTCCTGTGAGTCGGAATTTTCGAATCTGACGCGAAACTGATATTTAATTGTAACATTCAGGGCCTACTAATGACGATGGAACATTCAAATTGCGTCGCGATTCAATACATCGTCCTCCAGCAAACTGGTGTCCAAGGGGATATTGCTGCCTCGGGCACCTTATAGTCATTCTCCAGTGAGTCTAGATTTTCGAATCCGACGAAAAACCGATAGTTAATTGTAATATTCAGGGCCTCCTAATGACGATGGAACACTAAAATTGCGTCGCAATCCATCCATCGTCCTCCAGCCGACTTGTCTCCAAGTGTCTATTGCTGCCTCGGGCACCTTATGATCGTTCTCCTCTGAGTCTATATTTTCGAACCCGACGCAAAACTGATAGTTAATTGTAACGTTCAGGGCCACCTAATGACGATGGAACACTCAAATTGTGTCGAGATTCAGTACATCGGCCTTCAGCCGACTCGTCTCGGGCACCATATGAACCTTCTCCTGTGAGTCTAGATTTTCGAATCCGACGCGAAACTGATAGTTAATTGTAACGTTCAGGGCCTCCTAATGACGATGGAACAGTCAAATTGCGTCGAGAGTCAAAACATCGACCTCCAACCGTCTTGTCTACAAGGGGATATTGCTTCCTCGGGCTCCATGTGGTTGGTCTCCTGTGAGTAGGGATTTTCGAATCCGACGCGGAACTGATTGTTAATTGTAAAGTTCAGCGCATCCTAATGACGATGGAGCACTCAAATTGCGTCGAGATTCAATACATAGGCCTCCAGCCGACTTGTCTCCAATGGACTGACGCTGCCCCGGGCACCATATGTTCGTTCTCCTGTGAGTCTACATTTTACTAATCCGACGCAAAACTGATTGTTAATTGTAAGTTCAGGGCCTCCTAGTTACGATGGAACACTCAAATTGCGTCGAGATTCAATACATCGTCCTTCAGCCGACTTGTCTCCAAGGGTCTATTGCTGCCTCGGCACCTTATGGTCGTTCTCCTGTGAGTCTAGATTTTCGAATCCGACGCAAAACTGATAGTTAATTGTAACGTTCAGGCCCACCTAATGACGATGGAACATTAAAATTGCGTCGAGATTCAATACATCGGCCTCCAGCCGACTTGTCTCCAAGGATCTATTGCTGCCTCGGGCACCATATGGTCGTTCTCCTGTGAGATTTACTAATCCGACGCAAAACTGATTTTTAATTGTAAGTTCAGGGCCTCCTAATGACGATGGAACACTCAAATTGCGTCGAGATTCAATATATCGTCCTCCAGCAGACTTGTATCCAAGGGGATATTGTTGTCTCGGGCACCATTTGTACCTTCCCCTGTAAGTAGATTTTCGAATCCGACGCTAAACTGATAGTTAATTGTAACGTTCAGCGCCTCCTAATGACGATGGAACACTCAAATTGCGTCGAGTGTCCATACATCGACCTCCAGCCGACTTGTCTACAAGGGGATATTGCTGCATCGGGCTCTATGTGGTCCGTCTCCTGTGAGTCGGGATTTTCGAATCTGACACGCAACTGATATTTAATTGTAACATTCAGGGCCTCGTAATAACGATGGAACATTCAAATTGCGTCGCGATTCAATACATCCTCCTCCAGCGGACTGGTGTCCAAGGGGATATTGCTGCCTCGGGCACCTTATGGTCAGCCTCCAGTGAGTCTAGATTTTCGAATCCGACGAGAAACCGACAGTTAATTGTAATATTCAGGGCCTCCTAATGACGATGGAACACTAAAATTGCGTGGCAATCCATCCATCGTCCTACAGCCGACTTGTCTCCAAGTGTCTATTGCTGCCTCGGGCACCTTATGATCGTTCTCCTGTGAGTCTATATTTTCGAAACCGACGCAAAACTGATAGTTAATTGTAACGTTCAGGGCCACCTTATGACGATGGAACACTCAAATTGCGTCGAGATTCAGTACATTGGCCTTCAGCCGACTTGTCTCCAAGGGGATATTGCTGTCCCGGGCACCATTTGAACCTTCTCCTGTGAGTCAACATTTTCGAATCCGACGCAAAAATGATAGTGAATTATAACGTTCAGCGCCTCCTAATGACGTTAGAACACTCAAATTGCGTCGAGATACAATACATCGTCCTCCAGCCGACTTGTCTAGAAGGGGATATTGCTGCCTCGGGCACCAAATGGTTCGTCTCCTTTGAGTCGGGATTTTCGAATCCGACGCAGAACTGATAGTTAATTGTAACGTTCAGGGCCTCCTAATGACGATGGAACACTCAAGTTGCGTCGCGATTCAATACATCGTCCACCAGCGGACAGGTCTCCAAGGGGATATTGCTGCCTCGGGCAACTTATGGTCCGTCTCCAGTGACTCTAATTTTCGAATCCGACGCTAAACTGATAGTTAATTGTAACGTTCAGGGCCTCCTAATGGCGAAGGAACACTCAAATTGCGTCGCGATCCAATACATCGTCCTCCAGCCGACTTGTCTCCATGGGTCTATTGCTGCCTCGGGCACTTTATGATCGTTCTCCTGTGAGTCTAGATTTTCTAATCCGACGCAAAACTGATTGTTAATTGTAACGTTCAGGGCCTCTTGATGACGATGGAACACTCAAATTGCGTCAAGATTCAATACATCGGCCTCCAGCCGACTTAACTCCAAGGGGATATTGCTGCCTTGGGCACCATATGGTCCTTCTCCTGTGAGTCTAGATTTTCGAATCCGACGCAGAACTGATAGTTAATTTTAGCCTTCAGGGCCTCCTAATGACGATGGAACACTCAAATTGCGTCGAGATTTAATACATCGTTCTCCAGCGGACTGGTCTCCAAGGGGATATTGCTGCCTCGGGCACCTTATTGTCGGGATCCGGTAAGTCTAGATTTTCGAATCCGACACAAAACTGATAGTTAATTGTAACGTTCAGGGCCTCCTAACGACGATGGAACACTCAAATTGCGTCGCGATCCAATACATCGACCTTCTGCCGACTTGAATTCAAGGGCCTTTTGCTGTCTCGGGCACCTTATGATCGTTCTCTTGTGAGTCTAGATTTTCGAACCCGACGCAAAACTGATAGTTAATTGTAACGTTCAGGGCCACCTAATGACGATGAACATTCTAATTGCGTCGAGATTAAATACATCGGCCTCCAGCAGACTTGTCTCCAAGGGTCTATTGCTGCCTCGGGCACCTTATGGTCGTTCTCCTGTGAGTCTAGATTTTCTAATCCGACGCAAAACTGATAGTTAATTGTAACGTTCAGGGCCACCTAATGACGATGAACATTCAAATTGCGTCGAGATTCAATACATCGGCCTCCAGCCGACTTGTCTCCAAGGGTCTATTGCTGCCTCGGGCAACATATGGTCGTTCTCCTGTGAGTCTAGATTTACTAATCCGAAGCAAAACTGATTGTTAATTGTAAGTTCAGGGCCTCCTAATGACGATGGAACACTCAAATTGCGTCGCGATTCAATTATCGTCCTCCAGCGGACTGGTCTCCAAGGGGATAATGCTGCCTCGGGCACCTTATAGTCCGTCTAGAATCCGACGGAGAGCTGATAGTTAATTGTAGCCTTCAGGGCCTCCTAATGACGATGGAGCACTCAAATTGCGTCGCGATTCAATACATCGTCCTCCAGCGAACTGGTCTCCAAGGGGATAATGCTGCCTCGGGCACCTGATGGTCCGTCTCCAATAAGTCTAGATTTTCGAATCCAACACAAAACTGATAGTTAATTGTAACGTTCAGGGCCTTCTAATGACGATGGAACACTCGAATTGCGTCGCGATCCAATACGTCGTCCTTCTGCCGACTTGACTTCAAGGGTCTTTTGCTGCCTCGGGCACCTTATGATCGTTCTCTTGTGAGTCTAGTTTTTCGAACCCGACGCAAAACTGATAGTTAATTGTAACGTTCAGGGCCACCTAATGACGATGAACATTCAAATTGCGTCGAGATTCAATACATCGGCCTCCAGCCGACTTGTCTCCAAGGGTCTATTGCTGCTTCGGGCACCATATGGTCGTTCTCCTGTGAGTCTAGATTTACTAATCCGACGCAAAACTGATTGTTAATTGTAAGTTCAGGGCCTCCTAATGACGATGGAACACTCAAATTGCGTCGAGATACAATACATCGTCCTTCAGCCGACTTGTCTAGAAAGGGTCCATTGCAGCCTCGAGCACCTTATGGTCGTTCTCCTGTGAGTCTAGATTTTCCAATCCGACGCAAAACTGATAGTTAATTGTAACGTTCAGGGCCTTCTAATGTCGATGGAACACTCAAATTGCGTCGCGATCCAATACATCGTTCTTCTGCCGACTTGACTTTAAGGGTCTTTTGCTGCCTCGGGCACCTTATGATCGTTCTCCTGTGAGTCTAGATTTTCGAACCCGACTCAAAACTGATAGTTAATTGTAACGTTCATGGCTACCTAATGACGATGGAACATTCAAATTGCGTCGAGATTCAATACATCGGCCTCCAGCCGACTTGTCTCCAAGGGTCTATTGCTGCCTCGGGCACCATATGGTCGTTCTCCTCTGAGTCTAGATTTACTTATCCGACGCAAAACTGATTGTTAATTGTAAGTTCAGGGCCTCCTAATGACGATGGAACACTCAAATTGCATCGAGATTCAATATATCGTCCTCCAGCTGACTTATATATAACGGGATATTGCTGTCTCGGGCACCATATGGTCCGTCTCCTGTCAGTCTAGATTTTCAAATCCGACGCACAACTGATAGTTAATTGTAGCCTTCACGGCCTCCTAATGACGATGGAACACTCAAATTGCGTCGAGATTCAATACATCGGCCACCAGCCGACTTACCTCCAAGTGGATATTGCTGCCTCGGGCACCATATGGTCCGTCTCCTGTGAGTCTAGATTTTCGAATCCGACGCAAGAATGATAGTTAATTGTAACGTTCAGCGCCTCCTAATGACGATGGAACACTCAAATTGCGTCGAGAGTCAATACATCGACCTCCAGCCGACTTGTCTACAAGGGGATATTACTGCCTCGGGCTCCATGTGGTTCGTCTCCTGTGAGTCGGGATTTTCAAATCCGACGCGGAACTGATAGTTAATTGTAAAGTTCAGCGCATCCTAATGACTATGGAACACTCAAATTGCGTCGAGATTCAATATCGTCCTCCAGCGGACTGGTGTCCAAGGGGATACTGCTGCCTCGGGCACCTTATAGTCAGTCTCCAGTGAGTCTAGATTTTCGAATCCGACGAAAAACCGATAGTTAATTGTAATATTCAGGGCCTCCTAATGACGATGGAACACTAAAATTGCGTCGTAATCCATCCATCGTCCTCCAGCCGACTTGTCTCCAAGTGTCTATTGCTGCCTCGGGCACCTTATGATCGTTCTCCTCTGAGTCTATATTTTCGAACCCGACGCAAAACTGATAGTTAATTGTAACGTTCAGGGCCACCTAATGACGATGGAACACTCAAATTGTGTCGAGATTCAGTACATCGGCCTTCAGCCGACTTGTCCCGGGCACCATATGAACCTTCTCCTGTGAGTCTAGATTTTCGAATCCGACGCAAAAATGATAGATAATTATAACGTTCAGGGCCACCTAATGACGATGGAACACTCAAATTGCGTCGAGATACAATACATCGTCATCCAGCCGACTTGTCTAGAAGGAGATATTGCTGCCTCGGGCACCAAATGGTCCGTCTCCTGTGAGTCTGGATTTTTAAATCCGACGCGAAACTGATAGTTAATTGTAACGTTCAGGGCCTCCTAATGACGATGGAACAGTCAAATTGCGTCGAGAGTCAAAACATCGACCTCCAACCGTGTTGTCTACAAGGGGATATTGCTGCCTCGGGCTCCATGTGGTTGGTCTCCTGTGGGTCGGGATTTTCGAATCCGACGCGGAACAGATATATAATTCTAACGTTCAGCGCTTCCTAATGACGATGGAACACTCCAGCCGACATGTCTCCAATGGTCTGACGCTGCCTCGGGCACCATATGGTCGTTCTCCTGTGAGTCTAGATTTACTAATCCGACGCAAAATTGATTGTTAATTGTAAGTTCAGGGCCTCCTAGTTACGATGGAACACTCAAATAGCGTCGCGATCCGATACATCGTCCTCCAGCCGACTTGTCTCCAAGGGTCTATTGCTGCCTCGGGCTATTTATGGTCGTTCTCCTGTGAGTCTAGATTTTCGAATCCGACGCAGAACTGATTGTTAATTGTAAAGTTCAGCGCATCCTAATGACGATGGAGCACTCAAATTGCGTCGAGATTCAATACATAGGCCTCCAGCCGACTTGTCTCCAATGGACTGACGCTGCCTCGGGCACCATATGGTCGTTCTCCTGTGAGTCTAGATTTTTGAATCCGACGCGAAACTGATAGTTAACTGTAACGTTCAGGGCCTCCTAATGACGATGGAACACACAAATACCGTCGAGATTCAATACATCGTCCTTCTGCCGACTTGTCTCCATGGGTCTATTGATGCCTTGGGCACCTTATGGTCGTTCTCCTGTGAGTCTAGATTTTCGAATCCGACGCAGAACTGATACTTAATTGTAACGTTCAGGGCCTCCTAATGACAATGGAACACTCAAATTGCGTCGAGATTAAATGCATCGTCCTTCAGCCGACTTGTCTAGAAAGGGTCTATTGCAGCCTCGAGCACCTTATGGTCGTGATGGAACACTCAAATTGCGTCGAGATTCAATACATCGTCCTTCAGCCGAATTGTCTCCAATGGTCTATTGCTGCCTCCTGTGAGATTTACTAATCCGTTGCGAAACTGATTGTTAATTGTAAGTTCAGGGCCTCCTAATGACGATGGAACACTCAAATTGCGTCGAGATTCAATACATCGTCCTTCAGCCGACTTGTCTAGAAAGGGTCCATTGCAGCCTCGAGCACCTTATGGTCGTTCTCCTGTGAGCCTAGATTTTCCAATCCGACGCAAAACTGATAGTTAATTGTAACGTTCAGGGCCTCCTAATGACGATGGAACACTCAAATTGCGTCGCGATCCAATACATCGTTCTTCTGCCGACTTGACTTTAAGGGTCTTTTGCTGCCTCGGGCACCTTATGATCGTTCTCCTGTGAGTCTAGATTTTCGAACCCGACGCAAAACTGATAGTTAATTGTAACGTTCAGGGCCACCTAATGACGATGGAGCATTCAAATTGCGTCGAGATTCAATACATCGGCCTACAGCCGACTTGTCTCCAAGGGTCTATTGCTGCCTCGGGCACCATATGGTCGTTCTCCTCTGAGTCTAGATTTACTAATCCGACGCAAAACTGATTGTTAGTTGTAAGTTCAGGGCCTCCTAATGACGATGGAACACTCAAATTGCATCGAGATTCAATATATCGTCCTCCAGCCGACTTGTATATAACGGGATATTGCTGTCTCGGGCACCAAATGGTCCGTCTCCTGTGAGTCTAGATTTTCAAATCCGACGCACAACTGATAGTTAATTGTAGCCTTCAGGGCCTCCTAATGACGATGGAACACTCAAATTGCGTCGAGATTCAATACATCGGCCACCAGCCGACTTACCTCCAAGGGGATATTGTTTCCTCGGGCACCATATGGTCCGTCTCCTGTGAGTCTAGATTTTCGAATCCGACGCAAAAATTATAGTTAATTGTAACGTTCAGCGCCTCCTAATGACGATGGAACACTCAAATGGCGTCGAGAGTCAATACATCGACCTCCAGCCGACTTGTCTACAAGGGGATATTGCTGCCTCGGGCTCCATGTGGTTCGTCTCCTGTGAGTCGGGATTTTCAAATCCGACGCGGAACTGATAGTTAATTGTAAAGTTTAGCGCATCCTAATGACGATGGAACACTCAAATTGCGTCGAGATTCAATACATAGGCCTCCAGCCGACTTGTCTCCAATGGTCTGACGCTGCCACCGGCACCATATGGTCGTTCTCCTGTGAGTCTAGTTTTACTAATCCGACGCAAAACTGATTGTTAATTATAAGTTCAGGGCCTCCTAGTTACGATGGAACACTCAAATTGAGACGCGATCCAATACATCGTCCTCCAGCCGACTTGTCTCCAAGGGTCTATTGCTGCCTCGGGCTATTTATGGTCGTTGACCTGTGAGTCTAGATTTTCGAATACGACGCAGAACTGATACTTAATTGCAACGTTCAGCGCCTCCTAATGACGATGGAACACTCAAATTGCGTCGCGATCCAATACATCGTTCTTCTGCCGACCTGACTTTAACGGTCTTTTGCTGCCTCGTGCACCTTATGATCGTTCTCCTGTGAGTCTAGCTTTTCGAACCCGACGCAAAAATGATAGTTAATTGTAACGTTCAGCGCCTCCTAATGACGATGGAACACTCAAATTGCGTCGAGAGTCAATACATCGACCTCCAGCCGACTTGTCTATAAGGGGAAATTGCTGCCTCGGGCTCCATGTGGTTCGTCTCCTGTGAGTCGGGATTTTCGAATCCGACGCGGAACTGATTGTTAATTGTAAAGTTCAGCGCATCCTAATGACGATGGAGCACTCAAATTGCGTCGAGATTCAATACATAGGCCTCCAGCCGACTTGTCTCCAATGGACTGACGCTGCCTCGGGCACCATATGGTCGTTCTCCTGTGAGTCTAGATTTTTGAATCCGACGCGAAACTGATAGTTAACTGTAACGTTCAGGGCCTCCTAATGACGATGGAACACACAAATACCGTCGAGATTCTATACATCATCCTTCTGCCGACTTGTCTCCATGGGTCTATTGATGCCTTGGGCACCTTATGGTCGTTCTCCTGTGAGTCTAGATTTTCGAATCCGACGCAGAACTGATACTTAATTGTAACGTTCAGGGCCTCCTAATGACAATGGAACACTCAAATTGCGTCGAGATTAAATGCATCGTCCTTCAGCCGACTTGTCTAGAAAGGGTCTATTGCAGCCTCGAGCACCTTATGGTCGTGATGGAACACTCAAATTGCGTCGAGATTCAATACATCGTCCTTCAGCCGAATTGTCTCCAATGGTCTATTGCTGCCTCGGCACCTTATGTTCGTTCTCCTGTGAGATTTACTAATCCGTTGCGAAACTGATTGTTAATTGTTAGTTCAGGGCCTCCTAATGACGATGGAACACTCAAATTGCGTCGAGATTCAATACATCGTCCTTCAGCCGACTTGTCTAGAAAGGGTCCATTGCAGCCTCGAGCACCTTATGGTCGTTCTCCTGTGAGTCTAGATTTTCCAATCCGACGCAAAACTGATAGTTAATTGTAACGTTCAGGGCCTCCTAATGACGATGGAACACTCAAATTGCGTCGCGATTCAATACATCGTCCTCCAGCGGACTGGTCTCCAAGGGGTAATGCTGCCTCGCGCACCTGATGGTCCGCCTCCAGTAAGTCAAGATTTTTGAATCCGACGCAAAACTGATAGTTAATTGTAACGTTCAGGGCCTTCTAATGACGATGGAACACTCAAATTGCGTCGCGATCCAATACATCGTTCTTCTGCCGACTTCACTTTAAGGGTCTTTTGCTGCCTCGGGTACCTTATGATCGTTCTCCTGTGAGTCTAGATTTTCGAACCCGACGCAAAACTGATAGTTAATTGTAACGTTCAGGGCCACCTAATGACGATGGAACATTCAAATTGCGTCGAGATTCAATACATCGGCCTCCAGCCGACTTGTCTCCAAGGCTCTATTGCTGCCTCGGGCACCATATGGTCGTTCTCCTCTGAGTCTCGATTTACTAATCCGACGCAAAACTGATTGTTAATTGTAAGTTCAGGGCCTCCTAATGACGATGGAACACTCAAATTGCGTCGAGATTCAATACATCGGCCACCAGCCGACTTACCTCCAAGGGGATATTGTTTCCTCGGGCACCATATGGTCCGTCTCCTGTGAGTCTAGATTTTCGAATCCGACGCAAAAATTATAGTTAATTGTAACGTTCAGCGCCTCCTAATGACGATGGAACACTCAGATGGCGTCGAGAGTCAATACATCGACCTCCAGCCGACTTGTCTACAAGGGGATATTGCTGCCTCGGGCTCCATGTGGTTCGTCTCCTGTGAGTCGGGATTTTCAAATCCGACGCGGAACTGATAGTTAATTGTAAAGTTTAGCGCATCCTAATGACGATGGAACACTCAAATTGCGTCGAGATTCAATACATAGGCCTCCAGCCGACTTGTCTCCAATGGTCTGACGCTGCCACCGGCACCATATGGTCGTTCTCCTGTGAGTCTAGTTTTACTAATCCGACGCAAAACTGATTGTTAATTATAAGTTCAGGGCCTCCTAGTTACGATGGAACACTCAAATTGCGACGCGATCCAATACATCGTCCTCCAGCCGACTTGTCTCCAAGGGTCTATTGCTGCCTCGGGCTATTTATGGTCGTTCTCCTGTGAGTCTAGATTTTCGAATACGACGCAGAACTGAAACTTAATTGCAACGTTCAGCGCCTCCTAATGACGATGGAACACTCAAATTGCGTCGCGATCCAATACATCGTTCTTCTGCCGACCTGACTTTAACGGTCTTTTGCTGCCTCGTGCACCTTATGATCGTTCTCCTGTGAGTCTAGCTTTTCGAACCCGACGCAAAAATGATAGTTAATTGTAACGTTCAGCGCCTCCTAATGACGATGGAACACTCAAATTGCGTCGAGAGTCAATACATCGACCTCCAGCCGACTTGTCTATAAGGGGAAATTGCTGCCTCGGGCTCCATGTGGTTCGTCTCCTGTGAGTCGGGATTTTCGAATCCGACGCGGAACTGATTGTTAATTGTAAAGTTCAGCGCATCCTAATGACGATGGAGCACTCAAATTGCGTCGAGATTCAATACATAGGCCTCCAGCCGACTTGTCTCCAATGGACTGACGCTGCCTCGGGCACCATATGGTCGTTCTCCTGTGAGTCTAGATTTTTGAATCCGACGCGAAACTGATAGTGAACTGTAACGTTCAGGGCCTCCTAATGACGATGGAACACACAAATACCGTCGAGATTCTATACATCATCCTTCTGCCGACTTGTCTCCATGGGTCTATTGATGCCTTGGGCACCTTATGGTCGTTCTCCTGTGAGTCTAGATTTTCGAATCCGACGCAGAACTGATACTTAATTGTAACGTTCAGGGCCTCCTAATGACAATGGAACACTCAAATTGCGTCGAGATTAAATGCATCGTCCTTCAGCCGACTTGTCTAGAAAGGGTCTATTGCAGCCTCGAGCACCTTATGGTCGTGATGGAACACTCAAATTGCGTCGAGATTCAATACATCGTCATTCAGCCGAATTGTCTCCAATGGTCTATTGCTGCCTCGGCACCTTATGTTCGTTCTCCTGTGAGATTTACTAATCCGTTGCGAAACTGATTGTTAATTGTAAGTTCAGGGCCTCCTAATGACGATGGAACACTCAAATTGCGTCGAGATTCAATACATCGTCCTTCAGCCGACTTGTCTAGAAAGGGTCCATTGCAGCCTCGAGCACCTTATGGTCGTTCTCCTGTGAGTCTAGATTTTCCAATCCGACGCAAAACTGATAGTTAATTGTAACGTTCAGGGCCTCCTAATGACGATGGAACACTCAAATTGCGTCGCGATTCAATACATCGTCCTCCAGCGGACTGGTCTCCAAGGGGTAATGCTGCCTCGCGCACCTGATGGTCCGCCTCCAGTAAGTCAAGATTTTTGAATCCGACGCAAAACTGATAGTTAATTGTAACGTTCAGGGCCTTCTAATGACGATGGAACACTCAAATTGCGTCGCGATCCAATACATCGTTCTTCTGCCGACTTGACTTTAAGGGTCTTTTGCTGCCTCGGGCACCTTATGATCGTTCTCCTGTGAGTCTAGATTTTCGAACCCGACGCAAAACTGATAGTTAATTGTAACGTTCAGGGCCACCTAATGACGATGGAACATTCAAATTGCGTCGAGATTCAATACATCGGCCTCCAGCCGACTTGTCTCCAAGGCTCTATTGCTGCCTCGGGCACCATATGGTCGTTCTCCTCTGAGTCTCGATTTACTAATCCGACGCAAAACTGATTGTTAATTGTAAGTTCAGGGCCTCCTAATGACGATGGAACACTCAAATTGCATCGAGATTCAATATATCGTCCTCCAGCCGACTTGTATATAACGGGATATTGCTGTCTCGGGCACCAAATGGTCCGTCTCCTGTGAGTCTAGATTTTCAAATCCGACGCACAACTGATAGTTAATTGTAGCCTTCAGGGCCTCCTAATGACGATGGAACACTCAAATTGCGTCGAGATTCAATACATCGGCCACCAGCCGACTTACCTCCAAGGGGATATTGTTTCCTCGGGCACCATATGGTCCGTCTCCTGTGAGTCTAGATTTTCGAATCCGACGCAAAAATTATAGTTAATTGTAACGTTCAGCGCCTCCTAATGACGATGGAACACTCAAATGGCGTCGAGAGTCAATACATCGACCTCCAGCCGACTTGTCTACAAGGGGATATTGCTGCCTCGGGCTCCATGTGGTTCGTCTCCTGTGAGTCGGGATTTTCAAATCCGACGCGGAACTGATAGTTAATTGTAAAGTTTAGCGCATCCTAATGACGATGGAACACTCAAATTGCGTCGAGATTCAATACATAGGCCTCCAGCCGACTTGTCTCCAATGGTCTGACGCTGCCACCGGCACCATATGATCGTTCTCCTGTGAGTCTAGTTTTACTAATCCGACGCAAAACTGATTGTTAATTATAAGTTCAGGGCCTCCTAGTTACGATGGAACACTCAAATTGAGACGCGATCCAATACATCGTCCTCCAGCCGACTTGTCTCCAAGGGTCTATTGCTGCCTCGGGCTATTTATGGTCGTTCTCCTGTGAGTCTAGATTTTCGAATACGACGCAGAACTGATACTTAATTGCAACGTTCAGCGCCTCCTAATGACGATGGAACACTCAAATTGCGTCGCGATCCAATACATCGTTCTTCTGCCGACCTGACTTTAACGGTCTTTTGCTGCCTCGTGCACCTTATGATCGTTCTCCTGTGAGTCTAGCTTTTCGAACCCGACGCAAAAATGATAGTTAATTGTAACGTTCAGCGCCTCCTAATGACGATGGAACACTCAAATTGCGTCGAGAGTCAATACATCGACCTCCAGCCGACTTGTCTATAAGGGGAAATTGCTGCCTCGGGCTCCATGTGGTTCGTCTCCTGTGAGTCGGGATTTTCGAATCCGACGCGGAACTGATTGTTAATTGTAAAGTTCAGCGCATCCTAATGACGATGGAGCACTCAAATTGCGTCGAGATTCAATACATAGGCCTCCAGCCGACTTGTCTCCAATGGACTGACGCTGCCTCGGGCACCATATGGTCGTTCTCCTGTGAGTCTAGATTTTTGAATCCGACGCGAAACTGATAGTTAACAGTAACGTTCAGGGCCTCCTAATGACGATGGAACACACAAATACCGTCGAGATTCTATACATCATCCTTCTGCCGACTTGTCTCCATGGGTCTATTGATGCCTTGGGCACCATATGGTCGTTCTCCTGTGAGTCTAGTTTTACTAATCCGACGCAAAACTGATTGTTAATTATTAGTTCAGGGCCTCCTAGTTACGATGGAACACTCAAATTGCGACGCGATCCAATACATCGTCCTCCAGCCGACTTGTCTCCAAGGGTCTATTGCTGCCTCGGGCTATTTATGGTCGTTCTCCTGTGAGTCTAGATTTTCGAATACGACGCAGAACTGAAACTTAATTGCAACGTTCAGCGCCTCCTAATGACGATGGAACACTCAAATTGCGTCGCGATCCAATACATCGTTCTTCTGCCGACCTGACTTTAACGGTCTTTTGCTGCCTCGTGCACCTTATGATCGTTCTCCTGTGAGTCTAGCTTTTCGAACCCGACGCAAAAATGATAGTTAATTGTAACGTTCAGCGCCTCCTAATGACGATGGAACACTCAAATTGCGTCGAGAGTCAATACATCGACCTCCAGCCGACTTGTCTATAAGGGGAAATTGCTGCCTCGGGCTCCATGTGGTTCGTCTCCTGTGAGTCGGGATTTTCGAATCCGACGCGGAACTGATTGTTAATTGTAAAGTTCAGCGCATCCTAATGACGATGGAGCACTCAAATTGCGTCGAGATTCAATACATAGGCCTCCAGCCGACTTGTCTCCAATGGACTGACGCTGCCTCGGGCACCATATGGTCGTTCTCCTGTGAGTCTAGATTTTTGAATCCGACGCGAAACTGATAGTGAACTGTAACGTTCAGGGCCTCCTAATGACGATGGAACACACAAATACCGTCGAGATTCTATACATCATCCTTCTGCCGACTTGTCTCCATGGGTCTATTGATGCCTTGGGCACCTTATGGTCGTTCTCCTGTGAGTCTAGATTTTCGAATCCGACGCAGAACTGATACTTAATTGTAACGTTCAGGGCCTCCTAATGACAATGGAACACTCAAATTGCGTCGAGATTAAATGCATCGTCCTTCAGCCGACTTGTCTAGAAAGGGTCTATTGCAGCCTCGAGCACCTTATGGTCGTGATGGAACACTCAAATTGCGTCGAGATTCAATACATCGTCATTCAGCCGAATTGTCTCCAATGGTCTATTGCTGCCTCGGCACCTTATGTTCGTTCTCCTGTGAGATTTACTAATCCGTTGCGAAACTGATTGTTAATTGTAAGTTCAGGGCCTCCTAATGACGATGGAACACTCAAATTGCGTCGAGATTCAATACATCGTCCTTCAGCCGACTTGTCTAGAAAGGGTCCATTGCAGCCTCGAGCACCTTATGGTCGTTCTCCTGTGAGTCTAGATTTTCCAATCCGACGCAAAACTGATAGTTAATTGTAACGTTCAGGGCCTCCTAATGACGATGGAACACTCAAATTGCGTCGCGATTCAATACATCGTCCTCCAGCGGACTGGTCTCCAAGGGGTAATGCTGCCTCGCGCACCTGATGGTCCGCCTCCAGTAAGTCAAGATTTTTGAATCCGACGCAAAACTGATAGTTAATTGTAACGTTCAGGGCCTTCTAATGACGATGGAACACTCAAATTGCGTCGCGATCCAATACATCGTTCTTCTGCCGACTTGACTTTAAGGGTCTTTTGCTGCCTCGGGCACCTTATGATCGTTCTCCTGTGAGTCTAGATTTTCGAACCCGACGCAAAACTGATAGTTAATTGTAACGTTCAGGGCCACCTAATGACGATGGAACATTCAAATTGCGTCGAGATTCAATACATCGGCCTCCAGCCGACTTGTCTCCAAGGCTCTATTGCTGCCTCGGGCACCATATGGTCGTTCTCCTCTGAGTCTCGATTTACTAATCCGACGCAAAACTGATTGTTAATTGTAAGTTCAGGGCCTCCTAATGACGATGGAACACTCAAATTGCATCGAGATTCAATATATCGTCCTCCAGCCGACTTGTATATAACCGGATATTGCTGTCTCGGGCACCAAATGGTCCGTCTCCTGTGAGTCTAGATTTTCAAATCCGACGCACAACTGATAGTTAATTGTAGCCTTCAGGGCCTCCTAATGACGATGGAACACTCAAATTGCGTCGAGATTCAATACATCGGCCACCAGCCGACTTACCTCCAAGGGGATATTGTTTCCTCGGGCACCATATGGTCCGTCTCCTGTGAGTCTAGATTTTCGAATCCGACGCAAAAATTATAGTTAATTGTAACGTTCAGCGCCTCCTAATGACGATGGAACACTCAAATGGCGTCGAGAGTCAATACATCGACCTCCAGCCGACTTGTCTACAAGGGGATATTGCTGCCTCGGGCTCCATGTGGTTCGTCTCCTGTGAGTCGGGATTTTCAAATCCGACGCGGAACTGATAGTTAATTGTAAAGTTTAGCGCATCCTAATGACGATGGAACACTCAAATTGCGTCGAGATTCAATACATAGGCCTCCAGCCGACTTGTCTCCAATGGTCTGACGCTGCCACCGGCACCATATGGTCGTTCTCCTGTGAGTCTAGTTTTACTAATCCGACGCAAAACTGATTGTTAATTATAAGTTCAGGGCCTCCTAGTTACGATGGAACACTCAAATTGAGACGCGATCCAATACATCGTCCTCCAGCCGACTTGTCTCCAAGGGTCTATTGCTGCCTCGGGCTATTTATGGTCGTTCTCCTGTGAGTCTAGATTTTCGAATACGACGCAGAACTGATACTTAATTGCAACGTTCAGCGCCTCCTAATGACGATGGAACACTCAAATTGCGTCGCGATCCAATACATCGTTCTTCTGCCGACCTGACTTTAACGGTCTTTTGCTGCCTCGTGCACCTTATGATCGTTCTCCTGTGAGTCTAGCTTTTCGAACCCGACGCAAAAATGATAGTTAATTGTAACGTTCAGCGCCTCCTAATGACGATGGAACACTCAAATTGCGTCGAGAGTCAATACATCGACCTCCAGCCGACTTGTCTATAAGGGGAAATTGCTGCCTCGGGCTCCATGTGGTTCGTCTCCTGTGAGTCGGGATTTTCGAATCCGACGCGGAACTGATTGTTAATTGTAAAGTTCAGCGCATCCTAATGACGATGGAGCACTCAAATTGCGTCGAGATTCAATACATAGGCCTCCAGCCGACTTGTCTCCAATGGACTGACGCTGCCTCGGGCACCATATGGTCGTTCTCCTGTGAGTCTAGATTTTTGAATCCGACGCGAAACTGATAGTTAACTGTAACGTTCAGGGCCTCCTAATGACGATGGAACACACAAATACCGTCGAGATTCTATACATCATCCTTCTGCCGACTTGTCTCCATGGGTCTATTGATGCCTTGGGCACCTTATGGTCGTTCTCCTGTGAGTCTAGATTTTCGATTCCGACGCAGAACTGATACTTAATTGTAACGTTCAGGGCCTCCTAATGACAATGGAACACTCAAATTGCGTCGAGATTAAATGCATCGTCCTTCAGCCGACTTGTCTAGAAAGGGTCTATTGCAGCCTCGAGCACCTTATGGTCGTGATGGAACACTCAAATTGCGTCGAGATTCAATACATCGTCCTTCAGCCGAATTGTCTCCAATGGTCTATTGCTGCCTCGGCACCTTATGTTCGTTCTCCTGTGAGATTTACTAATCCGTTGCGAAACTGATTGTTAATTGTAAGTTCAGGGCCTCCTAATGACGATGGAACACTCAAATTGCGTCGAGATTCAATACATCGTCCTTCAGCCGACTTGTCTAGAAAGGGTCCATTGCAGCCTCGAGCACCTTATGGTCGTTCTCCTGTGAGTCTAGATTTTCCAATCCGACGCAAAACTGATAGTTAATTGTAACGTTCAGGGCCTCCTAATGACGATGGAACACTCAAATTGCGTCGCGATTCAATACATCGTCCTCCAGCGGACTGGTCTCCAAGGGGTAATGCTGCCTCGCGCACCTGATGGTCCGCCTCCAGTAAGTCAAGATTTTTGAATCCGACGCAAAACTGATAGTTAATTGTAACGTTCAGGGCCTTCTAATGACGATGGAACACTCAAATTGCGTCGCGATCCAATACATCGTTCTTCTGCCGACTTGACTTTAAGGGTCTTTTGCTGCCTCGGGCACCTTATGATCGTTCTCCTGTGAGTCTAGATTTTCGAACCCGACGCAAAACTGATAGTTAATTGTAACGTTCAGGGCCACCTAATGACGATGGAACATTCAAATTGCGTCGAGATTCAATACATCGGCCTCCAGCCGACTTGTCTCCAAGGCTCTATTGCTGCCTCGGGCACCATATGGTCGTTCTCCTCTGAGTCTCGATTTACTAATCCGACGCAAAACTGATTGTTAATTGTAAGTTCAGGGCCTCCTAATGACGATGGAACACTCAAATTGCATCGAGATTCAATATATCGTCCTCCAGCCGACTTGTATATAACGGGATATTGCTGTCTCGGGCACCAAATGGTCCGTCTCCTGTGAGTCTAGATTTTCAAATCCGACGCACAACTGATAGTTAATTGTAGCCTTCAGGGCCTCCTAATGACGATGGAACACTCAAATTGCGTCGAGATTCAATACATCGGCCACCAGCCGACTTACCTCCAAGGGGATATTGTTGCCTCGGGCACCATATGGTCCGTCTCCTGTGAGTCTAGATTTTCGAATCCGACGCAAAAATTATAGTTAATTGTAACGTTCAGCGCCTCCTAATGACGATGGAACACTCAAATGGCGTCGAGAGTCAATACATCGACCTCCAGCCGACTTGTCTACAAGGGGATATTGCTGCCTCGGGCTCCATGTGGTTCGTCTCCTGTGAGTCGGGATTTTCAAATCCGACGCGGAACTGATAGTTAATTGTAAAGTTTAGCGCATCCTAATGACGATGGAACACTCAAATTGCGTCGAGATTCAATACATAGGCCTCCAGCCGACTTGTCTCCAATGGTCTGACGCTGCCTCCGGCACCATATGGTCGTTCTCCTGTGAGTCTAGATTTACTAATCCGACGCAAAACTGATTGTTAATTGTAAGTTCAGGACCTCCTAGTTACGATGGAACACTCAAATTGCGTCGCGATCCAATACATCGTCCTCCAGCCGACTTGTCTCCAAGGGTCTATCGCTGCCTCGGGCAATATATGGTCGTTCTCCTGTGAGTCTAGATTTTTTAATCCGACGCAAAACTGATTATTACTTGTAACGTTCAGGGCCTAATAATGACGATGGAACACTATAATTGCGTCGAGATTCAATATATCGTCCTCCAGCCGACTTGTATCCAAGGGGATATTGTTGTCTCGGACACCATTTGTACCTTCCCCTGTAAGTAGATTTTCGAATCCGACGCTAAACTGATAGTTAATTGTAACGTTCAGCGCCTCCTAATGACGATGGAACACTCAAATTGCGTCGAGTGTCTATACATCGACCTCCAGCCGACTTGTCTACAAGGGGATATTGCTGCATCGGGCTCTATGTGGTCCGTCTCCTGTGAGTCGGGATTTTCGAATCTGACGCGAAAACGAAATTTAATTGTAACATTCAGGGCCTCCTAATGACGATGAAACATTCAAATTGCGTCGCGATTCAATACATCGTCCTCCAGCGGACTGGTGTCCAAGGGGATATTGCTGCCTCGGGCACCTTATGATCGTTCCCCTGTGAGTCTAGATTTTCGAATCCGACGCAGAACTGATAGTTAATTGCAACGTTCAGGGCCTCCTAAAGACGATGGAACACTCAAATTGCGTCGAGATTCAATACATCGTCCTTCAGGCGACTTGTCTAGAAAGGGTCCATTGCAGCCTCGAGCACCTTATGGTCGTTCTCCTGTGAGTCAAGATTTTTGAATCCGACGCAAAACTGATAGTTAATTGTAACGTTCAGGGCCTTCTAATGACGATGGAACACTCAAATTGCGTCGCGATCCAATACATCGTTCTTCTGCCGACTTGACTTTAAGGGTCTTTTGCAGGCTCGGGCACCTTATGATCGTTCTCCTGTGAGTCTAGATTTTCGAACCCGACGCAAAACTGATAGTTAATTGTAACGTTCAGGGCCACCTAATGACTATGGAACATTCAAATTGCGTCGAGATTCAATATATGGTCCTCCGGCCGACTTGTATATAACGGGATATTGCTGCCTCGGGCACCATATGACCCGTCTCCTGTGAGTCTAGATTTTAGAATCCGACGCAAAAATGATAGTTAATTGTAACGTTCAGCGCCTCCTAATGACGATGGATCACTCAAATTGCGTCGAGAGTCAATACATCGACATCCAGACGACTTGTCTACAAGGGGATATTACTGCCTCGGGCTCCATGTGGTTCGTCTAATGTGAGTCGGGATTTTCAAATCCGACGCGGAACTGATAGTTAATTGTAAAGTTCAGCGCATCCTAATGACGATGGAACACTCAAATTGCGTCGAGATTCAAAACATAGGCCTCCAGCCGACTTGTCTCCAATGGTCTGACGCTGCCTCCGGCACCATATGGCTGTACTCCTGTGAGTCTAGATTTACTAATCCGACGCAAAACTGATTGTTAATTGTAAGTTCAGGACCTCCTAGTTACGATGGAACACTCAAATTGCGTCGCGACCCAATACATCGTCCTCCAGCCGACTTGTCTCCAAGGGTCTATCGCTGCCTCGGGCAATATATGGTCGTTCTCCTGTGAGTCTAGATTTTTTAATCCGACCCAAAACTGATTATTAATTGTAACGTTCAGGGCCTAATAATGTCGATGGAACACTATAATTGCGTCGAGATTCAATATATCGTCCTCCGGCCGACTTGTATCCAGGGGATATTGCTGTCTCGGGCACCATGTGATCCTTCTCCTGTGAGTAGATTTTCGAATCCGACGCTAAAATGATGATTAATTGTAACGTTCAGGGCCTCCTAATGACGATGGAACACTCAAATACCGTCGAGATTCAATACATCGCCGTTCTGCCGACTTGTCTCCAAGGGTCTATTGCTGCCTCGGGCACCTTATGGTCGTTCCCCTGTGAGTCTAGATTTTCGAAGCCGACGCAGAACTGATAGTTAATTGTAACGTTCAGGGTCTCCTAATGACGATGGAACACTCAAACTGCGTCGACATTCAATACATCGTCCTTCAGCCGACTTGTCTAGAAAGGGTCTATTGCAGCTTCGAGCACCTTACGGTCGTTCTCCTGTGAGTCTAGCATTTCTAATCCGACGCAAAACTGATTGTTAATTCTAACGTTCAGGGCCTCCTAAAACGATGGAACACTCAAATTGCGTCGAGATTCAATACATCGTCCTTCAGCCGACTTGTCTCCAAGGGTCTATTGCTGCCTCGGCACCTTATGGTCGTTCTCCTGTGAGTCTAGATTTTCGAATCCGACGTAAAACTGATAGTTAATTGTAACGTTCAGGGCCACCTAATGACGATGGAACATTCAAATTGCGTCGAGATTCAATACATCGGCCTCCAGCCGACTTGTCTCCAAGGGTCTATTGCTGCCTCGGGCACCATATGGTCGTTCTCCTCTGAGTCTAGATTTACTAATCCATCGCAAAACTGATTGTTAATTGTAAGTTCAGGGCCTCCTAATGACGATGGAACACTCAAATTGCATCGAGATTCAATATATCGTCCTCCAGCCGACTTGTATATAACGGGATATTGCTGTCTCGGGCACCATATGGTCCGTCTCCTGTGAGTCTAGATTTTCAAATCCGACGCACAACTGATAGTTAATTGTAGCCTTCAGGGCCTCCTAATGACGATGGAACACCCAAATTGCGTCGAGATTCAATACATCGGCCTCCAGCCGACTTAACTCCAAGGGGATATTGCTACCTCGGGCACCATATGGTCCGTCTCCTGTGAGTCTAGATTTTCAAATCCGACGCACAACTGATAGTTAATTGTAGCCTTCAGTGCCTCCTAATGACGATGGAACACTCAAATACCGTCGAGATTCAATACATCGCCCTTCTGCCAACCTATCTGCTAGGGTCTATTGCTGCTTCGGGCACCTTATGGTCGTTCTCCTGTGAGTCTAGATTTTCGAAGCCGACGCAGAACTGATAGTTAATTGTAACGTTCAGCGCCTCCTAATGACGATGGAACGCTCAAATTGCGTCGAGTGTCAATACATCGACATCCAGCCGACTTGTCTACTAGGGGATATTGCTGCATCGGGCTCCATGTGGTCCGTCTCCTGTGAGTCGGGATTTTCGAATCTGACGCGAAACTGATATTTAATTGTAACATTCAGGGCCTCCTAATGACGATGGAACATTCAAATTGCGTCGCGATTCAATACATCGTCCTCCAGTGGACTGGTGTCCAAGGGGATATTGCTGCCTCGGGCACCTTATGGTCAGTCTCCAGTGAGTCTAGATTTTCGAATCCGACGAAAAACTGATAGTTACTTGTAACGTTCAGGGCCTCCTAATGACGATGGAACACTCAAATTGCGTCGCAATCCATCCATCGTCCTCCAGCCGACTTATCTCCAAGTGTCTATTGCTGCCTCGGGCACCATATGTTCGTTCTCCTGTGAGTCTAGATTTACTAATCCGACGCAAAACTGATAGTTAATTGTAACGTTCAGCGCCTCCTAATGACGATGGAACACTCAAATTGCATCGAGATTCAATATATCGTCCTCCAGCCGACTTGTATATAACGGGATATTGCTGTCTCGGGCACCATATGGTCCGTCTCCTGTGAGTCTAGATTTTCAAATCCGACGCACAACTGATAGTTAATAGTAGCCTTCAGGGCCTCCTAATGACGATGGAACACTCAAATTGCGTCGAGATTCAATACATCGGCCACCAGCCGACTTACCTCCAAGGGGATATTGCTGCCTCGGGCTGCATATGGTCCGTCTCCTGTGAGTCTAGATTTTCGAATCCGACGCAAAAATGATAGTTAATTGTAACGTTCAGCGCCTCCTAATGACGATGGAACACTCAAATTGCGTCGAGAGTCAATACATCGACCTCCAGCCGACTTGTCTACATGGGGATATTACTGCCTCGGGCTCCATGTGGTTCGTCTCCTGTGAATCGGGATTTTCAAATCCGACGCGGAACTGATAGTTAATTGTAAAGTTCAGCGCATCCTAATGACGATGGAACACACAAATTGCGTCGAGATTCAATACATAGGCCTCCAGCCGACTTATCTCCAATGGTCTGACCCTGCCTCGGGCACCATATGGTCGTTCTCCTGTGAGTCTAGATTTTTTAATCCGACGGAAAACTGATTATTAATTGTAACGTTCAGGGCCTAATAATGACGATGGAACACTATAATTGCGTCGAGATTCAATATATCGTCCTCCGGCCGACTTGTATCCAGGGGATATTGCTGTCTCGGGCACCATGTGATCCTTCTCCTGTGAGTAGATTTTCGAATCCGACGCTAAAATGATAGTTAATTGTAACGTTCAGGGCCTCCTAATGACGATGGAACACTCAAATACCTTCGAGATTCAATACATCGCCCTTCTGCCGACTTGTCTCCAAGGGTCTATTGCTGCCTCGGGCACCTTATGGTCGTTCTCCTGTGAGTCTAGATTTTCGAAGCCGACGCAGAACTGATAGTTAATTGTAACGTTCAGGGCCTCCTAATGACGATGGAACACTCTAATTGCGTCGAGATTCAATACATCGTCCTTCAGCCGACTTGCCTCCAAGGGTCTATTGCTGCCTCGGCACCTTATGGTCGTTCTCCTGTGAGTCTAGATTTTCGAATCCGACGCAAAACTGATAGTTAATTGTAACGTTCAGGCCCACCTAATGACGATGGAACATTCAAATTGCGTCGAGATTCAATACATCGGCCTCCAGCCGACTTGTCTCCAAGGATCTATTGCTGCCTCGGGCACCATATGGTCGTTCTCCTGTGAGGTTTACTAATCCGACGCAAAACTGATTGTTAATTGTAAGTTCAGGGCCTCCTAATGACGATGGAACACTCAAATTGCGTCGAGATTCAATATATCGTCCTCCAGCAGACTTGTATCCAAGGGGATATTGTTGTCTCTGGCACCATTTGTACCTTCCCCTGTGAGTAGATTTTCGAATCCGACGCTAAACTGACAGTTCAGGGCCTCCTAATGACGATGGAACACTCAAATTGCGTCGAGATTCAATACATCGGCCTCCAGCCGACTTAACTCCAAGGGGATATTGCTGCCTCGGGCACCATATGGTCCGTCTCCTGTGAGTCTAGATTTTCTAATCCGACGCAAAACTGATTGTTAATTGTAAGTTCAGGGCCTCCTAATGACGATGGAACACTCAAATACCGTCGAGATTCAATACATCGCCCTTCTGCCGTCTTGTCTCCAAGGGTCTATTGCTGCCTCGGGCACCTTATGGTCGTTCTCCTGTGAGTCTAGATTTTCGAAGCCGACGCAGAACTGATAGTTAATTGTAACGTTCAGGGCCTCCTAATGACGATGGATCACTCAAATTGCGTCGAGATTCAATACATCGTCCTTCAGCCGACTTGCCTCCAAGGGTCTATTGCTGCCTCGGCACCTTATGGTCGTTCTCCTGTGAGTCTAGATTTTCGAATCCGACGCAAAACTGATAGTTAATTGTAACGTTCAGGCCCACCTAATGACGATGGAACATTCAAATTGCGTCGAGATTCAATACATCGGCCTCCAGCCGACTTGTCTCAAAGGATCTATTGCTGCCTCGGACACCATATGGTCGTTCTCCTGTCAGGTTTACTAATCCGACGCAAAACTGATAGTTAATTGTAAGTTCAAGGCCTCCTAATGACGATGGAACACTCAAATTGCGTCGAGATTCAATATATCGTCCTCCAGCAGACTTGCATCCAAGGGGATATTGTTGTCTCGGGCACCATTTGTACCTTCCCCTGTCAGTAGATTTTCGAATCCGACGCTAAACTGATAGTTAATTGTAACGTTCAGGGCCTCCTAATGACGATGGAACACTCAAATTGCGTCGAGATTCAATACATCGGCCTCCAGCCGACTTAACTCCAAGGGGATATTGCAGCCTCCGGCACCTTATGGTCCGGCTCCTGTGAGTCTAGATTTTCGAATCCGACGCAAACATGATAGTTCAGGGCCTCCTAATGACGATGGAACACTCAAATTGCGTCGAGATTCAATACATCGTCCTCCAGCCGACTTGTATATAAGGGGATATTGCTGTCACGGGCACCATATAGTCCATCTCCTGTGAGTCTAGATTTTCAAATCCGACGCAGAACTGATAGTTAATTGTAGCCTTCAGGGCCTCCTAATGACGATGGAACACTCAAATTGCGTCAAGATTCAATACATCGTCCTCCAGCTGACAGGTCTCCAAGGGGATATTACTGCCTCGGGCACCTTATGGTCCGTCTCCAGTAAGTCTATATTTTCGACTCCGACGCAAAACTGATAGTTAATTGTAACGTTCAGGGCCTCCTAATGACGATGGAACACTCAAATTGCGACGCGATCCGATACATCGTCCTCCAGCCGACTTGTCTCCAAGGGGATATTGCTGTCTCGGGCACCATATGAACCTTCTCCTGTGAGTCTAGATTTTCGAATCCGAAGCAAAAATTATAGTTAATTTGTAACGTTCATGTCCTCCTAATCACGATGGAACACTCAAATTGCGTCGCGATCCAATACATCGTTCTCCAGCCGACTTGTCCCCAAGGGTCTATTGCTGCCTCGGGCACCATGTGGTCGTTCCCCTGTGAGTCTAGATTTTCTAATCCGACGCGAAACTGATAGTTAATTGTAACGTTCAGGGCCTTCTAATGACGATGGAACACTCAAATTGCGTCGCGATCCAATACATCGGCCTCCAGCCGACTTAAATCCAAGGGGATATTGCTGCCTCGGGCACCATATGGTCCGTCTCCTGTGAGTCTAGATTTTCGAATCCGACGCAAAAATGATAGTTAATTGTAACGTTCAGCGCCTCCTAATGACGATGGAACACTCAAATTGCGTCAAGTGTCTATACATCGACCTCCAGCTGACTTGTCTACAAGGGGATATTGCTGCATCGGGCTCCATGTGGTCCGTCTCCTGTGAGTCGGGAATTTCGAATCTGACGCGAAACTGATATTTAATTGTAAAATTCAGGGCCTCCTAATGACGATGGAACATTCAAATTGCGTCGCGATTCAATACATCGTCCTCCAGCGGACTGGTGTCCAAGGGGATATTGCTGCCTCGGTCACCTTGTGGTCAGTCTCCAGTGAGTCTAGATTTTCTAATCCGACGAAAAACCGATAGTTAATTGTAATATTCAGGGCCTCCTAATGACGATAGAACACTAAAATTGCGTCGCAATCCATCCATCGTCCTCCAGCCGACTTGTCTCCAAGCGTCTATTGCTGCCTCGGGCACCATATGGTCGTTCCCCTGTGAGTCTATATTTTCGAACCCGACGCAAAACTGATAGTTAATTGTAACGTTCAGGGCCTCCTAATGACGATGGAACACACAAATACCGTCGAGATTCAATACATCGTCCTTCTGCCGACTTGTCTCCATGGGTCTATTGATGCCTCGGGCACCTTATGGTCGTTCTCCTGTGAGTCTAGATTTTCGAATCCGACGCAGAACTGATACTTAATTGTAACGTTCAGGGCCTCCTAATGACAATGGAACACTCAAATTGCGTCGAGATTCAATGCATCGTCCTTCAGCCAACTTGTCTAGAAAGGGTCTATTGCAGCCTCGAGCACCTTATGGTCGTGATGGAACACTCAAATTGCGTCGAGATTCAATACATCGTCCTTCAGCCGAATTGTCTCCAATGGTCTATTGCTGCCTCGGCACCTTATGGTCGTTCTCCTGTGAGATTTACTAATCCGTTGCGAAACTGATTGTTAATTGTAAGTTCTGGGCCTCGTAATGACGATGGAGCACTCAAATTGCGTCGAGATTCAATATATCGTCCTCCAGCCGACTTGTATCCAAGGGGATATTGTTGTCTGGGGCACCATGTGATCCTTCTCCTGTGAGTAGATTTTCGAATCCGACGCTAAAATGATAGTTAATTGTAACGTTCAGGGCCTCCTAATGACGATGGAACACTCAAATACCTTCGAGATTCAATACATCGCCCTTCTGCCGACTTGTCTCCAAGGGTCTATTGCTGCCTCGGGCACCTTATGGTCGTTCTCCAGTGAGTCTAGATTTTCGAAGCCGACGCAGAACTGATAGTTAATTGTAACGTTCAGGGCCTCCTAATGACGATGGAACACTCTAATTGCGTCGAGATTCAATACATCGTCCTTCAGCCGACTTGCCTCCAAGGGTCTATTGCTGCCTCGGCACCTTATGGTCGTTCTCCTGTGAGTCTAGATTTTCGAATCCGACGCAAAACTGATAGTTAATTGTAACGTTCAGGCCCACCTAATGACGATGGAACATTCAAATTGCGTCGAGATTCAATACATCGGCCTCCAGCCGACTTGTCTCCAAGGATCTATTGCTGCCTCGGGCACCATATGGTCGTTCTCCTGTGAGGTTTACTAATCCGATGCAAAACTGATTGTTAATTGTAAGTTCAGGGCCTCCTAATGACGATGGAACACTCAAATTGCGTCGAGATTCAATATATCGTCCTCCAGTAGACTTGTATCCAAGGGGATATTGTTGTCTCTGGCACCATTTGTACCTTCCCCTGTGAGTAGATTTTCGAATCCGACGCTAAACTGATAGTTCAGGGCCTCCTAATGACGATGGAACACTCAAATTGCGTCGAGATTCAATACATCGGCCTCCAGCCGACTTAACTCCAAGGGGATATTGCTGCCTCGGGCACCATATGGTCCGTCTCCTGTGAGTCTAGATTTTCTAATCCGACGCAAAACTGATTGTTAATTGTAAGTTCAGGGCCTCCTAATGACGATGGAACACTCAAATACCGTCGAGATTCAATACATCGCCCTTCTGCCGTCTTGTCTCCAAGGGTCTATTGCTGCCTCGGGCACCTTATGGTCGTTCTCCTGTGAGTCTAGATTTTCGAAGCCGACGCAGAACTGATAGTTAATTGTAACGTTCAGGGCCTCCTAATGACGATGGATCACTGAAATTGCGTCGAGATTCAATACATCGTCCTTCAGCCGACTTGTCTAGAAAGGGTCTATTGCAGCTTCGAGCACCTTACGGTCGTTCTCCTGTGAGTCTAGATTTTCTAATCCGACGCAAAACTGATTGTTAATTGTAACGTTCAGGGCCTCCTAATGACGATGGAACACTCAAATTGCGTCGAGATTCAATACATCGTCCTTCAGCCGACTTGTCTCCAAGAGTCTATTGCTGCCTCGGTACCTTATGGTCCTTCTCCTGTGAGTCTAGATTTTCGAATCCGACGCAAAACTGATAGTTAATTGTAACGTTCAGGCCCACCTAATGACGATGGAACATTCAAATTGCGTCGAGATTCAATACATCGGTCTCCAGCCGACTTGTCTCCAAGGGTCTATTGCTGCCTCGGGCACCATATGTTCGTTCTCCTGTGAGTCTAGATTTACTAATCCGACGCAAAACTGATAGTTAATTGTAACGTTCAGCGCCTCCTAATGACGATGGAACACTCAAATTGCATCGAGATTCAATATATCGTCCTCCAGCCGACTTGTATATAACGGGATATTGCTGTCTCGGGCACCATATGGTCCGTCTCCTGTGAGTCTATATTTTCAAATCCGACGCACAACTGATAGTTAATTGTAGCCTTCAGGGCCTCCTAATGACGATGGAACACTCAAATTGCGTCGAGATTCAATACATAGGCCTCCAGCCGACTTATCTCCAATGGTCTGACCCTGCCTCGGGCACCATATGGTCGTTCTCCTGTGAGTCTAGATTTTTTAATCCGACGGAAAACTGATTATTAATTGTAACGTTCAGGGCCTAATAATGACGATGGAACACTATAATTGCGTCGAGATTCAATATATCGTCCTCCGGCCGACTTGTATCCAGGGGATATTGCTGTCTCGGGCACCATGTGATCCTTCTCCTGTGAGTAGATTTTCGAATCCGACGCTAAAATGATAGTTAATTGTAACGTTCAGGGCCTCCTAATGACGATGGAACACTCAAATACCTTCGAGATTCAATACATCGCCCTTCTGCCGACTTGTCTCCAAGGGTCTATTGCTGCCTCGGGCACCTTATGGTCGTTCTCCTGTGAGTCTAGATTTTCGAAGCCGACGCAGAACTGATAGTTAATTGTAACGTTCAGGGCCTCCTAATGACGATGGAACACTCTAATTGCGTCGAGATTCAATACATCGTCCTTCAGCCGACTTGCCTCCAAGGGTCTATTGCTGCCTCGGGCACCTTATGGTCGTTCTCCTGTGAGTCTAGATTTTCGAAGCCGACGCAGAACTGATAGTTAATTGTAACGTTCAGGGCCTCCTAATGACGATGGAACACTCTAATTGCGTCGAGATTCAATACATCGGCCTCCAGCCGACTTGTCTCCAAGGATCTATTGCTCCCTCGGGCACCATATGGTCGTTCTCCTGTGAGGTTTACTAATCCGACGCAAAACTGATTGTTAATTGTAAGTTCAGGGCCTCCTAATGACGATGGAACACTCAAATTGCGTCGAGATTCAATATATCGTCCTCCAGCAGACTTGTATCCAAGGGGATATTGTTGTCTCTGGCACCATTTGTACCTTCCCCTGTGAGTAGATTTTCGAATCCGACGCTAAACTGACAGTTCAGGGCCTCCTAATGACGATGGAACACTCAAATTGCGTCGAGATTCAATACATCGGCCTCCAGCCGACTTAACTCCAAGGGGATATTGCTGCCTCGGGCACCATATGGTCCGTCTCCTGTGAGTCTAGATTTTCTAATCCGACGCAAAACTGATTGTTAATTGTAAGTTCAGGGCCTCCTAATGACGATGGAACACTCAAATACCGTCGAGATTCAATACATCGCCCTTCTGCCGTCTTGTCTCCTAGGGTCTATTGCTGCCTCGGGCACCTTATGGTCGTTCTCCAGTGAGTCTAGATTTTCGAAGCCGACGCAGAACTGATAGTTAATTGTAACGTTCAGGGCCTCCTAATGACGATGGATCACTCAAATTGCGTCGAGATTCAATACATCGTCCTTCAGCCGACTTGTCTAGAAAGGGTCTATTGCAGCTTCGAGCACCTTACGGTCTTCTCCTGTGAGTCTAGATTTTCTAATCCGACGCAAAACTGATTGTTAATTGTAACGTTCAGGGCCTCCTAATGACGATGCACCACTCAAATTGCGTCGAGATTCAATAAATCGTCCTTCAGCCGACTTGTCTCCAAGAGTCTATTGCTGCCTCGGTACCTTATGGTCGTTCTCCTGTGAGTCTAGATTTTCGAATCCGACGCAAAACTGATAGTTAATAGTAACGTTCAGGCCCACCTAATGACGATGGAACATTCAAATTGCGTCGAGATTCAATACATCGGCCTCCAGCCGACTTGTCTCCAAGGATCTATTGCTGCCTCGGGCACCATATGGTCGTTCTCCTGTCAGGTTTACTAATCCGACGCAAAACTGATAGTTAATTGTAAGTTCAGGGCCTCCTAATGACGATGGAACACTCAAATTGCGTCGAGATTCAATATATCGTCCTCCAGCAGACTTGCATCCAAGGGGATATTGTTGTCTCGGGCACCATTTGTACCTTCCCCTGTCAGTAGATTTTCGAATCCGACGCTAAACTGATAGTTAATTGTAACGTTCAGGGCCTCCTAATGACGATGGAACACTCAAATTGCGTCGAGATTCAATACATCGGCCTCCAGCCGACTTAACTCCAAGGGGATATTGCAGCCTCGGGCACCTTATGGTCCGGCTCCTGTGAGTCTAGATTTTCGAATCCGACGCAAACATGATAGTTCAGGGCCTCCTAATGACGATGGAACACTCAAATTGCGTCGAGATTCAATACATTGTCCTCCAGCCGACTTGTATATAAGGGGATATTGCTGTCTTGGCACCATATAGTCTGTCTCCTGTGAGTCTAGATTTTCAAATCCGACGCAGAACTGATAGTTAATTGTAGCCTTCAGGGCCTCCTAATGACGATGGAACACTCAAATTGCGTCAAGATTCAATACATCGTCCTCCAGCTGACAGGTCTCCAAGGGGATATTGCTGCCTCGGGCACCTTATGGTCCGTCTCCAGTAAGTCTATATTTTCGACTCCGACGCAAAACTGATAGTTAATTGTAACGTTCAGGGCCTCCTAATGACGATGGAACACTCAAATTGCGTCGCGATCCGATACATCGTCCTCCAGCCGACTTGTCTCCAAGGGGATATTGCTGTCTCGGGCACCATATGAACCTTCTCCTGTGAGTCTAGATTTTCGAATCCGAAGCAAAAATTATAGTTAATTGTAACGTTGATGTCCTCCTAATGACGATGGAGCACTCAAATTGCGTCGCGATCCAATACATCGTTCTCCAGCCGACTTGTCTCCAAGGGTCTATTGCTGCCTCGGGCACCATATGGTCGTTCCCCTGTGAGTCTAGATTTTCTAATCCGACGCGAAACTGATAGTTAATTGTAACGTTCAGGGCCTTCTAATGACGATGGAACACTCAAATTGCGTCGCGATCCAATACATCGGCCTCCAGCCGACTTAAATCCAAGGGGATATTGCTGCCTCGGGCACCATATGGTCCGTCTCCTGTGAGTCTAGATTTTCGAATCCGACGCAAAAATGATAGTTAATTGTAACGTTCAGCGCCTCCTAATGACGATGGAACACTCAAATTGCGTCAAGTGTCTATACATCGACTTCCAGCTGACTTGTCTACAAGGGGATATTGCTGCATCGGGCTCCATGTGGTCCGTCTCCTGTGAGTCGGGAATTTCGAATCTGACGCGAAACTGATATTTAATTGTAAAATTCAGGGCCTCCTAATGACGATGGAACATTCAAATTGCGTCGCGATTCAATACATCGTCCTGCAGCGGACTGGTGTCCAAGGGGATATTGCTGCCTCGGTCACCTTGTGGTCAGTCTCCAGTGAGTCTAGATTTTCTAATCCGACGAAAAACCGACAGTTAATTGTAATATTCAGGGCCTCCTAATGACGATAGAACACTAAAATTGCGTCGCAATCCATCCATCGTCCTCCAGCCGACTTGTCTCCAAGCGTCTATTGCTGCCTCGGGCACCATATGGTCGTTCCCCTGTGAGTCTATATTTTCGAACCCGGCGCAAAACTGATAGTTAATTGTAACGTTCAGGGCCTCCTAATGACGATGGAACACACAAATACCGTCGAGATTCAATACATCGTCCTTCTGCCGACTTGTCTCCATGGGTCTATTGATGCCTCGGGCACCTTATGGTCGTTCTCCTGTGAGTCTAGATTTTCGAATCCGACGCAGAACTGATACTTAATTGTAACGTTCAGGGCCTCCTAATGACAATGGAACACTCAAATTGCGTCGAGATTCAATGCATCGTCCTTCAGCCAACTTGTCTAGAAAGGGTCTATTGCAGCCTCGAGCACCTTATGGTCGTGATGGAACACTCAAATTGCGTCGAGATTCAATACATCGTCCTTCAGCCGAATTGTCTCCAATGGTCTATTGCTGCCTCGGCACCTTATGGTCGTTCTCCTGTAAGATTTACTGATCCGTTGCGAAACTGATTGTTAATTGTAAGTTCAGGGCCTCGTAATGACGATGGAACACTCAAATTGCGTCGAGATTCAATATATCGTCCTCCAGCCGACTTGTATCCAAGGGGATATTGTTGTCTGGGGCACCATGTGATCCTTCTCCTGTGAGTAGATTTTCGAATCCGACGCTAAAATGATAGTTAATTGTAACGTTCAGGGCCTCCTAATGACGATGGAACACTCAAATACCTTCGAGATTCAATACATCGCCCTTCTGCCGACTTGTCTCCAAGGGTCTATTGCTGCCTCGGGCACCTTATGGTCGTTCTCCAGTGAGTCTAGATTTTCGAAGCCGACGCAGAACTGATAGTTAATTGTAACGTTCAGGGCCTCCTAATGACGATGGAACACTCTAATTGCGTCGAGATTCAATACATCGTCCTTCAGCCGACTTGCCTCCAAGGGTCTATTGCTGCCTCGGCACCTTATGGTCGTTCTCCTGTGAGTCTAGATTTTCGAATCCGACGCAAAACTGATAGTTAATTGTAACGTTCAGGCCCACCTAATGACGATGGAACATTCAAATTGCGTCGAGATTCAATACATCGGCATCCAGCCGACTTGTCTCCAAGGATCTATTGCTGCCTCGGGCACCATATGGTCGTTCTCCTGTGAGGTTTACTAATCCGACGCAAAACTGATTGTTAATTGTAAGTTCAGGGCCTCCTAATGACGATGGAACACTCAAATTGCGTCGAGATTCAATATATCGTCCTCCAGCAGACTTGTATCCAAGGGGATATTGTTGTCTCTGGCACCATTTGTACCTTCCCCTGTGAGTAGATTTTCGAATCCGACGCTAAACTGATAGTTCAGGGCCTCCTAATGACGATGGAACACTCAAATTGCGTCGAGATTCAATACATCGGCCACCAGCCGACGTAACTCCAAGGGGATATTGATGCCTCGGGCACCATATGGTCCGTCTCCTGTGAGTCTAGATTTTCTAATCCGACGCAAAACTGATTGTTAATTGTAAGTTCAGGGCCTCCTAATGACGATGGAACACTCAAATTGCGTCGAGATTCAATACATCGTCCTTCAGCCGACTTGTCTCCACGAGTCTATTGCTGCCTCGGTACCTTATGGTCCTTCTCTTGTGAGTCTAGATTTTCGAATCCGACGCAAAACTGATAGTTAATTGTAACGTTCAGGCCCACCTAATGACGATGGAACATTCAAATTGCGTCGAGATTCAATACATCGGCCTCCAGCCGACTTGTCTCCAAGGATCTATTGCTGCCTCGGGCACCATATGGTCGTTCTCCTGTCAGGTTTACTAATCTGACGCAAAACTGATAGTTAATTGTAAGTTCAGGGCCTCCTAATGACGATGGAACACTCAAATTGCGTCGAGATTCAATACATCGGCCTCCAGCCGACTTAACTCCAAGGGGATATTGCAGCCTCGGGCACCTTATGGTCCGGCTCATGTGAGTCTATATTTTCGAATCCGACGCAAACATGATAGTTAATTGTAACGTTCAGGGCCTCCTAATGACGATGGAACACTCAAATTGCGTCGAGATTCAATACATCGTCCTCCAGCCGACTTGTATATAAGGGGATATTGCTGTCTCGGGCACCATATGGTCCGTCTCCTGTGAGTCTAGATTTTCAAATCCGACGCAGAACTGATAGTTAATTGTAGCCTTCAGTGCCTCCTAATGACGATGGAACACTCAAATTGCGTCAAGATTCAATACATCGTCCTCCAGCTGACAGGTCTCCAAGGGGATATTGCTGCCTCGGGCACCTTATGGTCCGTCTCCAGTAAGTCTATATTTTCGACTCCGACGCAAAACTGATAGTTAATTGTAACGTTCAGGGCCTCCTAATGACGATGGAACACTCAAATTGCGTGGAGATTCAATATATCGACCTCCAGCAGACTTAACTCCAAGGGGATATTGCAGCCTCGGGCACCTTATGGTCCGGCTCCTGTGAGTCTATATTTTCGAATCCGACGCAAACATGATAGTTAATTGTAACGTTCAGGGCCTCCTAATGACGATGGAACACTCAAATTGCGTCGAGATTCAATACATCGTCCTCCAGCCGACTTGTATATAAGGGGATATTGCTGTTTCGGGCACCATATGGTCCGTCTCCTGTGAGTCTAGATTTTCAAATCCGACGCAGAACTGATAGTTAATTGTAGCCTTCAGTGCCTCCTAATGACGATGGAACACTCAAATTGCGTCAAGATTCAATACATCGTCCTCCAGCTGACAGGTCTCCAAGGGGATATTGCTGCCTCGGGCACCTTATGGTCCGTCTCCAGTAAGTCTATATTTTCGACTCCGACGCAAAACTGATAGTTAATTGTAACGTTCAGGGCCTCCTAATGACGATGGAACACTCAAATTGCGTCGCGATCCGATACATCGTCCTCCAGCCGACTTGTCTCCAAGGGGATATTGCTGTCTCGGGCACCATATGAACCTTCTCCTGTGAGTCTAGATTTTCGAATCCGAAGCAAAAATTATAGTTAATTGTAACGTTCATGTCCTCCTAATGACGATGGAACACTCAAATTGCGTCGAGTGTCTATACATCGACCTCCAGCTGACTTGTCTACAAGGGGATATTGCTGCATCGGGCTCCATGTGGTCCGTCTCCTGTGAGTCGGGAATTTCGAATCTGACGCGAAACTGATATTTAATTGTAAAATTCAGGGCCTCCTAATGACGATGGAACATTCAAATTGCGTCGCGATTCAATACATCGTCCTCCAGCGGACTGGTGTCCAAGGGGATTTTGCTGCCTCGGTCACCTTGTGGTCAGTCTCCAGTGAGTCTAGATTTTCGAATCCGACGCAGAACTGATACTTAATTGTAACGTTCAGGGCCTCCTAATTGACAATGGAACACTCAAATTGCGTCGAGATTCAATGCATCGTCCTTCAGCCGACTTGTCTAGAAAGGGTCTATTGCAGCCTCGAGCACCTTATGGTCGTGATGGAACACTCAAATTGCGTCGAGATTCAATACATCGTCCTTCAGCCGAATTGTCTCCAATGGTCTATTGCTGCCTCGGCACCTTATGGTCGTTCTCCTGTGAGATTTACTAATCCGTTGCGAAACTGATTGTTAAATGTAAGTTCAGGGCCTCGTAATGGCGATGGAACACTCAAATTGCGTCGAGATTCAATATATCGTCCTCCAGCCGACTTGTATCCAAGGGGATATTGTTGTCTGGGGCACCATGTGATCCTTCTCCTGTGAGTAGATTTTCGAATCCGACGCTAAAATGATAGTTAATTGTAACGTTCAGGGCCTCCTAATGACGATGGAACACTCAAATACCTTCGAGATTCAATACATCGCCCTTCTGCCGACTTGTCTCCAAGGGTCTATTGCTGCCTCGGGCACCTTATGGTCGTTCTCCTGTGAGTCTAGATTTTCGAAGCCGACGCAGAACTGATAGTTAATTGTAACGTTCAGGTCCTCCTAATGACGATGGAACACTCAAATTGCGTCGAGATTCAATACATCGGCCTCCAGCCGACTTAACTCCAAGAGGATATTGCTGCCTCGGCCACCATATGGTCCGTCTCCTGTGAGTCTAGATTTTCTAATCCGACGCAAAACTGATTGTTAATTGTAAGTTCAGGGCCTCCTAATGACGATGGAACACTCAAATACCGTCGAGATTCAATACATCGCCCTTCTGCCGTCTTGTCTCCAAGGGTCTATTGCTGCCTCGGGCACCTTATGGTCGTTCTCCTGTGAGGCTAGATTTTCAAATCCGACGCAAAACTGATAGTTAATTGTAACGTTCAGGCCCACCTAATGACGATGGAACATTCAAATTGCGTCGAGATTCAATACATCGGCCTCCAGCCGACTTGTCTCAAAGGATCTATTGCTGCCTCGGGCACTATATGGTCGTTCTCCTGTGAGGTTTACTAATCCGACGCAAAACTGATTGTTAATTGTAAGTTCAGGGCCTCCTAATGACGATGGAACACTCAAATTGCGTGGAGATTCAATATATCGACCTCCAGCAGACTTAACTCCAAGGGGATATTGCAGCCTCGGGCACCTTATGGTCCGGCTCCTGTGAGTCTATATTTTCGAATCCGACGCAAACATGATAGTTAATTGTAACGTTCAGGGCCTCCTAATGACGATGGAACACTCAAATTGCGTCGAGATTCAATACATCGTCCTCCAGCCGACTTGTATATAAGGGGATATTGCTGTCTCGGGCACCATATGGTCGGTCTCCTGTGAGTCTAGATTTTCAAATCCGACGCAGAACTGATAGTTAATTGTAGCCTTCAGGGCCTCCTAATGACGATGGAACACTCAAATTGCGTCAAGATTCAATACATCGTCCTCCAGCTGACAGGTCTCCAAGGGGATATTGCTGTCTCGGGCACCATATGAACCTTCTCCTGTGAGTCTAGATTTTCGAATCCGAAGCAAAACTGATAGTTAATTGTAACGTTCAGGGCCTCCTAATGACGATGGAACACTCAAATTGCGTCGAGTGTCTATACATCGACCTCCAGCTGACTTGTCTACAAGGGGATATTGCTGCATCGGGCTCCATGTGGTCCGTCTCCTGTGAGTCGGGAATTTCGAATCTGACGCGAAACTGATATTTAATTGTAAAATTCAGGGCCTCCTAATGACGATGGAACATTCAAATTGCGTCGCGATTCAATACATCGTCCTCCAGCGGACTGGTGTCCAAGGGAGTATTGCTGCCTCGGTCACCTTGTGGTCAGTCTCCAGTGAGTCTAGATTTTCGAATCCGACGCAGAACTGATACTTAATTGTAACGTTCAGGGCCTCCTAATGACAATGGAACACTCAAATTGCGTCGAGATTCAATGCATCGTCCTTCAGCCGACTTGTCTAGAAAGGGTCTATTGCAGCCTCGAGCAACTTATGGTCGTGATGGAACACTCAAATTGCGTCGAGATTCAATACATCGTCCTTCAGCCGAATTGTCTCCAATGGTCTATTGCTGCCTCGGCACCTTATGGTCGTTCTCCTGTGAGATTTACTAATCCGTTGCGAAACTGATTGTTAATTGTAAGTTCAGGGCCTCGTAATGACGATGGAACACTCAAATTGCGTCGAGATTCAATATATCGTCCTCCAGCCGACTTGTATCCAAGGGGATATTGTTGTGTGGGGCACCATTTGTACCTTCCCCTGTAAGTAGATTTTCGAATCCGACGCTAAACTGATAGTTAATTGTAACGTTCAGGGCCTCCTAGATACGATTGAACACTCAAATTGCGTCGCGATCCAATACATCGTCCTCCAGCCGACTTGTCTCCAAGGTTCTATTTCTGGCTCGCGCAATTTAAGGTCGTTCTCCTGTGAGTCTAGATTTTCTAATCCGACTAAAAACTGATTATTAATTGTAACGTTCAGGCCCTAATAATGACGATGGAACACTCAAATTGCACCGAGATTGAATATATCGTCCTCCGGCCGACTTGTATCCAGGGGATATTGCTGTCTCGGGCACCGTATGAACCTTCTCCTGTGAGTAGATTTTCGAATCCGACGCTAAAATGATAGTTAATTGTAACGCTCAGGGCCTCCTAATGACGATGGAACACTCAAATACCGTCGAGATTCAATACATCGTCCTTCAGCCGACTTGTCTCCAAGGGTCTAATGCTGCCTCAGGCACCTTATGGTCGTTCTCCTGTGAGTCTAGATTTTCGAATCCGACGCAGAACTGATACTTAATTACAACGTTCAGGGCCTCCTAATGACGATGGAACACTCAAATTGCGTCGAGATTCAATACATCGTCCTTCAGCCGACTTGTCTAGAAAGGGTCTATTGCAGCCTCGAGCACCTTATGGTCGTTCTCCTGTGAGTCTAGATTTTCTAATCAGACGCAAAACTGATAGTTAATTGTAACGTTCAGGGCCTCATAATGACGATGGAACACTCAAATTGCACCGAGAATGAATATATCGTCCAGCGGCCGACTTGTATCCAGGGGATATTGCTGTCTCGAGCACCGTATGATCCTTCTCCTGTTAGTAGATTTTCGAATCCGACGCTAAAATGATAGTTAATTGTAACGCTCAGGGCCTCCTAATGACGATGGAACACTCAAATACCGTCGAGATTCAATACATCGTCCATCAGCCGACTTGTCTCCAAGGGTCTAATGCTGCCTCAGGCACCTTATGGTCGTTCTCCTGTGAGTTTACATTTTCGAATCCGACGCAGAACTGATAGTTAATTGCAACGTTCAGGGCCTCCTAATGACGATGGAACACTCAAATTGCATCGAGATTCAATATATCGTCCTCCAGCCGACTTAACTCCAAGGGGATATTGCTACATCGGGCACCATATGGTCCGTCTCCTGTGAGTCTAGATTTTCGAATCCGACGCAAAAATGAAAGTTAATTGTAACGTTCAGCGCCTCCTAATGACGATGGAACACTCTAATTGAGTCGAGTGTCAATACATCGACCTCCAGCCGACTTGTCTACTAGGGGATATTGCTGCATCGGGCTCCATGTGGTCCGTCTCCAGTGAGTCGGGATTTTCGAATCTGACGCGAAACTGATATTTAATTGAAACATTCAGGGCCTCCTAATGACTATGGAACATTCAAGTTGCGTCGCGATTCAATACATCGTCCTCCAGCGGACTGTTGTCCAAGGGAATATTGCTGCCTCGGGCACCTTATGGTCAGTCTCCAGTGAGTCTAGATTTTCGAATCCGACGAAAAACTGATAGTTAATTGTAACGTTCAGGGCCTCCTAATGACGATGGAACACTCAAATTGCGTCGCAATCCATCCGTCGTCCCCCAGCCGACTTATCTCCAAGGGTCTATTGCTGCCTCGGGCACCATATGTTCGTTCTCCTGTGAGTCTAGATTTACTAATCCGACGCAAAACTGATTGTTAATTGTAAGTTCAGGGCCTCCTAGTTACGATGGAACACTCAAATTGCGTCGCGATCCAATACATCGTCCTCCAGCCGACTTGTCTCCAAGGGTCTATTGCTGCCTCGGGCAATTTATGGTCGTTCTCCTGTGAGTCTAGATTTTCTAATCCGACGAAAAACTGATTATTAATTGTAACGTTCAGGGCCTAATAATGACGATGGAACACTAAAATTGCACCGAGATTGAATATATCGTCCTCCGGCCGACTTGTATCCAGGGGATATTGCTGTCTCGGGCACCGTATGATCCTTCTCCTGTGAGTAGATTTTCGAATCCGACGCTAAAATGATAGTTAATTGTAACGCTCAGGGCCTCCTAATGACGATGGAACACTCAAATACCGTCGAGATTCAATACATCGTCCTTCAGCCGACTTGTCTCCAAGGGTCTAATGCTGCCTCAGGCACCTTATGGTCGTTCTCCTGTGAGTCTAGATTTACTAATCCGACGCAAAACTGATTGTTAATTGTAAGTTCAGGGACTTCTAGTTACGATGGAACACTCAAATTGCGTCGCGATCCAATACATCGTCCTCCAGCCGACTTGTCACCAAGGGTCTATTGCTGCCTCGCGCAATTTAAGGTCGTTCTCCTGTGAGTCTAGTTTTCTAATCCGACGAAAAACTGATTATTACTTGTAACGTTCAGGCCCTAATAATGACGATGGAACATTCAAATTGCACCGAGATTGAATATATCGTCCTCCGGCCGACTTGTATCCAGGGTATATTGCTGTCTCGGGCACCGTATGATCCTTCTCCTGTGAGTAGATTTTCGAATCCGACGCTAAAATGATAGTTAATTGTAACGCTCAGGGCCTCCTAATGACGATGGAACACTCAAATACCGTCGAGATTCAATACATCGTCCTTCAGCCGACTTGTCTCCAAGGGTCTAATGCTGCCTCAGGCACCTTATGGTCGTTCTCCTGTGAGTCTAGATTTTCGAATCCGACGCAGAACTGATAGTTAATTGCAACGTTCAGGGCCTCCTAATAACGATGGAACACTCAAATTGCGTCGAGATTCAATACATCGTCCTTCAGCCGACTTGTCTAGAAAGGGACTATTGCAGCCTCGAGCACCTTATGGTCGTTCTCCGGTGAGTCTAGATTTTCGAATCCGACGCAGAACTGATAGTTAATTGGAACGTTCAGGGCCTCCTAATGACGATGGAACACTCAAATTGCATCGAGATTCAATATATCGTCCTCCAGCCGACTTGTATATAACGGGATATTGCTGTCTCGGGCACCATATGGTCCGTCTCCTGTGAGTCTAGATTTTCAAATCCGACGCACAACTGATAGTTAATTGTAGCCTTGAGGGCCTCCTAATGACGATGGAACACTCAAATTGCGTCGAGTGTCAATACATCGACCTCCAGCCGACTTGTCTACTAGGGGATATAGCTGCATCGGGCTCCATGTGGTCCGTCTCCTGTGAGTCGGGATTTTCGAATCTGACGCGAAACTGATATTTAATTGTAACATTCAGGGCCTCCTAATGACGATGGAACATTCAAATTGCGTCGCGATGTAATACATCGTCCTCCAGCGGACTGGTATCCAAGGGGACATTGCTGCCTCGGGCACCTTATGGTCAGTCTCCAGTGAGTCTAGATTTTCGAATGCGACGAAAAACTGATAGTTAATTGTAACGTTCAGGGCCACCTAATGACGATGGAACACTCAAATTGCGTCGCAATCCATCCATCGTCCTCCAGCCGACTTATCTCCAAGGGTCTATTGCTGCCTCGGTGACCAAATGTTCGTTCTCCTGTGAGTCTAGATTTACTAATCCGACGCAAAACTGATTGTTAATTGTAAGTTCAGGGCCTCCTAGTTACGATGGAACGCTCAAATTGCTTCACGATCCAAGACATCGTCCTCAAGCCGAGTTGTCTCCAAGGGTCTATTGCTGCCTCGGGCAATTTATGGTCGTTCTCCTGTGAGTCTAGATTTTCTAATCCGACGAAAAACTGAATATTAATTGTAACGTTCAGGGCCTAATAATGAAGATGGAACACTCTAATTGCATCGAGATTGAATATATCGTCCTCCGGCCGACTTGTATCCAGGGGATATTGCTGTCTCGGGCACCGTATGATCCTTCTCCTGTTAGTAGATTTTCGAATCCGACGCTAAAATGATAGTTAATTGTAACGCTCAGGGCCTCCTAATGACGATGGAACACTCAATTACCGTCGAGATTCAATACATCGTCCTTCAGCTGACTTGTCTCCAAGGGTCTAATGCTGCCTCAGGCACCTTATGGTCGTTCTCCTGTGAGTCTAGAGTTACTAATCCGACGCTAAACTGATTGTTAATTGTAAGTTCAGGGCTTCCTAGTTACGATGGAACACTCAAATTGCGTCGCGATCCAATACATCGTCCTCCAGCCGACTTGTCTCCAAGGGTCTATTGCTGCCTCGCGCAATTTAAGGTCGTTCTCCTGTGAGTCTAGATTTTCTAATCCGACGAAAAACTGATTATTAATTGTAACGTTCAGGGCCTAATAATGAAGATGGAACACTCTAATTGCATCGAGATTGAATATATCGTCCTCCGGCCGACTTGTATCCAGGGGATATTGCTGTCTCGGGCACCATGTGATCCTTCTCCTGTGAGTAGATTTTCGAATCCGACGCTAAAATGATAGTTAATTGTAACGTTCAGGACCTCCTAATGACGATGGAACACTCCAATACCGTCGAGATTCAATACATCGCCCTTCTGCCGACTTGTCTCCAAGGGTCTATTGCTGCCTCGGGCACCTTATGGTCGTTCTCCTGTGAGTCTAGATTTTCGAAGCCGACGCAGAACTGATAGTTAATTGTAACGTTCAGGGCCTCCTAATGACGATGGAACACTCAAATTGCGTCGAGATTCAATACATCGTCCTTCAGCCGACTTGCCTCCGAGGGTCTATTGCTGCCTCGGCACCTTATGGGCGTTCTCTTGTGAGTCTAGATTTTCGAATCCGACGCAAAACTGATAGTTAATTGTAACGTTCAGGCCCACCTAATGACGATGGAACATTCAAATTGCGTCGAGATTCAATACATCGGCCTCCAGCCGACTTGTCTCCAAGGATCTATTGCTGCCTCGGGCACCATATGGTGGTTCTCCTGTGAGGTTTACTAATCCGACGCAAAACTGATTGTTAATTGTAAGTTCAGGGCCTCCTAATGACGATGGAACACTCATATTGCGTCGAGATTCAATATATCGTCCTCCAGCAGACTTCTATCCAAGGGGATTTTGTTGTCTCGGGTACCATTTGTACCTTCCCCTGTGAGTAGATTTTCGAATCCGACGCTAAACTGATAGTTAATTGTAACGTTCAGCGCCTCCTAATGACGAGGGAACACTCAAATTGCGTCGAGTGTCAATTCATCGACGTCCAGCCGACTTGTCTACAAGGGGATATTGCTGCATCGGGCTCCATGTGGTCCGTCTCCTGTGAGTCAGGATTTTCGAATCTGACGCGAAACTGATATTTAATTGTAACATTCAGGGCCTCCTAATGACGATGGAACATTCAAATTGCGTCGCGATTCAATACATCGTCCTCCAGCGGACTGGTGTCCAAGGGGATATTGCTGCCTCGGGCACCTTATGGTCAGTCTCCAGTGAGTCTAGATTTTGGAATCCGACGAAAAACTGATAGTTAATTGTAAAATTCAGGGCCTCCTAATGACGATGGAACACTCAAATTGCGTCGCAATCCATCCATCGTCCTCCAGCCGACTTATCTCCAAGGGTCTATTGCTGCCTCGGGCACCATATGTTCGTTCTCCTGTGAGTCTAGATTTACTAATCCGACGCAAAACTGATTGTTAGTTGTAAGTTCAGGGCCTCCTAGTTACGATGGAACACTCAAATTGCGTCGCGATCCAATACATCGACCTTCAGCCGACTTGTCTCCAAGGGTCTATTGCTGCCTGGGGCAATTTAAGGTCGTTCTCCTGTGAGTCTAGATTTTCTAATCCGACGAAAAACTGATTATTAATTGTAACGTTCAGGGCCTAATAATGAGGATGGAACACTCAAATTGCATCGAGATTGAATTTATCGTCCTCCGGGCGACTTGTATCCAGGGGATATTGCTGTCTCGGGCACCATATGATCCTTCTCCTGTGAGTAGATTTTCGAATCCGACGCTAAACTGATCGTTAATTGTAACGCTCAGGGCCTCCTAATGACGATGGAACACTCAAATACCGTCGAGATTCAATACATCGTCATTCAGCCGACTTGTCTCCAAGGGTCTAATGCTGCCTCGGGCACCTTATGGTCGTCTCCAGTGAGTCTAGATTTTCGAATCCGACGCAGAACTGATAGTTCATGGGAACGTTCAGGGCCTCCTAATGACGATGGAACACTCAAATTGCGTCGAGTTTCAATACATTGTCCTTCAGCCGACTTGTCTAGAAAGGGTCTATTGCAGCCTCGAGCACCTTATGGTCGTTCTCCTGTGTGTGTAGACTTTTCTAATCCGACGCAAAACTGATAGTTAATTGTAACGTTCAGGGCCTCCTAATGACGATGGAACACTAAAATTGCGTCGCGATCCAATACATCGACCTCCAGCCGACTTGTCTCCAAGGGTCTATTGGAGCCTCGGGCACCTTATGTTCGTTCTCCTGTGAGTCTAGATATTCGAATCCGAAGCAAAAATTATAGTTAATTGTAACGTTCATGTCCTCCTAATGACGATGGAACACTCAAATTGCGTCGCGATCCAATACATCGTCCTCCAGCCGACTTGTCTCCAAGTGTCTATTGCTGACTCGGGCACCATATGGTCGTTCCCCTGTGAGTCTAGATTTTCTAATCCGACGCGAAACTGATAGTTAATTGTAACGTTCAGGGCCACCTAATGACGATGGAACACTGAAATTGCGTCGAGTGTCTATACATCGACCTCCAGCTGACTTGTCTACAAGGGGATATTGCTGCCTCGGGCACCTTCTGGTCAGTCTCCAGTGAGTCTAGATTTTCGAATCCGACGAAAAACCGATAGTTAATTGTAATATTCAGGGCCTTCTAATGACGATGGAACACTAAAATTGCGTCGCAATCCTTCCATCGTCCTCCAGCCGACTTGTCTCCAAGTGTCCATTGCTGCCTCGGGCACCATATGGTCCGTCTACTGTGAGTCGAGATTTTTGAATCCGACGCGAAACTGATAGTTAATTGTAACGCTCAGGGCCTCCTAATGACGATGGAACAGTCAAATACCGTCGAGATTCAATACATCGTCCTTCAGCCGACTTGTCCCCAAGGGTCTAATGCTGCCTCGGGCACCTTATGGTCGTTCTCCTGTGAGTTTAGATTTTCGAATCCGACGCAGAACTGATAGTTAATTGCAACGTTCAGGGCCTCCTAATGACGATGGAACACTCAAATTTCGTCGCGATCCAATACATCGTCCTCCAGCCGACTTGTCTCCAAGGGTCTATTGCTGCCTCGGGCAATATATGGTCGTTCTCCTGTGAGTCTAGATTTTCTAATCCGACGCAAAACTGATTATTAATTGTAACGTTCAGGGCCTAATAATGACGATGGAACACTATAATTGCGTCGAGATTCAACATATCGTCCTCCGGCCGACTTGTATCCAGGGGATATTGCTGTCTCGGGCACCATGTGATCCTTCTCCTGTGAGTAGATTTTCGAATCCGACGCTAAAATGATAGTTAATTGTAACGTTCAGGGCCTCCTAATGACGATGGAACACACAAATACCGTCGAGATTCAATACATCGTCCTTCAGCCGAATTGTCTCCAAGGGTCTATTGCTGCCTCGGCACCTTATGGTCGTTCTCCTGTGAGATTTACTAATCCGTTGCAAAACTGATTGTTAATTGTAAGTTCAGGGCCTCGTAATGACGATGAAACACTCAAATTGCGTCGAGATTCAATATATCGTCTTCCAGCCGACTTGTATCCAAGGGGATATTGTTGTCTGGGGCACCATTTGTACCTTCCCCTGTAAGTAGATTTTCGTATCCGACGCTAAACCTATAGTTAATTGTAACGTTCAGGGCCTCCTAATGACGATGGAACACTCAAATTGCGTCGAGATTCAATACATCGGCCTCCAGCCGACTTATCTCCAAGGGGATATTGCTGCCTCGGGCACCATATGGTCGTTCTCCTGTGAGATTTACTAATCCGACGCAAAACTGATTGTTAATAGTAACGTTCAGGGCCTCCTAATGACGATGGAACACTCAAATTGCGTCGAGATACAGTACATCTTCCTCCAGCCGACTTGTCTAGAAGGGGATATTGCTGCCTCGGGCACCAAATGGTCCGTCTCCTGTGAGTCTAGATTTTTGAATCCGACGCGAAACTGATAGTTAATTGTAAAGTTCAGCGCATCCTAATGACGATGGAACACTCAAATTGCGTCGCGATTCAATACATAGGCCTCCAGCCGACTTGTCTCCAATGGTCTGACGCTGCCTCGGGCACCGTATGGTCGTTCTCCTGTGAGTCTAGATTTACTAATCCGACGCAAAACTGATTGTTAATTGTAAGTTCAGGACCTCCTAGTTACGATGGAACACTCAAATTGCGTTGCGATCCAATACATCGTCCTCCAGCCGACTTGTCTCCAAGGGTCTATCGCTGCCTCGGGCAATACATGGTCGTTCTCCTGTGAGTCTAGATTTTTTAATCCGACGCAAAACTGATTATTAATTGTAACGTTCAGGGCCTAATAATGACGATGGAACACTATAATTGTGTCGAGATTCAATATATCGTCTTCCGGCCGACTTGTATCCAGGGGATATTGCTGTCTCGGGCACCTTATGGTCGTTCTTCTGTGAGTCTAGATTTTCGAAGCCGACGCAGAACTGACAGTTAATTGTAACGTTCAGGGCCTCCTGATGACGATGGAACACTCAAATTGCGTCGAGATTCATTACATCGTCGTTCAGCCGACTTGTCTAGAAAGGGTCTATTGGTGCTTCGAGCACCTTACGGTCGTTCTCCTGTGAGTCTAGATTTTCTAATCCGACGCAAAACTGATTGTTAATTGTAACGTTCAGGGCCTCCTAATGACGATGGAACACTCAAATTGCGTCGAGATTCAATACATCGTCCTTCAGCCGACTTGTCTCCAAGGGTCTATTGCTGCCTAGGCACCTTATGGTCGTTCTCCTGTGAGTCTAGATTTTCGTATCCGACGCAAAACTGATAGTTAATTGTAACGTTCAGGCCCACCTAATGACGATGGAACATTCAAATTGCGTCGAGATTCAATACATCGGCCTCCAGCCGACTTGTCTCCAAGGATCTATTGCAGCCTCGGGCACCATATGGTCGTTCTCCTGTGAAGTTTACTAATACGACGCAAAACTGACTGTTAATTGTAAGTTCAGGGCCTCCTGATGGCGATGGAACACTCAAATTGCGTCGAGATTCAATACATCGTCCTTCAGCCGACTTGTCTAGAAAGGGTCTATTGCAGCTTCGAGCACGTTACGGTCTTACTCCTGTGAGTCTAGATTTTCTAATCCGACGCAAATCTGATTGTTAATTGTAACGTTCAGGGCCTCCTAAAGACGATGGAACACTCAAATTGCGTCGAGATTCAATACATCGTCCTTCAGCCGACTTGTCTCCAAGGGTCTATTGCTGCCTCGGCACCTTATGGTCGTTCTCCTGTGAGTCTAGATTTTCTAATCCGACGCAAAACTGATTGTTAATTGTAACGTTCAGGGCCTCCTAATGACGTATGGAACACTCAAATTGCGTCGAGATTCAATACATCGTCCTTCAGCCGACTTGTCTCCAAGGGTCTAATGCTGCATCGGGCACCTTACGGTCGTCTCCTGTGAGTCTAGATTTTCGAATCCGACGCAGAACTGATAGTTAATTGCAACGTTCAGGGCCTCCTAATGACGATGGAACACTCAAATTGCGTCGAGATTCAATACATCGTCCTTCAGCCGACTTGTCTAGAAAGGGTCTATTGCAGCCTCGAGCACCTTATGGTCGTTCTCCTGTGAGTGTAGATTTTCTAATCCGACGCAAAACTGATAGTTAATTGTAACGTTCAGGGCCTCCTAATGACGATGGAACACTCAAATTGCGTCGAGATTCAATACATCGTCCTCCAGCCGACTTGTATATAAGGGGATATTGCTGTCTCGCGCACCATATGGTCCGTCTCCTGTGAGTCTAGATTTTCAAATCCGACGCAGAACTGATAGTTAATTGTAGCCTTCAGGGCCTCCTAATGACGATGGAACACTCAAATTGCGTCGAGATTCAATACATCGTCCTCCAGCGGACAGGTCTCCCAGGGGATATTGCTGCCTCGGGCACCATATGGTCGTTCCCCTGTGAGTCTAGATTTTCTAATCCGACGTGAAACTGATAGTTAATTGTAACGTTCAGGGCCTTCTAATGACGATGGAACACTCAAATTGCGTCGAGATTCAATACATCGTCCTTCAGCCGACTTGTCTCCAAGGGTCTAATGCTGCCTCGGGCACCTTACGGTCGTCTCCTGTGAGTCTAGATTTTCGAATCCGACGCAAAAATGATAGTGAATTGTAACGTTCAGCGCCTCCTAATGACGTTAGAACACTCAAATTGCGTCGAGATTCAATACATCGTCCAGCAGAGGACTGGTCCCCAAGGGGATATTGCTGCCTCGCTCACCTTATGGTCCGTCTCCAGTGAGTTGGGATTTTCGAATACGACTAAAAACTGATTATTAATTGTAACATTCAGGGCCTCCTAATGACGATTGAACACTCAAATTGCGTCGCCATCCATTACATCGTCCTCCAGCCGACTTGTCTCCAAGCGTCTATTGCTGCCTCGGGCACATTATGATCGTTCTCCTGTGAGGCTGGATTTTCGAACCTGACGCAAAACTCATAGTTAATTGTAACGTTCATGGCCACCTAATGACGATGGAACACTCAAATTGCGTCGAGATTCAATACATCGGCCTCCAGCCGACTTGTCTCCAAGGGGTATTGCTGTTTCGGGCACCATATGAACCTTCTCCTGTGAGTCTAGTTTTTTGAATCCGACGCAAAAATGATAGTGAATTGTAACGTTCAGAACCTCCTAATGACGTTAGAACACTCAAATTGCGTCCAGATACAATACATGGTCCTCCAGCCGATTTGTCACCAAGGGTCTATTGCTGCCTCGGGCAATTTATGGTCGTTCTCCTGTGAGTCTAGATTTTCTAATCCGACGCAAAACTGATTGTTAATTGTAACGTTCAGGGCCTAATAATGTCGATGGAACACTCAAATTGCGTCGAGATTCAATACATCGTCCTTCAGCCGACTTGTCTCCAAGGCTCTAATGCTGCATCGGGCACCTTACGGGCGTCTCCTGTGAGTTTAGATTTTCGAATCCGACGCAGAACTGATAGTTAATTGTAACGTTCAGGGCCTCCTAATGACGATGGAACACTCAAATTGCGTCGAGATACAGTACATCTTCCTCCAGCCGACTTGTCTAGAAGGGGATATTGCTGCCTCGGGCACCAAATGGTCCGTCTCCTGTGAGTCTAGATTTTTGAATCCGACGCGAAACTGATAGTTAATTGTAAAGTTCAGCCCATCCTAATGACGATGGAACACTCAAATTGCGTCGCGATTCAATACATAGGCCTCCAGCCGACTTGTCTCCAATGGTCTGACGCTGCCTCGGGCACCGTATGGTCGTTCTCCTGTGAGTCTAGATTTACTAATCCGACGCAAAACTGATTGTTAATTGTAAGTTCAGGACCTCCTAGTTACGATGGAACACTCAAATTGCGTTGCGATCCAATACATCGTCCTCCAGCCGACTTGTCTCCAAGGGTCTATCGCTGCCTCGGGCAATATATGGTCGTTCTCCTGTGAGTCTAGATTTTTTAATCCGACGCAAAACTGATTATTAATTGTAACGTTCAGGGCCTAATAATGACGATGGAACACTATAATTGTGTCGAGATTCAATATATCGTCTTCCGGCCGACTTGTATCCAGGGGATATTGCTGTCTCGGGCACCTTATGGTCGTTCTTCTGTGAGTCTAGATTTTCGAAGCCGACGCAGAACTGACAGATAATTGTAACGTTCAGGGCCTCCTGATGACGATGGAACACTCAAATTGCGTCGAGATTCAATACATCGTCGTTCAGCCGACTTGTCTAGAAAGGGTCTATTGGTGCTTCGAGCACCTTACGGTCGTTCTCCTGTGAGTCTAGATTTTCTAATCCGACGCAAAACTGATTGTTAATTGTAACGTTCAGGGCCTCCTAATGACGATGGAACACTCAAATTGCGTCGAGATTCAATACATCGTCCTTCAGCCGACTTGTCTCCAAGGGTCTATTGCTGCCTCGGCACCTTATGGTCGTTCTCCTGTGAGTCTAGATTTTCGTATCCGACGCAAAACTGATAGTTAATTGTAACGTTCAAGCCCACCTAATGACGATGGAACATTCAAATTGCGTCGAGATTCAATACATCGGCCTCCAGCCGACTTGTCTCCAAGGATCTATTGCAGCCTCGGGCACCATATGGTCGTTCTCCTGTGAGGTTTACTAATACGACGCAAAACTGATTGTTAATTGTAAGTTCAGGGCCTCCTGATGGCGATGGAACACTCAAATTGCGTCGAGATTCAATACATCGTCCTTCAGCCGACTTGTCTAGAAAGGGTCTATTGCAGCTTCGAGCACGTTACGGTCTTACTCCTGTGAGTCTAGATTTTCTAATCCGACGCAAATCTGATTGTTAATTGTAACGTTCAGGGCCTCCTAAAGACGATGGAACACTCAAATTGCGTCGAGATTCAATACATCGTCCTTCAGCCGACTTGTCTCCAAGGGTCTATTGCTGCCTCGGCACCTTATGGTCGTTCTCCTGTGAGTCTAGATTTTCTAATCCGACGCAAAACTGATTGTTAATTGTAACGTTCAGGGCCTCCTAATGACGATGGAACACTCAAATTGCGTCGAGATTCAATACATCGTCCTTCAGCCGACTTGTCTCCAAGGGTCTAATGCTGCATCGGGCACCTTACGGTCGTCTCCTGTGAGTCTAGATTTTCGAATCCGACGCAGAACTGATAGTTAATTGCAACGTTCAGGGCCTCCTAATGACGATGGAACACTCAAATTGCGTCGAGATTCAATACATCGTCCTTCAGCCGACTTGTCTAGAAAGGGTCTATTGCAGCCTCGAGCACCTTATGGTCGTTCTCCTGTGAGTGTAGATTTTCTAATCCGACGCAAAACTGATAGTTAATTGTAACGTTCAGGGCCTCCTAATGACGATGGAACACTCAAATTGCGTCGAGATTCAATACATCGTCCTCCAGCCGACTTGTATATAAGGGGATATTGCTGTCTCGCGCACCATATGGTCCGTCTCCTGTGAGTCTAGATTTTCAAATCCGACGCAGAACTGATAGTTAATTGTAGCCTTCAGGGCCTCCTAATGACGATGGAACACTCAAATTGCGTCGAGATTCAATACATCGTCCTCCAGCGGACAGGTCTCCCAGGGGATATTGCTGCCTCGGGCACCATATGGTCGTTCCCCTGTGAGTCTAGATTTTCTAATCCGACGCGAAACTGATAGTTAATTGTAACGTTCAGGGCCTTCTAATGACGATGGAACACTCAAATTGCGTCGAGATTCAATACATCGTCCTTCAGCCGACTTGTCTCCAAGGGTCTAATGCTGCCTCGGGCACCTTACGGTCGTCTCCTGTGAGTCTAGATTTTCGAATCCGACGCAAAAATGATAGTGAATTGTAACGTTCAGCGCCTCCTAATGACGTTAGAACACTCAAATTGCGTCGAGATTCAATACATCGTCCAGCAGAGGACTGGTCCCCAAGGGGATATTGCTGCCTCGCTCACCTTATGGTCCGTCTCCAGTGAGTTGGGATTTTCGAATACGACTAAAAACTGATTATTAATTGTAACATTCAGGGCCTCCTAATGACGATTGAACACTCAAATTGCGTCGCCATCCATTACATCGTCCTCCAGCCGACTTGTCTCCAAGCGTCTATTGCTGCCTCGGGCACATTATGATCGTTCTCCTGTGAGGCTGGATTTTCGAACCTGACGCAAAACTCATAGTTAATTGTAACGTTCATGGCCACCTAATGACGATGGAACACTCAAATTGCGTCGAGATTCAATACATCGGCCTCCAGCCGACTTGTCTCCAAGGGGTATTGCTGTTTCGGGCACCATATGAACCTTCTCCTGTGAGTCTAGTTTTTTGAATCCGACGCAAAAATGATAGTGAATTGTAACGTTCAGAACCTCCTAATGACGTTAGAACACTCAAATTGCGTCCAGATACAATACATGGTCCTCCAGCCGACTTGTCACCAAGGGTCTATTGCTGCCTCGGGCAATTTATGGTCGTTCTCCTGTGAGTCTAGATTTTCTAATCCGACGCAAAACTGATTGTTAATTGTAACGTTCAGGGCCTAATAATGACGATGGAACACTCAAATTGCGTCGAGATTCAATACATCGTCCTTCAGCCGGCTTGTCTCCAAGGGTCTAATGCTGCATCGGGCACCTTACGGGCGTCTCCTGTGAGTTTAGATTTTCGAATCCGACGCAGAACTGATAGTTAATTGCAACGTTCAGGGCCTCCTAATGACGATGGAACACTCAAATTGCGTCGAGATTCAATACATCGTCCTTCAGCCGACTTGTCTAGAAAGGGTCTATTGCAGCCTCGAGCACCTTATGGTCGTTCTCCTGTGAGTGTAGATTTTCTAATCCGACGCAAAACTGATAGTTAATTGTAACGTTCAGGGCCTCCTAATGACGATGGAACACTCAAATTGCGTCGAGATTCAATACATCGTCCTCCAGCCGACTTGTATATAAGGGGATATTGCTGTCTCGCGCACCATATGGTCCGTCTCCTGTGAGTCTAGATTTTCAAATCCGACGCAGAACTGATAGTTAATTGTAGCCTTCAGGGCCTCCTAATGACGATGGAACACTCAAATTGCGTCGAGATTCAATACATCGTCCTCCAGCGGACAGGTCTCCCAGGGGATATTGCTGCCTCGGGCACCATATGGTCGTTCCCCTGTGAGTCTAGATTTTCTAATCCGACGCGAAACTGATAGTTAATTGTAACGTTCAGGGCCTTCTAATGACGATGGAACACTCAAATTGCGTCGAGATTCAATACATCGTCCTTCAGCCGACTTGTCTCCAAGGGTCTAATGCTGCCTCGGGCACCTTACGGTCGTCTCCTGTGAGTCCAGATTTTCGAATCCGACGCAAAAATGATAGTGAATTGTAACGTTCAGCGCCTCCTAATGACGTTAGAACACTCAAATTGCGTCGAGATTCAATACATCGTCCAGCAGCGGACTGGTCCCCAAGGGGATATTGCTGCCTCGCTCACCTTATGGTCCGTCTCCAGTGAGTTGGGATTTTCGAATACGACTAAAAACTGATTATTAATTGTAACATTCAGGGCCTCCTAATGACGATTGAACACTCAATTTGCGTCGCCATCCATTACATCGTCCTCCAGCCGACTTGTCTCCAAGCGTCTATTGCTGCCTCGGGCACATTATGATCGTTCTCCTGTGAGGCTGGATTTTCGAACCTGACGCAAAACTCATAGTTAATTGTAACGTTCATGGCCACCTAATGACGATGGAACACTCAAATTGCGTCGAGATTCAATACATCGTCCTCCAACCGACTTGTATATAAGGGGATATTGCTGTCTAGGGCACCATATGGTCCGTCTCCTGTGAGTCTAGATTTTCAAATCCGACGCACAACTGATAGTTAATTGTAGCCTTCAGGGCCTCCTAATGACGATGGAAAACTCAAATTGCGTCAAGATTCAATACATCGTCCTCCAGCGGACAGGTCTCCAAGTGGATATTGCTGCCTCGGGCCCCTTATGGTCCGTCTCCAGTAAGTCTAGATTTTCGACTCCGACGCAAAACTGATAGTTAATTGTAACGTTCAGGGCCTCCTATTGACGATGGAAGACTCAAATTGCGTCGCGATCCCATACATCGTCCTCCAGCCGACTTGTCTCCAAGGGTCTATTGCTGCCTCGGGTAATATATGGTCGTTCTCCTGTGAGTCTAGATTTTCTAATCCGACGCAAAACATTATTAATTGTAACGTTCAGGGCCTAATAATGACGATGGAACACTCAAATTGCGTCGAGATTCAATATATCGTCCTCCGGCCGACTTATATCCTGCTGTCTCGGGCACCATATGAACCTTCTCCTGTGAGTAGATTTTCGAATCCGACGCTAAAATGATAATTAGTTGTAACGTTCAGGGCCTCCTAATGACGATGGAACACTCAAATTGCGTCTAGATTCAATATATCGGCCTCCAGCCGACTTGTCTCCAAGGGGATATTGCTGTCTCGGGCACCATATGAACCTTCTCCTGTGAGTCTAGATTTTCGAATCCGACGCAAAAATGATAGTGAATTGTAACGTTCAGCACCTCCTAATGACGTTAGAACACTCAAATTGCGTCGAGATACAATACGTCGTCCTCCAGCCGACTTGTCTCCAAGGGTCTATTGGAGCCTCGGGCACCTTATGTTCGTTCTCCTGTGAGTCTAGATTTTCGAATCCGACGCCAAAATTATAGTTAATTGTAACGTTCATGTCCTCCTAATGACGATGGAACACTCAAATTGCGTCGAGAGTCAATACATCGACCTCCAACCGTCTTGTCTACAAGGGGATATTGCTGCCTCGGGCTCCATGTGGTTCGTCTCCTGTGAGTCGGGATTTTCGAATCAGACGCCAAACTGATAGTTAATTGTAACGTTCAGGGCCTCCTAATGACGATGGATCTTTCAAATTGCATCGTGATTTAACACATCGTCCAGCAGCGGACTGGTCCCCAAGGGGATATTGCTGCCTCGCTCACCTTATGGTCCGTCTCCAGTGTGTCGGGATTTTCGAATACGACGAAAAACTGATAGTTAATTGTAACATTCAGGGCCTCCTAATGACGATGGAACACTCAAATGGCGTCGCCATCCATTATATCGGCCTCCAGCCGACTTGTCTCCAAGCGTCTATTGCTGCCTCGGGCACCTTATGATCGTTCTCCTGTGAGGGTAGATTTTCGAACCTGACGCAAAACTCATAGTTAATTGTAACGTTCATGGCCACCTAATGACGATGGAACACTCAAATTGCGTCGAGATTCAATACATCGGCCTCCAGCCGACTTGTCTCCAAGGCGATATTGCTGTCTCGGGCACCATATGATCCTTCTCCTGTGAGTCTAGATTTTTGAATCCGACGCAGAACTGATAGTTAATTGCAACGTTCAGGTCCTCCTAATGACGATGGATCACTCAAATTGCGTCGAGATTCAATATATCGTCCTCCAGCCGACTTGTTTCCAAGGGGATATTGCTGTCTCGGGCACCATATGATCCTTCTCCTGAGAGTAGATTTTCGAATCCGACGCTAAACTTATAGTTAATTGTAACGTTCAGGGCCTCATAGTGACGATGGAACATTCAAATTGCGTCGAGATTCAATACATCCTCCATCAGCCGACTTGTCTCCAAGGGTCTATTGCTTCCTCGGGCACCTTATGGTCGTTCTCCTGTGAGTCTAGATTTTCGAATCGAACGCAGAACAGATAGTTAATTGTAACTTTCAGGGCCTCCTAATGACGATGGTACACTCAAATTGAGTCGAGATTCAATACATCGGCCTCCAGCAGATTTGTCTCCAAGGGTCTATTGCTGCCTCGGGCACCATATGGTCGTTCTCCTGTGAGGTTTACTAATCCGACGCAAAACTGATTGTTAATTGCAAGTTCAGGGCCTCCTGATGGCGATGGAACACTCAAATTGCGTCGAGATTCAATACATCGTCCTTCAGCCGACTTGTCTAGAAAGGGTCTATTGCAGCTTCGAGCACCTTACGGTCTTTCTCCTGTGAGTCTAGATTTTCTAATCCGACGCAAAACTGATTGTTAATTGTAACGTTCAGGGCCTCCTAATGACGATGGAACACTCAAATTGCGTCGAGATTCAATACATCGTCCTTCAGCCGACTTGTCTCCAAGGGTCTAATGATGCCTCGGGCTCCTTACGGTCGTCTCCTGTGAGTCTAGATTTTCGAATCCGACGCAAAACTGATAGTTAATTGTAACGTTCAGGCCCACCTAATGACGATGGAACATTCAAATTGCGTCGAGATTCAATACATCGGCCTCCAGCCGACTTGTCTCCAAGGATCTATTGCTGCCTCGGGCACAATATGGTCGTTCTCCTGTGAGGTTTACTAATCCGACGCAAAACTGATTGTTAATTGTAAGTTCAGGGCCTCCTGATGGCGATGGAACACTCAAATTGCGTCGAGATTCAATACATCGTCCGTCAGCCGACTTGTCTATAAAGGGTCTATTGCAGCCTCGAGCACCTTATGGTCGTTCTCCTGTGAGTGTAGATTTTCTAATCCGACGCAAAACTGATAGTTAATTGTAACGTTCAGGGCTTCCTAATGACGATGGAACACTCAAATTGCGTCGAGATTCAATACATCGTCCTCCAGCAGACTTGTATATAAGGGGATATTGCTGTCTCGCGCACCATATGGTCCGTCTCCTGTGAGTCTAGATTTTAAAATCCGACGCAGAACTGATAGTTAATTGTAGCCTTCAGGGCCTCCTAATGACGATGGAACACTCAAATTGCGTCGAGATTCAATACATCGTCCTCCAGCGGACAGGTCTCCCAGGGGATATTGCTGCCTCGGGCACCATATGGTCGTTCCCCTGTGAGTCTAGATTTTCTAATCCGACGCGAAACTGATAGTTAATAGTAACGTTCAGGGCCTTCTAATGACGATGGAACACTCAAATTGCGTCGCCATCCATTACATCGTCCTCCAGCCGACTTGTCTCCAAGCGTCTATTGCTGCCTCGGGCACCTTATGATCGTTCTCCTGTGAGGCTGGATTTTCGAACCTGACGCAAAACTCATAATTAATTGTAACGTTCATGGCCACCTAATGACGATGGAACACTCAAATTGCGTCGAGATTCAATACATCGGCCTCCAGCCGACTTGTCTCCAAGGGGTATTGTTGTTTCGGGCACCATATGAACCTTATCCTGTGAGTCTATATTTTCGAATCCGACGCAAAAATGATAGTGAATTGTAACGTCCAGCACCTCCTAATGACGTTAGAACACTCAAATTGCGTCCAGATACAATACATGGTCCTCCAGCCGACTTGTCTCCAAGGGTCTATTGCTGCCTCGGGCAATTTATGGTCGTTCTCCTGTGAGTCTAGATTTTCTAATCCGACGAAAAACTGATTATTAATTGTAACGTTCAGGGCCTAATAATGACGATGGAACACTCTAATTGCATCGAGATTGAATATATCGTCCTCCGGCCTACTTGTATCCAGGGGATATTGCTGTCTCGGGCACCATATGATCCTTCTCCTGTGAGTAGATTTTCGAATCCGACGCTAAACTGATAGTTAATTGTAACGCTCAGGGCCTCCTAATGACGATGGAACACTCAAATACCGTCGAGATTCAATACATCGTCCTTCAGCCGACTTGTCTCCAAGGGTCTAATGCTGCCTAGGGCAACTTATGGTCGTCTCCTGAGAGTCTAGATTTTCGAATCCGACGCATAACTGATAGTTAATTGCAACGTTCAGGGCCTCCTAATTGCGATGGAACACTCAAATTGCGTCGAGATTCAATACGTCGTCCTTCAGCCGACTTGTCTCCAAGGGTCTATTGCTGCCTCGGCACCTTATGGTCGTTCTCCTGTGAGTCTAGATTTTCGAATCCGACGCAAAACTGATAGTTAATTGTAACGTTCAGGCCCACCTAATGACGATGGAACATTCAAATTGCGTCGAGATTCAATACATCGGCCTCCAGCCGACTTGTCTCCAATGATCTATTGCTGCCTCGGGCACCATATGGTCGTTCTCCTGTGAGGTTTACTAATCCGACGCAAAACTGATTGTTAATTGTAAGTTCAGGGCCTCCTGATGGCGATGGAACACTCAAATTGCGTCGAGATTCAATACATCGTCCTTCAGCCGACTTGTCTAGAAAAGGGTCTATTGCAGCTTCGAGCACCTTACGGTCTCTCTCCTGTGAGTCTAGATTTTCTAATCCGACGCAAAACTGATTGTTAAATGTAACGTTCAGGGCCTCCTAATGACGATGGAACACTCAAATTGCGTCGAGATTCAATACATCGTCCTTCAGCCGCCTTGTCTCCAAGGGTCTATTGCTGCCTCGGCACCTTATGGTCGTTCTCCTGTGAGTCTAGATTTTCTAATCCGACGCAAAACTGATTGTTAATTGTAACGTTCAGGGCCTCCTAATGACGATGGAACACTCAAATTGCGTCGAGATTCAATACATCGTCCTTCAGCCGACTTGTCTCCAAGGGTCTAATGCTGCCTCGGGCACCTTACGGTCGTCTCCTGTGAGTCTAGATTTTCGAATCCGACGCAGAACTGATAGTTAATTGCAACGTTCAGGGCCTCCTAATGACGATGGAACACTCAAATTGCGTCGAGATTCAATACATCGTCCTTCAGCCGACTTGTCTAGAAAGGGTCTATTGCAGCCTCGAGCACCTTATGGTCGTTCTCCTGTGAGTGTAGATTTTCTAATCCGACGCAAAACTGATAGTTAATTGTAACGTTCAGGGCCTCCTAATGACGATGGAACACTCAAATTGCGTCGAGATTCAATACATCGTCCTCCAGCCGACTTGTATATAAGGGGATATTGCTGTCTCGCGCACCATATGGTCCGTCTCCTGTGAGTCTAGATTTTCAAATCCGACGCAGAACTGATAGTTAATTGTAGCCTTCAGGGCCTCCTAATGACGATGGAACACTCAAATTGCGTCGCCATCCAATACATCGTCCTTCAGCCGACTTGTCTCCAAGGGGATATTGCTGTCTCGGGCACCATATGAACCTTCTCCTGTGAGTCTAGATTTTCGAATCCGACGCAAAAATGATAGTGAATTGTAACGTTCAGCGCCTCCTAATGACGTTAGAACACTCAAATTGCGTCGAGATTCAATACATCGTCCAGCAGCGAACTGGTCCCCAAGGGGATATTGCTGCCTCGCTCACCTTATGGTCCGTCTCCAGTGAGTTGGGATTTTCGAATACGACTAAAAATTGATAGTTAATTGTAACATTCAGGGCCTCCTAATGACGATGGAACACTCAAATTGCGTCGCCATCCATTACATCGTCCTCCAGCCGACTTGTCTCCAAGCGTCTATTGCTGCCTCGGGCACCTTATGATCGTTCTCCTGTGAGGCTGGATTTTCGAACCTGACGCAAAACTCATAGTTAATTGTAACGTTCAGGGCCTCCTAACGACGATGGACACCTCAAATTGCGTCGAGATTCAATATATCGTCCTCCAGCCGACTTGTATCCAAGGGGATAAAGCTGACACGGGCACCATATGATCCTTCTCCTGTGAGTAGATTTTCGAATCCGACGCTAAACTGATAGTTAATTGTAACGCTCAGGGCCTCCTAATGACGATAGAACACTCAAATACCGTCGAGATTCAATACATCGTCCTTCAGCCGACTTGTCTCCAAGGGTCTAATGCTGCCTCGGGCACCTTATGGTCGTCTCCTGAGAGTCTAGATTTTCGAATCCGACGCATAACTGATAGTTAATTGCAACGTTCAGGGCCTCCTAATTGCGATGGAACACTCAAATTGCGTCGAGATTCAATACATCGTCCTTCAGCCGACTTGTCTAGATAGGGTCTATTGCAGCCTCGAGCACCTTATGGTCGTTCTCCTGTGAGTGTAGATTTTCTAATCCGACGCAAAACTGATAGTTAAATGTAACGTTCAGGGCCTCCTAATGACGATGAAGCATTCAAATTGCGTCGCGATTCAATACATCGTCCTCCAGCGGACTGGTCTCCAAGGGGATATTGCTGCCTCGGGCACCTAATGGTCCGTCTCCAGTAAGTCTCGATTTTCGAATCGGACGGAAAACTGAGAGTTAATTGTAACGTTCAGGGCCTCCTAAAGACGATGGAACACTCAAATTGCGTCGCGATACAATACAGCGTCGTCCAGCGGACTGGACTCGAAAGGGATATTGCTGCCTCGGGCACCTTATGGCTCGTCTCCAGTAAGTCTTTTTTCGAATCCGACGCAAATCTGATAGTTAAATGTAACTTTCAGAGCCTTCTTATGACGATGGAAAACACAAATTGCGTCGCGATCCAATACATCGTCCTTCTGCCGACTTTACTTCAAAGGTCTTTTGCTGCTTCGAGCACCTTATGATCGTTCTCCTGAGAGTCTTGATTTTCGAACCCGACGCAAACCTGATAGTTAATTGTAACGTTCAGGGCCACCTAATGACGATGGAACATTCAAATTGCGTCGAGATTCAATACATCGGCCTCCAGCCGACTTGTCCCCAAGGGTCTATTGCTGCCTCGGGCACCATGTGGTCCGACACCTGTGAGTCTAGATTTACTAATCCGACGCATAACTGATAGTTTATTGTAACGTTGAGCGCCTCCTAGTTACGATGGAACACTCAAAATGCGTCGCGATCCAATACATCGTCCTCCACCCGACTTGTATCCAAGGGGATATTGCTGTCTCGGGCACCATATGATCCTCCTCCTGAGAGTAGATTTTCGAATCCCACGCAAAACTGATAGTTAATTGTAAAGTACAGGGCCTCCTAATGACAATGGAAAACACAAACTGCGTCGAGATTCAATACATCGTCCTTCAGCCGACTTGTCTCCAAGGGTCTATTGCTTCCTCGGACACCTTATGGTCGTTCTCCTGTGAGTCTAGATTTTCGAATCCAACGCAGAACAGATAGTTAATTGTAGCTTTCAGGGCCTCCTAATGACGATGGAACACTCAAATTGCGTCGAGATTCAATATATCGTCGTCCAGCCGACTTGTATCCAAGGGGATATTGCTGTCTCGGGCACAATATGTTCCATCTCCTGTGAGTAGATTTTCGAATCCGACGCCAAACTGATAGTTAATTGTAAAGTTCAGCGCATCCTAATGACGATGGAATACTCAAATTGCGTCGAGATTCAATACATCGGCCTCCAGCCGACTTGTCTCCAAGGGGATATTGCTGTCTCGGGCACGATATGATCCTTCTTCTGTGAGTCTAGATTTTCGAATCCGACGCAAAATTGATAGTTAATTGTAACGTTCAGAGCATCCTAATGACGATGGAACACTCAAATTGTGTCGAGAGTCAATACATCGTCCTCCAGCCGACTTGTCTCAAAGAGTCTTTTACAGCCTCGGGCACCTTATGTTCGTTCTCCTGTGAGTCTAGATTGTCGAATCCGACGCAAAAATGATAGTTAATTGTAGCGTTCATGTCCTCCTAATGAAGGTGGATCACTCATATTGCGTCGAGATTCAATACATCGGCATCCAGCCGACTTGTCTCCAATGGTCTGATGCTGCCTCGGGCAGCTTATGGTCGTTCTCCTGTGAGTCTAGATTTTCGAATCCGACGCATAACTGATAGTTTATTGTAACGTTCAGCGCCTCCTAGTTACGATGGAACACTCAAATAGCGTCGCGATCCAATACTTCGTCCTTCTGCCGAGTTGACTTCAAGGGTCTTTTGCTGCCTCGGGCACCTTATGAACGTTCTGTTGTGAGTCTAGATTTTCGAACCCGACGCAAAACTGATAGTTAATTGTAACGTTCAGGGCCACCTAATGACGATGGAACACTCAAATTGCGTCGAGATTCAGTACATCGGCCTTCAGCCGACTTGTCTCCAAGGGGATATTGCTGTCTCGAGCACCATATGAACCTTCTCCTGTGAGTCTAGATTTTCGAATCCGACGCAAAAATGATAGTGAATTGTAACGTTCAGCGCGTCCTAATGACGTTAGAACACTCAAATTGCGTCGAGATACAATACATCGTCCTCCAGCCGACTTGTCTCCAAGGGGATATTGCTGTCTCGGGCACCATATGAACCTTCTCCTGTGAGTCTACATTTTCGAATCCGACGCAAAAATGATAGTGAATTGTAACGTTCAGCGCCTCCTATTGTCGTTAGAACACTCAAATTGCGTCGAGATACAATACATCGTCCTCCAGCCGACTTGTCTAGAAGGGGATTTTGCTGCCTCGGGCACCAAATGGTCCGTCTTCTGTGAGTCTAGATTTTTGAATCCAACGCGAAACTGATAGTTAATTGTAACGTTCAGGGCCTCCTAATGACGATGGTATAGTCAAATTGCGTCGAGAGTCAATACATCGACCTCTAGCCGTCTTGTCTACAAGGGGATATTGCTGCCTCGGGCTCTCTCTCTTTTGAGTCGGGATTTTCGAATCCGACGCAGAACTGATAGTTAATTGTAGCCTTCAGGGCCTCCTAATGACGATGGAACACTCAAATTGCGTCGAGAGTCAATACATCGGCCTCCAGCCGACATGTCTACAAGCGTCTATTGCTGCCTCGGACACCTTAAGATCGTTCTCCTGGGAGGCTAGCTTTTCGAACCTGACGCAAAACTCATAGTTAATTGTTACGTTCAGGGCCACCTAATGACGATGGAGCACTCAAATTGCGTCGAGATGCAATACATCGTCCTCCAGCCGACTTGTCTCCAATGGTCTGATGCTGCCTCGGGCAGCTTATGGTCGTTCTCCTGTGAGTCTAGATTTTCGAATCCGACGCATAACTGATAGTTTACTGTAACGCTCAGCACCTCCTAGTTACGATGGAACACTCAAATTGCGTCGCGATCCAATACTTCGTCCTTCTGCCGACTTGACTTCAAGGGTCTTTTGCTGTCTCGGGCACCTTATGATCGTTCTGTTGTGAGTCTAGATTTTCGAACCCGACGCAAAACTGATAGTTAATTGTAACGTTCAGGGCCACCTAATGACGATGGAACACTCAAATTGCGTTGAGATTCAGTACATCGGCCTTCAGCCGACTTGTCTCCAAGGGGATATTGCTGTCTCGGTAACCATTTGATCCTTCTCCTGTGAGTAGATTTTCGAATCCGACGCTAAAATGATAGTTAATTGTAACGTTCAGGGCCTCCTAATGACGATGGAACAGTCAAATTGCGTCGAGAGTCAATACATCGACCTCTAGCCGTCTTGTCTACAAGGGGATATTGCTGCCTCGGGCTCCATGTGGTTCTTCTCCTTTTAGTCGGGATTTTCGAATCAGACGCAGAACTGATTGTTAATTGTAACGTTCAGGGCCTCCTAATGACGATGGAACACTCAAGTTGCGTAGCGATTCAATACATCTTCCTCAAGCGGACAGGTCTCCAAGAGGATATTGCTGCCTCGGGCAACTTATGGTCCGTCTCCAGTGACTCTAGATTTTCGAATCCGACGCAAAACTGATAGTTAATTGTAACGTTCAGGGCCAACTAATGGCGCAGGAACACTCAAATTGCGTCGCGATCCAATACATCGTCCTCCAGCCGACTTGTCTCCATGGGTCTATTGCTGCCTCGGGCACTTTAGAATCGTTCTCCTGTGAGTCTAGATTTTCTAATCCGACGCAAAACTGATTGTTAATTGTAACGTTCAGGGCCTCCTAATTACGATGGAACACTCAAATTACGTCGAGATTCAATATATCGTCCTCCAGCCGACTTGTTTCCAAGGGGATATTGCTGCATCGGGCACTATATGATCATTCTCCAGTGAGTAGATTTTCGAATCCGACGCTAAACAGATAGTTAATTGTAACTTTCAGGGCCTCCTAATGACGTTGGAACACTCAAATTGCGTCGAGATTCAATACATCGGCCTCCAGCCGACTTAACTCCAAGGGGATATTGCTGCCTCGGGCACCATATGGTCCGTCTCCTGTGAGTCTAGATTTTCGAATCCGACGCAGAACGATAGTTAATTGTAGCCTTCAGGGCCTCCTAATGACGATGGAACACTCAAATTGCGTCGAGAGTCAATACATCGACCTCCAGCCGACATGTCTACAAGCGTCTATTGCTGCCTCGGACACCTTAAGATCGTTCTCCTGTGAGGCTAGATTTTCGAACCTGACGCAAAACTCATAGTTAATTGTTACGTTCAGGCCCACCTAATGACGATGGAACACTCAAATTGCGTCGAGATTCAATACATCGGCCTCCAGCCGACTTGTCTCCAAGGGGATAATGCTGTCTCGGGCACCATATGATCCTTCTTCTGTGAGTCTAGATTTTCGAATCCGACGCAAAAATGGTAGTGAATTGTAACGTTCAGCGCCTCCTAATTACGTTAGAACACTCAAATTGCGTCGAGATACTATACATCGTCCTCCAGCCGACTTGTCTCCAAGGGTCTATTGCTGACTCGGGCAAAATATGGTCGTTCTCCTGTGAGTCTAGATTTTCTAATCCGACGCAATATGAATGTTAATTGTAATGTTCTGGGCTTCCTAATGACGATGGAACACTCAAATTGCGTCGCGATTCAATTATCGTCCTAGAGCGGACTGGTCTCCAAGGGGATAATGCTGCCTCGGGCACCTTATGGTCCGTCTAGAATCCGACGGAGAGCTGATAGTTAATTGTAGCCTTCAGGGCCTCCTAATGACGATGGAGCACACAAATTGCGTCGCGATTCAATACATCGTCCTCCAGCGGACTGGTCTCCAAGGGGATAATGCTGCCTCGGGCACCTTTTGGTCCGTCTCCAATAAGTCTAGATTTTCGAATCCAACGCAAAACTGATAGTTAATTGTAACGTTCAGGGCCACCTAATGACGATGAACATTCAAATTGCGTCGAGATTCAATACATCGGCCTCCGGCCGACTTGTCTCCAAGGGTCTATTGCTGCCTCGGGCACTATATGTTCGTTCTCTTGTGAGTCTAGATTTACTAATCCGACGCAAAACTGATTGTTAATTGTAAGTTCAGGGCCTCCTAATGACGATGGAACACTCAAATTGCTTCGCGATTCAATGCATCGTCCTCCAGCGGACTGGTGTCCTAGGGGATATTGCTGCCTCGGGCACCTTATGATCGTTCTCCTGTGAGTCTATATTATCGAACTTGACGCAAAACTGATAGTTATTTGTAACGTTCAGGGCCACCTAATGACGATGGAACACTCAAATTGCGTCGAGATTCGGTACATTGGCCTTCAGCCGACTTGTCTCCAAGGGGATATTGCTGTCTCGGGCACCATATGAACCTTCTCCTGTGAGTCTATATTTTCGAATCCGACGCAAAACTGATAGTGAATTGTAACGTTCAGCGCCTCCTAAAGACGTTACAACACTCAAATTGCGTCGAGATACAATACATCGTCCTCCAGCCGACTTGTCTAGAAGGGGATATTGCTGCCTCGGGCACCAAATGGTCCGTCTCCTGTGAGTCTAGATTTTTGAATCCGACGCGAAACTGATAGTTAATTCTAAAGTTCTGGGCCTCCTAATGACGATGGTACAGTCAAATTGCGTCGAGAGTCAATACATCGACCTCTAGCCGTCTTGTCTAGAAGGGGATATTGCTGCCTCGGGCTCTCTCTCTTTTTAGTCGGGATTTTCGAATCCGACGCAGAACTGATAGTTAATTGTAACGTTCAGGGCCTCCTAATGATGATGGAACACTCAAGTTACGTCGCGATTCAATACATCGTCCTCCAGCGGACAGGTCTCCAAGGGGATATTGCTGCCTCGGGCAACTTATGGTCCGTCTCCAGTGACTCTAGATTTTCGAATCCGACGCAGAACTGATAGTTAATTGTAAGTTCAGGGCCTCCTAGTAACGATGGAACACTCAAATTGCGTCGCGATCCAATACATCGTCCTCCAGCCGACTTGTCTCCGAGGGGTCTATTGCTGCCTCGGGCACCATATGGTCGTTCTCCTGTGAGTCTAGATTTTCTAATCCGACGCAAAACTGATAATTAATTGTAACGTTCAGGGCCTAATAATGACGATGGAACACTCAAATACCGTCGAGATTCAATACATCGCCCTTCAGCCGACTTGTCTCCAAGGGTCTATTGCGGCCTCGGGCACCTTATGGTCGTTCTCCTGTGAGTCTAGATTTTCTAATCCGACGCAAAACTGATAGTTAATTGTAACGTTCAGGGCCACCTAATGACGATGGGACACTCAAATTGCGTCGAGATTCAGTACATTGGCCTTCAGCCGACTTGTCTCCAAGGGATATTGCTGTCTCGGGCACCTGTGAGTCTACATTTTCGAATCCGACGCAAAAATGATAGTGAATTGTAACGTTCAGCGCCTCCTAATGACGTTAGAACACTCAAATTGCGTCGAGATTCAATACATCGTCCTCCAGCCGACTTGTATCCAAGGGGATATTGCTGACTCGGGCACCATATGATCCTTCTCCTGTGAGTAGATTTTCGAATCCGACGCTAAAATGATATTTAATTGTAACATTCAGCGCATCCTAATGACGATGGAACACTCAAATTGCGTCGCGATCCAATACATCGTCCTCCAGCCGACTTGTCTCCAAGGGTCTATTGCTGCCTCGGGCAATATATGGTCGTTCTCCTGTGAGTCTAGATTTTCTAATCCGACGCAAAACTGATAATTAATTGTAACGTTCAGGGCCTAATAATGACGATCGAACACTCAAATACCGTCGAGATTCAATAGATCCTCCTTCAGCCGACTTGCCTCCAAGGGTCTATTGCTGCCTCCGGCACCTTATGGTCGTTCTCCTGTGAGTCTAGATTTTCGAATCCGACGCAATTCTGATAGTTAATTGTAGCCTTCAGGGCCTCCTAATGACGATGGAGCACACATATTGCGTCGAGAGTCAATACATCGACCTCCAGCCGACATGTCTACAAGCGTCTATTGCTGCCTCGGACACCTTGAGGTCGTTCTCCTGTGAGGCTAGATTTTCGAACCTGACGCAAAACTCATAGTTAATTGTTACGTTCGGGGCCACCTAATGACGATGGAACACTCAAATTGCGTCTAGGTTCAATACATCGTCCTCCAGCCGACTTGTCTCCAATGGTCTGATGCTGCCTCGGGCAGCTTATGGTCGTTCTCCTGTGAGTCTAGGTTTTCGAATCCGACGCATAACTGATAGTTTATTGTAACGCTCAGCACCTCCTAGTTACGATGGAACACTCAAATTGCGTCGCGATCCAATACTTCGTCCTTCTGCCGACTTGACTTCAAGGGTCTTTTGCTGTCTCGGGCACCTTATGATCGTTCTGTTGTGAGTCTAGATTTTCGAACCCGACGCAAAACTGATAGTTAATTGTAACGTTCAGGGCCACCTAATGACGATGGAACACTCAAATTGCGTTGAGATTCAGTACATCGGCCTTCAGCCGACTTCTCTCCAAGGGGATATTGCTGTCTCGGTAACCATTTGATCCTTCTCCTGTGAGTCTAGATTTTCGAATCCGACGCAAAAATGATAGTGAATTGTAACGTTCAGCGCCTCCTAATGATGTTAGAACACTCAAATTGCGTCGAGCAACTTATGGTCCGTCTCCAGTGACTCTAGATTTTCGAATCCGACGCAGAACTGATAGTTAATTGTAAGTTCTTGGCCTCCTAGGAACGATGGAACACTCAAATTGCGTCGCGATCCAATACATCGTCCTCCAGCCGACTTGTCTCCGAGGGGTCTATTGCTGCCTCGGGCACCATATGGTCGTTCTCCTGTGAGTCTAGATTTTCTAATCCGACGCAAAACTGATAATTAATTGTAACGTTCAGGGCCTAATAATGACGATGGAACACTCAAATACCGTCGAGATTCAATACATCGCCCTTCAGCCGACTTGTCTCCAAGGGTCTATTGCGGCCTCGGGCACCTTATGGTCGTTCTCCTGTGAGTCTAGATTTTCTAATCCGACGCAAAACTGATAGTTAATTGTAACGTTCAGGGCCACCTAATGACGATGGGACACTCAAATTGCGTCGAGATTCAGTACATTGGCCTTCAGCCGACTTGTCTCCAAGGGGATATTGCTGTCTCGGGCACCTGTGAGTCTACATTTTCGAATCCGACGCAAAAATGATAGTGAATTGTAACGTTCAGCGCCTCCTAATGACGTTAGAACACTCAAATTGCGTCGAGATTCAATACATCGTCCTCCAGCCGACTTGTATCCAAGGGGATATTGCTGACTCGGGCACCATATGATCCTTCTCCTGTGAGTAGATTTTCGAATCCGACGCTAAAATGATATTTAATTGTAACATTCAGCGCATCCTAATGACGATGGAACACTCAAATTGCGTCGCGATCCAATACATCGTCCTCCAGCCGACTTGTCTCCAAGGGTCTATTGCTGCCTCGGGCAATATATGGTCGTTCTCCTGTGAGTCTAGATTTTCTAATCCGACGCAAAACTGATAATTAATTGTAACGTTCAGGGCCTAATAATGACGATCGAACACTCAAATACCGTCGAGATTCAATAGATCCTCCTTCAGCCGACTTGCCTCCAAGGGTCTATTGCTGCCTCCGGCACCTTATGGTCGTTCTCCTGTGAGTCTAGATTTTCGAATCCGACGCAATTCTGATAGTTAATTGTAGCCTTCAGGGCCTCCTAATGACGATGGAGCACACATATTGCGTCGAGAGTCAATACATCGACCTCCAGCCGACATGTCTACAAGCGTCTATTGCTGCCTCGGACACCTTGAGGTCGTTCTCCTGTGAGGCTAGATTTTCGAACCTGACGCAAAACTCATAGTTAATTGTTACGTTCGGGGCCACCTAATGACGATGGAACACTCAAATTGCGTCTAGGTTCAATACATCGTCCTCCAGCCGACTTGTCTCCAATGGTCTGATGCTGCCTCGGGCAGCTTATGGTCGTTCTCCTGTGAGTCTAGGTTTTCGAATCCGACGCATAACTGATAGTTTATTGTAACGCTCAGCACCTCCTAGTTACGATGGAACACTCAAATTGCGTCGCGATCCAATACTTCGTCCTTCTGCCGACTTGACTTCAAGGGTCTTTTGCTGTCTCGGGCACCTTATGATCGTTCTGTTGTGAGTCTAGATTTTCGAACCCGACGCAAAACTGATAGTTAATTGTAACGTTCAGGGCCACCTAATGACGATGGAACACTCAAATTGCGTTGAGATTCAGTACATCGGCCTTCAGCCGACTTCTCTCCAAGGGGATATTGCTGTCTCGGTAACCATTTGATCCTTCTCCTGTGAGTCTAGATTTTCGAATCCGACGCAAAAATGATAGTGAATTGTAACGTTCAGCGCCTCCTAATGATGTTAGAACACTCAAATTGCGTCGAGCAACTTATGGTCCGTCTCCAGTGACTCTAGATTTTCGAATCCGACGCAGAACTGATAGTTAATTGTAAGTTCTTGGCCTCCTAGGAACGATGGAACACTCAAATTGCGTCGCGATCCAATACATCGTCCTCCAGCCGACTTGTCTCCAAGGGGTCTATTGCTGCCCCGGGCACCATATGGTCGTTCTCCTGTGAGGCTAGATTTTCAAATCCGACGCAAAACTGATAATTAATTGTAACGTTCAGGGCCTAATAATGACGATGGAATAATCAAATACCGTCGAGATTCAATACATCGTCCTTCAGCCGACTTGTCTCCAAGGGTCTATTGCTGCCTCGGGCACCTTATGGTCGTTCTCCTGTGAGTCTAGATTTTCTAATCCGACGCAAAACTGATAGTTAATTGTAACGTTCAGGGCCACCTAATGACGATGGGACACTCAAATTGCGTCGAGATTCAGTACATTGGCCTTCAGCCGACTTGCCTCCAAGGGGATATTGCTGTCTCGGGCACCTGTGAGTCTACATTTTCGAATCCGACGCAAAAATGATAGTGAATTGTAACGTTCAGCGCCTCCTAATGACGTTAGAACACTCAAATTGCGTCGAGATTCAATACATCGGCCTCCAGTCGACTTGTCTAGAAGGGGATATTGCTGCCTCGGGCACCAAATGGTCCGTCTCCTGTGAGTCTAGTTTTTGAATCCGACGCCAAACTGATAGTTAATTGTAACGTTCAGAGCATCCTAATGACAATGGAACACTCAAATTGTGTCGAGAATCAATACATCGTCCTTCAGCCGACTTGTCTCCAAGGGTCTTTTACAGCCTCGGGCACCTTATTTTCGTTCTCCTGTGAGTCCTGATTTTCGAATCCGACGCAAAAATGATAGTGAATTGTAACGTTCAGCGCCTCCTAATGAAGTTAGAACACTCAAATTGCGTCGAGATACTATACATCGTCCTCCAGCCCACTTGTATCCAAGGGGATATTGCTGACTCGGGCACCATATGATCCTTCTCCTGTGAGTAGATTTTCGAATCCGACGCTAAAATGATATTTAATTGTAACATTCAGCGCATCCTAATGACGATGGAACACTCACATTGCGTCGCGATCCAATACATCGTCCTCCAGCCGACTTGTCTCCAAGGGTCTATTGCTGCCTCGGGCAATATATGGTCGTTCTCCTGTGAGTCTAGATTTTCTAATCCGACGCAAAACTGATTATTAATTGTAACGTTCAGGGCCTAATAATGACGATCGAACACTCAAATACCGTCGAGATTCAATAGATCCTCCTTCAGCCGACTTGCCTCCAAGGGTCTATTGCTGCCTCGGGCACCTTATGGTCGTTCTCCTGTGAGTCTAGATTTTCGAATCCGACGCAATTCTGATAGTTAATTGTAACGTTCAGGGCCACCTAATGACGATGGAACACTCAAATTGCGTCGAGATTCAGTACATTGGCCTTCAGCCGACTTGTCTCCAAGGGGATATTGCTGTCTCGGGCACCATATGAACCTTCTCCTGTGAGTCTACATTTTCGAATCCGACCCAAAAATGATAGTGAATTGTAACGTTCAGCGCCTCCTAATGACGTTAGAACACTCACATTGCGTCGAGATATAATACATCGTCCTCCAGCCGACTTGTCTAGAAGGGGATTTGCTGCCTCGGGCACCAAATGGTCCGTCTCCTGTGAGTCTAGATTTTTGAATCCGAAGCGAAACTGATAGTTAATTGTAACGTTCAGGGCCTCCTAATGACGATGGAACAGTCAAATTGCGTCGAGAGTCAATACATCGACCTCTAGCCGTCTTGTCTACAAGGGGATATTGCTGCCTCTGGCTCCATGTGGTTCTTCTCCTTTGAGTTGGGATTTTCGAATCCGACGCAGAACTGATAGTTAATTGTAGCCTTCAGGGCCTCCTAATGACGATGGAACACTCAAGTTGCGTCGCGATTCAATACATCGTCCTCCAGCGGACAGGTCTCCAAGGGGATATTGCTGCCTCGGGCAACTTATGGTCCGTCTCCAGTGACTCTAGATTTTCGAATCCGACGCAAAACTGATAGTTAATTGTAACGTTCAGGGCCAACTAATGGCGAAGGAACACTCAAATTGCGTCGCGATCCAATACATCGCCCTCCAGCCGACTTGTTTCCAAGGGGATATTGCTGTATCGGGCACTATATGATCGTTCTCCTGTGAGTAGATTTTCGAATCCGACGCTAAACAGATAGTTAATTGTAACGATCAGGGCCTCCTAATGACAATGGAACACTCAAATTGCGTCGAGATTCAATACATCGTCCTTCAGCCGACTCTTCTCCAAGGGTCTATTGCTGCCTCGGGCACCTTATCGTCGTTCTCCAGTGAGTCTAGATTTTCGGTCCGACGCAGAACTGATAGTTAATTATAGCCTTCAGGACCTCCTAATTACTATGGAGCACTCAAATTGCGTCGCGATTCAATACATCGCCCTCCAGCGGACTGGTCTCCAAACGGATAATGCTGCCTCGGGCACCTTATGGTCCGTCTCCAGTAAGTCTAGATTTTCGAATCCAACGCAAAACTTATAGTTAATTGTAACGTTCAGGGCCTTCTAATGACGATGGAACACTCAAATTGCGTTGCGATCCAATACATCGTCCTACCGCCGACCTGACTTCAAGGGTCTTTTGCTGTCTCAGCCACCTTATGATCGTTCTCTTGTGAGTCTAGATTTTCGAACCCGACGCGAACTGATAGTTAATTGTAACGTACAGGGCCACCTAATGACGACGGAACATTCAAATTGCGTCGAGATTCAATACATCGGCCTCCAGCCGACTTGTCTCCAAGGGTCTATTGCTGCCTCGGGCACCATATGGTCGTTCTCCTGTGAGTCTAGATTTATTAATCCGACGCAAAACTGATTGTTAATTGTAAGTTCAGGGCCTCCTAATGACGATGGAACACTCAAATTGCGTCGAGATTCAATATATCGTCCTCCAGCCGACTTGTATCCAAGGGGATATTACTGTCTCGGGCACCATATGTTCCTTCTCCTGTGAGCAGATTTTCGAATCCGACGCTAAAATGATGGTTAATTGTAACGTTCAGGGCCTCCTAATGACGATGGAACACTCAAATTGCGTCGAGATTCAATACATCGGCCTCCAGCCGACTTAACTCCAAGGGGATATTGCTGCCTCGAGCACCATATGGTCCGTCTCCTGTGAGTCTAGATTTTCGAATCCGACGAGGAACTGATAGTTAATTGTAGCCTTCAGGGCCTCCTAATGACGATGGAACACACAAATTGCGTCGAGAGTCAATACATCGACCTCCAGCCGACATGTCTACAAGCGTCTATTGCTGCCTCGGACACCTTAAGATCGTTCTCCTGTGAGGCTAGGTTTTCGAACCTGACGCAAAACTCATAGTTAATTGTTACGTTCAGGGCCACCTAATGACGATGGAACACTCAAATTGCGTCGAGATTCAATACATCGGCCTCCAGCCGACTTGTCTCCAAGGGGATATTGCTGTCTCGGGCACCATATGATCCTTCTTCTGTGAGTCTAGATTTTCGAATCCGACGCAAAAATGATAGTTAATTGTAACGTTCAGAGCATCCTAATGACGATGGAACACTCAAATTGTGTCGAGAGTCAATACATCGTCCTCCAGCCGACTTGTCTCCAAGGGTCTAATACAGCCTCGGGCACCTTATGTTCGTTCTCCTGTGAGTCTAGATTTTCGAATCCGACGCAAAAATGATAGTCAATTGTAACGTTCATGTCCTCCTAATGAAGGTGGATCACTCATATTGCGTCGAGATTCAATACATCGGCATCCAGCCGACTTGTCTCCAATGGTCTGATGCTGCCTCGAGCAGCTTATGGTCGTTCTCCTGTGATTCTAGATTTTCGAATCCGACGCATGACTGATAGTTTATTGTAACGTTCAGCGCCTCCTAGTTACGATGGAACACTCAAATTGCGTCGCGATCCAATACTTCGTCCTTCTGCCGACTTGACTTCAAGGGTTTTTTGCTGCCTCGGCCACCATATGGTCCTTCTCCTGTGAGTCTAGATTTACTAATCCGACGCAAAACTGATTGTTAATTGTAACGTTCAGCGCCTCCTAATGACGATGGAACACTCAAATTGCGTCGAGTTTCAATACATAGGCCACCAGCCGACTTGTCTCCAATGGTCTGATGCTGCCTCGGGCACCATATGGTCAATCTCCTGTGAGTCTAGATTTACTAATCCGACGCAAAACTGGTTCAGGGCCACCTTATGACGATGGAACACTCAAATTGCGTCGAGATTCAGTACATTGGCCTTCAGCCGACTTGTCTCCAAGGGGATTTTGCTGTCACGGGCACCATATGAACCTTCTCCTGTGAGTCAACATTTTCGAATCCGACGCAAAAATGATAGTGAATTGTAACGTTCAGCGCCTCCTAATGACGTTAGAACACTCAAATTGCGTCGAGATACAATACATCGTCCTCCAGCCGACTTGTCTAGAAGGGGATATTGCTGACTCGGGCACCAAATGGTTCGTCTCCTGTGAGTCGGGATTTTCGAATCCGACGCAGAACTGATAGTTAATTGTAACGTTCAGGGCCTCCTAATGACGATGGAACACTCAAGTTGCGTCGCGATTCAATACATCGTCCACCAGCGGACTGGTCCCCAAGGGGATATTGCTGCCTCGCTCACCTTATGGTCCGTCTCCAGTGAGTCGGGATTTTCGAGTACGACGAAAAACTGATAGTTAATTGTAACATTCAGGGCCTCCTAATGACGATGGAACACTCAAATTGCGTCGCCATCCATTACATCGTCCTCCAGCCGACTTGTCTCCTAGCGTCTATTGCTGCCTCGGGCACCTTATGATCTCCTGTGAGGCTAGATTTTCGAACCTGACGCAAAAATGATAGTGAATTGTAACGTTCAGCGCCTCCTAATGATGTTAGAACACTCAAATTGCGTCGAGATACAATACATCGTCCTCCAGCCGACTTGTATCCAAGGGGATATTGCTGACTCGGGCACCATATGATCCTTCTCCTGTGAGTAGATTTTCGAATCCGACGCTAAAATGATAGTTAATTGTAACGTTCAGCGCATCCTAATGACGATGGAACACTCAAATTGCGTTGCGATCCAATACATCGTCCTCCAGCCGACTTGTCTCCAAGGGTCTATTGCTGCCTCGGGCACCTTATGGTCGTTCTCCTGTGAGTCTAGATTTTCGAAGCCGACGCAGAACTGATAGTTAATTGTAACGTTCAGGGCCTCCTAATGACGATGGAACACTCTAATTGCGTCGAGATACAATCCATCTTCCTCCAGCCGACTTGTCTAGAAGGGGATATTGCTGCCTCGGGCACCAAATGGTCCGTCCCCTGTGAGTCTATATTTTTGAATCCGACGCGAAACTGATAGTTAATTGTAACGTTCAGGGCCTCCTAATGACGATGGAACAGTCAAATTGCGTCGAGAGTCAATACATCGACCTGTAGCCGTCTTGTCTACAAGGGGATATTGCTGCCTCGGGCTCCATGTGGTTCGTCTCCTTTGAGTCGGGATTTTCGAATCCGACGCAGAACTGATAGTTAATTGTAACGTTCAGGGCCTCCTAATGACGATGGAACACTCAAGTTGCGTCGCGATTCAATACATCGTCCTCCAGCGTACAGGTCTCCAAGGGGATATTGCTGCCTCGGGCACCATATGAACCTTCTCCTGTGAGTCTAGATTTTCGAATCCGACGCAAAAATGATAGTGAATTGTAACGCTCAGCACCTCCTAATGACGTTAGAACACTCCAATTGCGTCGAGACACAATACATCGTCCTCCAGGCGACTTGTCTAGAAGGGGATATTGCTGCCTCGGGCACCAAATGGTCCGTCTCCTGTGAGTCTAGATTTTTTTAATCCGACGCGAAACTGATAGTTAATTGTAAATTTCAGCGCCACCTAATGACGATGGAACTTTCAAATTGCGTCGAGATTCAATACATCGGCCTCCAGCCGACCTGTCTCCAAGGGTCTATTGCATCCTCGGGCACCATATGATCCTTCTCCTGTGAGTCTAGATTTTCGAATCCGACGCAAAAATGATAGTGAATTGTAACGATCAGCGCCTCCTAATGATGTTAGAACACTAAAATTGCGTCGAGATACTATACATCGTCCTCCAGCCGACTTGTATCCAAGGGGATATTGCTGACTCGGGCACCATATGATCCTTCTCCTGTGAGTAGATTTTCGAATCCGACGCTAAAATGATAGTTAATTGTAACGTTCAGCGCATCCTAATGACGATGGAACACTCAAATTGCGTCGCGATCCAATACATCGTCCTCCAGCTGACTTGTCTCCAAGTGTCTATTGCTGACTCGGGCTATATATGGTCGTTCTCCTGTGAGTCTAGATTTTCTAATCCGACGCAAAACTGATTATTAATTGTAACGTTCAGGGCCTAATAATGACGATGGAACTCTCAAATACCGTCGAGATTCAATATATCGTCTTTCAGCCGACTTGTCTCCAAGGGTCTATTGCTGCCTCGGGCACCTTATGGTCGTTCTCCTGTGAGTCAAGATTTTCTAATCCGACGCAAAACTGATAGTTAATTGTAACGTTCAGGGCCTTCTAATGACGATGGAACACTCAAATTGCGTCTGGATTCAATACATCGTCCTCCAGCGGACTGGTGTCGAAGGGGATATTGCTGCCTCGGGCACCTTATGTTCGTTCTCGTGTGAGTCTTGATTTTCGAATCCGACACAAAAATTATAGTTAATTGTAACGTTCACGTCCTCCTAATGACGATGGAACACTCAAATTGCGTGGAGATTCAATACATCGGCCTCAAGCTGACTTGTCTCCAATGGTCTGATGCTGCCTCGGGCACCATATGGTCGTTCCCCTGTGAGTCTAGATTTACTAATCCGACGCGAAACATAGTTAATTGTAACGTTCAGGGCCTCCTAATGACGATGGAACAGTCAAATTGCGTCGAGAGTCAATACATCGACCTCCAACCGTCTTGTCTACAAGGGGATATTGCTGCCTCGGGCTCCATGTGGTTCGTCTCCTGTGAGTCGGGATTTTCAAATCAGACGCGAAACTGATAGTGAATTGTAACGTTCAGCGCCTCCTAATGATGTTAGAACACTCAAATTGCGTCGAGATACAATACATCGTCCTCCAGCCGACTTGTATCCAAGGGGATATTGCTGACTCGGGCTATATATGGTCGTTCCCCTGTGAGTCTAGATTTTCTAATCCGACGCAAAACTGATTATTAATTCTAACGTTCAGGGTCTAATAATGACGATGGAACACTCAAATACCGTCGAGATTCAATATATCGTCTTTCAGCAGACTTGTCTCCAAGGGTCTATTGCTGCCTCGGGCACCTTATGGTCGTTCTCCTGTGAGTCAAGATTTTCTAATCCGACGCAAAACTGATAGTTAATTGTAACGTTCAGGGCCTTCTAATGACGATGGAACACTCAAATTGCGTCTCGATTCAATACATCGTCCTCAAGCGGACTGGTGTCCAAGGGGATATTGTCGACTCGGGCAGCATAAGATCCTTCTCCTGTGAGTAGATTTTCGAATCCGACGCAAAAATGATAGTTAATTGTAACGTTCAGCGCATCCTAATGACGATGGAACACTCAAATTGCGTCGAGATTCAATACATAGGCCTCCAGCCGACTTCTCTCCAATGGTCTGATGCTGCCTCGGGCACCATACGGTTGTTCTCCTATGAGTCTAGATTTACTAATCCGACGCAAAACTTATTGTTAATTGCAACGTTCAGGGCCTCCTAATGACGATGGAACACTCAAATTGCGTCGAGATTCAATACATCGGCCTCCAGCCGACCTAACTCCAATGGGATATTGCTGCCTCGGGCACCATATGGTCCGTCTCCTGTGTCTAGATTTTCGAATCCGACGCAGAACTGATAGTTAATTGTAGCCTTCAGGGCCTCCTAAAGACGTTGGAACACTCAAATTGGGTCGAGATTCTATACATCGTCCTCCAGCCGACATGTCTACAAGCGTCTATTGCTGCCTCGGACACCTTAAGATCGTTCTCCTGTGAGGCTACATTTTCGAACCTGACGCAAAACTCATAGTTAATTGTAACGTTCAGGGCCACCTAATGACGATGGAACACTCAAATTGCGTCGAGATTCAAGACATCGGCCTCCAGCCGATTTGTCTCCAAGGGGATATTGCTGTTTTGGGCACCATATGAACCTTCTCCAGTGAGTCTAGATTTTCGAATCGGACGCAAAAATGATAGTGAATTGTAACGTTCAGCACCTCCTAATGACGTTAGAACACTCCAATTACGTCGAGACACAATACATTGTCCTCCAGGCGACTTGTCTAGAAGGGGATTTTGCTGCCTCGGGCACCAAATGGTCCGTCTCCTGTGAGTCTAGATTTTTTAATCCGACGCGAAACTGATAGTTAATTGTTACGTTCAGGGCCTCCTAATGACGATGGAACACTCAAATTGCGTCGAGAGTCAATACATCGACCTCCAGCCGACATGTCTACAAGCGTCTATTGCTGCCTCGGACACCTTAAGATCGTACTCCTGTGAGGCTAGATTTTCGAACCTGACGCAAAACTCATAGTTAATTGTAACTTCAGGGCCACCTAATGACGATGGAACACTTAAATTGCGTAGCGATTCAATACATCGGCCTCCAGCCGACTTGTCTCCAAGGGGATATTGCTGTCTCGGGCACGATATGATCCTTCTTCTGTGAGTCTAGAATTTCGAATCCGACGCAAAATTGATAGTTAATTGTAACGTTCAGAGCATCCTAATGACGATGGAACACTCAAATTGTGTCGAGAGTCAATACATCGTCCTCCAGCCGACTTGTCTCCAAGGGTCTTTTGCAGCCTCGGGCACCTTATGTTCGTTCTCCTGTGAGTCTAGATTTTCGAATCCGACGCATAACTGATAGTTTATTGTAACGTTCAGCGCCTCCTAGTTACGATGGAACACTCAAATTGCATCGCGATCCAATACTTCGTCCTTCTGCCGACTTGACTTCAAGGGTCTTTTGCTGCCTCGGGCACCTTATGATCGTTCTCTTGTGAGTCTAGATTTTCGAACCCGACGCAAAACTGATAGTTAATTGTAAATTTCAGCGCCACCTAATGACGATGGAACATTCAAATTGCGTCGAGATTCAATACATCGGCCTCCAGCCGACCTGTCTCCAAGGGTCTATTGCTGCCTCGGGCACCATATGGTCGTTCTCCTGTGAGTCTAGATTTACTAATCCGACGCAAAAATGATAGTGAATTGTAACGTTCAGCGTCTCCTAATGATGTTAGAACACTCAAATTGCGACGAGATACTATACATCGTCCTCCAGCCGACTTGTATCAAGGGGACATTGCTGACTCGGGCACCATATGATCCTTCTCCTGTGAGTAGATTTTCGAATCCGACGCTAAAATGTTAGTTAATTGTAACGTTCAGCGCATCCTAATGACGATGGAACACTCAAATTGCGTCGCGATCCAATACATCGTCCTCCAGGCGACTTGTCTCCAAGGGTCTATTGCTGACTCGGGCTATATATGGTCGTTCTCCTGTGAGTCTAGATTTTCTAATCCGACGCAAACCTGATTATTAATTGTAACGTTCAGGGCCTAATAATGACGATGGAACACTCAAATACCGTCGAGATTCAATATATCGTCTTTCAGCCGACTTGTCTCCAAAGGTCTATTGCTGCCTCGGGCACCTTAAGGTCGTTCTTCTGTGAGCAAGATTTTCTAATCCGACGAAAAACTGATAGTTAATTGTAACGTTCAGGGCCTTCTAATGACGATGGAACACTCAAATTGCGTCTCGATTCAATACATCGTCCTCCAGCGGACTGGTGTCCAAGGGGATATTGCTGCCTCGGGCACCTTATGATCGTTCTCCTGTGAGCCTATATTTTCGAACCCGACGCAAAACTGATAGTTAATTGTAACGTTCAGTGCCACCTAATGACGTTAGAACACTCAAATTGCGTCGAGATACAATACATCTTCCTCCAGCCGACTTGTCTAGAAGGAGATATTGCTGCCTCGGGCACCAAATGGTCTGTCTCCTGTGAGTCTAGATGTTTGAATCCGACGCGAAACTGATAGTTAATTGTAAGGTTCAGGGCCTCCTAATGACGATGGAACACTCAAATTGCGTCGAGAGTCAATACATCGACCTGTAGCCGTCTTGTCTACAAGGGGATATTGCTGCCTCGGGCTCCATGTGGTTCGTCTCCTTTGAGTCGGGATTTTCGAATCCGACGCAAAACTGATAGTTAATTGTAACGTTCAGGGCCTCCTAAAGACGATGGATCACACAAGTTGCGTCGCGATTCAATACATCGTCCTCCAGCGAACAGGTCTCCAAGGGGATATAGCTGCCCGGGCAACTAATGGTCCGTCTCCAGTGACTCTAGATTTTCGAATCCGACGCAAAACTGATAGTTAATAGTAACGTTCAGGGCCTTCTAATGACGATGGAACACTCAAATTGCGTCGCGATCCAATACATCGTCCTTCAGCCGACTTGTCTCCAAGGGGATATTGCTGTCTCGGGCACCATATGAACCTTCTCCTGTGAGTCTAGATTTTCGAATCCGACGCAAAAATGATAGTGAATTGTAACGCTCAGCACCTCCTAATGACGTTAGAACACTCCAATTGGGTTGAGACACAATACATCGACCTCCAGGCGACTTGTCTAGAAGGGGATATTGCTGCCTCGGGCACCAAATGGTCCGTCTCCTGTGAGTCTAGATTTTTTTAATCCGACGCGAAACTGATAGTTAATTGTAAATTTCAGCGCCACCTAATGACGATGGAACATTCAAATTGCGTCGAGATTCAATACATCGGCCTCCAGCCGACCTGTCTCCAAGGGTCTATTGCTGCCTCGGGCACCATATGGTCGTTCTCCTGTGAGTCTAGATTTACTAATCCGACGCAAAAATGATAGTGAATTGTAACGTTCAGCGTCTCCTAATGATGTTAGAACACTCAAATTGCGACGAGATACTATACATCGTCCTCCAGCCGACTTGTATCAAGGGGACATTGCTGACTCGGGCACCATATGATCCTTCTCCTGTGAGTAGATTTTCGAATCCGACGCTAAAATGTTAGTTAATTGTAACGTTCAGCGCATCCTAATGACGATGGAACACTCAAATTGCGTCGCGATCCAATACATCGTCCTCCAGGCGACTTGTCTCCAAGGGTCTATTGCTGACTCGGGCTATATATGGTCGTTCTCCTGTGAGTCTAGATTTTCTAATCCGACGCAAAACTGATTATTAATTGTAACGTTCAGGGCCTAATAATGACGATGGAACACTCAAATACCGTCGAGATTCAATATATCGTCTTTCAGCCGACTTGTCTCCAAAGGTCTATTGCTGCCTCGGGCACCTTAAGGTCGTTCTTCTGTGAGCAAGATTTTCTAATCCGACGAAAAACTGATAGTTAATTGTAACGTTCAGGGCCTTCTAATGACGATGGAACACTCAAATTGCGTCTCGATTCAATACATCGTCCTCCAGCGGACTGGTGTCCAAGGGGATATTGCTGCCTCGGGCACCTTATGATCGTTCTCCTGTGAGCCTATATTTTCGAACCCGACGCAAAACTGATAGTTAATTGTAACGTTCAGTGCCACCTAATGACGTTAGAACACTCAAATTGCGTCGAGATACAATACATCTTCCTCCAGCCGACTTGTCTAGAAGGAGATATTGCTGCCTCGGGCACCAAATGGTCTGTCTCCTGTGAGTCTAGATGTTTGAATCCGACGCGAAACTGATAGTTAATTGTAAGGTTCAGGGCCTCCTAATGACGATGGAACACTCAAATTGCGTCGAGAGTCAATACATCGACCTGTAGCCGTCTTGTCTACAAGGGGATATTGCTGCCTCGGGCTCCATGTGGTTCGTCTCCTTTGAGTCGGGATTTTCGAATCCGACGCAAAACTGATAGTTAATTGTAACGTTCAGGGCCTCCTAAAGACGATGGATCACACAAGTTGCGTCGCGATTCAATACATCGTCCTCCAGCGAACAGGTCTCCAAGGGGATATAGCTGCCCGGGCAACTAATGGTCCGTCTCCAGTGACTCTAGATTTTCGAATCCGACGCAAAACTGATAGTTAATAGTAACGTTCAGGGCCTTCTAATGACGATGGAACACTCAAATTGCGTCGCGATCCAATACATCGTCCTTCAGCCGACTTGTCTCCAAGGGGATATTGCTGTCTCGGGCACCATATGAACCTTCTCCTGTGAGTCTAGATTTTCGAATCCGACGCAAAAATGATAGTGAATTGTAACGCTCAGCACCTCCTAATGACGTTAGAACACTCCAATTGGGTTGAGACACAATACATCGACCTCCAGGCGACTTGTCTAGAAGGGGATATTGCTGCCTCGGGCACCAAATGGTCCGTCTCCTGTGAGTCTAGATTTTTTTAATCCGACGCGAAACTGATAGTTAATTGTAAATTTCAGCGCCACCTAATGACGATGGAACATTCAAATTGCGTCGAGATTCAATACATCGGCCTCCAGCCGACCTGTCTCCAAGGGTCTATTGCTGCCTCGGGCACCATATGGTCGTTCTCCTGTGAGTCTAGATTTACTAATCCGACGCAAAACTGATTGTTAATTGTAAGTTCAGGGCCTCCTAATGACGATGCAACACTCAAATTGCGTCGAGATTCAGTACATCGGCCTCCAGCCGACCTGTCTCCAAGGGTCTATTGCTGACTCGGGCACCATATGATCCTTCTCCTGTGAGTAGATTTTCGAATCCGACGCTAAAATGATAGTTAATTGTAACGTTCAGCGCATCCTAATGACGATGGAACACTCAAATTGCGTCGCGATCCAATACATCGTCCTCCAGCTGACTTGTCTCCAAGTGTCTATTGCTGCCTCGGGCACCTTATGGTCGTTCTCCTGTGAGTCAAGATTTTCTAATCCGACGCAAAACTGATTGTTAATTGTAACGTTCAGGGCCTTCTAATGACGATGGAACACTCAAATTGCGTCTCGATTCAATACATCGTCCTCCAGCGGACTGGTGTCCAAGGGGATATTGCTGCCTCGGGCACCTTATGTTCGTTCTCCTGTGAGTCTAGATTTTCGAGTCCGACGCAAAAATTATAGTTAATTGTAACGTTCACGTCCTCCTAATGACGATGGAACACTCAAATTGCGTGGAGATTCAATACATCGGCCTCAAGCTGACTTGTCTCCGATGGTCTGATGCTGCCTCGGGCACCATATGGTCGTTCCCCTGTGAGTCTAGATTTTCTAATCCGACGCGAAACATAGTTAATTGTAACGTTCAGGGCCTTCTAATGACGATGGAACTCTCAAATTGCGTCGCGACCCAATACATCGTCCTTCAGCCGACTTGTCTCCAAGGGGATATTGCTGTCTCGGGCACCATATGAACCTTCTCCTGTGAGTCTAGATTTTCGAATCCGACGCAAAAATGATAGTGAATTGTAACGTTCAGCGCCTCCTAATGACGTTAGAACACTCAAATTGCGTCGAGATACAATACATCGTCCTCCAGCCGACTTGTCTAGAAGTGGATATTGCTGCCTCGGGCACCAAATGGTCCGTCTCCTGTGAGTCTACATTTTTGAATCCGACGCGAAATTGATAGTTAATTGTATCGTTCAGGGCCTCCTAATGACGATGGAACAGTCAAATTGCGTCGAGAGTCAATACATCGACCTCCAACCGTCTTGTCTACAAGGGGATATTGCTGCCTCGGGCTCCATGTGGTTCGTCTCCTGTGAGTCGGGATTTTCGAATCAGACGCGAAACTGATAGTTAATTGTAACGTTCAGGGCCTCCTAATGACGATGGAGTTTTCAAATTGCATCGCGATTAAATACATCGTCCAGCAGCGGACTGGTCCCCAAGGGGATATAGCTGCCTCGCTCATCTTATGGTCCGTCTCCAGTGAGTCGGGATTTTCGAATACGACGAAAAACTGATAGTTAATTGTAACATTCAGGGCCTCCTAATGACGATGGAACACTCAAATTGCGTCGCCATCCATTACATCGTCCTCCAGCCGACTTGTCTCCAAGCGTCTATTGCTGCCTCGGGCACCTTATGATCGTTCTCCTGTGAGGCTAGATTTTCGAACCTGACGCAAAACTCATAGTTAATTGTAACGTTCATGGCCACCTAATTACGATGGAACACTCAAATTGCGTCGAGATTCAATACATCGGCCTCCAGTCGACTTGTCTCCAAGGGGATATTGCTGTCTCGGGCACCATATGATCCTTCTCCTGTGAGTCTAGATTATCGAATCCGACGCAAAAATGATAGTGAATTGTAACGTTCAGCGCCTCCTAATGATGTTAGAACAGTCAAATTGCGTCGAGATACAATACATCGTCCTCCAGCCGACTTGTATCCAAGGGGATATTGCTGACTCGGGCACCATAAGATCCTTCTCCTGTGAGTAAATTTTCGAATCCGACGCAAAAATGATAGTTAATTGTAACGTTCAGCGCATCCTAATGACGATGGAACACTCAAATTGCGTCGCGATCCAATACATCTTCCTTCAGCCGACTTGTCTCCAAGGGGATATTGCTGTCTCGGGCACCATATGAACCTTCTCCTGTGAGTCTAGATTTTCGAATCCGACGCAAAAATGATAGTGAATTGTAACGCTCAGCACCTCCTAATGACGTTAGAACACTCCAATTGCGTCGTGACACAATACATCGTCCTCCAGGCGACTTGTCTAGAAGGGGATATTGCTGCCTCGGGCACCAAATGGTCCGTCTCCTGTGAGTCTAGATTTTTTTAATCCGACGCGAAACTGATAGTTAATTGTAAATTTCAGCGCCACCTAATGACGATGGAACATTCAAATTGCGTCGAGATTCAATACATCGGCCTCCAGCCGACCTGTCTCCAAGGGTCTATTGCCGCCTCGGGCACCATATGGTCGTTCTCCTGTGAGTCTAGATTTACTTATCCGACGCAAAACTGATTGTTAATTGTAAGTTCAGGGCCTCCTAATGACGATGCAACACTCAAATTGCGTCGAGATTCAGTACATCGGCCTTCAGCCGACTTGTCTCCAAGGGGATATTGCTGTCTCGGTCACCATATGATCCTTCTCCTGTGAGTCTAGATTTTCGAATCCGACGCAAAAATGATAGTGAATTGTAACGATCAGCGCCTCCTAATGATGTTAGAACACTAAAATTGCGTCGAGATACTATACATCGTCCTCCAGCCGACTTGTATCCAAGGGGATATTGCTGAATCGGGCACCATATGATCCTTCTCCTGTGAGTAGATTTTCGAATCCGACGCTAAAATGATAGTTAATTGTAACGTTCAGCGCATCCTAATGACGATGGAACACTCAAATTGCGTCGCGATCCAATACATCGTCCTCCAGCTGACTTGTCTCCAAGTGTCAATTGCTGCCTCGGGCACCTTATGGTCGTTCTCCTGTGAGTCAAGATTTTCTAATCCGACGCAAAACTGATTGTTAATTGTAACGTTCTGGGCCTTCTAATGACGATGGAACACTCAAATTGCGTCTCGATTCAATACATCCTCCTCCAGCGGACTGGCGTCCAAGGGGATATTGCTGCCTCGGGCACCTTATGTTCGTTCTCCTGTGAGTCTAGATTTTCGAATCCGACGCAAAAATTATAGTTAATTGTAACGTTCACGTCCTCCTAATGACGATGGAACACTCAAATTGCGTGGAGATTCAATACATCGGCCTCAAGCTGACTTGTCTCCAATGGTCTGATGCTGCCTCGGGCACCATATGGTCATTCCCCTGTGAGTCTAGATTTTCTAATCCGACGCGAAACATAGTTAATTGTAACGTTCAGGGCCTTCTAATGACGATGGAACTCTCAAATTGCGTCGCGACCCAATACATCGTCCTTCAGCCGACTTGTCTCCAAGGGGATATTGCTGTCTCGGGCACCATATGAACCTTCTCCTGTGAGTCTAGATTTTCGAATCCGACGCAAAAATGATAGTGAATTGTAACGTTCAGCGCCTCCTAATGACGTTAGAACACTCAAATTGCGTCGAGATACAATACATCGACCTCCAACCGTCTTGTCTACAAGGGGATATTGCTGCCTCGGGCTCCATGTGGTTCGTCTCCTGTGAGTCGGGATTTTCGAATCAGACGCGAAACTGATAGTTAATTGTAACGTTCAGGGCCTCCTAATGACGATGGAGTTTTCAAATTGCATCGCGATTCAATACATCGTCCAGCAGCGGACTGGTCCCCAAGGGGATATAGCTGCCTCGCTCATCTTATGGTCCGTCTCCAGTGAGTCGGGATTTTCGAATACGACGAAAAACTGATAGTTAATTGTAACATTCAGGGCCTCCTAATGACGATGGAACACTCAAATTGCGTCGCCATCCATTACATCGTCCTCCAGCCGACTTGTCTCCAAGCGTCTATTGCTGCCTCGGGCACCTTATGATCGTTCTCCTGTGAGGCTAGATTTTCGAACCTGACGCAAAACTCATAGTTAATTGTAACGTTCATGGCCACCTAATTACGATGGAACACTCAAATTGCGTCGAGATTCAATACATCGGCCTCCAGTCGACTTGTCTCCAAGGGGATATTGCTGTCTCGGGCACCATATGATCCTTCTCCTGTGGGTCTAGATTTTCGAATCCGACGCAAAAATGATAGTGAATTGTAACGTTCAGCGCCTCCTAATGATGTTAGAACAGTCAAATTGCGTCGAGATACAATACATCGTCCTCCAGCCGACTTGTATCCAAGGGGATATTGCTGACTCGGGCACCATAAGATCCTTCTCCTGTGAGTAAATTTTCGAATCCGACGCAAAAATGATAGTTAATTGTAACGTTCAGCGCATCCTAATGACGATGGAACACTCAAATTCCGTCTCGATTCAATACATCGTCCTCCAGCGCACTGGTGTCCAAGGGGATATTGCTGCCTCGGGCACCTTATGATCGTTCTCCTGTGAGCAAGATTTTCTAATCCGACGAAAAACTGATAGTTAATTGTAACGTTCAGGGCCTTCTAATGACGATGGAACACTCAAATTCCGTCTCGATTCAATACATCGTCCTCCAGCGGACTGGTGTCCAAGGGGATATTGCTGCCTCGGGCACCTTATGATCGTTCTCCTGTGAGTCTATATTTTCGAACCCGACGCAAAACTGATAGTTAATTGTAACGTTCAGTGCCACCTAATGACGTTAGAACACTCAAATTGCGTCGAGATACAATACATCTTCCTCCAGTCGACTTGTCTAGAAGGGGATATTGCTGCCTCGGGCACCAAATGGTCTGTCTCCTGTGAGTCTAGATGTTTGAATCCGACGCGAAACTGATAGTTATTGTAAGGTTCTGGGCCTCCTAATGACGATGGAACAGTGAAATTGCGTCGAGAGTCAATACATCGACCTGTAGCCGTCTTGTCTACAAGGGGATATTGCTGCCTCGGGCTCCATGTGGTTGGTCTCCTTTGAGTCGGGATTTTCGAATCCGACGCAGAACTGATAGTTAATTGTAACGTTCAGGGCCTTCTAATGACGATGGAACACTCAAATTGCGTCGCGATCCATTACATCGTCCTCCAGCTGACTTGTCTCCAAGTGTCTATTGCTGACTCGGGCTATATATGGTCGTTCTCCTGTGAGTCTAGATTTTCTAATCCGACGCAAAACTGATTATTAATTGTAACGTTCAGGGCCTAATAATGACGATGGAACTCTCAAATACCGTCGAGATTCAATATATCGTCTTTCAGCCGACTTGTCTCCAAGGGTCTATTGCTGCCTCGGGCACCTTATGGTCGTTCTCCTGTGAGTCAAGATTTTCTAATCCGACGCAGAACTGATTGTTAATTGTAACGTTCAGGGCCTCCTAATGACGGTGGAACAGTCAAATTGCGTCGAGAGTCAATACATCGACCTCCAACCGTCTTGTCTACAAGGGGATATTGCTGCCTCGGGCTCCATGTGGTTCGTCTCCTGTGAGTCGGGATTTTCGAATCAGACGCGAAACTGATAGTTAATTGTAACCTTCATGGCCTCCTAATGACGATGGAGTTTTCAAATTGCATCGCGATTCAATACATCGTCCAGCAGCGGACTGGTCCCCAAGGGGATATAGCTGCCTCGCTCATCTTATGGTCCGTCTCCAGTGAGTCGGGATTTTCGAATACGACGAAAAACTGATAGTTAATTGTAACATTCAGGGCCTCCTAATGACGATGGAACACTCAAATTGCGTCGCCATCCATTACATCGTCCTCCAGCCGACTTGTCTCCAAGCGTCTATTGCTGCCTCGGGCACCTTATGATCGTTCTCTTGTGAGGCTAGATTTTCGAACCTGACGCAAAACTCATAGTTAATTGTAACGTTCATGGCCACCTAATTACGATGGAACACTCAAATTGCGTCGAGATTCAATACATCGGCCTCCAGTCGACTTGTCTCCAAGGGGATATTGCTGTCTCGGGCACCATATGATCCTTCTCCTGTGAGTCTAGATTTTCGAATCCGACGCAAAAATGATAGTGAATTGTAACGTTCAGCGCCTCCTAATGATGTTAGAACAGTCAATTTGCGTCGAGATACAATACATCGTCCTCGAGCCGACTTGTATCCAAAGGGGATATTGCTGACTCGGGCACCATAAGATCCTTCTCCTGTGAGTAGATTTTCGAATCCGACGCAAAAATGATAGTTAATTGTAACGTTCAGCGCATCCTAATGACGATGGAACTCTCAAATTGCGTCGCGATCCAATAAATCGTCCTCCAGCTGACTTGTCTCCAAGGGTCTATTGCTGACTCGGGCTATATATGGTCGTTCTCCTGTGAGTCTAGATTTTCTAATCCGACGCAAAACTGATTATTAATTGTAACGTTCAGGGCCTAATAATGACGATGGAACACTCCAATACCGTCGAGATTCAATATATCGTCTTTCAGCCGACTTGTCTCCAAGGGTCTATTGCTGCCTCGGCACCTTATGGTCGTTCTCCTGTGAGTCTTGATTTTCTAATCCGACGCAAAACTGATAGTTAATTGTAACGTTCAGGGCCTTCTAATGACGATGGAACACTCAAATTGCGTCTCGATTCAATACATCGTCCTCCAGGGGACTGGTGTCCAAGGGGATATTGCCGACTCGGGCAGCATAAGATCCTTCTATGTGAGTAGATTTTCGAATCCGACGCAAAAATGATAGTTAATTGTAACGTTCAGCGCATCCTAATGACGATGGAACACTCAAATTGCGTCGAGATTCAATACATCGGCCTCCAGCCGACCTAACTCCAACGGGATATTGCTGCCTCGGGCACCATATGGTCCGTCTCCTGTGTCTAGATTTTCGAATCCGACGCCGAACTGATAGTTAATTGTAGCCTTCAGGGCCTCCTAATGACGTTGGAACACTCATATTGGGTCGAGATTCTATACATCGTCCTCCAGCCGACATGTCTACAAGCGTCTATTGCTGCCTCGGACACCTTAAGATCGTTCTCCTGTGAGGCTACATTTTCGAACCTGACGCAAAACTCATAGTTAATTGTAACGTTCAGGGCCACCTAATGACGATGGAACACTCAAATTGCGTCGAGATTCAATACATCGGCCTCCAGCCGACTTGTCTCCAAGGGGATATTGCTGTTTTGGGCACCATATGAACCTTCTCCTGTGAGTCTAGATTTTCGAATCGGACGCAAAAATGATAGTGAATTGTAACGTTCAGCACCTCCTAATGACGTTAGAACACTCCAATTGCGTCGAGACACAGTACATTGTCCTCCAAGCGACTTGTCTAGAAGGGGATATTGCTGCCTCGGGCACCAAATGGTCTGTCTCCTTTGAGTCTAGATTTTATAATCCGACGCGAAACGGATAGTTAATTGTAACGTTCAGGGCCTCCTAATGACGATGGAACACTCAAATTGCGTCGAGAGTCAATACATCGACCTCCAGCCGACATGACTACAAGCGTCTATTGCTGCCTCGGACACCTTAAGATCGTACTCCTGTGAGGCTAGATTTTCGAACCTGACGCAAAACTCATAGTTAATTGTAACTTCACGGCCACCTAATGACGATGGAACTCTCAAATTGCGTCGCGATTCAATACATCGGCCTCTTGCCGACTTGTCTCCAAGGGGATATTGCTGTCTCGGGCACGATATGATCCTTCTTCTGTGAGTCTAGATTTTCGAATCCGACCCAAAAATGATAGTTAATTGTAACGTTCAGAGCATCCTAATGACGATGGAACACTCAAATTGTGTCGAGAGTCAATACATCGTCCTCCAGCCGACTTGTCTCCAAGGGTCTTTTGCAGCCTCGGGCACCTTATGTTCGTTCTCCTGTGAGTCTAGATTTTCGAATCCGACGCAAAAATTTTAGTTAATTGTAACGTTCATGTCCTCCTAAAGAAGATGGATCACTCATATTGCGTCGAGATTCAATACATCGGCCTCCAGCCGACTTGTCTCCAATGGTCTGATGCTGCCTCGGGCAGCTTATGGTCGTACTGCTGTGAGTCTAGATTTTCGAATCCGACGCATAACTGATAGTTTATTGTAACGTTCAGCGCCTCCTAGTTACGATGGAGCACTCAAATTGCATCGCGATCCAATACTTCGTCCTTCTGCCGACTTGACTTCAAGGGTCTTTTGCTGCCTCGGGCACCTTATGATCGTTCTCTTGTGAGTCTAGATTTTCGAACCCGACGCAAAACTGATAGTTAATTGTAAATTTCAGCGCCACCTAATGACGATGGAACATTCAAATTGCGTCGAGATTCAATACATCGGCCTCCAGCCGACCTGTCTCCAAGGGTCTATTGCTGCCTCGGGCACCATATGGTCGTTCTCCTGTGGGTCTAGATATACTAATCCGACGCAAAACTGATTGTTAATTGTAAGTTCAGGGCCTCCTAATGACGATGGAACACTCAAATTGCGTCGCGATCTAATACATCGTCCTCCAGGCGACTTGTCTCCAAGGGTCTATTGCTGACTCGGGCTATATATGGTCGTTCTCCTGTGAGTCTAGATTTTCTAATCCGACTCAAAACTGATTATTAATTGTAACGTTCAGGGCCTAATAATGACGATGGAACACTCAAATACCGTCGAGATTCAATATATCGTCTTTCAGCCGACTTGTCTCCAAGGGTCTATTGCTGCCTCGGGCACCTTATGGTCGTTCTCCTGTGAGTCTATATTTTCGAACCCGACGCAAAACTGATAGTTAATTGTAACGTTCAGTGCCACCTAATGACGTTAGAACACTCAATTTGCGTCGAGATACAATACATCTTCCTCCAGCCGACTTGTCTAGAAGGGGATATTGCTGCCTCGGGCACCAAATGGTCTGTCTCCTGTGAGTCTAGATGTTTGAATCAGACGCGAAACTGATAGTTAATTGTAAGGTTCAGGGCCTCCTAATGACGATGGAACAGTCAAATTGCGTCGAGAGTCAATACATCGAAATGTAGCCGTCTTGTCTACAAGGGGATATTGCTGCCTCGGGCTCCATGTGGTTCGTCTCCTTTGAGTCGGGATTATCGAATCCGACGCAGAACTGATAGTTAATTGTAACGTTCAGGGCCTCCTAATGACGATGGAACACTCAAGTTGCGTCGCGATTCAATACATCGTCCTCCAGCGTACAGGTCTCCAAGGGGATATTGCTGCGTCGGGCAACTAATGGTCCGTCTCCAGTGACTCTAGATTTTCGAATCCGACGCAAAACTGATAGTTAATTGTAACGTTCAGGGCCTCCTAATGACGAAGGAACACTCAAATTGCGTCGCGATCTTATACATCGTCCTCCAGCCGACTTGTCTCCATGGGTCTTTTGCTGCCTCGGGCACTTTATGATCGTTCTCCTGTGAGACTAGATTTTCTAATCCGACGCTAAACTGATTGTTAATTGTAACGTTCAGGGCCTCCTAATGACAATGGAACATTCAAATTGCGTCGAGATTCAATACATCGTCCTTCAGCCGAGTCTTCTCCAAGGGTCTATTGCTGCCTCGGGCACCTTATCGTCGTTCTCCTGTGAGTCTAGAGTTTCGAATCCGACGCAGAACTGATAGTTAATTATAGCCTTCAGGGCCTCGTAATGAGGATGGAGCACTCAAATTGCGTCGCGATTCAATACATCGTCTTCCAGCAGACTGGTCTCCAAGGGGATAATGCTGCCTCGGGCACCTTATGGTCCGTCTCCAGTAAGTCTAGATTTTCGAATCCGACGCAAAACTGATAGTTAATTGTAACGTTCAGGGCCTTCTAATCACGATGGAACACTCAAATTGCGTCGCGATCCAATACATCGTCCTTCTGCCGACTTGACTTCAAGGGTCTTTTGCTGCCTCAGCCACCTCATGATCGTTCTCTTGTGAGTCTAGATTTTCGAACCCGACGCAAAAATTATAGTTAATTGTAACGTTCATGTCCTCCTAATGACGATGGAACACTCAAATTGCGTCGAGATTCAATACATCGGCCTCCAGCCGACTTGTCTCCAATGGTCTGATGCTGCCTCGGGCAGCTTATGGTCGTTCTCTTGTGAGTCTAGATTGTCGAATCCGACGCATAACTGATAGTTTATTGTAACGTTCAGCGCCTCCTAGTTACGATGGAACACTCAAATTGGGTCGCGATCCAATACATCGTCCTCCAGCCGACTTGTCTCCAAGGGTCTATTGCTGCCTCGGGCACCATATGGTCGTTCCCCTGTGAGTCTAGATTTTCTAATCCGACGCGAAACTGATAGTTAATTGTAACGTTCAGGGCCTTCTAATGACGATGGAACACTCAAATTGCGTCGCGATCCAATACATCGTCCTTCAGCCGACTTGTCTCCAAGGGGATATTGCTGTCTCGGGCACCATATGAACCTTCTCCTGTGAGTCTAGATTTTTGAATCCGACGCGAAACTGATAGTTAATTGTAACGTTCAGGACCTCCTAATGACGATGGAGCAGTCAAATTGCGTCGAGAGTCAATACATCGACCTCCAACCGTCTTGTCTACAAGGCTCCATGTGGCCTCGGGCTCAATGTGGTTCGTCTCATGTGAGTCGGGATTTTCGAACCAGACGCGAAACTGATAGGTAATTGCAACGTTCAGGGCCTCCTAATGACGATGGAGCTTTCAAATTGCATTGCGATTCAATACATCGTCCAGCAGGGGACTGGTCCCCAAGGGGATATTGCTGCCTCGCTCACCTTATGGTCCGTCTCCAGTGAGTCGGGATTTTCGAATACGACGAGAAACTGATAGTTAATTTAACATTCAGGGCCTCCTAATGACGATGGAACACTCAAATTGCATCGCCATCCATTCCATCGTCCTCGTGCCGACTTGTCTCCAAGCGTCTATTGCTGCCTCGGGCACCATATGAACCTTCTCCTGTGATCGTTCTCCTGTGAGTCTATATTTTCGAACCCTACGCAAAACTGATAGTTAATTGTAACGTTCAGTGCCACCTAATGACGTTAGAACACTCAAATTGCGTCGAGATACAATACATCTTCCTCCAGCCGACTTGTCTAGAAGGGATATTGCTGCCTCGGGCACCAAATGATCCGTCTCCTGTTAGTCTAGATTTTTGAATCCGACGCGAAACTGATAGTTAATTGTAACGTTCAGGGCCTCCTAATGACGATGGAAAAGTCAAATTGCGTCGAGAGTCAATACATCGACCTGTAGCCGTCTTGTCTACAAGGGGATATTGCTGCCTCGGGCTCCTTGTGGTTCGTCTTCTTTGAGTCGGGATTTTCGAATCCGGCGCAGAACTGATAGTTAATTGTGACGGTCAGGGCCTCATAATGACGATGGAACACTCAAGTTGCGTCGCGATTCAATACATTGTCCTCGAGCGTACAGGTCTCCAAGGGGATATTGCTGCCTCGGGCAACTAATGGTCCGTCTCCAGTGACTCTAGATTTTCTAATCCGACGCAGAACTGATAGTTAATTGTAACGTTCAGGGCCTCCTAATGACGAAGGAACACTCAAATTGCGTCGCGATCCAATACATCGTCCTCCAGCTTACCTGTCTCCATGGGCCTATTGCTGCCTCGGGCACTTTATGATCGTTCTCCTGTGAGTCTAGATTTTCTAATCCGACGCTAAACTGATTGTTAATTGTAACGTTCAGGGCTTCCTAATGCCGATGGAGCACTCAAATTGCGTCGCGATTCAATATATCGTCCTCCAGCGGACTTGTCTCCAACGGTCTATTGCTGCCTCGGGCACCTTATGGTCGTTCTCCTGTGAGTGTAGATGTTCGAATCCGACGCAAAACTGATAGTTAATTCCAACGTTCAGGGCCTCCTAATGACGATGGAACACTCAAATTGCGTCGAGATTGAAAACATCGTCCTCCGGCTGACTTGTCTCCAAGGGGATATTGGTGCGTCGGGCACCATATGATCCGTCTCCTGTGAGTTGCGCCCGAGGCAACAATGCACCCTTGGAGAAAAGTCGGCTGGAGGACGATGTGTTGAATCTCGACGCAATTTGAGTGAGCCATCGTCATTAGGTGGCCCTGAACGTTACAATTAACTATCAGTTATGCGTCGGATTCGATAATCTAGACTCACAGGAGAACGACCAAAAGGCGCGCGAGGCAACATTAGACCCTTCTAACAAGTCGGCTGGAGGACGATGTATTGGATCACGACGCAATTTGAGTGTTCCATCGTCATTAGGAGGCCCTGAACGTTACAATTAACTATCAGTTTCACGTCGAATTCGAAAATCTAGATTCACAGGAGACGGACCATCTGGTGCCCGAGGAAGCAATATTCCTCTGCAGACAAGTCGGCTTGAGGACGATGTATTCTCTCTCGACGCAATTTGAGTGTTCCATCGTCATTAGGAGCCCCTGAACGTTGCAATTAACTATCAGTTATGCGTCGGATTCGAATATCTAGACTCACTGGAGGACGACAAAAAGGCGCCCGAGGCAACAATAGACCCTAGGAGACAAGTCGGCTGGAGGACGATGTATTGAATCGCGACGCAAATTGAATATTCCATCGTCATTAGGAGGCCTTGAATGTTACAATTAAGTATGAGTTTTGCGTCGGATTCGATAATCTAGACCCACAGGAGAACGACCGTAAGTTGCCCGAGGCAGCAATAGACCCTTGGGGCCAAGTCAGCTGGAGGGCGATGTATTGAATCGCGGCGTAATTTAAGTGTTCCACCGTCATTAGGAGGCCCTGAACGTTACAATAAACTATCAGTATCCCGTCGCATTCGAAAATCTTGACTCACAAGAGACGGACCGTATGGTACCCAAGGCAGCAATATCCCCTTGAAGACAAGTCGGCTGGAGGATGATGTATTTAATCTCGACGCAATTTGAGTGTTCCATCGCCATTAGGTGGCCTTGAACGTTACAATTAACTATCAGTTATGCGTCGGATTCGTAAATGTAGATTCACAGGTGAACGAATACAAGGTGCCCGAGGGAGCAATAGACCCTTCGAGACAAGTCGGCTGGTGGCCGATGAATTGAATCTCGACGCAACTTGAGTGTTCCATCGTCATTATGAGGCCCTGACCGTCACAATTAACTATCAGTTCTGCGTCGGATTCGAAAATCCCGACTCAAAGGAGACGAACCACATGGAGCCCGAGGCAGCAATATCCCCTTGTAGACAAGACGGCTACAGGTCGATGTATTGAGTCTCGACGCAATTTGACTTTTCCATCGTCATTAGGAGGCCCTGAACGTTACAACTAACTATCAGTTTCGCGTCGGATTCAAAAATCTAGACTAACAGGAGACGGACCATTTGGTGCCCAAGGCAGCAATATCCCTTCTAGACAAGTCGGCTGGAGGAAGATGTATTGTATCTCGACGCAATTTGAGTGTTCCATCGTCATTAGGAGGACATGAACGTTACAATTAACTATCAGTTTCGCGTCGGATTAGAAAATCTAGACTCACAGGGGAACGACCATATGGTGCCCGAGGCAGCAATAGACCCTTGGAGACAAGTGGGCTGGAGGACGATGTATTGGATCGCGACGCAATTTGAGTGTTCCATCGTAACTAGGAGGCGCTGAACGTTACAATAAACTATCAGTTATGCGTCGGATTCGACAATCTAGACTCACAAGAGAACGACCATAAGCTGCCCGAGGCAGCATCAGACCATTGGAGACAAGTCGGCTGGAGGCCGATGTATTGAATCTCGACGCAATTTGAGTGTTCCATCGTCATTAGGAGGACATGAACGTTACAATTAACTATAATTTTTGCGTCGGGTTCAAAAATCTAGACTCACAAGAGAACGATCATAAGGTGGCTGAGGCAGCAAAAGACCCTTGAAGTCAAGTCGGCAGAAGGACGATGTATTGGATCGCGACGCAATTTGAGTGTTCCATCGTCATTAGAAGGCCCTGAACGTTACAATTAACTATCAGTTTTGCGTCGGATTCCAAAATCTAGACTTACTGGAGACGGACCATAAGGTGCCCGAGGCAGCATTATCCCCTTGGAGACCAGTCTGCTGGAGGACGATGTATTGAATCGCGACGCAATTTGAGTGCTCCATCGTCATTACGAGGCCCTGAAGGCTATAATTAACTATCAATTCTGCGTCGGATTCGAAAATCTAGACACAGGAGACGGACCATATGGTGCCCGAGGCAGCAATATCCCATTGGAGTTAGGTCGGCTGGAGGCCGATGTATTGAATCTCGACGCAATTTGAGAGTTCCATCGTCATTAGGAGGCCCTGAACGTTGCAATTAACAATCAGTTTTGCGTCGGATTAGTAAACCTAGACTCATAGGAGAACAACCGTATGGTGCCCGAGGCAGCATCAGACCATTGGAGAGAAGTCGGCTGGAGGCCTATGTATTGAATCTCGACGCAATTTGAGTGTTCCATCGTCATTAGGATGCCCTGAACGTTACAATTAACTATCATTTTAGCGTCGGATTCGAAAATCTACTCACAGGAGAAGGATCATATGGTGCCCGAGACAGCAATATCCCCTTGGAGACAAGTCGACTGGAGGCCGATGTATTGAATCTCGACGCAATTTGAGTGTTCCATCGTCATTAGGTGGCCATGAACGTTACAATTAACTATGAGTTTTGCGTCAGGTTCGAAAATCTAGCCTCACAGGAGAACGATCATAAGGTGCCCGAGGCAGCAATAGACGCTTGGAGACAAGTCGGATGGAGGACGATGTAATGGATGGCGACGCAATTTGAGTGTTCAATCGTCATTAGGAGGCCCTGAATGTTACAATTAACTATCAGTTTTTCGTCGTATTGGAAAATCCCGACTCACTGGAGACGGACCATTAGATGAGCGATGCAGCTATATCCCCTTGGGGACCAGTCCGCTGCTGGACGATGTATTGAATCGCGATGCAATTTGAAAGCTCCATCGTCATTAGGAGGCCCTGAACGTTACAATTCACTATCATTTTTGCGTCGGATTTGAAAATCTAGACTCACAGGAGAAGGTTCATATGGTGCCCGAGACAGCAATATCCCCTTGGAGACAATTCGGCTGAAGGACGATGTATTGGATCGCGACGCAATTTGAGTGTTCCATCGTCATTAGAAGCCCCTGAACGTTACAATTAACTATGTTTCGCGTCGGATTAGAAAATCTAGACTCACCGCGGAACGACCATATGGTGCCCGAGGCAGCATCAGACCATTGGAGACAAGCCGGCTGGAGGCCGATGTATTGAATCTCGACGCAATTTGAGTGTTCCATCGTCATTAGTAGGACATGAACGTTACAATTAACTATAATTTTTGCGTCGGATTCGAAAATCTAGACTCACAGGAGAACGAACATAAGGTGCCCGAGGCAGCAATATCCCCTTGGACACCAGTCCGCTGGAGGACGATGTATTGAATCGAGACGCAATTTGAGTCTTCCATCGTCATTAGAAGGCCCTGAACGTTACAATTAACTATCAGTTTGGCGTCGGATTAGAAAATCTTGACCCACAGGAGAACGACCATAAGGTGCCCGAGGCAGCAATAGACCCTTTTAGACAAATCGGCTGAAAGACGGTATATTGAATCTCGACGGTATTTGAGTGTTCCATCGTCATTATTAGGCCCTGAACGTTACAATTAATAATCAGTTTTGCGTCGGATTAGAAAATCTAGACTCACAGGAGAACGACCATATATAGCCCGAGTCAGCAATAGACCCTTGGAGACAAGTCAGCTGGAGGACGATGTATTGGATCGCGACGCAATTTGAGTGTTCCATCGTCATTAGGATGCGCTGAACGTTACAATTAACTATCATTTTAGTGTCGGATTCGAAAATCTACTCACAGGAGAAGGATCATATGGTGCCCGAGGCAGCAATATCCCATTGGAGTTTGGTCGGCTGGAGGCCGATGTATTGAATCTCGACGCAATTTGAGTGTTCCATCGTCATTAGGATGCGCTGAACGTTACAATTTACTATCACTTTTGCGTCGGATTAGAAAATCTTGACTCACAGGAGAACGACCATAAGGTGCCCGAGGCAGCAATAGACCCTTTTAGACAAGTCGGCTGAAAGGCGATATATTGAATCTCGACGGTATTTGAGTGTTCCATCGTCATTATTAGGCCCTGAACGTTGCCATTAACAATCAGTTTTGCGTCGGATTAGTAAATCTAGACTCATAGGAGAACAACCGTATGGTGCAAGAGGCAGCATCAGACCATTGGAGAGAAGTCGGCTGGAGGCCTATGTATTGAATCTCGGCGCAATTTGAGTGTTCCATCGTCATTAGGATGCGCTGAACGTTACAATTAACTATCATTTTTGCGTCGGATTCGAAAATCTACTTACAGGAGAAGGATCTTATGGTGCCCGAGTCAGCAATATCCCCTTGGATACAAGTCGGCTGGAGGACGATGTATTGTATCTCGACGCAATTTGAGTGTTCTAACATCATTAGGAGGCGCTGAACGTTACAATTCACTATCATTTTTGCGTCGGATTCGAAAATCTAGACTCACAGGAGAAGGATCATATGGTGCCCGAGACAGCAATATCCCCTTGGAGACAAGTCGACTGGAGGCCGATGTATTGAATCTCGACGCAATTTGAGTGTTCCATCGTCATTAGGTGGCCATGAACGTTACAATTAACTATGAGTTTTGCGTCAGGTTCGAAAATCTAGCCTCACAGGAGGACGATCATAAGGTGCCCGAGGCAGCAAAAGACGCTTGGAGACAAGTCGGCTGGAGGACGATGTAATGGTTGGCGACGCAATTTGAGTGTACCATCGTCATTAGGAGGCCCTGAATGTTACAATTAACTATCAGTTTTTCGTCTGATTCGAAAATCCCGACTCACAGGAGACGAACCACATGGAGCCCGAGGCAGCAATATCCCCTTTTAGACAAGACGGTTGGAGGGCGATCTATTGACTCTCGACGCAATTTGACTGTTTCATCGTCATTAGGAGGCCCTGAACGTTACAATTAACTATCAGTTTCCCGTCGGATTCAAAAATGTAGACTCACAGGAGACGGACCATTTGGTGCCCGAGGCAGCAATATCCACTTCTAGACAAGTCGGCTGGAGGACGATGTATTGTATCTCGACGCAATTTGAGTGTTTTAACGTCATTAGGAGGCGCTGAACGTTACAAATCACTATCATTTTTGCGTCGGATTCGAAAATCTAGACTCACAGGAGAAGGTTCATATGGTGCCCGATGCAGCAATATCCCCTTGGAGACAAGTCGGCTGAAGGACGATGTATTGGATCGCGACGCAATTTGAGTGTTCCATCGTCATTAGAAGGCCGTGAATGTTACAATTAACTATGTTTCGCGTAGGATTAGAAAATCTAGACTCACAGGGGAACAACCATATGGTGCCCGAGGCAGCATCAGACCATTGGAGACAAGTCGGCTGGAGGCCGATGTATTGAATCTCGACGCAATTTGAGTATTCCATCGTCATTAGGAGGACATAAACGTTACAATTAACTATAATTTTTGCGTCGGATTCGAAAATCTAGACTCACAGGAGAACGAACATTAGGTGCCCGAGGCAGCAATATCCCCTTGGACACCAGTCCGCTGGAGGACGATGTATTGAATCGAGACGCAATTTGAGTGTTCCATCGTCATTAGAAGGCCCTGAACGTTACAATTAACTATCAGTTTTGCGTCGGATTAGAAAATCTTGACTCACTGGAGAACGACCATTAGGTGCCCGAGGCAGCAAAAGACCCTTGGAGACAAGTCGGCTGAAAGACGATATATTGAATCTCGACGGTATTTGAGTGTTCCATCGTCATTATTAGGCCCTGAACGTTACAATTAATAATCAGTTTTCCGTCGGATTAGAAAATCTAGACTCACAGGATAACGACCATATATAGCCCGAGTCAGCAATAGACCCTTGGAGACAAGTCAGCTGGAGGACGATGTATTGGATCGCGACGCAATTTGAGAGTTCCATCGTCATTAGGTGGCCTTGAACGTTACAATTAACTATGAGTTTTGCGTCAGGTTCGAAAATGTAGCCTCACAGGAGAACGATCTTAAGGTGTCCGAGGCAGCAATAGACGCTTGTAGACATGTCGGCTGGAGGACGATGTATAGAATCTCGACCCAATTTGAGTGTTCCAACGTCATTAGGAGGCCCTGAAGGCTACAATTAACTATCAGTTCTGCGTCGGATTCGAAAATCTAGACACAGGAGACGGACCATATGGTGACCGAGGCAGCAATATCCCATTGAAGTTAGGTCGGCTGGAGGCCGATGTATTGAATCTCGACGCAATTTGAGAGTCCCATCGTCATTAGGAGGCCCTGAACGTTGCAATTAACAATCAGTTTTGCGTCGGATTAGTAAATCTAGACTCATAGGAGAACAACCGTATGGTGCCCGAGGCAGCATCAGACCATTGGAGAGAAGTCGGCTGGAGGCCTATGTATTGAATCTCGACGCAATTTTAGTGTTCCATCGTCATTAGGATGCGCTGAACGTTACAATTAACTATCATTTTTGCGTCGGATTCGAAAATCTACTCACAGGAGAAGGATCTTATGGTGCCCGAGTCAGCAATATCCCCTTGGATACAAGTCGGCTGGAGGACGATGTATTGTATCTCGACGCAATTTGAGTGTTCTAACATCATTAGGAGGCGCTGAACGTTACAATTCACTATCATTTTTGCGTCAGATTCGAAAATCTAGACCCACAGGAGAAGGATCATATGGTGCCCGAGACAGCAATATCCCCTTGGAGACAAGTCGACTGGAGGCCGATGTATTGAATCTCGACGCAATTTGAGTGTTCCATCGTCATTAGGTGGCCATGAACGTTACAATTAACTATGAGTTTTGCGTCAGGTTCGAAAATCTAGCCTCACAGGAGTCGGATCATAAGGTGCCCGAGGCAGCAATAGACGCTTGGAGACAAGTCGGATGGAGGACGATGTAATGGATGGCGACGCAATTTGAGTGTTCCATCGTCATTAGGAGGCCCTGAATGTTACAATTAACTATCAGTTTTTGTCGTATTCGAAAATCCCGACTCACTGGAGACGGACCATAAGATGAGCGATGCAGCAATATCCCCTTGGGGACAAGTCCGCTGCTGGACGATGTATTGAATCGCGATGCAATTTGAAAGCTCCATCGTCATTAGGAGGCCCTGAACGTTACAATTCACTATCATTTTTGCGTCGGATTTGAAAATCTAGACTCACAGGAGAAGGTTCATATGGTGCCCGAGACAGCAATATCCCCTTGGAGACAAGTCGGCTGAAGGACGATGTATTGGATCGCGACGCAATTTGAGTGTTCCATCGTCATTAGAAGGCCCTGAACGTTACAATTAACTATGTTTCGCGTCGGATTAGAAAATCTAGACTCACAGCGGAACGACCATATGGTGCCCGAGGCAGCATCAGACCATTGGAGACAAGTCGGCTGGAGGCCGATGTATTGAATCTGGACGCAATTTGAGTGTTCCATCGTCATTAGTAGGACATGAACGTTACAATTAACTATAATTTTTGCGTCGGATTCGAAAATCTAGACTCACAGGAGAACGAACATAAGGTGCCCGAGGCAGCAATATCCCCTTGGACACCAGTCCGCTGGAGGCCTATGTATTGAATCTCGACGCAATTTGAGTGTTCCATCGTCATTAGGATGCGCTGAACGTTACAATTAACTATCATTTTTGCGTCGGATTCGAAAATCTACTCACAGGAGAAAGATCTTATGGTGCCCGAGTCAGCAATATCCCCTTGGATACAAGTCGGCTGGAGGACGATGTATTGTATCTCGACGCAATTTGAGTGTTCTAACATCATTAGGAGGCGCTGAACGTTACAATTCACTATCATTTTAGCGTCGGATTCGAAAATCTAGACTCACAGGAGAAGGATCATATGGTGCCCGAGGCAGCAATATCCCCTTGTAGACAAGACGGTTGGAGGGCGATCTATTGACTCTCGACGCAATTTGACTGTTTTATCGTCATTAGGAGGCCCTGAACGTTACAATTAACTATCAGTTTCCAGTCGGATTCAAAAATGTAGACTCACAGGAGACGGACCATTTGGTGCCCGAGGCAGCAATATCCACTTCTAGACATGTCGGCTGGAGGACGATGTATTGTATCTCGACGCAATTTGAGTGTTTTAACGTCATTAGGAGGCGCTGAAAGTTACAATTCACTATCATTTTTGCGTCGGATTCGAAAATCTACTCACAGGAGAAGGATCTTATGGTGCCCGAGACAGCAATATCCCCTTGGAGACAAGTCGGCTGGAGGCCGATGTATTGAATCTCGACGCAATTTTAGTGTTCCATCGTCATTAGGTGGGCCTGAACGTTACAATTAACTATCAGTTTTGCGTCGGATTCGAAAATCTAGACTCACAGGAGAACGACCATAAGGTGCCGAGGCAGCAATAGACCCTTGGAGACAAGTCGGCTGAAGGACGATGTATTGAATCTCGACGCAATTTGAGTGTTCCATCGTCATTAGGAGGCCCTGAACGTTACAATTAACAATCAGTTTTGCGTCGGATTAGAAAATCTAGACTCACAGGAGAACGACCGTAAGGTGCTCGAAGCTGCAATAGACCCTTTCTAGACAAGTCGGCTGAAGGACGATGTATTGAATCTCGACGCAATATGAGTGTTCCATCGTCATCGGGAGGCCCTGGACGTTACAATTAACTGTCAGTTCTGCGTCGGCTTCGAAAATCTAGACTCACAGAAGAACGACCATAAGGTGCCCGATACAGCAATAGTCCCTTGGAGACAAGTCGGCAGAAGGCGATGTATTGAATCTCGACGGTATTTGAGTGTTCCATCGTCATTAGGAGGCCCTGAACGTTACAATTAACTATCATTTTAGCGTCGGATTCGAAAATCTACTCACAGGAGAAGGATCACATGGTGCCCGAGACAGCAATATCCCCTGGATACAAGCCGGCCGGAGGACGATATATTGAATCTCGACGCAATTATAGTGTTCCATCGTCATTATTAGGCCCTGAACGTTACAATTAATAATCAGTTTTGCGTCGGATTAAAAAATCTAGACTCACAGGAGAACGACCATATATTGCCCGAGGCAGCGATAGACCCTTGGAGACAAGTCGCCTGGAGGACGATGTATTGTATCTCGACGCAATTTGAGTGTTCTAACGTCATTAGGAGGTGCTGAACGTTACAATACACTATTATTTTTGCGTCGGATTCGAAAATCTACTCACAGGAGAAGGTTCATATGGTGCCCGAGACAGTAGGATATAAGTCGGCCGGAGGACGATATATTGAATATCGACGCAATTTGAGTGTTCCATCGTTAGGCCCTGAACGTTACAATTAATAATGTTTTGCGTCGGATTAGAAAATCTAGACTCACAGGAGAACGACCATATATTACCCGAGGCAGCAATAGACCCTTGGAGAAAAGTCGGCTGGAGGACGATGTATCGGATCGCGACGCAATTTGAGTCTTCCATCGTCATTAGCAGGCCCTGAACGTTACAATTAACTATCAGTTTTGCGTCGAAGTCGAAAATCTAGACTTACTGGAGACGGACCATAAGGTGCCCGAGGCAGCAATATCCCCTTGGTGACCTGTCCGCTGGAGGACGATGTATTGAATCTCGACGCAATTTGACTGTTCCATCGTCATTAGGAGGCCCTGAAGGCTACACTTAACTATCAGTTCTGCGTCGGATTTGAAAATCTAGACTCACAGGAGACGGACCATATGGTGCCCGAGACAGCAATATCCCCTTATATACAAGTCGGCTGGAGGACGATGTATTGAATCTCGACGCAATTTGAGTGTTCCATCGTCATTAGGAGGCCCTGAACGTTACAATTAACTATCAGTTTTGCGTCGGATTAGAAAATCTACACTCACAGGAGAACGACCATAAGGTGCTCGAGGCTGCAATAGACCCTATCTAGACAAGTCTGCTGAAGGACGATGTATTGAATCTCGACGCAATATGAGTGTTCCATCGTAATTAGGAGGCCCTGAACGTTGCAATTAACTATCAGTTCTGCGTCGGATTCGAAAATCTAGACTCACAGGAGACGTCCATAAGGTGCCCGAGGCAGCATTAGACCCCTGGATACAAGTCGGCCGGAGGACGATATATTCAATCTCGATGCAATTCGAGTGTTCCATCGTCATTATTAGGCCCTGAACGTTACAATTAATAATCAGTTTTTCGTCGGATTAGAAAATCTAGACTCACAGGAGAACGACCATAAATTGCCCGAGGCAGCAATAGACCCTTGGAGACAAGTCGGCTGGAGGACGATGTATTGTATCTGGACGCAATTTGAGTGTTCTAACGTCATTAGGAGGTGCTGAACGTTACAATTCACTATCAATTTTGCGTCGGATTCTTAAATCTAGACTCACAGGAGAAGGTTCATATGGTGCCCGAAACAGCAATATCCCCTTGGAGACAAGTCGGCTGGAGGCCGATGTATTGAATCTCGACGCAATTTGAGTGTTCCATCGTCATTAGGTGGCCCTGAACGTTACAATTAACTATGACATTTGCGTCAGGTTCGAAAATCTAGCCTCACATTAGAACGATCTTAAGGTGTCCGAGGCAGCAATAGACGCTTGTAACATGTCGGCTGGAGGACGATGTATAGAATCTCGACCCAATTTGAGTGTTCCAACGTCATTAGGAGGCCCTGAAGGCTACAATTAACTATCAGTTCTGCGTCGGATTCGAAAATCTAGACTCACAGGAGACGGACCATATGGTGCCCGAGGCAGCAATATCCCATTGGAGTTAGGTCGGCTGGAGGCCGATGTAATGAATCTCGACGCAATTTGAGTGTTCCATCGTCATTAGGAGGCCCTGAACGTTGCAATTAACTATCAGTTTCGCGTCGGATTAGAAAATCTACTCACAGGAGAAGGAACATATGGTGCGCGAGACAGCAATATCCCCTTATATACAAATCGGCTGGAGGACGATGTATTGAATCTCGACGCAATTTGAGTGTTCCATCGTCATTAGGAGGCCCTGATCGTTACAATTAACTATCAGTTTTGCGTCGGATTAGAAAATCTACACTCACAGGAGAACGACCATAAGGTGCTCGAGGCTGCAATAGACCCTTTCTAGACAAGTCGGCTGAAGGACGATGTATTGAATTTCGACGCAATTTGAGTGTTCCATCGTCATTAGGAGGCCCTGAACGTTACAATTAACAATCAGTTTTGCGTCGGATTAGAAAATCTAGACTCACAGGAGGACGACCATAAGGTGCCGAGGCAGCATTAGACCCTTGGAGACAGGTCGGCTGAAGGACGATGTTTGAATCTCGACGCAATTTGAGTGTTCCATCGTCATTAGGAGGCCCTGAAAGTTACAATTAACAATCAGTTTTGCGTCGGATTAGAAAATCTAGACTCACAGGAGAAAGACCGTGAGGTGCTCGAAGCTGTAATAGACCCTTTCTAGACAAGTCGGCTGAAGGACGATGTATTGAATATCGACGCAATTTCAGTGTTCCATCGCCGTCAGGAGGCCCTGAACTTACAATTAACAATCAGTTTTGCGTCGGATTAGTAAACCTCACAGGAGAACGACCATATGGTGCCCGAAGCAGCAATAGATCCTTGGAGACAAGTCGGCTGGAGGACGATGTATTGGATCGCGACGCAATTTGAGTGTTCCATCGTAACTAGGAGGTCCTGAACTTACAATTAACAATCAGTTTTGCGTCGGATTAGAAAATCTAGACTCATAGGAGAACGACCATATGGTGCCTGAGGCAGCGTCAGACCATTGGAGACAAATCGGCTGGAGGCCTATGTATTGAATCTCGACGCAATTTGAGTGTTCCATCGTCATTAGGATGCGCTGAACTTTACAATTAACTATCCGTTCCGCGTCGGATTTGAAAATCCCGACTCACAGGAGACGAACCACATGGAGCCCGAGGCAGTAATATCCCCTTGTAGACAAGTCGGCTGGAGGTCGATGTATTGACTCTCGACGCAATTTGAGTGTTCCATCGTCTTAGGAGGCGCTGAACGTTACAATTAACTATCATTTTTGCGTCGGATTCGAAAATCTAGACTCACAGGAGACGGACCATATGGTGCCCGAGGCAGCAATATCCCCTTGGAGGTAAGTCGGCTGGTGGCCGATGTATTGAATCTCGACGCAATTTGAGTGTTCCATTGTCATTAGGAGGCCCTGAAGGCTACAATTAACTATCAGTTGTGCGTCGGATGAGAAAATCTAGACTCACAGGAGACGGACCATTTGGTGCCCGAGACAGCAATATCCCGTTATATACAAGTCGGCTGGAGGACGATATATTGAATCTCGATGCAATTTGAGTGTTCCATCGTCATTAGGAGGCCCTGAACTTACAATTAACAATCAGTTTTGCGTCGGATTAGTAAATCTAGACTCAGAGGAGAACGACCATATGGTGCCCGAGGCAGCAATAGACCCTTGGAGACAAGTCGGCTGGAGGCCGATGTATTGAATCTCGACGCAATTTGAATGTTCCATCGTCATTAGGTGGCCCTGAACGTTACAATTAACTATCAGTTTTGCGTCGGGTTCGAAAATCTAGACTCACAGGAGAACAATCATAAGGTGCACGAGGCAGCAAAAGACCCTTAAAGTCAAGTCGGCAGAAGAACGATGTATTGGATCGCGACGCAATTCGAGTGTTCCATCGTCATTAGGAGGCCCTGAACGTTGCAATTAACTATCAGTTCTGCGTCGGATTCAAAAATCTAGACTCACAGGAGAACGACCATAAGGTGCCCGAGGCAGCATTAGACCCTTGGGGACAAGTCGGCTGAAGGACGATGTATTGAATCTCGACGGTATTTGACTGTTCCATCGTCATTAGGAGGCCCTGAGCGTTACAAGTAACTATTAGTTTCGCGTCGGATTCAAAAATCTAGACTCACAGGAGACGGACCATTTGGTGCCCGAGGCAGCAATATCTCCTTCTAGACAAGTCGGCTGGAGGACGATGTATTGTATCTCGACACAATTTGAGTGTTCCATCGTCATTAGGTGGCCCTGAACGTTACAATTAACTATCAGTTTTGCGTCGGGTTCGAAAATATAGACACACAGGGGAACGACCATATGGTGCCCGAGGCAGCAATATCCCCTTGGAGTTAAGTCGGCTGGAGGCCGATGTATTGGATCGCGACGCAATTTGAGTGTTCCATCGTCATTAGAAGGCCCTGAACGTTACAATTAACTATCAGTTTCGCGTCGGATTAGAAAATCTAGACTCACTGGAGACTGACCACAAGGTGCCCGAGGCAGCAATATCCCCTTGGACACCAGTCCGCTGGACGACGATGTATTGAATCGCGACGCAATTTGAGTGTTCCATCGTCATTAGGAGGACGTGAACGGTACAATTAACTATAATTTTTGCTTCGGATTCGAAAATCTAGACTCACAGGAGAACGAACATAAGGTGCCCGAGGCAGCAAAATCCCCTTGGAGTTAAGTCGGCTGGAGGCCGATGTATTGGATCGCGACGCAATTTGAGTGTTCCATCGTCATTAGAAGGCCCTGAACGTTACAATTAACTATCAGTTTCGCGTCGGATTAGAAAATCTAGACTCACAGGGGAACGACCATATGGTGCCCGAGGCAGCAATAGACCCTTGGAGACAAGTCGGCTGGAGGACGATGTATTGAATCTCGACGCAATATGAGTGTTCCATCGTCATTACGAGGCACTGAACGTTGCAATTAACTATCATTTTAGCGTCGGATACGAAAATCTACTCACAGGAGAAGGATCAAATGGTGACCGAGACAGCAGGATATAAGTCGGCCGGAGGACGATATATTGAATCTCGACGCAAATTGAGTGTTCCATCGTCATTATTAGGCCCTGAACGTTACAATTAATAATGTTTTGCGTCGGATTAGAAAATCTAGACTCACAGGAGAACGACCATATATTGCCCGAGGCAGCAATAGACCCTTGGAGACAAGTCGGCTGGAGGACGATGTATCGGATCGCGACGCAATTTGAGTGTTCCATCGTCATTAGGAGGCCCTGAACGTTACAATTAACTATCAGTTTTGCGTCGGAGTCGAAAATATAGACTTACTGGAGACGGACCTTAAGGTGCCCGAGGCAGCAATATACCCTTGGAGACCTGTCAGCTGGAGGACGATGTATTGAATCTTGACGCAATTTGAGTGTTCCATCGTTATTAGGAGGCCCTGAAGGCTACAATTAACTACCAGTTCTGCGTCGGATTTCAAAATCTAGACTCACAGGAGACGGACCATATGATGCCCGAGACAGCAATATCCCCTTATATACAAGTCGGCTGGAGAACGATGTATTGAATCTCGACGCAATTTGAGTGTTCCATCGTCATTAGGAGGCCATGAACGTTACAATTAACTATCAGTTTTGCGTGGGATTAGAAAATCTACACTCACAGGAGAACGATCATAAGGTGCTCGAGGCTGCAATAGACCCTTTCTAGACAAGTCGGTTGAAGGACAATGTATTGAAACTCGACGCAATTTGAGTGTTCCATCGTCATTAGGAGGCCCTGAACGTTGCAATTAACTATCAGTTCTGCGTCGGATTCGAAAATCTAGACTCACAGGAGACGACCATAAGGTGCCCGAGGCAGCATTAGACCCTTGGAGACAAGTCGGCTGAAGGACGACGTATTGAAACTCGACGGTATTTGAGTGTTCCATCGTCATTAGGAGGTCCTGAGCGTTACAATTAACGATCAGTTTAGCGTCGGATTCGAAAATCTACTCACAGGAGAAGGATCATATGGAGCCCGAGACAGCAATATCTCCTGGATACAAGTCGGCCGGAGGACGATAAATTCAATCTCGATGCAATTTGAGTGTTCCATCGTCATTATTAGGCCCTGAACGTTACAATTAATAATCAGTTTTTGGTCGGATTAGAAAATCTAGACTCACAGGAGAACGACCATAAATTGCCCCAGGCAGCAATTAACTATCAGTTCTGCGTCGGCTGCGAAAATCTAGACTCACAGGAGAACGACCATAAGGTGCCCGAGGCAGCAATAGACCCTTGGAGACAAGTCGGCAGAAGGGCGATGTATTGAATCTCGACGGTATTTGAGTGTTCCATCGTCATTAGGAGGCCCTGAACTTACAACTAACAATCAGTTTTGCGTCGGATTAGAAAATCTAGACTCACAGGAGACGGACCATATATTGCCCGAGGCAGCGATAGACCCTTGGAGACAAGTCGGCTGGAGGACGATGTATTGGATCGCGACGCAATTTGAGTGTTCCATCGTAACTAGGAGGTCCTGAACTTACAATTAAATATCAGTTTTGCGTCGGATTAGTAAATCTAGACTCACAGGAGAACGACCATATGGTGTCGGAGGCAGCGTCAGACCATTGGAGACAAGTCGGCTGGAGGCCTATGTATTGTATCTCGACGCAATTTAAGTGTTCCATCATCATTAGGATGCGCTGATCTTTACAATTAACTATCAGTTCCGCGTCGGTTTTGAAAATCCCGACTCACAGGAGACGAACCACATGGAGCCCGAGGCAGTAATATCCCCTTGTAGACAAGTCGGCTGGAGGTCGATGTTTTGACTCTCGACGCAATTTGAGTGTTCCATCGTCTTAGGAGGAGCTGAACGTTACAATTAACTATCATTTTTGCGTCGGATTCGAAAATCTAGACTCACAGGAGACGGACCATATGGTGCCCGAGACAGCAATATCCCCTTATATACAAGTTGGCTGGAGGACGATGTATTGAATCTCGACGCAATTTGACTGTTCCATCGTCATTAGGAGGCCATGAACGTTACAATTAACTATCAGTTTTGCGTCGGATTAGAAAATCTACACTCACAGGAGAACGACCATAAGGTGCTCGAGGCTGCAATAGACCCTATCTAGACAAGTCTGCTGAAGGACGATGTATTGAATCTCGACGCAATATGAGTGTTCCATCGTAATTAGGAGGCCCTGAACGTTGCAATTAACTATCAGTTCTGCGTCGGATTCGAAAATCTAGACTCACAGGAGACGTCCATAAGGTGCCCGAGGCAGCATTAGACCCCTGGATACAAGTCGGCCGGAGGACGATATATTCAATCTCGATGCAATTCGAGTGTTCCATCGTCATTATTAGGCCCTGAACGTTACAATTAATAATCAGTTTTTCGTCGGATTAGAAAATCTAGACTCACAGGAGAACGACCATAAATTGCCCTAGGCAGCAATAGACCCTTGGAGACAAGTCGGCTGGAGGACGATGTATTGTATCTGGACGCAATTTGAGTGTTCTAACGTGATTAGGAGGTGCTGAACGTTACAATTCACTATCAATTTTGCGTCGGATTCTTAAATCTAGACTCACAGGAGAAGGTTCATATGGTGCCCGAAACAGCAATATCCCCTTGGAGACAAGTCGGCTGGAGGCCGATGTATTGAATCTCGACGCAATTTGAGTGTTCCATCGTCATTAGGTGGCCCTGAACGTTACAATTAACTATGACTTTTGCGTCAGGTTCGAAAATCTAGCCTCACATTAGAACGATCTTAAGGTGTCCGAGGCAGCAATAGACGCTTGTAACATGTCGGCTGGAGGACGATGTATAGAATCTCGACCCAATTTGAGTGTTCCAACGTCATTAGGAGGCCCTGAAGGCTACAATTAACTATCAGTTCTGCGTCGGATTCGAAAATCTAGACTCACAGGAGACGGACCATATGGTGCCCGAGGCAGCAATATCCCATTGGAGTTAGGTCGGCTGGAGGCCGATGTAATGAATCTCGACGCAATTTGAGTGTTCCATCGTCATTAGGAGGCCCTGAACGTTGCAATTAACTATCAGTTTCGCGTCGGATTAGAAAATCTACTCACAGGAGAAGGAACATATGGTGCGCGATACAGCAATATCCCCTTATATACAAATCGGCTGGAGGACGATGTATTGAATCTCGACGCAATTTGAGTGTTCCATCGTCATTAGGAGGCCCTGAACGTTACAATTAACTATCAGTTTTGCGTCGGATTAGAAAATCTACACTCACAGGAGAACGACCATAAGGTGCTCGAGGCTGCAATAGACCCTTTCTAGACAAGTCGGCTGAAGGACGATGTATTGAATTTCGACGCAATTTGAGTGTTCCATCGTCATTAGGAGGCCCTGAACGTTACAATTAACAATCAGTTTTGCGTCGGATTAGAAAATCTAGACTCACAGGAGGACGACCATAAGGTGCCGAGGCAGCAATAGACCCTTGGAGACAGGTCGGCTGAAGGACGATGTTTGAATCTCGACGCAATTTGAGTGTTCCATCGTCATTAGGAGGCCCTGAAAGTTACAATTAACAATCAGTTTTGCGTCGGATTAGAAAATCTAGACTCACAGGAGAAAGACCGTGAGGTGCTCGAAGCTGTAATAGACCCTTTCTAGACAAGTCGGCTGAAGGACGATGTATTGAATATCGACGCAATTTCAGTGTTCCATCGCCGTCAGGAGGCCCTGAACTTACAATTAACAATCAGTTTTGCGTCGGATTAGTAAACCTCACAGGAGAACGACCATATGGTGCCCGAAGCAGCAATAGATCCTTGGAGACAAGTCGGCTGGAGGACGATGTATTGGATCGCGACGCAATTTGAGTGTTCCATCGTAACTAGGAGGTCCTGAACTTACAATTAACAATCAGTTTTGCGTCGGATTAGAAAATCTAGACTCATAGGAGAACGACCATATGGTGCCTGAGGCAGCGTCAGACCATTGGAGACAAATCGGCTGGAGGCCTATGTATTGAATCTCGACGCAATTTGAGTGTTCCATCGTCATTAGGATGCGCTGAACTTTACAATTAACTATCCGTTCCGCGTCGGATTTGAAAATCCCGACTCACAGGAGACGAACCACATGGAGCCCCTTGTAGACAAGTCGGCTGGAGGTCGATGTATTGACTCTCGACGCAATTTGAGTGTTCCATCGTCTTAGGAGGCGCTGAACGTTACAATTAACTATCATTTTTGCGTCGGATTCGAAAATCTAGACTCACAGGAGACGGACCATATGGTGCCCGAGGCAGCAATATCCCCTTGGAGGTAAGTCGGCTGGTGGCCGATGTATTGAATCTCGACGCAATTTGAGTGTTCCATTGTCATTAGGAGGCCCTGAAGGCTACAATTAACTATCAGTTGTGCGTCGGATTTGAAAATCTAGACTCACAGGAGACGGACCATTTGGTGCCCGAGACAGCAATATCCCGTTATATACAAGTCGGCTGGAGGACGATATATTGAATCTCGATGCAATTTGAGTGTTCCATCGTCATTAGGAGGCCCTGAACTTACAATTAACAATCAGTTTTGCGTCGGATTAGTAAATCTAGACTCAGAGGAGAACGACCATATGGTGCCCGAGGCAGCAATAGACCCTTGGAGACAAGTCGGCTGGAGGCCGATGTATTGAATCTCGACGCAATTTGAATGTTCCATCGTCATTAGGTGGCCCTGAACGTTACAATTAACTATCAGTTTTGCGTCGGGTTCGAAAATCTAGACTCACAGGAGAACGATCATAAGGTGCACGAGGCAGCAAAAGACCCTTAAAGTCAAGTCGGCAGAAGAACGATGTATTGGATCGCGACGCAATTCGAGTGTTCCATCGTCATTAGGAGGCCCTGAACGTTGCAATTAACTATCAGTTCTGCGTCGGATTCGAAAATCTAGACTCACAGGAGAACGACCATAAGGTGCCCGAGGCAGCATTAGACCCTTGGGGACAAGTCGGCTGAAGGACGATGTATTGAATCTCGACGGTATTTGACTGTTCCATCGTCATTAGGAGGCCCTGAGCGTTACAAGTAACTATTAGTTTCGCGTCGGATTCAAAAATCTAGACTCACAGGAGACGGACCATTTGGTGCCCGAGGCAGCAATATCTCCTTCTAGACAAGTCGGCTGGAGGACGATGTATTGTATCTCGACACAATTTGAGTGTTCCATCGTCATTAGGTGGCCCTGAACGTTACAATTAACTATCAGTTTTGCGTCGGGTTCGAAAATATAGACTCACAGGGGAACGACCACATGGTGCCCGAGGCAGCAATATCCCCTTGGAGTTAAGTCGGCTGGAGGCCGATGTATTGGATCGCGACGCAATTTGAGTGTTCCATCGTCATTAGAAGGCCCTGAACGTTACAATTAACTATCAGTTTCGCGTCGGATCAGAAAATCTAGACTCACTGGAGACTGACCACAAGGTGCCCGAGGCAGCAATATCCCCTTGGACACCAGTCCGCTGGACGACGATGTATTGAATCGCGACGCAATTTGAGTGTTCCATCGTCATTAGGAGGACGTGAACGGTACAATTAACTATAATTTTTGCTTCGGATTCGAAAATCTAGACTCACAGGAGAACGAACATAAGGTGCCCGAGGCAGCAAAATCCCCTTGGAGTTAAGTAGGCTGGAGGCCGATGTATTGGATCGCGACGCAATTTGAGTGTTCCATCGTCATTAGAAGGCCCTGAACGTTACAATTAACTATCAGTTTCGCGTCGGATTAGAAAATCTAGACTCACAGGGGAACGACCATATGGTGCCCGAGGCAGCAATAGACCCTTGGAGACAAGTCGGCTGGAGGACGATGTATTGAATCTCGACGCAATATGAGTGTTCCATCGTCATTACGAGGCACTGAACGTTGCAATTAACTATCATTTTAGCGTCGGATTCGAAAATCTACTCACAGGAGAAGGATCAAATGGTGACCGAGACAGCAGGATATAAGTCGGCCGGAGGACGATATATTGAATCTCGACGCAAATTGAGTGTTCCATCGTCATTATTAGGCCCTGAACGTTACAATTAATAATGTTTTGCGTCGGATTAGAAAATCTAGACTCACAGGAGAACGACCATATATTGCCCGAGGCAGCAATAGACCCTTGGAGACAAGTCGGCTGGAGGACGATGTATCGGATCGCGACGCAATTTGAGTGTTCCATCGTCATTAGGAGGCCCTGAACGTTACAATTAACTATCAGTTTTGCGTCGGAGTCGAAAATATAGACTTACTGGAGACGGACCTTAAGGTGCCCGAGGCAGCAATATACCCTTGGAGACCTGTCAGCTGGAGGACGATGTATTGAATCTTGACGCAATTTGAGTGTTCCATCGTTATTAGGAGGCCCTGAAGGCTACAATTAACTACCAGTTCTGCGTCGGATTTCAAAATCTAGACTCACAGGAGACGGACCATATGATGCCCGAGACAGCAATATCCCCTTATATACAAGTCGGCTGGAGAACGATGTATTGAATCTCGACGCAATTTGAGTGTTCCATCGTCATTAGGAGGCCATGAACGTTACAATTAACTATCAGTTTTGCGTGGGATTAGAAAATCTTCACTCACAGGAGAACGATCATAAGGTGCTCGAGGCTGCAATAGACCCTTTCTAGACAAGTCGGTTGAAGGACAATGTATTGAAACTCGACGCAATTTGAGTGTTCCATCGTCATTAGGAGGCCCTGAACGTTGCAATTAACTATCAGTTCTGCGTCGGATTCGAAAATCTAGACTCACAGGAGACGACCATAAGGTGCCCGAGGCAGCATTAGACCCTTGGAGACAAGTCGGCTGAAGGACGATGTATTGAAACTCGACGGTATTTGAGTGTTCCATCGTCATTAGGAGGTCCTGAGCGTTACAATTAACGATCAGTTTAGCGTCGGATTCGAAAATCTACTCACAGGAGAAGGATCATATGGTGCCCGAGACAGCAATATCTCCTGGATACAAGTCGGCCGGAGGACGATAAATTCAATCTCGATGCAATTTGAGTGTTCCATCGTCATTATTAGGCCCTGAACGTTACAATTAATAATCAGTTTTTGGTCGGATTAGAAAATCTAGACTCACAGGAGAACGACCATAAATTGCCCCAGGCAGCAATTAACTATCAGTTCTGCGTCGGCTGCGAAAATCTAGACTCACAGGAGAACGACCATAAGGTGCCCGAGGCAGCAATAGACCCTTGGAGACAAGTCGGCAGAAGGGCGATGTATTGAATCTCGACGGTATTTGAGTGTTCCATCGTCATTAGGAGGCCCTGAACTTACAACTAACAATCAGTTTTGCGTCGGATTAGAAAATCTAGACTCACAGGAGACGGACCATATATTGCCCGAGGCAGCGATAGACCCTTGGAGACAAGTCGGCTGGAGGACGATGTATTGGATCGCGACGCAATTTGAGTGTTCCATCGTAACTAGGAGGTCCTGAACTTACAATTAAATATCAGTTTTGCGTCGGATTAGTAAATCTAGACTCACAGGAGAACGACCATATGGTGTCGGAGGCAGCGTCAGACCATTGGAGACAAGTCGGCTGGAGGCCTATGTATTGTATCTCGACGCAATTTAAGTGTTCCATCATCATTAGGATGCGCTGATCTTTACAATTAACTATCAGTTCCGCGTCGGTTTTGAAAATCCCGACTCACAGGAGACGAACCACATGGAGCCCGAGGCAGTAATATCCCCTTGTAGACAAGTCGGCTGGAGGTCGATGTATTGACTCTCGACGCAATTTGAGTGTTCCATCGTCTTAGGAGGAGCTGAACGTTACAATTAACTATCATTTTTGCGTCGGATTCGAAAATCTAGACTCACAGGAGACGGACCATATGGTGCCCGAGACAGCAATATCCCCTTATATACAAGTTGGCTGGAGGACGATGTATTGAATCTCGACGCAATTTGACTGTTCCATCGTCATTAGGAGGCCATGAACGTTACAATTAACTATCAGTTTTGCGTGGGATTAGAAAATCTACACTCACAGGAGAACAATCATAAGGTGCTCGAGGCTGCAATAGACCCTTTCTAGACAAGTCGGCTGAATGACAATGTATTGAAACTCGACGCAATTTGAGTGTTCCATCGTCATTAGGAGGCCCTGAACTTACAATTAACAATCAGTTTTGCGTCGGATTAGTAAATCTAGACTCAGAGGAGAACGACCATATGGTGCCCGAGGCAGCAATAGACCCTTGGAGACAAGTCGGCTGGAGGCCGATGTATTGAATCTCGACGCAATTTGAATGTTCCATCGTCATTAGGTGGCCCTGAACGTTACAATTAACTATCAGTTTTGCGTCGGGTTCGAAAATCTAGACTCTCAGGAGAACGATCATAAGGTGCCCGAGGCAGCAAAAGACCCTTAAAGTCAAGTCGGCAGAAGAACGATGTATTGGATCGCGACGCAATTTGTGTGTTCCATCGTCATTAGGAGGCCCTGAACGTTACAATTAACTATCAGTTTCGCGTCGGATTAGAAAATCTAGACTCACAGGAGAACGAACATAAGGTGCCCGAGGCTCCAATAGACCCTTGGAGACAAGTCGGCTGGAGGACGATGGATTGTATCTCAACGCAATTTGAGTGCTCTAACGTCATTAGGAGGTGCTGAACGTTACAATTCACTATCATTTTTGCGTCGGATTCGAAAATCTAGACTCACAGGAGAAGATTCATATGGTGCCCGAGACAGCAATGTCCCCTTGGAGACAAGTCGGCTGGAGGCCGATGTATTGAATCTCGACGCAATATGAGTGTTCCATCGTCATTACGAGGCACTGAACGTTGCAATTAACAATCAGTTTAGCGTCGGATTCGAAAATCTACTCACATATGGTGCCCGAGACAGCAATATCCCCTTTATATACAAGTCGGCTGGAGGACGATATATTGATTCTCGATGCAATTTGAGTGTTCCATCGTCATTAGGACGCCCTGAACGTTACAACTAACTATCATTTTAGCGTCGGATTCGAAAATCTACTCACAGGAGAAGGATCAAATGGTGACCGAGACAGCAGGATATAAGTCGGCCGGAGGACGATATATTGAATCTCGACGCAAATTGAGTGTTCCATCATCATTATTAGGCCCTGAACGTTACAATTAATAATGTTTTGCGTCGGATTAGAAAATCTAGACTCACAGGAGAACGACCATATATTGCCCGAGGCAGCAATAGACCCTTGGAGACAAGTCGGCTGGAGGACGATGTATCGGATCGCGACGCAATTTGAGTGTTCCATCGTCATTAGGAGGCCCTGAACGTTACAATTAACTATCAGTTTTGCGTCGGAGTCGAAAATATAGACTTACTGGAGACGGACCTTAAGGTGCCCGAGGCAGCAATATACCCTTGGAGACCTGTCAGCTGGAGGACGATGTATTGAATCTTGACGCAATTTGAGTGTTCCATCGTTATTAGGAGGCCCTGAAGGCTACAATTAACTATCAGTTCTGCGTCGGATTTGAAAATCTAGACTCACAGGAGACGGACCATATGGTGCCCGAGACAGCAATATCCCCTTATATACAAGTCGGCTGGAGGACGATTTATTGAATCTCGACGCAATTTGAGTGTTCCATCGTCATTAGGAGGCCCTGAACGTTACAATTAACTATCAGTTTTGCGTGGGATTAGAAAATCTACACTCACAGGAGAACGATCATAAGGTGCTCGAGGCTGCAATAGACCCTTTGTAGACAAGTCGGCTGAAGGACAATGTATTGAAACTCGACGCAATTTGAGTGTTCCATCGTCATTAGGAGGCCCTGAACGTTGCAATTAACTATCAGTTCTGCGTCGGATTCGAAAATCTAGACTCACAGGAGACGACCATAAGGTGCCCGAGGCAGCATTAGACCATTGGAGACAAGTCGGCTGAAGGACGATGTATTGAATCTCGACGGTATTTGAGTGTTCCATCGTCATTAGGAGGTCCTGAGCGTTACAATTAACGATCAGTTTAGCGTCGGATTCGAAAATCTACTCACAGGAGAAGGATCATATGGTGCCCGAGACGGCAATATCTCCTGGATACAAGTCGGCCGGAGGACGATAAATTCAATCCCGATGCAATTTGAGTGTTCCATCGTCATTATTAGGCCCTGAACGTTACAATTAATAATCAGTTTTTGGTCGGATTAGAAAATCTAGACTCACAGGAGAACGACCATAAATTGCCCCAGGCAGCAATAGACCCTTGGAGACAAGTCGGCTGGAGGTCGATGTATTGGATCGCGACGCAATTTGAGTGTTCCATCGTAAGTAGGAGGCCCTGAACTTACAATTAACAATCAGTTTTGTGTCGGATTAGTAATTCTAGACTCACAGGAGAACGAACATATGGTGCCCGAGGCAGCAATAGACCCTTGGAGATAAGTCGGCTGGAGGACGATGGATGGATTGCGACGCAATTTGAGTGTTCCATCGTCATTAGGAGGCCCTGAATATTACAATTAACTATCAGTTTTTCGTTGGATTCGAAAATCTAGACTCACTGGAGACTGACCATAAGGTGCCCGAGGCAGCAATATCCCCTTGGACACCAGTCCGCTGGAGGACGATGTATTGAATCGCGACGCAATTTCAATGTTCCATCGTCATTAGGAGGCCCTGAATGTTACAATTAAATATCAGTTTCGCGTCAGATTCGAAAATCCTGACTCACAAGAGACGGACCAACTGGAGTCCGATGCAGCAATATCCCCTTGTAGACAAGTCGGCTGGAGGTCGATGTATTGACACTCGACGCAATTTGAGTGTTCCCTCGTCATTAGGAGGCGCTGAACGTTACAATCAACTATCATTTTTGCGTCGGATTCGAAAATTTAGACTCACAGGAGACGGACCATATGGTGCCCGAGGCTGCAATATCCCCTTGGAGTTAAGTCAGCTGGAGGCCGATGTATTGAATCTCAACGTAATTTGAGTGTTCCATCGTCATTAGGAATCCCTGAACTTACAATTAACTATCAGTTTTGCGTCGGATTAGTAAACCTGACAGGAGAACGACCATATGGTGCCCGAGGCAGAAATAGATCCTTGGAGACAAGTCGGCTGGAGGCCGATGTATTGAATCTCGACGCAATTTGAATGTTCCATCGTCATTAGGTGGCCCTGAACGTTACAATTAACTATCAGTTTTGCGTCGGATTCGAAAATCTTGACTTACTGGAGGCGGACCATCAGGTGCGCGAGGCCGCATTATCCCCTTGGAGACCAGTCGGCTGAAGGCCGATGTACTGAATCTCGACACAATTTGAGTGTTCCATCGTCAATAGGTGGCCCTGAACGTTACAATTAACTATCAGTTTTGCGTCGGGTTCGAAAATATAGACTCACAGGGGAACGACCATATGGTGCCCGAGGCAGCAATAGACACTTGGAGACAAGTCGGCTGGAGGACGATGGATGGATTGCCACGCAATTTTAGTGTTCCATCGTCATTAGGAGGCCCTGTATATAACAATTAACTGTCGGTTTTTCGTCGGATTCGAAAATCTAGACTCACTGGAGACTGACCATAAGGTACCCGAGGCAGCAATATCCCCTTGGACACCAGTCCGCTGGAGGAAGATGTATTGAATCGCGACGCAATTTGAATGTTCCATCGTCATTAGGAGTCCCTGAATGTTCCAATTAAATATCAGTTTCGCGTCAGTTTCGAAAATCCCGACTCACAGGAGACGGACCACATAGAGCCCGATGCAGCAATATCCCCTTGTAGACAAGTCGGCTGGAGGTCGATGTATAGACACTCGACACAATTTGAGTGTTCCATCGTCATTAGGAGGCGCTGAACGTTACAATTAACTATCAGTTTAGCGTCGGATTCGAAAATCTACTTACAGGGGAAGGTACAAATGGTGCCCGAGACAACAATATCCCCTTGGATACAAGTCGGCTGGAGGACGATATATTGAATCTCGACGCAATTTGAGTGTTCCATCGTCATTAGCAGGCGTTGAACTTACAATTAACAATCAGTTTTGCGTCGGATTAGTAAATCTCACAGGAGAACGACCATATGGTGCCCGAGGCAGCAATACATCCTTGGAGACAAGTCGGCTGGAGGCCGATGTATTGAATCTCGACGCAATTTTAATGTTCCATCGTCATTAGGTGGGCCTGAACGTTACAATTAACTATCATTTTTGCGTCGGGTTCGAAAAGCTAGACTCACAGGAGAACGATCATAAGGTGCCCGAGGCAGCAAAAGACCCTTCAAGTCAGGTCGGCAGAAGAACGATGTATTGGATCGCGACGCAATTTGAGTGTTCCATCGTCATTAGGAGGCCCTGAACGTTGCAATTAACTATCAGTTCTGCGTCGGATTCGAAAATCTAGACTCACAGGAGACGACCATAAGGTGCCCGAGGCAGCATTAGACCATTGGAGACAAGTCGGCTGAAGGACGATGTATTGAATCTCGACGGTATTTGAGTGTTCCATCGTCATTAGGAGGTCCTGAGCGTTACAATTAACGATCAGTTTAGCGTCGGATTCGAAAATCTACTCACAGGAGAAGGATCATATGGTGCCCGAGACGGCAATATCTCCTGGATACAAGTCGGCCGGAGGACGATAAATTCAATCCCGATGCAATTTGAGTGTTCCATCGTCATTATTAGGCCCTGAACGTTACAATTAATAATCAGTTTTTGGTCGGATTAGAAAATCTAGACTCACAGGAGAACGACCATAAATTGCCCCAGGCAGCAATAGACCCTTGGAGACAAGTCGGCTGGAGGTCGATGTATTGGATCGCGACGCAATTTGAGTGTTCCATCGTAAGTAGGAGGCCCTGAACTTACAATTAACAATCAGTTTTGTGTCGGATTAGTAATTCTAGACTCACAGGAGAACGAACATATGGTGCCCGAGGCAGCAATAGACCCTTGGAGATAAGTCGGCTGGAGGACGATGGATGGATTGCGACGCAATTTGAGTGTTCCATCGTCATTAGGAGGCCCTGAATATTACAATTAACTATCAGTTTTTCGTTGGATTCGAAAATCTAGACTCACTGGAGACTGACCATAAGGTGCCCGAGGCAGCAATATCCCCTTGGACACCAGTCCGCTGGAGGACGATGTATTGAATCGCGACGCAATTTCAATGTTCCATCGTCATTAGGAGGCCCTGAATGTTACAATTAAATATCAGTTTCGCGTCAGATTCGAAAATCCTGACTCACAAGAGACGGACCAACTGGAGTCCGATGCAGCAATATCCCCTTGTAGACAAGTCGGCTGGAGGTCGATGTATTGACACTCGACGCAATTTGAGTGTTCCCTCGTCATTAGGAGGCGCTGAACGTTACAATCAACTATCATTTTTGCGTCGGATTCGAAAATTTAGACTCACAGGAGACGGACCATATGGTGCCCGAGGCTGCAATATCCCCTTGGAGTTAAGTCAGCTGGAGGCCGATGTATTGAATCTCAACGTAATTTGAGTGTTCCATCGTCATTAGGAATCCCTGAACTTACAATTAACTATCAGTTTTGCGTCGGATTAGTAAACCTGACAGGAGAACGACCATATGGTGCCCGAGGCAGAAATAGATCCTTGGAGACAAGTCGGCTGGAGGCCGATGTATTGAATCTCGACGCAATTTGAATGTTCCATCGTCATTAGGTGGCCTTGAACGTTACAATTAACTATCAGTTTTGCGTCGGATTCGAAAATCTTGACTTACTGGAGGCGGACCATCAGGTGCGCGAGGCCGCATTATCCCCTTGGAGACCAGTCGGCTGAAGGCCGATGTACTGAATCTCGACACAATTTGAGTGTTCCATCGTCAATAGGTGGCCCTGAACGTTACAATTAACTATCAGTTTTGCGTCGGGTTCGAAAATATAGACTCACAGGGGAACGACCATATGGTGCCCGAGGCAGCAATAGACACTTGGAGACAAGTCGGCTGGAGGACGATGGATGGATTGCCACGCAATTTTAGTGTTCCATCGTCATTAGGAGGCCCTGTATATAACAATTAACTGTCGGTTTTTCGTCGGATTCGAAAATCTAGACTCACTGGAGACTGACCATAAGGTACCCGAGGCAGCAATATCCCCTTGGACACCAGTCCGCTGGAGGAAGATGTATTGAATCGCGACGCAATTTGAATGTTCCATCGTCATTAGGAGTCCCTGAATGTTCCAATTAAATATCAGTTTCGCGTCAGTTTCGAAAATCCCGACTCACAGGAGACGGACCACATAGAGCCCGATGCAGCAATATCCCCTTGTAGACAAGTCGGCTGGAGGTCGATGTATAGACACTCGACACAATTTGAGTGTTCCATCGTCATTAGGAGGCGCTGAACGTTACAATTAACTATCAGTTTAGCGTCGGATTCGAAAATCTACTTACAGGGGAAGGTACAAATGGTGCCCGAGACAACAATATCCCCTTGGATACAAGTCGGCTGGAGGACGATATATTGAATCTCGACGCAATTTGAGTGTTCCATCGTCATTAGCAGGCGTTGAACTTACAATTAACAATCAGTTTTGCGTCGGATTAGTAAATCTCACAGGAGAACGACCATATGGTGCCCGAGGCAGCAATACATCCTTGGAGACAAGTCGGCTGGAGGCCGATGTATTGAATCTCGACGCAATTTTAATGTTCCATCGTCATTAGGTGGGCCTGAACGTTACAATTAACTATCATTTTTGCGTCGGGTTCGAAAAGCTAGACTCACAGGAGAACGATCATAAGGTGCCCGAGGCAGCAAAAGACCCTTCAAGTCAGGTCGGCAGAAGAACGATGTATTGGATCGCGACGCAATTTGAGTGTTCCATCGTCATTAGGAGGCGCTGAACGTTGCAATTAACTATCAGTTCTGCGTCGGATTCGAAAATCTAGTCTCACAGGAGAACGACCATAAATTGCCCGAGGCAGCAATAGACCCTTGGGGACAAGTCGGCTGGAGGACGATGTATTGGATCGCGACGCAATTTGAGTGTTCCATCGTAACTAGGAGGCCCTGAACTTACAATTAACAATCAATTTTGCGTCGGATTAGTAAATCTAGACTCACAGGAGAACGTCCATATGGTGCCCGAGGCAGCGTCAGACCATTGGAGACAAGTCGGCTGGAGTGTTCCATCGTCATTAGGATGCGCTGAACGTTAGAATTAAATATCAGTTCCGCGTCGGATTCGAAAATCCCGACTCACAGGAGACTAACCACATGGAGCCCGAGGCAACAATATCCCCTTGTAGACAAGACGGTTGGAGGTCGATGTTTTGACTCTCGACGCAATTTGACTGTTTCATCGTCATTAGGAGGCCCTGAACGTTACAATTAACTATCTGTTTCGCGTCGGATTCAAAAATCTAGACTCACAGGAGACGGACCATTTGGTGCCCGAGGCAGCAATATCTCTTTCTAGACAAGTCGGCTGGAGGACGATGTATTGTATCTCGACGCAATTTGAGTGTTCCATCGTCATTAGGTGGGCCTGAACTTTACAATTAACTATCAGTTTTGCGTCGGCTTCGAAAATCTAGACTCACAGGATAACGACCATAAGGTACCGAGGCAGCAATAGACCCTTGGAGACAAGTCGGCTGAAGGACGATGTATTGAATCTCGACGCAGTTTGAGTGTTCCATCGTCATTAGGAGGCCCTGAACGTTACAATTAACAATCAGTTTTGCGTCGGATTAGAAAATCTAGACTCACAGGAGAACGACCGTAAGGTGCTCGAAGCTGCATTAGACCCTTTCAAGACAAGTCGGCTGAAGGACGATGTATTGAATCTCGACGCAATTTGAGTGTTCCATCGTCATTAGGAGGCCCTGAACGTTACAATTAACTATCAGTTCTGCGTCGGCTTCGAAAATCTAGACTCACAGGAGAACAACCATAAGGTGCCCGAGGCAGCAATAGACCCTTGGAGACAAGTCGGCAGAAGGGCGATGTATTGAATCTCGACGGTATTTGAGTGTTCCATCGTCATTAGGAGGCCCTGAACTTACAACTAACAATCAGTTTTGCGTCGGATTAGAAAATCTAGACTCACAGGAGACGGACCATATATTGCCCGAGGCAGCGATAGACCCTTGGAGACAAGTCGGCTGGAGGACGATGTATTGGATCGCGACGCAATTTGAGTGTTCCATCGTAACTAGGAGGTCCTGAACTTACAATTAACAATCAGTTTTGCGTCGGATTAGTAAATCTAGACTCACAGGAGAACGACCATATGGTGTCGGAGGCAGCGTCAGACCATTGGAGACAAGTCAGCTGGAGGCCTATGTATTGAATCTCAACGCAATTTGAGTGTTCCATCGTCATTAGGAGGCCCTGAAGGCTACAATTAACTATCAGTTGTGCGTCGGATTTGAAAATCTAGACTCACAGGAGACGGACCATTTGGTGCCCGAGACAGCAATATCCCGTTATATACAAGTCGGCTGGAGGACGATATATTGAATCTCGATGCAATTTGAGTGTTCCATCGTCATTAGGAGGCCCTGAACTTACAATTAACAATCAGTTTTGCGTCGGATTAGTAAATCTAGACTCAGAGGAGAACGACCATATGGTGCCCGAGGCTGCAATAGACCCTTGGAGACAAGTCGGCTGGAGGCCGATGTATTGAATCTCGACGCAATTTGAATGTTCCATCGTCATTAGGTGGCCCTGAACGTTACAATTAACTATCAGTTTTGCGTCGGGTTCGAAAATCTAGACTCACAGGAGAACGATCATAAGGTGCCCGAGGCCGCTAAAGACCCTTAATGTCAAGTCGGCAGAAGAACGATGTATTGGATCGCGACGCAATTTGAGTGTTCCATCGTCATTAGAAGGCCCTGAACGTTACAATTAACTATCAGTTTTGCGTCGGATTCGAAAATCTTGACTTACTGGAGGCGGACCATCAGGTGCGCGACGCCGCATTATAACCTTGGAGACCAGTCCGCTGGAGGACGATGTATTGAATCGCGACGCAATTTGAGTGTTCCATCGTCATTAGGTGGCCCTGAACCTTACAATTAACTATCAGTTTTGCGTCGGATTAGAAAATCTAGACTCACAGGAGAACGACCATAAGGTGCTCGAGGCTGCAATGGACCCTTTCTAGACAAGTCGGCTGAAGGACGATGTATTGAATCTCGACGCAATTTGAGTGTTCCATCGTCATTAGGAGGCCCTGAACGTTGCAATTAACTATCAGTTCTGCGTCGGATTCGAAAATCTAGACTCACAGGAGATCGACCATAAGGTGCCCGAGGCAGCATGAGACCCTTGGAGACAAGTCGGCTGAAGGACGATGTATTGAATCTCGACGGTATTTGAGTGTTCCATCGTCATTAGGAGGCCCTGAGCGTTACAATTAACTATCATTTTAGCGTCGGATTCGAAAATCTAGACACACAGGAGAAGGTTCATACGGTGCCCGAGACAGCAATATCCCCTTGGAGACAAGTCGGCTGAAGGCCGATGTACTGAATCTCGACACAATTTGAGTGTTCCATCGTCAATAGGTGGCCCTGAACGTTACAATTCACTATCATTTTTGCGTCGGATTCGAAAATCTAGACTCACAGGAGGAGGATCAAATGGTGACCGAGACAGCAATATCCCCTTGGAGACAAGTCGGCTGAAGGCCGATGTACTGAATCTCGACGCGATTTGAGTGTTCCATCGTCATTAGGTGGCCCTGAACGTTGCAATTAACTATCAGTTTTGCGTCGGGTTCGAAAATCTAGACTCACAACAGAACGACCATATATTGCCCGAGTCAGCAATAGACCCTTGGAGACAAGTCGGCTGGAGGCCGATGTATTGAATCTCGACGCAATTTGAATGTTCATCGTCATTAGGTGGCCCTGAACGTTACAATTAACTATCAGTTTTGCGTCGGGTTCGAAAATATAGACTCACAGGGGAACGACCATATGGTGCCCGAGGCAGCAATAGACACTTGGAGACAAGTCGGCTGGAGGACGATGGATGGATTGCCACGCAATTTTAGTGTTCCATCGTCATTAGGAGGCCCTGAATATAACAATTAACTGTCGGTTTTTCGTCGGATTCGAAATTCTAGACTCACTGGAGACTGACCATAAGGTGCCCGAGGCAGCAATATCCCCTTGGACACCAGTCCGCTGGAGGACGATGTATTGAATCGCGACGCAATTTGAATGTTCCATCGTCATTAGGAGGCCATGAATGTACCAATTAAATATCAGTTTCGCGTCAGTTTCGAAAATCCCGACTCACAGGAGACGGACCACATAGAGCCCGATGCAGCAATATCCCCTTGTAGACAAGTCGGCTGGAGGTCGATGTATAGACACTCGACGCAATTTGAGTGTTCCATCATCATTAGGAGGCGCTGAACGTTACAATTAACTATCAGTTTAGCGTCGGATTCGAAAATCTACTTACAGGGGAAGATACAAATGGTGCCCGAGACAACAATATCCCCTTGGATACAGGTCGGCTGGAGGACGATATATTGAATCTCGACGCAATTTGAGTGTTCCATCGTCATTAGGAGGCGTTGAACTTACAATTAACAATCAGTTTTGCGTCGGATTAGTAAATCTCACAGGAGAACGACCATATGGTGCCCGAGGCAGCAATAGATCCTTGGAGACAAGTCGGCTGGAGGCCGATGTATTGAATCTCGACGCAATTTTAATGTTTCATCGTCATTAGGTGGGCCTGAACATTACAATTAACTATCAGTTTTGTGTCGGATTCGAAAATCTAGACTCACAGGAGAACGACCATAAGGTGCCGAGGCAGCAATAGACCCTTGGAGACAAGTCGGCTGAAGGACGATGTATTGAATCTCAACGCAATTTGAGTGTTCCATCGTCATTAGAAGGCCCTGAACGTTACAATTAACAATCAGTTTTGCGTCGGATTCGAAAATCTAGACTCACAGGAGAACGACCATAAGGTGCTCGAGGCTGCAATAGACCCTTTCTAGACAAGTCGGCTGAAGGACGATGTATTGAATCTCGACGCAATTTGAGTGTTCCATCGTCATTAGGAGGCCCTGAACGTTACAATTAACTATCAGTTCTGCGTCGGATTCGAAAATCTAGACTCACAGGAGAACGACCATAAGGTGCCCGAGGCAGCAATAGACCCTTGGAGACAAGTCGGCCGGAGGACGATATATTGAATCTCGACGCAATTATAGTGTTCCATCGTCATTATTAGGCCCTGAACGTTACAATTACTAATCAGTTTTGCGTCGGATTAGAAAATCTAGACTCACAGGAGAACGACCATATATTGCCCGAGGCAGCAAAAGACCCTTGGAGACAAGTCGGCTGGAGGACGGTGTATTGGATCGCGACGCAATTTGAGTGCTCCATCGTCATTAGGATGCGCTGAACTTTACAATTAACTATCAGTTCCGCGTCGGATTCGAAAATTCCGACTCACAGAAGACGAACCACATGGAGCCCGAGGCAGCAATTTCCCCTTGTAGACAAGTCGGCTGGAGGTCGATGTATTGACTCTCGACGCAATTTGAGTGTTCCATCGTCATTAGGAGGCGCTGAACGTTACAATTAACTATCATTTTTGCGTCGGGTTCGAAAAGCTAGACTCACAGGAGAACGATCATAAGGTGCCCGAGGCAGCAAAAGACCCTTAAAGGCAGGTCGGCAGAAGAACGATGTATTGGATCGCGACGCAATTTGAGTGTTCCATCGTCATTAGGAGGCGCTGAACGTTAGAATTAACTATCAGTTCCGCGTCGGATTCGAAAATCCCGACTCACAGAAGACGAACCACATGGAGCCCGAGGCAGCAGTTTCCCCTTGTAGACAAGTCGGCTGGATGTCGATGTATTGACTCTCGACGCAATTTGACTGTTCCATCGTCATTAGGAGGCCCTGAACGTTACAATTAACTATCTGTTTCGCATCGGATTCAAAAATCTAAACTCACAGGAGACGGACCATTTGGTGCCCGAGGCAGCAATATCTCCTTCTAGACAAGTCGGCTGGAGGACGATGTATTGTATCTCGACGCAATTTGAGTGTTCCATCGTCATTAGGTGGGCCTGAACGTTACAATTAACTATCAGTTTTGCGTCGGATTCGAAAATCTAGACTCACAGGATAACGACCATAAGGTACCGAGGCAGCAATAGACCCTTGGAGACAAGTCGGCTGAAGGACTATGTATTGAATCTCGACGCAGTTTGAGTGTTCCATCGTCATTAGGTGGCCCTGAACGTTACAATTAACAATCAGTTTTGCGTCGGATTAGAAAATCTAGACTCACAGGAGAACGACCGTAAGGTGCTCGAAGCTGCAATAGACCCTTTCAAGACAAGTCGGCTGAAGGACGATGTATTGAATCTCGACGCAATTTGAGTGTTCCATCGTCATTAGGAGGCCCTGAACGTTACAATTAACTATCAGTTCTGCGTCGGCTTCGAAAATCTAGACTCACAGGAGAACGACCATAAGGTGCCCGAGGCAGCAATAGACCCTTGGAGACAAGTCGGCAGAAGGGCGATGTATTGAATCTCGACGGTATTTGGGTGTTCCATCGTCATTAGGAGGCCCTGAACTTACAACTAACAATCAGTTTCGCGTCGGATTAGAAAATCTAGACTCACAGGAGACGGACCATATATTGCCCGAGGCAGCGATAGACCCTTGGAGACAAGTCGGCTGGAGGACGATGTATTGGATCGCGACGCAATTTGAGTGTTCCATCGTAACTAGGAGGTCCTGAACTTACAATTAACAATCAGTTTTGCGTCGGATTAGTAAATCTAGACTCACAGGAGAACGACCATATGGTGTCGGAGGCAGAGTCAGACCATTGGAGACAAGTCGGCTGGAGGCCTATGTATTGAATCTCAACGCAATTTGAGTGTTCCATCGTCATTAGGATGCGCTGAACTTTACAATTAACTATCAGTTCCGCGTCGGTTTTGAAAATCCCGACTCACAGGAGACGAACCACATGGAGCCCGAGGCAGTAATATCCCCTTGTAGACAAGTCGGCTGGAGGTCGATGTATTGACTCTCGACGCAATTTGAGTGTTCCATCGTCTTAGGAGGCGCTGAACGTTACAATTAACTATCATTTTTGCGTCGGATTCGAAAATCTAGACTCACAGGAGAAGGACCATATGGTGCCCGAGGCAGCAATATACCCTTGGAGGTAAGTCGGCTGGTGGCCGATGTATTGAATCTCGACGCAATTTGAGTGTTCCATCGTCATTAGGAGGCCCTGAAGGCTACAATTAACTATCAGTTGTGCGTCGGATTTGAAAATCTAGACTCACAGGAGACGGACCATCTGGTGCCCGAGACAGCAATATCCCGTTATATACAAGTCGGCTGGAGGACGATATATTGAATCTCGATGCAATTTGAGTGGTCCATCGTCATTAGGAGGCCCTGAACTTACAATTAACAATCAGTTCTGCGTCGGCTTCGAAAATCTAGACTCACAGGAGAACAACCATAAGGTGCCCGAGGCAGCAATAGACCCTTGGAGACAAGTCGGCAGAAGGGCGATGTATTGAATCTCGACGGTATTTGAGTGTTCCATCGTCATTAGGAGGCCCTGAACTTACAACTAACAATCAGTTTTGCGTCGGATTAGAAAATCTAGACTCACAGGAGACGGACCATATATTGCCCGAGGCAGCGATAGACCCTTGGAGACAAGTCGGCTGGAGGACGATGTATTGGATCGCGACGCAATTTGAGTGTTCCATCGTAACTAGGAGGTCCTGAACTTACAATTAACAATCAGTTTTGCGTCGGATTAGTAAATCTAGACTCACAGGAGAACGACCATATGGTGTCGGAGGCAGCGTCAGACCATTGGAGACAAGTCAGCTGGAGGCCTATGTATTGAATCTCAATGCAATTTGAGTGTTCCATCGTCATTAGGAGGCCCTGAAGGCTACAATTAACTATCAGTTGTGCGTCGGATTAGAAAATCTAGACTCACAGGAGAACGACCATAAGGTGCTCGAGGCTGCAATGGACCCTTTCTAGACAAGTCGGCTGAAGGACGATGTATTGAATCTCGACGCAAATTGAGTGTTCCATCGTCATTAGGAGGCCCTGAACGTTGCAATTAACTATCAGTTCTGCGTCGGATTCGAAAATCTAGACTCACAGGAGAACGACCATAAGGTGCCCGAGGCAGCATTAGACCCTTGGAGACAAGTCGGCTGAAGGACGATGTATTGAATCTCGACGGTATTTGAGTGTTCCATCGTCATTAGGAGGCCCTGAACGTTACAATTAACTATCATTTTAGCGTCGGGTTCGAAAATATAGACTCACAGGGGAACGACCATATGGTGCCCGAGGCAGCAATAGACACTTGGAGACAAGTCGGCTGGAGGACGATGGATGGATTGCCACGCAATTTTAGTGTTCCATCGTCATTAGGAGGCCCTGTATATAACAATTAACTGTCGGTTTTTCGTCGGATTCGAAAATCTAGACTCACTGGAGACTGACCATAAGGTGCCCGAGGCAGCAATATCCCCTTGGACACCAGTCCGCTGGAGGACGATGTATTGAATCGCGACGCAATTTGAATGTTCCATCGTCAATAGGAGGCCCTGAATGTTACAATTAAATATCAGTTTCGCGTCAGTTTCGAAAATCCCGACTCACAGGAGACGGACCACATAGAGCCCGATGCAGCAATATCCCCTTGTAGACAAGTCGGCTGGAGGTCGATGTATAGACACTCGACACAATTTGAGTGTTCCATCGTCATTAGGAGGCGCTGATCGTTACAATTAACTATCAGTTTAGCGTCGGATTCGAAAATCTACTTACAGGGGAAGGTACAAATGGTGCCCGAGACAACATTATCCCCTTGGATACAAGTCGGCTGGAGGACGATATATTGAATCTCGACGCAATTTGAGTGTTCCATCGTCATTAGCAGGCGTTGAACTTACAATTAACAATCAGTTTTGCGTCGGATTAGTAAATCGCACAGGAGAACGACCATATGGTGCCCGAGGCAGCAATAGATCCTTGGAGACAAGTCGGCTGGAGGCCGATGTATTGAATCTCGACGCAATTTTAATGTTCCATCGTCATTAGGTGGGCCTGAACGTTACAATTAACTATCAGTTTTGTGTCGGATTCGAAAATCTAGACTCACAGGATAACGACCATAAGGTACCGAGGCAGCAATAGACCCTTGGAGACAAGTCGGCTGAAGGACGATGTATTGAATCTCGACGCAGTTTGAGTGTTCCATCGTCATTAGGAGGCCCTGAACGTTACAATTAACAATCAGTTTTGCGTCGGATTAGAAAATCTAGACTCACAGGAGAACGACCGTAAGGTGCTCGAAGCTGCATTAGACCCTTTCAAGACAAGTCGGCTGAAGGACGATGTATTGAATCTCGACGCAATTTGAGTGTTCCATCGTCATTAGGAGGCCCTGAACGTTACAATTAACTATCAGTTCTGCGTCGGCTTCGAAAATCTAGACTCACAGGAGAACGACCATAAGGTGCCCGAGGCAGCAATAGACCCTTGGAGACAAGTCGGCAGAAGGGCGATGTATTGAATCTCGACGGTATTTGAGTGTTCCATCGTCATTAGGAGGCCCTGAAGGCTACAATTAACTATCAGTTATGCGTCGGATTTGAAAATCTAGACTCACAGGAGACGGACCATTTGGTGCCCGAGACAGCAATATCCCGTTATATACAAGTCGGCTGGAGGACGATATATTGAATCTCGATGCAATTTGAGTGTTCCATCGTCATTAGAAGCCCCTGAACGTTACAATTAACTATCAGTTTTGCGTCGGATTCGAAAATCTTGACTTACTGGAGGCGGACCATCAGGTGCGCGAGGCCGCATTATCCCCTTGGAGACCAGTCCGCTGGAGGACGATGTATTGAATCGCGACGCAATTTGAGTGTTCCATCGTCATTAGGAGGCCCTGAACGTTACAATTAACTATCAGTTTTGCGTCGGATTAGAAAATCTAGACTCACAGGAGAACGACCATAAGGTGCTCGAGGCTGCAATGGACCCTTTCTAGACAAGTCGGCTGAAGGACGATGTATTGAATCTCGACGCAATTTGAGTGTTCCATCGTCATTAGGAGGCCCTGAACGTTGCAATTAACTATCAGTTCTGCGTCGGATTCGAAAATCTAGACTCACAGGAGATCGACCATAAGGTGCCCGAGGCAGCATGAGACCCTTGGAGACAAGTCGGCTGAAGGACGATGTATTGAATCTCGACGCAATTTGAGTGTTCCATTGTCATTAGGAGGCCCTGAACGTTACAATTAACTATCAGTTCTGCGTCGGATTCGAAAATCTAGACTCACAGGAGAACGACCATAAGGTGCCCGAGGCAGCAATAGACCCTTGGAGACAAGTCGGCAGAAGAACGATGTATTGAATCTCGACGGTATTTGAGTGTTCCATCGTCATTAGGAGGCCTGAACGTTACAATTAACTATCATTTTAGCGTCGGATTCGAAAATCTACTCAGAGGAGAAGGATCACATTGTGCCCGAGACAGCAATATCCCCTGGATACAAGTCGGCCGGAGGACGATATATTGAATCTCGACGCAATTATAGTGTTCCATCGTCATTATTAGGCCCTGAACGTTACAATTACTAATCAGTTTTGCGTCGGATTAGAAAATCTAGACTCACAGGAGAACGACCATATATTGCCCGAGGCAGCAATAGACCCTTGGAGACAAGTCGGCTGGAGGACGATGTATTGGATCGCGACGCAATTTGAGTGCTCCATCGTCATTAGGATGCGCTGAACTTTACAATTAACTATCAGTTCCGCGTCGGATTCGAAAATCCCGACTCACAGAAGACGAACCACATGGAGCCCGAGGCAGCAATTTCCCCTTGTAGACAAGTCGGCTGGAGGTCGATGTATTGACTCTCGACGCAATTTGAGTGTTCCATCGTCATTAGGAGGCGCTGAACGTTACAATTAACTATCATTTTTGCGTCGGGTTCGAAAAGCTAGACTCACAGGAGAACGATCATAAGGTGCCCGAGGCAGCAAAAGACCCTTAAAGTCAGGTCGGCAGAAGAACGATGTATTGGATCGCGACGCAATTTGAGTGTTCCATCGTAACTAGGAGGCCCTGAACTTACAATTAACAATCAATTTTGCGTCGGATTAGTAAATCTAGACTCACAGGAGAACGACCATATGGTGCCCGAGGCAGCGTCAGACCATTGGAGACAAGTCGACTGGAGTGTTCCATCGTCATTAGGATGCGCTGAACGTTAGAATTAAATATCAGTTCCGCGTCGGATTCGAAAATCCCGACTCACAGGAGACTAACCACATGGAGCCCGAGGCAGCAATATCCCCTTGTAGACAAGACGGTTGGAGGTCGATGTTTTGACTCTCGACGCAATTTGACTGTTCCATCGTCATTAGGAGGCCCTGAACGTTACAATTAACTATCTGTTTCGCGTCGGATTCAAAAATCTAGACTCACAGGAGACGGACCATTTGGTGCCCGAGGCAGCAATATCTCCTTCTAGACAAGTCGGCTGGAGGACGATGTATTGTATCTCGACGCAATTTGAGTGTTCCATCGTCATTAGGTGGGCCTGAACTTTACAATTAACTATCAGTTTTGCGTCGGATTCGAAAATCTAGACTCACAGGATAACGACCATAAGGTACCGAGGCAGCAATAGACCCTTGGAGACAAGTCGGCTGAAGGACGATGTATTGAATCTCGACGCAGTTTGAGTGTTCCATCGTCATTAGGAGGCCCTGAACGTTACAATTAACAATCAGTTTTGCGTCGGATTAGAAAATCTAGACTCACAGGAGAACGACCGTAAGGTGCTCGAAGCTGCATTAGACCCTTTCAAGACAAGTCGGCTGAAGGACGATGTATTGAATCTCGACGCAATTTGAGTGTTCCATCGTCATTAGGAGGCCCTGAACGTTACAATTAACTATCAGTTCTGCGTCGGCTTCGAAAATCTAGACTCACAGGAGAACGACCATAAGGTGCCCGAGGCAGCAATAGACCCTTGGAGACAAGTCGGCAGAAGGGCGATGTATTGAATCTCGACGGTATTTGAGTGTTCCATCGTCATTAGGAGGCCCTGAAGGCTACAATTAACTATCAGTTGTGCGTCGGATTTGAAAATCTAGACTCACAGGAGACGGACCATTTGGTGCCCGAGACAGCAATATCCCGTTATATACAAGTCGGCTGGAGGACGATATATTGAATCTCGATGCAATTTGAGTGTTCCATCGTCATTAGAAGGCCCTGAACGTTACAATTAACTATCAGTTTTGCGTCGGATTCGAAAATCTTGACTTACTGGAGGCGGACCATCAGGTGCGCGAGGCCGCATTATCCCCTTGGAGACCAGTCCGCTGGAGGACGATGTATTGAATCGCGACGCAATTTGAGTGTTCCATCGTCATTAGGAGGCCCTGAACGTTACAATTAACTATCAGTTTTGCGTCGGATTAGAAAATCTAGACTCACAGGAGAACGACCATAAGGTGCTCGAGGCTGCAATGGACCCTTTCTAGACAAGTCGGCTGAAGGACGATGTATTGAATCTCGACGCAATTTGAGTGTTCCATCGTCATTAGGAGGCCCTGAACGTTGCAATTAACTATCAGTTCTGCGTCGGATTCGAAAATCTAGACTCACAGGAGATCGACCATAAGGTGCCCGAGGCAGCATGAGACCCTTGGAGACAAGTCGGCTGAAGGACGATGTATTGAATCTCGACGGTATTTGAGTGTTCCATCGTCATTAGGAGGCCCTGAGCGATACAATTAACTATCATTTTAGCGTCGGATTCGAAAATCTAGACTCACAGGAGATGGTTCATACGGTGCCCGAGACAGCAATATCCCCTTGGAGACAAGTCGGATGAAGGCCGATGTAATGAATCTCGACACAATTTGAGTGTTCCATCGTCAATAGGTGGCCCTGAACGTTACAATTAACTATCAGTTTTGCGTCGGGTTCGAAAATATAGACTCACAGGGGAACGACCATATGGTGCCCGAGGCAGCAATAGACACTTGGAGACAAGTCGGCTGGAGGACGATGGATGGATTGCCACGCAATTTTAGTGTTCCATCGTCATTAGGAGGCCCTGAATATAACAATTAACTGTCGGTTTTTCGTCGGATTCGAAAATCTAGACTCACTGGAGACTGACCATAAGGTGCCCGAGGCAGCAATATCCCCTTGGACACCAGTCCGCTGGAGGACGATGTATTGAATCGCGACGCTATTTGAATGTTCCATCGTCATTAGGAGGCCCTGAATGTTACAATTAAATATCAGTTTCGCGTCACTTTCGAAAATCCCGACTCACAGGAGACGGACCACATAGAGCCCGATGCAGCAATATCCCTTTGTAGACAAGTCGGCTGGAGGTCGACGTATAGACACTCGACGCAATTTGAGTGTTCCATCGTCATTAGGAGGCGCTGAACGTTACAATTAACTATCAGTTTAGCATCGGATTCGAAAATCTACTTACAGGGGAAGATACAAATGGTGCCCGAGACAACAATATCCCCTTGGATACAAGTCGGCTGGAGGACGATATATTGAATCTCGACGCAATTTGAGTGTTCCATCGTCATTAGGAGGCGTTGAACTTACAATTAACAATCAGTTTTGCGTCGGATTAGTAAATCTCACAGGAGAACGACCATAAGGTGCCGAGGCAGCAATAGACCCTTGGAGACAAGTCGGCTGAAGGACGATGTATTGAATCTCAACGCAATTTGAGTGTTCCATCGTCATTAGGAGGCCCTGAACGTTACAATTAACAATCAGTTTTGCGTCGGATTCGAAAATCTAGACTCACAGGAGAACGACCATAAGGTGCTCGAGGCTGCAATAGACCCTTTCTAGACAAGTCGGCTGAAGGACGATGTATTGAATCTCGACGCAATTTGAGTGTTCCATCGTCATTATGAGGCCCTGAACGTTACAATTAACTATCAGTTCTGCGTCGGATTCGAAAATCGAGACTCACAGGAGAACGACCATAAGGTGCCCGAGGCAGCAATAGACCCTTGGAGACAAGTCGGCAGAAGGACGATGTATTGAATCTCGACGGTATTTGAGTGTTCCATCGTCATTAGGAGGCCCTGAACGTTACAATTAACTATCATTTTAGCGTCGGATTCGAAAATCTACTCAGAGGAGAAGGATCACATGGTGCCCGAGACAGCAATATCCCCTGGATACAAGTCGGCCGGAGGACGATATATTGAATCTCGACGCAATTATAGTGTTCCATCGTCATTATTAGGCCCTGAACGTTACAATTACTAATCAGTTTTGCGTCGGATTAGAAAATCTAGACTCACAGGAGAACGACCATATATTGCCCGAGGCAGCAATAGACCCTTGGAGACAAGTCGGCTGGAGGACGATGTATTGGATTGCGACGGAATTTGAGTGCTCCATCGTCATTAGGATGCGCTGAACTTTACAATTAACTATCAGTTCCGCGTCGGATTCGAAAATCCCGACTCACAGAAGACGAACCACATGGAGCCCGAGGCAGCAATTTCCCCTTGTAGACAAGTCGGCTGGAGGTCGATGTATTGACTCTCGACGCAATTTGAGTGTTCCATCGTCATTAGGAGGCGCTGAACGTTACAATTAACTATCATTTTTGCGTCGGGTTCGAAAAGCTAGACTCACAGGAGAACGATCATAAGGTGCCCGAGGCAGCAAAAGACCCTTAAAGTCAGGTCGGCAGAAGAACGCTGTATTGGATCGCGACGCAATTTGAGTGTTCCATCGTCATTAGGAGGCGCTGAACGTTGCAATTAACTATCAGTTCTGCGTCGGATTCGAAAATCTAGACTCACAGGAGAACGACCATAAATTGCCCGAGGCAGCAATAGACCCTTGAAGACAAGTCGGCTGGAGGACGATGTATTGGATCGCGACGCAATTTGAGTTATCCATCGTAACTAGGAGGCCCTGAACTTACAATTAACAATCAATTTTGCGTCGGATTAGTAAATCTAGACTCACAGGAGAACGACCATATGGTGCCCGAGGCAGCGTCAGACCATTGGAGACAAGTCGGCTGGAGTGTTCCATCGTCATTAGGATGCGATGAACGTTAGAATTAAATATCAGTTCCGCGTCGGATTCGAAAATCCCGACTCACAGGAGACCAACCACATGGAGCCCGAGGCAGCAATATCCCCTTGTAGACAAGACGGTTGGAGGTCGATGTTTTGACTCTCGACGCAATTTGACTGTTCCATCGTCATTAGGAGGCCCTGAACGTTACAATTAACTATCTGTTTCGCGTCGGATTCAAAAATCTAGACTCACAGAAGACGGACAATTTGGTGCCCGAGGCAGCAATATCTCCTTCTAGACAAGTCGGCTGGAGGACGATGTATTGTATCTCGACGCAATTTGAGTGTTCCATCGTCATTAGGTGGGCCTGAACTTTACAATTAACTATCAGTTTTGCGTCGGATTCGAAAATCTAGACTCACAGGATAACGACCATAAGGTACCGAGGCAGCAATAGACCCTTGGAGACTAGTCGGCTGAAGGACGATGTATTGTATCTCGACGCAATTTGAGTGTTCCATCGTCATTAGGTGGGCCTGAACTTTACAATTAACTATCAGTTTTGCGTCGGCTTCGAAAATCTAGACTCACAGGATAACGACCATAAGGTACCGAGGCAGCAATAGACCCTTGGAGACAAGTCGGCTGAAGGACGATGTATTGAATCTCGACGCAGTTTGAGTGTTCCATCGTCATTAGGAGGCCCTGAACGTTACAATTAACAATCAGTTTTGCGTCGGATTAGAAAATCTAGACTCACAGGAGAACGACCGTAAGGTGCTCGAAGCTGCATTAGACCCTTTCAAGACAAGTCGGCTGAAGGACGATGTATTGAATCTCGACGCAATTTGAGTGTTCCATCGTCATTAGGAGGCCCTGAACGTTACAATTAACTATCAGTTCTGCGTCGGCTTCGAAAATCTAGACTCACAGGAGAACGACCATAAGGTGCCCGAGGCAGCAATAGACCCTTGGAGACAAGTCGGCAGAAGGGCGATGTATTGAATCTCGACGGTATTTGAGTGTTCCATCGTCATTAGGAGGCCCTGAAGGCTACAATTAACTATCAGTTGTGCGTCGGATTTGAAAATCTAGACTCACAGGAGACGGACCATTTGGTGCCCGAGACAGCAATATCCCGTTATATACAAGTCGGCTGGAGGACGATATATTGAATCTCGATGCAATTTGAGTGTTCCATCGTCATTAGAAGGCCCTGAACGTTACAATTAACTATCAGTTTTGCGTCGGATTCGAAAATCTTGACTTACTGGAGGCGGACCATCAGGTGCGCGAGGCCGCATTATCCCCTTGGAGACCAGTCCGCTGGAGGACGATGTATTGAATCGCGACGCAATTTGAGTGTTCCATCGTCATTAGGAGGCCCTGAACGTTACAATTAACTATCAGTTTTGCGTCGGATTAGAAAATCTAGACTCACAGGAGAACGACCATAAGGTGCTCGAGGCTGCAATGGACCCTTTCTAGACAAGTCGGCTGAAGGACGATGTATTGAATCTCGACGCAATTTGAGTGTTCCATCGTCATTAGGAGGCCCTGAACGTTGCAATTAACTATCAGTTCTGCGTCGGATTCGAAAATCTAGACTCACAGGAGATCGACCATAAGGTGCCCGAGGCAGCATGAGACCCTTGGAGACAAGTCGGCTGAAGGACGATGTATTGAATCTCGACGGTATTTGAGTGTTCCATCGTCATTAGGAGGCCCTGAGCGTTACAATTAACTATCATTTTAGCGTCGGATTCGAAAATCTAGACTCACAGGAGATGGTTCATACGGTGCCCGAGACAGCAATATCCCCTTGGAGACAAGTCGGATGAAGGCCGATGTAATGAATCTCGACACAATTTGAGTGTTCCATCGTCAATAGGTGGCCCTGAACGTTACAATTAACTATCAGTTTTGCGTCGGGTTCGAAAATATAGACTCACAGGGGAACGACCATATGGTGCCCGAGGCAGCAATAGACACTTGGAGACAAGTCGGCTGGAGGACGATGGATGGATTGCCACGCAATTTTAGTGTTCCATCGTCATTAGGAGGCCCTGAATGTTACAATTAAATATCAGTTTCGCGTCACTTTCGAAAATCCCGACTCACAGGAGACGGACCACATAGAGCCCGATGCAGCAATATCCCCTTGTAGACAAGTCGGCTGGAGGTCGACGTATAGACACTCGACGCAATTTGAGTGTTCCATCGTCATTAGGAGGCGCTGAACGTTACAATTAACTATCAGTTTAGCATCGGATTCGAAAATCTACTTACAGGGGAAGATACAAATGGTGCCCGAGACAACAATATCCCCTTGGATACAAGTCGGCTGGAGGACGATATATTGAATCTCGACGCAATTTGAGTGTTCCATCGTCATTAGGAGGCGTTGAACTTACAATTAACAATCAGTTTTGCGTCGGATTAGTAAATCTCACAGGAGAACGACCATAAGGTGCCGAGGCAGCAATAGACCCTTGGAGACAAGTCGGCTGAAGGACGATGTATTGAATCTCAACGCAATTTGAGTGTTCCATCGTCATTAGGAGGCCCTGAACGTTACAATTAACAATCAGTTTTGCGTCGGATTCGAAAATCTAGACTCACAGGAGAACGACCATAAGGTGCTCGAGGCTGCAATAGACCCTTTCTAGACAAGTCGGCTGAAGGACGATGTATTGAATCTCGACGCAATTTGAGTGTTCCATCGTCATTATGAGGCCCTGAACGTTACAATTAACTATCAGTTCTGCGTCGGATTCGAAAATCTAGACTCACAGGAGAACGACCATAAGGTGCCCGAGGCAGCAATAGACCCTTGGAGACAAGTCGGCAGAAGGACGATGTATTGAATCTCGACGGTATTTGAGTGTTCCATCGTCATTAGGAGGCCCTGAACGTTACAATTAACTATCATTTTAGCGTCGGATTCGAAAATCTACTCAGAGGAGAAGGATCACATGGTGCCCGAGACAGCAATATCCCCTGGATACAAGTCGGCCGGAGGACGATATATTGAATCTCGACGCAATTATAGTGTTCCATCGTCATTATTAGGCCCTGAACGTTACAATTACTAATCAGTTTTGCGTCGGATTAGAAAATCTAGACTCACAGGAGAACGACCATATATTGCCCGAGGCAGCAATAGACCCTTGGAGACAAGTCGGCTGGAGGACGATGTATTGGATTGCGACGGAATTTGAGTGCTCCATCGTCATTAGGATGCGCTGAACTTTACAATTAACTATCAGTTCCGCGTCGGATTCGAAAATCCCGACTCACAGAAGACGAACCACATGGAGCCCGAGGCAGCAATTTCCCCTTGTAGACAAGTCGGCTGGAGGTCGATGTATTGACTCTCGACGCAATTTGAGTGTTCCATCGTCATTAGGAGGCGCTGAACGTTACAATTAACTATCATTTTTGCGTCGGGTTCGAAAAGCTAGACTCACAGGAGAACGATCATAAGGTGCCCGAGGCAGCAAAAGACCCTTAAAGTCAGGTCGGCAGAAGAACGCTGTATTGGATCGCGACGCAATTTGAGTGTTCCATCGTCATTAGGAGGCGCTGAACGTTGCAATTAACTATCAGTTCTGCGTCGGATTCGAAAATCTAGACTCACAGGAGAACGACCATAAATTGCCCGAGGCAGCAATAGACCCTTGAAGACAAGTCGGCTGGAGGACGATGTATTGGATCGCGACGCAATTTGAGTTATCCATCGTAACTAGGAGGCCCTGAACTTACAATTAACAATCAATTTTGCGTCGGATTAGTAAATCTAGACTCACAGGAGAACGACCATATGGTGCCCGAGGCAGCGTCAGACCATTGGAGACAAGTCGGCTGGAGTGTTCCATCGTCATTAGGATGCGATGAACGTTAGAATTAAATATCAGTTCCGCGTCGGATTCGAAAATCCCGACTCACATGAGACCAACCACATGGAGCCCGAGGCAGCAATATCCCCTTGTAGACAAGACGGTTGGAGGTCGATGTTTTGACTCTCGACGCAATTTGACTGTTCCATCGTCATTAGGAGGCCCTGAACGTTACAATTAACTATCTGTTTCGCGTCGGATTCAAAAATCTAGACTCACAGAAGACGGACAATTTGGTGCCCGAGGCAGCAATATCTCCTTCTAGACAAGTCGGCTGGAGGACGATGTATTGTATCTCGACGCAATTTGAGTGTTCCATCGTCATTAGGTGGCCCTGAACGTTACAATTACCTATCAGTTTTGCGTCGGGTTCGAAAATATAGACTCAGAGGAGAACGATCATAAGGTGCCCGAGGCAGCAATAGACCCTTGGAGGCAAGTCGGCTGGAGGCCGATGTATTGAATCTCGACGCAATTTGAATGTTCATCGTCATTAGGTGGCCCTGAACGTTACAATTAACTATCAGTTTTGCGTCGGGTTCGAAAATCTAGACCCACAAGAGAACGATCATAAGGTGCCCGAGGCAGCAAAAGACCCTGGAATTCAAGTCGGCAGAAGGACGATGTATTGGATCGCGACGCAATTTGAGTGTTCCATCGTCATTAGGAGGCCCTGAAGGCTAAAATTAACTATCAGTTCTGCGTCGGATTCGAAAATCTAGACTCACAGGAGAAGGATCATATGTTGCCCAAGGCAGCAATATCCCCTTGGAGTTAAGTCGGCTGGAGGCCGATGTATTGAATCTCGACGCAATTTGAGTGTTCCATCGTCATTAAGAGGCCCTGAACGTTACAATTAACAATCAGTTTTGCGTCGGATTAGAAAATCTAGACTCACAGGAGAACGATCATAAAGTGCCCGAGGCAGCAATAGACCCATGGAGACAAGTCGGCTGGAGGACGATGTATTGGATCGCGACGCAATTTGAGTGTTCCTTCGCCATTAGGAGGCCCTGAACGTTACAATTAACTATCAGTTTAGCGTCGGATTCGAAAATCTGGAGTCACTGGAGACGGACCATAAGTTGCCCGAGGCAGCAATATCCCCTTGGACACCAGTCCGCTGGAGGACGATGTATTGAATCGCGACGCAATTTGAATGCTCCATCATCATTAGGAGGCCCTGAACATTACAATTAAATATCAGTTTCGAATCAGATTCGAAAATCCCAACTCACAGGAGACGGACCACATGGAGCCCGATGCAGCAATATCCCCTTGTAGACAAGTCGGCTGGAGGACGATGTATTGAATCTCGACGCAATTTGAGTGTTCCATCGTCATTAGGAGGCCCTGAACTTACAATTAACAATCAGTTTTGCGTCGGATTAGTAAATCTACACTCACAGGAGAACGACCATATGGTGCCCGAGGCAGCAATAGACCCTTGGAGACAAGTCGGCTGGAGGCCGATGTATTGAATCTCGACGCAATTTGAATGTTCATCGTCATTAGGTGGCCCTGAACGTTACAATTAACTATCAGTTTTGCGTCGGGTTCGAAAATCTAGACTCACAAGAGAACGACCATAAGGTGCTCGAGGCTGCAATGGACCCTTTCTAGACAAGTCGGCTGAAGGACGATGTATTGAATCTCGACGCAATTTGAGTGTTCCATCGTCATTAGGAGGCCCTGAACGTTGCAATTAACTATCAGTTCTGCGTCGGATTCGAAAATCTAGACTCACAGGAGATCGACCATAAGGTGCCCGAGGCAGCATGAGACCCTTGGAGACAAGTCGGCTGAAGGACGATGTATTGAATCTCGACGGTATTTGAGTGTTCCATCGTCATTAGGAGGCCCTGAGCGTTACAATTAACTATCATTTTAGCGTCGGATTCGAAAATCTAGACTCACAGGAGATGGTTCATACGGTGCCCGAGACAGCAATATCCCCTTGGAGACAAGTCGGATGAAGGCCGATGTAATGAATCTCGACACAATTTGAGTGTTCCATCGTCAATAGGTGGCCCTGAACGTTACAATTAACTATCAGTTTTGCGTCGGGTTCGAAAATATAGACTCACAGGGGAACGACCATATGGTGCCCGAGGCAGCAATAGACACTTGGAGACAAGTCGGCTGGAGGACGATGGATGGATTGCCACGCAATTTTAGTGTTCCATCGTCATTAGGAGGCCCTGAATATAACAATTAACTGTCGGTTTTTCGTCGGATTCGAAAATCTAGACTCACTGGAGACTGACCATAAGGTGCCCGAGGCAGCAATATCCCCTTGGACACCAGTCCGCTGGAGGACGATGTATTGAATCGCGACGCTATTTGAATGTTCCATCGTCATTAGGAGGCCCTGAATGTTACAATTAAATATCAGTTTCGCGTCACTTTCGAAAATCCCGACTCACAGGAGACGGACCACATAGAGCCCGATGCAGCAATATCCCCTTGTAGACAAGTCGGCTGGAGGTCGACGTATAGACACTCGACGCAATTTGAGTGTTCCATCGTCATTAGGAGGCGCTGAACGTTACAATTAACTATCAGTTTAGCATCGGATTCGAAAATCTACTTACAGGGGAAGATACAAATGGTGCCCGAGACAACAATATCCCCTTGGATACAAGTCGGCTGGAGGACGATATATTGAATCTCGACGCAATTTGAGTGTTCCATCGTCATTAGGAGGCGTTGAACTTACAATTAACAATCAGTTTTGCGTCGGATTAGTAAATCTCACAGGAGAACGACCATAAGGTGCCGAGGCAGCAATAGACCCTTGGAGACAAGTCGGCTGAAGGACGATGTATTGAATCTCAACGCAATTTGAGTGTTCCATCGTCATTAGGAGGCCCTGAACGTTACAATTAACAATCAGTTTTGCGTCGGATTCGAAAATCTAGACTCACAGGAGAACGACCATAAGGTGCTCGAGGCTGCAATAGACCCTTTCTAGACAAGTCGGCTGAAGGACGATGTATTGAATCTCGACGCAATTTGAGTGTTCCATCGTCATTATGAGGCCCTGAACGTTACAATTAACTATCAGTTCTGCGTCGGATTCGAAAATCTAGACTCACAGGAGAACGACCATAAGGTGCCCGAGGCAGCAATAGACCCTTGGAGACAAGTCGGCAGAAGGACGATGTATTGAATCTCGACGGTATTTGAGTGTTCCATCGTCATTAGGAGGCCCTGAACGTTACAATTAACTATCATTTTAGCGTCGGATTCGAAAATCTACTCAGAGGAGAAGGATCACATGGTGCCCGAGACAGCAATATCCCCTGGATACAAGTCGGCCGGAGGACGATATATTGAATCTCGACGCAATTATAGTGTTCCATCGTCATTATTAGGCCCTGAACGTTACAATTACTAATCAGTTTTGCGTCGGATTAGAAAATCTAGACTCACAGGAGAACGACCATATATTGCCCGAGGCAGCAATAGACCCTTGGAGACAAGTCGGCTGGAGGACGATGTATTGGATTGCGACGGAATTTGAGTGCTCCATCGTCATTAGGATGCGCTGAACTTTACAATTAACTATCAGTTCCGCGTCGGATTCGAAAATCCCGACTCACAGAAGACGAACCACATGGAGCCCGAGGCAGCAATTTCCCCTTGTAGACAAGTCGGCTGGAGGTCGATGTATTGACTCTCGACGCAATTTGAGTGTTCCATCGTCATTAGGAGGCGCTGAACGTTACAATTAACTATCATTTTTGCGTCGGGTTCGAAAAGCTAGACTCACAGGAGAACGATCATAAGGTGCCCGAGGCAGCAAAAGACCCTTAAAGTCAGGTCGGCAGAAGAACGCTGTATTGGATCGCGACGCAATTTGAGTGTTCCATCGTCATTAGGAGGCGCTGAACGTTGCAATTAACTATCAGTTCTGCGTCGGATTCGAAAATCTAGACTCACAGGAGAACGACCATAAATTGCCCGAGGCAGCAATAGACCCTTGAAGACAAGTCGGCTGGAGGACGATGTATTGGATCGCGACGCAATTTGAGTTATCCATCGTAACTAGGAGGCCCTGAACTTACAATTAACAATCAATTTTGCGTCGGATTAGTAAATCTAGACTCACAGGAGAACGACCATATGGTGCCCGAGGCAGCGTCAGACCATTGGAGACAAGTCGGCTGGAGTGTTCCATCGTCATTAGGATGCGATGAACGTTAGAATTAAATATCAGTTCCGCGTCGGATTCGAAAATCCCGACTCACATGAGACCAACCACATGGAGCCCGAGGCAGCAATATCCCCTTGTAGACAAGACGGTTGGAGGTCGATGTTTTGACTCTCGACGCAATTTGACTGTTCCATCGTCATTAGGAGGCCCTGAACGTTACAATTAACTATCTGTTTCGCGTCGGATTCAAAAATCTAGACTCACAGAAGACGGACAATTTGGTGCCCGAGGCAGCAATATCTCCTTCTAGACAAGTCGGCTGGAGGACGATGTATTGTATCTCGACGCAATTTGAGTGTTCCATCGTCATTAGGTGGCCCTGAACGTTACAATTACCTATCAGTTTTGCGTCGGGTTCGAAAATATAGACTCAGAGGAGAACGATCATAAGGTGCCCGAGGCAGCAATAGACACTTGGAGACAAGTCGGCTGGAGGACGAAGTATTGTATCTCGACGCAATTTGAGTGTTCCATCGTCATTAGGAGGCCCTGAACGTTACAATTAACTATCAGTTTAGCGTCGGATTCGAAAATCTACTTACAGGGGAAGGCACAAATGGTGCCCGAGACCACAATATCCCCTTGGATACAAGTCGGCTGGAGGACGATATATTGAATCTCGACGCAATTTGAGTGTTCCATCGTCATTAGGAGGCCCTGAACTTACAATTAACAATCAGTTTTGCTTCGGATTAGTAAATCTCACAGGAGAACGACCATATGGTGCCCGAGGCAGCAATAGATCCTTGGAGACAAGTCGGCTGGAGGCCGATGTATTGAATCTCGACGCAATTTGAGTGTTCCATCGTCATTAGGGGGCCCTGAACGTTACAATTAACAATCATATTGCGTCGGATTAGAAAATCTAGACTCACACGAGAACGACCATATATTGCCCGAGTCAGCAATAGACCCTTGGAGGCAAGTCGGCTGGAGGCCGATGTATTGAATCTCGACGCAATTTGAATGTTCATCGTCATTAGGTGGCCCTGAACGTTACAATTAACTATCAGTTTTGCGTCGGGTTCGAAAATCTAGACCCACAAGAGAACGATCATAAGGTGCCCGAGGCAGCAAAAGACCCTGGAATTCAAGTCGGCAGAAGGACGATGTATTGGATCGCGACGCAATTTGAGTGTTCCATCGTCATTAGGAGGCCCTGAAGGCTAAAATTAACTATCAGTTCTGCGTCGGATTCGAAAATCTAGACTCACAGGAGAAGGATCATATGTTGCCCAAGGCAGCAATATCCCCTTGGAGTTAAGTCGGCTGGAGGCCGATGTATTGAATCTCGACGCAATTTGAGTGTTCCATCGTCATTAAGAGGCCCTGAACGTTACAATTAACAATCAGTTTTGCGTCGGATTAGAAAATCTAGACTCACAGGAGAACGATCATAAAGTGCCCGAGGCAGCAATAGACCCATGGAGACAAGTCGGCTGGAGTACGATGTATTGGATCGCGACGCAATTTGAGTGTTCCTTCGCCATTAGGAGGCCCTGAACGTTACAATTAACTATCAGTTTAGCGTCGGATTCGAAAATCTGGAGTCACTGGAGACGGACCATAAGTTGCCCGAGGCAGCAATATCCCCTTGGACACCAGTCCGCTGGAGGACGATGTATTGAATCGCGACGCAATTTGAATGCTCCATCATCATTAGGAGGCCCTGAACATTACAATTAAATATCAGTTTCGAATCAGATTCGAAAATCCCAACTCACAGGAGACGGACCACATGGAGCCCGATGCAGCAATATCCCCTTGTAGACAAGTCGGCTGGAGGACGATGTATTGAATCTCGACGCAATTTGAGTGTTCCATCGTCATTAGGAGGCCCTGAACTTACAATTAACAATCAGTTTTGCGTCGGATTAGTAAATCTACACTCACAGGAGAACGACCATATGGTGCCCGAGGCAGCAATAGACCCTTGGAGACAAGTCGGCTGGAGGCCGATGTATTGAATCTCGACGCAATTTGAATGTTCATCGTCATTAGGTGGCCCTGAACGTTACAATTAACTATCAGTTTTGCGTCGGGTTCGAAAATCTAGACTCACAAGAGAACGATCATAAGGTGCCCGAGGCAGCAAAAGACCCTTGAAGTCAAGTCGGCAGAAGGACGACGTATTGGATCGCGACGCAATTCGAGTGTTCCATCGTCATTAGAAGGCCCTGAACGTTACAATTAACTATCAGTTTTGTGTTGGATTCGAAAATCTAGACTTATTGGAGACGGACCATAAGGTGCCCGAGGCAGCATTATCCCCTTGGAGACCAGTTCGCTGGAGGACGATGTATTGAATCGCGACGCAATTTGAGTGCTCCATCGTCATTAGGAGGCCCTGAAGGCTACAATTAACTATCAGCTCTCCGTCGGATTCTAGACGGACCATAAGGTGCCCGAGGCAGCATTATCCTCTTGGAGACCAGTCCGCTGGAGGACGATAATTGAATCGCGACGCAATTTGAGTGTTCCATCGTTACTAGGAGGCCCTGAACTTACAATTAACAATCAGTTTTGCGTCGGATTAGTAAATCTAGACTCACAGGAGATTGACCATATGGTGCCCGAGGCAGCATCAGACCATTGGAGACAAGTTGGCTGGTGGCCTGTGTATTGAAATCGACGCAATTTGAGTGTTCCATCGTCATTAGGATGCGCTGAACGTTACAATTAACTATCATTTTAGGGTCGGATTCGAAAATCTACTCACAGGAGAAGGATCATATGGTGCCCGAGTCAGCAATATCCCCTTGGATACAAGTCGGCTGGAGGACGATGTATAGTATCTCGACGCAATTTGAGTGTTCTAACATCATTAGGAGGCGCTGAACGTTGCAATTCACTATCATTTTTGCGTCGGATTCGAAAATCTAGACTCACAGGAGAAGGATCAAATGGTGACCGAGACAGCAATATCCCCTTGGAGACAAGTCGGCTGAAGGCCGATGTACTGAATCTCGACGCAATTTGAGTGTTCCATCGTCATTAGGTGGCCCTGAACGTTACAATTAACTATCAGTTTTGCGTCAGGTTCGAAAATCTAGACTCACAACAGAACGACCATATATTGCCCGAGTCGGCAATAGACCCTTGGAGACAAGTCGGCTGGAGGCCGATGTATTGAATCTCGACGCAATTTGAATGTTCATCGTCATTAGGTGGCCCTGAACGTCACAATTAAGGGGATACGGAATCACCTATCCCCGCAATGTTAATATATGCCTACTATAGGGAACATTTTCTCACAAACTACTGGAGACAGAGAGGTAAAAATTTTACTGTATGTGCATTCATATGTTACAACAATACTGAAACAAGAGTTTATTGTCAAAGTATTTTCTTACAGAGATATTGTACATTTATTTTAAGTAAATATTTTCCATCGCTTTTTACTAGACTATCACCCCTAAGTCTTTTGTAAATCAAGTAATTAAAAAATCGTTGTTTCAGTATGTAATAGGGACCTATGTCACTACGTCATAAAAATTTCAGACTTCTAGGTTGACCAGTACCTGAGATAATGTTCCTAGATGAAGTAAAAAGTAAACTTACGGGAAACGGAGAAAGAAGATTAAAACATTCCTGATCCGTAGCTAATACCCCCTTCACAGTCTTCATAATCATCTTCAAGTCTTCTTTTAGCACCCCTCTGAACCTGTCTTGCTTTTTTCACTAATGTCTTGATTATATTATCAGCATGCCTTAGTCTGTGCTGATCTAAAAAGAACATAGCACGTACCGTACGGGAACCAACACACATACCCAACTTTTAAAGGACCTGGCATTTAGTTATATTTCCAAGATTGAAGGTTGCCACAGCATCATACACACCAAAATGTAGTGTATTAATTCCGACAAACACTGTTTTTGGGAGACGATGCCATATCACACTATTCAAGCACTCGTTGGGGTTCTGCGTTTTTCCGTGAAGACATTTCATCAGAAGACTTCTGTCAGCCAGATCTCTGAAAATGGGCTTTATTTCTGCCATGATGGCTGATGGTAGACTGTGGTGGTGAATGTATTTCTCTCCTGTTGTTAGTCCCCTATTGTATTTACACCAGCTGGTTTCACCTTTGGGGCACCAACCATGTTGTGGATGCTCATCCGTGGATGCGGTGTGGAAATATAAAGCCCATATAGCTCTCCTCATTTCTTCAAGATTGCCTGTATTTTGCCTGATTGCAAGGCAATAGCAGTTCTGAATGTGGTCTATTATGGAATCAGTCAATCTTCCTCTGCCATCCAAGGTTTTCCCATCATCTAGTTTTTTCCCTTTCATAACTGATTTTAACCTTCTCAGCCTGGCACCCATTCTCTTCTGCACATGTCCTATACATTCAAGTTTGCTTATATTTACACTGTTCCCATATGGTTTGCTTTCCAAAACTTCTTTGAATGCTTTAGAGTCACCATCTCCCAGATATTTGACATAGCGAACATTATACCACTGTGAAGAGCGATGAAAAATTTTCTTCACCCCAGCAACCTCCATGCCACCACTACTACCATAATAATTAGTAATACAGTCATCACTGTGTTCATTTTTCAGCCTGCCTGTGCACCTACAGTATTTAGACATTATTGCAACATCAATAACCTTGCCAGTATCAACACTAGTTGCTGTTACAACACCATTGTTGGAGGTGTGGCCCCTTTTCTGCCACGTGCCATCAAACGCCACTGTGAGGTCACGACTGCCGTCATTTTCTTCCACTGCTTCTTCCACAGCAACCTGCATTGACTTCTGTGCTACATCTTCAACTGCAGATCCTAGTACATAATTGTAAGCTTCAAACTTTGAAGGTGCACTTGGAAGATTTAGAACACCACATAGCATATCACCAGCTGCTTTGCCCTTACCAATTGCTCGCAATCCATAAACTAACCTAATATTTACACTATAAAGTTCAGTTTTCTTGTTTCCATTATTTACAGTTACTGAAACCGAACTTGGAAACTTACAGCTGTATTTACAAACACTGCATATTAAATTAAACTGGGCAGCCAGGCCAACATGGGATTCTACTTTCAGAGAAACGTTTCCATGACATTTTTTGCAGCACAAACTGTTTTCAAGAGCTTCACACAATATATTCGTATCAATGAGTTCAAAAACTTCATTCCCTCTATCAAGTAAATTATATTTCTCTTCCAAATCTCTTAGTTTTTTATGAGAAGCACTGTTTTCATTTGGTGTAAGTTCGTTCGGCAAATCAGTAATAAGTGGATTCACATTTTCCAACAGTGATGATGATGAACTGCTTTGCTTTGCTAATGAATCATTATTTCTTTTCTTTTGCCAGTTCACACGCTTTTTAAATACTTTTGCTTTAGCTCTAGGCATTTTCACTGCGAAAAATGAAGCACTAAATACGAAATAACTCAACAACAACTACTTTCTTATATCACACTGTTTACAAAACAGTCCCGCCACAAAGTCAAAGAGTAACTTGAGGAAACCAGAAAGAAACATTTTCGGGCAACTAGTGTATAAATAGTCGCTGGAAACCGGGATATTTGAATTCATGTCACTTTAAAGGTACTGCCAAAAAGTTCATGGTCAGCCACGAGAGACGTGTATAACTAAAGCGCAATACCCGATTTCACAAATATATAAAAATAAAATAGTTATAATTGTAGTAGAGCTATGTATGATACGTCATTTTAAAGAGGAAACATGGCAGAATATAATACGCCAATAAAAAAAAATTTCGATTTTTTAACCCAAAATCCGATTCCGTATCCCCTTAACTATCAGTTTTGTGTCGGATTCGAAAATCTAGACTTACCGGATCCCGACAATAAGGTGCCCGAGGGAGCAATATCCCCTTGGAGACCAGTCCGCTGGAGAACGATGTATTGAATCTCGACGCAATTTGAGTGTTCCATCGTCATTAAGACGCCCTGAACATTACAATTAAATATCAGTTTCGAATCAGATTCGAAAATCCCAACTCACAGGAGACGGACCACATGGAGCCCGATGCAGCAATATCCCCTTGTAGACAAGTCGGCTGGAGGACGATGTATTGAATCTCGACGCAATTTGAGTGTTCCATCGTCATTAGGAGGCCTTGAACTTACAATTAACAATCAGTTTTGCGTCGAATTAGTAAATCTACACTCACAGGAGAACGACCATATGGTGCCCGAGGCAGCAATTGTCCCTTGGAGACAAGTGCGGCTGGAGGCCGATGTATTGAATCTCGACGCAATTTGAATGCTCCATCATCATTAGGAGGCCCTGAACATTACAATTAAATATCAGTTTCGAATCAGATTCGAAAATCCCAACTCACAGGAGACGGACCACATGGAGCCCGATGCAGCAATATCCCCTTGTAGACAAGTCGGCTGGAGGACGATGTATTGAATCTCGACGCAATTTGAGTGTTCCATCGTCATTAGAAGGCCCTGAAAGTTACAATTAACTATCAGTTTTGTGTTGGATTCGAAAATCTAGACTTATTGGAGACGGACCATAAGGTGCCCGAGGCAGCAATATCCCCTTGGACACCAGTCCGCTGGAGGACGATGTATTGAATCGCGACGCAATTTGAATGCTCCATCATCATTAGGAGGCCCTGAACATTACAATTAAATATCAGTTTCGAATCAGATTCGAAAATCCCAACTCACAGGAGACGGACCACATGGAGCCCGATGCAGCAATATCCCCTTGTAGACAAGTCGGCTGGAGGACGATGTATTGAATCTCGACGCAATTTGAGTGTTCCATCGTCATTAGGAGGCCCTGAACTTACAATTAACCATCAGTTTTGCGTCGGATTAGTAAATCTACACTCACAGGAGAACGACCATATGGTGCCCGAGGCAGCAATAGACCCTTGGAGACAAGTCGGCTGGAGGCCGATGTATTGCATCTCGACGCAATTTGAATGTTCATCGTCATTAGGTGGCCCTGAACGTTACAATTAACTATCAGTTTTGCGTCGGGTTCGAAAATCTAGACTCACAAGAGAACGATCATAAGGTGCCCGAGGCAGCAAAAGACCCTTGAAGTCAAGTCGGCAGAAGGACGACGTATTGGATCGCGACGCAATTCGAGTGTTCCATCGTCATTAGGAGGCCCTGAACTTACAATTAACAATCAGTTTTGCGTCGGATTAGTAAATGTAGACCCGCAGGAGAACGACCATATGGTGCCCGACGCAGCAATAGACCCTTGGAGACAAGTCGGCTGGAGGCCGATGTATTGAATCTCGACGCAATTTGAATGTTCATCGTCATTAGGTGGCCCTGGACGTTACAATTAACTATCAGTTTTGCGTCGGATTAGAAAATCTAGACTCACAGGAGAACGACCATAAGGTGCCCGAGGCAGCAATAGACCCTTGGAGACAAGTCGGCAGGAGGACGATGTATTGGATCGCGACGCAATTTGAGTGTTCCATCGTTACTATGAGGCCCTGAACTTACAATTAACAATCAGTTTTGCGTCGGATTAGTAAATCCAGACTCACAGGAGATTGACCATATGGTGCCCGAGGCAGCATCAGACCATTGGAGACAAGTTGGCTGGTGGCCTGTGTATTGAAACTCGACGCAATTTGAGTGTTCTAACATCATTAGGAGGCGCTGAACGTTGCAATTCACTATCATTTTTGCGTCGGATTCGAAAATCTAGACTCACAGGAGAAGGATCAAATGGTGACCGAGACAGCAATATCCCCTTGGAGACAAGTCGGCTGAAGGCCGATGTACTGAATCTCGACGCAATTTGAGTGTTCCATCGTCATTAGGAGGCCCTGAAGGCTAAAATTAACTATCAGTTCTGCGTCGGATTCGAAAATCTAGACTCACAGGAGAAGGATCATATGTTGCCCAAGGCAGCAATATCCCCTTGGAGTTAAGTCGGCTGGAGGCCGATGTATTGAATCTCGACGCAATTTGAGTGTTCCATCGTCATTAAGAGGCCCTGAACGTTACAATTAACAATCAGTTTTGCGTCGGATTAGAAAATCTAGACTCACAGGAGAACGATCATAATGTGCCCGAGGCAGCAATAGACCCATGGAGACAAGTCGGCTGGAGGACGATGTATTGGATCGCGACGCAATTTGAGTGTTCCTTCGCCATTAGGAGGCCCTGAACGTTACAATTAACTATCAGTTTAGCGTCGGATTCGAAAATCTGGAGTCACTGGAGACGGACCATAAGTTGCCCGAGGCAGCAATATCCCCTTGGACACCAGTCCGCTGGAGGACGATGTATTGAATCGCGACGCAATTTGAATGCTCCATCATCATTAGGAGGCCCTGAACATTACAATTAAATATCAGTTTCGAATCAGATTCGAAAATCCCAACTCACAGGAGACGGACCACATGGAGCCCGATGCAGCAATATCCCCTTGTAGACAAGTCGGCTGGAGGACGATGTATTGAATCTCGACGCAATTTGAGTGTTCCATCGTCATTAGGAGGCCCTGAACTTACAATTAACAATCAGTTTTGCGTCGGATTAGTAAATCTACACTCACAGGAGAACGACCATATGGTGCCCGAGGCAGCAATAGACCCTTGGAGACAAGTCGGCTGGAGGCCGATGTATTGAATCTCGACGCAATTTGAATGTTCATCGTCATTAGGTGGCCCTGAACGTTACAATTAACTATCAGTTTTGCGTCGGGTTCGAAAATCTAGACTCACAAGAGAACGATCATAAGGTGCCCGAGGCAGCAAAAGACCCTTGAAGTCAAGTCGGCAGAAGGACGACGTATTGGATCGCGACGCAATTCGAGTGTTCCATCGTCATTAGAAGGCCCTGAACGTTACAATTAACTATCAGTTTTGTGTTGGATTCGAAAATCTAGACTTATTGGAGACGGACCATAAGGTGCCCGAGGCAGCATTATCCCCTTGGAGACCAGTTCGCTGGAGGACGATGTATTGAATCGCGACGCAATTTGAGTGCTCCATCGTCATTAGGAGGCCCTGAAGGCTACAATTAACTATCAGCTCTCCGTCGGATTCTAGACGGACCATAAGGTGCCCGAGGCAGCATTATCCTCTTGGAGACCAGTCCGCTGGAGGACGATAATTGAATCGCGACGCAATTTGAGTGTTCCATCGTTACTAGGAGGCCCTGAACTTACAATTAACAATCAGTTTTGCGTCGGATTAGTAAATCTAGACTCACAGGAGATTGACCATATGGTGCCCGAGGCAGCATCAGACCATTGGAGACAAGTTGGCTGGTGGCCTGTGTATTGAAATCGACGCAATTTGAGTGTTCCATCGTCATTAGGATGCGCTGAACGTTACAATTAACTATCATTTTAGGGTCGGATTCGAAAATCTACTCACAGGAGAAGGATCATATGGTGCCCGAGTCAGCAATATCCCCTTGGATACAAGTCGGCTGGAGGACGATGTATAGTATCTCGACGCAATTTGAGTGTTCTAACATCATTAGGAGGCGCTGAACGTTGCAATTCACTATCATTTTTGCGTCGGATTCGAAAATCTAGACTCACAGGAGAAGGATCAAATGGTGACCGAGACAGCAATATCCCCTTGGAGACAAGTCGGCTGAAGGCCGATGTACTGAATCTCGACGCAATTTGAGTGTTCCATCGTCATTAGGTGGCCCTGAACGTTACAATTAACTATCAGTTTTGCGTCAGGTTCGAAAATCTAGACTCACAACAGAACGACCATATATTGCCCGAGTCGGCAATAGACCCTTGGAGACAAGTCGGCTGGAGGCCGATGTATTGAATCTCGACGCAATTTGAATGTTCATCGTCATTAGGTGGCCCTGAACGTCACAATTAAGGGGATACGGAATCACCTATCCCCGCAATGTTAATATATGCCTACTATAGGGAACATTTTCTCACAAACTACTGGAGACAGAGAGGTAAAAATTTTACTGTATGTGCATTCATATGTTACAACAATACTGAAACAAGAGTTTATTGTCAAAGTATTTTCTTACAGAGATATTGTACATTTATTTTAAGTAAATATTTTCCATCGCTTTTTACTAGACTATCACCCCTAAGTCTTTTGTAAATCAAGTAATTAAAAAATCGTTGTTTCAGTATGTAATAGGGACCTATGTCACTACGTCATAAAAATTTCAGACTTCTAGGTTGACCAGTACCTGAGATAATGTTCCTAGATGAAGTAAAAAGTAAACTTACGGGAAACGGAGAAAGAAGATTAAAACATTCCTGATCCGTAGCTAATACCCCCTTCACAGTCTTCATAATCATCTTCAAGTCTTCTTTTAGCACCCCTCTGAACCTGTCTTGCTTTTTTCACTAATGTCTTGATTATATTATCAGCATGCCTTAGTCTGTGCTGATCTAAAAAGAACATAGCACGTACCGTACGGGAACCAACACACATACCCAACTTTTAAAGGACCTGGCATTTAGTTATATTTCCAAGATTGAAGGTTGCCACAGCATCATACACACCAAAATGTAGTGTATTAATTCCGACAAACACTGTTTTTGGGAGACGATGCCATATCACACTATTCAAGCACTCGTTGGGGTTCTGCGTTTTTCCGTGAAGACATTTCATCAGAAGACTTCTGTCAGCCAGATCTCTGAAAATGGGCTTTATTTCTGCCATGATGGCTGATGGTAGACTGTGGTGGTGAATGTATTTCTCTCCTGTTGTTAGTCCCCTATTGTATTTACACCAGCTGGTTTCACCTTTGGGGCACCAACCATGTTGTGGATGCTCATCCGTGGATGCGGTGTGGAAATATAAAGCCCATATAGCTCTCCTCATTTCTTCAAGATTGCCTGTATTTTGCCTGATTGCAAGGCAATAGCAGTTCTGAATGTGGTCTATTATGGAATCAGTCAATCTTCCTCTGCCATCCAAGGTTTTCCCATCATCTAGTTTTTTCCCTTTCATAACTGATTTTAACCTTCTCAGCCTGGCACCCATTCTCTTCTGCACATGTCCTATACATTCAAGTTTGCTTATATTTACACTGTTCCCATATGGTTTGCTTTCCAAAACTTCTTTGAATGCTTTAGAGTCACCATCTCCCAGATATTTGACATAGCGAACATTATACCACTGTGAAGAGCGATGAAAAATTTTCTTCACCCCAGCAACCTCCATGCCACCACTACTACCATAATAATTAGTAATACAGTCATCACTGTGTTCATTTTTCAGCCTGCCTGTGCACCTACAGTATTTAGACATTATTGCAACATCAATAACCTTGCCAGTATCAACACTAGTTGCTGTTACAACACCATTGTTGGAGGTGTGGCCCCTTTTCTGCCACGTGCCATCAAACGCCACTGTGAGGTCACGACTGCCGTCATTTTCTTCCACTGCTTCTTCCACAGCAACCTGCATTGACTTCTGTGCTACATCTTCAACTGCAGATCCTAGTACATAATTGTAAGCTTCAAACTTTGAAGGTGCACTTGGAAGATTTAGAACACCACATAGCATATCACCAGCTGCTTTGCCCTTACCAATTGCTCGCAATCCATAAACTAACCTAATATTTACACTATAAAGTTCAGTTTTCTTGTTTCCATTATTTACAGTTACTGAAACCGAACTTGGAAACTTACAGCTGTATTTACAAACACTGCATATTAAATTAAACTGGGCAGCCAGGCCAACATGGGATTCTACTTTCAGAGAAACGTTTCCATGACATTTTTTGCAGCACAAACTGTTTTCAAGAGCTTCACACAATATATTCGTATCAATGAGTTCAAAAACTTCATTCCCTCTATCAAGTAAATTATATTTCTCTTCCAAATCTCTTAGTTTTTTATGAGAAGCACTGTTTTCATTTGGTGTAAGTTCGTTCGGCAAATCAGTAATAAGTGGATTCACATTTTCCAACAGTGATGATGATGAACTGCTTTGCTTTGCTAATGAATCATTATTTCTTTTCTTTTGCCAGTTCACACGCTTTTTAAATACTTTTGCTTTAGCTCTAGGCATTTTCACTGCGAAAAATGAAGCACTAAATACGAAATAACTCAACAACAACTACTTTCTTATATCACACTGTTTACAAAACAGTCCCGCCACAAAGTCAAAGAGTAACTTGAGGAAACCAGAAAGAAACATTTTCGGGCAACTAGTGTATAAATAGTCGCTGGAAACCGGGATATTTGAATTCATGTCACTTTAAAGGTACTGCCAAAAAGTTCATGGTCAGCCACGAGAGACGTGTATAACTAAAGCGCAATACCCAATTTCACAAATATATAAAAATAAAATAGTTATAATTGTAGTAGAGCTATGTATGATACGTCATTTTAAAGAGGAAACATGGCAGAATATAATACGCCAATAAAAAAAAATTTCGATTTTTTAACCCAAAATCCGATTCCGTATCCCCTTAACTATCAGTTTTGTGTCGGATTCGAAAATCTAGACTTACCGGATCCCGACAATAAGGTGCCCGAGGGAGCAATATCCCCTTGGAGACCAGTCCGCTGGAGAACGATGTATTGAATCTCGACGCAATTTGAGTGTTCCATCGTCATTAAGACGCCCTGAACATTACAATTAAATATCAGTTTCGAATCAGATTCGAAAATCCCAACTCACAGGAGACGGACCACATGGAGCCCGATGCAGCAATATCCCCTTGTAGACAAGTCGGCTGGAGGACGATGTATTGAATCTCGACGCAATTTGAGTGTTCCATCGTCATTAGGAGGCCTTGAACTTACAATTAACAATCAGTTTTGCGTCGAATTAGTAAATCTACACTCACAGGAGAACGACCATATGGTGCCCGAGGCAGCAATTGTCCCTTGGAGACAAGTGCGGCTGGAGGCCGATGTATTGAATCTCGACGCAATTTGAATGCTCCATCATCATTAGGAGGCCCTGAACATTACAATTAAATATCAGTTTCGAATCAGATTCGAAAATCCCAACTCACAGGAGACGGACCACATGGAGCCCGATGCAGCAATATCCCCTTGTAGACAAGTCGGCTGGAGGACGATGTATTGAATCTCGACGCAATTTGAGTGTTCCATCGTCATTAGAAGGCCCTGAACGTTACAATTAACTATCAGTTTTGTGTTGGATTCGAAAATCTAGACTTATTGGAGACGGACCATAAGGTGCCCGAGGCAGCAATATCCCCTTGGACACCAGTCCGCTGGAGGACGATGTATTGAATCGCGACGCAATTTGAATGCTCCATCATCATTAGGAGGCCCTGAACATTACAATTAAATATCAGTTTCGAATCAGATTCGAAAATCCCAACTCACAGGAGACGGACCACATGGAGCCCGATGCAGCAATATCCCCTTGTAGACAAGTCGGCTGGAGGACGATGTATTGAATCTCGACGCAATTTGAGTGTTCCATCGTCATTAGGAGGCCCTGAACTTACAATTAACAATCAGTTTTGCGTCGGATTAGTAAATCTACACTCACAGGAGAACGACCATATGGTGCCCGAGGCAGCAATAGACCCTTGGAGACAAGTCGGCTGGAGGCCGATGTATTGCATCTCGACGCAATTTGAATGTTCATCGTCATTAGGTGGCCCTGAACGTTACAATTAACTATCAGTTTTGCGTCGGGTTCGAAAATCTAGACTCACAAGAGAACGATCATAAGGTGCCCGAGGCAGCAAAAGACCCTTGAAGTCAAGTCGGCAGAAGGACGACGTATTGGATCGCGACGCAATTCGAGTGTTCCATCGTCATTAGGAGGCCCTGAACTTACAATTAACAATCAGTTTTGCGTCGGATTAGTAAATGTAGACCCGCAGGAGAACGACCATATGGTGCCCGAGGCAGCAATAGACCCTTGGAGACAAGTCGGCTGGAGGCCGATGTATTGAATCTCGACGCAATTTGAATGTTCATCGTCATTAGGTGGCCCTGGACGTTACAATTAACTATCAGTTTTGCGTCGGATTAGAAAATCTAGACTCACAGGAGAACGACCATAAGGTGCCCGAGGCAGCAATAGACCCTTGGAGACAAGTCGGCAGGAGGACGATGTATTGGATCGCGACGCAATTTGAGTGTTCCATCGTTACTATGAGGCCCTGAACTTACAATTAACAATCAGTTTTGCGTCGGATTAGTAAATCTAGACTCACAGGAGATTGACCATATGGTGCCCGAGGCAGCATCAGACCATTGGAGACAAGTTGGCTGGTGGCCTGTGTATTGAAACTCGACGCAATTTGAGTGTTCTAACATCATTAGGAGGCGCTGAACGTTGCAATTCACTATCATTTTTGCGTCGGATTCGAAAATCTAGACTCACAGGAGAAGGATCAAATGGTGACCGAGACAGCAATATCCCCTTGGAGACAAGTCGGCTGAAGGCCGATGTACTGAATCTCGACGCAATTTGAGTGTTCCATCGTCATTAGGTGGCCCTGAACGTTACAATTAACTATCAGTTTTGCGTCAGGTTCGAAAATCTAGACTCACAACAGAACGACCATATATTGCCCGAGTCGGCAATAGACCCTTGGAGACAAGTCGGCTGGAGGCCGATGTATTGAATCTCGACGCAATTTGAATGTTCATCGTCATTAGGTGGCCCTGAACGTCACAATTAAGGGGATACGGAATCACCTATCCCCGCAATGTTAATATATGCCTACTATAGGGAACATTTTCTCACAAACTACTGGAGACAGAGAGGTAAAAATTTTACTGTATGTGCATTCATATGTTACAACAATACTGAAACAAGAGTTTATTGTCAAAGTATTTTCTTACAGAGATATTGTACATTTATTTTTAAGTAAATATTTTCCATCGCTTTTTACTAGACTATCACCCCTAAGTCTTTTGTAAATCAAGTAATTAAAAAATCGTTGTTTCAGTATGTAATAGGGACCTATGTCACTACGTCATAAAAATTTCAGACTTCTAGGTTGACCAGTACCTGAGATAATGTTCCTAGATGAAGTAAAAAGTAAACTTACGGGAAACGGAGAAAGAAGATTAAAACATTCCTGATCCGTAGCTAATACCCCCTTCACAGTCTTCATAATCATCTTCAAGTCTTCTTTTAGCACCCCTCTGAACCTGTCTTGCTTTTTTCACTAATGTCTTGATTATATTATCAGCATGCCTTAGTCTGTGCTGATCTAAAAAGAACATAGCACGTACCGTACGGGAACCAACACACATACCCAACTTTTGAAGGACCTGGCATTTAGTTATATTTCCAAGATTGAAGGTTGCCACAGCATCATACACACCAAAATGTAGTGTATTAATTCCGACAAACACTATTCAAGCACTCGTTGGGGTTCTGCGTTTTTCCGTGAAGACATTTCATCAGAAGACTTCTGTCAGCCAGATCTCTGAAAATGGGCTTTATTTCTGCCATGATGGCTGATGGTAGACTGTGGTGGTGAATGTATTTCTCTCCTGTTGTTAGTCCCCTATTGTATTTACACCAGCTGTTTTCACCTTTGGGGCACCAACCATGTTGTGGATGCTCATCCGTGGATGCGGTGTGGAAATATAAAGCCCATATAGCTCTCCTCATTTCTTCAAGATTGCCTGTATTTTGCCTGATTGCAAGGCCATAGCAGTTCTGAATGTGGTCTATTATGGAATCAGTCAATCTTCCTCTGCCATCCAAGGTTTTCCCATCATCTAGTTTTTTCCCTTTCATAACTGATTTTAACCTTCTCAGCCTGGCACCCATTCTCTTCTGCACATGTCCTATACATTCAAGTTTGCTTATATTTACACTGTTCCCATATGGTTTGCTTTCCAAAACTTCTTTGAATGCTTTAGAGTCACCATCTCCCAGATATTTGACATAGCGAACATTATACCACTGTGAAGAGCGATGAAAAATTTTCTTCACCCCAGCAACCTCCATGCCACCACTACTACCATAATAATTAGCAATACAGTCATCACTGTGTTCATTTTTCAGCCTGCCTGTGCACCTACAGTATTTAGACATTATTGCAACATCAATAACCTTGCCAGTATCAACACTAGTTGCTGTTACAACACCATTGTTGGAGGTGTTGCCCCTTTTCTGCCACGTGCCATCAAACGCCACTGTGAGGTCACGACTGCCGTCATTTTCTTCCACTGCTTCTTCCACAGCAACCTGCATTGACTTCTGTGCTACATCTTCAACTGCAGATCCTAGTACATAATTGTAAGCTTCAAACTTTGAAGGTGCACTTGGAAGATTTAGAACACCACATAGCATATCACCAGCTGCTTTGCCCTTACCAATTGCTCGCAATCCATAAACTAACCTAATATTTACACTATAAAGTTCAGTTTTCTTGTTTCCATTATTTACAGTTACTGAAACCGAACTTGGAAACTTACAGCTGTATTTACAAACACTGCATATTAAATTAAACTGGGCAGCCAGGCCAACATGGGATTCTACTTTCAGAGAAACGTTTCCATGACATTTTTTGCAGCACAAACTGTTTTCAAGAGCTTCACACAATATATTCGTATCAATGAGTTCAAAAACTTCATTCCCTCTATCAAGTAAATTATATTTCTCTTCCAAATCTCTTAGTTTTTTATGAGAAGCACTGTTTTCATTTGGTGTAAGTTCGTTCGGCAAATCAGTAATAAGTGGATTCACATTTTCCAACAGTGATGATGATGAACTGCTTTGCTTTGCTAATGAATCATTATTTCTTTTCTTTTGCCAGTTCACACGCTTTTTAAATACTTTTGCTTTAGCTCTAGGCATTTTCACTGCGAAAAATGAAGCACTAAATACGAAATAACTCAACAACAACTACTTTCTTATATCACACTGTTTACAAAACAGTCCCGCCACAAAGTCAAAGAGTAACTTGAGGAAACCAGAAAGAAACATTTTCGGGCAACTAGTGTATAAATAGTCGCTGGAAACCGGGATATTTGAATTCATGTCACTTTAAAGGTACTGCCAAAAAGTTCATGGTCAGCCACGAGAGACGTGTATAACTAAAGCGCAATACCCGATTTCACAAATATATAAAAATAAAATAGTTATAATTGTAGTAGAGCTATGTATGATACGTCATTTTAAAGAGGAAACATGGCAGAATATAATACGCCAATAAAAATAAATTTCGATTTTTTAACCCAAAATCCGATTCCGTATCCCCTTAACTATCAGTTTTGTGTCGGATTCGAAAATCTAGACTTACCGGATCCCGACAATAAGGTGCCCGAGGGAGCAATATCCCCTTGGAGACCAGTCCGCTGGAGAACGATGTATTGAATCTCGACGCAATTTGAGTGTTCCATCGTCATTAAGAGGCCCTGAACATTACAATTAAATATCAGTTTCGAATCAGATTCGAAAATCCCAACTCACAGGAGACGGACCACATGGAGCCCGATGCAGCAATATCCCCTTGTAGACAAGTCGGCTGGAGGACGATGTATTGAATCTCGACGCAATTTGAGTGTTCCATCGTCATTAGGAGGCCTTGAACTTACAATTAACAATCTGTTTTGCGTCGAATTAGTAAATCTACACTCACAGGAGAACGACCATATGGTGCCCGAGGCAGCAATTGTCCCTTGGAGACAAGTGCGGCTGGAGGCCGATGTATTGAATCTCGACGCAATTTGAATGCTCCATCATCATTAGGAGGCCCTGAACATTACAATTAAATATCAGTTTCGAATCAGATTCGAAAATCCCAACTCACAGGAGACGGACCACATGGAGCCCGATGCAGCAATATCCCCTTGTAGACAAGTCGGCTGGAGGACGATGTATTGAATCTCGACGCAATTTGAGTGTTCCATCGTCATTAGAAGGCCCTGAACGTTACAATTAACTATCAGTTTTGTGTTGGATTCGAAAATCTAGACTCACAACAGAACGACCATATATTGCCCGAGTCGGCAATAGACCCTTGGAGACAAGTCGGCTGGAGGCCGATGTATTGAATCTCGACGCAATTTGAATGTTCATCGTCATTAGGTGGCCCTGAACGTCACAATTAAGGGGATACGGAATCACCTATCCCCGCAATGTTAATATATGCCTACTATAGGGAACATTTTCTCACAAACTACTGGAGACAGAGAGGTAAAAATTTTACTGTATGTGCATTCATATGTTACAACAATACTGAAACAAGAGTTTATTGTCAAAGTATTTTCTTACAGAGATATTGTACATTTATTTTTAAGTAAATATTTTCCATCGCTTTTTACTAGACTATCACCCCTAAGTCTTTTGTAAATCAAGTAATTAAAAAATCGTTGTTTCAGTATGTAATAGGGACCTATGTCACTACGTCATAAAAATTTCAGACTTCTAGGTTGACCAGTACCTGAGATAATGTTCCTAGATGAAGTAAAAAGTAAACTTACGGGAAACGGAGAAAGAAGATTAAAACATTCCTGATCCGTAGCTAATACCCCCTTCACAGTCTTCATAATCATCTTCAAGTCTTCTTTTAGCACCCCTCTGAACCTGTCTTGCTTTTTTCACTAATGTCTTGATTATATTATCAGCATGCCTTAGTCTGTGCTGATCTAAAAAGAACATAGCACGTACCGTACGGGAACCAACACACATACCCAACTTTTGAAGGACCTGGCATTTAGTTATATTTCCAAGATTGAAGGTTGCCACAGCATCATACACACCAAAATGTAGTGTATTAATTCCGACAAACACTATTCAAGCACTCGTTGGGGTTCTGCGTTTTTCCGTGAAGACATTTCATCAGAAGACTTCTGTCAGCCAGATCTCTGAAAATGGGCTTTATTTCTGCCATGATGGCTGATGGTAGACTGTGGTGGTGAATGTATTTCTCTCCTGTTGTTAGTCCCCTATTGTATTTACACCAGCTGTTTTCACCTTTGGGGCACCAACCATGTTGTGGATGCTCATCCGTGGATGCGGTGTGGAAATATAAAGCCCATATAGCTCTCCTCATTTCTTCAAGATTGCCTGTATTTTGCCTGATTGCAAGGCCATAGCAGTTCTGAATGTGGTCTATTATGGAATCAGTCAATCTTCCTCTGCCATCCAAGGTTTTCCCATCATCTAGTTTTTTCCCTTTCATAACTGATTTTAACCTTCTCAGCCTGGCACCCATTCTCTTCTGCACATGTCCTATACATTCAAGTTTGCTTATATTTACACTGTTCCCATATGGTTTGCTTTCCAAAACTTCTTTGAATGCTTTAGAGTCACCATCTCCCAGATATTTGACATAGCGAACATTATACCACTGTGAAGAGCGATGAAAAATTTTCTTCACCCCAGCAACCTCCATGCCACCACTACTACCATAATAATTAGCAATACAGTCATCACTGTGTTCATTTTTCAGCCTGCCTGTGCACCTACAGTATTTAGACATTATTGCAACATCAATAACCTTGCCAGTATCAACACTAGTTGCTGTTACAACACCATTGTTGGAGGTGTGGCCCCTTTTCTGCCACGTGCCATCAAACGCCACTGTGAGGTCACGACTGCCGTCATTTTCTTCCACTGCTTCTTCCACAGCAACCTGCATTGACTTCTGTGCTACATCTTCAACTGCAGATCCTAGTACATAATTGTAAGCTTCAAACTTTGAAGGTGCACTTGGAAGATTTAGAACACCACATAGCATATCACCAGCTGCTTTGCCCTTACCAATTGCTCGCAATCCATAAACTAACCTAATATTTACACTATAAAGTTCAGTTTTCTTGTTTCCATTATTTACAGTTACTGAAACCGAACTTGGAAACTTACAGCTGTATTTACAAACACTGCATATTAAATTAAACTGGGCAGCCAGGCCAACATGGGATTCTACTTTCAGAGAAACGTTTCCATGACATTTTTTGCAGCACAAACTGTTTTCAAGAGCTTCACACAATATATTCGTATCAATGAGTTCAAAAACTTCATTCCCTCTATCAAGTAAATTATATTTCTCTTCCAAATCTCTTAGTTTTTTATGAGAAGCACTGTTTTCATTTGGTGTAAGTTCGTTCGGCAAATCAGTAATAAGTGGATTCACATTTTCCAACAGTGATGATGATGAACTGCTTTGCTTTGCTAATGAATCATTATTTCTTTTCTTTTGCCAGTTCACACGCTTTTTAAATACTTTTGCTTTAGCTCTAGGCATTTTCACTGCGAAAAATGAAGCACTAAATACGAAATAACTCAACAACAACTACTTTCTTATATCACACTGTTTACAAAACAGTCCCGCCACAAAGTCAAAGAGTAACTTGAGGAAACCAGAAAGAAACATTTTCGGGCAACTAGTGTATAAATAGTCGCTGGAAACCGGGATATTTGAATTCATGTCACTTTAAAGGTACTGCCAAAAAGTTCATGGTCAGCCACGAGAGACGTGTATAACTAAAGCGCAATACCCGATTTCACAAATATATAAAAATAAAATAGTTATAATTGTAGTAGAGCTATGTATGATACGTCATTTTAAAGAGGAAACATGGCAGAATATAATACGCCAATAAAAATAAATTTCGATTTTTTAACCCAAAATCCGATTCCGTATCCCCTTAACTATCAGTTTTGTGTCGGATTCGAAAATCTAGACTTACCGGATCCCGACAATAAGGTGCCCGAGGGAGCAATATCCCCTTGGAGACCAGTCCGCTGGAGAACGATGTATTGAATCTCGACGCAATTTGAGTGTTCCATCGTCATTAAGAGGCCCTGAACATTACAATTAAATATCAGTTTCGAATCAGATTCGAAAATCCCAACTCACAGGAGACGGACCACATGGAGCCCGATGCAGCAATATCCCCTTGTAGACAAGTCGGCTGGAGGACGATGTATTGAATCTCGACGCAATTTGAGTGTTCCATCGTCATTAGGAGGCCTTGAACTTACAATTAACAATCTGTTTTGCGTCGAATTAGTAAATCTACACTCACAGGAGAACGACCATATGGTGCCCGAGGCAGCAATTGTCCCTTGGAGACAAGTGCGGCTGGAGGCCGATGTATTGAATCTCGACGCAATTTGAATGCTCCATCATCATTAGGAGGCCCTGAACATTACAATTAAATATCAGTTTCGAATCAGATTCGAAAATCCCAACTCACAGGAGACGGACCACATGGAGCCCGATGCAGCAATATCCCCTTGTAGACAAGTCGGCTGGAGGACGATGTATTGAATCTCGACGCAATTTGAGTGTTCCATCGTCATTAGAAGGCCCTGAACGTTACAATTAACTATCAGTTTTGTGTTGGATTCGAAAATCTAGACTTATTGGAGACGGACCATAAGGTGCCCGAGGCAGCAATATCCCCTTGGACACCAGTCCGCTGGAGGACGATGTATTGAATCGCGACGCAATTTGAATGCTCCATCATCATTAGGAGGCCCTGAACATTACAATTAAATATCAGTTTCGAATCAGATTCGAAAATCCCAACTCACAGGAGACGGACCACATGGAGCCCGATGCAGCAATATCCCCTTGTAGACAAGTCGGCTGGAGGACGATGTATTGAATCTCGACGCAATTTGAGTGTTCCATCGTCATTAGGAGGCCCTGAACTTACAATTAACAATCAGTTTTGCGTCGGATTAGTAAATCTACACTCACAGGAGAACGACCATATGGTGCCCGAGGCAGCAATAGACCCTTGGAGACAAGTCGGCTGGAGGCCGATGTATTGAATCTCGACGCAATTTGAATGTTCATCGTCATTAGGTGGCCCTGAACGTTACAATTAACTATCAGTTTTGCGTCGGGTTCGAAAATCTAGACTCACAAGAGAACGATCATAAGGTGCCCGAGGCAGCAAAAGACCCTTGAAGTCAAGTCGGCAGAAGGACGACGTATTGGATCGCGACGCAATTCGAGTGTTCCATCGTCATTAGAAGGCCCTGAACGTTACAATTAACTATCAGTTTTGTGTTGGATTCGAAAATCTAGACTTATTGGAGACGGACCATAAGGTGCCCGAGGCAGCATTATCCCCTTGGAGATCAGTTCGCTGGAGGACGATGTACTGAATCGCGACGCAGTTTGAGTGCTCCATCGTCATTAGGAGGCCCTAAAGGCTACAATTAACTATCAGCTCTCCGTCGGATTCTAGACGGACCATAAGGTGCCCGAGGCAGCATTATCCCCTTGGAGACCAGTCCGCTGGAGGACGATAATTGAATCGCGACGCAATTTGAGTGTTCCATCGTCATTAGGAGGCCCTGAACTTACAATTAACAATCAGTTTTGCGTCGGATTAGTAAATCTAGACCCGCAGGAGAACGACCATATGGTGCCCGAGGCAGCAATAGACCCTTGGAGACAAGTCGGCTGGAGGCCGATGTATTGAATCTCGACGCAATTTGAATGTTCATCGTCATTAGGTGGCCCTGAATGTTACAATTAACTATCAGTTTTGCGTCGGATTAGAAAATCTAGACTCACAGGAGAACGACCATAAGGTGCCCGAGGCAGCAATAGACCCTTGGAGACAAGTCGGCAGGAGGACGATGTATTGGATCGCGACGCAATTTGAGTGTTCCATCGTTACTAGGAGGCCCTGAACTTACAATTAACAATCAGTTTTGCGTCGGATTAGTAAATCTAGACTCACAGGAGATTGACCATATGGTGCCCGAGGCAGCATCAGACCATTGGTGACAAGTCGGCTGGTGGCCTATGTATTGAAACTCGACGCAATTTGAGTGTTCCATCGTCATTAGGATGCGCTGAACTTTACAATTAACTGTCATTTTAGCGTCGGATTCGAAAATCTACTCACAGGAGAAGGATCATATGGTGCCCGAGTCAGCAATATCCCCTTGGATACAAGTCGGCTGGAGGACGATGTATAGTATCTCGACGCAATTTGAGTGTTCTAACATCATTAGGAGGCGCTGAACGTTACAATTCACTATCATTTTTGCGTCGGATTCGAAAATCTAGAGTCACAGGAGAAGGATCAAATGGTGACCGAGACAGCAATATCCCCTTGGAGACAAGTCGGCTGAAGGCCTATGTACTGAATCTCGACGCAATTAGAGTGTTCCATCGTCATTAGGTGGCCCTGAAAGTTACAATTAACTATCAGTTTTGCGCCGGGTTCGGAAATCTAGACTCACAACAGAACGATCATAAGGTGCCCGAGGCAGCAAAAGACCCTTGAAGTCAAGTCGGCAGAAGGACGAAGTATTGGATCGCGATGCAATTTGAGTGTTCCATCGTAACTAGGAGGCGCTGAACGCTACAATAAACTATCAGTTATGCGTCGGATTCGAAAATCTAGACTCACAGGAGATCGACCATAAGCTGCCCGAGGCAGCATCAGACCATTGGAGACAAGTCGGCTGGATGCCGATGTATTGAATCTCGACGCAATATGAGTGATCCACCTTCATTTGGAGGACATGAACGTTACAATTAACTATCATTTTTGCGTCGGATTCGAAAATCTAGAATCACAGGAGAACGAACATAAGGTGCCCGAGGCTGTAAAAGACCCTTGGAGACAAGTCGGCTGGAGGACGATGTATTGACTCTCGACGCAATTTGAGTGTTCCATCGTCATTAGGAGGCCCTGAAGGCTACAATTAACTATCAGTTCTGCGTCGGATTCGAAAATCTAGACTCACAGAAGACGGACCATATGGTGCCCGAGGCAGCAATATCCCCTTGGAGTTAAGTCGGCTGGAGGCCGATGTATTGAATCTCGACGCAATTTGAGTGTTCCATCGTCATTAGGAGGCCCTGAACGTTACAATTAACTATCAGTTTGCGTCGGGTTCGAAAATCTAGACTCACAAGAGAACGATCATAAGGTGGCTGAGACAGCAAAAGACCCTTGAAGTCAGGTCGGCAGAAGGACGATGTATTGGATCGCGACGCAATTTGAGTGTTCCATCGTCATTAGAAGGCCCTGAACGTTACAATTAACTATCAGTTTTGCGTTGGATTCGAAAATCTAGACATACTGGAGACGGACCATAAGGTGCCCGAGGCAGCATTATCCCTTTGGAGACCAGTCCGCTGGAGGACGATGTATTGAATCGCGACGCAATTTGAGTGCTCCATCGTCATTAGGAAGCCCTGAACGTTACAATTAACTATCAGTTTCGCGTCGGATTCAAAAATCTAGACTCACAGGAGACGGACCATTTGGTGAACGAGGCAGCAATATCCCCTTCTAGACAAGTCGGCTGGAGGACTCTGTATTGTATCTCGACGCAATGTGAGTGTTCTAACGTCATTAGGAGGCGCTGAACGTTGCAATTCACTATCATTTTTGCGTCGGATTCGAAAATGTAGACTCACAGGAGAAGGTTCATATGGTGGCTGAGACAGCAATATCCCCTTGGAGACAAGTCGGCTGAAGGGCAATATACTGAATCTCGACGCAATTTGAGTGTTCCATCGTCATTAGGTGGCCCTGAACGTTACAATTAACTATCAGAATTGCGTCGGATTAGAAAATCTAGACTCACAGGAGAACGACCATAAGGTGCCCGAGGCAGCAATGGACCCTTGGAGGCAAGTCGGCTGAAGGAGGATCTATTGAATCTCGACGGTATTTGTGTGTTCCATCGTCATTATTAGGCCCTGAACGTTACAATTAATTATCAGTTTTGCGTCGGATTAGAAAATCTAGACTCACAGGAGAACGACCATAAGGTGCCCGAGGCAGCAATTGACCCTTGGAGACAAGTCGGCTGAAGGACGATGTATTGAATCTCGACGGTATTTGAGTGTTCCATCCTCATTATTAGGCCCTAAACGTTACAATTAATTATCAGTTTTGCGTCGGATTAGAAAATCTAGACTCACAGGAGAACGACCATATGGTGCCCGAGGCAGCAATAGACCCCTTGGAGACAAGTCGGCTGGAGGACGATGTATTGGATCGCGATGCAATTTGAGTGTTCCATCGTTACTAGGAGGCCCTGAACTTACAATTAACAATCAGTTTTGCGTCGGATTAGTATATCTAGACTCATAGGAGAACGACCATATGGTGCCCGAGGCAGCAATAGACCCTTGGAGACAAGTCGGCTGGAGGCCGATGTATTGAATCTCGACGCAATTTGAATGTTCATCGTCATTAGGTGGCCCTGAACGTTGCAATTAACTATCAGTTTTGCGTCGGGTTCGATACTATAGACTCACAGGAGAACGATCATAAGGTGCCCGAGGCAGCAATATCCCCTTGGACACCAGTCCGCTGGAGGACGATGTATTGAATCGCGACGCAATTTGAGTGTTCCATCGTCATTAGGAGGCCTTGAACTTACAATTAACAATCAGTTTTGCGTCGGATTAGTAAATCTAGACTCACAAGAGAACGACCATTTGGTGCCCGAGGCAGCAATAGACCCTTGGAGACAAGTCGGCTGGAGGCCGATGTATTGAATCTCGACGCAATTTGAATGTTCATCGTCATTAGGTGGCCCTGAACGTTACAATTAACTATCAGTTTTGCGTTGGATTCGAAAATCTAGACTTATTGGAGACGGACCAAAAGGTGCCCGAGGCAGCATTATCCCCTTGGAGACCAGTCCGCTGGAGGACGATGTATTGAATCGCGACGCAATTTGTGTGCTCCATCGTCATTAGGAGGCCCTGAAGGCTACAATTAACTATCAGCTCTCCGTCGGATTCTAGACGGACCATAAGGTGCCCGAGGCAGCATTATCCCCTTCGACACCATTCCGCTCTAGGACGATAATTGAATCGCGACGCAATTTGAGTGTTCCATCGTCATTAGGAAGCCCTGAACGTTACAATTAACAATCATATTGCGTCGGATTCGAAAATCTAGACTCACAGGAGAAGGTTCATATGGTGCTCGAGACAGCAATATCCCCTTGGAGACAAGTCGGCTGAAGGCCGATGTACTGAATCTAGACGCAATTTGAGTGTTCCATCGTCATTAGGTGGCCCAGAACGTTACAATTAACTATCAGAATTGCGTCGGATTAGAAAATCTAGACTCACAGGAGAACGACCATAAGGTGCCCGAGGCAGCAATAGACCCTTGGAGGCAAGTCGGCTGAAGGAGGATCTATTGAATCTCGACGGTATTTTAGTGTTCCATCGTCATTATTAGGCCCTGAACGTTACAATTAATTATCAGTTTTGCGTCGGATTAGAAAATCTAGACTCACAGGAGAACGACCATATATTGCCCGAGGCAGCAATAGACCCTTGGAGACAAGTCGGCTGGAGGACGATGTATTGGATCGCGACGCAATTTGAGTGTTCCATCGTCATTAGGATGCTCTGAACGTTACAATTAACTATCATTTTTGCGTCGGATTCAAAAATCTAGCCTCACAGGAGACGGACCATTTGGTGCCCGAAGGCAGCAATATCCCCTTCTAGACAAGTCGGCTGGAGGCCGATGTATTGAATCTCGACGCAATTTGAGTTTTCTAACGTCATTAGGAGGCGCTGAACGTTACAATTCACTATCATTTTTGCGTCGGATTCGAAAATGTAGACTCACAGGAGAAGGTTCATATGGTGCCCGAGACAGCAATATCCCCTTGGAGACAAGTCGGCTGAAGGCCAATGTACTGAATCTCGACGCAATTTGAGTGTCCCATCGTCATTAGGTGGCCCTGAACGTTACAATTAACTATCAGTTTTGCGTCGGGTTCGAAAATCTAGACTCACAACAGAACGTTCATAAGGTGCCCGAGGCAGCAAAAGACCATTAAAGTCAAGTCGGCAGAAGGACGAAGTATTGGATCGCGACGCAATTTGAGTGTTCTAACGTCATTAGGAGGCGCTGAACGTTACAATACACTATCAGTTATGCGTCGGATTCGAAAATCTAGACTCACAGGAGAACGACCATAAGCTGCCCGAGGCAGCATCAGACCATTGGAGACAAGTCGGCTGGATGCCGATGTATTGAATCTCGACGCAATATGAGTGATCCACCTTCATTAGGAGGACATGAACGTTACAATTAACTATCATTTTTGCGTCGGATTCGACAATCTAGACTCACAGGAGAACGAACATAAGGTGCCCGAGGCTGTAAAAGACCCTTGGAGACAAGTCGGCTGGAGGACGATGTATTGACTCTCGACACAATTTGAGTGTTCCATCGGCATTAGGATGCTCTGAACGTTACAATTAACTATCATTTTTGCGTCGGATTCGAAAATCTAGACTCACAGAAGAAGGATCATATGGTGCCCGAGACAGCAATATCCCCTTGGAGACAAGTCGGCTGGAGGCCGATGTATTGAATCTCGACGCGATTTGAGTGTTCCATCGTCATTAGGTGGCCCTGAACGTAACAATTAACTATGAGTTTTGCGTCAGGTTCGAAAATCTTGCCTCACAGGAGAACGATCTTAAGGTGTCCGAGGCAGCAATAGACGCTTGTAGACATGTCGGCTGGAGGTCGATGTATTGACTCTCGACGCAATTTGAGTGTTCCATCGTCATTAGGAGGCCCTGAAGGCTACAAGTAACTAACACTTCTGCGTTGGATTCGAAAATCTAGACTCACAGGAGACGGACAATATGGTGCCCGAGGCAGCAATATCCCCTTGGATACAAGTCGGCTGGAGGACGATATATTGAATCTCGACGCAATTTGAGTGTTCATCGTCATTAGGAGGCCCTGAACTTACAATTAACAATCAGTTTTGCGTCGGAGTAGTAAATCTAGACTCACAGGAGAACGACCATATGGTGCCCGAGGCAGCAATAGACCCTTGGAGACAAGTCGGCTGGAGGCAGATGTATTGTATCTCGACGCAATTTGAATGTTCCGTCGTCATTAGGTGGCCCTGTACGTTACAATTAACTATCAGTTTTGCGTCGGGTTCGAAAATCTAGACTCACAAGAGAACGATCATAAGGTGGCTGAGACGGCAAAAGACCCTTGAAGTCAAGTCGGCAGAAGGACGATGTATTGGATCGCGACGCAATTTGAGTGTTCCATCGTCATTAGAATGCCCTGAACGTTACAATTAACTATCAGTTTTGCGTTGGATTCGAAAATCTATACTTACTGGAGTCGGACCATAAGGTGCCCGAGGCAGCATTATCCCCTTGGAGACCAGTCCGCTGGAGGACGATGTATTGAATCGCGACGCAATTTGAGTGCTCCATCGTCATTAGGAGGCCCTGAACGTTACAATTAACTATCAGTTCTGCGTCGGATTCGAAAATCGCGACTCAAAGGAGAAGAACCTCATGGAGCTCGAGGCAGCAATATCCCCTTGTAGACAAGACGGCTAGAGGTCGATGTATTGACTCTCGACGCAATTTGACTGTTCCATCGTCATTAGGAGGCCCTGAACGTTACAATTAACTATCAGTTTCGCGTCGGATTCAAAAATCTAGACTCACAGGAGACGGACCATAAGGTGCCCGAGGCAGCAATAGACCCTTGGAGACAAGTCGGCTGAAGGACGATGTATTGAATCCTGACGGTATTTGAGTGTTCCATCGTCATTATTAGGCCCTGAACGTTACAATTAATTATCAGTTTTGCGTCGGATTAGAAAATCTAGACTCACAGGAGAACGACCATATATTGCCCGAGGCAGCAATAGACCGTTGGAGACAAGTCGGCTGAAGGCCAATGTACTGAATCTCGACGCAATTTGAGTGTTCCATCGACATTAGGTGGCCCTGAACGTTACAATTAACTATCAGTTTTGCGTCGGATTAGAAAATCTAGACTCACAGGAGAACGACCGTAAGGTGCCCGAGGCAGCAATAGACCCTTGGAGACAAGTCGGCTGGAGGACGATGTATTGGATCGCGACGCAATTTGAGTGTTCCATCGTCATTAGGATGCGCTGAATGTTACAATTAACTATCATTTTAGAGTCGGATTCGAAAATCTACTCACAGGAGAAGGATCATATGGTGCCCGAGTCAGCAATATCCCCTTGGATACAAGTCGGCTGGAGGACGATGTATAGTATCTCGACGCAATTTGAGTGTTCTAACATCATTAGGAGGCGCTGAACGTTACAATTCACTATCATTTTTGCGTCGGATTCGAAAATCTAGACTCACAGGAGAACGAACATAAGGTGCCCGAGGCTGTAAAAGACCCTTGGAGACAAGTCGGCTGAAGGACGATGTATTGACTCTCGACACAATTTGAGTGTTCCATCGTCATTAGGATGCTCTGAACGTTACAATTAACTATCAGTTTCGCGTCGGATTCAAAAATCTAGACTCACAGGAGACGGACCATTTGGTGCCCGAAGGCAGCAATATCCCCTTCTAGACAAGTCGGCTGGAGGCCGACATATTGAATCTCGACGCAATTTGAGTTTCCAACGTCATTAGGAGGCGCTGAACGTTACAATTCACTATCATTTTTGCGTCGGATTCGAAAATGTAGACTCACAGGAGAAGGTTCATATGGTGCCCGAGACAGCAATATCCCCTTGGAGACAGGTCGGCTGAAGGCCAATGTACTGAATCTCGACGCAATTTGAGTGTCCCATCGTCATTAGGTGGCCCTGAACGTTACAATTAACTATCAGTTTTGCGTCGGGTTCGAAAATCTAGACTCACAACAGAACGTTCATAAGGTGCCCGAGGCAGCAAAAGACCCTTGAAGTCAAGGCGGCAGAAGGACGAAGTATTGGATCGCGACGCAATTTGAGTGTTCCATCGTAACTAGGAGGCGCTGAACGTTACAATAAACTATCAGTTATGCGTCGGATTCGAAAATCTAGACTCACAGGAGAACGACCATAAGCTGCCCGAGGCAGCATCAGACCATTGGAGACAAGTCGGCTGGATGCCGATGTATTGAATCTCGACGCAATATGAGTGATCCACCTTCATTAGGAGGACATGAACGTTACAATTAACTATCATTTTTGCGTCGGATTCGACAATCTAGACTCACAGGAGAACGAACATAAGGTGCCCGAGGCTGTAAAAGACCCTTGCAGACAAGTCGGCTGGAGGACGATGTATTGACTCTCGACACAATTTGAGTGTTCCATCGGCATTAGGATGCTCTGAACGTTACAATTAACTATCATTTTTGAGTCGGATTCGAAAATCTAGACTCACAGAAGAAGGATCATATGGTGCCCGAGACAGCAATATCCCCTTGGAGACAAGTCGGCTGGAGGCCGATGTATTGAATCTCGACGCAATTTGAGTGTTCCATCGTCATTAGGAGGCCCTGAACTTACAATTAACAATCAGTTTTGCGTCGGAGTAGTAAATCTAGACTCACAGGAGAACGACCACATGGTGCCCGAGGCAGCAATAGACCCTTGGAGACAAGTCGGCTGGAGGCCGATGTATTGTATCTCGACGCAATTTGAATGTTCCGTCGTCATTAGGTGGCCCTGTACAAGATAACGATCATAAGGTGGCTGAGACAGCAAAAGACCCTTGAAGTCAGGTCGGCAGAAGGACGATGTATTGGATCGCGACGCAATTTGAGTGTTCCTTCGCCATTAGTTGGCCCTGAACGTTACAATTAACTATCAGTTTCGCGTCGGATTCAAAAATCTAGATTCACAGAAGACGGACCATTTGGTGCCCGAGGCAGCAATATCCCCTTCTAGACAAGTCGGCTGGAGGACGATGCATTGTATCTCGACGCAATTTGAGTGTTCCAACGTCATTAGGAGGTGCTGAACGTTACAATTCACTATCATTTTTGCGTCGGATTCGAAAATGTAGGCTCACAGGAGAAGGTTCATATGGTGCCCGAGACAGCAATATCCCCTCGGAGACAAGTCGGCTGAAGGCCAATGTACTGAATCTCGACGCAATTTGAGTGTTCCATCGTCATTAGATGGCCCTGAACGTTACAATTAACTATCAGTTTTGCATCGGGTTCGATAATATAGACTCACAGGAGAACGATCATAAGGTGCCCGAGGCAGCAATATCCCCTTGGACACCAGTCCGCTGGAGGACGATGTATTGAATCGCGACGCAATCTGAGTGTTCCATCGTCATTAGGAGACCCTGATCTTACAATTAACAATCAGTTTTGCGTCGGATTAGTAAATCTAGACTCACAAGAGAACGACCATATGGTGCCCGAGGCAGCAATAGACCCTCGGAGACAAGTCGGCTGGAGGCCTATGTATTGAAACTCGACGCAATTTGAGTGTTCCATCGTCATTAGGATGCGCTGAACGATACAATTAACTATCATTTTTGCGTCGGATTCGAAAATCTAGACTCACAGGAGAAGGATCATATGGTGACCGAGACAGCAATATCCCCTTGGAGACAAGTCGGCTGAAGGCCGATGTACTGAATCTCGACGCAATTTGAGTGTTCCATCGTCATTAGGTGGCCCTGAACGTTACAATTAACTATCAGTTTTGCGCCGGGTTCGAAAATATAGACTCACTGGAGACTGACCATAAGGTGCCCGAAGCAGCATTATCCCCTTGTAGACAAGTCGGCTGGAGGTCGATGTATTCACACTCGACGCAATTTGAGTGTTCCATCGTCATTATTAGGCCCTGAACGTTACAATTAATTATCATTTTTGAGTCGGATTCGAAAATCTAGACTCACAGAAGAAGGATCATATGGTGCCCGAGACAGCAATATCCCCTTGGAGACAAGTCGGCTGGAGGCCGATGTATTGAATCTCGACGCAATTTGAGTGTTCCATCGTCATTAGGAGGCCCTGAACTTACAATTAACAATCAGTTTTGCGTCGGAGTAGTAAATCTAGACTCACAGGAGAACGACCACATGGTGCCCGAGGCAGCAATAGACCCTTGGAGACAAGTCGGCTGGAGGCCGATGTATTGTATCTCGACGCAATTTGAATGTTCCGTCGTCATTAGGTGGCCCTGTACAAGATAACGATCATAAGGTGGCTGAGACAGCAAAAGACCCTTGAAGTCAGGTCGGCAGAAGGACGATGTATTGGATCGCGACGCAATTTGAGTGTTCCTTCGCCATTAGTTGGCCCTGAACGTTACAATTAACTATCAGTTTCGCGTCGGATTCAAAAATCTAGATTCACAGAAGACGGACCATTTGGTGCCCGAGGCAGCAATATCCCCTTCTAGACAAGTCGGCTGGAGGACGATGCATTGTATCTCGACGCAATTTGAGTGTTCCAACGTCATTAGGAGGTGCTGAACGTTACAATTCACTATCATTTTTGCGTCGGATTCGAAAATGTAGGCTCACAGGAGAAGGTTCATATGGTGCCCGAGACAGCAATATCCCCTCGGAGACAAGACGGCTGGACGACGATAAATTGAATCTCGACGCAATTTGAGTGTTCCATCGTCATTAGGAGGCCCTGAACGTTACAATTAACTATCAGTTTTGCGTCGGGTTTGAAAATCTAGACTCACAGGAGAACGATCATAAGGTGCCCGAGGCAGGAAAAAGACCCTTGGTGACAAGTCGGCTGGAGGACGATGTATTTAATCTCGACTCAATTCGAGTGTACCATCGTCATTAGGAGGCCCTGAAAGTTACAATTAACTATCCGTTCTGCGTTCGATTCGAAAATCTAGACTCACAGGAGAAAGACCATAAGGTGCCCGAGGCTGCAATAAACCCTTGGTGACAAGTCGGCTGGAGGACGATGTATTGAATCTCGACTCAATTCGAGTGTACCATCGTCATTAGGTGGCCCTGAACGTTACAATTAACTATCAGGTTTGCGTCGGGTTCGAAAATCTAGACTCACAGGAGAACGATCATAAGGTGCCCGAGGAAGCAATAGACCCTTGGAGACAAGTCGGCTGAAGGAGGATGTATTGAATCTCGACGCAATTTGAATGTTCCATCGTCATTAGGTGGCCCTGAACGTTACATTTAACTATCAGTTTTGCGTCGGATTCGAAATTCTAGACATAATGGAGACGGACAATAAGGTGCCCGAGGCAGCAATATCCCCTTGGAGACCAGTCCGCTGGAGAACGATGTATTGCATTGCGACGCAATTTGAGTGCTCCATCGTCATTAGGAGGCCCTGAACGTTACAATTAACTATCAGTTTTGCGTCGGATTCGAAAATCTAAACTCACAGGAGAACGACCATATGGTGCCCGAGGCAGCAATAGACCTTTGGAGACAAGTCGGCTGGAGGCCGATGAATTGAATCTCGACGCAATTTGAATGTTCCATCGTCATTAGGTGGCCCTGAACGTTACAATTAACTATCAGGTTTGCGTCGGGTTCGAAAATTTAGACTCACAGGAGAACGATCATAAGGTGCTCGAAGCAGCAAAAGACCCTTGAAATAAAGTCGGCAGAAGGACGATGTATTGGATCGCGACGTAATTTGTGTTTTGCATCGTCATAAGAAGGCCCTGAACGTTACATTTAACTATCAGTTTTGCGTCGAATTCGAAAATCAAGACTTACTGGAGACGAGCCATAAGGTGCCCGAGGCAGCAATATCCCTTTCGAGTCCAGTCCGCTGGACGACGCTGTATTGTATCGCGACGCAATTTGGGTGCTCCATCGTCTTTAGGAGGCCCTGAACGTTACAATTAACTCTCAGTTTTCCGTCCGATTCGAAAATCTATACTTACTGGAGACGGACCATTAGGTGCCCGAGGCAGCAATATCCCCTTGGAGACCAGTCCGCTGGAGGACGATGTATTGAATCGCGACGCAATTTGAATGCTCCATCGTCATTAGGAGGCCCTGAACGTAACAATTAAAAATCAGTTTTGCGTCGGATTAGAAAATCTACTCACAGGAGAACGACCATATGGTGCCCGATGCAGCTATAGACCCTTGGAGACAAGTCTGCTGGAGGCCGATGTATTGAATCTCGACTCAATTTGAGTGTACCTTCGTCATTAGGAGGCCCTGAAAGTTACAATTAACTATCTGTTCTGCGTACGATTCGAAAATATAGACTCACAGGAGAACGACCATAAGGTGCCCGAGGAAGCAATAGACCCTTGGAGACAAGTCGGCTGATGGAGGATGTATTGAATCTCGACGCAATTTGAATGTTCCATCGTCATTATGAGGCCCTGAACGTTACAATTAACTATAAGTTTAGCGTCGGATTCGAAAATCTACTCTCAGGAGAAGGATCATATGGTGCCCGAGACAGCAATATCCCCTTGGAAACAAGTCGGCTGGAGGACGATATATTGAATCTCGACGCAATTTGAGTGATCCATCGTCATTAGGAGGACCTGAACGTTACAATTAACTACCAGTTTTGCGTCGGATTAGAAAATCTAGACTCACAGGAGATCGACCATAAGGTGCCCGAGGCTGCAATAGACCCTTGGAGACAAGTCGGCTGGAGGACGATGTATTGAATATCGACTTAATTTGAGTGTACCATCGTCATTAGGAGGCCCTGAAAGTAACAATTAACTATCTGTTCTGCGTTCGATTCGAAAATCTAGACTCACAGGAGAACGACCATGAGGTGCCCGAGGAAGCAATAGACGCTTGGAGACAAGTCGGCTGAATGACGATGTATTGAATCTCGACGCAATTTGAATGTTCCATCGTCATTAGGAGGCCCTGAACGTTACAGTTAACAATCAGTTTAGCGATGGATTCGAAAATCTACTCACAGGAGAAGGATCATATGGTGCCCGAGACAGCAATATCCCCTTGGATACAAGTCGGCTGGAGGACGATATATTGAATCTCGACGCAATTTGAGTGTTCCATTGACATTAGGAGGCCCTGAACGTTACAATTAAAATCAGTTTTGCGTCGGAATCGAAGAACTAGACTCACAGGAGAACGACAATAAGGTGCACGAGGAAGCAATAGACCCTTGGAGACAAGTCGGCTGAAGGACGATGTATTGAATCTCGACGCAATTTGAGTGTTCCATCGTCATTAGGAGGCCCTGAAGGCTACAATTAACTATCAGTTCTGCGTCGGATTCGAAAATCTAGACTCACAGGAGACGGACCATATGATGCCCGAGGCGCAATATCCCCTTGGAGTTAAGTCGGCTGGAGGCCGATGTATTGAATCTCGACGCATTTTGAGTGTTCCATCGTAACTAGGAGGCGCTCAACGTTACAATAAACTATCAGTTATGCGTCGGATTAGTAAATCTAGACTCACAGGTGTCGGACCACATGGTGCCCGAGGCAGCAATAGACCCTTGGGGACAAGTCGGCTGGAGGTCGATGGATTGAATCTCGACGCAATTTGAATGTTCCATGGTTATTAGGTGGCCCTGATCGTTACAAGTCGGGTTCGATAATCTAGACTCACAGGAGAACGATCATAAGGTGCCCGAGGAAGCAATAGACCCTTGGAGACAAGTCGGCTGATGGAGGATGTACTGAATCTCGACGCAATTTGAATGTTCCATCGTCATTAGGTGGCCCTGAACGTTACAATTAACTCTCAGTTTTCCGTCGGATTCGAAAATCTAGACTTACTGGAGACGGACCATAAGGTGCCCGAGGCAGCAATATCCCCTTGGAGACCAGTCCGCTGGAGGACGATGTATTGAATCTCGACGCAATTTGAATGTTCCATCGTCATTAGGAGGCCCTGAACGTTACAGTTAACTATCAGTTTAGCGTCGGATCCGAAAATCTAATCACAGGACAAGGATCATATGGTGCCCGAGACAGCAATATCCCCTTGGATACAAGACGGCTGGAGGACGATATATTGAATCTCGACGCAATTTGAGTGTTCCATCGACATTAGGAGGCCCTGAACGTTACAATTAACATTCAGTTTTGCGTCGGATTCGAAGAACTAGACTCTCAGGAGATCGACCATAAGGTGCCCGAGGCTGCAATAGACCCTTGGAGACAAGTCGGCTGGAGGACGATGTATTGAATCTCGACTCAATTTGAGTGTACCATCGTCATTAGGAGGCCCTGAAAGTTACAATTAACTATCTGTTCTGCGTTGGATTCGAAAATCTAGACTTACTGGAGACGGACCATAAGGTGCCCGAGGCAGCAATAGACCCTTGGAGACAAGTCGGCTGAAGGACGATATATTGAATCTCGACGCAATTTGAGTGATCCATCATCATTAGGAGGACCTGAACGTTACAATTAACTATCAGTTTTGCGTCGGAATCGAAAATCTAGACTCACTGGAGACGGACCATAAGGTGCCCGAGGCAGCAAAATCCCCTTGGAGTCCAGTCCGATGGAGGACGATATATTGAATCGCGACGCAATTTGAGTACTCCATCGTCTTTAGGAGGCCCTGAACGTTACAATTAACTATCAGTTTTCCGTCGGATTCGAAAATCTAGTCTTACTGGAGACGGACCATAAGGTGTCCGAGGCAGCAATATCCCCTTGGAGACCATCCGCTGGAGGACGATGTATTGAATCTCGACTCAATTTGAGTGTACCATCGTCATTAGATGGCCCTGAACGTTACAATTAACTATCAGTTTTGCGTCGGGTTCGAAAATCTAGACTCACAGGAGTACGACCATAAGGTGCCCGAGGCTGCAATAGACCCTTGGAGACAAGTAGGCTGAAGGACGATGTATTGGATCTCGTCGCAATTTGAGTGCTCCATCGTCATTAGGAGGTCCTGAACGTTACAATTAACTATCAGTTTTGCGTCGGATTCGAAAATCTAAGCTCACAGGAGAACGACCATATGGTGCCTGAGGCAGCAATAGACCTTCGGAGACAAGTCGGCTGGAGGCCGATGTATTGAATCTCGACGCAATTTGAATGTTCCATCGTCATTAGGTGGCCCTGAACGTTACAATTAACTATCAGTTTTGCGTCGGATTCGAAAATCAAGACTTACTGGAGACGAGCCATAAGGTGCCCGAGGCAGCATTATCCCTTTCGAGTCCAGTCCGCTGGACGACGCTGTATTGTATCGCGACGCAATTTGAGTGCTCCATCGTCTTTAGGAGGCCCTGAACGTTACAATTAACTCTCAGTTTTCCGTCGGATTCGAAAATCTAGACTTACTGGAGACGGACCATAAGGTGCCCGAGGCAGCAATATCCCCTTGGAGACCAGTCCGCTGGAGGACGATGTATTGAATCGCGACGCAATTTGAATGCTCCATCGTCATTAGGAGGCCCTGAACGTTACAATTAAAAATCAGTTTTGCGTCGGATTAGAAAATCTACTCACAGGAGAACGACCATATGGTGCCCGATGCAGCTATAGACCCTCGGAGACAAGTCCGATGGAGGACGATGTATTGAACCTCGAGGCAATTTGAGTGTTCCATCGTCATTAGGAGGCCATGAACGCTACAATTAACTATCAGTTTTGAGTCGGATTAGAAAATCTAGACTCTCAGGAGATCGACCATAAGGTGCCCGAGGCTGCAATAGACCCTTGGAGACAAGTCGGCTGGAGGACGATGTATTGAATCTCGACTCAATTTGAGTGTACCATCGTCATTAGGAGGCCCTGAAAGTTACAATTAACTATCTGTTCTGCGTTCGATTCGAAAATCTAGACTCACAGGAGAACGACCATCAGGTGCCCGAGGAAGCAATAGACCCTTGGAGACAAGTCGGCTGAATGACGATGTATTGAATCTCGACGCAATTTGAATGTTCCATCGTCATTAGGAGGCCCTGAACGTTAGAGTTAACTATCAGTTTAGCGTCGGATTCGAAAATCTAATCACAGGAGAAGGATCATATGGTGCCCGAGACAGCAATATCCCCTTGGATACAAGTCGGCTGGAGGACGATATATTGAATCTCGACGCAATTTGAGTGTTCCATCGACATTAGGAGGCCCTGAACGTTACAATTAACAATCAGTTTTGCGTCGGAATCGAAGAACTAGACTCTCAGGAGATGGACCATAAGGTGCCCGAGGCTGCAATAGACCCTTGGAGACAAGTCTGCTGGAGGACGATGTATTGAATCTCTACTCAATTTGAGTGTACCATCGTCATTAGGAGGCCCTGAAAGTTACAATTAACTATCTGTTCTGCGTTCGATTCGAAAATCTAAACTTACTGGAGACGGACCATAAGGTGCCCGAGGCAGCAATAGACCCTTGGAGACAAGTCGGCTGAAGGACGATATATTGAATCTCGACGCAATTTGAGTGATCCATCGTCATTAGGAGGACCTGAACGTTACAATTAACTATCAGTTTTGCGTCGGAATCGAAAATCTAGACTCACTGGAGACGGACCATAAGGTGCCCGAGGCAGCAAAATCCCCTTGGAGTCCAGTCCGATGGAGGACGATATATTGAATCGCGACGCAATTTGAGTACTCCATCGTCTTTAGGAGGCCCTGAACGTTACAATTAACTATCAGTTTTCCGTCGGATTCGAAAATCTAGTCTTACTGGAGACGGACCATAAGGTGTCCGAGGCAGAAATATCCCCTTGGAGACCATCCGCTGGAGGACGATGTATTGAATCTTGACTCAATTAGAGTGTACCATCGTCATTAGATGGCCCTGAACGTTACAATTAACTATCAGTTTTGCGTCGGGTTCGAAAATCTAGACTCACAAGAGTACGACCATAAGGTGCCCAAGGCTGCAATAGACCCTTGGAGACAAGTAGGCTGAAGGACGATGTATTGGATCTCGTCGCAATTTGAGTGCTCCATCGTCATTAGGAGGTCCTGAACGTTACAATTAACTATCAGTTTTGCGTCGGATTCGAAAATCTAAACTCACAGGAGAATGACCATATGGTGCCCGAGGCAGCAATAGACCTTTGGAGACAAGTCGGCTGGAGGCCGATGTATTGAATCTCGACGCAATTTGAATGTTCCATCGTCATTAGGTGGCCCTGAACGTTACAATTAACTATCAGTTTTGCGTCGGATTCGAAAATCAAGACTTACTGGAGACGAGCCATAAGGTGCCCGAGGCAGCATTATCCCTTTCGAGTCCAGTCCGCTGGACGACGCTGTATTGTATCGCGACGCAATTTGAGTGCTCCATCGTCTTTAGGAGGCCCTGAACGTTACAATTAAAAATCAGTTTTGCGTCGAATTAGAAAATCTACTCACAGGAGAACGACCATATGGTGCCCGATGCAGCTATAGACCCTTGGAGACAAGTCTGCTGGAGGCCGATGTATTGAATCTCGACTCAATTTGAGTGTACCATCGTCATTAGGAGGCCCTGAAAGTTACAATTAACTATCTGTTCTGCGTTCGATTCGAAAATGTAGACTCACAAGAGAACGACCATAAGGTGCCCGAGGAAGCAATAGACCCTTGGAGACAAGTCGGCTGATGGAGGATGTATTGAATCTCGACGCAATTTGAATGTTCCATCGTCATTATGAGGCCCTGAACGTTACAATTAACAATCAGTTTTGCGTCGGAATCGAAGAACTAGACTCACAGGAGAACAACAATAAGGCGCCCGAGGAAGCAATAGACCCTTGGAGACAAGTCGGCTGAAGGACGATGTATAGAATCTCGACGCAATTTGAGTGTTCCATCGTCATTAGGAGGACCTGAAAGTTACAATTAACTATCTGTTCTGCGTTCGATTCGAAAATCTAGACTTACTGGAGACGGACCATAAGGTGCCCGAGGCAGCAATAGACCCTTGGAGACAAGTCGGCTGAAGGACGATATATTGAATCTCGACGCAATTTGAGTGATCCATCGTCATTAGGAGGACCTGAACGTTACAATTAACTATCAGTTTTGCGTCGGAATCGAAAATCTAGACTCACTGGAGACGGACCATAAGGTGCCCGAGGCTGCAATATCCCCTTGGAGTCCAGTCCGATGGAGGACGATATATTGAATCGCGACGCAATTAGAGTACTCCATCGTCTTTAGGAGGCCCTGAACGTTACAATTAACTATCAGTTTTCCGTCGGATTCGAAAATCTAGTCTTACTGCAGACGGACCATAAGGTGTCCGAGGCAGCAATATCCCCTTGGAAACCATCCGCTGGAGGACGATGTATTGAATCTCGACTCAATTTTAGTGTACCATCGTCATTAGATGGCCCTGAACGTTACAATTAACTATCAGTTTTGCGTCGGGTTCGAAAATCTAGACTCACAGGAGTACGACCATATGGTGCCCGAGGCTGCAATAGACCCTTGGAGACAAGTCGGCTGAAGGACGATGTATTGGATCTCGTCGCAATTTGAGTGTTCATCGTCATTAGGAGGCCCTGAACGTTACATTTAACTATCAGTTTTGCGTCGGATTCGAAAATCTAGACTTACTGGAGACGGACCATAAGGTGCGCGAGGCAGCAAGATCCCCTTGGAGACCGGTCAGTTGGAGGACGATGTATTGAATGGCGACGCAATTTGAGTGCTCCTTCGTCATTAGGAGGCCTTGAACGTTACAATTAACTATCAGTTTCGCGTCGGATTCGAAAATCCCTACTCACAGACGACGAACCACATGGATCCCGAGGCAGCAATATCCCCTTGTAGACAAGTCGGCTGGAGGTCGACGTATTACCTCTCGACGCAATTTGAGTAATCCATCGTCATTAGGAGGTCCTGAACGTTACAATTAACAATCAGTTTTGCGTCGGAATCGAAGAACTAGACTCTCAGGAGATCGACCATAAGGTGCCCGAGGCTGCAATAGACCCTTGGAGACAAGTCGGCTGGAGGACGAAGTATTGAATCTCGACTCAATTTGAGTGTACCATCGTCAATAGGAGGCCCTGAAAGTTACAATTAACTATCTGTTCTGCGTTCGATTCGAAAATCTAGACTTACTGGAGACGGACCATAAGGTGCCCGAGGCAGCAATAGACCCTTGGAGACAAGTCGGCTGAAGGACGATATATTGAATCTCGACGCAATTTGAGTGATCCATCGTCATTAGGAGGACCTGAACGTTACAATTAACTATCAGTTTTGCGTCGGAATCGAAAATGTAGACTCACTGGAGACGGACCATAAGGTGCCCGAGGCAGCAAAATCCCCTTGGAGTCCAGTCCGATGGAGGACGATATATTGAATCGCGACGCAATTTGAGTACTCCATCGTCTTTAGGAGGCCCTGAACGTTACAATTAACTATCAGTTTTCCGTCGGATTCGAAAATCTAGTCTTACTGGAGACGGACCATAAGGTGTCCGAGGCAGCAATATCCCCTTGGAGACCATCCGCTGGAGGACGATGTATTGAATCTCGACTCAATTTGAGTGTACCATCGTCATTAGATGGCCCTGAACGTTACAATTAACTATCAGTTTTGCGTCGGGTTCGAAAATCTAGACTCACAGGAGTACGACCATAAGGTGCCCGAGGCTGCAATAGACCCTTGGAGACAAGTAGGCTGAAGGACGATGTATTGGATCTCGTCGCAATTTGAGTGCTCCATCGTGATTAGGAGGTGCTGAACGTTACAATTAACTATCAGTTTTGCGTCGGATTCGAAAATCTAAACTCACAGGAGAACGACCATATGGTGCCCGAGGCAGCAATAGACCTTTGGAGACAAGTCGGCTGGAGGCCGATGTATTGAATCTCGACGCAATTTGAATGTTCCATCGTCATTAGGTGGCCCTGAACGTTACAATTAACTATCAGTTTTGCGTCGGATTCGAAAATCAAGACTTACTGGAGACGAGCCATAAGGTGCCCGAGGCAGCATTATCCCTTTCGAGTCCAGTCCGCTGGACGACGCTGTATTGTATCGCGACGCAATTTGAGTGCTCCATCGTCTTTAGGAGGCCCTGAACGTTACAATTAAAAATCAGTTTTGCGTCGGATTAGAAAATCTACTCACAGGAGAACGACCATATGGTGCCCGATGCAGCTATAGACCCTTGGAGACAAGTCCGATGGAGGACGATGTATTGAATCTCGAGGCAATTTGAGTGATCCATCGTCATTAGGAGGCCCTGAACGCTACAATTAACTATCAGTTTTGCGTCGGATTAGAAAATCTAGACTCACAGGAGAACGACCATAAGGTGCCCGAGGCTGCAATAGACCCTTGGAGACAAGTCGGCTGGAGGACGATGTATTGAATCTCGACTCAATTTGAGTGTACCATCGTCATTAGGAGGCCCTGAAAGTTACAATTAACTATCTGTTCTGCGTTCGATTCGAAAATCTAGACTCACAGGAGAACGACCATGAGGTGCCCGAGGAAGCAATAGACCCTTGGAGACAAGTCGGCTGAATGACGATGTATTGAATCTCGACGCAATTTGAATGTTCCATCGTCATTAGGAGGCCCTGAACGTTACAGTTAACTATCAGTTTAGCGTCGGATTCGAAAATCTAATCACAGGAGAAGGATCATATGGTGCCCGAGACAGCAATATCCCCTTGGATACAAGACGGCTGGAGGACGATATATTGAATCTCGACGCAATTTGAATGTTCCATCGACATTAGGAGGCCCTGAACGTTACAATTAACAATCAGTTTTGCGTCGGAATCGAAGAACTAGACTCTCAGGAGATCGACCATAAGGTGCCCGAGGCTGCAATAGACCCTTGGAGACAAGTCGGCTGGAGGACGATGTATTGAATCTCGACGCAATTTGAGTGTTCCATCGTCATTAGGAGGACCTGAAGGTTACAATTAACTATCTGTTCTGCGTTCGATTCGAAAATCTAGACTTACTGGAGACGGACCATAAGGTGCCCGAGGCAGCAATAGACCATTGGAGACAAGTCGGCTGGAGGACGATATATTGAATCTCGACGCAATTTGAGTGATCCATCGTCATTAGGAGGACCTGCACGTTACAATTAACTATCAGTTTTGCGTCGGAATCGAAAATCTAGACTCACTGGAGACGGACCATAAGGTGCCCGAGGCAGCAATATCCCCTTGGAGACCAGTCCGCTGGAGGATGATGTATTGAATCGCGACGCAATTTGAATGTTCCATAGTCATTAGGAGGCCCTGAACGTTACAATTAACTATCAGTTTAGCGTCGGATTCGAAAATCTACTCTCAGGAGAAGGATCATATGGTGCCCGAGACAGCAATATCCCCTTGGAAACAAGTCGGCTGGAGGACGATATATTGAATCTCGACGCAATTTGAGTGATCCATCGTCATTAGGAGGACCTGCACGTTACAATTAACTATCAGTTTTGCGTCGGAATCGAAAATCTAGACTCACTGGAGACGGACCATAAGGTGCCCGAGGCAGCAATATCCCCTTGGAGACCAGTCCGCTGGAGGACGGTGTATTGAATCGCGACGCAATTTGAATGCTCCATCGTCATTAGGAGGCCCTGAACGTTACAATTAAAAATCAGTTTTGAGTCGGATTAGAAAATCTACTCACAGGAGAACGACCATATGGTGCCCGATGCAGCTATAGACTTTTGGAGACAAGTCTGCTGGAGGCCGATGTATTGAATCTCGACTCAATTTGAGTGTACCATCGTCATTAGGAGGCCCTGAAAGTTACAATTAACCATCTGTTCTGCGTTCGATTCGAAAATCTAGACTCACAGGAGAACGACCATAAGGTGTCCGAGGAAGCAATAGACCCTTGGAGACAAGTCGGCTGAAGGACGATGTATTGAATCTCGACGCAGTTTGAGTGTTCCGTCGTCATTAGGAGGCCCTGATCGTTACAATTAACTATCAGTTTATCGTCGGATTCGAAAATCTACTCACAGGAGAAGGATCATATGGTGCCCGAGACAGCAATATCCGCTTGGATACAAGTCGGCTGGAGAACGATGTATTGAATCGCGACGCTATTTGAGTGCTCCATCGTCATTAGGAGGCCCTGAACGGAACAATTAACTATCAGTTTTGCGTCGGATTCGAAAATCTACTCACAGGAGAAGGATCATATGGTGCCCAAGACAGCAATATCCCCTTGGATACATTTCGGCTGGAGGACGATATATTGAATCTCGACGCAATTTGAGTGTTCCATCGACATTAGGAGGCCCTGAACGTTACAAAATAACAATCAGTTTTGCGTCGGAATCGAAGAACTAGACTCACAGGAGAACGACAATAAGGTGCCCAAGGAAGCAATAGACCCTTGGAGACAATCCGGCTGAAGGACGATGTATTAAATCTCGACGCAATTTGAGTGTTCCATCGTCATTAGGAGGCCCTGAACGTTACAATTAAAAATCAGTTTTGAGTCGGATTAGAAAATCTACTCACAGGAGAACGACCATATGGTGCCCGATGCAGCTATAGACTTTTGGAGAAAAGTCTGCTGGAGGCCGATGTATTGAATCTCGACTCAATTTGAGTGTACCATCGTCATTAGGAGGCCCTGAAAGTTACAATTAACTATCTGTTCTGCGTTCGATTCGAAAATCTAGACTCACAGGAGAACGACCATAAGGTGTCCGAGGAAGCAATAGACCCTTGGAGACAAGTCGGCTGAAGGACGATGTATTGAATCTCGACGCAGTTTGAGTGTTCCGTCGTCATTAGGAGGCCCTGACCGTTACAATTAACTATCAGTTTATCGTCGGATTCGAAAATCTACTCTAAGGAGAAGGATCATATGGTGCCCGAGACAGCAATATCCCCTTGAATGTTCCATGGTCATTAGATGGCCCTGAACGTTACAATTAACTATCAGTTTTGCGTCGGGTTCGAAAATCTAGACTCACAGGAGAACGACCATAAGGTGCCCGAGGCTGCAATAGACCCTTGGAGACAAGTCGGCTGAAGGACGTTGTATTGGATCTCGTCGCAATTAGTGTTCATCGTCATTAGGAGGCCCTGAACGTTACATTTAACTATCAGTTTTGCGTCGGATTCGAAAATCTAGACTTACTGGAGACGGACCATAAGGTGCGCGAGGCAGCAATATCCCCTTGGAGACCAGTCCGTTGGAGGACGATGTATTGAATCGCGACGCAATTTGAGTGCTCCTTCGTCATTAGGAGGCCCTGAACGTTACAATTAACTATCAGTTTCGCGTCTGATTCGAAAATCACGACCCACAGAAGACGAACCACATGGACCCCGAGGCAGCAATATCCCCTTGTAGACAAGTCGGCTGGAGGTCGATGTATTGACTCTCGACGCAATTTGAGTGTTCCATCGTCATTAGGAGGCCCTGAACGTTATAATTAACAATCAGTTTTGCGTCGGATTCGAAAATCTAGACTTACTGGAGACGGACCATAAGGTGCCCGAGGCAGCAATAGACCCTTGGAGACAAGTCGGCAGAAGGACGATGTATTGGATCTCGTCGCAATTTTAGTGTTCATCGTCATTAGGAGGCCCTAAACGTTTCAATTAACTATCTGTTTAGCGTCGGATTCGAAAATCTACTCTCAGGAGAAGGATCATATGGTGCCCGAGACAGCTATATCCCCTTGGATACAAGTCGGCTGGAGGACGATGTATTGGATCGCGACGCATTTTGAGTGTTCCATCGTAACTAGGAGGCGCTCAACGTTACCATAAACTATCAGTTATGCGTCGGATTAGTAAATCTAGACTCACAGGTGACGGACCACAAGGTGCCCGAGGCAGCAATAGACCCTTGGAGACAAGTCGGCTGGCGGCCGATGTATTAAATCTCGACGCAATTTGAATGTTCTATGGTCATTAGGTGGCCCTGAACGTTACAATTAACTATCAGTTTTGCGTCGGGTTCGAAAATCTAGACTCACAGAAGAACGATCATAAGGTGCCCGAGACAACAATAGACCCTTTGAGACAAGTCGGCTGAAGGACGATGTATTGGATCTCGTCGCAATTTGAGTGTTCATCGTCATTAGGAAGCCCTGAACGTTACATTTAACTATCAGTTTTGCGTCGGATTCGAAAATCTAGACTTACTGGAGACGGACCATAAGGTGCCCGAGGCAGCAAAATCCCCTTGGAGACCAGTCCGCTGGAGAACGATGTTTTGAATCGCGACGCAATTTGAGTGCTCCATCATCATTAGGAGGCCCTGAACGTTACAATTAACTATCAGTTTTGCGTCGGATTCGAAAATCTAAACTCACAGGAGAACGACCATAAGGTGCCCGAGGCCGCAATAGACCTTTGGAGACAAGTCGGCTGGAGGCCGATGTATTGAATCTCGACGCAATTTGAATGTTCCATCGTCATTAGGTGGCCCTGAACGTTACAATTAACTATCAGGTTTGCATCGGGTTCGAAATCCTAGACTCACAGGAGAGCGATCATAAGGTGCCCGAGGCAGCAATATCCCCTTGGAGTCCAGTCCGCTGGAGGACGCTGTATTGTATCGCGACGTAATTTGAGTGCTCCATCGTCTTTAGGACTCCCAGAACGTTACAATTAACTATCACTTTTCCGTCGGATTCGAAAATCTAGACTTACTGGAGACGGACCATAAGGTGCCCGAGGCAGCAATATCCCCTTGGAGACCAGACCGCTGGAGGACGATGTATTGAATCGCGACGCAATTTGAGTGTTCCATCGTCATTAGGAGGCCCTGAACGTTACAATTAACTATCAGTTTCGCGTCGGATTCTAAAATCCCGACTCACAGAAGACGAACCACATGGATCCCGAGGCAGCAATATCCCCGTGTAGACAAGTCGGCTGGAGGTCGATGTATTGACTCTCGACGCAATTTGAGTAATCCATCGTCATTAGGAGGTCCTGAACATTACAATTAACTATCAGTTTGGCGTCGGATTCGAAAATCTAGACTTACTGGAGACGGACCATAAGGTGCCCGAGGCAGCAATAGACCCTTGGAGACAAGTCGGCTGAAGGACGATGTATTGAATCTCGACGCAATTTGAGTGTACCATGGTCATTAGGAGGCCTTGAAAGTTACAATTAACTATCTGTTCTGCGTTCGATTCGAAAATCTAGACTCATAGGAGAACGACCATAAGGTGCCCGAGGCAGCAATAGACCCTTGGAGACAAGTTGGCTGGAGGACGATGTATTGAATCTCGACTCAATTTGAGTGTACCATCGTCATTAGGAGGCCCTGAAAGTTACAATTAACTATCTGTTCTGCGTTCGATTCGAAAATCTAGACTCACAGGTGAACGACCATGAGGTGCCCGAGGAAGCAATAGACCCTTGGAGACCAGTCCGCTGGAGGACGATGTATTGAATCTCGACGCAATTTGAGTGTTCCATCGTCATTAGGAGGCCCTGAAGGCTACAATTAACTTTCAGTTCTGCATCGGATTCGACAATCTAGACTTACTGGAGACGGACCATAAGGTGTCGGAGGCAGCAATATCCCCTTGGAGACCAGTCCGCTGGAGGACGATGTATTGAACCTCGATTCAATTTGAGTGTACCATCGTCATTAGGAGGCCCTGAAAGTTACAATTAACTATCTGTTCTGCGTTCGATTCGAAAATCTAGACTCACAGGAGTACGACCATGAGGTGCCCGAGGAAGCAGTAGACCCTTGAAGACAAGTCGGCTGAAAGACGATGTATTGAATCTCGACGCAATTTGAATGTTCCATCGTCATTAGGAGGCCCTGAACGTTACAATTAACTATCAGTTTAGCGTCGGATTCGAAAATCTACTCACAGGAGAAGGATCATATGGTGCCCGAGACAGCAATATCCCCTTGGATACAATTCGGCTGGAGGACGATATATTGAATCTCGACGCAATTTGAGTGTTCCATCGACATTAGGAGGCCCTGAACGTTACAATTAACAATCAGTTTTGCGTCGGAATCGAAGAACTAGACTCACAGGAGAACGACAATTAGGTGCCCGAGGAGGCAATAGACCCTTGGATACAAGTCGGCTGAAGGACGATGTATTGAATCTTGACGCAATTTCAGTGTTCCATCGTCATTAGGAGGCCCTGAACATTACAATTAACTATCAGTTTTGCGTCGGATTCGAAAATCTAAACTCACAGGAGAACGACCATATGGTGCCCGAGGCAGCAATAGACCTTTGGAGACAAGTCGGCTGGAGGCCGATGTATTGAATCTCGACGCAATTTGAATGTTCCATCGTCATTAGGTGGCCCTGAACGTTACAATTAACTATCAGGTTTGCGTCGGGTTCGAAAATCTAGACTCTCAGGAGAACGATCAAAAAGGTGCTCGAAGCAGCAAAAGACCCTTGAAGTAAAGTCGGCAGAAGGACGATGTATTGGATCGCGACGCAATTTGTGTTTTCCATCGTCATAAGAAGGCCCTGAACGTTACATTTAACAATCAGTTTTGCGCCGGATTCGAAAATCAAGACTTACTGGAGACGAGCCATAAGGTGCCCGAGGCAGCAATATCCCTTTCGAGTCCAGTCCGGTGGACGACGCTGTATTGTATCGCGACGCAATTTGAGTGCTCCATCGTCATTAGGAGGCCCTGAACGTTACAATTAACTCTCAGTTTTGCGTCGGATTCGAAAATCTAGACTTACTGGAGACGGACCATAAGGTGCCCGAGGCAGCAATATCCCCTTGGAGACCAGTCGGCTGGAGGACGCAATTTGAATGCTCCATCGTCATTAGGAGGCCCTGAACGTTACAATTAAAAATCAGTTTTGCTTCGGATTAGAAAATCTACTCACGGGAGAACGACCATATGGTGCCCGATGCAGCTATAGACCCTTGGAGACAAGTCTGCTGGAGGCCGATGTATTGAATCTCGACTCAATTTGAGTGTACCATGGTCATTAGGAGGCCCTGAAAGTTACAATTAACTATCTGTTCTGCGTTCGATTCGAAAATCTAGACTCACAGGAGAACGACCATGAGGTGCCCGAGGAAGCAGTAGACCCTTGAAGACAAGTCGGCTGAAAGACGATGTATTGAATCTCGACGCAATTTGAATGTTCCGTCGTCATTAGGAGGCCCTGAACGTTACAATTAACTATCAGTTTAGCGTCGGATTCGAAAATCTACTCACAGGAGAAGGATCATATGGTGCCCGAGACAGCAATATCCCCTTGGATACAATTCGGCTGGAGGACGATTTATTGAATCTCGACGCAATTTGAGTGTTCCATCGACATTAGGAGGCCCTGAACGTTACAATTAACAATCAGTTTTGCGTCGGAATCGAAGAACTAGACTCACAGGTGAACGACAATAAGGTGCCCGAGGAAGCAATAGACCCTTGGATACAAGTCGGCTGAAGGACGATGTATCGAATCTTGACGCAATTTCAGTGTTCCATCGTCATTAGGAGGCCCTGAACGTTACAATTAACAATCAGTATTGCGTCGGATTAGAAAATCTAGATTCACATTAGTACGACCATAAGGTGCCCGAGGCTGCAATAGAGCCTTGGAGACAAGTCGGCTGAATGACGATGTATTGAATCTCGACGCAATTTGAATGTTCCATCGTCATTAGGAGGCCCTGAACGTTACATTTAACTATCAGTTTTGCGTCGGATTCGAAAATCAAGACTTACTGGAGACGAGCCATAAGGTGCCCGTGGCAGCAATATCCCTTTCGAGTCCAGTCCGCTGGACGACGCTGTATTGTATCGCGACGCAATTTGAGTGCTCCATCGTCTTTAGGAGGCCCTGAACGTTACAATTAACTCTCAGTTTTCCGTCGGATTCGACTTACTGGAGACGGACCATAAGGTGCCAGAGGCAGCAATATCCCCTTGGAGACCAGTCCGCTGGAGGACGATGTATTGAATCGCGACGCAATTTGAATGCTCCATCGTTATTAGGAGGCCCTGAACGTTACAATTAAAAATCAGTTTTGCTTCGGATTAGAAAATCTACTCACAGGAGAACGACCATATGGTGCCCGATGCAGCTATAGACCCTTGGAGACAAGTCTGCTGGAGGCCGATGTATTGAATCTCGACTCAATGGTCATTAGGAGGGCCTGAAAGTTACAATTAACTATCTGTTCTGCGTTCGATTCGAAAATCTAGACTCACAGGAGAACGAACATAAGGTGCCCGAGGAAACAATAGACCCTTGGAGACAAGTCGGCTGATGGAGGGTGTATTGAATCTCGACGCAATTTGAATGTTCCATCGTCATTATGAGGCCCTGAATGTTACAATTAACTATAAGTTTAGCGTCGGATTCGAAAATCTACTCTCGGGAGAAGGATCATATGGTGCCCGAGACAGCAATATCCCCTTGGAAACAAGTCGGCTGGAGGACGATATATTGAATCTCGACGCAATTTGAGTGATCCATCGTCATTAGAAGGACCTGAACGTTACAATTAACTATCAGTTTTGCGTCGAAATCGAAAATCTAGACTTACTGGAGACGGACCATAGGGTGCCCGAGGCAGCAATATCCCCTTGGAGAACAAGTCCGATGGAGGACGATGTATTGAATCTCGAGGCAATTTGAGTGTTCCATCGTCATTAGGAGGCCTTGAACGTTACAATTAACTATCAGTTTTCCGTCGGATTCGAAAATCTAGTCTAACTGGAGACGGAGCATAAGGTGTCCGAGGCAGCTATATCCCCTTGGAGACCATCCGCTGGAGGACGATGATTTGAATCTCGACTCAATTTGAGTGTACCATCGTCATTAGATGGCCCTGAACGTTACAATTAACTATCAGTTTTGCGTCGGATTCGAAAATCTAGACTTACTGGAAACGGACCATAAGGTGCGCGAGGCAGCAATATCCCCTTGGAGACCGGTCAGTTGGAGGACGATGTATTGAATCGCGACGCAATTTGAGTGCTCCTTCGTCATTAGGAGGCCTTGAACGTTACTATTAACTATCAGTTTCGCGTCGGATTCGAAAATCCCTACTCACAGACGACGAACCACATGGATCCCGAGGCAGCAATATCCCCTTGTAGACAAGTCGGCTGGAGGTCGATGTATTACCTCTCGACGCAATTTGAGTAATCCATCGTCATTAGGAGGTCCTGAACGTTACAATTAACTATCAGTTTTGCGTCGGATTCGAAAATCTAGATTTACTGGAGACGGACCATAAGGTGCCCGAGGCAGAAATAGACCCTTGGAGACAAGTCGGCTGAAGGACGATGTTTTGGATCTCGTCGCAATTTTAGTGTTCATCGTCGTTAGGAGGCCCTGAACGTTTCAATTAACTATCTGTTTTGCGTCGGATTCGAAAATCTAGACTTACTGGAGACGGACCATAAGGTGCCCGAGGCAGCAATATCCCCTTGGAGTCCAGTCCGCTGGAGGACGATGTATTGAATCGCGACGCAATTTGAGTACTCCATCGTCTTTAGGAGGCCCTGAACGTTACAATTAACTAACAGTTTTCCGTCGGATTCGAAAATCTAGACTTACTGGATACGGACCTTAAGGTGTCCGAGGCAGCAATATCCCCTTGGAGACCAGTCCGCTGGAGGACGATGTATTGAATCTCGATTCAATTTGAGTGTACCATCGTCATTAGAAGGCCCTGAAAGTTACAATTAACTATCTGTTCTGCGTTCGATTCGAAAATCTAGACTCACAGGAGAACGACCAAAAGGTGCCCGAGGCTGCAATAGACCCTTGGAGACAAGTTGGCTGGAGGACGATGTATTGAATCTCGACTCAATTTGAGTGTACCATCGTCATTAGGAGGCCCTGAACTTTACAATTAACAATCAGTTTTGCGTCGGATTCGAAAATCCCGACTCACAGAAGACGAACCACCTGGATCCCGAGGCAGCAATAGACCCTTGGAGACAAGTCGGCTGGAGGCCGATGTATTGAATCTCGACGCAATTTGCATGTTCTATGGTCATTAGGTGGCCCTGAACGTTACAATTAAAAATCAGTTTTGCGTCGGATTAGAAAATCTACTCACAGGAGAACGACCATATGGTGCCCGATACAGCTATAGACCCTTGGAGACAAGTCTGCTGGAGGCCGATGTATTGAATCTCGACTCAATTTGAGTGTACCATCGTCATTAGGAGGCCCTGAAAGTTACAATTAACTATCTGTTCTGCGTTCGATTCGAAAATCTAGACTCACAGCAGAACGACCATAAGGTGCCCGAGGAAGCAATAGACCCGTGGAGACAAGTCGGCTGATGGAGGATGTATTGAATCTCGACGCAATTTGAATGTTCCATCGTCATTATGAGGCCCTGAACGTTACAATTAACTATAAGTTTAGCGTCGGATTCGAAAATCTACTCTCAGGAGAACGATCATATGGTGCCCGAGACAGCAATATCACCTTGGAAACAAGTCGGCTGGAGGACGATATATTCAATCTCGACGCAATTTGAGTGATCCATCGTCATTAGGAGGACCTGAACGTTACAATTAACTATCAGTTTTGCGTCGGAATCGAAAATCTAGACTTACAGGAGACGGACCATAAGGTGCCCGAGGCAGCAATATCCCCTTGGAGTCCAGTCCGATGGAGGACGATGTATTGAATCTCGAGGCAATTTGAGTGTTCCATCGTCATTAGGAGGCCCTGAACGCTACAATTAACTATCAGTTTTGCGTCGGATTAGAAAATCTAGACTCACAGGAGAACGACCATAAGGTGCCCGAGGCTACAATAGACCCATGGAGACAAGTCGGCTGAAGGACGATGTATTGAATCTCGACGCAATTTGAGTGTTCCATCGTCATTAGGAGGACCTGAAGGTTACAATTAACTATCTGTTCTGCGTTCGATTCGAAAATCTAGACTTACTGGAGAAGGACCATAAGGTGCCCGAGGCAGCAATAGACCATTGGAGACAAGTCGGCTGAAGGACGATATATTGAATTTCGACGCAATTTGAGTGATCCATCGTCATTAGGAGGACCTGAACGTTACAATTAACTATCAGTTTTGCGTCGGATTCGAAAATCTAGACTTACTGGAGACGGATCATAAGGTGCCCGAGGCAGCAATATCCCCTTGGAGACCAGTCCGCTGGAGGACGATGTATTGAATCTCGACGCAATTTGAATGTTCCATAGTCATTAGGAGGCCCTGAACGTTACAATTAACTATCAGTTTTGCGTCGGAATCGAAAATCTCGACTCACTGGAGACGGACTATAAGGTGCCCGAGGCAGCAATATCCCCTTGGAGACCAGTCCGCTGGAGGACGATGTATTGAATCGCGACGCAATTTGAATGCTCCATCGTCATTAGGAGGCCCTGAACGTTACAATTAAAAATCAGTTTTGCGTCGGGTTCGAAAATCTAGACTCACAGGAGAACGATCATAAGGTGCCCGAGGCAACAATAGACCCTTGGAGACAAGTCGGCTGAAGGACGATGTTTTGGATCTCGTCGCAATTTGAGTGTTGAAAGTTACAATTAACTATCTGTTCTGCGTTGGATTCGAAAATCTAGACTCACAGGAGAACGACCATAAGGTGTCCGAGGAAGCAATAGACCCTTGGAGACAAGTCGGCTGAAGGACGATGTATTGAATCTCGACGCAGTTAGAGTGTTCCGTCGTCATTAGCAGGCTCTGAACGTTACAATTAACTATCAGTTTATCGTCGGATTCGAAATTCTACTCACAGGAGAAGGATCATATGGAGCCCGAGACAGCAATATCCACTTGGATACAAGTCGGCTGGAGGACGACGTATAGGACCGCGACGCATTTTGAGTGTTCCATCGTAACTAGGAGGCGCTCAACGTTACGCGTCGGATTAGTAAATCTAGACTCACAGGAGACGGACCACATGGTGCCCGAGGCAGCAGTAGACCCTTGGAGACAAGTCGGCTGGAGGCCGATGTATTGAATCTCGACGCAATTTGAATGTTCCATGGTCATTAGATGGCCCTGAACGTTACAGTTAACTATCAGTTTTGCGTCGGGTTCGAAAATCTAGACTCACAGGAGAACGATCATAAGGTGCCCGAGGCAACAATAGACCATTGGAGACAAGTCGGCTGAAGGACGATGTATTGGATCTCGTCGCAATTTGAGTGTTCATCGTCATTAGGAGGCCCTGAACGTTACATTTAACTATCAGTTTTGCGTCGGAATCGGAAATCTAGACTTACTGGAGACGGACCATAAGGTGCCCGAAGCAGCAATATCCCCTTGGAGACCAGTCCGCTGGAGAACGATGTATTGAATCGCGACGCTATTTGAGTGCTCCATCGTCATTAGGAGGCCCTGAACGGAACAATTCGGATTCGTAAATCTACTCACAGGAGAAGGATCATATGGTGCCCAAGACAGCAATATCCCCTTGGATACATTTCGGCTGGAGGACGATATATTGAATCTCGACGCAATTTGAGTGTTCCATCGACATTAGGAGGCCATGAACGTTACAAAATAACAATCAGTTTTGCGTCGGAATCGAAGAACTAGACTCACAGGAGAACGACAATAAGGTGCCCGAGGAAGCAATAGACCCTTGGAGACAATTCGGCTGAAGGACAATGTATTAAATCTCGACGCAATTTGAGTGTTCCATCGTCATTAGGAGGCCCTGAACGTTACAATTAACAATCAGTTTTGCGTCGGATTAGGAAATCTAGATTCACAGTAGTACGACCATAAGGTGCCCGAGGCTGCAATATCCCCTTGGAGACCAGTCCGTTGGAGGACGATGTATTGAATCGCGACGCAATTTGAGTGCTCCTTCGTCATTAGGAGGCCCTGAACGTTACAATTAACTATCAGTTTAGTGTCGGATTCGAAAATCTACTCTCAGGAGAAGGATCATATGGTGCCCGAGACAGCAATATCCCCTTGGAAACAAGTCGGCTGGAGGACGATATATTGAATCTCGACGCAATTTGAGTGATCCATCGTCATTAGGAGGACCTGAACGTTACAATTAACTATCAGTTTTGCGTCGGAATCGAAAATCTAGACTCACTGGAGACTGACCATAAGGTGCCCGAGGCAGCAATATCCCCTTGGAGTCCAGTCCGATGGAGGACGATGTATTGAATCTCGAGGCAATTTGAGTGTTCCATCGTCATTAGGAGGCCCTGAACGCTACAATTAACTATCAGTTTTGCGTCGGATTAGAAAATCTAGACTCACAGGAGAACGACCATAAGGTGCCCGAGGCTACAATAGACCCATGGAGACAAGTCGGCTGAAGGACGATGTATTGAATCTCGACGCAATTTGAGTGTTCCATCGTCATTAGGAGGACCTGAAGGTTACAATTAACTATCTGTTCTGCGTTCGATTCGAAAATCTAGACTTACTGGAGAAGGACCATAAGGTGCCCGAGGCAGCAATAGACCATTGGAGACAAGTCGGCTGAAGGACGATATATTGAATTTCGACGCAATTTGAGTGATCCATCGTCATTAGGAAGACCTGAACGTTACAATTAACTATCAGTTTTGCGTCGGATTCGAAAATCTAGACTTACTGGAGACGGATCATAAGGTGCCCGAGGCAGCAATATCCCCTTGGAGACCAGTCCGCTGGAGGACGATGTATTGAATCTCGACGCAATTTGAATGTTCCATAGTCATTAGGAGGCCCTGAACGTTACAATTAACTATCAGTTTTGCGTCGGAATCGAAAATCTCGACTCACTGGAGACGGACTATAAGGTGCCCGAGGCAGCAATATCCCCTTGGAGACCAGTCCGCTGGAGGACGATGTATTGAATCGCGACGCAATTTGAATGCTCGATCGTCATTAGGAGGCCCTGAACGTTACAATTAAAAATCAGTTTTGAGTCGGATTAGAAAATCTACTCACAGAAGTACGACCATATGGTGCCCGATGCAGCTATAGACTTTTGGAGACAAGTCTGCTGGAGGCCGATGTATTGAATCTCGACTCAATTTGAGTGTACCATCGTCATTAGGAGGCCCTGAAAGTTACAATTAACTATCTGTTCTGCGTTTGATTCGAAAATCTAGACTCACAGGAGAACGACCATAAGGTGTCCGAGGAAGCAATAGACCCTTGCAGACAAGTCGGCTGAAGGACAATGTATTAAATCTCGACGCAATTTGAGTGTTCCATCGTCATTAGGAGGCCCTGAACGTTACAATTAACAATCAGTTTTGCGTCGGATTAGGAAATCTAGATTCACAGTAGTACGACCATAAGGTGCCCGAGGCTGCAATATCCCCTTGAAGACCAGTCCGTTGGAGGACGATGTATTGAATCGCGACGCAATTTGAGTGCTCCTTCGTCATTAGGAGGCCCTGAACGTTACAATTAACTATCAGTTTAGTGTCGGATTCGAAAATCTACTCTCAGGAGAAAGATCATATGGTGCCCGAGACAGCAATATCCCCTTGGAAACAAGTCGGCTGGAGGACGATATATTGAATCTCGACGCAATTTGAGTGATCCATCGTCATTAGGAGGACCTGAACGTTACAATTAACTATCAGTTTTGCGTCGGAATCGAAAATCTAGACTCACTGGAGACTGACCATAAGGTGCCCGAGGCAGCAATATCCCCTTGGAGACCAGTCCGCTGGAGAACGATGTATTGAATCGCGACGCTATTTGAGTGCTCCATCGTCATTAGGAGGCCCTGAACGGAACAATTAACTATCAGTTTCGCGTCTGATTCGAAAATCACGACTCACAGAAGACGAACCACATGGACCCCGAGGCAGCAATATCCCCTTGTAGACAAGTCAGCTGGAGGTCGATGTATTGACTCTCGACGCAATTTGAGTAATCCATCGTCATTAGGAGGTCCTGAACGTTACAATTAACTATCAAATTTGCGTCGGGTTCGAAAATCTAGACTCACAGAAGAACGATCATAAGGTGCCCGAGACAACAAAAGACCCTTGGAGACAATTCGGCTGAAGGACGATGTATTGGATCTCGTCGCAATTTGAGTGTTCATCGTCATTAGGAGGCCCTGAACGTTACATTTAACTATCAGTTTTGCGTCGGATTCGAAAATCTAGACTTACTGGAGACGGACCATAAGGTGCCCGAGGCAGCGAAATCCCCTTGAAGACCATTCCGCTGGAGAACGATGTATTGAATCGCGACGCAATTTGAGTGCTCCATCGTCATTAGGAGGCCCTGAACGTTACAATTAACTATCAGTTTTGCGTCGGATTCGAAAATCTAAACTCACAGGAGAACGACCATATGGTGCCCGAGGCCGCAATAGACCTTTGGAGACAAGTCGGCTGGAGGCCGATGTATTGAATCTCGACGCAATGTGAATGTTCCTACGTCATTAGGTGGCCCTGAACGTTACAATTAACTATCAGGTTTGCGTCGGGTTCGAAAATCTAGACTCACAGGAGAGCGATCATAAGGTGCCCGAGGCAGCAATATCCCCTTGGAGGCCAGTCCGCTGGAGGACGCTGTATTGTATCGCGACGCAATTTGAGTGCTCCATCGTCTTTAGGACTCCCAGAACGTTACAATTAACTATCAGTTTTCCGTCGGATTCGAAAATCTAGACTTACTGGAGACGGACCATAAGGTGCCCGAGGCAGCAATATCCCCTTGGAGACCAGTCCGCTGGAGGACGATGTATTGAATCGCGACGCAATTAGAATGCTCCATCGTCATTAGGAGGCACTGAACGTTACAATTAAAAATCAGTTTTGCGTCGGATTAGAAAATCTAGACTCACAGGAGAACGACCAAATGCTGCCCGAGGCAGCTATAGACCCTTGGAGACAAGTCTGCTGGAGGCCGATGTATTGAATCTCGACTCAATTTGAGTGTTCCATCGTCATTAGGAGGCCCTGAACGTTACAATTAACAATCAGTTTTGCGTCGGATTAGAAAATCTAGATTCACAGGAGTACGACCATAAGGTGCCCGAGGCAGCAATATCCCCTTGGAGACCAGTCCGCTGGAGGTCGATATATTGAATCTCGACGCAATGTGAGTGTTCCATGGTCAATAGGAGGCCCTGAAGGCTACAATTAACTTTCAGTTCTGCATCGGATTCGACAATCTAGACTTACTGGAGACGGACCATAAGGTGTCCGAGGCAGCAATATCCCCTTGGAGACCAGTCCGCTTGAGGACGATGTATTGAACCTCGATCCAATTTGAGTGTACCATCGTCATTAGGAGCCCCTGAAAGTTACAATTAACTATCTGTTCTGCGTTCGATTCGAAAATCTAGACTCACAGGAGAACGACCAAAAGGTGCCCGAGGCAGCAATAGACCCTTGGAGACAAGTTGGCTGGAGGACGATGTATTGAATCTCGACTCAATTTGAGTGTACCATCGTCTTTAGGAGGCCCTGAAAATTACAATTAACTATCTGTTCTGCGTTCGATTCGAAAATCTAGACTACAGGAGAACGACAATAAGGTGCCCGAGGAAGCAATAGACCCTTGGAGACAAGTCAGCTGAAGGAAGATGTATTGAATCGCGACGCAATTTGAGTGTTCCATCGTCATTAGGAGGCCTTGAACGTTACAATTAACAATCAGTTTTGCGTCGGATTAGAAAATCTAGATTCACAGGAGTACGACCATTAGGTGCCCGAGGCAGCAATATCCCCTTGGTGACCAGTCCGCTGGAGGACGATGTATTGAATCTCGAAGCAATTTGAGTGTTCCATCGTCATTAGGAGGCCCTGAAGGCTACAATTAACTTTCAGTTCTGCATTGGATTCGACAATCTAGACTCACAGGAGAGCGATCATAAGGTGTCCGAGGCAGCAATAGACCCTTGGACACAAGTCGGCTGAAGGACGATGTATTGGATATCGTCGCAATTTTAGTGTTCATCGTCATTAGGAGGCCCTGAACGTTACAATTAATTATCAGTTTTGCGTCGGGTTCGAAAATCTAGACTCACAGGATAGCGATCATAAGGTGCCCGAGGCAGCAATAGACCCTTGGAGACAAGTCTGCTGAAGGACGATGTATTGGATCTCGTCGCAATTTTAGTGTTCATCGTCATTAGGAGGCCCTGAACGTTACAATTAACTATCAGTTTTCCGTCGGATTCGAAAATCTAGACTTACTGGAGACGTACCATAAGGTGCCCGAGGCAGCAATATCCCCTTGGAGACCAGTCCGCTGGAGGACGATGTATTGAGTCGCGACGCAATTTGAATGCTCCATCGTCATTAGGCGGCCCAAACGTTACAATTAAAAATCAGTTTAGCGTCGGATTCGAAAATCTACTCTCAGGTGAAGGAACATATGGTGCCCGAGACAGCAATATCCCCTTGGAAACAAGTCGGCTGGAGGACGATATATTGAATCTCGACGCAATTTGAGTGATCCATCGTCATTAGGAGGACCTGAACGTTACAATTAACTATCAGTTTTCCGTCGGATTCGAAAATCTAGACTTACTGGAGACGGACCAAGAGGTGCCCGAGGCAGTAATATCCCCTTGAAGTCCAGTCCGCTGGAGGACGATGTATTGAATCGCGACGCAATTTGAGTACTCCATCGTCATTAGGAGGCCCTGGAAGTTACAATTAACTATCTGTTCTGCGTTCGATTCGAAAATCTAGACTCACAGGAGAACGACCATAAGGTGCCCGAGGCTGCAATAGACCCTTGGTGACAAGTCGGCTGGAGGACGATGTAATGAATCTCGACTCAATTCGAGTGTTCCATCGTCATTAGGAGGCCCTGAACGTTACAATTAACTATCATTTTATCGTCGGATTCGAAAATCTACTCTCAGGAGAAGGATCACATGGTGCCCGAGACAGCAATATCCCCTTGGATACAAGTCGGGTGGAGGACGATGTATTGGATCGCGACGCATTTTGAGTGTTCCATCGTAACTAGGAGGCGGTCAACGTTACAATAAACTATCAGTTATGCGTCGGATTAGTAAATCTAGACTCACAGGAGACGGACCACATGGTGCCCGAGACAGCAATAAACCCTTGGAGACAAGTCGGCTGGAGGCCGATGTATTGAATCTCGACGCAATTTGAATGTTCCATGGTCATTAGGTGGCCCTGAACGTTACAATTAACGATCAGTTTTGCGTCGGGTTCGAAAATCTAGACTCACAGGAGAACGATCATAAGGTGCCCGAGGCAACAATAGACCCTTGGAGACAAGTCGGCTGAAGTACGATGTATTGGATCTCGTCGCAATTTGAGTGTCCATCGTCATTAGGAGGCCCTGAAAGTTACATTTAAGTATCAGTTTTGCGTCGGAATCGAAAATCTAGACTTACTGGAGACGGACGATAAGGTGCCCGAGGCAGCAAAATCCCCTTTGGAGACCAGTCCGCTTTACAACGATGTATTGAATCGCGACGCAATTTGAGTGTTCCATCGTCATTAGGAGGCCCTGAACGTTACAATTAACTATCAGTTTAGCGTCGGATTCGAAAATCTACTCACAGGAGAAGGATCATATGGTGCGCGAGACAGCAATATCCTCTTGGATACAAGTCGGCTGGAGGACGATATATTGAATCTCGACGCAATTTGAGTGTTCCATCGACATTAGGAGGCCCTGAACGTTACAATTAACAATCAGTTTTGCGTCGGAATCGAAGAACTAGACTCACAGGAGAACGACAATAAGGTGCCCGAGAAAGCAATAGAATCTTGGAGACAAGTCGGCTGAAAGACGATGTATTGAATCTCGACGCAATTTGAGTGTTCCATTGTCATTAGGAGGCCCTGAACGTTACAATTAACAATCAGTTTTGCGTCGGATTAGAAAATATAGATTCACAGGAGTCGACCATAAGGTGCCGGAGGCTGCAATAGACCGTTGGAGACAAGTCGGCTGAATGACGATGTATTGGATCTCGTCACAATTTGAGTGTTCATCGTCATTAGGAGGCCCTGAACGTTACATTGAACTATCAGTTTTGCGTCGGATTCTACAATCTAGACTTACTGGAGACGGACCATAAGGTGCTCGAGGCAGCGAAATCCCCTTGGAGACCAGTCCGCTGGAGAACGATGTATTGGATCGCGACGCAATTTGAGTGCTCCATCGTCATTAGGAGGCCCTGAAAGTTACAATTAACTATCAGTTTTGCGTCGGATTCGAAATTCTAAACTCACAGGAGAACGACCATATGGTGCCCGAGGCCGCAATAGACCTTTGGAGACAAGTCGGCTGGAGGCCGATGTATTGAATCTCGACGCAATTTGAATGTTCCATCGTCATTATGTGGCCCTGAACGTTACAATTAACTATCAGGTTTGCGTCGGGTTCGAAAATCTAGAATCACAGGAGAGCGATCATAAGGTGCCCGAGGCAGCAATATCCCCTTGGAGTCCAGTCCGCTGGAGGACGCTGTATTGTATCGCGTCGCAATTTGAGTGCTCCATCGTCTTTAGGACTCCCAGAACGTTACAATTAACTATCAGTTTTCCGTCGGATTCGAAAATCTAGACTTACTGGAGACGGACCATAAGGTGCCCGAGGCAGCAATATCCCCTTGGAGACCAGTCCGCTGGAGGACGATGTATTGAATTGCGACGCAATTAGAATGCTCCATCGTTATTAGGAGGCACTGAACGTTACAATTAAAAATCAGTTTTGCGTCGGATTAGAAAATCTAGACTCTCAGGAGAACGACCAAATGCTGCCCGAGGCAGCTATAGACCCTTGGAGACAAGTCTGCTGGAGGCCGATGTATTGAATCTCGACGCAATTTGAGTGTTCCATCGTCATTAGGAGGCCCTGAACGTTACAATTAACAATCAGTTTTGCGTCGGATTCGAAAATCCCGACTCACAGAAGACGAACCACATGGATACCGAGGCAGCAATATCCCCTTGTAGACAAGTCGGCTGGAGGACGATGTATTGAATCGCGACGCAATTAGAATGCTCCATCGTCATTAGGAGGCCCTGAACGTTACAATTAACTATCAGTTTAGCGTCGGATTCGAAAATCTACTCTTAGGAGAAGGATCATATGGTGCCCGAGACAGCTATATCCCCTTGGATACAAGTCGGCTGGAGGACGATGTATTGGATCGCGACGCATTTTGAGTGTTCCATCGTAACTAGGAGGCGCTCAACGTTACAATAAACTATCAGTTATGCGTCGGATTAGTAAATCTAGACTCACAGGAGACGGACCACATGGTGCCCGAGGCAGCAGTAGACCCTTGGAGACAAGTCGGCTGGAGGCCGATGTATTGAATCTCGACGCAATTTGAGTGTTCCATCGTCATTAGGTGGCCCTGAACGTTACAATTAACTATCAGTTTTGCGTCGGAATCGAAAATCTAGACTTACTGGAGACGGACCATAAGGTGCCCGAGGCAGCAATTGCCCCTTGGAGACCAGTCCGCTGGAGAACGATGTATTGAATCGCGACGCTATTTGAGTGTTCCATCGTCATTAGGAGGCCCTGAACGTTACAATTAACAATCAGTTTTGCGTCGGATTAGAAAATCTAGATTCACAGGAGTACGACCATAAGGTGCCCGAGGCAGCAATATCCCCTTGGAGACCAGTCCGCTGGAGGACGATGTATTGAACCTCGATTTAATTTGAGTGTACCATCGTCATTAGGAGCCCCTGAAAGTTACAATTAACTATCTGTTCTGCGTTCGATTCGAAAATCTAGACTCACAGGAGAACGACCAAAAGGTGCCCGAGGCAGCAATAGACCCTTGGAGACAAGTTGGCTGGAGGACGATGTATTGAATCTCGACTCAATTTGAGTGTACCATCGTCTTTAGGAGGCCCTGAAAATTACAATTAACTATCTGTTCTGCGTTCGATTCGAAAATCTAGACTACAGGAGAACGACAATAAGGTGCCCGAGGAAGCAATAGACCCTTGGAGACAAGTCAGCTGAAGGAAGATGTATTGAATCGCGACGCAATTTGAGTGTTCCATCGTCATTAGGAGGCCTTGAACGTTACAATTAACAATCAGTTTTGCGTCGGATTAGAAAATCTAGATTCACAGGAGTACGACCATTAGGTGCCCGAGGCAGCAATATCCCCTTGGTGACCAGTCCGCTGGAGGACGATGTATTGAATCTCGAAGCAATTTGAGTGTTCCATCGTCATTAGGAGGCCCTGAAGGCTACAATTAACTTTCAGTTCTGCATTGGATTCGACAATCTAGACTCACAGGAGAGCGATCATAAGGTGTCCGAGGCAGCAATAGACCCTTGGACACAAGTCGGCTGAAGGACGATGTATTGGATATCGTCGCAATTTTAGTGTTCATCGTCATTAGGAGGCCCTGAACGTTACAATTAATTATCAGTTTTGCGTCGGGTTCGAAAATCTAGACTCACAGGATAGCGATCATAAGGTGCCCGAGGCAGCAATAGACCCTTGGAGACAAGTCTGCTGAAGGACGATGTATTGGATCTCGTCGCAATTTTAGTGTTCATCGTCATTAGGAGGCCCTGAACGTTACAATTAACTATCAGTTTTCCGTCGGATTCGAAAATCTAGACTTACTGGAGACGTACCATAAGGTGCCCGAGGCAGCAATATCCCCTTGGAGACCAGTCCGCTGGAGGACGATGTATTGAGTCGCGACGCAATTTGAATGCTCCATCGTCATTAGGCGGCCCAAACGTTACAATTAAAAATCAGTTTAGCGTCGGATTCGAAAATCTACTCTCAGGTGAAGGAACATATGGTGCCCGAGACAGCAATATCCCCTTGGAAACAAGTCGGCTGGAGGACGATATATTGAATCTCGACGCAATTTGAGTGATCCATCGTCATTAGGAGGACCTGAACGTTACAATTAACTATCAGTTTTCCGTCGGATTCGAAAATCTAGACTTACTGGAGACGGACCAAGAGGTGCCCGAGGCAGTAATATCCCCTTGAAGTCCAGTCCGCTGGAGGACGATGTATTGAATCGCGACGCAATTTGAGTACTCCATCGTCATTAGGAGGCCCTGGAAGTTACAATTAACTATCTGTTCTGCGTTCGATTCGAAAATCTAGACTCACAGGAGAACGACCATAAGGTGCCCGAGGCTGCAATAGACCCTTGGTGACAAGTCGGCTGGAGGACGATGTAATGAATCTCGACTCAATTCGAGTGTTCCATCGTCATTAGGAGGCCCTGAACGTTACAATTAACTATCATTTTATCGTCGGATTCGAAAATCTACTCTCAGGAGAAGGATCACATGGTGCCCGAGACAGCAATATCCCCTTGGATACAAGTCGGGTGGAGGACGATGTATTGGATCGCGACGCATTTTGAGTGTTCCATCGTAACTAGGAGGCGGTCAACGTTACAATAAACTATCAGTTATGCGTCGGATTAGTAAATCTAGACTCACAGGAGACGGACCACATGGTGCCCGAGACAGCAATAAACCCTTGGAGACAAGTCGGCTGGAGGCCGATGTATTGAATCTCGACGCAATTTGAATGTTCCATGGTCATTAGGTGGCCCTGAACGTTACAATTAACGATCAGTTTTGCGTCGGGTTCGAAAATCTAGACTCACAGGAGAACGATCATAAGGTGCCCGAGGCAACAATAGACCCTTGGAGACAAGTCGGCTGAAGTACGATGTATTGGATCTCGTCGCAATTTGAGTGTCCATCGTCATTAGGAGGCCCTGAAAGTTACATTTAAGTATCAGTTTTGCGTCGGAATCGAAAATCTAGACTTACTGGAGACGGACGATAAGGTGCCCGAGGCAGCAAAATCCCCTTTGGAGACCAGTCCGCTTTACAACGATGTATTGAATCGCGACGCAATTTGAGTGTTCCATCGTCATTAGGAGGCCCTGAACGTTACAATTAACTATCAGTTTAGCGTCGGATTCGAAAATCTACTCACAGGAGAAGGATCATATGGTGCGCGAGACAGCAATATCCTCTTGGATACAAGTCGGCTGGAGGACGATATATTGAATCTCGACGCAATTTGAGTGTTCCATCGACATTAGGAGGCCCTGAACGTTACAATTAACAATCAGTTTTGCGTCGGAATCGAAGAACTAGACTCACAGGAGAACGACAATAAGGTGCCCGAGAAAGCAATAGAATCTTGGAGACAAGTCGGCTGAAAGACGATGTATTGAATCTCGACGCAATTTGAGTGTTCCATTGTCATTAGGAGGCCCTGAACGTTACAATTAACAATCAGTTTTGCGTCGGATTAGAAAATATAGATTCACAGGAGTCGACCATAAGGTGCCGGAGGCTGCAATAGACCGTTGGAGACAAGTCGGCTGAATGACGATGTATTGGATCTCGTCACAATTTGAGTGTTCATCGTCATTAGGAGGCCCTGAACGTTACATTGAACTATCAGTTTTGCGTCGGATTCTACAATCTAGACTTACTGGAGACGGACCATAAGGTGCTCGAGGCAGCGAAATCCCCTTGGAGACCAGTCCGCTGGAGAACGATGTATTGGATCGCGACGCAATTTGAGTGCTCCATCGTCATTAGGAGGCCCTGAAAGTTACAATTAACTATCAGTTTTGCGTCGGATTCGAAATTCTAAACTCACAGGAGAACGACCATATGGTGCCCGAGGCCGCAATAGACCTTTGGAGACAAGTCGGCTGGAGGCCGATGTATTGAATCTCGACGCAATTTGAATGTTCCATCGTCATTATGTGGCCCTGAACGTTACAATTAACTATCAGGTTTGCGTCGGGTTCGAAAATCTAGAATCACAGGAGAGCGATCATAAGGTGCCCGAGGCAGCAATATCCCCTTGGAGTCCAGTCCGCTGGAGGACGCTGTATTGTATCGCGTCGCAATTTGAGTGCTCCATCGTCTTTAGGACTCCCAGAACGTTACAATTAACTATCAGTTTTCCGTCGGATTCGAAAATCTAGACTTACTGGAGACGGACCATAAGGTGCCCGAGGCAGCAATATCCCCTTGGAGACCAGTCCGCTGGAGGACGATGTATTGAATTGCGACGCAATTAGAATGCTCCATCGTTATTAGGAGGCACTGAACGTTACAATTAAAAATCAGTTTTGCGTCGGATTAGAAAATCTAGACTCTCAGGAGAACGACCAAATGCTGCCCGAGGCAGCTATAGACCCTTGGAGACAAGTCTGCTGGAGGCCGATGTATTGAATCTCGACGCAATTTGAGTGTTCCATCGTCATTAGGAGGCCCTGAACGTTACAATTAACAATCAGTTTTGCGTCGGATTCGAAAATCCCGACTCACAGAAGACGAACCACATGGATACCGAGGCAGCAATATCCCCTTGTAGACAAGTCGGCTGGAGGACGATGTATTGAATCGCGACGCAATTAGAATGCTCCATCGTCATTAGGAGGCCCTGAACGTTACAATTAACTATCAGTTTAGCGTCGGATTCGAAAATCTACTCTTAGGAGAAGGATCATATGGTGCCCGAGACAGCTATATCCCCTTGGATACAAGTCGGCTGGAGGACGATGTATTGGATCGCGACGCATTTTGAGTGTTCCATCGTAACTAGGAGGCGCTCAACGTTACAATAAACTATCAGTTATGCGTCGGATTAGTAAATCTAGACTCACAGGAGACGGACCACATGGTGCCCGAGGCAGCAGTAGACCCTTGGAGACAAGTCGGCTGGAGGCCGATGTATTGAATCTCGACGCAATTTGAGTGTTCCATCGTCATTAGGTGGCCCTGAACGTTACAATTAACTATCAGTTTTGCGTCGGAATCGAAAATCTAGACTTACTGGAGACGGACCATAAGGTGCCCGAGGCAGCAATTGCCCCTTGGAGACCAGTCCGCTGGAGAACGATGTATTGAATCGCGACGCTATTTGAGTGTTCCATCGTCATTAGGAGGCCCTGAACGTTACAATTAACAATCAGTTTTGCGTCGGATTAGAAAATCTAGATTCACAGGAGTACGACCATAAGGTGCCCGAGGCAGCAATATCCCCTTGGAGACCAGTCCGCTGGAGGACGATGTATTGAACCTCGATTTAATTTGAGTGTACCATCGTCATTAGGAGCCCCTGAAAGTTACAATTAACTATCTGTTCTGCGTTCGATTTGAAAATCTAGACTCACAGGAGAACGACCATAAGGTGCCCGAGGCAGCAATAGACCCTTGGAGACAAGTTGGCTGGAGGACGATGTATTGAATCTTGACTCAATTTGAGTGTACCATCGTCATTAGGAGGCCCTGAAGGTTACAATTAACTATCTGTTCTGCGTTCGATTCGAAAATCTAGACTCACAGGTGAACGACCATGAGGTGCCCGAGGAAGCAATAGACCCTTGGAGACAAGTCGGCTGAAAGACGATGTATTGAATCTCGACGCAATTTGAATGTTCCATCGTCATTAGGAGGCCCTGAACGTTACAATTAACTATCAGTTTAGCGTCGGATTCGAAAATCTATTCACAGGAGAAGGATCATATGGTGCCCGAGACAGCAATATCCCCTTGGATTCAATTCGGCTGGAGGACGATATATTGAATCTCGACGCAATTTGAGTGTTCCATCGACATTAGGAGGCCCTGAACGTTACAATTAACAATCAGTTTTGCGTCGGAATCGAAGAACTAGACTCACAGGAGAACGACAATAAGGTGCCCGAGGAAGCAATAGACCGTTGGAGACAAGTCGGCTGAAGGACGATGTATTGAATCTCGACGCAATTTGGGTGTTCCATCGTCATTAGGAGACACAGAACGTTACAATTAACAATCAGTTTTGCGTCGGATTAGAAAATCTAGATTCACAGGAGTACGACCATAAGGTGCCCGAGGCTGCAATAGAAACTTGGAGACAAGTCGGCTGAAGGACGATGTATTGGATCTCGTCGCAATTTGAGTGTTCATCGTCATTAGGAGGCCCTGAACGTTACATTTAACTATCAGTTTTGCGTCGGATTCGAAAATCTAGACTTACTGGAGAAGGACCATAAGGTGCGCGAGGCAGCAATATCCCCTTGGAGACCAGTCCGTTGGAGGACGATGTATTGAATCGCGACGCAATTTGAGTGCTCCTTCGTCATTAGGAGGCCCTGAACGTTACAATTAACTATAGTTTCGCGTCGGATTCGAAAATCCCGACTCATAGAAGACGAACCACATGGATCCCGAGGCAGCAATATCCCCTTGTAGACAAGTCGGCTGGAGGTCGATGTATTGACTCTCGACTCAATTTGAGTAATCCATCGTCATTAGGAGGTCATGAACGTTACAATTACCTATCTGTTTAGCGTCGGATTCGAAAATCTACTCTCAGGGGAAGGATCATATGGTGCCCGAGACAGCTATATCCCCTTGGATACAAGTCGGCTGGAGGACGATTTATTGGATCGCGACGCATTTTGAGTGTTCCATCGTCACTAGGAGGCGCTCAACGTTACAATTAACTATCAGTTATGCGTCGGATTAGTAAATCTAGACTCACAGGTGACGGACCACAAGGTGCCCGAGGCAGCAATAGACCCTTGGAGACAAGTCGGCTGGAGGCCGATGTATTGAATCTCGACGCAATTTGAATGTTCTATGGGCATTAGGTGGCCCTGAACGTTACAATTAACTATCAGTTTTGCGTCGGGTTCGAAAATCTAGACTCACAGAAGAACGATCATAAGGTGCCCGAGACAACAATAGACCCTTGGAGACAAGTCGGCTGAAGGACGATGTATTGGATCTCATTGCAATTTGAGTGTTCATCGTCATTAGGAGGCCCTGAAATTTACATTTAACTATCAGTTTTGCGTCGGATTCGAAAATCTAGACTTACTGGAGACGGACCATAAGGTGCCCGAGGCAGCAAAATCCGCTTGGAGACCAGTCCGCTGGAGAACGATGTATTGAATCGCGACGCAATTTGAGTGCTCCATCGTCATTAGGAAACCCTGAACGTTACAATTAACTATCAGTTTAGCGTCTGATTCGAAAATCTAAACTCACAGGAGAACGATCATATGGTGCCCGAGGCCGCAATTGACCATTGGAGACAAGTCGGCTGGAGGCCGATGTATTGAATCTCGACGCAATTTGAATGTTCCATCGTCATTAGGTGGCCCTGAACGTTACAATTAACTATCAGGTTTGCGTCGGGTTCGAAAATCTAGACTCACAGGAGAGCGATCACAAGGTGCCCGAGGCAGCAATATCCCCTTGGAGTCCAGTCCGCTGGAGGACGCTGTATTGTATCGCGACGCAATTTGAGTGCTCCATCGTCTTTAGGACTCCCAGAACGTTACAATTAACTATCAGTTTTCCGTTGGATTCGAAAATCTAGACTTACTGGAGACGGACCATAAGGTGCCCGAAGCAGCAATAGCCCCTTGGAGACCAGTCCGCTGGAGAACGATGTATTGAATCGCGACGCTATTTGAGTGTTCCATCGTCATTAGGAGGCCCTGAACGTTACAATTAACAATCAGTTTTGCGTCGGATTAGAAAATCTAGATTCACAGGAGTACGACCATAAGGTGCCCGAGGCAGCAATATCCCCTTGGAGACCAGTCCGCTGGAGGACGATGTATTGAACCTCGATTTAATTTGAGTGTACCATCGTCATTAGGAGCCCCTGAAAGTTACAATTAACTATCTGTTCTGCGTTCGATTTGAAAATCTAGACTCACAGGAGAACGACCATAAGGTGCCCGAGGCAGCAATAGACCCTTGGAGACAAGTTGGCTGGAGGACGATGTATTGAATCTTGACTCAATTTGAGTGTACCATCGTCATTAGGAGGCCCTGAAGGTTACAATTAACTATCTGTTCTGCGTTCGATTCGAAAATCTAGACTCACAGGTGAACGACCATGAGGTGCCCGAGGAAGCAATAGACCCTTGGAGACAAGTCGGCTGAAAGACGATGTATTGAATCTCGACGCAATTTGAATGTTCCATCGTCATTAGGAGGCCCTGAACGTTACAATTAACTATCAGTTTAGCGTCGGATTCGAAAATCTATTCACAGGAGAAGGATCATATGGTGCCCGAGACAGCAATATCCCCTTGGATTCAATTCGGCTGGAGGACGATATATTGAATCTCGACGCAATTTGAGTGTTCCATCGACATTAGGAGGCCCTGAACGTTACAATTAACAATCAGTTTTGCGTCGGAATCGAAGAACTAGACTCACAGGAGAACGACAATAAGGTGCCCGAGGAAGCAATAGACCGTTGGAGACAAGTCGGCTGAAGGACGATGTATTGAATCTCGACGCAATTTGGGTGTTCCATCGTCATTAGGAGACACAGAACGTTACAATTAACAATCAGTTTTGCGTCGGATTAGAAAATCTAGATTCACAGGAGTACGACCATAAGGTGCCCGAGGCTGCAATAGAAACTTGGAGACAAGTCGGCTGAAGGACGATGTATTGGATCTCGTCGCAATTTGAGTGTTCATCGTCATTAGGAGGCCCTGAACGTTACATTTAACTATCAGTTTTGCGTCGGATTCGAAAATCTAGACTTACTGGAGAAGGACCATAAGGTGCGCGAGGCAGCAATATCCCCTTGGAGACCAGTCCGTTGGAGGACGATGTATTGAATCGCGACGCAATTTGAGTGCTCCTTCGTCATTAGGAGGCCCTGAACGTTACAATTAACTATAGTTTCGCGTCGGATTCGAAAATCCCGACTTATAGAAGACGAACCACATGGATCCCGAGGCAGCAATATCCCCTTGTAGACAAGTCGGCTGGAGGTCGATGTATTGACTCTCGACGCAATTTGAGTAATCCATCGTCATTAGGAGGTCATGAACGTTACAATTACCTATCTGTTTAGCGTCGGATTCGAAAATCTACTCTCAGGGGAAGGATCATATGGTGCCCGAGACAGCTATATCCCCTTGGATACAAGTCGGCTGGAGGACGATTTATTGGATCGCGACGCATTTTGAGTGTTCCATCGTCACTAGGAGGCGCTCAACGTTACAATTAACTATCAGTTATGCGTCGGATTAGTAAATCTAGACTCACAGGTGACGGACCACAAGGTGCCCGAGGCAGCAATAGACCCTTGGAGACAAGTCGGCTGGAGGCCGATGTATTGAATCTCGACGCAATTTGAATGTTCTATGGGCATTAGGTGGCCCTGAACGTTACAATTAACTATCAGTTTTGCGTCGGGTTCGAAAATCTAGACTCACAGAAGAACGATCATAAGGTGCCCGTGACAACAATAGACCCTTGGAGACAAGTCGGCTGAAGGACGATGTATTGGATCTCATTGCAATTTGAGTGTTCATCGTCATTAGGAGGCCCTGAAATTTACATTTAACTATCAGTTTTGCGTCGGATTCGAAAATCTAGACTTACTGGAGACGGACCATAAGGTGCCCGAGGCAGCAAAATCCGCTTGGAGACCAGTCCGCTGGAGAACGATGTATTGAATCGCGACGCAATTTGAGTGCTCCATCGTCATTAGGAAACCCTGAACGTTACAATTAACTATCAGTTTAGCGTCTGATTCGAAAATCTAAACTCACAGGAGAACGATCATATGGTGCCCGAGGCCGCAATTGACCATTGGAGACAAGTCGGCTGGAGGCCGATGTATTGAATCTCGACGCAATTTGAATGTTCCATCGTCATTAGGTGGCCCTGAACGTTACAATTAACTATCAGGTTTGCGTCGGGTTCGAAAATCTAGACTCACAGGAGAGCGATCACAAGGTGCCCGAGGCAGCAATATCCCCTTGGAGTCCAGTCCGCTGGAGGACGCTGTATTGTATCGCGACGCAATTTGAGTGCTCCATCGTCTTTAGGACTCCCAGAACGTTACAATTAACTATCAGTTTTCCGTTGGATTCGAAAATCTAGACTTACTGGAGACGGACCATAAGGTGCCCGAAGCAGCAATAGCCCCTTGGAGACCAGTCCGCTGGAGAACGATGTATTAAATCGCGACGCTATCTGAGTGTTCCATCGTCAATAGGAGGCCCTGAACGTTACAATTAACTATCAGTTTAGCGTCGGATTCGAAAATCTACTCACAGGAGAAGGATCATATGGTGCCCGAGACAGCAATATCCCCTTGGATACAAGTCGACTGGAGGACGATATATTGAATCTCGTCCCAATTTGAGTTTTCCATCGACATTAGGAGGCCCTGAACGGTACAATTAACAATCAGTTTTGCTTCGGAATCGAAGAACTAGACTCACAGGAGAACGACAATAAGGTGCCCGAGGAAGCAATAGGCCCCGTGGAGACAAGTCGGCTGAAGGATGATGAATTGAATCTCGACGCAATTTGAGTGTTCCATCGTCATTAGGAGGCCTTGAACGTTACAATTAACAATCAGTTTTGCGTCGGATTAGAAAATCTAGATTCACAGGAGTACGACCATAAGGTGCCCGAGGCAGCAATATCCCCTTGGAGACCAGTCCGCTGGAGGACGATGTATTGAGTCGCGACGCAATTTGAATGCTCCATCGTAATTAGGCGGCCCAAACGTTACAATTAAAAATCAGTTTTGCGTCGGATTAGAAAATCTAGACTCACAGGAGAACGACCATATGCTGCCCGAGGCAGCTATAGACCCTTTGAGACAAGTCCGCTGGAGGCCGATGTATTGAATCTCGATTCAATTTGAGTGTACCATCGTCATTAGGAGGCCCTGAAAGATACAATTAACTATCTGTTCTGCGTTCGATTCGAAAATCTAGACTCACAGGAGAACGACCATAATGTGCCCGAGGAAGCAATAGACCCTTGGAGTCCAGTCCGCTGGAGGACGCTGTATTGTATCGCGACGCAATTTGAGTGCTCCATCGTCTTTAGGACTCCCAGAACGTTACAATTAACTATCAGTTTTCCGTTGGATTCGAAAATCTAGACTTACTGGAGACGGACCATTAGGTGCCCGAAGCAGCAATATCCCCTTGGAGACCAGTCCGGTGGAGAACGATGTATTAAATCACGACGCTATTCGAGTGTTCCATCGTCATTAGGAGGCCCTGAACGTTACAATTAACTATCAGTTTAGCGTCGGATTCGAAAATCTACTCACAGGAGAAGGATCATATGGTGCCCGAGACAGCAATATCCCCTTGGATACAAGTCGACTGGAGGACGATATATTGAATCTCGTCCCAATTTGAGTGTTCCATCGACATTAGGAGGCCCTGAACGGTACAATTAACAATCTGTTTTGCTTCGGAATCGAAGAACTAGACTCACAGGAGAACGACAATAAGGTACCCGAGGAAGCAATAGACCCTTGGAGACAAGTCGGCTGAAGGATGATGTATTGAATCGCGACGCAATTTGAGTGTTCCATCGTCATTAGGAGGCCTTGAACGTTACAATTAACAATCAGTTTTGCGTCGGATTAGAAAATCTAGATTCACAGGAGTACGACCATTAGGTGCCCGAGGCAGCAATATCCCCTTGGAGACCAGTCCGCTGGAGGACGATGTATTGAATCTCGAAGCAATTTGAGTGTTCCATCGTCATTAGGAGGCCCTGAAGGCTACAATTAACTTTCAGTTCTGCATTGGATTCGACAATCTAGACTCACAGGAGAGCGATCATAAGGTGCCCGAGGCAGCAATAGACCCTTGGAGACAAGACGGCTGAAGGACGATGTATTGGAACTCGTCGCAATTTTAGTGTTCATCGTCATTATGAGGCCCTGAACGTTACATTTAACTATCAGTTTTGCGTCGGAATCGAAAATCTAGACTTACTGGAGACGGACCATAAGGTCCCCAAGGCAGCAATAGCCCCTTGGAGACCAGTCCGCTGGAGAACGATGTATTAAATCGCGACGCTATCTGAGTGTTCCATCGTCAATAGGAGGCCCTGAACGTTACAATTAACTATCAGTTTAGCGTCGGATTCGAAAATCTACTCACAGGAGAAGGATCATATGGTGCCCGAGACAGCAATATCCCCTTGGATACAAGTCGACTGGAGGACGATATATTGAATCTCGTCCCAATTTGGGTGTTCCATCGACATTAGGAGGCCCTGAACGGTACAATTAACAATCACTTTGCTTCGGAATCGAAGAACTAGACTCACAGGAGAACGACAATAAGGTGCCCGAGGAAGCAATAGGCCCCGTGGAGACAAGTCGGCTGAAGGATGATGTATTGAATCTCGACGCAATTTGAGTGTTCCATCGTCATTAGGAGGCCTTGAACGTTACAATTAACAATCAGTTTTGCGTCGGATTAGAAAATCTAGATTCACAGGAGTACGACCATAAGGTGCCCGAGGCAGCAATATCCCCTTGGAGACCAGTCCGCTGGAGGACGATGTATTGAATCTCGAAGCAATTTGAGTGTTCCATCGTCATTAGGAGGCCCTGAAGGCTACAATTAACTTTCAGTTCTGCATTGGTTTCGACAATCTAGACTCACAGGAGAGCGATCATAAGGTGCCCGAGGCAGCAATAGACCCTTGGAGACAAGTCGGCTGAAGGACGATGTATTGGATATCGTCGCAATTTTAGTGTTCATCGTCATTAGGAGGCCCTGAACGTTACAATTAACTATCAGTTTTCCGTCGGATTCGAAAATCTAGACTTACTGGAGACGGACCATAAGGTGCCCGAGGCAGCAATATCCCCTTGGAGACCAGTCCCCTGGAGGACGATGTATTGAGTCGCGACGCAATTTGAATGCTCCATCGTCATTAGGCGGCCCAAACGTTACAATTAAAAATCAGTTTTGCGTCGGATTAGAAAATCTAGACTCACAGGAGAACGACCATATGCTGCCCGAGGCAGCTATAGACCCTTGGAGACAAGTCTGCTGGAGGCCGATGTATTGAATCTCGACTCAATTTGAGTGTACCATCGTCATTAGGAGGCCCTGAAAGATACAATTAACTATCTGTTCTGCGTTCGATTCGAAAATCTAGACTCACAGGAGAACGACCATATTGTGCCCGAGGAAGCAATAGACCCTTGGAGACAAGTCGGCTGAAGGAGGATGTATTGAATCTCGACGCAATTTGAATGTTCCATCGTCATTAGGAGGCCCTGAACGTTACAATTAACAATCAGTTTAGCGTCGGATTCGAAAATCTACTCTCAGGTGAAGGAACATATGGTGCCCGAGACAGCAATATCCCCTTGGAAACAAGTCGGCTGGAGGACGATATATTGAATCTCGACGCAATTTGAGTGATCCATCGTCATTAGGAGGACCTGAACGTTACAATTAACTATCAGTTTTCCGTCGGATTCGAAAATCTCGACTTACTGGAGACGGACCATAAGGTGTCCGAGGCAGCAATATCCCCTTGGAGACTAGTCCGCTGGAGGACGATGTATTGAATCTCGACTCAATTGGAGTGTACCATCGTCATTAGGAGGCCCTGAAAGTTACAGTTAACTATCTGTTCTGCGTTCGATTCGAAAATCTAGACTCACAGGAGAAGGACCATAAGGTGCCCGAGGCTGCAATAGACCCTTGGTGACAAGTCGGCTGGAGGACGATGTAATGAATCTCGACTCAATTCGAGTGTATCATCGTCATTAGGAGGCCCTGAAAGTTACAATTAACTATCTGTTCTGCGTTGGATTCGAAAATCTATACTCACAGGAGAACGACCATAAGGTGTCCGAGGAAGCAATAGACCCTTGGAGACAAGTCGGCTGAAGGGCGATGTATTGAATCTCGACGCAGTTTGAGTGTTCCATCGTCATTAGGAGGCCCTGAACGTTACAATTAACTATCAGTTTATCGTCGGATTCGAAAATCTACTCTCAGGAGAAGGATCATATGGTGCCCGAGACAGCAATATCCCCTTGGATACAAGTCGGGTGGAGGACGATGTATTGGATCGCGACGCATTTTGAGTGTTCCATCGTAACTAGGAGGCGGTCAACGTTACAATAAACTATCAGTTATGCGTCGGATTAGTAAATCTAGACTCACAGGAGACGGACCACATGGTGCCCGAGACAGCAATAGACCCTTGCAGACAAGTCGGCTGGAGGCCGATGTATTGAATCTCGACGCAATTTGAATGTTCCATGGTCATTAGGTGGCCCTGAACGTTACAATTAATGATCAGTTTTGCGTCGGGTTCGAAAATCTAGACTCACAGGAGAACGATCATAAGGTGCCCGAGGCAACAATAGACCCTTGGAGACAAGTCGGCTGAAAGACGATGTATTGGATCTCGTCGCAATTTGAGTGTTCATCGTCATTAGGAGGCCCTGAACGTTACATTGAACTTTGAGTTTTGCGTCGGATTCGAAAATCTAACCTCACAGGAGAACTACCATATGATGCCCGAGGCAGCAAAAGACCCTTGAAATCAAGTCGGCAGAAGACGATGTATTGGATCTCGACGCAATTTGAGTGTTCCATCGTCATTAGGAGGCCCTGAACGTTACAATTAATTATCAGTTTAGCGTCGGATTCGAAAATCTAGACTCACAGAAGACGGACCACTAGGTGCCCGAGGCAGCAATATCCCCTTGGAGACCTGTCCGTTGGAGGACGATGTATTGAATCGCGACGCAATTTGAGTGCTCCATCGTCATTAGGAGGCCCTGAACGTTACAATTAACTATCAGTTCTGCGTCGGATTCGAAAATCTAGACTCACAGGAGAACGACGATAAGGTACCCGAGGCAGCAATAGACCCTTGGAGACAAGTCGGCTGAAAGGCGATGTATTGAATCTCGACGCAATTTGAGTGTACCATCGTCATTAGGAGGCCCTGAACGTTACAATTAACAATCAGTTTTGCGTCGGATTAGAAAATCCCGACTCACAGGAGACGGACCACATGAAGCCCGAGGCAGCAATATCCCCTTGTAGACAAGTCGGATATGGGTCGATGTATTGACTCTCGACGCAATTTGAGTGTTCCATCGTCATTAGGAGGCCCTGAACGTTACAATTAACTATCAGTTTTGCGTCGGATTCGAAAATCTAGACTTACTGGAGACGGACCATAAGGTGCCCGAGGCAGCAATATCCCCTTTGGAGACTAGTCCGCTGGACAACGATGTATTGAATCGCGACGCAATTTGAGTGTTCCATCGTCATTAGGAGGCCCTGAACGTTACAATTAACTATCAGTTTAGCGTCGGATTCGAAAATCTACTCACAGGAGAAGGATCATAAGGTGCGCGAGACAGCAATATCCTCTTGGATACAAGTCGGCTGGAGGACGATATATTGAATCTCGACGCAATTTGAGTGTTCCATCGACATTAGGAGGCTCTGAACGTTACAATTAACAATCAGTTTTGCGTCGGAATCGAAGAACTAGACTCACAGGAGAACGACAATAAGGTGCCCGAGGAAGCAATAGAATCTTGGAGACAAGTCGGCTGAAAGACGATGTATTGAATCTCGACGCAATTTGAGTGTTCCATTGTCATTAGGAGGCCCTGAACGTTATAATTAACAATCAGTTTTGCGTCGGATTAGAAAATCTAGATTCACAGGAGTACGACCATAAGGTGCCCGAGGCTGCAATAGACCGTTGGAGACAAGTCGGCTGAAGGACGATGTATTGGATCTCGTCGCAATTTGAGTGTTCATCGTCATTAGGAGGCCCTGAACGTTACATTGAACTATGAGTTTTGCGTCGGATTCGAAAATCTAGACTTACTGGAGACGGACCATAAGGTGCCCGAGGCAGCAATATCCCCTTGGAGACCTGTCCGTTGGAGGACGATGTATTGAATCGCGACGCAATTTGAGTGCTCCATCGCCATTAGGAGGCCCTGAACGTTACAATTAACTATCAGTTCTGCGTCGGATTCGAAAATCTAGACTCACAGGAGAACGACGATAAGGTGCCCGAGGCAGCTATAGACCCTTGGAGACAAGTCGGGTGAAAGGCGATGTATTGAATCTCGACGCAATTTGAGTGTTCCATCGTCATTAGGAGGCCCTGAACGTTACAATTAACAATCAGTTTTGCGTCGGATTAGAAAATCTAGACTCACAGGAGAATGACCATATCGTTCCCGAGGCAGCAATAGACCCTTGGAGACAAGTCGGCTGGACGCCGATGTATTGAAACTCGACGCAATTTGAATGTTCCATGGTCATTAGGTGGCCCTGAACGTTACAATTAACTATCTGTTCTGCGTTGGATTCGAAAATCTAGACTCACAGGAGAACGACCATAAGGTGCCCGATGAAGCAATAGACCCTTGGAGACAAGTCGGCTGCAGGACGATATATTGAAACTCGACGCAATTTGAGTGTTCCATCGTCATTACGAGGCCCTGAACGTTACAATTAACTATCAGTTTAGCGTCGGATTCGAAAATCTAGACTCACAGGAGAACGATCATAAGGTGCCCGAGGCAGCAATAGACCCTTGGAGACAAGTCGGCGGAAGGACGATGTATTGGATCTCGTCGCAATTTGAGTGTTCAACGTCATTAGGAGGCCCTGAACGTTACAATTAACAATCAGTTTTGCGTCGGATTCGAAAATCTAGACTTACTGGAGACGGACCATAAGGTGCCCGAGGCAGCAATATCCCCTTGGACACCAGTCCGCTGGAGGACGATGTATTGAATCGCGACGCAATTTGAATGCTCCATCGTCATTAGGAGGCCCTGAACGTTACAATTAACTATCAGTTTCGCGTCGGTTTCGAAAATCCCGACTCACAGGAGACGGACCACATGAAGCCCGAGGCAGCAATATCCCATTGTAGACAAGTCGGCTATGGGTCGATGTATTGACTCTCGACGCAATTTGAGTGTTCCATCGTCATTAGGAGGCTCTGAACGTTACATTTAACTATCAGTTTTGCGTCGGATTCGAAAATCTAGACTTACTGGAGACGGACCATAAGGTGCCCGAGGCAGCAATATCCCCTTGGAAACCAGTCCGCTGGAGAACGATAATTGAATCGCGACGCAATTTGAGTGCTCCATCGTCATTAGGAAGCCCTGAACGGTACAATTAACTATCAGTTTTGCGTCGGATTCGAAAATCTAGACTCACAGGAGAACGACCATAAGTTGCCCGAGGCTGCAATAGACCCTTGGAGACAAGTCGGCTGGATGACGATTTATTGAATCTCGACTCAATTTGAGTGTACCATCGTCATTAGGAGGCCCTGAAAGTTACAATTAACTATCTGTTCTGCGTTCGATTCGAAAATGTAGACTCACAGGAGAACGACATGAGGTGCCCGAGGTAGCAATAGACCCTTGGAGACAAGTCGGCTGAAGGACGATGTATTGAATCTCGACGCAATTTGAGTGTTCCATCGTCATTAGGAGGCCTTGAACGTCACAATTAACAATCAGTTTTGCGTCGGATTAGAAAATCTAGACTCACAGGAGAACGACCATATGGTGCCCGAGGCAGCTATAGACCCTTGGAGACAAGTCTGCTGGAGGCCGATGTATTGAATCTCGACTCAATTTGAGTGTACCATCGTCATTAGGAGGCCCTGAAAGTTACACTTAACTATCTGTTCTGCGTTGGATTCGAAAATCTAGACTCACAGGAGAACGACCATAAGGTGTCCGAGGCAGAAATAGACCCTTGGAGACAAGTCGGCTGAAGGACGATGTATTGAATCGAGACGCAATTTGAGTACTCCATCGTCTTTAGGAGGCCCTGAACGTTACAATTAACTATCAGTTTTCCGTCGGATTCGAAAATCTAGACTTACTAGAGACGGACCATAAGGTGTCCGAGGCAGCAATATCCCCTTGGAGACCAGTCCGCTGAAGGACGATGTATTGAATCTCGACTCAATTTGAGTGTACCATCGTCATTAGGAGGCCCTGAAAGTTTCACCTAACTATCTGTTCTGCGTTGGATTCGAAAATCTAGACTCACAGGAGGACGACCATAAGGTGTCCGAGGAAGCAATAGACCCTTGGAGACAAGTCGGCTGAAGGACGATGTATTGAATCTCGACGCAGTTTGAGTGTTCCTTCGTCATTAGGAGGCCCTGAACGTTACAATTAACTATCAGTTTATCGTCGGATTCGAAAATCTACTCTCAGGAGAAGGATCATATGGTGCCGGAGACAGCAGATCCCCTTGGATACAATTCGGCCGGACGACGATATATTGAATCTGGACGCAATTTGAGTGTTCCATCGTCATTAGGAGGATCTGAACGTTACAATTAATAATCAGTTTTGCGTCGGATTAGAAAATCTAGACTCACAGGAGAACGACCATATGGTGCCCGAGGTTGCAATAGACCCTTGGACACAAGTCGGCTAGAGGACAATGTAATGGATCGCGACGCAATTTGAGTGTTCCATCGTAACTAGGATGCCCTGATTATACAATTAGCAATCAGTTTTGCGTCAGATTAGTAAATCTAGACTCACAGGAGATCGACAATATGGTGCCCGAGGCAGCAATAGACCCTTGGACACAAGTCGGCTGGAGGCCGATGTATTGAATCTCGACGCAATTTGAGTGTTCCATCGTCATTAGAAAGCCCTGAACGTTACAATTAACTAACAGTTTTGCGTCGGATTAAAAAATCTAGACTCACAGGAGAACACCATAAGCTGCCCGAGGCAGCATCACACCATTGGAGACAAGTCGGCTGGAGGCCGATCTATTGAATCTCGACGCAATTTGAGTATCCATCGTCATTAGGAGGACATGAATGTTACAATTAACTATCATTTTTGCGTCGGATTCGATAATCTAGCCTCACACGAGAACGATCTTAAGGTGCCCGAAGCAGCAATAGACGCTTGGAGACAAGTCGGCTGGAGGACGATGTAATGGATCGCAAAACAATTTGAGTGTTCCATCGTCATTAGGAGACCCTGAATGTTACAATTAACTATCAGTTTTTCGTCGGATTCGAAAATCCCGACTCACTGGAGACGGACCATAAGGTGAAAGAGGCAGCAATATCGTCATTAGGAGACCCTGAATGTTACAATTAACTATCAGTTTTTCGTCGGATTCGAAAATCCCGACTCACTGGAGACGGACCATAAGGTGAAAGAGGCAGCAATATCCCTTTGGGGACCAATCCGCTGGAGGACGATGTATTGAATCCTGACACAATTTGAAAGCTCCATCGTCATTAGGAGGCCCTGAACGTTACAATTAACTATCTGTTCTGCGTTCGATTCGAAAATCTAGACTCACAGGAGAACGACCATAAGGTGTCCGAGGAAGCAATAGACCCTTGGAGACAAGTCGGCTGAAGGACAATGTATTGAATCTCGACGCAATTTGCGTGTTCCATCGTCATTAGGAGGCCCTGAACGTTACAATTAACTATTAGTTTATCGTCGGATTCGAAAATCTACTCTCAGGAGAAGGATCATATGGTGCCCGAGACAGCAATATCCCCTTGGATACAAGTCAGCTGGAGGCCGTTGTAAAGAATCTCGACGCAATTTGAATGTTCCATGGTCATTAGGTGGCCCTGAACGTTACAATTAACTATCAGTTTTGCGTCGGGTTCGAAAATCTAGACTCTTAGGAGAACGATCATAAGGTGCCCGAGGCAACAATAGACCCTTGGAGACAAGTCGGCTGAAGGACGATGTATTGGATCTCGTCACAATTTGAGTGTTCATCGACATTAGGAGCCCCTGAACGTTACATTTAACTATGAGTTTTGCGTCGGATTCGAAAATCTAGACTTAGTGGAGACGGACCATAAGGTGCCCGAGGCAGCAATATCCCCTTGGAGACCAGTCCGCTGGAGAACGATGTATTGAATCGCGACGCAATTTGAGTGCTCCATCGTCATTAGGAGGTCCTGAACGTTACAATTAACTATCAGTTTAGCGTCGGATTCGAAAATCTACTCACAGGAGAAGGATCATATGGTGCCCGAGACAGCAATATCCCCTTGGATACAAGTCGGCTGGAGAACGATATATTGAATCTCGACGAAATTTGAGTGTTCCATCGACATTAGGAGGCCCTGAACGTGAAAATTAACAATCACATTTGCGTCGGAATCGAAGAACTAGACTCACAGGAGAACGACAATAAGGTGCCCGAGGAAGCAATAGACCCTTGGAGACAAGTCGGCTGAAGGACGATGTATTGAATCTCGACGCAATTTGAGTGTTCCATCGTCATTAGGAGGCCTTGAACGTTACAATTAACTATCAGTTTTGCGTCGCATTCGAAAATCTAGACCTACAGGAGACGGACTATAAGGTGCCCGAGGCAGCAATATCCCCTTGGAGACCAGTCCGCTGGAGGACGATGTATTGAATCTCGACGCAATTTGAGTGTTCCATCGTCATTAGGAGGCCCTGAAGGCTACAATTAACTATCAGTTCTGCATCGGATTCGAAAATATAGACTCACAGGAGAGCGATCATAAGGTGCCCGAGGCAGCATAGACCTTTGGAGACAAGTCGGCTGGAGGACGATGTATTGGATCTCGTCGCAATTTTAATGTTCATCGTCATTCGTAGGCCCTGAACGTTACAATTAACTATCAGTTTTGCGTCGGGTTCGAAAATCTAGACTCACAGGAGGGCGATCAAAAGGTGCCCGAGGCAGCAAAAGACCCTTGGAGACAAGTCGGCTGAATGACGATGTATTGGATCTCGTCGCAATTTTAGAGTTGATAGTCATTAGGAGGCCCTGAACGTTACTATTAACTATCAGTTTTGCGTCGTATTCGAAAATCTAGACTTACTGGAGACGGACCATAAGGTGCCCGTGGCAGCAATATCCCATTGGAGTCCAGTCCGCTGGAGGAAGCTGTATTGTATCGCGACGCAATTTGATTGCTCCATCGTCTTTAGGAGGCCCTGAACGTTACAATTAACTATCAGTTTTCCGTCGGATTCGAAAATTCTAGACTTACTGGAGACGGACCATAAGGTGCCCGGGGGCAGCAATATCCCCTTGGAAACCAGTCCGCTGGAGGACGATGTATTGAATCGCGACGCAATTTGAATGCTCCACCGTCATTAGGAGGCCCTGAACGCTATAATTAAAAATCAGTTTTGCGTCGGATTAGAAAATCTAGACCCAATGGGAAAACGACCATATTGTGCCCGAGGCTGCTATAGACCCTTGGAGACAAGTCTGCTGGAGGCCGATGTATTGAATCTCGACTCAATTTGAATGTTCCATCGTCATTAGGAGGCCCTGAACGTTACAATTAACTATCAGTTTAGCGTCGGATTCGAAAATCTACTCTCAGGAGAAGGATCATATGGTGCCCGAGACAGCAATATCCTCTTGGAAACAAGTCGGCTGGAGGACGAAATATTGAATCTCGAAGCAATTTGAGTGATCCATCGTCATTAGGAGGCCCTGAAAGCTACAATTAACTATCTGTTCTGCGTTCGATTCGAAAATATAGACTCACAGGAGAACGACAATAAGGTGCCCGAGGCTGCAATTGACCCTTGGTGACAAGTCGGCTGAAGGACGATGTATTGAATCTCGACGCAATTTGAGTGTTCCATCGTCATTAGGAGGCCCTGAACGTTACAATTAACAATCAGTTTTGCGTCGGATTAGAAAATCCAGATTCAAAGGAGTACGACCATAAGGTGCCCGAGGCTGCAAAAGACCCTTGGAGACAAGTCGGCTGAAGGACGATGTATTGAATCTCGACGCAATTTGAGTGTTCCATCGTCATTAGGAGGCCCTGAACGTTACAATTAACAATCAGTTTTGCGTCGGATTCGAAAATCTAGACTCACAGGAGAACGACCATATGATGCCCGAGGCAGCAATAGACCCTTCGAGACATGTCGGCTGGAGGCCGATGTATTGAATCTCGACGCAATTTGAATGTTCCATAGTCATTAGGTGGCCCTGAACGTTACAATTAACTATCGGGTTTGCGTCGGGTTCAAAAATGTAGACTCTCAGGAGAACGATCATAAGGTGCTCGAGGCAGCAAAAGACCCTTGAAATCAAGTCGGCAGAAGACGCTGTATTGGATCTCGACGCAATTTGAGGGTTCCATCGTCATTAGGAGGTCCTGAACGTTACAATTAACTATCAGTTTAGCGTCGGATTCGAAAATCTAGACTCACAGAAGACGGACCACAAGGTGCCCGAGGCAGCAATATCCCCTTGGAGACCTGTCCGATGGAGGACGATGTAATGAATCGCGACGTAATATGAGTGCTCCATCGTCATTAGGAGGCCCTGAACGTTACAATTAACTATCAGTTTAGCGTCAGATTCGAAAATCTAGACTCACAGGAGAACGACGACAAGGTGCCCGAGGCAGCTATAGACCCTTGGAGACAAGTTGCCTGAAAGGCGCTGTATTGAATCTCGACGCAATTTGAGTGTTCCATCGTCATTAGGAGGCCCTGAACGTTACAATTAACTATCAGTTTAGCGTCGGATTCGAAAATCTAGACTCACAGGATAACGATCATAAGGTGCCCGAAACAGCAAAAGACCCTAGAAGTAAAGTCGGCAGCAGGACGATGTTTCGGATCGCGACGCAATTTGAGTGTTCCATCGTCATTAGGAGGCCCTGAACAGTACAATTAACTATCAGTTCTGCGTCGGATTCGAAAATCTAGACTCACAGGAGAACGACGATAAGGTGCCCGAGGCAGCAATAGACCCATGGAGACAAGTTGGCTGAAAGGCGCTGGATTGAATCTCGACGCAATTTGAGTGTTCCATCGTCATTAGGAGGCCCAGAACGTTACAATTAACTATCAGTTTACCGTCGGATTCGAAAATCTAATCACAGGTGAAGGAACGCATAGTGCCCGAGACAGCAATAGACCCTTGGAGACAAGTCGACTGAAGGACGATGTATTGAATCTCGACGCAATTTGAGTGTGCCATCGTCATTAGGATTACTTGAGCGTTACAATTAACTGTCAGTTTTGCGTCGGACTCGAATATCTAGACTTACTGGAGTCGGACCATAAGGTGCCCCAGGCAGCAATACCACCTTGGAGTCCAGTCCGCTGGAGGACGATGTATTGAATCGCGACGCAATTTGAGTGCCCAATCATCATTAGGATGCCTTGAACGTTACAATTAACTATCAGTTTTGCGTTGGATTCGAAAATCTCGACTCACAGGAGAACGATCATAAGGTGCGCCAGGCAGCAATAACACTTGGAGACAGGTCGGCTGGAGGACGATGTATTGGATCGCGACGCAATTTGAGTGATCCATCGTAACTAGGAGGCGCTCAACGTTTCAATAAACTATCAGTAATGCGTCGGATTCGAAAATCTAGACTCACAGGAGAACGACCATAAGGTGCCCGAGGCTGCAATAGACCCTTGTATACAAGTCGGCTGGAGGACGATGTATTGCCCTCGACGCAATTTGAGTGTACCATTGTCATTAGGAGGCCCTGAAAGTTACAATTAACTATCTGTTCTGCGTTGGATTCGAAAATCTAGACTCACAGGAGAACGACCATAAGGTGCTCGAGGCAGCGAAAGACCCTTGAAGTCAAGTCGGCAGAAGGACGATGTATTGGATCGCCACGCAATTTGAGTGTTCCATCGTCATTAGGAGGCACTGAACGTTACAATTAACTATCAGTTTTGCGTCGGATTCGAAAATCTAGACTTACTGGAGACGGACAATAAGGTGCCCGAGGCAGCAATATCCCCTTTGAGACCTGTCCGCTGAAGGACGATGTGTTGAATCGCGACGCAATTTGAGTGGTCCATCGTCATTAGGTGGCCCTGAACGTTACAATTAACTATGAGTTTTGCGTCGGGTTCGAAAATCTAGACTCACAGGAGAACGACCATAAGGTGCCCGAGGCTGCAATAGACCCTTGGAGACAAGTCGGCTGGATGACTATGTATTGAATCTCGACGCAATTTGCGTATTCCATCGTCATTAGGAGGCCCTGATCGTTACAATTAACTATCAGTTTAGCGTCAGATTCGAAAATCTAGACTCACAGGAGAACGACGACAAGGTGCCCGAGGCAGCAATAGACCCTTGGAGACAAGTTGCCTGAAAGGCGCTGTATTGAATCTCGACGCAATTTGAGTGTTCCATCGTCATTAGGAGGCCCTGAACGTTACAATTAACTATCAGTTTAGCGTGGGATTCGAAAATCTAGACTCACAGGATAACGATCATAAGGTGCCCGAAACAGCAAGAGACCCTAGAAGTAAAGTCGCCAGAAGGACGATGTTTCGGATCGCGACGCAATTTGAGTGTTCCATCGTCATTAGGAGGCCCTGAACAGTACAATTAACTATCAGTTCTGCGTCGGATTCGAAAATCTAGACTCACAGGAGAACGACGATAAGGTGCCCGAGGCAGCAATAGACCCTTGGAGACAAGTTGGCTGAAAGGCGCTGTATTGAATCTCGACGCAATTTGAGTGTTCCATCGTCATTAGGAGGCCCTGAACGTTACAATTAACTATCAGTTTAGCGTTGGATTCGAAAATCCACTCACAGGAGAAGGATCATATGGTGCCCGAGTCAGCAATATCCCCTTGGATATAAGTCGGCTGGAGGACGATATATTGAATCTCCACGCAATTTGAGTATTCCATCGTCATTAGGAGGCCCTGAACGTTACAATAATCTATCATTTTTGGGTCGGATTCGAAAATCTAGACTCACAGGAGAACGACCATAAGGTGCCCGAGACAGCAATATACCCTTGGAGACAAGTCAGCTGAAGGACGATGTATTGAATCTCGACGCAATTTGAGTGTGCCATCGTCATTAGGTGGACTTGAACGTTACAATTAACTATCAGTTTTGCGTCGGATTCGAAAATCTAGACATACTGGAGACGCACCATAAGGTGCCCGAGGCAGCAATATCCCCTTGGAGACTAGTCCGCTGGAGGACGATGTATCGATCGCGACGCAATTTGAGTGCTCCATCGTCATTAGGAGGCCCTGAACGTTGCAATTAACAATCAGTTTTGCGTCGGAATCGAAAATCTAGACTCACTCTAGACGGACCATAAGTTGACCAAGGCAGCAATATCCTCTTGGAGACCAGTCCGCTGGAGGACGATTAATTGAATCGCGACGCAATTTGAGTTTTCCTTCGTCATTAGGAGGCACTGAACGTTACAATTAACTATCAGTTTTGCGTCGGATTCGAAAATCTAGAGTCACTGGAGAACGATCATAAGGTGCCCGAGGCTGCAGTAGACCCTTGGAGACAAGTCGGCTGGAGGACGATGTATTTACCTCGACGCAATTTGAGTGTACCATTGTCATTAGGAGGCCCTGAGGGCTACAATTAACTATCAGTTCTGCGTCGGATTCGAAAATCTAGACTCACAGGAGACCGACGATAAGGTGCCCGAGGCAGCAATAGACCATTGTAGACAAGTCGGCTGAAGGACGATGTATTGAATCGCGACGCAATTTGAGTGCTCCATCATCATTAGGATGCCTGAACGTTACAATTACCTATTAGTTTTGCGTTGGATTCGAAAATCTAGACTCACAGGAGGACGATCATAAGGTGCCCCAGGCAGCATTAGACACTTGGAGACAAGTCGGCCGAAGGACAATGTATTGAATCTCGACGCAATTTGCGTGTTCCATCGTCATTAGGAGGCCCTGAACGTTACAATTAACTATCAGTTTATCGTCGGATTCGAAAATCCTCTCTCAGGAGAAGGATCATATGGTGCCCGAGACAGCAATATCCCCTTGGATACAAGTCAGCTGGAGGCCGTTGTAAAGAATCTCGACGCAATTTGAATGTTCCATGGTCATTAGGTGGCCCTGAACGTTACAATTAACTATCAGTTTTGCGTCGGGTTCGAAAATCTAGACTCTTAGGAGAACGATCATAAGGTGCCCGAGGCAACAATAGACCCTTGGAGACAAGTCGGCTGAAGGACGATGTATTGGATCTCGTCACAATTTGAGTTTTCATCGACATTAGGAGGCCCTGAACGTTACATTTAACTATCAGTTTTGCGTCGGATTCGAAAATCTAGACTTAGTGGAGACGGACCATAAGGTGCCCGAGGCAGCAATATCCCCTTGGAGACCAGTCCGCTGGAGGACGATGTATTGAATCGCGACGCAATTTGAATGCTCCACCGTCATTAGGAGGCCCTGAACGCTATAATTAAAAATCAGTTTTGCGTCGGATTAGAAAATCTAGACTCACAGGTAAACGACCATATTGTGCCCGAGGCTGCTATAGACCCTTGGAGACAAGTCTGCTGGAGGCCGATGTATTGAATCTCGACTCAATTTGAATGTTCCATCGTCATTAGGAGGCCCTGAACGTTACAATTAACTATCAGTTTAGCGTCGGATTCGAAAATCTACTCTCAGGAGAAGGATCATATGGTGCCCGAGACAGCAATATCCTCTTGGAAACAAGTCGGCTGGAGGACGAAATATTGAATCTCGAAGCAATTTGAGTGATCCATCGTCATTAGGAGGCCCTGAAAGCTACAATTAACTATCTGTTCTGCGTTCGATTCGAAAATATAGACTCACAGGAGAACGACAATAAGGTGCCCGAGGCTGCAATAGACCCTTGGTGACAAGTCGGCTGGAGGACGATGTAATGAATCTCGACTCAATTCGAGTGTACCATCGTTATTAGGAGGCCCTGAAAGTTACAATTAACTATCTGTTCTGCGTTGGATTCAAAAATCTAGACTCACAGGAGAACGACCATAAGGTGTCCGAGGAAGCAATATCCCCTTGGAAACCAGTCCGCTGGAGGACGATGTATGGAATCGCGACGCAATTTGAGTGCTCCTTCGTCATTAGGAGGCCCTAAGCGTTACAATTAACTATCAGTTTTGCGTCGGATTCGGAAATCTACTCACAGGAGAGGGATCATATGGTGCCCGAGACAGCAATATCCCCTTGGATACAAGTCGGCTGGAGGACGATATATTGAATCTCGACGCAATTTGAGTGTTCCATCGTCATTAGGAGGCCCTGAACGTTACAATTAACAATCAGTTTTGCGTCGGGTTAGAAAATCCAGATTCAAAGGAGTACGACCATAAGGTGCCCGAGGCTGCAATAGACCCTTGGAGACAAGTCGGCTGAAGGACGATGTATTGAATCTCGACGCAATTTGAATGTTCCATAGTCATTAGGTGGCCCTGAACGTTACAATTAACTATCGGGTTTGCGTCGGGTTCAAAAATCTAGACTCTCAGGAGAACGATCATAAGGTGCTCGAGGCAGCAAAAGACCCTTGAAATCAAGTCGGCAGAAGACGCTGTATTGGATCTCGACGCAATTTGAGGGTTCCATCGTCATTAGGAGGCCCTGAACGTTACAATTAACTATCAGTTTAGCGTCGGATTCGAAAATCTAGACTCACAGAAGACGGACCACAAGGTGCCCGAGGCAGCAATATCCCCTTGGAGACCTGTCCGATGGAGGACGATGTAATGAATCGCGACGCAATTTGAGTGCTCCATCGTCATTAGGAGGCCCTGAACGTTACAATTAACTATCAGTTTAGCGTCAGATTCGAAAATGTAGACTCACAGGAGAACGACGACAAGGTGCCCTTGGAGACAAGTTGCCTGAAAGGCGCTGTATTGAATCTCGACGCAATTTGAGTGTTCCATCGTCATTAGGAGGCCCTGAACGTTACAATTAACTATCAGTTTAGCGTCGGATTCGAAAATCTAGACTCACAGGATAACGATCATAAGGTGCCCGAAACAGCAAGAGACCCTAGAAGTAAAGTCGGCAGAAGGACGATGTTTCGGATCGCGACGCAATTTGAGTGTTCCATCGTCATTAGGAGGCCCTGAACAGTACAATTAACTATCAGTTCTGCGTCGGATTCGAAAATCTAGACTCACAGGAGAACGACGATAAGGTGCCCGAGGCAGCAATAGACCCTTGGAGACAAGTTGGCTGAAAGGCGCTGTATTGAATCTCGACGCAATTTGAGTGTTCCATCGTCATTAGGAGGCCCTGAACGTTACAATTAACTATCAGGTTAGCGTCGGATTCGAAAATCTAATCACAGGTGAAGGAACGCATAGTGCCCGAGACAGCAATAGACCCTTGGAGACAAGTCGACTGAAGGACGATGTATTGAATCTCGACGCAATTTGAGTGTGCCATCGTCATTAGGATTACTTGAGCGTTACAATTAACTGTCAGTTTTGCGTCGGATTCGAATATCTAGACTTACTGGAGTCGGACCATAAGGTGCCCCAGGCAGCAATACCACCTTGGAGTCCAGTCCGCTGGAGGATGATGTATTGAATCGCGACGCAATTTGAGTGCCCAATCATCATTAGGATGCCTTGAACGTTACAATTAACTATCAGTTTTGCGTTGGATTCGAAAATCTCGACTCACAGGAGAACGATCATAAGGTGCGCCAGGCAGCAATAGACACTTGGAGACAGGTCGGCTGGAGGACGAAGTATTGGATCGCGACGCAATTTGAGTGATCCATCGTAACTAGGAGGCGCTCAACGTTTCAATAAACTATCAGTTATGCGTCGGATTCGAAAATCTAGACTCACAGGAGAACGACCATAAGGTGCCCGAGGCTGCAATAGACCCTTGTATACAAGTCGGCTGGAGGACGATGTATTGCCCTCGACGCAATTTGAGTGTACCATTGTCAATAGGAGGCCCTGAAAGTTACAATTAACTATCTGTTCTGCGTTGGATTCGAAAATCTAGACTCACAGGAGAACGACCATAAGGTGCCCGAGGAAGCAATAGACCCTTGGAGACAAGTCGGCTTATGGATGATGTATTGAATCTCGACGGAATTTGAGTGTTCTATCGTCATTAGGAGGCTCTGAACATTACAATTAACTATCAGTTTTGCGTCGGGTTCGAAAAACTAGACTCATAGGAGAACGATCATAAGGTGCTCGAGGCAGCAAAAGACCCTTGAAGTCAAGTCGGCAGAAGGACGATGTATTGGATCGCCACGCAATTTGAGTGTTCCATCGTCATTAGGAGGCACTGAACGTTACAATTAACTATCAGTTTTGCGTCGGATTCGAAAATCTAGACTTACTGGAGACGGACAATAAGGTGCCCGAGGCAGCAATATCCCCTTTGAGACCTGTCCGCTGAAGGACGATGTGTTGAATCGCGACGCAATTTGAGTGGTCCATCGTCATTAGGTGGCCCTGAACGTTACAATTAACTATGAGTTTTGCGTCGGGTTCGAAAATCTAGACTCACAGGAGAACGACCATAAGGTGCCCGAGGCTGCAATAGACCCTTGGAGACAAGTCGGCTGGATGACTATGTATTGAATCTCGACGCAATTTGCGTGTTCCATCGTCATTAGGAGGCCCTGATCGTTACAATTAACTATCAGTTTAGCGTTGGATTCGAAAATCTACTCACAGGAGAAGGATCATATGGTGCCCGAGACAGCAAAATCCCCTTGGATATAAGTCGGCTGGAGGACGATATATTTAATCTCGACGCAATTTGAGTGTTCGATCGTCATTAGGAGGCCCTGAACGATACAATTAACAATCAGCTTTGCGTCGGAATCAAAAATCTAGACTCACAGGAGAACGACAATAAGGTGCCCGAGGAAGCAATAGACCCTTGGAGACAAGTCGACTGAAGGACGATGTATTGAATCTCGACGCAATATGAGTGTTCCATCGTCATTAGGAGGCCCTGAACGTTACAATTAACTATCAGTTTAGCGTTGGATTCGAAAATCCACTCACAGGAGAAGGATCATATGGTGCCCGAGTCAGCAATATCCCCTTGGATATAAGTCGGCTTGAGGACGATATATTGAATCTCGACGCAATTTGAGTATTCCATCGTCATTAGGAGGCCCTGAACGTTACAATAATCTATCATTTTTGGGTCGGATTCGAAAATCTAGACTCACAGGAGAACAACCATAAGGTGCCCGAGACAGCAATATACCCTTGGAGACAAGTCGGCTGAAGGACGATGTATTGAATCTCGACGCAATTTGAGTGTGCCATCGTCATTAGGTGGACTTGAACGTTACAATTAACTATCAGTTTTGCGTCGGATTCGAAAATCTAGACATACTGGAGACGCACCATAAGGTGCCCGAGGCAGCAATATCCCCTTGGAGACTAGTCCGCTGGAGGACGATGTATCGATCGCGACGCAATTTGAGTGCTCCATCGTCATTAGGAGGCCCTGAACGTTGCAATTAACAATCAGTTTTGCGTCGGAATCGAAAATCTGGACTCACTCTAGACGGACCATAAGTTGACCAAGGCAGTAATATCCCCTTGGAGACCAGTCCGCTGGAGGACGATTAATTGAATCGCGACGCAATTTGAGTTTTCCTTCGTCATTAGGAGGCACTGAACGTTACAATTAACTATCAGTTTTGCGTCGGATTCGAAAATCTAGAGTCAATGGAGAACGATCATAAGGTGCCCGAGGCTGCAGTAGACCCTTGGAGACAAGTCGGCTGGAGGACGATGTATTTACCTCGACGCAATTTGAGTGTACCATTGTCATTAGGAGGCCCTGAGGGCTACAATTAACTATCAGTTCTGCGTCGGATTCGAAAATCTAGACTCACAGGAGACCGACGATAAGGTGCCCGAGGCAGCAATAGACCATTGGAGACAAGTCGGCTGAAGGACGATGTATTGAATCGCGACGCAATTTGAGTGCTCCATCATCATTAGGATGCCTGAACGTTACAATTACCTATTAGTTTTGCGTTGGATTCGAAAATCTAGACTCACAGGAGGACGATCATAAGGTGCCCCAGGCAGCATTAGACACTTGGAGACAAGTCGGCCGAAGGACAATGTATTGAATCTCGACGCAATTTGCGTGTTCCATCGTCATTAGGAGGCCCTGAACGTTACAATTAACTATCAGTTTATCGTCGGATTCGAAAATCTACTCTCAGGAGAAGGATCATATGGTGCCCGAGACAGCAATATCCCCTTGGATACAAGTCAGCTGGAGGCCGTTGTAAAGAATCTCGACGCAATTTGAATGTTCCATGGTCATTAGGTGGCCCTGAACGTTACAATTAACTATCAGTTTTGCGTCGGGTTCGAAAATCTAGACTCTTAGGAGAACGATCGTAAGGTGCCCGAGGCAACAATAGACCCTTGGAGACAAGTCGGCTGAAGGACGATGTATTGGATCTCGTCACAATTTGAGTTTTCATCGACATTAGGAGGCCCTGAACGTTACATTTAACTATCAGTTTTGCGTCGGATTCGAAAATCTAGACTTAGTGGAGACGGACCATAAGGTGCCCGAGGCAGCAATATCCCCTTGGAGACCAGTCCGCTGGAGAACGATGTATTGAATCGCGACGCAATTTGAGTGCTCCATCAAAATTAGGAGGCCCTGAACGTTACAATTAACTATCAGTTTTCCGTCGGATTCGAAAATTCTAGACTTACTGGAGACGGACCATAAGGTGCCCGGAGGCAGCAATATCCCCTTGGAAACCAGTCCGCTGGAGGACGATGTATTGAATCGCGACGCAATTTGAATGCTCCACCGTCATTAGGAGGCCCTGAACGCTATAATTAAAAATCAGTTTTGCGTCGGATTAGAAAATCTAGACTCACAGGAAAACGACCATATTGTGCCCGAGGCTGCTATAGACCCTTGGAGACAAGTCTGCTGGAGGCCGATGTATTGAATCTCGACTCCATTTGAATGTTCCATCGTCATTAGGAGGCCCTGAACGTTACAATTAACTATCAGTTTAGCGTCGGATTCGAAAATCTACTCTCAGGAGAAGGATCATATGGTGCCCGAGACAGCAATATCCTCTTGGAAACAAGTCGGCTGGAGGACGAAATATTGAATCTCGAAGCAATTTGAGTGATCCATCGTCATTAGGAGGCCCTGAAAGCTACAATTAACTATCTGTTCTGCGTTCGATTCGAAAATATAGACTCACAGGAGAACGACAATAAGGTGCCCGAGGCTGCAATAGACCCTTGGTGACAAGTCGGCTGGAGGACGATGTAATGAATCTCGACTCAATTCGAGTGTACCATCGTTATTAGGAGGCCCTGAAAGTTACAATTAACTATCTGTTCTGCGTTGGATTCGAAAATCTAGACTCACAGGAGAACGACCATAAGGTGTCCGAGGAAGCAATATCCCCTTGGAAACCAGTCCGCTGGAGGACGATGTATGGAATCGCGACGCAATTTGAGTGTTCCATCGTTATTAGGAGGCCCTGAACGTTACAATTAACAATCAGTTTTGCGTCGGATTAGAAAATCCAGATTCAAAGGAGTACGACCATAAGGTGCCCGAGGCTGCAATAGACCCTTGGAGACAAGTCGGCTGAAGGACGATGTATTGAATCTCGACGCAATTTGAGTGTTCCATCGTCATTAGGAGGCCCTGAACGTTACAATTAACAATCAGTTTTGCGTCGGATTCGAAAATCTAGACTCACAGGAGAACGACCATATGATGCCCGAGGCAGCAATAGACCCTTGGAGACATGTCGGCTGGAGGCCGATGTATTGAATCTCGACGCAATTTGAATGTTCCATAGTCATTAGGTGGCCCTGAACGTTACAATTAACTATCGGGTTTGCGTCGGGTTCAAAAATCTAGACTCTCAGGAGAACGATCATAAGGTGCTCGAGGCAGCAAAAGACCCTTGAAATCAAGTCGGCAGAAGACGCTGTATTGGATCTCGACGCAATTTGAGGGTTCCATCGTCATTAGGAGGCCCTGAACGTTACAATTAACTATCAGTTTAGCGTCGGATTCGAAAATCTAGACTCACAGAAGACGGACCACAAGGTGCCCGAGGCAGCAATATCCCCTTGGAGACCTGTCCGATGGAGGACGATGTAATGAATCGCGACGCAAATTGAGTGCTCCATCGTCATTAGGACGCCCTGAACGTTACAATTAACTATCAGTTTAGCGTCAGATTCGAAAATCTAGACTCACAGGAGAACGACGACAAGGTGCCCGAGGCAGCAATAGACCCTTGGAGACAAGTTGCCTGAAAGGCGCTGTATTGAATCTCTACGCAATTTGAGTGTTCCATCGTCATTAGGAGGCCCTGAACGTTACAATTAACTATCAGTTTAGCGTCGGATTCGAAAATCTAGACTCACAGGATAACGATCATAAGGTGCCCGAAACAGCAAAAGACCCTAGAAGTAAAGTCGTCAGAAGGACGATGTTTCGGATCGCGACGCAATTTGAGTGTTCCATCGTCATTAGGAGGCCCTGAACAGTACAATTAACTATCAGTTCTGCGTCGGATTCGAAAATCTAGACTCACAGGAGAACGACGATAAGGTGCCCGAGGCAGCAGTAGACCCTTGGAGACAAGTTGGCTGAAAGGCGCTGTATTGAATCTCGACGCAATTTGAGTGTTCCATCGTCATTAGGAGGCCCTGAACGTTACAATTAACTATCAGGTTAGCGTCGGATTCGAAAATCTAATCACAGGTGAAGGAACGCATAGTGCCCGAGACAGCAATAGACCCTTGGAGACAAGTCGACTGAAGGACGATGTATTGAATCTCGACGCAATTTGAGTATGCCATCGTCATTAGGATTACTTGAGCGTTACAATTAACTGTCAGTTTTGCGTCGGATTCGAATATCTAGACTTACTGGAGTAGGACCATAAGGTGCCCCAGGCAGCAATACCACCTTGGAGTCCAGTCCGCTGGAGGACGATGTATTGAATCGCGACGCAATTTGAGTGCCCAATCATCATTAGGATGCCTTGAACGTTACAATTAACTATCAGTTTTGCGTTGGATTCGAAAATCTCGACTCACAGGAGAACGATTATATGGTGCGCCAGGCAGCAATAGACACTTGGAGACAGGTCGGCTGGAGGACGATGTATTGGATCGCGACGCAATTTGAGTGATCCATCGTAACTAGGAGGCGCTCAACGTTTCAATAAACTATCAGTTATGCGTCGGATTCGAAAATCTAGACTCACAGGAGAACGACCATAAGGTGCCCGAGGCTGCAATAGACCCTTGTATACAAGTCGGCTGGAGGACGATGTATTGCCCTCGACGCAATTTGAGTGTACCATTGTCATTAGGAGGCCCTGAAAGTTACAATTAACTATCTGTTCTGCGTTGGATTCGAAAATCTAGACTCACAGGAGAACGACCATAAGGTGCCCGAGGAAGCAATAGACCCTTGGAGACAAATCGGCTTATGGATGATGTATTGAATCTCGACGGAATTTGAGTGTTCCATCGTCATTAGGAGGCTCTGAACATTACAATTAACTATCAGTTTTGCGTCGGGTTCGAAAAACTAGACTCATAGGAGAACGATCATAAGGTGCTCGAGGCAGCAAAAGACCCTTGAAGTCAAGTCGGCAGAAGGACGATGTATTGGATCGCCACGCAATTTGAGTGTTCCATCGTCATTAGGAGGCACTGAACGTTACAATTAACTATCAGTTTTGCGTCGGATTCGAAAATCTAGACTTACTGGAGACGGACAATAAGGTGCCCGAGGCAGCAATATCCCCTTTGAGACCTGTCCGCTGAAGGACGATGTGTTGAATCGCGACGCAATTTGAGTGGTCCATCGTCATTAGGTGGCCCTGAACGTTACAATTAACTATGAGTTTTGCGTCGGGTTCGAAAATCTAGACTCACAGGAGAACGACCATAAGGTGCCCGAGGCTGCAATAGACCCTTGGAGACAAGTCGGCTGGATGACTATGTATTGAATCTCGACGCAATTTGCGTGTTCCATCGTCATTAGGAGGCCCTGATCGTTACAATTAACTATCAGTTTAGCGTTGGATTCGAAAATCTACTCACAGGAGAAGGATCATATGGTGCCCGAGACAGCAAAATCCCCTTGGATATAAGTCGGCTGGAGGACGATATATTAAATCTCGGCGCAATTTGAGTGTTCGATCGTCATTAGGAGGCCCTGAACGAAACAATTAACAATCAGTTTTGCGTCGGAATCAAAAATCTAGACTCACAGGAGAACGACAATAAGGTGCCCGAGGAAGCAATAGACCCTTGGAGACAAGTCGACTGAAGGACGATGTATTGAATCTCGACGCAATATGAGTGTTCCATCGTCATTAGGAGGCCCTGAACGTTACAATTAACTATCAGTTTAGCGTTGGATTCGAAAATCCACTCACAGGAGAAGGATCATATGGTGCCCGAGTCAGCAATATCCCCTTGGATATAAGTCGGCTGGAGGACGATATATTGAATCTCGACGCAATTTGAGTATTCCATCGTCATTAGGAGGCCCTGAACGTTACAATCATCTATCATTTTTGGGTCGGATTCGATAATCTAGACTCACAGGAGAACGACCATAAGGTGCCCGAGACAGCAATATACCCTTGGAGACAAGTCGGCTGAAGGACGATGTATTGAATCTCGACGCAATTTGAGTGTGCCATCGTCATTAGGTGGACTTGAACGTTACAATTAACTATCAGTTTTGCGTCGGATTCGAAAATCTAGACATACTGGAGACGCACCATAAGGTGCCCGAGGCAGCAATATCCCCTTGGAGACTAGTCCGCTGGTGGACGATGTATCGATCGCAACGCAATTTGAGTGCTCCATCGTCATTAGGAGGCCCTGAACGTTGCAATTAACAATCAGTTTTGCGTCGGAATCGAAAATCTAGACTCACTCTAGACTGACCATAAGTTGACCAAGGCAGCAATATCCCCTTGGAGACCAGTCCGCTGGAGGACGATAAATTGAATCGCGACCCAATTTGAGTTTTCCTTCGTCATTAGGAGGCACTGAACGTTACAATTAACTATCAGTTTTGCGTCGGATTCGAAAATCTAGAGTCACTGGAGAACGATCATAAAGTGCCCGAGGCTGCAGTAGACCCTTGGAGACAAGTCGGCTGGAGGACGATGTATTTACCTCGACGCAATTTGAGTGTACCATTGTCATTAGGAGGCCCTGAGGGCTACAATTAACTATCAGTTCTGCGTCGGATTCGAAAATCTAGACTCACAGGAGACCGACGATAAGGTGCCCGAGGCAGCAATAGACCATTGGAGACAAGTCGGCTGAAGGACGATGTATTGAATCGCGACGCAATTTGAGTGCTCCATCATCATTAGGATGCCTTGAACGTTACAATTACCTATTAGTTTTGCGTTGGATTCGAAAATCTAGACTCACAGGAGGACGATCATAAGGTGCCCCAGGCAGCATTAGACACTTGGAGACAAGTCGGCTGAAGGACAATGTATTGAATCTCGACGCAATTTGCGTGTTCCATCGTCATTAGGAGGCCATGAACATTACAATTAACTATCAGTTTATCGTCGGATTCGAAAATCTACTCTCAGGAGAAGGATCATATGGTGCCCGAGACAGCAATATCCCCTTGGATACAAGTCAGCTGGAGGCCGTTGTAAAGAATCTCGACGCAATTTGAATGTTCCATGGTCATTAGGTGGCCCTGAACGTTACAATTAACTATCAGTTTTGCGTCGGGTTCGAAAATGTAGACTCACAGGAAAACGACCATATTGTGCCCGAGGCTGCTATAGACCCTTGGAGACAAGTCTGCTGGAGGCCGATGTATTGAATCTCGACTCAATTTGAATGTTCCATCGTCATTAGGAGGCCCTGAACGTTACAATTAACTATCAGTTTAGCGTCGGATTCGAAAATCTACTCTCAGGAGAAGGATCATATGGTGCCCGAGACAGCAATATCCTCTTGGAAACAAGTCGGCTGGAGGACGAAATATTGAATCTCGAAGCAATTTGAGTGATCCATCGTCATTAGGAGGCCCTGATAGCTACAATTAACTATCTGTTCTGCGTTCGATTCGAAAATATAGACTCACAGGAGAACGACAATAAGGTGCCCGAGGCTGCAATACACCCTTGGTGACAAGTCGGCTGGAGGACGATGTAATGAATCTCGACTCAATTCGAGTGTACCATCGTTATTAGGAGGCCCTGAAAGTTACAATTAACTATCTGTTCTGCGTTGGATTCGAAAATCTAGACTCACAGGAGAACGACCATAAGGTGTCCGAGGAAGCAATATCCCCTTGGAAACCAGTCCGCTGGAGGACGATGTATGGAATCGCGACGCAATTTGAGTGCTCCTTCGTCATTAGGAGGCCCTAAGCGTTACAATTAACTATCAGTTTTGCGTCGGATTCGGAAATCTACTCACAGGAGAGGGATCATATGGTGCCCGAGACAGCAATATCCCCTTGGATACAAGTCGGCTGAAGGACGATGTATTGAATCTCGACGCAATTTGAGTGTTCCATCGTCATTAGGAGGTCCTGAACGTTACAATTAACAATCAGTTTTGCGTCGGATTCGAAAATCTAGACTCACAGGAGAACGACCATATGATGCCCGAGGCAGCAATAGACCCTTGGAGACATGTCGGCTGGAGGCCGATGTATTGAATCTCGACGCAATTTGAATGTTCCATAGTCATTAGGTGGCCCTGAACGTTACAATTAACTATCGGGTTTGCGTCGGGTTCAAAAATCAAGACTCTCAGGAGAACGATCATAAGGTGCTCGAGGCAGCAAAAGACCCTTGAAATCAAGTCAGCAGAAGACGCTGTATTGGATCTCGACGCAATTTGAGGGTTCCATCGTCATTAGGAGGCCCTGAACGTTACAATTAACTATCAGTTTAGCGCCGGATTCGAAAATCTAGACTCACAGATGACGGACCACAAGGTGCCCGAGGCAGCAATATCCCCTTGGAGACCTGTCCGATGGAGGACGATGTAATGAATCGCGACGCAATTTGAGTGCTCCATCGTCATTAGCAGGCCCTGAACGTTACAATTAACTATCAGTTTAGCGTCAGATTCGAAAATCTAGACTCACAGGAGAACGACGACAAGGTGCCCGAGGCAGCAATAGACCCTTGGAGACAAGTTGCCTGAAAGGCGCTGTATTGAATCTCGACGCAATTTGAGTGTTCCATCGTCATTAGGAGGCCCTGAACAGTACAATTAACTATCAGTTCTGCGTCGGATTCGAAAATCTAGACTCACAGGAGAACGACGATAAGGTGCCCGAGGCAGCAATAGACCCTTGGAGACAAGTTGGCTGGAAGGCGCTGTATTGAATCTCGACGCAATTTGAGTGTTCCATCGTCATTAGGAGGCCCTGAACGTTACAATTAACTATCAGTTTAGCGTCGGATTCGAAAATCTAATCACAGGTGAAGGAACGCATAGTGCCCGAGAAAGCAATAGACCCTTGGAGACAAGTCGACTGAAGGACGATGTATTGAATCTCGACGCAATTTGAGTGTGCCATCGTCATTAGGATTACTTGAACGTTACAATTAACTGTCAGTTTTGCGTCGGATTCGAATATCTAGACTTACTGGAGTCGGACCATAAGGTGCCCCAGGCAGCAATACCACCTTGGAGTCCAGTCCGCTGGAGGACGATGTATTGAATCGCGACGCAATTTGAGTGCTCCATCATCATTAGGATGCCTTGAACGTTACAATTAACTATCAGTTTTGCGTTGGATTCGAAAATCTCGACTCACAGGAGAACGATCATAAGGTGCGCCAGGCAGCAATAGACACTTGGAGACAGGTCGGCTGGAGGACGATGTATTGGATCGCGACGCAATTTGAGTGATCCATCGTAACTAGGAGGCGCTCAACGTTACAATAAACTATCAGTTATGCGTCGGATTCGAAAATCTAGACTCACAGGAGAACGACCATAAGGTGCCCGAGGCTGCAATAGACCCTTGTATACAAGTCGGCTGGAGGACGATGTATTGCCCTCGACGCAATTTGAGTGTACCATTGTCATTAGGAGGCCCTGAAAGTTACAATTAACTATCTGTTCTGCGTTGGATTCGAAAATCTAGACTCACAGGAGAACGACCACAAGGTGCCCGAGGAAGCAATAGACCCTTGGAGACAAGTCGGCTTATGGATGAAGTATTGAATCTCGACGGAATTTGAGTGTTCCATCGTCATTAGGAGGCTCTGAACATTACAATTAACTATCAGTTTTGCGTCGGGTTCGAAAAACTAGACTCATAGGAGAACGATCATAAGGTGCTCGAGGCAGCAAAAGACCCTTGAAGTCAAGTCGGCAGAAGGACGATGTATTGGATCGCCACGCAATTTGAGTGTTCCATCGTCATTAGGAGGCACTGAACGTAAAAATTAACTATCAGTTTTGCGTCGGATTCGAAAATCTAGACTTACTGGAGACGGACAATAAGGTGCCCGAGGCAGCAATATCCCCTTTGAGACCTGTCCGCTGAAGGACGATGTGTTGAATCGCGACGCAATTTGAGTGGTCCATCGTCATTAGGTGGCCCTGAACGTTACAATTAACTATGAGTTTTGCGTCGGGTTCGAAAATCTAGATTCACAGGAGAACGACCATAAGGTGCCCGAGGCTGCAATAGACCCTTGGAGACAAGTCGGCTGGATGACTATGTATTGAATCTCGACGCAATTTGCGTGTTCCATCGTCATTAGGAGGCCCTGATCGTTACAATTAACTATCAGTTTAGCGCTGGATTCGAAAATCTACTCACAGGAGAAGGATCATATGGTGCCCGAGACAGCAAAATCCCCTTGGATATAAGTCGGCTGGAGGACGATATATTTAATCTCGACGCAATTTGAGTGTTCGATCGACATTAGGAGGCCCTAAACGATACAATTAACAATCAGTTTTGCGTCGGAATCAAAAATCTAGACTCACAGGAGAACGACAATAAGGTGCCCGAGGAAGCAATAGACCCTTGGAGACAAGTCGATTGAAGGACGATGTATTGAATCTCGACGCAATATGAGTGTTCCATCGTCATTAGGAGGCTCTGAACGTTACAATTAACTATCAGTTTAGCGTTGGATTCGAAAATCCACTCACAGGAGAAGGATCATATGGTGCCCGAGTCAGCAATATCCCCTTGGATATAAGTCGGCTGGAGGACGATATATTGAATCTCGACGCAATTTGAGTATTCCATCGTCATTAGGAGGCCCTGAACGTTACAATCATCTATCATTTTTGGGTCGGATTCGATAATCTAGACTCACAGGAGAACGACCATAAGGTGCCCGAGACAGCAATATACCCTTGGAGACAAGTCGGCTGAAGGACGATGTATTGAATATCGACGCAATTTGAGTGTGCCATCGTCATTAGGTGGACTTGAACGTTACAATTAACTATCAGTTTTGCGTCGGATTCGAAAATCTAGACATACTGGAGACGCACCATAAGGTGCCCGAGGCAGCAATATCCCCTTGGAGACTAGTCCGCTGGAGGACGATGTATCGATCGCGACGCAATTTGAGTGCTCCATCGTCATTAGGAGGCCCTGAACGTTGCAATTAACAATCAGTTTTGCGTCGGAATCGAAAATCTAGACTCACAGGAATACGACAATAAGGTGCCCGAGGAAGCAATTGTCCCTTGGAGACAAGTCGACCGAAGGACGATGTATTGAATCTCGACGCAATTTGAGTGTGCCATCGTCATTAGGAGGACTTGAACCTTACAATTAACAATCAGTTTTGCGTAGGATTCGAATATCTAGACTTACTGGAGTCGGACCATAAGGTGCCCCGGGCAGCAATATCACCTTGGAGTCCAGTCCGCTGGAGGACGATGTATTGAATCGCGACGCAATTTTAGTGCTCCATCATCATTAGGATGCCTTGAACGTTACAATTAACTATCAGTTTTGCGTTGGATTTGAAAATCTCGACTCACAGGAGAACGATCATAAGGTGCGCCAGGCAGCAATAGACCCTTGGAGACAGGTCGGCTGGAGGACGATGTATTGGATCGCGACGCAATTTGAGTGATCCATCGTAACTAGGAGGCGCTCAACGTTACAATAAACTATCAGTTATGCGTCGGATTCGAAAATGTAGACTCACAGGAGAACGACCCTAAGGTGCCCGAGGCTGCAATAGACCCTTGGATACAAGTCGGCTGGAGGACGATGTATTGCCCTCGACGCAATTTGAGTGTACCATCGTCATTAGGAGGCCCTGAAAGTTACGATTAACTATCTGTTCTGCGTTGGATTCGAAAATCTAGTTTCACAGGTGAACGACCATAAGGTGCCCGAGGAAGCAATAGACCCTTTTAGACAAGTCGGCTTATGGATGATGTATTGAATCTCGACGGAATTTGAGTGTTCCATCGTCATTAGGAGGCCCTGAACATTACAATTAACTATCAGTTTTGCGTCGGGTTCGAAAATCTAGACTCATAGGAGAACGATCATAATGTGCTCGAGGCAGCAAAAGGCCCTTGAAGTCAAGTCGGCAGAAGGACGATGTATTGGATCGCCACGCAATTTGAGTGTTCCATCGTCATTAGGAGGCACTGAACGTTACAATTAACTATCAGTTTTGCGTCGGATTCGAAAATCTAGACTTACTGGAGACGGACAATAAGGTGCCCGAGGCATCAATATCCCCTTTGAGACCTGTCCGCTGGAGGACTATGTATTGAATCGCGACGCAATTTGAGTGGTCCATCGTCATTAGGAGGCCCTGAACGTTACAATTAACAATCAGTTTTGCGTCGGATTAGAAAATCTAGACTCACAGGAGAACGACCATATCGTTCCCGAGGCAGCAATAGACCCTTGGAGACAAGTCGGCTGGAGGCCGATGTATTGAAACTCGACGCAAAATGAATGTTCCATGGCCATTAGGTGGCCCTGAACGTTACAATTAACTATGAGTTTTGCGTCGGGTTCGAAAATCTAGACTCACAGGAGAACGACCATAAGGTGCCCGAGGCTGCAATAGACCCTTGGAGACAAGTCGGCTGGATGACGATGTATTGAATCTCGACGCAATTTGCGTGTTCCATCGTCATTAGGAGGCGCTGATCGTTACAATTAGTTACCAGTTTAGCGTTGGATTCGAAAATCTACTCACAGGAGAAGGATCATATGGTTCCCGAGACAGCAATATCCCCTTGGATATAAGTCGGCTGGAGGGCGATATATTTAATCTCGACGCAATTTGAGTGTTCGATCGTCATTAGGAGGCACTGAACGATACAATTAACAATCAGTTTTGCGTCGGAATCAAAAATCTAGACTCACAGGAGAACGAAAATAAGGTGCCCGAGGAAGCAATAGACCCTTGGAGACAAGTCGACTGAAGGACGATGTATTGAATCTCGACACAATATGAGTGTTCCATCGTCATTAGGAGGCCCTGAACGTTACAATTAACTATCAGTTTAGCGTTGGATTCGAAAATCCACTCACAGGAGAAGGATCATATGGTGCCCGAGTCAGCAATATCCCCTTGGATATAAGTCGGCTGGAGGACGATATATTGAATCTCGACGCAATTTGAGTATTCCATCGTCATTAGGAGGCCCTGAACGTTACAATTAACAATCAGTTTTGCGTCGGAATCGAAAATCTAGACTCACAGGAGAACGACAGTAAGGTGCCCGAGGAAGCATTAGACCCTTGGAGACAAGTCGACCGAAGGACGATGTATTGAACCTCGACGAAATTTGAGTGTTCCATCGTCATTAGGAGGCCCTGAACGTTACAATTAACAATCAGTTTTGCGTCGGATTCGAAAATCTACTCTCAGGAGAAGGATCATATGGTGCCTGAGACAGCAATATACCCTTGCAGACAAATCGGCTGAAGGACGATGTATTAAATGTCGACGCAATTTGAGTGTGCCATCGTCATTAGGTGGACTTGAACGTTACAATTAACTATCAGTTTTGCGTCGGATTCGAATATCTGGACTTACTGGAGGCGGACCATAAGGTGCCCGAGGCAGCAATATCCCCTTGGAGACAAGTCGGCTGGAGGCCGATGTATTGAATCTCGACGCAATTTGAGTGTTCCATCGTCATTAGGAAACCCTGAACATTACAATTAACAATCAGTTTCGCGTTGGATTCGAAAATCTAGACTCACTGGAGACGGACCATAACTTGACCAAGGCAGCAATATCCCCTTGGAGACCAGTCCGCTGGAGGACGATGTATTGAATCGCGACGCAATTTGAGTTTTCCTTCGTCATTAGGAGGCACTGAACGTTACAATTAACTATCAGTTTTGCGTCGGAAACGAAAATCTAGAGTCACTGGAGAACGATCATAAGGTGCCCGAGGCTGCAATAGACCCATGGAGACAAGTCGGCTGAAGGACGATGTATTGAATCTCGACGCAATTAGAGTGTTCCATCGTCATTAGGACGCCCTGAACGTTACAATTAACTATCAGTTTTGCGTGCAATTCGAAAATCTACTCACAGGAGAAGGATCATATGGTGCCCGAGGCAGCAATATCCCCTTGGATACAAATCGGCTGGAGGCCGATGTATTGAATCTCGACGCAATTTGAATGTTCCATGGTCATTAGGTGGCCCTGAACGTTACAATTAACTATCAGTTTTGCGTCGGATTCGAAAATCTAGACATACTGGAGACGCACAATAAGGTGCCCGAGGCAGCAATATTCCTTTGGAGACCAGTCCGCTGGAGAACGATGTATTGAATCGCGAAGCAATTTGAGTGTTCCATCGTCATTAGGAGGGCCTGAACGTTACAATTAACTATCAGTTTTGCGTCGGAATCGAAAATCTAGACTCACAGGAGAACGACAATAAGGTGCCCGAGGAAGCAATAGACCCTTGGAGACAAGTCGACTGAAGGACGATGTATTGAATCTCGACGCAATATGAGTGTTCCATCGTCATTAGGAGGCCCTGAACGTTACAATAAACTATCATTTTTGGGTCGGATTCGAAAATCTAGACTCACTGGAGAACGACCATAAGGTGCCCGAGGAAGCAATAGACCCTTGGAGACAAGTCGACTGAAGGACGATGTATTGAATCTCGACGCAATATGAGTGTTCCATCGTCATTAGGAGGCCCTGAACGTTACAATTAACAATCAGTTTTGCGTCGGATTCGAAAATCTACTCTCAGGAGAAGGATCATATGGTGCCCGAGACAGCAATATACCCTTGGAGACAAGTCGGCTGAAGGACGATGTATTGAATCTCGATTCAATTTGAGTGTGCCATCGTCATTAGGTGGACTTGAACGTTACAATTAACTATCAGTTTTGTGTCGGATTCGAATATCTAGACTTACTGGAGGCGGACCATAAGGTGCCCGAGGCAGCAATGTCCCCTTGGAGACAAGTCGGCTGGAGGCCGATGTATTGAATCTCGACGCAATTTGAGTGCTCCATCGTCATTAGGAAGCCCTGAACATTACAATTAACAATCAGCTTTGCGTCGGAATCGAAAATCTAGACTCACTGGAGACAAGTCGACTGAAGTACGATGTATTGAACCTCGACGCAATTTGAGTGTACCATCGTCATTAGGAGGCCCTGAAAGTTACGATTAACTATCTGTTCTGCGTTGGATTCGAAAATCTAGACTCACAGGAGAACGACCATAAGGTGCCCGAGGAAGCAATAGACCCTTTTAGACAAGTCGGCTTATGGATGATGTATTGAATCTCGACGGAATTTGAGTGTTCCATCGTCATTAGGAGGCCCTGAGCATTACAATTAACTATCAGTTTTGCGTCGGGTTCGAAAATCTAGACTCATAGGAGAACGATCATAATGTGCTCGAGGCAGCAAAAGACCCTTGAAGTCAAGTCGGCAGAAGGACGATGTATTGGATCGCCACGCAATTTGAGTGTTCCATCGTCATTAGGAGGCACTGAACGTTACAATTAACTATCAGTTTTGCGTTGGATTCGAAAATCTAGACTTACTGGAGACGGACAATAAGGTGCCCGAGGCATCAATATCCCCTTTGAGACCTGTCCGCTGGAGGACTATGTATTGAATCGCGACGCAATTTGAGTGGTCCATCGTCATTAGGAGGCCCTGAACGTTACAATTAACAATCAGTTTTGCGTCGGATTAGAAAATCTAGACTCACAGGAGAACGACCATATCGTTCCCGAGGCAGCAATAGACCCTTGGAGACAAGTCGGCTGGAGGCCGATGTATTGAAACTCGACGCAATTTGAATGTTCCATGGTCATTAGGTGGCCCTGAACGTTACAATTAACTATGAGTTTTGCGTCGGGTTCGAAAATCTAGACTCACAGGAGAACGACCATAAGGTGCCCGAGGCTGAAATAGACCCTTGGAGACAAGTCGGCTGGATGACGATGTATTGAATCTCGACGCAATTTGCGTGTTCCATCGTCATTAGGAGGCGCTGATCGTTACAATTAGTTACCAGTTTAGCGTTGGATTCGAAAATCTACTCACAGGAGAAGGATCATATGGTGCCCGAGACAGCAATATCCCCTTGGATATAAGTCGGCTGGAGGGCGATATATTTAATCTCGACGCAATTTGAGTGTTCGATCGTCATTAGGAGGCCCTGAACGATACAATTAACAATCAGTTTTGCGTCGGAATCAAAAATCTAGACTCACAGGAGAACGACAATAAGGTGCCCGAGGAAGCAATAGACCCTTGGAGACAAGTCGACTGAAGGACGATGTATTGAATCTCGACGCAATATGAGTGTTCCATCGTCATTAGGAGGCCCTGAACGTTACAATTAACTATCAGTTTAGCGTTGGATTCGAAAATCCACTCACAGGAGAAGGATCATATGGTGCCCGAGTCAGCAATATCCCCTTGGATATAAGTCGGCTGGAGGTCGATATATTGAATCTCGACGCAATTTGAGTATTCCATCGTCATTAGGAGGCCCTGAACGTTACAATAAACTATCATTTTTGGGTCGGATTCGAAAATCTAGACTCACAGGAGAACGACCATAAGGTGCCCGAGGCTGCAATAGACCCTTGGATATAAGTCGGCTGGAGGACCATATATTGAATCTCGACGCAATTTGAGTGTTCCATCGTCATTAGGAAGCCCTGAACGTTACAATTAACAATCAGTTTTGCGTCGGAATCGAAAATCTAGACTCACAGGAGAACGACAGTAAGGTGCCCGAGGAAGCATTAGACCCTTGGAGACAAGTCGACTGAAGGACGATGTATTGAACCTCGACGCAATTTGAGTGTTCCATCGTCATTAGGAGGCCCTGAACGTTACAATTAACAATCAGTTTTGCGTCGGATTCGAAAATCTACTCTCAGGAGAAGGATCATATGGTGCCCGAGACAGCAATATACCCTTGGAGACAAGTCGGCTGAAGAACGATGTATTGAATCTCGACGCAATTTGAGTGTGCCATCGTCATTAGGTGGACTTGAACGTTACAATTAACTATCAGTTTTGCGTCGGATTCGAAAATCTAGACATACTGGAGACGCACCATAAGGTGCCCGAGGCAGCAATATCCCCTTGGAGACTAGTCCGCTGGAGGACGATGTATCGATCGCGACGCAATTTGAGTGCTCCATCGTCATTAGGAGGCCCTGAACGTTGCAATTAACAATCAGTTTTGCGTCGGAATCGAAAATCTAGACTCACAGGAGTACGACAATAAGGTGCCCGAGGAAGCAATAGACCCTTGGAGACAAGTCAACCGAAGGACGATGTATTGAATCTCGACGCAATTTGAGTGTGCCATCGTCATTAGGAGGACTTGAACCTTACAATTAACAATCAGTTTTGCGTAGGATTCGAATATCTAGACTTACTGGAGTCGGACCATAAGGTGCTTCAGGCAGCAATATCACCTTGGAGTCCAGTCCGCTGGAGGACGATGTATTGAATCGCGACGCAATTTGAGTGCTCCATCATCATTAGGATGCCTTGAACGTTACAATTAACTATCAGTTTTGCGTTGGATTCGAAAATCTCGACTCACAGGAGAACGATCTTAAGGTGCGCCAGGCAGCAATAGACCCTTGGAGACAGGTCGGCTGGAGGACGATGTATTGGATCGCGACGCAATTTGAGTGATCCATCGTAACTAGGAGGCGCTCAACGTTACAATAAACTATCAGTTATGCGTCGGAATCAAAAATCTAGACTCACAGGAGAACGACAATAAGGTGCCCGAGGAAGCAATAGACCCTTGGAGACAAGTCGACTGAAGGACGATGTATTGAATCTCGACGCAATATGAGTGTTCCATCGTCATTAGGAGGCCCTGAACGTTACAATTAACTATCAGTTTAGCGTTGGATTCGAAAATCCACTCACAGGAGAAGGATCATATGGTGCCCGAGTCAGCAATATCCCCTTGGAAATAAGTCGGCTGGAGGACGATATATTGAATCTCGACGCAATCTGAGTATTCCATCGTCATTAGGAGGCCCTGAACGTTACAATAAACTATCATTTTTGGGTCGGAATCGAAATTCTAGACTCACAGGAGAACGACAGTAAGGTGCCCGAGGAAGCATTTGACCCTTGGAGACAAGTCGACTGAAGGACGATGTATTGAACCTCGACGCAATTTGAGCGTTCCATCGTCATTAGGAGGCCCTGAACGTTACAATTAACAATCAGTTTTGCGTCGGATTCGAAAATCTACTCTCAGGAGAAGGATCATATGGTGCCCGAGACAGCAATATACCCTTGGAGACAAGTCGGCTGAAGGACGATGTATTGAATCTCGACGCAATTTGAGTGTGCCATCGTCATTAGGTGGACTTGAACGTTACAATTAACTATCAGTTTTGTGTCGGATTCGAATATCTAGACTTACTGGAGGCGGACCATAAGGTGCCCGAGGCAGCAATATCCCCTTGGAGACAAGTCGGCTGGAGGCCGACTTATTGAATCTCGACGCAATTTGAGTGCTCCATCGTCATTAGGAAGCCCTGAACATTACAATTAACAATCAGTTTCGCGTCGGATTCGAAAATCTAGACTCACTGGAGACGGACCATAAGTTGACCAAGGCAGCAATATCCCCTTGGAGACCAGTCCGCTGGAGGACGATTAATTGAATCGCAACGCAATTTGAGTTTTCCTTCGTCATTAGGAGGCACTGATGTATTGAACCTCGACGAAATTTGAGTGTTCCATCGTCATTAGGAGGCCCTGAACGTTACAATTAACAATCAGTTTTGCGTCGAATTCGAAAATCTACTCTCAGGAGAAGGATCATATGGTGCCCGAGACAGCAATATACCCTTGGAGACAAGTCGGCTGAAGGACGATGTATTGAATCTCGACGCAATTTGAGTGTTCCATCGTCATTAGGAAACCCTGAACATTACAATTAACAATAAGTTTCGCGTTGGATTCGAAAATCTAGACTCACTGGAGGCGGACCATAACTTGACCAAGGCAGCAATATCCCCTTGGAGACCAGTCCGGTGGAGGACGATGTTTTGAATCGCGACGCAATTTGAGTTTTCCTTCGTCATTAGGAGGCACTGAACGTTACAATTAACTATCAGTTTTGCGTCGGATTCGAAAATCTAGAGTCACTGGAGAACGATCATAAGGTGCCCGAGGCTGCAATAGACCCATGGAGACAACTCGGCTGAAGGACGATGTATTGAATCTCGACGCAATTAGAGTGTTCCATCGTCATTAGGACGCCCTGAACGTTACAATTAACTATCAGTTTTGCGTGCAATTCGAAAATCTACTCACAGGAGAAGGATCATATGGTGCCCGAGGCAGCAATATCCCCTTGGATACAAATCGGCTGGAGGCCGATGTATTGAATCTCGACGCAATTTGAATGTTCCATGGTCATTAGGTGGCCCTGAACGTTACAATTAACTATCAGTTTTGCGTCGGATTCGAAAATCTAGACATACTGGAGACGCACAATAAGGTGCCCGAGGCAGCAATATTCCTTTGGAGACCAGTCCGCTGGAGAACGATGTATTGAATCGCGAAGCAATTTGAGTGTTCCATCGTCATTAGGAGGGCCTGAACGTTACAATTAACTATCAGTTTTGCGTCGGAATCGAAAATCTAGACTCACAGGAGAACGACAATAAGGTGCCCGAGGAAGCAATAGACCCTTGGAGACAAGTCGACTGAAGGACGATGTATTGAATCTCGACGCAATATGAGTGTTCCATCGTCATTAGGAGGCCCTGAACGTTACAATAAACTATCATTTTTGGGTCGGATTCGAAAATCTAGACTCACTGGAGAACGACCATAAGGTGCCCGAGGAAGCAATAGACCCTTGGAGACAAGTCGACTGAAGGACGATGTATTGAATCTCGACGCAATATGAGTGTTCCATCGTCATTAGGAGGCCCTGAACGTTACAATTAACAATCAGTTTTGCGTCGGATTCGAAAATCTACTCTCAGGAGAAGGATCATATGGTGCCCGAGACAGCAATATACCCTTGGAGACAAGTCGGCTGAAGGACGATGTATTGAATCTCGATTCAATTTGAGTGTGCCATCGTCATTAGGTGGACTTGAACGTTACAATTAACTATCAGTTTTGTGTCGGATTCGAATATCTAGACTTACTGGAGGCGGACCATAAGGTGCCCGAGGCAGCAATGTCCCCTTGGAGACAAGTCGGCTGGAGGCCGATGTATTGAATCTCGACGCAATTTGAGTGCTCCATCGTCATTAGGAAGCCCTGAACATTACAATTAACAATCAGCTTTGCGTCGGAATCGAAAATGTAGACTCACTGGAGACAAGTCGACTGAAGTACGATGTATTGAACCTCGACGCAATTTGAGTGTACCATCGTCATTAGGAGGCCCTGAAAGTTACGATTAACTATCTGTTCTGCGTTGGATTCGAAAATCTAGACTCACAGGAGAACGACCATAAGGTGCCCGAGGAAGCAATAGACCCTTTTAGACAAGTCGGCTTATGGATGATGTATTGAATCTCGACGGAATTTGAGTGTTCCATCGTCATTAGGAGGCCCTGAACATTACAATTAACTATCAGTTTTGCGTCGGGTTCGAAAATCTAGACTCATAGGAGAACGATCATAATGTGCTCGAGGCAGCAAAAGACCCTTGAAGTCAAGTCGGCAGAAGGACGATGTATTGGATCGCCACGCAATTTGAGTGTTCCATCGTCATTAGGAGGCACTGAACGTTACAATTAACTATCAGTTTTGCGTTGGATTCGAAAATCTAGACTTACTGGAGACGGACAATAAGGTGCCCGAGGCATCAATATCCCCTTTGAGACCTGTCCGCTGGAGGACTATGTATTGAATCGCGACGCAATTTGAGTGGTCCATCGTCATTAGGAGGCCCTGAACGTTACAATTAACAATCAGTTTTGCGTCGGATTAGAAAATCTAGACTCACAGGAGAACGACCATATCGTTCCCGAGGCAGCAATAGACCCTTGGAGACAAGTCGGCTGGAGGCCGATGTATTGAAACTCGACGCAATTTGAATGTTCCATGGTCATTAGGTGGCCCTGAACGTTACAATTAACTATGAGTTTTGCGTCGGGTTCGAAAATCTAGACTCACAGGAGAACGACCATAAGGTGCCCGAGGCTGAAATAGACCCTTGGAGACAAGTCGGCTGGATGACGATGTATTGAATCTCGACGCAATTTGCGTGTTCCATCGTCATTAGGAGGCGCTGATCGTTACAATTAGTTACCAGTTTAGCGTTGGATTCGAAAATCTACTCACAGGAGAAGGATCATATGGTGCCCGAGACAGCAATATCCCCTTGGATATAAGTCGGCTGGAGGACGATATATTGAATCTCGACGCAATTTGAGTATTCCATCGTCATTAGGAGGCCCTGAACGTTACAATAAACTATCATTTTTGGGTCGGATTCGAAAATCTAGACTCACAGGAGAACGACCATAAGGTGCCCGAGGCTGCAATAGACCCTTGGATATAAGTCGGCTGGAGGACCATATATTGAATCTCGACGCAATTTGAGTGTTCCATCGTCATTAGGAAGCCCTGAACGTTACAATTAACAATCAGTTTTGCGTCGGAATCGAAAATCTAGACTCACAGGAGAACGACAGTAAGGTGCCCGAGGAAGCATTAGACCCTTGGAGACAAGTCGACTGAAGGACGATGTATTGAACCTCGACGCAATTTGAGTGTTCCATCGTCATTAGGAGGCCCTGAACGTTACAATTAACAATCAGTTTTGCGTCGGATTCGAAAATCTACTCTCAGGAGAAGGATCATATGGTGCCCGAGACAGCAATATACCCTTGGAGACAAGTCGGCTGAAGAACGATGTATTGAATCTCGACGCAATTTGAGTGTGCCATCGTCATTAGGTGGACTTGAACGTTACAATTAACTATCAGTTTTGCGTCGGATTCGAAAATCTAGACATACTGGAGACGCACCATAAGGTGCCCGAGGCAGCAATATCCCCTTGGAGACTAGTCCGCTGGAGGACGATGTATCGATCGCGACGCAATTTGAGTGCTCCATCGTCATTAGGAGGCCCTGAACGTTGCAATTAACAATCAGTTTTGCGTCGGAATCGAAAATCTAGACTCACAGGAGTACGACAATAAGGTGCCCGAGGAAGCAATAGACCCTTGGAGACAAGTCAACCGAAGGACGATGTGTTGAATCTCGACGCAATTTGAGTGTGCCATCGTCATTAGGAGGACTTGAACCTTACAATTAACAATCAGTTTTGCGTAGGATTCGAATATCTAGACTTACTGGAGTCGGACCATAAGGTGCTTCAGGCAGCAATATCACCTTGGAGTCCAGTCCGCTGGAGGACGATGTATTGAATCGCGACGCAATTTGAGTGCTCCATCATCATTAGGATGCCTTGAACGTTACAATTAACTATCAGTTTTGCGTTGGATTCGAAAATCTCGACTCACAGGAGAACGATCTTAAGGTGCGCCAGGCAGCAATAGACCCTTGGAGACAGGTCGGCTGGAGGACGATGTATTGGATCGCGACGCAATTTGAGTGATCCATCGTAACTAGGAGGCGCTCAACGTTACAATAAACTATCAGTTATGCGTCGGAATCAAAAATCTAGACTCACAGGAGAACGACAATAAGGTGCCGAGGAAGCAATAGACCCTTGGAGACAAGTCGACTGAAGGACGATGTATTGAATCTCGACGCAATATGAGTGTTCCATCGTCATTAGGAGGCCCTGAACGTTACAATTAACTATCAGTTTAGCGTTGGATTCGAAAATCCACTCACAGGAGAAGGATCATATGGTGCCCGAGTCAGCAATATCCCCTTGGAAATAAGTCGGCTGGAGGACGATATATTGAATCTCGACGCAATCTGAGTATTCCATCGTCATTAGGAGGCCCTGAACGTTACAATAAACTATCATTTTTGGGTCGGAATCGAAATTCTAGACTCACAGGAGAACGACAGTAAGGTGCCCGAGGAAGCATTTGACCCTTGGAGACAAGTCGACTGAAGGACGATGTATTGAACCTCGACGCAATTTGAGTGTTCCATCGTCATTAGGAGGCCCTGAACGTTACAATTAACAATCAGTTTTGCGTCGGATTCGAAAATCTACTCTCAGGAGAAGGATCATATGGTGCCCGAGACAGCAATATACCCTTGGAGACAAGTCGGCTGAAGGACGATGTATTGAATTTCGACGCAATTTGAGTGTGCCATCGTCATTAGGTGGACTTGAACGTTACAATTAACTATCAGTTTTGTGTCGGATTCGAATATCTAGACTTACTGGAGGCGGACCATAAGGTGCCCGAGGCAGCAATATCCCCTTGGAGACAAGTCGGCTGGAGGCCGACTTATTGAATCTCGACGCAATTTGAGTGCTTCATCGTCATTAGGAAGCCCTGAACATTACAATTAACAATCAGTTTCGCGTCGGATTCGAAAATCTAGACTCACTGGAGACGGACCATAAGTTGACCAAGGCAGCAATATCCCCTTGGAGACCAGTCCGCTGGAGGACGATTAATTGAATCGCAACGCAATTTGAGTTTTCCTTCGTCATTAGGAGGCACTGATGTATTGAACCTCGACGAAATTTGAGTGTTCCATCGTCATTAGGAGGCCCTGAACGTTACAATTAACAATCAGTTTTGCGTCGAATTCGAAAATCTACTCTCAGGAGAAGGATCATATGGTGCCCGAGACAGCAATATACCCTTGGAGACAAGTCGGCTGAAGGACGATGTATTGAATCTCGACGCAATTTGAGTGTTCCATCGTCATTAGGAAACCCTGAACATTACAATTAACAATAAGTTTCGCGTTGGATTCGAAAATCTAGACTCACTGGAGGCGGACCATAACTTGACCAAGGCAGCAATATCCCCTTGGAGACCAGTCCGGTGGAGGACGATGTTTTGAATCGCGACGCAATTTGAGTTTTCCTTCGTCATTAGGAGGCACTGAACGTTACAATTAACTATTAGTTTTGCGTCGGATTCGAAAATCTAGAGTCACTGGAGAACGATCATAAGGTGCCCGAGGCTGCAATAGACCCTTGGAGACAAGTCGGCTGAAGGACGATGTATTGAATCTCGACGCAATTAGAGTGTTCCATCGTCATTAGGACGCCCTGAACGTTACAATTAACTATCAGTTTTGCGTGCAATTCGAAAATCTACTCACAGGAGAAGGATCATATGATGCCCGAGACAGCAATATCCCCTTGGATACAAGTCGGCTGGAGGACGATGTATTTACCTCGACGCAATTTGAGTGTACCATCGTCATTAGGAGGCCCTGAAGGCTACAATTAACTATCAGTTTTGCGTCGGATTCGAAAATCAAGACTCACAGGAGAACGATCATAAGGTGCGCCAGGCAGCAATAGACCCTTGGAGACAGGTCGGCTGGAGGACGATGTATTGGATCGCGACGCAATTTGAGTCATCCATCGTAGCTAGGTTGTGCTCAACGTATTTAATAAACTATCAGTTTAGCGTCGGATTCGAAAATCTACTCACAGGAGAAGTATCATATGGTGCCCGAGGCAGCAATATCCCCTTGGAGACAAGTCGGCTGGAGGCCGATGTATTGAATCTCGACGCAATTTGAGTGTTCCATCGTCATTAGGAAGCCCTTAACATTACAATTAACGATCAGTTTCGCGTTGGATTCGAAAATCTAGACTCACTGGAGACGGACCATATATTGACCGTGGCAGCAATATCCTCTTGGAGACCAGTCCGCTGGAGGACGATGTATTGAATCGCGACGCAATTTGAGTTTTCCTTCGTCATTAGGAGGCCTTGAACGTTACAATTAACTATCAGTTTTGCTTCGGATTCGAAAATCTAGAGTCACTGGAGTGCCCGAGGCTGCAATAGACCCTTGGAGACAAGTCGGCTGGAAGACGATGTATTTACCTCGACGCAATTTGAGTGTACCATCGTCATTAGGAGGCCCTGAAGGCTACAATTAACTATCAGTTCTGCGTCGGATTCGAAAATCTAGACTCACAGGAGAACGACGATAAGGTGCCTGAGGCAGCAATAGACCCTTGGAGACAAGTCGGCTGAAGGACGATGTATTGAATCTCGACGCAATTAGAGTGTTCCATCGTCATTAGGACGCCCTGAACGTTACAATTAACTATCAGTTTTGCGTGCAATTCTAAAATCTACTCACAGGAGAAGGATCATATGATGCCCGAGACAGCAATATCCCCTTGGATACAAGTCGGCTGGAGGACGATGTATTGATTCGCGACGCAATTTGAGTGCTCCATCATCATTAGGATGCCTTGAACGTTACAATTAACTATCAGTTTTGCGTTGGATTCGAAAATCTCGACTCACAGGAGAACGATCATAAGGTGCGCCAGGCAGCAATAGACCCTTGGAGACAGATCGGCTGGAGGACGATGTATTGGATCGCGACGCAATTTGAGTGATCCATCGTAACTAGGAGGCGCTCAACGTTACAATAACCTATCAGTTATGCGTCGGATTCGAAAATCTAGACTCACAGGAGAACGACCATAAGGTGCCGAGGCTGCAATAGACCCTTGGATACAATTCGGCTGGAGGACGATGTATTGCCCTCGACGCAATTTGAGTGTACCATCGTCATTAGGAGGCCCTGAAAGTTACAATTAACTATGTGTTCTGCGTTGGATTCGAAAATCTAGACTCACAGGAGAACGACCATAAGGTGCCCGAGGAAGCAATAGACCCTTGGAGACAAGTCGGCTTATGGATGATGTATTGAATCTCGACGGAATTTGAGTGTTCCATCGTCATTAGGAGGCCCTGAACATTACAATTAACTATCAGTTTTGCGTCGGGTTCGAAAATCTAGACTCATAGGAGAACGATCATATGGTGCCCGAAGCAGCAATATCCCCTTTGAGACCTGTCCGCTGGAGGACGATGTATTGAATCGCGACGCAATTTGAGTGGTCCATCGTCATTAGGAGGCCCTGAACGTTACAATTAACAATCAGTTTTGCGTCGCATTAGATAATCTAGACTCACAGGAGGATCACCATATGGTTCCCGAGGCAGCAAAAGACTCTTGGAGACAAGTCGGCTGGAGGCCGATGTATAGAAACTCGACGCAATTTGAATGTTCCATGGTCATTAGGTGGCCCTGAACGTTACAATTAACTATGAGTTTTGCGTCGGGTAGGAAAATCTAGACTCACAGGAGGAAAGACCATAAGGTGCCCGAGGCTGCAATAGCCCCTTGGAGACATGTCGGCTGGATGACGATGTATTGAATCTCGACGCAATTTGCGTGTTCCTTCGTCATTAGGAGGCCCTGATCGTTACAATTAACTATCAGTTTAGCGTTGGATTCGAAAATCTACTCACAGGAGAAGCATCATATGGTGCCCGAGACAGCAATATCCCCTTGGATATAAGTCGGCTGGAGGACGATATATTTAATCTCGACGCAATTTGAGTGTTCGATCGTCATTAGGAGGCCCTGAACGATACAATTAACAATCAGTTTTGCGTCGGAATCAAAAATCTAGACTCACAGGAGAACGACAATAAGGTGCCCGAGGAAGCAATAACCCTTGGAGACAAGTCGACTGAAGGACTATGTATTGAATCTCGACGCAATATGACTGTTCCATCGTCATTAGGAGGCCCTGAACGTTACAATTAACAATCAGTTTTGCGTCGGATTCGAAAATCTACTCTCAGGAGAAGGATCATATGGTGCCCGAGACAGCAATATACCCTTGGAGACAAGTCGGCTGAAGGACGATGTATTGAATCTCGACGCAATTTGAGTGTGCCATCGTCATTAGGTGGACTTGAACGTTACAATTAACTATCAGTTTCGCGTCGGATTCGAAAATCTAGACTCACAGGTGAACGACCATATGGTGCCCGAAGCAGCAGTAGAGCCTTGGAGACAAGTCGGCTGGAGGATGTGGTATTGAATCTCGACGCAATTTGAATGTTCCATCGTCATTAGGAGGCCCTGAACGTTACAATTAACTATCTGTTCTGTGTTGGATTCGAAAATCTAGACTCACAGGAGAACGACCATAAGGTGCCCGAGGAAGCAATAGACCCTTGGAGACAAGTCGGCTGAAGGACGATGTATTGAATCTCGACGCAATTTGAGTGTTCCATCGTCATTAGAAGGCATTGAACGTTACAATTAACTATCCATTTAGCGTCGGATTCGAAAATCTACTCACAGGCGAAGGATCATATGGTGCTGAGACAGCAATATCCCCTTGGATACAATTCGGCTGGAGGACTATATATTGAATCTCGACGGAATTTGAGTGTTCATCGTCATTCGGAGGCTCTGAACGTTACAATTAACTATCAGTTTTGTGTCGGATTCGAAAATCTAGACTTACTGGAGACGGACCATAAGGTGCCCGAGGCAGCAATAACCCCTCGGAGACCAGTCCGCTGGAGGACGATGTATTGAATCGCGACGCAATTTGAGTGCTAAATCGTCATTAGGAGGCCCTGAACGTTACAATTAACAATCAGTTTTGCGTCGGATTAGAAAATCTAGACTCACAGTTGAACGACCACATGGTGCCCGAGGCAGCTATAGACCCTTGGAGGCAAGTCGGCTGGAGGCCGATGTATTGAATCTCGACGCAATTTGAATGTTCCAGGGTCATTAGGTGGCCCTGAACGTTACTATTAACTATCAGTTTTGCGTCGGGTTCGAAAATCTAGACTCACAGGAGAACGATCATGAGGTGCCCGAGGTAGCAATAGACCTTTGGAGACAAGTCGGCTGAAGGACGATGTATTGGATTTCGTCGCAATTTGAGTGTTCATCGTCATTAGGAGGCCCTGAACGTTACAATTAACTATCAGTTTTGCGTCGGATTCGACAATCTAGACTTACTGTAGACGGACCATAAGGTGCCCGAGGCAGCAATATCCCCTTGGAGACCAGTCCGCTGGTGGACGATGTATTGAATCGCGACGCAATTTGAGTGCTAAATCGTCATTAGGAGGCCCTGAACGTTACAATTAACTCTCAGTTTTGCGTCGGATTCGAAAATCTAGACTCACAGGAGAACGACCATATGGTGCCCGAGGCAGCAATAGACCCTTGGAGACAAGTCGGCTGGAGGCCGATGTATTGAATCTCCACGAAATTTGAATGTTCCATCGTCATTAGGTGGCCCTGAACGTTACAATTAACTATCAGTTTTGCGTCGGATTCGAAAATCTACTCTCAGGAGAAGGATCATATGGTGCCCGAGACAGCAATAGACCCTTGGAGACAAGTCGGCTGAAGGACGATGTATTGAATCTGGACGCAATTAGAGTGTTCCATCGTCATTAGGAGGCCCTGAACGTTACAATTAACTATCAGTTTTGCGTGCAATTCGAAAATCTACTCACAGGAGAAGGATCATATGTAGCCCGAGACAGCAATATCCCCTTGGATACAAGTCGGCTGGAGGCCGATGTATTGAATCTCGACGCAATTTGAATGTTCCATGGGCATTAGGTGGCCCTGAACGTTACAATTAACTATCAGTTTTGCGTCGCATTCGAAAATCTAGACATACTGGAGACGGACAATAAGGTGCCCGAGGCAGCAATATCCCCTTGGAGACCAGTCCGCTGGAGAACGATGTATTGAATCGCGACGCAATTTGAGTTTTCCTTCGTCATTAGGAGGCCTTGAACGTTACAATTAACTATCAGTTTTGCGTCGGATTCGAAAATCTAGAGTCACTGGAGAACGATCATAAGGTGCCCGAGGCTGCAATAGACCCTTGGAGACAAGTCGGCTGGAAGACGATGTATTTACCTCGACGCAATTTGAGTGTACCATCGTCATTAGGAGGCCCTGAAGGCTACAATTAATTATCAGTTCTGCGTCGGATTCGAAAATCTAGACTCACAGGAGAACGACGATAAGGTGCCTGAGGCAGCAATAGACCCTTGGAGACAAGTCGGCTGAAGGACGATGTATTGAATCTCGACGCAATTAGAGTGTTCCATCGTCATTAGGACGCCCTGAACGTTACAATTAACTATCAGTTTTGCGTGCAATTCTAAAATCTACTCACAGGAGAAGGATCATATGATGCCCGAGACAGCAATATCCCCTTGGATACAAGTCGGCTGGAGGACGATGTATTGATTCGCGACGCAATTTGAGTGCTCCATCATCATTAGGATGCCTTGAACGTTACAATTAACTATCAGTTTTGCGTTGGATTCGAAAATCTCGACTCACAGGAGAACGATCATAAGGTGCGCCAGGCAGCAATAGACCCTTGGAGACAGATCGGCTGGAGGACGATGTATTGGATCGCGACGCAATTTGAGTGATCCATCGTAACTAGGAGGCGCTCAACGTTACAATAACCTATCAGTTATGCGTCGGATTCGAAAATCTAGACTCACAGGAGAACGACCATAAGGTGCCGAGGCTGCAATAGACCCTTGGATACAATTCGGCTGGAGGACGATGTATTGCCCTCGACGCAATTTGAGTGTACCATCGTCATTAGGAGGCCCTGAAAGTTACAATTAACTATCTGTTCTGCGTTGGATTCGAAAATCTAGACTCACAGGAGAACGACCATAAGGTGCCCGAGGAAGCAATAGACCCTTGGAGACAAGTCGGCTTATGGATGATGTATTGAATCTCGACGGAATTTGAGTGTTCCATCGTCATTAGGAGGCCCTGAACATTACAATTAACTATCAGTTTTGCGTCGGGTTCGAAAATCTAGACTCATAGGAGAACGATCATATGGTGCCCGAAGCAGCAATATCCCCTTTGAGACCTGTCCGCTGGAGGACGATGTATTGAATCGCGACGCAATTTCAGTGGTCCATCGTCATTAGGAGGCCCTGAACGTTACAATTAACAATCAGTTTTGCGTCGGATTAGAAAATCTAGACTCACAGGAGAATCACCATATGGTTCCCGAGGCAGCAATAGACTCTTGGAGACAAGTCGGCTGGAGGCCGATGTATAGAAACTCGACGCAATTTGAATGTTCCATGGTCATTAGGTGGCCCTGAACGTTACAATTAACTATGAGTTTTGCGTCGGGTAGGAAAATCTAGACTCACAGGAGGAAAGACCATAAGGTGCCCGAGGCTGCAATAGCCCCTTGGAGACATGTCGGCTGGATGACGATGTATTGAATCTCGACGCAATTTGCGTGTTCCTTCGTCATTAGGAGGCCCTGATCGTTACAATTAACTATCAGTTTAGCGTTGGATTCGAAAATCTACTCACAGGAGAAGGATCATATGGTGCCCGAGACAGCAATATCCCCTTGGATATAAGTCGGCTGGAGGACGATATATTTAATCTCGACGCAATTTGAGTGTTCGATCGTCATTAGGAGGCCCTGAACGATACAATTAACAATCAGTTTTGCATCGGAATCAAAAATCTAGACTCACAGGAGAACGACAATAAGGTGCCCGAGGAAGCAATAGACCCTTGGAGACAAGTCGACTGAAGGACTATGTATTGAATCTCGACGCAATATGAGTGTTCCATCGTCATTAGGAGGCCCTGAACGTTACAATTAACTATCAGTTTTGCGGGGGATTCGAATATCTAGACTTACTGGAGGCGGACCATAAGGTGCCCGAGGCAGCAATATCCCCTTGGAGACAAGTCGGCTGGAGGCCGATGTATTGAATCTCGACGCAATTTGAGTGTTCCATCGTCATTAGGAAGCCCTGAACATTACAATTAACAATCAGTTTCGCGTCGGATTCGAAAATCTAGACTCACTGGAGACGGACCATAAGTTGACCGTGGCAGCAATATCCCCTTGGAGACCAGTCCGCTGGAGGACGATGTATTGAATCGCGACGCAATTTGAGTGTACCATCGTCATTAGGAGGCCCTGAAGGCTACAATTAACTATCAGTTCCGCGTCGGATTCGAAAATCTAGACTCACAGGAGAACGACGATAAGGTGCCTGAGGCAGCAATAGACCCTTGGAGACAAGTCGGCTGAAGGACGATGTATTGAATCTCGACGCAATTAGAGTGTTCCATCGTCATTAGGTGGCCCTGAAGGCTACAATTAACTATCAGTTTTGCGTGCAATTCGAAAATCTACTCACAGGAGAAGGATCATATGATGCCCGAGACAGCAATATCCCCTTGGATACAAGTCGGCTGGAGGACGATGTATTGAATCGCGACGCAATTTGAGTGCTCCATCATCATTAGGATGCCTTGAACGTTACAATTACCTATCAGTCTTGCGTTGGATTCGAAAATCTAGACTCAGGAGAACGATCATAAGGTGCCCCAGGCAGCATTAGACACTTGGAGACAAGTCGGCTGGAGGACGATGTATTGGATCGCGATGCAATTTGAGTGTTCCATCGTAACTAGGTGGTGCTCAACGTTACAATTAACTATCAGTTTAGCGTCGGATTCGAAAATCTACTCACAGGAGAAGGATCATATGGTGCCCGAGGCAGCAATATCCCCTTGGATACAAGTCGGCTGGAGGCCGATGTATTGAATCTCGACGCAATTTGAATGTTCCATGGTCATTAGGTGGCCCTGAACGTTACAATTAACTATCAGTTTTGCGTCGGATTCGAAAATCTAGACATACTGGAGACGCACCATAAGGTGCCTGAGGCAGCAATAGACCCTTGGAGACAAGTCGGCTGAAGGACGATGTATTGAATCTCGACGCAATTAGAGTGTTCCATCGTCATTAGGAGGCCCTGAACGTTACAATTAACTATCAGTTTTGCGTAGGATTCGAAAATCTAGACTCACAGGTGAACGACCATATGGTGCCCGAAGCAGCAATAGAGCCTTGGAGACAAGTCGGCTGGAGGATGTGGTATTGAATCTCGACGCAATTTGAATGTTCCATCGTCATTAGGAGGCCCTGAACGTTACAATTAACTATCTGTTCTGTGTTGGATTCGAAAATCTAGACTCACAGGAGAACGACCATAAGGTGCCCGAGGAAGCAATAGACCCTTGGAGACAAGTCGGCTGAAGGACGATGTATTGAATCTCGACGCAATTTGAGTGTTCCATCGTCATTAGAAGGCCCTGAACGTTACAATTAACTATCCATTTAGCGTCGGATTCGAAAATCTACTCACAGGCGAAGGATCATATGGTGCTGAGACAGCAATATCCCCTTGGATACAATTCGGCTGGAGGACTATATATTGAATCTCGACGGAATTTGAGTGTTCATCGTCATTCGGAGGCTCTGAACGTTACAATTAACTATCAGTTTTGTGTCGGATTCGAAAATCTAGACTTACTGGAGACGGACCATAAGGTGCCCGAGGCAGCAATAACCCCTCGGAGACCAGTCCGCTGGAGGACGATGTATTGAATCGCGACGCAATTTGAGTGCTAAATCGTCATTAGGAGGCCCTGAACATTACAATTAACAATCAGTTTTGCGTCGGATTAGAAAATCTAGACTCACAGTTGAACGACCACATGGTGCCCGAGGCAGCTATAGACCCTTGGAGGCAAGTCGGCTGGAGGCCGATGTATTGAATCTCGACGCAATTTGAATGTTCCAGGGTCATTAGGTGGCCCTGAACGTTACTAATAACTATCAGTTTTGCGTCGGGTTCGAAAATCTAGACTCACAGGAGAACGATCATGAGGTGCCCGAGGTAGCAATAGACCTTTGGAGACAAGTCGGCTGAAGGACGATGTATTGGATTTCGTCGCAATTTGAGTGTTCATCGTCATTAGGAGGCCCTGAACGTTACAATTAACTATCAGTTTTGCGACGGATTCGACAATCTAGACTTACTGTAGACGGACCATAAGGTGCCCGAGGCAGCAATATCCCCTTGGAGACCAGTCCGCTGGTGGACGATGTATTGAATCGCGACGCAATTTGAGTGCTAAATCGTCATTAGGAGGCCCTGAACGTTACAATTAACTCTCAGTTTTGCGTCGGATTCGAAAATCTAGACTCACAGGAGAACGACCATATGGTGCCCGAGGCAGCAATAGACCCTTGGAGACAAGTCGGCTGGAGGCCGATGTATTGAATCTCCACGAAATTTGAATGTTCCATCGTCATTAGGTGGCCCTGAACGTTACAATTAACTATCAGTTTTGCGTCGGATTCGAAAATCTACTCTCAGGAGAAGGATCATATGGTGCCCGAGACAGCAATAGACCCTTGGAGACAAGTCGGCTGAAGGACGATGTATTGAATCTGGACGCAATTAGAGTGTTCCATCGTCATTAGGAGGCCCTGAACGTTACAATTAACTATCAGTTTTGCGTGCAATTCGAAAATCTACTCACAGGAGAAGGATCATATGTAGCCCGAGACAGCAATATCCCCTTGGATACAAGTCGGCTGGAGGCCGATGTATTGAATCTCGACGCAATTTGAATGTTCCATGGGCATTAGGTGGCCCTGAACGTTACAATTAACTATCAGTTTTGCGTCGCATTCGAAAATCTAGACATACTGGAGACGGACCATAAGGTGCCCGAGGCAGCAATATCCCCTTGGAGACCAGTCCGCTGGAGAACGATGTATTGAATCGCGACTCAATTTGAGTGTTCCATCGTCATTAGGAGGCCCTGAACGTTACAATTAACTATCAGTTTTGCGTCGGATTCGAAAATCTAGACTCACAGGTGAACGACCATATGGTGCCCGAGGCAGCAATAGAGCCTTGGAGACAAGTCGGCTGGAGGCTGTAGTATTGAATCTCGACGCAATTTGAATGTTCCATCGTCATTAGGGGGCCCTGAACGTTACAATTAACTATCAGTTTTGAGTCGGGCTCGAAAATCTAGACTCACAGGAGAACGATCATGAGGTGCCCGAGGCAGCAATAGACCTTTGGAGACAAGTCGGCTGAAGGACGATGTATTGGATCTCGTCGCAATTTGAGTGTTCATCGTCATTAGGAGGCCCTGAACATTACAATTAACTATCAGTTTTGCGTCGGGTTCGAAAATCTAGACTCACAGGAGAACGATCATAAGGTGACCGAGGCAGCAATATACCCTTGAAGACAAGTCGGCTGAAGGACGATGTATTGAATCTCGACACAATTTGAGTGTGCCATCGCCATCAGGAGGACCTGAACGTTACAATAAACTATCAGTTATGCATCGGATTCGAAAATCTAGACTCACAGGAGAACGACCATACGGTGCCCGGGGCTGCAATAGACCCATGGAGACAAGTCGGCTGGAGGACGTTGTATTGAATCTCGACGCAATTTGAGTGTACCATCGTCATTAGGAGGCCCTGAAAGTTACAATTAACTATCTGTTCTGTGTTGGATTCGAAAATCTAGACTCACAGGAGAACGACCATAAGGTGCCCGAGGAAGCAATAGACCCTTGGAGACAAGTCGGCTGAAGGACGATGTATTGAATCTCGACGCAATTTGAGTGTTCCATCGTCATTAGAAGGCCCTGAACGTTACAATTAACTATCCATTTAGCGTCGGATTCGAAAATCTACTCACAGGCGAAGGATCATATGGTGCTGAGACAGCAATATCCCCTTGGATACAATTCGGCTGGAGGACTATATATTGAATCTCGACGGAATTTGAGTGTTCATCGTCATTCGGAGGCTCTGATCGTTACAATTAACTATCAGTTTTGTGTCGGATTCGAAAATCTAGACTTACTGGAGACGGACCATAAGGTGCCCGAGGCAGCAATAACCCCTCGGAGACCAGTCCGCTGGAGGACGATGTATTGAATCGCGACGCAATTTGAGTGCTAAATCGTCATTAGGAGGCCCTGAACGTTACAATTAACAATCAGTTTTGCGTCGGATTAGAAAATCTAGACTCACAGTTGAACGACCACATGGTGCCCGAGGCAGCTATAGACCCTTGGAGGCAAGTCGGCTGGAGGCCGATGTATTGAATCTCGACGCAATTTGAATGTTCCAGGGTCATTAGGTGGCCCTGAACGTTACTATTAACTATCAGTTTTGCGTCGGGTTCGAAAATCTAGACTCACAGGAGAACGATCATGAGGTGCCCGAGGTAGCAATAGACCTTTGGAGACAAGTCGGCTGAAGGACGATGTATTGGATTTCGTCGCAATTTGAGTGTTCATCGTCATTAGGAGGCCCTGAACGTTACAATTAACTATCAGTTTTGCGTCGGATTCGACAATCTAGACTTACTGTAGACGGACCATAAGGTGCCCGAGGCAGCAATATCCCCTTGGAGACCAGTCCGCTGGTGGACGATGTATTGAATCGCGACGCAATTTGAGTGCTAAATCGTCATTAGGAGGCCCTGAACGTTACAATTAACTCTCAGTTTTGCGTCGGATTCGAAAATCTAGACTCACAGGAGAACGACCATATGGTGCCCGAGGCAGCAATAGACCCTTGGAGACAAGTCGGCTGGAGGCCGATGTATTGAATCTCCACGAAATTTGAATGTTCCATCGTCATTAGGTGGCCCTGAACGTTACAATTAACTATCAGTTTTGCGTCGGATTCGAAAATCTACTCTCAGGAGAAGGATCATATGGTGCCCGAGACAGCAATAGACCCTTGGAGACAAGTCGGCTGAAGGACGATGTATTGAATCTGGACGCAATTAGAGTGTTCCATCGTCATTAGGAGGCCCTGAACGTTACAATTAACTATCAGTTTTGCGTGGAATTCGAAAATCTACTCACAGGAGAAGGATCATATGTAGCCCGAGACAGCAATATCCCCTTGGATACAAGTCGGCTGGAGGCCGATGTATTGAATCTCGACGCAATTTGAATGTTCCATGGGCATTAGGTGGCCCTGAACGTTACAATTAACTATCAGTTTTGCGTAGGATTCGAAAATCTAGACATACTGGAGACGGACCATAAGGTGCCCGAGGCAGCAATATCCCCTTGGAGACCAGTCCGCTGGAGAACGATGTATTGAATCGCGACTCAATTTGAGTGTTCCATCGTCATTAGGAGGCCCTGAACGTTACAATTAACTATCAGTTTTGCGTCGGATTCGAAAATCAAGACTCACAGGTGAACGACCATATGGTGCTCGAGGCAGCAATAGAGCCTTGGAGACAAGTCGGCTGGAGGCTGTAGTATTGAATCTCGACGCAATTTGAATGTTCCATCGTCATTAGGGGGCCCTGAACGTTACAATTAACTATCAGTTTTGAGTCGGGCTCGAAAATCTAGACTCACAGGAGAACGATCATGAGGTGCCCGAGGCAGCAATAGACCTTTGGAGACAAGTCGGCTGAAGGACGATGTATTGGATCTCGTCGCAATTTGAGTGTTCATCGTCATTAGGAGGCCCTGAACGTTACAATTAACTATCAGTTTTGCGTCGGATTCGACAATCTAGACTTACTGGAGACGGACCATAAGGTGCCCGAGGCAGCAATATCCCCTTGGAGACCAGTCCGCAGGAGGACGATGTATTGAATCGCGACGCAATTTGAGAGCTAAATCGTCATTAGGAGGCCCTGCACGTTACAATTAACTCTCAGTTTTGCGTCGGATTCGAAAATCTAGACTCATAGGAGAACGACCATATGGTGCCCGAGGCAGCAATAGACCCTTGGAGACAAGTCGGCTGGAGGCCGATGTATTGTATCTCGACGAAATTTGAATGTTCCATCGTCATTAGGTGGCCCTGAACGTTACAATTAACTATCAGTTTTGCGTCGGATTCGAAAATCTAGACTTACCGGAGACGGGCCATAAGGTGCCCGAGGCAGCAACATCACCTTGGAGACCAGTCCAGTGGTGGACAATGTATTGAATCGCGCCGCAATTTGAGTGCTCCATCGTCATTAGGAGGCCCTGAACGTTACAATTAACAATCAGTTTTGCGTCGGATTCGAAAATCTACTCTCAGGAGAAGGATCATATGGTGCCCGTGACAGCAATATACCTTTGGAGACAAGTCGGCTGAAGGACGATGTATTGAGTCTCGACGCAATTTGAGTGTGCCATCGTCATTCGGTGGACTTGAACGTTACAAGTAACTATCAGTTTTGCGTCGGATTCGAATATCTAGACTTACTGGAGGCGGACCATAACGTGCCCGAGGCAGCAATATCCCCTTGGAGACAAGTCGGCTGGAGGCCGATGTATTGAAAATCGACGCAATTTGAGTGTTCCATCGTCATTAGGAAGCCCTGAACATTACAATTAACAATCAGTTTCGCGTCGGATTCGAAAATATAGACTCACTGGAGACGGACCATAAGTTGACCGTGGCAGCAATATCCCCTTGGAGACCAACCCGCTGGAGGACGATGTATTGAATCTCGACGCAATTTGAATGTTCCATCGTCATTAGGAGGCTCTGAACGTTACAATTAACTATCAGTTTTGCGTCGGATTCGAAAATCTAGACATACTGGAGACGCACCATAAGGTGCCCGAGGCAGCAATATCCCCTTGGAGACCAGTCCGCTGGAGAACGATGTATTGAATCGCGCCTCAATTTGAGTGTTCCATCGTCATTAGGAGGCCCTGAACGTTACAATTAACTATCAGTTTTGCGTAGGATTCGAAAATCTAGACTCACAGGTGAACGACCATATGGTGCCCGAAGCAGCAATAGTGCCTTGGAGACAAGTCGGCTGGAGGATGTGGTATTGAATCTCGACGCAATTTGAATGTTCCATCGTCATTAGGAGGCCCTGAACGTTACAATTAACTATCAGTTTTGCGTCGGGTTCGAAAATCTAGACTCACAGGAGAACGATCATAAGGTGACCGAGGCAGCAATATACCCTTGGAGACAAGTCGGCTGAAGGACGTTGTATTGAATATCGACACAATTTGAGTGTGCCATCGCCATTAGGAGGACATGAACGTTACAATAAACTATCAGTTATGCATCGGATTCGAAAATCTAGACTCACAGGAGAACGACCATACGGTGCCCGGGGCTGCAATAGACCCATGGAGACAAGTCGGCTGGAGGACGTTGTATTGAATCTCGACGCAATTTGAGTGTACCATCGTCATTAGGAGGCCCTGAAAGTTACAATTAACTATCTGTTCTGTGTTGGATTCGAAAATCTAGACTCACAGGAGAACGACCATAAGGTGCCCGAGGAAGCAATAGACCCTTGGAGACAAGTCGGCTGAAGGACGATGTAATGAATCTCGACGCAATTTGAGTGTTCCATCGTCATTAGAAGGCCCTGAACGTTACAATTAACTATCCATTTAGCGTCGGATTCGAAAATCTACTCACAGGCGAAGGATCATATGGTGCTGAGACAGCAATATCCCCTTGGATACAATTCGGCTGGAGGACTATATATTGAATCTCGACGGAATTTGAGTGTTCATCGTCATTCGGAGGCTCTGAACGTTACAATTTTGTGTCGGATTCGAAAATCTAGACTTACTGGAGACGGACCATAAGGTGCCCGAGGCAGCAATAACCCCTCGGAGACAAGTCCGCTGGAGGACGATGTATTGAATCGCGACGCAATTTGAGTGCTAAATCGTCATTAGGAGGCCCTGAACGTTACAATTAACAATCAGTTTTGCGTCGGATTAGAAAATCTAGACTCACAGTTGTACGACCACATGGTGCCCGAGGCAGCTATAGACCCTTGGAGGCAAGTCGGCTGGAGGCCGATGTATTGAATCTCGACGCAATTTGAATGTTCCAGGGTCATTAGGTGGCCCTGAACGTTACTATTAACTATCAGTTTTGCGTCGGGTTCGAAAATCTAGACTCACAGGAGAACGATCATGAGGTGCCCGAGGTAGCAATAGACCTTTGGAGACAAGTCGGCTGAAGGACGATGTATTGGATTTCGTCGCAATTTGAGTGTTCATCGTCATTAGGAGGCCCTGAACGTTACAATTAACTATCAGTTTTGCGTCGCATTCGACAATCTAGACTTACTGTAGACGGACCATAAGGTGCCCGAGGCAGCAATATCCCCTTGGAGACCAGTCCGCTGGTGGACGATGTATTGAATCGCGACGCAATTTGAGTGCTAAATCGTCATTAGGAGGCCCTGAACGTTACAATTAACTCTCAGTTTTGCGTGCAATTCGAAAATCTACTCACAGGAGAAGGATCATATGTAGCCCGAGACAGCAATATCCCCTTGGATACAAGTCGGCTGGAGGCCGATGTATTGAATCTCGACGCAATTTGAATGTTCCATGGGCATTAGGTGGCCCTGAACGTTACAATTAACTATCAGTTTTGCGTCGGATTCGAAAATCTAGACTCACAGGTGAACGACCATATGGTGCCCGAGGCAGCAATAGAGCCTTGGAGACAAGTCGGCTGGAGGCTGTAGTATTGAATCTCGACGCAATTTGAATGTTCCATCGTCATTAGGGGGCCCTGAACGTTACAATTAACTATCAGTTTTGAGTCGGGCTCGAAAATCTAGACTCACAAGAGAACGATCATGAGGTGCCCGAGGCAGCAATAGACCTTTGGAGACAAGTCGGCTGAAGGACGATGTATTGGATCTCGTCGCAATTTGAGTGTTCATCGTCATTAGGAGGCCCGGAACGTTACAATTAACTATCAGTTTTGCGTCGGATTCGACAATCTAGACTTACTGGAGACGGACCATAAGGTGCCCGAGGCAGCAATATCCCCTTGGAGACCAGTCCGCTGGAGGACGATGTATTGAATCGCGACGCAATTTGAGAGCTAAATCGTCATTAGGAGGCCCTGCACGTTACAATTAACTCTCAGTTTTGCGTCGGATTCGAAAATCTAGACTCACAGGAGAACGACCATATGGTGCCCGAGGCAGCAATAGACCCTTGGAGACAAGTCGGCTGGAGGCCGATGTATTGTATCTCGACGAAATTTGAATGTTCCATCGTCATTAGGTGGCCCTGAACGTTACAATTAACTATCAGTCTTGCGTCGGATTCGAAAATCTAGACTTACTGGAGACGGACCATAAGGTGCCCGAGGCAGCAACATCACCTTGGAGACCAGTCCAGTGGTGGACATTGTATTGAATCGCGCCGCAATTTGAGTGCTCCATCGTCATTAGGAGGCCCTGAACGTTACAATTAACAATCAGTTTTGCGTCGGATTCGAAAATCTACTCTCAGGAGAAGGTTCATATGGTGCCCGAGACAGCAATATACCCTTGGAGACAAGTCGGCTGAAGGACGATGTATTGAGTCTCGACGCAATTTGAGTGTGCCATCGTCATTCGGTGGACTTGAACGTTATAATTAACTATCAGTTTTGCGTCGGATTCGAATATCTAGACTTACTGGAGACGGACCATAAGGTGCCCGAGGCAGCAATATCCCCTTGGAGACTAGTCCGCTGGAGGACGATGTATCGTCGCGACGCAATTTGAGTGTTCCATCGTCATTAGGAGGCCCTGAACGTTACAATTAACTATCAGTTTTGCGTCGGATTCGAAAATCTACTCTCAGGAGAAGGATCATATGGTGCCCGAGACAGCAATATACCCTTGGAGACAAGTCGGCACAAGGACGATGTATTGAATCTCGACGCAATTTGAGTGTGCCATCGTCATTAGGTGGACTTGAACGTTACAATTAACTATCAGTTTTGCGTCGGATTCGAATATCCAGACTTACTGGAGGCGGACCATAACGTGCCCGAGTCAGCAATATCCCCTTGGAGACAAGTCGGCAGGAGGACGATGTATTGAATATCGACGCAATTTGAGTGTTCCATCGTCATTAGGAAGCCCTGAACATTACAATTAACAATCAGTTTCGCGTCGGATTCGAAAATCTAGACTCACTGGAGACGGACCATAAGTTGACCATGGCAGCAATATCCCCTTGGAGACCAACCCGCTGGAGGACGATGTATTGAATCTCGACGCAATTTGAATGTTCCATCGTCATTAGGAGGCTCTGAACGTTACAATTAACTATCAGTTTTGCGTCGGATTCGAAAATCTAGACATACTGGAGACGCACCATAAGGTGCCCGAGGCAGCAATATCCCCTTGGAGACCAGTCCGCTGGAGGACGATGTATTGAATCGCGACGCAATTTGAGTGTTCCATCGTCATTAGGAGGCCCTGAACGTTACAATTAACTATCAGTTTTGCGTCGGATTCGAAAATCTAGACATACTGGAGACGCACCATAAGGTGCCCGAGGCAGCAATATCCCCTTGGAGACCAGTCCGCTGGAGAACGATGTATTGAATCGCGCCTCAATTTGAGTGTTCCATCGTCATTAGGAGGCCCTGAACGTTACTATTAACTATCAGTTTTGCGTCGGATTCGAAAATCTAGACTCACAAGTGAACGACCATATGGTGCCCGAGGCAGCAATAGAGCCTTGGAGACAAGTCGGCTGGAGGCTGTGGTATTGAATCTCGACGCAATTTGAATGTTCAATCGCCATTAGGAGGCTCTGAACGTTACAATTAACAATCATTTGTGCGTCGGATTCCAAAATCTAGACTTACTGGAGACGGACCAGAAGGTGCCCGAGGCAGCAATATCCCCTTGGAGACTAGTCCGCTGAAGGACGATGTATCGATCGCGACGCAATTTGAGTGCTAAATCGTCATTAGGATGCCCTGAACGTTACAATAAACTATCAGTTATGCATCGGATTCGAAAATCTAGACTCACAGGAGACCGACGATAAGGTGCCCGAGGCAGCAATAGAGCGTTGGAGACAAGTCGGCTGAAGGACGATGTATTGAATCTCAACGCAATTTGAATGTTCCATCGGCATTAGGAGGCTCTGAACGTTACAATTAACAATCAGTTGTGCGTCGGATTCCAAAATCTAGACTTACTGGAGACGGACCATAAGGTGCCCGAGGCAGCAATATCCCCTTGGAGACTAGTCCGCTGGAGGACGATGTATCGATCGCGACGCAATTTGAGTGTTCCATCGTCATTAGGAGGCCCTGAACGTTACAATTAACTATCAGTTTTGCGTCGGATTCGAAAATCTACTCTCAGGAGAAGGATCATATGGTGCCCGAGACAGCAATATACCCTTGGAGACAAGTCGGCTGAAGGACGTTGTATTGAATCTCGACACAATTTGAGTGTGCCATCGCCATTAGGAGGACCTGAACGTTACAATAAACTATCAGTTATGCATCGGATTCGAAAATCTAGACTCACAGGAGAACGACCATACGGTGCCCTGGGCTGCAATAAACCCATGGAGACAAGTCGGCTGGAGGACGCTGTATTGAATCTCACGCAATTTGAGTGTTCCATCGTCATTAGAAGGCCCTGAACGTTACAATTAACTATCCATTTAGCGTCGGATTCGAAAATCTACTCACAGGCGAAGGATCATATGGTGCTGAGACAGCAATATCCCCTTGGATACAATTCGGCTGGAGGACTATATATTGAATCTCGACGGAATTTGAGTGTTCATCGTCATTCGGAGGCTCTGAACGTTACAATTAACTATCAGTTTTGTGTCGGATTCGAAAATCTAGACTTACTGGAGACGGACCATAAGGTGCCCGAGGCAGCAATAACCCCCCGGAGACCAGTCCGCTGGAGGACGATGTATTGAATCGCGACGCAATTTGAGTGCTAAATCGTCATTAGGAGGCCCTGAACGTTACAATTAACTCTCAGTTTTGCGTCGGATTCGAAAATCTAGACTCACAGGAGAACGACCATATGGTGCCCGAGGCAGCAATAGACCCTTGGAGACAAGTCGGCTGGAGGCCGATGTATTGAATCTCCACGAAATTTGAATGTTCCATCGTCATTAGGTGGCCCTGAACGTTACAATTAACTATCAGTTTTGCGTCGGATTCGAAAATCTACTCTCAGGAGAAGGATCATATGGTGCCCGAGACAGCAATAGACCCTTGGAGACAAGTCGGCTGAAGGACGATGTATTGAATCTGGACGCAATTAGAGTGTTCCATCGTCATTAGGAGGCCCTGAACGTTACAATTAACTATCAGTTTTGCGTGCAATTCGAAAATCTACTCACAGGAGAAGGATCATATGTAGCCCGAGACAGCAATATCCCCTTGGATACAAGTCGGCTGGAGGCCGATGTATTGAATCTCGACGCAATTTGAATGTTCCATGGGCATTAGGTGGCCCTGAACGTCACAATTAACTATCAGTTTTGCGTCGGATTCGAAAATCTAGACATACTGGAGACGGACCATAAGGTGCCCGAGGCAGCAATATCCCCTTGGAGACCAGTCCGCTGGAGAACGATGTATTTAATCGCGACTCAATTTGAGTGTTCCATCGTCATTAGGAGGCCCTGAACGTTACAATTAACTATCAGTTTTGCGTCGGATTCGAAAATCTAGACTCACAGGTGAACGACCATATGGTGCCCGAGGCAGCAATAGAGCCTTGGAGACAAGTCGGCTGGAGGCTGTAGTATTGAATCTCGACGCAATTTGAATGTTCCATCGTCATTAGGGGGCCCTGAACGTTACAATTAACTATCAGTTTTGAGTCGGGCTCGAAAATCTAGACTCACAGGAGAACGATCATGAGGTGCCCGAGGCAGCAATAGACCTTTGGAGACAAGTCGGCTGAAGGACGATGTATTGAATCGCGACGCAATTTGAGAGCTAAATCGTCATTAGGAGGCCCTGCACGTTACAATTAACTCTCAGTTTTGCGTCGGATTCGAAAATCTAGACTCACAGGAGAACGACCATATGGTGCCCGAGGCAGCAATAGACCCTTGGAGACAAGTCGGCTGGAGGCCGATGTATTGTATCTCGACGAAATTTGAATGTTCCATCGTCATTAGGTGGCCCTGAACGTTACAATTAACTATCAGTTTTGCGTCGGATTCGAAAATCTAGACTTACTGGAGACGGACCATAAGGTGCCCGAGGCAGCAACATCACCTTGGAGACCAGTCCAGTGGTGGACAATGTATTGAATCGCGCCGCAATTTGAGTGCTCCATCGTCATTAGGAGGCCCTGAACGTTACAATTAACAATCACTTTTGCGTCGGATTCGAAAATCTACTCTCAGGAGAAGGTTCATATGGTGCCCGAGACAGCAATATACCCTTGGAGACAAGTCGGCTGAAGGACGATGTATTGAGTCTCGACGCAATTTGAGTGTGCCATCGTCATTCGGTGGACTTGAACGTTACAATTAACTATCAGTTTTGCGTCGGATTCGAATATCTAGACTTACTGGAGGCGGACCATAACGTGCCCGAGGCAGCAATATCCCCTTGGAGACAAGTCGGCTGGAGGCCGATGTATTGAATATCGACGCAATTTGAGTGTTCCATCGTCATTAGGAAGCCCTGAACATTACAATTAACAATCAGTTTCGCGTCGGATTCGAAAATATAGACTCACTGGAGACGGACCATAAGTTGACCGAGGCAGCAATTTCCCCTTGGAGACCAGTCCGCTGGAGGACGAAGTATTGAATCGCGACGCAATTTGAGTTTTCCTTCGTCATTAGGAGGCACCGAACGTTACAATTAACTATCAGTTTTGCGTCGTATTCGAAAATCTAGAGTCACTGGAGAACGATCATAAGGTGCCCGAGGCTGCAATAGACCCTTGGAGACAAGTCGGCTGGAGGACGATGTATTTACCTCGAAGCAATTTGAGTGTACCATCGTCATTAGGAGGCCCTGAAGGCTACAATTAACTATCAGTTCTGCGTCGGATTCGAAAATCTAGACTCACAGGAGACCGACGATAAGGTGCCCGAGGCAGCAATAGAGCGTTGGAGACAAGTCGGCTGAAGGACGATGTATTGAATCTCAACGCAATTTGAATGTTCCATCGTCATTAGGAAGCTCTGAACGTTACAATTAACAATCAGTTGTGCGTCGGATTCCAAAATCTAGACTTACTGGAGACGGACCATAAGGTGCCCGAGGCAGCAATATCCCCTTGGAGACTAGTCCGCTGGAGGACGATGTATCGATCGCGACGCAATTTGAGTGTTCCATCGTCATTAGGAGGCCCTGAACGGTACAATTAACTATCAGTTTTGCGTCGGATTCGAAAATCTACTCTCAGGAGAAGGTTCATATGGTGCCCGAGACAGCAATATACCCTTGGAGACAAGTCGGCACAAGGACGATGTATTGAATCTCGACGCAATTTGAGTGTGCCATCGTCATTAGGTGGACTTGAACGTTACAATTAACTATCAGTTTTGCGTCGGATTCGAATATCCAGACTTACTGGAGGCGGACCATAACGTGCCCGAGTCAGCAATATCCCCTTGGAGACAAGTCGGCAGGAGGACGATGTATTGAATATCGACGCAATTTGAGTGTTCCATCGTCATTAGGAAGCCCTGAACATTACAATTAACAATCAGTTTCGCGTCGGATTCGAAAATCTAGACTCACTGGAGACGGACCATAAGTTGACCGTGGCAGCAATATCCCCTTGGAGACCAACCCGCTGGAGGACGATGTATTGAATCTCGACGCAATTTGAATGTTCCATCGTCATTAGGAGGCTCTGAACGTTACAATTAACTATCAGTTTTGCGTCGGATTCGAAAATCTAGACATACTGGAGACGGACCATAAGGTGCCCGAGGCAGCAATAACCCCTCGGAGACCAGTCCGCTGGAGGACGATGTATTGAATCGCGACGCAATTTGAGTGCTAAATCGTCATTAGGAGGCCCTGAACGTTACAATTAACAATCAGTTTTGCGTCGGATTCGACAATCTAGACTTACTGGAGACGGACCATAAGGTGCCCGAGGCAGCAATATCCCCTTGGAGACCAGTCCGCTGGTGGACGATGTATTGAATCGCGACGCAATTTGAGTGCTAAATCGTCATTAGGAGGCCCTGAACGTTACAATTAACTCTCAGTTTTGCGTCGGATTCGAAAATCTAGACTCACAGGAGAACGACCATATGGTGCCCGAGGCAGCAATACACCCTTGGAGACAAGTCGGCTGGAGGCCGATGTATTGAATCTCCACGAAATTTGAATGTTCCATCGTCATTAGGTGGCCCTGAACGTTACAATTAACTATCAGTTTTGCGTCGGATTCGAAAATCTAGACTCACAGGAGAACGACCATATGGTGCCCGAGGCAGCAATAGACCCTTGGAGACAAGTCGGCTGGAGGCCGATGTATTGAATCTCCACGAAATTTGAATGTTCCATCGTCATTAGGTGGCCCTGAACGTTACAATTAACTATCAGTTTTGCGTCGGATTCGAAAATCTACTCTCAGGAGAAGGATCATATGGTGCCCGAGACAGCAATAGACCCTTGGAGACAAGTCGGCTGAAGGACGATGTATTGAATCTGGACGCAATTAGAGTGTTCCATCGTCATTAGGAGGCCCTGAACGTTACAATTAACTATCAGTTTTGCGTGCAATTCGAAAATCTACTCACAGGAGAAGGATCATATGTAGCCCGAGACAGCAATATCCCCTTGGATACAAGTCGGCTGGAGGCCGATGTATTGAATCTCGACGCAATTTGAATGTTCCATGGGCATTAGGTGGCCCTGAACGTCACAATTAACTATCAGTTTTGCGTCGGATTCGAAAATCTAGACATACTGGAGACGGACCATAAGGTGCCCGAGGCAGCAATATCCCCTTGGAGACCAGTCCGCTGGAGAACGATGTATTTAATCGCGACTCAATTTGAGTGTTCCATCGTCATTAGGAGGCCCTGAACGTTACAATTAACTATCAGTTTTGCGTCGGATTCGAAAATCTAGACTCACAGGTGAACGACCATATGGTGCCCGAGGCAGCAATAGAGCCTTGGAGACAAGTCGGCTGGAGGCTGTAGTATTGAATCTCGACGCAATTTGAATGTTCCATCGTCATTAGGGGGCCCTGAACGTTACAATTAACTATCAGTTTTGAGTCGGGCTCGAAAATCTAGACTCACAGGAGAACGATCATGAGGTGCCCGAGGCAGCAATAGACCTTTGGAGACAAGTCGGCTGAAGGACGATGTATTGGATCTCGTCGCAATTTGAGTGTTCATCGTCATTAGGAGGCCCTGAACGTTACAATTAACTATCAGTTTTGCGTCGGATTCGACAATCTAGACTTACTGGAGACGGACCATAAGGTGCCCGAGGCAGCAATATCCCCTTGGAGACCAGTCCGCTGGAGGACGATGTATTGAATCGCGACGCAATTTGAGAGCTAAATCGTCATTAGGAGGCCCTGCACGTTACAATTAACTCTCAGTTTTGCGTCGGATTCGAAAATCTAGACTCACAGGAGAACGATCATAAGGTGCCCGAGGCTGCAATAGACCCTTGGAGACAAGTCGGCTGGAGGACGATGTATTTACCTCGAAGCAATTTGACTGTACCATCGTCATTAGGAGGCCCTGAAGGCTACAATTAACTATCAGTTCTGCGTCGGATTCGAAAATCTAGACTCACAGGAGACCGACGATAAGGTGCCCGAGGCAGCAATAGAGCGTTGGAGACAAGTCGGCTGAAGGACGATGTATTGAATCTCAACGCAATTTGAATGTTCCATCGTCATTAGGAGGCTCTGAACGTTACAATTAACAATCAGTTGTGCGTCGGATTCCAAAATCTAGACTTACTGGAGACGGACCATAAGGTGCCCGAGGCAGCAATATCCCCTTGGAGACTAGTCCGCTGGAGGACGATGTATCGATCGCGACGCAATTTGAGTGTTCCATCGTCATTAGGAGGCCCTGAACGGTACAATTAACTATCAGTTTTGCGTCGGATTCGAAAATCTACTCTCAGGAGAAGGATCATATGGTGCCCGAGACAGCAATATACCCTTGGAGACAAGTCGGCACAAGGACGATGTATTGAATCTCGACGCAATTTGAGTGTGCCATCGTCATTAGGTGGACTTGAACGTTACAATTAACTATCAGTTTTGCGTCGGATTCGAATATCCAGACTTACTGGAGGCGGACCATAACGTGCCCGAGTCAGCAATATCCCCTTGGAGACAAGTCGGCAGGAGGACGATGTATTGTATATCGACGCAATTTGAGTGTTCCATCGTCATTAGGAAGCCCTGAACATTACAATTAACAATCAGTTTCGCGTCGGATTCGAAAATCTAGACTCACTGGAGACGGACCATAAGTTGACCGTGGCAGCAATATCCCCTTGGAGACCAACCCGATGGAGGACGATGTATTGAATCTCGACGCAATTTGAATGTTCCATCGTCATTAGGAGGCTCTGAACGTTACAATTAACTATCAGTTTTGCGTCGGATTCGAAAATCTAGACATACTGGAGACGGACCATAAGGTGCCCGAGGCAGCAATAACCCCTCGGAGACCAGTCCGCTGGAGGACGATGTATTGAATCGCGACGCAATTTGAGTGCTAAATCGTCATTAGGAGGCCCTGAACGTTACAATTAACAATCAGTTTTGCGTCGGATTAGAAAATCTAGACTCACAGTTGAACGACCACATGGTGCCCGAGGCAGCTATAGAACCTTGGAGGCAAGTCGGCTGGAGGCCGATGTATTGAATCTCGACGCAATTTGAATGTTCCAGGGTCATTAGGTGGCCCTGAACGTTACTATTAACTATCAGTTTTGCGTCGGGTTCGAAAATCTAGACTCACTGGAGAACGATCATGAGGTGCCCGAGGTAGCAATAGACCTTTGGAGACAAGTCGGCTGAAGGACGATGTATTGGATTTCGTCGCAATTTGAGTGTTCATCGTCATTAGGAGGCCCTGAACGTTACAATTAACTATCAGTTTTGCGTCGGATTCGACAATCTAGACTTACTGTAGACGGACCATAAGGTGCCCGAGGCAGCAATATCCCCTTGGAGACCAGTCCGCTGGTGGACGATGTATTGAATCGCGACGCAATTTGAGTGCTAAATCGTCATTAGGAGGCCCTGAACGTTACACTTAACTCTCAGTTTTGCGTCGGATTCGAAAATCTAGACTCACAGGAGAACGACCATATGGTGCCCGAGGCAGCAATAGACCCTTGGAGACAAGTCGGCTGGAGGCCGATGTATTGAATCTCCACGAAATTTGAATGTTCCATCGTCATTAGGTGGCCCTGAACGTTACAATTAACTATCAGTTTTGCGTCGGATTCGAAAATCTACTCTCAGGAGAAGGATCATATGGTGCCCGAGACAGCAATAGACCCTTGGAGACAAGTCGGCTGAAGGACGATGTATTGAATCTGGACGCAATTAGAGTGTTCCATCGTCATTAGGAGGCCCTGAACGTTACAATTAACTATCAGTTTTGCGTGCAATTCGAAAATCTACTCACAGGAGAAGGATCATATGTAGCCCGAGACAGCAATATCCCCTTGGATACAAGTCGGCTGGAGGCCGATGTATTGAATCTCGACGCAATTTGAATGTTCCATGGGCATTAGGTGGCCCTGAACGTCACAATTAACTATCAGTTTTGCGTCGGATTCGAAAATCTAGACATACTGGAGACGGACCATAAGGTGCCCGAGGCAGCAATATCCCCTTGGAGACCAGTCCGCTGGAGAACGATGTATTTAATCGCGACTCAATTTGAGTGTTCCATCGTCATTAGGAGGCCCTGAACGTTACAATTAACTATCAGATTTGCGTCGGATTCGAAAATCTAGACTCACAGGTGAACGACCATATGGTGCCCGAGGCAGCAATAGAGCCTTGGAGACAAGTCGGCTGGAGGCTGTAGTATTGAATCTCGACGCAATTTGAATGTTCCATCGTCATTAGGGGGCCCTGAACGTTACAATTAACTATCAGTTTTGAGTCGGGCTCGAAAATCTAGACTCACAGGAGAACGATCATGAGGTGCCCGAGGCAGCAATAGACCTTTGGAGACAAGTCGGCTGAAGGACGATGTATTGGATCTCGTCGCAATTTGAGTGTTCATCGTCATTAGGAGGCCCTGAACGTTACAATTAACTATCAGTTTTGCGTCGGATTCGACAATCTAGACTTACTGGAGACGGACCATAAGGTGCCCGAGGCAGCAATATCCCCTTGGAGACCAGTCCGCTGGAGGACGATGTATTGAATCGCGACGCAATTTGAGAGCTAAATCGTCATTAGGAGGCCCTGCACGTTACAATTAACTCTCAGTTTTGCGTCGGATTCGAAAATCTAGACTCACAGGAGAACGACCATATGGTGCCCGAGGCGGCAATAGACCCTTGGAGACAAGTCGGCTGGAGGCCGATGTATTGTATCTCGACGAAATTTGAATGTTCCATCGTCATTAGGTGGCCCTGAACGTTACAATTAACTATCAGTTTTGCGTCGGATTCGAAAATCTAGACTTACTGGAGACGGACCATAAGGTGCCCGAGGCAGCAACATCACCTTGGAGACCAGTCCAGTGGTGGACAATGTATTGAATCGCGCCGCAATTTGAGTGCTCCATCGTCATTAGGAGGCCCTGAACGTTACAATTAACAATCAGTTTTGCGTCGGATTCGAAAATCTAATCTCAGGACAAGGTTCATATGGTGCCCGAGACAGCAATAAACCCTTGGAGACAAGTCGGCTGAAGGACGATGTATTGAGTCTCGACGCAATTTGAGTGTGCCATCGTCATTCGGTGGACTTGAACGTTACAATTAACTATCAGTTTTGCGTCGGATTCGAATATCTAGACTTACTGGAGGCGGACCATAACGTGCCCGAGGCAGCAATATCCCCTTGGAGACAAGTCGGCTGGAGGCCGATGTATTGAATATCGACGCAATTTGAGTGTTCCATCGTCATTAGGAAGCCCTGAACATTACAATTAACAATCAGTTTCGCGTCGGATTCGAAAATATAGACTCACTGGAGACGGACCATAAGTTGACCGAGGCAGCAATTTCCCCTTGGAGACCAGTCCGCTGGAGGACGAAGTATTGAATCGCGACGCAATTTGAGTTTTCCTTCGTCATTAGGAGGCACCGAACGTTACAATTAACTATCAGTTTTGCGTCGTATTCGAAAATCTAGAGTCACTGGAGAACGATCATAAGGTGCCCGAGGCTGCAATAGACCCTTGGAGACAAGTCGGCTGGAGGACGATGTATTTACCTCGAAGCAATTTGAGTGTACCATCGTCATTAGGAGGCCCTGAAGGCTACAATTAACTATCAGTTCTGCGTCGGATTCGAAAATCTAGACTCACAGGAGACCGACGATAAGGTGCCCGAGGCAGCAATAGAGCGTTGGAGACAAGTCGGCTGAAGGACGATGTATTGAATCTCAACGCAATTTGAATGTTCCATCGTCATTAGGAGGCTCTGAACGTTACAATTAACAATCAGTTGTGCGTCGGATTCCAAAATCTAGACTTACTGGAGACGGACCATAAGGTGCCCGAGGCAGCAATATCCCCTTGGAGACTAGTCCGCTGGAGGACGATGTATCGATCGCGACGCAATTTGAGTGTTCCATCGTCATTAGGAGGCCCTGAACGTTACAATTAACTATCAGTTTTGCGTCGGATTCGAAAATCTACTCTCAGGAGAAGGATCATATGGTGCCCGAGACAGCAATATACCCTTGGAGACAAGTCGGCACAAGGACGATGTATTGAATCTCGACGCAATTTGAGTGTGCCATCGTCATTAGGTGGACTTGAACGTTACAATTAACTATCAGTTTTGCGTCGGATTCGAATATCCAGACTTACTGGAGGCGGACCATAACGTGCCCGAGTCAGCAATATCCCCTTGGAGACAAGTCGGCAGGAGGACGATGTATTGAATATCGACGCAATTTGAGTGTTCCATCGTCATTAGGAAGCCCTGAACATTACAATTAACAATCAGTTTCGCGTCGGATTCGAAAATCTAGACTCACTGGAGACGGACCATAAGTTGACCGTGGCAGCAATATCCCCTTGGAGACCAACCCGCTGGAGGACGATGTATTGAATCTCGACGCAATTTGAATGTTCCATCGTCATTAGGAGGCTCTGAACGTTACAATTAACTATCAGTTTTGCGTCGGATTCGAAAATCTAGACATACTGGAGACGCATCATAAGGTGCCCGAGGCAGCAATATCCCCTTGTAGACCAGTCCGCTGGAGAACGATGTATTGAATCGCGCTTCAATTGAGTGTTCCATCGTCATTAGGAGGCCCTGAACGTTACAATTAACTAACAGTTTTGCGTCGGATTCGAAAATCTAGACATACTGGAGACGCACCATAAGGTGCCCGAGGCAGCTATATCCCCTTGGAGACCAGTCCGCTGGAGAACGATGTATTGAATCGCGCCTCAATTAGAGTGTTCCATCGTCATTAGGAGGCCCTGAACGTTACAATTAACTATCAGTTTTGCGTCGGATTCGAAAATCTAGACTCACAAGTGAACGACCATATGGTGCCCGAGGCAGCAATAGACCCTTGGAGACAAGTCGGCTGGAGGCTGTGGTATTGAATCTCGACGCAATTTGAATGTTCAATCGCCATTAGGAGGCTCTGAACGTTACAATTAACAATCATTTGTGCGTCGGATTCCAAAATCTAGACTTACTGGAGACGGACCAGAAGGTGCCCGAGGCAGCAATATCCCCTTGGAGACCAGTCCGCTGGAGGACGAAGTATTGAATCGCGACGCAATTTGAGTTTTCCTTCGTCATTAGGATGCCCTGAACGTTACAATTAACTATCAGTTTTGCGTCGGGTTCGAAAATCTAGACTCACAGGAGAACGATCATAAGGTGCCCGAGGCAGCAATATACCCTTGGAGACAAGTCGGCTGAAGGACGATGTATTGAATTTCGACGCAATTTGAGTGTGCCATCGTCATTAGGAGGACCTGAACGTTACAATAAACTATCAGTTATGCATCGGATTCGAAAATCTAGACTCACAGGAGAACGACCATACGGTGCCCGGGGCTGCAATAGACCCATGGAGACAAGTCGGCCGGAGGACGTTGTATTGAATCTCGACGCAATTTGAATGTTCCATCGTCATTAGGAGGCTCTGAACGTTACAATTACCTATCAGTTTTGCGTTGGATTCGAAAATCTAGACTCACAGGAGAACGATCATAAGGTGCCCCAGGCAGCATTAGACACTTGGAGACAAGTCGGCTGGAGGCCGATGTATTGAATCTCGACGCAATTTGTATGTTCCATGGTCATTAGGTGGCCCTGAACGTTACAATTGACTATCAGTTTAGCGTTGGATTCGAAAATCCACTCACAGGAGAAGGATCATATGGTGCCCGAGACAGCAATATCCCGTTGGAGACAAGTCGGCTGAAGGACGATGTATTGAATCTCGACGCAATTTGAGTGTTCAATCGTCATTAGGAAGCTCTGAACATTACAATTAACATTCAGTTTCGCGTCGGATTCGAAAATCTAGACTCACTGGAGACGGACCATAAGTTGACCGTGGCAGCAATATCCCGTTGGAGACCAGTCCGCTGGAGGACGATGTATTGAATCGCGACGCAATTTGAGTTTTTCTTCGTTTTTAGGAGGCCTTGAACGTTACAATTAACTATCAGTTTTGCGTCGGATTCGAAAATCTAGAGTTACTGGAGAACGATCATAAGGTGCCCGAGGCTGCAATAGACCCTTGGAGACAAGTCGGCTGGGGGACGATGTATTTACCTCGACGCAATTTGAGTGTACCATCGTCATTAGGAGGCCCTGAAGGCTACAATTAACTATCAGTTCTGCGTCGGATTCGAAAATCTAGACTCACAGGAGACCGACGATAAGGTGCCCGAAGCAGCAATAGACCCTTGGAGACAAGTCGGCTGAAGGACGATGTATTGAATCGCGACGCAATTTGAGTGCTCCATCATCATTAGGATGCCTTGAACGTTACAATTACCTATCAGTTTTGCGTTGGATTCGAAAATCTAGACTCACAGGAGAACGATCATAAGGTGCCCCAGGCAGCATTAGACACTTGGAGACAAGTCGGCTGGAGGACGATGTATTGGATCGCGACGCAATTTCAATGTTCCATCGTAACTAGGTGGTGCTCAACGTATTTAATAAACTATCAGTTTAGCGTCGGATTCGAAAATCTACTCACAGGAGAAGGATCATATGATGCCCGAGACAGCAATATCCCCTTGGATACAAGTCGGCTGGAGGAGGATGTATTGAATCGCGACGCAATTTGAGTGCTCCATCATCATTAGGATGCCTTGAACGTTACAATTAACTATCAGTTTAGTGTCGGATTCGAAAATCTACTCACAGGAGAAGGATCATATGGTGCCCGAGGCAGCAATATCCCCTTGGATACAAGTCGGCTGGAGGCCGATGTATTGAATCTCAACGCAGTTTGAATGTTCCATGGTCATTAGGTGGCTCTGAACGTTACAATTAACTATCAGTTTTGCGTCGGATTCGAAAATCTAGACATACTGGAGACGCACCATAAGGTGTCCGAGGCAGCAATATCCCCTTGGAGACCAGTCCGCTGGAGAACGATGTATTGAATTGCGACGCAATTTGAGTGTTCCATCGTCTTTAGGAGGCCCTGAACGTTACAATTAACTATCAGTTTTGCGTCGGATTCGAAAATCTAGACTCACAGGTGAACGACCATATGGTGTCCGAGGCAGCAATAGAGCCTTGGAGACAAGTCGGCTGGAGGCCGATGTATTGAATCTCAACGCAATTTGAATGTTCCATCGTCATTAGGAGGCTCTGAACGTTACAATTAACAATCAGTTGTGCGTCGGATTCCAAAATCTAGACTTACTGGAGACGGACCATAAGGTGCCCGAGGCAGCAATATCCCCTTGGAGACTAGACCGCTGGCGGACGATGAATCGATCGCGACGCAATTTGAGTGTTCCATCGTCATTAGGAGGCCCTGAACGTTACAATTAACTATCAGTTTTGCGTCGGATTCGAAAATCTACTCTCAGGAGAAGGATCATATGGTGCCCGAGACAGCAATATACCCTTGGAGACAAGTCGGCACAAGGACGATGTATTGAATCTCGACGCAATTTGAGTGTGCCATCGTCATTAGGTGGACTTGAACGTTACAATTAACTATCAGTTTTGCGTCGGATTCGAATATCCAGACTTACTGGAGGCGGACCATAACGTGCCCGAGGCAGCAATAGACCCTTGGAGACAAGTCGGCAGGAGGTCGATGTATTGAATATCGACGCAATTTGAGTGTTCCATCGTCATTAGGAAGCCCTGAACATTACAATTAACAATCAATTTCGCGTCGGATTCGAAAATCTAGACTCACTGGAGACGGACCATAAGTTGACCGTGGCAGCAATATCCCCTTGGGACCAACCCGCTGGTGGACGATGTATTGAATCGCGACGCAATTTGAGTTTTCCTTCGTCATTAGGAGGCCTTGAACGTTACAATTAACTATCAGTTTTGCGTCGGATTCGAAAATCTAGGGTCACTGGAGAACGATCATAAGGTGCCCGAGGCTGCAATAGACCCTTGGAGACAAGTCGGCTGGAGGACGATGTATTTACCTCGACGCAATTTGAGTGTACCATCGTCATTAGGACGCCCTGAAGGCTACAATTAACTATCAGTTCTGCGTCGGATTCGAAAATCTAGATTCACAGGAGAACGACGATAAGGTGCCTGAGGCAGCAATAGACCCTTGGAGACAAGTCGGCTGAAGGACGATGTATTGGATCTCGACGCAATTAGAGTGTTCCATCGTCATTAGGAGGCCCTGAACGTTACAATTAACTATCAGTTTTGCGTGCAATTCGAAAATCTACTCACAGGAGAAGGATCATATGGTGCCCGAGGCAGCAATATCCCCTTGGATACATGTCGGCTGGAGGCCGATGTATTGAATCTCGACGCAATTTCAATGTTCCATGGTCATTAGGTGGCCCTGAACGTTACAATTAACTATCAGTTTTGCGTCGGATTCGAAAATCTAGACATACTGGAGACGCACCATAAGGTGCCCGAGGCAGCAATATCCCCTTGGAGACCAGTCCGCTGGAGAACGATGTATTGAATCGCGCCTCAATTTGAGTGTTCCATCGTCATTAGGAGGCCCTGAACGTTACAATTAACTATCAGTTTTGCGTCGGATTCGAAAATCTAGACTCACAAGTGAACGACCATATGGTGCCCGAGGCAGCAATAGAGCCTTGGAGACAAGTCGGCTGGAGGCTGTGGTATTGAATCTCGACGCAATTTGAATGTTCAATCGCCATTAGGAGGCTCTGAACGTTACAATTAACAATCATTTGTGCGTCGGATTCCAAAATCTAGACTTACTGGAGACGGACCATAAGGTGCCCGAGGCAGCAATATCCCCTTGGAGACTAGTCCGCTGGGGGACGATGTATCGATCGCGACGCAATTTGAGTGCTCCATCGTCATTAGGATGCCCTGATCGTTACAATTAACTATCAGTTTTGCGTCGGGTTCGAAAATCTAGACTCACAGGAGAACGATCATAAGGTGCCCGAGGCAGCAATATACCCTTGGAGACAAGTCGGCTGAAGGACGATGTATTGAATCTCGACGCAATTTGAGTGTGCCATCGTCATTAGGAGGGCCTGAACGTTACAATAAACTATCAGTTATACATCGGATTCGAAAATCTAGACTCACAGGAGAACGACCATACGGTGCCCGGGGCTGCAATAGACCCATGGAGACAAGTCGGCTGGAGGACGTTGTATTGAATCTCGACGCAATTTGAGTGTACCATCGTCATTAGGAGGCCCTGAAAGTTACAATTAACTATCTGTTCTGTGTTGGATTCGATAATCTAGACTCACAGGAGAACGACCATAAGGTGCCCGAGGAAGCAATAGACCCTTGGAGACAAGTCGGCTGAAGGACGATGTGTTGAATCGCGACGCAATTTGAGTGTTCCATCGTCATTAGAAGGCCCTGAACGTTACAATTAACTATCCGTTTAGCGTCGGATTCGAAAATCTACTCACCGCAGAAGGATCATATGGTGCTGAGACAGCAATATCCACTTGGAGACAAGTCGTCTGAAGGACGATGTATTGTATCCCGAAGCGATTTGAGTGTTCCATCGTCATTAGGAGGCTCTGAACGTTACAATTAACAATAAGTTGTGCGTCGGATTCCAAAATCTAGACTTACTGGAGACGGACCATAAGGTGCCCGAGGCAGCAATATCCCCTTGAAGACTAGTCCGCTGGAGAACGATGTATTGAATCGCGACGCAATTTGAGTGTTCCATCGTCTTTAGGAGGCCCTGAACGTTACAATTGACTATCAGTTTTGCGTCGGGTTCGAAAATGTAGACTCACAAGAGAACGATCATGAGGTGCCCGAGGCAGCAATATACCCTTGGAGACAAGTCGGCTTAAGGACGATGTATTGAGTCTCGACGCAATTTGGGTGTGCCATCGTCATTAGGTGGACTTGAACGTAACAATTACCTATCAGTTTTGCGTTGGATTCGAAAATCTAGACTCACAGGAGAACGATCATAAGGTGCCCCAGGCAGCATTAGACACTTGGAGACAAGTCGGCTGGAGGCCGATGTATTGAATCTCGACGCAATTTGAATGTTCCATGGTCATTAGGTGGCCCTGAACGTTACAATTGACTATCAGTTTAGCGTTGGATTCGAAAATCCACTCACAAGAGAAGGATCATATGGTGCCCGAGACAGCAATATCCCCTTGGAGACAAGTCGGCTGAAGGACGATGTATTGAATCTCGACGCAATTTGAGTGTTCCATCGTCATTAGGAAGCCCTGAACATTACAATTAACAATCAGTTTCGCGTCGGATTCGAAAATCTAGACTCACTGGAGACGGACCATAAGTTGACCGTGGCAGCAATATCCCGTTGGAGACCAGTCCGCTGGATGACGATGTATTGAATCGCGACGCAATTTGAGTTTTCCTTCGTTTTTAGGAGGCCTTGAACGTTACAATTAACTATCAGGTTTGCGTCGGATTCGAAAATCTAGAGTCACTGGAGAACGATCATAAGGTGCCCGAGGCTGCAATAGACCCTTGGAGACAAGTCGGCTGGGGGACGATGTATTTACCTCGACGCAATTTGAGTGTACCATCGTCATTAGGAGGCCCTGAAGGCTACAATTAACTATCAGTTCTGCGTCGGATTCGAAAATCTAGACTCACAGGAGACCGACGATAAGGTGCCCGAGGCAGCAAAATCCCCTTGGATACAAGTCGGCTGGAGGACGATGTATTGAATCGCGACGCAATTTGAGTGCTCCATCATCATTAGGATGCCTTGAACGTTACAATTACCTATCAGTTTTGCGTTGGATTCGAAAATCTAGACTCACAGGAGAACGATCATAAGGTGCCCCAGGCAGCATTAGACACTTGGAGACAAGTCGGCTGGAGGACGATGTATTGGAGCGGGACGCAATTTCAATGTTCCATCGTAACTAGGTGGTGCTCAACGTATTTAATAAACTATCAGTTTAGCGTCGGATTCGAAAATCTACTCACAGGAGAAGGATCATATGATGCCCGAGACAGCAATATCCCCTTGGATACAATTCGGCTGGAGGACGATGTATTGAATCGCGACGCAATTTGAGTGCTCCATCATCATTAGGATGCCTTGAACGTTACAATTAACTATCAGTTTAGTGTCGGATTCGAAAATCTACTCACAGGAGAAGGATCATATGGTGCCCGAGGCAGCAATATCCCCTTGGATACAAGTCGGCTGGAGGCTGATGTATTGAATCTCAACGCAATTTGAATGATCCATGGTCATTAGGTGGCCCTGAACGTTACAATTAACTACCAGTTTTGCGTCGGATTCGAAAATCTAGACATACTGGAGACGCACCATAAGGTGCCCGAGGCAGCAATATCCCCTTGGAGACCAGTCCGCTGGAGAACGATGTATTGAATCGCGACTCAATTTGAGTGTTCCATCGTCATTAGGAGGCCCTGAACGTTACAATTAACTATCAGTTTTGCGTCGGGTTCGAAAATCTAGACTCACAGGAGAACGATCATAAGGTGCCCGAGGCAGCAATATACCCTTGGAGACAAGTCGGCTGAAGGACGATGTATTGAATCTCGACGCAATTTGAGTGTTCCATCGTCATTAGAAGGCCCTGAACGTTACAATCAACTATCCGTTTAGCGTCGGATTCGAAAATCTACTCACAGGAGAAGGATCATATGGTGCTGAGACAGCAATATCCCCTTGGATACCAGTCGGCTGGAGGACTATATATAGAATCTCGACGGAATTTGAGTGTTCCATCGTCATTAGGAGGCCCTGAACGTTACAATTAAGAATCAGTTTTGCGTCGGAATCGATGAACTAGACTCACAGCAGAACGACAATAAGGTGCCCGAGAAAGCAATATCCCCTTGGAGACAAGTCGTCTGAAGGACGATGTATTGAATCTCGACGCGACTTGAGTGGTCCATCGTCATTAGGAGCCCCTGTACGTTACAATTAACAATCAGTTTTGCGTCGGATTAGAAAATCTAGACTCACAGGAGGACGACCATAAGGTGCCCGAGGCTGCAATAGACCCTTGGACACAAGTCGGCTGAAGGACGATGTATTGAATCTCGACGAAATTTGAGTGTTCATCGTCATTCGGAGGCCCTGAACGTTACAATTAACTATCAGTTTTGCGTCGGATTCGAAAATCTAGACCTACTGGAGACGGACCATAAGGTGCCCGAGGCAGCAATATCCCCTTGGAGACCAGTCCGCTGGAGGACGATGTATTAAATCGCGACGCAATTTGAGTGCTAAATCGTCATTAGGAGGCCCTGAACGTTACTATTAACAATCAGTTTTGCGTCGGATTAGAAAATCGAGACTCACAGGAGAACGACCACATGGTGCCCGAGGCCGCTATAGACCATTGGAGGCAAGTCGGCTGGAGGCCGATGTATTGAATCTCGACGCAATTTGAATGTTCCATGGTCATTAGGTGGCCCGGAACGTTACTATTAACTATCAGTTTTGCGTCGGGTTCAAAAATCTAGACTCACAGGAGAACGATCATGAGGTGCCCGAGGCAGCAATAGACCATTGGAGACAAGTCGGCTGAAGGACGATGTATTGGATCTCGTCGCAATTTGAGTGTTCATCGTCATTAGGAGGCCCTGAACGTTACAATTACTATCAGTTTTGCGTCGGATTCGAAAATCTAGACTTACTGGAGACGGACCATAAGGTGCCCGAGGCAGCAACATCCCCTTGGAGACCAGTCCAGTGGAGGACAATGTATTGAATCGCGCCGCAATTTTAGTGCTCCATCGTCATTAGGAGGCCCTGAACGTTACAATTACGTATCAGTTTTGCGTCTGATTCGAAAATCTAGACCCACAGGAAAACGATCATAAGGTGCCCGAGGCTGCAATAGACCCTTGGAGACAAGTCGGATGAAGGACGATGTATTGAGTCTCGACGCAATTTGGGTGTGCCATCGTCATTAGGTGGACTTGAACGTAACAATTACCTATCAGTTTTGCGTTGGATTCGAAAATCTAGACTCACAGGAGAACGATCATAAGGTGCCCCAGGCAGCATTAGACACTTGGAGACAAGTCGGCTGGAGGCCGATGTATTGAATCTCGACGCAATTTGAATGTTCCATGGTCATTAGGTGGCCCTGAACGTTACAATTGACTATCAGTTTAGCGTTGGATTCGAAAATCCACTCACAAGAGAAGGATCATATGGTGCCCGAGACAGCAATATCCCCTTGGAGACAAGTCGGCTGAAGGACGATGTATTGAATCTCGACGCAATTTGAGTGTTCCATCGTCATTAGGAAGCCCTGAACATTACAATTAACAATCAGTTTCGCGTCGGATTCGAAAATCTAGACTCACTGGAGACGGACCATAAGTTGACCGTGGCAGCAATATCCCGTTGGAGACCAGTCCGCTGGATGACGATGTATTGAATCGCGACGCAATTTGAGTTTTCCTTCGTTTTTAGGAGGCCTTGAACGTTACAATTAACTATCAGGTTTGCGTCGGATTCGAAAATCTAGAGTCACTGGAGAACGATCATAAGGTGCCCGAGGCTGCAATAGACCCTTGGAGACAAGTCGGCTGGGGGACGATGTATTTACCTCGACGCAATTTGAGTGTACCATCGTCATTAGGAGGCCCTGAAGGCTACAATTAACTATCAGTTCTGCGTCGGATTCGAAAATCTAGACTCACAGGAGACCGACGATAAGGTGCCCGAGGCAGCAAAATCCCCTTGGATACAAGTCGGCTGGAGGACGATGTATTGAATCGCGACGCAATTTGAGTGCTCCATCATCATTAGGATGCCTTGAACGTTACAATTACCTATCAGTTTTGCGTTGGATTCGAAAATCTAGACTCACAGGAGAACGATCATAAGGTGCCCCAGGCAGCATTAGACACTTGGAGACAAGTCGGCTGGAGGACGATGTATTGGAGCGGGACGCAATTTCAATGTTCCATCGTAACTAGGTGGTGCTCAACGTATTTAATAAACTATCAGTTTAGCGTCGGATTCGAAAATCTACTCACAGGAGAAGGATCATATGATGCCCGAGACAGCAATATCCCCTTGGATACAATTCGGCTGGAGGACGATGTATTGAATCGCGACGCAATTTGAGTGCTCCATCATCATTAGGATGCCTTGAACGTTACAATTAACTATCAGTTTAGTGTCGGATTCGAAAATCTACTCACAGGAGAAGGATCATATGGTGCCCGAGGCAGCAATATCCCCTTGGATACAAGTCGGCTGGAGGCTGATGTATTGAATCTCAACGCAATTTGAATGATCCATGGTCATTAGGTGGCCCTGAACGTTACAATTAACTACCAGTTTTGCGTCGGATTCGAAAATCTAGACATACTGGAGACGCACCATAAGGTGCCCGAGGCAGCAATATCCCCTTGGAGACCAGTCCGCTGGAGAACGATGTATTGAATCGCGACTCAATTTGAGTGTTCCATCGTCATTAGGAGGCCCTGAACGTTACAATTAACTATCAGTTTTGCGTCGGGTTCGAAAATCTAGACTCACAGGAGAACGATCATAAGGTGCCCGAGGCAGCAATATACCCTTGGAGACAAGTCGGCTGAAGGACGATGTATTGAATCTCGACGCAATTTGAGTGTTCCATCGTCATTAGAAGGCCCTGAACGTTACAATTAACTATCCGTTTAGCGTCGGATTCGAAAATCTACTCACAGGAGAAGGATCATATGGTGCTGAGACAGCAATATCCCCTTGGATACCAGTCGGCTGGAGGACTATATATAGAATCTCGACGGAATTTGAGTGTTCCATCGTCATTAGGAGGCCCTGAACGTTACAATTAAGAATCAGTTTTGCGTCGGAATCGATGAACTAGACTCACAGCAGAACGACAATAAGGTGCCCGAGAAAGCAATATCCCCTTGGAGACAAGTCGTCTGAAGGACGATGTATTGAATCTCGACGCGACTTGAGTGGTCCATCGTCATTAGGAGCCCCTGTACGTTACAATTAACAATCAGTTTTGCGTCGGATTAGAAAATCTAGACTCACAGGAGGACGACCATAAGGTGCCCGAGGCTGCAATAGACCCTTGGACACAAGTCGGCTGAAGGACGATGTATTGAATCTCGACGAAATTTGAGTGTTCATCGTCATTCGGAGGCCCTGAACGTTACAATTAACTATCAGTTTTGCGTCGGATTCGAAAATCTAGACCTACTGGAGACGGACCATAAGGTGCCCGAGGCAGCAATATCCCCTTGGAGACCAGTCCGCTGGAGGACGATGTATTAAATCGCGACGCAATTTGAGTGCTAAATCGTCATTAGGAGGCCCTGAACGTTACTATTAACAATCAGTTTTGCGTCGGATTAGAAAATCGAGACTCACAGGAGAACGACCACATGGTGCCCGAGGCCGCTATAGACCATTGGAGGCAAGTCGGCTGGAGGCCGATGTATTGAATCTCGACGCAATTTGAATGTTCCATGGTCATTAGGTGGCCCGGAACGTTACTATTAACTATCAGTTTTGCGTCGGGTTCGAAAATCTAGACTCACAGGAGAACGATCATGAGGTGCCCGAGGCAGCAATAGACCATTGGAGACAAGTCGGCTGAAGGACGATGTATTGGATCTCGTCGCAATTTGAGTGTTCATCGTCATTAGGAGGCCCTGAACGTTACAATTACTATCAGTTTTGCGTCGGATTCGAAAATCTAGACTTACTGGAGACGGACCATAAGGTGCCCGAGGCAGCAACATCCCCTTGGAGACCAGTCCAGTGGAGGACAATGTATTGAATCGCGCCGCAATTTTAGTGCTCCATCGTCATTAGGAGGCCCTGAACGTTACAATTACGTATCAGTTTTGCGTCTGATTCGAAAATCTAGACCCACAGGAAAACGATCATAAGGTGCCCGAGGCTGCAATAGACCCTTGGAGACAAGTCGGATGAAGGACGATGTATTGGATCGCGACGCAATTTGAGTGTTCCATCGTCAATAGGAGGCCCTGAACGTTACAATTAACTATCAGTATTGCGTCGGAATCCAAAATCTAGACTTACTGGAGACGGACCATATGGTGCCCGAGGCAGCAATATTCCCTTGGAGACTAGTCCGCTGGAGAAAGATGTATCGAATCGCGACGCAATTTGAGTGCTCCATCGTCATTAGGAGGCCCTGAACGTTACAATTAACTATCAGTTTTGCATCGGGTTCGAAATTCTAGACTCACTGGAGAACGATCATAAGGTGCCCGAGGCAGCAATATACCCTTGGATACAAGTGGGCTAAAGGACGATGTATTGAATCTCGACGCAATTTGAGTGTGCCATCGTCATTAGGAGGACCTGAACGTTACAATTAACTATCAGTTTTGCGTCGGATTCGAATATCTAGACTTACTGGAGGTGCCCGAGGCAGCAATATCCCCTTGGAGTCCAGTCCGCTGGAAGACGATATATTGAATCGCAACGCATTTTGAGAGCTCCATCGTCATTAGGAGGCCCTGAACGTTACAATTAACTATCAGTTTTGCGTTGGATTCGAAAATCTAGACTCACAGGAGAACGATCATAAGGTGCCCCAGGCAGCAATAGACCCTTGGAGACAAGTCGGCTGGAGGAAGATATATTGAATCTCGACGCAATTTGAGTGTTCCATTGTCATTAGGAGGCCCTGAACGTTACAATTAACAATCAGTTTTGCGTCGGATTCGTCAAATTAGACTTACTGGAGACGGACCATAAGGTGCCCGAGGCAGCAATATCCCCTTGGAGACTAGTCCGCTGGAGGACGATGTATCGATCGCGACGCAATTTGAGAGCTCCATCGTCATTAGGATGCCCTGAACGTTACAATTAACTATCAGTTTTGCGTCGGGTTCGAAAATCTAGACTCACAGGAGAACGATCATAAGGTGCCCGAGGCACCAATATACCCTTGGAGACAAGTCGGCTGAAGGACGATGTATTGAATCTCGACGCAATTTGAGTGTGCCATCGTCATTAGGAGGACCTGAACGTTACAATAAACTATCAGTTATGCATCGGATTCAAAAATCTAGACTCACAGGAGAACGACCATACGGTGCCCGGGGCTGCAATAGACCCATGGAGACAAGTCGGCTGGAGGACGTTGTATTGAATCTCGACGCAATTTGAGTGTACCATCGTCATTAGGAGGCCCTGAAAGTTACAATTAACTATCTGTTCTGTGTTGGATTCGAAAATCTAGACTCACAGGAGAACGACCATAAGGTGCCCGAGGAAGCAATAGACCCTTGCAGACAAGTCGGCTGAAGGACGATGTATTGAATCGCGACGCAATTTGAGTGTTCCATCGTCATTAGAAGGCCCTGAATGTTACAATTAACTATCCGTTTAGCGTCGGATTCGAAAATCTACTCACAGCAGAAGGATCATATGGTGCTGAGACAGCAATATCCCGTTGGAGACAAGTCGTCTGAAGGACGATGTATTGAATGTCGACGCGATTTGAGTGTTCCATCGTCATTAGGAGGCCCTGTACGTTACAATTAACAATAAGTTTTGCGTCGGATTAGAAAATCTAGACTCACAGGAGGACGACCATAAGGTGCCCGAGGCTGCAATAGACCCTTGGACACAAGTCGGCTGAATTACGATGTATTGAATCTCGACGAAATTTGAGTGTTCATCGTCATTCGGAGGCCCTGAACGTTACAATTAACTATCAGTTTTGCGTCGGATTCGAAAATCTAGACCTACTGGAGACGGACCATAAGGTGCCCGAGGCAGCAATATCCCCTTGGAGACCAGTCCGCTGGAGGACGATGTATTAAATCGCGACGCAATTTGAGTGCTAAATCGTCATTAGGAGGCCCTGAACGTTACTATTAACAATCAGTTTTGCGTCGGATTAGAAAATCGAGACTCACAGGAGAACGACCACATGGTGCCCGAGGCCGCTATAGACCATTGGAGGCAAGTCGGCTGGAGGCCGATGTATTGAATTTCGACGCAATTTGAATGTTCCATGGTCATTAGGTGGCCCGGAACGTTACTATTAACTATCAGTTTTGCGTCGGGTTCGAAAATCTAGACTCACAGGAGAACGATCATGAGGTGCCCGAGGCAGCAATAGACCATTGGAGACAAGTCGGCTGAAGGACGATGTATTGGATCTCGTCGCAATTTGAGTGTTCATCGTCATTAGGAGGCCCTGAACGTTACAATTACTATCAGTTTTGCGTCGGATTCGAAAATCTAGACTTACTGGAGACGGACCATAAGGTGCCCGAGGCAGCAACATCCCCTTGGAGACCAGTCCAGTGGAGGACAATGTATTGAATCGCGCCGCAATTTTAGTGCTCCATCGTCATTAGGAGGCCCTGAACGTTACAATTACGTATCAGTTTTGCGTCTGATTCGAAAATCTAGACCCACAGGAAAACGATCATAAGGTGCCCGAGGCTGCAATAGACCCTTGGAGACAAGTCGGATGAAGGACGATGTATTGGATCGCGACGCAATTTGAGTGTTCCATCGTCAATAGGAGGCCCTGAACGTTACAATTAACTATCAGTATTGCGTCGGAATCCAAAATCTAGACCTACTGGAGACGGACCATATGGTGCCCGAGGCAGCAATATTCCCTTGGAGACTAGTCCGCTGGAGAAAGATGTATCGAATCGCGACGCAATTTGAGTGCTCCATCGTCATTAGGAGGCCCTGAACGTTACAATTAACTATCAGTTTTGCATCGGGTTCGAAATTCTAGACTCACTGGAGAACGATCATAAGGTGCCCGAGGCAGCAATATACCCTTGGATACAAGTGGGCTAAAGGACGATGTATTGAATCTCGACGCAATTTGAGTGTGCCATCGTCATTAGGAGGACCTGAACGTTACAATTAACTATCAGTTTTGCGTCGGATTCGAATATCTAGACTTACTGGAGGTGCCCGAGGCAGCTATATCCCCTTGGAGTCCAGTCCGCTGGAAGACGATATATTGAATCGCAACGCATTTTGAGAGCTCCATCGTCATTAGGAGGCCCTGAACGTTACAATTAACTATCAGTTTTGCGTTGGATTCGAAAATCTAGACTCACAGGAGAACGATCATAAGGTGCCCCAGGCAGCAATAGACCCTTGGAGACAAGTCGGCTGGAGGAAGATATATTGAATCTCGACGCAATTTGAGTGTTCCATTGTCATTAGGAGGCCCTGAACGTTACAATTAACAATCAGTTTTGCGTCGGATTCGTCAAATTAGACTTACTGGAGACGGACCATAAGGTGCCCGAGGCAGCAATATCCCCTTGGAGACTAGTCCGCTGGAGGACGATGTATCGATCGCGACGCAATTTGAGAGCTCCATCGTCATTAGGATGCCCTGAACGTTACAATTAACTATCAGTTTTGCGTCGGGTTCGAAAATCTAGACTCACAGGAGAACGATCATAAGGTGCCCGAGGCAGCAATATACCCTTGGAGACAAGTCGGCTGAAGGACGATGTATTGAATCTCGACGCAATTTGAGTGTGCCATCGTCATTAGGAGGACCTGAACGTTACAATAAACTATCAGTTATGCATCGGATTCAAAAATCTAGACTCACAGGAGAACGACCATACGGTGCCCGGGGCTGCAATAGACCCATGGAGACAAGTCGGCTGGAGGACGTTGTATTGAATCTCGACGCAATTTGAGTGTACCATCGTCATTAGGAGGCCCTGAAAGTTACAATTAACTATCTGTTCTGTGTTGGATTCGAAAATCTAGACTCACAGGAGAACGACCATAAGGTGCCCGAGGAAGCAATAGACCCTTGCAGACAAGTCGGCTGAAGGACGATGTATTGAATCGCGACGCAATTTGAGTGTTCCATCGTCATTAGAAGGCCCTGAATGTTACAATTAACTATCCGTTTAGCGTCGGATTCGAAAATCTACTCACAGCAGAAGGATCATATGGTGCTGAGACAGCAATATCCCGTCGGAGACAAGTCGTCTGAAGGACGATGTATTGAATCTCGACGCGATTTGAGTGTTCCATCGTCATTAGGAGGCCCTGTACGTTACAATTAACAATAAGTTTTGCGTCGGATTAGAAAATCTAGACTCACAGGAGAACGCCCATAAGGTGCCCGAGGCAGCAATATCCCCTTGGTGACCAGTCCGCTGGAGGACGATGTATTGAATCGCGACGCAATTTGAGTTTTCCTTCGTCATTGGGAGGCACCGAACGTTACAATTAACTATCTGTTCTGTGTTGGATTCGAAAATCTAGACTCACAGGAGAACGACCATAAGGTGCCCGAGGAAGCAATAGACCCTTGGAGACAAGTCGGCTGAAGGACGATGTATTGGATCTCGTCGCAATTTGAGTGTTCATCGTCATTAGGAGGCCCTGAACGCTACAATTAACTATCAGTTTTGCGTCGGATTCGGCAATCTAGACTTACTGGAGACGGACCATAAGGTGCCCGAGGCAGCAATATCCCCTTGGAGACCAGTCCGCTGGAGGACGATGTATTGAATCGCGACGCAATTAGAGTGTTCCATCGGCATTAGGAGGCACCGAACGTTACAATTAACTATCAGTTTTGCGTCGGATTCGAAAATCTAGAGTCACTGGAGAACGATCATAAGGTGCCCGAGGCTGCAATAGACCCTTGGAGACAAGTCGGCTGGAGGACGATGTATTTACCTCGACGCAATTTGAGTGTTCCATCGTCATTAGGAGGCCCTGAACGTTACAATTAACTATCAGTTTTGCGTGCAATTCGAAAATCTACTCACAGGAGAAGGATCATATGATGCCCGAGACTGCAATATCCCCTTGGATACAAGTCGGCTGGAGGACGATGTATTGAATCGCGACGCAATTTGAGTGCTACATCATCATTAGGATGCCTTGAACGTTACAATTACCTATCAGTTTTGCGTTGGATTCGAAAATCTAGACTCACAGGAGAACGATCATAAGGTGCCCCAGGCAGCATTAGACACTTGGAGACAAGTCGGCTGGAGGCCGATGTATTGAATCTCGTCGCAATTTGAATGTTCCATGGTCATTAGGTGGCCCTGAACGTTACAATTAACTATCAGTTTTGCGTTGGATTCGAAAATCTAGACATACTGGAGACGCACCATAAGGTGCCCGAGGCAGCAATATCCCCTTGGAGACAAGTCGGCTGGAGGTCGATGTATTGGATCGCGACGCAATTTGAATGTTCCATCGTAACTAGGTGGTGCTCAACGTATTTAATAAACTATCAGTTTAGCGTCGGATTCGAAAATCTACTCACAGGAGAAGGATCATATGGTGCCCGAGGCAGCAATATCCCCTTGGAGACAAGTCGTCTGAAGGACGATGTATTGAATCTCGACGCGATAAGAGTGTTCCATGGTCATTAGGAGGCCCTGTACGTTACAATTAACAATAAGTTTTGCGTCGGATTAGAAAATCTAGACTCACTGGAGAACGCCCATAAGGTGCCCGAGGCTGCAATAGACCCTTGGACACAAGTCGGCTGAAGGACGATGTATTGAATCTCGACGAAATTTGAGTGTTCATCGTCATTCGGAGGCCTTGAACGTTACAATTAACTATCAGTTTGTGTCGGATTCGAAAATCTAGACTTACTGGAGACGGACCATAAGGTGCCCGAGGCAGCAATATCCCCTTGGAAACCAGTCCGCTGGAGGACGATGTATTGAATCGCGACGCAATTTGAGTTTTCCTTCGTCATTAGGAGGCACCGAACGTTACAATTAACTATCAGTTTTGCGTCGGATTCGAAAATCTAGAGTCACTGGAGAACGATCATAAGGTGCCCGAGGCTGCAATAGACCCTTGGAGACAAGTCGGCTGGAGGACGATGTATTTACCTCGACGCAATTTGAGTGTTCCATCGTCATTAGGAGGCCCTGAGCGTTACAATTAACTATCAGTTTTGCGTGCAATTCGAAAATCTACTCACAGGAGAAGGATCATATGATGCCCGAGACTGCAATATCCCCTTGGATACAAGTCGGCTGGAGGACGATGTATTGAATCGCGACGCAATTTGAGTGCTCCATCATCATTAGGATGCCTTGAACGTTACAATTACCTATCAGTTTTGCGTTGGATTCGAAAATCTAGACTCACAGGAGAACGATCATAAGGTGCCCCAGGCAGCATTAGACACTTGGAGACAAGTCGGCTGGAGGCCGATGTATTGAATCTCGTCGCAATTTGAATGTTCCATGGTCATTAGGTGGCCCTGAACGTTACAATTAACTATCAGTTTTGCGTCGGATTCGAAAATCTAGACATACTGGAGACGCACCACAAGGTGCCCGAGGCAGCAATATCCCCTTGGAGACAAGTCGGCTACAGGACGATGTATTGGATCGCGACGCAATTTGAATGTTCCATCGTAACTAGGTGGTGCACAACGTATTTATTAAACTATCAGTTTAGCGTCGGATTCGAAAATCTACTCACAGGAGAAGGATCATATGATGCCCGAGACAGCAATATCCCCTTGGATACAAGTCGGCTGGAGGACGATGTATTGAATCGCGACGCAATTTGAGTGCTCCATCATCATTAGGATGCCTTGAACGTTACAATTAACTATCAGTTTAGCGTCGGATTCGAAAATCTACTCACAGGAGAAGGATCATATGGTGCCCGCGGCAGCAATATCCCCTTGGATACAAGTCGGCTGGAGGCCGATGTATTGAATCTCAACGCAATTTGAATGTTCCATGGTCATTAGGTGGCCCTGAACGTTACAATTAACTATCAGTTTTGCGTCGGATTCGAAAATGTAGACTCACAGGTGAACGACCATATGCTGCCCGAGGCAGCAATAGACCCTTGGAGACAAGTCGGCTGGAGGCTGTGGTATTGAATCTCGATGCAATTTAAATGTTCCATCGTCATTAGGAGGCTCTGAACGTTACAATTAACAATCAGTTGTGCATCGGATTCCCAAATTTAGACTTACTGGAGACGGACCATAAGGTGCCCGAGGCAGCAATATCCCCTTGGAGACAAGTCGGCTGGAGGCCGATGTATTGAATATCGACGCAATTTGACTGTTCCATCGTCATTAGGAAGCCCTGAACATTACAATTAGCAATCAGTTTTGCGTCGGATTCGAAAATCTACTCTCAGGAGAAGGATCATATGGTGCCCGAGGCAGCAATATCCCCTTGGAGACAAGTCGTCTGAAGGACGATGTATTGAATCTCGACGCGATAAGAGTGTTCCATGGTCATTAGGAGGCCCTGTACGTTACAGTTAACAATAAGTTTTGCGTCGGATTAGAAAATCTAGACTCACTGGAGAACGCCCATAAGGTGCCCGAGGCTGCAATAGACCCTTGGACACAAGTCGGCTGAAGGACGATGTATTGAATCTCGACGAAATTTGAGTGTTCATCGTCATTCGGAGGCCTTGAACGTTACAATTAACTATCAATTTTGTGTCGGATTCGAAAATCTAGACTTACTGGAGACGGACCATAAGGTGCCCGAGGCAGCAATATCCCCTTGGAGACCAGTCCGCTGGAGGACGATGTATTGAATCGCGACGCAATTTGAGTGCTAAATCGTCATTAGGAAGCCCTGAACGTTACAATTAACAATCAGTTTTGAGTCGGATTAGAAAATCTAGACTCACAGGGGAACGACCACATGGTGCCCGAGGCAGCTATAGACCCTTGGAGGCAAGTCGGCTGGAGGCCGATGTATTGAATCTCGAAGCAATTTCAATGTTCCAGGGTCATTAGGTGGCCCTGAACGTTACTATTAACTATCAGTTTTGCGTCGGGTTCGAAAATCTAGACTCACAAGAGAACGATCATGAGGTAACCGAGGAAGCAATAGACCTTTGGAGACAAGTCGGCTGAAGGACGATGTATTGGATCTCGTCGCAATTTGAGTTTTCCTTCGTCATTAGGAGGCACCGAACGTTACAATTAACTATCTGTTCTGTGTTGGATTCGAAAATCTAGACTCACAGGAGAACGATCATAAGGTGCCCCAGGCAGCAATAGACCCTTGGAGACAAGTCGGCTGGAGGAAGATATATTGAATCTCGACGCAATTTGAGTGTTCCATTGTCATTAGGAGGCCCTGAACGTTACAATTAACAATCAGTTTTGCGTCGGATTCGTCAAATTAGACTTACTGGAGACGGACCATAAGGTGCCCGAGGCAGCAATATCCCCTTGGAGACTAGTCCGCTGGAGGACGATGTATCGATCGCGACGCAATTTGAGAGCTCCATCGTCATTAGGATGCCCTGAACGTTACAATTAACTATCAGTTTTGCGTCGGGTTCGAAAATCTAGACTCACAGGAGAACGATCATAAGGTGCCCGAGGCAGCAATATACCCTTGGAGACAAGTCGGCTGAAGGACGATGTATTGAATCTCGACGCAATTTGAGTGTGCCATCGTCATTAGGAGGACCTGAACGTTACAATAAACTATCAGTTATGCATCGGATTCAAAAATCTAGACTCACAGGAGAACGACCATACGGTGCCCGGGGCTGCAATAGACCCATGGAGACAAGTCGGCTGGAGGACGTTGTATTGAATCTCGACGCAATTTGAGTGTACCATCGTCATTAGGAGGCCCTGAAAGTTACAATTAACTATCTGTTCTGTGTTGGATTCGAAAATCTAGACTCACAGGAGAACGACCATAAGGTGCCCGAGGAAGCAATAGACCCTTGCAGACAAGTCGGCTGAAGGACGATGTATTGAATCGCGACGCAATTTGAGTGTTCCATCGTCATTAGAAGGCCCTGAATGTTACAATTAACTATCCGTTTAGCGTCGGATTCGAAAATCTACTCACAGCAGAAGGATCATATGGTGCTGAGACAGCAATATCCCGTCGGAGACAAGTCGTCTGAAGGACGATGTATTGAATCTCGACGCGATTTGAGTGTTCCATCGTCATTAGGAGGCCCTGTACGTTACAATTAACAATAAGTTTTGCGTCGGATTAGAAAATCTAGACTCACAGGAGAACGCCCATAAGGTGCCCGAGGCAGCAATATCCCCTTGGTGACCAGTCCGCTGGAGGACGATGTATTGAATCGCGACGCAATTTGAGTTTTCCTTCGTCATTGGGAGGCACCGAACGTTACAATTAACTATCTGTTCTGTGTTGGATTCGAAAATCTAGACTCACAGGAGAACGACCATAAGGTGCCCGAGGAAGCAATAGACCCTTGGAGACAAGTCGGCTGAAGGACGATGTATTGGATCTCGTCGCAATTTGAGTGTTCATCGTCATTAGGAGGCCCTGAACGCTACAATTAACTATCAGTTTTGCGTCGGATTCGGCAATCTAGACTTACTGGAGACGGACCATAAGGTGCCCGAGGCAGCAATATCCCCTTGGAGACCAGTCCGCTGGAGGACGATGTATTGAATCGCGACGCAATTAGAGTGTTCCATCGGCATTAGGAGGCACCGAACGTTACAATTAACTATCAGTTTTGCGTCGGATTCGAAAATCTAGAGTCACTGGAGAACGATCATAAGGTGCCCGTGCTGCAATAGACCCTTGGAGACAAGTCGGCTGGAGGACGATGTATTTACCTCGACGCAATTTGAGTGTTCCATCGTCATTAGGAGGCCCTGAACGTTACAATTAACTATCAGTTTTGCGTGCAATTCGAAAATCTACTCACAGGAGAAGGATCATATGATGCCCGAGACTGCAATATCCCCTTGGATACAAGTCGGCTGGAGGACGATGTATTGAATCGCGACGCAATTTGAGTGCTCCATCATCATTAGGATGCCTTGAACGTTACAATTACCTATCAGTTTTGCGTTGGATTCGAAAATCTAGACTCACAGGAGAACGATCATAAGGTGCCCCAGGCAGCATTAGACACTTGGAGACAAGTCGGCTGGAGGCCGATGTATTGAATCTCGTCGCAATTTGAATGTTCCATGGTCATTAGGTGGCCCTGAACGTTACAATTAACTATCAGTTTTGCGTTGGATTCGAAAATCTAGACATACTGGAGACGCACCATAAGGTGCCCGAGGCAGCAATATCCCCTTGGAGACAAGTCGGCTGGAGGTCGATGTATTGGATCGCGACGCAATTTGAATGTTCCATCGTAACTAGGTGGTGCTCAACGTATTTAATAAACTATCAGTTTAGCGTCGGATTCGAAAATCTACTCACAGGAGAAGGATCATATGGTGCCCGAGGCAGCAATATCCCCTTGGAGACAAGTCGTCTGAAGGACGATGTATTGAATCTCGACGCGATAAGAGTGTTCCATGGTCATTAGGAGGCCCTGTACGTTACAATTAACAATAAGTTTTGCGTCGGATTAGAAAATCTAGACTCACTGGAGAACGCCCATAAGGTGCCCGAGGCTGCAATAGACCCTTGGAAAAAAGTCGGCTGAAGGACGATGTATTGAATCTCGACGAAATTTGAGTGTTCATCGTCATTCGGAGGCCTTGAACGTTACAATTAACTATCAGTTTGTGTCGGATTCGAAAATCTAGACTTACTGGAGACGGACCATAAGGTGCCCGAGGCAGCAATATCCCCTTGGAAACCAGTCCGCTGGAGAACGATGTATTGAATCGCGACGCAATTTGAGTGCTAAATCGTCATTAGGAAGCCCTGAACGTTACAATTAACAATCAGTTTTGAGTCGGATTAGAAAATCTAGACTCACAGGGGAACGACCACATGGTGCCCGAGGCAGCTATAAACCCTTGGAGGCAAGTCGGCTGGAGGCCGATGTATTGAATCTCGAAGCAATTTCAATGTTCCAGGGTCATTAGGTGGCCCTGAACGTTACTATTAACTATCAGTTTTGCGTCGGGTTCGAAAATCTAGACTCACAAGAGAACGATCATGAGGTAACCGAGGAAGCAATAGACCTTTGGAGACAAGTCGGCTGAAGGACGATGTATTGGATCTCGTCGCAATTTGAGTTTTCCTTCGTCATTAGGAGGCACCGAACGTTACAATTAACTATCTGTTCTGTGTTGGATTCGAAAATCTAGACTCACAGGAGAACGACCATAGGGTGCCCGAGGAAGCAATAGACCCTTGGAGACAAGTCGGCTGAAGGACGATGTATTGGATCTCGTCGCAATTTGAGTGTTCATCGTCATTAGGAGGCCCTGAACGTTACAATTAACTATCAGTTTTGCGTCGGATTCGACAATCTAGACTTACTGGAGACGGACCATAAGGTGCCCGAGGCAGCAATATCCCCTTGGAAACCAGTCCGCTGGAGGACGATGTATTGAATCGCGACGCAATTTGAGTTTTCCTTCGTCATTAGGAGGCACCGAACGTTACAATTAACTATCAGTTTTGCGTCGGATTCGAAAATCTAGAGTCACTGGAGAACGATCATAAGGTGCCCGAGGCTGCAATAGACCCTTGGAGACAAGTCGGCTGGAGGACGATGTATTTACCTCGACGCAATTTGAGTGTTCCATCGTCATTAGGAGGCCCTGAGCGTTACAATTAACTATCAGTTTTGCGTGCAATTCGAAAATCTACTCACAGGAGAAGGATCATATGATGCCCGAGACTGCAATATCCCCTTGGATACAAGTCGGCTGGAGGACGATGTATTGAATCGCGACGCAATTTGAGTGCTCCATCATCATTAGGATGCCTTGAACGTTACAATTACCTATCAGTTTTGCGTTGGATTCGAAAATCTAGACTCACAGGAGAACGATCATAAGGTGCCCCAGGCAGCATTAGACACTTGGAGACAAGTCGGCTGGAGGCCGATGTATTGAATCTCGTCGCAATTTGAATGTTCCATGGTCATTAGGTGGCCCTGAACGTTACAATTAACTATCAGTTTTGCGTCGGATTCGAAAATCTAGACATACTGGAGACGCACCACAAGGTGCCCGAGGCAGCAATATCCCCTTGGAGACAAGTCGGCTACAGGACGATGTATTGGATCGCGACGCAATTTGAATGTTCCATCGTAACTAGGTGGTGCACAACGTATTTATTAAACTATCAGTTTAGCGTCGGATTCGAAAATCTACTCACAGGAGAAGGATCATATGATGCCCGAGACAGCAATATCCCCTTGGATACAAGTCGGCTGGAGGACGATGTATTGAATCGCGACGCAATTTGAGTGCTCCATCATCATTAGGATGCCTTGAACGTTACAATTAACTATCAGTTTAGCGTCGGATTCGAAAATCTACTCACAGGAGAAGGATCATATGGTGCCCGCGGCAGCAATATCCCCTTGGATACAAGTCGGCTGGAGGCCGATGTATTGAATCTCAACGCAATTTGAATGTTCCATGGTCATTAGGTGGCCCTGAACGTTACAATTAACTATCAGTTTTGCGTCGGATTCGAAAATCTAGACTCACAGATGAACGACCATATGCTGCCCGAGGCAGCAATAGACCCTTGGAGACAAGTCGGCTGGAGGCTGTGGTATTGAATCTCGATGCAATTTAAATGTTCCATCGTCATTAGGAGGCTCTGAACGTTACAATTAACAATCAGTTGTGCATCGGATTCCCAAATTTAGACTTACTGGAGACGGACCATAAGGTGCCCGAGGCAGCAATATCCCCTTGGAGACAAGTCGGCTGGAGGCCGATGTATTGAATATCGACGCAATTTGACTGTTCCATCGTCATTAGGAAGCCCTGAACATTACAATTAGCAATCAGTTTTGCGTCGGATTCGAAAATCTACTCTCAGGAGAAGGATCATATGGTGCCCGAGGCAGCAATATCCCCTTGGAGACAAGTCGTCTGAAGGACGATGTATTGAATCTCGACGCGATAAGAGTGTTCCATGGTCATTAGGAGGCCCTGTACGTTACAGTTAACAATAAGTTTTGCGTCGGATTAGAAAATCTAGACTCACTGGAGAACGCCCATAAGGTGCCCGAGGCTGCAATAGACCCTTGGACACAAGTCGGCTGAAGGACGATGTATTGAATCTCGACGAAATTTGAGTGTTCATCGTCATTCGGAGGCCTTGAACGTTACAATTAACTATCAGTTTTGTGTCGGATTCGAAAATCTAGACTTACTGGAGACGGACCATAAGGTGCCCGAGGCAGCAATATCCCCTTGGAGACCAGTCCGCTGGAGGACGATGTATTGAATCGCGACGCAATTTGAGTGCTAAATCGTCATTAGGAAGCCCTGAACGTTACAATTAACAATCAGTTTTGAGTCGGATTAGAAAATCTAGACTCACAGGGGAACGACCACATGGTGCCCGAGGCAGCTATAGACCCTTGGAGGCAAGTCGGCTGGAGGCCGATGTATTGAATCTCGAAGCAATTTCAATGTTCCAGGGTCATTAGGTGGCCCTGAACGTTACTATTAACTATCAGTTTTGCGTCGGGTTCGAAAATCTAGACTCACAAGAGAACGATCATGAGGTAACCGAGGAAGCAATAGACCTTTGGAGACAAGTCGGCTGAAGGACGATGTATTGGATCTCGTCGCAATTTGAGTTTTCCTTCGTCATTAGGAGGCACCGAACGTTACAATTAACTATCTGTTCTGTGTTGGATTCGAAAATCTAGACTCACAGGAGAACGACCATAGGGTGCCCGAGGAAGCAATAGACCCTTGGAGACAAGTCGGCTGAAGGACGATGAATTGAATCTCGTCGCAATTTGAGTGTTCATCGTCATTAGGAGGCCCTGAACGTTACAATTAACTATCAGTTTTGCGTCGGATTCGACAATCTAGACTTACTGGAGACGGACGATAAGGTGCCCGAGGCAGCAATATCCCCTTGGAAACCAGTCCGCTGGAGGACGATGTATTGAATCGCGACGCAATTTGAGTTTTCCTTCGTCATTAGGAGGCACCGAACGTTACAATTAACTATCAGTTTTGCGTCGGATTCGAAAATCTAGAGTCACTGGAGAACGATCATAAGGTGCCCGAGGCTGCAATAGACCCTTGGAGACAAGTCGGCTGGAGGACGATGTATTTACCTCGACGAAATTTGAGTGTTCCATCGTCATTAGGAGGCCCTGAACGTTACAATTAACTATCAGTTTTGCGTGCAATTCGAAAATCTACTCACAGGAGAAGGATCATATGATGCCCGAGACTGCAATATCCCCTTGGATACAAGTCGGCTGGAGGACGATGTATTGAATCGCGACGCAATTTGTGTGCTCCATCATCATTAGGATGCCTTGAACGTTACAATTACCTATCAGTTTTGCGTTGGATTCGAAAATCTAGACTCACAGGAGAACGATCATAAGGTGCCCCAGGCAGCATTAGACACTTGGAGACAAGTCGGCTGGAGGCCGATGTATTGAATCTCGTCGCAATTTGAATGTTCCATGGTCATTAGGTGGCCCTGAACGTTACAATTAACTATCAGTTTTGCGTCGGATTCGAAAATCTAGACATACTGGAGACGCACCATAAGGTGCCCGAGGCAGCAATATCCCCTTGGAGACAAGTCGGCTACAGGACGATGTATTGGATCGCGACGCAATTTGAATGGTCCATCGTAACTAGGTGGTGCTCAACGTATTTATTAAACTATCAGTTTAGCGTCGGATTCGAAAATCTACTCACAGGAGAAGGATCATATGGTGCCCGAGGCAGCAATATCCCCTTGGATACAAGTCGGCTGGAGGCCGATGTATTGAAACTCGACGCAATTTGAATGTTCCATGGTCATTAGGTGGCCCTGAACGTTACAATTAACAATCAGTTTTGCGTCGGAATCGAAAATCTAGACTCACAGGAGAACGACAATAAGGTGCCCGAGGAAGCAATATACCCTTGGAGACAAGTCGGCTGAAGGACGATGTATTGAATCTCGACGCAATTTGAGTGTGCCATCGTCATTAGGTGGACTTGAACGTTACAATTAACTATCAGTTTTGCGTCGGATTCGAGTATCTAGACTTACTGGAGGCGGACCATAAGGTCCCCGAGGCAGCAATATTCCCTTGGAGACAAGTCGGCTGGAGGCCGATGTATTGAATCTCGACGCAATTTGAGTGTTCCATCGTCATTAGGAAGCCCTGAACATTACAATTAACAATCAGTTTCGCGTCGGATTCGAAAATCTAGACTCACTGGAGACGGACCATAAGTTGACCGTGGCAGCAATATCCCCTTGGAGACTAGTCCGCTGGAGGACGATGTATTGAATCGCGACGCAATTTGAGTTTTCCTTCGTCATTAGGAGGCCTTGAACGTTACAATTAACTATCAGTTTTGCGTCGGATTCGAAAATCTAGAGTCACTGGAGAACGATCATAAGGTGCCCGAGGCTGCAATAGACCCTTGGAGACAAGTCGGCTGGAGGACGATGTATTTACCTCGACGCAATTTGAGTGTACCATCGTCATTAGGAGGCCCTGAAGGCTACAATTAACTATCAGTTCTGCGTCGGATTCGAAAATATAGACTCACAGGTGATCGACGATAAGGTGCCCGAAGCAGCAATAGACCCTTGGAGACAAGTCGGCTGAAGGACGATGTATTGACTCTCGACGCAATTAGAGTGTTCCATCGTCATTAGGACGCCCTGAACGTTACAATTAACTATCAGTTTTGCGTGCAATTCGAAAATCTACTCACAGGAGAAGGATCATATGATGCCCGAGACAGCAATATCCCCTTGGATACAAGTCGGCTGGAGGCCGATGTATTGAATCTCAACGCAATTTGAATGTTCCATGGTCATTAGGTGGCCCTGAACGTTACAATTAACTATCAGTTTTGCGTCGGATTCGAAAATCTAGACTCACAGATGAACAACCATATGGTGCCCGAGGCAGCAATAGACCCTTGGAGACAAGTCGGCTGGAGGCTGTGGTATTGAATCTCGACGCAATTTGAATGTTCCATCGTCATTAGGAGGCTCTGAACGTTACAATTAACAATCAGTTGTGCGTCGGATTCCAAAATCGAGACTTACTGGAGACGGACCATAAGGTGCCCGAGGCAGCAATATCCCCTTGGAGACAAGTCGGCTGGAGGCCGATGTATTGAATATCGACGCAATTTGAGTGTTCCATCGTCATTAGGAAGCCCTGAACATTACAATTAGCAATCAGTTTTGCGTCGGATTCGAAAATCTACTCTCAGGAGAAGGATCATATGGTGCCCGAGACAGCAATATACCCTTGGAGACAAGTCGGCTGAAGGACGATGTATTGAGTCTCGACGCAATTTGAGTGTGCTATCGTCATTCGGTGGACTTGAACGTTACAATTAACTATCAGTTTTGCGTCGGATTCGAATATCTAGACTTACTGGAGGCGGACCATAAGGTGCCCGAGGCAGCAATATCCCCTTGGAGACAAGTCGGCTGGAGGCCGATGTATTGAATATCGACGCAATTTGAGTGTTCCATCGTCATTAGGAAGCCCTGAACATTACAATTAGCAATCAGTTTCGCGTCGGATTCGAAAATCTAGACTCACTGGAGACGGACCATAAGTTGACCGAGGCAGTAATATCCCCTTGCAGACCAGTCCGCTGGAGGACGATGTATTGAATCGCGATGCAATTTGAGTTTTCCTTCGTTATTAGGAGGCACCGAACGTTACAATTAACTATCAGTTTTGCGTCGGATTCGAAAATCTAGAGTCACTGGAGAACGATCATAAGGTGCCCGAGGCTGCAATAGACCCTTGGAGACAAGTCGGCTGGAGGACGATGTATTTACCTCGACGCAATTTGAGTGTACCATCGTCATTAGGAGGCCCTGAAGGCTACAATTAACTATCAGTTCTGCGCCGGATTCGAAAATCTAGACTCACAGGAGACCGACGATAAGATGCCCGAGGCAGCAATAGACCCTTGGAGACAAGTCGGCTGAAGGACGATGTATTGAATCTCGACGTAATTAGAGTGTTCCATCGTCATTAGGAGGCCCTGAACGTTACAATTAACTATCAGTTTTGCGTGCAATTCGAAAATCTACTCACAGGAGAAGGATCATATGATGCCCGAGACTGCAATATCCCCTTGGATACAAGTCGGCTGGAGGACGATGTATTGAATCGCGACGCAATTTGAGTGCTCCATCATCATTAGGATGCCTTGAACGTTACAATTACCTATCAGTTTAGCGTTGGATTCGAAAATCTAGACATACTGGAGACGCACCATAAGGTGCCCGAGGCAGCAATATCCCCTTGGAGACCAGTCCGCTGGAGAACGATGTATTGAATTGCGACGCAATTTGAGTGTTCCATCGTAACTAGGTGGTGCTCAACGTATTTAATAAACTATCAGTTCAGCGTCGGATTCGAAAATCTACTCACAGGAGAAGGATCATATGGTGCCCGAGGCAGCAATATCCCCTTGGATACAAGTCGGCTGGAGGCCGATGTATTGAATCTCGACGTAATTGGAATGTTCCATGGTCATTAGGTGGCCCTGAACGTACAATTAACTATCAGTTTTGCGTCGGATTCGAAAATCTAGACATACTGGAGACGCACCATAAGGTGCCCGAGGCAGCAATATCCCCTTGGAGACCAGTCCGCTGGAGAACGATGTATTGAATTGCGACGCAATTTGAGTGTTCCATCGTCTTTAGGAGGCCCTGAACGTTAGAATTAACTATCAGTTTTGCGTCGGATTCGAAAATCTAGACTCACAGGTGAACGACCATATGGTGCCCGAGGCAGCAATAGACCCTTGGAGACAAGTCGGCTGGAGGCCGATGTATTGAATCTCGACGCAATTTGAATGTTCCATCGTCATTAGGAGGCTCTGAACGTTACAATTAACAATCAGTTGTGCGTCAGATTCCAATTTCTAGACTTACTGGAGACGGACCATAAGGTGCCCGAGGCAGCAATATCCCCTTGGAGACTAGTCCGCTGGAGGACGATGTAACGATCGCGACGCAATTTGAGTGCTCCATCGTCATTAGGACGTCCTGAACGTTACAATTAACAATCAGTTTTGCGTCGGAATCGAAAATCTAGACTCACAGGAGAACGACAATAAGGTGCCCGAGGAAGCATTAGACCCTTGGAGACAAGTCGGCTGGAGGACGATGAATTTACTTCGACGCAATTTGAGTGTACCATCGTCATTAGGAGGCCCTGAAGGCTACAATTAACTATCAGTTCTGCGTCGGATTCGAAAATCTTAACTCACAGGAGACCGACGATAAGGTGCCCGAAGCAGCAATAGACCCTTGGAGACAAGTCGGCTGAAGGACGATGTATTGAATCTCGACGCAATTAGAGTGTTCCATCGTCATTAGGAGGCCCTGAACGTTACAATTAACTATCAGTTTTGCGTGCAATTCGAAAATCTACTCACAGGAGAAGGATCATATGATGCCCGAGACAGCAATATCCCCTTGGATACAAGTCGGCTGGAGGACGATGTATTGAATCGCGACGCAATTTGAGTGCTCCATCATCATTAGGATGCCTTGAACGTTACAATTAACTATCAGTTTAGTGTCGGATTCGAAAATCTACTCACAGGAGAAGGATCATATGGTGCCCGCGGCAGCAATATCCCATTGGATACAAGTCGGCTGGAGGCCGATGTATTGAATCTCAACGCAATTTGAATGTTCCATGGTCATTAGGTGGCCCTGAACGTTACAATTATCTATCAGTTTTGCGTCGGATTCGAAAATCTAGACATACTGGAGACGCACCATAAGGTGCCCGAGGCAGCAATATCCCCTTGGAGACCAGTCCGCTGGAGAACGATGTATTGAATCGCGACTCAATTTGAGTGTTCCATCGTCATTAGGAGGCCCTGAACGTGACAATTAACTATCAGTTTTGCGTCGGGTTCGAAAATCTAGACTCACAGGAGAACGATCATAAGGTGCCCGAGGCAGCAATATACCCTTGGAGACAAGTCGGCTGAAGGACGATGTATTGAATCTCGAAGCAATTTGAGTGTTCCATCGTCATTAGAAGGCCCTGAACGTTACAATTAACTATCCGTTTAGCGTCGGATTCGAAAATCTACTCACAGGAGAAGGATCATATGGTGCTGAGGCAGCAAAATCCCCTTGGATACTAGTCGGCTGGAGGACTATATATAGAATCTCGACGGAATTTGAGTGTTCCATCGTCATTAGGAGGCCCTGAACGTTACAATTAAGAATCAGTTTTGAATCGGAATCGATGAACTAGAGTCACAGCAGAACGACAATAAGGTGCCCGAGAAAGCAATATCCCCTTGGAGACAAGTCGTCTGAATGACGATGTATTGAATCTCGACGCGACTTGAGTGGTCCATCGTCATTAGGAGGCCCTGTACGTTACAATTAACAATAAGTTTTGCGTCGGATTAGAAAATCTAGACTCACGGGAGGACGACCATAAGGTGCCCGAGGCTGCAATAGACCCTTGGACACAAGTCGGCTGAAGGACGATGTATTGAATCTCGACGAAATTAGAGTGTTCATCGTCATTCGGAGGCCCTGAACGTTACAATTAACTATCAGTTTTGCGTCGGATTCGAAAATCTAGACCTACTGGAGACGGACCATAAGGTGCCCGAGGCAGCAATATCTCCTTGGAGACCAGTCCGCTGGAGGACGATGTATTGAATCGCGACGCAATTTGAGTGCTAAATCGTCATTAGGAGGCCCTGAACGTTACAATTAACAATCAGTTTTGCGTCGGATTAGAAAATCGAGACTCTCAGGAGAACGCCCACATGGTGCCCGAGGCCGCTATAGACCATTGGAGGCAAGTCGGCTGGAGGCCGATGTATTGAATCTCGACGCAATTTGAATGTTCCATGGTCATTAGGTGGCCCTGAACGTTAGTATTAACTATCAGTTTTGCGTCGGGTTCGAAAATCTAGACTCACAGGAGAACGATCATGAGGTGCCCGAGGCAGCAATAGACCTTTGGAGACAAGTCGGCTGAAGGACGATGTATTGGATCTCGTCGCAATTTGAGTGTTCATCGTTATTAGGAGGCCCTGAACGTTACAATTAACAATCAGTTGTGCGTCAGATTCCATATTATAGACTTACTGGAGACGGACCATAAGGTGCCCGAGGCAGCAATATCCCCTTGGAGACTAGTCCGCTGGAGGACGATGTATCGATCGCGACGCAATTTGAGTGCTCCATCGTCACTAGGAGGCCCTGAACGTTAGAATTAACAATCAGTTTTGCGTCGGATTAGAAAATCTAGACTCACAGGAGAACGACCATATGGTTCCCGAGGCAGCAATGGACCCTCGGAGACAAGTCGGCTGGAGGCCGATGTATTGAAACTCGACGCAATTTGAATGTTCCATGGTCATTAGGTGGCCCTGAACGTTACAATTGACTGTCAGTTTAGCGTTGGATTCGAAAATCCACTCACAGGAGAAGGATCATATGGTGCCCGAGACAGCAATATCCCCTTGGATATAAGTCGGCTGGAGGACGATATATTTAATCTCGACGCAATTTGAGTATTCCATCGTCATTAGGAGGCCCTGAACGTTACAATAAACTATCATTTTTGGGTCGGATTCGAAAATCTAGACTCACAGGAGAACGACCATAAGGTGCCCGAGGCTGCAATAGACCCTTGGATATAAGTCGGCTGGAGGACGATATATTGAATCTCGACGCAATTTGAGTGTTCCATCGTCATTAGGACGTCCTGAACGTTACAATTAACAATCAGTTTTGCGTCGGAATCGAAAATCTAGACTCACAGGAGAACGACAATAAGGTGCCCGAGGAAGCATTAGACCCTTGGAGACAAGTCGGCTGGAGGACGATGTATTTACTTCGACGCAATTGAGTATTCCATCGTCATTAGGAGGCCCTGAACGTTACAATTAACTATCAGTTTTGCGTGCAATTCGAAAATCTACTCACAGGAGAAGGATCATATGATGCCCGAGACAGCAATATCCCCTTGGATACAAGTCGGCTGGAGGACGATGTATTGAATCGCGACGCAATTTGAGTGCTCCATCATCATTAGGATGCCTTGAACGTTACAATTAACTATCAGTTTAGTGTCGGATTCGAAAATCTACTCACAGGAGAAGGATCATATGGTGCCCGCGGCAGCAATATCCCATTGGATACAAGTCGGCTGGAGGCCGATGTATTGAATCTCAACGCAATTTGAATGTTCCATGGTCATTAGGTGGCCCTGAACGTTACAATTAACTATCAGTTTTGCGTCGGATTCGAAAATCTACACATACTGGAGACGCACCATAAGGTGCCCGAGGCAGCAATATCCCCTTGGAGACCAGTCCGCTGGAGAACGATGTATTTAATCGCGACTCAATTTGAGTGTTCCATCGTCATTAGGAGGCCCTGAACGTTACAATTAACTATCAGTTTGGCGTCGGGTTCGAAAATCTTGACTCACAGGAGAACGATCATAAGGTGCCCGAGACAGCAAATACCCTTGGAGACAAGTCGGCTGAAGGACGATGTATTGAATCTCGACGCAATTTGAGTGTTCCATCGTCATTAGAAGGCCCTGAACGTTACAATTAACTATCCGTTTAGCGTCGGATGCGAAAATCTACTCACAGGAGAACGATCATATGGTGCTGAGACAGCAAAATCCCCTTGGATACCAGTCGGCTGGAGGACTATATATAGATTCTCGACGGAATTTGAGTGTTCCATCGTCATTAGGAGGCCCTGAACGTTACAATTAAGAATCAGTTTTGCGTCGGAATCGATGAACTAGAGTCACAGCAGAACGACAATAAGGTGCACGAGAAAGCATTATCTCCTTGGAGACCAGTCGGCTGGATGCCGATGTATTGAATCTCGACGCAATTTGAATGTTCCATGGTCATTAGGTGGCCCTGAACGTTACTATTAACTATCAGTTTTGCGTCGGGTTCGAAAATCTAGACTCACAGGAGAACGATCATGAGGTGCCCGAGGCAGCAATAGACCTTTGGAGACAAGTCGGCTGAAGGACGATGTATTGGATCTCGTCGCAATTTGAGTGTTCATCGTCATTAGGAGGCCCTGAACGTTACAATTAACTATCAGTTTTGCGTCGGATTCGACAATCTAGACTTACTGGAGACGGACCATAAGGTACCCGAGGCAGCAATATCCCCTTGGAGACCAGTCCGCTGGAGGACGATGTATAGAATCGCGACGCAATTTGAGTGCTAAATCGTCATTAGGAGGCCCTGAACGTTACAATTAACTATCAGTTTTGCGTCGGATTCGAAAATCTAGACTTACTGGAGACGGACCATAAGGTGCCCGAGGCAGCAACATCCCCTTGGAGACCAGTCCAGTGGAGGATAATGTATTGAATCGCGCCGCAATTTGAGCGCTCCATCGTCATTAGGAGGCCCTGAACGTTACAATTACGTATCAGTTTTGCGTCTGATTCGAAAATCTAGACCCACAGGAGAACGATCATAAGGTGCCTGAGGCTGCAATAGACCCTTGGAGACAAGTCGGATGAAGGACGATGTATTGGATCGCGACGCAATTTGAGTGTTCCATCGTCAATAGGAGGCCCTGAACGTTACAATTAACTATCAGTATTGCGTCGGAATCCAAAATCTAGATTTACTGGAGAACGATCATAAGGTGCCCGTGGCAGCAATATACCCTTGGATACAAGTCGGCTGAAGGACGATGTATTGAATCTCGACGCAATTTGAGTGTGCCATCGTCATTAGGAGGACCTGAACGTTACAATTAACTATCAGTTTTGCGTCGGATTCGAATATCTAGACTTACTGTAGGTGCCCGAGACAGCAATATCCCCTTGGAGTCAAGTCCGCTGGAGAACGATGTATTGAATCGCGCCGCAATTTGAGCGCTCCATCGTCATTAGGAGGCCCTGAACGTTACAATTACGTATCAGTTTTGCGTTGGATTCGAAAATCTAGACTCACAGGAGAACGATCATAAGGTGCCGCAGGCAGCAAAAGACCCTTGGAGACAAGTCGGCTGGAGGACGATGTATTGGATCGCGACGCAATTTGAGTGTTCCATCGTAACTAGGAGGCGCTCAACGTTACAATAAACTGTCAGTTATGCGTCGGATTCGAAAATCTAGACACACAGGAGAACGACCATAAGGTGCCCTGGGCTGCAATAGACCCTTGGAGACAAGTCGGCTGGAGGAAGATATATTGAATCTCGACGCAATTTGAGTGTACCATCGTCATTAGGAGGCCCTGAAAGTTACAATTAACTATTGGATTCGAAAATCTAGACTCACAGTAGAACGACCATAAGTTGCCCGAGACAGCAATATCCCCTTCGACATAAGTCGGCTGGAGGACGATATATTGAATCTCGACGCAATTTGAGTGTTCCATCGTCATTAGGAGGTCCTGAACGTTACAATTAACTATCATTTTTGGGTCGGATTCGAAAATCTAGACTCACAGGAGAACGACCATAAGGTGCGCGAGGCTGCAAAAGACCCTTGGAGACAAGTCGGCTGGATGACGATATATTGAATCTCGACGCAATTTGAGTGTACCATCGTCATTAGGATTCCCTGAAAGTTACAATTAACTATCTGTTCTGCGTTGGATTCGAAAAGCTAGACTGACAGGAGAACGACCATAAGGTGCCCGAGGAAGCAATAGACCCTTGGAGACAAGTCGGCTGAAGGACGATATCTTGATTCTCGACGCAATTTGAGTGTCCATCGTCATTAGGAGGCCCTGAAAGTTACAATTAACAAACAGTTTTGCGTCGGATTCGAAAATCTAATCTCAGGAGAAGGATCATATGGTGCCCGAGACAGCAATATACCCTTGGAGACAAGTCGGCTGAAGGAAGATATATTGAATCTCGACGCAATTTGAGTGTGCCATCGTCATTAGGAGGACCTGAACGTTACAATTAACTATCAGTTTTGCTATGGATTCGAAAATCTACTCACAGGAGAAGTATCATATGGTGCCCGAGACAGCAATAACCCCTTGGATACAAGTCGGCTGGAGGAAGATATATTGAATCTCGACGCAATTTGAGTGTTCCATCGTCATTAGGAGGCCCTGAACGTTACAATTAACTATCAGTTTTGCGTCGGATTCGAAAATCTAGACTTACTGGAGACGGACCATAAGGTGCCCGAAGCAGCAATATTCCCTTGGAGACCAGTCCGCTGGAGGACGATGTTTTGAATCGCGACGCAATTTGAGTGCTAAATCGTCATTAGGAGGCCCTGAACGTTAGAATTGACTATCAGTTTTGCGTCGGATTCGAAAATCTAGGCTCACAGGAGAACGATCATAAGGTGCTCGAGGCAGCAAAAGACCCTTGAAGTCAAGTCGGCTGGAGGACGATGTATTGGATCGCGACGCAATTTGAGTGTTCCATCGTAACTAGGAGGCGCTCAACGTTACAATAAACTATCAGTTTAGCGTCTGATTCGAAAATCTACTCACAGGAGAAGGATCATATGGTGCCCGAGGCAGCAATAGACCCTTGGAGACAAGTCGGCTGGAGGACGATGTATTGGATCGCGACACAATTTGAGTGTTCCATCGTCATTAGGAGGCCCTGAACGTTACAATTAACTATCAGTTTTGCTATGGATTCGAAAATCTACTCACAGGAGAAGTATCATATGGTGCCCGAGACAGCAATATCCCCTTGGATACAAATCGGCTGGAGGAAGATATATTGAATCTCGACGCAATTTGAGTGTTCCATCGTCATTAGGAGGCCCTGAACGTTACAATTAACAATCAGTTTTGCGTCGGAATCGATGAACTAGACTCACAGGAGAACGACAATAAGGTGCCCGAGAAAGCAATAGACCCTTGGAGACAAGTCGGATGAAGGACGATGTATTGGATCGCGACGCAATTTGAGTGTTCCATCGTCATTAGGAGGCCCTGAACGTTACAATTAACTATCAGTTTTGCGTCGGAGTCCAAAATCTAGACTTACTGGAGACGGACCATAAGGTGCCCGAGGCAGCAATATCCACTTGGAGATCTTTCCGCTGGAGAACGATGTATCTAATCGCGACGCAATTTGAGAGCTCCATCGTCATTAGGAGGCCCTGAACGTTACAATTAACTATCAGGTTTGCGTCGGATTCCAAAATCTAGACTTACTGGATACGGACCATAAGGTGCTCGAGGTAGCAATATCCCCTTGGAGACCAGTCCGCTGGAGGACGATGTATCGAATCGCGACGCAATTTGAGTGCTCCATCGTCATTAGGAGGCCCTGAACGTTACAATTAACTATCAGTTTTGCTATGGATTCGAAAATCTACTCACAGGAGAAGTATCATATGGTGCCCGAGACAGCAATATCCCCTTGGATACAAGTCGGCTGGAAGAAGATATATTGAATCTCGACGCAATTTGAGTGTACCATCGTCATTAGGAGGCCCTGGAAGTTACAATTAACCATCTGTTCTGCGTTGGATTCGAAAATCTAGACTCACAGGAGAACGACCATAAGGTGCCCGAGACAGCAATATCCCCTTGGATACAAGTCGGCTGGAGGAAGATAAATTGAATCTCGACGCAATTTGAGTGTTCCATCGTCATTGGGAGGCCCTGAACGTTACAATTAACAATCAGTTTTGCGTCGGAATCGATGAACTAGACCCACAGGAGAACGACAATAAGGTGCCCGAGAAAGCAATGGACCCTTGGAGACAAGTCGGATGAAGGACAATGTATTGGATCGCGACGCAATTTGAGTGTTCCATCGTCTTTAGGAGGCCCTGAACGTTACAATTAACTATCAGTTTTGCGGCGGATTCCAAAATCTAGACTTACTGGAGACGGACCATAAGGTGCCCGAGGCAGCAATATCCCCTTTGAGTCCAGTCCGCTGGAGGACGATGTATTGAATCGCAACGCAATTTGAGTGCTCCATCGTCATTAGGAGGCCCTGAACGTTACAATTAACTATCAGTTTTGCGTTGGATTCGAAAATTCAGACCCACAGGAGAACGATCATAAGGTGCCCCAGGCAGCAATAGACCCTTGGAGACAAGTCGGCTGGAGGACGATGTATTGGATCGCGACGCAATTTGAGTGTTCCATCGTAACTAGGAGGCGCTCAACGTTACAATAAACTGTCAGTTATGCGTCGGATTCGAAAATCTAGACTCACAGGAGAACGACCATAAGGTTCCCGGGGCTGCAATAGACCCATGGAGACAAGTCGGCTGGAGGACGATGAATTGAATCTCGACTCAATTTGAGTGTACCATCGTCATTAGGAGGCCCTGGAAGTTACAATTAACTATCTTTTCTGCGTTGGATTCGAAAATCTAGACTCACAGGAGACCGACCATAAGGTGCCCGAGACAGCAATATCCCCTTGGATACAAGTCGGCTGGAGGAAGATAAATCGAATCTCGACGCAATTTGAGTGTTCCATCGTCATTGGGAGGCCCTGAACGTTACAATTAACAATCAGTTTTGCGTCAGAATAGATGAACTAGACCCACAGGAGAACGACAATAAGGTGCCCGAGAAAGCAATGGACCCTTGGAGACAAGTCGGAAGAAGGACAATGTATTGGTTCGCGACGCAATTTGAGTGTCCCATCGTCATTAGGAGGCCCTGAACGTTACAATTAACTATCAGTTTTTCGTCGGGTTCGAAAATCTAGACTCACAGGAGAACGATCATAAGGTGCCCGATGCAGCAATATACCTTTGGAGACAAGTCAGCTGAAGGACGATGTATTGAATCTCGACGCAATTTGAGTGTGCCATCGTCATTAGGAGGACCTGAACGTTACAATTAACTATCAGTTTTGCGTCGGATTCGAATATCGAGTCTTACTGGAGGCGGACCATAAGGTGCCCGAGGCAGCAATATCCCCTTGGAGTCTAGTCCGCTGGAGGACGATGTATTGAATCGCAACGCAATGTGAGTGCTCCATCGTCATTAGGAGGCCCTGAACGTTACAATTAACAGTTTTGCGTCGGATTAGAAAATCTAGACTCACAGGAGAACGACCATAAGGTGCCGAGGCTGCAATAGACCCTTGGACACAAGTCGGCTGAAGGACGATGTATTGAATCTCGTCGAAATTTGAGTGTTCCATCGTCATTAGGAGGCCCTGAACGTTACAATTAACACACAGTTTTGCGTCGGACTAGAAAATCTAGACTCACAGGAGAACGACCACATGGTGCCCGAGGCAGCAATAGACCTTGGAGACAAGTCGGCTGGAGGCCGATGTATTGAATCTCGACACAATTTGAATGTTCCATGGTCATTAGGTGGCCCTGAACGTTTCTATTAACTAACAGTTTTGCGTCAGGTTCGAAGATCTAGACTCACAGGAGAACGATCATAAGGTGCCCGAGGCAGCAATAGACCCTTGGAGACAAGTCGCCTGAAGGACGATGTATTGGATCTCGTCGCAATTTGAGTGTTCATCGTCATTAGGAGGCCCTGAACGTTACAATTAACTATCAGTTTTGCGTCGGATTCGAAAATCTAGACTTACTGGAGACGGACCATAAGGTGCCCGAGGCAGCAATATTCCCTTGGAGACCAGTCCGCTGGAGGACGATGTATTCAATCGCGACGCAATTTGTGTGTTCCATCGTAACTAGGAAGCGCTCAACGTTACAATAAACTATCAGTTATGCGTCGGATTCGAAAATCTAGACTCACAGGAGAATGACCATAAGGTGCCCGAGGAAGCAATAGACCCTTGGAGACAAGTCGGCTGAAGGACGATGTATTGAATCTCGACGCAATTTGGGTGCTACATCGTCATTACCCTGAACGTTACAATTAACAATCAGTTTTGCGTCGGATTAGAAAATCTAGACTCGCAGGAGAACGATCATAAGGTGCCCGAGGCTGCAATAGACCCTTGGAGACAAGTCGGCTGGAGAACGATGTATTGAATCTCGACGCAATTTGAGTATTCCATCGTCATTAGGAGGCCCTGAACATTACAATTAATAATCAGTTTTGCGTTGGTAAAGAAAATCTAAACTCACAGGAGAACGACCATAAGGTGCCCGAGGCTGCAATAGACCCTTGGAGACAAGTCGGCTGAAGGACGATGTATTGAATCTCGACGAAATTTGAGTGTTCCATCGTAATTAGGAGGCGGTGAACGTTACAATTAACAATCAGTTTTGCGTCGGATTAGAAAATCTAGACTCACAGCAGAACGACCACATGGTGCCCGAGGCAAGAGACAAGTCGGCTGGAGGCCGATGTATTGAATCTCGACGCAATTTGTTTGTTCCATGGTCATTAGGTGACCCTGAACGTTACTATTAACTGACAGTTTTGCGTCGGGTTCGAAAATCTAGACTCACAGGAGAACGATCATAAGGTGCCCGAGGCAGCAATAGACCCTTGGAGACAAGTCGGCTGAAGAACGATGTATTGAATCTCGTCGCAATTTGAGTGTTCATCGTCATTAGGAGGCCCTGAACGTTACAATTAACTATCAGTTTTGCGTCGGATTCGAAAATCTAGACTTACTGGAGACGGACCATAAGGTGCCCGAGGCAGCAATATTCCCTTGGAGACCAGTCCGCTGGAGGACGATGTATTGAATCGCGACGCAATTTGAGGTCTAAATCGTCATTAGGAGGCCCTGAACGTTACAATTAACTATCAGTTTTGCGTCGGATTCGAAAATCTACACTCACAGGAGAACGATCATAAGGTGCTCGAGGCAACAAAAGACCCTTGAAGTCAAGTCGGCAGAAGGACGATGTATTGGATCGCGACGCAATTTGAGTGTTCGATCGTCATTAGGAGGCCCTGAGCGATACAACTAACTACCAGTTTTGCGTCGGATTCTAAAATCTAGACTTACTGGAGACGGACCATAAGGTGCCCGAGGCAGCAATATCCCCTTGGAGACCATTCAGCTGGAGACCGATGTATCGAATCGCGACGCAATTTGAGTGCTCCATCGTCATTAGGAGGCCCTGAACGTTACAATTAACTATCAGTTTTGCGTCGGATTCGAAAATCGAGACTCACAGGAGAACGACCATAAGGTGCCCGAGGCTGCAATAGACCCTCGGAGACAAGTCGGCTGGAGAACGATGTATTGAATCTCGACGCAATTTGAATGTCCCATGGTCATTTGGTGGCCCTGAAGGCTACAATTAACTATAAGTTCTGCGTCGGATTCGAAAATCGAGAATCACAGGAGACCGACGATAAGGTGCCCGAGGCAGCAATATTCCCTTGGAGACCAGTCCGCTGGAGGACGATGTATTGAATCGCGACGCAATTTGTGTATTCCATCGTAACTAGGAGGCGCTCAACGTTACAATAAACTATCAGTTATGCGTGGGATTCGAAAATCTAGACTCACAGGAGAATGACCATAACGTGCCCGAGGAAGCAATAGACCCTTGGAGACAAGTCGGCTGAAGGACGATGTATTGAATCTCGACGCAATTTGAGTGTTCCATCGGCATTACCCTGAACGTTACAATTAACAATCAGTTTTGCGTCGGATTAGAAAATCTAGACTCACAGGAGAACGATCATAAGGTGCCCGAGGCTGCAATAGACCCTTGGAGACAAGTCGGCTGGAGAACGATGTATTGAATCTCGACGCAATTTGAGTGTTCCATCGTCATTAGGAGGCCCTGAACATTACAATTAATAATCAGTTTTGCGTCGGTAAAGAAAATCTAGACTCACAGGAGAACGACCATAAGGTGCCCGAGGCTGCAATAGACCCTTGGAGACAAGTCGGCTGAAGGACGATGTATTGGATCTCGACGCAATTTGAGTGTTCCATCGTCATTAGGAGGCCCTGAACGTTACAATTAACTATCAGTTTTGCGTCGGATTCGAAAACCTAGACTTACTGGAGACGGACCATAAGGTGCCCGAGGTAGCAACATCCCCTTGGAGACCAGTCCAGTGGAGGACGATGTATTGAGTCTCGACGCAATTTGAGTGCTTCACCGTCATTAGGAGGCCCTGAACGTTACAATTAACTATTAGTTTTGCGTCGGATTCGAAAATCTAGACTCACAGGAGAACGATCATAAGGTGCCCGAGGCAGCAATATACCTTTGGAGACAAGTCAGCTGAAGGACGATGTATTGAATCTCGACGCAATTTGAGTGTTCCATCGTCATTAGGAGGCCCTGAACGTTACAATTAACAGTCAGTTTTGCGTTGGAATCGATGAACTAGACTCACAGGAGAACGACAATAAGGTGCCGGAGAAAGCAATATCCCCATGGAGACAAGTCGTCTGAAGGACGATGTATTGAATCTCGACGCAATTTGAGTGTTCCATCGTCATTAGGAGGCCCTGATCGTTACAATTAACTATCAGTTTTGCGTTGGATTCGAAAATCTAGACTTACTGGAGACGGACCATAAGGTGCCCGATGCAGCAATATCACCTTGGAGACCATTCAGCTGGAGACCGATGTATCGAATCGCGACGCAATTTGAGTGCTCCATCGTCATTAGGAGGCCCTGAACGTTACAATTAACTATCAGTTTTGCGTCGGATTCGAAAATCGAGACTCACAGGAGAACGACCATAAGGTGCCCGAGGCTGCAATAGACCCTCGGAGACAAGTCGGCTGGAGAACGATGTATTGAATCTCGACGCAATTTGAATGTTCCATGGTCATTTGGTGGCCCTGAAGGCTACAATTAACTATAAGTTCTGCGTCGGATTCGAAAATCGAGAATCACAGGAGACCGACGATAAGGTGCCCGAGGCAGCAATATTCCTTTGGAGACCAGTCCGCTGGAGGACGATGTATTGAATTGCGACGCAATTTGTGTATTCCATCGTAACTAGGAGGCGCTCAACGTTACAATAAACTATCAGTTATGCGTGGGATTCGAAAATCTAGACTCACAGGAGAATGACCATAACGTGCCCGAGGAAGCAATAGACCCTTGGAGACAAGTCGGCTGAAGGACGATGTATTGAATCTCGACGCAATTTGAGTGTTCCATCGGCATTACCCTGAACGTTACAATTAACAATCAGTTTTGCGTCGGATTAGAAAATCTAGACTCACAGGAGAACGATCATAAGGTGCCCGAGGCTGCAATAGACCCTTGGAGACAAGTCGGCTGGAGAACGATGTATTGAATCTCGACGCAATTTGAGTGTTCCATCGTCATTAGGAGGCCCTGAACATTACAATTAATAATCAGTTTTGCGTCGGTAAAGAAAATCTAGACTCACAGGAGAACGACCATAAGGTGCCCGAGGCTGCAATAGACCCTTGGAGACAAGTCGGCTGAAGGACGATGTATTGGATCTCGACGCAATTTGAGTGTTCCATCGTCATTAGGAGGCCCTGAACGTTACAATTAACTATCAGTTTTGCGTCGGATTCGAAAACCTAGACTTACTGGAGACGGACCATAAGGTGCCCGAGGTAGCAACATCCCCTTGGAGACCAGTCCAGTGGAGGACGATGTATTGAGTCTCGACGCAATTTGAGTGCTTCACCGTCATTAGGAGGCCCTGAACGTTACAATTAACTATTAGTTTTGCGTCGGATTCGAAAATCTAGACTCACAGGAGAACGATCATAAGGTGCCCGAGGCAGCAATATACCTTTGGAGACAAGTCAGCTGAAGGACGATGTATTGAATCTCGACGCAATTTGAGTGTTCCATCGTCATTAGGAGGCCCTGAACGTTACAATTAACAGTCAGTTTTGCGTTGGAATCGATGAACTAGACTCACAGGAGAACGACAATAAGGTGCCCGAGAAAGCAATATCCCCATGGAGACAAGTCGTCTGAAGGACGATGTATAGAATCTCGACGCAATTTGAGTGTTCCATCGTCATTAGGAGGCCCTGAGCGTTACAATTAACTATCAGTTTTGCGTTGGATTCGAAAATCTAGACTTACTGGAGACGGACCATAAGGTGCCCGATGCAGCAATATCACCTTGGAGACCATTCAGCTGGAGACCGATGTATCGAATCGCGACGCAATTTGAGTGCTCCATCGTCATTAGGAGGCCCTGAACGTTACAATTAACTATCAGTTTTGCGTCGGCTTCGAAAATCTAGACTCACAGGAGAACGATCATAAGGTGCCCGAGTCAGTAATATACCCTTGGAGACAAGTCGGCTGAAGTACAATGTATTGAATCTAAACGCAATTTGAGTGGGCCATCGTCATTAAGAGGACCAGAACGTTAAATTAACTATTAGTTTTGCGTCGGATTCGAATATCTAGACTTACTGGAGGTGTCCGAGGCAGCAATATCCTCTTGGAGTCCAGTCCGCTGGAGGACGATGTATTGAATCGCAACGCAATTTCAGTGCTAGATCGTCATTAGGAGGCCCTGAACGTTACAATTAACTATCAGTTTTGCGTTGGATTCGAAAATCTAGACCCACAGGAGAACGATCATAAGGTGCCCCAGGCAGCAATAGACCCTTGGAGACAAGTCAGCTGGAGAACGATGTATTGGATCGCGACGCAATTTGAGTGGTCCATCGTCATTAGGAGGCCCTGACCGTTACAATTAACAGTTTTGCGTCGGATTAGAAAATCTAAACTCACAGGAGAACGACCATAAGGTGCCCGAGGCTGCAATAGACCCTTGGACACAAGTCGGCTGAAGGACGATGTATTGAATCTCGTCGAAATTTGAGTGTTCCATCGTCATTAGGAGGCCCTGAACATTACAATTAATAATCAGTTTTGCGTCGGTAAAGGAAATCTAGACTCACAGGAGAACGACCATAAGGTGCCCGAGGCTGCAATAGACCCTTGGAGACAAGTCGGCTGAAGGACGATGTATTGAATCTCGACGAAATTTGAGTGTTCCATCGTCATTAGTAGGCGCTGAACGTTACAATTAACAATCAGTTTTGCGTCGGATTAGAAAATCTATACTCACAGAAGAACGACAACATGGTGCCCGAGGCAAGAGACAAGTCGGCTGGAGGCCGATGTATAGAATCTCGACGCAATTTGAATATTCCATGGTCATTAGGTGGCCCTGAACGTTACTATTAACTAACAGTTTTGCGTCGGGTTCGAAAATCTAGACTCACAGGAGAACGATCATAAGGTGCCCGAGGCAGCAATATACCTTTGGAGACAAGTCAGCTGAAGGACGATGTATTGAATCTCGAAGCAATTTGAGTGTTCCATCGTCATTAGGAGGCCCTGAACGTTACAATTAACAATCAGTTTTGCGTCGGAATCGATGAACTAGACTCACAGGAGAAAGACAATAAGGTGCCCGAGAAAGCAATATCCCCTTGGAGACAAGTCGTCTGAAGGACGATGTATTGAATCTCGACGCAGTTTGAGTGTTCCATCGTCATCAGGAGGCCCTGAGCGTTACAATTAACTATCAGTTTTGCGTTGGATTCGAAAATCTAGACTTACTGGAGACGGACCATAAGGTGCCCGAGGCAGCAATATCCCCTTGGAGACCAGTCCGCTGGAGGACGTTGTATCGAATCGCGATGCACTTTGAGTGCTCCATCGTCATTAGGAGCCCTTGAACGTTACAATTAACAATCAGTTTTGCGTCGGATTAGAAAATCTAGACTCACAGGAGAATGACCACATAGTGCCCGAGGCAAGAGACAAGTCGTCTGGAGGCCGATGTATTGAATCTCGACGCAATTTGAATGTTCCATGGTCATTAGGTGGCCCTGAACGTTACTATTAATTATCAGTTTTGCGTCGGATTCGAAAATCTAGACTTACTGGAGACGGACCATAAGGTGCTCGAGGCAGCAATATTCCCTTGGAGACCAGTCCGCTGGAGGACGATGTATTGAATCGCGACGCAATTTGAGTGCTAAATCGTCATTAGGAGGCCCTGAACGTGACAATTAACTATCAGTTTTGCGTCGGATTCGAAAATCTAGACTCACAGGAGAACGATCATAAGGTGCCCGAGGCAGCAATATACCTTTGGAGACAAGTCAGCTGAAGGACGATGTACTGAATCTCGACGCTATTTGAGTCTTCCATCGTCATTAGGAGGCCCTGAACGTCACAATTAACAATCAGTTTTGCGTCGGAATCGATGAACTAGACTCACAGGAGAACGACAATAAGGTGCCCGAGGCAGCAATATCCCCTTGGAGACCATTCCGCTGGAGAACGATGTATCGAATCGCGACGCAATTTGAGTGCTCCATCGTCATTAGGAGGCCCTGAACGTTACAATTAACTATCAGTTTTGCGTCGGGTTCGAAAATCTAGACTCACAGGAGAACGATCATAAGGTGCCCGAGGCAGCAATATCCCCTTGGAGACCATTCCCCTGGAGAACGATGTATCGAATCCGACGCAATTTGAGTGCTCCATCGTCATTAGGAGGCCCTGAACGATACAATTAACTATCAGTTTTACGTCGGGTTCGAAAATCTAGACTCACAGGAGAACGATCATAAGGTGCCCGAGTCAGCAATATACCCTTGGAGACAAGTCGGCTGGAGAACGATGTATTGAATCTCGACGCAATTTGAGTGTTCCATCGTCATTAGGAGGCCCTGAAGGCTACAATTAACTATCAGTTCTGCGTCGGATTCGAAAATCTAGAATCACAGGAGACCGACGATAAGGTGCCCGAGACAGCAATAGACCCTTGGAGACAAGTCGGCTGAAGGACGATGTATTGAATCTCGACGCAATTAGAGTGTTCCATCGTCATTAGGAGGCCCTGGACGTTACAATTAACAATCAGTTTTGCGTCGGATTCGAAAATCTAGACTCACAGGAGAATGACCACATAGTGCCCGAGGCAAGAGACAAGTCGTCTGGAGGCCGATGTATTGAATCTCGACGCAATTTGAATGTTCCATGGTCATTAGGTGGCCCTGAACGTTACTATTAATTATCAGTTTTGCGTCGGATTCGAAAATCTAGACTTACTGGAGACGGACCATAAGGTGCTCGAGGCAGCAATATTCCCTTGGAGACCAGTCCGCTGGAGGACGATGTATTGAATCGCGACGCAATTTGAGTGCTAAATCGTCATTAGGAGGCCCTGAACGTGACAATTAACTATCAGTTTTGCGTCGGATTCGAAAATCTAGACTCACAGGAGAACGATCATAAGGTGCCCGAGTCAGCAATATACCCTTGGAGACAAGTCGGCTGAAGGACGATGTATTGAATCTCGACGCAATTCGAGTGTGCCATCGTCATTAGGAGGACCTGAACGTTATTTAACAATTAGTTTTGCGTCGGATTCGAATATCTAGACTTGCTGGAGGTGCCCGAGGCAGCAATATCCCTTTGGAGTCCAGTCCGCTGGAAGACGATGTATTGAATCGCAACGCTATTTGAGTGCTCCACTGTCATTAGGAGGCCCTGAACGTTGCAATTAACTATCAGTTTTGCGTTGGATTCGAAAATGTAGACCCACAGGAGAACGATCATAAGGTGCCCCAGGCAGCAATAGACGCTTGGAGACAAGTCGGCTGGAGGCCGATGTATTGGATCGCGACGCTATTTGAGTGTTCCATCGTAACTAGGAGGCGCTCAACGTTACAATAAACTGTCAGTTATGCGTCGGATTCGAAAATCTAGACTCACAGGAGAACGACCATAAGGTGCCCGGGGCTGCAATAGACCCTTGGAGACAAGTCGGCTGGAGGACGATGTATTGAATCTCGACGCAATTTGTGTGTACCATCGTCATTAGGAGGCCCTGTAAGTTACAATTAACTATCTGTTCTGCGCTGGATTCGAAAATCTAGACTCACAGGAGAACGACCATAAGGTGCCCGAGACAGCAATATCCCCTTGGATACAAGTCGGCTGGAGGAAGATATATTGAATCACGACGCAATTTGAGTGTTCCATCGTCTTTAGGAGGCCCTGAACGTTACAATTAACAATCAGTTTTGCGTCGGAATCGATGAACTAGACTCACAACAGAACGACAATAAGGTGCCCGAGAAAGCAATAGACCCTTGGACACAAGTCGGCTAAAGGACGATGTATTGAATCTCGACGAAATTTGAGTGTTCCATCGTCATTAGGAGGCCCTGAACGTTACAATTAACAATCAGTTTTGCATTTATTAGAAAATCTAGACTCACAGGAGAACGACCACATGGTGCCCGAGGCAGCAATAGACCCTTGGAGACAAGTCGGCTGGAGGCCGATGTATTGAATCTCGACGCAATTTGAATGTTCCATGGTCATTTGGTGGTCCTTAACGTTACTATTAACTATCAGTTTTGCGTCTGATTCGAAAATCTGGACTCACAGGAGAACGATCATAAGGTGCCAGAGGCTGCAATAGACCCTTGGAGACAAGTCAGCTGGAGAACGATGTATTGAATCTCGACGCAATTTGAGTGTTCCATCGTCATTAGGAGGCCCTGAAGGCTACAATTAACTATCAGTTCTGCGTCGGATTCGAAAATCTAGAATCACAGGAGACCGACGATAGGGTGCCCGAGGCAGCAATAGACCCTTGGAGACAAGTCGGCTGAAGGACGATGTATTGAATCTCGACGCAATTAGAGTGTTCCATTGTCATTAGGAGGTCCTGAACATTACAATTAAGTATCAGTTTTGCGTGGGATTCGAAAATCTACTCACAGGAGAAGGATCATATGATGCCCGAGACAGTAAAATCCTCTTGGATACAAGTCGGCTGGAGGACGATATATTGAATCTCGACGCAATTTGAGTGTTCCATCGTCATTAGGAGGCCCTGGACGTTACAATAAACAATCAGTTTTGCGTCGGATTCGAGAATCTAGACTTACTGGAGACGGACCATAAGGTGCCCGAGGCAGCAATATCCCCTTGGAGACCATTACGCTGGAGGATGTTGTATCGAATCGCGACACAATTTGAGAGCTAAATCGTCATTAGGAGGCCCTGAACGTTACAATTAACTATCAGTTTTTCGTCGGGTTCGAAAATCTAGACTCACAGGAGAACGATCATAAGGTGCCCGAGGCAGCAATATACCTTTGGAGACAAGTCAGCTGAAGGACGATGTATTGAATCTCGACGCAATTTGAGTGTGCCATCGTCATTAGGAGGACCTGAACGTTACAATTAACTATCAGTTTTGCGTCGGATTCGAATATCTAGTCTTACTGGAGGCGGACCATAAGGTGCCCGAGGCAGCAATATCCCCTTGGAGTCCAGTCCGCTGGAGGACGATGTATTGAATCGCAACGCAATTTGAGTGCTCCATCGTCATTAGCAGGCCCTGAACGTTACAATTAACTATCAGTTTTGCGTTGGATTCGAAAATCTAGAATCACAGGAGAACGATCAGAAGGTGCCCCAGGCAGCAATAGACCCTTGGAGACAAGTCGGCTGGAGGACGATGTATTGGATCGCGACGCAATTTGAGTGTTCCATCGTAACTCGGAGGCGCTCAGCGTTACAATAAACTATCAGTTAAGCGTCGGATTCGAAAATCTAGACTCACAGGCGAACGACCATAAGGTGCCCGAGGAAGCAATAGACCCATGGAGACAAGTCGGCTGAAGAACGATGTATTGAATCTCGACGCAATTTGAGTGTTCCATCGTCATTACCCTGAACGATACAATTAACAATCAGGTTTGCGTCGGATTAGAAAATCGAGACTCACAGGAGAACGTTCATAAGGTGCCCGAGGCTGCAATAGACCCTTGGAGACAAGTCAGCTGGAGGACGATGTATTGAATCTCGACGCAATTTGAGTGTTCCATCGTCATTAGGAGGCCCTGAACGTTACAATTAACAATCAGTTTTGCGTCGGTAAAAATAATCTAGACTCACAGGAGAACGACCATAAGGTTCCCGAGGCTGCAATAGACCCTTGGAGACAAGTCGGCTGAAGGACGATGTATTGAATCTCGACGCAATTTGAGTGTTCCATCGTCATTGGGATGCCCTGAACGTTACAATTAACAATCAGTTTTGCGTCGGAATCGATGAACTAGACTCACAGGAGAACGACAATAAGGTGCCCGTGAAAGCAATTTCCCCTTGGAGACAAGTCGTCTGAAGGACGATGTATTGAATCTCGACGCAATTTGAGTATTCCATCGTCATTAGGAGGCCCTGAGCGTTACAATTAACTATCAGTTTTGTGTCGGATTCGAATATCTAGTCTTACTGGAGGCGGACCATATGGTGCCCGAGGCAGCAATATCCCCTTGGAGTCCAGTCCGCTGGAGGACGATGTATTGAATCGCAACCCAATTTGAGTGCTCCATCGTCATTAGGAGGCCCTGAACGTTACAATTAACTATCAGTTTTGCGTTGGATTCGAATATCTTGACTCACAGGAGAACGATCATAAGGTGTCCCAGGCAGCAGTAGACCCTTGGAGACAAGTCGGCTGGAGGACGATGTATTGGATCGCGACGCAATTTGTGTGTTCCATCGTAACTAGGAGGTGCTCAACGTTACAATAAACTATCAGTTATGCGTCGGATTCGAAAATCTAGACTCACAGGAGAACGACCATAAGGTGCCCGAGGCAGCAATAGACCCTTGGAGACAAGTCGGCTGGAGGACGATGTATGAATCTCGACTCAATTTGAGTGCACCATCGTCATTAGGACGCCCTGAAAGTTACAATTAACTATCTGTTCTGCGTTGGATTCGAAAATCTAGACTCACAGGAGAACGACCATAAGGTGCCGGAGGAAGCAATAGACCCTTGGAGACAAGTCGGCTGAAGAACGATGTATTGAATCTCGACGCAATTTGAGTGTTCCATCGTCATTACCCTGAACGTTACAATTAACAATCAGTTTTGCGTCGGATTAGAAAATCTAGACTCACAGGAGAACGATCATGAGGTGCCCGAGGCAGCAATATACCTTTGGAGACAAGTCGGCTGGAGGACGATGTATGAATCTCGACTCAATTTGAGTGCACCATCGTCATTAGGACGCCCTGAACGTTACAATAAACTATCAGTTATGCGTCGGATTCGAAAATCTACACTCACAGGAGAACGAACACATGGTGCTCGAGGCTAGAGACAAGTCGGCTGGAGGCCGATGTATTGAATCTCGACGCAATTTGAGTGTTCCATCGTCATTAGGAGGCCCTGAAGGCTACAATTAACTATCAGTTCTGCGTCGGATTCGAAAATCTAGACTCACAGGAGAACGATCATAAGGTGCCCCAGGCAGCAATAGACCCTTGGGGACAAACCGGCTGGAGGACGATGTATTGGATCGCGACGCAATTTGTGTGTTCCATCGTAACTATGAGGCGCTCAACGTTACAATAAACTATCAGTTATGCGTCGGATTCGAAAATCTAGACTCACAGGCGAAAGACCATAAGGTGCCCGAGGAAGCAATAGACCCTTGGAGACAAGTCGGCTGAAGAACGATGTATTGAATCTCGACGCAATTTGAGTGTTCCATCGTCATTACCCTGAACGTTACAATTAACAATCAGTTTGGCGTCGGATTAGAAAATCTAGACTCACAGGAGAACGACCATAAGGTGCCCGAGGCTGCAATAGACCCTTGGAGACAAGTCTGCTGGAGAACGATGTATTGAATCTCGACGCAATTTGAGTGTTCCATCGTCATTAGGAGGCCCTGAACATTACAATTAACAATCAGTTTTGCGTCGGTAAAAATAATCTAGACTCACAGGAGAACGACCATAAGGTGCCCGTGGCTGCAATAGACCCTTGGAGACAAGTCGGCTGAAGGACGATGTATTGAATCTCGACGAAATTTGAGTGTTCCATCGTCATTAGGAGGCGCTGAACGTTACAATTAACAATCAGTTTTGCGTCGGATTAGAAAATCTAGACTCACAGGAGAACGACCACATGGTGCCGGAGGCAAGAAACAAGTCGGCTGGAGCCGATGTATTGAATCTCGACGCAATTTGAATGCTCCATGGTCATTAGGTGGCCATGAACGATACTATTAACTAACAGTTTTGCGTCGGGTTCGAAAATCTAGACTCACAGGAGAACGATCATAAGGTGCCCGAGGCAGCAATAGACCCTTGGAGACAAGTCGGCTGAAGGACGATGAATTGGATCTCGTTGCAATTTGAGTGTTCATCGTCATTAGGAGGCCCTGAACGTTACAATTAACTATCAGTTTTGCGTCGGATTCGAAAATCTAGACTTACTGGAGACGGACCATAAGGTGCCCGAGGCAGCAATATTCCCTTGGAGACCAGTCCGCTGGAGGACGATGTATTGAATCGAGACGCAATTTGAGTTCTAAATCGTCATTAGGAGGCCCTGAACGTTACAATTAACTATCAGTTTTGCGTCGGATTCGAAAATCTAGACTCACATGAGAACGATCATGAGGTGCTCGAGGCAGCAAAAGACCCTTGAAGTCAATTCGGCAGAAGGACGATGTATTGGATCGCGACGCAATTTGAGTGTTCCATCGTAATTAGGAGGCCCTGAGCGATACAATTAACTATCAGTTTTGCGTCGGATTCGAAAATCTAGACTTACTGGAGACGGACCATAAGGTACCCGAGGCAGCAATATCCCCTTGGAGACCAGTCCGCTGGAGGACGATGTATCGAATCGCGACGCAATTTGAGTGCTCCATCGTCATTAGGAGGCCCTGAACGTTACAATTAACATTCAGTTTTGCGTCGGAATCGATGAACTAGACTCACAGAAGAACGACAATAAGGTGCCCGAGAATGCAATAGACCCTTGGAGACAAGTCGGCTGAACGACGATTTATTGGATCGCGACGCAATTTGAGTGTTCCATCGTCATTAGGAGGCATTGAACGTTACAATTAACTATCAGTTTTGCGTCGGATTCGAAAATCTAGACTTACTGGAGACGGACCATAAGGTACCCGAGGCAGCAATATCCCCTTGGAGACCAGTCCGCTGGAGGACGATGTATCGAATCGCGACGCAATTTGAGTGCTCCATCGTCATTAGGAGGCCCTGACCGTTACAATTAACTATCAGTTTCGCGTCGGGTTCAAAAATCTAGGCTCACAGGAGAACGATCATAAGGTCCCCGAGGCAGCAATATACCTTTGGAGATAAGTCACCTGAAGGACGATGTATTGAATCTCGACGCAATTTGAGTGTTCCATCGACATTAGGAGGCCGTGAACGTTACAATTAACAATCAGTTTTGCGCCGGATTAGAAAATCTAGACTCACAGGAGAACGACCACATGGTGCCCGAGGCAGCAATGGACCCTTGGAGACAAGTCGGCTGGAGGCCGATGTATTGAATCTCGACGCATTTTGAATGTTCCATGGTAATTAGGTGGCCCTGAAGGCTACAATTAACTATCAGTTCTGCGTCGGATTCGAAAATCTAGACTCACAGGAGACCGACGATAAGGGTCCCGAGGCAGCAATAGACCCTTGGAGACAAGTCGGCTGAAGGACGATGTATTGAATCTCGACGCAATTAGAGTGTTCCATCGTCATTAGGAGGCCCTGAACATTACAATTAACTATCAGTTTTGCGTCGGATTCGAAAATCTAGACTTACTGGACACGGACCATAAGGTGCCAGAGGCAGCAACATCCCCTTGGAGACCAGTCCAGTGGAGGACGATGTATTGAAACGCGACGCAATTTGAGTGCTCCATCGTCATTAGGAGGCCCTGAACGTTACAATTAACAATCAGTTTTGCGTCGGATTAGAAAATCTAGACTCACAGGAGAACGATCATAAGGTGCCCAAGGCTGCAATAGACCCTTGGAGACAAGTCGGCTGAAGGACGATGAATTGGATTTCGTCGCAATTTGAGTGTTCATCGTCATTAGGAGGCCCTGAACGTTACAATTAACTATCAGTTTTGCGTGCGATTCGAAAATCTACTCACAAGAGAAGGATCATATGATGCCCGAGACAGCAATATCCCCTTGGATACAAGGCGGCTGGAGGACGATATATTGAATCTCGACGCAATTTGAGTGTTCCATCGTCATTAGGAGGCCCTGAACGTTACAATTAACAATCAGTTTTTCTTCGGATTAGAAAATCTAGACTCACAGGAGAACGATCATAAGGTGCCCGAGGCTGCAATAGACCCTTGGAGAAAAGTCGGCTGGAGAACGATGTATTGAATCTCGACGTAATTTGAGTGTTCCATCGTCATTAGGAGGCCCTGAAGGCTACAATTAACTATCAGTTCTGCGTCGGATTCGAAAATCTAGACTCACAGGAGACCGACGATAAGGAGCCCGAGGCAGCAATAGACCCTTGGAGACAAGTCGGCTAAAGGACGATGTATTGAATCTCGACGCAATTAGAGTGCTCCACCGTCATTAGGAGGCCCTGAACGTAAAAATTAACTATTAGTTTTGCGTCGGATTCGAAAATCTAGACTCACAGGAGAACGATCATAAGGTGCCCGAGGCTGCAACATCCCCTTGGAGACCAGTCCAGTGGAGGGCGATGTATTGAATCGCGACGCAATTTGAGTGCTCCACCGTCATTAGGAGGCCCTGAACGTTACAATTAACTATTAGTTTTGCGTCGGATTCGAAAATCTAGACTCACAGGAGAACGATCATAAAGTGCCCGAGGCAGCAATATACCTTTGGAGACAAGTCAGCTGAAGGACGATGTATTGAACCTCGACGCAATTTGAGTGTTCCATCGTCATTAGGAGGCCCTGAACGTTACAATTAACTATCAGTTTTGCGTGGGATTCGAAAATCGACTCACAGGAGAAGGATCATATGATGCCGAGACAGCAATATCTTCTTGGATACAAGTCGGCTGGAGGACGAAGTATTGAATCTCGACGCAATTTGAGTGTTCCATCGTCATTAGGAGGCCCTGAACGTTACAATTAACTATCAGTTCTGAGTCGGATTCGAAAATCTAGACTCACAGGAGAACGATCATAAGGTGCCCGAGGCAGCAATAGACCCTTGGAGACAAGTCGGCTGAAGAACGATATATTGTATCTCGACGCAATTTGAGTGTTCCATCGTCATTGGGAGGCCCTGAACGTTACAATTAACATTCAGTTTTGCCTCGGAATCGATGAACTAGACTCACAGAAGAACGACAATAAGGTGCCCGAGAAAGCAATAGACCCTTGGAGACAAGTCGGCTGAACGACGATATATTGGATCGCGACGCAAATTGAGTGTTCCATCGTCATTAGGAGGCTCTGAACGTTACAATTAACTATCAGTTTTGCGTCGGATTCGAAAATCTAGACTCACAGGAGAACGATCATAAGGTGCCCGAGGCTGCAATAGACCCTTGGAGACAAGTCGATTGGAGAACGATGTATTGAATCTCGACGCAATTTGAGTGTTCCATCGTCATTAGGAGGCCCTGTACGTTACAATTAACTATCAGTTTTGCGTGGGATTCGAAAATCGACTCACAGGAGAAGGATCATATGATGCCGAGACAGCAATATCTTCTTGGATACAAGTCGGCTGGAGGACGATGTATTGAATCTCGACGCAATTTGAGTGTTCCATTGTCATTAGGAGGCTCTGAACGTTACAATTAACTATCAGTTTTGCGTCGGATTCGAAAATCTAGACTCACAGGAGAACGATCATAAGGTGCCTGAGGCTGCAATAGACCCTTGGAGACAAGTCGGCTGGAGAACGATGTATTGAATCTCGACGCAATTTGAGTGTTCCATCGTCATTAGGAGGCCCTGAACGTTACAATTAACTATCAGTTCTGAGTCGGATTCGAAAATCTAGACTCACAGGAGAACGATCATAAGGTGCCCGAGGCAGCAATAGACCCTTGGAGACAAGTCGGCTGAAGAACGATATATTGAATCTCGACGCAATTTGAGTGTTCCATCGTCATTGGGAGGCCCTGAACGTTACAATTAACATTCAGTTTTGCCTCGGAATCGATGAACTAGACTCACAGAAGAACGACAATAAGGTGCCCGAGGCTGCAATAGACCCTTGGAGACAAGTCGATTGGAGAACGATGTATTGAATCTCGACGCAATTTGAGTGTTCCATCGTCATTAGGAGGCCCTGAACGTTGCAATTAACTATCAGTTTTGCGTCGGATTCGAAAATCTAGACTTACTGGAGACGGACCATAAGGTGCCCGAGGCAGCAACATCCCCTTGGAGACCAATCCAGTGGCGGACGATGTATTGAATCACGACGCAATTTGAGTGCTCCATCGTTATTAGGAGGCCCTGAACGTTACAATTAATAATCAGTTTTGCGTCGGATTCGAAAATCTAGACTCACAGGAGAACGATCATAAGGTGCCCGAGGCTGCAATAGACCCTTGGAGACAAGTCGGCTGGAGAACGATGTATTGAATCTCGACGCAATTTGAGTGTTCCATCGTCATTAGGACGCCCTGAACGTTACAATTAACTATCAGTTCTGCGTCGGATTCGAAAATCTAGACTCACAGGAGACCGACGATAAGGTGCCCGAGCCAGCAATAGACCCTTGGAGACAAGTCGGCTGAAGAACGATATATTGAATCTCGACGCAATTTGAGTGTTCCATCGTCATTGGGAGGCCCTGAACGTTACAATTAACTATCAGTTTTTCGTGATGTTCGAAAATCTACTCACAGGAGAAGGATCATATGATGCCCGAGACAGCAATATCCCCTTGGATACAAGTCAGCTGGAGGACGATGTATTGAATCTCGACGCAATTTGAGTGTTCCATCGTCATTAGGAGGCCCTGAACGTTACAATTAACTATCAGTTTTGGGTCGGATTCGAATATCTAGACTTACTGGAGGCGGACCAAAAGGTGCCCGAGGCAGCGATATCCCCTTTTAGTCCAGTCCGCTGGAGGACGATGTATTGAATGGCAACGCAATTCGAGTGCTCCATCGTCATTAGGAGGCCCTGAACTTTACAATTAACTATCAGTTTAGCGTTGGATTCGAAAATCTAGACTCACAGGAGAACGATCATAAGGTGCCCCAGGCAGCAATTGACCCTTGGAGACAAGTTGGCTGGAGGACGATGTATTCGATCGCGACGCAATGTGAGTGTTCCATCGTAACTAGGAGGCGCTAAACGTTACACTAAACTATCAGTTATGCGTCGGATTCGAAAATCTAGACTCACAGAAGAACGATCATAAGGTGCCCGAGGCTGCAATAGACCCTTGGAGACAAGTCGGCTGGAGAACGATGTAGTGATTCACGACGCAATGTGAGTGTTCCATCGTCATTAGGAGGCCCTGAAGGCTACAATTAACTATCAGTTAGCGTCGGATTCGAAAATCTAGACTCACAGGAGACCGACGATAAGGAGCCCGAGGCAGCATTAGACCCTTGGAGACAAGTCGGCTGAAGGACGATGTATTAAATCTCGACGCAATTAGAGTGTTCCATCGTCATTAGGAAGCCCTGTACGTTACAATTAACTATCAGTTTTGCGTGGGATTCGAAAATCTTCTCACAGGAGAAGGATTATATGATGCCCGAGACAGCAATATCCCCTTGGATACAAGTCGGCTGGAGGACGATGTATTGAATCTCGACGCAATTTGAGTGTTCCATCGTCATTAGGAGGCCCTGAACGTTACAATTAACATTCAGTTTTGCGTCGGAATCGATGAACTAGACTTACTGGAGACGGACCATAAGGTGCCCGAGGCAGCAATATCCCCTTGGAGACCAGTCCGCTGGAGGACGATGTATCGAATCGCGACGCAATTTGAGTGCTCCATCGTCATTAGGAGGCCCTGACCGTTACAATTAACTATCAGTTTTGCGTCGGGTTCAAAAATCTAGGCTCACAGGAGAACGATCATAAGGTGCCCGAGGCAGCAATATACCTTTGGAGATAACTCAGCTGAAGGACGATGTATTGAATCTCGACGCAATTTGAGTGTTCCATCGACATTAGGAGGCCCTGAACGTTTCAATTAACAATCAGTTTTGCGTCGGATTAGAAAATCTAGACTCACAGGAGAGCGACCATAAGGTGTCCGAGGCTGCAATAGACCCGGCAGAAGGACGATGTATTGAATCTCGACGAAATTTGAGTGTTCCATCGTCATTAGGAGGCCCTGAACGTTACAATTAACAATCAGTTTTGCGCCGGATTAGAAAATCTAGACTCACAGGAGAACGACCACATGGTGCCCGAGGCAGCAATAGACCCTTGGAGACAAGTCGGCTGGAGGCCGATGTATTGAATCTCGACGCAATTAGAGTGTTCCATCGTCATTAGGAGGCCCTGAACATTACAATTAACTATCAGTTTTGCGTCGGATTCGAAAATCTAGACTTACTGGAGACGGACCATAAGGTGCCAGAGGCAGCAACATCCCCTTGGAGACCAGTCCAGTGGAGGACGATGTATTGAAACGCGACGCAATTTGAGTGCTCCATCGTCATTAGGAGGCCCTGAACGTTACAATTAACAATCAGTTTTGCGTCGGATTAGAATATCTAGACTCACAGGAGTACGATCATAAGGTGCCCGAGGCTGCAATAGACCCATGGAGACAAGTCGGCTGAAGGACGATGAATTGAATCTCGTCGCAATTTGAGTGTTCATCGTCATTAGGAGGCCCTGAACGTTACAATTAACTATCAGTTTTGCGTGCGATTCGAAAATCTACTCACAAGAGAAGGATCATATGATGCCCGAGACAGCAATATCCCCTTGGATACAAGTCGGCTGGAGGACGATATATTGAATCTCGACGCAATTTGAGTGTTCCATCGTCATTAGGAGGCCCTGAACGTTACAATTAACAATCAGTTTTGCTTCGGATTAGAAAATCTAGACCCACAGGAGAACGATCTTAAGGTGCTCGAGGCTGCAATAGACCCTTGGAGAAAAGTCGGCTGGAGAACGATGTATTGAATCTCGACGCAATATGAGTGTTCCATCGTCATTAGGAGGGACCTGAAGGCTACAATTAACTGTCAGTTCTGCGTCGGTTTCGAAATTCTTGACTCACAGGAGACCGACGATAAGGAGCCCGAGGCAGCAGTAGACCCTTGGAGACAAGTCGGCTGAAAGACGATGTATTGGATCGCGACGAAATTTGAGTGTTCCATCGTCATTAGGAGGCCCTGAGCGATACAATTAACTATCAGTTTTGCGTCGGATTCGAAAATCTAGACTTACTGGAGACGGACCATAAGGTGCCCGAGGCAGCAACATCCCCTTGGAGACCAGTCCAGTGGAGGGCGATGTATTGAATCGCGACGCAATTTGAGTGCTCCACCGTCATTAGGAGGCCCTGAACGTTACAATCAACTATTAGTTTTGCGTTGGATTCGAAAATCTAGACTCACAGGAGAACGATCATAAGGTGCCCGAGGCAGCAATATACCTTTGGAGACAAGTCAGCTGAAGGACGATGTATTGAATCTCGACGCAATTTGAGTGTTCCATCGTCATTAGGAGGCCCTGAAGGCTACAATTAACTATCAGTTCTGGTTCGGATTCGAAAATCTAGAATCACAGGAGACCGACGATAAGGTGCTCGAGGCAGCAAAAGACCCTTGTAGTCAAGTCGGCAGAAGGACGATGTATTGGATCGCGACGCAATTTGAGTGTTCCGTCGTCATTAGGAGGCCCTGAACGTTACAATTAACTATCAGTTTTGCGTCGGATTCGAAAATCTAGACTCACAGGAGAACGATCATAAGGTGCCCGAGGCTGCAATAGACCCTTAGAGACAAGTCGGCTGGAGAACGATGTATTGAATCTCGACGCAGTTTGAGTCTTCCATCGTCATTAGGAGGCCCTGAAGGCTACAATTAACTATCAGTTCTGCGTCGGTTTCGAAAATCTAGACTCACAGGAGACCGACGATAAGGAGCCCGAGGCAGCAATAGACCCTTGGAGACAAGTCGGCTGAAAGACGGTGTATTGAATCTCGACGCAATTTGAGTGTTCCATCGTCATTAGGAGGCCCTGAACGTTACAATTAACATTCAGTTTTGCGTCGGAATCGATGAACTAGACTCACAGAAAAACGACAATAAGGTGCAGGAGAAAGCAATAGACCCTTGGAGACAAGTCGGCTGAACGACGATGTATTGGATCGCGACGCAATTTGGGTGTTCCATCGTCATTAGGAGACCCTGAACGTTACAATTAACAATCAGTTTTGCGTCGGATTAGAAAATCTAGACTCACAGGAGAACGATCATAAGGTGCCCGAGGCTGCAATAGACCCTTGGAAAAAGGTCGGCTGGAGAACGATGTAATGAATCTCGACGCAATTTGAGTGTTCCATCGTCATTAGGAGGCCCTGAAGGCTACAATTAACTATCAGTTCTTCGTCGGATTCGAATATCTAGAATCACAGGAGACCGACGATAAGGAGCCCGAGGCAGCAATAGACCCTTGGAGACATGTCGGCTGAAGGACGATGTATTAAATCTCGACGCAATTTGAGTGTTCCATCGTCATTAGGAGGCCCTGTACGTTACAATTAACTATCAGTTTTGCGTGGGATTCGAAAATCGACTCACAGGAGAAGGATCATACGATGCCCGAGACAGCAATATCTTCTTGGATACAAGTCGGCTGGAGGACGATGTATTGAATCTCGACGCAATTTGAGTGCTCCACCGTCATTAGGAGGCCCTGAACGTTACAATCAACTATTAGTTTTGCGTTGGATTCGAAAATCTAGACTCACAGGAGAACGATCATAAGGTGCCCGAGGCAGCAATATACCTTTGGAGACAAGTCAGCTGAAGGACGATGTATTGAATCTCGACGCAATTTGAGTGTTCCATCGTCATTAGGAGGCCCTGAAGGCTACAATTAACTATCAGTTCTGGTTCGGATTCGAAAATCTAGAATCACAGGAGACCGACGATAAGGTGCTCGAGGCAGCAAAAGACCCTTGTAGTCAAGTCGGCAGAAGGACGATGTATTGGATCGCGACGCAATTTGAGTGTTCCGTCGTCATTAGGAGGCCCTGAACGTTACAATTAACTATCAGTTTTGCGTCGGATTCGAAAATCTAGACTCACAGGAGAACGATCATAAGGTGCCCGAGGCTGCAATAGACCCTTAGAGACAAGTCGGCTGGAGAACGATGTATTGAATCTCGACGCAGTTTGAGTCTTCCATCGTCATTAGGAGGCCCTGAAGGCTACAATTAACTATCAGTTCTGCGTCGGTTTCGAAAATCTAGACTCACAGGAGACCGACGATAAGGAGCCCGAGGCAGCAATAGACCCTTGGAGACAAGTCGGCTGAAAGACGGTGTATTGAATCTCGACGCAATTTGAGTGTTCCATCGTCATTAGGAGGCCCTGAACGTTACAATTAACATTCAGTTTTGCGTCGGAATCGATGAACTAGACTCACAGAAAAACGACAATAAGGTGCAGGAGAAAGCAATAGACCCTTGGAGACAAGTCGGCTGAACGACGATGTATTGGATCGCGACGCAATTTGGGTGTTCCATCGTCATTAGGAGACCCTGAACGTTACAATTAACAATCAGTTTTGCGTCGGATTAGAAAATCTAGACTCACAGGAGAACGATCATAAGGTGCCCGAGGCTGCAATAGACCCTTGGAAAAAGGTCGGCTGGAGAACGATGTAATGAATCTCGACGCAATTTGAGTGTTCCATCGTCATTAGGAGGCCCTGAAGGCTACAATTAACTATCAGTTCTTCGTCGGATTCGAATATCTAGAATCACAGGAGACCGACGATAAGGAGCCCGAGGCAGCAATAGACCCTTGGAGACATGTCGGCTGAAGGACGATGTATTAAATCTCGACGCAATTTGAGTGTTCCATCGTCATTAGGAGGCCCTGTACGTTACAATTAACTATCAGTTTTGCGTGGGATTCGAAAATCGACTCACAGGAGAAGGATCATACGATGCCCGAGACAGCAATATCTTCTTGGATACAAGTCGGCTGGAGGACGATGTATTGAATCTCGACGCAATTTGAGAGTTCCATCGTCATTAGGAGGCCCTGAACGTTACAATTAACTATCAGTTTTGCGTCGGATTCGAAAATCTAGACTCACAGGAGAACGATCATAAGGTGCCCCAGGCAGCAATTGACCCTTGGAGACAAGTCGGCTGGAGGACGATGTATTGGATCGCGACGCTATTTGAGTGTTCCATCGTCATTGGGAGGCCCTGAAGGCTACAATTAACTATCAGTTCTGCGTCGGATTCGAAAATCTAGACTCACAGGAGACCGACGATAAGGAGCCCGAGGCACCAATAGACCCTTGGAGACAAGTCGGCTGAAAGACGATGTATTGCTGCCCCAGGCAGCAATTGACCCTTGGAGACAAGTCGGCTGGAGGACGATGTATTGGATCGCGACGCTATTTGAGTGTTCCATCGTCATTGGGAGGCCCTGAAGGCTACAATTAACTATCAGTTCTGCGTCGGATTCGAAAATCTAGACTCACAGGAGACCGACGATAAGGAGCCCGAGGCACCAATAGACCCTTGGAGACAAGTCGGCTGAAAGACGATGTATTGAATCTCGACGCAATTTGAGTGTTCCATCGTCATTAGGAGGCCATGAACGTTACAATTAATTATCAGTTTTGCTTCGGGTTCGAAAATCTAGACTCACAGGAGAACGATCATAAGGTGCCCGAAGCAGCATTATTCGTTTGGAGACAAGTCAGCTGAAGGACGATGTATTGAATCGCAACGCAATTTGAGTGCTCCATCGTCATTAGGAGGCCCTGAACGTTACAATTAATTATCAGTTTTGCGTCGGATTCGAAAATCTAGATTTACTAGAGACGGACCATAAGGTGACCGAGGCAGCAATATCCCCTTGGAGACCAGTCCGCTGGAGGACGATGTATTGAATCGCGACGCAATTTGAGTGCTCCATCGTCATTAGGAGGCCCTGAACGTTACAATTAACTATCAGTTTTGCGTCGGATTCGAAAATCTAGACTCACAGGAGACCGACGAAAAGGTGCCCGAGGCAGCAATAGACCCTTGGAGACAAGTCGGCTGGAGGACGATGTATTGGATCGCGACGCAATTTGAGTATTCCATCGTAACTAGGAGGCGCTCAACGTTACAATAAACTATCAGTTATGCGTCGGATTCGAAAATCTAGACTCAGAGGAGACGGACCATAAGGTACCCGAGGCAGCAACATCCCCTTGGAGACCAGTCCGGTGGAGGACGATGTATTGAATCGCGACGCAATTTGAGTTCTCCATCGTCATTAGGAGGCCCTGTACGTTACAATTAACTATCAGTTTTGCGTGGGATTCGAAAATCGACTCACAGGAGAAGGATCATATGATGCCCGAGACAGCAATATCTGCTTGGATACAAGTCGGCTGGAGGACGATGTATTGAATCTCGACGCAATTTGAGTGTTCCATCGTCATTAGGAGGCCCTGAACGTTGCAATTAACTATCAGTTTTGCGTCGGATTCGAAAATCTAGACTTACTGGAGACGGACCATAAGGTGCCCGAGGCAGCAACATCCCCTTGGAGACCAATCCAGTGGTGGACGATGTATAGAATCACGACGCAATTTGAGTGCTCCATCGTTATTAGGAGCCCCTGAACGTTACAATTAGTAATCAGTTTTGCGTCGGATTCGAAAATCTAGACTCACAGGAGAACGATCATAAGGTGCCCTAGGCTGCAATAGACCCTTGGAGACAAGTCGGCTGGAGAACGATGTATTAAATCTCGACGCAATTTGAGTGTTCCATCGTCATTAGGACGCCCTGAACGTTACAATTAACTATCAGTTCTGCGTCGGATTCGAAAATCTAGACTCACAGGAGACCGACGATAAGGTGCCCGAGGCAGCAATTGACCCTTGGAGACAAGTCGGCTGAAGAACGATATATTGAATCTCGACGCAATTTGAATGTTCCATCGTCATTGGGAGGCCCTGAACGTTACAATTAACTATCAGTTCTTCGTGGGATTCGAAAATCTACTCACAGGAGAAGGATCATATGATGCCCGAGACAGCAATACCCCCTGGGATACAAGTCGCCTGGAGGACGATGTATTGAATCTCGACGCAATTTGAGTGTTCCATCGTCATTGGGAGGCCCTGAACGTTACAATTAACTATCAGTTTTGCGTCGGATTCGAATATCTAGACTTACTGGAGGCGGACCATAAGGTGCCCGAGGCAGCAATATCCCCTTTTAGTCCAGTCCGCTGGAGGACGATGTATTGAATCGCAACGCAATTCGAGTGCTCCATCGTCATTAGGACGCCCTGAACGTTACAATTAACTATCAGTTCTGCGTCGGATACGAAAATCTAGACTCACAGGAGACCGACGATAAGGTGCCCGAGGCAGCAATAGACCCTTGGAGACAAGTCGGCTGAAGAACGATATATTGAATCTCGACGCAATTTGAGTGTTCCATCGTCATTGGGAGGCCCTGAACGTTACAATTAACTATCAGTTTTTCGTGGGATTCGAAAAGCTACTCACAGGAGAAGGATCATATGATGCCCGAGACAGCAATATCCCCTTGGATACAAGTCGCCTGGAGGACGATGTATTGAATCTCGACGCAATTTGAGTGTTCCATCGTCATTAGGAGGCCCTGAAGGCTACAAGTAACTATCAGTTAGCGTCGGATTCGAAAATCTAGACTCACAGGAGACCGACGATAAGGAGCCCGAGGCAGCAATAGACCCTTGGAGACAAGTCGGCTGAAGGACGATGTATTGAATCTCGACGCAATTAGAGTGTTCCATCGTCATTAGGAGGCCCTGAACGTTACAATTAACTATCAGTTTTGCGTCGGGTTCGAAAATCTAGACTCTCACGAGAACGATCATAAGGCCGAGGCAGCAATATAACTTTGGTGACAAGTCAGCTGAAGGACGATGTATTGAATCTCGACGCAATGTGAGTGTGCCATCGTCATTAGGCGGACATGAACGTTACAATTAACTATCAGTTTTGCGTCGGATTCGAATATCTAGACTTACTGGAGGCGGACCATAAGGTGCCCGAGGCAACAATATCCCCTTGGAGTCCAGTGCGCTGGAGGACGATGTATTGAATCGCAACGCAATTTGAGTGCTGCATCGTCATTAGGAGGCCCTGAACGTTACAATTAACTATCAGTTTTGCGTTGGATTCGAAAATGTAGACTCACAGGAGAACGATCATAAGGTGCCCCAGGCAGCAATTGACCCTTGGAGACAAGTCGGCTGGAGGACGATGTATTGGATCGCGACGCAATTTGAGTGTTCCATCGTCATTGGGAGGCCCTGAAGGCTACAATTAACTATCAGTTCTGCGTCGGATTCGAAAATCTAGACTCACAGGAGACCGACGATAAGGAGCCCGAGGCAGCAATAGACCCTTGGAGACAAGTCGGCTGAAGGACGATGTATTGATTCTCGACGCAATTTGAGTGTTCCATCGTCATTAGGAGGCCCTGAACGTTACATTTAATTAGCAGTTTTGCGTCGGGTTCGAAAATCTAGACTCACAGGAGAACGATCATAAGGTGCCCGAGGCAGCAATATTCGTTTGGAGACAAGTCAGCTGAAGGACGATGTATTGAATCTCGACGCAATTTGAGTGTGCCATCGTCATTAGGCGGACCTGAACGTTACAATTAACTATCAGTTTTGCGTCGGATTCGAATATCTAGACTTACTGGAGGCGGACCATAAGGTGCCCGAAGCAGCAATATCCCCTTGGAGTCCAGTCCGCTGGAGGACGATGTATTGAATCGCAACGCAATTTGAGTGCTGCATCGTCATTAGGAGGCCCTGAACGTTACAATTAACTATCAGTTTTGCATTGGATTCGAAAATCTAGACTCACAGGAGAACGATCATAAGGTGCCCCAGGCAGCAATTGACCCTTGGAGACAAGTCGGCTGGAGGACGATGTATTGGATCGCGACGCTATTTTAGTGTTCCATCGTCATTGGGAGGCCCTGAAGGCTACAATTAACTATCAGTTCTGCGTCGGATTCGAAAATCTAGACGCACAGGAGACCGACGATAAGGAGCCCGAGGCACCAATAGACCCTTGGAGACAAGTCAGCTGAAAGACGATGTATTGAATCTCGACGCAATTTGAGTGTTCCATCGTCATTAGGAGGCCCTGAACGTTACAATTAATTATCAGTTTTGCGTCGGGTTCGAAAATCTAGACTCACAGGAGAACGATCATAAGGTGCCCGAGGCAGCATTATTCGTTTGGAGACAAGTCAGCTGAAGGACGATGTATTGAATCGCAACGCAATTTGAGTGATCCATCGTCATTAGGAGGCCCTGAACGTTACAATTAACTATCAGTTTTGCGTTGGATTCGAAAATCTAGACTCACAGGAGAACGATCATAAGGTGCCCCAGGCAGCAATAGACCCTTGGAGAGAAGTCGGCTGGAGGACGATGTATGGGATCGCGACGCAATTTGAGTGTTACATCGTAACTAGGAGGCGCTCAACGTTACAATAAACTATCAGTTATGCGTCGGATTCGAAAATCTAGCATCACAGGAGATGGACCATAAGGTGCCCGAGGCAGCAACATCCCCTTGGAGAGCAGTCCGGTGGAGGACGATGTATTGAATCGCATCGTCATTAGGAGGCCCTGAACGTTACAATTAACAATCAGTTTTGCGTCGGATTCGAAAATCTAGATTTACTAGAGACGGACCATAAGGTGACCGAGGCAGCAATATCCCCTTGGAGACCAGTCCGCTGGACGACGATGTATTGAATCGCGACGCAATTTGAGTGCTCCATCGTCATTAGGAGGCCCTGAACGTTACAATTAACTATCAGTTTTGCGTCGGATTCGAAAATCTAGACTCACAGGAGACCGACGAAAAGGTGCCCGAGGCAGCAATAGACCCTTGGAGACAAGTCGGCTGGAGGACGATGTATTGGATCGCGACGCAATTTGAGTGTTCCATCGTAACTAGGAGGCGCTCAACGTTACAATAAACTATCAGTTATGCGTCGGATTCGAAAATCTAGACTCACAGGAGACGGATCATAAGGTGCCCGAGGCAGCAACATCCCCTTGGAGACCAGTCCGGTGGAGGACGATGTATTGAATCGCGACGCAATTTGAGTGCTCCATCGTCATTAGGAGGCCCTGAACGTTACAATTAACTATCAGTTTTGCGTCGGATTCGAAAATCTAGACTCACAGGAGAACGACCATAAGGTGCCCGAGGCTGCAATAGACCCTTGGACACAAGTCGGCTGGGGGCCGATGTATTGAATATCGACGCAATTTGAATGTTCCATGGTCATTAGGTCGCCCTGAACGTTACTATCAACTATCAGTTTTGCGTCGGGTTCGAAAATCTAGACTCACAGGAGAACCATCATAAGGTGCCCGTGGCAGCAATAGACCCTTGGAGACAAGTCGGCCGAAGGACGATGTATTAGATCTCGTCGCAATTTGAGTGTTCATCGTCATTAGGAGGCCCTGAACGTTACAATTAACTATCAGTTTTGCGTCGGATTCGAAAATCTAGACTTACTGGAGACGGACCATAAGGTGCCCGAGGCAGCAATACTCCCTTGGAGACCAGTCCGCTGGAGGACGATGTATTGAATCGCGACGCAATTTGAGTGCTAAATCGTCATTAGGAGGCCCTGAACGTTACAATTAACTATCAGTTTTGTGTCGGATTCGAAAATCTAGACTCACAGGAGAACGACCATATGGTGCCCGAGGCAGCAATAGACCCTTGGAGACTAGTCGGCTGCAGGCCGAAGTATTGAATATCGACGCAATTTGAATGTTCCATGGTCATTAGGTGGCCCTGAACGTTACAATTAACTATCAGTTTTGCGTTGGATTCGAAAATCTAGACTCACAGGAGAACGATCATAAGGTGCGCCAGGCAGCAATAGACCCTTGGAGACAAGTCGGCTGGAGGACGATGTATTGGATCGCGACGCAATTTGAGTGTTCCATCGTCATTAGGAGGCCCTGAAGGCTACAATTAAGTATCAGTTCTGCGTCGGATTCGAAAATCTAGACTCACAGGAGACCTACGATAAGGTGCCCGAGACAGCAACAGACCCTTGGAGACAAGTCGGCTGGAGGCCGATGTATTGAAACTCGACGCAATTTGAGTGTTCCATGGCCATTAGGTGGCCCTGAACGATACAATTAACTATCAGTTTTCCGTCGGGTTCGAAAATCAAGACTCACTGGAGAACGATCATAAAGTGCCCGAGGCAGCAATAGACCCTTGGAGACAAGTCGGCTGGAGGACGATGTATTGGTTCGCGACGCAATTTGATTGTTCCATCGTAACTAGGAGGCGCTCAACGTTACAATTTACAATCAGTTTTGCGTCGGGTTCGAAAATCTAGACTTACTGGAGACGGAGCATAAGGTGCCCGAGGCAGCAATACTCCCTTGGAGACCAGTCCGCTGGAGGACGATGTATTGAATCGCGACGCAATTTGAGTGCTCCATCGTCATTAGGAGGCCATGAACGTTACAATTAACTATCAGTTTTGCGTCGGATTCGAAAATCTAGACCTACTGGAGACGGACCATAAGGTGCCCGAGGCAGCAATACTCCCTTGGAGACCAGTCCGCTGGAGGACGATGTATTGAATCGCGACGCAATTTGAGTGCTAAATCGTCATTAGGAGGCCCTGAACGTTACAATTAACTATCAGATTTGTGTCGGATTCGAAAATCTAGACTCACAGGAGAACGACCATACGGTGCCCGAGGCAGCAATAGACCCTTGGAGACTAGTCGGCTGCAGGCCGATGTATTGAATATCAACGCAATTTGAATGTTTCATGGTCATTAGGTGGCCCTGAAGGTTACAATTAACTATCAGTTTTGCGTCGGGTTCGAAAATCTACACTCACAGGAGAACGATCATAAGGTGCCCGAGGCAGCAATAGACCCTTGGAGACAAGTCGGCTGGAGGACGATGTACTGGATAGCGACGCAATTTGAGTGTTCCATCGTAACTAGGAGGCCCTGAACGTTACAATTAACTATCAGTTTTGCATCGGATTCGAAAATCTAGACTCACAGGAGAACGATCATAAGGTGCGCCAGGCAGCAATAGACCCTTGGAGACAAGTCGGCTGGAGGACGATGTATTGGATCGCGACGCAATTTGAGTGTTCCATCGTAACTAGGAGGCGCTCAACGTTACAATAAACTATCAGTTATGCGTCGGATTCGAAAATCTAGGCTCACAGGAGACGGTCCATAAGGTGCCCGAGGCAGCAACATCCCCCTGGAGACCAGTCCGGTGGAGGACGATGTATTGCATCGCGACGCAATTTGAGTGCTCCATCGTCATTAGGAGGCCCTGAACGGTACAATTAACTATCAGTTTTGCGTCGGATTCGAAAATCTAGACTCACAGGAGAACGACTATATGTTGCCCGAGGCAGTAATAGACCCTTGGAGACTAGTCGGCTGCAGGCCGATGTATTGAATCTCGACGCAATTTGAATGTTCCATCGTCATTAGGTGGCCCTGAACGTTACAATGAACTATCAGTTTTGCGTGGGATTCGAAAATCTACTCACAGGAGAAGGATCATATGATGCCCGAGACAGCAATATCCCCTTGGATACAAGTCGACTGGAGGACGATATATTGAATCTCGACGCAACTTGAGTGTTCCATCGTCATTAGGAGGCCCTGAAGGCTACAATTAACTAACAGTTCTGCATCGGATTCGATAAGCTAGACTCACAGGAGACCTACGATAAGGTGCCCGAGGCAGCAATAGACCCTTTGAGACAAGTCGGCTGGAGGCCGATGTATTGAAACTCGACGCAATTTGAATGTTCCATGGTCATTAGGTGGCCCTGAACGTTACAATTAACTATCAGTTTTCCGTCGGGTTCGAAAATCTAGACTCACAGGAGAACGATCATTAGGTGCCCGAGGCAGCAATATACCCTTGGAGACAAGTCGGCTGAAGGACGATGTATTGAATCTCGACGCAATTTGAGTGTTCCATCGTCATTAGGAGTACCTGAATGTTACAATTAACTATCAGTTTTGCGTCGGATTCGAAAATCTAGATTTACTAGAGACGGACCATAAGGTGACCGAGGCAGCAATATCCCCTTGGAGACCAGTCCGCTGGAGGACGATGTATTGAATCGCGACGCAATTTGAGTGCTCCATCGTCATTAGGAGGCCCTGAACGTTACAATTAACTATCAGTTATGCGTCGGATTCGAAAATCTAGACTCACAGGAGAACGACCATAAGGTGCCCGAGGCTGTAATAGACCCTTGGACACAAGTCGGCTGGGGGCCGATGTATTGAATATCGACGCAATTTGAATGTTCCATGGTCATTAGGTGGCCCTGAACGTTACTATCAACTATCAGTTTTGCGTCGGGTTCGAAAATCTAGACCCACATGAGAACGATCATAAGGTGCCCGTGGCAGCAATAGACCCTTGGAGACAAGTCGGCCGAAGGACGATGTATTAGATCTCGTCGCAATTTGAGTGTTCATCGTCATTAGGAGGCCCTGAACGTTACAATTAACTATCAGTTTTGCGTCGCATTCGAAAATCTAGACTTACTGGAGACGGACCATAAGGTGCCCGAGGCAGCAATACTCCCTTGGAGACCAGTCCGCTGGAGGACGATGTATTGAATCGCGACGCAATTTGAGTGTTAAATCGTCATTAGGAGGCCCTGAACGTTACAATTAACTATCAGTTTTGTGTCGGATTCGAAAATCTAGACTCACGGGAGAACGACCATACGGTGCCCGAGGCAGCAATAGACCCTTGGAGACTAGTCGGCTGCAGGCCGATGTATTGAATATCGACGCAATTTGAATGTTCCATGGTCATTAGGTAGCCCTGAACGTTACTATTAACTATCAGTTTTGCGTCGGGTTCGAAAATCTAGACTCACAGGAGAACGATCATAAGGTGCCCGAGGCAGCAATAGACCCTTGGAGACAAGTCGGCTGGAGGCCGATGTATTGAATATCGACGCAATTTGAATGTTTCATGGTCATTAGGTGGCCCTGAAGGTTACAATTAACTATCAGTTTTGCGTCGGGTTCGAAAATCTACACTCACAGGAGAACGATCATAAGGTGCCCGAGGCAGCAATAGGCCCTTGGAGACAAGTCGGCTGGAGGACGATGTACTGGATAGCGACGCAATTTGAGTGTTCCATCGTAACTAGGAGGCGCTCAACGTTACAATAAACTATCAGTTATGCGTCGGATTCGAAAATCTAGACTCACAGGAGAATGATGATAAGGTGACCGAGGCTGAAATAGACCCTTGGACACAAGTCGGCTGGAGGCCGATGTATTGAATCTCGACGCAATTTGAATGTTCCATGGTCATTAGGTGGCCCTGAACGTTACTATTAACTATCAGTTTTGCGTCGGGTTCGAAAATCTAGACTCACAGGAGAAAGATCATAAGGTGCCCGAGGCAGCAATAGACCCTTGGAGACAAATCGGCTGAAGGACGATGTATTTGATCTCGTCCCAATTTGAGTGTTCATCGTCATTAGGAGGCCCTGAACGTTACAATTAACAATCAGTTTTGCGTCGGATTCGAAAATCTAGACTTACTGGAGACGGACCATAAGGTGCCCGAGGCAGCTATATTCCCTTGGCGACCAGTCCGCTGGAGGACGATGTATTGAATCGCGACGCAATTTGAGTGTTCCATCGTAACTAGGAGGCCCTGAACGTTACAATTAACTATCAGTTTTGCATTGGATTCGAAAATCTAGACTCACAGGAGAACGATCATAAGGTGCGCCAGGCAGCAATAGACCCTTGGAGACAAGTCGGCTGGAGGACGATGTATTGCATCGCGACGCAATTTGAGTGCTCCATCGTCATTAGGAGGCCCTGAACGGTACAATTAACTATCAGTTTTGCGTCGGATTCGAAAATCTAGACTCACAGGAGAACGACTATATGTTGCCCGAGGCAGTAATAGACCCTTGGAGACTAGTCGGCTGCAGGCCGATGTATTGAATCTCGACGCAATTTGAATGTTCCATCGTCATTAGGTGGCCCTGAACGTTACAATGAACTATCAGTTTTGCGTGGGATTCGAAAATCTACTCACTGGAGAAGGATCATATGATGCCCGAGACAGCAATATCCCCTTGGATACAAGTCGACTGGAGGACGATATATTGAATCTCGACGCAACTTGAGTGTTCCATCGTCATTAGGAGGCCCTGAAGGCTACAATTAACTAACAGTTCTGCATCGGATTCGATAAGCTAGACTCACAGGAGACCTACGATAAGGTGCCCGAGGCAGCAATAGACCCTTGGAGACAAGTCGGCTGGAGGCCGATGTATTGAAACTCGACGCAATTTGAATGTTCCATGGTCATTAGGTGGCCCTGAACGTTACAATTAACTATCAGTTTTCCGTCGGGTTCGAAAATCTAGACTCACAGGAGACCGACGAAAAGGTGCCCGAGGCAGCAATAGACCCTTGGAGACAAGTCGGCTGGAGGACGATGTATTGGATCGCGACGAAATTTGAGTGTTCCATCGTAACTAGGAGGCGCTCAACGTTACAATAAACTATCAGTTATGCGTCGGATTCGAAAATCTAGACTCACAGGAGAACGACCATAAGGTGCCCGAGGCTGTAATAGACCCTTGGACACAAGTCGGCTGGGGGCCGATGTATTGAATATCGACGCAATTTGAATGTTCCATGGTCATTAGGTGGCCCTGAACGTTACTATCAACTATCAGTTTTGCGTCGGGTTCGAAAATCTAGACCCACATGAGAACGATCATAAGGTGCCCGAGGCAGCAATAGACCCTTGGAGACAAGTCGGCTGGAGGCCGATGTATTGAATATCGACGCAATTTGAATGTTTCATGGTCATTAGGTGGCCCTGAAGGTTACAATTAACTATCAGTTTTGCGTCGGGTTCGAAAATCTACACTCACAGGAGAACGATCATAAGGTGCCCGAGGCAGCAATAGACCCTTGGAGACAAGTCGGCTGGAGGACGATGTACTGGATAGCGACGCAATTTGAGTGTTCCATCGTAACTAGGAGGCCCTGAACGTTACAATTAACAATCAGTTTTGCGTCGGATTCGAAAATCTACTCTCAGGAGAAGGATCATATGGTGCCCGAGACTGCAATATACCCTTGGAGACAAGTCGGCTGGAGGCCGATGTATTGAATCTCGACGCAATTTGAATGTTCCATGGTCATTAGGTGGCCCTGAACGTTACTATTAACTATCAGTTTTGCGTCGGGTTCGAAAATCTAGACTCACAGGAGAAAGATCATAAGGTGCCCGAGGCAGCAATAGACCCTTGGAGACAAGTCGGCTGAAGGACGATGTATTTGATCTCGTCCCAATTTGAGTGTTCATCGTCATTAGGAGGCCCTGAACGTTACAATTTACAATCAGTTTTGCGTCGGATTCGAAAATCTAGACTTACTGGAGACGGACCATAAGGTGCCCGAGGCAGCAATACTCCCTTGGAGACCAGTCCGCTGGAGGGCGATGTATTGAATCGCGACGCAATTTGAGTGCTAAATCGTCATTAGGAGGCCCTGAACGTTACAATCAACTATCAGTTTTGCGTCGGATTCGAAAATCTAGACTCACAGGAGAACGACCATATGGTGCCCGAGGCAGCTATAGACCCTTGGAGACTAGTCGGCTGCAGGCCGATGTATTGAATCTCGACGCAATTTGAATGTTCCATGGTCATTAGGTGGCCCTGAACGTTACAATTAACTATCAGTTTTCCGTCGGGTTCGAAAATTAAGACTCACTGGAGAACGATCATAAAGTGCCCGAGGCAGCAATAGACCCTTGGAGACAAGTCGGCTGGAGGACGATGTATTGGTTCGCGACGCAATTTGAGTGTTCCATCGTAACTAGGAGGCGCTCAACGTTACAATAAACTATCAGTTATGCGTCGGATTCGAAAATCTAGACTCACAGGAGACGGACCATAAGGTGCCCGAGGCAGCAACATCCCCTTGGAGACCAGTCCGGTGGAGGACGATGTATTGAATCGCGACGCAATTTGAGTGCTCTATCGTCATTAGGAGGCCCTGAACGTTACAAATAACTATCAGTTTTGCGTCGGATTCGAAAATCTAGACTCACAGGAGAACGACCATAAGGTGCCCGAGGCTGCAATAGACCCTTGGACACAAGTCGGCTGAAAGACGATGTATTGAATTTCGACGAAATTTGAGTGTTCCATCGTCATTAGGAGGCCCTGAACGTTACAATTAACAATCAGTTTTGCGTCGGATTAGAAAATCTTTTTATGAACGATGAAACACAGAAATTGCATCGGAATTAAATACAAAAGGCACAATGCCGACTTAAGTACAAGAAGTCTGACTCTTCTTACTGTCTATGTTTTGAACCATTCCTCTGACGCTAGTTACAGGTTCCGATGCTTCACTTCAGGTTTAATGTATCCCTTGGACATTCTTATTGGCGATGAAACACAGAATTTGCATCGCAATTAAATAGAAAAAGCACAATGCCGACATAAGTACAAGAAGACTGATTGTCCTTACTGACTATGTTATCAACCATTCCTGTGATTCTAGTTATAGATTCCGACGCTTCACGTCAGGTTTACTGTATCCCTCTCACCTTCTTACTGACGATGAAACACAGAAATTGCATCGGAATTAAATAGAAAAGTCACAATGCCGACTTAAGTACAAGAAGACTGACTCATCTTACTGACTATGTTTGAACCATTCCTGTGACACTAGTTATAGATTTCGATGCTTCATTTCAGGTTTACTGTATCCCTTTGGCCTTCTTATTGACGATGAAACACAGAAATAGCATCGGAATGAAATACAAAAGGCACAATACCGACTTAAGTACAAGAAGACTGACTCGTCTTACTGACTATGATTTGAACCATTCCTGTGACACCAGTTAGAGATTCCGATGCTTCACTTCAGGTTTACTGTATCCCTTGGACCTTCTTATTGACGATGAAATACAGAAATTGCATCGGAATTAAATACAAAAGGCACAATGCCGTCTTAAGTAGAATATGACCGACCCTTCTTACTGTCTATGCTCTGAACCATTCATGTGACAAAAGTTCTAGATTCCGACGCTTCACTTCAGGTTTACTGTATCCCTCTGACCATCCTATTGACGATGAAACACAGAAATTGAATCGGAATTAAATACAAAAGGCACATTGCCGACTTAAGTACAAGAAGACTGACTCTTCTTATTGACTATGTTTTGAACAATATCTGTGACACTAGTTATAGATTCCGATGCTTCACTTCAGCTTTACTGTATCCCTTGGACCTTCTTATTGACAATGAAACACAGAAATTGCATCGGAATTGAATACAAAAGGCACAATGCCGACTTATGTACAAGAAGACTGACCTTCATACTGACTAGATCTTGATCCATTCCTGTGACACTAGTTATAGATGCCGATGCTTCACTTCAGGTTTACTGTATCCCTTGGATCTTCTTATTGACGATGAAACACAGAAATTGCATCGGAATTAAATACAAAAGGCACAATACCGACTTAAGTGCAAGAAGACTGACTCTTCTTACTGACTATGATTTGAACCATTCCAGTGATACTAGTTGTAGATTCCCATGCTCACTTCATGTTTACTGTATCCCTCTGACCTTCTTATTAACGATGAAACACCGATATTGCATCGGAATTAAATAGAAAAGGCACAATGCCGACTTAAGTACAAGAAGACCGACTCTTCCAACAGTCTATGTTTTGAACCATTCCTGTGACACTAGTTATAGATTCCGATGCTTCACCTCAGGTTCACTGTATCCCTCTGACCTTCTTATTGACGATGAATCACAGAAATTGCATCGGAATTAAATAGAAAAGGCACAATGCCGTCTTAAGTACAAGCAGACTGACTCTTCTTAGTGTCTATGTTTTGAACCATTCCTGTGACGCTAGTTACAGATTCCGATGCTTCACTTCAGGTTTACTGTATCCCTTGGACCTTCTTATTGACGATGAAACACAGAAATTGCATCGGAATTAAATACAAAAGGCACAATGCCGACTTAAGTACAAGAAGACTGACTCTTCTTACTGACTATGTGTTGAACCATTCCTGTGACACTATTTGGAGATTCCGATGCTTCCCTTCAGGTTTACTGTATCCCTCTGACCTTCTAATTGTCGATTAAACACAGTAATTGCATCGGAATTAAATTGAAAAGAGCACAATGCCGACTTAAGTACAGGAAGACTGACTCTTCTTACTGTCTATGTTTTGAACCATTCCGGTGACACTAGTTATAGATTCCGATGCTCCACTTCAGGTTTACTGTATCTCTTGGACCTTCTTATTGACGATGAAACACAGAAGTTGCATCGGAATTAAATACAAAAGGCACAATGCCGACTTAGGTACAAGAACACTGACTCATCTTACCGACTATGATTTGAACCATTCCTGTGACACTAGTTATAGATTCCGATGCTTCACTTCAGGTTTACTGTATCCCTCTGACCTTCTTATTGACGATGAAACACAGAAATATCATCGGAAATAAATACAAAAGGCACAATATGGACTGAAGTACATGTAGACTGAATCTTCCTACTGTCTAAGTTAAGAACCATTCCCATGACACTAGTTATAGATTCCGATGCTTCATATCAGGTTTACTGTATCCCTTGGACCTTCTTAATGACTATGAAACACAGATAGTGCATCGGAATTAAATACAAAAGGCCCAATGCCAACTTAAGTACAAGAAGACTGACACTTCCTATTGTGTATGTTTTGAACCATTCCTGTGACACTAGTTATAGATTCCGATGCTTCACTTCAGGGTTACTGTATCCCTCTGACCTACTTTTTCACGATGAAACACAGAAATTGCATCGGAATTAAATAGAAAAAGCACAATGCCAACTTAAGTACATGAAGACTGACTCTTCTTAATGACTATGTTTTTAACCACTCCTGTGACACTAGTTGTGGATTCGGATGCTTCACGTCAGGTTTACTGTATCCCTTGGACATTCTTATTGGCGATGAAACACAGAAATTGCATCGCAATTAAATAGAAAAAGCACAATGCCGACATAAGTACAAGAAGACTGATTGTCCTTACTGACTATGTTATCAACCATTCCTGTGATTCTAGTTATAGATTCCGACGCTTCACGTCAGGTTTACTGTATCCCTCTCACCTTCTTACTGACGATGAAACACAGAAATTGCATCGGAATTAAATAGAAAAGTCACAATGCCGACCTAAGTACAAGAAGACTGACTCATCTTACTGACTATGTTTGAACCATTCCTGTGACACTAGTTATAGATTCCGATGCTTCACTTCAGGTTTACTGTATCCCTTTGGCCTTCTTATTGACGATGAAACACAGAAATAGCATCGGAATGAAATACAAAAGGCACAATACCGACTTAAGTACAAGAAGACTGACTCGTCTTACAGACTATGATATGAACCATTCCTGTGACACCAGTTAGAGATTCCGATGCTTCATTTCAGGTTTATTGTATCCCTCTGACCTTCGTAATGACGATGAAACACAGTAATTGCATCGGACTTAATTTGAAAAGGGCACAATGCCGACTTAAGTACAAGAAGACTGACTCTTCTTACTGTCTATGTTTTGAACCATTCCTGTGACACTAGTTATAGATTCCGATGCTTCACTTCAGGTTTACTGTATCCCTTGGACCTTCTAACTGACGATGAAATACAGAAATTGCATCGGAATTAAATACAAAAGGCACAATGCCGACTTAAGTAGAAGATGACCGAACCTTCTAACTGTCTATGTTCTGAACCATTCATGTGACAAAAGTTCTAGATTCCGATGCTTCACTTCAGGTTTACTGTATCCCTCTGACCATCCTATTGACGATGAAACACTGAAATTGAATCGGAATTAAATACGAAAGGCACAATGCCGACTTAAGTACAAGAAGACTGACATTTCTTACTGACTATCTTTTGAACCTTATCTGTGACACTAGTTATAGATTCCGATGCTTCACTTCAGCTTTACTGTATTCCTTGGACCTTCTTATTGACGATGAAACACTGAAATAGCATCGGAATTAAATAGGAAAGGCACAATGCCGAATCAAGTACAAGAAGACTGACTCTTCTAACTGACTATGATTGGAACCATACCTGTGACACTAGTTATAGATTCCGATGATTCACTTCAGGTCTACTGTGTCCCTCTGACCTTCTTATTGACGATGAAACACAGAAATAGCATCGGAATTAAATACAAAAGGCACAATGCTGACTTAAATACAAGAAAACTGACTCTTCTTACTGACTATGTTTTGCACCATTCCTGTGACACTAGTTATAGATTCCGATGCTTCACTTCAGGTTTACTGTATCCCTTGGACGTTCTTATTGACGATGAAACACAGAAATTTCATCGGAATTAAATACAAAAGGCAAAATGCCTACTTAAGTACAAGAGGACTGACTCTTCTTACTGACTATGTGTTGAACCATTCCTGTGACACTATTTGGAGATTCCGATGCTTCTCTTCAGGTTTACTGTATCCCTCTGACCTTCATATTGTCGATTAAACACAGAAATTGCATCGGAAATAAATACAAAAGGCACAATACGGACTGAAGTACATGTAGACTGAATCTTCCTACTGTCTAAGTTATGAACCATTCCCGTGACACTAGTTATAGATTCCGATGCTTCATATCAGGTTTACGGTATCCCTTGGACCTTCTTAATGACGATGAAACACAGATAGTGCATCGGAATTAAGTACATAAGGCACAATGCCAACTTAAGTACAAGAAGACTGACTCTTCCTATTGTCTATGTTTTGAACCATTCCTGTGTAACTAGTTATAGATTCCGATGTTTCACTTCAGGTTTACTGTATCCCTCTGACCTCCTTTTTGACGATGAAACACAGAAATTGCATCGGAATTAAATAGAAAAGGCACAATGCCGACTTAAGTACAGGAAGACTGACTCTTCTTACTGACTATATCTTGATCCATTCCTGCGACACTAGTTATAGATTACGATGCTTCACTTCAGGTTTACTGTATCCCTTGGACCTTCTTATTGACGATGAAACACAGCAATTGCATCGGAATTAAATACAAAAGGGACAATGCCTACTTAAGTACAAGAAGACTGACTCTTCTTACTGACTATGATTTGAACCATTCCTGTGACACTAGTTGTAGATTCCGATGCTTCACTTCAGGTTTATTGTATCCCTCTGACCTTCTTATTAACGATGAAACTCAGATATTGCATCGGAATTAAATACAAAAGGCACAATGCCAACTTAAGTACAAGGAGACTGACTCTTCTTACTGACTATGTTTTGATCCATTCCTGTGACACTAGTTATAGATTCCGATGCTTCGCCTCAGGTTCACTGTATCCCTCTGACCTTCTTGTTGACGATGAAACACAGAAATTGCATCGGAATTGAATAGAAAAGGCACAATGCCGTCTTAAGTACAAGCAGACTGACTCTTCTTAGTGTATATGTTTTGAAACATTCCTGTGACACTAGTTAAAGATTCCGATGCTTCACTTCAGGTTTGCTGTATCCCTAGGACCTTCTTATTGACGATGAAACACAGAAATTGCATCGAAAATAAATACAAAAGGCACAATGCGGACCTAAGTACAACAAGACTGCGTCTTCTTACTGGATATGTTTTGAACCATACCTGTGACACTAGTTATAGATTCCGATGCTTCACTTCAGGTTTAGTGTATCCCTCTGACCTTCTTATTGACGATGAAACACAGAAATTGCATCGGAAATAAATACAAAAGGCACAATACAGACTTAAGTACATGTAGACTGAATCTTCCTACTGTCTATGTTTTGAACCATTCCTGTGACACTAGTTATAGATTCCGATGCTTCACCTCAGGTTCACTGTATCCCTCTGACCTTCTTATTGACGATGAAACACAGAAATTCCATCGGAATTAAATACAAAAGGCACAATACAGTCTTAAGTACAAGCAGACTGACTCTTCTTAATGTCTATGTTTTGAACCATTCCTGTGACACTAGTTAAAGATTCCGATGCTTCACTTCAGGTTTACTGTATCCATTAGACCTTCTTATTGACGATGAAACACAGAAATTGCATCGAAAATAAATACAAAAGGCACAATGCCGACTTAAGTACAACAAGACTGACTCTTCTCAGTGGATATGCTTTGAACCATTCCTGTGACACTAGTTATAGATTGCGATGCTTCACCTCAGGCTTACCGTATCCCTCTGACCTTCTTATTGACGAAGAAACACAGAAATTGCATCGGAATTAAATACAAAAGGCACAATGCCGACTTAAGAAGACTTACCCTTCTTACTGACTATGATTTGAACCATTCCTGTGACACTAGTTTTGGATTCCGATGCTTCACTTCAGGTTTACTGTATCCCTTGGACCTTCTTATTGACGATGAAACACAGAAATTGCATCGGAATTAAATACAAAAGGCACAATGTCGACTTAAGTACAAGAAGACTGACTCTTCGTACTGACTATATCTTGATCCATTGCTGTGACACTAGTTATAGATTCCGATGCTTCACTTCGGGATTACTGTATACCTTGGACCTTCTTATTGACGATGAAACACAGGAATTGCTTCGGAATTAAATACAAAAGGCAGAATGCTGACTTAAGTACAAGAAGACTGACTCTTCTTACTGACTATGATTTGAACCATTCCTGTGACACTAGTTGTAGATTCCGATGCTTCACCTCAGGTTTATTGTATCCCTCTGACCTTCTTATTAACGATGAAACACAGATATTGCATCGGAATTAAATACAAAAGGCACAATGCCAACTTAAGTACAAGCAGACTGACTCTTCTTACTGACTATGTTTTGATCCATTCCTGTGACACTAGTTATAGATTCCGATGCTTCACCTCAGGTTCACTGTATCCCTCTGACCTTCTTGTTGACGATGATACACAGAAATTGCATCGGAATTGAATAGAAAAGGCACAATGCCGTCTTAAGTACAAGCAGACTGACTCTTCATAGTGTATATGTTTTGAACCATTCCTGTGACACTAGTTAAAGATTCCGATGCTTCACTTCAGGTTTGCTGTATCCCTCTGACCATCCTATTAACGATGAAACACAGATATTGCATCGGAATTAAATACAAAAGGCACAATGCCGACTTAAGTACAAGAAGACTGACTCTTCTAACTGACTATGTTTTGAACCATTCCTGTGTCACTAGTTATAGATTCCGATGCTTCACTTCTGGTTTACTGTATCCCTTGGACCTTCGTATTGACGATGAAACACAGAAATTGCATCGGACTTAAATACAAAAGGCACAATGCCGACTAAAGGACAAGAAGACTGGATCTTCTTACTGCCTATGTTTTGAACCATTCCTGTGACACTAGTTATAGATTCCGATGCTTCACTTCAGGTTTACTGTATCCCTCTGACCTTCTCATTGACGATGAAACACAGAAATTGCATCTGAATTAAATGCAAAAGGCACAATGCCGACTTAAGTGCAAGAAGACTGACTCTTCTTATTGTCTGTGTTTTGAACCATTCCTGTGACACTAGTTATAGATTCCGATGCTTCACACAAGGTTTACTGTATCCCTTGGACCTTCTTATTGACGATGAAACACCAAAATTGCATCGGAATTAAATAGAAAAGCACAATGCCGTCTTAGGTACAAGAACTGTCTCTTCTTACTGTCTATGTTTTGAACCATTCCTGTGACACTAGTTATGGATTCCGATGCTTCACTTCAGGTTTACTGTATCCCTTGGACCTTCTTATTGACGATGAAAAACAGAAATTGCATCGGAATTAAATACAAAAGGCACAATGCCGACTTAAGTACAAGAACACTGACTCTTCTTACTGACTATATATTGATCCATTCCTGTGATACTAGTTATAGATTCGGATGCTTCACTTCAGGTTTACTGTATACCTTGGACCTTCTTATTGACGACGAAACACAGAAATTGCATCGGAATTGAATACAAAAGGCACAATGCCTACTTAAGTACAAGATGACTGGCTCTTCTTACTGAGTATGTTTTGAACCATTCCTGTGACACTAGTTGTAGATTCCGAGGCTTCACTTCAGGTTTACTGTATCCCTCTGACGTTCTTATTAACGATGAAACACAGATATTGCATCGGAATTAAATACAACAGGCACAATACCGACTTAAGTACATGTAGACTGAATCTTCCTACTGTCTATGTTTTGAACCATTCCTGTGACACTAGTTATAGATTCCGATGCTTCATTTCAGGTTTACTGTATCCCTTGGACCTTCTTAATGACGATGAAACACAGATAGTGCATCGGATTTAAATACAAAAGGCACAATGCCAACTTAAGTACAAGAAGAATGACTCTTCTTACTGACTATGTTTTGAACCATTCCTATGACACTAGTTATAGATTGCGATGCTTCACTTCTGGTTTAATGTATCCCTTGGACCGTCGTATTGATGATGAAACACAGAAATTTCATCGGAATTAAATACAAAAGGCACAATGCCGACTTACGTACAAGAAGACTGACTCTTCTTACTGACTATGTTTTGAACCATTCCTGTGACACTAGTTGTAGATTCCGAGGCTTCACTTCAGGTTTACTGTATCCCTTGGACCTTCCCATTGACGATGAAACACAGAAATTGCATCGGAATTAGATCCAAAGGCACAATGCCGACTTAAGTACAACAAGACTGACTCTTCTTACTGACTACATCTTGATCCATACCTGTGACACTAGTTAAAGATTCCGATGCTTCACTTCAGGTTTACTGTATCCGTTGGACCTTCTTGTTGACAATGAAACACAGAAATTGCATCGGAATCAAATACAAAAGGCACAATGCCTACTTAGTACAAGATGACTGGCTCTTCTTACTGAGTATGTTTTGAACCATTCCTCTGACACTAGTTGTAGATTCCGAGGCTTCACTTCAGGTTAACTGTATCCCTAGGACCTTCTTATTGACGATGAAACACAGAAATTGCATCGGAACTAAATCCAAAAGGCACAATGCCGACTTAAGTATAAGAAGACTGACTCTTTACTGCTGTCTATGTTTGAACCATTCCTGTGACATTAGTTATAGATCCCGATGCTTTACTTCAGGGTTACTGTATCCTTTGGACCTTCTTATTGGGGACGAAACACAGATATTGCATCCTAATTAAATAGAAAATGCACAGTGCCGACTTAAGTACAAGCAGACTGACTCTTCTTACTGACTATGATTTGAACCATTCCTGTCACACTAGTTGTAGATTCCGATGCTTCACTTCAGGTTTATTGTATCCCTCTGACCTTCTTATTAACGATGAAACACAGATATTGCATCGGAATTAAACACAAAAGGCACAATGCCAACTTAAGTACAAGCAGACTGACTCTTCTTACTGACTATGTTTTGATCCATTCCTGTGACACTAGTTATAGATTCCGATGCTTCACCTCAGGTTCACTGTATCCCTCTGCCCTTCTTATTGACGATGAAACACAGAAATTGCATCGGAATTGAATAGAAAAGGCACAATGCCGTCTTAAGTACAAGCAGACTGACTCTTCTTAGTGTCTATGTTTTGAACCATTCCTGTGACACTAGTTAAAGATTCCGATGCTTCACTTCAGGTTTGCTGTATCCCTTGGACCTTCTTATTGATGATGAAACACAGAAATTGCATCGAAAATAAATACAAAAGGCACAATGCCGACCGAAGTACAACAAGACTGACTCTTCTTACTGGATATGTTTTGAACGATTCCTGTGACACTAGTTATAGATTCCGATGCTTCACTTCAGGTTTAGTGTATCCCTCTGACCTTCTTATTGACGATGAAACACAGAAATTGCATCGGAAATAAATACAAAAGGCACAATACAGACTTAAGTACATGTAGACTGAATCTTCCTACTGTCTATGCTTTGAACCATTCCTGTGACACTAGTTATAGATTCCGATGCTTCATTTCAGGATTACTGCATCCCTCGGACCTTCTTAATGACGATGAAACACAGATAGTGCATCGGAATTAAATACAAAAGGTACAATGCCAACTTAAGTAGAAGAAGACTGACTCTCCTACTGTCTATGTTTTGAACCATTCCTGTGACACTAGTTATAGTTTCCGATGCTTCACCTCAGGTTCAACCTATCCCTTGGACCTTCTTATTGACGATGAAACACAGAAATTGCAACGGAGTTAAATACAAAAGGCACAATGCCGACTTAAGTACAAGAAGACTGACTCTTCTTACTGACTGATTTGAACCATTCCTGTGACACTAGTTATAGATTACGATGCTTCACTTCAGGTTTACTGTATCCCTCTGACCTTCTTATTAACGATGAAACACAGATATTGCATCGGAATTAAATACAAAAGGCACAATGCCGACTTAAGTACAAGAAGACTGACTCTTCTTACTGACTATGTTTTGAACCATTCCTGTGTCACTAGTTATAGATTCCGATGCTTCACTTCTGGTTTACTGTATCCCTTGGACCTTCGTATTGACGATGAAACACAGAAATTGCATGGGAATTAAATACAAAAGGCACAATGCCCAATGAAGTACTAGAAGACTGACTCTTCTTACTGACTATGTTTTGAACCATTCCTGTGACACTAGTTATGGATTCCGATGCTTCACTTCAGGTTTACTGTATCCCTTGGACCTTCCTATTGACGCTGAAACACAGAAATTGCATCGGAATTAAATACAAAAGAAACAATGCCGAATTAAGTACAAGAAGGCTGACTCTTCTTACTGTCTATGTTTTGAACCGTTCCTGTGACACTAGTTATAGAGTCCGATGCTTCACTCCAGGTTCACTGTATCCCTTGAACCTTCTCATTGACGATGAAACACAGAAATTACATCGCAATTAAATACAAAAGGCACAATGCTGACTTAAGGACAAGAAGACTGAATCTTCTAACTGCCTATGTTTTGAACCATTCCTGTGACACTAGTTATAGATTCCGATGCATCACTTCAGGCTTACTGTATCCCTCTGACCTTCTTATTGGCGACGAAACACAGAAATTGCATCGGAATTAAATACAAAAGGCACAATGCCTACTTAAGAAGACTTACTCTTCTTACTGACTATGATTTGAACCATTCCTGTGACACTAGTTTTGGATTCCGATGCTTCACTTCAGGTTTACTGTATCCCTTGGACCTTCTAATTGACGATGAAACACAGAAATTGCATCGGAATTAAATACAAAAGGCACAATGCCGACTTAAGTACAAGCAGACTGACTCTTCTCACGGGATATGTTTTGAACCATTCCTGTGACACTAGTTATAGATTCCGATGCTTCACTTTAGGTTCACTCTATCCCTTGGACCTTCTTATTGACGATGAAACACAGAAATTACAACGGAGTTGAATACAAAAGGCACAATGCCGACTTAAGTACAAGAAGACAGACTCTTCTTACTGACTATGTTTTGAACCATTCCTGTGACACTAGTTATAGATTCCGATGCTTCACTTCTGGTTTACTGTATCCCTTGAACCGTCGTATTGACGATGAAACACAGAAATTGCATCGGAATTAGATACAAAAGGCACAATGCCGACTTAAGTACAAAAAGACTGACTCATCTTACTGACTGTATCTTGTTCCATTCCTGTGATACTAGTTATAGATTCCGATGCTTCACTTCAGGTTTACTGTATCCCTTGGACCTTCTAATTATCGATGAAATACAGAAATTGCATCGGAATTAAATACAAAAGGCACAATGTCGACTTAACCCTGCTGTTCTGTTCGGGTCTATATGACCCGAAACGAATATGAACGTTATTTTACATTATGTAAATACCAATATATATTTATGAAACTTTGTGACTTTGTCTGAAAATGGATGAGCAGCATGTGTTTTAAAAGGTTTTAAAAAAGTTTAAGAAGTTTGGGCTTCAACTGTAATAGTTGCATATGTAATGTTCGGGTCATAATGACCCGACACAAATATGTTTAGTGTAACTCGTATTTATTTCTAAAATCTGGAAATGGCGAAAATTATTTTTGTTGTGTTGTGTGGGAATAGTGACTGCATCATTCCAACTTACTCTCAACAATCACCTAAAGCTCCATGCGTTCACAACAATGGGCTTGTTTGTTGCTTTCCCCAGGAAATAATAATTGGCAGTTCTCAATAATTGGAATGCTTTGTTTCTGCCCAGTTTGACTTGTGACACCATGGCGATGAGACCATTGAATGATCGTGAGTTGGAAGAAATAGTAAATGCCTCACCAGATGAAGGATCACTTTCTGAGTTTGAAGATCACATCAGCAATGCATCTGAAAGCGAGTGTTCCGATGACAGTTACGACAGTCCACAGCCCATACAAAATAGTGTAGAGACTTTTCTTTCTAAAAATGGGAATATAGAATGGCAGTTGCATCCACCAGCACAACATGGTCGCCTACCAGCTTCGAACATCATCAAGAGTACCCCAGGAGTTACCAGGTATGCAGTCAGCAGAATATCTGATGTAAAATGTTCATTTGAAGCAGTATTTCACACAGCGCTTCAAAATGAAATAATAGAGATGACAAATATTGAAGGGCAGCGAGTTTATGGTGAACAGTGGACAGATATTGATGGTTCTGTTTTCCATGCATACTTAGGACTCTTACTCCTAGCGGGTGTATATCGATCTCATGGGGAGTCTACAAAAAGTTTGTGGGATAAAGATACTGGGCGAAACATATTTCGAGCAACCATGTCTCATGAAACATTCTGTAAGATATCACGTGTCCTGCGATTTGACAAGAAATCTACTAGAGAGGAAAGACGACGTACTGACAAACTTGCCGCAATTCGTAGTATTTGGGAGAAGTGGGTAGAGGTCCTTCCTAAACTGTATAATCCAGGAGAAAATGTTACTGTTGACGAGCAGTTAGTAGCATTTAGAGGTCGCTGTCCATTCAAGCAGTATATCCCAAGTAAACCGGCAAAATATGGGATCAAAATATGGACCATGTGTGACAGCAAAACTTCATACGTACTGAAAGCCCAAATTTATACAGGAAAGGTGAGTGGAGCGGCACCAGAAAGAAATCAGGGAATGAGGGTGGTATCTGATCTCACTTCTGAGTTACGTGGTCAGAATATCACGTGTGACAACTTTTTTACGTCGTACAATTTGGGGCAGCTGCTTCTGAAAAGGAAATTGACTATGTTGGGAACTATACGGAAAAATAAGCCGGAGCTTCCACACAAAATGACCAACAAGGAGGTACACAGCTCTTCATTTTACTTCACAAATGACACTACTGTGGTTAATTATATTCCTAAGAGACACAAGAATGTTGTACTTATGAGCACTCTCCACCATGATGCGGAAATCAGTGACAGGGCTGATAAGAAGCCAAAAATGATTTTGGACTATAATTCAACCAAAGGTGCTGTAGACACGCTTGATCAGTTATTAGGTACATATACATGCAAACGAAAAAGTAATAGGTGGCCAATGATAGTTTTCTACAATATTCTTGATGTTTCTGCTTATAATGCATACGTTTTGTGGATTTCGGTTGACCCTAATTGGAATGCAAGCAAATTGACTAGAAGGAGAATATTCTTGGAGGAACTTGGAAAGTCACTGATAAAAGAACATATTGCATCAAGAACGCATTTCCCAAGAACAGAAGATTCTTTGAGAATGGTCACAAGCATCCAAAACCCGAATGATGTGGGTGGTGTGTCAGAATCGGTAACAACAAGAAAATCTACAAAACGTGCACGCTGTAAGTTCTGTCCATCAAGTAATGACAATAAAACAAACATGGTGTGTGGAAAATGTAGTAAACATATTTGCAAGAAACATGTAACCTACTTGTGTCCACAGTGCAAGCAGTAAGAAAAGAACTGTAGTATTTTATAAGATGATTGTATTGAAAATTCTGTTGTTTCAAATTTATGTGAATACTTGTGCCTAAACTACAATCAGTAAGAAGAGAGGATTCTAAAGTTGTAGTGCTTTCTATGTTGGAATGTAATAAAAAAACTGTAGTGTGTTCTGTACTGTAGTGTGCTCTAAGATGAATATCTGTAATGACAACTGTCTGTTGTTAGAAAATGTCAATACTTACGTCTAAACTGTCAACAATAAGAATAGAAGTATGGAAAAACTGTAGTGCTTTCTAAGTTGAATGCCTGTAATGGAAACTGTCTGTTGTTTCAAATTTATGTGCATATTTAAATGAAAAATATCCCTCAATAAAGTTGTATGCATTGTTATTATTATTATTATTACCATTATTATTATTATTATTATTATTATTATTATTACTAACAAGGTACTGGAATAGAACAACAATGTCGATAGCTAAAACTGTACCAAAATTTATGTTTCTAAAGCATTTTGATATGTCGGGTCATATTGACCCGAACAGTATATATGTCAAGTAAAAGTGAACAGAACAGCAGGGTTAAGTACAAGATGACTGACTCTTCTTACTGACTCTACCTTGATCCATTCCTGTGACACTAAATATAGATTCCGATGCTTCACTTCGGGTTTACTGTATCCCTTGGACCTTCTTATTGACGATGAAACACAGAAATTGCATTTGAATTAAATACAAAAGCCACAAAGCCGACTTAAGTACAAGAAGACTGACTCTTCTTACTGACTATGATTTGAACCATTCCTGTGACACTAGTTGTAGATTCCGATGCTTCACTTCAGGTTTATTGTATCCCTCTGACCTTCTTATTAACGATGAAACACAGATATTGCATCGGAATTAAATACAAAAGGCACAATGCCGACTTAAGTACAAGCAGACTGACTCTTCTTACTGTCTGTGTTTTGAACCATTCCTGTGACACTAGTTATAGATTCCGATGCTTCACACAAGGTTTACTGTATCCCTTGGACCTTCTTATTGACGATGAAACACAGAAATTGCATCGAAAATAAATACAAAAGGCACAATGCCGACCTAAGTACAACAAGACTGACTCTTCTTACTGGATATGTTTTGAACCATTCCTGTGACACTAGTTATAGATTCCGATACTTCACTTCAGGTTTAGTGTATCCCTCTGACCTTCGTATTGACGATGAAACACAGAAATTGCATCGGAAATAAATACAAAAGGCACAATACCGACTTAAGTACATGTAGACTGAATCTTCCTACTGTCTATGTTTTGAACCATTCCTATGTCACTAGTTATAGATTCCGATGCTTCACTTCTGGTTTACTGTTTCCCTTGGACCTTCGTATTGACGATGAAACACAGAAATTGCATGGGAATTAAATAGAAAAGGCACAATACCCAATGAAGTACAAGAAGACTGACTCTTCTTACTGACTATGTTTTGAACCATTCCTGTGACACTAGTTATGGGTTCCGATGCTTCACTTCAGGTTTACTGTATGCCTTGGACCTTCGTATTGACGATGAAACACTGAAATTGCATCGGTATTAAATATAAAAGGCACAGTGCCGACCTAAGTACGAGAAGACTGACTCCTCTTACTGACTATACCTTGATTCATTCCTGTGACACTAGTTATAGATTCCGATGCTTCACTTCAGGTTTACTGTATCCCTTGGACCTTATTGTTGACGATGAAACACAGAAATTGCATCGGAATTAAATACAAAAGGCACAATGCCGACTAAAGGACAAGTAGACTGGATCTTCTTACTGCCTATGTTTTGAACCATTCCTGTGACACTAGTTATAGATTCGGATGCTTCACTTCAGGTTTACTGTATACCTTGGACCTTCTTATTGACGACGAAACACAGAAATTGCATCGGAATTAAATACAAAAGGCACAATGCCGTCTTAAATACAAGAAGTCTGACTCTTCTTACTGACTATGATTTGAACAATTCCTGTGACACTAGTTGTAGATCCCGATGCTTCACTGCAGGTTTACTGTATCCCTCTGACGTTCTTATTAACGATGAAACACAGATATTGCATCGGAATTAAATACAAAAGGCACAATGCTGACTTAAGTACAAGAAGACTGACTCTTGTTACTGACTATGTTTTGAACCATTCCTGTGACACTAGTTATAGATTACGATGCTTCACTTCCGGTTTACTGTATCCCTTGGACCTTCGTATTGACTATGAAACAGAAATTGCATCGGAATTAAATAGAAAACACAATGCCGTCTTAAGTACAAGCAGACTGACTCTTCTTAGTGTCTATGTTTTGAACCATTCCTGTGACGCTAGTTAAAGATTCCAATGCTTCACTTCAGGTTTACTGTATCCGTTGGACCTTCTTATTGACGATGAAACACAGAAATTGCATCGGAATTGAATACAAAAGGCACAATGCCTACTTAAGTACAAGATGACTGGCTCTTCTAACTGAGTATGTTTTGAACCATTCCTGTGACACTAGTTGTAGATTCCGAGGCTTCACTTCAGGTTTACTGTATCCCTACGACCCTCTTATTGACGATGAAACACAGAAATTGCATCGGAACTAAATACAAAAGGCACAATGCCGACTTAAGTATAAGAAGACTGACTCTTTACTGCTGTCTATGTTTGAACCATTCCTGTGACATTAGTTATAGATTCCGATGCTTCACTTCAGTGTTACTGTATCCTTTGGACCTTCTTATTGGCGACGAAACACAGAAATTGCATCGGAATTAAATAGAAAATGCACAATGCTGACTTAAGTACAAGAAGACTGACTGTTCTTACTGTCTATGTTTCGAACAATTGCTGTGACATTAGTTATAGATTCCGATGCTTCACCTCAAGTCCACTGTATCCCTCTGACCTTCTTATTGACGATGAAACACAGAAATTGCATCGGAATTAAATACAAAAGGCACAATGCCTACGTAAGGAGACTTACTCTTCTTACTGACTATGTTTTGTACCATTCCTGTGACACTAGTTTTGGATTCCGATGCTTCACTTCAGGTTTACTGTATCCCTTGGACCTTCTAATTGACGATGAAAAACACAGATATTGCATCGGAATTAAATACAAAAGGCACAATGTCGACTTAAGTACAAGATGACTGACTCTTCTTACTGACTCTATCTTGATCCATTCCTGTGACACTAGTTATAGATTCCGATGCTTCACGTCGGGTTTACTGTATCCCTTGGACCTTCTTATTGACTATGAAACACAGAAATTGCCTCGGAATTAAATACAAAAGGCACAATGCCGACTTAAGTACAAGAAGACTGACTCTTCTTACTGACTATGATTTGAACCATTCCTGTGACACTAGTTGTAGATCCCAATGCTTCACTTCAGGTTTACCGTATCCCTCTGACGTTCTTATTAACGATGAAACACAGATATTGCATCGGAATTAAATACAAAAGGTACAATGCTGACTTAAGTACAAGAAGACTGACTCTTCTTACTGACTATGTTTTGAACCACTCCTGTGACACTAGTTATAGATTCCGATGCTTCACTTCCGGTATACTGTATCCCTTGGACCTTCGTATTGACGATGAAAAACAGAAATTGCATCGGAATTAAATAGAAAAGGCACAATGCCGACTTAAGTACAAGAAGACTGACTCTTCTTACTGACTATAATTTGTACAATTCCTGAGACACTAGTTGTAGATTCCGATGCTTCACTTCTGGTTTACTGTATCCCTTGGACCGTCGTATTGATGATGAAACACTGAAATTTCATCGGAATTGAATACAAAAGGCACAATGCCGACTTACGTACAAGAAGACTGACTCTTCTTACTAACTATGTTTTGAACCATTCCTGTGACACTAGTTATGGATTCCGATGCTTCACTTCAGGTTTACTGTATCCCATGGACCTTCTTATTGACGATGAAAGACAGAAATTGCATCGGAATTAGATACAAAAGGCACAATGCCGACTTAAGTACAACAAGACTGACTCTTCTTACTGACTATGTTTTGAACCATTCCTGTGACACTAGTTTTGTATTCCGATGCTTCACTTCAGGTTTACTGTATCCCTTGGACCTTCTAATTGACGATGAAACACAGAAATTGCATCGGAATTAAATACAAAAGTCACAATGTCGACTTAAGTACAAGATGACTGACTCTTCTTACTGACTCTATCTTGATCCATTCCTGTGACACTAGTTATAGATTCCGATGCTTCACTTCGGGTTTACTGTATCCCTTGGACCTTCTTATTGACGATGAAACACAGAAATTGCATCGGAATTAAATAGAAAAGCACAATGCCGACTTAAGTACAAGAAGACTGACTCTTCTTACTGACTATGATTTGAAACATTCCTGTGACACTAGTTGTAGATTCCGATGCTTCACTTCAGGTTTATTGTATCCCTCTGACCTTCTTATTAACGATGAAACACAGATATTGCATCGGAATTAAATAGAAAATGCACAATGCTGACTTAAGTACAAGAAGACTGACTGTTCTTACTGTCTATGTTTCGAACAATTGCTGTGACACTAGTTATAGATTCCGATGCTTCACCTCAAGTCCACTGTATCCCTCTGACCTTCTTATTGACGATGAAACACAGAAATTGCATCGGAATTAAATACAAAAGGCACAATGCCTACGTAAGGAGACTTACTCTTCTTACTGACTATGTTTTGTACCATTCCTGTGACACTAGTTTTGGATTCCGATGCTTCACTTCAGGTTTACTGTATCCCTTGGACCTTCTAATTGACGATGAAAAACACAGAAATTGCATCGGAATTAAATACAAAAGGCACAATGTCGACTTAAGTACAAGATGACTGACTCTTCTTACTGACTCTATCTTGATCCATTCCTGTGACACTAGTTATAGATTCCGATGCTTCACGTCGGGTTTACTGTATCCCTTGGACCTTCTTATTGACTATGAAACACAGAAATTGCCTCGGAATTAAATACAAAAGGCACAATGCCGACTTAAGTACAAGAAGACTGACTCTTCTTACTGACTATGATTTGAACCATTCCTGTGACACTAGTTGTAGATCCCAATGCTTCACTTCAGGTTTACCGTATCCCTCTGACGTTCTTATTAACGATGAAACACAGATATTGCTTCGGAATTAAATACAAAAGGTACAATGCTGACTTAAGTACAAGAAGACTGACTCTTCTTACTGACTATGTTTTGAACCACTCCTGTGACACTAGTTATAGATTCCGATGCTTCACTTCCGGTATACTGTATCCCTTGGACCTTCGTATTGACGATGAAAAACAGAAATTGCATCGGAATTAAATAGAAAAGGCACAATGCCGACTTAAGTACAAGAAGACTGACTCTTCTTACTGACTATAATTTGTACAATTCCTGAGACACTAGTTGTAGATTCCGATGCTTCACTTCTGGTTTACTGTATCCCTTGGACCGTCGTATTGATGATGAAACACTGAAATTTCATCGGAATTGAATACAAAAGGCACAATGCCGACTTACGTACAAGAAGACTGACTCTTCTTACTGACTATGTTTTGAACCATTCCTGTGACACTAGTTATGGATTCCGATGTTTCACTTCAGGTTTACTGTATCCCATGGACCTTCTTATTGACGATGAAAGACAGAAATTGCATCGGAATTAGATACAAAAGGCACAATGCCGACTTAAGTACAACAAGACTGACTCTTCTTACTGACTATATCTTGATCCATTCCTGTGACACTAGTTATAGATTCCGATGCTTCACATCAGGTTTACTGTATCCCTTGGACCTTCTTATTGACGATGAAACACAGAAACTGCATCGGAATTAAATACAAAAGAAACAATGCCGAATTAAGTACAAGAAGGCTGACTCTTCTTACTGTCTATGTTTTGAACCGTTCCTGTGACACTAGTTATAGAGTCCGATGCATCACTCCAGGTTTACTGTATCCCTTGGACCTTCTTATTGACGATGAAACACAGAAATTACATCGCAATTAAATACAAAAGACACAATGCATACTTAAGAAGACTTACTCTTCTTACTGACTATGTTTTGAACCATTCCTGTGACACTAGTTTTGTATTCCGATGCTTCACTTCAGGTTTACTGTATCCCTTGGACCTTCTAATTGACGATGAAACACAGAAATTGCATCGGAATTAAATACAAAAGTCACAATGTCGACTTAAGTACAAGATGACTGACTCTTCTTACTGACTCTATCTTGATCCATTCCTGTGACACTAGTTATAGATTCCGATGCTTCACTTCGGGTTTACTGTATCCCTTGGACCTTCTTATTGACGATGAAACACAGAAATTGCATCGGAATTAAATAGAAAAGGCACAATGCCGACTTAAGTACAAGAAGACTGACTCTTCTTACTGACTATGATTTGAAACATTGCTGTGACACTAGTTGTAGATTCCGATGCTTCACTTCAGGTTTATTGTATCCCTCTGACCTTCTTATTAACGATGAAACACAGATATTGCATCGGAATTAAATACAAAAGGCTTAATGCCGACTTAAGTACAAGCAGACTGACTCTTCTTACTGACTATGTTTTGATCCATTCCTGTGACACTAGTTATAGATTCCGATGCTTCACTTCTGGTTTACTGTATCCCTTGGACCTTCGTATTGACGACGAAACACAGAAATTGCATCGGAACTAAATACAAAAGGCACAATGCCGACTTAAGTGTAAGAAGACTGACTCTTTACTGCTGTCTATGTTTGAACCAGTCCTGTGACATTAGTTATAGATTCCGATGCTTCACTTCAGGGTTACTGTATCCTTTGGACCTTCTTATTGGCGACGAAACAGAGAAATTGCATCGGAATTAAATAGAAAATGCACAATGCCGACTTAAGTAGTAGAAGACTGACTCTTCTTACTGTCTATGTTTCGAACCATTGCTGTGACACTAGTTATATATTCCGATGCTTCACCTCAGGTCCACTGTATCCCTCTGACCTTCTTATTGACGATGAAACACAGAAATTGCATCGGAATTAAATAGAAAAGGCACAATGCCGACTTAAGTACAAGCAGACTGACTCTTCTTAATGTCTATGTTTTGAACCATTCCTGTGACACTAGTTAAAGATTCCGATGCTTCACTTCAGGTTTACTGCATCCCTTGGACCTTCGTAATGACGATGAAACACAGATAGTGCATCGGAATTTAATACAAAAGGTACAATGCCAACTTAAGTAGAAGAAGACTGACTCTTCTTACTGGATGTGTTTTGAACCATTCCTGTGACACTAGTTATAGATTCCGATGCTTCACTTCAGGTTTACTGTATCCGTTGGACCTTCTGATTGACGATGAAACACATAAATTGCATCGGAATTGAATACAAAAGGCACAATGCCTACTTAAGTACAAGATGACAGGCTCATCTTACTGAGTATGTTTTGAACCATTCCTGTGACACTAGTTGTAGATTCCGAGGCTTCACTTCAGGTTTACTGTATCCCTAGGACCTTCTTATTGACGATGAAACACAGAAATTGCATCGGAACTAAATACAAAAGGCACAATGCCGACTTAAGTGTAAGAAGACTGACTCTTTACTGCTGTCTATGTTTGAACCAGTCCTGTGACATTAGTTATAGATTCCGATGCTTCACTTCAGGGTTACTGTATCCTTTGGACCTTCTTATTGGCGACGAAACAGAGAAATTGCATCGGAATTAAATAGAAAATGCACAATGCCGACTTAAGCACAAGAAGACTGACTCTTCTTACTGTCTATGTAACGAACCATTGCTGTGACACTAGTTATATATTCCGATGCTTCACCTCAGGTCCACTGTATCCCTCTGACCTTCTTATTGACGATGAAACACAGAAATTGCATCGGAATTAAATAGAAAAGGCACAATGCCGACTTGAGTACAAGAAGACTGACTCTTCTTACTGACTATGATTTGAACAATTCCTGTGACACTAGTTGTAGATTCCGATGCTTCACTTCTGGTTTACTGTATCCCTTGGACCGTCGTATTGATGATGAAACACTGAAATTTCATCGGAATTGATTACAAAAGGCACAATGCCGACTTACGTACAAGAAGACTGACTCTTCTTACTGACTATGTTTCGAACCATTCCTGTGACACTAGTTATGGATTCCGATGCTTCACTTCAGGTTTACTGTATCCCATGGACCTTCTTATTGACGATGAAACACAGAAATTGCATCGGAATTAGATACAAAAGGCACAATGTCGACTTAAGTACAACAAGACTGACTCCTCTTACTGACTATATCTTGATCCATTCCTGTGACACTAGTTATAGATTCCGATGCTTCACTTCAGGTTTACTGTATCCCTTGGACCTTCGTATTGTCGATGAAACACAGAAATTGCATCGGAATTAAATACAAAAGAAACAATGCCGAATTAAGTCCAAGAAGGCTGACTCTTCTTACTGTCTATGTTTTGAACCGTTCCTGTGACACTAGTTATAGAGTCCGATGCTTCACTCCAGGTTTACTGTATCCCTTGGACTTTCTTATTGACGATGAATTACAGAAATTGCACGGAATTAAATACAAAAGGCACAATGCCTACTTAAGAAGACTTACTCTTCTTACTGACTATGTTTTGAACCATTCCTGTGACACTAGTTTTGGATTCCGATGCTTCACTTCAGGTTTACTGTATCCCTTGGACCTTCTAATTAACGATGAAACACAGAAATTGCATCGGAATTAAATACAAAAGGCACAATGTCGACTTAAGTACAAGATGACTGACTCTTCTTACTGACTCTATCTTGATCCATTCCTGTGACACTAGTTACAGATTCCGATGCTTCACTTCGGGTTTACTGTATCCCTTGGACCTTCTTATTGACGATGAAACACAGAAATTGCATCGGAATTAAATACAAAAGGCACAATGCCGACTTAAGTACAAGAAGACTGACTCTTCTTACTGACTATGTTTTGATCCATTCCTGTGACACTAGTTATAGATTCCGATGCTTCACTTCTGGTTTACTGTATCCCTTGGACCTTCGTATGGACGACGAAAAACAAAAATTGCATCGGAATTAAATACCAAAGGCACAATGCTGACTCAAGTACAAGAAGACTGACTCTTCCTACTGACTATGTTTGAACGAATCCTGTGACATTAGTTATTGTGTCCGATGCTTCACTTCAGGTTTACTGTATCCTTTCGACCTTCCTATTGGCGACGAAACACAGAAATTGCATCGGGACAAAATACAAAAGGCACAATGCCGACTTAAGTACAAGAAGACTGACTCTTCCTGCTGTCTATGTTTGAACGAATCCTGTGACATTAGTTATTGTGTCCGATGCTTCACTTCAGGTTTACTGTATCCTTTCGACCTTCCTATTGGCGACGAAACACAGAAATTGCATCGGGACAAAATACAAAAGGCACAATGCCGACTTAAGTACAAGAAGACTGACTCTTCCTGCTGTCTATGTTTGAACGAATCCTGTGACATTAGTTATAGATTCCGATGCTTCACTTCAGGTGTACTGTATCCTTTGGACCTACCTATTGGCGACGAAACACAGAAATTGCATCGGAATTAAATAGAAGAGGCACAATGCCGACTTAAGTACAAGAAGACTGACTCTTCCTACTGTCTATGATTTGAACCATTCCTGTGACACTAGTTATAGATTCCGATGCTTCACCACAGGTTCACTGTATCCCTCTGAAATTCTTATTGACGATGAAACACAGAAATTGCATCGGAATTAAATAGAAAAGGCACAATGCCGTCTTAAGTACAAGCAGACTGACTCTTCTTAATGTCTATGTTTTGAACCATTCCTGTGACAATAGTTAAAGATTCCGATGCTTCACTTCAGGTTTACTGAATCACTTGGACCTTCTTATTGACGATGAAACACAGAAATTGCATCGAAAATAAAAACAAAAGGCACAATGCCGACTTAAGTACAACAAGACTGACTCTTCTCACTGGATATGATTTGAACCATTCCTGTCACACTAGTTATAGATTCCGATGCTTCACTTCAGGTTTAGTGTATCCCTCTGACCTTCTTATTGACTATGAAACACAGAAATTGCATCAGAAATAAATACAAAATGCACAATACCGGCTTAAGTACATGTAGACTGAATCTTCCTACTGTCAATGTTTTGAACCATTCCTGCGACACTAGTTACAGATTCCGATGCTTCATTTCAGGATTACTGCATCCCTTGGACCTTCGTAATGACGATGAAACACAGATAGTGCATCGGAATTTAATACAAAAGGTACAATGCCAACTTAAGTAGAAGAAGACTGACTCTTCTTACTGGATATGTTTTGAACCATTCCTGTGACCTTCTTATTAACGATGAAAAACACAAATTGCATCGGAATTAAATATAAAAGGCACATAGCAGACATAAGTACATGTCGACTGACTTTTCCTAATGTCTATGATTTGAACCATTCCTGTGACACTAGTTATAGATTCCGATGGTTCATTTCAGGCTTAGTGTATCCCTTGGACCTTCTTATTGACGATGAATCAAGGAAATTGCATCGGAATTAAATACAAAAGGCACATAGCAGACATAAGTACATGTAGACTGCCTTTTCCTAATGTCTATGATTTGAACCATTACTGTGACACTAGTTATAGATTCCGATGGTTCATGTCAGGTTTACTGGTTCCCTTGGACCTTCTTGTTGACGATGAAACACAGAAATCGCATCGGAATTAAATGCAAAAGGCACAATGCCGACTTAAGTACAAGAAGACTGACTTATCTTACTGTCTATGTTTTGAACCATTCCTGTGTCACTACTTATAGATTTCGTTGCTTCACTTCACGTTTACTGTATCCCCCAGACCTTCTTATTGTCGATAAAACACAGAAATTACATCGGAATTAAATACAAAAGGCACAATGCCGACTTAAGTACAAGAAGACTGACTCTTCTTACTGTCTATGTTTTGAACCATTCCTGTGTCACTAGTTATAGATTCCGATGCTTCACTTCAGATTTACTGTATCCCTCTGTCGTTCTTATTGACGATGAAACACAGAAATTGCGTCGGAATTAAATACAAAAGGCACAATGCCGAATTAAGTACAAGAAGACTGACTCTTCCTACAGTCTATGTTTTGAACCATTCCTGTGACACTAGATATAGATTCCGATGCTTCACTCTAGGTTTACTGTATCCCTTGGACCTTCTTATTGACGATGAAACACAGAAATTGCATCGGAATTAAATAAAAAATGCACAATGCCGACTTAAGGACAAGAAGACTGACTCTTCTTACTGTCTATGCTTTGAACCATTCCTGTGACACTAGTTACAGATTCAGATGCTTCACTCCAGGTTTACTGTATCCCTTGGACCTTCTTATTTACGATGAAACACAGAAATTGTATCGGAATTAAATACAAAAGGCACAATGCCGACTTAAGTTCAAGAAGACTGGCTCTTCTTACTGACTATGCTTTGAACCATTCCTGTGACACTAGTTACAGATTCCGATGCTTCACTTCAGTTTCACTGTATCCCTTGGACCTTCTTATTGACGATGAAACACAGACATTTCATCGGAATTAAATAGAAAAGGCACAATGCCGACTAAGTACAAGAAGACTGGCTCTTCTTCCTGACTATGCTTTGAACCATTCCTGTGACACTAGTTATAGATTCCGATGCTTCACTTCAGTTTCACTGTATCCCTTGTACCATCTTATTGACGATGTAACCCAGAAATTGCATCGGAATTAAATAGAAAAGGCCCAATGCCGACTTAAGTACATAAAGACTGACTTTTCCTAATGTCTATGTTTTGAACCATTCCTGTGACACTAGTTATAGATTCCGATGGTTCATTTCAGGTATACTGTATCCCTTGGACCTCCTTATTGACGATGAAACACAGAAATTGCATCGGAATTAAATACAAATGCACAATGCCGACTTTAGTACAAGAAGACTGACTCTTCCAACTGTCTACGTTGTGAACATTCCTGTGACACTAGTTATAGATTCCGATGCTTCACTTCAGATTTACTGTATCCCTGTGACCTTCGTATTGACGATGAAACACAGAAATTGCATCGGAATTAAATAGAAAAGGCACAATGCCGACTTAACTACAAGAAGACTGACTCTTCTTACTGACTATGTTTTGAACCATTCCTGTGACACTAGTTATAGATTCCGATGCTTAACTTCAGGATATCTGTATCCCACTGACCTTCTTAGTGAGGATGAAACACAGAAATTGCATCGGAATTAAATACAAAAGGCACATTGCCGACTTAAGTACAAGAAGACTGACTCTTCTTACTGACTATGATTCGAACCATTCCTGTGACACTAGTTATAGATTCTGATGCTTCACTTCAGGTTTACTGTATCCCTTGGACCTTCTTATTGGCGATGAAACACAAAAATTGCATCGGAATTAAATACAAAAAGCACAATGCCGAATTAAGTACAAGAAGACTGACTCATCTTACTGTCTATGTTTTGAACCATTCCTGTGACACTAGTTATAGATTCCGATGCTTCACTCCAGGGTTACTGTATCTCTTGGACCTTCATATTGACGATGAAACACAGAAATTGCATCGGAATTAAATACAAAAAAGCACAATGCCGACTTAAGTACAAGAAGACTGACTCTACTTACTGAATATATTTTGAACCATTCCTGTGACACAAGTTATAGATTCCGATGCTTCACTTCACATTTACTGTATCCCACTGACCTTCTAATTGACGATAAAACACAGAAATTACATCTGAATTAAATACATAAGGCGCAATGCCGACTTAAATACAAGAAGACTGAATCTTCTTACTGTCTATGTTTTGAACCATTCATGTGACACTAGAAATAGATTCCGATGCTTCACTCTAGGTTTACTGTATCCCTTGGACATACTTATTGACGATGAAACACAGAAATTGCATCGGAATTAAATAAAAAATGCACAATGCCGACTTAAGTACAAGAAGACTGACTCTTCTTACTGTCTATCTTTTGAACCATTCCTGTGACACTATTTACAGATTTCGATGCTTCACTCCAGGTTTACTGTATCCCTTGTACCTTCCTATTGACGACGAAACACAGAAATTGTATCGGAATTAAATACAAAAGGCACAATGCCGACTTAAGTACAAGAAGACTGGCCCTTCTTACTGCCTATGCTTTGAACCATTCCTGTGACACTAGTTATAGACTCCGAAGCTTCACTTCAGTTTCACTGTATCGCTTGGGCCTTCTAATTGACGATGAAACACACAAATTGCATCGGAATAAAGTACAAAATTCACAATGCCGACTTATGTACAAGAAGACTGACTCTTCTTACTGCCTATGTTTTGAACCATTCCCGTGACACTAGTTATAGATTCCGATGCTACACTCCAGGTTTACTGTATCCCTTGGACCTTCTTATTGACGATGAAAAACAGAAATTGCATCAAAATTAAATACACAAGGCACAATGCCGACTTAAGGACAAGAAGACTGACTCATCTTACTGACTATCTTTTGAACCATTCCTGTGACACTAGTTATAGATTCCGATGCTTCACTTCAGGTTTACTGTATCCCTCTGACCTTCCTATAGACGATGAAACACAGAAATTGCATCCGAATTAAATACAAAAGGCACAATATCGACTTATGTACAAGAAGACTGACTCTTCCTACTGTCTATGATTTGAACCATTCCTGTGACACTAGTTATAGATTTCGATGCTACACTTCAGGTTTACTGCATCCCTCTGACCTTCTTATTGACGATGAAACACAGAAATTGCATCGGAATTAAATACAAAAGGCACAATGCCGACTTAAGTACAGGAAGACTGACCCCTCTTACTGACTATGTTTTGAACCATTCTCGTGACACTAGTTAGAGATTCCGATGCTTCACTTCAGGTTTACTGTATCCCTTAAACATTCTTATTGACGATGAAACACAGAAATTGCATCGGAATTAAATACAAAAGGCACAATGCCGACTTAAGGACAAGAAGACTGACTCATCTTACTGACTATCTTTTGAACCATTCCTGTGACACTAGTTATAGATTCCGATGCTTCACTTCAGGTTTACTGTATCCCTCTGACCTTCCTATAGACGATGAAACACAGAAATTGCATCCGAATTAAATACAAAAGGCACAATATCGACTTATGTACAAGAAGACTGACTCTTCCTACTGTCTATGATTTGAACCATTCCTGTGTCACTAGTTATAGATTCCGATGCTTCACTTCAGGTTTACTGTATACCTTGGACCTTATAATTGACAATGAAACACAGAGATTGCATCGGAATTAAATAGAAAAGGCACAATGCCGACTTAAGTACAAGAAGGCTGCCTCTTTTTACTGTCTATGTTTTGAACCATTTCTGTGACACTAGTTACAGATTGCGATGCTTCACGTCAGGTTTACTGTCTCCCTTGGACCTTCTTATTGACGATGAAACACAGATATTGCATCGGAATGAAATAGAAAGGGCACAATGCTGACTTAAGTACAAGAAGATTGACTCTTCTTACTGTTTATGTTTGAACCATTCCTGTGACACTAGTTATAGATTCCGATGCTTCACTTCAGGTTTACTGTATCCCTTTGACCTTCCTATAGACGATGAAACACTGAAATTGCATCCGAATTAAATACAAAAGGCACAATATCCACTTAAGTACAAGAAGACTGACTCTTCCTACTGTCTATGTTTTGAACCATTCCTGTGACACTAGTTATAGATTTCGATGCTACACTTCAGGTTTACTGTATCCCTCTGACGTTCTTATTGACGATGAAACACAGAAATTGCATCGGAATTAAATACAAAAGGCACAATGCCGACTTAAGTACAAGAAGGCTGCCTCTTTTTTCTGTCTATGTTTTGAACCATTCCTGTGACACTAGTTATAGATTCCGATGCTTCACTTCAGGTTTACTGTATCCCTTGGACCTGCTTATTGACGATGAAACACAGAAATTGCATCGGAATTAAATACAAAAAGCACAATGCGGACTTAAGTACAAGAAGTCTGACTCTTCTTACTGTCTATGTTTTGAACCATTCCTGTGACAGTAGTTACACATTCCGATTCTTCACTCCAGGTTTACTGTATCCCTTGGTCCTTCTTATTGACGATGAAACACAGAAATTGCATCGGAATTAAATACAAAAGGCACAATGACGACTTAAGTACAAGAAGACTGACTCTTCTTACTCTCTATGTTTTGAACCATTTCTGTGACACTAGTTATAGATTCCGACGCTCCACTTCAGGTTTACTGTCTCCCTTGGACATTCTTATTGACGATGAAACACAGAAATTGCATCGGAATTAAATACAAAAGGCACAATACCGACTTAAGTACAAGAAGACTGACTCTTCTTACTGTCTATGCTTTGAACCATTCCTGTGACACTAGTTATAGATTCCGATGCTTCACTTCAGGTTTACTGTATCCCTCTGATCTTCTTATTGACGATGAATCACAGAAATTGCATCGGAATTAAATACAAAAGGCACAATGCCGACTTAAGTACAAGAAGACTGACTCTTCTTACTGTCTATGTTTTGAACCATTCCTGTGACACTAGTTATAGATTCCGATGCTTCACTTCAGGCTTACTGTATCCCTTGGACCTTCTTATTGACGATGAAACACAGAAATTGCATCGGAATTACATACAAAAGGCACAATGCCGACTTAAGGACAAGAAGACTGACTCTTTTTACTGACTATGATTTGAACCATTCCTGTGACACTAGTTATGGATTCGGATGCTCTACTTCTGGGTTACTGTATCCCTCTGACCTTCTTATTGACGATGAAACACAGAAATTGCATCGGAATTAAATAGTAAAGACACAATGCCGACTTAAGAACAAGACGACTGACTTTTCTTACTGTCTATGTATTGAACCATTCCTGTGACACTAGTTATAGATTCCGATGCTTCACTTCAGGTTTGCTGTATCCCTCTGATCTTCTTATTGACGATGAAACACAAAAATTGCATCGAAATTAAATACAAAATGCACAAAGCCGACTTAAGTACAAGAGGACTGATCCTTCTTACCGTCTATGTTTTGAACCATTTCTGAGACACTAGTTATAGATTCCGATGCTTCACTTCAGGTTTACTGTAACCCTCTGACCTTCTTATTGATGACGAAACACAGAAATTGCATCGGAGTTAAATATAAAAGGCACAATGCAGACTTAAGTACAAGAAGACTGACTCTCCTTACAGACTATGTTTTGAAACATTCCTGTGAGAGTAGTTATAGATTGCGATGCTTCACTTCAGGTTTGCTGTATCCCTCTGACCTTCTTATTGACGATGAAACACAGCATTTGCATCGGAATTAAATACTAAAGGCACAATGCCGACTTAAGTACAAGAAGACTGAATCTTCCTACTGTCTATGTTTTGAACCATTCCTGTTACACTAGTTATAGATTCCGATGCTTCACTTCAGGTTTACTGTATCCCTTGGACCTTCTTATTGACGATGAAACACAGAAATTGCATCGGAATTAAATACAAAAGGCACAATGCCGATATAAGTACATGAAGACCGACCCTTTCTACTGACTATGGTTTGAACCATTCCTTTGACACTAGTTATAGATTCCGATGCTTCACTTCAGGTTTACTGTATCCCTTGGACCTTCTTCGTGACGATGAAACACAGAAATTGCATCGGAATTAAATACAAAAGGCACATTGCCGACTTAAGTACAAGAAGACTGACTCCTCTTACAGTCTATGCTTTGACCCATTCCTGTGACACTAGTTACACATTCCGATTCTTCACTCCAGGTTTACTGTATCCCTTGGACCTTTTTATTGACGATGAAACACAGAAATAGCATCGGAATTAAATACAAAAAGCACAATGCCGACTTAAGGACAAGAATGCTAACTCTTCTTACTGACAATGCTTTGAACCATTCCTGTGACACTAGCTATAGATTCCGATGCTTCACTTCAGGTTTACTGTATCCCTCTGACCTTCGTATTGACGATGAAACACAGAAATTGCATCGGAATTAAATACAAAAGGCACAATGCCGACTTAAGTACAAGAAGACTAACTCTTCTTACTGTCTATGTTTTGAACTATTCCTGTGACACTAGTTATTGATTCCGATGCTTCACTCCAGGTTTACTGTATCCCTCTGATCTTCTTATTGACGATGAATCACAGAAATTGCATCGGAATTAAATACAAAAGGCACAATGCCGACTTAAGTACAAGAAGACTAACTCTTCTTACTGACTATGTTTTGAACTATTCCTGTGACACTAGTTATAGATTCCGATGCTTCACTCCAGGTTTACTGTATGCCTTGGACCTTCTTATTGACGATGAAACACAGAAATTGCATCGGAATTAAATAGAAAAGGCACAATGCCGACTTAAGTACGAGAGGACTGACTCTCCTTACAGACTATGTTTTGAAACATTCCTGTGAGAGTAGTTATAGATTGCGATGCTTCACTTCAGGTTTGCTGTATCCCTCTGACCTTCTTATTGACGATGAAACACAGCATTTGCATCGGAATTAAATACAAAAGGCACAATGCCGACTTAAGTACAAGAAGACTGAATCTTCCTACTGTCAATGTTTTGAACCAATCCTGTGACACTAGTTATAGATTCCGGTGCTTCACTCCAGGTTTACTGTTTCCCTTGGACCTTCTTATTGACGATGAAACACAGAAATTTCATCAGAATTGAATAGAAAAGGCGCAATGCCGACTTCAGTATAAGAAGACTGACGCTTCTTACTGACTATGATTTTGAACCATTCCTGTGACACTAGTTATAGATTCCGATGCTTTACATCAGGTTTACTGTATCCCTTGGACCTTCTTCGTGACGATGATACACAGAAATTGCATCGGAATTAAATACAAAAGGCACAATGCCGACTTAAGTACAAGAAGACTGACTCCTCTTACAGTCTATGCTTTTAACCATTCCTGTGACACTAGTTACACATTCCGATTCTTCACTCCAGGTTTACTGTATCCCTTGGACCTTTTTGTTGACGATGAAACACAGAAATTGCATCGGAATTAAATACAAAAAGCACAATGCCGACTTAAGGACAAGAAGGCTAACTCTTCTTACTGACAATGTTTTGAACCATTCCTGTGACACTAGCTATAGATTCCGATGCTTCACTTCAGGTTTACTGTATCCCTCTGACCTTCGTATTGACGATGAAACACAGAAATTGCATCGGAATTAAATACAAAAGGCACAATGCCGACTTAAGTACAAGAAGACTAACTCTTCTTACTGTCTATGTTTTGAACTATTCCTGTGACACTAGTTATAGATTCCGATGCTTCACTCCAGGTTTACTGTATGCTTTGGACCTTCTTATTGACGATGAAACACAGAAATTGCATCGGAATTAAATAGAAAAGGCACAATGCCGACTTAAGTACAAGAGGACTGACTCTTCCTACTGTCAATGTTTTGAACCAATCCTGTGACACTAGTTATAGATTCCGGTGCTTCAGGTTTACTGTTTCCCTTGGACCTTCTTATTGACGATGAAACACAGAAATTGCATCAGAATTAAATAGAAAAGGCACAATGCCGACTTAAGTACAAGAAGGCTGCCTCTTTTTACTGTCTATGTTTTGAACCATTCCTGTGACACTAGTTATAGATTCCGATGCTTCACTTCAGGTTTACTGTATCCCTTGGTCCTTCTTATTGACGATGAAACACAGAAATTGCATCGGAATTAAATAGAAAAGGCACAATGCCGACTTAAGTACAAGAAGGCTGCCTCTTTTTACTGTCTATGTTTTGAACCATTCCTGTGACACTAGTTATAGATTCCGATGCTTCACTTCAGGTTTACTGTATCCCGTGGACCTGCTTATTGACGATGAAACACAGAAATTGCATCGGAATTAAATACAAAAGGCACAATGCCGACTTAAGTACACGAAGACTGACTCTTCTTACTGTCTATGGTTTGAACCATTCCTGTGACAGTAGTTACACATTCCGATTCTTCACTCCAGGTTTACTGTATCCCTTGGTCCTTCTTATTGACGATGAAACACAGAAATTGCATCGGAATTAAATACAAAAGGCACAATGCCGACTTAAGTACAAGAAGACTGACTCTTCTTACTGACTATGTTTTGAACCATTCCGGTGACACTAGTCATAGATTCCGATGCTTCACTTCAGGGTTACTGTATCCCTTGGACCTTCTTATTGACGATGAAACACAGAAATTGCATCGGAATTAAATACAAAGGGCAAAATGCCGACTTAAGTACACGAAGACTGACGTTTCTTACTGCCTATGTTTTGAACAATTCCTGTGACACTAGTTATAGATTCCGATGCTACACTCCACGTTTACTGTATCCCTTGGACCTTCTTATTGACGATGAAAAACAGAAATTGCATCGGAATGAAATACAAAAGGCACAAGGCCGACTTAAGGACAAGAAGACTGACTCTTCTTACTGACTATGTTTTGAACCATTCCTGTGTCACTAGTTATAGATTCATTTGCTTCACTTCAGGTTTACTGTATACCTTAAACTTTCTAATTGACGATGAAACACAGAAATTGCATCGGAATTAAATAGAAAAGGCACAATGACGACTTAAGTACAAGAAGACTGACTCTTCTTACTCTCTATGTTTTTAACCATTTCTGTGACACTAGTTATAGATTCCGATGCTCCACTTCAGGTTTACTGTCTCCCTTGGACCTTCTTATTGACGATGAAACACAGAAATTGCATCGGAATTAAACACAAAAGGCACAATGCCGACTTAAGTACAAATAGACTGACTCTTCTTACTGACTATGTTTTGAACCATTCCTGTGACACTGGTTATAGATTCTGATGCTTCACTTCAGGTTTACTGTACCCCTCTGACCTTCTTATTGACGATGAAACACAGAAATTGCATCGGAATTAAATACAAAAAGCACAATGCCGACTTAAGGACAAGAAGACTGACTCTTTTTACTGACTATGTTTGAACCATTCCTGTGACACTAGTTATGGATTCGGATGCTTTACTTCTGGTTTACTGTATCCCTCTGACCTTCTTATTGACGATGAAACACAGAAATTGCATCGGAATTAAATAGTAAAGACACAATGCCGACTTAAGTACAAGACGACTGACTTTTCTTACTGTCTATGTATTGAACCATTCCTGTGACACTAGTTATAGATCCCGATGCTTCACTTCAGGTTTACTGTATCCCTCTGATCTTCCTATTGACGATGAAACACAGAAATTGCATCGGAATTAAATACAAAATGCACAAAGCCGACTTAAGTACAAGAGGACTGATCCTTCTTACCGTCTACGTTTTGAACCATTCCTGAGACACTAGTTATAGATTCTGATACTTCACTTCAGGTTTACTGTAACCTTCTGACCTTCTTATTGATGATGAAACACAGAAATTGCATCGGAGTTAAATATAAAAGGCACAATGCAGACTTAAGCACAAGAAGACTGACTCTTCTTACAGACTATGTTTTGAAACATTCCTGTGACAGTAGTTATAGATTGCGATGTTTCACTTCAGGTTTGCTGTATCCCTCTGACCTTCTTATTGACGATGAAATCGGAATTAAATACAAAAGGCACAATGCCGACTTAAGTACAAGAAGACTGACTCTTCCTACTGTCTATGTTTTGAACCATTCCTGTTACACTAGTTATAGATTCCGATGCTTCACTTCAGGTTTACTGTATCCCTTGGACATTGTTATTGACGATGAAAGACAGAAATTGCATCGGAATTAAATACAAAAGGCACAATGCCGATTTAAGTACATGAAGACCGACTCTTTCTACTGACTATGTTTTGAACCATTCCTGTGACACTAGTTATAGATTCCGATGCTTCACTTCAGGTTTACTGTATCCCTTGGACCTTCTTCGTGACGATGAAACACAGAAATTGCATCGGAATTAAATACAAAAGGCACAATGCCGACTTAAGTACAAGAAGACTGACTCTTCTTACAGTCTATGCTTTGAACCATTCCTGTGACAGTAGTTACACATTCCGATTCTTCACTCCAGGTTTACTGTATCCCTTGGTCCTTCTTATGGACGATGAAACACAGAAATTGCATCGGAATTAAATAGAAAAGGCACAATGCCCACTTAAGTACAAGAAGACTGACGCTTCTTACTGACTTTGATTTTGAACCATTCCTGTGACACTAGTTATAGATTCCGATGCTTCACTTCAGGTTTACTGTATCCCTTGGACCTTCTTATTGACGATGAAACACAGATATTGCATCGGAATGAAATAGAAAAGGCACAATGCCGACTTAAGTACAAGAAGACTGACTCTTCTTACTGTTTATGTTTGAACCATTCCTGTGACACTAGTTATAGATTCCGATGCTTCACTTCAGGTTTACTGTATCCCTCTGACCTTCCTATGGACGATGAAACACAGAAATTGCATCCGAATTAAATACAAAAGGCACAATATCGACTTAAGTACAAGAAGACTGACTCTAACTACTGTCTATGTTTTGAACCATTCCTGTGACACTAGTTATAGATTTCGATGCTACACTTCAGGTTTACTGTATCGCTCCGACCTTCGTATTGACGATGAAACACAGAAATTGCATCGGAATTAAATACAAAAGGCACAACACCGCCGCAAGCCGGTCCCAAGCCCGGGCCCATCTAAAAACAAGAGGATGGGGAAGTGTGGAGGGGGAGGAGGAACAACCTCGTAAAAAAACCAGGGTCCGTCCGGCTCCAGATGGTAGCACCCTGTCATAGGGCCCCTGCCTAGGGTTACTAGGTGAAACCCAGCCAACGGTCTCAATGGCGGAAGAGGAAAAATTTCCCAACGGCAGAGAGAGCGGAAGAGCTAACTCCAGGGCTTACTACCTTGGTTTTAATTTCGGATTCGGGGCAACCCGATCCCCCAATTTATCATCCAATAATTACTGCAAAGCATGATGGGAACGTCGTCAAAGATAGACACTACTCCAAGAGGTAGACCGAATGGCAAATCCTCCGTTGTTCGTAGAAACAATGCAAAGGGGTCAAAGGATTTTGGAGGACCCCAACCAACATGTATGCAGCCCTCAACACTGAAATTTAAGAAAGGAACTATGTTAGCAACCCTAAATGTAAACTCTCTAATTAAAGTAGGAAAATTGAAATTATTGATTGAAAAGCTGAACCAGAAAGAAATTTTAATATGTGCATTACAAGAAACAAGGTTTTTAGATGAAACTGCTTTAGATTTTGAAAACTATCGTTTATTTAAAGGAAAACCAGGTAAAATCTTAATGAAACAAATGCCATACCTGGGAACAGCATTTCTGGTACATCACTCAATTTTAGATTCAGTTACTAACTTCTACTCGAGTTCTGAGAGACTATCCATTCTTGAGATTAAATGTAAAAACAAAGGATACTCTATAATCAACTGCCATGCACCCATAAACCAGGACAACAAAAATAACCCGGAGAAAGTTGAAGAATTTTGGGAGATACTTGAAATGGAACTGGATAGATGCTCAAAGAAGAACATAAAAATGTTAGTAGGCGATTTTAACGCACAAATAGGAAGGGAGAAAAAATACCATGGAACAGTAGGCCTCTTCCCAGGTCACAAAAGAACTTCAAAAAATGGAGAAAGGCTTATAGAGGTATGTAGGCATTTCAACTTGAAAATAATGACAACACATTTCAAAAAGCTGAGCCGAAAAACTAAAACATGGAGATCACCAAATCCACTTCTCGGAGAATTCCAAATTGACCATGTGGCTATCTCACTTCATTGTCAAGAAGAAATTCAAAACACTAAAGTGCTGAAAAGCCTTGATGTTGATTCAGACCACTATTTGACTACGATTAAATTCAGACCACTCCCATTTCGAAAAGAGAAGAAAACCTTTTACAAAATTCCAAAATATAACACAGAAACGTTAAAAAATGAAGAAATTAAACAACGGTTTCAAAGAGCATTGCACAAAGATAGCGATGGCATATCCACAATAAATAAGGAAGCGGGATGGGAGGAGATCAAAAACGAAATAGTTGAAATAGCAAAAGAAAATTGTCTCGTGAAAAGAGTAAGAAGACATCCATGGTGGGACAATGAATGTGATGAGAACCTGGAGAAGAGACAGAAATTGTGGCAGAAATGGAACTCCACAAAAGATCCTCAAGATCTTGACAATTTTAAAATCCAGAGAAGAGAAACAGCTAAGCTTTTCCGTAATAAAAAAAGAAGACAATTTCAGGATAACCTAGAACAGATTGAGGAAGACTTTAAAAGAAATAATTCTAGAGATTTCTACAAAACTTTTAGAAAACAGCTAACCAAATACCAATCCCCAAATTTATGTTTTAAAGATGAAGAGAACAAGCTAGGTTTGACAAACAAGACTAATTGTGAAATATTAGCAAAATATTTCGAGAATCTACTAAATTGTGAACCACCCAAAGATAAAATGAGTTTTGAAAACCACCGAAATACTAATACCGAGTCAAAACCTCCAGACGCTGAAGAAATAAAACACATAATACACAGTCTAAAAAACAATAAAGCCCCAGGTGAAGACTCCATAGTACCAGAAATCCTAAAAATAATGGATACCAACCTCCCACAAGTTTTGGAACATATGTTTAAGAAGATCTGGGACGAAGAAAGAATTCCTGAAGACTGGCAGTGTGCCCTGATACACCCACTACACAAAAAGGGGGATAAGATGAATGTTAATAATTATAGAGGGATCTCGCTACTACCAGTAGGATACAAAATTTTGTGAAGGAAATTACTTCAAATCGTGGAGCCAGTTCTGGATGAAAAAATAGGTGAATATCAAGCAGGTTTTAGACAAGGTAGATCCTGTGTTGAACAAATATTTAACCTGAAAACACTAATTCGTTACAGAATCTCAAGAGGCCAGAGATTTGCAATAGTATTTGTAGATTTCAAAAAAGCATACGACTCGGTAGATAGAGAAACATTACTGAAAGTATTGGAAGAATTTGGGGGTCGATACGAAAACAATTCAAATTATCAAACAGACGCTAACAAACAGTAAGGCCAAAGTTAAATTTATGGGTGAAATTTCAGGGAAGTTCGAAATTAAAACAGGTGTTAGACAAGGTGATGGTTTATCCCCAATCCTCTTCAACTGCCTACTGGAAAAGATATTGAGAATATGGAAAGAAGAACTCAAAGGCACCAAGAATGACATCAGAATTGGAACAAAAAAAGAAAAAATAGAAGTGGACTGTTTAGCTTTTGCAGACGATCTGGCAATAATTACAGAAAACGAAGAAATAGCTCAGAACTACCTGGAGAAACTACAAGAAGTTTCGGCCAGAGCTGGACTGCAGATTTCATTTGAAAAAACCGTGTATATGTCTAATCATAGAAATAACAAGAAAAATCTTATTACTAAATACGGCAATATTAAGAGAGTAGAAAAATTTAAGTATTTAGGTGAAATAATGCAAGTGAATGGTTTAGACAAGAGTGCAAACCAGGCGAGAGCAAGGAAAATGGAATTTGCTTTTCAAAAAACCAAAGACATATATAACAAAAAAAACATTTCGATTCAAGCTAAATTAAGACATTATAAAACTGTCATTAGACCAGAATGCCTGTATGCATCGGAGTGCCTAACTCTTAACAAAAAGGGGGAAATAGAAAACATGGAAAAGAAAGAAAGGAAAATTTTGAGAAAAATATTAGGACCGAGAAAGATTGGAGAAGAGTACAAGCTAAAGAGTAATAAGGAAATATACAAAACTATTGAGAAAGTGAGTGAGGCAATGCGTAAACGCAGACTAACGTTTTATGGTCACCTGTCGAGGATGGATGGAAACAGACTAACAAGAAAAGTGTTTGAACATAGTAACAGGAACGAAAAAACCAACAATAAATGGATACAGATGGTGAAAAAGGATTTGGCCTATTTTAATGTCACCCGTGAGTCAATCAGGGACAGGGAAAAGTTTAGACAAATAGTGAACGAAATTAAGTGTTTTCCAGAAGAAACGAAACTAAAGAATAATAACAGGAAATGGTCGGAAGAGCGGAGGAGGAACCACTCGAAAATGATGAGGAAATATTGGGAAGAGAGAAAAAAAGATCAAAAAGCCGGGCAAGTGAATTGTTGAACGTGGTCCAAAGATGGCCGAAATCGAAAGAAGAAGAAGAAAAGGCACAATGCCGATTTAAGTACATGAAGACCGACTCTTTCTACTGACTATGTTTTGAACGATTCCTGTGACACTAGTTATAGATTCCGATGCTTCACATCAGGTTTACTGTATCCCTTGGACCTTCTTCGTGACGATGAAACAAAGAAATTGCATCGGAATTAAATACAAAAGGCACAATGCCGACTTAAGTACAAGAAGACTGACTCCTCTTACAGTCTATGCTTTAAAGCATTCCTGTGACACAAGTTACACATTCCGATTCTTCACTCCAGGTTTACTGTATCCCTTGGACCTTTTTATTGACGATGAAACACAGAAATTGCATCGGAATTAAATACAAAAAGCACAATGCCGACTTAAGTACAAGAAGGCTAACTCTTCTTACTGACAATGTTTTGAACCATTCCTGTGACACTAGCTATAGATTCCGATGCTTCACTTCAGGTTTACTGTATCCCTCTGACCTTCGTATTGACGATGAAACACAGAAATTGCATCGGAATTAAGTACAAAGGGCACAATGCCGACTTAAGTACAAGAAGACTAACTCTTCTTACTGTCTATGTTTTGAACTATTCCTGTGACACTAGTTATAGATTCCGATGCTTCACTCCAGGTTTACTGTATGCCTTGGACCTTCTTATTGACGATGAAACACAGAAATTGCATCGGAATTAAATAGAAAAGGCACAATGCCGACTTAAGTACAAGAGGACTGACTCTTCCTACTGTCAATGTTTTGAACCAATCCTGTGACACTAGTTATAGATTCCGGTGCTTCACTCCAGGTTTACTGTTTCCCTTGGACCTTCTTATTGACGATGAAACACAGAAATTGCATCAGAATTAAATAGAAAAGGCACAATGCCGACTTAAGTACAAGAAGGCTGCCTCTTTTTACTGTCTATGTTTTGAACCATTCCTGTGACACTAGTTATGGATTCCGATGCTTCACTTCAGGTTTACTGTATCCCTCTTACCTTCCTATAGACGATGAAACACAGAAATTGCATCCGAATTAAATACAAAAGGCACAATATCGACTTAAGTACAAGAAGACTGACTCTTCTTACTGTCTATGTTTTGAACCATTCCTGTGACACCAGTTATAGATTCCGATGCTTCACTTCAGGTTTACTGTATCCCTCTGATCTTCTTATTGACGATGAATCACAGAAATTGCATCGGAATTAAATACAAAAGGCACAATGCCGACTTAAGTACAAGAAGACTGACTCTTCTTACTGTCTATGCTTTGAACCATTCCTGTGACAGTAGTTACACATTCCGATTCTTCACTCCAGGTTTACTGTATCCCTTGGTCCTTCTTATTGACGATGAAACACAGAAATTGCATCGGAATTAAATAGAAAAGGCACAATGCCGACTTAAGTACAAGAAGGCTGCCTGTTTTTACTGTCTATGTTTTGAACCATTCCTGTGACACTAGTTATAGATTCCGATGCTTCACTCCAGGTTTACTGTATGCCTTGGACCTTCTTATTGACGATGAAACACAGAAATTGCATCGGAATTAAATAGAAAAGGCACAATGCCGACTTAAGTAGAGAAGTTGCTGCATTAGAAAATTGTAGCGAAATACAGGAAGATCTGCAGCGGATAGGCACTTGGTGCAGGGAGTGGCAACTGACCCTTAACATAGACAAATGTAATGTATTGCGAATACATAGAAAGAAGGATCCTTTATTGTATGATTATATGATAGCGGAACAAACACTGGTAGCAGTTACTTCTGTAAAATATCTGGGAGTATGCGTACGGAACGATTTGAAGTGGAATGATCATATAAAACTAATTGTTGGTAAGGCGGGTACCAGGTTGAGATTCATTGGGAGAGTGCTTAGAAAATGTAGTCCATCAACAAAGGAGGTGGCTTACAAAACACTCGTTCGACCTATACTTGAGTATTGCTCATCAGTGTGGGATCCGTACCAGGTCGGGTTGACGGAGGAGATAGAGAGGATCCAAAGAAGAGCGGCGCGTTTCGTCACTGGGTTATTTGGTAACCGTGATAGCGTTACGGAGATGTTTAATAAACTCAAGTGGCAGACTCTGCAAGAGAGGCGCTCTGCATCGCGGTGTAGCTTGCTCGCCAGGTTTCGAGAGGGTACGTTTCTGGATGAGGTATCGAATATATTGCTTCCCCCTACTTATACTTCCCGAGGAGATCACGAATGTAAAATTAGAGAGATTAGAGCGCGCACGGAGGCTTTCAGACAGTCGTTCTTCCCGCGAACCATACGCGACTGGAACAGGAAAGGGAGGTAATGACAGTGGCACGTAAAGTGCCCTCCGCCACACACCGTTGGGTGGCTTGCGGAGTATCAATGTAGATGTAGATGTAGATGAAGTACAAGAAGACTGACGCTTCTTACTGACTATGATTTTGAACCATTCCTGTGACACTAGTTAAAGATTCCGATGCTTCACTTCAGGTTTACTGTATCCCTTGGACCTTCTTATTGACGATGAAACACAGATATTGCATCGGAATGAAATAGAAAAGGCACAATGCCGACTTAAGTACAAGAAGACTGACTCTTCTTACTGTTTATGTTTGAACCATTCCTGTGACACTAGTTATAGATTCCGATGTTTCACTTCAGGTTTACTGTATCCCTCTGACCTTCCTATACAGGGTGGTCCCGAATTCATGGTACAAACTTTAATGGTAGGTACAGGACATTGTAACAAGGATTTATTGTATAGGAATGTATAGTCGCAGGTGACGCGGTGAGGCGTAAACAGGGGAAAGAGAAATGGAGTGATCGGTTGGTGTCACTGCCGGTAGAGGGCAGTAGATGAACATGATGTATCGCAGTAGGGACAAGCGCCATTCACAATTGTGCTGCCGTAGACGATGGGTGACTTTACGTATGCAGAAAAAGCAGACATGCATTACATGTACGGCCGTGCAAATGGTAACGCCAGAGCTGCGTTACGAATGTATCGCGCGGAGTATCCTAATCGACGAATGCCGGATCATAGAATTTTTCAACGGTTACATCGTCAACTTTGTGAAACAGGTACGTTCGACGTCAACAGACATGACGCTGGTCGATTAAGAGCTGTACGCACTCCAAGACTGGAAGAACGCATCTTGAACATAGTGGCTGATAGACCCGAGTCAAGCACAAGAACTGTTGCGCGTGACGTACATGTGAGTCATCAGACTGTATGCAGAGTGTTAAATGAAAATCGCTTACACCCCTTCCATTTTCAAAAAGTACAAGCATTGAATCCGGCAGATTATCCTCTTCGCGTGAACTTCTGCCAGTGGTTGTTGCAGCAATGTGCGTTGCAGCCGGATTTCGTAGGTCATGTGCTATTTACAGATGAAGCGACATTTTCACGCGAGGGTGTCTTTAATGCGCACAATTCCCATGTGTGGGCAACAGATAATCCACATGCAACGCGTCCACATGCGTATCAACAACGTTTCGGTATTAATGTGTGGGCTGGTATTGTGAACGACTTTTTGATTGGGCCATACTTACTACCCACGCGACTCTGTGGCGAAAGCTATCTTATTTTTCTGCAAGAAGTGTTACCAGAACTGCTGCAAGATGTTCCGCTCGCCATTCGTAACCGCATGTGGTTTCAGCACGATGGAGCGCCAGCACACTTCAGCACTGCTGTACGGAATTACCTGAATGCCACGTTTGGTGCTAGATGGATTGGGCGTGGTGGACCAGTCCCTTGGCCACCCCGATCTCCTGATTTCTCTTGCCTCGATTACTTTTTATGGGGACATCTTAAGAGTCTTGTTTATGAGACTCCAGTTGACTCAGATGAGGATCTCGTTGCTCGCATATCTGTAGCTGCTGCAGGTGTGCGTGAAATACCAGGCATCTTTGAACGTGTACGCCAATCGCTGCACCGACGCTGTCAAGCATGTATCGCTCATGGTGGACGCAATTTTGAACACTTACTGTAAACATGACACTTGTCAACAACGATTTCAATAAAATCTTTCGTTTTCCTTTCGGCCGTTATTTCCCCTGTTTACGCCTCACCGCGTCACCTGGGACTATACATTCCTATACAATATATCCTTGTTACAATGTCCTGCACCTACCATTAAAGTTTGTACCATGAATTCGGGACCACCCTGTAGACGATGAAACACAGAAATTGCATCCGAATTAAATACAAAAGGCACAATATCGACTTAAGTACAAGAAGACTGACTCTTCTTACTGTCTATGTTTTGAACCATTCCTGTGACACTAGTTATAGATCCGATGCTTCACTTCAGGTTTACTGTATCCCTTTGATCTTCTTATTGACGATGAATCACAGAAATTGCATCGGAATTAAATACAAAAGGCACAATGCCGACTTAAGTACAAGAAGACTAACTCTTCTTACTGACTATGTTTTGAACTATTCCTGTGACACTAGCTATAGATTCCGATGCTTCACTCCAGGTTTACTGTATGCCTTGGACCTTCTTATTGACGATGAAACACAGAAATTGCATCGGAATTAAATAGAAAAGGCACAATGCCGACTTAAGTACGAGAGGACTGACTCTTCCTACTGTCAATGTTTTGAACCAATCCGGTGACACTAGTTATAGATTCCGGTGCTTCACTCCAGGTTTACTGTTTCCCTTGGACCTTCTTATTGACGATGAAACACAGAAATTGCATCAGAATTAAATAGAAAAGGCACAATGCCGACTTAAGTACAAGAAGACTGACGCTTCTTACTGACTATGATTTTGAACCATTCCTGTGACACTAGTTATAGATTCCGATGCTTCACTCCAGGTTTACTGTATGCCTTGGACCTTCTTATTGACGATGAAACACAGAAATTGCATCGGAATTAAATAGAAAAGGCACAATGCCGACTTAAGTACAAGAAGACTGACGCTTCTTACTGACTATGATTTTGAACCATTCCTGTGACACTAGTTATAGATTCCGATGCTTCACTTCAGGTTTACTGTATCCCTTGGACCTTCTTATTGACGATGATACACAGATATTGCATCGGAATGAAATAGAAAAGGCACAATGCCGACTTAAGTACAAGAAGACTGACTCTTCTTACTGTTTATGTTTGAACCATTCCTGTGACACTAGTTATAGATTCCGATGTTTCACTTCAGGTTTACTGTATCCCTCTGACCTTCCTATAGACGATGAAACACAGAAATTGCATCCGAATTAAATACAAAAGGCACAATATCGACTTAAGTACAAGAAGACTGACTCTTCCTACTGTCTATGTTTTGAACCATTCCTGTGACACTAGTTATAGATTTCGATGCTACACTTCAGGTTTACTGTCTCCCTTGGACCTTCTTATTGACGATGAAACACAGAAATTGCATCGGAATTAAATACAAAAGGCACAATGCCGACTTAAGTACAAGAAGACTGACTCTTCTTACTGACTATGTTTTGAACCATTCCGGTGACACTAGTCATAGATTCCGATGCTTCACTTCAGGGTTACTGTATCCCTTGGACCTTCTTATTGACGATGAAACACAGAAATTGCATCGGAATTAAATACAAAGGGCAAAATGCCGAGTTAAGTACACGAAGACTGACGTTTCTTACTGCCTATGTTTTGAAAAATTCCTGTGACACTAGTTATAGATTCCGATGCTACACTCCACGTTTACTGTATCCCTTGGACCTTCTTATTGACGATGAAAAACAGAAATTGCATCGGAATGAAATACAAAAGGCACAATGCCGACATAAGGACAAGAAGACTGACTCTTCTTACTGACTATGATTTGAACCATTCCTGTGTCACTAGTTACAGATTCCGATGCTTCACTTCAGGTTTACTGTATACCTTGGACTTTCTAATTGACGATGAAACACAGAAATTGCATCGGGATTAAATAGAAAAGGCACAATGACGACTTAAGTACAAGAAGACTGACTCTTCTTACTCTCTATGTTTTGAACCATTTCTGTGACACTAGTTATAGATTCCGATGCTCCACTTCAGGTTTACTGTCTCCCTTGGACCTTCTTATTGACGATGAAACACAGAAATTGCAACGGAATTAAATACAAATGGCACAATACCGACTTAAGTACAAGAAGACTGACTCATCTTACTGTCTATGTTTTGAACCATTCCTGTGACACTAGTTATAGATTCCGATGCTTCACTTCAGGTTTACTGTATCCCTCTGATCTTCTTATTGACGATGAATCACAGAAATTGCATCGGAATTAAATACAAAAGGCACAATGCCGACTTAAGTGCAAGAAGACTGACTCTTCTTACTGTCTATGATTTGAACCATTCCTGTGACACTAGTTATAGATTCCGATGCTTCACTTCAGGCTTACTGTATCCCTTGGACCTTCTTATTGACGATGAAACACAGAAATTGCATCGGAATTAAACACAAAAGGCACAATGCCGACATAAGTACAAATAGACTGACTCTTCTTACTGACTATGTTTTGAACCATTCCTGTGACACTAGTTATAGATTCTGATGCTTCACTTCAGGTTTACTGTACCCCTCTGACCTTCTTATTGACGATGAAACACAGAAATTGCATCGGAATTAAATACAAAAGCACAATGCCGACTTAAGGACAAGAAGACTGACTCTTTTTACTGACTATGTTTTGAACCATTCCTGTGACACTAGTTATGGATTCGGATGCTTTACTTCTGGTTTACTGTATCCCTCTGACCTTCTTATTGACGATGAAACACAGAAATTGCATCGGAATTAAATAGTAAAGACGCAATGCCGACGTAAGTACAAATAGACTGACTCTTCTTACTGTCTATGTTTTGAACTATTCCTGTGACACTAGTTATAGATTCCGATGCTTCACTCCAGGTTTACTGTATGCCTTGGACCTTCTTATTGACGATGAAACACAGAAATTGCATCGGAATTAAATACAAAAGGCACAATGCCGACTTAAGTACAAGAGGACTGACTCTTCCTACTGCCAATGTTTTGAACCAATCCTGTGACACTAGTTATAGATTCCGGTGCTTCACTCCAGGTTTACTGTTTCCCTTGGACCTTCTTATTGACGATGAAACACAGAAATTGCATAAGAATTAAATAGAAAAGGCACAATGCCGACTTAAGTACAAGAAGGCTGCCTCTTTTTACTGTCTATGTTTTGAACCATTCCTGTGACACTAGTTATAGATTCCGATGCTTCACTTCAGGTTTACTGTATCCCTTGGACCTGCTTATTGACGATGAAACACAGAAATTGCATCGGAATTAAATACAAAAGGCACAATGCCGACTTAAGTACAAGAAGACTGACTCTTCTTACAGTCTATGCTTTGAACTATTCCTGTGACAGTAGTTACACATTCCAATTCTTCACTTCAGGTTTACTGTATCCCTTGGTCCTTCTTATTGACGATGAAACACAGAAATTGCATCGGAGTTAAATAGAAAAGGCACAATGCCGACTTAAGGACAAGAAGACTGACTCTTCTTACTGACTATGCTTTGACCCATTCCTGTGTCACTAGTTATAGATTCCGATGCTTCACTTCAGGTTTACTGTATACCTTGGACTTTCTAATTGACGATGAAACACAGAAATTGCATCGGAATTAAATAGAAAAGGCACAATGACGACTTAAGTACTAGAAGACTGACTCTTCTTACTCTCTATGTTTTGAACCATTTCTGTGACACTAGTTATAGATTCCGATGCTCCACTTCAGGTTTACTGTCTCCCTTGGACCTTCTTATTGACGATGAAACACAGAAATTGCATCGGAAGTAAATACAAAAGGTACAATACCGACTTAAGTACAAGAAGACTGACTCTTCTTACTGTCTATGTTTTGAACCATTCCTGTGACACTAGTTATAGAGTCCGATGCTTCACTTCAGGTTTACTGTATCCCTCTGATCTTCTTATTGACGATGAATCACAGAAATTGCATTGGAATTAAATACAAAAGGCACAATGCCGACTTAAGGACAAGAAGACTGACTCTTTTTACAGACTATGTTTTGAACCATTCCTGTGACACTAGTTATGGATTCGGATGCTTTACTTCTGGTTTACTGTATCCCTCTGACCTTCTTATTGACGATGAAACACAGAAATTGCATCGGAATTAAATAGTAAAGACACAATGCCGACTTAAGTACAAGACGACTGACTTTTCTTACTGTCTATGTATTGAACCATTCCTGTGACACTAGTTATAGATCCCGATGCTTCACTTCAGGTTTACTGTATCCCTCTGATCTTCTTATTGACGATGAAACACAGAAATTGCATCGGAATTAAATACAAAATGCACAAAGCCGAATTAAGTACAAGAGGACTGATACTTCTTACCGTCTATGTTTTGAACCATTCCTGAGACACTAGTTATAGATTCCGATGCTTCACCTCAGGTTTACTGTAACCTTCTGACCTTCTTATTGACGATGAAACACAGAAATTGCATCGGAGTTAAATATAAAAGGCACAATGCAGACTTAAGTACAAGAAGACTGACTCTTCTTACAGACTATGTTTTGAAACATTCCTGTGACAGTAGTTATAGATTGCGATGTTTCACTTCAGGTTTGCTGTATCCCTCTGACCTTCTTATTGACGATGAAACACAACATTTGCATCGGAATTAAATACAAAAGGCACAATGCCGACTTAAGTACAAGAAGACTGACTCTTCCTACTGTCTATGTTTTGAACCATTCCTGTTACACTAGTTATAGATTCCGATGCTTCACTTCAGGTTTACTGTATCCCCTGGACCTTCTTATTGACGATGAAACACAGAAATTGCATCGGAATTAAATACAAAAGGCACAATGCCGATTTAAGTACATGAAGACCGACTCTTTCTACTGACTATGTTTTGAACCATTCCTGTGACACTAGTTATAGATTCCGATGCTTCACTTCAGGTTTACTGTATCCCTTGGACCTTCTTCGTGACGATGAAACACAGAAATTGCATCGGAATTAAATACAAAAGGCACAATGCCGACTTAAGTACAAGAAGACTGACTAGTCTTACAGTCTATGCTTTGAACCATTCCTGTGACACTAGTTGCACATTCCGATTCTTCACTCCAGGTTTACTGTATCCCTTGGACCTTTTTATTGACGATGAAACACAGAAATTGCATCGGTATTAAATACAAAAGGCACAATGCCGACTTAAGTACAAGAAGACTAACTCTTCTTACTGTCTATGTTTTGAACTATTCCTGTGACACTAGTTATAGATTCCGATGCTTCACTCCAGCTTTACTGTATGCCTTGGATCTTCTTATTGACGATGAAACACAGAAATTGCATCGGAATTAAATAGAAAAGGCACAATGCCGACTTAAGTACAAGAGGACTGACTCTTCCTACTGTCAATGTTTTGAACCAATCCTGTGACACTAGTTATAGATTCCGATGCTTCACTCCAGGTTTACTGTTTCCCTTGGACCTTCTTATTGACGATGAAACACAGAAATTGCATCAGAATTAAATAGAAAAGGCACAATGCCGACTTAAGTACAAGAAGACTGACGCTTCTTACTGACTATGAATTTGAACCATTCCTGTGACACTAGTTATAGATTCCGATGCTTCACTCCAGGTTTACTGTATCCCTTGGACCTTCTTGTTGACGATGAACCACAGATATTGCTTCGGAATGAAATAGAAAAGGCACAATGCCGACATAAGTACAAGAAGACTGACTCTTCTTACGGTTTATGTTTGAACCATTCCTGTGACACTAGTTATAGATTCCGATGCTTCACTTCAGGTTTACTGTATCCCTCTGACCTTCCTATAGACGATGAAACACAGAAATTGCATCCGAATTAAATACAAAAGGCACAATATCGACTTAAGTACAAGAAGACTGACTCTTCCTACTGTCTATGTTTAGAACCATTCCAGTGACACTAGTTATAGATTTCGATGCTACACTTCAGGTTTACTGTAACCCTCTGACCTTCTTATTGACGATGAAACACAGAATTTGCATCGGAATTAAATACAAAAGGCACAATGCCGATTTAAGTACATGAAGACCGACTCTTTCTACTGACTATGATTTGAACGGTTCCTGTGACACTAGTTATAGATTCCGATGCTTCACTTCAGGTTTACTGTATCCCTTGGACCTTCTTCGTCACGATGAAACACAGAAATTGCATCGGAATTAAATACAAAAGGCACAATGCCGACTTAAGTACAAGAAGACTGACTCCTCTTACAGTCTATGTTTTGAACCATTCCTGTGACACTAGTTACACATTCCGATTCTTCACTCCAGGTTTACTGTATCCCTTGGACCTTTTTATTGACGATGAAACACAGAAATTGCATCGGAATTAAATACAAAAAGCACAATGCCGACTTAAGAACAAGAAGGCTAACTCTTCTTACTGACAATGTTTTGAACCATTCCTGTGACACTAGCTATAGATTCCGATGCTTCACGTCAGGTTTACTGTATCCCTCTGGCCTTCGTATTGTCGATGAAACAAAGAAATTGCATCGGAATTAAATACAAAAGGCACAATGCCGACTTAAGTACAAGAAGACTAACTCTTCATACAGTCTATGTTTTGAACTATTCCTGTGACACTAGTTATAGATTCCGATGCTTCACTCCAGGTTTACTGTATGCCTTGGACCTTCGTATTGACCATGAAACACAGAAATTGCATCGGAATTAAATAGAAAAGGCACAATGCCGACTTAAGTACAAGAGGACTGACTCCTCCTACTGTCAATGTTTTGAACCAATCCTGTGACACTAGTTATAGATTCCGGTGCTTCACTCCAGGTTTACTGTTTCCTTGGACCTTCTTATTGACGATGAAACACAGAAATTGCATCAGAATTAAATAGAAAAGGCACAATGCCGACTAAAGTACAAGAAGACTGACGCTTCTTACTGACTATGATTTTGAACCATTCCTGTGACACTAGTTATAGATTCCGATGCTTCACTTCAGGTTTACTGTATCCCTTGGACCTTCTTATTGACGATGAAACACAGATATTGCATCGGAATGAAATAGAAAATGCACAATGCCGACTTAAGTACAAGAAGACTGACTCTTCTTACTGTTTATGTTTGAACCATTCCTGTGACACTAGTTATAGATTCCGATGCTTCACTTCAGGTTTACTGTTTCCCTCTGACCTTCGTATAGACGAGGAAACACAGAAATTGCATCCGAATTAAATACAAAAGGCACAATATCGACTTAAGTACAAGAAGACTGACTCTTCCTACTGTCTATGTTTTGAACCATTCCTGTGACACTAGTTACAGATTTCGATGCTACACTTCAGGTTTACTGTATCCCTCTGACCTTCTTATTGACGATGAAACACAGAAATAGCATCGGAATTAAATACAAAAGGCACAATGACGACTTAAGTACAGGAAGACTGACTCTTCTTACTGACTATGTTTTGAACCATTCTCGTGACACTAGTTATAGATTCCGATGCTTCACTTCAGGTTTACTGTATCTCTTAAATCATCTTATTGACGATGAAACACAGAAATTGCATCGGAATTAAATACAAAAGGCACAATGCCGACTTAAGTACAAGAAGACTGACTCTTCTTACTGAGTATGTTTGAACCATTCCTGTGTCACTAGTTATTGATTCCGATGCTTCACTTCAGGTTTACTGTATACCTTGGACCTTATAATTGACGATGAAACACAGAGATTGCATCGGAATTAAATACAAAAGGCACAATGCCGACTTAAGTACAAGAAGACTGACTCTTCTTACTGTCTATGTTTTGAACCATTCCTGTGACACTAGTTATAGATTCCGATGCTTCACATCAGATTTACTGTATCCCTATGATCTTCTTATTGACAATGAAACACATAAATTGCATCAGAATTAAATAGAAAAGGCACAATGCCGACTTAAGTACAAGAAGGCTGACGCTTCTTACTGACTATGTCTTTGAACCATTCCTGTGACACTAGTTATAGATACCGAAGCTTCACTTCAGGTTTACTGTATCCCTTGGACCTTCTTATTGACGATGAAACACAGAAATTGCATCAGAATTAAATAGAAAAGGCACAATGCCGACTTAAGTACAAGAAGACTGACGCTTCTTACTGACTATGAATTTGAACCATTCCTGTGACACTAGTTATAGATTCCGATGCTTCACTCCAGGTTTACTGTATCCCTTGGACCTTCTTGTTGACGATGAACCACAGATATTGCTTCGGAATGAAATAGAAAAGGCACAATGCCGACATAAGTACCAGAAGACTGACTCTTCTTACGGTTTATGTTTGAACCATTCCTGTGACACTAGTTATAGATTCCGATGCTTCACTTCAGGTTTACTGTATCCCTCTGACCTTCCTATAGACGATGAAACACAGAAATTGCATCCGAATTAAATACAAAAGGCACAATATCGACTTAAGTACAAGAAGACTGACTCTTCCTACTGTCTATGTTTAGAACCATTCCTGTGACACTAGTTATAGATTTCGATGCTACACTTCAGGTTTACTGTAACCCTCTGACCTTCTTATTGACGATGAAACACAGAATTTGCATCGGAATTAAATACAAAAGGCACAATGCCGATTTAAGTACATGAAGACCGACTCTTTCTACTGACTATGATTTGAACGATTCCTGTGACACTAGTTATAGATTCCGATGCTTCACTTCAGGTTTACTGTATCCCTTGGACCTTCTTCGTCACGATGAAACACAGAAATTGCATCGGAATTAAACACAAAAGGCACAATGCCGACTTAAGTACAAGAAGACTGACTCCTCTTACAGTCTATGTTTTGAACCATTCCTGTGACACTAGTTACACATTCCGATTCTTCACTCCAGGTTTACTGTATCCCTTGGACCTTTTTATTGACGATGAAACACAGAAATTGCATCGGAATTAAATACAAAAAGCACAATGCCGACTTAAGAACAAGAAGGCTAACTCTTCTTACTGACAATGTTTTGAACCATTCCTGTGACACTAGCTATAGATTCCGATGCTTCACGTCAGGTTTACTGTATCCCTCTGGCCTTCGTATTGTCGATGAAACAAAGAAATTGCATCGGAATTAAATACAAAAGGCACAATGCCGACTTAAGTACAAGAAGACTAACTCTTCATACTGTCTATGTTTTGAACTATTCCTGTGACACTAGTTATAGATTCCGATGCTTCACTCCAGGTTTACTGTATGCCTTGGACCTTCGTATTGACCATGAAACACAGAAATTGCATCGGAATTAAATAGAAAAGGCACAATGCCGACTTAAGTACAAGAGGACTGACTCCTCCTACTGTCAATGTTTTGAACCAATCCTGTGACACTAGTTATAGATTCCGGTGCTTCACTCCAGGTTTACTGTTTCCTTGGACCTTCTTATTGACGATGAAACACAGAAATTGCATCAGAATTAAATAGAAAAGGCACAATGCCGACTAAAGTACAAGAAGACTGACGCTTCTTACTGACTATGATTTTGAACCATTCCTGTGACACTAGTTATAGATTCCGATGCTTCACTTCAGGTTTACTGTATCCCTTGGACCTTCTTATTGACGATGAAACACAGATATTGCATCGGAATGAAATAGAAAAGGCACAATGCCGACTTAAGTACAAGAAGACTGACTCTTCTTACTGTTTATGTTTGAACCATTCCTGTGACACTAGTTATAGATTCCGATGCTTCACTTCAGGTTTACTGTTTCCCTCTGACCTTCCTATAGACGAGGAAACACAGAAATTGCATCCGAATTAAATACAAAAGGCACAATATCGACTTAAGTACAAGAAGACTGACTCTTCCTACTGTCTATGTTTTGAACCATTCCTGTGACACTAGTTACAGATTTCGATGCTACACTTCAGGTTTACTGTATCCCTCTGACCTTCTTATTGACGATGAAACACAGAAATAGCATCGGAATTAAATACAAAAGGCACAATGACGACTTAAGTACAGGAAGACTGACTCTTCTTACTGACTATGTTTTGAACCATTCTCGTGACACTAGTTATAGATTCCGATGCTTCACTTCAGGTTTACTGTATCTCTTAAATCATCTTATTGACGATGAAACACAGAAATTGCATCGGAATTAAATACAAAAGGCACAATGCCGACTTAAGTACAAGAAGACTGACTCTTCTTACTGAGTATGTTTGAACCATTCCTGTGTCACTAGTTATTGATTCCGATGCTTCACTTCAGGTTTACTGTAGACCTTGGACCTTATAATTGACGATGAAACACAGAGATTGCATCGGAATTAAATAGAAAAGGCACAATGCCGACTTAAGTACAAGAAGGCTACCTCTTTTACTGTCTATGTTTTGAACCATGTATGGGACACTAGTTAGAGATTGCGATACTTCACTTCAGGTTTACTGTGTCCCTTGGACCTTCTTATTGACGTTGAAACACAGAAATTGCATCGGAATTAAATACAAAAGGCACAATACCGACTTAAGTACAAGAAGACTGACTCTTCTTACTGTCTATGTTTTGAACCATTCCTGTGACACTAGTTATAGATTCCGATGCTTCACATCAGATTTACTGTATCCCTATGATCTTCTTATTGACAATGAAACACAGAAATTGCATCGGAATTAAATACAAAAGGCACAATGCTCACTTAAGTACAAGAAGTCTGACTCTTCTTACAGTCTATGTTTTTGAACCATTCCTGTGACACTAGTTACAGATTCCGGTGCTTCACTCCAGGTTTACTGTTTCCCTTGGACCTTCTTATTGACGATGAAACACATAAATTGCATCAGAATTAAATAGAAAAGGCACAATGCCGACTTAAGTACAAGAAGACTGACGCTTCTTACTGACTATGTCTTTGAACCATTCCTGTGACACTAGTTATAGATACCGAAGCTTCACTTCAGGTTTACTGTATCCCTTGGACCTTCTTATTGACGATGAATCACAGATATTGCATCGGAATGAAATAGAAAAGGCACAATGCCGACTTAAGTACAAGAAGGCTGCCTCTTTTTACTGGCTATGTTTTGAACCATTTCTGTGACACTAGTTACAGATTGCGATGCTTCACTTCAGGTTTACTGTCTCCCTTGGACCTTCTTATTGACGATGAAACACAGAAATTGCATCGGAATTAAATACAAAAGGCACAATACCGACTTAAGTACAAGAAGACTGACGCATCTTACTGACTATGTTTTTCAACCATTCCTGTGACACTAGTTATAGATTCCGGTGCTTCACTCCAGGTTTACTGTATCCCTTGGACCTTCTTATTGACGATGAAACACAGAAATTGCATCGGAATTAAATACAAAGTGCAAAATGCCGACTTAAGTACACGAAGACTGACGTTTCTTACTGCCTATGTTTTGAACAATTCCTGTGACACTAGTTATAGATTCCGATGCTACACTCCACGTTTAGTGTATCCCTTGGACCTTCTTATTGACGATGAAAAACAGAAATTGAATCGGAATGAAATACAAAAGGCACAATGCCGACTTAAGGACAAGAAGACTGACTCTTCTTACTGACTATGTTTTGAACCATTCCTGTGTCACTAGTTATAGATTCCGATGCTTCACTTCAGGTTTACTGTATACCTTGGACTTTCTAATTGACGATGAAACACAGAAATTGCATCGGAATTAAATAGAAAAGGCACAATGACGACTTAAGTACAAGAAGATTGACTCTTCTTACTCTCTATGTTTTGAACCATTTCTGTGACACTAGTTACAGATTCCGATGCTCCACTTCAGGTTTACTGTCTCCCTTGGACCTTCTTATTGACGATGAAACACAGAAATTGCATCGGAATTAAATACAAGAGGCACAATACCGACTTAAGTACAAGAAGACTGACTCTTCTTACTGACTATGTTTTGAACCATTCCTGTGACACTGGTTAAAGAATCTGATGCTTCACTTCAGGTTTACTGTACCCCTCTGACCTTCTTAATGACAATGAAACACAGAAATTGCATCGGAATTAAATACAAAAAGCACAATGCCGACTTAAGGACAGGAAGGCTAACTCTTCTTACTGACAATGTTTTGAACCATTCCTGTGACACTAGCTATAGATTCCGATGCTTCACTTCAGGTTTACTGTATCCCTCTGACCTTCGTATTGTCGATGAAACACAGAAATTGCATCGGAATTAAATACAAAAGGCACAATGCCGACTTAAGTACAAGAAGACTAACTCTTCTTACTGTCTATGTTTTGAACTATTCCTGTGACACTAGTTATAGATTCCGATGCTTCACTCCAGGTTTACTGTATGCCTTGGACCTTCTTATTGACGATGAAACACAGAAATTGCATCGGAATTAAATAGAAAAGGCCCAATGCCGGCTTAAGTACAGGAAGACTGATTCTTCCTACTGTCTATGTTTTGAACCATTCCTGTGACGCTAGTTATAGTTTCCGATGCTTCACTTCAGGTTTACTGTATCCCCTGGACCTTCTTATTGACGATGAAACACAGAAATTGCATCGGAATTAAATACAAAAGGCACAATGCCGATTTAAGTACATGAAGACCGACTCTTTCTACTGACTATGTTTTGAACCATTCCTGTGACACTAGTTATAGATTCCGATGCTTCACTTCAGGTTTACTGTATCCCTTGGACCTTCTTCGTGACGATGAAACACAGAAATTGCATCGGAATTAAATACAAAAGGCACAATGCCGACTTAAGTACAAGAAGACTGACTAGTCTTACAGTCTATGCTTTGAACCATTCCTGTGACACTAGTTGCACATTCCGATTCTTCACTCCAGGTTTACTGTTTCCCTTGGACCTTTTTATTGACGATGAAACACAGAAATTGCATCGGAATTAAATACAAAAGGCACAATGCCGACTTAAGTACAAGAAGACTAACTCTTCTTACTGTCTATGTTTTGAACTATTCCTGTGACACTAGTTATAGATTCCGATGCTTCACTCCAGCTTTACTGTAGACCTTGGACCTTATAATTGACGATGAAACACAGAGATTGCATCGGAATTAAATAGAAAAGGCACAATGCCGACTTAAGTACAAGAAGGCTACCTCTTTTACTGTCTATGTTTTGAACCATTTATGGGACACTAGTTACAGATTGCGATACTTCACTTCAGGTTTACTGTGTCCCTTGGACCTTCTTATTGACGTTGAAACACAGAAATTGCATCGGAATTAAATACAAAAGGCACAATACCGACTTAAGTACAAGAAGACTGACTCTTCTTACTGTCTATGTTTTGAACCATTCCTGTGACACTAGTTATAGATTCCGATGCTTCACATCAGATTTACTGTATCCCTATGATCTTCTTATTGACAATGAAACACAGAAATTGCATCGGAATTAAATACAAAAGGCACAATGCTCACTTAAGTACAAGAAGTCTGACTCTTCTTACAGTCTATGTTTTTGAACCATTCCTGTGACACTAGTTATAGATTCCGGTGCTTCACTCCAGGTTTACTGTTTCCCTTGGACCTTCTTATTGACGATGAAACACATAAATTGCATCAGAATTAAATAGAAAAGGCACAATGCCGACTTAAGTACAAGAAGACTGACGCTTCTTACTGACTATGTCTTTGAACCATTCCTGTGACACTAGTTATAGATACCGAAGCTTCACTTCAGGTTTACTGTATCCCTTGGACCTTCTTATTGACGATGAATCACAGATATTGCATCGGAATGAAATAGAAAAGGCACAATGCCGACTTAAGTACAAGAAGGCTGCCTCTTTTTACTGGCTATGTTTTGAACCATTTCTGTGACACTAGTTACAGATTGCGATGCTTCACTTCAGGTTTACTGTCTCCCTTGGACCTTCTTATTGACGATGAAACACAGAAATTGCATCGGAATTAAATACAAAAGGCACAATACCGACTTAAGTACAAGAAGACTGACGCATCTTACTGACTATGTTTTTCAACCATTCCTGTGACACTAGTTATAGATTCCGGTGCTTCACTCCAGGTTTACTGTATCCCTTGGACCTTCTTATTGACGATGAAACACAGAAATTGCATCGGAATTAAATACAAAGTGCAAAATGCCGACTTAAGTACACGAAGACTGACGTTTCTTACTGCCTATGTTTTGAACAATTCCTGTGACACTAGTTATAGATTCCGATGCTACACTCCACGTTTAGTGTATCCCTTGGACCTTCTTATTGACGATGAAAAACAGAAATTGAATCGGAATGAAATACAAAAGGCACAATGCCGACTTAAGGACAAGAAGACTGACTCTTCTTACTGACTATGTTTTGAACCATTCCTGTGTCACTAGTTATAGATTCCGATGCTTCACTTCAGGTTTACTGTATACCTTGGACTTTCTAATTGACGATGAAACACAGAAATTGCATCGGAATTAAATAGAAAAGGCACAATGACGACTTAAGTACAAGAAGATTGACTCTTCTTACTCTCTATGTTTTGAACCATTTCTGTGACACTAGTTACAGATTCCGATGCTCCACTTCAGGTTTACTGTCTCCCTTGGACCTTCTTATTGACGATGAAACACAGAAATTGCATCGGAATTAAATACAAGAGGCACAATACCGACTTAAGTACAAGAAGACTGACTCTTCTTACTGACTATGTTTTGAACCATTCCTGTGACACTGGTTAAAGAATCTGATGCTTCACTTCAGGTTTACTGTACCCCTCTGACCTTCTTAATGACAATGAAACACAGAAATTGCATCGGAATTAAATACAAAAAGCACAATGCCGACTTAAGGACAGGAAGGCTAACTCTTCTTACTGACAATGTTTTGAACCATTCCTGTGACACTAGCTATAGATTCCGATGCTTCACTTCAGGTTTACTGTATCCCTCTGACCTTCGTATTGTCGATGAAACACAGAAATTGCATCGGAATTAAATACAAAAGGCACAATGCCGACTTAAGTACAAGAAGACTAACTCTTCTTACTGTCTATGTTTTGAACTATTCCTGTGACACTAGTTATAGATTCCGATGCTTCACTCCAGGTTTACTGTATGCCTTGGACCTTCTTATTGACGATGAAACACAGAAATTGCATCGGAATTAAATAGAAAAGGCCCAATGCCGGCTTAAGTACAGGAAGACTGATTCTTCCTACTGTCTATGTTTTGAACCATTCCTGTGACGCTAGTTATAGTTTCCGATGCTTCACTTCAGGTTTACTGTATCCCCTGGACCTTCTTATTGACGATGAAACACAGAAATTGCATCGGAATTAAATACAAAAGGCACAATGCCGATTTAAGTACATGAAGACCGACTCTTTCTACTGACTATGTTTTGAACCATTCCTGTGACACTAGTTATAGATTCCGATGCTTCACTTCAGGTTTACTGTATCCCTTGGACCTTCTTCGTGACGATGAAACACAGAAATTGCATCGGAATTAAATACAAAAGGCACAATGCCGACTTAAGTACAAGAAGACTGACTAGTCTTACAGTCTATGCTTTGAACCATTCCTGTGACACTAGTTGCACATTCCGATTCTTCACTCCAGGTTTACTGTTTCCCTTGGACCTTTTTATTGACGATGAAACACAGAAATTGCATCGGAATTAAATACAAAAGGCACAATGCCGACTTAAGTACAAGAAGACTAACTCTTCTTACTGTCTATGTTTTGAACTATTCCTGTGACACTAGTTATAGATTCCGATGCTTCACTCCAGCTTTACTGTATGCCTTGGACCTTCTTATTGACGATGAAACACAGAAATTGCATCGGAATTAAATAGAAAAGGCACAATGCCGACTTAAGTACAAGAGGACTGACTCTTCCTACTGTCAATGTTTTGAACCAATCCTGTGACACTAGTTATAGATTCAGGTGCTTCACTCCAGGTTTACTGTTTCCCTTGGACCTTCTTATTGACGATGAAACACAGAAATTGCATCAGAATTAAATAGAAAAGGCACAATGCCGACTTAAGTACAAGAAGACTGACGCTTCTTACTGACTATGATTTTGAACCATTCCTGTGACACTAGTTATAGATTCCGATGCTTCACTCCAGGTTTACTGTATCCCTTGGACCTTCTTGTTGACGATGAACCACAGATATTGCTTCGGAATGAAATAGAAAAGGCACAATGCCGACATAAGTACAAGAAGACTGACTCTTCTTACGGTTTATGTTTGAACCATTCCTGTGACACTAGTTATAGATTCCGATGCTTCACTTCAGGTTTACTGTATCCCTCTGACCTTCCTATAGACGATGAAACACAGAAATTGCATCCGAATTAAATACAAAAGGCACAATATCGACTTAAGTACAAGAAGACTGACTCTTCCTACTGTCTATGTTTAGAACCATTCCTGTGACACTAGTTATAGATTTCGATGCTACACTTCAGGTTTACTGTAACCCTCTGACCTTCTTATTGACGATGAAACACAGAATTTGCATCGGAATTAAATACAAAAGGCACAATGCCGATTTAAGTACATGAAGACCGACTCTTTCTACTGACTATGATTTGAACGATTCCTGTGACACTAGTTATAGATTCCGATGCTTCACTTCAGGTTTACTGTATCCCTTGGACCTTCTTCGTGACGATGAAACACAGAAATTGCATCGGAATTAAATACAAAAGGCACAATGCCGACTTAAGTACAAGAAGACTGACTCCTCTTACAGTCTATGTTTTGAACCATTCCTGTGACACTAGTTACACATTCCGATTCTTCACTCCAGGTTTACTGTATCCCTTGGACCTTTTTATTGACGATGAAACACAGAAATTGCATCGGAATTAAATACAAAAAGCACAATGCCGACTTAAGAACAAGAAGGCTAACTCTTCTTACTGACAATGTTTTGAACCATTCCTGTGACACTAGCTATAGATTCCGATGCTTCACGTCAGGTTTACTGTACCCCTCTGGCCTTCGTATTGTCGATGAAACACAGAAATTGCATCGGAATTAAATACAAAAGGCACAATGCCGACTTAAGTAAAAGAAGACTAACTCTTCATACTGTCTATGTTTTGAACTATTCCTGTGACACTAGTTATAGATTCCGATGCTTCACTCCAGGTTTACTGTATGCCTTGGACCTTCTTATTGACCATGAAACACAGAAATTGCATCGGAATTAAATAGAAAAGGCACAATGCCGACTTAAGTACAAGAGGACTGACTCCTCCTACTGTCAATGTTTTGAACCAATCCTGTGACACTAGTTATAGATTCCGGTGCTTCACTCCAGGTTTACTGTTTCCTTGGACCTTCTTATTGACGATGAAACACAGAAATTGCATCAGAATTAAATAGAAAAGGCACAATGCCGACTAAAGTACAAGAAGACTGACGCTTCTTACTGACTATGATTTTGAACCATTCCTGTGACACTAGTTATAGATTCCGATGCTTCACTTCAGGTTTACTGTATCCCTTGGACCTTCTTATTGACGATGAAACACAGATATTGCATCGGAATGAAATAGAAAAGGCACAATGCCGACTTAAGTACAAGAAGACTGACTCTTCTTACTGTTTATGTTTGAACCATTCCTGTGACACTAGTTATAGATTCCGATGCTTCACTTCAGGTTTACTGTTTCCCTCTGACCTTCCTATAGACGAGGAAACACAGAAATTGCATCCGAATTTAATACAAAAGGCACAATATCGACTTAAGTACAAGAAGACTGACTGTTCCTACTGTCTATGTTTTGAACCATTCCTGTGACACTAGTTACAGATTTCGATGCTACACTTCAGGTTTACTGTATCCCTCTGACCTTTTTATTGACGATGAAACACAGAAATAGCATCGGAATTAAATACAAAAGGCACAATGACGACTTAAGTACAGGAAGACTGACTCTTCTTACTGACTATGTTTTGAACCATTCTCGTGACACTAGTTATAGATTCCGATGCTTCACTTCAGGTTTACTGTATCTCTTAAATCTTCTTATTGACGATGAAACACAGAAATTGCATCGGAATTAAATACAAAAGGCACAATGCCGACTTAAGTACAAGAAGACTGACTCTTCTTACTGAGTATGTTTGAACCATTCCTGTGTCACTAGTTATTGATTCCGATGCTTCACTTCAGGTTTACTGTATACCTTGGACCTTATAATTGACGATGAAACACAGAGATTGCATCGGAATTAAATAGAAAAGGCACAATGCCGACTTAAGTACAAGAAGACTGACGCTTCTTACTGACTATGTCTTTGAACCATTCCTGTGACACTAGTTATAGATACCGAAGCTTCACTTCAGGTTTACTGTATCCCTTGGACCTTCTTATTGACGATGAAACACAGATATTGCATCGGAATGAAATAGAAAAGGCGCAATGCCGACTTAAGTACAAGAAGGCTGCCTCTTTTTACTGTCTATGTTTTGAACCATTTCTGTGACACTAGTTACAGATTGCGATGCTTCACTTCAGGTTTACTGTCTCCCTTGGACCTTCTTATTGACGATGAAACACAGAAATTGCATCGGAATTAAATACAAAAGGCACAATACCGACTTAAGTACAAGAAGACTGACGCATCTTACTGACTATGTTTTACAACCATTCCTGTGACACTAGTTATAGATTCCGGTGCTTCACTCCAGGTTTACTGTATCCCTTGGACCTTCTTATTGACGATGAAACACAGAAATTGCATCGGAATTAAATACAAAGGGCAAAATGCCGACTTAAGTACACGAAGACTGACGTTTCTTACTGCCTATGTTTTGAACAATTCCTGTGACACTAGTTATAGATTCCGATGCTACACTCCACGTTTAGTGTATCCCTTGAACCTTCTTATTGACGATGAAAAACAGAAATTGAATCGGAATGAAATACAAAAGGCACAATGCCGACTTAAGGACAAGAAGACTGACTCTTCTTACTGACTATGGTTTGAACCATTCCTGTGTCACTAGTTATAGATTCCGATGCTTCACTTCAGGTTTACTGTATACCTCGGACTTTCTAATTGACGATGAAACACAGAAATTGCATCGGAATTAAATAGAAAAGGCACAATGACGACTTCAGTACAAGAAGACTGACTCTTCTTACTCTCTATGTTTTGAACCATTTCTGTGACACTAGTTACAGATTCCGATGCTCCACTTCAGGTTTACTGTCTCCCTTGGACCTTCTTATTGACGATGAAACACAGAAATTGCATCGGAATTAAATACAAAAGGCACAATACCGACTTAAGTACAAGAAGACTGACTCTTCTTACTGACTATGTTTTGAACCATTCCTGTGACACTGGTTAAAGATTCTGATGCTTCACTTCAGGTTTACTGTACCCCTCTGACCTTCTTAATGACAATGAAACACAGAAATTGCATCGGAATTAAATACAAAAAGCACAATGCCGACTTAAGGACAGGAAGGCTAACTCTTCTTACTGACAATGTTTTGAACCATTCCTGTGACACTAGCTATAGATTCCGATGCTTCACTTCAGGTTTACTGTATCCCTCTGACCTTCGTATTGTCGATGAAACACAGAAATTGCATCGGAATTAAATACAAAAGGCACAATGCCGACTTAAGTACAAGAAGACTAACTCTTCTTACTGTCTATGTTTTGAACTATTCCTGTGACACTAGTTATAGATTCCGATGCTTCACTCCAGGTTTACTGTATGCCTTGGACCTTCTTATTGACGATGAAACACAGAAATTGCATCGGAATTAAATAGAAAAGGCCCAATGCCGGCTTAAGTACAGGAAGACTGATTCTTCCTACTGTCTATGTTTTGAACCATTCCTGTGACACTAGTTATAGTTTCCGATGCTTCACTCCAGGTTTAGTGTATCCCTTGGACCTTCTTATTGACGATGAAACCCAGAAATTGCATCGGAATTAAATAGAAAAGAAACTATGCCGACTTAAGTACAAGATGACTGACTCTTCTTACTGACTATGTTTTGAACCACTCCTGTGACACTAGATACAGATTCCGATGCTTCACTCCAGGTTTACTGTATCCCTTGGACCTTCTTATTGACGATAATACACTGAAATTGCATCGGAATTAAATAGAAAAGGCACAATGCCGACTTAAGTACAAGAAGACTGACTCGTCTTACTGTCTATGTTTTGAACCATTCCTGTGACACTAGTTATAGCTTTCGATGCTTCACTCCAGGTTTAGTGTATCCCTTGGACCTTCTTATTGACGATGAAACACAGAAATTACATCGGAATTAAATACAAAAGGCACAATGCCGACATAAGTACAAAAAGACTGACTCTTCTTACTGACTATGTTTTGAACCATTCCTGTGACACTAGTTATAGATTCCGATACTTCACTTCAGGTTTACTGTATCCCTCTGACCTTCTTATTGACGATGAAACACAGAAATTGGATCGGAATTAAATAGAAAAGGCACAATGCCGACTTAAGTACAAGAAGACTGACTCTTCTTACTGTCTATGCTTTGAACCATTCCTGTGACACTAGTTATAGATTCCGATGCTTGACTTCAGGTTTACTGTATCCCTTGGACCTGCTTATTGACGATGAAACACAGAAATAGCATCGGAATTTAATACAAAAGGCACAATGCCGACTCAAGTACAAGAAGACTGACTCTTCTGACTGTCTATGTTGTGAACCATTGCTGTGATACTTGTTATAGATTCCGATGCCTCACTTCAGGTTTACTGTATCGGTCTGTCCTTCTTATTGACGATGAATCACAGAAATTGCATCGGAATTAAACACAAAATGCACAATGCCGACTTAAGTACATGAAGACTGACTCATCTTACTGTCTATGTTCTGAACCATTTCTGTGACACTAGTTATAGATTACGATGCTTCACTTCAGGGTTACTGTATCCCTCTGAAATTCTTATTGACGATGAAACACAGAAATTGCATCGGAATTAAATACAAAAGGCACAATGCCGACTTACGTACAAGAAGACTGACTCTTCTTTCCGTCTATGCTTTGAACCATTCCTGTGACACTAGTTATGGATTCCGATGCTTCACTTCATTTTTACTGTATACCTTGGACCTTCATATTAACGATGAAACACAGAAATTGCATCGTAATTAAATACAAAAGGCACAATGCCGACTTAAGGACAAGAAGACTGACTCTTCTTACTTACTATTTTTTGAACCATTCCAGTGACACTAGTTATAGATTCCGATGCTTCACTTCATGTTCACTGTATCTCTCTAACTCTCTTATTGACGATGAAACACAGAAATTGCATCGGAATTAAATCGAAAAGGCACAATGCCGACTTAAGTACAAGAAGACTGACTCTTCTCACTGACTATGTTTTGAACCACTCCTGTGACACTAGTTATAGATTCCGATGCTTCACTTCAGGTTTACTGTATCCCTTGGACCTTCTTATTGACGATGAAAGGCAGAAATAGCATCGGAATTTAATACAAAAGGCACAATGCCGACTCAAGTAGAAGAAGACTGACTCTTCTGAGTGTCTATGTTGTGAACCATTCCAGTGACACTAGTTATAGATTCCGATGCCTCACTTCAGGTTTACTGTATCGGTCTGACCTTCTTATTGACGATGAAATACAGAAATTGCATCGGAATTAAATACAAAATGCACAATGCCGACTTAAGTACATGAGGACTGACTCATCTTACTGTCTATGTTTTGAACCATTCCTGTGACACTAGTTATGGATTCCATTGCTTCACTTCAGGTTTACTGTATCCCTTGGACCTTCTTATTGACGATGAAACCCAAAAAATGCCTCGGAATTAAATACAAAAGGCACAATGCCGACTTTAGTACAAGAAGACTGACTCTTCCTACTGTCTATGTTTGAACCATTCCATTGACACTAGTTATAGATTCCGATGCTCCACTTCAGGTTTACTGTTTCCCTTGGACCTTCATATTAACGATGAAACAATGAAATTGCATCGGAATTAAATACAAAAGGTACAATGCCGACTTAAGGACAAGAAGTCTGACTCTTCTTACTGTCTATGTTTTGAACCATTCCTGTGACACTGGTTATAGATTCCGATGCTTCACTTTCGGTTTACTGTATCCCTCTGACTTTCTTATTGACGATGAAACACAGAAATTGCACCGGAATTAAAGACAAAAGGCACAATGCCGACTAAAGGACAAGAAGACTGACTCGTCTTACTGACTATGTTTTGAACCATTCCTGTGACACTAGTTATAGATTCCGATGCTTCACTCCAGGTTTAGTGTATCCCTTGGACCTTCTTGTTGACGATGAAACACAGAAATTGCATCGGAATTAAATAGAAAAGGCACAATGCCGACTTAAGTACATGAAGACTGACTCTTCTTACTGTCTATGTTTTGAACCATTCCTGTGACAGTATTTTTGGATTCCGATGCTTCACTTCAGGTTTACTGTATCCCTCTGACCTTCTTATTGACGATGAAACACAGAAATTGCATCGGAATTAAATACATAAGGCACAATGCCGACTTAAGTACAAGAAGACTGACTGTTCCCACTGTCTATGCTTTGAACCATTCCTGGGACACTAATTGAAGATTCCGATGCTTCACTTCAGGTTTACTGTATCCCTCTGACCTTCTTATTGACGATGAAACACTGAAATTGCACCGGAATTAAATACAAAAGGCACAATGCCGACTTAAGTACAAGAAGACAGACCCTTCTTACTGTCTATGTTTTGAACCATTCCATTGACACTAGTTATAGATTCCGATGCATCACTCCAGGTTTACTGTATCCCTTGGACCTTCTTATTGACGATAATACACTGAAATTGCATCGGAATTAAATAGAAAAGGCACAATGCCGACTTAAGTACAAGAAGACAGACCCTTCTTACTGTCTATGTTTTGAACCATTCCATTGACACTAGTTATAGATTCCGATGCATCACTCCAGGTTTACTGTATCCCTTGGACCTTCTTATTGACGATAATACACTGAAATTGCATCGGAATTAAATAGAAAAGGCACAATGCCGACTTAAGTACAAGAAGACTGACTCTTCTTACTGTCTTTGTTTTGAACCATTCCTGTGACACTTGCTATTGATTCCGATGCTTCACTCCAGGTTTAGTGTATCCCTTGGACCAACTTGTTGACGATGAAACACAGAAATTGCATCGGAATTAAATAGAAAAGGCACAATGCCGACTTAAGTACATGAAGACTGACTCTTCTTACTGTCTATGTTTTGAACCATTCCTGTGACACTAATTTTGGATTCCGATGCTTCACTTCAGGTTTACTGTATCCCTTGGACCTTCTTATTGACGATGAAACTCAGAAATTGCATCGGAATTAAATACAAAAGGCACAATGCCGACTTAAGTACAAGAAGACTGACTCTTCCTACTGTCTATGTTTTGAACCATTCCTGTGACACTAGCTATAGATTCCGATTCTTCACTTCATTTTTACTGTATCCGTCTGACCTTATTGACGATGAAACACAGAAATTGCATCGGAATTATATACAAAAGGCACAATACCGACTTAAGTACAAGAAGACTGACTCTTCTTACTGTCTATGTTTTGAACCACTCCTGTGACACTAGATATAGGATCCGATGCTTCACTTCAGGTTTACTGTATAATTTGGACCTTCTTATTGACGATGAAACACAGAAATTGGATCGGAATTAAATAGAAAATGCACAATGCCGACTTAAGTGCAAGAAGACTGACTCTTCTTACTGTCTATGTTTTGAACCATTCCTGTGACACTAGTTATAGATTCCGATGCTTCACACCAGGTATGCTGTATCCCTTGGACCTTCTTAATGACGATGATACACCGAAATTGCAACGGAATTAAATAGAAAAAGCACAATGCCGACTTAGGTACAAGAAGACTGACTCTTGTTACTGACTATGTTTTGAACCATTCCTGTGACACTAGTTATGGATTCCGATGTTTCACTTCATTTTTACTGTATACCTTGGACCTTCTTATTAACGATGAAACACAGAAATTTCATCGGAATTAAATACAAAAGGCACAATGCCGACTTAAGGACAAGAAGACTGACTCTTCTTACTGACTATGTTTTGAACCATTCCTGTGACACTGGTTAAAGATTCTGATGCTTCACTTCGGGTTTACTGTACCCCTCTGACCTTCTTACTGACGATGAAACACAGAAATTGAATCGGAATTAAATACAAAAAGCACAATGCCGACTTAAGGACAAGAAAGCTAACTCTTCTTACTGACAATGTTTTGAACCATTCCTGTGACACCAGCTATAGATTCCGATGCTTCACTTCAGGTTTACTGTATCCCTCTGACCTTCGTATTGTCGATGAAACACAGAAATTGCATCGGAATTAAATACAAAAGGCACAATGCCGACTTAAGTACAAGAAGACTAACTCTTCTTACTGTCTATGTTTTGAACTATTCCTGTGACACTAGTTATAGATTCCGATGCTTCACTCCAGGTTTACTGTATGCCTTGGACCTTCTTATTGACAATGAAACACAGAAATTGCATCGGAATTAAATAGAAAAGGCCCAATGCCGGCTTAAGTGTAGGAAGACTGATTCTTCCTACTGTCTATGTTTAGAACCATTCCTGTGACACTAGATATAGCTTCCGATGCTTCACTCCAGGTTTAGTGTATCCCTTGGACCTTCTTATTGACGATGAAACCCAGAAATTGCATCGGAATTAAATAGAAAAGAAACTATGCCGACTTAAGTACAAGATGACTGACTCTTCTTACTGACTATGTTTTGAACCATTCCTGTGTCACTAGTTATAGATTCCGATGCTTGACTTCAGGTTGTCTGTATCCCTTGGACCTTCTTATTGACGATGAAACACAGAAATTGCATCGAAATTAAATACAAAAAGCACAATGCCGACTTAAGTACAAGAAGACTGACTCTTCCTACTGTCTATGTTTTGAACGATTCCTGTGACACTAGCTATAGATTCCGATGCTTCACTTCATTTTTACTGTATCCCTCTGACCTTATTGACGATGAAACACAGAAATTGCATCGGAATTAAATACAAAAGGCACAATACCGACTTAAATACAAGAAGTCTGACTTTTCTTACTGTCTATGTTTTGAACCACTCCTGTGACACTAGATACAGATTCCGATGCTTCACTCCAGGTTTACTGTATCCCTTGGACCTTCTTATTGACGATAATACACTGAAATTGCATCGGAATTAAATAGAAAAGGCACAATGCCGACTTAAGAACAAGAAGACTGACTCGTCTTACTGTCTATGTTTTGAACCATTCCTGTGACACTAGTTATAGCTTTCGATGCTTCACTCCAGGTTTAGTGTATCCCTTGGACCTTCTTATTGACGATGAAACACAGAAATTACATCGGAATTAAGTACAAAAGGCACAATGCCGACTTAAGTACAAAAAGACTGACTCTTCTTACTGACTATGTTTTGAACCATTCCTGCGACACTAGTTATAGATTCCGATTCTTCACTTCAGGTTTACTGTAACCCTCTGACCTTCTTATTGACGATGAAACACAGAAATTGGATCGGAATTAAATAGAAAAGGCACAATGCCGACTTAAGTACAAGAAGACTGACTCTTCTTACTGTCTATGCTTTGAACCATTCCTGTGACACTAGTTATAGATTCCGATGCTTGACTTCAGATTTACTGTATCCCTTGGACCTGCTTATTGACGATGAAACACAGAAATAGTATCGGAATTTAATACAAAAGGCACAATGCCGACTCAAGTACAAGAAGACTGACTCTTCTGACTGTCTATGTTGTGAACCATTGCTGTGACACTTGTTATAGATTCCGATGCCTCACTTCAGGTTTACTGTATCGGTCTGACCTTCTTATTGACGATGAAACACAGAAATTGCATCGGAATTAAACACAAAATGCACAATGCCTACTTAAGTACATGAAGACTGACTCATCTTACTGTCTATGTTCTGAACCATTTCTGTGACACTAGTTATAGATTCCGATGCTTCACTTCAGGGTTACTGTATCCCTCTGAAATTCTTATTGACGATGAAACACAGAAATTGCATCGGAATTAAATACAAAAGGCACAATGCCGACTTACGTACAAGAAGACTGACTCTTCTTTCCGTCTATGCTTTGAACCATTCCTGTGACACTAGTTATGGATTCCGATGCTTCACTTCATTTTTACTGTATACCTTGGACCTTCATATTAACGATGAAACACAGAAATTGCATCGGAATTAAATACAAAAGGCACAATGCCGACTTAAGGACAAGAAGACTGACTCTTCTTACTTACTATTTTTTGAACCATTCCAGTGACACTAGTTATAGATTCCGATGCTTCACTTCATGTTCACTGTATCCCTCTAACTCTCTTATTGACGATGAAACACAGAAATTGCATCGGAATTAAATACAAATGGCACAATGCCGACTTAAGGACAAGAAGACGACTCTTCTTACTGACTATGTTTTGAACCATTCCTGTGACACTAGTTATAGATTCCGATGCTTCACTTCAGGTTTACTGTATCCCTCTGACCTTCTTATTGACGATGAAACACGGAAGTTGCCTCGGAATTAAATAGAAAAGGCACAATGCCGACTTTAGTACAAGAAGACTGACTTTTCTTACTGTCTATGTTTTGAACCATTCCTGTGACACTAGTAATAGATTCCGATGCTTCACTCCAGGTTTAGTGTATCCCTTGGACCTTCTTATTGACGATGAAACACAGAAATTGCATCGGATTTAAATAGAAAAGGCACAATGCCGACTTAAGTACAAGAAGACTGACTCTTCTTACTGACTATGTTTTGAACCATTCCTGTGACACTAGTTATAGATTCCGATGCTTCCTTCAGGTTTACTCTATCCCTTGGACCTTCTTATTGACGATGAAACTCCGAAATTGCATCGGAATTAAATACAAGAGGCATAAAGCCGAATTATGTACAAGAAGACTGACTCTTCCTACTGTCTATGATTTGAACCATACCTGTGACACTAATTTTAGATTCCGATGCTTCATTTCAGTTTTACTGTATCCCTCTGACCTTCTTATTGACGATGAAACACAGAAATAGCTTCGGAATTAAATACATAAAGCACAATGCCGATATAAGTACAAGAAGACTGACTGTTCCCACTGTCTATGTTTTGAGCCATTCCTGAGACACTAGTTAAAGATTCCGATGCTTCACTTCAGGTTTACTGTATCCCTCTGACCTTCTTATTGACGGTGAAACACAGAAATTGCACCGGAATTAGATACAAAAGGCACAATGCCGACTTAAGTACAAGAAGACAGACTCTTCTTACTGTCTATGTTTTGAACCATTCCATTGACACTAGTTATAGATTCCGATGCTTCACTTCAGGTGTACTGTATCCCTTGGACCTTCTTATTGACGATAATACACTGAAATTGCATCGGAATTAAATAGAAAAGGCACAATGCCGACTTAAGTACAAGAAGACTGACTCTTCTTACTGTCTATGTTTTGAACCATTCCTGTGACACTAGTTATAGCCTCCGATGCTTCAGGCTTAGTGTATCCCTTGGACCTTCTTATTGACGATGAAACACAGAAATTGCATGGGTATTAAATAGAAATGGCACTATGCCGACTTAAGTACAAGATGACTGACTCTTCTTACTGACTATGTTTTGAACCATTCCTGTGTCACTAGTTATAGATTCCGATGCTTGACTTCAGGTTTACTGTATCCCTTGGACCTTCTTATTGACGATGAAACACAGAAATTGCATCGGAATTAAATACAAAAGGCAATATGCCGACTTAAGTACAAGAAGACTGACTCTTCCTACTGTCTATGTTTTGAACCATTTCTGTGACACTAGTCATAGATTTCGATGCTTCACTTCAGGGTTACTGTGTCCCTCTGACCTTCTTATTGACGATAAAACACAGAAATTGCATCGGAATCAAATACAAAAGGCACAATGCCGACTTAAGTGCAAGAAGACTGACTCTTCTTACTGTCTGTGTTTTGAACCATTCCTGTGACACTAGTTATGGATTCCGATGCTTCACTTCAGGTTTACTGTATCCCTTGGACCTTCTTATTGACAATGAAACACAGAAATTGCATCGGAATTAAATACATAAGTCACAATATCGACTTAAGTACAAGAATACTGACTCGTCTTACTGACTATGTTTAGAACCACTCCTATGACACTAGATATAGATTCCGATGCTTCACTTCAGGTTTATTGTATCATTTGGACCCTCTTATTGACGATGAAACACAGAAATTACATCGGAATTAAATACAAAAGGCACAATGCCGACTTAAGTACAAAAAGACTGACTCTTCTTACTGACTATAATTTGAACCATTCCTGTGACACTAGTTATAGTTTCCGATGCCTCACTTCAGGTTTACTGTATCCCTCTGACCTTCTTATTGACGATGAAACACAGAAATTGGATCGGAATTAAATAGAAAAGGCACAATGCCGACTTAAGTACAAGAAGACAGCCTCTTCTTACTGTCTATGTTTGAACCATTCCTGTGACACTAGTTATTGATTCCGATGCTTGACTTCAGGTTTACTGTATCCCTTGGACCTTCTTATTGACGGTGAAACACAGAAATAGCATCGGAATTTAATACAAAAGGCACAATGCCGACTCAAGTACAAGAAGACTGACTCTTCTGACTGTCTATGTTTTGAACCATTCCTGTGACACTAGTTATAGATTCCGATGCCTCCCTTCAGGTTTACTGTATCGGTCTGACCTTCTTATTGACGATGAATCACAGATATTGCATCGGAATGAAATTTAAAATGCACAATGCCGACATAAGTACTAGAAGACTGACTCTTATTTCTGTCTATGTTTTGAACCATTCCTGTGACACTAGTTATGGTTTCCGATGCTTCACATCAGGTTTACTGTATCCCTCTGACCCTCTTATTAACGATGAAACAAAGAAGCTGCAACGGAATTAAATTGAAAAGGCACAATGCCGACTTAAGTACAAGAAGACTGACTCTTCCTACTGTCTATGTTTGGAGCCATTCCTGTGACACTAGTTTTAGATTCCGATGCTTCACTTCAGGTTTACTAAATCCCATGGACCTTCTTATTGTCGATGAAACACAAAAATTGCATCGGAATTAATTACAAAAGGCTAAATGCCGACTTAAGTAGAAGAAGACTGACTCTTCTTACTGTCTATGCTTTGAACCATTCCTGTGACACTAGTTATAGATTCCGATGCTTCACTTCAGGTGTACTGTATCCCTTGGACCTTGTTATTGACGATGAAACACATAAATTGCATTGGAATTAAATACAAAAGGCACAATGCCGACTTAAGTACAAGATGACTGACTCCTCCTACTGTCTATGTTTTGAACCATTCCTGTGACACTAGTTATAGATTCCGATGCTTCACTTCAGGTTTACTGTATCCCTTGGACCTTCTTATTGACGATGAAACACAGATATGGCATCGGAATTAAATACAAATGGCACAATGCCGACTTAAGTACAAGAAGACTGACTCTTCTTACTGACTATGTTTGAACCATTCCTGTGACACTAGTTATAGATTCCGATGCTTCACTTCAGGTTCGCTGAATCCCTTGGATATTCTTATTGATGACGAGACACAGAAATTGCATCAGAATTAAATACAAAAGGCACAATGCCGACTTAAGTACAAGAAGACTGACTCTTCTTACTGTTTATGTTATGAACCATTCCAGTGACGCTAGTTGAAGATTCCGATGCTTCACTTCAGGTTTATTGTATAACTTGGACCTTCTTATTGACGACGAAACACAGAAATAGCGTCGGAATTAAATAGAAGAGGCACAATGCCGACTTAAGTACAAGAAGACTATCTCTTCCTACTGTCTATGCTTTGTACCATTCCTGTGACACTAGTTATAGATTCCGACGCTTCACTTCAGGTTTACTGTATCCCTTGGACTTTCTTATTAACGATGATACACATAAATTGCATCGGAATTAAATACTAAAGGCACAATGCCGACTTAAGTACAAGAAGACTGACTCTTCCTACTGTCTATGTTTTGAACCATTCCTGTGACGCTAGTTACAGATTCCGATGCTTCACTTCAGGTTTACTGTATCCCTTGGACCGTCTTATTGGCGATGAAACACAGAAATTGCATCGCAATTAAATAGAAAATGAACAATGCCGACTTAAGTACAAGAAGACTGATTGTCCTTACTGACTATGTTATGAACCATTCCTGTGATTCTAGTTATAGATTCCGACGCTTCACCTCAGGTTTACTGTATCCCTCTCACCTTCTTACTGACGATGAAACACAGAAATTGGATCGGAATTAAATAGAAAAGGCACAATGCCGACTTAAGTACAAGAAGACCGACTCTTCTCACTGACTATGACTTGAACCATTCCTGTGACACTAGTTATAGATTCCGATGCTTCACTTCAGGTTTACTGTATCCCTTGGACCTTCTTATTGACGATGAAACAAATAAATTGCGTCGGAATTAAATACAAAAGGCACAATGCCGACTTAAGTACAAGATGACTGACTCCTCCTACTGTCTATGTTATGAACCATTCCTGTGACACTAGTTATGGATTCCGATGCTTCACTTCAGGTTTACTGTATCCCTTGGATATTCTTATTGACGATGAAACACAGAAATTGCATCAGAATTAAATACAAAAGGCACAATGCTGAATTAAGAACAAGAAGACTGACTCTTCTTACTGTTTATGTTATGAACCATTCCAGTGACGCTAGTTGTAGATTCCGATGCTTCACTTCAGGTTTATTGTATAACCTGGACCTTCTTATTGACGACGAAACACAGAAATAGCGTCGGAATTAAATAGAAGAGGCACAATACCGACTTAAGTACAAGAAGACTATCTCTTCCTACTGTCTATGTTTTGTACCATTCCTGTGACACTAGTTATAGATTCCGACGCTTCACTTCAGATTTACTGTATCCCTTGGACCTTCTTATTAACGATGATACACATAAATTGCATCGGAATTAAATACAAAAGGCACAATGCCGACTTAAGTACAAGAAGACTGACTCTTCCTACTGTCTATGTTTGGAACAATTCCTGTGACACTAGTTTTAGATTCCGATGTTTCACTTCAGGTTCACTGAATCCCTTGGACCTTCTTATTGACGATGAAACACAAAAATTGCATCGGAATTAAAAACAAAAAGCACAATGCCGACTTCAGTAGAAGAAGACTGACTCTTCTTACTGTCTATGCTTTGAACCATTCCTGTGACACTAGTTATAGATTCCGATGCTTCACTCCAGGTTTACTGTATCGCTTGGACCTTCTTATTGACGATGAAACACCGAAATTGCATCGGAATTAAATACAAAAGGCACAATGCCGACTTAAGTACATTAAGACTGACTCTCCTTGCTGACTATGTTTTGAACCATTCCTGTGACACTAGTTATAGATTCCGATGCTTCACTCCAGGTTTACTGTATTCGTTGGAACTTCTTATTGACGATGAAACACAGAAATTGCAACGGAATTAAATACAAAAGGCATAATGCCGACTTAAGTACAAGAAGACTGACACTTCTTACTGATTATATTTTGAACCATTCCTGTGACACCAGTTATTGATTCGGATGCTTCACTTCAGGTTTACTGTATCCCTTGGATCTTCTTATTGATGATGAAACACAGAAATTGCATCGGAAATAATACAACAAGCACAATGCCGACTTAAGTACAAAAAGACTGGCTCTTTCTACTGACTATGTTTTGAACCATTCCCGTGACACTAAGTATAGATTCCGATGCTTCACTTCAGGTATACTGTATCCCTTGGACGTTCTTATTGACGATGAAACACAAAATTGCATCGGAATTAAATACAAAAGGCACAATGCAGACTTCAGTTCAAGAAGACTGACTATTCCTACTGTCTAAGCTTTGAACCATTCCTGTGACATTAGTTACAGATTCCGATGCTTCACTTCATGTTTACTGTATCCATTGCACCTTCTTATTGGCGACGAGACACAGAAATTGCATCGAAATGAAATAGAAATGGCACAATGCCGACTTATGTACAAGAATTCTGATTCTTCCTACTGTCTATGTTTTGAACCATTCCTGAGACACTAGTTATAGATTCCGTTGCTTCACCTCCGGTTATCTGTATCCCTCTGACCTTCTTATTGACGATGAAACACAGAAATTGCATCGGAATTAAATAGAAAAGGCACAGTGCCGACTTATGTACAAGAAGACTGACTTTTCTTACTGTCTATGTTTTGAACCATTCCTGTGACGCTAGTTACAGATTCCGATGCTTCACTTCAGGTTTACTGTATCCCTTGGATCTTCTTATTGGCGATGAAACACAGAAATTGCATCGAAATTTAATAGAAAAAGCACAATGCCGACTTAAGTACAAGAAAACTGATTGTCCTTACTGATTATGTTATGAACCATTCCTGTAATTCTAGTTACAGATTCCGACGCTTCACCTCAGGTTTACTGTATCCCTCTCACCTTCTTACTGACGATGAAACACAGAAATTGCATCGGAATTAAATAGAAAAGTCACAATGCCGACTTAAGTACAAGAAGACTGACTCATCTTACTGACTATGTTTGAACCATTCCTGTGACACTAGTTATAGATTCCGATGCTTCACTTCAGGTTTACTGTATCCCTTAGGCCTTCTTATTGACGATGAAACACAGAAATTGCATCGGACTTAAAGAGAAAAGGCACAATGCCGACTTATGTACAAGAAGACTGCCTCTTCCTACTGTCTATGTTTTGAACCATTCCAGTGACACTAGTTATAGATTCCGATGCTTCACTTCAGCTCCACTGTGTCCCTCTGACCTTCTTATTAAAGATGAAACACAGAAATAGAATCGGAATTATATACAAAAGGCACAATGCTGACTTAAGTACAAGAAAACTGACTCTTCTTACTGACAATGTTTTGAACCATTCCTGTGACACTAGTTATGGATTCCGATGCTTCACTTCAGGTTTACTGTATCCCTTGGACCTTCTTATAGACAATGAAACACAGAAATTGCATCGGAATTGGATACAAAAGGCACAATGCCGACTTAAGTACAAGAAGACTGACTCTACATACTGACTATATCTTGAGCCATTCCTGTGACACTAGTTATAGATTCCGATGCTTCACTTCAGGTTTACTGTATCCCTTGGACCTTCTTATTGATGACGAAACACAGAAATTGCATCGGAATTAAATAGAAAAAGCACAATGCCGACTTATGTACAAGAAGACTGCCTCTTCCTACTGTCTATGTTTTGAACCATTCCTGTGACACTAGTTATGGATTCCGATGCTTCACTTTAGGTTTACTGAATCCCTTGGACCTTCTTATTGACGATGAAACACATAAATTGCATCGGAATTAAATACAAAAGGCACAATGCCGACTTAAGTAGAAGAAGACTGACTCTTCTTACTGTCTATGCTTTGAACCATTCCTGTGACACTAGTTATAGATTCCGATGCTTCACTCCAGGTTTACTGTATCGCTTGGACCTTCTTATTGACGATGAAACACCGAAATTGCATCGGAATTAAATACAAAAGGCACAATGCCGACTTAAGTACATGAAGACTGACTCTCCTTGCTGACTATGTTTTGAACCATTCCTGTGACACTAGTTATAGATTCCGATGCTTCACTTCAGGTTTACTGTATCCCTCTGACCTTCTTAGTGACGATGAAACATAGAAATTGTATTGGAATTAAATACAAAAGGCACAATGCCGACTTAAGTACAAGAAGACTGACTCTTCTTACTGTCTATGTTTTGAACCATACCTGTGACACTAGTTATAGATTCCGATGCTTCACTCCAGGTTCACTGTATCCCTTGGTACTTCTTATTGACGATGAAACTCAGAAATTGCATCGGAATTAAATAGAAAAGGCACAATGCCGACTTAAGTACAAGAAGACCGACTCTTCTCACTGACTATGTTTTGAACCATTCCTGTGACATTAGTCATAGATTCCGATGCTTCACTTCAGGTTTACTGTATCCCTCTCACCTTCTTACTGACGATGAAACACAGAAATTGCATCGGAATTAAATAGAAAAGTCACAATGCCGACTTAAGTACAAGAAGGCTGACTCATCTTACTGACTATGTTTGAACCATTCCTGTGACACTAGTTATAGAATCCGATGCTTCACTTCAGGTTTACTGTATCCCTTAGGCCTTCTTATTGACGATGAAACACAGAAATTTTATCGGAATTAAATAGAAAAGGCACAATGCCGAATCAAGTACAAGAAGACTGACTCTTCTAACTGACTATGTTTGGAACCATTCCTGTGTCACTAGTTATAGATTCCGATGCTTCACTTCAGGTTTACTGTATCCCTTGGACCTTCTGATTGATGACGAAACACAGAAATTGCATCGGAATTAAATAGAAAAGGCACAATGCCGACCTATGTACAAGAAGACTGCCTCTTCCTACTGTCTATGCTTTGAACCATTCCTGTGACACTAGTTATGGATTCCGATGCTTCACTTCAGTTTTACTGTATCCCTTGGACCTTCTTATTGACAATGAAACACAGAAATTGCATCGGAATTGGATACAAAAGGCACAATGCCGACTTAAGTACAAGAAGACTGACTCTTCATACTGACTATATCTTGATCCATTCCTGTGACACTAATTATAGATTCCGATGCTTCACTTCACGTTTACTGTATCCCTTGGATCTTCTTATTGACGATGAAACACAGAAATTGCATTGGAATTAAATGCCGACTTAAGTACAAGAAGACTGACTCATCTTACTGACTATAATTTGAACCATTCCAGTGATACTAGTTGTAGATTCCGATGCTTCACTTCAGGTTTACTGTATCCCACTGACCTTCTTATTAACGATAAAACACCGATATTGCATCGGAATTAAATAGAGAAGGCACAATGCCGACTTAAGTACAAGAAGATCGACTCTTCCAACTGTCTATGTTTTGAACCATTCCTGTGACACTAGTTATAGATTCCGATGCTTCACGTCAGGTTCACTGTATCCCTCTGACCTTCTTATTGACTATGAAACACAGAAATTGCATCGGAATTAAATAGAAAAGGCACAATGCCGTCTTAAGTACAAGCAGACTGACTCTTCTTAGTGTCTATGTTTTGAACCATTCCTGTGACGCTAGTTACAGATTCCGATGCTTCACTTCAGGTTTACTGTATCCCTTGGACCTTCTTATTGACGATGAAACACAGAAATTGCATCGGAATTAAATTCAAAAGGCACAATGCCGACTTAAGTACAAGAAGACTGACTCTTCTTACTGGCAATGTGTTGAACCATTCCTGTGACACTATTTAGAGATTCCGATGCTTCACTTCAGGTTTACTGTATCCCTCTGACCTTCTTATTGTCGATTAAACACAGTAATTGCATCGGAATTAAATTGAAAAGGGCACAATGCCGACTTAAGTACAAGAAGACTGACTCTTCTTACTGACTATGTTTTGAACCATTCCTGTGACACTAGTTATAGATTCCGATGCTTCACTTCAGGTCTACTGTATCCCTCTGACCTTCTTTTTGACGATGAAACACAGAAATTGCATCGGAATTAAATAGAAAAGGAACAATGCCGACTTAAGTACAGGAAGACTGACTCTTCTTACTGGCAATACCTTGATCCATTCCTGTGACACTAGTTATAGATTCCGATGCTTCACTTCAGGTTTACTGTATCCCTTGGACCTTCTTATTGACAATGAAACACAGCAATTGCATCGGAATAAAATACAAAAGGCACAATGCCTACTTAAGTACAAGAAGACTGACTCTTCTTACTGACTATGTTTTGAACCATTCCTGTGACACTAGTTGTATATTCCGATGCTTCACTTCAGGTTTACTGCATCCCTAGGACCTTCTTATTGACGATGAAACACAGAAATTGCATCGGAACTAAATACAAAAGGCACAATGCCGACTTATGTATAAGATGACTGACTCTTCCTACTGTCTATGTTTTGAACCATTCTTGTGACATTATTTATGGATTCCAATGCTTCACTTCAGGTTTACGGTATCCTTTGGACATTCTTATTGGCGACGAAAAACAGAAATTGCATCGGAATTAATTAGAAAAGGCACAATGCCGACTTAAGTACAAGAAGACTGACTCATCTTACTGTCTATGTTTTGAACCATTCCTGTAACACTAGTTATGGATTGGGATGCTTCACTTCAGATTTACTGTATCCCTTGGACCTTCTTATTGACGATTAAACACAGATATTGTCTCGGAATTAAATACAAATGGCACAATGCCGACTTAAGTACAAGATGGCTGACTCTTCTTACTGTCTATGATTTGAACCATTCCTGTGACACTAGTTATAGATTCCGATGCTTCACTCCAGGTTTACTGTATACCTTGGACCTTCTTATTGACGATGAAACACAGAAGTTGCATCGGAATTAGATACAAAAGGCACAATGCCGACTTAAGGACAAGAAGACTGAATCTTCTTACTGCCTATTTTTTGAACCATTCCTGTGACACTAGTTATAGACTCCGATGCTTCACTTCAGGTTTACTGTATCCCTCAGACCTTCTTATTGACGATGAAACACAGAAAATGCATCGGAATTTAATACAAAAGGGACAATGCCGACTTAAGTGCAAGAAGACTGACTCTTCTTACTGTCTATGTTTTGAACCATTCCTGTGACACTAGTTATAGATTCCGATGCTTCACACCAGGTATACTGTATCCCTTGGACCTTCTTAATGACGATGAAACACCGAAATTGCAACGGAATTAAATAGAAAAGGCACAATGCCGACTTAGGTACAAGAAGACTGACTCTTGTTACTGAGTATGTTTTAAACCATTCCTATGACACTAGTTATGGATTCCGATGCTTCACTTCATTTTTACTGTATACCTTGGACCTTTTTATGAACGATGAAACACAGAAATTGCATCGGAATTAAATACAAAAGGCACAATGCCGACTTAATTACAAGAAGACTGACTCTTCTTACTGTCTATGTTTTGAACCATTCCTGTGACACTAGTTATAGATTCCGATGCTTCACTTCCGGTTATCTGTATCCCTCTGACCTTCTTATTGACGATGAATCACAGAAATTGCATCGGAATTAAATAGAAAAGGCACAAAGCCGACTTAAGTACAAGACGACTGACTCTTCTTACTGTCTATGTTTTGAACCATTCCTGTGACGCTAGTTACAGGTTCCGATGCTTCACTTCAGGTTTACTGTATCCCTTGGACATTCTTATTGGCGATGAAACACAGAAATTGCATCGCAATTAAATAGAAAAAGCACAATGCCGACATAAGTACAAGAAGACTGATTGTCCTTACTGACTATGTTATCAACCATTCCTGTGATTCTAGTTATAGATTCCGACGCTTCACGTCAGGTTTACTGTATCTCTCTCACTTTCTTACTGACGATGAAACACAGAAATTGCATCGGAATTAAATAGAAAAGTCACAATGCCGACTTAAGTACAAGAAGACTGACTCATCTTACTGACTATGTTTGAACCATTCCTGTGACACTAGTTATAGATTTCGATGCTTCATTTCAGGTTTACTGTATCCCTTTGGCCTTCTTATTGACGATGAAACACAGAAATAGCATCGGAACGAAATACAAAAGGCACAATACCGACTTAAGTACAAGAAGACTGACTCGTCTTACTGACTATGATTTGAACCATTCCTGTGACACCATTTAGAGATTCCGATGCTTCACTTCAAGTTTACTGTATCCCTTGGACCTTCTTATTGACGATGAAATACAGAAATTGCATCGGAATTAAATACAAAAGGCACAATGCCGACTTAAGTAGAATATGACCGACCCTTCTTACTGTCTATGTTTTGAACCATTCCTGTGACGCTAGTTATAGATTCCGATGCTTCACTTCAGGTTTACTGTATCCCTTGGACCTTCTTATTGATGACGGAACACAGAAATTCCATCGGAATTAAATAGAAAAGGCACAATGCCGACTTAAGTACAAGAAGATCGACTCTTCCAACTGTCTATGTTTTGAACCATTCCTGTGACACTAGTTATAGATTCCAATGCTTCACCTCAGGTTCACTGTATCCCTCTGACCTTCTTATTGACGATGAAACACAGAAATTGCATCGGAATTAAATAGAAAAGGCACAATGCCGTCTTAAGTACAAGCAGACTGACTCTTCTTAGTGTCTATGTTTTGAACCATTACTGTGACGCTAGTTACAGATTCCGATGCTTCACTTCAGGTTTACTGTATCCCTTGGACCTTCTTATTGACGATGAAACACAGAAATTGCATCGGAACTAAATACAAAAGGCACAATGCCGACTTATGTATAAGATGACTGACTCTTCCTACTGTCTATGTTTTGAACCATTCTTGTTACATTATTTATGGATTCCAATGCTTCACTTCAGGTTTACGGTATCCTTTGGACATTCTTATTGGCGACGAAAAACAGAAATTGCATCGGAATTAATTAGAAAAGGCACAATGCCGACTTAAGTACAAGAAGACTGACTCATCTTACTGGCTATGTTTTGAACCATTCCTGTGACACTAGTTATGGATTGCGATGCTTCACTTCAGATTTACTGTATCCCTTGGACCTTCTTATTGACGATTAAACACAGATATTGTCTCGGAATTAAATGCAAAAGGCACAATGCCGACTTAAGTACAAGAAGACTGACTCTTCCTACTGTCTATGTTTGAACCATTCCATTGACACTAGTTATAGACTCCGATGCTTCACTTCAGGTTTACTGTTTCCCTTGGACCTTCTTATTGACCACTAAACAATGAAATTGCATCGGAATTAAATACAAAAGGCACAATGCCGACTTAAGTACATGAAGACTGACTCTTCTTACTGACTATGTTTTTAACCTCTCCTGTGACACTAGTTGTAGATTCGGATGCTTCACTTCAGGTTTACTGTATCACTTGCACCTTTTTATTGGCGATGAAACACAGAAATTGCATCGGAATTAAATACAAAAGGCACAATGCCGACTTAAGGACAAGAAGACTGAATCTTCTTACTGCCTATTTTTTGAACCATTCCTGTGACACTAGTTATAGATTCCCATGCTTCACTTCAGGTTTACTGTATCCCTCAGACCTTCTTATTGACGATGAAACACAGAAAATGCATCGGAATTAAATACAAAAGGCACAATACCGACTTAAGTGCAAGAAGACTGACTCTTCTTACTGTCTATGTTTTGAACCATTCCTGTGACACTAGTTATAGATTCCGATGCTTCACCTCCGGTTATCTGTATCCCTCTGACCTTCTCATTGACGATGAAACACAGAAATTGCATCGGAATGAAATAGAAAAGGCACAATGCCGACTTAAGTACAAGAAGACTGACTCCTCTTACTGTCTATGTTTTGAACCATTCCTGTGACGCTAGTTACAGGTTCCGATGCTTCACTTCAGGTTTACTGTATAACTTGGACATTCTTATTGGCGATGAAACACAGAAATTGCATCGCAATTAAATAGAAAAAGCACAATTCCGACATAAGTACAAGAAGACTGATTGTCCTTACTGACTATGTTATCAACCTTTCCTGTGATTCTAGTTATAGATTCCGACGCTTCACGTCAGGTTTACTGTATCCCTCTCACCTTCTTACTGACGATGAAACACAGAAATTGCATCGGAATTAAATAGAAAAGTCACAATGCCGACTTAAGTACAAGAAGACTGACTCGTCTTACTGACTATGATTTGAACCATTCCTGTGACACCATTTAGAGATTCCGATGCTTCACTTCAGGTTTACTGTATCCCTTGGACCTTCTTATTGACGATGAAATACAGAAATTGCATCGGAATTAAATACAAAAGGCACAATGCCGACTTAAGTAGAATATGACCGACCCTTCTTACTGTCTATGTTCTGAACCATTCATGTGACAAAAGTTCTAGATTCCGATGCTTCACCTCCGGTTATCTGTATCCCTCTGACCTTCTTATTGACGATGAAACACAGAAATTGCATCGGAATGAAATAGAAAAGGCACAATGCCGACTTAAGTACAAGAAGACTGACTCTTCTTACTGTCTATGTTTTGAACCATTCCTGTGACGCTAGTTACAGGTTCCGATGCTTCACTTCAGCTTTACTGTATCCCTTGGACCTTCTTATTGACGATGAAACACTGAAATAGCTTCGGAATTAAATAGGAAAAGCACAATGCCGAATCAAGTACAAGAAGACTGGCTCTTCTTACTGACTATGATTTGAACCATTCCAGTGATACTAGTTGTAGTTTCCGATGCTTCACTTCATGTTTACTGTATCCCTCTGACCTTCTTATTAACGATGAAACACCGATATTGCATCGGAATTAAATAGAAAAGGCACAATGCCGACTTAAGTACAAGAAGATCGACTCTTCCAACTGTCTATGTTTTGAACCATTCCTTTGACACTAGTTATAGATTCCGATGCTTCACTTCAGGTTCACTGTATCCCTTGGACCTTCTTATTGACGATGAAACACAGAAATTGCATCGGAATTAAATACAAAAGGCACAATGCCGACTTAAGTACAAGAAGACTGACTCTTCTTACTGACTATGTGTTGAACCATTCCTGTGACACTATTTGGAGATTCCGATGCTTCCCTTCAGGTTTACCTTATCCCTCTGACCTTCTTTTGGCGAATAAACACAGTAATTGCATCGGAATTAAATTGAAAAGGGCAAAATGCCGACTTAAGTACAAGAAGACTGACTCTTCTTACTGTCTATGTTTTGAACCATTCCGGTGACACTAGTTATAGATTCCGATGCTCCACTTCAGGTTTACTGTATCCCTTGGACATTCTTATTGGCGATGAAACACAGAAATTGCATCGCAATTAAATAGAAAACGCACAATGCCGACATAAGTACAAGAAGACTGATTGTCCTTACTGACTATGTTATCAACCATTCCTGTGATTCTAGTTATAGATTCCGACGCTTCACGTCAGGTTTACTGTATCTCTCTCACTTTCTTACTGACGATGAAACACAGAAATTGCATCGGAATTAAATAGAAAAGTCACAATGCCGACTTAAGTACAAGAAGACTGACTCATCTTACTGACTATGTTTGAACCATTCCTGTGACACTAGTTATAGATTTCGATGCTTCATTTCAGGTTTACTGTATCCCTTTGGCCTTCTTATTGACGATGAAACACAGAAATAGCATCGGAACGAAATACAAAAGGCACAATACCGACTTAAGTACAAGAAGACTGCCTCGTCTTACTGACTATGATTTGAACCATTCCTGTGACACCATTTAGAGATTCCGATGCTTCACTTCAGGTTTACTGTATCCCTTGGACCTTCTTATTGACGATGAAATACAGAAATTGCATCGGAATTAAATACAAAAGGCACAATGCCGACTTAAGTAGAATATGACCGACCCTTCTTACTGTCTATGTTTTGAACCATTCCTGTGACGCTAGTTATAGATTCCGATGCTTCACTTCAGGTTTACTGTATCCCTTGGACCTTCTTATTGACAATGAAACACAGAAATTGCATCGGAATTGAATACAAAAGGCACAATGCCGACTTATGTACAAGAAGACTGACTCTTCTTACTGACTATGATTTGAACCATTCCAGTGATACTAGTTGTAGATTCCGATGCTTCACTTCATGTTTACTGTATCCCTCTGACCTTCTTATTAACGATGAAACACCGATATTGCATCGGAATTAAATAGAAAAGGCACAATGCCGACTTAAGTACAAGAAGATCGACTCTTCCAACTGTCTATGTTTTGAACCATTCCTGTGACACTAGTTATAGATTCCAATGCTTCACCTCAGGTTCACTGTATCCCTCTGACCTTCTTATTGACGATGAAACACAGAAATTGCATCGGAATTAAATAGAAAAGGCACAATGCCGTCTTAAGTACAAGCAGACTGACTCTTCTTAGTGTCTATGTTTTGAACCATTACTGTGACGCTAGTTACAGATTCCGATGCTTCACTTCAGGTTTACTGTATCCCTTGGACCTTCTTATTGACGATGAAACACAGAAATTGCATCGGAACTAAATACAAAAGGCACAATGCCAACTTATGTATAAGATGAGTGACTCTTCCTACTGTCTATGTTTTGAACCATTCTTGTTACATTATTTATGGATTCCAATGCTTCACTTCAGGTTTACGGTATCCTTTGGACATTCTTATTGGCGACGAAAAACAGAAATTGCATCGGAATTAATTAGAAAAGGCACAATGCCGACTTAAGTACAAGAAGACTGACTCATCTTACTGGCTATGTTTTGAACCATTCCTGTGACACTAGTTATGGATTGCGATGCTTCACTTCAGATTTACTGTATCCCTTGGACCTTCTTATAGACGATTAAACACAGATATTGTCTCGGAATTAAATGCAAAAGGCACAATGCCGACTTAAGTACAAGAAGACTGACTCTTCCTACTGTCTATGTTTGAACCATTCCATTGACACTAGTTATAGACTCCGATGCTTCACTTCAGGTTTACTGTTTCCCTTGGACCTTCTTATTGACCACTAAACAATGAAATTGCATCGGAATTAAATACAAAAGGCACAATGCCGACTTAAGTACATGAAGACTGACTCTTCTTACTGACTATGTTTTTAACCACTCCTGTGACACTAGTTGTAGATTCGGATGCTTCACTTCAGGTTTACTGTATCCCTTGCACCTTTTTATTGGCGATGAAACACAGAAATTGAATTGGAATTAAATACAAATGGCACAATGCCGACTTAAGTACAAGATGGCTGACTCTTCTTACTGTCTATGATTTGAACCATTCCTGTGACACTAGTTATAGATTCCGATGCTATACTCCAGGTTTACTGTATACCTTGGACCTTCTTATTGACGATGAAACACAGAAATTGCATCGGAATTAAATACAAAAGGCACAATGCCGACTTAAGGACAAGAAGACTGAATCTTCTTACTGCCTATTTTTTGAACCATTCCTGTGACACTAGTTATAGATTCCCATGCTTCACTTCAGGTTTACTGTATCCCTCAGACCTTCTTATTGACGATGAAACACAGAAAATGCATCGGAATTAAATACAAAAGGCACAATGCCGACTTAAGTGCAAGAAGACTGACTCTTCTTACTGTCTATGTTTTGAACCATTCCTGTGACACTAGTTATAGATTCCGATGCTTCACCCCAGGTATACTGTATCCCTTGGACCATCTTAATGACGATAAAACACCGAAATTGCAACGGAATTAAATAGAAAAGGCACAATGCCGACTTAGGTACAAGAAGACTGACTCTTGTTACTGAGTATGTTTTAAACCATTCCTGTGACACTAGATATGGATTCCGATGCATCACTTCATTTTTACTGTATACCTTGGACCTTTTTATGAACGATGAAACACAGAAATTTCATCGGAATTAAATACAAAAGGCACAATGCCGACTAAATTACAAGAAGACTGACTCTTCTTACTGTATATGTTTTGAACCATTCCTGTGACACTAGTTATAGATTCCGATGCTTCACCTCCGGTTATCTGTATCCCTCTGACCTTCTTATTGACGATGAAACACAGAAATTGCATCGGAATTAAATAGAAAAAGCACAATTCCGACATAAGTACAAGAAGACTGATTGTCCTTACTGACTATGTTATCAACCTTTCCTGTGATTCTAGTTATAGATTCCGACGCTTCACGTCAGGTTTACTGTATCCCTCTCACCTTCTTACTGACGATGAAACACAGAAATTGCATCGGAATTAAATAGAAAAGTCACAATGCCGACTTAAGTACAAGAAGACTGACTCGTCTTACTGACTATGATTTGAACCATTCCTGTGACACCATTTAGAGATTCCGATGCTTCACTTCAGGTTTACTGTATCCCTTGGACCTTCTTATTGCCGATGAAATACAGAAATTGCATCGGAATTAAATACAAAAGGCACAATGCCGACTTAAGTAGAATATGACCGACCCTTCTTACTGTCTATGTTCTGAACCATTCATGTGACAAAAGTTCTAGATTCCGACGCTTCACTTCAGGTTTACTGTATCCCTCTGACCATCCTATTGACGATGAAAACAGAAATAGAATCGGAATTAAACACAAAAGGCACATTGCCGACTTAAGTACAAGAAGACTGACTCTTCTTATTGACTATGTTTTGAACCATATCTGTGACACTAGTTATAGATTCCGATGCTTCACTTCAGCTTTACTGTATCCCTTGGACCTTCTTATTGACGATGAAACACTGAAATAGCTTCGGAATTAAATAGGAAAAGCACAATGCCGAATCAAGTACAAGAAGACTGGCTCTTCTTACTGACTATGATTTGAACCATTCCAGTGATACTAGTTGTAGTTTCCGATGCTTCACTTCATGTTTACTGTATCCCTCTGACCTTCTTATTAACGATGAAACACCGATATTGCATCGGAATTAAATAGAAAAGGCACAATGCCGACTTAAGTACAAGAAGATCGACTCTTCCAACTGTCTATGTTTTGAACCATTCCTTTGACACTAGTTATAGATTCCGATGCTTCACCTCAGGTTCACTGTATCCCTCTGACCTTCTTATTGACGATGAAACACAGAAATTGCATCGGAATTAAATAGAAAAGGCACAATGCCGTCTTAAGTACAAGCAGACTGACTCTTCTTTGTGTCTATGTTTTGAACCATTCCTGTGACGCTAGTTACAGATTCCGATGCTTCACTTCAGGTTTACTGTATCCCTTGGACCGTCTTATTGACGATGAAACACAGAAATTGCATCGGAATTAAATACAAAAGGCACAATGCCGACTTAAGTACAAGAAGACTGACTCTTCTTACTGACTATGTGTTGAACCATTCCTGTGACACTATTTGGAGATTCCGATGCTTCCCTTCAGGTTTACCTTATCCCTCTGACCTTCTTTTGGCGATTAAACACAGTAATTGCATCGGAATTAAATTGAAAAGGGCAAAATGCCGACTTAAGTACAAGAAGACTGACTCTTCTTACTGTCTATGTTTTGAACCATTCCGGTGACACTAGTTATAGATTCCGATGCTCCACTTCAGGTTTACTGTATCTCTTGGACCTTCTTTTTGACTATGAAACACAGAAGTTGCATCGGAATTAAATACAAAAGGCACAATGCCGAATTAAGTACAAGAAGACTGACTCTTCTTACCGACTATGATTTGAACCATTCCTGTGACACTAGTTATAGATTCCGATGCTTCACTTCATTTTTACTGTATCCCTCTGACCTTCTTATTGACGATGGACACAGAAATATCATCGGAAATAAATACAAAAGGCACAATACGGACTGAAGTACATGTAGACTGAATCTTCCTACTGTCTAAGTTAAGAACCATTCCCATGACACTAGTTATAGATTCCGATGCTTCATATCAGGTTTACTGTATCCCTTGGACCTTCTTAATGACGATGAAACACAGATAGTGCATCGGAATTAAATACAAAAGGCCCAATGCCAACTTAAGTACAAGAAGACTGACTCTTCCAATTGTGTATGTTTTGAACCATTCCTGTGACACTAGTTATAGATTCCGATGCTTCACTTCAGGGTTACTGTATCCCTCTGACCTTCTTTTTGACGATGAAACACAGAAATTGCATCGGAATTAAATAGAAAAGGCACAATGCCGACTTAAGTACAGGAAGACTGACTCTTCTTACTGACTATATCTTGATCCATTCCTGTGACACTAGTTATAGATTCCGATGCTTCACTTCAGGTTTACTGTATCCCTTGGACCTTCTTATTGACGATAAAACACAGCAATTGCATCGGAATGAAATACAAAAGGGACAATGCCTACTTAAGTACAAGAAGACTGACTCTTCTTACTGACTATGTTTTGAACCATTCCTGTGACACTAGTTGTATATTTCGATGCTTCACTTCAGGTTTACTGCATCCCTAGGACCTTCTTATTGACGATGAAACACAGAAATTGCATCGGAACTAAATACAAAAGGCACAATGCCGACTTATGTATAAGATGACTGACTCTTCCTACTGTCTATGTTTTGAACCATTCCTGTGACATTATTTATGGATTCCAATGCTTCACTTCAGGTTTACTGTATCCTTTGGACCTTCTTATTGGCGACGAAACACAGAAATTGCATCGGAAATAATTAGAAAAGGCACAATGCCGACTTAAGTACAAGAAGACTGACTCTTCTTACTGTCTATGTTTTGAACCATTCCTGTGACACTAGTTATAGATTCCGATGCTTCACCTCAGTTTCACTGAATCCCTCTGACCTTCTTATTGACGATGAAACACAGAAATTGCATCGGAATTAAATACTAAAGGCACAATGCCGACTAAAGTAGAAGAAGGCTGACTCTTCCTATTGTGTATGTTTTGAACCATTCCTGTGACACTAGTTATAGATTCCGATGCTTCACTTCAGGGTTACTGTATCCCTCTGACCTTCTTTTTGACGATGAAACACAGAAATTGCATCGGAATTAAATAGAAAAGGCACAATGCCGACTTAAGTACATGAAGACTGACTCTTCTTAATGACTATGTTTTTAACCACTCCTGCGACACTAGTTGTAGATTCGGATGCTTCACTTCAGGTTTACTGTATCCCTTGGACCTTCTTAGTGACGATGAAACACAGAAATTGCATCGGAATTAAATACAAAAGGCACAATGCCGACTTAAGTGTAAGATGGCTGACTCTTCTTACTGTCTATGATTTGAACCATTCCTGTGACACTAGTTATAGATTCCGATGCTTCACTCCAGGTTTACTCTATACCTTGGACCTTCTTATTAACGATGATACACATAAATTGCATCGGAATTAAATACAAAAGGCACCATGCCGACTTAAGTACAAGAAGACTGACTCTTCCTACTGTCTATGTTTGGAACCATTCCTGTGACACTAGTTATAGATTCTGATGCTTCACTTCAGGTTTACTGAATCCCTTGGACCTTCTTATTGACGATGAAACACAAAAATTGCATCGGAATTAAATACAAAAGGCACAATGCCGACTTAAGTACAAGAAGACTGACTCTTCTTACTGTCTATGTTTTGAACCATTCCTGTGACACTAGTTATAGATTCCGATGCTTCACCTCCGGTTATCTGTATCCCTCTGACCTTCTTATTGGCGATGAAACACAGAAATTGCATCGGATTTAAATAGAAAAGGCACAATGCCGACTTAAGTACAAGAAGACTGACTCTTCCAACTGTCTATGTTTCGAACCATTCCTGTGACGCTAGTTACAGGTTCCGATGATTCACTTCAGGTTTACTGTATCCCTTGGACATTCTTATTGGCGATGAAACACAGAAATTGCATCGCAATTAAATACAAAAGGCACAATGCCGAGTTAAGTAGAAGATGACCGACCCTTCTTACTGTCTATGTTCTGAACCATTCATGTGACAAAAGTTCTAGATTCCGATGCTTCACTTCAGGTTTACTGTATCCCTCTGACCATCCTATTGACGATGAAACACAGAAATTGAATCGGAATTAAATACAAAAGGCACAATGCCGACTTAAGTACAAGAAGACTGACTGTTCTTACTGACTATGTTTTGAACCATATCTGTGACACTAGTTATAGATTCCGATCCTTCACTTCAGCTTTACTGTATCTCTTGGACCTTCTTATTGACGATGAAACACTGAAATAGCATCGGAATTAAATAGAAAAGGCACAATGCCGAATCAAGTACAAGAAGACTGACTCTTCTAACTGACTATGATTGGAACCATTCCTGTGACACTAGTTATAGATTCCGATGATTCACTTCAGGTCTACTGTGTCCCTCTGACCTTCTTATTGAAGATGAAACACAGAAATAGCATCGGAATTAAATACAAAAGGCACAATGCTGATTTAAATACAAGAAAACTGACTCTTCTTACTGACTATGTTTTGAACCATTCCTGTGACACTAGTTATAGATTCCGATGCTTCACTTCAGGTTTACTGTATCCCTTGGACGTTCTTATTGACGATGAAACACAGAAATTGCATCGGAATTAAATACAAAAGGCAAAATGCCTACTTAAGTACAAAAAGACTGACTCTTCTTACTGTCTATGTTTGAACCATTCCTGTGACGCTAGTTATAGATTCCGATGCTTCACTTCAGGTTTACTGTATCCCTTGGACCTTTTTATTGATGACGAAACACAGAAATTGCATCGGAATTAAATAGAAAAGGCACAATGCCGACTTATGTACAAGAAGACTGCCTCTTCCTACTGTCTATGCTTTGAATCATTCCTCTGACACTAGTTATGGATTCCGATGCTTCTCTTTAGGTTTACTGTATCCCTTGGACCTTCTTATTGACAATGAAACACAGAAATTGCATTGGAATTGAATACAAAAGGCACAATGCCGACTTATGTACAAGAAGACTGACTCTTAATACTGACTATATCTTGATCCATTCCTGTAACACTAGTTATAGATTCTGATGCTTCACTTCAGGTTTACTGTATCCCTTGGATCTTATTATTGACGTTGAAACACAGAAATTGCATCGGAATTAAATACAAAAGGCACAATGCCGACTTAAGTACAAGAAGACTGACTCTTCTTACTGACTATGATTTGAACCATTCCAGTGATACTAGTTGTAGATTCCGATGCTTCACTTCATGTTTACTGTATCCCTCTGACCTTCTTATTAACGATGAAACACCGATATTGCATCGGAATTAAATAGAAAAGGCACAATGCCGTCTTAAGTACAAGAAGACTGACTCTTCCAACTGTCTATGTTTTGAACCATTCCTGTGACACTAGTTATAGGTTCCGATGCTTCACCTCAGGTTCACTGTATCCCTCTGACCTTCTTATTGACGATGAAACACAGAAATTGCATCGGAATTAAATTGAAAAGGGCACAATGCCGACTTAAGTACAAGAAGACTGACTCTTCTTACTGTCTATGTTTTGAACCATTCCGGTGACACTAGTTATAGATTCGGATGCTCCACTTCAGGTTTACTGTATCTCTTGGACCTTCCTATTGACGATGAAACACAGAAGTTGCATCGGAATTAAATAGAAAAGGCACAATGCCGACTTAAGTACAGGAAGACTGACTCTTCTTACTGACTATATCTTGATCCATTCCTGTGACACTATTTATAGATTCCGATGCTTCACTTCAGGTTTACTGTATGCCTTGGACCTTCTTATTGACGATGAAACACAGCAATTGCATCGGAATTAAATACAAAAGGGACAATGCCTACTTAAGTACAAGAAGACTGACTCTTCTTACTGACTATGTTTTGAACCATTCCTGTGACACTAGTTGTATATTTCCATGCTTCACTTCAGGTTTACTGCATCCCTAGGACCTTCTTATTGACGATGAAACACAGAAATTGCATCGGAACTAAATACAAAAGGCAATGCCGATTTATGTATAAGATGACTGACTCTTCCTACTGTCTATGTTTTGAACCATTCCTGTGACATTATTTATGGATTCCAATGCTTCACTTTAGGTTTACTGTATCCTTTGGACCTTCTTATTGGCGACGAATCACACAAATTGCATCGGAATTAATTAGAAAAGGCACAATGCCGACTTAAGTACAAGAAGACTGACTCTTCTTACTGTCTATGTTTTGAACCATTCCTGTGACACTAGTTCTAGATTCTGATGCTTCACCTCAGGTTCACTGAATCCCTCTGACCTTCTTATTGACGATGAAACACAGAAATTGCATCGGAATTAAATAGAAAAGGCACAATGCCGTCTTAAGTACAAGCAGACTGACTCTTCTTGGTGCCTCTGATTTGAACCATTCCTGTGACGCTAGTTACAGATTCCGATGCTACACTTCAGGTTTACTTTATCCCTTGGACCCTCTTTTTGACGATGAAACACAGAAATTGCATCGGAATTAAATACAAAAGGCACAATGCCGACTTAAGTACAAGAAGACTGACTCTTCTTTCTGACTGTTTTGAACCATTCCTGTGACACTAGTTATAGACTCCGATGCTTCACTTCATGTTTACTGTTTCCCTTGGACCTTCTTATTGACGACTAATCAATGAAATTGCATCGGAATTAAATACAAAAGGCACAATGCCGACTTAAGTATATGAAGACTGACTCTTCTTACTGACTATGTTTTTAACCACTCCTGTGACACTAGTTGTAGATTCGGATGCTTCACTTGAGGTTTACTGTATCCCTGGGACCTTCTTAGTGACGATGAAACACAGAAATTGCATCGGAATTAAATACAAAAGGCACAATGCTGACTTAAGTACAAGATGGCTGACTCTTCTTACTGTCTATGATTTGAACCATTCCTGTGACACTAGTTATAGATTCCGATGCTTCACTCCAGGTTTACTCTATACCTTGGACCTTCTTATTGACGATGAAACACAGAAATTGCATCGGAATTAAATACAAAAGGCACAATGCCGATTTAAGGACAAGATGACTAACTCTTCTTACTTACTATGCTTTGAACCATTCCTGTGTAACTAGTTATAGACTCCGATACATCACTTCAGGTTTACTGTATCCCTCTGACCTTCTTATTGACGATGAAACACAGAAAATGCATCAGAATTAAATGCAAAAAGCACAATGCCGACTTAAGTGCAAGAAGGATGACTCTTCTTACTGTCTATGTTTTGAACCATTCCTGTGACACTAGTTATAGATTCCGATGCTTCACACCAGGTATACTTTATCCCTTGGACCTTCTTAATGACGATGAAACACCGAAATTGCAACGGAATTAAATAGAAAAGGCACAATGCCGACTTAGGTACATGAAGACTGACTCTTGTTACTGACTATGTTTTGAACCATTGCTGTGACACTAGTTATGGATTCCGATGCTTCACTTCATTTTTACTGTATACCTTGGACCTTCTTATTAACGATGAAACACAGAAATTGCATCGGAATTAAATACAAAAGGCACAATGCCGATTTAAGGACAAGATGACTAACTCTTCTTACTTACTATGCTTTGAACCATTCCAGTGACACTAGTTATAGATTCCGATGCTTCACTTCATGTTCACTGTATCCCTCTAACCCTCTTATTAACGATGAAACACAGAAATTGCATCGGAATTAAATAGAAATGGCACAATGCCGGCTAAAGTACAAGAAGACTGACTCTTCGTACTGTCTATGCTTCGAAACATTCCTGTGACACTAGTAATAGATTCCGATGCTTCACTTCAGGTTTACTGTATCCTTCTGACCTTCTTTTTAACGATGAAACACAGAAATTGCATCGGAAATGAATAGAAAAGGCACAATGCCAACTTAAGTACAAGAAGACTGACTCTTCTTACTGACCATATCTTGATCCATCCCAGTGACACTAGTTATAGATTCCGATGCTTCACTTCAGGTTTACTGTATCCCTTGGACCTTCTTATTGACGATGAAACACAGAGATTGCATCGGAATTACATAGAAAAGGTACAATGCCTACTGAAGTACAAGAAGACTGACTCTTCTTAGTGTCTATGATTTGAACCATTCCTGTGACGATAGTTACAGATTACGATGCTTCACTTCAGGTTTACTGTATCCCTTGGACCTTCTTATTGACGATGAAACACAGAAATTGCATCGGAATTAAATACAAAAGGCACAATGCCGACTTAAGTACAAGAAGACTGACTCTTCTTACTGACTGCTTAGAACCATTCCTGTGACACTAGTTATTGATTCCGATGCTTCACTTCAGGTTTACTGTATCCCTCTGACCTTCTTATTGACGATGAAACACAGAAAATGCATCGGAATTAAATACAAAAGGCACAATGCCGACATAAGGACATAAAGACTGACTCTTCATACTGACTATGTTTTGAACCATTCCGGTGACACTAGTTATAGATTCCGATGCTTCACTTCATGTTCACTGTATCCCTCTGACACTCTTATTGACGGTGAAACACAGAAATTGCATCGGAATTAAATAGAAAAGGCACAATGCCGACTTAAGTACAAGAAGCCTGACTCTTCTTACTGTCTATGTTTTGAACCATTCCAGTGACACTAGTTATAGATTCCGATGCTTCATTTCAGGTTTACTGTATCCCTTGGACCTTATTAATGACGATGAAACACAGACAGTGCATCGGAATTAAGTACAAAGTCACAATGCCAACTTAAGTACAAGAAGACTGACTCTTCCTACTGTCTATGATTTGAACCATTCCTGTGACACTAGTTATAGATTCCGATGCTTCACTTCAGGTTTACTGTATCCCTCTGACCTTCTTTTTCACGATGAAACACAGAAATTGCATCGGAATTAAATAGAAAAGGCACAATGCCGACTTAAGTACAAGAAGACTGACTCTTCTTACTGACTATATCTTGATCCATTCCTGTGACACTAGTTATAGATTGCGATGCTTCACTTCAGGCTTACTGTATCCCTCTGACCTTCTTATTGACGATGAAACACAATAATTGCATCGGAATTAAATACAAAAGGCACAATGCCGACTTAAGAAGACTTACCCTTTTTACTGACTATGATTTGAACCATTCCTGTGACATTAGTTATGGATTCCGAAGCTTCACTTCAGGGTTACTGTATCCTTTGGACCTTCTTATTGGCGACGAAACACAGAAATTGCATCGGAATTAAGTACAAAAGGCACAATGCCGACTTAAGGATAAGAAGACTGACTCTTCCTACTGACTATGTTTTGAACCATTCCTGTGAAACTAGTTATAGATTCCGATGCTTCACTTCATGTTCACAGTATTCCTCTGACCCTCTTATTGACGATGAAACACAGAAATAGCATCGGAATTAAATAGAAAAGGCACAATGCCGACTTAAGTACAAGAGGACTGACTCTTCTTACTGACTATGCTTTGAACCATTCCTGTGACACTAGTTATAGATGCAGATGCTTCACTTCAAGTTTACTGTATCCCTCTGACCTTCGTATTGACGATGAAACACAGAAATTGCATCGGAAATAAATACAAAATGCACAATACCGACTTAAGTACATGTATACTGAATCTTCCTACTGTTTATATTTGGAACCATTCCTGTGACACTAGTTATAAATTCCAATGCTTCATTTCAGGTTTACTGTATCCCTTGGACGTTCTTATCTACGATGAAACACAGAAATTGCATCGGAATTAAATAGAAAAGGCACAATGCCGTCTTAAGTACAAGAAGTCTGACTCTTCTTACTGTCTATGTATTGAACCATTCCAGTGACACTAGTTATAGATTCCGATGCTTCATTTCAGTATTACTGTATCCCTTGGACCTTCTTAATGACGATGAAACACAGACAGTGCATGGGAATTAAGTACAAAAGTCACAAGAAGACTGACTCTTCCTACTGACTATGTTTTGAACCATTCCTGTGAAACTAGTTATAGATTCCGATGCTTCACTTCAGGTTTACTGTATCCCTCTGAACTTCTTTTTGACGATGAAACACAGAAATTGCATCGGAATTAAATAGAAAAGGCACAATGCCGACTTAAGTACAAGAAGACTGACTCTTCTTACTGACTATACCTTGATCCATTCCTGTGACACTAGTTATAGATTCCGATGCGTCACTTCAGGTTTACTGTATCCCTTGGACCTTTGTATTGACGATGAAACACAGAAAATGCATCGGAATTAAATACAAAAGGTACAATGCCTACTTAAGCATAAGAAGACTGACTTTTCCCACTGTCTATGATTTGAACCATTCCTGTGATATTAGTTATGGATTCCGATGCTTCACTTCAGGGTTACTGTATCCTTTGGGTCTTCTTATTGCCGACGAAACACAGAAATTGCATCGGAATTAAATAGAAAAGGCCCAATGCGGACTTAAGTACAAGACGACTGACTCTTCCTACGGTCTATGATTTGAACCATTCCTGTGAAACTAGTTATTGATTCCGATGCTTCACTTCAGGTTTACTGTATCCCTCTGAACTTCTTTTTGACGATGAAACACAGAAATTGCATCGGAATTAAATAGAAAAGGCACAATGCCGACTTAAGTACAAGAAGACTGACTCTTCTTACTGACTATACCTTGATCCATTCCTGTGACACTAGTTATAGATTCCGATGCGTCACTTCAGGTTTACTGTATCCCTTGGACCTTTGTATTGACGATGAAACACAGAAATTGCATCGGAATTAAATACAAAAGGTACAATGCCTACTTAAGCATAAGAAGACTGACTTTTCCCACTGTCTATGATTTGAACCATTCCTGTGAAATTAGTTATGGATTCCGATGCTTCACTTCAGGGTTACTGTATCCTTTGGGTCTTCTTATTGCCGACGAAACACAGAAATTGCATCGGAATTAAATACAAAAGGCCCAATGCGGACTTAAGTACAAGACGACTGACTCTTCCTACGGTCTATGATTTGAACCATTCCTGTGACACTAGTTATAGATTCCGATGCTTCACTTGAGGTTTACTGTATCCCTCTGACCCTCTTATTGACGATGAAACACAGAAATTGCATAGGAATTAAATAGAATAGGCACAAAGCCGACTTAAGTACAAGAAGACTGACTCTTCTTACTGTCTATGTTTGAACCATTCCTGTGACACTAGTTATAGATTCCGATGCTCCACTTCAGGTTTACTGTATCTCTTGGACATTCTTATTGACGATGAAACGCAGAAATTGCATCGAAATTAAATACAATAGGCACATTGCCGACTTAAGTACAAGAAGACTGACTCTTCTTACTGACTATGTTTTGAACCAACCCTGTGACACTAGTTGAAGATTCCGATGCTTCACTTCAGGTTAACTGTATCCCTCTGACCCTCTTATTGACGATGAAACACAGAAATTGCATTGGAAAAAAATACAAATGGCACAATACCGACTTTAGTACATGTAGACTGAATCTTCCTACTGTCTATGTTTTGAACCATTCCTGTGACACTAGTTATAGATTCCGATGCTTCATTTCAGGTTTACTGTATAGCTTCGACCATCTTAATGACGATGAAACACAGATAGTGCATCGGAATTAAATACAAAAGTCACAATGCCAACTTAAGTACAAGAAGACTGACTCTTCCTACTGTCTATGCTTTGAACCTTTCTGTGACACTAGTTATAGATTCCGATGCTTCACTTCAGGTTTACTGTATCCCTCTGACCTTCTTTTTGACGATGAAACACAGAAATTGCATCTGAATTAAATAGAAAACGCACAATGCCGACTTAGGTACAAGAAGACTGACTCTTCTTACTGACCATAACTTGATCCATTCCTGTGACACTAGTTATTGATTCCGATGCTTCACTTCAGGTTTACTGTATCCTTTGGACCTTCTTATTGACGATGAAACACAGAAATTGCATCGGAATTAAATAGAAAACGCACAATGCCGACTTAGGTACAAGAAGACTGACTCTTCTTACTGACCATATCTTGATCCATTCCTGTGACACCAGTAATTGATTCCGATGCTTCACTTCAGGTTTACTGTATCCTTTGGACCTTCTTATTGACGATGAAACACAGAAATTGCATCGGAATTAAATACAAAAGGTACAATGCCTACCTAAGTACAAGAAGACTGACACTTCTTACTGACTATGCTTTGAACCATTCCTGTGACACTAGTTAAAGATTCCGATGCTTCACTTCAGGTTTACTGTATCCCTAGGACCTTCTTATTGACGATGAACCACAGAAATTGCATCGGAACTAAATACAAAAGGCACAATGCCGACTTAAGTATAAGAAGACTGACTCTTCCTACTGTCTATGTTTTGAACCATTCCTGTGACATTAGTTATGGATTCCGAAGCTTCACTTCTGGGTTACTGTATCCCGTGGACCTTCTTATTGACGATGAAACACAGAAATTGCATCGGAATTAAATACAAAAGACACAATGCCGACTTAAGTACAAGAAGACTGACTCTTCTTACTGACTGCTTTGAACCGTTCCTGTGACGATAGTCATAAATTCCGATGCTTCACTTCAGGTTTACTGTATCCCTTGGACCTTCTCATTGACGATGAAACACAGAAATTGCATCGGAATTAAGTACAAAAGGTACAATGCCTACTTAAGTACAAGAAGACTGACACTTCTTACGGACTATGCTTTGAACCATTCCTGTGACACTAGTTATAGATTCCGATGCTTCACCTCAGGTTCACTGTATCCCTCTAACCTTCTTATTGACGATGAAGCACAGAAATTGCATCGGAATTAAATGCAAAAGGCACAATGCCGACTTAAGTACAAGAAGACTGACTCTTCTTACTGACTATACCTTGATCCATTCCTGTGACACTAGTTATAGATTCCGATGCGTCACTTCAGGTTTACTGTATCTCTTGGACCTTTGTATTGACGATGAAACACAGAAATTGCATCGGAATTAAATACAAAAGGTACAATGCCTACTTAAGCATAAGAAGACTGACTTTTCCCACTGTCTATGATTTGAACCATTCCTGTGATATTAGTTATGGATTCCGATGCTTCACTTCAGGGTTACTGAATCCTTTGGGTCTTCTTATTGCCGACGAAACACAGAAATTGCATCGGAATTAAATAGAAAAGGCCCAATGCGGACTTAAGTACAAGACGACTGACTCTTCCTACGGTCTATGATTTGAACCATTCCTGTGACACTAGTTATAGATTCCGATGCTTCACTTCGGGTTTACTGTATCCCTCTGACCCTCTTATTGACGATGAAACACAGAAATTGCATCGGAATTAAATAGAAGAGGCACAATGCCGACTTAAGTACAAGAAGACTGACTCTTCTTACTGTCTATGTTTGAACCATTCCTGTGACACTAGTTATAGATTCCGATGCTCCACTTCAGGTTTACTGTATCTCTTGGACATTCTTATTGACGATGAAACGCAGAAATTGCATCGAAATTAAATACAAAAGGCACATTGCCGACTTAAATACAAGAAGACTGACTCTTCTTACTGACTATGTTTTGAACCAACCCTGTGACACTAGTTGAAGATTCCGATGCTTCACTTCAGGTTAACTGTATCCCTCTGACCTTCTTATTGACGATGAAACACAGAAATTGCATTGGAAAAAAATACAAATGGCACAATACCGACTTTAGTACATGTAGACTGAATCTTCCTACTGTCTATGTTTTGAACCATTCCTGTGACACTAGTTATAGATTCCGATGCTTCATTTCAGGATTACTGTATTGCTTCGACCATCTTAATGACGATGAAACACAGATAGTGCATCGGAATTAAATACAAAAGTCACAATGCCAACTTAAGTACAAGAAGACTGACTCTTCCTACTGTCTATGCTTTGAACCATTCCTGTGACACTAGTTATAGATTCCGATGCTTCACTTCAGGTTTACTGTATCCCTCTGACCTTCTTTTTGACTATGAAACACAGAAATTGCATCTGTATTAAATAGAAAACGCACAATGCCGACTTAGGTACAAGAAGACTGACTCTTCTTACTGACCATACCTTGATCCATTCCTGTGACACTAGTTATTGATTCCGATGCTTCACTTCAGGTTTACTGTATCCTTTGGACCTTCTTATTGACGATGAAACACAGAAATTGCATCGGAATTAAATACAAAAGGTACAATGCCTACTTAAGTACAAGAAGACTGACACTTCTTACTGACTATGCTTTGAACCATTCCTGTGACACTAGTTAAAGATTCCGATGCTTCACTTCAGGTTTACTGTATCCCTAGGACCTTCTTATTGACGATGAACCACAGAAATTGCATCGGAACTAAATACAAAAGGCACAATGCCGACTTAAGTACAAGAAGACTGACACTTCTTACGGACTGTGCTTTGAACCATTCCTGTGACACTAGTTATAGATTCCGATGCTTCACCTCAGGTTCACTGTATCCCTCTAACCTTCTTATTGACGATGAAGCACAGAAATTGCATCGGAATTAAATGCAAACGGCACAATGCCGACTTAAGTACAAGAAGACTGACTCATCTTACTGACTGCTTTGAACCGTTCCTGTGACACTAGTTATAGATTCCGATGCTTCACTTCAGGTTTACTGTATCCCTTGGACCTTCTTATTGACGATGAAAGACAGAAATTGCATCCGAATTAAATACAAAAGGCACAATGCCGACTTAAGGACAAGTAGACTGACTCTTCTTACTGACTATGTTTTGAACCATTCCGGTGACACTAGTTATAGATTCCGTTGCATCACTTCATGTTCACTGTATCCCTCTGACCCTCTTATTGACGGTGAAGCACAGAAATTGCATCGGAATTAAATAGAAAAGGCACAATGCCGACTGAAGTACAAGAAGACTGACTCTTCTTACTGTCTATGTTTTGGACCATTCCTGTGACACTAGTTATGGATTCCTATGCTTCACGTCAGGTATACTGAATCACTCTGACCTTCTTTTTGACGATGAAACACAGAAATTGCATCGGAATTAAATAGAAAAGGCCCAATGCCGACTAAAGTACTAGAAGACTGATTCTTCTTACTGACTATGTTTTGTACCATTCCTGTGACACTAGTTATAGATTCCGATGCTTCGCTTCAGGTTTACTGTATCCCTTGGACCTTCTTATTGACGATGAGACAAAGAAATTGCATCGGAACTAAATACAAAAGGCACAATGCCGACTTAAGTATAAGAAGACTGTATCTTCCTACTGTCTATGTTTTGACCCATTCCTGTGACATTAGTTATGGATTCCGATGCTTCACTTCAGGGTTACTGTATCCTTTGGACCTTTTTATTGGCGACGAAACACAGAAATTGCATCGGAATTAAATACAAAAGGCACAATGCCGACTTAAGGACAAGTAGACTGACTCTTCTTACTGACTATGTTCTGAACCATTCCGGTGACACTAGTTATAGATTCCGTTGCATCACTTCATGCTCACTGTATCCCTCTGACCCTCTTATTGACGGTGAAACACAGAAATTGCATCGGAATTAAATAGAAAAGGCACAATGCCGACTTATGTACAAGAAGACTGACTCTTCTTACTGTCTATGTTTGAACCATTCCAGTGACACTAGTTATAGTTTCCGATGCTTCACTTCAGGTTTACTGTATCTCTTGGACCTTCTTATTGACGATGAAACACAGAAATTTCACCGAAATTAAATACAAAAGGCACAATGCCGACTTAAGTACAAGAAGACTGACTCTTCTTACTGACTATGTTTTGAACCATTCGTGTGACACTAGTTATAGATTCCGATGCTTCACTTCAAGTTAACTGTATCCCTCTGACCTTCTTATTGACGATGAAACACAGAAATTGCATCGGAAATAAATACAACAGGCACAATACCGACTTAAGTACATGTAGACTGAATCTTCCTACTGTCTATGCTTTGAACCATTCCTGTGACACTAGTTAAAGATTCCGATGCTTCATTTCAGGTTCAATGTATCCCTTGGACCTTCTTAATGACGATGAAACACAGATAGTGCATCGGATGTAAATACAAAAGGCACAATGCCAACTTAAGTACAAGAAGAATGACTCTTCTTACTGACTATGTTTTGAACCATTCCTGTGACACTAGTTATGGATTGCGATGCTTCACTTCTGGTTTAATGTATCCCTTGGACCGTCGTATTGATGATGAAACAAGAAATTTCATCGGAATTAAATACAAAAGGCAAAATGCCGACTTACGTACAAGAAGACTGACTCTTCTTACTGACTATGTTTTGAACCATTCCTGTGACACTAGTTATGGATTCCGCTGCTTCACTTCAGGTTTACTGTATCCCATCGACCTTCTCTTTGACGATGAAACACAGAAATTGCATCGGAATTAGATACAAAAGGCACAATGCCGACTTAAGTACAACAAGACCGACTCTTCTTACTGACTACATCTTGATCCATACCTGTGACACTAGTTACAGATTCCGATGCTTCACTTCAGGTTTACTGTATCCCTTGGACCTTCTTATTGACGATGAAACACGGATATTGCATCGGAATTAAATACAAAAGAAACAATGCCGACTTAAGTACAAGAATGCTGACTCTTCCTACTGTCTATGTTTTGAGCCGTTCCTGTGACACTAGTTATAGTGTCCGATGCTTCACTCCAGGTTTACTGTATCCCTTGGACCTTCTTATTGACGATGAAACACAGATATTGCATCGGAATTAAATAGAAAAGGCACAATGCCGACTTAAGTACAAGAAGACTGACTCTTCCTACTGTATATGTTTTGAACCATTCCTGTGACACTAGTTATAGATTCCGATGCTTCACTTCAGGCTTACTGTATCCCTCTGACCTTCTTATTGACGATGAAACACAGAAATTTCATCGGAATTAAATACAAAAGGCACAATGCCGTCTTAAGTACAAGCAGACTCCCTCTTCTTAATGTCTATGTTTTGAACCATTCCTGTGACACTAGTTAAAGATTCCGATGCTTCACTTCAGGTTTACTGTATCCCTTGGACCTTCTTATTGACGATGAAACACAGAAATTGCATCGAAAATAAATACAAAAGGCACAATGCCGACTTAAGTACAACAAGACTGACTCTTCTCACTGGATATGTTTTGAACCATTCCTGTGACACTAGTTATAGATTGCGATGCTTCACTTCAGGCTTACTGTATCCCTCTGACCTTCTTATTGACGATGAAACACAGAAATTGCATCGGAATTAAATACAAAAGGCACAATGCCGACTTAAGAAGACTTACCCTTCTTACTGACTATGATTTGAACCATTCCTGTGACACTAGTTTTGGATTCCGATACTTCACTTCAGGTTTACTGTATCCCTTTGACCTTCTTATTGACGATGAAACACAGAAATTGCATCGGAATTAAATACAAAAGGCACAATGTCTACTTAAGTACAAGAAGACTGACTCTTCTTACTGACTATATCTTGATCCACTCCTATGACACTAGTTATAGATTCCGATGCTTCACTTCGGGATTACTGTATCCCTTGGACCTTCTTATTGACGATGAAACACAGGAATTGCATCGGAATTAAATACAAAAGGCACAATGCCGACTTAAGTACAAGAAGACTGACTCTTCTTACTATGATTTGAACCATTCCAGTGACACTAGTTATTGATTCCGATGCTTCACTTCAGGTTTATTGTATCCCTCTGACCTTCTTATTAACGATGAAACACAGATATTGTATCGGAATTAAATACAAAAGGCACAATGCCAACTTAAGTACAAGCAGACTGACTCTTCTTACTGACTATGTTTTGATCCATTCCTGTGACACTAGTTATAGAATCCGATGCTTCACCTCAGGTTCACTGTATCCCTCTGACCTTCTTGTTGACGATGAAACACAGAAATTGCATCGGAATTGAATAGAAAAGGCACAATGCCGTCTTAAGTACAAGCAGACTGACTCTTCTTAGTGTATATGTTTTGAACCATTCCTGTGACACTAGTTAAAGATTCCGATGCTTCACTTCAGGTTTGCTGTATCCCTTGGACCTTCTTATTGACGATGAAACACAGAAATTGCATCGAAAAAAAATACAAAAGGCACAATGCCGACCTAAGTACAACAAGACTGCCTCTTCTTACTGGATATGTTTTGAACCATTCCTGTGACACTAGTTATAGATTCCAATGCTTCACTTCAGGGTTAGTGTATCCCCCTGACCTTCTTATTGACGATGAAACATAGAAATTGCATCGGAAATAAATACAAAAGGCACAATACCGACTTAAGTACATGTAGACTGAATCTTCCTACTGTCTATGTTTTGAACCATTCCTGTGACACTAGTTATAGATTCCGATGCTTCATTTCAGGATTACTGCATCCCTCGGACCTTCTTAATGACGATGAAACACAGATAGTGCATCGGAATTAAATACAAAAGGTACAATGCCAACTTAATTTGAAGAAGACTGACTCTTCCTACTGTCTATGTTTTGAACCATTCCTGTGACACTAGTTGTAGTTTCCGATGCTTCACCTCAGGTTCACTATATCCCTTGGACCTTCTTATTGACGATGAAACACAGAAATTGCAACGGAGTTAAATACAAAAGGCACATTGCCGACTTAAGTACAAGAAGACTGACTCTTCTTACTGACTGTTTTGAACCATTCCTGTGACACTAGTTATAGATTACGATGCTTCACTTCAGGTTTACTGTATCCCTCTGACCTTCTTATTAACGATGAAACACAGATATTGCATCGGAATTAAATACAAAAGGCACAATGCCGACTTAAGTACAAGAAGTCTGACTCTTCTAACTGACTATGTTTTGAACCATTCCTGTGTCACTAGTTATAGATTCCGATGCTTCACTTCTGGTTTACTGTATCCCTTGGACCTTCGTATTGACGATGAAACACAGAAATTGCATGGGAATTAAATACAAAAGGCACAATGCCCAATGAAGTACTAGAAGACTGACTCTTCTTACTGACTATGTTTTGAATCATTCCTGTGACACTAGTTATGGATTCCGATGCTTCACTTCAGGTTTACTGTATTCCTTGGACCTTCGTATTGACGATGAAACACTGAAATTGCATCGGTATTAAAAACAAAAGCCACAGTGCCGACCTAAGTACGAGAAGACTGACTCCTCTTACTGACTATACCATGATTCATTCCTGTGACACTAGTTATAGATTCCGATGCTTCACTTCAGGTTTACTGTATCCGTCTGACCTTCTCATTGACGATGAAACACAGAAATTGCATCTGAATTAAATGCAAAAGGCACAATGCCGACTTAAGTGCAAGAAGACTGACTCTTCTTACTGTCTGTGTTTTGAACCATTCCTGTGACACTAGTTATAGATTCCGATGCTTCACACAAGGTTTACTGTATCCCTTGGACCTTCTTATTGACGATGAAACACCGAAATTGCATCGGAATTAAATAGAAAAGGCACAATGCCGACTTAGGTACAAGAACTGTCTCTTCTTACTGTCTATGTTTTGAACCATTCCTGTGACACTAGTTATGGATTCCGATGCTTCACTTCAGGTTTACTGTATCCCTTGGACCTTCTTGTTGACGATGAAACACAGAAATTGCATCGGAATTAAATACAAAAGGCACAATGCCGACTTAAGTACAAGAACACTGACTCTTCTTACTGACCATATATTGATCCATTCCTGTGACACTAGTTATAGATTCGGATGCTTCACTTCAGGTTTACTGTATACCGTGGACCTTCTTATTGACGACGAAACACAGAAATTGCATCGGAATTGAATACAAAAGGCACAATGCCTACTTAAGTACAAGATGACTGGCTCTTCTTACTGAGTATGTTTTGAACCATTCCTGTGACACTAGTTGTAGATTCCGAGGCTTCACTTCAGGTTTACTGTATCCCTCTGACGTTCTTATTAACGATGAAACACAGATATTGCATCGGAATTAAATACAAAAGAAACAATGCTGACTTAAGTACAAGAAGACGGACTCTTCTTACTGACTATGTTTTGAACCATTCCTGTGACACTAGTTATAGATTACGATGCTTCACTTCCAGTTTACTGTATCCCTAGGACCTTCGTGTTGACGATGAAACACAGAAATTGCATCTGAATTAAATAGAAAAAGCATAATGCCGTCTTAAGTACAAGCAGACTGACTCTTCTTAGTGCCTATGCCTTGAACCATTCCTGTGACGCTAGTTAAAAATTCCGATGCTTCACTTCAGGTTTACTGTATCCGTTGGACCTTCTTATTGACGATGAAACACAGAAATTGCATCGGAATTGAATACAAAAGGCACAATGCCTACTTAAGTACAAGATGACTGGCTCTTCTTACTGAGTATGTTTTGAACCATTCCTGTGACACTAGTTGTAGATTCCGAGGCTTCACTTCAGGTTTACTGTATCCCTAGGACCTTCTTATTGACGATGAAACACAGAAATTGCATCGGAACTAAATACAAAAGGCACAATGCCGACTTGAGTATAAGAAGACTGACTCTTTCCTGCTGTCTACGTTTGAACCATTCCTGTGACATTAGTTATAGATTCCAATGCTTCACTTCAGGGTTAGTGTATCCCCCTGACCTTCTTATTGACGATGAAACATAGAAATTGCATCGGAAATAAATACAAAAGGCACAATACCGACTTAAGTACATGTAGACTGAATCTTCCTACTGTCTATGTTTTGAACCATTCCTGTGACACTAGTTATAGATTCCGATGCTTCATTTCAGGATTACTGCATCCCTCGGACCTTCTTAATGACGATGAAACACAGATAGTGCATCGGAATTAAATACAAAAGGTACAATGCCAACTTAATTTGAAGAAGACTGACTCTTCCTACTGTCTATGTTTTGAACCATTCCTGTGACACTAGTTATAGATTCCGATGCTTCACTTCAGGCTTACTGTATCCCTCTGACCTTCTTATTGACGATGAAACACAGAAATTGCATCGGAATTAAATACAAAAGGCACAATGCCGTCTTAAGTACAAGCAGACTCACTCTTCTTAATGTCTATGTTTTGAACCATTCCTGTGACACTAGTTAAAGATTCCGATGCTTCACTTCAGGTTTACTGTATCCCTTGGACCTTCTTATTGACGATGAAACACAGAAATTGCATCGAAAATAAATACAAAAGGCACAATGCCGACTTAAGTACAACAGGACTGACTCTTCTCACTGGATATGTTTTGAACCATTCCTGTGACACTAGTTATAGATTGCGATGCTTCACTTCAGGCTTACTGTATCCCTCTGACCTTCTTATTGACGATGAAACACAGAAATTGCATCGGAATTAAATACAAAAGGCACAATGCCGACTTAAGAAGACTTACCCTTCTTACTGACTATGATTTGAACCATTCCTGTGACACTAGTTTTGGATTCCGATACTTCACTTCAGGTTTACTGTATCCCTTTGACCTTCTTATTGACGATGAAACACAGAAATTGCATCGGAATTAAATACAAAAGGCACAATGTCGACTTAAGTACAAGAAGACTGACTCTTCTTACTGACTATATCTTGATCCACTCCTATGACACTAGTTATAGATTCCGATGCTTCACTTCGGGATTACTGTATCCCTTGGACCTTCTTATTGACGATGAAACACAGGAATTGCATCGGAATTAAATACAAAAGGCACAATGCCGACTTAAGTACAAGAAGACTGACTCTTCTTACTATGATTTGAACCATTCCAGTGACACTAGTTATTGATTCCGATGCTTCACTTCAGGTTTATTGTATCCCTCTGACCTTCTTATTAACGATGAAACACAGATATTGTATCGGAATTAAATACAAAAGGCACAATGCCAACTTAAGTACAAGCAGACTGACTCTTCTTACTGACTATGTTTTGATCCATTCCTGTGACACTAGTTATAGAATCCGATGCTTCACCTCAGGTCCACTGTATCCCTCTGACCTTCTTGTTGACGATGAAACACAGAAATTGCATCGGAATTGAATAGAAAAGGCACAATGCCGTCTTAAGTACAAGCAGACTGACTCTTCTTAGTGTATATGTTTTGAACCATTCCTGTGACACTAGTTAAAGATTCCGATGCTTCACTTCAGGTTTGCTGTATCCCTTGGACCTTCTTATTGACGATGAAACACAGAAATTGCATTGAAAAAAAATACAAAAGGCACAATGCCGACCTAAGTACAACAAGACTGCCTCTTCTTACTGGATATGTTTTGAACCATTCCTGTGACACTAGTTATAGATTCCAATGCTTCACTTCAGGGTTAGTGTATCCCCCTGACCTTCTTATTGACGATGAAACATAGAAATTGCATCGGAAATAAATACAAAAGGCACAATACCGACTTAAGTACATGTAGACTGAATCTTCCTACTGTCTATGTTTTGAACCATTCCTGTGACACTAGTTATAGATTCCGATGCTTCATTTCAGGATTACTGCATCCCTCGGACCTTCTTAATGACGATGAAACACAGATAGTGCATCGGAATTAAATACAAAAGGTACAATGCCAACTTAATTTGAAGAAGACTGACTCTTCCTACTGTCTATGTTTTGAACCATTCCTGTGACACTAGTTGTAGTTTCCGATGCTTCACCTCAGGTTCACTATATCCCTTGGACCTTCTTATTGACGATGAAACACAGAAATTGCAACGGAGTTAAATACAAAAGGCACATTGCCGACTTAAGTACAAGAAGACTGACTCTTCTTACTGACTGTTTTGAACCATTCCTGTGACACTAGTTATAGATTACGATGCTTCACTTCAGGTTTACTGTATCCCTCTGACCTTCTTATTAACGATGAAACACAGATATTGCATCGGAATTAAATACAAAAGGCACAATGCCGACTTAAGTACAAGAAGTCTGACTCTTCTAACTGACTATGTTTTGAACCATTCCTGTGTCACTAGTTATAGATTCCGATGCTTCACTTATGGTTTACTGTATCCCTTGGACCTTCGTATTGACGATGAAACACAGAAATTGCATGGGAATTAAATACAAAAGGCACAATGCCCAATGAAGTACTAGAAGACTGACTCTTCTTACTGACTATGTTTTGAATCATTCCTGTGACACTAGTTATGGATTCCGATGCTTCACTTCAGGTTTACTGTATTCCTTGGACCTTCGTATTGACGATGAAACACTGAAATTGCATCGGTATTAAAAACAAAAGCCACAGTGCCGACCTAAGTACGAGAAGACTGACTCCTCTTACTGACTATACCATGATTCATTCCTGTGACACTAGTTATAGATTCCGATGCTTCACTTCAGGTTTACTGTATCCCTCTGACCTTCTCATAGACGATGAAACACAGAAATTGCATCTGAATTAAATGCAAAAGGCACAATGCCGACTTAAGTGCAAGAAGACTGACTCTTCTTACTGTCTGTGTTTTGAACCATTCCTGTGACACTAGTTATAGATTCCGATGCTTCACACAAGGTTTACTGTATCCCTTGGACCTTCTTATTGACGATGAAACACCGAAATTTCATCGGAATTAAATAGAAAAGGCACAATGCCGACTTAGGTACAAGAACTGTCTCTTCTTACTGTCTATGTTTTGAACCATTCCTGTGACACTAGTTATGGATTCCGATGCTTCACTTCAGGTTTACTGTATCCCTTGGACCTTCTTGTTGACGATGAAACACAGAAATTGCATCGGAATTAAATACAAAAAGCACAATGCCGACTTAAGTACAAGAACACTGACTCTTCTTACTGACTATATATTGATCCATTCCTGTGACACTAGTTATAGATTCGGATGCTTCACTTCAGGTTTACTGTATACCTTGGACCTTCTTATTGACGACGAAACACAGAAATTGCATCGGAATTGAATACAAAAGGCACAATGCCTACTTAAGTACAAGATGACTGGCTCTTCTTACTGAGTATGTTTTGAACCATTCCTGTGACACTAGTTGTAGATTCCGAGGCTTCACTTCAGGTTTACTGTATCCCTCTGACGTTCTTATTAACGATGAAACACAGATATTGCATCGGAATTAAATACAAAAGACACAATGCTGACTTAAGTACAAGAAGACGGACTCTTCTTACTGACTATGTTTTGAACCATTCCTGTGACACTAGTTATAGATTACGATGCTTCACTTCCGGTTTACTGTATCCCTAGGACCTTCGTGTTGACGATGAAACACAGAAATTGCATCTGAATTAAATAGAAAAAGCATAATGCCGTCTTAAGTACAAGCAGACTGACTCTTCTTAGTGCCTATGCCTTGAACCATTCCTGTGACGCTAGTTAAAAATTCCGATGCTTCACTTCAGGTTTACTGTATCCGTTGGACCTTCTTATTGACGATGAAACACAGAAATTGCATCGGAATTGAATACAAAAGGCACAATGCCTACTTAAGTACAAGATGACTGGCTCTTCTTACTGAGTATGTTTTGAACCATTCCTGTGACACTAGTTGTAGATTCCGAGGCTTCACTTCAGGTTTACTGTATCCCTAGGACCTTCTTATTGACGATGAAACACAGAAATTGCATCGGAACTAAATACAAAAGGCACAATGCCGACTTAAGTATAAGAAGACTGACTCTTTCCTGCTGTCTACGTTTGAACCATTCCTGTGACATTAGTTATAGATTCCAATGCTTCACTTCAGGGTTAGTGTATCCCCCTGACCTTCTTATTGACGATGAAACATAGAAATTGCATCGGAAATAAATACAAAAGGCACAATACCGACTTAAGTACATGTAGACTGAATCTTCCTACTGTCTATGTTTTGAACCATTCCTGTGACACTAGTTATAGATTCCGATGCTTCATTTCAGGATTACTGCATCCCTCGGACCTTCTTAATGACGATGAAACACAGATAGTGCATCGGAATTAAATACAAAAGGTACAATGCCAACTTAATTTGAAGAAGACTGACTCTTCCTACTGTCTATGTTTTGAACCATTCCTGTGACACTAGTTGTAGTTTCCGATGCTTCACCTCAGGTTCACTATATCCCTTGGACCTTCTTATTGACGATGAAACACAGAAATTGCAACGGAGTTAAATACAAAAGGCACATTGCCGACTTAAGTACAAGAAGACTGACTCTTCTTACTGACTGTTTTGAACCATTCCTGTGACACTAGTTATAGATTACGATGCTTCACTTCAGGTTTACTGTATCCCTCTGACCTTCTTATTAACGATGAAACACAGATATTGCATCGGAATTAAATACAAAAGGCACAATGCCGACTTAAGTACAAGAAGTCTGACTCTTCTAACTGACTATGTTTTGAACCATTCCTGTGTCACTAGTTATAGATTCCGATGCTTCACTTCTGGTTTACTGTATCCCTTGGACCTTCGTATTGACGATGAAACACAGAAATTGCATGGGAATTAAATACAAAAGGCACAATGCCCAATGAAGTACTAGAAGACTGACTCTTCTTACTGACTATGTTTTGAATCATTCCTGTGACACTAGTTATGGATTCCGATGCTTCACTTCAGGTTTACTGTATTCCTTGGACCTTCGTATTGACGATGAAACACTGAAATTGCATCGGTATTAAAAACAAAAGCCACAGTGCCGACCTAAGTACGAGAAGACTGACTCCTCTTACTGACTATACCATGATTCATTCCTGTGACACTAGTTATAGATTCCGATGCTTCACCTCAGGTCCACTGTATCCCTCTGACCTTCTTATTGACGATGAAACACAGAAATTGCATCGGAATTAAATAGAAAAGGCACAATGTTGTCTTAAGTACAAGAAGACTGACTCTTCTTACTGTCTATGTTTGAACCATTCCAGTGACACTAGTTATAGTTTCCGATGCTCCACTTGAGGTTTACTGTATCTCTTGGACCTACTTATTGACGATGAAACACAGAAATTTCACCGAAATTAAATACAAAAGGCACAATGCCGACTTAAGTACAAGAAGACTGACTCTTCTTACTGACTATGTTTTGAACCATTCCTGTGACACTAGTTATAGATTGCGATGCTTCACTTCTGGTTTAATGTATCCCTTGGACCGTCGCATTGATGATGAAACACAGAAATTTCATCGGAATTAAATACAAAAGGCACAATGCCGACTTACGTACAAGAAGACTGACTCTTCTTACTGACTATGTTTAGAACCATTCCTGTGACACTAGTTATGGATTCCGATGCTTCACTTCAGGTTTACTGTATCCCATGGACCTTCTCATTGACGATGAACCACAGAAATTGCATCGGAACTAAATACAAAAGGCACAATGCCGACTTAAGTACAAGAAGACTGACACTTCTTACGGACTGTGCTTTGAACCATTCCTGTGACACTAGTTATAGATTCCGATGCTTCACCTCAGGTTCACTGTATCCCTCTAACCTTCTTATTGACGATGAAGCACAGAAATTGCATCGGAATTAAATGCAAAAGGCACAATGCCGACTTAAGTACAAGAAGACTGACTCATCTTACTGACTGCTTTGAACCGTTCCTGTGACACTAGTTATAGATTCCGATGCTTCACTTCAGGTTTACTGTATCCCTTGGACCTTCTTATTGACGATGAAAGACAGAAATTGCATCCGAATTAAATACAAAAGGCACAATGCCGACTTAAGGACAAGTAGACTGACTCTTCTTACTGACTATGTTTTGAACCATTCCGGTGACACTAGTTATAGATTCCGTTGCATCACTTCATGTTCACTGTATCCCTCTGACCCTCTTATTGACGGTGAAGCACAGAAATTGCATCGGAATTAAATAGAAAAGGCACAATGCCGACTGAAGTACAAGAAGACTGACTCTTCTTACTGTCTATGTTTTGGACCATTCCTGTGACACTAGTTATGGATTCCTATGCTTCACGTCAGGTATACTGAATCACTCTGACCTTCTTTTTGACGATGAAACACAGAAATTGCATCGGAATTAAATAGAAAAGGCCCAATGCCGACTAAAGTACTAGAAGACTGATTCTTCTTACTGACTATGTTTTGTACCATTCCTGTGACACTAGTTATAGATTCCGATGCTTCGCTTCAGGTTTACTGTATCCCTTGGACCTTCTTATTGACGATGAGACAAAGAAATTGCATCGGAACTAAATACAAAAGGCACAATGCCGACTTAAGTATAAGAAGACTGAATCTTCCTACTGTCTATGTTTTGACCCATTCCTGTGACATTAGTTATGGATTCCGATGCTTCACTTCAGGGTTACTGTATCCTTTGGACCTTTTTATTGGCGACGAAACACAGAAATTGCATCGGAATTAAATACAAAAGGCACAATGCCGACTTAAGGACAAGTAGACTGACTCTTCTTACTGACTATGTTCTGAACCATTCCGGTGACACTAGTTATAGATTCCGTTGCATCACTTCATGCTCACTGTATCCCTCTGACCCTCTTATTGACGGTGAAACACAGAAATTGCATCGGAATTAAATAGAAAAGGCACAATGCCGACTTATGTACAAGAAGACTGACTCTTCTTACTGTCTATGTTTGAACCATTCCAGTGACACTAGTTATAGTTTCCGATGCTTCACTTCAGGTTTACTGTATCTCTTGGACCTTCTTATTGACGATGAAACACAGAAATTTCACCGAAATTAAATACAAAAGGCACAATGCCGACTTAAGTACAAGAAGACTGACTCTTCTTACTGACTATGTTTTGAACCATTCGTGTGACACTAGTTATAGATTCCGATGCTTCACTTCAAGTTAACTGTATCCCTCTGACCTTCTTATTGACGATGAAACACAGAAATTGCATCGGAAATAAATACAACAGGCACAATACCGACTTAAGTACATGTAGACTGAATCTTCCTACTGTCTATGCTTTGAACCATTCCTGTGACACTAGTTAAAGATTCCGATGCTTCATTTCAGGTTCAATGTATCCCTTGGACCTTCTTAATGACGATGAAACACAGATAGTGCATCGGATGTAAATACAAAAGGCACAATGCCAACTTAAGTACAAGAAGAATGACTCTTCTTACTGACTATGTTTTGAACCATTCCTGTGACACTAGTTATGGATTGCGATGCTTCACTTCTGGTTTAATGTATCCCTTGGACCGTCGTATTGATGATGAAACAAGAAATTTCATCGGAATTAAATACAAAAGGCAAAATGCCGACTTACGTACAAGAAGACTGACTCTTCTTACTGACTATGTTTTGAACCATTCCTGTGACACTAGTTATGGATTCCGCTGCTTCACTTCAGGTTTACTGTATCCCATCGACCTTCTCTTTGACGATGAAACACAGAAATTGCATCGGAATTAGATACAAAAGGCACAATGCCGACTTAAGTACAACAAGACCGACTCTTCTTACTGACTACATCTTGATCCATACCTGTGACACTAGTTACAGATTCCGATGCTTCACTTCAGGTTTACTGTATCCCTTGGACCTTCTTATTGACGATGAAACACGGATATTGCATCGGAATTAAATACAAAAGAAACAATGCCGACTTAAGTACAAGAATGCTGACTCTTCCTACTGTCTATGTTTTGAGCCGTTCCTGTGACACTAGTTATAGTGTCCGATGCTTCACTCCAGGTTTACTGTATCCCTTGGACCTTCTTATTGACGATGAAACACAGATATTGCATCGGAATTAAATAGAAAAGGCACAATGCCGACTTAAGTACAAGAAGACTGACTCTTCCTACTGTATATGTTTTGAACCATTCCTGTGACACTAGTTATAGATTCCGATGCTTCACTTCAGGCTTACTGTATCCCTCTGACCTTCTTATTGACGATGAAACACAGAAATTTCATCGGAATTAAATACAAAAGGCACAATGCCGTCTTAAGTACAAGCAGACTCCCTCTTCTTAATGTCTATGTTTTGAACCATTCCTGTGACACTAGTTAAAGATTCCGATGCTTCACTTCAGGTTTACTGTATCCCTTGGACCTTCTTATTGACGATGAAACACAGAAATTGCATCGAAAATAAATACAAAAGGCACAATTCCGACTTAAGTACAACAAGACTGACTCTTCTCACTGGATATGTTTTGAACCATTCCTGTGACACTAGTTATAGATTGCGATGCTTCACTTCAGGCTTACTGTATCCCTCTGACCTTCTTATTGACGATGAAACACAGAAATTGCATCGGAATTAAATACAAAAGGCACAATGCCGACTTAAGAAGACTTACCCTTCTTACTGACTATGATTTGAACCATTCCTGTGACACTAGTTTTGGATTCCGATACTTCACTTCAGGTTTACTGTATCCCTTTGACCTTCTTATTGACGATGAAACACAGAAATTGCATCGGAATTAAATACAAAAGGCACAATGTCGACTTAAGTACAAGAAGACTGACTCTTCTTACTGACTATATCTTGATCCACTCCTATGACACTAGTTATAGATTCCGATGCTTCACTTCGGGATTACTGTATCCCTTGGACCTTCTTATTGACGATGAAACACAGGAATTGCATCGGAATTAAATACAAAAGGCACAATGCCGACTTAAGTACAAGAAGACTGACTCTTCTTACTATGATTTGAACCATTCCAGTGACACTAGTTATTGATTCCGATGCTTCACTTCAGGTTTATTGTATCCCTCTGACCTTCTTATTAACGATGAAACACAGATATTGTATCGGAATTAAATACAAAAGGCACAATGCCAACTTAAGTACAAGCAGACTGACTCTTCTTACTGACTATGTTTTGATCCATTCCTGTGACACTAGTTATAGAATCCGATGCTTCACCTCAGGTTCACTGTATCCCTCTGACCTTCTTGTTGACGATGAAACACAGAAATTGCATCGGAATTGAATAGAAAAGGCACAATGCCGTCTTAAGTACAAGCAGACTGACTCTTCTTAGTGTATATGTTTTGAACCATTCCTGTGACACTAGTTAAAGATTCCGATGCTTCACTTCAGGTTTGCTGTATCCCTTGGACCTTCTTATTGACGATGAAACACAGAAATTGCATCGAAAAAAAATACAAAAGGCACAATGCCGACCTAAGTACAACAAGACTGCCTCTTCTTACTGGATATGTTTTGAACCATTCCTGTGACACTAGTTATAGATTCCAATGCTTCACTTCAGGGTTAGTGTATCCCCCTGACCTTCTTATTGACGATGAAACATAGAAATTGCATCGGAAATAAATACAAAAGGCACAATACCGACTTAAGTACATGTAGACTGAATCTTCCTACTGTCTATGTTTTGAACCATTCCTGTGACACTAGTTATAGATTCCGATGCTTCATTTCAGGATTACTGCATCCCTCGGACCTTCTTAATGACGATGAAACACAGATAGTGCATCGGAATTAAATACAAAAGGTACAATGCCAACTTAATTTGAAGAAGACTGACTCTTCCTACTGTCTATGTTTTGAACCATTCCTGTGACACTAGTTGTAGTTTCCAATGCTTCACCTCAGGTTCACTATATCCCTTGGACCTTCTTATTGACGATGAAACACAGAAATTGCAACGGAGTTAAATACAAAAGGCACATTGCCGACTTAAGTACAAGAAGACTGACTCTTCTTACTGACTGTTTTGAACCATTCCTGTGACACTAGTTATAGATTACGATGCTTCACTTCAGGTTTACTGTATCCCTCTGACCTTCTTATTAACGATGAAACACAGATATTGCATCGGAATTAAATACAAAAGGCACAATGCCGACTTAAGTACAAGAAGACTGACTCTTCTAACTGACTATGTTTTGAACCATTCCTGTGTCACTAGTTATAGATTCCGATGCTTCACTTCTGGTTTACTGTATCCCTTGGACCTTCGTATTGACGATGAAACACAGAAATTGCATGGGAATTAAATACAAAAGGCACAATGCCCAATGAAGTACTAGAAGACTGACTCTTCTTACTGACTATGTTTTGAATCATTCCTGTGACACTAGTTATGGATTCCGATGCTTCACTTCAGGTTTACTGTATTCCTTGGACCTTCGTATTGACGATGAAACACTGAAATTGCATCGGTATTAAAAACAAAAGCCACAGTGCCGACCTAAGTACGAGAAGACTGACTCCTCTTACTGACTATACCATGATTCATTCCTGTGACACTAGTTATAGATTCCGATGCTTCACTTCAGGTTTACTGTATCCCTCTGACCTTCTCATTGACGATGAAACACAGAAATTGCATCTGAATTAAATGCAAAAGGCACAATGCCGACTTAAGTGCAAGAAGACTGACTCTTCTTACTGTCTGTGTTTTGAACCATTCCTGTGACACTAGTTATAGATTCCGATGCTTCACACAAGGTTTACTGTATCCCTTGGACCTTCTTATTGACGATGAAACACCGAAATTGCATCGGAATTAAATAGAAAAGGCACAATGCCGACTTAGGTACAAGAACTGTCTCTTCTTACTGTCTATGTTTTGAACCATTCCTGTGACACTAGTTATGGATTCCGATGCTTCACTTCAGGTTTACTGTATCCCTTGGACCTTCTTGTTGACGATGAAACACAGAAATTGCATCGGAATTAAATACAAAAGGCACAATGCCGACTTAAGTACAAGAACACTGACTCTTCTTACTGACCATATATTGATCCATTCCTGTGACACTAGTTATATATTCGGATGCTTCACTTCAGGTTTACTGTATACCTTGGACCTTCTTATTGACGACGAAACACAGAAATTGTATCGGAATTGAATACAAAAGGCACAATGCCTACTTAAGTACAAGATGACTGGCTCTTCTTACTGAGTATGTTTTGAACCATTCCTGTGACACTAGTTGTAGATTCCGAGGCTTCACTTCAGGTTTACTGTATCCCTCTGACGTTCTTATTAACGATGAAACACAGATATTGCATCGGAATTAAATACAAAAGACACAATGCTGACTTAAGTACAAGAAGACGGACTCTTCTTACTGACTATGTTTTGAACCATTCCTGTGACACTAGTTATAGATTACGATGCTTCACTTCCGGTTTACTGTATCCCTAGGACCTTCGTGTTGACGATGAAACACAGAAATTGCATCTGAATTAAATAGAAAAAGCATAATGCCGTCTTAAGTACAAGCAGACTGACTCTTCTTAGTGCCTATGCCTTGAACCATTCCTGTGACGCTAGTTAAAAATTCCGATGCTTCACTTCAGGTTTACTGTATCCGTTGGACCTTCTTATTGACGATGAAACACAGAAATTGCATCGGAATTGAATACAAAAGGCACAATGCCTACTTAAGTACAAGATGACTGGCTCTTCTTACTGAGTATGTTTTGAACCATTCCTGTGACACTAGTTGTAGATTCCGAGGCTTCACTTCAGGTTTACTGTATCCCTAAGACCTTCTTATTGACGATGAAACACAGAAATTGCATCGGAACTAAATACAAAAGGCACAATGCCGACTTGAGTATAAGAAGACTGACTCTTTCCTGCTGTCTACGTTTGAACCATTCCTGTGACATTAGTTATAGATTCCAATGCTTCACTTCAGGGTTAGTGTATCCCCCTGACCTTCTTATTGACGATGAAACATAGAAATTGCATCGGAAATAAATACAAAAGGCACAATACCGACTTAAGTACATGTAGACTGAATCTTCCTACTGTCTATGTTTTGAACCATTCCTGTGACACTAGTTATAGATTCCGATGCTTCATTTCAGGATTACTGCATCCCTCGGACCTTCTTAATGACGATGAAACACAGATAGTGCATCGGAATTAAATACAAAAGGTACAATGCCAACTTAATTTGAAGAAGACTGACTCTTCCTACTGTCTATGTTTTGAACCATTCCTGTGACACTAGTTGTAGTTTCCGATGCTTCACCTCAGGTTCACTATATCCCTTGGACCTTCTTATTGACGATGAAACACAGAAATTGCAACGGAGTTAAATACAAAAGGCACATTGCCGACTTAAGTACAAGAAGACTGACTCTTCTTACTGACTGTTTTGAACCATTCCTGTGACACTAGTTATAGATTACGATGCTTCACTTCAGGTTTACTGTATCCCTCTGACCTTCTTATTAACGATGAAACACAGATATTGCATCGGAATTAAATACAAAAGGCACAATGCCGACTTAAGTACAAGAAGTCTGACTCTTCTAACTGACTATGTTTTGAACCATTCCTGTGTCACTAGTTATAGATTCCGATGCTTCACTTCTGGTTTACTGTATCCCTTGGACCTTCGTATTGACGATGAAACACAGAAATTGCATGGGAATTAAATACAAAAGGCACAATGCCCAATGAAGTACTAGAAGACTGACTCTTCTTACTGACTATGTTTTGAATCATTCCTGTGACACTAGTTATGGATTCCGATGCTTCACTTCAGGTTTACTGTATTCCTTGGACCTTCGTATTGACGATGAAACACTGAAATTGCATCGGTATTAAAAACAAAAGCCACAGTGCCGACCTAAGTACGAGAAGACTGACTCCTCTTACTGACTATACCATGATTCATTCCTGTGACACTAGTTATAGATTCCGATGCTTCACTTCAGGTTTACTGTATCCCTCTGACCTTCTCATAGACGATGAAACACAGAAATTGCATCTGAATTAAATGCAAAAGGCACAATGCCGACTTAAGTGCAAGAAGACTGACTCTTCTTACTGTCTGTGTTTTGAACCATTCCTGTGACACTAGTTATAGATTCCGATGCTTCACACAAGGTTTACTGTATCCCTTGGACCTTCTTATTGACGATGAAACACCGAAATTTCATCGGAATTAAATAGAAAAGGCACAATGCCGACTTAGGTACAAGAACTGTCTCTTCTTACTGTCTATGTTTTGAACCATTCCTGTGACACTAGTTATGGATTCCGATGCTTCACTTCAGGTTTACTGTATCCCTTGGACCTTCTTGTTGACGATGAAACACAGAAATTGCATCGGAATTAAATACAAAAAGCACAATGCCGACTTAAGTACAAGAACACTGACTCTTCTTACTGACTATATATTGATCCATTCCTGTGACACTAGTTATAGATTCGGATGCTTCACTTCAGGTTTACTGTATACCTTGGACCTTCTTATTGACGACGAAACACAGAAATTGCATCGGAATTGAATACAAAAGGCACAATGCCTACTTAAGTACAAGATGACTGGCTCTTCTTACTGAGTATGTTTTGAACCATTCCTGTGACACTAGTTGTAGATTCCGAGGCTTCACTTCAGGTTTACTGTATCCCTCTGACGTTCTTATTAACGATGAAACACAGATATTGCATCGGAATTAAATACAAAAGACACAATGCTGACTTAAGTACAAGAAGACGGACTCTTCTTACTGACTATGTTTTGAACCATTCCTGTGACACTAGTTATAGATTACGATGCTTCACTTCCGGTTTACTGTATCCCTAGGACCTTCGTGTTGACGATGAAACACAGAAATTGCATCTGAATTAAATAGAAAAAGCATAATGCCGTCTTAAGTACAAGCAGACTGACTCTTCTTAGTGCCTATGCCTTGAACCATTCCTGTGACGCTAGTTAAAAATTCCGATGCTTCACTTCAGGTTTACTGTATCCGTTGGACCTTCTTATTGACGATGAAACACAGAAATTGCATCGGAATTGAATACAAAAGGCACAATGCCTACTTAAGTACAAGATGACTGGCTCTTCTTACTGAGTATGTTTTGAACCATTCCTGTGACACTAGTTGTAGATTCCGAGGCTTCACTTCAGGTTTACTGTATCCCTAGGACCTTCTTATTGACGATGAAACACAGAAATTGCATCGGAACTAAATACAAAAGGCACAATGCCGACTTAAGTATAAGAAGACTGACTCTTTCCTGCTGTCTACGTTTGAACCATTCCTGTGACATTAGTTATAGATTCCAATGCTTCACTTCAGGGTTAGTGTATCCCCCTGACCTTCTTATTGACGATGAAACATAGAAATTGCATCGGAAATAAATACAAAAGGCACAATACCGACTTAAGTACATGTAGACTGAATCTTCCTACTGTCTATGTTTTGAACCATTCCTGTGACACTAGTTATAGATTCCGATGCTTCATTTCAGGATTACTGCATCCCTCGGACCTTCTTAATGACGATGAAACACAGATAGTGCATCGGAATTAAATACAAAAGGTACAATGCCAACTTAATTTGAAGAAGACTGACTCTTCCTACTGTCTATGTTTTGAACCATTCCTGTGACACTAGTTGTAGTTTCCGATGCTTCACCTCAGGTTCACTATATCCCTTGGACCTTCTTATTGACGATGAAACACAGAAATTGCAACGGAGTTAAATACAAAAGGCACATTGCCGACTTAAGTACAAGAAGACTGACTCTTCTTACTGACTGTTTTGAACCATTCCTGTGACACTAGTTATAGATTACGATGCTTCACTTCAGGTTTACTGTATCCCTCTGACCTTCTTATTAACGATGAAACACAGATATTGCATCGGAATTAAATACAAAAGGCACAATGCCGACTTAAGTACAAGAAGTCTGACTCTTCTAACTGACTATGTTTTGAACCATTCCTGTGTCACTAGTTATAGATTCCGATGCTTCACTTCTGGTTTACTGTATCCCTTGGACCTTCGTATTGACGATGAAACACAGAAATTGCATGGGAATTAAATACAAAAGGCACAATGCCCAATGAAGTACTAGAAGACTGACTCTTCTTACTGACTATGTTTTGAATCATTCCTGTGACACTAGTTATGGATTCCGATGCTTCACTTCAGGTTTACTGTATTCCTTGGACATTCGTATTGACGATGAAACACTGAAATTGCATCGGTATTAAAAACAAAAGCCACAGTGCCGACCTAAGTACGAGAAGACTGACTCCTCTTACTGACTATACCATGATTCATTCCTGTGACACTAGTTATAGATTCCGATGCTTCACCTCAGGTCCACTGTATCCCTCTGACCTTCTTATTGACGATGAAACACAGAAATTGCATCGGAATTAAATAGAAAAGGCACAATGTTGTCTTAAGTACAAGAAGACTGACTCTTCTTACTGTCTATGTTTGAACCATTCCAGTGACACTAGTTATAGTTTCCGATGCTCCACTTGAGGTTTACTGTATCTCTTGGACCTACTTATTGACGATGAAACACAGAAATTTCACCGAAATTAAATACAAAAGGCACAATGCCGACTTAAGTACAAGAAGACTGACTCTTCTTACTGACTATGTTTTGAACCATTCCTGTGACACTAGTTATAGATTGCGATGCTTCACTTCTGGTTTAATGTATCCCTTGGACCGTCGCATTGATGATGAAACACAGAAATTTCATCGGAATTAAATACAAAAGGCACAATGCCGACTTACGTACAAGAAGACTGACTCTTCTTACTGACTATGTTTAGAACCATTCCTGTGACACTAGTTATGGATTCCGATGCTTCACTTCAGGTTTACTGTATCCCATGGACCTTCTCATTGACGATGAAGCACAGAAATTGCATCGGAATTAGATACAAAAGGCACAATGCCGACTTAAGTACAACAAGACTGACTCTTCTTACTGACTACATCTTGATCCATACCTGTGACACTAGTTACAGATTCCGGTGCTTCACTTCAAGTTTACTGTATCCCTTGGACCTTCTTATTGACGATGAAACACAGATATTGCATCGGAATTAAATACAATAGAAACAATGCCGACTTAAGTACAAGAAGGCTGACTCTTCTTACTGTCTATGATTTCAACCGTTCCTGTGACACTACTCATAGTGTCCGATGCTTCACTCCAGGTTTACTGTATCCCTTGGACCTTCTTATTGACGATGAAACACAGAAATTGCATCGGAATTAAATAGAAAAGGCACAATGCCGACCTAAGTACAAGAAGACTGGCTCTTGCTACTGTCTATGTTTTGAACCATTCCTGTGACACTAGTTATAGATTGCGATGCTTCACCTCAGGTCACTGTATCCCTCTGACCTTCTTATTGACGATGAAACACAGAAATTGCATCGGAATTAGATACAAAAGGCACAATGCCGACTTAAGTACAACAAGACCGACTCTTCTTACTGACTACATCTTGATCCATACCTGTGACACTAGTTACAGATTCCGATGCTTCACTTCAGGTTTACTGTATCCCTTGGACCTTCTTATTGACGATGAAACACGGATATTGCATCGGAATGAAATACAAAAGAAACAATGCCGACTTAAGTACAAGAATGCTGACTCTTCCTACTGTCTATGTTTTGAGCCGTTCCTGTGACACTAGTTATAGTGTCCGATGCTTCACTCCAGGTTTACTGTATCCCTTGGACCTTCTTATTGACGATGAAACACAGAAATTGCATCGGAATTAAATAGAAAAGGCACAATGCCGACTTAAGTACAAGAAGACTGACTCTTCCTACTGTCTATGTTTTGAACCATTCCTGTGACACTAGTTATAGATTCCGATGCTTCACCTCAGGTTCACTGTATCCCTCTGACCTTCTTATTGACGATGAAACACAGAAATTGCATCGGAATTAAATACAAAAGGCACAATGCCGTCTTAAGTACAAGCAGACTGACTCTTCTTAATGTCTATGTTTTGAACCATTCCTGTGACACTAGTTAAAGATTCCTATGCTTCACTTTAGGTTTTCTGTATCCCTTGGACCTTCTTATTGACGATCAAACACAGAAATTGCATCGAACATAAATACAAAAAGCACAATGCCGACTTAAGTACAACAATACTGACTCTTCTCACTGGATATGTTTTGAACCATTCCTGTGACACTAGTTATAGATTGCGATGCTTCACTTCAGGCTTACTGTATCCCTCTGAACTTCTTATTGACGATGAAACACAGAAATTGCATCGGAATTAAATACAAAAGGCACAATGCCGACTTAAGAAGACTTACCCTTCTTACTGACTATGATTTGAACCATTTCTGTGACACTAGTTTTGGATTCCGATGCTTCACTTCAGGTTTACTGTATCCCTTTGACCTTCTTATTGACGATGAAACACAGAAATTGCATCGGAATTAAATACAAAAGGCACAATGTCGACTTAAGTACAAGAAGACTGACTCTTCTTACTGACTATATCTTGATCCATTCCTATGACACTAGTTATAGATTCCGATGCTTCACTTCGGGATTACTGTATCCCTTGGACCTTCTTATTGACGATGAAACACAGGAATTGCTCCGGAATTAAATACAAAAGGCACAATGCCGACTTAAGTACAAGAAGACTGACTCTTCTTACTATGATTTGAACCATTCCAGTGACACTAGTTATTGACTCCGATGCTTCACTTCAGGTTTATTGTATCCCTCTGACCTTCTTATTAACGATGAAACACAGATATTGTATCGGAATTAAATACAAAAGGCACAATGCCAACTTAAGTACAAGCAGACTGACTCTTCTTACTGACTATGTTTTGATCCATTCCTGTGACACTAGTTATAGATTCCGATGCTTCACCTCAGGTTCACTGTATTCCTCTGACCTTCTTGTTGACGATGAAACACAGAAATTGCATCGGAATTGAATAGAAAAGGCACAATGCCGTCTTAAGTACAAGCAGACTGACTCTTCTTAGTGTATATGTTTTGAACCATTCCTGTGACACTAGTTAAAGATTCCGATGCCTCACTTCAGGTTTGCTGTATCCCTTGGACCTTCTTATTGACGATGAAACACAGAAATTGCATCGAAAATAAATACAAAAGGCACAATGCCGACCTAAGTACAAATAGACCGCCTCTTCTTACTGGTTATGTTTTGAACCATTCCTGTGACACTAGTTATAGATTCCAATGCTTCACTTCAGGTTTAGTGTATCCCCCTGACCTTCTTATTGACGATGAAACACAGAAATTGCATCGGAAATAAATACAAAAGGTACAATACCGACTTAAGTACATGTAGACTGAATCTTCCTACTGTCTATGTTTTGAACCATTCCTGTGACACTAGTTACAGATTCCGATGCTTCATTTCAGGATTACTGCATCCCTCGGACCTTCTTAATGACGATGAAACACAGATAGTGCATCGGAATTAAATACAAAAGGTACAATGCCAACTTAAGTAGAAGAAGACTGACTCTTCCTACTGTCTATGTTTTGAACCATTCCTGTGACACTACTTATAGTTTCCGATGCTTCACCTCAGGTTCACTATATCCCTTGGACCTTCTTATTGACGATGAAACACAGAAATTGCAACGGAGTTAAATACAAAAGGCACATTGCCGACTTAAGTACAAGAAGACTGACTCTTCTTACTGACTGTTTTGAACCATTCCTGTGACACTAGTTATAGATTACGATGCTTCACTTCAGGTTTACTGTATCCCTCTGACCTTCTTATTAACGATGAAACACAGATATTGCATCGGAATTAAATACAAAAGGCACAATGCCGACTTAAGTACATGAAGACTGACTCTTCTAACTGACTATGTTTTGAACCATTCCTGTGTCACTAGTTATAGATTCCGATGCTTCACTTCTGGTTTACTGTATCCCTTGGACCTTCGTATTGATGATGAAACACAGAAATTGCATGGGAATTAAATACAAAAGGCACAATGCCCAATGAAGTACTAGAAGACTGACTCTTCTTACTGACTATGTTTTGAACCATTCGTGTGACACTAGTTATAGATTCCGATGCTTCACTTCAAGTTAACTGTATCCCTCTGACCTTCTTATTGACGATAAAACACTGAAATTGCATCGGTATTAAAAACAAAAGCCACAGTGCCGACCTAAGTACGAGAAGACTGACTCCTCTTACTGACTATACCTTGATTCATTCCTGTGACACTAGTTATAGATTCCGATGCTTCACTTCAGGTTTACTGTATCCCTCTGACTTTCTCATTGACGATGAAACACAGAAATTGCATCTGAATTAAATGCAAAAGGCACAATGCCGACTTAAGTGCAAGAAGACTGACTCTTCTTACTGTCTGTGTTTTGAACCATTCCTGTGACACTAGTTATAGATTCCGATGCTTCACACAAGGTTTACTGTATCCCTTGGACCTTCTTATTGACGATGAAACACCGAAATTGCATCGGAATTAAATAGAAAAGGCACAATGCCGACTTAGGTACAAGAACTGTCTCTTCTTACTGTCTATGTTTTGAACCATTCCTGTGACACTAGTTATGGATTGCGATGCTTCACTTCAGGTTTACTGTATCCCTTGGACCTTCTTATTGACGATGAAACACAGAAATTGCATCGGAATTAAATACAAAAGGCACAATGCCGACTTAAGTACAAGAACACTGACTCTTCTTACTGACTATATATTGATCCATTCCTGTGACACTAGTTATAGATTCGGATGCTTCACTTCAGGTTTACTGTATACCTTGGACCTTCTTATTGACGACGAAACACAGAAATTGCAGCGGAATTGAATACAAATGGCACAATGCCTACTTAAGTACAAGATGACTGGCTCTTCTTACTGAGTATGTTTTGAACCATTCCTGTGACACTAATTGTAGATTCTGAGGCTTCACTTCAGGTTTACTGTATCCCTCTGACGTTCTTATTAACGATGAAACACAGATATTGCATCGGAATTAAATACAAAAGACACAATGCTGACTTAAGTACAAGAAGACGGACTCTTCTTACTGACTATGTTTTGAACCATTCCTGTGACACTAGTTATAGATTACGATGCTTCACTTCCGGTTTACTGTATCCCTTGGACCTTCGTATTGACGATGAAACACAGAAATTGCATCGGAATTAAATAGAAAAAGCATAATGCCGTCTTAAGTACAAGCAGACTGACTCTTCTTAGTGCCTATGCTTTGAACCATTCCTGTGACGCTAGTTAAAAATTCCGATGCTTCACTTCAGGTTTACTGTATCCGTTGGACCTTCTTATTGACGATGAAACACAGAAATTGCATCGGAATTGAATACAAAAGGCACAATGCCTACTTAAGTACAAGATGACTGGCTCTTCTTACTGAGTATGCTTTGAACCATTCCTGTGACACTGGTTGTAGATTCCGAGGCTTCACTTCAGGTTTACTGTATCCCTAGGACCTTCTTATTGACGATGAAACACAGAAATTGCATCGGAACTAAATACAAAAGGCACAATGCCGACTTAAGTATAAGAAGACTGACTCTTTACTGCTGTCTACGTTTGAACCATTCCTGTGACATTAGTTATAGATTCCGATGCTTCACCTCAGGTCCACTGTATCCCTCTGACCTTCTTATTGACGATGAAACACAGAAATTGCATCGGAATTAAATAGAAAAGGCACAATGTTGTCTTAAGTACAAGAAGACTGACTCTTCTTACTGTCTATGTTTGAACCATTCCAGTGACACTAGTTATAGATTCCGATGCTTCACTTCAAGTTAACTGTATCCCTCTGACCTTCTTATTGACGATGAAACACAGAAATTGCATCGGAAATAAATACAACAGGCACAATACCGACTTAAGTACATGTAGACTGAATCTTGCTACTGTCTATGTTTTGAACCATACCTGTGACACTAGTTATAGATTCCGATGCTTCATTTCAGGTTTACTGTATCCCTTGGACCTTCTTAATAACGATGAAACACAGATAGTGCATCGGATTTAAATACAAAAGGCACAATGCCAACTTAAGTACCAGAAGAATGACTCTTCTTACTGACTATGTTTTGAGCCATTCCTGTGACACTAGTTATAGATTGCGATGCTTCACTTCTGGTTTAATGTATCCCTTGGACCGTCGCATTGATGATGAAACACAGAAATTTCATCGGAATTAAATACAAAAGGCACAATGCCGACTTACGTACAAGAAGACTGACTCTTCTTACTGACTATGTTTAGAACCATTCCTGTGACACTAGTTATGGATTCCGATGCTTCACTTCAGGTTTACTGTATCCCATGGACCTTCTCATTGACGATGAAGCACAGAAATTGCATCGGAATTAGATACAAAAGGCACAATGCCGACTTAAGTACAACAAGACTGACTCTTCTTACTGATTACATCTTGATCCATACCTGTGACACTAGTTACAGATTCCGATGCTTCACTTCAGGTTTACTGTATCCCTTGGACCTTCTTATTGACGATGAAACACAGATATTGCATCGGAATTAAATACAAAAGAAACAATGCCGACTTAAGTACAAGAAGGCTGACTCTTCTTACTGTCTATGTTTTCAACCGTTCCTGTGACACTACTTATAGTGTCCGATGCTTCACTCCAGGTTTACTGTATCCCTTGGACCTTCTTATTGACGATGAAACACAGAAATTGCATCGGAATTAAATAGAAAAGGCACAATGCCGACTTAAGTACAAGAAGACTGACTCTTCCTACTGTCTATGTTTTGAACCATTCCTGTGACACTAGTTATAGATTGCGATGCTTCACCTCAGGTTCACTGTATCCCTCTGACCTTCTTATTGACAATGAAACACAGAAATTGCATCGGAATTAAATGCAAAAGGAACAATGCCGTCTTAAGTACAAGCAGAGTGACTCTTCTTAATGTCTATGTTTTGAACCATTCCTGTGACACTAGTTAACGATTCCGATGCTTCACTTCAGGTTTACTGTATCCCTTGGACCTTTTTATTAACGATGAAACACAGAAATTGCATCGAAAATAAATAGAAAAGGCACAATGCCGACTTAAGACAACAAGACTGACTCTTCTCACTGGATATGTTTTGAACCATTCCTGTGACACTAGTTATAGATTGCGATGCTTCACTTCAGGCTTACTGTATCCCTCTGACGTTCTTATTGACGATGAAACACAGAAATTGCATCGGAATTAAATACAAAAGGCACAATGGCGACTTAAGGAGACTTACCCTTCTTACTGACTATGATTTGAACCATTCCTGTGACACTAGTATTGGATTCCGATGCTTCACTTCAGGTGTACTGTATCCCTTGGACCTTCTTATTGACGATGAAACACAGAAATTTCATCGGAATTAAATCCAAAAGGCACAATGTCGACTTAAGTACAAGAAGACTGACTCTTCTTACTGACTATATCTTGATCCATTCCTGTGACACTAGTTATAGATTCCGATGCTTCACTTCGGGATTACTGTATCCCTTGGACCTTCTTATTGACGATGAAACACAGGAATTGCATCGGAATTAAATACAAAAGGCACAATGCCGACTTAAGTACAAGAAGACTGACTCTTCTTACTGACTATGTTTTGAACCATTCCTGTGACACTAGTTGTAGATTCCGATGCTTCACTTCAGGTTTATTGTATCCCTCTGACCTTCTTATTAATGATGAAACACAGATATTGCATCGGAATTAAATACAAAAGGCACAATGCCGACTTAAGTACAACAAGACTGACTCTTCTTACTGACCACATCTTGATCCATATCTGTGACACTAGTTACAGATTCCATTGCTTCACTTCAGGTTTAGTGTATCCCTTGGACCTTCTTATTGACGATGAAACACAGATATTGCATCGGAATTAAATACAAAAGGCAAAATGGCAACTTAAGTACAAGAAGACTGACTCTTCTTACTGACTGTTTTGAACCATTCCTGTGACTCTAGATATAGATTCCGATGCTTCACTTCAGGTATACTGTATCCCTCTGACGTTCTTATTAACGATGAAACGCAGAGATTGCATCTGAATTAAATACAAAAGGCAAAATGGCGACTTAAGTACAAGAAGACTGACTCTTCTTAATGACTGTTTTGAACCATTCCTGTGACACTAGATATAGATTCCGATGCTTCACTTCAGGTTTACTGTATCCCTCTGACGTTCTTATTAACGATGAAACGCAGATATTGCATCGGAATTAAATACAAAAGGCACAATGCCGACTTAAGTACAAGAAGACTGACTCTTCTTACTGACTATGTTTTGAACCATTCCTGTGACACTAGTTATAGATTCAGATGCTTCACTTCTGGTTTACTGTATCCCTTGGACCGTCGTATTGACGATGAAACACAGAAATTGCATCGGAAGTAGATACAAAAGGCACAATGCCGACTTAAGTACAAAAAGACTGACTCTTCTTACTGACTATATCTTGTTCCATTCCTTTGACACTAGTTATAGATTCCGATGGTTCACTTCAGGTTTACTGTATCCCTTGGACCTTCATATTGATGATGAAACACAGAAATTGCATCGGAATTAAATACAAAAGAAACAATGCCGAATTAAGTACAAGAAGGCTGACTCTTCTTACTGTCTATGTTTTGAACCGTTCCTGTGACACTTGTTATAGAGTCCGATGCTTCACTAAAGGTTCAATGTATCCCTTGAACCTTCTTATTGACGATGAAACACAGAAATTACATCGCAATTAAATACAAAAGGCACAATGCTGTCTTAAGGACAAGAAGCCTGAATCTTCTTACTGCCTATGTTTTGAACCATTCCTGTGACACTAGTTATAGATTCCGATGCTTCACTTCAGGCTTACTGTATCCCTCTGACCTTCTTATTGACGTCGAAACACAGATATTGCATCGGAATTAAATACAAAAGGCACAATGCCGACTTAAGTACAAGCAGACTGACTCTTCTTACTGTCTGTGTTTTGAACCATTCCTGTGACACTAGTTATAGATTCCGATGCTTCACACAAGGGTTACTGAATCCCTTGGACCTTCTTATTGACGATGAAACACAGAAATTGCATCGAAAATAAATACAAAAGGCACAATGCCGACCTAAGTACAACAAGACTGACTCTTCTTACTGGATTTGTTTTGAACCATTCCTGTGACACTAGTTATAGATTCCGATGCTTCACTTCAGGTTTAGTGTATCCCTCTGACCTTCTTATTGACGATGAAACACAGAAATTGCATCGGAAATAAATACAAAAGGCACAATACCGACTTAAGTACATGTAGACTGAATCTTCCTACTGTCTATGTTTTGAACCAATCCTATGTCACTAGTTATAGATTCCGGTGCTTCACTTCTGGTTTACTGTATCCCTTGGACCTTCGTATTGACGATGAAACACTGAAATTGCATCGGTATTAAATACAAAAGGCACAGTGCCGACCTAAGTACGAGAAGACTGACTCCTCTTACTGACTATACCTTGATTCATTCCTGTGACACTAGTTATAGATACCGATGCTTCACTTCAGGTTTACTGTATCCCTTGAACCTTATTGTTGACGATGAAACACAGAAATTGCTTCGGAATTAAATACAAAAGGCACAATGCCGACTAAAGGACAAGAAGACTGGATCTTCTTACTGCCTATGTTTTGAACCATTCCTGTGACACTAGTTATAGATTCCGATGCTTTACTCCAGGTTTACTGTATCCCCTAAACCTTCTTATTGACGATGAAACACAGAAATTGCATCGGAATTAAGTAGAAAAGGCACAATGCCGACTTAAGTACAAGAAGACTGACTCTTCCAACTGTCTATGTATTGAACCATTCCTGTGACACTAGTTATAGATTCCGGTGCTTCACCCCAGGTTTACTGTATCCCTTGGACCTTGTAATTGACGATGAAACACAGAAATTGCATCAGAATTAAATAGAAAAGCAACAATGCCGACTTAAGTACACGAAGACTGACACTTCTTACTGACTATGTTTTGAACCATTCCTGTGACACTAGTGATAGATTCCGATGCTTCACTTCAAGGTTTACTGAATCCCTTGGACCTTATTGACGATGAAACACAGAAATTGCATAGGAATTAAATACAAAAGGCACAATGCTGACTTAAGTACAAGAAGACTGACTCTTCTTACTGACTATGTTTTGAACCATTCCTGTGACACTAGTTACAGATTCCGATGCTTTACTTCTGGTTTACTGTATCCCTTGGACCGTCGTATTGATGATGAAACACAGAAATTTCATCGGAATTAAATACAAAAGGCACAATGCCGACTTACGTACAAGAAGACTGACTCTTCTTACTGACTATGTTTTGAACCAATCCTGTGACACTAGTTATGGATTCCGATGCTTCACTTCAGGTTTACTGTATCCCATGGACCTTCTTATTGACGATGAAACACAGAAATTGCATCGGAATTAGATACAAAAGGCACAATGCCGACTTAAGTACAAGAAGACTGACTCTTCTTACTGACTATGATTTGAAGAATTCCTGTGACACTAGTTGTAGATCCCGATGCTTCACTTCAGGTTTACTGTATCCCTCTGACGTTCTTATTAACGATGAAACACAGATATTGCATCGGAATTAAATACAAAAGGCACAATGCTGACTTAAGTACAAGAAGACTGACTCTTCTTACTGACTATGTTTTGAACCATTCCTGTGACACTAGTTATAGATTACGATGCTTCACTTACGGTTTACTGTATCGCTTGGACCTTCGTATTGACGATGAAACAGAAATTGCAGCGGAATTAAATAGAAAAGGCACAATGCCGTCTTAAGTACAAGCAGACTGACTCTTCTTAGTGTCTATGTTTTGAACCATTCCTTTGACGCTAGTTAAAGATTCCGATGCTTCACTTCAGGTTTACTGTATCCGTTGGACCTTCTTATTGACGATGAAACACAGAAATTACATCGGAATTGAATACAAAAGGCACAATACCTACTTAAGTACAAGATGACTGGTTCTTCTTACTGAGTATGTTTTGAACCATTCCTGTGACACTAGTTGTAGATTCCGAGGCTTCACTTCAGGTTTACTGTATCCCTAGGACCTTCTTATTGACGATGAAACACAGAAATTGCATCGGAACTAAATACAAAAGGCACAATGCCGACATAAGTATAAGAAGACTGACTCTTTACTGCTGTCTATGTTTGAACCATTCATGTGACATTAGTTATAGATTCCGATGCTTCACTTCAGTGTTACTGTATCCTTTGGACCTTCTTATTGGCGACGAAACACAGAAATTGCATCGGAATTAAATAGAAAATGCACAATGCCGACTTAAGTACAAGAAGGCTGACTGTTCTTACTGTCTATGTTTCGAACCATTGCTGTGACACTAGTTATAGATTCCGATGCTTCACCTCAGGTCCACTGTATCCCTCTGACCTTCTTATTGACTATGAAACACAGAAATTGCATCGGAATTAAATAGAAAAGCACAATGTCGTCTTAGGTACAAGCAGACTGACTCTTCTTAGTGTCTATGTTTTGAACCATTCCTGTGACGCTAGTTACAGATTCCGATGCTTCACTTCAGGTTTACTGTCCCTTGGACCTTCTTATTGACGATGAAACACAGGAATTGCATCGGAATTAAATACAAAAAGCAAAATGGCGACTTAAGTACAAGAAGACTGACTCTTCTTACTGACTGTTTTGAACCATTCCTGTGACACTAGATATAGATTCCGATGCTTCACTTCAGGTTTACTGTATCCCTCTGACGTTCTTATTAACGATGAAACGCAGATATTGCATCGGAATTAAATACAAAAGGCACAATGCCGACTTAAGAACAAGAAGACTGACTCTTCTTACTGACTATCTTTTGAACCATTCCTGTGGCACTAGTTATAGATTCCGATGCTTCACTTCAGGTTTACTGTATCACATGGACCTTCTTATTGACGATGAAACACAGAAATTGCATCGGAATTAGATACAAAAGGCACAATGCCGACTTAAGTACAAAAAGACTGACTCTTCTTACTGACTATAACTTGTTCCATTCCTGTGACACTAGTTATAGATTCCGTTTGTTCACTTGAGGTTTACTGCATCCCTTGGACCTTCTTATTGACGATGAAACACAGAAATTGCATCGGAATTAAATACAAAAGAAACAATGCCGAATTAAGTACAAGAAGGCTGACTCTTCTTACTGTCTATGTTTTGAACCGTTCCTGTGACACTAGTTATAGAGTCCGATGCTTCACTCCAGGTTCACTGTATCCCTTGGACATTCTTATTGACGATGAAACACAGAAATTACATCGCAATTAAATACAAAAGGCACAATGCTGACTTAAGGACAAGAAGCCTGAATCTTCTTACTGCCTATGTTTTGAACCATTCCTGTGACACTAGTTATAGATTCCGATGCTTCACTTCAGGCTTACTGTATCCATCTGACCTTCTTAATGACGACGAAACACAGAAATTGCATCGGAATTAAATACAAAAGGTACAATGCCTACTTAAGAAGACTTACTCTTCTTACTGACTACGTTTTGAACCATTCCTGTGATTCTAGTTTTGGATTCCGATGCTTCACTTCAGGTTTACTGTATCCCTTGGACCTTCTAATTGACGATGAAACACAGAAATTGCATCGGAATTAAATACAAAAGGCACAATGTCGACTTAAGTACATGATGACTGACTTTTCTTACTGACTCTCTCTTGATCCATTCCTGTGACACTAGTTATAGATTCCGATGCTCCACTTCGGGTTTACTGTATCCCTCGGACCTTCTTATTGACGATGAAACACAGAAATTGCATCGGAATTAAATACAAAAGGCACAAAGCCAACTTAAGTACAAGAAGACTGACTCTTCTTACTGACTATGATTTGAACCATTCCTGTGACACTAGTTGTAGATTCCGATGCTTCACTTCAGGTTTATTGTATCCCTCTGACCTTCTTATCAACGATGAAACACAGATATCGCATCGGAATTAAATACAAAAGCACAATGCCGACTTAAGTACAAGCAGACTGACTCTTCTTACAGACTATGTTTTGATCCATTCCTGTGACACTAGTTATAGATTCCGATGCTTCACTTCTGGTTTACTGTATCCCTTGGACCTTCGTATTGACGACGAAACACAAAAATTGCATCGGAATTAAATACAAAACGCACAATGCTGACTCAAATACAAGAGGACTGACTCTTCCTACTGACTATGTTTGAACGAATCCTGTGACATTAGTTATTGTCTCCGATGCTTCACTTCAGGTTTACTGTATCCTTTCGACCTTCCTATTGGCGACGAAACACAGAAATTGCATCGGAACAAAGAACAAAAGGCACAATGCCGACTTAAGTACAAGAAGACTGACTCTATGTTTGAACGAATCCTGTGACATTAGTTGTAGATTCCGATGCTTCACTTCAGGTTTACTGTATCCTTTGGACCTTCGTATTGGCGACGAAACACAGAAATTGCATCGGAATTAAATAGAAAAGGCACAATGCCGACTTAAGTACAAGAAGACTGACTCTTCCTACTGTCTATGTTTTGAACCATTCCTGTGATACTAGTTATAGATTCCGATGCTTCACCTCAGGTTCACTGTTTCCCTCTGACCTTCTTATTGACGATGAAACACAGAAATTGCATCGGAATTAAATAGAAAAGGCACAATGCCGTCTTAAGTACAAGCAGACTGACTCTTCTCACTGGATATGTTTTTGAACCATTCCTGTGACACTAGTTATAGATTCGGATGCTTCACTTCATTTTTACTGTATACCTTGGACCTTCTTATTGACGACGAAACACAGAAATTGCATCGGAATTAAATACAAAAGGCACTATGCCGACTTAAGTACAAGAAGACTGACTCATCTTACTGACTATGATTTGAACAATTTCTGTGACACTAATTGTAGATCCCGATGCTTCACTTCAGGTTTACTGTATCCCTCTGACGTTCTTATTAACGATGAAACACAGATATTGCATCGGAATTAAATACAAAAGGCACAATGCTGACTTAAGTACAAGAAGACTGACTCTTCTTACTGACTATATTTTGAACCATTCCTGTGACACTAGTTATAGATTCCGATGCTTCACTTCCGGTTTACTGTATCCCTTGGACCTTCGTATTGACGATGAAACACAGAAATTGCATCGGAATTAAATAGAAAAGGCACAATGCCGTCTTAAGTACAAGCAGACTGACTCTTCTTAGTGTCTATGTCTTGAACCATTCCTGTGACGCTAGTTAAAGATTCCGATGCTTCACTTCAGGTTTACTGTATCCGTTGGACATTCTTATTGACGATGAAACACAGAAATTACATCGGAATTGAATACAAAAGGCACAATACCTACTTAAGTACAAGATGACTGGCTCTTCTTACTGAGTATGTTTTGAACCATTCCTGTGACACTAGTTGTAGATTCCGAGGCTTCACTTCAGGTTTACTGTATCCCTAGGACCTTCTTATTGACGATGAAACACAGAAATTGCATCGGAACTAAATACAAAAGGCACAATGCCGACATAAGTATAAGAAGACTGACTCTTTACTGCTGTCTATGTTTGAACCATTCATGTGACATTAGTTATAGATTCCGATGCTTCACTTCAGTGTTACTGTATCCTTTGGACCTTCTTATTGGCGACGAAACACAGAAATTGCATCGGAATTAAATAGAAAATGCACAATGCCGACTTAAGTACAAGAAGGCTGACTGTTCTTACTGTCTATGTTTCGAACCATTGCTGTGACACTAGTTATAGATTCCGATGCTTCACCTCAGGTCCACTGTATCCCTTGGACCTTATTATTGACGATGAAACACAGAAATTGCATCGGAATTAAATAGAAAAGCACAATGTCGTCTTAGGTACAAGCAGACTGACTCTTCTTAGTGTCTATGTTTTGAACCATTCCTGTGACGCTAGTTACAGATTCCGATGCTTCACTTCAGGTTTACTGTCCCTTGGACCTTCTTATTGACGATGAAACACAGAAATTGCATCGGAATTAAATACAAAAAGCAAAATGGCGACTTAAGTACAAGAAGACTGACTCTTCTTACTGACTGTTTTGAACCATTCCTGTGACACTAGATATAGATTCCGATGCTTCACTTCAGGTTTACTGTATCCCTCTGACGTTCTTATTAACGATGAAACGCAGATATTGCATCGGAATTAAATACAAAAGGCACAATGCCGACTTAAGAACAAGAAGACTGACTCTTCTTACTGACTATGTTTTGAACCATTCCTGTGGCACTAGTTATAGATTCCGATGTTTCACTTCAGGTTTACTGTATCACATGGACCTTCTTATTGACGATGAAACACAGAAATTGCATCGGAATTAGATACAAAAGGCACAATGCCGACTTAAGTACAAAAAGACTGACTCTTCTTACTGACTATAACTTGTTCCATTCCTGTGACACTAGTTATAGATTCCGTTTGTTCACTTGAGGTTTACTGCATCCCTTGGACCTTCTTATTGACGATGAAACACAGAAATTGCATCGGAATTAAATACAAAAGAAACAATGCCGAATTAAGTACAAGAAGGCTGACTCTTCTTACTGTCTATGTTTTGAACCGTTCCTGTGACACTAGTTATAGAGTCCGATGCTTCACTCCAGGTTCACTGTATCCCTTGGACATTCTTATTGACGATGAAACACAGAAATTACATCGCAATTAAATACAAAAGGCACAATGCTGACTTAAGGACAAGAAGCCTGAATCTTCTTACTGCCTATGTTTTGAACCATTCCTGTGACACTAGTTATAGATTCCGATGCTTCACTTCAGGCTTACTGTATCCCTCTGACCTTCTTAATGACGACGAAACACAGAAATTGCATCGGAATTAAATACAAAAGGTACAATGCCTACTTAAGAAGACTTACTCTTCTTACTGACTACGTTTTGAACCATTCCTGTGATTCTAGTTTTGGATTCCGATGCTTCACTTCAGGTTTACTGTATCCCTTGGACCTTCTAATTGACGATGAAACACAGAAATTGCATCGGAATTAAATACAAAAGGCACAATGTCGACTTAAGTACATGATGACTGACTTTTCTTACTGACTCTCTCTTGATCCATTCCTGTGACACTAGTTATAGATTCCGATGCTCCACTTCGGGTTTACTGTATCCCTCGGACCTTCTTATTGACGATGAAACACAGAAATTGCATCGGAATTAAATACAAAAGGCACAAAGCCAACTTAAGTACAAGAAGACTGACTCTTCTTACTGACTATGATTTGAACCATTCCTGTGACACTAGTTGTAGATTCCGATGCTTCACTTCAGGTTTATTGTATCCCTCTGACCTTCTTATCAACGATGAAACACAGATATCGCATCGGAATTAAATACAAAAGCACAATGCCGACTTAAGTACAAGCAGACTGACTCTTCTTACAGACTATGTTTTGATCCATTCCTGTGACACTAGTTATAGATTCCGATGCTTCACTTCTGGTTTACTGTATCCCTTGGACATTCGTATTTACGACGAAACACAAAAATTGCATCGGAATTAAATACAAAACGCACAATGCTGACTCAAATACAAGAGGACTGACTCTTCCTACTGACTATGTTTGAACGAATCCTGTGACATTAGTTATTGTCTCCGATGCTTCACTTCAGGTTTACTGTATCCTTTCGACCTTCCTATTGGCGACGAAACACAGAAATTGCATCGGAACAAAGAACAAAAGGCACAATGCCGACTTAAGTACAAGAAGACTGACTCTTCCTACTGTCTATGTTTGAACGAATCCTGTGACATTAGTTGTAGATTCCGACGCTTCACTTCAGGTTTACTGTATCCTTTGGACCTTCGTATTGGCGACGAAACACAGAAATTGCATCGGAATTAAATAGAAAAGGCACAATGCCGACTTAAGTACAAGAAGACTGACTCTTCCTACTGTCTATGTTTTGAACCATTCCTGTGATACTAGTTATAGATTCCGATGCTTCACCTCAGGTTCACTGTTTCCCTCTGACCTTCTTATTGACGATGAAACACAGAAATTGCATCGGAATTAAATAGAAAAGGCACAATGCCGTCTTAAGTACAAGCAGACTGACTCTTCTCACTGGATATGTTTTTGAACCATTCCTGTGACACTAGTTATAGATTCGGATGCTTCACTTCATTTTTACTGTATACCTTGGACCTTCTTATTGACGACGAAACACAGAAATTGCATCGGAATTAAATACAAAAGGCACTATGCCGACTTAAGTACAAGAAGACTGACTCATCTTACTGACTATGATTTGAACAATTTCTGTGACACTAATTGTAGATCCCGATGCTTCACTTCAGGTTTACTGTATCCCTCTGACGTTCTTATTAACGATGAAACACAGATATTGCATCGGAATTAAATACAAAAGGCACAATGCTGACTTAAGTACAAGAAGACTGACTCTTCTTACTGACTATATTTTGAACCATTCCTGTGACACTAGTTATAGATTCCGATGCTTCACTTCCGGTTTACTGTATCCCTTGGACCTTCGTATTGACGATGAAACACAGAAATTGCATCGGAATTAAATAGAAAAGGCACAATGCCGTCTTAAGTACAAGCAGACTGACTCTTCTTAGTGTCTATGTCTTGAACCATTCCTGTGACGCTAGTTAAAGATTCCGATGCTTCACTTCAGGTTTACTGTATCCGTTGGACATTCTTATTGACGATGAAACACAGAAATTGCATCGGAATTGAATACAAAAGGCACAATGCCTACTTAAGTACAAGATGACTGGCTCTTCTTACTGAGTATGTTTTGAACCATTCCTGTGACACTAGAAATAGATTCCGATGCTTCACTTCAGGTTTACTGTATCCCTCTGACCTTCTTATACACGATGAAACACAGAAATTGCATCGGAAATAAATACAAAAGTCACAATACCGGCTTAAGTACATGTAGACTGAATCTTCCTAATGTCTATGTTTTGAACCATTCCTGTGACACTAGTTACAGATTCCGATGCTTCATTTCAGGATTACTGCATCCCTTGGACCGTCGTAATGACGATGAAACACAGATAGTGCATCGGAATTAAATACAAAAGGTACAATGCCAACTTAAGTAGAAGAAGACTGACTCTTCCTACTCTCTATGTTTTGAACCATTCCTGTGACACTAGTTATAGATTCCGATGCTTCACTTTAGGTTTACTGTATCCCTTGGACCTCATTGTTGACGATGAAACAGAGAAATTGCATCGGAATTAAATACAAGAGGCACAATGCCGACTTAAGGACAAGAAGACTGGATCTTCTTACTGCCAATGTTTTGTACCATTCCTATGACACTAGTTATAGATGCCGATGCTTCACTTCAGGTTTACTGTATCCCTCTGGCCTTCTCATTGACGATGAAACACAGAAATTGCATCTGAATTAAATACAAAAGGCACAATGCCGACTTAAGAGCAAGAAGACTGACTCTTCTTACTGTCTATGTTTTGAACCATTCCTGTGAAGCTAGTTATAGATTCCGATGCTTCACTTCAGGTTTACTGTATCCGTTGGACCTTCGTATTGACGATGAAACACAGAAATTGCATCGGAACTAAATACAAAAGGCACAATGCCGACTTAAGTATAAGAAGACTGACTCTTTACTGCTGTCTATGTTTGAACCATTCCTGTGACATTAGTTATAGATTCCGATGCTTTACTTCAGGGTTACTGTATAGTTTGGACCTTCTTATTGGCGACGAAACACAGAAATTGCGTCGGAATTAAATAGAAAATGCACAATGCCGACTTAAGTACAAGAAGACTGACTCTTCTTACTGTCTATGTTTCGAACCATTGCTGTGACACTAGTTATAGATTCCGATGCTTCACTTTAGGTTTACTGTATCCCTTGGACCTTATTATTGACGATGAAACACAGAAATTGCATCGGAATTAAATACAAAAGGCACAATGCCGACTTAAGGACAAGAAGACTGGATCTTCTTACTGCCAATGTTTTGTACCATTCCTGTGACACTAGTTATAGATTCCGATGCTTCACTTCAGGTTTACTGTATCCCTCTGGCCTTCTCATTGACGATGAAACACAGAAATTGCATCTGAATTAAATACAAAAGGCACAATGCCGACTTAAGAGCAAGAAGACTGACTCTTCTTACTGTCTATGTTTTGAACCATTCCTGTGAAGCTAGTTATAGATTCCGATGCTTCACTTCAGGTTTACTGTATCCGTTGGACCTTCGTATTGACGATGAAACACAGAAATTGCATCGGAACTAAATACAAAAGGCACAATGCCGACTTAAGTATAAGAAGGCTGACTCTTTACTGCTGTCTATGTTTGAACCATTCCTGTGACATTAGTTATAGATTCCGATGCTTTACTTCAGGGTTACTGTATCCTTTGGACCTTCTTATTGGCGACGAAACACAGAAATTGCATCGGAATTAAATAGAAAATGCACAATGCCGACTTAAGTACAAGAAGACTGACTCTTCTTACTGTCTATGTTTCGAACCATTGCTGTGACACTAGTTATATATTCCGATGCTTCACCTCAGGTCCACTGTATCCCTCTGACCTTCTTATTGACGATGAAACACAGAAATTGCATCGGAATTAAATAGACAAGGCACAATGCCGACTTAAGTACAAGAAGACTGACTCTTCTTACTGACTATGATTTGAACAATTCCTGTGACACTAGTTGTAGATTCCGATGCTTCACTTCTGGTTTACTGTATCCCTTGGACCGTCGTATTGATGATGAAACACAGAAATTTCATCGGAATTGAATACAAAAGGCACAATGCCGACTTACGTACAAGAAGACTGACTCTTCTTACTGACTATGTTTTGAACCATTCCTGTGACACTAGTTATGGATTCCGATGCTTCACTTCAGGTTTACTGTATCCCATGGACCTTCTTATTGACGATGAAACACAGAAATTGCATCGGAATTAGATACAAAAGGCACAATGACGACTTAAGTACAACAAGACTGACTCTTCTTACTGACTATAACTTGATCCATTCCTGTGACACTAGTTATAGATTCCGATGCTTCACTTCAGGTTTACTGTATCCCTTGGACCTTCTTATTGACGATGAAACACAGAAATTACATCGCAAATAAATACAAAAAGCACAATGCTGACTTAAGGACAAGAAGACTGAATCTTCTTACTGCCTATGTTATGAACAATTCCTCTGACACTAGTTATAGATTCCGATGCTTCACTTCAGGCTTTCTGTATCCCTCTGACCTTCTTATTGACGATGAAACACATAAATTGCATCGGAATTAAATACAAAAGGCACAATGCCTACGTAAGAAGACTTACTCTTGTTACTGACTATGTTTTGAACCATTCCTGTGACACTAGTTTTGGATTCCGATGCTTCACTTCAGGTTTACTGTATCCCTTGGACCTTCTAATTGACGATGAAACACAGAAATTGCATCGGAATTAAATACAAAAAGCACAATGTCGACCTAAGTACAAGAAGACTGACTCTTCTTACTGACTATGATTTGAACCATTCCTGTGACACTAGTTGTAGATTCCGATGCTTCACTTCTTGTTTATTGTATCCCTCTGACCTTCTTATTAACGATGAAACACAGATATTGCATCCGAATTAAATACAAAAGGCACAATGCCGACTTAAGTGCAAGCAGACTGACTCTTCTTACTGACTATGTTTTGATCCATTCCTGTGACACTAGTTATAAATTCCGATGCTTCACTTCGGGTTTACTGTATCCCCTGGACCTTCGTATTGACGACGAAACACAAAAATTGCATCGGAATTAAATACAAAAGGCACAATGCCGACTCAAGTACAATAAGACTGACTCTTCCTACTGACTATGTTTGAACGAATCCTGTGACATTAGTTATAGATTCCGATGCTTCACTTCAGGTTTACTGTATCCTTTGGACCTTCCTATTGGCGACGAAACACAGAAATTGCATCGGAATTAAATAGAAAAGGCACAATGCCGACCTAAGTACAAGAAGACTGACTCTTCTTACTGACTATGATTTGAACCATTCCTGTGACACTAGTTGTAGATCCCAATGCTCACTTCAGGTTTACCGTATCCCTCTGACGTTCTTATTAACGATGAAACACAGATATTGCATCGGAATTAAATACAAAAGGTACAATGCTGACTTATGTACAAGAAGACTGACTCTTCTTACTGACTATGTTTTGAACCACTCCTGTGACACTAGTTATAGATTACGATGCTTCACTTCCGGTATACTGTATCCCTTGGAGCTTCGTATTGACGATGAAACACAGAAATTGCATCGGAATTAAATAGAAAAGGCACAATGCCGTCTTAAGTACAAGCAGACTGACTCTTCTTAGTGTCTATGTTTTGAACCATTCCTGTGACGCTAGTTAAAGATTCCGATGCTTCACTTCAGGTTTACTGTATCCGTTGGACCTTCTTATTGACGATGAAACACAGAAATTGCATCGGAATTGAATACAAAAGGCACAATGCCTACTTAAGTACAAGATGACTGGCTCTTCTTACTGAGTATGTTTTGAAGCATTCCTGTGACACTAGTTGTAGATTCCGAGGATTCACTTCAGGTTTACTGTATCCCTCTGACCTTCTTATTGACGATGAAACACAGAAATTGCATCGGAACTAAATACAAAAAGCACAATGCCGATTTAAGTATAAGAAGACTGACTCTTTACTGCTGTCTATGTTTGAACCATTCCTGTGACATTAGTTATAGATTCCGATGCTTCACTTCAGGGTTACTGTATCCCTTGGACCTTCTTATTGACGATGAAAGACAGAAACTGCATCGGAATTAAATACAAAAGAAACAAAGCCGAATTAAGTACAAGAAGGCTGACTCATCTTACTGTCTATGTTTTGAACGGTTCCTGTGACACTAGTTATAGAGTCCGATGCTTCACTCCAGGTTTGCTGTATCCCTTGGACCTTCTTATTGACGATGAAACACAGAAATTACATCGCAATTAAATACAAAAGACACAATGCTGACTTAAGGACAAGAAGACTTAATCTTCTTACTGCCTATGTTTTGAACCATTCCTGTGACACTAGTTATAGATTCCGATGCTTCACTTCAGGGTTACTGTATCCTTTGGACCTTCTTATTGGCGACGAAACACAGAAATTGCTTCGGAATTAAATAGAAAATGCACAATGCCGACTTAAGTTCAAGAAGACTGGCTCTTCTTACTGACTATGCTTTGAACCTTTCCTGTGACACTAGTTACAGATTCAGATGCTTCACTTCAGTTTCACTGTATCCCTCTGACCTTCTTATTGACGATGAAACACAGATATTGCATTGGAATTAAATAGAAAAGGCACAATGCCGACTTAAGTACAAGAAGACTGACTCTTCTTACTGACTATGATTTGAACAATTCCTGTGACACTAGTTGTAGATTCCGATGATCACTTCTGGTTTACTGTATCCCTTGGACCGTCGTATTGATGATGAAACACAGAAATTTCATCGGAATTGAATACAAAAGGCACAATGCCGACTTACGTACAAGAAGACTGACTCTTCTTACTGACTATGTTTTGAACCATTCCTGTGACACTAGTTATGGATTCCGATGCTTCACTTCAGGTTTACTGTATCCCATGGACCTTCTTATTGACGATGAAACACAGAAATTGCATCGGAATTAGATACAAAAGGCACAATGCCGACTTAAGTACAACAAGACTGACTCTTCTTACTGACTATATCTTGATCCATTCCTGTGACACTAGTTATAGATTCCGATGCTTCACTTCAGGTTTACTGTATCCCTTGGACCTTCTTATTGACGATGAAACACAGAAATTGCATCGGAATTAAATACAAAAGAAACAATGCCGAATTAAGTACAAGAAGGCTGACTCTTCTTACTGTCTATGTTTTGACCCGTTCCTGTGACACTAGTTATAGAGTCCGATGCTTCACTCCAGGTTTACTGTATCCCTTGGACCTTCTTATTGACGATGAAACACAGAAATTACATCGCAATTAAATACAAAAGGCATAATGCTGACTTAAGGACATGAAGACTGACTCTTCTTACTGACTCTATCTTGATCCATTCCTGTGACACTAGTTATAGATTCCCATGCTTCACTTCGGGTTTACTGTATCCCATGGACCTTTTTATTGACGATGAAACACAGAAATTGCATCGGAATTAAATACAAAAGGCACAATGCCGACTTAAGTACAAGAAGACTGACTCTTCTTACTGACTATGATTTGAACCATTCCTGTGACACTAGTTGTAGATTCCGATGCTTCACTTCAGGTTTATTGTATCCCTATGACCGTCTTATTAACGATGAAACACAGATATTGCATCGGAATTAAATACAAAAGGCACAATGCCGACATAAGTACAAGCAGACTGACTCTTCTTACTGACTATGTTTTGATCCATTCCTGTGACACTAGTTATAGATTCCGATGCTTCACTTCTGGTTTACTGTATCCCTTGGACCTTCGTATTGACGACGAAACACAAAAATTGCATCGGAATTAAATACAAAAGGCACAATGCTGACTCAAGTACAAGAAGACTGACTCTTCCTACTGACTATGTTTGAACGAATCCTGTGACATTAGTTATTGTTTCCGATGCTTCACTTCAGGTTTACTGTATCCTTTCGACCTTCCTATTGGAGACGAAACACAGAAATTGCATCGGAACAAAATACAAAAGGCACAATGCCGACTTAAGTACAAGAAGACTGACTCTTCCTACTGTCTATGTTTGAAGGAATCCTGTGACATTAGTTATAGATTCCGATGCTTCACTTCAGGTTTACTGTATCCTTTGGACCTTCCTATTGGCGACGAAACACAGAAATTGCATCGGAATTAAATAGAAAAGGCACAATGCCGACTTAAGTACAAGAAGACTGACTCCTCCTACTGTCTATGATTTGAACCATTCCTGTGACACTAGTTATAGATTCCGATGCTTCACCTCAGGTTCACTGTATCCCTCTGACCTTCTTATTGACGATGAAACACAGAAATTGCATCGGAATTAAATACAAAAGGCACAATGTCGACTTAAGTACAAGATGACTGACTCTTCTTACTGACTCTATCTTGATCCATTTCTGTGACACTAGTTATAGATTCCGATGCTTCACTTCAGGTTTAGTGTATCCCTCTGACCTTCTTATTGACGATGAAACACAGAAATTGCATCGGAAATAAATACAAAAGGCACAATACCGGCTTAAGTACATGTAGACTGAATCTTCCTACTGTCAATGTTTTGAACCATTCCTGTGACACTAGTTACAGATTCCGATGCTTCATTTCAGGATTACTGCATCCCCTGGACCTTCGTAATGACGATGAAACACAGATAGTGCATCGCAATTTAATACAAAAGGTACAATGCCAACTTAAGTAGAAGAAGACTGACTCTTCTTACTGGATATGTTTTGAACCATTCCTGTGACACTAGTTATAGATTCCGATGCTTCACCTCAGGTTTACTGTATCCATCTGACCTTCTTATTAACGATGAAACACACAAATTGCATCGGAATTAAATACAAAAGGCACAAAGCCGACTTAAGTACAAGAAGACTGACTCTTCCTACTGACTACGTTTTGAACCATTCCTGTGACACTAGTCATAGATTCCGATGCTTCACTTCAGGTTTACTGTATCCCTCTGACCTTCTTATTGACGATGAATCAAGGAAATTGCATCGGAATTAAATACAAAAGGCACATAGCAGACATAAGTACATGTAGACTGACTTTTCCTAATGTCTATGATTTGAACCATTCCTGTGACACTAGTTATAGATTCCGATGGTTCATTTCAGGCTTACTGTATCCCTTGGACCTTCTTATTGACGATGAATCAAGGAAATTGCATCGGAATTAAATACAAAAGGCACATAGCAGACATAAGTACATGTAGACTGACTTTTCCTGATGTCTATGATTTGAACCATTCCTGTGACACTAGTTATAGATTGCGATGGTTCATGTCAGCTTTACTGGTTCCCTTGGACCTTCTTATTGACGATGAAACACAGAAATTGCATCGGAATTAAATGCAAAAGGCACAATGCCGACTTAAGTACAAGAAGACTGACTTATCTTACTGTCTATGTTTTGAACCATTCCCGTGTCACTACTTATAGATTTCGTTGCTTCACTTCAGGATTACTGTATCCCTCCGACCTTCTTATTGTCGATAAAACACAGAAATTACATCGGAATTAAATACAAATGGCACAATGCCGACTTAAGTACAAGAAGACTGACACTTCTTCTGTCTATGTTTTGAACCATTCCTGTGTCACTACTTATAGATTTCGTTGCTTCACTTCAGGTTAACTGTATCCCTCCGACCCTCTTATTGTCGAAAAAACACAGAAATTACATCGGAATTAAATACAAAAGGCACAATGCCGACTTAAGTACAAGAAGACTGACTCTTCTTACTGTCTATGCTTTGAACCATTCCTGTGTCACTAGTTATAGATTCCGATGCTTCACTTCAGATTTACTGTATCCCTCTGTCGTTCTTATTGACGATGAAACACAGAAATTGCGTCGGAATTAAATAGAAAAGGCACAATGCCGACTTAAGTACAAGAAGACTGACTCTTCCTACTGTCTATGTTTTGAACCATTCCTGTGACACTTGATATAGATTCCGATGCTTCACTCTAGGTTTACTGTATCCCTTGGACCTTCTTATTGACGATGAAACACAGAAATTGAATCGGAATTAAATAAAAAATGCACAATGCCGACTTAAGAACAAGAAGACTGACTCTTCTTACTGTCTATGCTTTGAACCATTCCTGTGACACTAGTTACAGATTCAGATGCTTCACTCCAGGTTTACTGTACACCTTGGACCTTCTTATTTACGATGAAACACAGAAATTGCATCGGAATTAAATACAAAAGGCACAATGCCGACTTAAGTTCAAGAAGACCGGCTCTTCTTACTGACTATGCTTTGAACCATTCCTGTGACACTAGTTACAGATTCCGATGCTTCACTTCAGTTTCACTGTATCCGTTGGACCTTCTTATTGACGATGAAACACAGACATTTCATCGGAATTAAATAGAAAAGGCACAATGCCGACTAAGTACAAGAAGACTGGCTCTTCTTACTGACTATGCTTTGAACCATTCCTGTGACACTAGTTATAGATTCCGATGCTTCACTTCAGTTTCACTGTATCCCTTGCCCTTCTTATTGACGATGAAACCCAGAAATTGCATCGGAATTAAATAGAAAAGGCCCAATGCCGACTTAAGTACAAGAAGACTGACTCTTCCTACTCTCTATGATTTGAACCATTCCTGTGATACTAGTTATAGATTTTGATGCTTCACTTCAGGTTTACTGTATGCCTTGGACCTTCTTATTGCCGACGAAACACAGAAATTGCATCGCAATTAAATACAAAAGGCACAATGCCTACTTAAGTACAAGAAGACTGACTCTTCTTACTGACTATATTTTGAACCATTCCTGTGACACTAGTTATAGATTCTGATGCTTCACTTCAGGTTTACTGTATCCCTTGGACCTTCTTATTGGCGTGAAACTCAGAAATTGCATCGGAATTAAATACAAAAGCACAATGCGGACTTAAGTACAAGAAGACGGACTCTTCTTACTGACTATGTTTTGAACCATTCCTGTGACACTAGTTATAGATTCCGATGCTTAACTTCTGGATAACTGTATCCCTTGGCCCTTCATATTGACGATGAAACACAGAAATTGCATCGGAATTAAATACAAAAGGCACAATGCCAAATTTAGTACAAGAAGACTGACTCTTTTTACTGTCTATGTTTTGAACCATCCTGTGACACTAGATATGGATTCCGATGCTTGACTCTACGTTTACTATATCCCTTGGACCTTCTTATTGACGATGAAACACAGAAATTGCATCGGAATTAAATAAAAAATGCACAATGCCGACTTAAGAACAACAGGACTGACTCTTCTTACTGTCTATGCTTTGAACCATTCCTGTGACACTAGTTACAGATTCCGATGCTTCTCTCCAGGTTTACTGTATCCCTTGGACCTTCTAATTGACGATGAAACACAGAAATTGCATCGGAATTCAATACAAAAGGCACAATGCCGACTTAAGTACAAGAAGACTGGCTCTTCTTACAGACTATGATTTGAACCATTCCTGTGACACTAGTTATAGATTCCGATGCTTCACTTCAGATTCACTGTATCCCTTGGACCTTCTTATTGACGATGAAACACAGAAATTGCATCGGAATTAAATAGAAAAGGCACAATGCCGACTTAAGTACAAGAAGACTGGCTCTTCTTACTGACTATGCTTTGAACCATTCCTGTGACACTAGTTATAGGTTCCGATACTTCACTTCCGTTTCACTGTATCCTTGGACCTTCTTATTGACGATGAAACACAGTAATTGCATCGGAATTAAATACAAAAGGCACAATGCCGACATAACTACAAGAAGACTGACTCTACTTTCTGACTATGTTTTGAACCATTCCTGTGACACTAGTTATAGATTCCGATGCTTAACTGCAGGATAACTGTATCCCACTGACCTTCTTAGTGACGATGAAACACAGAAATTGCATCGGAATGAAATACAAAAGGCACATTGCCGACTTAAGTACAAGAAGACTGACTCTTCTTACTGTCTATGTTTTGAACCATTCCTGTGACACTAGATATAGATTCCGATGCTTCACTCTAGGTTGACTGTATCCCTTGGACCTACGTATTGACGATGAAACACAGAAATTGCGTCGGAATTAAATACAAAAGGCACAATGCCGAATTAAGTACAAGAAGACTGGCTCTTCTTACTGACTATGATTTGAACCATTCCTGTGACACTAGTTATAGATTCCGAAGGTTCACTTCAGACTCACTGTATCCCTTGGACGTTCTTATTGACGATGAAACACAGAAATTGCATCGGAATTAAATACAAAAGACACAATGCCGACTTAAGTACAAGAAGACTGGCTCTTCCTACTAACTATGCTTTGAACCATTCCTGTGACACTAGTTATAGATTCCGATGCTTCACTTCCGTTTCACTGTATAATTGGACCTTCTTATTGACGATGAAACACAGAAATTGCATCGGAATTAAATAGAAAAGGCACAATGCCGACTTACGTACAAGAAGACTGTCTCTTCCTACTGTCTATGTTTTGTACCATTCCTGTGACACTAGTTATAGATTCCGATGCTTCACTTCAGGTTTACTGTATCCCGTGGACCTTCTTATTAACGATGAAACACACAAATTGCATCGGAATTAAATACAAAAGGCACAATGCCGACTTAAGTACAAGAAGACTGTCACTTCCTACTGACTATGTTTTGAACCATTCCTGTGACACTAGTTATAGATTCCGATGCTTCACTTCAAGTTCACTGTATCCCTCTGAGCTTCTTATTGACGATGAATCACAGAAATTGCATCGGAATTAAATACAAAAGGCACAAAGCAGACATAAGTACATGTAGACTGACTTTTCCTAATGTCTATGATATGAACCATTCCTGTGACACTAGTTATAGATTCCGATGGTTCATTTCAGGTTTACTGTATCCCTTGGACATTCTTATTGACAATGAAACACAGAAATTGCGTCGGAATTAAATAGAAAAGGCACAATACCGACTTCAGTACGAGAAGACTGACTCTACCAACTGTCTACGTTTCGAACCATTCCTGTGACACTAGTTATAGATTCCGATGCTTCACTTCAGTTTACTGTATCCCTCTGACCTTCTTATTGACGATGAAACACAGAAATTGCATCGGAATTAAATACAAAAGGCACAATGCTGACTTAACTACAAGAAGACTGACTCTTCTTACCGACTATGTTTTGAACCATTCCTGCGACACTAGTTATAGATTCCGATGCTCAACTTCAGGATAACTGTATCCCACTGACCTTCTTAGTGACGATGAAACACAGAAATTGCATCGAAATTAAATACAAAAGGCACAATGCCGACTTAGGTACAAGAAGACTGACTCTTCTTACTGACTATGTTTTGAACCATTCCTGTGACACTAGTTATATATTCCGATGCTTCACTCCATGTTTACTGTATCCCTTGGACCTTCATATTGACGATGAAACACAGAAATTGCATCGGAATTAAATACAAAAGGCACAATGCCGACTTAACTACAATAAGACTGATTCTTCTTCTGCCTATGCTTTGAACCATTCCTGTGTCACTGGTTATAGATTTCGTTGCTTCACTTCACGTTTACTGTATCCCTTGGACCTTCTTATTGACGATGAAACACAGAAATTGCATCGGAATTAAATACAAAAGGCACAATGCCGACTTAAGCACAAAAGACTGACTCTTCTAACTGACTATGTTTTGAACCATTCCTGTGACACTAGTTAAAGATTCCGATGCTTCACTTCAGGTTTGCTGTATCCCCCTGACGTTCTTATTGACGATGAAATACAGAAATTGCATCGGAATTAAATAAATAATGCACAATGTCGACTTAAGAACAATAAGACTGACTCTTCTTACTGTCTATGCTTTGAACCATTCCTGTGACACTAGTTACAGATTCAGATGCTTCACTCCAGGTTTACTGTATCCCTTGGACCTTCTTATTTACGATGAAACACAGAAATTGCATCGGAATTAAATACAAAAGGCACAATGCGGACTTAAGTACAAGAAGACTGACCCTGCTTACTGTCTATGTTTTGAACCATTAATGTGATACTAGTTATAAATTCTGATGCTTCACTTCAGGTTTACTGTATCCCTTGGACCATCTTATTGGCGATGAAGCACAGAAATTGCATCGGAATTAAATAGAAAAGCACAATGCCGACTTAAGTACAAGAAGACGGACTCTTCTTACTGACTATGTTTTGAACCATCCCGTGACACTAGTTATAGATTCCGATGCTTCACTTCAGGTTTACTGTATCCCTTGGACATTCCTATTGACGATGAGACACAGATATCGCATCGGAATTAAATAGAAAGAGCACAATGCCGACTTAAGTACAAAAAGACTGACTCTTCCTAGTCTCTATATTTTGAACCATTCCTGTGACACTAGTTTGTTATTCCGATGCTGCACTTGACGTTTACTGTATCCCTCGGACCTTCTTATGGACGGTGAAACACAGAAATTGCATCGGAATAAAATACAAAATGCACAATCACGACTTAAGTACAAGAAGACTGAATCTCCCAACTCTCTATGTTTGTACCTATCCTGTGACACTAGATATAGTTTCCGATGCTTCACTTCAGGTTTACTGTATCCCTCTGACCATCTTATTGACGCTGAAAAACAGAAATTGCATCGGAATGAAATAGAGAAGGTACAATACCGACTTAAGTACAAGAAGACTGAATCTTCTTACTGTCTATGTTTTGAACCATTCCTGTGACACTAGATATAGATTCCGATGCTTCACTCTAGGTTTACTGTATCCCTTGGACATACTTATTGACGATGAAACACAGAGATTGCATCGGAATTAAATAAAAAATGCACAATGCCGACTTAAGTACAAGAAGACTGACTCTTCTTACTGTCTATCTTTTGAACCATTCCTGTGACACTAGTTACAGATTTCGATGCTTCACTCCAGGTTTACTGTATCCCTTGGACTTTCCTATTGACGATGAAACACAGAAATCGCCTCGGAATTAAATACAAAAGGCACAATGCCGACTTAAGTTCAAGAAGACTGGCCCTTCTTACTGCCTATGCTTTGAACCATTCCTGTGACACTAGTTATAGACTCCGAAGCTTCACTTCAGTTTCACTGTACCCCTTGGGCCTTCTAATTGACGATGAAACACACAAATTGCATCGGAATAAAGTACAAAATTCACAATGCCGACTTAAGTACAAGAAGACTGACTCTTCTTACTGTCTATGATTTGAACCATTCCTGTGACACTAGTTACAGATTCCGATGCTTCACTCCAGGTTTAGTGTCTCCCTTGGACCTTCTTATTGACGATGAAACACAGAAATTGCATTGGATTGAAATACAAAAGGCACAATGCCGACTTAAGTACAAGAAGACTGGCTCTTCATACTGACTATGCTTTGAACCATTCCTGTGACACTAGTTGAAAATTCCGATGCTTCACTTCTGGTTCACTGTAACCCTTGGACCTACTTATTGACGATGAAACACAGAAATTGCATCGGAATTAAATAGAAAAGGCACAATGACGACTTTAGTACAAGAAGACTGACTCTTCTTACTGTCTATGTTTTGAATCATCCCTGTGACACTAGTTATGGATTCCGATGCTTCACTCCAGGTTCACTGTATCCCTTGGACCTTCTTATTGACGATGAGACACAGAAATTGCATCGGAATTAAATACAATAGGCTCAATGCCGACTAAAGTACAAGAAGACTGACTCTTCCTACTGTCTATGTTTTGAACCATTCCTGTGACACTAGTCATAGATTCCGATACTTCACTTCAGGTTTACTGTATCCCTCTTACCTTTGCATTGACTATGAAACACAGAAATTGCATCGGAATTAAATACAAAAGTCACAATACCGACTTAAGTACAAGAAGACTGACTCTTCTTACTGACTATGTTTTTAACCATTCCTGTGACACTAGTCATCGATTCCGATGCTGAACTTCAGGATTAGAATATCCCTCTGACCTTTTTATTGACGATGAAACACAGAAATTGCATCGGCCTTAAATACAAAAGGCACAATGCCGACTTAAGTACAAGAAGACTGACTCTTCTTACTGTCTATGTTTTGAACCATCCCTGTGACACTAGTTATAGATTCCGATGCTTCACTCCAGGTTTACTGTATGCCTTGGACCATCTTGGTGACGATGAAACACAGAAATTGCATCGGAAGTAAATAGAAAATGCACAATGATGACTTAAGTACAAGAAGACAGACTCTTCTTACTTATTATATTTTAAACCATTCCTGTGACGCTAGTTATAGTTTCCAATGCTTCACTTCAGGTTTACTGTATCCCTTGGACCTTCTTATTGACGTTGAAACACAGAAATTGCGTCGGAATTAAGTAGAAAATGCACAATGCCGACTTAAGTACAAGAATACTGACTCATCTTACTGTCTATGTTTTGAACCGTCCCTGTGACACTAGTTATTGATTCCGATGCTTCACTCCAGGTTTACTGTATCCCTTGGACCTTCTTATTGACGATGAAACACAGAAATTGCAACGGAATTAAATACAAAAAGCACAATGCCGACTTAAGTACAAGAAGACTGACTCTTCTTACTGTCTATGTTTTGAACCATTCCTGTGACACTAGTTATGGACTCCGATGCTTCACTCCAGTTTTACTGTATCCCTTGGACCTTCTTATTGAGGATGAAACACAGAAATTGCATCGGAATTAAATTCAAAAGGTACAATGCCGAATGAGGTAAAAGAAGTCTGACTCTTCTTACTGTCTATGTCTTGAACCATTAATGTGACACTAGTTATAGATTACGATGCTTCACTCCAGGTTTACTGTATTCCTTGGACCTTCTTATTGACGATGAAACAGAGAAATTGCATCATATTTATATAGAAAAGGCACAATGATAACTTAAGTACAAGAAGACTGACTATTCTTACTGACTATGTTTTGAACCATTCCTGTGACACTAGTCATAGATTCCGATGCTTCACTTCAGGATTACTGTATCCCTCTGACCTTCTTATTGACGATGAAACACAGAAATTGCATGGGAATTAAATACAAAAGGCACAATGCCGACTTAAGGACGTGTAGATTGACTTTTCCTACTGTCTATGTTTTGAACCATTCCTGTGACACTTGTTATAGATTGCGATGGTTCATTTCTGGTTTACTCTATCCCTTGGACCTTCTTATTGACGATGAAACACAGAAATTGCATCGGAATTAAATACAATAGGCCCAATGCCGACTTAACTACAAGAAGACTGACTCTTCCAACTGTCTATGTTTTGAACAATTCCTGTGACACTAGTTATAGATTCCGATGCTTCACTTCAGGTTTTCTTTTTCCCTCTGACCGTCGTATTGACGAAGAAACACAGAAATTGCATCGGAATTAAATACAAAAGGCACAATGCCGACTTAAGTACTAGAAGACTGACTCTTCCTACTGTCTATGATTTGAACTATTCCTGTGACACTAGTTATAGATTCCGATGCTTCACTTCAGGTTTACTGTATCCCTTGGAGTTTCTTATTGACGATGAATCACAGAAATTGCATCGGAATTAAATACAAAAGGCACAATGCCGACTTAAGTACAAGAAAACTGACTCATCTTACGGTCTATGTTTTGAACCGTCCCTGTGACGCTAGTTATTGATTCCGAAGCTTCACTCCAGGTTTACTGTATCCTTTGGACCTTCTTATTGACGATGAAACACAGAAATTGCATCGGAATTAAATACAAAAAGCACAATGCCGACTTAAGTACAAGAAGACTGACTCTTCTTACTGACTATGTTTTGAACCATTCCTGTGACACTAGTTATAGATTCCGATGCTTCACTTCAGGTTTACTCTATCACTCTGCCCCTCTTATTGACGATGAAACACAGAAATTGCGTCGGAATTAAATACAAATGGCACAATGCCGAATTGAGTAAAAGAAGATTGACTCTTCTTACTGTCTATGTTTTGAACCATTCCTGTGACACTAGTTATGGACTCCGATGCTTCACTCCAGGTTTACTGTATCCCTTGGGCCTTCTTATTGACGATGAAACACAGAAATTGCATCGGAATAAAAAGAAAAGGCACAATGCCGACTTAAGTACAAGAAGACTGACTCTTCTTACTGACTATGTTTTGAACCATTCCTGTGACATTAGTCATAGTTTCCGATGCTGCACTTCAGGATTACTGTATCCCTCTGACCTTCTTATTGACGATGAAACACAGAAATTGCATCGGAATTAAATACAAAAGGCACAATGCCGACTTAAGTACATGTTGACATACTTTTCCTACTGTCTATGTTTTGAACCATTCCTGTGACACTTGTTATAGATTCCGATGGTTCATTTCTGGTTTACTGTATCCCTTGGACCTTCTTATTGACGATGAAACACAGAAATTGCATCGGAATTAAATACAAAAGGCACAATGCCGACTTAAGTACAAGAAGACTGACTCTTCCAAATGTCTATGTTTTGAACAATTCCTGTGACACTAGTTATAGATTCCGATGCTTCACTTCAGGTTTTCTTTATCCCTCTGACCGTCGTATTGACGAAGAAACACAGAAATTGCATCGGAATTCAATAGAAAAGGCACAATGCCGACTTAAGTACTAGAAGACTGAGTCTACCTACTGTCTATGTTTTGATCCATTCCTGTGACACTAGTTATAGATTCCGATGCTTCACTTCAGGTTTACTGTATCCCTTGGACTTTCTTATTGACGATGAAACACAGAAATTGCATCGGAATTAAATACAAAAGGCTCAATGCCGACTTAACTACAAGAAGACTGACTCTTCTTAGTGACTATGCTTTGAACCATTCCTGTGACTCAAGTTATGGATTCCGATGCTTAACTTCATGATTACTGTATCCCTCTGACCTTCTTAGTGACGATGAAACACAGAAATTGCATCGGAATTAAATATAAAAAGCACAATGCCGACTTAAGTACAAGAAAACTGACTCATCTTATTGTCTATGTTTTGAACCGTACCTGTGACGCTAGTTATAGATTCCGCTGCTTCACTACAGGTTTACTGTATCCCTTGGACCTTCTTAGTAACGATGAAACACAGAAATTGCATCGGAATTAAATACAAAAGGCACAATACCGACTTAAGTACAAGAAGACGGACTCTTTTTACTGACTATGTTTTGAACCATTCCTGTGACACTAGTTATAGATTCCGATGCTTCACTTCAGGTTTACTGTATCCCTCTGAGCTTCTTATTGACGATGAATCACAGAAATTGCATCGGAATTAAATACAAAATTCACAAAGGAGACATAAGTACATGTAGACTGACTTTTCCTAATGTCTATGATATGAAACATTCCTGTGACACTAGTTATAGATTCCGATGGTTCATTTCAGGTTTACTGTATCCCTTGGACATTCTTATTGACGATGAAACACAGAAATTGCATTGGAATTAAATACAAAAGGCACAATACCGAGTTAAGTACAAGAAGACTGACTCTTCCTACTGTCTATGTTTTGTACCATTCCTGTGACACTAGTTATAGATTGCGATGCTTCACTTCAGGTTTACTGTATCCCTTCGACCTTCTTATTAACGATGAAACACACAAATTGCATCGGAATTAAATACAAAAGGCACAATGCCGACTTAAGTACAAGAAGACTGTCTCTTCCTACTGACTATGTTTTGAACCATTCCTGTGACACTAGTTATAGATTCCGATGATTCACTTCAGGTTTACTGTATCCCTCTGAGCTTCTTATTGACGATGAATCACAGAAATTGCATCGGAATTAAATACAAAATTCACAAAGGAGACATAAGTACATGTAGACTGACTTTTCCTAATGTCTATGATATGAACCATTCCTGTGACACTAGTTATAGATTCCGATGGTTCATTTCAGGTTTACTGTATCCCTTGGACATTCTTATTGACGATGAAACACAGAAATTGCATCGGAATTAAATACATAAGGCACAATGCCGACTTAAGTACAAGAAGACTTACTCTTCCAACTGTCTACGTTTCGAACCATTCCTGTGACACTAGTTATAGATTCCGATGCTTCACTTCAGGTTTACTGTATCCCTCTGACCTTCTTATTGACGATGAAACACAGAAATTGCATCGGAATTAAATACAAAAGGCACAATGCCGACTTAACTACAATAAGACTGACTCTTCTTCTGTCTATGTTTTGAACCATTCTTGTGTCACTGGTTATAGATTTCGATTCTTCACTTCACGTTTACTGTATCCCTTGGACCTTCTTATTGACGATGAAACACAGAAATTGCATCGGAATTAAATACAAAAGGCACAATGCCGACTTAAGTACAAAAGACAGACTCTTCTTACTGACTATGTTTTGAATCATTCCTGTGACACTAGATATAGATTACGATGCTTCACTCAAGGTTTACTCAATCCTTTAGACCTTCTTATTGACGATGAAACACAGAAATTGCATCGGAATTAAATAAATAGTGCACAATGCCGACTTAAGAACAATAAGACTGACTCTTATTACTGTCTATGCTTTGAACCATCCTGTGACACTAGTTACAGATTCAGATGCTTCACTCCAGGTTTACTGTATCCCTTGGACCTTCTTATTTACGATGAAACACAGAAATTGCATCGGAATTAAATACAAAAGGCACAATGTCGACTTAAGTACAAGAAGACTGACTCTTCCACCTGTCTACGTTTCGAACCATTCCTGTGTCACTAGTTATAGATTCCGATGCTTCACTTCAGGTTTACTGTATCCCTCTGACCTTCTTATAGACGATGAAACACAGAAATTGCATCGGAATTAAATACAAAAGGCACAATGCCGGCTTAACTACACGAAGACTGACTCATCTTACTGACTATGTTTTGAACCATTCCTGCGACACTAGTTATAGATTCCGATGCTTAACTTCAGGATAACTGTATCCCACTGACCTTCTTAGTGACGATGAAACACAGAAATTGCATCGAAATTAAATACAAAAGGCACAATGCCGACTTAGGTACAAGAAGACTGACTCTTCTTACTGACTATGTTTTGAACCATTCCTGTGACACTAGTTATAGATTCTGATGCTTCTCTTCAGGTTTACTGTATCCCTTGGACCTTCTTATTGGCGACGAAACACAGAAAGAGCATCGGAATTAAATACAAAGGCACAATGCCGACTTAAGCACAAGAAGACCATTCCTGTGACACTAGTTATAGATTCCGGTGCTTCACATCAGGTTTACTGTATCCCTCTGACCATCTTATTGACGATGAAACACAGAAATTGCATCGGAATTAAATACAAAAGGCACAATTCCGACTTAAGTACATGTAGACTGACATTTCCTACTGTCTATGTTTTGAACCATTCCCCTTGACAATAGTTATAGATTCCGATGGTTTATTTCACGTTTCCTGTATCCCTTGGACCTTCTTATTGACGATGAAACACAGAAATTGCATCGGAATTAACTACAAAAGGCACAATGCCGACTTAAGTACAAGAAGACTGACTCTTCCAAATGTCTATGTTTTGAACCATTCCTGTGACACTAGTTATAGATTCCGATGCTTCACTTCAGGTTTACTGTATCCCTCTGACCGTCTTATTGACGATGAAACACAGAAATAGCAACGGAATTAAATAGAAAAGGCACAATGCCGACTTAAGTACAAGAATACTGACTCACCCTTCTGTCTATGTTTTGAACCGTTCCTGTGACACTAGTTATAGATTCCGATGCTTCACTCCAGGTTTACTGTATCCCTTGGACCTTCTTATTGACGATGAAACACAGAAATTTCAACAGAATTAAATAGAAAAGGCACAATGCCGAATTAAGTACAAGAAGACTGACGCTTCTCACTGACTATGTTTCGAACCATTCCTGTGACACTAGTTATAGATTTCGATGCTTCACATCAGGTTTAATGTATCCCTGGGACCTTCTTATTGACGATGCAACACAGAAATCGCATCGGAATTAAATTCAAAAGGCACAATGCCGACTAAAGTACAAGAAGACTGACACTTCTTACAGTCTATGCTTTGAACCATTCCTGTGACACTAGTTATAGAATCCGGTGCTTCACCCCAGGTTTACGGTATCCCTCTGACCTTCTTATTGACGATGAAACACAGAAATTGCATCAGAATTAAATAGAAAAGGCACACTGCTGACTTAAATACAAGAAGTCTGACGCTTCTTACTGACTATGTTTTGAACCTTTCCTGTGACACTAGTTATACATTCCGATGTTTCACTTCAGGTTTACTGTATCCCTTGGACCTTCTTATTGACGATGAAACACAGATATTGCATCGGAATTAAATACAAAAGGCACAATGCCGTCTTAAGTACAAGAAGACTGACTTTTCCTACTGTCTATGTTTTGAACCATTCCTGTGACACTAGTTATAGATTCCGATGCTTCACTTCAGGTTTACTGTATACCTCTGACCTTCTTATTGACGATCAAACACAAAAATTGCATCGGAATTAAATACAAAAGGCACAATGCCGACTGAAGTACAAGAAGACTGACTCTTCTTACTGACTATTTTTTGAACCATTCTTGTGACACTAGTTATAGATTCCGATGCTTCACTTCAGGTTTACTGTATCCCTTAAACCTTCTTATTGATGATGAAACACAGAAATTGAATCGGAATTAAATACAAAAGGCACAATGCCTACTTAAGTACAAGAAGACTGACTCTACTTACTGGCTATGTTTGAACCATTCCTGTGACACTAGTTATAGATTCCGATGCTTGACTTCAGTTTTACTGTATCCCTTGGACCTTCTTATTGACGATGAAACACTGAAATTGCATCGGAATTAAATACAAAAGGCACAATGCCGACTTAAGTACAAAGAAGACTGACACTTCTTACAGTCTATGCTTTGAACCATTCCTGTGACACTAGTTATAGATTCCGGTGCTTCACGCCAGGTTTACGGTATCCCTCTGACCTTCTTATTGACGATGAAACACAGAATTTGCATCGGAATTAAATACCAAAGGACAATGCCGACTTATGGACAAGAAGACTGACTCTTCTTACTGACAATGTTCTGAACCATTCCTGTGACACTAGCTATAGATTCTGATGCTTCACTTCGGGTTTACTGTATCCCTCTGACCTTCTTCTTGACGATGAAACACAGAAATTGCATCGGAATTAAATACAAACGGCATAATGCCGACTTAAGTACAAGAAAACTAACTCTACTTACTGTCTATGTTTTGAACCATTCCTGTGATACTAGTTACAGATTCCGATGCTTCACTCCAGGTTTACTGTATCCCTTGGACCTTCTTATTGACGATGAAACACAGAATTTGCATCCGAATTAAATACCAAAGGCACAATGCCGACTTATGGACAAGAAGACTGACTCTTCTTAATGACAATGTTTTGAACCATTCCTGTGACACTAGTCATAGATTCCGATGCTTCACTCCAGGTTTACTGTATCCTTGGACCTTCGTATTGACGATGAAACACATAAATTGCATCGGAATTAAATAGAAATGGCACAGTGCCGACTTAAGTACAAGAAGACTGACTCTTCTTACTGACTATGTTTTGAACCATTCCTGTGACACTAGTCATAGATTCCGATGCTTCACTTCAGGTTTACTGTATCCCTTGGACCTTCTTAAAGACGATGAAACACAGAAATTGCATCGGAATTAAATACAAAAGGCACAAAGCCGTCTTAAGTACAAGAAGACTGACTTTTCCTACTGTCTATGTTTTGAACCATTCCTGTGACACTAGTTATAGATTCCGATGCTTCACTTCAGGTTTACTGTATACCTCTGACCTTCTTATTGACGATCAAACACAGAAATTGCATCGGAATTAAATACAAAAGGCACAATGCCGGCTTAACTACACGAAGACTGACTCATCTTACTGTCTATGATTTGAACCATTCCTGTGACACTAGTTATGGATTCCGATGGTTCAATTCAGGTCTACTGTATCCCTTGGACCATCTTATTGACGATGAAACACAGATATTGCATCGGAATTAAATACAAAAGGCACAATGCCGACTTAAGTACAAGAAGACTAACTCATCCAACTGTCTATGTTTTGAACCTTTCCTGTGACACTAGTTATAGATTCCGATGCTTCACTTCAGGTTTACTGTATCCCTCTGACCGTCTTATTGACGATGAATCACAGAAATTGCATCGGAATTAAATAGAAAAGGCACAATGCCGACTTAAGTACTAGAAGACTGACTCTTCCTATTGTCTGTGTTTTGAACCATTCCTGTGACACTAGTTATAGGTTCCGATCCTTCAATTCAGGTCTACTGTATCCCTTGGACCTTCTTATTGACGATGAAACACAGAAATTGCATCTGAATTAAATAGAAAAGGCACAATGCCGACTTACGTACTAGAAGACTGACTCTTCCTACTGTCTGTGTTTTGAACCATTCCTGTGACACTAGTTATAGATTCCGATGCTTCACTTCAGGTTCACTGTATCCCTTGGACCTTCTTATTGACGATGAAACACTGAAATTTCAACAGAATTAAATAGAACAGGCACAATGCCGACTTAAGTACAAGAAGACTGACGCTTCATCCTGACTATGTTTTGAAGCATTCCTGTGACACTAGTTATAGATTCCGATGCTTCACTTCAGGTTTACTGTATCCCTTGGACCTTCTTATTGACGATGAAACACAAAAATTGCATCGGAATTACATAAAAAGGGCACAATACCGACTAAAGTACAAGAAGACTGACTCTTCATACAGTCTATGTTTTGAACCATTCCTGTGACTCTAGTTATAGATTCCGGTGCTTCACTCCAGGTTTACTGTATCCCTTGGACCTTCTTATTGACGATGAAACACAGAAATTGCATCAGAATTAAATAGAAAAGGCACAATGCCGACTTAAGTACAAGAAGACTGACGCTTCTTACTGACTATGTTCTGAACCATTCCTGTGACACTACTTATAGATTCCGTTGCTTCACTTCAGGTTTACTGTATCTCTTGGACCTTCTTATTGACGATGAAACACAGATATTGCATCGGAATTAAATACAAAAGGCACAATGCCGACTTAAGTACAAGAAGACTGACTCTTCCTACTGTCTATGTTTTGAACCATTCCTGTTACACTAGTTATAGATTCCGATGCTTCACTTCAGGTTTACTGTATCCCTTAAATCTTCTTATTGACGATGAGACGCAGAAATTGCATCGGAATTAAATACAAAAGGCACAATGCCGACTTAAGTACAAGAAGACTGACTCTTCTTACTGTCTATGTTTTGAACCATTCCTTTGACTCTAGTTATAGAATTCGATGCTTCACTTTAGGTTTACTGTATCCCTTGGACCTTCTTATTGACGATGAAACACAGAAATTTCAACAGAATGAAATAGAAAAGGCACAATGCCGACTTAAGTACAAGAAGACTGACGCTTCATTCTGACTATGTTTTGAACCATTCCTGTGACACTAGTTATAGATTCCGATGTTTCACTTCAGGTTTACTGTATCCCTTGGACCTTCTTATTGACGATGAAACACAAAATTTGCATCGGAATTAAATACAAAAGGCACAATGCCGACATAAGTACAAGATGACTGACGCTGCTTACTGACTACGTTTTGAACCATTCCTGTGACACTAGTTATAGATTCCGATGCTTCACTTCTGTTTTACTGATCACTTGGACCTTCTTATTGACGATGAAACACAGATATTGCATCGGAATTAAATACAAAAGGCACAATGCCGACTTAAGTCCAAGAAGACTGACTCTTCTTACTGTCTATGATTTGAACCATTCCTGTGACACTAGTTATAGATTCCGATGCTTCAATTCAGGTCTACTGTATCCCTTGGACCTTCTTATTAACGATGAAACACAGATATTGCATCGGAATTAAATACAAAAAGCACAATGCCGACTTAAGTACTAGAAGACTGACTCTTCCAACTGTCTATGTTTTGAACCATTCCTGTGACACTAGTTATAGATTCCGATGCTTCACTTCAGGTTTACTGTATCGATCTGACCGTCTTATTGACGATGAATCACAGAAATTGCATCGGAATTAAATAGAAAAGGCACAATGCCGACTTAAGTACTAGAAGACTGACTCTTCCTACTGTCTATGTTTTGAACCATTCCTGTGACACTAGTTATAGGTTCCGATGCTTCAATTCAGGTCTACTGTATCCCTTGGACCTTCTTATTGACGATGAAACACAGAAATTGCATCGGAATTAAATAGAAAAGGCACAATGCCGACTTAAGTACAAGAAGACTGACTCTTCTTACTGACTATGTTTTGAACCATTCCTGTGACACTAGTTACAGATTCCGATGCTTCACATCAGGTTTAATGTATCCCTGGGACCTTCTTATTGACGAAGCAACACAGAAATCGCATCGGAATTAAATTCAAAAGGCACAATGCCGACTAAAGTACAAGAAGACTGACACTTCTTACAGTCTATGCTTTGAACCATTCCTGTGACACTAGTTATAGAATCCGGTGCTTCACCCCAGGTTTACGGTATCCCTCTGACCTTCTTATTGACGATGAAACACAGAAATTGCATCAGAATTAAATAGAAAAGGCACAATGCTGACTTAAATACAAGAAGTCTGACGCTTCTTACTGACTATGTTTTGAACCTTTCCTGTGACACTAGTTATACATTCCGATGTTTCACTTCAGGTTTACTGTATCCCTTGGACCTTCTTATTGACGATGAAACACAGATATTGCATCGGAATTAAATACAAAAGGCACAATGCCGTCTTAAGTACAAGAAGACTGACTTTTCCTACTGTCTATGTTTTGAACCATTCCTGTGACACTAGTTATAGATTCCGATGCTTCACTTCAGGTTTACTGTATACCTCTGACCTTCTTATTGACGATCAAACACAAAAATTGCATCGGAATTAAATACAAAAGGCACAATGCCGACTGAAGTACAAGAAGACTGACTCTTCTTACTGACTATTTTTTGAACCATTCTTGTGACACTAGTTATAGATTCCGATGCTTCACTTCAGGTTTACAGTATCCCTTAAACCTTCTTATTGATGATGAAACACAGAAATTGAATCGGAATTAAATACAAAAGGCACAATGCCTACTTAAGTACAAGAAGACTGACTCTACTTACTGGCTATGTTTGAACCATTCCTGTGACACTAGTTATAGATTCCGATGCTTGACTTCAGTTTTACTGTATCCCTTGGACCTTCTTATTGACGATGAAACACTGAAATTGCATCGGAATTAAATACAAAAGGCACAATGCCGACTTAAGTACAAAGAAGACTGACACTTCTTACAGTCTATGCTTTGAACCATTCCTGTGATACTAGTTATAGATTCCGGTGCTTCACGCCAGGTTTACGGTATCCCTCTGACCTTCTTATTGACGATGAAACACAGAATTTGCATCGGAATTAAATACCAAAGGACAATGCCTACTTATGGACAAGAAGACTGACTCTTCTTACTGACAATGTTCTTAACCATTCCTGTGACACTAGCTATAGATTCTGATGCTTCACTTCAGGTTTACTGTATCCCTCTGACCTTCTTCTTGACGATGAAACACAGAAATTGCATCGGAATTAAATACAAACGGCATAATGCCGACTTAAGTACAAGAAAACTAACTCTACTTACTGTCTATGTTTTGAACCATTCCTGTGATACTAGTTACAGATTCCGATGCTTCACTCCAGGTTTACTGTATCCCTTGGACCTTCTTATTGACGATGAAACACAGAATTTGCATCCGAATTAAATACCAAAGGCACAATGCCGACTTATGGACAAGAAGACTGACTCTTCTTAATGACAATGTTCTGAACCAATCCTGTAACACTAGTTATAGATTCCGATGCTTCACTCCAGGTTTACTGTATCCTTGGACCTTCGTATTGACGATGAAACACAGAAATTGCATCGGAATTAAATAGAAATGGCACAGTGCCGACTTAAGTACAAGAAGACTGACTCTTCTTACTGTCTATGTTTTGAACCATTCCTGTGACACTAGTCATAGATTCCGATGCTTCACTTCAGGTTTACTGTATCCCTTGGACCTTCTTAAAGACGATGAAACACAGAAATTGCATCGGAATTAAATACAAAGGGCAAAATGCCGACATAAGTACTTGAAGCCTGACGCTTCTTACTGCCTATGTTTTGAACCATTCCTGTGACACTAGTTATAGATTCCGATGCTTCACTTCAGGTTTACTGATCACTTGGACCTTCTTATTGACGATGAAACACAGATATTGCATCGGAATTAAATACAAAAGGCACAATGCCGACTTAAGTCCAAGAAGACTGACTCTTCCTACTGTCTATGTTTTGAACCATTCCTGTGATACTCGTTATAGATTCCGATGCATCACTTCAGGTTTACTGTATCCCTCTGACCTTCTTATTGACGATAAAACACAGAAATTGCATCGGGATTAAATACAAAAGGCACATGGCCGACTGAAGTACAAGAAGACTGACTCTTCTTACTGTCTATGATTTGAACCATTCCTGTGACACTAGTTATGGATTCCGATGGTTCAATTCAGGTCTACTGTATCCCTTGGACCTTCTTATTGACGATGAAACACAGATATTGCATCGGAATTAAATACAAAAGGCACAATGCCGACTTAAGTACAAGAAGACTGACTCATCCAACTGTCTATGTTTTGAACCATTCCTGTGACACTAGTTATAGATTCCGATGCTTCACTTCAGGTTTACTGTATCCCTCTGACCGTCTTATTGACGATGCATCACAGAAATTGCATCGGAATTAAATAGAAAAGGCACAATGCCGACTTAAGTACTAGAAGACTGACTCTTCCTACTGTCTGTGTTTTGAACCATTCCTGTGACACTAGTTATAGGTTCCGATCCTTCAATTCAGGTCTACTGTATCCCTTGGACCTTCTTATTGACGATGAAACACAGAAATTGCATCGGAATTAAATACAAAAGGCACAATGCCGACTTAAGTACAAGAAGACTGACTCTTCTTACTGACTATGTTTTGAACCATTCCTGTGACACTAGTTATAGATTCCGATGCTTCACATCAGGTTTACTGTATCCCTGGGACCTTCTTATTGACGATGAAACACAGAAATCGCATCGGAATTAAATTCAAAAAGCACAATGCCGACTAAAGTACAAGAAGACTGACACTTCTTACAGTCTATGCTTTGAACCATTCCTGTGACACTAGTTATAGATTCCGGTGCTTCACGCCAGGTTTACGGTATCCCTCTGACCTTCTTATTGACGATGAAACACAGAAATTGCTTCAGAATTAAATAGAAAAGGCACAATGCTGACTTAAATACAAGAAGACTGACGCTTCTTACTGACTATGTTTTGAACCTTTCCTGTGACACTAGTTATAGATTCCGATGCTTCACTTCAGGTTTACTGTATCCCTTGGACCTTCTTATTGACGATGAAACACAGATATTGCATCGGAATTAAATACAAAAGGCACAATGCCATCCTAAGTACAAGAAGACTGACTTTTCCTACTGTCTATGTTTTGAACCATTCCTGTGACACTAGTTATAGATTCCGATGCTTCACTTCAGGTTAACTGTATACCTCTGTCCTTCTTATTGACGATCAAACACAGAAATTGCATCGGAATTAAATACAATAGGCACAATGCCGACTGAAGTACAAGAAGACTGACTCTTCTTACTGACTATTTTTTGAACCATTCTTGTGACACTAGTTATAGATTCCGATGCTTCACTTCAGGTTTACTGTATCCCTTGGACCTTCTTATTGATGATGAAACACAGAAATTGAATCGGAATTAAATACAAAAGGCACAATGGCTACTTAAGTACAAGAAGACTGACTGTACTTACTGGCTATGTTTAAAACCATTCCTGTGACACTAGTTATAGATTCCGATGCTTGACTTCAGTTTTACTGTATCCCTTGGACCTTCTTATTGACGATGAAACACTGAAATTGCATCGGAATTAAATACAAAAGGCACAATGCCGACTTAAGTACAAGAAGACTGACTCTTCTTACTGTCTATGTTTTGATCCATTCCTGTGACACTAGTTACAGATTCCGATGCTTCACTCCAGGTTTACTGTATACCTTGGACCTTCTTATTGACGATGAAACAAAGAATTTGCATCCGAATTAAATAACAAAGACACAATGCCGACTTATGGACAAGAAGACTGACTCTTCTTACTGACAATGTTCTGAACCATTCCTGTAACACTAGCTATAGATTCCGATGCTTCACCCCAGGTTTACTGTATCCCTTGGACCTTCTTATTGACGATGAAACACAGAAATTGCATCGGAATTAAATACAAACGGCATAATACCGACTTAAGTACAAGAAGACTGACTCTTCTTACTGACTATGTTTTGAACCATTCCTGTGACACTAGTTATAGATTCCGATGCTTCACTTCAGGTATACTGGATCCCTCTGACCTTCTTATTGACGATGAAACACAGAAATTGCATCGGAATTAAATAGAACAGGCACAATGCCGACTTAAGTACAAGAAGACTGACTCTTCTTACTGTCTATGTTTTGAACTATTCCTGTGACACTAGTTATGGATTCCGATGCTTCACTCCAGGTTTACTGTATCCCTTGGACCTTCTTATTGACGATGAAACACAGATATTGCATCGAAATTAAATAGAAAAGGCACAATGCCGACTTAAGTACAAGAGGACGGTCTCTTCCTATTGTCTATGTTTTGAACCATTCCTGTGACACTAGTTATAGATTCCAATGCTTCACTTCAGGTTTACTGTATCACTCTGACCTTCTTCTTGACGATGAAACACAGAAATTGCATCGGAATTAAATACAAACCGCATAATGCCGACTTAAGTACAAGAAAACTAACTCTTCTTACTGTCTATGTTTTGAACCATTCCTGTGATACTAGTTACAGATTCCGATGCTTCACTCCAGGTTTACTGTATCCCTTGGACCTTCTTATTGACGATGAAACACAGAATTTGCATCCGAATTAAATACCAAAGGCACAATGCCGACTTAAGTACACGAAGACTGACGCTTCGTACTGCCTATGTTTTGAACCATTCCTGTGACACTAGTTATAGATTCCGATGCTACACTCCAGGTTTACTGTATCCCTTGGACCTTCTTATTGAAGATGAAAAACAGAAATTGCCTCGGAATTAAATACAAAAGGCACAATGCCGACTTAAGGACAAGAAGACTGACTCTTCTTACTGACTATGTTTTGAACCATTCCTGTGACACTAGTTATAGATTCCAATGCTTCACTTCAGGTATACTGTATCCCTCTGACCTTCTTATTGACGATGAAACACAGAAATTGCATCGGAATTAAATAGAAAAGGCACAATGCCGACTTAAGTACAAGAGGACGGACTCTTCCTACTGTCTATGTTTTGAACCATTATAGTTATAAATTCCGGTGCTTCACTCCAGGTTTACTGTTTCCCTCGGACATTCTTATTGACGATGAAACACAGAAATTGCATCAGAATTAAATAGAAAAGGCACAATGCCGACTTAAGTACAAGAAGACTGACGCCTCTTACTGACTATGATTTGAACCATTCCTGTGACACTAGTTAAAGATTCCGATGCTTCACTTCAGGTTTACTGTATTCCTTGGACCTTCTTATTGACGATGAAACTCAGATATTGCATCGCAATGAAATAGGAAAGGCACAATGCCGACTTAAGTACAAGAAGACTGACTCTTCTTACTGTTTATGTTGGAACCATTCCTGTGACACCTTTTATAGATTCCGATGCTTCACTTCAGGTTTACTGTATCCCTCTGACCTTCCTATAGACGATGAAACACAGAAATTGCATCGGACTTAATTACAAAAGGCAAAATGACGACTTAAGTACAAGAAGACTGACTCTTCATACTGTCTATGTTTTGAACCATTCCTGTGACACTAGTTATAGATTCCAATGCTTCACTTCAGGTTTACTGTATCCCTCTGACCTTCTTATTGACGATGAAACACAGAAATTGCATCGGAATTAAATAGAACAGGCACAATGCCGACTTAAGTACAAGAAGACTGACTCTTCTTACTGTCTATGTTTTGAACTATTCCTGTGACACTAGTTATAGATTCCGATGCTTCACTCCAGGTTTACTGTATCCCTTGGACCTTCTTATTGACGATGAAACACAGATATTGCATCGAAATTAAATAGAAAAGGCACAATGCCGACTTAAGTACAAGAGGACGGTCTCTTCCTATTGTCTATGTTTTGAACCATTATAGTTATAAATTCCGGTGCTTCACTCCAGGTTTACTGTTTCCCTCGGACCTTCTTATTGACGATGAAACACAGAAATTGCATCAGAATTAAATAGAAAAGGCACAATGCCGACTTAAGTACAAGAAGACTGACGCTTCTTACTGACTATGATTTGAACCATTCCCGTGACACTAGTTAAAGATTCCGATGCTTCACTTCAGGTTTACTGTATCCCTTGGACCTTCTTATTGACGATGAAACTCAGATATTGCATCGGAATGAAATAGGAAAGGCACAATGCCGACTTAAGTACAAGAAGACTGACTCTTCTTACTGTTTATGTTGGAACCATTCCTGTGACACCTGTTATAGATTCCGATGCTTCACTTCAGGTTTACTGTATCCCTCTGACCTTCCTATAGACGATGAAACACAGAAATTGCATCGGACTTAATTACAAAAGGCAAAATGACGACTTAAGTACAAGAAGACTGACTCTTCATACTGTCTATGTTTTGAACCATTCCTGTGACACTAGTTATAGATTCCAATGCTTCACTTCAGGTTTACTGTATCCCTCTGACCTTCTTATTGACGATGAAACACAGAAATTGCATCGGAATTAAATACAAAAGGCACAATGCCGACTTAAGTACAAGAAGACTGACTCTTCTTACTGACTATGTTTTGAACCATTCTCGTGACACTAGTTATAGATTCCGATGCATCACTTCAGGTTTACTGTATCCCTTAAACATTCTTATTGACGATGAAACACAGAAATTACATCGGAATTAAATACAAACGGCACAATGCCGACTTAAGTACAAGAAGACTGACTCTTCTTACTGACTATGTTTTGAACCATTCCTGTGTCACTAGTTATAGATTCCGATGCTTCACTTCAGGTTTACAGTATACCTTGGACTTTCTAATAGACGATGAAACACAGAAATTGCATCGGAATAAAATAGAAAAGGCACAATGCCTACTTAAGTACAAGAAGACTGACTCTTCTTACTGACTATGTTTTGAACCATTCCTGTGACACTAGTTATAGATTCCAATGCTTCACTTCAGGTTTACTGTATCACTCTGACCTTCTTCTTGACGATGAAACACAGAAATTGCATCGGAATTAAATACAAACCGCATAATGCCGACTTAAGTACAAGAAAACTAACTCTTCTTACTGTCTATGTTTTGAACCATTCCTGTGATACTAGTTACAGATTCCGATGCTTCACTCCAGGTTTACTGTATCCCTTGGACCTTCTTATTGACGATGAAACACAGAATTTGCATCCGAATTAAATACCAAAGGCACAATGCCGACTTAAGTACACGAAGACTGACGCTTCGTACTGCCTATGTTTTGAACCATTCCTGTGACACTAGTTATAGATTCCGATACTACACTCCAGGTTTACTGTATCCCTTGGACCTTCTTATTGAAGATGAAAAACAGAAATTGCCTCGGAATTAAATACAAAAGGCACAATGCCGACTTAAGGACAAGAAGACTGACTCTTCTTACTGACTATGTTTTGAACCATTCCTGTGACACTAGTTATAGATTCCAATGCTTCACTTCAGGTATACTGTATCCCTCTGACCTTCTTATTGACGATGAAACACAGAAATTGCATCGGAATTAAATAGAAAAGGCACAATGCCGACTTAAGTACAAGAGGACGGACTCTTCCTACTGTCTATGTTTTGAACCATTATAGTTATAAATTCCGGTGCTTCACTCCAGGTTTACTGTTTCCCTCGGACATTCTTATTGACGATGAAACACAGAAATTGCATCAGAATTAAATAGAAAAGGCACAATGCCGACTTAAGTACAAGAAGACTGACGCTTCTTACTGACTATGATTTGAACCATTCCTGTGACACTAGTTAAAGATTCCGATGCTTCACTTCAGGTTTACTGTATCCCTTGGACCTTCTTATTGACGATGAAACTCAGATATTGCATCGCAATGAAATAGGAAAGGCACAATGCCGACTTAAGTACAAGAAGACTGACTCTTCTTACTGTTTATGTTGGAACCATTCCTGTGACACCTTTTATAGATTCCGATGCTTCACTTCAGGTTTACTGTATCCCTCTGACCTTCCTATAGACGATGAAACACAGAAATTGCATCGGACTTAATTACAAAAGGCAAAATGACGACTTAAGTACAAGAAGACTGACTCTTCATACTGTCTATGTTTTGAACCATTCCTGTGACACTAGTTATAGATTCCAATGCTTCACTTCAGGTTTACTGTATCCCTCTGACCTTCTTATTGACGATGAAACACAGAAATTACATCGGAATTAAATACAAAAGGCACAATGCCGACTTAAGTACAAGAAGACTGACTCTTCTTACTGACTATGTTTTGAACCATTCTCGTGACACTAGTTATAGATTCCGATGCATCACTTCAGGTTTACTGTATCCCTTAAACATTCTTATTGACGATGAAACACAGAAATTACATCGGAATTAAATACAAACGGCACAATGCCGACTTAAGTACAAGAAGACTGACTCTTCTTACTGACTATGCTTTGAACCATTCCTGTGTCACTAGTTATAGATTCCGATGCTTCACTTCAGGTTTACAGTATACCTTGGACTTTCTAATAGACGATGAAACACAGAAATTGCATCGGAATAAAATAGAAAAGGCACAATGCCGACTTAAGTACAAGAAGACTGACTCTTCTTACTGACTATGTTTTGAACCATTCCTGTGACACTAGTTATAGATTCCAATGCTTCACTTCAGGTTTACTGTATCACTCTGACCTTCTTCTTGACGATGAAACACAGAAATTGCATCGGAATTAAATACAAACCGCATAATGCCGACTTAAGTACAAGAAAACTAACTCTTCTTACTGTCTATGTTTTGAACCATTCCTGTGATACTAGTTACAGATTCCGATGCTTCACTCCAGGTTTACTGTATCCCTTGGACCTTCTTATTGACGATGAAACACAGAATTTGCATCCGAATTAAATACCAAAGGCACAATGCCGACTTAAGTACACGAAGACTGACGCTTCGTACCGCCTATGTTTTGAACCATTCCTGTGACACTAGTTATAGATTCCGATGCTACACTCCAGGTTTACTGTATCCCTTGGACCTTCTAATTGACGATGAAAAACAGAAATTGCCTCGGAATTAAATACAAAAGGCACAATGCCGACTTAAGGACAAGAAGACTGACTCTTCTTACTGACTATGTTTTGAACCATTCCTGTGACACTAGTTATAGATTCCAATGCTTCACTTCAGGTATACTGTATCCCTCTGACCTTCTTATTGACGATGAAACACAGAAATTGCATCGGAATTAAATAGAAAAGGCACAATGCCGACTTAAGTACAAGAGGACGGACTCTTCCTACTGTCTATGTTTTGAACCATTATAGTTATAAATTCCGGTGCTTCACTCCAGGTTTACTGTTTCCCTCGGACATTCTTATTGACGATGAAACACAGAAATTGCATCAGAATTAAATAGAAAAGGCACAATGCCGACTTAAGTACAAGAAGACTGACGCTTCTTACTGACTATGATTTGAACCATTCCTGTGACACTAGTTAAAGATTCCGATGCTTCACTTCAGGTTTACTGTATCCCTTGGACCTTCTTATTGACGATGAAACTCAGATATTGCATCGCAATGAAATAGGAAAGGCACAATGCCGACTTAAGTACAAGAAGACGGACTCTTCTTACTGTTTATGTTGGAACCATTCCTGTGACACTAGTTATGGATTCCGATGCTTCACTTCAGGTTTACTGTATCCCTCTGACCTTCCTATAGACGATGAAACACAGAAATTGCATCGGACTTAAATACAAAAGGCAAAATGCCGACTTAAGTACAAGAAGACTGACTCTTCATACTGTCTATGTTTTGAACCATTCCTGTGACACTAGTTATAGATTCCAATGCTTCACTTCAGGTTTACTGTATCCCTCTGACATTCTTATTGACGATGAAACACAGAAATTGCATCGGAATTAAATAGAAAAGGCACTATGCCGACTTAAGTACAAGAAGACTGACTCTTCTTACTGACTATTTTTTGAACCATTCTTGTGACACTAGTTATAGATTCCGATGCTTCACTTCAGGTTTACTGTATCCCTTAAACCTTCTTATTGACGATGAAACACAGAAATTACATCGGAATTAAATACAAACGGCACAATGCCGACTTAAGTACAAGAAGACTGACTCATCTTACTGACTATATTTTGAACCATTCCTGTGTCACTAGTTATAGATTCCGATGCTTCACTTCAGGTTTACAGTATACCTTGGACTTTCTAATAGACGATGAAACACAGAAATTGCATCGGAATAAAATAGAAAAGGCACAATGCCGACTTAAGTCCAAGAAGACTGACTCTTCCTACTGTCTATGTTTTGAACCATTCCTGTGATACTCGTTACAGATTCCGATGCATCACTTCAGGTTTACTGTATCCCTCTGACCTTCTTATTGACGATAAAACACAGAAATTGGATCGGGATTAAATACAAAAGGCACATGGCCGACTGAAGTACAAGAAGGACGACTCTTCTTACTGACTATTTTTTGAACCATTCTTGTGACACTAGTTATAGATTCCGATGCTTCAATTCAGGTCTACTGTATCCCTTGGACCTACTTATTGACGATGAAACACAGATATTGCATCGGAATTAAATACAAAAGGCACAATGCCGACTTAAGTACAAGAAGACTGACTCATCCAACTGTCTATGATTTGAACCATACCGGTGACACTAGTTATAGATTCCGATGCTTCACTTCAGGTTTACTGTATCCCTCTGACCGTCTTATTGACGATGAATCACAGAAATTGCATCGGAATTAAATAGAAAAGCACAATGCCGACTTAAGTACTAGAAGACTGACTCTTCCTACTGTCTATGTTTTGAACCATTCCTGTGACACTAGTTATTGGTTCCGATGCTTCAATTCAGGTCTACTGTATCCCTTGGACCTTCTTATTGACGATGAAACACAGAAATTGCATCGGAATTAAATACAAAAGGCACAATGCCGACTTAAGTACAAGAAGACTGACTTTTCTTACTGACTATGTTTTGAACCATTCCTGTGACACTAGTTATAGATTCCGATGCTTCACATCAGGTTTACTGTATCCCTGGGACCTTCTTATTGACGATGAAACACAGAAATCGCATCGGAATTAAATTCAAAAGGCACAATGCCGACTAAAGTACAAGAAGACTGACACTTCTTACAGTCTATGCTTTGAACCATTCCTGTGACACTAGTTATAGGTTCCGATGCTTCAATTCAGGTCTACTGTATCCCTTGGACCTTCTTATTGACGATGAAACACAGATATTGCATCGGAATTAAATACAAAAGGCACAATGCCGTCTTAAGTACAAGAAGACTGACTTTTCCTACTGTCTATGTTTTGAACCATTCCTGTGACACTAGTTATAGATTCCGATTCTTCACTTCAGGTTTACTGTATACCTCTGACCTTCTTATTGACGATCAAACACAGAAATTGCATCGGAATTAAATACAAAAGGCACAATGCCGACTGAAGTACAAGAAGACTGACTCTTCTTACTGACTATTTTTTGAACCATTCTTGTGACACTAGTTATAGATTCCGATGCTTCACTTCAGGTTTACTGTATCCCTTAAACCTTCTTATTGATGATGAAATACAGAAATTGAATCGGAATTAAATACAAAAGGCACAATGCCTACTTAAGTACAAGAAGACTGACTCTACTTACTGGCTATGTTTTGAACCATTCCTGTTACACTAGTTATAGATTCCGATGCTTAACTTCAGTTTTACTGTATCCCTTGGACCTTCTTATTGACGAAGAAACACTGAAATTGCATCGGAATTAAATACAAAAGGCACAATGCGGACTTAAGTACAAGAAGACTGCCCCTTCTTACTGTCTATGTTTTGAACCATTCCTGTGACACTAGTTATAGATTCCGATGCTTCACTTCAGGTTTACTGTATCCCTCTGACCTTCGTATTGATGATGAAACACAGAAATTGCATCGGAATTAAATACAAAAGGCACAACGCCGACTTAAGTACAAGAAGACTGACTCTTCTTATTGTCTATGTTTTGATCCATTCCTGTGACACTAGTTACAGATTCCGATGCTTCACTGCAGGTTTACTCTATCCCTTGGACCTTCTTATTGACGATGAAACACAGAATTTGCATCGGAATTAAATACCAAATGCACAATGCCGACTTATGGACAAGAAGACTGACTCTTCTTACTGACAATGTTCTGAACCATTCCTGTGACACTAGCTATAGATTCCGATGCTTCACTTCAGGTTTACTGTATCCCTCTGACCTTCTTCTTGACGATGAAACACAGAAATTGCATCGGAATTAAATACAAACGGCATAATGCCGACTTAAGTACAAGAAAACTAACTCTTCTTACTGTCTATGTTTTGAACCATTCCTGTGATACTAGTTAGAGATTCCGATGTTTCACTCCAGGTTTACTGTATCCCTTGGACCTTCTTATTGACGATGAAACACAGAATTTGCATCCGAATTAAATACCAAAGGCACAATGCCGACTTATGGACAAGAAGACTGACTCTTCTTACTGACAATGTTCTGAATCATTCCTGTAACACTAGCTATCGATTCCGATGCTTCACTCCAGGTTTACTGTATCCCTTGGACCTTCTTATTGACGATGAAACACAGAAATTGCATCGGAATTAAATAGAAATGGCACAGTGCCGACTTAAGTACAAGAAGACTGACTCTTCTTACTGACTATGTTTTGAACCATCCCTGTCACACTAGTCATAGATTCCGATGCTTCACTTCAGGTTTACTGTATCCCTTGGGCCTTCTTAAAGACGATGAAACACAGAAATTGCATCGGAATTAAATACAAAGGGCAAAATGCCGACATAAGTACACGAAGCCTGACGCCTCTTACTGCCTATGTTTTGAACCATTCCTGTGACACTAGTTATAGATTCCGATGCTACACTCCAGGTTTACTGTATCCCTTGGACCTTCTTATTGACGTTGAAACACAGATATTGCATCGAAATTAAATAGAAAAGGCACAATGCAGACTTCAGTACAAGAGGACGGACTCTTCCTACTGTCTATGTTTTGAACCATTATAGTTATAAATTCCGGTGCCTCACTCCAGGTTTACTGTTTCCCTCGGACCTTCTTATTGACGATGAAACACAGAAATTGCATCAGAATTAAATAGAAAAGGCACAATGTCGACTTAAGTACAAGAAGACTGACGCTTCTTACTGACTATGATTTGAACCATTCCTGTGACACTAGTTAATGATTCCGATGCTTCACTTCAGGTTTACTGTATCCCTTGGACCTTCTTATTGACGATGAAACTCAGATATTGCATCGGAATGAAATAGGAAAGGCACAATGCGGACTTAAGTACAAGAAGACTGACTCTTCTTACTGTTTATGTTGGAACCATTCCTGTGACACTAGTTATAGATTCCGATGCTTCACTTCAGGTTTACTGTATTCCTCTGACGTTCCTATAGACGATGAAACACAGAAATTGCATCGGAATTAAATACAAAAGGCACAATGCCGACTTAAGGACAAGAAGACTGACTCTTCTTACTGACTATGTTTTGAACCATTCCTGTGACACTAGTTATAGATTCCGATGCTTCACTTCAGGGATACTGTATCCCTCTGACCTTCTTATTGACGATGAAACACAGAAATTGCATCGGAATTAAATAGAACAGGCACAATGCCGAGTTAAGTACAAGAAGACTGACTCTTCTTACTGTCTATGTTTTGAACCATTCCTGTGACACTAGTTATAGATTCCGATGCTTCACTCCAGGTTTACTGTATCCATTGGACCTTCTTATTGACGATGAAACACAGATATTGCATCGAAATTAAATAGAAAAGGCACAATGCCGACTTAAGTACAAGAGAACGGACTCTTCCTACTGTCTATGTTTTGAACCATTATAGTTATAAATTCCGGTGCATCACTCCAGGTTTACTGTTTCCCTCGGACCTTCTTATTGACGATGAAACACAGAAATTGCATCAGAATTAAATAGAAAAGGCACAATGCCGACTTAAGTACAAGAAGACTGACGCTTCTTACTGACTATGACTTGAACCATTCCTGTGACACTAGTTAAAGATTCCGATGCTTCACTTCAGGTTTACTGTATCTCTTGGACCTTCTTATTGACGATGAAACTCAGATATTGCATCGTAATGAAATAGGAAAGGCACAATGCCGACTTAAGTACAAGAAGACTGACTCTTCTTACTGTTTATGTTGGAACCATTCCTGTGACACTAGTTATAGATTCCGATGCTTCACTTCAGGTTTACTGTATCCCTCTGACCTTCCTATAGACCATGAAACTCAGAAATTGCATCGGACTTAAATACAAAATGCATAATGCCGACTTAAGTACAAGAAGACTGACTCTTCATACTGTCTATGTTTTGAACCATTCCTGTGACACTAGTTATAGATTCCAATGCTTCACTTCAGGTTTACTGTATCCCTCTGACCTTCTTATTGACGATGAAACACAGAAATTGCATCGGAATTAAATAGAAAAGGCACAATGCCGACTTAAGTACAAGAAGACTGACTCTTCTTACTGACTATGTTTTGAACCAATCTCGTGACACTAGTTATAGATTCCGATGCATCACTTCAGGTTTACTGTATCCCTTAAACCTTCTTATTGACGATGAAACACAGAAATTACATCGGAATTAAATACAAACGGCACAATGCCGACTTAAGTACAAGAAGACTGACTCTTCTTACTGTCTATGTTTTGAACCATTTCTGTGACACTAGTTATAGATTCCGATGCTTCACTTCAGGTTGACTGTCTCCCTCTGACCTTCTTATTGATGATGAAACACAGAAATTCCATCGGAAGTAAATACAAAAGGCAAAATGCCGACTTAAGTACATGAAGACTGACTCTTCTTACTGACTATGTTTTGAACCATTCCTGTGGCACTAGTTATAGATTGCGATGCTTCACTTCAGGTTTGCTGTATCCCTCTGACCTTCTTATTGACGATGAAACACAGAATTTGCATCGGAATTAAATACAAAAGGCACAATGCCGACTTAAGTACAAGAAGACTGACTCTTCCTACTGCCTATGATTTGAACCATTCCTGTGACACTAGTTATAGATTCCGATGCTTCACTTGAGGTTTACTGTATCCCTTGGTCCTTCTTATTGACGATGAAACACAGAAATTGCATGGGAATTAAATACAAAAGGCACAATGCCGACTTAAGTACAAGAAGACTGACTCTTCTCACTGTCTATGTTTTGAATTATTCCTGTTACACTAGTTACACATTCCGATTCTTCACTCCAGGTTTACTGTATCCCTTGGAGCTTCTTACTGACGATGAAACACAGAAATTGCATCGGAATTAAATACAAAAGTCACAATGCCGCCTTAAGGACAAGAAGACCAACTCTTCTTACTGACAATGTTTTGAACCATTCCTGTGACACTAGCTATAGATTCCGATGCTTCACTTCAGGTTTACTGTATCCCTCTGACCTTCTTATTGACGATGAAGCACAGAAATTGCATCGGAATTAGATACAAAAGGCACAATGCCGACTTAAGTACAAGAAGACTGACTCTTCTTACTGTCTATGTTTTGAACCATTCCATTGACACTAGTTATAGATTCTGATGCTTCACTCCAGGTTTACTGTATCCCTTGGAGCTTCTTATTGACGATGAAAAACAGAAATTGCATCGGAATTAAATACAAAATTCACAATGCCGAATTAAGGACAAGAAGACTGACTCTTCTTACTGACTATGTTTTGAACCATTCCTGTGACACTAGTTATAGATTCCGATGCATCACTTCAGGTTTACTGTATCCCTTAAACCTTCTTATTGACGATGAAACACAGAAATTACATCGGAATTAAATACAAACGGCACAATGCCGACTTAAGTACAAGAAGACTGACTCTTCTTACTGACTATGTTTTGAACCATTCCTGTGTCACTAGTTATAGATTCCGATGCTTCACTTCAGGTTTACTGTCTCCCTTGGACCTTCTTATTGACGATGAAAATCAGAAATTGCATCGGAATTAAATACAAAAGTCACAATACCGACTTAAGTACAAGAAGACTGACTCTTCTTACTGTCTATGTTTTGAACCATTCCTGTGACACTAGTTATAGATTCCGATGCTTCACTTCAGGATTACTGTATCCCTCTGATCTTCCTATTGACGATGAAACACAGAAATTGCATCGGAATTAAATACAAAAGGCACAAAGCCGACTTAAGGACAAGAAGACTGATTCTTTTTACTGACTATGTTTTGAACCATTCCTGTGACACTACTTATGGATTCGGATGCTTCAATTTTTGTTTACTGTATCCCTCTGACTTTCATATTTACGATGAAACACAGAAATTGCATCGGAATTAAATAGAAAAGGCACAATGCCGACTGAAGTACAAGACGACTTTCTATACTTACTGTCTATGTTTTGAACCACTCCTGTGACACTAGTTATAGATTCCGATGCTTCACTTCAGGTTTACTGTATCCCTCTGATCTTCTTATTGACGATGAAACACAGAAATTGCATCGGAATTAAATACAAAAGGCACAATGCCACCCTAAGTACAAGAGGACTGATCCTTCTCACTGTCTCTGTTTTGAACCATTACTGAGACACTAGTTATAGATTCCGATGCTTCACTTCAGGTTTACAGTCTCCCTTGGACCTTCTTATAGACGATGAAACACAGAAATTGCATCGGAATTAAATACAAAAGTCACAATACCGACTTAAGTACAAGAAGACTGACTCTTCTTACTGTCTATGTTTTGAACCATTCCTGTGACACTAGTTATAGATTCCGATGCTTCACTTCAGGATTACTGTATCCCTCTCATCGTCGTATTGACGATGAAACACAGAAATTGCATCGGAATTAAATCCAAAAGCACAAAGCCGACTTAAGGACAAGAAGACTGATTCTTTTTACTGACTATGTTTTGAACCATTCCTGTGACACTACTTATGGATTCGGATGCTTCAATTTTGGTTTACTGTATCCCTCTGACTTTCATATTGACGATGAAACACAGAAATTGCATCGGAATTAAATAGAAAAGGCACAATGCCGACTAAAGTACAAGACGACTGACTTTACTTACTGTCTATGTTTTGAACCATTCCTGAGACACTAGTTATAGATTCCTATGCTTAACTTCAGGATAACTGCATCCCACTGACCTTCTTAGTGACGATGAAACACAGAAATTGCATCGAAATTAAATACAAAAGGCACAGTGCCGATTTAAGTACATGAAGACCGACTCTTTCTACTGACTATGTTTTGAAACATTCCTGTGACACTAGTTATAGATTCCGATGCTTCACTTCAGGTTTACTGTATCCCTTGGACCTTCTTCTTGACGAAGAAACACAGAAAATGCATCGGAATTAAATACAAAAGGCACAATGCCGACTTAAGTACAAGAAGACTGAGTCTTCTTACAGTCTATGTTTTGAAACCTATCCTGTGACACTAGTTACACATTCCGATTCGTCACTCCAGATTTACTGTATCCCTTGGACCTATTTATTGACGATGAAACACAGAAATTGCATCGGAATTAAATACAAAAAGCACAATGCCGACTTAAGGACAAGAAGACTAACTCTTCTTACTGACAATGTTTTGAACCATTCCATTGACACTAGTTATAGATTCCGATGCTTCACTCCAGGTTTACTGTATCCCTTGGACATTCTTATTGACGATGAAACACAGAAATTGCATCGGAATTAAATAGAAAAGGCACAATGCCGACTTAAGTACAACAAGACTGACTCTTCTTACTGTCTATGTTTTGAACCATTCCTGTGACACTAGTTATAGATTCCGATGCTTCACTTCAGGCTTACTGTATCCCTTGGACCTTCTTATTAACGATGGAACACAGAAATTGCATCGGAATTAAACACAAAAGGCACAATGCCGACTTAAGTACAAAAAGACTGACTCTTTTTACTGACTATGTTTGAACCATTCCTGTGACACTAGTTATGGATTCGGATGCTTCACTTCTGGTTCACTGTATTCCTCTGACTTTCTTATTGACGATGAAACACAGAAATTGCATCGGAATTAAATACAAAAGGCACAATGCGGACGTAAATACAAGAGGACTGATCCCTCATACTGTCTATGTTTTCAACCATTCCTATGACACTAGTTATAGATTCCGATGCTTCACTTCAGGTTTACTGTATCCCTCTAACCTTCTTATTGATGTTGAAACACAGAAATTGCATCGGAATTAAATACAAAAGGCGCAATGCAGACTTAAGTACAAGAAGACTGACTCTTCTTACTAACTATGTTTTGAACCATTCCTGTGGCACTAGTTATAGATTGCGATGCTTCACTTCAGGTTTGCTGTATCCCTCTGACCTTCTTATTGACGATGAAACACAGAATTTGCATCGGAATTAAATACAAAAGGCACAATGCCGACTTAAGTACAAGAAGACTGACTCTTCTTACTGTCTATGTTTGAACCAATCCTGAGACACTAGTTATAGATTCCAATGCTTCACTTCAGGTTTACTGTAACCCTCTGACCTTCTTATTGTTGATCAAACACAGAAATTGCATCGGAATTAAATACAAAAGGCACAATGCCGACTTAAGTACAAGAAGACTGACTCTTTTTACTGACTATGTTTTTAACCATTCCTGTGACACTAGTTATGGATTCGGATGCATCATTTCTGGTTTACAGTGTCCCTCTGACCTTCTTATTGACGATGAAACACAGAAATTGCTTCGGAATTAAATAGTTAAGACACAATGCAGACTTAAGTACAAGAAGACTGACTCTTCTTACAGACTATGCTTTGAACCATTCCTGTGACACTAGTTATAGATTCCTATGCTTCACTTCAGGTTTGCTGTATCCCTCTGACCTTCTTATTGACGATGAAACACAGAATTTGCATCGGAATTAAATACAAAAGGCACAATGCCGACTTAAGTACAAGAAGACTGACTCTTCCTACTGTCTATGTTTTGAACCATTCCTGTTACACTAGTTATAGATTCCGATGCTTCACTTCAGGTTTACTGTATCCCTTGGACCTTCTTATTGACGATAAAAGACAGAAATTGCATCGGAATTAAATACAAAAGGCACAATGCCAATTTAAGTACATGAAGACCGACTCTTTCTAATGACTATGTTTTGAACCATTCCTGTGACACTAGTTATAGATTCCGATGCTTCACTTCAAGATTACTGTATCCCTTGGACCTTCTTCTTGACGATGAAAAACAGAAATTGCATCGGAATTAAATACAAAAGGCACAATGCCGACTTAAGTACAAGAAGACTGACTCTTCTTACAGTCTATGCTTTGAACCTATCCTGTGACACTAGTTACACATTCCGATTCTTCACTCCAGGTTTACTGTATCCCGTGGACCTTTTTATTGACGATGAAACACAGAAATTGCATCGGAATTAAATACAAAAGGCACAATGCCGACTTAAGGACAAGAAGACTAACTCTTCTTACTGACAATGTTTTGAACCATTCCTGTGACACTAGCTATAGATTCCGATGCTTCACTTCAGGTTTACTGTATCCCTCTGACCTTCGTATTGACGATGAAACACAGAAATTGCATCGGAATTAAATACAAAAGGCACAATGCCGACTTAAGTACAAGAAGACTGACTCTTCTTACTGTCTATGCTTTGAACCATTCCATTGACACTAGTTATAGATTCCGATGCTTCACTCCAGGTTTACTGTATCCCTTGGACCTTCTTATTGACGATGAAACACAGAAATTGCATCGGAATTAAATAGAAAAGGCACAATGCCGACTTAAGTACAAGAAGACTGACTCTTCTTACTGTCTATGTTTTGAACCATGCCTGTGACACTAGTTATAGATTCCGATGCTTCACTTCAGGTTTACTGTATCCCTCTGACCTTCTTATTGATGTTGAAACACAGAAATTGCATCGGAATTAAATACAAAAGGCACAATGCCGACTTAAGTACAAGAGGACTGATCCTTCTTACTGTCGATGTTTTGAACCATTCCTGAGACACTAGTTATAGATTCCGATGCTTCACTTCAGGTTTACTGTAACCCTCTGACCTTCTTATTGATGATCAAACACAGAAATTGCATCGGAATTAAATACAAAAGGCACAATGCAGACTTAAGTACAAGAGGACTGACTCTTCTTACAGACTATGATTTGAACCATTCCTGTGACACTGGTTATAGATTGCGATGCTTCACTTCAGGTTTGCTGTATCCCTCTGACCTTCTTATTGACGATGAAACACAGAATTTGCATCGGAATTAAATACAAAAGGCACAATGCCGACTTAAGTACAAGAAGACTGACTCTTTTTACTGACTATGTTTTGAACCATTCCTGTGACACTAGTTATGGATTCGGAAGCTTCATTTCTGGTTTTCTGTATCCCTCTGACCTTCTTATTGACGATGAAACACAGAAATTGCATCAGAATTAAATAGTTAAGACACAATGCAGACTTAAGTACAAGAAGACTGACTCTTCTTACAGACTATGTTTTGAACCATTCCTGTGACACTAGTTATAGATTCCTATGCTTCACTTCAGGTTTGCTGTATCCCTCTGACCTTCTTATTGACGATGAAACACAGAATTTGCATCGGAATTAAATACAAAAGGCACAATGCCGACTTAAGTACAAGAAGACTGACTCTTCCTACTGTCTATGTTTTGAACCATTCCTGTTACACTAGTTATAGATTCCGATGCTTCACTTCAGGTTTACTGTATCCATTGGACCTTCTTATTGACGATGAAAGACAGAAATTGCATCGGAATTAAATACAAAAGGCACAATGCCGATTTAAGTACATGAAGACCGACTCTTTCTAATGACTATGTTTTGAACCATTCCTGTGACACTAGTTATAGATTCCGATGCTTCACTTCAAGATTACTGTATCCCTTGGACCTTCTTCTTGACGATGAAACACAGAAATTGCATCGGAATTAAATACAAAAGGCACAATGCCGACTTAAGTACAAGAAGACTGACTCTTCTTACAGTCTATGCTTTGAACCTATCCTGTGACACTAGTTACACATTCCGATTCTTCACTCCAGGTTTACTGTATCCCGTGGACCTTTTTATTGACGATGAAACACAGACATTGCATCGGAATTAAATACAAGAGGCACAATGCCGACTTAAGGACAAGAAGACTAACTCTTCTTACTGACAATGTTTTGAACCATTCCTGTGACCGTAGCTATAGATTCCGATGCTTCACTTCAGGTTTACTGTATCCCTCTGACCTTCGTATTGACGATGAAACACAGAAATTGCATCGGAATTAAATACAAAAGGCACAATGCCGACTTAAGTACAAGAAGACTGACTCTTCTTACTGTCTATGCTTTGAACCATTCCATTGACACTAGTTATAGATTCCGATGCTTCACTCCAGGTTTACTGTATCCCTTGGACCTTCTTATTGACGATGAATCACAGAAATTGCATCGGAATTAAATGGAAAAGGCACAATGCCGACTTAAGTACATGAAGACTGACTCTTCTTACTGTCTATGTTTTGAACCATGCCTGTGACACTAGTTATAGATTCCGATGCTTCACTTCAGGCTTACTGTATCCCTTGGACCTTCTTATAGACGATGAAACACAGAAATTGCATCGGAATTAAACACAAAAGGCACAATGCCAACTTAAGTACAAAAAGACTGACTCTTCTTACTGACTATGCTTTGAACCATTCCTGAGACACTAGTTATAGATTCCGATGCTTCACTTCAGGTTTACTGTATCCCTCTGACCTTCTTATTGATGTTGAAACACAGAAATTGCATCGGAATTAAATACAAAAGGCACAATGCCGACTTAAGTACAAGAGGACTGATCCTTCTTACTGTCGATGTTTTGAACCATTCCTGAGACACTAGTTATAGATTCCGATGCTTCACTTCAGGTTTACTGTAACCCTCTGACCTTCTTATTGATGATCAAACACAGAAATTGCATCGGAATTAAATACAAAAGGCACAATGCAGACTTAAGTACAAGAAGACTGACTCTTCTACAGACTATGATTTGAACCATTCCTGTGACACTGGTTATAGATTGCGATGCTTCACTTCAGGTTTGCTGTATCCCTCTGACCTTCTTATTGACGATGAAACACAGAATTTGCATCGGAATTAAATACAAAAGGCACAATGCCCACTTAAGTACAAGAAGACTGACTCTTTTTACTGACTATGTTTTGAACCATTCCTGTGACACTAGTTATGGATTCGGATGCTTCATTTCTGGTTTACTGTATCCCTCTGACCTTCTTATTGACGATGAAACACAGAAATTGCATCAGAATTAAATAGTTAAGACACAATGCAGACTTAAGTACAAGAAGACTGACTCTTCTTACAGACTATTTTTTGAACGATTCCTGTGACACTAGTTATAGATTCCTATGCTTCACTTCAGGTTTGCTGTATCCCTCTGACCTTCTTATTGACGATGAAACACAGACTTTGCATCGGAATTAAATGCAAAAGGCACAATGCCGACTTAAGTACAAGAAGACTGACTCTTTTTACTGACTATGTTTTGAACCATTCCTGTGACACTAGTTATGGATTCGGATGCTTCATTTCTGGTTTACTGTAACCCTCTGACCTTCTTATTGATGATCAAACACAGAAATTGCATCGGAATTAAATACAAAAGGCACAATGCAGATTTAAGTACATGAAGACCGACTCTTTCTAATGACTATGTTTTGAACCATTCCTGTGACACTAGTTATAGATTCCGATGCTTCACTTCAAGATTACTGTATCCCTTGGACCTTCTTATTGACGATAAAAGACAGAAATTGCATCGGAAGTAAATACAAAAAGCACAATGCCAATTTAAGTACATGAAGACCGACTCTTTCTAATGACTATGTTTTGAACCATTCCTGTGACACTAGTTATAGATTCCGATGCTTCACTTCAAGATTACTGTATCCCTTGGACCTTCTTCTTGACGATGAAACACAGAAATTGCATCGGAATTAAATACAAAAGGCACAATGCCGACTTAAGTACAAGAAGACTGACTCTTCTTACAGTCTATGCTTTGAACCTATCCTGTGACACTAGTTACACATTCCGATTCTTCACTCCAGGTTTACTGTATCCCGTGGACCTTTTTATTGACGATGAAACACAGAAATTGCATCGGAATTAAATAAAAAAGGCACAATGCCGACTTAAGGACAAGAAGACTAACTCTTCTTACTGACAATGTTTTGAACCATTCCTGTGACACTAGCTATAGATTCCGATGCTTCACTTCAGGTTTACTGTATCCCTCTGACCTTCGTATTGACGATGAAACACAGAAATTGCATCGGAATTAAATACAAAAGGCACAATGAGGACTTAAGTACAAGAAGACTGACTCTTCTTACTGTCTATGCTTTGAACCATTCCATTGACACTAGTTATAGATTCCGATGCTTCACTCCAGGTTTACTGTATCCCTTAGACCTTCTTATTGACGATGAAACACAGAAATTGCATCGGAATTAAATACAAAAGGCACAATGCCGACTTAAGTACAAGAGGACTGATCCTTCTTACTGTCGATGTTTTGAACCATTCCTGAGACACTAGTTATAGATTCCGATGCTTCACTTCAGGTTTACTGTAACCCTCTGACCTTCTTATTGATGATCAAACACAGAAATTGCATCGGAATTAAATACAAAAGGCACAATGCAGACTTAAGTACAAGAGGACTGACTCTTCTTACAGACTATGATTTGAACCATTCCTGTGACACTGGTTATAGATTGCGATGCTTCACTTCAGGTTTGCTGTATCCCTCTGACCTTCTTATTGACGATGAAACACAGAATTTGCATCGGAATTAAATACAAAAGGCACAATGCCGACTTAAGTACAAGAAGACTGACTCTTTTTACTGACTATGTTTTGAACCATTCCTGTAACACTAGTTATGGATTCGGATGCTTCATTTCTGGTTTTCTGTATCCCTCTGACCTTCTTATTGACGATGAAACACAGAAATTGCATCAGAATTAAATAGTTAAGACACAATGCAGACTTAAGTACAAGAAGACTGACTCTTCTTACAGACTATGTTTTGAACCATTCCTGTGACACTAGTTATAGATTCCTATGCTTCACTTCAGGTTTGCTGTATCCCTCTGACCTTCTTATTGACGATGAAACACAGAATTTGCATCGGAATTAAATACAAAAGGCACAATGCCGACTTAAGTACAAGAAGACTGACTCTTCCTACTGTCTATGTTTTGAACCATTCCTGTTACACTAGTTATAGATTCCGATGCTTCACTTCAGGTTTACTGTATCCCTTGAACCTTCTTATTGACGATGAAAGACAGAAATTGCATCGGAATTAAATACAAAAGGCACAATGCCGATTTAAGTACATGAAGACCGACTCTTTCTAATGACTATGTTTTGAACCATTCCTGTGACACTAGTTATAGATTCCGATGCTTCACTTCAAGATTACTGTATCCCTTGGACCTTCTTCTTGACGATGAAACACAGAAATTGCATCGGAATTAAATACAAAAGGCACAATGCCGACTTAAGTACAAGAAGACTGACTCTTCTTACAGTCTATGCTTTGAACCTATCCTGTGACACTAGTTACACATTCCGATTCTTCACTCCAGGTTTACTGTATCCCGTGGACCTTTTTATTGACGATGAAACACAGAAATTGCATCGGAATTAAATACAAAAGGCACAATGCCGACTTAAGGACAAGAAGACTAACTCTTCTTACTGACAATGTTTGAACCATTCCTGTGACACTAGCTATAGATTCCGATGCTTCACTTCAGGTTTACTGTATCCCTCTGACCTTCGTATTGACGATGAAACACAGAAATTGCATCGGAATTAAATACAAAAGGCACAATGCCGACTTAAGTACAAGAAGACTGACTCTTCTTACTGTCTATGCTTTGAACCATTCCATTGACACTAGTTATAGATTCCGATGCTTCACTCCAGGTTTACTGTATCCCTTGGACCTTCTTATTGACGATGAATCACAGAAATTGCATCGGAATTAAATAGAAAAGGCACAATGCCGACTTAAGTACAAGAAGACTGACTCTTCTTACTGTCTATGTTTTGAACCATGCCTGTGACACTAGTTATAGATTCCGATGCTTCACTTCAGGCTTACTGTATCCCTTGGACCTTCTTATAGACGATGAAACACAGAAATTGCATCGGAATTAAACACAAAAGGCACAATGCCAACTTAAGTACAAAAAGACTGACTCTTCTTACTGACTATGCTTTGAACCATTCCTGAGACACTAGTTATAGATTCCGATGCTTCACTTCAGGTTTACTGTATCCCTCTGACCTTCTTATTGATGTTGAAACACAGAAATTGCATCGGAATTAAATACAAAAGGCACAATGCCGACTTAAGTACAAGAGGACTGATCCTTCTTACTGTCGTTGTTTTGAACCATTCCTGAGACACTAGTTATAGATTCCGATGCTTCACTTCAGGTTTACTGTAACCCTCTGACCTTCTTATTGATGATCAAACACAGAAATTGCATCGGAATAAAATACAAAAGGCACAATGCAGACTTAAGTACAAGAAGACTGACTCTTCTACAGACTATGATTTGAACCATTCCTGTGACACTGGTTATAGATTGCGATGCTTCACTTCAGGTTTGCTGTATCCCTCTGACCTTCTTATTGACGATGAAACACAGAATTTGCATCGGAATTAAATACAAAAGGCACAATGCCGACTTAAGTACAAGAAGACTGACTCTTTTTACTGACTATGTTTTGAACCATTCCTGTGACACTAGTTATGGATTCGGATGCTTCATTTCTGGTTTACTGTATCCCTCTGACCTTCTTATTGACGATGAAACACAGAAATTGCATCAGAATTAAATAGTTAAGACACAATGCAGACTTAAGTACAAGAAGACTGACTCTTCTTACAGACTATGTTTTGAACGATTCCTGTGACACTAGTTATAGATTCCTATGCTTTACTTCAGGTTTGCTGTATCCCTCTGACCTTCTTATTGACGATGAAACACAGAATTTGCATCGGAATTAAATGCAAAAGGCACAATGCCGACTTAAGTACAAGAAGACTGACTCTTCCTACTGTCTATGTTTTGAACCATTCCTGTTACACTAGTTATAGATTCCGATGCTTCACTTCAGGTTTACTGTATCCCATGGACCTTCTTATTGACGATGAAAGACAGAAATTGCATCGGAATTAAATAAAAAAGGCACAATGCCGATTTAAGTACATAAGACCGACTCTTTCTACTGACTATGTTTTGAACCATTCCTGTGACACTAGTTATAGATTCCGATGCTTCACTTCAGGTTTACTGTATCCCTTGGACCTTCTTCTTGACGATGAAACACAGAAATTGCATCGGAATTAAATACAAAAGGCACAATGCCGACTTAAGTACAAGAAGACTGACTCTTCTTACAGTCTAAGCTTTGAACCTATCCTGTGACACTAGTTACACATTCCGATTCTTCACTCCAGGTTTACTGTATCCCTTGGACCTTTTTATTGACGATGAAACACAGAAATGGCATCGGAATTAAATACAAAAGGCACAATGCCGACTTAAGGACAAGAAGACTAACTCTTCTTACGGACAATGTTTTGAACAATTCCTGTGGCACTAGCTATAGATTCCGATGCTTCACTTAAGGTTTACTGTATCCCTCTGAGTTTCGTATTGACTATGAAACACAGAAATTGCATCGGAATTAAATACAAAAGGCACAATGCCGAATTAAGTACAAGAAGACTGACTCTTCTTACTGTCTATGCTTTGAACCATTCCATTGACACTAGTTATAGATTCCGATGCTTCACTCCAGGTTTACTGTATCCCTTGGACCTTCTTATTGACGATGAAACACAGAAACTGCATCGGAATTAAATAGAAAAGGCACAATGCCGACTTAAGTACAAGAAGACTGACTCTTCTTACTGTCTATGTTATGAACCATTCCTGTGACACTAGTTATAGATTCCGATGCTTCACTTCAGGCTTACTGTATCCCTTGGACATTCTTATTGACGATGAAACACAGAAATTGCATCGGAATTAAACACAAAAGGCACAATGCCGACTTAAGTACAAAAAGACTGACTCTTCTTACTGACTATGCTTTGAACCATTCCTGTGACACTAGTTATAGATTCCGATGCTTCACTTCAGGTTTACTGTATCCTTTGGACCTTCTTATTGACGATGAAACACAGATTGCATCGGAATTAAATACAAAAGTTACAATGCCGACTTAGGTACAAGAAGACTGACTCTTTTTACTGACTATGTTTGAACCATTCCCGTGACACTAGTTATGGATTCGGATGCTTCACTTCTGGTTCACTGTATCCCTCTGACCTTCTTATTGATGTTGAAACACAGAAATTGCATCGGAATTAAATACAAAAGGCGCAATGCAGACTTAAGTACAAGAAGACTGACTCTTCTTACTGACTATGTTTTGAACCATTCCTGTGGCACTAGTTATAGATTGCGATGCTTCACTTCAGGTTTGCTGTATCCCGCTGACCTTCTTATTGACGATGAAACACAGAATTTGCATCGGAATTAAATACAAAAGGCACAATGCCGACTTAAGTACACGAAGACTGACTCTTCCTACTGTCTATGTTTTGAACCATTCCTGTGACACGAGTTATTATTCCGATGCTTCACTCCAGGTTTACTGTATCCCTTGGACCTTCTTATTGACGATAAAACACAGAAATATCATCGGAATTAAATACAAAAGGCACAATGCCGACTTAAGTACAAGAGGACTGATCCATCTGACTGTCTATGTTTTGAACCATTCCTGAGACACTAGTTATAGATTCCGATGCTTCACTTCAGGTTTACTGTAAACCTCTGACCTTCTTATTGATGATCAAACACAGAAATTGCATCGGAATTAAATACAAAAGGCACAATGCAGACTTAAGTACAAGAGGACTGACTCTTCTTACAGACTATGATTTGAACCATTCCTGTGACACTGGTTATAGATTGCGATGCTTCACTTCAGGTTTGCTGTATCCCTCTGACCTTCTTATTGACGATGAAACACAGAATTTGCATCGGAATTAAATACAAAAGGCACAATGCCGACTTAAGTACAAGAAGACTGACTCTTTTTACTGACTATGTTTTGAACCATTCCTGTAACACTAGTTATGGATTCGGATGCTTCATTTCTGGTTTTCTGTATCCCTCTGACCTTCTTATTGACGATGAAACACAGAAATTGCATCAGAATTAAATAGTTAAGACACAATGCAGACTTAAGTACAAGAAGACTGACTCTTCTTACAGACTATGTTTTGAACCATTCCTGTGACACTAGTTATAGATTCCTATGCTTCACTTCAGGTTTGCTGTATCCCTCTGACCTTCTTATTGACGATGAAACACAGAATTTGCATCGGAATTAAATACAAAAGGCACAATGCCGACTTAAGTACAAGAAGACTGACTCTTCCTACTGTCTATGTTTTGAACCATTCCTGTTACACTAGTTATAGATTCCGATGCTTCACTTCAGGTTTACTGTATCCCTTGAACCTTCTTATTGACGATGAAAGACAGAAATTGCATCGGAATTAAATACAAAAGGCACAATGCCGATTTAAGTACATGAAGACCGACTCTTTCTAATGACTATGTTTTGAACCATTCCTGTGACAATAGTTATAGATTCCGATGCTTCACTTCAAGATTACTGTATCCCTTGGACCTTCTTCTTGACGATGAAACACAGAAATTGCATCGGAATTAAATACAAAAGGCACAATGCCGACTTAAGTACAAGAAGACTGACTCTTCTTACAGTCTATGCTTTGAACCTATCCTGTGACACTAGTTACACATTCCGATTCTTCACTCCAGGTTTACTGTATCCCGTGGACCTTTTTATTGACGATGAAACACAGAAATTGCATCGGAATTAAATACAAAAGGCACAATGCCGACTTAAGGACAAGAAGACTAACTCTTCTTACTGACAATGTTTTGAACCATTCCTGTGACACTAGCTATAGATTCCGATGCTTCACTTCAGGTTTACTGTATCCCTCTGACCTTCGTATTGACGATGAAACACAGAAATTGCATCGGAATTAAATACAAAAGGCACAATGCCGACTTAAGTACAAGAAGACTGACTCTTCTTACTGTCTATACTTTGAACCATTCCATTGACACTAGTTATAGATTCCGATGCTTCACTCCAGGTTTACTGTATCCCTTGGACCTTCTTATTGACGATGAATCACAGAAATTGCATCGGAATTAAATAGAAAAGGCACAATGCCGACTTAAGTACAAGAAGACTGACTCTTCTTACTGTCTATGTTTTGAACCATGCCTGTGACACTAGTTATAGATTCCGATGCTTCACTTCAGGCTTACTGTATCCCTTGGACCTTCTTATAGACGATGAAACACAGAAATTGCATCGGAATTAAACACAAAAGGCACAATGCCAACTTAAGTACAAAAAGACTGACTCTTCTTACTGACTATGCTTTGAACCATTCCTGAGACACTAGTTATAGATTCCGATGCTTCACTTCAGGTTTACTGTATCCCTCTGACCTTCTTATTGATGTTGAAACACAGAAATTGCATCGGAATTAAATACAAAAGGCACAATGCCGACCTAAGTACAAGAGGACTGATCCTTCTTACTGTCGATGTTTTGAACCATTCCTGAGACACTAGTTATAGATTCCGATGCTTCACTTCAGGTTTACTGTAACCCTCTTACCTTCTTATTGATGATCAAACACAGAAATTGCATCGGAATAAAATACAAAAGGCACAATGCAGACTTAAGTACAAGAAGACTGACTCTTCTACAGACTATGATTTGAACCATTCCTGTGACACTGGTTATAGATTGCGATGCTTCACTTCAGGTTTGCTGTATCCCTCTGACCTTCTTATTGACGATGAAACACAGAATTTGCAACGGAATTAAATACAAAAGGCACAATGCCGACTTAAGTACAAGAAGACTGACTCTTTTTACTGACTATGTTTTGAACCATTCCTGTAACACTAGTTATGGATTCGGATGCTTCATTTCTGGTTTTCTGTATCCCTCTGACCTTCTTATTGACGATGAAACACAGAAATTGCATCAGAATTAAATAGTTAAGACACAATGCAGACTTAAGTACAAGAAGACTGACTCTTCTTACAGACTATGTTTTGAACCATTCCTGTGACACTAGTTATAGATTCCTATGCTTCACTTCAGGTTTGCTGTATCCCTCTGACCTTCTTATTGACGATGAAACACAGAATTTGCATCGGAATTAAATACAAAAGGCACAATGCCGACTTAAGTACAAGAAGACTGACTCTTCCTACTGTCTATGTTTTGAACCATTCCTGTTACACTAGTTATAGATTCCGATGCTTCACTTCAGGTTTACTGTATCCCTTGAACCTTCTTATTGACGATGAAAGACAGAAATTGCATCGGAATTAAATACAAAAGGCACAATGCCGATTTAAGTACATGAAGACCGACTCTTTCTAATGACTATGTTTTGAACCATTCCTGTGACAATAGTTATAGATTCCGATGCTTCACTTCAAGATTACTGTATCCCTTGGACCTTCTTCTTGACGATGAAACACAGAAATTGCATCGGAATTAAATACAAAAGGCACAATGCCGACTTAAGTACAAGAAGACTGACTCTTCTTACAGTCTATGCTTTGAACCTATCCTGTGACACTAGTTACACATTCCGATTCTTCACTCCAGGTTTACTGTATCCCGTGGACCTTTTTATTGACGATGAAACACAGAAATTGCATCGGAATTAAATACAAAAGGCACAATGCCGACTTAAGGACAAGAAGACTAACTCTTCTTACTGACAATGTTTTGAACCATTCCTGTGACACTAGCTATAGATTCCGATGCTTCACTTCAGGTTTACTGTATCCCTCTGACCTTCGTATTGACGATGAAACACAGAAATTGCATCGGAATTAAATACAAAAGGCACAATGCCGACTTAAGTACAAGAAGACTGACTCTTCTTACTGTCTATACTTTGAACCATTCCATTGACACTAGTTATAGATTCCGATGCTTCACTCCAGGTTTACTGTATCCCTTGGACCTTCTTATTGACGATGAATCACAGAAATTGCATCGGAATTAAATAGAAAAGGCACAATGCCGACTTAAGTACAAGAAGACTGACTCTTCTTACTGTCTATGTTTTGAACCATGCCTGTGACACTAGTTATAGATTCCGATGCTTCACTTCAGACTTACTGTATCCCTTGGACCTTCTTATAGACGATGAAACACAGAAATTGCATCGGAATTAAACACAAAAGGCACAATGCCAACTTAAGTACAAAAAGACTGACTCTTCTTACTGACTATGCTTTGAACCATTCCTGAGACACTAGTTATAGATTCCGATGCTTCACTTCAGGTTTACTGTATCCCTCTGACCTTCTTATTGATGTTGAAACACAGAAATTGCATCGGAATTAAATACAAAAGGCACAATGCCGACCTAAGTACAAGAGGACTGATCCTTCTTACTGTCGATGTTTTGAACCATTCCTGAGACACTAGTTATAGATTCCGATGCTTCACTTCAGGTTTACTGTAACCCTCTTACCTTCTTATTGATGATCAAACACAGAAATTGCATCGGAATAAAATACAAAAGGCACAATGCAGACTTAAGTACAAGAAGACTGACTCTTCTACAGACTATGATTTGAACCATTCCTGTGACACTGGTTATAGATTGCGATGCTTCACTTCAGGTTTGCTGTATCCCTCTGACCTTCTTATTGACGATGAAACACAGAATTTGCATCGGAATTAAATACAAAAGGCACAATGCCGACTTAAGTACAAGAAGACTGACTCTTTTTACTGACTATGTTTTGAACCATTCCTGTGACACTAGTTATGGATTCGGATGCTTCATTTCTGGTTTTCTGTATCCCTCTGACCTTCTTATTGACGATGAAACACAGAAATTGCATCAGAATTAAATAGTTAAGACACAAAGCAGACTTAAGTACAAGAAGACTGACTCTTCTTACAGACTATGTTTTGAACCATTCCTGTGACACTAGTTATAGATTCCTATGCTTCACTTCAGGTTTGCTGTATCCCTCTGACCTTCTTATTGACGATGAAACACAGAATTTGCATCGGAATTAAATACAAAAGGCACAATGCCGACTTAAGTACAAGAAGACTGACTCTTCCTACTGTCTATGTTTTGAACCATTCCTGTTACACTAGTTATAGATTCCGATGCTTCACTTCAGGTTTACTGTATCCCTTGGACCTTCTTATTGACGATGAAAGACAGAAATTGCATCGGAATTAAATACAAAAGGCACAATGCCGATTTAAGTACATGAAGACCGACTCTTTCTAATGACTATGTTTTGAACCATTCCTGTGACACTAGTTATAGATTCCGATGCTTCACTTCAAGATTACTGTATCCCTTGGACCTTCTTCTTGACGATGAAACACAGAAATTGCATCGGAATTAAATACAAAAGGCACAATGCCGACTTAAGTACAAGAAGACTGACTCTTCTTACAGTCTATGCTTTGAACCTATCCTGTGACACTAGTTACACATTCCGATTCTTCACTCCAGGTTTACTGTATCCCGTGGACCTTTTTATTGACGATGAAACACAGAAATTGCATCGGAATTAAATACAAAAGGCACAATGCCGACTTAAGGACAAGAAGACTAACTCTTCTTACTGACAATGTTTTGAACCATTCCTGTGACACTAGCTATAGATTCCGATGCTTCACTTCTGGTTCACTGTATCCCTCTGACCTTCTTATTGATGTTGAAACACAGAAATTGCATCGGAATTAAATACAAAAGGCGCAATGCAGACTTAAGTACAAGAAGACTGACTCTTCTTACTGACTATGTTTTGAACCATTCCTGTGGCACTAGTTATAGATTGCGATGCTTCACTTCAGGTTTGCTGTATCCCGCTGACCTTCTTATTGACGATGAAACACAGAATTTGCATCGGAATTAAATACAAAAGGCACAATGCCGACTTAAGTACACGAAGACTGACTCTTCCTACTGTCTATGTTTTGAACCATTCCTGTGACACGAGTTATTATTCCGATGCTTCACTCCAGGTTTACTGTATCCCTTGGACCTTCTTATTGACGATAAAACACAGAAATATCATCGGAATTAAATACAAAAGGCACAATGCCGACTTAAGTACAAGAGGACTGATCCATCTGACTGTCTATGTTTTGAACCATTCCTGAGACACTAGTTATAGATTCCGATGCTTCACTTCAGGTTTACTGTAAACCTCTGACCTTCTTATTGATGATCAAACACAGAAATTGCATCGGAATTAAATACAAAAGGCACAATGCCGACTTAAGTACAAGAAGACTGACTCTTCTTACAGTCTATGCTTTGAACCTATCCTGTGACACTAGTTACACATTCCGATTCTTCACTCCAGGTTTACTGTATCCCGTGGACCTTTTTATTGACGATGAAACACAGAAATTGCATCGGAATTAAATACAAAAGGCACAATGCCGACTTAAGTACAAGAAGACTGACTCTTCTTACTGTCTATACTTTGAACCATTCCATTGACACTAGTTATAGATTCCGATGCTTCACTCCAGGTTTACTGTATCCCTTGGACCTTCTTATTGACGATGAATCACAGAAATTGCATCGGAATTAAATAGAAAAGGCACAATGCCGACTTAAGTACAAGAAGACTGACTCTTCTTACTGTCTATGTTTTGAACCATGCCTGTGACACTAGTTATAGATTCCGATGCTTCACTTCAGGCTTACTGTATCCCTTGGACCTTCTTATAGACGATGAAACACAGAAATTGCATCGGAATTAAACACAAAAGGCACAATGCCAACTTAAGTACAAAAATACTGACTCTTCTTACTGACTATGCTTTGAACCATTCCTGAGACACTAGTTATAGATTCCGATGCTTCACTTCAGGTTTACTGTATCCCTCTGACCTTCTTATTGATGTTGAAACACAGAAATTGCATCGGAATTAAATACAAAAGGCACAATGCCGACCTAAGTACAAGAGGACTGATCCTTCTTACTGTCGATGTTTTGAACCATTCCTGAGACACTAGTTATAGATTCCGATGCTTCACTTCAGGTTTACTGTAACCCTCTTACCTTCTTATTGATGATCAAACACAGAAATTGCATCGGAATAAAATACAAAAGGCACAATGCAGACTTAAGTACAAGAAGACTGACTCTTCTACAGACTATGATTTGAACCATTCCTGTGACACTGGTTATAGATTGCGATGCTTCACTTCAGGTTTGCTGTATCCCTCTGACCTTCTTATTGACGATGAAACACAGAATTTGCATCGGAATTAAATACAAAAGGCACAATGCCGACTTAAGTACAAGAAGACTGACTCTTTTTACTGACTATGTTTTGAACCATTCCTGTGACACTAGTTATGGATTCGGATGCTTCATTTCTGGTTTTCTGTATCCCTCTGACCTTCTTATTGACGATGAAACACAGAAATTGCATCAGAATTAAATAGTTAAGACACAAAGCAGACTTAAGTACAAGAAGACTGACTCTTCTTACAGACTATGTTTTGAACCATTCCTGTGACACTAGTTATAGATTCCTATGCTTCACTTCAGGTTTGCTGTATCCCTCTGACCTTCTTATTGACGATGAAACACAGAATTTGCATCGGAATTAAATACAAAAGGCACAATGCCGACTTAAGTACAAGAAGACTGACTCTTCCTACTGTCTATGTTTTGAACCATTCCTGTTACACTAGTTATAGATTCCGATGCTTCACTTCAGGTTTACTGTATCCCTTGGACCTTCTTATTGACGATGAAAGACAGAAATTGCATCGGAATTAAATACAAAAGGCACAATGCCGATTTAAGTACATGAAGACCGACTCTTTCTAATGACTATGTTTTGAACCTTTCCTGTGACACTAGTTATAGATTCCGATGCTTCACTTCAAGATTACTGTATCCCTTGGACCTTCTTCTTGACGATGAAACACAGAAATTGCATCGGAATTAAATACAAAAGGCACAATGCCGACTTAAGTACAAGAAGACTGACTCTTCTTACAGTCTATGCTTTGAACCTATCCTGTGACACTAGTTACACATTCCGATTCTTCACTCCAGGTTTACTGTATCCCGTGGACCTTTTTATTGACGATGAAACACAGAAATTGCATCGGAATTAAATACAAAAGGCACAATGCCGACTTAAGGACAAGAAGACTAACTCTTCTTACTGACAATGTTTTGAACCATTCCTGTGACACTAGCTATAGATTCCGATGCTTCACTTCAGGTTTACTGTATCCCTCTGACCTTCGTATTGACGATGAAACACAGAAATTGCATCGGAATTAAATACAAAAGGCACAATGCCGACTTAAGTACAAGAAGACTGACTCTTCTTACTGTCTATGCTTTGAACCATTCCATTGACACTAGTTATAGATTCCGATGCTTCACTCCAGGTTTACTGTATCCCTTGGACCTTCTTATTGACGATGAATCACAGAAATTGCATCGGAATTAAATAGAAAAGGCACAATGCCGACTTAAGTACAAGAAGACTGACTCTTCTTACTGTCTATGTTTTGAACCATGCCTGTGACACTAGTTATAGATTCCGATGCTTCACTTCAGGCTTACTGTATCCCTTGGACCTTCTTATAGACGATGAAACACAGAAATTGCATCGGAATTAAACACAAAAGGCACAATGCCAACTTAAGTACAAAAAGACTGACTCTTCTTACTGACTATGCTTTGAACCATTCCTGAGACACTAGTTATAGATTCCGATGCTTCACTTCAGGTTTACTGTATCCCTCTGACCTTCTTATTGATGTTGAAACACAGAAATTGCATCGGAATTAAATACAAAAGGCACAATGCCGACTTAAGTACAAGAGGACTGATCCTTCTTACTGTCGATGTTTTGAACCATTCCTGAGACACTAGTTATAGATTCCGATGCTTCACTTCAGGTTTACTGTAACCCTCTGACCTTCTTATTGATGATCAAACACAGAAATTGCATCGGAATAAAATACAAAAGGCACAATGCAGACTTAAGTACAAGAAGACTGACTCTTCTACAGACTATGATTTGAACCATTCCTGTGACACTGGTTATAGATTGCGATGCTTCACTTCAGGTTTGCTGTATCCCTCTGACCTTCTTATTGACGATGAAACACAGAATTTGCATCGGAATTAAATACAAAAGGCACAATGCCGACTTAAGTACAAGAAGACTGACTCTTTTTACTGACTATGTTTTGAACCATTCCTGTGACACTAGTTATGGATTCGGATGCTTCATTTCTGGTTTACTGTATCCCTCTGACCTTCTTATTGACGATGAAACACAGAAATTGCATCGGAATTAAATAAAAAAGGCACAATGCCGACTTAAGGACAAGAAGACTAACTCTTCTTACTGACAATGTTTTGAACAATTCCTGTGACACTAGTTATAGATTCCGATGCTTCACTTCAGGTTTACTGTATCCCTTGGACCTTCTTCTTGACGATGAAAGACAGAAATTGCATCGGAATTAAATAAAAAAGGCACAATGCCGATTTAAGTACATAAGACCGACTCTTTCTACTGACTATGTTTTGAACCATTCCTGTGACACTAGTTATAGATTCCGATGCTTCACTTCAGGTTTACTGTATCCCTTGGACCTTCTTCTTGACGATGAAACACAGAAATTGCATCGGAATTAAATACAAAAGGCACAATGCCGACTTAAGTACAAGAAGACTGACTCTTCTTACTGTCTATGCTTTGAACCATTCCATTGACACTAGTTATAGATTCCGATGCTTCACTCCAGGTTTACTGTATCCCTTGGACCTTCTTATTGACGATGAAACACAGAAACTGCATCGGAATTAAATAGAAAAGGCACAATGCCGACTTAAGGACAAGAAGACTAACTCTTCTTACTGACAATGTTTTGAACAATTCCTGTGACACTAGCTATAGATTCCGATGCTTCACTTAAGGTTTACTGTATCCCTCTGAGTTTCGTATTGACTATGAAACACAGAAATTGCATCGGAATTAAATACAAAAGGCACAATGCCGAATTAAGTACAAGAAGACTGACTCTTCTTACTGTCTATGCTTTGAACCATTCCATTGACACTAGTTATAGATTCCGATGCTTCACTCCAGGTTTACTGTATCCCTTGGACCTTCTTATTGACGATGAAACACAGAAACTGTATCGGAATTAAATAGAAAAGGCACAATGCCGACTTAAGTACAAGAAGACTGACTCTTCTTACTGTCTATGTTATGAACCATTCCTGTGACACTAGTTATAGATTCCGATGCTTCACTTCAGGCTTACTGTATCCCTTGGACTTTCTTATTGACGATGAAACACAGAAATTGCATCGGAATTAAACACAAAAGGCACAATGCCGACTTAAGTACAAAAAGACTGACTCTTCTTACTGACTATGCTTTGAACCATTCCTGTGACACTAGTTATAGATTCCGATGCTTCACTTCAGGTTTACTGTATCCTTTGGACCTTCTTATTGACGATGAAACACAGATTGCATCGGAATTAAATACAAAAGTTACAATGCCGACTTAGGTACAAGAAGACTGACTCTTTTTACTGACTATGTTTGAACCATTCCCGTGACACTAGTTATGGATTCGGATGCTTCACTTCTGGTTCACTGTATCCCTCTGACCTTCTTATTGATGTTGAAACACAGAAATTGCATCGGAATTAAATACAAAAGGCGCAATGAAGACTTAAGTACAAGAAGACTGACTCTTCTTACTGACTATGTTTTGAACCATTCCTGTGGCACTAGTTATAGATTGCGATGCTTCACTTCAGGTTTGCTGTATCCCTCTGACCTTCTTATTGACGATGAAACACAGAATTTGCATCGGAATTAAATACAAAAGGCACAATGCCGACTTAAGTACACGAAGACTGACTCTTCCTACTGTCTATGTTTTGAACCATTCCTGTGACACGAGTTATTATTCCGATGCTTCACTCCAGGTTTACTGTATCCCTTGGACCTTCTTATTGACGATAAAACACAGAAATATCATAGGAATTAAATACAAAAGGCACAATGCCGACTTAAGTACAAGAGGACTGATCCATCTGACTGTCTATGTTTTGAACCATTCCTGAGACACTAGTTATAGATTCCGATGCTTCACTTCAGGTTTACTGTAAACCTCTGACCTTCTTATTGATGATCAAACACAGAAATTGCATCGGAATTAAATACAAAAGGCACAATGCAGACTTAAGTACAAGAAGACTGACTCTTCCTACAGACTATGCTTTGAACCATTCCTGTGACACTGGTTATAGATTGCGATGCTTCACTTCAGGTTTGCTGTATCCCTCTGACCTTCTTATTGACGATGAAACACAGAATTTGCATCGGAATTAAATACAAAAGGCACAATGCCGACTTAAGTACAAGAAGACTGACTCTTCCTACTGTCTATGTTTTGAACCATTCCTGTGACACTAGTTATAGATTCCAATGCTTCACTTCAGGTTTACTGTATCCCTCTGACCTTCTTATTGACGATGAAACACAGAAATTGCATCGGAATTAAATAGTGAAGGCGCAATGCCGACTTAAGTACAAGAAGACTGACTCTTCTTACTGACTATGTTTTGAACCATTCTCGTGACACTAGTTATAGATTCCGATGCATCACTTCAGGTTTACTGTATCCCTTAAACCTTCTTATTGACGATGAAACACAGAAATTACATCGGAATTAAATACAAACGGCACAATGCCGACTTAAGTACAAGAGGACTGACTCTTCCTACTGACTATGTTTTGAACCATTCCTGTGTCACTAGTTATAGATTCCGATGCTTCACTTCAGGTTTACTGTCTCCCTTGGACCTTCTTATTGACGATGAAACACAGAAATTGCATCGGAATTAAATACAAAAGTCACAATACCGACTTAAGTACAAGAAGACTGACTCTTCTTACTGTCTATGTTTTGAACCATTCCTGTGACACTAGTTATAGATTCCGATGCTTCACTTCAGGATTACTGTATCCCTCTCATCGTCGTATTGACGATGAAACACAGAAATTGCATCGGAATTAAATCCAAAAGCACAAAGCCGACTTAAGGACAAGAAGACTGATTCTTTTTACTGACTATGTTTTGAACCATTCCTGTGACACTACTTATGGATTCGGATGCTTCAATTTTGGTTTACTGTATCCCTCTGACTTTCATATTGTCGATGAAACACAGAAATTGCATCGGAATTAAATAGAAAAGGCACAATGCCGACTAAAGTACAAGAAGACTGACTTTACTTACTGTCTATGTTTTGAACCATTCCTGAGACACTAGTTATAGATTCCTATGCTTCACTTCAGGTTTGCTGTATCCCTCTGACCTTCTTATTGACGATGAAACACAGAATTTGCATCGGAATTAAATAGAAAAGGCACAATGCCGACTTAAGTACAAGAAGACTGACTCATCTTACTGACTATGTTTTGAACCATTCCTGCGACACTAGTTATAGATTCCGATGCTTAACTTCAGGATAACTGTATCCCACTGACCTTCTTAGTGACGATGAAACACAGAAATTGCATCGAAATTAAATACAAAAGGCACAATGCCGATTTAAGTATATGAAGACCGACTCTTTCTACTGACTATGTTTTGAAACATTCCTGTGACACTAGTTATAGATTCCGATGCTTCACTTCAGGTTTACTGTATCCCTTGGACCTTCTTCTTGACGATGAAACACAGAAAATGCATCGGAATTAAATACAAAAGGCACAATGCCGACTTAAGTACAAGAAGACTGAGTCTTCTTACAGTCTATGTTTTGAAACCTATCCTGTGACACTAGTTACACATTCCGATTAGTCACTCCAGATTTACTGTATCCCTTGGACCTTTTTATTGACGATGAAACACAGAAATTGCATCGGAATTAAATACAAAAGGCACAATGCCGACTTAAGGACAAGAAGACTAACTCTTCTTACTGACAATGTTTTGAACCATTCCATTGACACTAGTTATAGATTCCGATGCTTCACTCCAGGTTTACTGTATCCCTTGGACATTCTTATTGATGATGAAACACAGAAATTGCATCGGAATTAAATAGAAAAGGCACAATGCCGACTTAAGTACAACAAGACTGACTCTTCTTACTGTCTATGTTTTGAACCATTCCTGTGACACTAGTTATAGATTCCGATGCTTCACTTCAGGCTTACTGTATCCCTTGGACCTTCTTATTAACGATGAAACACAGAAATTGCATCGGAATTAAACACAAAAGGCACAATGCCGACTTAAGTACAAAAAGACTGACTCTTTTTACTGACTATGTTTGAACCATTCCTGTGACACTAGTTATGGATTCGGATGCTTCACTTCTGGTTCACTGTATTCCTCTGACCTTCTTATTGACGATGAAACACAGAAAATGCATCGGAATTAAATAGAAAAGGCATAATGCCGACTTAAGTACAAGACGACTGACTTTTCTTACTCTCTATGTTTGAACTATTCCTGTGTCACTAGTTATAGATTCCGATGCTTCACTTCAGGTTTACTGTATCCCTCTGATCTTCTTATTGACGATGAAACACAGAAATTGCATCGGAATTAAATACAAAAGGCACAATGCGGACTTAAATACAAGAGGACTGATCCTTCATACTGTCTATGTTTTCAACCATTCCTATGACACTAGTTATAGATTCCGATGCTTCACTTCAGGTTTACTGTATCCCTCTAACATTCTTATTGATGTTGAAACACAGAAATTGCATCGGAATTAAATACAAAAGGCGCAATGCAGACTTAAGTACAAGAAGACTGACTCTTCTTACTAACTATGTTTTGAACCATTCCTGTGGCACTAGTTATAGATTGCGATGCTTCACTTCAGGTTTGCTGTATCCCTCTGACCTTCTTATTGACGATGAAACACAGAATTTGCATCGGAATTAAATACAAAAGGCACAATGCCGACTTAAGTACAAGAAGACTGACTCTTCCTACTTTCTATGTTTTGAACCATTCCTGTGACACTAGTTATTGATTCCGATGCTTCACTCCAGGTTTACCGTATCCCTTGGACCTTCTTATTGACGATAAAACACAGAAAATGCATCGGAATTAAATACAAAACGCACAATGCCGACTTAAGTACAAGAAGACTGACTCTTCTTACTGTCTATGTTTGAACCAATCCTGAGAAACTAGTTATGGATTCCGATGCTTCACTTCAGGTTTACTGTAACCCTCTGACCTTCTTATTGTTGATCAAACACAGAAATTGCATCGGAATTAAATACAAAATGCACAATGCCGACTTAAGTACAAGAAGACTGACTCTTTTTACTGACTATGTTTTGAACCATTCCTGTGACACTAGTTATGGATTCGGATGCATCATTTCTGGTTTACAGTGTCCCTCTGACCTTCTTATTGACGATGAAACACAGAATTTGCATCGGAATTAAATAGTTAAGACACAATGCAGACTTAAGTACAAGAAGACTGACTCTTCTTACAGACTATGTTTTGAACCATTCCTGTGACACTAGTTATAGATTCCTATGCTTCACTTCAGGTTTGCTGTATCCCTCTGACCTTCTTATTGACGATGAAACACAGAATTTGCATCGGAATTAAATACAAAAGGCACAATGCCGACTTAAGTACAAGAAGACTGACTCTTCCTACTGTCTATGTTTTGAACCATTCCTGTTACACTAGTTATAGATTCCGATGCTTCACTTCAGGTTTACTGTATCCCTTGGACCTTCTTATTGACGATAAAAGACAGAAATTGCATCGGAATTAAATACAAAAGGCACAATGCCAATTTAAGTACATGAAGACCGACTCTTTCTAATGACTATGTTTTGAACAATTCCTGTGACACTAGTTATAGATTCCGATGCTTCACTTCAAGATTACTGTATCCCATGGACCTTCTTCTTGACGATGAAACACAGAAATTGCATCGGAATTAAATACAAAAGGCACAATGCCGACTTAAGTACAAGAAGACTGACTCTTCTTACAGTCTATGCTTTGAACCTATCCTGTGACACTAGTTACACATTCCGATTCTTCACTCCAGGTTTACTGTATCCCGTGGACCTTTTTATTGAAGATGAAACACAGAAATTGCATCGGAATTAAATACAAAAGGCACAATGCCGACTTAAGGACAAGAAGACTAACTCTTCTTACTGACAATGTTTTGAACCATTCCTGTGACACTAGCTATAGATTCCGATGCTTCACTTCAGGTTTACTGTATCCCTCTGACCTTCGTATTGACGATGAAACACAGAAATTGCATCGGAATTAAATACAAAAGGCACAATGCCGACTTAAGTACAAGAAGACTGACTGTTCTTACTGTCTATGCTTTGAACCATTCCATTGACACTAGTTATAGATTCCGATGCTTCACTCCAGGTTTACTGTATCCCTTGGACCTTCTTATTGACGATGAAACACAGAAATTGCATCGGAATTAAATAGAAAAGGCACAATGCCGACTTAAGTACAAGAAGACTGACTCTTCTTACTGTCTATGTTTTGAACCATGCCTGTGACACTAGTTATAGATTCCGATGCTTCACTTCAGGTTTACTGTATCCCTCGGACCTTCTTATTGATGTTGAAACACAGAAATTGCATCGGATTTAAATACAAAAGGCACAATGCCGACTTAAGTACAAGAGGACTGATCCTTCTTACTGTCGATGTTTTGAACCATTCCTGAGACACTAGTTATAGATTCCGATGCTTCACTTCAGGTTTACTGTAACCCTCTGACCTTCTTATTGATGATCAAACACAGAAATTGCATCGGAATTAAATACAAAGGCACAATGCAGACTTAAGTACAAGAGGACTGACTCTTCTTACAGACTATGATTTGAACCATTCCTGTGACACTGGTTATAGATTGCGATGCTTCACTTCAGGTATGCTGTATCCCTCTAACCTTCTTATTGACGATGAAACACAGAATTTGCATCGGAATTAAATACAAAAGGCACAATGCCGACTTAAGTACAAGAAGACTGACTCTTTTTACTGACTATGTTTTGAACCATTCCTGTGACACTAGTTATGGATTCGGATGCTTCATTTCTGGTGTTCTGTATCCCTCTGACCTTCTTATTGACGATGAAACACAGAAATTGCATCAGAATTAAATAGTTAAGACACAATGCAGACTTAAGTACAAGAAGACTGACTCTTCTTACAGACTATGTTTTGAACCATTCCTGTGACACTAGTTATAGATTCCTATGCTTCACTTCAGGTTTGCTGTATCCCTCTGACCTTCTTATTGACGATGAAACACAGAATTTGCATCGGAATTAAATACAAAAGGCACAATGCCGACTTAAGTACAAGAAGACTGACTCTTCCTACTGTCTATGTTTTGAACCATTCCTGTTACACTAGTTATAGATTCCGATGCTTCACTTCAGGTTTACTGTATCCCTTGGACCTTCTTATTGACGATGAAAGACAGAAATTGCATCGGAATTAAATACAAAAGGCACAATGCCGATTTAAGTACATGAAGACCGACTCTTTCTAATGACTATGTTTTGAACCATTCCTGTGACACTAGTTATAGATTCCGATGCTTCACTTCAAGATTACAGTATCCCTTGGACCTTCCTCTTGACGATGAAACACAGAAATTGCATCGGAATTAAATACAAAAGGCACAATGCCGACTTAAGTACAAGAAGACTGACTCTTCTTACAGTCTATGCTTTGAACCTATACTGTGACACTAGTTACACATTCCGATTCTTCACTCCAGGTTTACTGTATCTCGTGGACCTTTTTATTGACGATGAAACACAGAAATTGCATCGGAATTAAATACAAAAGGCACAATGCCGACTTAAGGACAAGAAGACTAACTCTTCTTACTGACAATGTTTTGAACCATTCCTGTGACACTAGCTATAGATTCCGATGCTTCACTTCAGGTTTACTGTATCCCTCTGACCTTCGTATTGACGATGAAACACAGAAATTGCATCGGAATTAAATACAAAAGGCACAATGCCGACTTAAGTACAAAAAGACTGACTCTTCTTAATGTCTATGCTTTGAACCATTCCATTGACACTAGTTATAGATTCCGATGCTTCACTCCAGGTTTACTGTATCCCTTGGACCTTCTTATTGACGATGAATCACAGAAATTGCATCGGAATTAAATAGAAAAGGCACAATGCCGACTTAAGTACAAGAAGACTGACTCTTCTTACTGTCTATGTTTTGAACCATGCCTGTGACACTAGTTATAGATTCCGATGCTTCACTTCAGGCTTACTGTATCCCTTGGACCCTCTTATAGACGATGAAACACAGAAATTGCATCGGAATTAAACACAAAAGGCACAATGCCAACTTAAGTACAAAAAGACTGACTCTTCTTACTGACTATGCTTTGAACCATTCCTGAGACACTAGTTATAGATTCCGATGCTTCACATCAGGTTTACTGTATCCCTCTGACCTTCTTATTGATGTTGAAACACAGAAATTGCATCGGAATTAAATACAAAAGGCACAATGCCGACTTAAGTACAAGAGGACTGATCCTTCTTACTGTCGATGTTTTGAACCATTCCTGAGACACTAGTTATAGATTCCGATGCTTCACTTCAGGTTTACTGTAACCCTCTGACCTTCTTATTGATGATCAAACACAGAAATTGCATCGGAATTAAATACAAAAGGCACAATGCAGACTTAAGTACAAGAAGACTGACTCTTCTACAGACTATGATTTGAACCATTCCTGTGACACTGGTTATAGATTGCGATGCTTCACTTCAGGTTTGCTGTATCCCTCTGACCTTCTTATTGACGATGAAACACAGAATTTGCATCGGAATTAAATACAAAAGGCACAATGCCGACTTAAGTACAAGAAGACTGACTCTATTTACTGACTATGTTTTGAACCATTCCTGTGACACTAGTTATGAATTTGGATGCTTCATTTCTGGTTTACTGTATCCCTCTGACCTTCTTATTGACGATGAAACACAGAAATTGCATCAGAATTAAATAGTTAAGACACAATGCAGACTTAAGTACAAGAAGACTGACTCTTCTTACAGACTATGTTTTGAACGATTCCTGTGACACTAGTTATAGATTCCTATGCTTCACTTCAGGTTTCCTGTATCCCTCTGACCTTCTTATTGACGATGAAACACAGAATTTGCATCGGAATTAAATACAAAAGGCACAATGCCGACTTAAGTACAAGAAGACTGACTCTTCCTACTGTCTATGTTTTGAACCATTCCTGTTACACTAGTTATAGATTCCGATGCTTCACTTCAGGTTTACTGTATCCCTTGGACCTTCTTATTGACGATGAAAGACAGAAATTGCATTGGAATTAAATAAAAAAGGCACAATGCCGATTTAAGTACATAAGACCGACTCTTTCTACTGACTATGTTTTGAACCATTCCTGTGACACTAGTTATAGATTCCGATGCTTCACTTCAGGTTTACTGTATCCCTTGGACCTTCTTCTTGACGATGAAACACAGAAATTGCATCGGAATTAAATACAAAAGGCACAATGCCGACTTAAGTACAAGAAGACTGACTCTTCTTACAGTCTATGCTTTGAACCTATCCTGTGACACTAGTTACACATTCCGATTCTTCACTCCAGGTTTACTGTATCCCTTGGACCTTTTTATTGACGATGAAACACAGAAATTGCATCGGAATTAAATACAAAAGGCACAATGCCGACTTAAGGACAAGAAGACTAACTCTTCTTACTGACAATGTTTTGAACAATTCCTGTGACACTAGCTATAGATTCCGATGCTTCACTTCAGGTTTACTGTATCCCTCTGAGTTTCGTATTGACTATGAAACACAGAAATTGCATCGGAATTAAATACAAAAGGCACAATGCCGAATTAAGTACAAGAAGACTGACTCTTCTTACTGTCTATGCTTTGAACCATTCCATTGACACTAGTTATAGATTCCGATGCTTCACTCCAGGTTTACTGTATCCCTTGTACCTTCTTATTGACGATGAAACACAGAAACTGCATCGGAATTAAATAGAAAAGGCACAATGCCGACTTAAGTACAAGAAGACTGACTCTTCTTACTGTCTATGTTATGAACCATTCCTGTGACACTAGTTATAGATTCCGATGCTTCACTTCAGGCTTACTGTATCCCTTGGACTTTCTTATTGACGATGAAACACAGAAATTGCATCGGAATTAAACACAAAAGGCACAATGCCGACTTAAGTACAAAAAGACTGACTCTTCTTACTGACTATGCTTTGAACCATTCCTGTGACACTAGTTATAGATTCCGATGCTTCACTTCAGGTTTACTGTATCCTTTGGACCTTCTTATTGACGATGAAACACAGATTGCATCGGAATTAAATACAAAAGTTACAATGCCGACTTAGGTACAAGAAGACTGAATCTTTTTACTGACTATGTTTGAACCATTCCCGTGACACTAGTTATGGATTCGGATGCTTCACTTCTGGTTCACTGTATCCCTCTGACCTTCTTATTGATGTTGAAACACAGAAATTGCATCGGAATTAAATACAAAAGGCGCAATGCAGACTTAAGTACAAGAAGACTGACTCTTCTTACTGACTATGTTTTGAACCATTCCTGTGGCACTAGTTATAGATTGCGATGCTTCACTTCAGGTTTGCTGTATCCCTCTGACCTTCTTATTGACGATGAAACACAGAATTTGCATCGGAATTAAATACAAAAGGCACAATGCCGACTTAAGTACACGAAGACTGACTCTTCCTACTGTCTATGTTTTGAACCATTCCTGTGACACGAGTTATTATTCCGATGCTTCACTCCAGGTTTACTGTATCCCTTGGACCTTCTTATTGACGATAAAACACAGAAATATCATCGGAATTAAATACAAAAGGCACAATGCCGACTTAAGTACAAGAGGACTGATCCATCTGACTGTCTATGTTTTGAACCATTCCTGAGACACTAGTTATAGATTCCGATGCTTCACTTCAGGTTTACTGTAAACCTCTGACCTTCTTATTGATGATCAAACACAGAAATTGCATCGGAATTAAATACAAAAGGCACAATGCAGACTTAAGTACAAGAAGACTGACTCTTCCTACAGACTATGCTTTGAACCATTCCTGTGACACTGGTTATAGATTGCGATGCTTCACTTCAGGTTTGCTGTATCCCTCTGACCTTCTTATTGACGATGAAACACAGAATTTGCATCGGAATTAAATACAAAAGGCACAATGCCGACTTAAGTACAAGAAGACTGACTCTTCCTACTGTCTATGTTTTGAACCATTCCTGTGACACTAGTTATAGATTCCAATGCTTCACTTCAGGTTTACTGTATCCCTCTGACCTTCTTATTGACGATGAAACACAGAAATTGCATCGGAATTAAATAGAAAAGGCACAATGCCGACTTAAGTACAAGAAGACTGACTCTTCTTACTGACTATGTTTTGAACCATTCTCGTGACACTAGTTATAGATTCCGATGCATCACTTCAGGTTTACTGTATCCCTTAAACCTTCTTATTGACGATGAAACACAGAAATTACATCGGAATTAAATACAAACGGCACAATGCCGACTTAAGTACAAGAAGACTGACTCTTCTTACTGACTATGTTTTGAACCATTCCTGTGTCACTAGTTATAAATTCCGATGCTTCACTTCAGGTTTACTGTATCCCTTGGTCCTTCTTATTGACGATGAAACACAGAAATTGCATGGGAATTAAATACAAAAGGCACAAAGCCGACTTAAGTACAAGAAGATTGACTCTTCTTACTGTCTATGTTTTGAACCATTCCTGTTACACTAGTTACACATTCCGATTCTTCACTCCAGGTTTACTGTATCCCTTGGAGCCTCTTATTGACGATGAAACACAGAAATTGCATCGGAATTAAATACAAAAGTCACAATGCCGCCTTAAGGACAAGAAGACTAACTCTTCTTACTGACAATGTTTTGAACCATTCCTGTGACACTAGCTATAGATTCCGATGCTTCACTTCAGGTTTACTGTATCCCTCTGACCTTCTTATTGACGATGAAACACAGAAATTGCATCGGAATTAGATACAAAAGGCACAATGCCGACTTAAGTACAAGAAGACTGACTCTTCTTACTGTCTATGTTTTGAACCATTTCTGTGACACTAGTTATAGATTCCGATGCTTCACTTCAGGTTTACTGTCTTCCTTGGACCTTCTTATTGACGATGAAACACAGAAATTGCATCGGAATTAAATACAAAAGTCACAATACCGGCTTAAGTACAAGAAGACTGACTCTTCTTACTGTCTATGTTTTGAACCATTCCTGTGACACTAGTTATAGATTCCGATGCTTCACTTCAGGATTACTGTATCCCTCTGATCTTCTTATTGATGATGAAACACAGAAATTGCGTTGGAATTAAATACAAAAGGCACAATGCAGACTTAAGTACAAGAAGACTGACTCTTCTTACTGACTATGTTTTGAACCATTCCTGCGACACTAGTTATAGATTCCGATGCTTAACTTCAGGATAACTGTATCCCACTGACCTTCTTAGTGACGATGAAACACAGAAATTGCATCGAAATTAAATACAAAAGGCACAATGCCGATTTAAGAACATGAAGACCGACTCTTTCTACTGACTATGTTTTGAAACATTCCTGTGACACTAGTTATAGATTCCGATGCTTCACTTCAGGTTTACTGTATCCCTTGGACCTTCTTCTTGACGATGAAACACAGAAATTGCATCGGAATTAAATACAAAAGGCACAATGCCGACTTAAGTACAAGATGACTGACTCTTCTTACAGTCTATGCTTTGAACCTATCCTGTGACACTAGTTACACATTCCGATTCTTCACTCCAGATTTACTGTATCCCTTGGACCTTTTTATTGACGATGAAACACAGAAATTGCATCGGAATTAAATACAAAAGGCACAATGCCGACTTAAGGACAAGAAGACTAACTCTTCTTACTGACAATGTTTTGAACCATTCCATTGACACTAGTTATAGATTCCGATGCTTCACTCCAGGTTTACTGTATCCCTTGGACCTTCTTATTGACGATGAAACACAGAAATTGCATCGGAATAAAATAGAAAAGGTACAATGCCGACTTAAGTACAACAAGACTGACTCTTCTTACTGTCTATGTTTTGAACCATTCCTGTGACACTAGTTATAGATTCCGATGCTTCACTTCAGGCTTACTGTATCCCTTGGACCTTCTTATTGACGATGAAACACAGAAATTGCATCGGAATTAAACACAAAAGGCACAATGCCGACTTAAGTACAAAAAGACTGACTCTTTTTGCTGACTATGTTTGAACCATTCCTGTGACACTAGTTATGGATTCGGATGCTTCACTTCTGGTTCACTGTATCCCTCTGACCTTCTTATTGACGATGAAACACAGAAAATGCATCGGAATTAAATAGAAAAGGCATAATGCCGACTTAAGTACAAGACGACTGACTTTTCTTACTCTCTATGTTTGAACTATTCCTGTGTCACTAGTTATAGATTCCGATGCTTCACTTCAGGTTTACTGTATCCCTCTGATCTTCTTATTGACGATGAAACACAGAAATTGCATCGGAATTAAATACAAAAGGCACAATGCCGAATTAAGTACAAGAGGACTGATCCTTCATACTGTCTATGATTTCAACCATTCCTATGACACTAGTTATAGATTCCGATGCTTCACTTCAGGTTTACTGTATCCCTCTAACCTTCTTATTGATGTTGAAACACAGAAATTGCATCGGAATTAAATACAAGAGGCGCAATGCAGACTTAAGTACAAGAAGACTGACTCTTCTTACTGACTATGTTTTGAACCATTCCTGTGGCACTAGTTATAGATTGCGATGCTTCACTTCAGGTTTGCTGTATCCCTCTGACCTTCTTATTGACGATGAAACACAGAATTGGCATCGGAATTAAATACAAAAGGCACAATGCCGACTTAAGTACAAGAAGACTGACTCTTCCTACTTTCTATGTTTTTAACCATTCCTGTGACACTAGTTATTGATTCCGATGCTTCACTCTAGGTTTACTGTATCCCTTGGACCTTCTTATTGACGATAAAAGACAGAAAATGCATCGGAATTAAATACAAAAGGCACAATGCCGACTTAAGTACAAGAAGACTGACTCTTCTTACTGTCTATGTTTGGACCAATCCTGAGACACTAGTTATAGTTTCCGATGCTTCACTTCAGGTTTACTGTAACCCTCTGACCTTCTTATTGTTGATCAAACACAGAAATTGCATCGGAATTAAATACAAAAGGCACAATGCCGACTTAAGTACAAGAAGACTGACTCTTTTTACTGACTATGTTTTGAACCATTCCTGTGACACTAGTTATGGATTCGGATGCTTCATTTCTGGTTTACTGTGTCCCTCTTACCTTCTTATTGACGATGAAACACAGAAATTGCATCGGATTTAAATAGTTAAGACACAATGCAGACTTAAGTACAAGAAGACTGACCCTTCTTACAGACTATGTTTTGAACCATTCCTGTGACACTAGTTATAGATTCCTATGCTTCACTTCAGGTTTGCTGTATCCCTCTGACCTTCTTATTGACGATGAAACACAGAAATTGCATCGGAATTAAATACAAAAGGCACAATGCCGACTTAAGTACAAGAAGACTGACTCTTCCTACTGTCTATGTTTTGAACCATTCCTGTTACACTAGTTATAGATTCCGATGCTTCACTTCAGGTTTACTGTATCCCTTGGACCTTCTTATTGACGATGAAAGACAGAAATTGCATCTTAATTAAATACAAAAGGCACAATGCCGATTTAAGTACATGAAGACCGACTCTTTCTAATGACTATGTTTTGAACCATTCCTGTGACACTAGTTATAGATTCCGATACTTCACTTCAAGATTACTGTATCCCTTGGACCTTCTTCTTGACGATGAAACACAGAAATTGCATCGGAATTAAATACAAAACGCACAATGCCGACTTAAGTACAAGAAGACTGACTCTTCATACAGTCTATGCTTTGAACCTATCCTGTGACACTAGTTACACATTCCGATTCTTCACTCCAGGTTTACTGTATCCCTTGGACCTTTTTATTGACGATTAAACACAGAAATTGCATCGCAATTAAATACAAAAGGCACAATGCCGACTTAAGGACAAGAAGACTAACTCTTCTTACTGACAATGTTTTGAACCATTCCTGTGACACTAGCTATAGATTCCGATGCTTCACTTCAGGTTTACTGTATCCCTCTGACCTTCGTATTGACGATGAAACACAGAAATTGCATCGGAATTAAATACAAAAGGCACAATGCCGACTTAAGTACAAGAAGACTGACTCTTCTTACTGTCTATGCTTTGAACCATTCCATTGACACCAGTTATAGATTCCGATGCTTCACTTCAGGTTTACTGTATCCCTCTGACATTCTTATTGATGTTGAAACACAGAAATTGCATCGGAATTAAATACAAAAGGCACAATGCCGACTTAAGTACAAGAGGACTGATCCTTCTTACTGTCGATGTTTTGAACCATTCCTGAGACACTAGTTATAGATTCCGATGCTTCACTTCAGGTTTACTGTAACCCTCTGACCTTCTTATTGATGATCAAACACAGAAATTGCATCGGAATTAAATACAAAAGGCACAATGCAGACTTAAGTACAAGAAGACTGACTCTTCCTACAGACTATGATTTGAACCATTCCTGTGACACTGGTTATAGATTGCGATGCTTCACTTCAGGTTTGCTGTATCTCTCTGACCTTCTTATTGACGATGAAACACAGAATTTGCATCGGAATTAAATACAAAAGGCACAATGCCGACTTAAGTACAAGAAGACTGACTCTTTTTACTGACTATGTTTTGAACCATTCCTGTGACACTAGTTATGGATTCGGATGCTTCATTTCTGGTTTAGTGTATCCCCCTGACCTTCTTATTGACGATGAAACACAGAAATAGCATCAGAATTAAATAGTTAAGACACAATGCAGACTTAAGTACAAGAAGACTGACTCTTCTTACAGACTATGTTTTGAACCATTCCTGTGACACTAGTTATAGATTCCTATGCTTCACTTCAGGTTTGCTGTATCCCTCTGACCTTCTTATTGACGATGAAACACAGAATTTGCATCGGAATTAAATACAAAAGGCACAATGCCGACTTAAGTACAAGAAGACTGACTCTTCCTACTGTCTATGTTTTGAACCATTCCTGTTACACTAGTTATAGATTCCGATGCTTCACTTCAGGTTTACTGTATCCCTTGGACCTTCTTCTTGACGATGAAACACAGAAATTGCATCGGAATTAAATACAAAAGGCACAATGCCGACTTAAGTACAAGAAGACTGACTCTTCTTACTGTCTATGCTTTGAACCATTCCATTGACACTAGTTATAGATTCCGATGCTTCACTCCAGGTTTACTGTATCCCTTGGACCTTCTTATTGACGATGAAACACAAAAATTGCATCGGAATTAAATAGAAAAGGCACAATGCCGACTTAAGTACAAGAAGACTGACTCTTCTTACTGACTATGTTTTGAACCATTCCTGTGACACTAGTTATAGATTCCGATGCTTCACTTCAGGCTTACTGTATCCCTTGGACCTTCTTATTGACGATGAAACACAGAAATTGCATCGGAATTAAACACAAAAGGCACAATGCCGACTTAAGTACAAAAAGACTGACTCTTCTTACTGACTATGCTTTGAACCATTCCTGTGACACTAGTTGTAGATTCCGATGCTTCACTTCAGGTTTACTGTATCCCTTGGACCTTCTTATTGACGATGAAACACAGATTGCATAGGAATTAAATACAAAAGTTACAATGCCGACTTAAGTACAAGAAGACTGACTCTTTTTACTGACTATGTTTGAACCATTCCTGTGACACTAGTTATGGATTCGGATGCTTCACTTCTGGTTCACTGTATCCCTCTGACCTTCTTATTGATGTTGAAACACAGAAATTGCATCGGAATTAAATACAAAAGGCGCAATGCAGACTTAAGTACAAGAAGACTGACTCTTCTAACTGACTATGTTTTGAACCATTCCTGTGGCACTAGTTATAGATTGCGATGCTTCACTTCAGGTTTGCTGTATCCCTTCTGACCTTCTTATTGACGATGAAACACAGAATTTGCATCGGAATTAAATACAAAAGGCACAATGCCGATTTAAGTACATGAAGACCGACTCTTTCTAATGACTATGTTTTGAACCATTCCTGTGACACTAGTCATAGATTCCGATACTTCACTTCAAGATTACTGTATCGCTTGGACCTTCTTCTTGACGATGAAACACAGAAATTGCAACGGAATTAAATACAAAAGGCACAATGCCGACTTAAGTACAAGAAGACTGTCTCTTCTTACAGTCTATGCTTTGAACCTATCCTGTGACACTAGTTACACATTCCGATTCTTCACTCCAGGTTTACTGTATCCCTTGGACCTTTTTATTGACGATTAAACACAGAAATTGCATCGGAATTAAATACAAAAGGCACAATGCCGACTTAAGGACAAGAAGACTAACTCTTCTTACTGACAATGTTTTAACCATTCCTGTGACACTAGCTATAGATTCCGATGCTTCACTTCAGGTTTACTGTATCCCTCTGACCTTCGTATTGACGATGAAACACAGAAATTGCATCGGAATTAAATACAAAAGGCACAATGCCGACTTAAGTACAAGAAGACTGACTCTTCTTACTGTCTATGCTTTGAACCATTCCATTGACACTAGTTATAGATTCCGATGCTTCACTCCAGGTTTCTGTATCCCTTGGACCTTCTTATTGACGATGAAACACAGAAATTGCATCGGAATTAAATAGAAAAGGCACAATGCCGACTTAAGTACAAGAAGACTGACTCTTCTTACTGTCTACGTTTTGAACCATGCCTGTGACACTAGTTATAGATTCCGATGCTTCACTTCAGGCTTACTATATCCCTTGGACCTTCTTATAGACGATGAAACACAGAAAATGCATCGGAATTAAACACAAAAGGCACAATGCCGACTTAAGTACAAAAAGACTGACTCTTCTTACTGACTATGCTTTGATTCATTCCTGTGACACTAGTTATAGAATCCGATGCTTCACTTCAGGTTTACTGTAACCCTCTGACCTTCTTATTGATGATCAAACACAGAAATTGCATCGGAATTAAATACAAAAGGCACAATGCAGACTTAAGTACAAGAAGACTGACTCTTCCTACAGACTCTGATTTGAACCATTCCTGTGACACTGGTTATAGATTGCGATGCTTCACTTCAGGTTTGCGGTATCCCTCTGACCTTCTTATTGACGATGAAACACAGAATTTGCATCGGAATTAAATACAAAAGGCACAATGCCGACTTAAATACAAGAAGACTGACTCTTTTTACTGACTATGTTTTGAACCATTCCTGTGACACTAGTTATGGATTCGGATGCTTCATTTCTGGTTTACTGTATCCCTCTGACCTTCTTATTGACGATGAAACACAGAAATTGCATCAGAATTAGATAGTTAAGACACAATGCAGACTTAAGTACAAGAAGACTTACTCTTCTTACAGACTATATTTTGAACCATTCCTGTGACACTAGTTATAGATTCCTATGCTTCACTTCACGTTTGCTGTATCCCTCTGACCTTCTTATTGACGATGAAACACAGAATTTGCATCGGAATTAAATACAAAAGGCACAATGCCGACTTAAGTACAAGAAGACTGACTCTTCCTACTGTCTATGTTTTGAACAATTCCTGTTACACTAGTTATAGATTCCGATGCTTCACTTCAGGTTTACTGTATCCCTTGGAAATTCTTATTGACGATGAAAGACAGAAATTGCATCGGAATTAAATAAAAAAGGCACTCTTTCTACTGACTATGTTTTGAACCATTCCTGTGACACTATTTATAGATTCCGATGCTTCACTTCAGGTTTACTGTATCCCTAGGACCTACTTCTTGACGATGAAACACAGAAATTGCATCGGAATTAAATACAAAAGGCACAATGCCGACTTAAGTACAAGAAGACTGACTCTTCTTACTGTCTATGCTTTGAACCATTCCATTGACACTAGTTATAGATTCCGATGCTTCACTCCAGGTTTACTGTATCCCTTGGACCTTCTTATTGACGATGAAACACAGAAATTGCATCGGAATTAAATAGAAAAGGCACAATGCCGACTTAAGTACAAGAAGACTGTCTCTTCTTACTGACTATGTTTTGAACCATTCCTGTGACATTAGTTATAGGTTCCGATGCTTCACTTCAGGTTTACTGTATCCCTTGGACCTTCTTATTGACGATGAAACACAGATTGCATCGGAATTAAATACAAAAGTTACAATGCCGACTTATGTACAAGAAGACTGACTCTTTTTACTGACTATGTTTGAACCATTCCTGTGACACTAGTTATGGATTCGGATGCTTCACTTCTGGTTCACTGTATCCCTCTGACCTTCTTATTGACGATAAAACACAGAAATTGCATCGGAATTACATACAAAAGGCACAATGCCGACTTAAGTACAAGAGGACTGATCCATCTGACTGTCTATGTTTTGAACCATTCCTGAGACACTAGTTATAGATTCCGATGTTTCACTTCAGGTTTACTGTAACCCTCTGACCTTCTTATTGATGATCAAACACAGAAATTGCATCGGAATTAAATACAAAAGGCACAATGCCGACTTAAGTACAAGAAGACTGACTCTTCCTAGAGACTATGTTTTGAACCATTCCTGTGACACTGGTTATAGATTGCGATGCTTCGCTTCAGGTTTGCTGTATCCCTCTGACCTTCTTATTGACGATGAAACACAGAATTTGCATCGGAATTAAATACAAAAGGCACAATGCCGACTTAAGTACAAGAAGACTGACTCTTCCTACTGTCTAGGATTTGAACCATTCCTGTGACACTAGTTATAGATTCCGATGCTTCACTTCAGGCTTACTGTATCCCTTGGACCTTCTTATTGACGATGAAACACAGAAATTGCATCGGAATTAAATTCAAAAGGCACAATGCCGATTTAAGTACATGAAGACCGACTCTTTCTACTGACTATGTTTTGAACCATTCCTGTGACACTAGTTATAGATTCCGATGCTTCACATCAGGTTTACTGTATCCCTTCGACCTTCTTATTGACGATGAAACACAGAAATTGCATCGGAATCAAATACAAAAGGCACAATGCCGACATAAGTACAAGAAGACTGACTCTTGTTGCAGTCTATGCTTTGAACCATTCCTGTGACAGTAGTTACACATTCCGATTCTTCTCTCCAGGTTTACTGTATCCCTTGGACCTTCTTATTGACGATGAAACACAGAAATTGCATCGGAATTAAATACAAAAGGCACAATGCCGACTTAAGGACAAGTAGACTAACTCTTCTTACTGACAATGATTTGAACCATTGCTGTGGCACTAGCTATAGATTCCGATGCTTCACTTCAGGTTTACTGTATCCCTCTGACCTTCTTATTGACGATGAAACACAGAAATTGCATCGGATTTAAATACAAAAGGCACAATGCCGACTTCAGTACAAGAAGACTGACTCTTCTTACTGTCTATGCTTTGAACCATTCCATTGACACTAGTAATAGATTCCGATGCTTCACTCCAGGTTTACTGTATCCCTTGGACCTTCTTATTGACGATGAAAGACAGAAATTGCATCGGAATTAAATAGAAAAGGCACAATGCCGACTTAAGTACAAGAGTACTGACTCTTCTTACTGACTATGTTTGAACCATTCCGGTTACACTAGTCATAGATTCCGATGCTTCACCACAGGTTTACTGTATCCCTTGGACCTTCTTATTGACGATGAAACACAGAAATTGCATCGGAATTAAATCCAAAGGGCAAAATGCCGACTTAAGTACACGAAGACATACTCTTCTTACTGCCTATGTTTTGAACCATTCCTGTGACACTAGTTATTGATTCCGATGCTGCACTTAAAGTTTACTGTATCCCTTGGACCTTCTTATTGACGATGAAAAACACAAATTGCATCGGAATTAAATACAAAAGGCACAATGCCGACTTAAGGACAAGAAGACTGACTCTTCTTACTGTCTATGTTTTGAAACATTCCTGTGACACTAGTTATAGATTCCGATGCTTCACTCCAGGTTTACTGTATCCCTTGGACCTTCTTATTGACGATGAAACACAGAAATTGCATCGGAATTAAATAGAAAAGACACAATGCCGACTTAAGTACAACAGGACTGACTCTTCCTACTGTCAATGTTTTGAACCATTCCTGTGACACTAGTTATAGATTCCGGTGCTTCACTCCAGCTTTACTGTTTCCCTTGGACCTTCTTATTGACGATGAAACACAGAAATTGCATCGGAATTAAATACAAAAGGCACAATGCCGACTTAGGTACAAGAAGACTGACTCTTCTTACATTCTATGCTTTGAACCTATCCTGAGACACTAGTTACACATTCCGATTCTTCAATCCAGATTTACTGTATCCCTTGGACCTTTTTATTGACGATGAAACACAGAAATTGCATCGGAATTAAATACAAAAGGCACAATGCCGACTTAAGGACAAGAGGACTAACTCTTCTTACTGACAATGTTTTGAACCATTCCATTGACACTAGTTATAGATTCCGATGCTTCACTCCAGGTTTACTGTATCCCTTGGACCTTCTTATTGACGATGAAACACAGAAATTGCATCGGAATAAAATAGAAAAGGTACAATGCCGACTTAAGTACAACAAGACTGACTCTTCTTACTGTGTATGTTTTGAAACATTCCTGTGACACTAGTTATAGATTCCGATGCTTCACTTCAGGCTCACTGTATCCCTTGGACCTTCTTATTGACGATGAAACACAGAAATTGCATCGGAATTAAACACAAAAGGCACAATGCCGACTTAAGTACAAAAAGACTGACTCTTTTTACTGACTATGTTTGAACCATTCCTGTGACACTAGTTATGGATTCGGATGCTTCACTTCTGGTTCACTGTATCCCTCTGACCTTCTTATTGACGATGAAAGGCAGAAATTGCATCGGAATTAAATAGAAAAGGCACAATGCCGACTTAAGTACAAGAGGACTGATCCTTCATACTGTCTATGTTTTCAACCATTCCTATGACACTAGTTATAGATTCAGATGCTTCACTTCAGGTTTACTGTATCCCTCTAACCTTCTTATTGATGTTGAAACACAGAAATTGCATCGGAATTAAATACAAGAGGCGCAATGCAGACTTAAGTACAAGAAGACTGACTCTTCTTACTGACTATGTTTTGAACCATTCCTGTGGCACTAGTTATAGATTGCGATGCTTCACATCAGGTTTGCTGTATCCCTCTGACCTTCTTATTGACAATGAAACACAGAATTTGCATCGGAATTAAATACAAAAGGCACAATGCCGACTTAAGTACAAGAAGACTGACTCTTCCTACTTTCTATGTTTTGAACCATTCCTGTGACACTAGTTATTGATTCCGATGCTTCACTCCAGGTTTACTGTATCCCTTGGACCTTCTTATTGACGATAAAACACAGAAAATGCATCGGAATTAAATACAAAAGGCACAATGCCGACTTAAGTACAAGAAGACTGACTCTTCCTACTGTCTAGGATTTGAACCATTCCTGTGACACTAGTTATAGATTCCGATGCTTCACTTCAGGCTTACTGTATCCCTTGGACCTTCTTATTGACGATGAAACACAGAAATTGCATCGGAATTAAATTCAAAAGGCACAATGCCGATTTAAGTACATGAAGACCGACTCTTTCTACTGACTATGTTTTGAACCATTCCTGTGACACTAGTTATAGATTCCGATGCTTCACATCAGGTTTACTGTATCCCTTCGACCTTCTTATTGACGATGAAACACAGAAATTGCATCGGAATCAAATACAAAAGGCACAATGCCGACATAAGTACAAGAAGACTGACTCTTGTTACAGTCTATGCTTTGAACCATTCCTGTGACAGTAGTTACACATTCCGATTCTTCTCTCCAGGTTTACTGTATCCCTTGGACCTTCTTATTGACGATGAAACACAGAAATTGCATCGGAATTAAATACAAAAGGCACAATGCCGACTTAAGGACAAGTAGACTAACTCTTCTTACTGACAATGATTTGAACCATTGCTGTGGCACTAGCTATAGATTCCGATGCTTCACTTCAGGTTTACTGTATCCCTCTGACCTTCTTATTGACGATGAAACACAGAAATTGCATCGGATTTAAATACAAAAGGCACAATGCCGACTTCAGTACAAGAAGACTGACTCTTCTTACTGTCTATGCTTTGAACCATTCCATTGACACTAGTAATAGATTCCGATGCTTCACTCCAGGTTTACTGTATCCCTTGGACCTTCTTATTGACGATGAAAGACAGAAATTGCATCGGAATTAAATAGAAAAGGCACAATGCCGACTTAAGTACAAGAGTACTGACTCTTCTTACTGACTATGTTTGAACCATTCCGGTTACACTAGTCATAGATTCCGATGCTTCACCACAGGTTTACTGTATCCCTTGGACCTTCTTATTGACGATGAAACACAGAAATTGCATCGGAATTAAATCCAAAGGGCAAAATGCCGACTTAAGTACACGAAGACATACTCTTCTTACTGCCTATGTTTTGAACCATTCCTGTGACACTAGTTATTGATTCCGATGCTGCACTTAAAGTTTACTGTATCCCTTGGACCTTCTTATTGACGATGAAAAACACAAATTGCATCGGAATTAAATACAAAAGGCACAATGCCGACTTAAGGACAAGAAGACTGACTCTTCTTACTGTCTATGTTTTGAAACATTCCTGTGACACTAGTTATAGATTCCGATGCTTCACTCCAGGTTTACTGTATCCCTTGGACCTTCTTATTGACGATGAAACACAGAAATTGCATCGGAATTAAATAGAAAAGACACAATGCCGACTTAAGTACAACAGGACTGACTCTTCCTACTGTCAATGTTTTGAACCATTCCTGTGACACTAGTTATAGATTCCGGTGCTTCAATCCAGCTTTACTGTTTCCCTTGGACCTTCTTATTGACGATGAAACACAGAAATTGCATCGGAATTAAATACAAAAGGCACAATGCCGACTTAGGTACAAGAAGACTGACTCTTCTTACAGTCTATGCTTTGAACCTATCCTGAGACACTAGTTACACATTCCGATTCTTCAATCCAGATTTACTGTATCCCTTGGACCTTTTTATTGACGATGAAACACAGAAATTGCATCGGAATTAAATACAAAAGGCACAATGCCGACTTAAGGACAAGAGGACTAACTCTTCTTACTGACAATGTTTTGAACCATTCCATTGACACTAGTTATAGATTCCGATGCTTCACTCCAGGTTTACTGTATCCCTTGGACCTTCTTATTGACGATGAAACACAGAAATTGCATCGGAATAAAATAGAAAAGGTACAATGCCGACTTAAGTACAACAAGACTGACTCTTCTTACTGTGTATGTTTTGAAACATTCCTGTGACACTAGTTATAGATTCCGATGCTTCACTTCAGGCTCACTGTATCCCTTGGACCTTCTTATTGACGATGAAACACAGAAATTGCATCGGAATTAAACACAAAAGGCACAATGCCGACTTAAGTACAAAAAGACTGACTCTTTTTACTGACTATGTTTGAACCATTCCTGTGACACTAGTTATGGATTCGGATGCTTCACTTCTGGTTCACTGTATCCCTCTGACCTTCTTATTGACGATGAAAGACAGAAATTGCATCGGAATTAAATAGAAAAGGCACAATGCCGACTTAAGTACAAGAGGACTGATCCTTCATACTGTCTATGTTTTCAACCATTCCTATGACACTAGTTATAGATTCAGATGCTTCACTTCAGGTTTACTGTATCCCTCTAACCTTCTTATTGATGTTGAAACACAGAAATTGCATCGGAATTAAATACAAGAGGCGCAATGCAGACTTAAGTACAAGAAGACTGACTCTTCTTACTGACTATGTTTTGAACCATTCCTGTGGCACTAGTTATAGATTGCGATGCTTCACATCAGGTTTGCTGTATCCCTCTGACCTTCTTATTGACAATGAAACACAGAATTTGCATCGGAATTAAATACAAAAGGCACAATGCCGACTTAAGTACAAGAAGACTGACTCTTCCTACTTTCTATGTTTTGAACCATTCCTGTGACACTAGTTATTGATTCCGATGCTTCACTCCAGGTTTACTGTATCCCTTGGACCTTCTTATTGACGATAAAACACAGAAAATGCATCGGAATTAAATACAAAAGGCACAATGGCGACTTAAGTACAAGAAGACTGACTCTTCTCACTGTCTATGTTTGAACCAATCCTGAGACACTAGTTATAGATTCCGATGCTTCACTTCAGGTTTACTGTAACCCTCTGACCTTCTTATTGTTGATCAAACACAGAAATTGCATCGGAATTAAATACAAAAGGCACAATGCCGACTTAAGTACAAGAAGACTGACTCTTTTTACTGACTATGTTTTGAACCATTCCTGTGACACTAGTTATGGATTCGGATGCTTCATTTCTGGTTTACTGTGTCCCTCTGACCTTCTTATTGACGATGAAACACAGAAATTGCATCGGAATTAAATAGTTAAGACACAATGCAGACTTAAGTACAAGAAGACTGACCCTTCTTACAGACTATGTTTTGAACCATTCCTGTGACACTAGTTATAGATTCCTATGCTTCACTTAAGGTTTGCTGTATCCCTCTGACCTTCTTATTGACGATGAAACACAGAATTTGCATCGGAATTAAATACAAAAGGCACAATGCCGACTTAAGTACAAGAAGACTGACTCTTCCTACTGTCTATGTTTTGAACCATTCCTGTTACACTAGTTATAGATTCCGAAGCTTCACTTCAGGTTTACTGTATCCCTTGGACCTTCTTATTGACTATGAAAGATAGAAATTGCATCGGAATTAAATACAAAAAGCACAATGCCGATTTAAGTACATGAAGACCGACTCTTTCTAATGACTATGTTTTGAACCATTCCTGTGACACTAGTTATAGATTCCGATACTTCACTTCAAGATTACTGTATCCCTTGGACCTTCTTCTTGACGATGAAACACAGAAATTGCATCGGAATTAAATACAAAAGGCACAATGCCGACTTAAGTACAAGAAGACTGACTCTTCTTACAGTCTATGCTTTGAACCTATCCTGTGACACTAGTTACACATTCCGATTCTTCACTCCAGGTTTACTGTATCCCTTGGACCTTTTTATTGACGATTAAACACAGAAATTGCATCGGAATTAAATACAAAAGGCACAATGCCGACTTAAGGACAAGAAGACTAACTCTTCTTACTGACAATGTTTTGAACCATTCCTGTGACACTAGCTATTGATTCCGATGCTTCACTTCAGGTTTACTGTATCCTACTGACCTTCGTATTGACGATGAAACACAGAAATTGCATCGGAATTAAATACAAAAGGCACAATGCCGACTTAAGTACAAGAAGACTGACTCTTCTTACTGTCTATGCTTTGAACCATTCCATTGACACTAGTTATAGATTCCGATGCTTCACTCCAGGTTTACTGTATCCCTTGGACCTTCTTATTGACGATGAAACACAGAAATTACATCGGAATTAAATAGAAAAGGCACAATGCCGACTTAAGTACAAGAAGACTGACTCTTCTTACTGTCTATGTTTTGAACCATGCCTGTGACACTAGTTATAGATTCCGATGCTTCACTTCAGGCTTACTATATCCCTTGGACCTTCTTATAGACGATGAAGCACAGAAATTGCATCGGAATTAAACACAAAAGGCACAATGCCGACTTAAGTACAAAAAGACTGACTCTTCATACTGACTATGCTTTGAACCATTCCTGTGACACTAGTTATAGATTCCGATGCTTCACTTCAGGTTTACTGTATCCCTTGGACCTTCTTCTTGACGATGAAACACAGAAATTGCATCGGAATTAAATAGTTAAGACACAATGCAAACTTAAGTACAAGAAGACTGACTCTTCTTACAGACTATGTTTTGAACCATTCCTGTGACACTAGTTATAGATTCCTATGCTTCACTTCAGGTTTGCTGAATCCCTCTGACCTTCTTATTGACGATGAAACACAGAATTTGCATCGGAATTAAATACAAAAGGCACAATGCCGACTTAAGTACAAGAAGACTGACTCTTCCTACTGTCTATGTTTTGAACCATTCCTGTTACACTAGTTATAGATTCCGATGCTTCACTTCAGGTTTACTGTATCCCTTGGAAATTCTTATTGACGATGAAAGACAGAAATTGCATCGGAATTAAATAAAAAAGGCACAATGCCGATTTAAGTACATAAGACCGACTCTTTCTACTGACTATGTTTTGAACCATTCCTGCGACACTAGTTATAGATTCCGATGCTTCACTTCAGGTTTACTGTATCCCTTGGACCTTCTTCTTGACGATGAAACACAGAAATTGCATCGGAATTAAATACAAAAGGCACAATGCCGACTTAAGTACAAGAAGACTGACTCTTCTTACTGTCTATGCTTTGAACCATTCCATTGACACTAGTTATAGATTCCGATGCTTCACTCCAGATTTACTGTATCCCTTGGACCTTCTTATTGACGATGAAACACAGAAATTGCATCGGAATTAAATAGAAAAGGCACAATGCCGACTTAAGTACAAGAAGACTGACTCTTCTTACTGACTATGTTTTGAACCATTCCTGTGACACTAGTTATAGATTCCGATGCTTCACTTCAGGCTTACTGTATCCCTTGGACCTTCTTATTGACGATGAAACACAGAAATTGCATCGGAATTAAACACAAAAGGCACAATGCCGACTTAAGTACAAAAAGACTGACTCTTCTTACTGACTATGCTTTGAACCATTCCTGTGACACTAGTTATAGATTCCGATGCTTCACGTCAGGTTTACTGTATCCCTTGGACCTTCTTATTGACGATGAAACACAGATTGCATCGGAATTAAATACAAAAGTTACAATGCCAACTTAAGTACAAGAAGACTGACTCTTTTTACTGACTATGTTTGAACCATTCCTGTGACACTAGTTATGGATTCGGATGCTTCACTTCTGGTTCACTGTATCCCTCTGACCTTCTTATTGATGTTGAAACACAGAAATTGCATCGGAATTAAATACAAAAGGCGCAATGCAGACTTAAGTACAAGAAGACTGACTCTTCTTGCTGACTATGTTTTGAACCATTCCTGTGGCACTACTTATAGATTGCGATGCTTCACTTCAGGTTTGCTGTATCCCTTCTGACCTTCTTATTGACGATGAAACACAGAATTTGCATCGGAATTAAATACAAAAGGCACAATGCCGATTTAAGTACATGAAGACCGACTCTTTCTAATGACTATGTTTTGAACCATTCCTGTGACACTAGTTATAGATTCCGATACTTCACTTCAAGATTACTGTATCCCTTGGACCTTCTTCTTGACGATGAAACACAGAAATTGCATCGGAATTAAATACAAAAGGCACAATGCCGACTTAAGTACAAGAAGACTGACTCTTCTTACAGTCTATGCTTTGAACCTATCCTGTGACACTAGTTACACATTCCGATTCTTCACTCCAGGTTTACTGTATCCCTTGGACCTTTTTATTGACGATTAAACACAGAAATTGCATCGGAATTAAATACAAAAGGCACAATGCCGACTTAAGGACAAGAAGACTAACTCTTCTTACTGACAATGCTTTGAACCATTCCTGTGACACTAGCTATAGATTCCGATGCTTCACTTCAGGTTTACTGTATCCCTCTGACCTTCGTATTGACGATGAAACACAGAAATTGCATCGGAATTAAATACAAAAGGCACAATGCCGACTTAAGTACAAGAAGACTGACTCTTCTTACTGTCTATGCTTTGAACCATTCCATTGACACTAGTTATAGATTCCGATGCTTCACTCCAGGTTTACTGTATCCCTTGGACCTTCTTATTGACGATGAAAGACAGAAATTGCATCGGAATTAAATAGAAAAGGCACAATGCCGACTTAAGTACAAGAAGACTGACTCTTCTTACTGTCTATGTTTTGAACAATGCCTGTGACACTAGTTATAGATTCCGATGCTTCACTTCAGGCTTACTATATCCCTTGGACCTTCTTATAGACGATGAAACACAGAAATTGCATCAGAATTAAATAGTTAAGACACAATGCAGACTTAAGTACAAGAAGACTGACTCTTCTTACAGACTATGTTTTGAACCATTCCTGTGACACTAGTTATAGATTCCTATGCTTCACTTCAGGTTTGCTGTATCCCTCTGACCTTCTTATTGACGATGAAACACAGAATTTGCATCGGAATTAAATACAAAAGGCACAATGCCGACTTAAGTTCAAGAAGACTGACTCTTCCTACTGTCTATGATTTGAACCATTCCTGTTACACTAGTTATAGATTCCGATGCTTCACTTCAGGTTTACTGTATCCCTTGGACCTTCTTATTGACGATGAAAGACAGAAATTGCATCGGAATTAAATAAAAAAGGCACAATGCCGATTTAAGTACATGAGACCGACTCTTTCTACTGACTATGTTTTGAACCATTGGTGTGACACTAGTTATAGATTCCGATGCTTCACTTCAGGTTTACTGTATCCCTTGGACATTCTTCTTGACGATGAAACACAGAAATTGCATCGGAATTAAATACAAAAGGCACAATGCCGACTTAAGTACAAGAAGACTGACTCTTCTTACTGTCTATGCTTTGAACCATTCCATTGACACTAGTTATAGATTCCGATGCTTCACTCCAGGTTTACTGTATCCCTTGGACCTTCTTATTGACGATGAAACACAGAAATTGCATCGGAATTAAATAGAAAAGGCTCAATGCCGACTTAAGTACAAGAAGACTGACTCTTCTTACTGACTATGTTTTGAACCATTCCTGTGACACTAGTTATAGATTCCGATGCTTCACTTCAGGCTTACTGTATCCCTTGGACCTTCTTATTGACGATGAAACACAGAAATTGCATCGGAATTAAACACAAAAGGCACAATGCCGACTTAAGTACAAAAAGACTGACTCTTCTTACTGACTATGCTTTGAACCATTCCTGTGACACTAGTTATAGATTCCGATGCTTCACTTCTGGTTCACCGTATCCCTCTGACCTTCTTATTGATGTTGAAACACAGAAATTGCATCGGAATTAAATACAAAAGGCGCAATGCAGACTTAAGTACAAGAAGACTGACTCTTCTTACTGACTATGTTTTGAACCATTCATGTGGCACTAGTTATAGATTGCGATGCTTCACTTCAGGTTTGCTGTATCCCTCTGACCTTCTTAATGACGATGAAACACAGAATTTGCATCGGAATTAAATACAAAAGGCACAATGCCGACTTAAGTACACGAAGACTGACTCTTCCTACTGTCTATGTTTTGAACCATTCCTGTGACACTAGTTATTGATTCCGATGCTTCACTCCAGGTTTACTGTATCCCTTGGACCTTCTTATTGACGATAAAACACAGAAATTGCATCGGAATTAAATACAAAAGGCACAATGCCGACTTAAGTACAAGAGGACTGATCCATCTGACTGCCTATGTTTTGAGCCATTCCTGAGACACTAGTTATAGATTCCGATGCTTCACTTCAGGTTTACTGTAACACTCTGACCTTCTTATTGATGATCAAACACAGAAATTGCATCGGAATTAAATACAAAAGGCACAATGCAGACTTAAGTACAAGAAGACTGACTCTTCCTACAGACTATGTTTTGAACCAATCCTGTGACACTGGTTATAGATTGCGATGCTACACTTAAGGTTTGCTGTATCTCTCTGACCTTCTTATTGACGATGAAACACAGAATTTGCATCGGAATTAAATACAAAAGGCACAATGCCGACTTAAGTACAAGAAGACTGACTCTTCTTACTGTCTATGTTTTGAACCATTTCTGTGACACTAGATATAGATTCCGATGTTTCACTTCAGGTTTACTGTCTCTCTTGGACCTTCTTATTGACGATGAAACACAGAAATTGCATCGGAATTAAATACAAAAGGCACAATACCGACCGAAGTACAAGAAGACTGACTCTTGTTACTGTCTATGTTTTGAACCATTCCTGTGACACTAGTTATAGATTCCGATGCTTCACTTCAGGTTCACTGTATCCCTCTGATCTTCTTATTGACGATGAAACACAGAAATTGCATCGGAATTAAATACAAAAGGCACAATACCGACCGAAGTACAAGAAGACTGACTCCTGTTACTGCCTATGTTTTGAACAATTCCTGTGACACTAGTTATAGATTCCGATGCTATACTCCACGTTTATTGTATCCCTTGGACCTTCGTATTGACGATGAAAAACAGAAATCGCATCCGAATGAAATACAAACGGCACAATGCCGACTTAAGGACAAGAAGACTGACTCTTCTTACTGACTATGTTTTGAACCATTCCTGTGTCACTATTTATAGATTACGATGCTTCACTTCAGGTTTACTGTATACCTTGGAATTTCTAATTGACGATGAAACACAGAAATTGCATCGGAATTAAATAGAAAAGGCACAATGACGACTTAAGTACAAGATGACTGACTCTTCTTACTGTCTATGTTTTGAACCATTCCTGTGACACTAGTTATAGATTCCGATGCTTCACTTCAGGTTTACTGTATCCCTCTGATCTTCTTATTGACGATGAAACACAGAAATTGCATCGGAATTAAATTCAAAAGGCACAATGCCGACTTAAGTACAAGAAGACTGACTCTTCTTACTGTCTATGTTTTGAACCACTCCTGTGACACTAGTTACAGATTCCGATGCTTCACTTCAGGCTTACTGTATCCCTTGGACCTTCTTATTGACGATGAAACACAGAAATTGCATCGGAATTAAACACAAAAGGCACAATGCCGACTTAAGTACAAATAGACTGACTCTTCTTACTGACTATGTTTTGAACCATTCCTGAGACACTAGTTATAGATTCTGATTCTTCACTTCAGGTTTACTGTATCCCTCTGACCATCTTATTGACGATGAAACACAGAAATTGCATCGGAATTAAATACAAAAGGCACAATGCCAACTTAAGGACAAGAAGACTGACTCTTTTTACTGACTATGTTTTGAACCATTCCTGTGACACTAGTTATGGATTCGGATGCTTTACTTCTGGTTTACTGTATCCCTCTGACCTTCTTATTGACGATGAAACTCAGATATTGCATCGGAATTAAATAGTAAAGACACAATGCCGACTTAAGTACAAGACGACTGACTTTTCTTACTGTCTATGTATTGAACCATTCCTGTGACACTAGTTATAGATTCCGATGCTTCACTTCAGGTTTACTGTATCCCTCTGATCTTCTTATTGACGATGAAACACAGAAATTGCATCGGAATTAAATACAAAAGGCACAATGGCGACTTAAGTACAAGAGGACTGATCCTTCTTACCGTCTATGTTTTGAACCATTCCTGAGACACTAGTTATAGATTCCGAAGCTTCACTTCAGGTTTACTGTAACCCTCTGACCTTCTTATTGATGATGAAACAAAGAAATTGCATCGGAGTTAAATATAAAAAGCACTATGCAGACTTAAGTACAAGAAGACTGACTCTTCTTACAGACTATGTTTGAACCATTCCTGTGACACTAGTTATAGATTGCGATGCTTCACTTCAGGTCTGCTGTATCCCTCTGACCATCTTATTGACGATGAAACACAGCATTTGCATCGGAAATAAATACAAAAGGCACAATGCCGACTTAAGTACAAGAAGACTGACTCTTCCTACTGTCTATGTTTTGAACCATTCCTGTTACACTAGTTATAGATTCCGATGCTTCACTTCAGGTTTACTGCATCCCTTGGACCTTCTTAATGACGATGAAACACAGAAATTGCATCGGAGTTAAATACAAAAGGCACAATGCCGATTTAAGTACATGAAGACCGACTCTTGCTACTGACTATGATTTGAACCATTCCTGTGACACTAGTTATAGATTCCGATGCATCACTTCAGGTATACTGTATCCCTCTGACCTTCTTATTGACGATGAAACACAGAATTTGCATCGGAATTAAATACAAAAGGCACAATGCCGACTTAAGTACAAGAAGACTTACTCTTCCTAATGTCTATGTTTTGAACCATTCCTGTGACACTAGTTATAGATTCCGGAGCCTCACTCCAGGTTTACTGTTTCCCTTGGACCTTCTTATTGACGATGAAACACAGAAATTGCATTAGAATTAAATAGAAAAGTCACAATGCCGACTTAAGTACAAGAAGACTGACGCTTCTTACTGACTATGTTTTTGAACCTTTCCTGTGACACTAGTTATAGATTCCGATGCTTCACTTCAGGTTTACTGTATCCCTTGGACCTTCGTATTGACGATGAAACACAGATATAGCATCGGAATGAAATTGAAAAGGTACAATGCCGATTTAAGTACAAGAAGACTGATTCTTCTTACTGTTTATGTTTGAACCATACCTGTGACACTAGTTATAGATTCCGATGCTTCACTTCAGGTTTACTGTATCCCTCTGACCTTCCTATAGACCATGAAACACAGAAAAGGCATCCGAATTTAATACAAAAGGCACAATATCGACTTAAGTACAAGAAGACTGACTCTTCTTACTGTCTATGTTTTGAACCATACCTGTGACACTAGTTATAGATTCCGATGCTTCACATCAGGTTTACTGTATCCCTATGATCTTCTTATTGACGATGAAACACAGAAATTGCATCGGAATTAAATACAAAAGGCACAATGCTTACTTAAGTACAAGAAGACTGACTCTTCTTACTGTCTATGTTTTGAACCATTCCTGTGACACTAGTTATAGATTCCGATGCTTCACTCCAGGTTTACTGTATCCCTTGGTCCTTCTTATTGACGATGAAACACAGAAATTGCATCGGAATTAAATACAAAAAGCACAATGCCGATTTAAGTACAAGAGGACTGATCCTTCTTACTGTCTATGTTTTGAACCAATCCTGAGACACTAGTTATAGATTCCGATGCTTCACTTCAGGTTTACTGTAACCCTCTGACCTTCTTATTGATGATCAAACACAGAAATTGCATCGGAATTAAATACAAAAGGCACAATGCAGACTTAAGTACAATAAGACTGACTCTTCTTACAGACTATGTTTTGAACCATTCCTGTGACACTGGTTATAGATTGCGATGCTTCACTTCAGGTTTGCTGTATCCCTCTGACCTTCTTATTGACGATGAAACACAGAATTTGCATCGGAATTAAATACAAAGGGCGCAATGCCGACTTACGTACAAGAAGACTGACTCTTCTTACTGACTATGTTTGAACCATTCCTGTGTCACTAGTTATAGATTCCGATGCTTCACTTCAGGTTTACTGTATACCTTGGACCTTCTAATTGACGATGAAACACAGAAATTGCATCGGAATTAAATACAAAGGTCAAAATGCCGACTTAAGTACACGAAGACTGACTCTTCTTACTGCCTATGTTTTGAACCATTCCTGTGACACTAGTTATAGATTCCGATGCTACACTCCAAGTTTACTGTATCCCTTGGACCTTCTTATTGACGATGAAACACTGAAATTGCATCAGAATTAAATAGAAAAGGCACAATGCCGACTTAAGTACAAGAAGACTGACGCTTCTTACTGACTATGTCTTTCAACCATTCCTGTGACACTAGTTATAGATTCCGGTGCTTCACTCCAGGTTTACTGTTTCCCTTGGACCTTCTTATTGACGATGAAACACAGAAATTGCATCGGAATTAAATACAAAAGGCACAATGCCGACTTAAGTACAAGAAGACTGACTCTTCTTACTGACTATGTTTGAACCATTCCTGTGTCACTAGTTATAGATTCCGATGCTTCACTTCAGGTTTACTGTATACCTTGGACCTTCTAATTGACGATGAAACACAGAGATTGCATCGGAATTAAATAGAATAGGCACAATGCCGACTTAAGTACAAGAAGGCTGCCTCTTTTTACTGTCTATGTTTTGAACCATTTCTGTGACACTAGTTATCGATTGCGATGCTTCACATCAGGTTTACTGTCTCCCTTGTACCTTCTTATTGACGATGAAACACAGAAATTGCATCGGAATTAAATACAAAAGCCACAATAACGACTTCAGTACATGAAGACTGACTCATCTTACTGTCTATGTTTTGAACCATTCCTGTGACACTAGTTATAGATTCCGATGCTTCACTTCAGGTTTACTGTATCCCTATGATCTTCTTATTGACGATGAAACATAGAATTTGCATGGGAATTAAATAGTAAAGACACAATGCCGACTTAAGTACAAGATGACTGACTTTTCTTACTGTCTATGTTTTGAACCATTCCTGTGACACTAGTTATAGATTGCGATGCTTCACTTCAGGTTTACTGTCTCCCTTGGACCTTCTTATTGACGATGAAACACAGAAATGGCATCGGAATTAAATACAAAAGGCACAATACCGACTTAAGTACAAGAAGACTGACTCTTCTTACTGTCTTTGTTTTGAACCATTCCTGTGACACTAGTTATAGATTCGGATGCTTCACTTCAGGTTTACTGTAACCCTCTGACCTTCTTATTTATGATGAAACACAGAAATTGCATCGGAATTAAATACAAAAGGCACAATGCAGACATAAGTACAAGAAGACTGACTCTTCTTACAGACTATGTTTTGAACCATTCCTGTGACACTAGTTATAGATTGCGATGCTTCACCCCAGGTTTACTGTTTCCCTTGGACCTTCTTATTGACGATGAAACACAGAAATTGCATCAGAATTAAATAGTAAAGTCACAATGCCGACTTAAGTACAAGAAGACTGACGCTTCTTACTGACTATGTCTTTGAACCTTTCCTGTGACACTAGTTATAGATTCCGATGCATCACTTCAGGTTTACTGTATCCCTTAGACCTTCGTATTGACGATGAAACACAGATATTGCATCGGAATGAAATAGAAAAGGTACAATGCCGATTTAAGTACAAGAAGACTGATTCTTCTTACTGTTTATGTTTGAACCATTCCTGTGACACTAGTTATAGATTCCGATGCTTCACTTCAGGTTTTCTGTATCCCTCTGACCTTCCTATAGACCATGAAACACAGAAATTGCATCCGAATTAAATACAAAAGGCACAATATCGACTTAAGTACAAGAAGACTGACTCTTCCTACTGTCTATGTTTTGAACCATTCCTGTGACACTAGTTATAGATTTCCATGCTACACTTCAGGTTTACTGTATCCCTCTGACCTACTTATTGACGATGAAACACAGAAATTGCATCGGAATTAAATACAAAAGGCACAATGCCGATTTAAGTACAAGAAGACAGACTCTTCTTTCTGACTATGCTTTGAACCATTCTCGTGACACTAGTTATAGATTCCGATGCTTCCCTTCAGGTTTCCTGTATCCCTTAAACCTTTTTATTGACGATGAAACACAGAAATTGCATCGGATTTAAATCCAAAAGGCACAATGTCGACTTAAGTGCAAGAAGACTGACTCTCCCTTCGGACTATGTTTGAACCATTTCTGTGTCACTAGTTATAGATTCCGATGCTTCACTTCAGGTTTACTGTTTACCTTGGACCTTATAATTGACGATGAAACACAGAGATTGCATCGGAATTAAATAGAAAAGGCACAATGCCGACTTAAGTACAAGAAAGCTGCCTCTTCTTACTGTCTATGTTTTGAACCATTTCTGTGACACTAGTTATAGATTGCGATGCTTCACTTCAGGATTACTGTCTCCCTTGGACCTTCTTATTGACGATGAAACACAGAAATTGCATCGGAATTAAATACAAAAGGCACAATACCGACTTAAGTACATGAAGACTGACTCTTCTTACTGTCTATGTTTTGAACCACTCCTGTGACACTAGTTATAGATTCCGATGCTTCACATCAGGTTTACTGTATCCCTATGATCTTCTTATTGACGATGAAACACAGAAATTGCATCGGAATTAAATACAAAAGGCACAATGCTGACTTAAGTACAAGAAGACTGACTCTTCTTACTGTCTATGTTTTGAACCATTCCTGTGACACTACTTATAGATTCCGATGCTTCACTTCAGGCTTACTGTATCCCTTGGACCTTCTTATTGACGATGAAACACAGAAATTGCATCGGAATTAAACACAAAAGGCACAATGCCGACTTAAGTACAAAAAGACTGACTCTTCTTAAAGACTATGCTTTGAACCATTCCTGTGACACTAGTTATAGATTGCAATGCTTCACTTCAGGTTTGCTGTATCCCTCTGACCTTCTTATTGACGATGAAACACAGAATTTGCATCGGAATTTAGTACAAAAGGCGCAATGCCGACTTAAGTACAAGAAGACTGACTCTTCCTACTGTCTATGTTTTGAACCATTCCTGTGACACTAGTTATAGATTCCGATGCTTCACTTCAGGTTTACTGTATCCCTTGGACCTTCTTATTGACGATGAAACACAGAAATTGCATCGGAATTAATTACAAAAGGCACAATGCCGATTTAAGTACATGAAGACCGACTCTTTCTACTGACTATGTTTCGAACCATTCCTGTGACTCTAGTTATAGATTCCGATGCTTCACTTCAGGTTTACTGTATCCCTATGATCTTCTTATTGACGATGAAACACAGAAATTGCATCGGAATTAAATACAAAAGGCACAATGCTGACTTAAGTACAAGAAGACTGACTCTTCTTACTGTCTATGTTTTGAACCATTCCTGTGACATTAGTTATAGATTCCGATGCTTCACTTCAGGCTTACTGTATCCCTTGGACCTTCTTAGTGACGATGAAACACAGAAATTGCATCGGAATTAAATACAAAAGGCACAATGCCTACTTAAGGACAAGAAGACTAACTCTTCTTACTGACAATGATTTGAACCATTCCTGTGACACCAGCTATAGATTCCGATGCTTCACTTCAGGTTTACTGTATCCCTCTGACCATCTTATTGACGATGAAACACAGAAATTGCATCGGAATTAAATACAAAAGCACAATGCCGACTTCAGTACAAGAAGACTGACTCTTCTTACTGTCTATGCTTTGAACCATTCCATTGTCACTAGTTATAGATTCCGATGCTTCACTCCAGGTTTACTGTATCCCTTGGACCTTCTTATTGACGATGAAACACAGAAATTGCATCGGAATTAAATAGAAAAGGCACAATGCCGTCTTAAGTACAAGAGTACTGACTCTTCTTCCTTCTATGTTTTGAACCATTCCGGTGACACTAGTCATAGATTCCGATGCTTCACCACAGGTTTACTGTATCCCTTGGACCTTCTTATTGACGATGAAACACAGAAATTGCATCGGAATTAAATACAAAGGTCAAAATGCCGACTTAACTACACGAAGACTGACTCTTCTTACTGCCTATGTTTTGAACCATTCCTGTGACACTAGTTATAGATTCCGATGCTACACTCCAAGTTTACTGTATCCCTTGGACCTTCTTATTGACGATGAAAAACAGAAATTGCATCGGAATTAAATACAAAAGGCACAATGCTCGCTTAAGGACAAGAAGACTGACTCTTCTTACTGTCTATGTTTTGAACCATTCCTGTGACACTAGTTATAGATTCCGATGCTTCACTCTAAGTTTACTGTATCCCTTGGACCTTCTTATTGACGATGAAACACAGAAATTGCATCGGAATTAAATAGAAAAGGCACAATGCCGACTTAAGTACAAGAGGACTGACTCTTCCTACTGTCAATGATTCGAACCATTCCTGTGACACTAGTTATAGATTCCGGTGCTTCACTCCAGGTTTACTGTTTCCCTTGGACCTTCTTATTGACGATGAAACACAGAAATTGCATCAGAATTAAATAGAAAAGGCACAATGCCGACTTAAGTACAAGAAGACCGACGCTTCTTACTGACTATGCCTTTCAACCATTCCTGTGACACTAGTTATAGATTCCGGTGCTTCACTCCAGGTTTACTGTTTCCCTTGTACCTTCTTATTGACGATGAAACACAGAAATTGCATCGGAATTAAATACAAAAGGCACAATGCCGACTTAAGTACAAGAAGACTGACTCTTCTTACTGACTATGTTTGAACCATTCCTGTGTCACTAGTTATAGATTCCGATGCTTCACTTCAGGTTTACTGTACACCTTGGACCTTCTAATTGACGATGAAATACAGAGATTGCATCGGAATTAATTAGAATAGGCACAATGCCGACTTAAGTACAAGAAGGCTGCCTCTTTTTACTGTCTATGTTTTGAACCATTTCTGTGACACTAGTTATAGATTGCGATGCTTCACTTCAGGTTTACTGTCTCCCTTGGACCTTCTTATTGACGATGAAACACAGAAATTGCATCGGAATTAAATACAAAAGCCACAATACCGACTTAAGTACAAGAAGACTGACTCTTCTTACTGTCTATGTTTTGAACCATTCCTGTGACACTAGTTATAGATTCCGATGCTTCACTTCAGGTTTACTGTATCCCTATGATCTTCTTATTGACGATGAAACACAGAAATTGCATGGGAATTAAATAGTAAAGACACAATGCCGACTTAAGTACAAGATGTCTGACTTTTCTTACTGTCTATGTTTTGAACCATTCCTGTGACACTAGTTATAGATTGCGATGCTTCACTTCAGGTTTACTGTCTCCCTTGGACGTTCTTATTGACGATGAAACACAGAAATTGCATCGGAATTAAATACAAAAGGCACAATACCGACTTAAGTACAAGAAGACTGACTCTTCTTACTGTCTTTGTTTTGAACCATTCCTGTGACACTAGTTATAGATTCGGATGCTTCACTTCAGGTTTACTGTAACCCTCTGACCTTCTTATTGATGATGAAACACAGAAATTGCATCGGAATTAAATACAAAAGGAACAATGCAGACATAAGTACAAGAAGACTGACTCTTCTTACAGACTATGTTTTGAACCATTCCTGTGACACTAGTTATAGATTGCGATGCTTCACTTCAGGTTTGCTGTATCCCTCTGACCTTCTTATTGACGATGAAACACAGAATTTGCATTGGAATTAGATACAAAAGGCACAATGCCGACTTAAGTACAAGAAGACTGACTCTTCCTACTGTCTATGTTTTGAACCATTCCTGTTACACTAATTATAGATTCCGATGCTTCACTTCAGGTTTACTGTATCCTTTGGACCTTCTTATTGACGGTGAAACACAGAAATAGCATCGGAATTAAATACAAAAGGTACAATGCCGATTTAAGTAAATGAAGACCGACTCTTTCTACTGCCAATGTTTTGAACCATTCCTGTGACACTAGTTATAGATTCCGATGCATCACTTCAGGTTTACTGAATCCCTTGGACCTTCTTCTTGACGATCAAACACAGAAATTGCATCGGAATTAAATACAAAAAGCACAATGCCGACTTAAGTACAAGAAGACTGACTCTTCTTACAGTCTATGCTTTGAACCATTCCTGTGACACTAGTTACACATTCCGATTCTTCACTCCAGGTTTACTGTATCCCATGGACCTTTTTATTGATGAAGAAACACAGAAATTGCATCGGAATTAAATACAAAAGGCACAATGCCGACATAAGGACAAGAAGAATAACTCTTCTTACTGACAATGGTTTGAACCATTCCTGTGACACTAGCTATAGATTCCGATGCTTCGCTTCAGGTTTACTGTATCCCTCTGACCTTCTTATTGACGACGAAACACAGAAATTGCATCGGAATTAAATACAAAAGGCACAATGCCGACTTAAGTACAAGAAGACTGACTCTTCTTACTGTCTATGCTTTGAATCATTCCATTGACACTAGTTATAGATTCCGATGCTTCACTCCAGGTTTACTGTATCCCTTGGACCTTCTTATTGACGATGAAACACAGAAATTGCATCGGAATTAAATAAAAAAGGCACAATGCCGACTTAAGTACAAGAAGACCGACTCTTCTTACTGACTATATTTTGAACCATATCGGTGACACTTGTCATAGATTCCGATGCATCACGTCAGGTTTTCTGTATCCCTTGGACCTTCTTATTGACGATGAAACACAGAAATTGCATCGGAATGAAATACAAAAGGCACAATGCCGACTTAAGTACACGAAGACTGACTCTTCTTACTGCCTATGTTCTGAACAATTCCTGTGACACTAGTTATAGATTCCGATGCTTCACTCCAGGTTTACTGTATCCCTTGGACCTTCTTATTGACGATGAAAAACAGAAATTGCATCGGAATTAAATACAAAATGCACAATGCCGACTTAAGTACAAGAGGACTGACTCTTCCTACTGTCAATGTTTTGAATCATTCCCGTGACACTAGTTATAGATTCCGGTGCTTCACTCCAGGTTTACTGTTTCCCTTGGACCTTCTTATTGACGATGAAACACAGAATTTGCATCAGAATTAAATAGAAAAGGCACAAAGCCGACTTAAGTACAAGAAGACTGACGCTTCTTACTGACTATGTTTTTGAACCATTCCTGTGACACTAGTCATAGATACCGATGCTTAACTTCAATATTACTGTATCCCTCTGACCTTTTTATTGACGATGAAACACAGAAATTCCATCGGAAATAAATACAAAAGGCACAACGCCGACTTAAGTACAAGAAGACTGACTCTTCCTACTGTCTATGTTTTGAACCATTCCTGTGAAACTAGTTACAGATTCCGATGCTTCACTTCAGGTTTACTGTATCCCACTGACCTTCATATTGACGATGAAACACAGAAATTGCATCGGAATTAAATACAAAAGGCACAATGCCGACTTAAGTACAAGAAGACTGACTCTTCTTACTGACTATGTTTTGAACCATTCTCGTGACACTAGTTGTAGATTCCGATGCTTCACTTCAGGTTTACTGTATCCCTTAAACCTTCTTATTGACGATGAAACACAGAAATTGCATCGAAATTAAATACAAAAGGCACAATGCCGCCTTAAGTACAAGAAGACTGACTCTTCTTACTGACTATGTTTGAACCATTCCTGTGTCACTAGTTATAGATTCCGATGCTTCACTTCAGGTTTACTGTATACCTTGGACCTTCTAATTGACGATGAAACACAGAGATTGCATCGGAATTAAATAGAAAAGGCTCAATGCCGACTTAAGTACAAGAAGGCTGCCTCTTTTTACTGTCTATGTTTTGAAGCATACCTGTGACACTAGTTATAGATTGCGATGCTTCACTTCAGGTTTGCTGTATCCCTTGGACCTTCTTATTGACGATGAAACACAGAAATTGCATCGGAATTAAATACAAAAGGCACAATACCGACTTAAGTACAAGAAGACTGACTCTTCTTACTGTCTATGTTTTGAATCATTCCTGTGACACTAGTTACAGATTCCGATGCTTCACTTCAGGTTTACTGTATCCCTATGATCTTCTTATTGACGATGAAACACAGAAATTGCATCGGAACTAAATACAAAAGGCACAATGCTGACTTAAGTACAAGAGGACTGATCCTTTTTACTGTCTATGTTTTGAACCATTCCTGAGACACTAGTTATAGATTCCGATGCTTCACTTCAGGTTTGCTGTATCCCTCTGACCTTCTTATTGACGATGCAACACAGAATTTGCATCGGAATTAAATACAAAAGGCACAATGCCGACTTAAGTATAAGAAGACTGACTCTTCGTACTGACTATGTTTGAACCATTCCTGTGTCACTAGTTATAGATTCCGATGCTTCACTTCAGGTTTACTGTATACCTTGGACCTTCTAATTGACGATGAAACACAGAGATTGCATCGGAATTAAATAGAAAAGGCACAATGCCGACTTAACTACAAGAAGGCTGCCTCTTTTTACTGTCTATGTTTTGAACCATTTCTGTGACACTAGTTATAGATTGCGATGCTTCACTTCAGGTTTACTGTCTCCTTTGGACCTTCTTATTGACGATGAAACACAGAAATTGCATCGGAATTAAATACAAAAGGCACAAGACCGACTTAAGTACAAGAAGACTGACTCTTCTTACTGTCTATGCTTGGAACCATTCCTGTGACGCTAGTTATAGATTCCGATGCTTAACTTCAGGTTCACTGTATCCCTATGATCTTCTTATTGACGATGAAACACAGAAATTGCATCGGAATTCAATACAAAAGGCACAATGCTGACTTAAGTACAAGAAGACTGACTCTTCTTACTGTCTATGTTTTGAACCAATCCTGTGACACTAGTTATAGATTCCGATGCTTCACTTCAGGCTTACTGTATCCCTTGGACCTTCTTACTGACGATGAAACACAGAAATTGCATCGGAATTAAACAGAAAAGGCACAATGCCTACTTAAGTACAAAAAGACTGACTCTTCTTACTGACTATGCTTGAACCATTCCTGTGACACTAGTTATAGATTCCGATGCTTCACTTCAGCTTTACTGTATCCCTTGGACCTTCTTATTGACGATGAAACACAGAAATTGCATCGGAATTAAATACAAAAGGTACAATGCCGACTTAAGTACAAGAAGACTGACTCTTTTTACTGAGTATGTTTGAACCATTCCTGTGACACTAGTTATGGATTCGGATGCTTCACTTCTGGTTCACTGTATCCCTCTGACCTTCTTATTGACGATGAAATACAGAAATTGCATCGGAATTAAATAGAAAAGGCACAATTCCGACTTAAGTACAAGACGACTGACTTTTCTTACTGTCTATGTTTTGAACAATTCCTGTGACACTAGTTATAGATTCCGATGCTTCACTTCAGGTTTACTGTAAACCTCTGACCTTCTTATTGATGATCAAACACAGAAATTGCATCGGAATTAAATACAAAAGGCACAATGCAGACTTAAGTACAAGAAGACTGACTCTTCTTACAGACTATGTTTTGAACCATTCCTGTGACACTAGTTATAGATTGCGATGCTCCACTTCAGGTTTGCTGTATCCCTCTGACCTTCTTATTGACGATGAAACACAGAATTTGCATCGGAATTAAATACAATAGGCACAATGCCGACTTAAACACAAAGACTGACTCTTCTTACTGCCTATGCATTGAACCATTCCTGTGACACTAGTAATAGATTCCGATACTACACTCCAAGTTTACTGTATCCTTTGGACCTTCTTACTGACGATGAAAAACAGAAATTGCATCTTAATTAAATACAAAAGGCACAATGCCGACTTAAGGACAAGAAGACTGACTCTTCTTACTGACAATGTATTGATCCATTCCTGTGACACTAGTTATAGATTGCGATGCTTCACTTCAGGTTTACATTATCCCTCTGACCTTCTTATTGACGATGAAACACAGAAATTGCATCGGAATTAAATAGAACAGGCATAATGCCGACTTAAGTACAAGAAGACTGACGCTTCTTACTGACTATGACTTTGAACCATTCCTGTGACACTTGTTATAGATTCCTATGCTTCTATTCAGGCTTACTGTATCCCTTGGACATTCTTATTGACGATGAAACACAAAAATTGCATCGGAATTAAACACAAAAGGCACAATGCCGACTTAAGTACAAAAAGGCTGACTCTTCTTACTGACTATGTTTTGAACCATTCCTGTGACACTAGTTATAGATTCCGATGCTTCACTTCAGGTTTATTGTATCCCTTGGACCTTCTTATTGACGATGAAACACAGAAATTGCATCGGAAATAAATACAAAAGTCACAATGTCGACTTAAGTACAAGAAGACTGACTCTTTTTACTGTCTATGTTTTGAACCATTCCTGTGACACTAGTTATAGATTCCGATGCTTCACTTCAGGTTTACTGTATCCCTCTGACCTTCTTATTGATGATGAAACACAGAAATTGCATCGGAATTAAATACAAAAGGCACAATGCAGACTTAAGTACAAGAAGACTGACGCTTCTTACTGACTATGACTTTGAACCATTCCTGTGACACTTGTTATAGATTCCTATGCTTCTATTCAGGCTTACTGTATCCCTTGGACATTCTTATTGACGATGAAACACAAAAATTGCATCGGAATTAAACACAAAAGGCACAATGCCGACTTAAGTACAAAAAGGCTGACTCTTCTTACTGACTATGTTTTGAACCATTCCTGTGACACTAGTTATAGATTCCGATGCTTCACTTCAGGTTTATTGTATCCCTTGGACCTTCTTATTGACGATGAAACACAGAAATTGCATCGGAAATAAATACAAAAGTCACAATGTCGACTTAAGTACAAGAAGACTGACTCTTTTTACTGTCTATGTTTTGAACCATTCCTGTGACACTAGTTATAGATTCCGATGCTTCACTTCAGGTTTACTGTATCCCTCTGACCTTCTTATAGATGATGAAACACAGAAATTGCATCGGAATTAAATACAAAAGGCACAATGCAGACTTAAGTACAAGAAGATTGACTCTTCTTACTGACTATGTTTTGAACCATTCCTGTGACACTAGTTATAGATTGCGATGCTTCACCTCAGGTTTACTGTATCCCTTGGACCTTCTTATTGACGATGAAACACAGAAATTGCATCGGAATTAAATACAAAAGGTACAATGCCGACTTAAGTACAAGAAGAGTGACTCTTTTTACTGACTATGTGTGAACCATTCCTGTGACACTAGTTATGGATTCGGATGCTTCACTTCTGGTTCACTGTATCCCTCTCACCTTCTTATTGACGATGAAACACAGAAATTGCATCGGAATTAAATAGAAAAGCGTCAATGCCCACTTAAGTACAAGACGACTGACCTTTCTTACTGTCTATGTTTTGAACCATTCCTGTGACACTAGTTATAGATTCCGATGCTTCACTTCAGGTTTACTGTAACCCTCTGATCTTCGATTTGACGATGAACCACAGAAATTGCATCGGAATTAAATACAAAAGGCACAATGCCGACTTAAGTACAAGAGGACTGATCTTTCTTACTGTCTATGTTTTGAACCACTCCTGTGACACTAGTTATAGATTCCGATGTTTCACTTCAGGTTTACTGTATCCCTCTGACCTTCTTATTGATGTTGAAACACAGAAATTGCATCTAAATTAAACACAAAAGGCACAATGCCGACTTAAGTACAAAAAGGCTGACTCTTCTTACTGACTATGCTTTGAACCATTCTTGTGACACTAGTTATAGATTGCGATGCTTTACTTCAGGTTTACTGTCTCCCTTGGACCTTCTTATTGACGATGAAACACAGATATTGCATCGAAATTAAATACAAAAGGCACAAGACCGACATAAGTACAAGAAGACTGACTCTTCTTACTGTCTATGCTTGGAACCATTCCTGTGACACTAGTTATAGATTCCGATGCTTCACTTCAGGTTTACTCTATCCCTATGATCTTCTTATTGACGATGAAACACAGAAATTGCATCGGAATGAAATACAAAAGGTACAATGCTGACTTAAGTACAAGAAGACTGACTCTTTTTACTGTCTATGTTTTGAACCATTCCTGTGACACTAGTTATAGATTCCGATGCTGCATTTCAGGATTACTGTATCCATTGGACCTTCTTATTGACGATGAAACACAGAAATTGCATCGGAATTAAACACAAAAGGCACAATGCCGACTTAAGTACAAAAAGACTGACTCTTCTTACTGACTATGCTTTGAACCATTCCTGTGACACTAGTTATAGATTCCGATGCTTCACTCCAGGTTTACTGTAAACCTCAGACCTTCTTATTGATGATCAAACACAGAAATTGCATCGGAATTAAAAAACAAAAGGCACAATGCAGACTTAAGTACAAGAAGACTGACTCTTCTTACAGACTATGCTTTGAACCATTCCTGTGACACTAGTTATAGATTGCGATGCTTCACTTCAGGTTTGCTGTATCCCTCTGACCTTCTTATTGACGATGAAACACAGAATTTGCATCGGAATTGAATACAATAGGCACAATGCCGACTTAAGTACACGAAGACTGACTCTTCTTACTGCCTATGTTTTGAACCATTCCTGTGACACTAGTTATAGATTCCGATGCTTCACTTCAGGTTTATTGTATCCCTTGGACCTTCTTATTGACGATGAGACACAGAAATTGCATCGGAAATAAATACAAAAGTCACAATGTCGACTTAAGTACAAGAAGACTGACTCTTTTTACTGTCTATGTTTTGAACCATTCCTATGACACTAGTTATAGATTCCGATGCTTCACTTCAGGTTTACTGTATCCCTCTGACCTTCTTATTGATGATGAAACACAGAAATTGCATCGGAATTAAATACAAAAGGCACAATGCAGACTTAAGTACAAGAAGATTGACTCTTCTTACTGACTATGTTTTGAACCATTCCTGTGACACTAGTTATAGATTGCGATGCTTCACCTCAGGTTTACTTTATCCCTTGGACCTTCTTATTGACGATGAAACACAGAAATTGCATCGGAATTAAATACAAAAGGTACAATGCCGACTTAAGTACAAGAAGAGTGACTCTTTTTACTGACTATGTGTGAACCGTTCCTGTGACACTAGTTATGGATTCGGATGCTTCACTTCTGGTTCACTGTATCCCTCTCACCTTCTTATTGACGATGAAACACAGAAATTGCATCGGAATTAAATAGAAAAGCCTCAATGCCCACTTAAGTACAAGAGGACTGATCTCTCTTACTGTCTATGTTTTGAACCATTCCTGTGACACTAGTTATAGATTCCGATGCTTCACTTCAGGTTTGCTGTATCCCTCTGACCTTCTTATTGACGATGAAACACAGAAATTGCATCGGAATTGAATACAAAGGGCAAAATGCCGACTTACGTACACGAAGACTGACTCTTCTTACTGCCTATGTTTAAACCATTCCTGTGACACTAGTTATAGATTCCGATGCTTCACTTCGGGTTTACTGTATCCCTCTGACCTTCTTATTGACGATCAAACACAGAAACTGCATCGGAATTAAATAGAAAAGGCACAATGCCGACTTAAGTACAAGAAGACTGACTCTTCTTACTGTCTATGCTTGGAACCATTCCTGTGACACTAGTTATAGATTCCGATGCTTCACTTCAGGTTTACTCTATCCCTATGATCTTCTTATTGACGATGAAACACAGAAATTGCATCGGAATTAAATACAAAAGGTACAATGCTGACTTAAGTACAAGAAGACTGACTCTTTTTACTGTCTATGTTTTGAACCATTCCTGTGACACTAGTTATAGATTCCGATGCTGCTTTTCAGGATTACTGTATCCATTGGACCTTCTTATTGACGATGAAACACAGAAATTGCATCGGAATTAAACACAAAAGGCACAATGCCGACTTAAGTACAAAAAGACTGACTCTTCTTACTGACTATGCTTTGAACCATTCCTGTGACACTAGTTATAGATTCCGATGCTTCACTCCAGGTTTACTGTAAACCTCAGACCTTCTTATTGATGATCAAACACAGAAATTGCATCGGAATTAAAAAACAAAAGGCACAATGCAGACTTAAGTACAAGAAGACTGACTATTCTTACAGACTATGCTTTGAACCATTCCTGTGACACTAGTTATAGATTGCGATGCTTCACTTCAGGTTTGCTGTATCCCTCTGACCTTCTTATTGACGATGAAACACAGAATTTGCATCGGAATTGAATACAATAGGCACAATGCCGACTTAAGTACACGAAGACTGACTCTTCTTACTGCCTATGTTTTGAACCATTCCTGTGACACTAGTTATAGATTCCGACACTACACTCCAAGTTTACTGTATCCTTTGGACCTTCTTACTGACGATGAAAAACAGAAATTGCATCGGAATTAAATACAAAAGGCACATTGCCGACTTAGGGACAAGAAGACTGACTCTTCTTACTGACTATGTTTTGATCCACTCCTGTGACACTAGTTATAGATTGCGATGCTTCACTTCAGGTTTACTGTATCCCTTGGACCTCCGTATTGACGATGAAACACAGATATTGCATCGGAACTAAATAGAAAAGGCACAATGCCGACTTAAGTACAAGAGGACTGACTCTTCTTACTGTCTATGTTTTGAACCATTCCTGTGACACTAGTTATTGATTCCGGTGCTTCACTCCAGGTTTACTGTTTCCCTTGGACCTTCTTATAGACGATGAAACACAGAAATTATATCAGAAATAAATAGAAAAGGCACAATGCCGACTTAAGTACAAGAAGACTGACGCTTCTTACTGAATATGACTTTGAACCATTCCTGTGACACTAGTTATAGATTCCGTAGCTTCACTTCACGTTTACTGTATCCCTTGGACCTTCTTATTGACGATGAAACACAGATATTGCATCGGAATGAAATAGAAAAGGCACAATGCCGACTTAAGTACAAGAAGACTGACTCTTCTTACTACTTATGTTTGAACCATTCCTGTGACACTAGTTATAGATTCCGATGCTTCACTTAAGGTTTACTGTATCCCTCTGACCTTCCTATAGACGAAGAGACACAGAAATTGCATCCGAATTAAATACAAAATGCACAGTACCGACTTAAGTACAAGAAGACTGACTATTCCTACTGTCTACGTTTTGATCCATTCCTGTGACACTAGTTATAGATTCCGATGCTTCACTTCAGGTTTACTCTATCCCTCTCACCTTCTTATTGACGATGAAACACAGAAATTGCATCGGAATTAAATACAAAAGCACAATGCCGACTTAAGTACAAGAAGACTGACTCTTCTTACTGACTATGTTTTGAATCATTCCTGTGACACTAGTTATAGATTCCGATGCTTCACTTCAGGTTTACTGTATCCCTATGATCTTCTTATTGACGATGAAACACAGAAATTTCATCGGATTTAAATACAAAAGGCACAATGCTGACTTAAGTACAAGAAGACTGACTCTTCTTACTGTCTATGATTTGAACCATTCCTGTGACACTAGTTATAGATTCCTATGCTTCTATTCAGGCTTACTGTATCCCTTGGACCTTCTTATTGACGATGAAACACAGAAATTGCATCGGAATTAAACACAAAAGGCACAATGCCGACTTAAGTACAAAAAGACTCACTCTTCTTACTGACTATGTTTTGAACCATACCTGTGACACTAGTTATAGATTCCGATGCTTCACTTCAGGTTTATTTTATCCCTTGGACCTTCTTATTGACGATGAAACACAGAAATTGCATCGGAATTAAATACAAAAGTCACAATGCCGAATTAAGTACAAGAAGACTGACTCTTTTTACTGACTATGTTTTGAACCATTCCTGTGACACTAGTTATGGATTCGGATGCTTCAATTCTGGTTTACTATATCCCTCTGACCCTCTTATTGACGATGAAACACAGAAATTGCATCGGAATTAAATAGAAAAGGCACAATGCCGACTTAAGTACGAGACGACTGACTTTTCTTACTGTCTATGTTTTGAACCATTCCTGTGACACTAGTTATAGATTCCGATGCTTCACTTCAGGTTTACTGTATCCCTGTGATCTTCTTATTGACGATGAAACACAGAAATTGCATCAGAATTAAATACAAAAGGCGCAATGCCGACTTAAGTACAAGAGGACTGATCCTTCTTACTGCCTATGTTTTGAACCATTCCTGTGACACTAGTTTTAGATTCCGATGCTTCACTTCAGGTTTACTGTATCCCTCCGACCTTCGTATTGATGATGAAACACAGAAGTTGCATCGGAATTAAATACAAAAGGCACAATGCAGACTTAACTACAAGAAGACTGACTCTTCTTACTGACTATGTTTTGAACCATTCCTGTGACACTAGTTATAGATTGCGATGCTTCACCTCAGGTTTGCTGTATCCCTCTGACCTTCTTATTGACGATGAAACACAGAAATTGCATCGGAAGTAAATACAAAGGGCAAAATGCCGACTTACGTACACGAAGACCGACTCTTCTTACTGCCTATGTTTAAACCATTCCTGTGACACCAGTTATAGATTCCGATGCTACACTTCAGGTTTACTGTATCCCTTGGACCTTCTTATTGACGATGAAAAACAGAAATTGCATCGGAATTAGATACAAAAGGCACAATGCCGACTTAAGGACAAGAAGACTGACTCTTCTTACTGACTATGTTTTGAACCATTCCTGTGACACTAGTTACGGATTCCGATGCTTCACTTCAGGTTTACTGTATCCCTCTGACCTTCTTATTGACGATGAAACACAGAAACTGCATCGGAATTAAATAGAAAAGGCACAATGCCGACTTAAGTACAAGAAGAGTGACTCTTCTTACTGTCTATGTTTTGAACCATTCCTGTGACACTAGTTATAGATTCGGATGCTTTACTCCAGGTTTACTGTATCCCGTAAACCTTCTTATTGACGATGAAACACAGAAATTGCATCGGAATTAAGTAGAAAAGGCACAATGCCGACTTAAGTACAAGAAGACTGACTCTTCCAACTGTCTATGTATTGAACCATTCCTTTGACACTAGTTATAGATTTCGGTGCTTCACTCCAGGTTTACTGTATCCCTTGGAACTTCTAATTGACGATGAAACACAGAAAGTGCATCAGAATTAAATAGAAAAGCCACAATGCCGACTTAAGTACACGAAGACTGACGCTTCTTACTGACCATGTTTTGAACCATTCCTGTGACACTAGTGATAGATTCCGATGCTTCACTTCAGGTTTACTGAATCCCTTGGACCTTATTGACGATGAAACACAGAAATTGCATCGGAATAAAATAGAAAAGCCACAATGAAGACTTAACTACAAGAAGACTGACTCTTCTTACTGACTATGTTTTGAACCATTCCTGTGACACTAGTTATAGATTGCGATGCTTCACCTCAGGTTTGCTGTATCCCTCTGACCTTCTTATTGACGATGAAACACAGAATTTGCATCGGAATTAAATAAAATAGGCACAATGCCGACTTAAGTACACGAAGACTGACTCTTCTTACTGCCTATGTTTTGAACCATTCCTGTGACACTAGTTATAGATTCCGACACTACACTCCAAGTTTACTGTATCCTTTGGACCTTCTTACTGACGATGAAAAACAGAAATTGCATCGGAATTAAATACAAAAGGCACAATGCCGACTTAAGGACAAGAAGACTGACTCTTCTTACTGACTATGTTTTGATCCATTCCTGTGACACTAGTTATAGATTGCGATGCTTCACTTCAGGTTTACATTATCCCTCTGACCTTCTTATTGACGATGAGACCCAGAAATTGCATCGGAATTAAATAGAACAGGCACAATGCCGACTTAAGTACAAGAAGACTGACTCTTCTTACTGACTATGTTTTGAACCATTCCTGTGACACTAGTTATAGATTCCGATGCTTCACTCCAGGTTTACTGTATCCCTTGGACCTTCTTATTGACGATGAAACACAGATATTGCATTGGAACTAAATAGAAAAGGCACAATGCCGACTTAAGTACAAGAGGACTGACTCTTCCTACTGTCTATGTTGTGAACCATTCCTGTGACACTAGTTATTGATTCCGGTGCTTCACTCCAGGTTTACTGTTTCCCTTGGACCTTCTTATTGACGATGAAACACAGAAATTGCATCAAAATTAAATAGAAAAGGCACAATGCCGACTTAAGTACAAGAAGACTGACGCTTCTTACTGTCTATGACTTTGAACCATTCCTGTGACACTAGTTATTGATTCCGATGCTTCACTTCAGGTTTACTGTATCCCTTGGACCTTCTTATTGACGATGAAACACAGATATTGCATCGGAATGAAATAGAAAAGGCACAATGCCGACTTAAGTACAAGAAGACTGACGCTTTGTACTGACTATGATTTGAACCATTCTCGTAACACTAATTATGGATTCCGATGCTTCACTTCAGGTTTACTGTATCCCTTAAACCTTCTTATTGACGATGAAACACAGAAATTGCATCGGAATTAAATACAAAAGGCACAATGCCGACTTAAGTACAAGAAGACTGACTCTTCTTACTGACTATGTTTTGAACCATTCCTGTGACACTAGTTATAGATTCCGATGCTTCACTTCAGGTTTACTGTATCCCTATGATCTTCTTATTGACGATGAAACACAGAAATTGCATCGGAATTAAATACAAAAGGCACAATGCTGCATTATGTACAAGAAGACTGACTCTTCTTACTGTCTATGATTTGAACCATTCCTGTGACACTAGTTATAGATTTCTATGCTTCTATTCAGGCTTACTGTATCCCTTGGACCTTCTTATTGACGATGAAACACAGAAATTGCATCGGAATTAAACACAAGAGGCACAATGCCGACTTAAGTACAAAAAGACTGACTCTTCTTACTGACTATGCTTTGAACCATTCCTGTGACACTAGTTATAGATTCCGATGCTTCACTTCAGGTTTATTGTATCCCTTGGACCTTCTTATTGACGATGAAACACAGAAATTGCATCGGAATTAAATACAAAAGTCACAATGCCGAATTAAGTACAAGAAGACTGACTCTTTTTACTGACTATGTTTTGAACCATTCCTGTGACACTAGTTATGGATTCGGATGCTTCAATTCTGGTTTACTATATCCCTCTGACCTTCTTATTGACGATGCAACACAGAATTTGCATCGGAATTAAATAGAAAAGGCACAATGCCGACTTAAGTACGAGACGACTGACTTTTCTTACTGTCTATGTTTTGAACCATTCCTGTGACACTAGTTATAGATTCCGATGCTTCACTTCAGGTTTACTGTATCCCTCTGATCTTCTTATTGACGATGAAACACAGAAATTGCATCAGAATTAAATACAAAAGGCACAATGCCGACTTAAGTACAAGAGGACTGATCCTTCTTACTGTCTATGTTTTGAACCATTCCTGTGACACTAGTTATAGATTCCGATGCTTCACTTCAGGTTTGCTGTATCCCTCTGACCTTCTTATTGACGATGAAACACAGAAATTGCATCGGAATTGAATACAAAGGGCAAAATGCCGACTTACGTACACGAAGACTGACTCTTCTTACTGCCTATGTTTAAACCATTCCTGTGACACTAGTTATAGATTCCGATGCTTCACTTCGGGTTTACTGTATCCCTCTGACCTTCTTATTGACGATCAAACACAGAAACTGCATCGGAATTAAATAGAAAAGGCACAATGCCGACTGAAGTACAAGAAGACTGACTCTTCTTACTGTCTATGTTTTGAACCATTCCTGTGACACTAGTTATAGATTCCGATGCTTCACTTCAAGGGTTACTGAATCCCTTGGACCTTATTGACGATGAAACTCAGAAATTGCATCGGAATAAAATAGAAAAGGCACAATGAAGACTTAACTCCAAGAAGACTGACTCTTCTTACTGACTATGCTTTGAACCATTCCTGTGACACTAGTTATAGATTGCGATGCTTCACCTCAGGTTTGCTGTATCCCTCTGACCTTCTTATTGACGATGAAACACAGAAATTGCATCGGAATTAAATACAAAGGGCAAAATGCCGACTTACGTACTCGAAGACTGACTCTTCTTACTGTTCATGTTTGAACCATTCCTGTGACACTAGTTATAGATTCCGATGCTTCACTTCAGGTTTATTGTATCCCTTGGACCTTCTTATTGACGATGAAACACAGAAATTGCATCGGAATTAAATACAAAATGAACAATGCCGACCCAAGTACAAGAAGACTCCCTCTTCTTACTGTCTATGATTTGAACCATTCCTGTGACACTAGTTATAGATTCCGATGCTTCACTTTAGGTTTACTGTATCCCTCTGACTCTCTTATTGACGATGAAACACAGAAATTGCATCGGAATTAAATACAAAAGTCACAATGCCGAATTAAGTACAAGAAGACTGACTCTTTTTACTGACTATGATTTGAACCATTCCTGTGACACTAGTTATGGATTCGGATGCTTCAATTCTGGTTTACTATATCCCTCTGACCTTCTTATTGACGATGAAACACAGAAATTGCATCGGAATTAAATAGAAAAGGCACAATGCCGACTTAAGTACGAGACGACTGACTTTTCTTACTATGTTTTGAACCATTCCTGTGACACTAGTTATAGATTCCGACACTACACTCCAAGTTTACTGTATCCTTTGGAGCTTCTTACTGACGATGGAAAACAGAAATTGCAACGGAATTAAATACAAAAGGCACAATGCCGACTTAAGTACAAGAAGACTGACTCTTCTTACTGACTATGATTTGATCCATTCCTGTGACACTAGTTATAGATTGCGATGCTTCACTTCAGGTTTACATTATCCCTCTGACCTCCTTATTGACGATGAAACACAGAAATTGCTTCGGAATTAAATAGAACAGGCACAATGCCGACTTAAGTACAAGAAGACTGACTCTTCTTACTGACTATGTTTTGAACCATTCCTGTGACACTAGTTATAGATTCCGATGCTTCACTCCAGGTGTACTGTATCCCTTGGACCTTCTTATTGACGATGAAACACAGATATTGCATCGGAACTAAATAGAAAAGGCACAATGCCGACTTAAGTACAAGAGGACGGACTCTTCCTACTGTCTATGTTTTGAACCATTCCTGTGACACTAGTTATTGATTCCGGTGCTTCACTCCAGGTTTACTGTTTCCCTTGGACCTTCTTATTGACGATGAAACACAGAAATTGCATCAGAATTAATTAGAAGAGGCACAATGCCGACTTAAGTACAAGAAGACTGACGCTTCTTACTGACTATGACTTTGAACCATTCCTGTGACACTAGTTATAGATGCCGATGCTTCACTTCAGGTTTACTGTATCCCTTGGACCTTCTTATTGACGATGAAACACAGATATCGCATCGGAATGAAATAGAAAAGGCACAATGCCGACTTAAGTACAAGAAGACTGACTCTTTGTACTGACTATGATTTGAACCATTCTCGTAACACTAGTTATGGATTCCGATGCTTCACTTCAGGTTTACTGTATCCCTTAAACCTTCTTATTGACGATGAAACAAGGAAATTGCATCGGAATTAAATACAAAAGGCACAATGCCGACTTAAGTACAAGAAGACTGACTCTTTTTACTGACTATGTTTTGAACCATTCCTGTGACACTAGTTATAGATTCCGATGCTTCACTTCAGGTTTACTGTATCCCTATGATCTTCTTATTGACGATGAAACACAGAAATTGCATCGGAATTAAATACAAAAGGCACAATGCTGACTTAAGTACAAGAAGACTGACTCTTCTTACTGTCTATGATTTGAACCATTCCTGTGACACTAGTTATAGATTCCAATGCTTCTATTCAGGCTTACTGTATCTCTTGGACCTTCTTATTGACGATGAAACACAGAAATTGCATCGGAATTAAACACAAAAGGCACAATGCCGACTTAAGTACAAAAAGACTGACTCTTCTTACTGACTATGTTTTGAACCATTCCTGTGACACTAGTTATAGATTCCGATGCTTCACTTCAGGTTTATTGAATCCCTTGGACCTTCTTATTGACGATGAAACACAGAAATTACATCGGAATTAAATACAAAAGTCACAATGCCGAATTAAGTACAAGAAGACTGACTCTTTTTACTGACTATGTTTTGAACCATTCCTGTGACACTAGTTATGGATTCGGATGCTTCAATTCTGGTTTACTATATCCCTCTGACCTTCTTATTGACGATGAAACACAGAAATTGCATCGGAATTAAATACAAAGGGCAAAATGCCGACTTACGTACACGAAGACTGACTCTTCTTACTGCCTATGTTTAAACCATTCCTGTGACACCAGTTATAGATTCCGATGCTACACTCCAGGGTTACTGTGTCCCTTGGACCTTCTTATTGACGATGAAACACAGAAATTGCATCGGAATTACATACAAAAGGCACAATGCCGACTTAAGGACAAGAAGACTGACTCTTCTTACTGACTATGTTTTGAACCATTCCTGTGACACTAGTTATAGATTCCGATGCTTCACTTCAGGTTTACTGTATCCCTCTGACCTTCTTATTGACAATGAAACACAGAAACTGCATCGGAATTAAATAGAAAAGGCACAATGCCGACTTAAGTACAAGAAGACTGACTCTTCTTACTGTCTATGTTTTGAACCATTCCTGTGACACTAGTTATAGATTCCGATGTTTAACTCCAGGTTTACTGTATCCCGTAAACCTTCTTATTGACGATGAAACACAGAAATTGCATCGGAATTAAGTAGAAAAGGCACAATGCCGACTTAAGTACAAGAAGACTGACTCTTCCAACTGTCTATGTATTGAACCTTTCATGTGACACTAGTTATCGATTCCGGTGCTTCACTCCAGGTTTACTGTATCCCTTGGACCTTGTAACTGACGATGAAACACAGAAATTGCATCAGAATTAAATAGAAAAGCCACAATGCCGACTTCAGTACACGAAGACTGACGCTTCTTACTGACTATGTTTTGAACCATTCCTGTGACACTAGTGATAGATTCCGATGCTTCACTTCAGGTTTACTGAATCCCTTGGACCTTATCGATGATGAAACACAGAAATTGCATCGGAATAAAATAGAAAAGGCACAATGAAGACTTAACTACAAGAAGACTGACTCTTCTTACTGACTATGTTTTGAACCATTCCTGTACACTAGTTATAGATTGCGATGCTTCACCTCAGGTTTGCTGTATCCCTCTGACCATCTTATTGACGATGAAACACAGAAATTGCATCGGAATTAAATACAAAGGGCAAAATGCCGACTTACGTACACGAAGACTGACTCTACTTACTGTTTATGTTTGAACCATTCCTGTGACACTAGTTATAGATTCCTATGCTTCACTTCAGGTTTATTGAATCCCTTGGACCTTCTTATTGACGATGAAGCACAGAAATTGCATCGGAATTAAATACAAAAGGCACAATGCTGACTTAAGTACGAGACGACTGACTTCTCTTACTGTCTATGTTTTGAACCATTCCTGTGACACTAGTTATAGATTCCGATGCTTCACTTCAGGTTTACTGTATCCCTCTGATCTTCTTATTGACGATGAAACACAGAAATTGCATCAGAATTAAATACAAAAGGCACAATGCCGATTTAAGTACAAGAAGACTGACTCTTCTTACAGACTATGTTTTGAACCATTCCTGTGACACTAGTTATAGATTGCGATGCTTCACTTCAGGTTTGCGGTATCCCTCTGACCTTCATATTGACGATGAAACACAGAATTTGCATCGGAATTAAATACAATAGGCACAATGCCGACTTAAGTACACGAAGACTGACTCTTCTTACTGCTATGTTTTGAACCATTCCTGTGACACTAGTTATAGATTCCGACACTACACTCCAAGTTTACTGTATCCTTTGGACCTTCTTACTGACGATGAAAAACAGAAATTGCATCGGAATTAAATACAAAAGGCACAATGCCGACTTAAGGACAAGAAGACTGACTCTTCTTACTGACTATGTTTTGATCCATTCCTGTGACACTAGTTATAGATTGCGATGCTTCACTTCAGGTTTACATTATCCCTCTGACCTTCTTATTGACGATGAAACACAGAAATTGCATCAGAATTAAATAGAACAGGCACAATACCGACTTAAGTACAAGAAGACTGACTCTTCTTACTGACTATGTTTTGAACCATTCCTGTGACACTAGTTATAGATTCCGATGCTTCACTCCAGGTTTACTGTATCCCTTGGACCTTCTTATTGACGATGAAACACAGATATTGCATCGGAACTAAATAGAAAAGGCACAACGCCGACGTAAGTACAAGAGGACTGACTCTTCCTACTGTCTATGTTTTGAACCATTCCTGTGACACTAGTTATTGATTCCGGTGCTTCACTCCAGGTTTACTGTTTCCCTTGGACCTTCTTATTGACGATGAAACACAGAAATTGCATCAGAATTAAATAGAAAATTCACAATGCCGACTTAAGTACAAGAAGACTGACGCTTCTTACTGACTATGACTTTGTTCCATTCCTGTGACACTAGTTATAGATTCCGGCTGAAGGACTATGTATTGAATTTCGACGCAATTTGAATGTTCCATCGTCATTAGGAGGCCCTGAACGTTACAATTAAGTATCAGTTTTGCGTCGGATTCGATCATCTAGACTCACAGGAGAACGACCATACGGTGGCCGAGGCAGCAATAGATCCTTGGAGACAAGTCGGCTGAAGGACGATGTATTGAATCTCGACGCAATTTGAGTGTTCCATCGATATTAGAAGGCCCGGAACGTTACAATTAACTATCAGTTTCGGGTCGGAGTCGAAAATCTAGACTCACAGGAGACGGACCATTTGGTGCCCGAGGCAGCAATATCCCCTTGGAGACAAGTCGGCCGGAGGACGATGTATTAAATCTCGACTCAATTTGAGTGTTCCATCGTCATTAGGAGGCCCTGAACGTTACAATTAACTATCAGTTATGTGACGGATTCGAAAATCTAGCCTCACAGAAGACGGAACATATGGTGCCCGAGGCAGCAATATCCCCTTGGAGACGTCGGCTGGAGGACGATGTATTGAATCTCGACGCAATTTGAGTGTTCCAACGTCATTAGGAGGCCCTGAACGTTACAATTAACTATCAGTTATGCGACGGATTCGAAAATCTAGACTCACAGCAGGACGTAAAAAAGGCGCAAGAGGCAACAATGGACCCTTGAAGACAAGTCGGCTGGAGGACGGTGTATTGAATCTCGACGCAATTTGAGTGTTCCATCGTCATTAGGAGGCCCTGAACGTTACATTTAACTATCAGTTTCGCGTCGGATTCCAAAATCTAGACTCACAGGAGACGGACCATAAGGTGCCCGAGGCAGCAATATCCCCTTGGTGACAAGTCGGCTAGATGACGATGAATTGAATCTCGACGACATTTGAGTGTTCCATCGTCATTAGGAGACCCGGAAGATACAATTAACTATCCGTTTTACGTCGGATTCGAAAATCTAGACTCACAGGAGATCGACCATAAGGTGCCCGAGGCATTAATAGACCGTTCGAGACAAGTCTGCTGGAGGACGATGTATTGTTTCCGGACGCAAGTTGAGTGTTCCATCGTCATTAGGAGGCCCTGAACGTTACAATTAACTATCACTATCGCGTTGGATTCGAAAATCTAGAATCGCCGGGACGGATCATATGGTGCCCGACGCAGCAATATCCCCTTGGAGACGAGTTGGCTGGAGGGCGATGTATTGAATCTCGACGCAAATTGAGTGTTCCATCGTCATTAGGACGCTCTGATCGTTACAATTAACTAACAGTTTTGCGTCGGATTCGAAAATCTAGACTCACATGAGATCGACCATAAGGTGCCCGAGGCAGCAATAGACCCTTGGAGACAAATCGGCTGAAGGACGATGTATTGAATCTCGAAGCAATGTGAGTGCTCCATCGTCATTATGAGGCCCTGAGCGTTACAATTAACTGTCAGTTTTGCGTCGAATTCGAAAATCTAAAGTCACAGGAGAACGACCATAAGGTGCACGAGGCAGCAATAGACCCTTGGAGACAAGTCTGCTGAAGGACGATGTATTGAATCTCGACGCAATTTGAGTGTTCCAACGTCATTAGTTGGCCCTGAACGTTATAATTAACTATCATTTTGCGTCGGATTCGATAATCTAGACTTACAGGAGACGGACCATATACTGCCCGAGGCAGCCATATTCCCTTAGAGACAAGTCGGCTGAAGGACGATGTATTGAATCTCGAAGCAATTTGACTGCTCCATCGTCATTAGGAGGCCCTGAACGTTACAATTAACTATCAGTTTTGCGTCATATTCGAAAATCTAGAGTCACAGGAGAACGACCATAAGGTGCCCGAGGCAGCAATAGACCCTTGAAGACAAGTCGGCTGAAGGACGATGTATTGAATCTCGACGGAATTTGTGTGTTCTATCGGCATTAGGAGGTCCTGAACGTTACAATTAACTATCAGTTTCGCGTTGGATTCGAAAATCTTGTCTCACAGGAGACGGACCATATGGTGCCCGAGGCAGGAATATCCCCTTGGAGACAAGTCGGCTGGAGGACGATGAATTGAATCTCGACGCCATTTGAGTATTCCATCGTCATTAGGAGGCCCTGAACGTTACAATTAACTATCCGTTTTGTGTCGAATTCGAAAATCTAGACTCACAAGAGAACGACCATTAGGTGCCACAGGCAGCAATAGACCCTTGAAGACAAATCGGCTGGAGGACGATGAATTGAATCTCGACGAAATTTGAGTGTTCCATCTGCATTAGGAGGTCCTGAACGTTACAATTAACTATCAGTTTCGCGTCGGATTCGAAAATCTTGACTCACAGGAGACGGATCATATGGTGCCCGAGGCAGGAATATCCCCTTGGAGACAAGTCGGCTGGAGGATGATGTATTGAATCTCGACGCCATTTGAGTGTTCCATCGTCATTAGGAGGCCCTGAACGTTATAATTAACTATACGTTTTGCGTCGGATTCGATAATCTAGACTCACAGGAGGACGACCAAAATACGCCCGAGGCAACAATAAACCCTTGGAGACAAGTCGCCTGGAGGAGGATGAATTGAATCTCGACGTAATTTGAGTGTTCCATCGTCATTAGGAGTGCCTGAACGTTACAATTAACTATCAGTATCGCGTCGGATTCGAAAATCTAGACTCGCAGCTACGGATCATATGGTGCCCGACGCAGCAATATCCCCTTGGAGTCAAATCGGCTGGAGGACGACGTATTGAATCGCGACGCAATGTGAGTGTTCCATAGTCATTAGGAGGACCTGAACGTTACAACAAACTATCAGTTTTGCGTCGGATTCGATAAACTATACTCACAGGAGGACGACCAAAAGGCGCCCGAGGCAACAATAGACCCTTGGAGACAATTCGACTGGAGGACGATGTATTGAATCGCGACGGAATTTGAGTGTTCCATTGTCATTAGGAGGACCTGAATGTTACAATAAACTATCAGTATCGCGTCGGATTCGATAATCTAGAATCACAAGAGACGGGCCGTATGGTACCCAAGGCAGCAATATCCCCTTGAAGACAAGTCGGCTGGAGGACGATGTATTGAATCTCGACGCAAATTGACGGTTCCATCGTCATTAAGACGCCCTGAACGTTACATTTAACCATCGGTTTCGCGTCGGATTCGAAAATCTAGACTCACAGGAGCACGACCATAAGGTGCCAGAGGCAACAATGTCCCCTTGGAGACAAGTCGGTTGCAGGACGATGTATTGAATCTCGACGCAATTTGAGTGTTCCATAGTCATTAGGAGGACCTGAGCGTTACAATTAACTATCAGTTTTGCGTCGGATTCGTTAAACTAGACTCACAGGAGGACGACCAAAAGGCGCCCAAGGCAACAATAGACCCTTGGAGACAAGTCGGCTGGAGGACGATGTATTGTTTCTCGACGGCATTTGAGTGTTCCATTGTCATTAGGAGGCCCTGAACGATACAATTAACTATCCGTTTTGCGTCGGATTCGAAAATCTAGACTCACAGGGAAACGACCTTAAGGTGCCCGAGGCAGCAATAGACTCTTGGAGACAAGTCGGCTGAAGGACGATGTATTGAATCTCGAAGCCATTTGAGTGCTCCATCGTCATTAGGAGGCACTGAACGTTACAATTAACTATCAGTTTTGCGTCGGATTCGATAATCTAGAGTCACAGGAGAACGACCATAAGGTGGCTCTTGGAGACAAGTCAGCTGAAGGACGATATATTGAATCTCGAAGCAATTTGAGTGCTCCATCGTCATTAGGAGGCCCTGAACGTTACAATTAACTATCAGTTTTGCGTCGGATTCGAAAATCTAGACTCACAGGAGAACGAAAATAAGGTGCCCGAGACAAGTCGGCTGAAGGACGATGTATTGAATCTCGACGCAATTTGAGTGTTCCATCGTAATTAGGAGGCCCTGAACGTTACAATTAACTATCAGTTATGTGACGGATTCGAAAATCTAGACTCACAGAAGACGGAACATATGGTGCCCGAGGCAGCAATATCCCCTTGGAGACAAGTCGGCTGGAGGACGATGTATTGAATCTCGACGCAATTTGAGTGTTCCAACGTCATTAGGAGGCCCTGAACGTTACAAATAACTATCAGTTATGCGACGGATTCGAAAATCAAGACTCACAGCAGGACGTAAAAAAGGCGCCCGAGTCAACAATGGACCCTTGAAGACAAGTCGTCTGGAGGACGGTGTATTGCATCTCGACGCAATTTGAGTGTTCCATCGTCATTAGGAGGCCCTGAACGTTACATTTAACTATCAGTTTCGCGTCGGATTCCAAAATCTAGACTCACATTAGACGGACCATAAGGTCCCCGAGGCAGCAATATCCCCTTGGTGACAAGTTGGCTAGAGGACGATGAATTGAATCTCGACGACATTTGAGTGTTCCATCGTCATTAGGAGACCCGGAAGATACAATTAACTATCCGTTTTACGTCAGATTCGAAAATCTAGACTCACAGGAGATCGACCATAAGGTGCCCGAGGCAGCAATAGACCGTTGGAGACAAGTCTGCTGGAGGACGATGTATTGTTTCTCGACGCAAGTTGAGTGTTCCATCGTCATTAGGAGGCCCTGAACGTTACAATTAACTAACAGTATCGCGTCGGATTCGAAAATCTAGCCTCGCCGGGACGGATCATATGGTGCCCGACGCAGCAATATCCTTTGGAGACGAGTCGGCTGGAGGACGATATATTGAATCTCGACGCAAATTGAGTGTTCCATCGTCATTAGGACGCTCTGAACGTTACAATTAACTATCAGTTTTGCGTCGGATTCGAAAATCTAGACTCACAGGAGATCGACCATAAGGTGCCCGAGGCAGCAATAGACCCTTGGAGACAAGTCGGCTGAAGGATTATGTATTGAATCTCGAAGCAATTTGAGTGCTCCATCGTCATTAGGAGGCCCTGAACGTTACAATTAACTATCAGTTTTGCGTCGGATTCGAAAATCTAGAGTCACAGGAGAACGACCATAAGGTGCCCGAGGCAGCAATAGACCATTGAAGACAAATCGGCTGAAGGACGATGTATTGAATCTCGACGCAATTTGAATGTTCCATCGTCATTAGGAGGCCCTGAACGTTACAATTAAGTATCAGTTTTGCGTCGGATTCGATAATCTAGACTCACAGGAGAACGACCATACGGTGGCCGAGGCAGCAATAGATCCTTGGAGACAAGTCGGCTGGAGGACGATGTATTGAATCTCGACTCAATTTGAGTGTTCCATCGTCATTAGGAGGCCCTGAACGTTACATTTAACTATCAGCGTCGCTTCGGATTCCAAAATCTAGACTCACAGGAGACGCACCATAAGGTGCCCGAGGCAGCAATATCCCATTGGTGACAAGTGGGCTAGAGTACGATGAATTGAATCTCGACGCCATTTGAGAGTTCCATCGTCAATAGGAGGCCCTGATCGTTACAATTAACTATCCGTTTTGCGTCGGATTCGATAATCTAAACTCACAGGGAACGACCATAAGGTGCCCGAGGCAGCAATAGACCCTTGGAGACAAGTCGGCTGGAGGTCGATGTATTGAATCTCGACGGAATTTGAGTGTTCCATCGTCATTAGGAGGACCTGAATGTTACAATAAACTATCAGTATCGCGTCGGATTCGATAATCTAGAATCACAAGAGACGGGCCGTATGGTACCCAAGGCAGCAATATCCCCTTGAAGACAAGTCGGCTGGAGGACGATGTATTGAATCTCGACGCAATTTGAGTGTTCCATCGTCATTAGGAGGCCCTGAACGTTACAATTAATTATCCGTTTTACGTCGGATTCCATAATCTAGACTCACAGGAGTACGACCATAATGAGCCCGAGGCAGCAATAGACCCTTGGAGACAAGTCGGCTGGATGACGATGTATTCAATCTCTACGCAATTTGAGTGTTCCATCGTCATTAGGAAGCCCTGAAGGTTACAATTAACTATCAGTTTTGCGTCGGATTCGAAAATCTAGACTCACAGGAGAACGACCGTTAGGTACACGAGGTAGCAATATCCCCTCGGAGACAAGTCGGCTGGAGGACAATGTATTGAATCGCGACGGAATTTGAGTGTGCCATCGTGAGTAGGAGGTCCTGAACGTTACATTAACTATCAGTTATGCGTCGGATTCGTAAATCTAGACTCACAGGAGAACGACAATATGGTGCCCGAGGCAGCAATAGACCCTTGGAGACAAGTCGGCTGGAGGACGATGTATTGAATCTCGACGCAATATGAGTGACCCATCGTCAATAGGAGGCCCGAACGTTACAATTAACTATCAGTTTTGCGTCGGATTCGATAATCTGACTCACAGGAGGACGACCAAATGGCGCCCGAGGCAACAATAGACCCTTGGAGACAAGTCGACTGGAGGACGATGTATTGAATCGCGACGGAATTTGAGTGACCCATCGACATTAGGAGGCCGTGAACGTTACAACTAACTATCAGTTTAGCATCGGATTCGAAAATCTAGAATCACAGGCGACGGACCATATGGTGCCCGACGCAGCATATATACCCTTGGAGACAAGTCGACTGGAGGACGATGTATTGAATCGCGACGTAATTTGAGTGTTCCATCGTCATTAGGAGGCCCTGAACGTTACAATTAATTATCATTTTGCGTCGGATTCGATAATCTAGACTCACAGGAGAACGACTTAAGGTACCCGAGGCAGCAATAGACCCTTGGATACAAGTCAGCTGGAGGGCGATGTATTGAATTGCGACGTAATTTGAGTGTTCCATCGTCATTAGGAGGCCATGAACGTTACAATAAACTATCAGTATCGCGTCGGATTCGAAAACTCGACTCACAAGTGACGGACCGTATGGTACCCAAGGCAGCGATATCGCGTTGAATACAAGTCGGCTGGAAGACGATGAATTGAATCTCGACGGAATTTGAGTGTTCCATCGTCATTAGGAGGCCCGGAACGTTATTATTAACTCTCAGTTTTGCGTCGTATTCTAAAATCTGACTCACAGGGGAACGACAATAAGGTGCCCGAGGCAGCAATAGACCCTTGGATACAAGTCGGCTGGAGGACGATGTATTGAATCTCGACGCAATTTGAGTGACCCATCGTAATTAGGAGGCCTTGAACATTACAACTATCTATCAGTTTTGAGTCGGATTCGATAATCTAGACTCACAGGAGGACGCCCAAAAGGCGCCCGACGCTACAATAGATCCTTGGAGACAAGTCGACTGGAGGACGATGTATTGAATCGCGACGGAATTTGAGTGTTCCATCGTCATTAGGAGGCCCTGAACGTTACAATTAACTATCATTTTGCGTCGGATGTGATAATCTAGACTCACAGGAGAACGACCATAGGGTGCCCGAGGCAGCAATAGACCCTTGGAGACAATTCGGCTGGAGGATGATCTGTTGAATCGCGCCGCAATTTGAGTGTTCCATTGTCATTAGGAGGCCCTGAACGTTACAATTAACCGTCAGTTTCGCGTCGGATTCGAAAATCTCGACTCACAAGTGACGGACCGTATGGTACCCAAGGCAGCAATATCCCCTTGAATACAAGTCGGCTGGAGGACGAAGTATTGAATCTCAACGCAGTTTGTGTGTTCCATCGTCATTAGGAGGCCCTGATCGTTATAATTAACTCTCAGTTTTGCGTCGGATTCGAAAATCTAGACTCACAGAATAACGACCATAAGGTGCCCAAGGCAGCAATATCCCCTTGGAGACAAGTCGGCTGGATGACGATATATAAGAATCTCGACGTAATGTGAGTGTTCCATCGCTATTAGGTGGCCCTGAACGCTACAATTGACTATCAGTATCTCGTCAAATTCGAAAATCTAGACTCACAGGAGTCGGATCGTATGGTGCCCGACGCAGCAAAATCCCCTTGGAGACAAGTCGGCTTTAGGACGATGTATTCAATCTCTACGCAATTTGAATTCTCCATCGTCATTTGGAAGCCCTGAAGGTTACAATTAACTATCAGTTTTGCGTCGGATTCGAAAATCTAGACTCACAGGAGAACGACCGTTAGGTACACGAGGCAGCAATATCCCCTCGGAGACAAGTCGGCTGGAGGACAATGTATTGAATCGCGACGGAATTTGAGTGTTCCATCGTGATTAGGAGGTCCTGAACGTTACATTAACTATCAGTTTTGCGTCGGATTCGATAATCTGGACTCACAGGAGGACGACCAAAGGGCGCCCGAGGCAACAATAGACCCTTGGAGACAAGTCGACTGGAGGACGATGTATTGAATCGCGACGGAATTTGAGTGACCCATCGACATTAGGAGGCCGTGAACGTTACAACTAACTATCAGTTTAGCATCGGATTCGAAAATCTAGAATCACAGGAGACGCACCATATGGTGCCCGAGGCAGCAATAGACCCTTCGAGACAAGTCGGCTGGAGGCCGATGAATTGAATCTCGACGCAATTTGAGTGTTCCATCGACATTAGGAGGCCCTGAAAGTTACAATTAACTATCAGTTTTGCGACGGATTCCATAATCTAGACTCACAGGAGAACGACCAAAAGGCGCCCAGGGCAACAATAGACCCTTGGAGACAATTCGGCTGGAGGACGATGAATTGAATCTCCACGCAATTTGAGTGTTCCATCGACATTAGGAGGCCCTGAAAGTTACAATTAACCATCAGTTTCGCGTCGGATTCGAAAATCTAGACTCACAGGAGAACGACCATAAGGTGCCCGAGGCAGCAATAGACCCTTGGAGACAAGTCAGCTGAAAGACGATGTATTGTATCTCGACGCAATTTGAGTGACCCATCGTCATGAGGAGGCCCTGAACGTTACAATTAACTATCAGTATTGCGTCGGATTCGATAATCTAGACTCACAGGAGGACGACCAAAAGGCGCCCGAGGCAACAATCGACCCTTGGAGACAAGTCGGCTGGAGGCCGAAGTATTGAATCGCGACGGAATTTGAGTGTTCCATCGTCATTAGGAGGCCCTGAACGTTAGAATTAAATATCAATTTGCATCGGATTCGATAATCTAGACTCACAGGAGAACGACCAAGAGGTGCCCGAGGCAGCAATAGACCCTTGGAGACTAGTCGGCCGGAATACGATGTATTGAATCTCGACGCAATTTGAGTGTTCCATCGTCATTAGGAGGCCCTGAACGTTAAAATTAACTATATGTTTTGCGTCGGATTCCATAATCTGGACTCACAGGAGGACGACCAAAAGGCGCCCGAGGCAACAATAGACCCTTGGAGACCAGTCGGCTGGAGGACGATGTATTGAATTACGACGCAATATGAGTGTTCCATCGTCATTAAGAGGACCTGAAAGTTACAATTAACCATCAGTTTCGCGTCGGATTCGAAAATCTAGACTCACAGGAGCACGACCATAAGGTGCCAGAGGCAGCAATAGACCCTTGGAGACAAGTCGGCTGGAGGACGATGTATTGAATCTCGACGCAATTTGAGTGTTCCATCGTCATTAGGAGCCGTGAACGTTACAATTAACTATCAGTTTTGCGTCTGATTCGATAGACTCACAGGAGAAAGACCAAAAGGCACCCGAGGCAACAATTTACCCTTGGAACAAGTCGGCTGGAGGACGATGTATTGAATCACGACGCAATTTGAGTGTTCCATCGTCATTAGGAGGCCCTGAACGTTGCAATAAACTATCAGTATCGCGTCAGATTCTAAAATCTCGACTCACAAGAGACGGATCGTTTGGATCCCAAGGAAGCAATATCCCCTTGAAGACAAGTCAGCCGGAGGACGATGTTTTGAATCTCGACGCAATTGGAGTGTTCCATCGTCATTAGGAGGCCCTGAACGTTAGAATTAATTATCAGTTTTGCGTCGGATTCGAACATTTACACTCACAGGAGAACGACCATAAGGTGCCCGAGGCAGCAATAGACCCTTGGAGACAAGTCGGCTGGAGGACGATGTATTGAATCGCGACGCAATTTGAATGTTCCTTCGTCATTAGGAGGCCCTGAACGTTGCAATTAACTATCAGTTTCACGTCGGATTCGAAAATCTAGACTCACAGGAGACGGACCATCTGGTACCCGAGGCAGCAATATTCCTCTGGAGACAAGTCGGCTGAAGGACGATGTATTCACTCTCGACGCAATTTGAGTGTTCCATCGTCATTAGGAGGCCCTGAACGTTGCATTTAACTATCAGTTTCGCGTCGGATTCGTAAATCTAGACTCACAGGAGACGGACCATATGGTACCCGAGCCAGCAATATCCCCTTGGCGACAAGTCGGCTGAAGGACGATGTGTAGGGTCTCGACGCAATTTGAGTGTTCCATCGTCATTAGGAGGCCCTGAACGTTACAATTAACTATCAGTTTTGCGTGGGAATCGAAAACGTAGAGTCACAGCAGAACGACCATAAGGTGCCCGAGGCAGCTATAGATCCTTGGAGACAAGTCGGCTGAAGGACGATGTATTGAATCTCGACGCAATTTGAGTGTTCCATCATCATTAGGAGGCCCCGAACGTTACATTAACTATCAGTTTTGCGTCGGATTCGACAATCTAAACTCACAGGAGAACGACAGTAAGGTGCCCGAGGCAACAATAGATCCTTGGAGACAAGTCGGCTGGAGGACAATGTATTGAATCGCGACTTAATCTGAGTGTTCCATCGTCATTAGGAGGCCCTGAATGTTACAATTAACTATCAGTTTTGCGTCGGATTCAATTATCTAGTCTCACTGGAGAACGAGCAAAAGGCGCCCGAGGCAACAATAGACACTTGGAGACAAGGCGGCTGGAGGACAATGTATTGAATCGCGACGGAATTTGAGTGTTCCATCGTGATTAGGAGGTCCTGAACGTTACATTAACTATCAGTTATGCGTCGGATTCGTAAATCTAGACTCAAAGGAGAACGACAATATGGTGCCCGAGGCAGCAATAGACCCTTGGAGACAAGTCGGCTGACTTGGCCCCAAGGGTCTATTGCTGCCTCGGGCACCTTATGGTCGTTCTCCTGTGGGTCTAGATTATCGAATCCGACGCAAAACTCATACTTAATTGTAACATTCAGGGTCTCCTAATGACGATGGAATATTCAATTTGCGTCGCGTTTCAATACATCGTCCTCCAGCCGACTTGTCTCCAAGGGTCTATTGTTGCCTCGGGCGCCTTTTTGTCGTCCTCCAGTGAGTCTAGATATTCGAATCCGACGCATAACTGACAGTTAATTGCAACGTTCAGGGGCTCCTAATGACGATGGAATACTCAAATTGCGTCGAGAGAGAATACATCGTCCTCCAGCCGACTTGTCTGCAGAGGAATATTGCTGCCTCGGCCACCAGATGGTCCGTCTCCTGTGAGTCTAGATTTTCGAATTCGACGTGAAACTGATAGTTAATTGTAACGTTCAGGGCCTCCTAATGACGATGGAACACTCAAATTGCGTCGTGATCCAATACATCGTCCTCCAGCCGACTTGTTACAAGGGTCTATTGTTGCCTCGGGCGCCTTTTGGTCGTTCTCCTGTGAGTCTAGATTATCGAATCCGACGCAAAACTGATAGTTAATTGTAACGTTCAGGGCCACCTAATGACGATGGCTCACTCAAATTGCGTCGAGATTCAACACATCGTCCTCCAGCCGACTTGTCTCCAAGGGTGCATTGTTGCCTCGGGCGCCTTTTGTACGACCACCTGTGAGTCTAGATTTTCGAATCCGTCGCATAACTGATAGTTGTACGTTCATGTCCTCCTAATAACTATGGAACACTCAAATTGCGTCGAGATTCAATACATCGTCCTCCAGCCGACTTGTCTCCAACGGTCTATTGCTGCCTCGGGCACCTTATGGTCGTTCTCCTGTGAGTGTAGATGTTCGAATCCGACGCAAAACTGATAGTTAATTCTAACGTTCAGGGCCTCCTAATGATGATGGAACACTCAAATTGCGTCGAGAGAGAATACATCGTCCTCCAGCCGACTTGTCTCCAAGGGGATATTGCTGCGTCGGGCACCATATGATCCGTCTCCTGTGAGTCTAGATTTTCGAATCCGACTCGAAACTGATAGTTAATTGCAACGTTCAGGGCCTCCTAATGACGATGGAACACTCAAATTGCGTCGAGATTCAATAGATCGTCCTCCAGCCAAATTGTCTCCAAGGGTCTATTGCTTCCTCTGGCACCTTATGATCGTGCTCCTGAGAGTCTAGATTTTCGAATCCGACGCGAAACTGATGGTTAATTGTAACTTTCAGGGCCTCCTAATGTCGATGGAACACTCAAATTGCGTGGAGATTCAATTCATCGTCATCCAGAAGAATTGTCTCCAAGGGTCTATTGTTGCCTCGGGCGCCTTTTGGTCGTTCTCCTGTGAGTCTACATTATGGAATCCGACGCAAAACTGATAGTTAATTGTAACTTTCAGGGCCTCCTAATGTCGATGGAACACTCAAATTGCGTCGAGATTCAATTCATCGGCCTCCAGCCGACTTGTCTCGAAGGGTCTATTGCTGCCTCGGGCACCTTGTATACGTTCACCTGTGAGTCTAGATTTACGAATCCGACGCATAACTGATGGTTAATCATAACGTTCAAGGCCACCTAATGGCGATGGAACACTCAAATTGCGTCGAGATTCAATACATCGTCCTCCACCCGACTTGTCTTCAAGGGGATAATGCTGCCTTGGGTACCATACGGTCCGTCTCTTGTGAGTCGAGATTTTCGAATGCGACGGGATACTGATAGTTTATTGTAACGTTCAGGGCCTCCTAATGACGATGGAACACTTAAATTACGTCGCGATTCAATACATCGTCCTCCAGCCGAATTGTCTCCAAGGGTCTATTGCTGCCTCGGGCACACTATGGTCGTTCTCCTGCGAGTCTAGATTATCAAATCCGACGCAAAATGATAGTTAATTGTAACGTTCAGGGCCTCCTAATGACAATGGAACACTCAAATTCCGTCGCGATTCAATACCTCGTCCTCCAGTCGACTTGTCTCCAAGGGTCTATTGTTGCGTCGGGCGCCTTTTGGGCGTCCTCCTGGGAGTCTAGATTATCGAATCCGACTCAAAACTGATAGTTAATTGAAATGTTCAAGGCCTCCTAATTACGATGGGTCAATCAAATTGCGTCGAGATTCAATACATCGTCCTCCAGCCGACTTGTCTCCAAGGGTCTATTCCTGCCTCGGGCACCATATGGTCCGTCTCCTGTGATTCTAGATTTTCGAATCCGATGCTAAACTGATAGTTAGTTGTAACGTTCACGGCCTCCTAATGTCGATGGGTCACTCAAATCCCGTCGCGATTCAATACATCGTCCTCCAGTCGACTTCTCTCCAAGGGTCTATTGTTGCCTCGGGCGCCCATTGGACGTCCTCCTGTGAGTCTAGATTATCGTATCCGTCGCAAAACTGATAGTTAATTGTAACGTTCAGGGCCTTCTAATGACGATGGGTCACTCATATTGCGTCGAGATTCAATACATCGTCCTCCAGCCGATTTGTCTTCAAAGGGATATTGCTGCCTTGGGTACCATACGGTCCGTCTCTTGTGAGTCGAGATTTTCGAATGCGACGCGATACTGATAGTTTATTGTAACGTTCAGGGCCTCCTAATGACGATGGAACACTCAAATTCCGTCGCGATTCAATACATCGTCCTCCAGTCGACTTGTCTCCAAGGGTCTATTGTTGCCTCGGGCGCCCTTTGGTCGTCCTCCTGTGAGTCCAGTATATCGAAACCGACGCAAAACTGATAGTTAATTGTAACGTTCAGGCCTCCTAATGGCGATGGGTCACTCATATTGCGTCGAGATTCAATACATCGTCCTCCAGCCGACTTGTCTCCAAGGGTCTATTGCTGCCTCGGGCACCATATTGTCGTTCTGCTGTGAGTCTAGATTTACGAATCCGACGCATAACTGATAGTTAATGTAACGTTCAGGATCTCCTAATCACGATGGAACACTCAAATTCCGTCGCGATTCAATACATTGTCCTCCAGCCGCCTTGTCTCCAAGTGTCTATTGTTGCCTCGGGCGCCTTTTGCTCGTTCTCCTGTGAGACTAGATAATGGAAACCGACGCAAAACTGATAGTTAATTGTAACATTCAGGGCCTCCTAATGTCGATGGAACACTCAGATTAAGTCGCGATTCAATACATTGTCCTCCAGCCGACTTGTCTCCAAGGATCTATTGTTGCCTCGGGCACCTTACTGTCGTTCTCCTGTGAGTTTAGATTGTCGAATCCGACGCAAAACTGATAGTTAATGTAACGTTCGGGGCCTCCTAATGATGATGGAACACTCAAATTGCGTCGAGATTCAATACATCGTCCTTCAGCCGACTTGTCTCCAAGGATCTATTGCTGCCTCGGGCACCTTATGGTCGTTCTGCTGTGACTCTACATTTTCGATTCCCACGCAAAACTGATAGTTAATAGTAACGTTCAGGGCCTCCTAATGACGATGGAACACTCAAATTGCGTCGAGACCCTACACATCGTCCTTCAGCCGACTTGTAGCCAAGGGGATATTGCTGGCTCGGGTACCATATGGTCCGTCTCCTGTGAGTCTAGATTTACGAATCCGACGCGAAACTGATAGTTAAATGCAACGTTCAGGGCCTCCTAATGACGATGGAACACTCAAATTGCGTCGAGAGTGAATACATCGTCCTTCAGCCGACTTGTCTCCAGAGGAATATTGCTGCCTCGGGTACCAGATGGTCCGTCTCCTGTGAGTCTAGATTTTCGAATCCGACGTGAAACTGATAGTTAACTGTTACGTTCAGGGCCTCCTAAACGATGGAACACTCAAATTGCGTCGTGATTCAATACATCGTCCTCCAGCTGACTTGTTCCAAGGGTCTATTGTTGCCTCGGGCGCCTTTTGGTCGTACTCCTGTGAGTCTAGATTATCAAATCCGACGGCAAACTCATAGTTAATTGTAACGTTCACGGCTCCTAATGACGATGGAACACTCAAATTGCGTCGAGATTCAATACATCGTCCTCCAGACGATTTGTCTCCAAGGGTCTATTGCTGAATCTGGCACCTTACGGTCGTGCTCCTGTGAGTCTAGATTTTCGAATCCGACGCGAAACTGATGGTTAATTGTAACTTTCAGGGCCTCTTAATGACGATGGAACACTCATATTGCGTCGCAATTCAATACAGCGCCTTCCAGCCGACTTGTCTCCAAGGATCTATTGTTCCCTCGGGCGCCTATTGGTCGTTCTCCTGTGAGTCTAGATTATGGAATCCGACGCAAAACTGATAGTTAATTGCAACGTTCAGGGCCTCCTAATGACGAAGGATCATTCAAATTGCGTCGCGATTCAATACATCGTCCTCCAGCCGACTTGTCTCCAAGGGTCTATTGCTGCCTCGGCCACCTTATGGTCGTTCTCCTGTGAGTCTAGATGTTCGAATCCAACGCAAAACTGATAGTTAATTCTAACGTTCAGGGCGTCCTAATGACGATGGAACACTCCAATTGCGTCGAGATTCAATACATCGTCCTCCGGCTGACTTGTCTTCAAGGGGATATTGCTTCCTTGGGATCCATACGATCCGTCTCTTGTGAGTCGAGATTTTAGAATCCGACGCGATACTGATAGTTTATTGCAACGTTCAGGGCCTCCTAATGACGATGGAACACTCAAATTGCGTCGTGATTCAATACATCGTCCTCCAGCCGACTTGTTCCAAGGGTGAATTGTTGCCTCGGGTGCCTTTTGGTCTTTCTCCTGTGAATCTAGATTATCGAATCAGACGCAAAACTGATAGTTAATTGTAACGTTCACGGCTCATAATGACGATGGAACACTCAAATTGCGTCGAGATTAAATACATCGTCCTCCAGCCGACTTGTCTCCAAGGGTCTATTGTTGCCTCTGGCGCCTTTTGGTCGTCCTCCTGTGAGTCCAGATTATGGAATCCGACGCAAAACATATAGTTAATTGTAACGTTCAGGGCCTCCTAATGACGATGGAACACTCAAATTGCGTCGAGATTCAATACATCGTATTCCAGCCGACTAGTCTCCAAGGGTCTATTGCTGCCTCGGGCACCTCATGGTCGTTCTCCTGTGAGTCTAGATTATCGAATCCGACGCAAAATGATATTTAATTCTAACGTTCAGGGCCGCCTAATGACGATGGAACACTCAAATTCCGTCGCGATTCAATACATTGGCATCCAGCCGACTTGTCTCCAAGGGTCTATTGTTGCCTCGGGCGCCTTTTGGTCGTCCTCCTGTGAGTCTAGATTATCGAATCCGACGCAATACTGATAGTTAATTGTAACGTTCAGGGCCTCCTCATGACGATGGGTCACTCAAATTGCGTCGAGATTCAATACATCGTCCTCCAGCCGACTTGTCTTCAAGGGGATATTGCTGCCTTGGGTACCATACGGAACGTCTCTTGTGAGTCGAGATTTTCGAATGCCGACGGGATACTGATAGTTTATTGTAACGTTCAGGGCCTCCTAATGACGATGGAACACTTAAATTACGTCGCGATTCAATACATCGTCCTACAGCCGAAATGTCTCCAAGGGTCTGTTACTACCTCGGGCACCCAATGGTCGTTCTCCTGTGAGTCTAGATTATCAAATCCGACGCAAAATGATAGTTAATTGTAACGTTCAGGGCCTCCTAATGACGATGGAACACTCAAATTCCGTCGCGATTCAATACATCGTCCTCCAGTCGACTTGTCTCCAAGGGTCTATTGTTGCGTCGGGCGCCTTTTGGGCGTCCTCCTGTGAGTCTAGATTATCGAATCCGACTCAAAACTGATAGTTAATTGTAATGTTCAAGGCCTCCTAATTACGATGGGTCACTCAAATTGCGTCGAGTTTCAATACATCGTCCTCCAGCCGACTTGTCTCCAAGGGTCTATTGCTGCCTCGGGCTTCTTATTGACGTTCTCCTGTGAGTCCAGATATTCGAATACGACGCAAAGCTGAGAGTTAATTATAACGTTCAGGGCCTCCTAATGACGATGGAACACTCAAATTCCGTCGAGATTCAATTCATCGTCCTCCAGCCGACTTGTATTCAAGGCGATATCGCTGCCTTGGGTACCATACGGTCCGTCACTTGTGAGTCGAGTTTTCGAATCCGACGCGATACTGATAGTTTATTGTAACGTTCATGGCCTCCTAATGACGATGGAACACTGAAATTACGTCGCAATTCAATACATCGCCCTCCAGCTGACTTGTCTCCAAGGGTCTATTGCTGCCTCGGGCACCATATGGTGCGTCTCCTGTGATTCAAGATTTTCGAATCCGATGCTAAACTGATAGTTAGTTGTAACGTTCACGGCCTCCTAATGTCGATGGGTCACTCAAATTCCGTCGCGATTCAATACATCGTCCTCTAGTCGACTTGTCTCCAAGGGTCTATTGTTGCCTCGGGCGCCCTTTGGTCGTCCTCCTGTGAGTCCAGATTATCGAATCCGACGCAAAACTGATAGTTAATGTAACGTTCAGGACCTCCTAATCACGATGGAACACTCAAATTCCGTCGCGATTCAATACATTGTCCTCCAGCCGACTTGTCTCCGAGGGGATATTGCTGCCTCGTGTACCTAACGGTCGTTCTCCTGTGGGTCTAGATTTTCGAATCCGACGCAAAACTGATAGTTAATTGTAACCTTCAGGGCCTCCAAATGACGATGGAGTACTCAAATTGCGTAGAGATTGAATACATCGTCCTCCAGCCGACTTGTCTCCAAGGGGATTTTGCTGCGTCGGGCACCATACGATCCGTCTCCTGTGAGTCTAGATTTTCGAATTTGACGCGATACTGATAGTTAATTGTAGCGTTCAGGGCCACCTAATAGCGATGGAACACTCACATTACGTCGAGATTCTTATATATCGTCATCCAGCCGACTTGTCTCCAAGGGGATATTGCTGCCTTGGGCACCTTATGGTCGTTATTCTGTGAGTCTAGATTTTCGAATCCGACGCAAAACTGAGAGTTAATTATAACGATCGGGGCCTCCTAATGACGATGGAACACACAAACTGCGTTGAGATTCAATACTTCGTCCTCCAGCCGACTTGTATTCAAGGGGATATTGCTGCCTTGGGTACCATACGGTCCGTCACTTGTGAGTCGAGATTTTCGAATCCGACGCGAAACTGACGGTTAATTGTAACGTTCAGGGCCTCCTAATGACAATGGAACACTCAAATTGCGGCGCGATTCAACAGATCGTCCTCCAGCCGAATTGTCTCCAAGGGTCTATTGTTGCCTCGGGCGCCATTTGGTCGTTCTCCTGTGAGTCTAGATTATGGAATCCGACGCAAAACTGATAGTTAATTGTAACTTTCAAGGCCTCCTAATGTCGATGGAACACTCAAATTGCGTCGAGAATCAATTCATCGGCCTCCAGCCGACTTGTCTCGAAGGGTCTATTGCTGCCTCGGGCACCTTGTATTCGTTCTCCTGTGAGTCTAGATTTACGAATCCGACGCGATACTGATAGTTAATTGTAACGTTCAAGGCCACCTAATGGCGATGGAACACTCAAATTGCGTCGAGATTCAATACATCGTCATCCAGCCGACTTGTCTTCAAGGGGATATTGCTGCCTTGGGTACCATACGGTCCGTCTCTTGTGAGTCGAGATTTTCGAATGCGACGGGATACTGATAGTTTATTGTAACGTTCAGGACCTCCTAATGACGATGGAACACTTAAATTACGTCGCGATTCAATACATCGTCCTCCAGCCGAATGGTCTCCAAGGGTCTATTGCTGCCTCGGGCACCCTATGGTCGTTCTCCTGTGAGTCTAGATTATCAAATCCGACGCAAATTGTAACGTTCAGGGCCTCCTAATGTCGATGGGTCACTCAAATTCCGTCGCGATTCAATACATCGTCCTCCAGTCGACTTGTCTCCAAGGGTCTATTGTTGCCTCGGACGCCCTTTGGTCGTCCTCCTGTGAGTCTAGATTATCGTATCCGTCGCAAAACTGATAGTTAATTGTAACGTTCAGGGCATCCTAATGACGATGGGTCACTCATATTGCGTCGAGATTCAATACATCGTCCTCCAGCCGATTTGTCTTCACAGGGATATTGCTGCCTTTTTGTACCATACGGTCCGTGTCTTGTGAGTCGAGATTTTCGAATCCGACGCGATACTGATAGTTTAGTGTAACGTTCAGGGCCTCCTAATGACCATGGAACACTCAAATTCCGTCGCGATTCAATACATCGTCCTCCAGTCGACTTGTCTCCAAGGGTCTATTGTTGCCTCGGGCGCCCTTTGGTCGTCCTCCTGTGAGTCAGATTATCGAATCCGACGCAAAACTGATAGTTAATTGTAACGTTCGGGCGTCCTAATGACGATGGTTCACTCATATTGCGTCGAGATTCAATACATCGTCCTCCAGCCGACTTGTCTCCAAGGGTCTATTGCTGCCTCGGGCACCATATTGTCGTTCTCCTGTGAGTCTAGATTTACGAATCCGACGCATGACTGATAGTTAATGTAACGTTCAGGACCTCCTAATCACGATGGAACACTCAAATTCCGTCGCAATTCAATACATTGTCCTCCAGCCGACTTGTCTCCGAGGGGATATTGCTGCCTCGTGTACCTAACGGTCGTATTCCTGTGAGTCTAGATTTTCGAATCCGACGCATAACTGATAGTTAATTGTAACCTTCAGGGCTTCCTAATGACGATGGAACACTCAAATTGCGTAGAGATTGAATACATCGTCCTCTAGCCGACTTGTCTCCAAGTTGATTTTGCTGCGTCGGGCACCATACGATCCGTCTCCTGTGAGTCTAGATTTTCGAATTAGACGCGATACTGATACTTAATTGTAACTTTCAGGGCCTCGTAATGTCGATGGAACACTCAAATTGCGTCGAGATTCAATTCATCGGCCTCCAGCCGACTTGTCTCCAAGGGTCTATTGCTGCCTCGGGCACCTTGTATTCGTTCTCCTGTGAGTCTACATTTACGAATCCGACGCATAACTAATAGTTAATTGAAGCGTTCAGTGCCACCTAATAGCGATGGAACACATTACGTCGAGATTCTTATATATCGTCATCCAGCCGACTTGTCTCCAAGGGGATATTGCTGCCTTGGGCACCTTATGGTCGTTATTCTGTGAGTCTAGATTTTCGAATCCGACGCAAAACTGAGAGTTAGTTATAACGTTCAGGGCCTCCTAATGACGATGGAACACACAAACTGCGTTGAGATTCAATACTTCGTCCTCCAGCCGACTTGTCTCCAAGGGGACATTGATGCCTCTGGCACCTTATGGTCGTGCTCCTGTGAGTCTAGATTTTCGAATCCGACGCAAAATGATAGTTAATTGTAACGTTCAGGGCCTACTAATGACGATGGAACACTCCAATTGCGTCGCGATTCAATTCATCGTCATCCAGCCGACTTGTCTCCAAGGGTCTATTGCTGCCTCGGGCACCTTATGGTCGTTCCCTGTGAGTTTAGATTATCGAATCCGACGCAAAACGGATAGTTAATAGCAACGATCAGGGCCTCCTATTGACGATGGAACTCTCAAATGGCGTCGAGATTCAATTCATCGTACTCTAGCCCACTTGTCACCAATGGGATATTGCTGCCTCGGGCACCTTATGGTGCGTCTCCTGTGAGTCTAGATTTTGGAATCCGACGCGACGCTGATAGTTAAATGTAACGTTCAGGGCCTCCTAATGACGATGGAACACTCAAATTGAGTCGAGATTCAATACATCGTCCTCCAGCCGACTTGTCTCCAAGGATCTATTGCTGCCTCGGCCACCGTATGGTCGTTCTCCTGTGAGTCTAGATTATCGAATCCGACGCAAAACTGATACTTAACTGTAACGTTCAGGGCCTCCTAATGACGATGGAACATTCAAATTGCGTCGAGATTCAATACATCGTCCTTCAGCCGACTTGTCTTCAAGGGTCTATTGCTGCCTCGGGCACCTTATGGTCGTTCTCCTGTGACTCTAGATTTTCGAATCCGACGCAAAACTGATAGTTAATTCTAACGTTCAGGTCCTCCTAATGACGATGGAGCACTCAAATTGCTTCGAGATTCAATACATCGTCCTTCAGCCGACTTGTCTCCAAGGGGATATGGCTGCCTCGGGCAGTATATGGTCCGTCTCCTGTAAGTCTAGATTATCGAATCCGACGCAAAATGATAGTTAATTATAACGTTCAGGGCCAACTAATGACGTTGGAACACTCAAATTGCGTTTGAGATTCAATACATCGTCCTTCAGCAGACTTGTCTCCAAGGGTCTATTGCTGCCTCGGGCACCTTATGGTCGATCTCCTGTGAGTCTAGATTTTCGAATCTGACGTAAAACGGATAGTTAATTGTAACGTTCAGGGCCTCCTAATGACGATGGAGTACTCAAATTGCGTAGAGATTGAATACATCGTCCTCCAGCCGACTTGTCTCCAAGGGGATATTGCTGCCTCGGGCACCATATGTTCCGTCTTCTGTGAGTCTAGATTTTCGAATCCGTCACATAACTGATAGTTAATTGTAACGTTCAGAGCGTCCTAATGACGATGGAACACTCAACTTGCGTCGAGAAACAATACATCGTCCTCCAGCAGACTTGTCTCCAACGGTCTATTGCTGCCTCGGGCACCTTATGGTCGATCTCCTGTGAGTTTAGATTTTCGAATCTGACGTAAAACGGATAGTTAATTGTATCTTCCGGGTCTCCTAATGACGATGGAACACTCAAATGTCGTCGAGATTCAATTCATCGTCCTCTAGCCAACTTGTCACCAAGGGGATATTGCTGCCTCGGGCACCTTATGGTCCGTATCCTGTGAGTCTAGATTTTGGAATCCGACGCGAAACTGATAGTTAAATGTAACGTTCAGGGCCTCCTAATGACGATGGAACACTCAAATTGCGTCGAGATTCAATACACCGTCCTCCAGGCGACTTGTCTTCAAGGGTCCATTGTTGACTCGGGCGCCTTTTTTACGTCCTGCTGTGAGTCTTGATTTTCGAATCCGTCGCATAACTGATAGTTAATTGTAACGTTCAGGGCCTCCTAATGACGGTGGAACACTCAAATTGCGTCGAGATTCAATACATCGTCCTCCAGCCGACTTGTCTCCAAGGGGATATTGCTGCCTCGGGCACCATATGTTCCGTCTTCTGTGAGTCTAGATTTTCGAATCCGTCACATAACTGATAGTTAATTGTAACGTTCAGGGCCTCCTAATGACGATGGAACACTCAAATTGCGTCGACATTCAATTCATCGTCATCCAGCCGACTCGTCTCCAAAGGGATATTGCTGCGTCGGGCACCATATGATCCGTCCCGGCGAGGCTAGATTTTCGAATCCGACGCGATACTGTTAGTTAATTGTAACGTTCAGGGCCTCCTAATTACGATGGAACACTCAACTTGCGTCGAGAAACAATACATCGTCCTCCAGCAGACTTGTCTCCAACGGTCTATTGCTGCCTCGGGCACCTTATGGTCGATCACCTGTGAGTCTAGATTTTTGAATCTGACGTAAAACGGATAGTTAATTGTAACGTTCAGGGCCTCCTAATGACGATGGAGTACTCAAATTGCGTAGAGATTGAATACATCGTCCTCCAGCCGACTTGTCTCCAAGGGGATTTTGCTGCGTCGGGCACCATACGATCCGTCTCCTGTGAGTCTAGATTTTCGAATTTGACGCGATACTGATAGTTAATTGTAGCGTTCAGGGCCACCTAATAGCGATGGAACACTCACATTACGTCGAGATTCTTATATATCGTCATCCAGCCGACTTGTCTCCAAGGGGATATTGCTGCCTTGGGCACCTTATGGTCGTTATTCTGTGAGTCTAGATTTTCGAATCCGACGCAAAACTGAGAGTTAATTATAACGATCAGGGCCTCCTAATGACGATGGAACACACAAACTGCGTTGAGATTCAATACTATGTCCTCCAGCCGAATTGTATTCAAGGGGATATTGCTGCCTTGGGTACCATACGGTCCGTCACTTGTGAGTCGAGATTTTCGGATCCGACGCGAAACTGACGGTTAATTGTAACGTTCAGGGCCTCCTAATGACAATGGAACACTCAAATTGCGGCGCGATTCAAGAGATCGTCCTCCAGCCGAATTGTCTCCAAGGGTCTATTGTTGCCTCGGGCGCCATTTGGTCGTTCTCCTGTGAGTCTAGATTATGGAATCCGACGCAAAACTGATAGTTAATTGTAACTTTCAAGACCTCCTAATGTCGATGGAACACTCAAATTGCGTCGAGATTCAATTCATCGGCCTCCAGCCGACTTGTCTCGAAGGGTCTATTGCTGCCTCGGGCACCTTGTATTCGTTCTCCTGTGAGTCTAGATTTACGAATCCGACGCGATACTGATAGTTAATTGTAACGTTCAAGGCCACCTAATGGCGATGGAACAATTAAATTGCGTCGAGATTCAATACATCGTCATCCAGCCGACTTGTCTTCAAGGGGATATTGCTGCCTTGTGTACCATACGGTCCGTCTCTTGTGAGTTGAGATTTTCGAATGCGACCGGATACTGATAGTTTATTGTAACGTTCAGGGCCTCCTAATGACGATGGAACACTTACATTACGTCGCGATTCAATACATCGTCCTCCAGCCGAATGGTCTCCAAGGGTCTATTGCTGCCTCGGGCACCCTATGGTCGTTCTCCTGTGAGTCTAGATTATCAAATCCGACGCAAATTGTAACGTTCAGGGCCTCCTAATGACGATGGAACACTCAAATTCCGTCGCGATTCAATACATCGTCCTCCAGTCGACTTGTCTCCAAGGATCTATCGTTGCGTCGGGCGCCTTTTGGGCGTCCTCCTGTGAGTCTAGATTATCGAATCCGACTCAAAACTGATAGTTAGTTGTAATGTTCAAGGCCTCCTAATTACGATGGGTCACTCAAATTGCGTCGAGATTCAATACATCGTCCTCCAGCCGACCTGTCTCCAAGGGTCTATTGCTGCCACGGGCACCTTATTGTCGTTCCCCTGTGAGTCAGATTTTCGAATACGACGCAAAACTGAGAGTTAATTATAACGTTCCGGGCCTCCTAATGACGATGGAACACTCAAATTCCGTCGAGATTCAATTCATCGTCTTCCAGCCAACTTGTATTCAACGCGATATCGCTGCCTTGGGTACCATACTGTCCGTCACTTGTGAGTCGAGTTTTCGAATCCGACGCGATACTGATAGTTTATTGTAACGTTCATGGCCTCCTAATGACGATGGAACGCTCAAATTACGTCGCAATTCAATACATCGCCCTCCAGCTGACTTGTATCCAAGGGTCTATTGCTGCCTCGGGTACCTTAAGTCGTTCTCCTGTGAGTCTAGATTATCGAATCCGACGCAAAATGATAATTAATTTTCACGTTCAGGGCCTCCTAATGACGATGGAACACTCAAATTACGTCGCGATTCAATACATCGTCCTCCAGTCGACTTGTCTCCAAGGGTATATATGCTGCCTCGGGCACCATATGGTCCGTCTCCTGTGATTCTAGATTTTCGAATCCGATGCTAAACTGATAGTTAGTAGTAACGTTCACGGCCTCCTAATGTCGATGGGTCACTCAAATTCCGTCGCGATTCAATACATCGTCCTCCAGTCGACTTGCCTCCAAGGGTCTATTGTTGCCTCGGACGCCCTTTGGTCGTCCTCCTGTGAGTCTAGATTATCGTATCCGTCGCAAAACTGATAGTTAATTGTAACGTTCAGGGCATCCTAATGACGATGGGTCACTCATATTGCGTCGAGATTCAATACATCGTCCTCCAGCCGATTTGTCTTCAAAGGGATATTGCTGCCTTTTTGTACCATACGGTCCGTGTCTTGTGAGTCGAGATTTTCGAATCCGACGCGATACTGATAGTTTAGTGTAACGTTCAGGGCCTCCTAGTGACGATGGAACACACAAACTGCGTTGAGATTCAATACTTCGTCCTCCAGCCGACTTGTCTCCAAGGGGACATTGATGCCTCTGGCACCTAATGGTCGTGCTCCTGTGAGTCTAGATTTTCGAATCCGACGCAAAATGATAGTTAATTGTAACGTTCAGGGCCCACTAATGACGATGGAACACTCCAATAGCGTCGCGATTCAATTCATCGTCATCCAGCCGACTTGTCTCCAAGGGTCTATTGCTGCCTCGGGCACCTTATGGTCGTTCCCTGTGAGTTTAGATTATCGAATCCGACGCAAAACGGATAGTTAATTGTAACGATCAGGGCCTCCTATTGACGATGGAACTCTCAAATGGCGTCGAGATTCAATTCATCGTACTCTAGCCCACTTGTCACCAATGGGATATTGCTGCCTCGGGCACCTTATGGTGCGCCTCCTGTGAGTCTAGATTTTGGAATCCGACGCGACGCTGATAGTTAAATGTAACGTTCAGGGCCTCCTAATGACGATGGAACACTCAAATTGAGTCGAGATTCAATACATCGTCCTCCAGCCGACTTGTCTCCAAGGATCTATTGCTGCCTCGGCCACCGTATGGTCGTTCTCCTGTGAGTCTAGATTATCGAATCCGACGCAAAACTGATACTTAATTGTAACGTTCAGGGCCTCCTAATGACGATGGAACATTCAAATTGCGTCGAGATTGAATACATCGTCCTTCAGCCGACTTGTCTTCAAGGGTCTATTGCTGCCTCGGGCACCTTATGGTCGTTCTCCTGTGACTCTAGATTTTCGAATCCGACGCAAAACTGATAGTTAATTCTAACGTTCAGGGCCTCCTAATGACGACGGAGCACTCAAATTGCTTCGAGATTCAATACATCGTCCTTCAGCCGACTTGTCTCCAAGGGGATATGGCTGCACTGGCAGTATATGGTCCGTCTCCTGTAAGTCTAGATTATCGAATCCGACGCAAAATGATAGTTAATTATAACGTTCAGTGCCAACTAATGACGTTGGAACACTCAAATTGCGTTTGAGATTCAATACATCGTCCTTCAGCAGACTTGTCTCCAAGGGTCTATTGCTGCCTCGGGCACCTTATGGTCGATCTCCAGTGAGTCTAGATTTTCTAATCCGACGCAAAACTGATAGTTAATTGTAACGTTCAGAGCGTCCTAATGACGATGGAACACTCAATTTGCGTCGAGATTCAATACATCGTCCTCCAGCCGACTCGTCTCCAAAGGGATATTGCTGCGTCGGGCACCATATGATCCGTCCCGACGAGGCTAGATTTTCGAATCCGACGCGATAGTGTTAGTTAATTGTAACGTTCAGGGCCTCCTAATGACGATGGAACACTCAACTTGCGTCGAGAAACAATACATCGTCCTCCAGCAGACTTGTCTCCAACGGTCTATTGCTGCCTCGGGCACCTTATGGTCGATCTCCTGTGAGTCTAGATTTTCGGATCTGACGTAAAACGGATAGTTAATTGTATCTTCCGGGTCTCCTAATGACGATGGAACACTCAAATGTCGTCGAGATTCAATTCATCGTCCTCTAGCCAACTTGTCACCAAGGGGATATTGCTGCCTCGGGCACCTTATGGTCCGTATCCTGTGAGTCTAGATTTTGGAATCCGACGCGAAACTGATAGTTAAATGTAACGTTCAGGGCCTCCTAATGACGATGGAACACTCAAATTGCGTCGAGATTCAATACACCGTCCTCCAGACGACTTGTCTTCAAGGGTCCATTGTTGCCTCGGGCGCCTTCTTTACGTCCTGCTGTGAGTCTTGATTTTCGAATCCGTCGCATAACTGATAGTTAATTGTAACGTTCAGGGCCTCCTAATGACGTTGGAACACTCAAATTGCGTCGAGATTCAATGCATCGTCCTCCAGCCGACTTGTCTCCAAGGGGATATTGCTGCCTCGGGCACCATATGTTCCGTCTTCTGTGAGTCTAGATTTTCGAATCCGTCACATAACTGATAGTTAATTGTAACGTTCACGGCCTCCTAATGACGATGGAACACTCAAATTGCGTCGACATTCAATTCATCGTCCTCCAGCCGACTTGTCTCCAATGGTCTATTGCTGCCTCGGCCACCTTATGGTCGTTCTCCTGTGACTCTAGATTATCGAATCCGACGCAAAACTGATAGTTAATTGTAACGTTCAGGGCCTCCTAATGACGATGGAACACTCAAATGTCGTCGAGATTCAATTCATCGTCCTCTAGCCGACTTGTCACCAAGGGAATATTGCTGCCTCGGGCACCTTATGGTCCGTCTCCTGTGAGTCTAGATTTTGGAATCCGACGCGAAACTGATAGTTAAATGTAACGTTCAGGGCCTCCTAATGACGATGGAACACTCAAATTGCGTCGAGATTCAATACACCGTCCTCCAGCCGACTTGTCTTCAAGGGTCCATTGTTGCCTCTTGCGCCTTTTTTACGTCCTGCTGTGAGTCTAGATTTTCGAATCCGTCGCATAACTGATAGTTAATTGTAACGTTCAGGGCCTCCTAAAGACGTTGGAACACTCAAATTGCGTCGAGATTCAATACATCGTCCTCCAGCCGACTTGTCTCCAAGGGGATATTGCTGCCTCGGGTACCATATGTTCCGTCTTCTGTGAGTCTAGATTTTCGAATCCGTCACATAACTGATAGTTAATTGTAACGTTCAGGGCCTCCTAATGACGATGGAACACTCAAATTGAGTCGAGATTCAATACATCGTCCTCCGGCCGACTTGTCTCCAAGGGGATATTGCTGCCTCGGGCACCATATGTTCCGTCTTCTGTGAGTCTAGATTTTCGTATCCGTCACATAACTGATAGTTAATTGTAACGTTCAGGGCCTCCTAATGACGATGGAACACTCAAATTGCGTCGATATTCAATACATCGTCCTTCAGCCGACTTGTCTCGGGCACCTTATGTTCGTTCTCCTGTGAGTCTAGATTTTCGAATCCGACGCAAAACTGATAGTTAATTGTAACGTTGAGGGCCACCTAATGACGATGGAACACTCAAATTGCGTCGACATTCAATTCATCGTCCTCCAGCCGACTTGTCTCCAAGGGTCTATTGCTGCCTCGGCCACCTTATGGTCGTTCTCCTGTGACTCTAGATAATCGAATCCGACGCAAAACTGATAGTTAATTGTAACGTTCAGGGCCTCCTAATGACGATGGAGCACTCAAATTGCGTCGAGATTCAATACATCGTCATAAAGCCGACTTGTCTCCAAGGGTCTATTGCTGCCTCAGGCACCTTATTGTAGATCCCTGTGAGTTTAGATTATCGAATCCGACGCAAAACTGATACTTCATTTTAACGTTCAGGGCCTCCTAATGACGATGGAACATTCAAATTGCGTCGAGATTCAAAACATCGTCCTTCAGCCGACTTGTCTCCAAGGGTCTATTGCTGCCTCGGCCACCATATGGTCGTTCTCCTGTGACTCTAGATTATCGAATCCGACGCAAAACTGATAGTTAGTTGTAACGTTCAGGGCCTCCTAATGACGATGGAGCACTCAAATGGCTTCGAGATTCAATACATCGTCCTTCAGCCGACTTGTCTCCAAGAGTCTATTGCTGCCTCGGGCACCTTATGGTCGTTCTCCTGTCAGTCTAGATTATCGAATCCGACGCAAAACTGATATTTAATTGTAACGTTCAGTGCCTCCTAATGACAATGGCACATTCAAATTGCGTCGCGATTCAATACATCGTCCTCCAACCGACTTGTCTCCAAGGGTCCACTGTTGCCTCGGGCGCCTTTTTTACGTCCTCCTGTGAGTCTAGATTTTGGAATCCGTCGCATACCTGATAGTTAATTGTAACGTTCAGGGCTTCCTAATGACGTTGGAACACTCAAATTGCGTCTAGATTCAATACATCGGCCTCCAGCCGACTTGTCTCCAAGGGGATATTGCTGCCTCGGGCACCATATGTTCCGTCTTCTGTGAGTCTAGATTTTCGAATCCGTCGCATAGCTGATAGTTAATTGTAAGGTTCAGGGCCTCCTAATGACGATGGAACACACAAATTGCTTCGAGATTCAATACATAGTCCTTCAGCCGACTTGTCTCGGGCACCTTAAGTTCGTTCTCCTGTGAGTCTATATTTTGGAATCCGACGCATAACTGATAGTTAATTGTAACGTTCAGGGCCTCCTTATGACGATGGAACACTCAAATTGGGTCGACATTCAATTCGTCGTCCTCCAGCCGACTTGTCTGCAAGGGTCTATTGCTGCCTCGGGCACCATTATGGTCGTTCTCCTCTGAGTCTAGATGTTCGAATCCACCGCCAAACTGATAGTTAATTGTAACGTTAAGGGCCTCCTAATGACGATGGAACACTCAAATTGCGTCGCATATCAATACATCGTCCTCCAGCCGACGTGTCTCCCAAGGTCTATTGCTGCCTCGGACACCTTATGGTCGATCTCCTATGAGTGTAGATTATCGAATCCGACAAAAAACTGATAGTTAATTTTAGCGTTCATGGCCTCCTAATGACGATGGAACACTCAAATTGCGTCGCGATTGAATTCATCGTCCTCCAGCCGATTAGTCTCCAAGGGTCCATTGTTGCCTCGGTCTCCTTTTGGACGTCCTCCTGTGAGTCTAGATTTTCGAAACCGTCGCATAACTGATAGTTAATTGTAACGTTCAGGGCCTCCTAATGACGGTGGAACACTCAAATTGCGTCGAGATTCAATTCATCGTCCTCCAGCCGACTTGTCACCAAGGGGATATTGCTGCCTCGGGCACCTTATGGTCGTTCTCCTGTGACTCTAGATTTACGAATCCGACGGAAAACAGTTAATGCAACATTCACGACCTCCTAATGACGATGGAACACTCAAATTGTGTCGGGATTCAATACATCGTCCTCCAGCCGACTGGTCTCCAAGGGTCTATTGTTGCCTCGGGCGCCTTTTGGTCGTTTTCCTGTGAGTCTAGATTATGGAATCCGACGCAAAACTGATAGTTAATTGTAACGTTCAGGGCCTCCAAATGACGATGGAACACTCAAATTGCGTCGAGATTCAATACACCGTCCTCCAGCCGATTTGTCCCCAAGGGTCTATTTCTGCCTGTGGCAAGTAATGGTCGTTCTCCTGTGAGTCTAGATCTTCGAATCCGTCGCAAAACTGATAGTTAATTGTAACGTTCAGGGCCTCCTAATGACGATGGAACACTCAATTTGCGTCGAGATTCAATACATCGTCCTCCAGACGATTTGTCTGGAATGGTCTATTGCTGCCTCGGGCACAAGACTTAAGTGGTCATTGTGCCTTTTGTATTTAATTCGGATGCAATTTGTGTGCTGCATCGTCAATAAGAAGGTCCAAGTGATACAGTAAAACTGAACTGAAGCATCGGAATCTCTAACTAGTGTCCCCGGAAGGTTCAAATCATAGACAGTCAGAAGAGTCAGTCTTCCTGTACTTAAGTCGGCATTGTGGCTTTTCTATTTAATTCCGATGCAATTTCTGTGTTTCATCTTCAGGTTTACTGTATCCCTTGGACCTTCTTATTGACGACGAAACACAGAAATTGCATCGGAATTAAATAGAATAGGCACAATGCTGACTTAAGTACAACAAAAAGACTCTTCTTAACATCTATGTTTTGATCCATTCCGGTGACACTAGTTATAGATTCCGATGCTTCACTTCAGATTTACTGTATCCAGCTGACCTTCTTATTGACGATGAAACACAGAAATTGCATCGGAATTAAATACAAAAGGCACAATGCCGACTCAAGTACAAGAAGACTGACTCTTCTTATTGTCAATGTTTTGAACTATTCCTGTGACACTAGATATAGATTCCGATGCTTCACGTCAGGTTTACTGTATCCCTCTGACCGTCGTATTGGCGATGAAACACAGAAATTGCATCGGAATTAAATACAAAAGGCACAATGCAGACTCAAGTACAAGAAGACTGGCTCTTCTTACTGTCTATGTTTTGAACCTTTCCTGTGGGACCAGTTTAGATTCCGATGCTTCACTTCAGGTTTACTTTATCCCTTGGTTCTTCTCGTTGACGACGAAACACAGAAATTGCATCGGAATTAAATAGAAAAAGCACAATGCCGACTTAAGTACAAGAAAACAGACTCTTCTTAATATCTATGTTTTGAACCATTCCTGTGACACTAGTTATAGATTCCGATGCATCACTTCAGGTTTACTGTATCATTCTGACCTTCATATTGACGATGAGACACAGAAAATGCATCGGAATTATATACAAAAGCCACAATGCCGACTTAAGTACTAGAAGGCTGACTCTGCTTACTGTCTATGTTTTGAACCATTCCTGTGACACTTGTTATAGATTCCGATGCTTCACTTCAGGTTTACTGTAGCCCTCTGACCGTCGTATTGACGATGTAACACAGAAATTGCATCGGAATTAAATACAAAAGGCACAATGCCGAATTTAGTACAAGAAGACTGACACTTCTTACTGTCTATGTTTTGAACCATTCCTGTGACACTATTTATAGATTCCGATGCTTCACTTCTGTTTTAGTGTATCCCTCTGACCTTCTTATTGATGATGAAACACAGAAATAGCATCGGAATTAAATACAAAAGGCACAATGCCGACTCAAGTACAAGAAGACTGACTCTTGTTACTGTCTATGTTTTGAACCATTCCTGTGACACTAGTTATAGATCCCGATGCTTCACTTCAGTTTTACTGTATCCCTCTGACCTTCTTATTGACGATGAAACACAGAAAATGCATCGGAATTAAATACAAAAGGCACAATGCCGACTTCAGTAGTAGAAGACTAACTCTTCCTACTGTCTATGTTTTGAACCATTCCTGTGACACTAGTTATAGATTCCGATGCTTCACTTCAGGTTTACTGTATCCCTCTGACCGTCTTATTGACTATGAAACACAGAAATTGCTTCGGAATTAAATACAAAAGGCACAATGCCAGCTCAGGTCCAAGAAATCAGGCTCAACTTACTGTCTATGTTTTGAACCTTTCCTGTGAGACCGGTTTTAGATTCCGATGCTTCACTTCAGGTTTACTGTATCCCTTGGACCTTCTTACTGACGACGAAACACAGAAATTGCATCGGAATTAAATAGAAAAGGCATAATGCTGACTTAAGTACAAGAAAAAAGCTCTTCTTAACATCTATGCTTTGAACCACTCTTGTGACACTAGTTATATATTCCGATGCGTCACTTTAGGTTTACTATCCAGGTGACCTTTATGACGATATAACACAGAAATAGCATCGGAATTAAATACAAAGGGCACAATGCCGACCTAAGTACAAGAAGACTGAATCTTCTTACTGTCTATGTTTTGATCCATTCCTGTGATTATAGATATAGATTCCGATGCTTCACTTCAGTTTTACTGTATCCCTCTGACCGTCGTATTGACGATGAAACACAGAGATTACATCGGAATTAAATACAAAAGTTACAATGCCGACTCAAGTACAATAAGACTGGCTATACTTCCTGTCTATGTTTTGAACCATTCCTGTGATACTAGTTATAGATTCCGATGCTTCACTTCAGGTTTACTGAATCCAACTGACCATCTTAATGACGATGAAACACAGAAATTGACTCGAAATTAAATACAAAGGGCACAATGCCGACTTAAGTACAAGAAAACTGACTCTTCTTACTGGCTATGTTTGAACCATTCCTGTGATACTGGCTATAGAGTCGGATGCTTCACTTCGGGTTTACTGAATCCCTCTGACCTCCTCATTGACGATGAAACACAGAAATTGCACCGGAATTAAATACAAAAGGCACAAAGCCGACTCAAGTACAAGAAGTCTGACTCTTCCTACATTCTATGTTTTGAACCATTCCTGTGACACTAGTTATAGATTCCGATGCTTCACGTCAGGTTTACTGTATCCTTCTGACCTTCTTATTGACGATGAAACACAGAAATTGCATCTTAATTAAATACAAAAGGCACAATGCCGACTTAAGTACAAGATGACTGACTCTTCTTTCTGTCTATGTTTTGAACCATTCCTGTGACACTAGATATAGATTCCGATGCTTCACGACAGGTTTACTGTATCCCTCTGACTGTCGTATTGACGATGAAACACAGAAATTTCATCGGAATTAAATACAAAATGTTCAATGCCCTACTCAAGTACAAGAAGACTGACTCTTCTTACTGTTTATGCTTTAAACCATTCCCGTGACACTAGTTATACATTCCGATGCTTCACTTCAGTTTTACTGTATCCCTCCGACCCTCTTATTGACGATGAAACACAGAAATTGCATCGGAATTAAATACAAAAGGCACAATGCCGACTTAAGTACAAAAAGACTGACTCTACTTACTCTCTACGATTTGAACCATTCCTGTGACAATAGTCATAGATTCCGATGCATCACTTCAGGTTTACTGTATCCCTCTGACCATGTTATTGACGATGAAACACAGAAATCGCATCGGAATTAAATACAAAAGGCACAATGTCGACTCAAGTACAAGAAGACTGGCTCTTCTGACTGTCTATGTTTTGTACCTTTCCTGTGAGACCGGTATTAGATTCCGATGCTTCACTTCAGGTTTACTGTATCCCTTGGACCTTCTTATTGACGACGAAACACAGAAATTGCATCGGAACTAAATAGAAAAAGCACAATGCCGACATAAGTACAAAAAAACAGACTCTTTTTAATATCTATGTTCTGAACCATTCCTGTGACACTAGTAATAGATTACGGTGCATCACTTCATGTTACTGTATCAATGTCACCTTCTTATTGACGATGAAACACAGAAATTGTATCGGAGTTAACTACAAAAGGCACAATGCCGACATAAGTACAAGAAGACTGACTCTTCTTACTGTCTATGTTTTGAACCATTCCTGTGACACTAGTTATAGATTCCGAAGCTTCACTTCAGTTTTACTATATCCCTCTGACCTTCTTATTGACGATGAAACACAGAAATTGCATCGGAATTAAATACAAAAGGCACAATGCCGACTCAAGTACACGAAGACTGGCTCTTCTTACTGTCTATGTTTTGAACCTTTCCTGTGAGAGTGGTTTTAGATTCCGATGATTCACTTCAGGTTTACTGTATCCCTTGCACCGTCTTATTGACGACGGAATACAGAAATTGCAACGGAATTATATAGAAAAGGCACAATGCCGACTTAAGTACAAGAAAACAGACTCTTCTTAATATCTATTTTTTTAACCATTCCTGTGACACTAGTTATAGATTCCGATGCTTCACTTCAGATTCACTGTATCCCTCTGACCTTCTTATTGACGATGAAACACAGAAAATGCATCGGAATTAAATACAAAAGGCACAATGCCGACTTCAGTAGTAGAAGACTGACTCCTCATACCGTGTATGTTTTGAACCAATCCTGTGACACTAGGTATAGATTCCGATGCTTCACTTCAGGTTTACTGTATCCCTCTGACCTTCTTATTGACGATGAAACACAGAAATTGCATCGGAATTAAATACAAAAGGAACAATGCCGACCCAAGTACAAGAAGACTCCCTCTTCTTACTGTCTATGATTTGAACCATTCCTGTGACACTAGTTATAGATTCCGATGCTTCACTTTAGGTTTACTGTATCACTCTGACCCTCTTATTGAAGATGAAACACAGAAATTGCATCGGAATTAAAGAGAAAAAGCACAATGCCGACTTAAGTACAAGAAGACTGACTCTTCTTACTGTCTATGTTTTGAACCATTCCTGTGAGACTAGTTATAGATTCCGATGCTTCACTTCAGGTTTACTGTATCCTTCTGACCTTCTTATTGACGATGATACACAGAAATTGCATCTTAATTAAATACAAAAGGCACAATGCCGACTTAAGTACAAGATGACTGACTCTTCTTACTGTCTATGTTTTGAACCATTCCTGTGACACTAGTTATAGATTCCGATGCTTCACTTCAGGTTTACTGTATCCCTCTGACCTTCTTATTGACGATGAAACACAGATATTGCAGCGGAATTAATTACAAAAGGAACAATGCCGACTCAAGTACAAGAAGACTGGCTCTTCTTGCTGTCTATGATTTGAACCATTCCTGTGACACAAGTTATAGATTCCGATGCTTCACTTTAGGTTTACTGCATCCCTCTGACATTCTTATTGACGATGAAACACAGAAATTGCATCGGAATTAAAGAGAAAAATCTCAATGCCGACTTAAGTACAAGAAGACTGACTCTTCTTACTGTCTATGTTTTGAACCATTCCTGTGACACTAGTTATAGATTCCGATGCTTCACGTCAGGTTTACTGAATCCCTCTGACTGTCGTATTGACGATGAAACACAGAAATTTCATCGGAATTAAATACAATATGTTCAATGCCGACTCAAGTACAAGAAGACAGGCTCTTCTTACTGTCTACGTTTTGAACGTTTCCTGTGGGACCAGTTTAGATTCCGATGCTTCACTTCAGATTACTTTATCCTTTGGATCTTCTCATTGACGACGAAACACAGAAATTGCATCGGAATTAAATAGAAAAAGCATAACGCCGACTTAAGTACAAGAATACAGACTCTTCTTAATATCTATGTTTTGAACCATTCCTGTGACACTAGTTATAGATTCCGATGCATCACTTCAGGTTTACTGTATCATTCTGACCTTCTTATTGACGATGAAACACAGAAAATGCATCGGAATTATATACAAAAGGCACAATGCCGACTTAAGTACTAGAAGGCTGACTCTTCTTACTGTCTATGTTTTGAACCATTCCTGTGACACTAGTTATGGATTCCGAAGCTTCACTTCAGTTTTACTGTTTCCCTCTGACCTTCTTATTGACGATGAAACACAGAAATAGCATCGGAATTTAATACAAAAGGCACAATGCCGACTCAAGTACAAGAAGACTGATTCTTCTTACTGTCTATGATTTGAATCATTCCTGTGACACTAGTTATAGATTCCGATGCTTCACTTCAGGGTTACTGTATTCCTCTGACCGTCGTATTGACGATGAAACACAGAAATTGCATCGGAATTAAATACAAAAGGCACAATGCCGACTCAAGTACACGAAGACTGGCTCTTCTTACTGTCTATGCTTTGAACATTTCCTGTGAGACTGCTTTTAGATTCCGATGATTCACTTCAGGTTTCCTGTATCCCTTGGACCGTCTTATTGACGACGGAACACAGAAATTGCACCGGAATTCAATAGAAAAGGCACAATGCTGACTTAAGTACAAGAAAAAAGCTCTTCTTAACATCTATGCTTTGAACCATTCTTGTGACACTAGTTATAGATTCCGATGCGTCACTTCAGGTTTACTGTATCCAGATGACCTTCTTAATGACGATGAAACACAGAAATAGCATCGGAATTAAATACAAAGGGCACAATGCCGACCTAAGTACAAGAAGACTGAATCTTCTTACTGTCTATGTTTTGAACCATTCCTGTGACTCTACTTATAGATTCCGATGCTTCACTTTAGGTTTACTGTATCCAGCTGACCTTCTTAATGACGATGAAACACAGAAATTGCATCGAAATTAAATACAAAGGGCACAATGCCGACTTAAGAACAAGAAAACTGACTCTTCTTACTGGCTATGTTTGAACCATTCCTTAGATACTAGTTATAGAATCGGATGCTTCACGTCGGGTTTACTGAATCACTCTGACCTCCTTATTGACGTTGAAACACAGAAATTGCACCGGAATTAAATACAAAAGGCACAAAGTTGACTCAAGTACAAGACAACTGGCTCTTCTTCCTGTCTATGTTTTGAACCATTCCTGTGACACTAGTTATAGATTCCGATGCTTCACTTCAGGTTTACTGTATCCAGCTGACCTTCTTATTGACGATGAAACACAGAAATTGCAGCGGAATTAAATAGAAAAGGCACAAAGCCGATTTAAGTACAAGAAGTCTGACTCTTCCTACTGTCTATGTTTTGAACCATTCCTGTGACACTAGTTTTAGATTCCGATGCTTCACTTCATGTTTACTGTATCCCTCTGACCTCCTTATTGACGATGAAACACAGAAATTGCATCTTAATTAAATACAAAAGGCACAATGCTGACTTAAGTACAAGAAGACTGACTCCTCATAAAGTCTATGTTTTGAACCATTCCTGTGACACTAGTTATAGATTCCGATGCTTCACTTCAGGTTTACTGTATCCCTCTGACCTTCTTATTGACGATGAAACACAGATATTGCAGCGGAATTAAATACAAAAGGAACAATGCCGACTCAAGTACAAGAAGACTGGCTCTTCTTGCTGTCTATGATTTGAACCATTCCTGTGACACAAGTTATAGATTCCGATGCTTCACTTTAGGTTTACTGTATCCCTCTGACCTTCTTATTGACGATGAAACACAGAAATTGCATCGGAATTAAAGAGAAAAAACACAATGCCGGCTTAAGTACAAGAAGACTGACTCTTCTTACTGTCTATGTTTTGAACCATTCCTGTGACACTAGTTATAGATTCCGATGCTTCACGTCAGGTTTACTGTAACTTTGACTGTCGTATTGACGATGAAACACAGAAATTTCATCGGAAATAAATACAAAATGTTCAATGCCGACTCAAGTACAAGAAGACTGGCTCTTCTTACTGTTTATGTTTTGAACCATTCCCGTGACACTAGTTATAGATTCCGATGCTTCACTTCAGATTTACTGTATCCCTCCGACCTTCTTATTGACGATGAAACACAGAAATTGCATCGGAATTAAATACAAATGTCACAATGCCGACTTAAGTACAAAAAGACTGACTCTAATTACTGTCTATGTTTTGAACCATTCCTGTGACAATAGGCATAGATTCCGATGCTTCACTTCAGGTTTACTATATCCCTCTGACCTTCTTATTGACGATGAAACACAGAAATTGCTTCGGAATTAAATACAAAAGGCACAATGCCGACTCATGTACAAGATGTCTGGCTCTTCTTACTGCCTATGTTTTGAACCTTACCTGTGAGACCGGTGTTAGATTCCGATGCTTCACTTCAGGTTTACTATATCCCTTGGACCTTCTTATTGACGACGAAACACAGAAATTGCATCGGAATTATATACAAAAGGCACAATGCCGCCTTAAGTACTAGAAGACTGACTCTTCTTACTGTCTATGTTTTGAACCATTCCTGTGACACTAGTTATAGATTCCGATGCTTGACTTCAGGTTTACTGTATCCCTCTGACCTTCTTATTGACGATGAAACACAGAAATTGCATTGGAATTAAATACAAAAGGCACAATGCCGACTTAAGTACAAGAAAACTGACTCTTCTTACTGTTTATGATTTGAACCATTCCTGTGACACTTGTTATAGATTCCGATGCTTCTCTTCAGGTTTACTGTATCCCTGTGACCCTCCTATTGACGATGAAACACTTATATTGCATCGGAATTAAATACAAAAGACACAATAGCGACTTAAGTACAAGAAAACTGACTCTTCTTACAGTCTATGTTTGAACCATTCCTGTGACACTAGTTATAGATTCCGATGCTTCACTTCAGGTTTACTGTATCCCTCTAACCTTCGAATTGACGATGAAACACAGAAATTGCATCGGAATCAAATACAAAAGGCACAATGTCGACTTAAGTACAAAAAGACTGACTCTTCTTACTGTCTATGTTTTGAACCATTCCTGTGACACTAGTTGTAGATTCCGATGCTTCACTTCAGGTTTACTGTATCCCTCTGACCTTCTTATTGACGATGAAACACAGTAATTGCATCGGAATTAAATACAAAAGGCACAATGCCGACTTAAGTACAAGAAAACTGACTCTTCTTACTGTCTATGTTTTGAACCTTTCCTGTGACACTACTTATAGATTCCGATGCTTCACTTCACATTTACTGTACCCCTTTGACTTCTTATTGACGATGAAACACAGAAATTGCATCTCAATTAAATACAAGAGGCACAATGCCGACTTAAGTACTTCTTACTGTCTATGGTTTGAACCATTCCTGTGACACTAGTTATAGATTCCGATGCTTCACTTCAGGTTAACTGTATCCCTCTGACCTTCGAATTGACGATGAAACACAGAAATTGCATCGGAATTAAATACACAAGGCACAATGCCGACCTAAGTACAAGAAGACTGAATCTTCTCACTGTCTATGTTTTGAACCATTCTAGTGACAATAGTTATAGATTCCGATGCTTCACTTCTGTTTTACTGTATCGCTCTGACCTTCTTGTTGCCGATGAAACACAGAAATTGCATCGGAATTAAATACAAAAGGCACAATGCCGACTCAAGTACAAGAAGACTGGCTCTTCTTACTGTCTATGTTTTGTACCTTTCCTGTGGGACCAGTTTAGATTCCGATGCTTCACTTCCGGTTTACTTTATCCCTTGGATCTTCTCATTGACGACGAAACACAGAAATTGCATCGGAATTAAATAGAAAAAGCACAATGCCGACTTAAGTACAAGAAAACAGACTCTTCTTAATATTTATGTTTTGAACCATTCCTGTGACACTAGTTATAGATTCCGATGCATCACTTCAGTTTTACTGTATCCCTCTGACCATGTTATTGACGATGAAACACAGAAATTGCATCGGAATTAAATACAAAAGGCACAATGCCGACTCAAGTACAAGAAGACTGGCTCTTCTGACTGTCTATGTTTTGTACCTTTCCTGTGAGACCGGTATTAGATTCCGATGCTTCACTTCTGGTTTACTGTATCCCTTGGACCTTCTTATTGACGACGAAACACAGAAATTGCATCGGAACTAAATAGAAAAAGCACAATGCCGACATAAGTACAAAAAAACAGACTCTTTTTAATATCTATGTTTTGAACCATTCCTGTGACACTAGTAATAGATTACGGTGCATCACTTCATGTTACTGTATCAATGTCACCTTCTTATTGACGATGAAACACAGAAATTGTATCGGAGTTAACTACAAAAGGCACAATGCCGACATAAGTACAAGAAGACTGACTCTTCTAACTGTCTATGATTTGAACCATTCCTGTGACACTAGTTATAGATTCCGAAGCTTCACTTCAGTTTTACTATATCCCTCTGACCTTCTTAATGACGATGAAACACAGAAAGTGCATCGGAATTTAATACAAAAGGCACAATGCCGACTCAAGTACAAGAAGACTGATTCTTCTTACTGTCTATGATTTGATTCATTCCTGTGACACTAGTTATAGATTCCGATGCTTCACTTCAGGTTTACTGTATCCCTCTGACCGTCGTATTGACGATGAAACACAGAAATTGCATCGGAATTAAATACAAATGGCACAATGCCAACTCAAGTACACGAAGACTGGCTCTTCTTACTGTCTATGTTTTGAACCTTTCCTGTGAGAGTGGTTTTAGATTCCGATGATTCACTTCAGGTTTACTGTATCCCTTGCACCGTCTTATTGACGACGGAACACAGAAATTGCAACGGAATTATATAGTAAAGGCACAATGCCGACTTAAGTACAAGAAAACAGACTCTTCTTAATATCTATTTTTTTAACCATTCCTGTGACACTAGTTATAGATTCCGATGCTTCACTTCAGATTCACTGTATCCCTCTGACCTTCTTATTGACGAAGAAACACAGAAAATGCATCGGAATTAAATACAAAAGGCACAATGCTGACTTCAGTAGTAGAAGACTGACTCCTCATACCGTGTATGTTTTGAACCAATCCTGTGACACTAGGTATAGATTCCGATGCTTCACTTCAGGTTTACTGTATCCCTCTGACCTTCTTATTGACGATGAAACACAGAAATAGCATCGGAATTAAATACAAAATGAACAATGCCGACCCAAGTACAAGAAGACTCCCTCTTCTTACTGTCTATGATTTGAACCATTCCTGTGACACTAGTTATAGATTCCGATGCTTCACTTTAGGTTTACTGTATCCCTCTGACTCTCTTATTGACGATGAAACACAGAAATTGCATCGGAATTAAAGAGAAAAAGCACAATGCCGACTTAAGTACAAGAAGACTGACTCTTCTTACTGTCTATGTTTTGAACCATTCCTGTGAGACTAGTTATAGATCCCGATGCTTCACTTCAGGTTTACTGTATCCTTCTGACCTTCTTATTGACGATGAAACACAGTAATTGCATCTTAATTAAATACAAAAGGCACAATGCCGACTTAAGTACAAGATGACTGACTCTTCTTACTGTCTATGTTTTGAACCATTCCTGTGACACTAGTTATAGATTCCGATGCTTCACTTGAGGTTTACTGTATCCCTCTGACCTTCTTATTGACGATGAATCACAGATATTGCAGCGGAATTAATTACAAAAGGAACAATGCCGACTTAAGTACAAGAAGACTGACTCTTCTTAGTGTCTATGTTTTGAACCATTCCTGTGACACTAGTTATAGATTCCGATGCTTCACTTCAGATTCACTGTATCCCTCTGACCTTCTTATTGACGATGAAACACAGAAATTGCATCGGAATTAAAGAGAAAAATCACAATGCCGACTTAAGTACAAGCAGACTGACTCTTCTTACTGTCTATGTTTTGAACCATTCCTGTGACACTAGTTATAGATTCCGATGCTTCACGTCAGGTTTATTGAATCCCTCTGACTGTCGTATTGACGATGAAACACAGAAATTTCATCGGAATTAAATACAAAATGTTCAATGCCGACTCAAGTACAAGAAGACTGGCTCTTCTTACTGTCTATGTTTTGAACCTTTCCTGTGGGACCAGTTTAGATTCCGATGCTTCACTTCAGATTACTTTATCCTTTGGATCTTCTCATTGAACGACGAAACACAGAAATTGCATCGGAATTAAGTAGAAAAAGCACAATGCCGACTTAAGTACAAGAAAACAGACTCTTCTTAATATCTATGTTTTGAACCATTCCTGTGACACTGGTTATAGATTCCGATGCATCACTTCAGGTTTACTGTATCATTCTGACCTTCTTATTGACGATGAAACACAGAAAATGCATCGGAATTATATACAAAAGGCACAATGCCGACTTAAGTATTAGAAGGCTGACTCTTCTTACTGTCTGTGTTTTGAACCATTCCTGTGACACTAGTTATGGATTCCGAAGCTTCACTTCAGTTTTACTGTTTCCCTCTGACCTTCTTATTGACGATGAAACACAGAAATAGCATCGGAATTTAATACAAAAGGCACAATGCCGACTCAAGTACAAGAAGACTTATTCTTCTTACTGTCTATGATTTGAATCATTCCTGTGACACTAGTTATAGATTCCGATGCTTCACTTCAGGTTTACTGTATTCCTCTGACCGTCGTATTGACGATGAAACACAGAAATTGCATCGGAATTAAATACAAAAGGCACAATGCCGACTCAAGTACACGAAGACTGGCTCTTCTTACTGTCTATGTTTTGAACATTTCCTGTGAGACTGCTTTTAGATTCCGATGATTCACTTCAGGTTTACTGTATCCCTTGGACCGTCTTATTGACGACGGAACACAGAAATTGCAACGGAATTATATAGAAAAGGCACAATGCTGACTTAAGTACAAGAAAACAGACTCTTCTTAATACCTATTTTTTTAACCATTCCTGTGACACTAGTTGTAGATTCCGATGCTTCACTTCAGATTCACTGTATCCCTCTGACCTTCTTATTGACGATGAAACACAGAAAATGCATCGGAATTAAATACAAAAGGCACAATGCTGACTTCAGTAGTAGAAGACTGACTCTTCCTACTGTCTATGTTTTGTACCATTCCTCTGACACTAGTTATAGATTCCGATGCTTCACTTCAGGTTTACTGTATCCCTCTGACCGTCTTATTGACTATGAAACACAGAAATTGCTTCGGAATTAAATACAAAAGCACAATGCCAGCTCAGGTCCAAGAAATCAGGCTCAACTTACTGTCTATGTTTTGAACCTTTCCTATGAGACCGGTTTTAGATTACAATGCTTCACTTCAGATTTACTGTATCCCTTGGACCTTCTTATTGACGACGAAACACAGAAATTGCACCGGAATTTAATAGAAAAGGCACAATGCCGACTTAAGTACAAGAAAAAAGCTCTTCTTAACATCTATGCTTTGAACCATTCTTGTGACACTAGTTATAGATTCCGATGCGTCACTTCAGGTTTACTGTATCCAGATGACCTTCTTAATGACGATGAAACACAGAAATAGCATCGGAATTAAATACAAAGGGCACAATGCCGACCTAAGTACAAGAAGACTGAACTTCTTACTGTCTATGTTTTGAACCATTCCTGTGAAACTAGTTATAGATTCCGATGCTTCACTGTTACTGTATCCAGCTGACCTTCTTAATGACGATGAAACACAGAAATTGCATCGAAATTAAATACAAAGGGCACAATGCCGACTTAAGAACAAGAAAACTGACTCTTATTACTGGCTATGTTTGAGCCATTCCTGTGATACTAGTTATAGAATCGGATGCTTCACTTCGGGTTTACTGAATCCCTCTGACCTCCTTATTGACGATGAAACACAGAAATTGCACCGGAATTAAATACAAAAGGCACAAAGCTGACTCAAGTACAAGACAAATGGCTCTTCTTCCTGTCTATGTTTTGAACCATTCCTGTGACACTAGTAATAGATTTCGGTGCATCACTTCATGTTACTGTATCAATGTGACCTTCTTATTGACGATGAAACACAGAAATTGTATCGGAATTAACTACAAAAGGCACAATGCCGACATAAGTACAAGAAGACTGACTCTTCTTACTGTCTATGTTTTGAACCATTCCTGTGACACTAGTTATAGATTCCGAAGCTTCACTTCAGGTTTACTGTATCCCTCTGACCGTCGTATTGACGATGAAACACGGAAATTGCATCGGAATTAAATACAAAAGGCACAATGCCGACTCAAGTACACGAAGACTGGCTCTTCTTACTGTCTATGTTTTGAACCTTTCCTGTGAGAGTGGTTTTAGATTCCGATGATTCACTTCAGGTTTACTGTATCCCTTGCACCGTCTTATTGACGACGGAACACAGAAATTGCAACGGAATTATATAGAAAAGGCACAATGCCGACTTATGTACAAGAAAACAGACTCTTCTTAATATCTATTTTTTTAACCATTCCTGTACACTATTTATAGATTCCGATGCTTCACTTCAGATTCACTGTATCCCTCTGACCATCTTATTGACGATGAAACACAGAAAATGCATCGGAATTAAATACAAAAGGCACAATGCCGACTTCAGTAGTAGAAGACTGACTCTTCCTACTGTCTATGTTTTGAACCATTCCTGTGACACTAGTTATAGATTCCGATGCTTCACTTCAGGTTTACTGTATCCCTCTGACCGTCTTATTGACTATGAAACACAGAAATTGCTTCGGAATTAAATACATAAGGCACAATGCCAGCTCAGGTCCAAGAAATCAGGCTCAACTTACTGTCTATGTTTTGAACCTTTCCTGTGAGACCGGTTTTAGATTCCGATGCTTCACTTCAGGTTTACTGTATCCCTTGGACCTTCTTACTGACGACGAAACACAGAAGTTGCATCGGAATTAAATAGAAAAGGCATAATGCTGACTTAAGTACAAGAAAAAAGCTCTTCTTAACATCTATGCTTTGAACCACTCTTGTGACACTAGTTATATATTCCGATGCGTCACTTTAGGTTTACTATCCAGGTGACCTTAATGACGATATAACACAGAAATAGCATCGGAATTAAATACAAAGGGCACAATGCCGACCTAAGTACAGGAAGACTGAATCTTCTTACTGTCTATGTTTTGATCCATTCCTGTGACTATAGATATAGATTCCGATGCTTCACTTCAGTTTTACTGTATCCCTCTGACCGTCGTATTGACGATGAAACACAGAAATTACATCGGAATTAAATACAAAAGTTACAATGCCGACTCAAGTACAATAAGACTGGCTATACTTCCTGTCTATGTTTTGAACCATTCCTGTGATACTAGTTATAGATTCCGATGCTTCACTTCAGGTTTACTGAATCCAGCTGACCTTCTTAATGACGATGAAACACAGAAATTGACTCGAAATTAAATACAAAGGGCACAATGCCGACTTAAGTACAAGAAAACTGACTCTTCTTACTGGCTATGTTTGAACCATTCCTGTGATACTGGTTATAGAGTCGGATGCTTCACTTCGGGTTTACTGCATCCCTCTGACCTCCTTATTGACGAAGAAACACAGAAATTGCACCGGAATTAAATACAAAAGGCACAAAGCCGACTCAAGTACAAGAAGTCTGACTCTTCCTACATTCTATGTTTTGAACCATTCCTGTGACACTAGTTATAGATTCCGATGCTTCACGTCAGGTTTACTGTATCCTTCTGACCTTCTTATTGACGATGAAACACAGAAATTGCATCTTAATTAAATACAAAAGGCACAATGCCGACTTAAGTACAACATGACTGACTCTTCTTTCTGTCTATGTTTTGAACCATTCCTGTGACACTAGTTATAGATTCCGATGCTTCACGTCAGGTTTACTGTATCCCTCTGACTGTCGTATTGACGATGAAACACAGAAATTTCATCGGAATGAAATACAAAATGTTCAATGCCCTACTCAAGTACAAGAAGACTGGCTCTTCTTACTGTTTATGTTTTGAACCATTCCCGTGACACTAGTTATAGATTCCAATGCTTCACTTCAGATTTACTGTATCCCTCCGACCCTCTTATTGACGATGAAACACAGAAATTGCATCGGAATTAAATACAAAAGGCACAATGCCGACTTAAGTACAAAAGGACTGACTCTACTTACTCTCTATGATTTGAACCATTCCTGTGACAATAGTCATAGATTCCGATGCATCACTTCAGGTTTACTGTATCCCTCTGACCTTATTGACGATGAAACACATAAATTGCTTCGGAATTAAATACAAAAGGCACAATGCCGACTCATGTACAAGAAGTCTGGCTCTTCTTACTGCCTATGTTTTGAACCTTACCTGTGAGACCGGTGTTAGATTCCGATGCTTCGCTTCAGGTTTACTGTATCCCTTGGACCTTCTTATTGACGACGAAACACAGAAATTGCATCGGAATTAAATTGAGAAAACACAATGCCGACTTAAGTACAAGAAAACAGACTCTACTTAATATCTATGTTTTGAACCACTCCTGTGACACTAGTTATAGATTCCGATGCTTCACTTCAGGTTTAATGTATCCCTCTGACCTTCTTATTGACGATGAAACACAGAAATTGCATTGGAATTAAATACAAAAGGCACAATGCCGACTTAAGTACAAGAAAACTGACTCTTCTTACTGTTTATGATTTGAACCATACCTGTGACACTTGTTATAGATTCCGATGCATCTCTTCAGGTTTACTGTATCCCTGTTACACTCCTATTGACGATGAAACACAGATATTGCATCGGAATTAAATACAAAAGACACAATGCCGACTTAAGTACAAGAAAACTGACTCTTCTTACTATCTATGTTTGAACCATTCCTGTGACACTAGTTATAGATTCCGATGCTTCACTTCAGGTTTACTGTATCCCTCTTACCTTCGAATTGACGATGAAACACAGAAATTGCATCGGAATTAAATACACAAGGCACAATGCCGACCTAAGTACAAGAAGACTGAATCTTCTCACTGTCTATGTTTTGAACCATTCTAGTGACAATAGTTATAGATTCCGATGCTTCACTTCTGTTTTACTGTATCGCTCTGACCTTCTTATTGACGATGAAACACAGAAATTGCATCGGAATTAAATACAAAAGGCACAATGCCGACCCAAGTACAAGAAGACTGACTCTTCTTATTGTCAATGTTTTGAACTATTCCTGTGACACTAGTTATAGATTCCGATGCTTCACGTCAGGTTTACTGTATCCCTCTGAACGTCGTGTTGACGATGAAACACAGAAATTGCATCGGAATTAAATACAAAAGGCACAATGCAGACTCAAGTACAAGAAGACTGGCTCTTCTTACTGTCTATGTTTTGAACCTTTCCTGTGGGACCAGTTTAGATTCCGATGCTTCACTTCAGGTTTACTTTATCCCTTGGATCTTCTCATTGACGACGAAACACAGAAATTGCATCGGAATTAAATAGAAAAAGCACAATGCCGACTTAAGAACAAGAAAACAGACTCTTCTTAATATCTATGTTTTGAACCATTCCTGTGACACTAGTTATAGATTCCGATGCATCACTTCAGGTTTACTGTATCATTCTGACCTTCTTATTGACGATGAAACACAGAAAATGCATCGGATTTATATACAAAAGGCACAATGCCGACTTAAGTACTAGAAGGCTGACTCATCTTTCTGTCTATGTTTTGAACCATTCCTGTGACACTAGTTATAGATTGCGATGCTTGACTTCAGGTTTACTGTAGCCCTCTGACCGTCGTATTGACAATGAAACACAGAAATGGCATCGGAATTAAATACAAAAGGCACAATGCCGAATTAAGTACAAGAAGACTGACTCTTCTTACTGTCTATGTTTTGAACCATTCCTGTGACACTATTTATAGATTCCGATGCTTCACTTCAGTTTTAGTGTATCCCTCTGACCTTCTTATTGATGATGAAACACAGAAATAGGATCGGAACTAAATACAAAAGGCACAATGCCGACTCAAGTACAAGAAGACTGACTCTTGTTACTGTCTATGTTTTGAACCATTCCTGTGACACTAGTTATAGATTCCGATGCTTCACTTCAGTTTTACTGTATCCCTCTGACCATGTTATTGACGATGAAACACAGAAATTGCATCAGAATTAAATACAAAAGGCACAATGTCGACTCAAGTACAAGAAGACTGGCTCTTCTGACTGTCTATGTTTTGTACCTTTCCTGTGAGACCGGTATTAGATTCCGATGCTTCACTTCCGGTTTACTGTATCCCTTGGACCTTCTTATTGACGACGAAACACAGAAATTGCATCGGAACTAAATAGAAAAAGCACAATGCCGACGTAAGTACAAAAAAACAGACTCTTTTTAATATCTATGTTTTGAACCATTCCTGTGACACTAGTAATAGATTACGGTGCATCACTTCATGTTACTGTATCAATGTGACCTTCTTATTGACGATGAAACACAGAAATTGTATCGGAGTTAACTACAAAAGGCACAATGCCGACATAAGTACAAGAAGACTGATTCTTCTTACTGTCTATGCTTTGAACCATTCCTGTGACACTAGTTATAGATACCAAAGCTTCACTTCAGTTTTACTATATCCCTCTGACCTTCTTATTGACGATGAAACACAGAAAGTGCATCGGAATTTAATACAAAAGGCACAATGCCGACTCAAGTACAAGAAGACTGATTCTTCTTACTGTCTATGATTTGAATCATTCCTGTGACACTAGTTATAGATTCCGATGCTTCACTTCAGGTTTACTGAATCCCTCTGACTGTCGTATTGACGATGAAACACAGAAATTTCATCGGAATTAAATACAATATGTTCAATGCCGACTCAAGTACAAGAAGACTGGCTCTTCTTACTGTCTATGTTTTGAACCTTTCCTGTGGGACCAGTTTAGATTCCGATGCTTCACTTCAGATTACTTTATCCTTTGGATCTTCTCATTGACGACGAAACACAGAAATTGCATCGGAATTAAATAGAAAAAGCACAATGCCGACTTAAGTACAAGAAAACAGACTCTTCTTAATATCTATGTTTTGAACCATTCCTGTGACACTAGTTATAGATTCCGATGCATCACTTCAGGTTTACTGTATCATTCTGACCTTCTTATTGACGATGAAACACAGAAAATGCATCGGAATTATATACAAAAGGCACAATGCCGACTTAAGTACTAGAAGGCTGACTCTTCTTACTGTCTATGTTTTGAACCATTCCTGTGACACTAGTTATGGATTCCGAAGCTTCACTTCAGTTTTACTGTTTCCCTCTGACCTTCTTATTGACGATGAAACACAGAAATAGCATCGGAATTTAATACAAAAGCCACAATGCCGACTCAAGTACAAGAAGACTGATTCTTCTTACCGTCTATGATTTGAATCATTCCTGTGACACTAGTTATAGATTCCGATGCTTCACTTCAGGTTTACTGTATTCCTCTGACCGTCGTATTGACGATGAAAAACAGAAATTGCATCGGAATTAAATTCAAAAGGCACAATGCCGACTCAAGTACACGAAGACTGGCTCTTCTTACTGTCTCTGTTTTGAACATTTCCTGTGAGACTGCTTTTAGATTCCGATGATTCACTTCAGGTTTCCTGTATCCCTTGGACCGTCTTATTGACGACGGAACACAGAAATTGCACCGGAATTAAATAGAAAAGGCACAATGCTGACTTAAGTACAAGAAAAAAGCTCTTCTTAACATCTATGCTTTGAACCATTCTTGTGACACTAGTTATAGATTCCGATGCTTCACTTCAGGTTTACTGTATCCCTCTGACCTTCTTATTGACGATGAAACACAGAAATTGCATCGGAATTAAAGAGAAAAAACACAATGCCGACTTAAGTACAAGAAGACTGACTCTTCTTACTGTCTATGTTTTGAACCATTCCTGTGACACTAGTTATAGATTCCGATGCTTCACGTCAGGTTTACTGTATCCCTCTGACTGTCGTATTGACGATGAAACACAGAAATTTCATCGGAATTAAATACAAAATGTTCAATGCCGACTCAAATACAAGAAGACTGGCTCTTCTTACTGTTTATGTTTTGAACCATTCCCGTGACACTAGTTATAGATTCCGATGCTTCACTTCAGATTTACTGTATCCCTCCGACCTTCTTATTGACGATGAAACACAGAAATTGCATCGGAATTAAATACAAAAGGCACAATGCCGACTTAAGTACAAAAAGACTGACTGTAATTACTCTCTATGTTTTGAACCATTCCTGTGACAATACGCATAGATTCCGATGCATCACTTCAGGTTTACTATATCCCTCTGACCTTCTTATTGACGATGAAACACAGAAATTGCTTCGGAATTAAATACAAAAGGCACAATGCCGACTTAAGTACAAGAAAACAGACTCTTCTTAATATCTATGTTTTGAACCATTCCTGTGACACTGGTTATAGATTCCGATGCATCACTTCAGGTTTACTGTATCATTCTGACCTTCTTATTGACGATGAAACACAGAAAATGCATCGGAATTATATACAAAAGGCACAATGCCGCCTTAAGTACTAGAAGACTGACTCTTCTTACTGTCTATGTTTTGAACCATTCCTGTGACACTTGTTATAGATTCCGATGCTTCTCTTCAGGTTTACTGTATCCCTGTGACCCTCCTATTGACGATGAAACACAGATATTGCATCGGAATTAAATACAAAAGACACAATGCCGACTTAAGTACAAGAAAACTGACTCTTCTTACAGTCTATGTTTGAACCATTCCTGTGACACTAGTTATAGATTCCGATGCTTCACTTCAGGTTTACTGTATCCCTCTAACCATCGAATTGACGATGAAACACAGAAATTGCATCGGAATCAAATACAAAAGGCACAATGATGACTTAAGTACAAAAAGACTGACTCTTCTTACTGTCTATGTTTTGAACCATTCCTGTGACACTAGTTGTAGATTCCGATGCTTCACTTCAGGTTTACTGTATCCCTCTGACCTTCTTATTGACGATGAAACACTGTAATTGCATCGGAATTAAATACAAAAGGCACAATGCCGACTTAAGTACAAGAAAACTGACTCTTCTTACTGTCTATGTTTTGAACCATTCCTGTGACACTACTTATAGATTCCGATGCTTCACTTCAGATTTAATGTACCCCTTTGACTTCTTATTGACGATGAAACACAGAAATTGCATCTCAATTAAATACAAAAGGCACAATGCCGACTTAAGTACTTCTTACTGTCTATGGTTTGAACCATTCCTGTGACACTAGTTATAGATTCCGATGCTTCACTTCAGGTTAACTGTATCCCTCTGACCTTCGAATTGACGATGAAACACAGAAATTGCATCGGAATTAAATACACAAGGCACAATGCCGACCTAAGTACAAGAAGACTGAATCTTCTCACCGTCTATGTTTTGAACCATTCTAGTGACAATAGTTATAGATTCCGATGCTTCACTTCTGTTTTACTGTATCGCTCTGACCTTCTTGTTGCCGATGAAACACAGAAATTGCATCGGAATTAAATACAAAAGGCACAATGCCGACTCAAGTACAAGAAGACTGACTCTTCTTATTGTCAATGTTTTGAACTATTCCTGTGACACTAGTTATAGATTCCGATGCTTCACGTCAGGTTTACTGTATCCCTCTGACCGTCGAATTGACGATGAAACACAGAAATTGCATCGGAATTAAATACAAAAGGCACAATGCAGACTCAAGTACAAGAAGACTGGCTCTTCTTACTGTCTATGTTTTGAACCTTTCCTGTGGGACCAGTTTAGATTCCGATGCTTCACTTCAGGTTTACTTTATCCCTTGGATCTTCTCATTGACGACGAAACACAGAAATTGCATCGGAATTAAATAGAAAAAGCACAATGCCGACTTAAGTACAAGAAAACAGACTCTTCTTAATATCTATGTTTTGAACCATTCCTGTGACACTAGTTATAGATTCCGATGCATCACTTCAGGTTTACTGTATCATTCTGACCTTCTTATTGACGATGAAACACAGAAAATGCAGCGGAATTATATACAAAAGGCACAATGCCGACTTAAGTACTAGAAGGCTGACTCTTCTTACTGTCTATGTTTTGAACCATTCCTGTGACACTAGTTATAGATTCCGATGCTTCACTTCAGGTTTACTGTTGCCCTCTGACCGTCGTATTGACGATGAAACACAGAAATTGCATCGGAATTAAATACAAAAGGCACAATGCCGAATTAAGTACAAGAAGACTGACTCTTCTTACTGTCTATGTTTTGAACCATTCCTGTGACACTATTTATAGATTCCGATGCTTCACTTCAGTTTTAGTGTATCCCTCTGACCTTCTTATTGATGATGAAACACAGAATTAGGATCGGAACTAAATACAAAAGGCACAATGCCGACTCAAGTACAAGAAGACTGACTCTTGTTACTGTCTATGTTTTGAACCATTCCTGTGACACTAGTTATAGATTCCGATGCTTCACTTCAGTTTTACTGTATCCCTCTGACCATGTTATTGACGATGAAACACAGAAATTGCATCGGAATTAAATACAAAAATCACAATGCCGACTCAAGTACACGAAGACTGGCTCTTCTTACTGTCTATGTTTTGAACCTTTCCTGTGAGAGTGGTTTTAGATTCCGATGATTCACTTCAGGTTTACTGTATCCCTTGGACCTTCTTATTGACGACGAAACACAGAAATTGCATCGGAACTAAATAGAAAAAGCATAATGCCGACATAAGTACAAAAAAACAGACTCTTTTTAATATCTATGTTTTGAACCATTCCTGTGACACTAGTAATAGATTACGGTGCATCACTTCATGTTACTGTATCAATGTGACCTTCTTATTGACGATGAAACACAGAAATTGCATCGGAATTAAATACAAAAGGCACAATGCCGACTCAAGTACACGAAGACTGGCTCTTCTTACTGTCTATGTTTTGAACCTTTCCTGTGAGAGTGGTTTTAGATTCCGATGATTCACTTCAGGTTTACTGTATCCCTTGCACCGTCTTATTGACGACGGAACACAGAAATTGCAACGGAATTATATAGAAAAGGCACAATGCCGACTTAAATACAAGAAAACAGACTCTTCTTAATATCTATTTTTTTAACCATTCCTGTGACACTAGTTATAGATTCCGATGCTTCACTTCAGATTCACTGTATCCCTCTGACCTTCTTATTGACGATGAAACACAGAAAATGCATCGGAATTAAATACAAAAGGCACAATGCCGACTTCAGTAGTAGAAGACTGACTCCTCATACCGTGTATGTTTTGAACCAATCCTGTGACACTAGGTATAGATTCCGATGCTTCACTTCAGGTTTACTGTATCCCTCTGACCTTCTTATTGACGATGAAACACAGAAATTGCATCGGAATTAAAGAGAAAAAGCACAATGCCGACTTAAGTACAAGAAGACTGACTCTTCTTACTGTCTATGTTTTGAACCATTCCTGTGACACTAGTTATAGATTCCGATGCTTCACGTCAGGTTTATTGAATCCCTCTGACTGTCGTATTGACGATGAAACACAGAAATTTCATCGGAATTAAATATAAAATGTTCAATGCCGACTCAAGTACAAGAAGACTGGCTCTTCTTACTGTCTATGTTTTGAACCTTTCCTGTGGGACCAGTTTAGATTCCGATGCTTCACTTCAGATTACTTTATCCTTTGGATCTTCTCATTGACGACGAAAAACAGAAATTGCATCGGAATTAAATAGAAAAAGCACAATGCCGACTTAAGTACAAGAAAACAGACTCTTCTTAATATCTATGTTTTCAACCATTCCTGTGACACTAGTTATAGATTCCGATGCATCACTTCAGGTTTACTGTATCATTCTGACCTTCTTATTGACGATGAAACACAGAAAATGCATCGGAATTATATACAAAAGGCACAATGCCGACTTAAGTACTAGAAGGCTGACTCTTCTTACTGTCTATGTTTTGAACCATTCCTGTGACACTAGTTATGGATTCCGAAGCTTCACTTCAGTTTTACTGTTTCCCTCTGACCTTCTTATTGACGATGAAACACAGAAATAGCATCGGAATTTAATACAAAAGGCACAATGCCGACTCAAGTACAAGAAGACTGATTCTTCTTACTGTCTATGATTTGAATCATTCCTGTGACAGTAGTTATAGATTCCGATGCTTCACTTCAGGTTTACTGTATTCCTCTGACCGTCGTATTGACGATGAAACACAGAAATTGCATCGGAATTAAATACAAAAGGCACAATGCCGACTCAAGTACACGAAGACTGGCTCTTGTTACTGTCTATGTTTTGAACATTTCCTGTGAGACTGCTTTTAGATTCCGATGATTCACTTCAGGTTTACTGTATCCCTTGGACCGACTTATTGACGACGGAACACAGAAATTGCAACGGAATTATATAGAAAAGGCACAATGCTGACTTAAGTACAAGAAAACAGACTCTTCTTAATACCTATTTTTTTAACCATTCCTGTGACACTAGTTATAGATTCCGATGCTTCACTTCAGGTTAACTGTATCCCTCTGACCTTCTTATTGACGATCAAACACAGAAAATTCATCGGAATTAAATACAAAAGGCACAATGCCGACTTAAGTACAAGTAAACTGACTGTACTTACTGTTTATGCTTTGACTCTTTCCTGTGACACTACTTATAGATTCCGATGCTTCACTTGAGGTTTACTGTATCCAGCTGACCTTCTTATTGACGATGAAACACAGAAATTGCATCGGAATTAAATACAAAAAACACAATGCCGACTTAAGTGCAAGAGAACTGACTCTTCTTACGGTCTATGTTTTGAACCATTCCTGTGACACTAGTTATAGATTCCGATGCTTCACTTCAGGTTTACTGTATTCCTCTGACCTTCTCATTGATGATGAAACACAGAAATTGCATCGGAATTAAATACAAAAGGCACAATGCTGACATAAGTACAAGAAGACTGACTCTTCCTACAGTCTGTGTATGAACCAATCCTGTGACACTAGTTATAGATTCCGATGCTTCACTTCAGGTTTACCGTATCCCTCTGACCTTCTTATTGACGATCAAACACAGAAAATTCATCGGAATTATATACAAAAGGCACAATGCCGACTCAAGTACAATAAGACTGGCTCGTCTTACTCTCTATATTTTGAACCATTCCTGTGACACTATTTATAGATTCCGATGCTTCACTTCAGGTTAACTGTATCCCTCTGACCTTCGAATTGACGATGAAACACAGAAATTGCATCGCAATTAAATAGAAAAAGCACAATGCCGACTTAAGTACAAGAAAACAGACTCTTCTTAATATCTATGTTTTGAACCATTCCTGTGACACTAGTTATAGATTCCGATGCATCACTTCAGGTTTACTGTATCATTCTGACCTTCTTATTGACGATGAAACACAGAAAATGCAGCGGAATTATATACAAAAGGCACAATGCCGACTTAAGTACTAGAAGGCTGACTCTTCTTACTGTCTATGTCTTGAACCATTCCTGTGACACTAGTTATAGATTCCGATGCTTCACTTCAGGTTTACTGTAGCCCTCTGACCGTCGTATTGACGATGAAACACAGAAATAGCATCGGAATTAAATACAAAAGGCACAATGCCGAATTAAGTACAAGAAGACTGACTCTTCTTACTGTCTATGTTTTGAACCATTCCTGTGACACTATTTATAGATTCCGATGCTTCACTTCAGTTTTAGTGTATCCCTCTGACCTTCTTATTGATGATGAAACACAGAATTAGGATCGGAACTAAATACAAAAGGCACAATGCCGACTCAAGTACAAGAAGACTGACTCTTGTTACTGTCTATGTTTTGAACCATTCCTGTGACACTAGTTATAGATTCCGATGCTTCACTTCAGTTTTACTGTATCCCTCTGACCATGTTATTGACGATGAAACACAGAAATTGCATCGGAATTAAATACAAAAATCACAATGCCGACTCAAGTACAAGAAGACTGGCTCTTCTGACTGTCTATGTTTTGTACCTTTCCTGTGAGACCGGTATTAGATTCCGATGCTTCACTTCAGGTTTACTGTATCCCTTGGACCTTCTTATTGACGACGAAACACAGAAATTGCATCGGAACTAAATAGAAAAAGCATAATGCCGACATAAGTACAAAAAAACAGACTCTTTTTAATATCTATGTTTTGAACCATTCCTGTGACACTAGTAATAGATTACGGTGCATCACTTCATGTTACTGTATCAATGTGACCTTCTTATTGACCATGAAACACAGAAATTGCATCGGAATTAAATACAAAAGGCACAATGCCGACTCAAGTACACGAAGACTGGCTCTTCTTACTGTCTATGTTTTGAACCTTTCCTGTGAGAGTGGTTTTAGATTCCGATGATTCACTTCAGGTTTACTGTATCCCTTGCACCGTCTTATTGACGACGGAACACAGAAATTGCAACGGAATTATATAGAAAAGGCACAATGCCGACTTAAATACAAGAAAATAGACTCTTCTTAATATCTATTTTTTTAACCATTCCTGTGACACTAGTTATAGATTCCGATGCTTCACTTCAGATTCACTGTATCCCTCTGACCTTCTTATTGACGATGAAACACAGAAAATGCATCGGAATTAAATACAAAAGGCACAATGCCGACTTCAGTAGTAGAAGACTGACTCCTCATACCGTGTATGTTTTGAACCAATCCTGTGACACTAGGTATAGATTCCGATGCTTCACTCCAGGTTTACTGTATCCCTCTGACCTTCTTATTGACGATGAAACACAGAAATTGCATCGGAATTAAAGAGAAAAAGCACAATGCCGACTTAAGTACAAGATGACTGACTCTTCTTACTGTCTATGTTTTGAACCATTCCTGTGAGACTAGTTATAGATCCCGATGCTTCACTTCAGGTTTACTGTATCCTTCTGACCTTCTTATTGACGATGAAACACAGTAATTGCATCTTAATTAAATACAAAAGGCACAATGCCGACTTAAGTACAAGATGACTGACTCTTCTTACTGTCTATGTTTTGAACCATTCCTGTGACACTAGTTATAGATTCCGATGCTTTACTTGAGGTTTACTGTATCCCTCTGACCTTCTTATTGACGATGAATCACAGATATTGCAGCGGAATTAATTACAAAAGGAACAATGCCGACTCAAGTACAAGAAGACTGGCTCTTCTTGCTGTCTATGATTTGAACCAATCCTGTGACACAAGTTATAGTATCCGATGCTTCACTTTAGGTTTACTGTATCCCTCTGACCTTCTTATTGACGATGAAACACAGAAATTGCATCGGAATTAAAGAGAAAAATCACAATGCTGACTTAAGTACAAGAAGACTGACTCTTCTTACTGTCTATGTTTTGAACCATTCCTGTGACACTAGTTATAGATTCCGATGCTTCACGTCAGGTTTATTGAATCCCTCTGACTGTCGTATTGACGATGAAACACAGAAATTTCATCGGAATTAAATATAAAATGTTCAATGCCGACTCAAGTACAAGAAGACTGGCTCTTCTTACTGTCTATGTTTTGAACCTTTCCTGTGGGACCAGTTTAGATTCCGATGCTTCACTTCAGATTACTTTATCCTTTGGATCTTCTCATTGACGACGAAACACAGAAATTGCATCGGAATTAAATAGAAAAAGCACAATGCCGACTTAAGTACAAGAAAACAGACTCTTCTTAATATCTATGTTTTGAACCATTCCTGTGACACTAGTTATAGATTCCGATGCATCACTTCAGGTTTACTGTATCATTCTGACCTTCTTATTGACGATGAAACACAGAAAATGCATCGGAATTATATACAAAAGGCACAATGCCGACTTAAGTACTAGAAGGCTGACTCTTCTTACTGTCTATGTTTTGAACCATTCCTGTGACACTAGTTATGGATTCCGAAGCTTCACTTCAGTTTTACTGTTTCCCTCTGACCTTCTTATTGACGATGAAACACAGAAATAGCATCGGAATTTAATACAAAAGGCACAATGCCGACTCAAGTACAAGAAGACTGATTCTTCTTACTGTCTATGATTTGAATCATTCCTGTGACACTAGTTATAGATTCCGATGCTTCACTTCAGGTTTACTGTATTCCTCTGACCGTCGTATTGACGATGAAACACAGAAATTGCATCGGAATTAAATACAAAAGGCACAATGCCGACTCAAGTACACGAAGACTGGCTCTTGTTACTGTCTATGTTTTGAACATTTCCTGTGAGACTGCTTTTAGATTCCGATGATTCACTTCAGGTTTACTGTATCCCTTGGACCGTCTTATTGACGACGGAACACAGAAATTGCAACGGAATTATATAGAAAAGGCACAATGCTGACTTAAGTACAAGAAAACAGACTCTTCTTAATACTTATTTTTTTAACCATTCCTGTGACACTAGTTATAGATTCCGATGCTTCACTTCAGGTTAACTGTATCCCTCTGACCTTCTTATTGACGATCAAACACAGAAAATTCATCGGAATTAAATACAAAAGGCACAATGCCGACTTAAGTACAAGTAAACTGACTGTACTTACTGTTTATGCTTTGACTCATTCCTGTGACACTACTTATAGATTCCGATGCTTCACTTGAGGTTTACTGTATCCAGCTGACCTTCTTATTGACGATGAAACACAGAAATTGCATCGGAATTAAATACAAAAAACACAATGCCGACTTAAGTACAAGAGAACTGACTCTTCTTACGGTCTATGTTTTGAACCATTCCTGTGACACTAGTTATAGATTCCGATGCTTCACTTCAGGTTTACTGTATTCCTCTGACCTTCTCATTGACGATGAAACACAGAAATTGCATCGGAATTAAATACAAAAGGCACAATGCTGACATAAGTACAAGAAGACTGACTCTTCCTACAGTCTGTGTATGAACCAATCCTGTGACACTAGTTATAGATTCCGATGCTTCACTTCAGGTTTACCGTATCCCTCTGACCTTCTTATTGACGATCAAACACAGAAAATTCATCGGAATTATATACAAAAGGCACAATGCCGACTCAAGTACAAGAAGACTGGCTCTTCTTACTCTCTATATTTTGAACCATTCCTGTGACACTATTTATAGATTCCGATGCTTCAGTTCAGTTTTACTGTATCCCTCTCACCTTCTTATTGGCGATGAAACACGGAAATTGCATCGGAATTAAATACAAAAGTCACAATTCCGACTCAAGTACAAGAAGACTGACTCTTCTTACTGTATATGTTTTGAACCATTCCTGTGACACTAGTTATAGATTCCGATGCTTCACTTCAGGTTTACTGTATCCCTTGCACCGTCTTATTGACGACGGAACACAGAAATTGCAACGGAATTATATAGAAAAGGCACAATGCCGACTTAAATACAAGAAAATAGACTCTTCTTAATATCTATTTTTTTAACCATTCCTGTGACACTAGTTATAGATTCCGATGCTTCACTTCAGATTCACTGTATCCCTCTGACCTTCTTATTGACGATGAAACACAGAAAATGCATCGGAATTAAATACAAAAGGCACAATGCCGACTTCAGTAGTAGAAGACTGACTCCTCATACCGTGTATGTTTTGAACCAATCCTGTGACACTAGGTATAGATTCCGATGCTTCACTCCAGGTTTACTGTATCCCTCTGACCTTCTTATTGACGATGAAACACAGAAATTGCATCGGAATTAAAGAGAAAAAGCACAATGCCGACTTAAGTACAAGATGACTGACTCTTCTTACTGTCTATGTTTTGAACCATTCCTGTGAGACTAGTTATAGATCCCGATGCTTCACTTCAGGTTTACTGTATCATTCTGACCTTCTTATTGACGATGAAACACAGAAAATGCAGCGGAATTATATACAAAAGGCACAATGCCGACTTAAGTACTAGAAGGCTGACTCTTCTTACTGTCTATGTCTTGAACCATTCCTGTGACACTAGTTATAGATTCCGATGCTTCACTTCAGGTTTACTGTAGCCCTCTGACCGTCGTATTGACGATGAAACACAGAAATAGCATCGGAATTAAATACAAAAGGCACAATGCCGAATTAAGTACAAGAAGACTGACTCTTCTTACTGTCTATGTTTTGAACCATTCCTGTGACACTATTTATAGATTCCGATGCTTCACTTCAGTTTTAGTGTATCCCTCTGACCTTCTTATTGATGATGAAACACAGAATTAGGATCGGAACTAAATACAAAAGGCACAATGCCGACTCAAGTACAAGAAGACTGACTCTTGTTACTGTCTATGTTTTGAACCATTCCTGTGACACTAGTTATAGATTCCGATGCTTCACTTCAGTTTTACTGTATCCCTCTGACCATGTTATTGACGATGAAACACAGAAATTGCATCGGAATTAAATACAAAAATCACAATGCCGACTCAAGTACAAGAAGACTGGCTCTTCTGACTGTCTATGTTTTGTACCTTTCCTGTGAGACCGGTATTAGATTCCGATGCTTCACTTCAGGTTTACTGTATCCCTTGGACCTTCTTATTGACGACGAAACACAGAAATTGCATCGGAACTAAATAGAAAAAGCATAATGCCGACATAAGTACAAAAAAACAGACTCTTTTTAATATCTATGTTTTGAACCATTCCTGTGACACTAGTAATAGATTACGGTGCATCACTTCATGTTACTGTATCAATGTGACCTTCTTATTGACCATGAAACACAGAAATTGCATCGGAATTAAATACAAAAGGCACAATGCCGACTCAAGTACACGAAGACTGGCTCTTCTTACTGTCTATGTTTTGAACCTTTCCTGTGAGAGTGGTTTTAGATTCCGATGATTCACTTCAGGTTTACTGTATCCCTTGCACCGTCTTATTGACGACGGAACACAGAAATTGCAACGGAATTATATAGAAAAGGCACAATGCCGACTTAAATACAAGAAAATAGACTCTTCTTAATATCTATTTTTTTAACCATTCCTGTGACACTAGTTATAGATTCCGATGCTTCACTTCAGATTCACTGTATCCCTCTGACCTTCTTATTGACGATGAAACACAGAAAATGCATCGGAATTAAATACAAAAGGCACAATGCCGACTTCAGTAGTAGAAGACTGACTCCTCATACCGTGTATGTTTTGAACCAATCCTGTGACACTAGGTATAGATTCCGATGCTTCACTCCAGGTTTACTGTATCCCTCTGACCTTCTTATTGACGATGAAACACAGAAATTGCATCGGAATTAAAGAGAAAAAGCACAATGCCGACTTAAGTACAAGATGACTGACTCTTCTTACTGTCTATGTTTTGAACCATTCCTGTGAGACTAGTTATAGATCCCGATGCTTCACTTCAGGTTTACTGTATCCTTCTGACCTTCTTATTGACGATGAAACACAGTAATTGCATCTTAATTAAATACAAAAGGCACAATGCCGACTTAAGTACAAGATGACTGACTCTTCTTACTGTCTATGTTTTGAACCATTCCTGTGACACTAGTTATAGATTCCGATGCTTTACTTGAGGTTTACTGTATCCCTCTGACCTTCTTATTGACGATGAATCACAGATATTGCAGCGGAATTAATTACAAAAGGAACAATGCCGACTCAAGTACAAGAAGACTGGCTCTTCTTGCTGTCTATGATTTGAACCAATCCTGTGACACAAGTTATAGTATCCGATGCTTCACTTTAGGTTTACTGTATCCCTCTGACCTTCTTATTGACGATGAAACACAGAAATTGCATCGGAATTAAAGAGAAAAATCACAATGCTGACTTAAGTACAAGAAGACTGACTCTTCTTACTGTCTATGTTTTGAACCATTCCTGTGACACTAGTTATAGATTCCGATGCTTCACGTCAGGTTTATTGAATCCCTCTGACTGTCGTATTGACGATGAAACACAGAAATTTCATCGGAATTAAATATAAAATGTTCAATGCCGACTCAAGTACAAGAAGACTGGCTCTTCTTACTGTCTATGTTTTGAACCTTTCCTGTGGGACCAGTTTAGATTCCGATGCTTCACTTCAGATTACTTTATCCTTTGGATCTTCTCATTGACGACGAAACACAGAAATTGCATCGGAATTAAATAGAAAAAGCACAATGCCGACTTAAGTACAAGAAAACAGACTCTTCTTAATATCTATGTTTTGAACCATTCCTGTGACACTAGTTATAGATTCCGATGCATCACTTCAGGTTTACTGTATCATTCTGACCTTCTTATTGACGATGAAACACAGAAAATGCATCGGAATTATATACAAAAGGCACAATGCCGACTTAAGTACTAGAAGGCTGACTCTTCTTACTGTCTATGTTTTGAACCATTCCTGTGACACTAGTTATGGATTCCGAAGCTTCACTTCAGTTTTACTGTTTCCCTCTGACCTTCTTATTGACGATGAAACACAGAAATAGCATCGGAATTTAATACAAAAGGCACAATGCCGACTCAAGTACAAGAAGACTGATTCTTCTTACTGTCTATGATTTGAATCATTCCTGTGACACTAGTTATAGATTCCGATGCTTCACTTCAGGTTTACTGTATTCCTCTGACCGTCGTATTGACGATGAAACACAGAAATTGCATCGGAATTAAATACAAAAGGCACAATGCCGACTCAAGTACACGAAGACTGGCTCTTGTTACTGTCTATGTTTTGAACATTTCCTGTGAGACTGCTTTTAGATTCCGATGATTCACTTCAGGTTTACTGTATCCCTTGGACCGTCTTATTGACGACGGAACACAGAAATTGCAACGGAATTATATAGAAAAGGCACAATGCTGACTTAAGTACAAGAAAACAGACTCTTCTTAATACTTATTTTTTTAACCATTCCTGTGACACTAGTTATAGATTCCGATGCTTCACTTCAGGTTAACTGTATCCCTCTGACCTTCTTATTGACGATCAAACACAGAAAATTCATCGGAATTAAATACAAAAGGCACAATGCCGACTTAAGTACAAGTTAACTGACTGTACTTACTGTTTATGCTTTGACTCATTCCTGTGACACTACTTATAGATTCCGATGCTTCACTTGAGGTTTACTGTATCCAGCTGACCTTCTTATTGACGATGAAACACAGAAATTGCATCGGAATTAAATACAAAAAACACAATGCCGACTTAAGTACAAGAGAACTGACTCTTCTTACGGTCTATGTTTTGAACCATTCCTGTGACACTAGTTATAGATTCCGATGCTTCACTTCAGGTTTACTGTATTCCTCTGACCTTCTCATTGACGATGAAACACAGAAATTGCATCGGAATTAAATACAAAAGGCACAATGCTGACATAAGTACAAGAAGACTGACTCTTCCTACAGTCTGTGTATGAACCAATCCTGTGACACTAGTTATAGATTCCGATGCTTCACTTCAGGTTTACCGTATCCCTCTGACCTTCTTATTGACGATCAAACACAGAAAATTCATCGGAATTATATACAAAAGGCACAATGCCGACTCAAGTACAAGAAGACTGGCTCTTCTTACTCTCTATATTTTGAACCATTCCTGTGACACTATTTATAGATTCCGATGCTTCAGTTCAGTTTTACTGTATCCCTCTCACCTTCTTATTGGCGATGAAACACGGAAATTGCATCGGAATTAAATACAAAAGTCACAATTCCGACTCAAGTACAAGAAGACTGACTCTTCTTACTGTATATGTTTTGAACCATTCCTGTGACACTAGTTATAGATTCCGATGCTACACTTCAGTTTTACTGTATCCCTCTGACCTTCTTATTGACGATGAAACACAGAAATTGCATCGGAATTAAATACAAAAGGCACAATGCAGACTCAAGTACAAGAAGACTGGCTCTTCTTACTGTCTATGTTTTGAACCTTTCCTGTGGGACCAGTTTAGATTCCGATGCTTCACTTCAGGTTTACTTTATCCCTTGGATCTTCTCATTGACGACGAAACACAGAAATTGCATCAAAATTAAATAGAAAAACTACAATGCCGACTTAAGTACAAGAAAACAGACTCTTCTTAATATCTATGTTTTGAACCATTCCTGTGACACTAGTTATAGATTCCGATGCATCACTTCAGGTTTACTGTATCATTCTGACCTTCTTATTGACGATGAAACACAGAAAATGCATCGGAATTATATACAAAAGGCACAATGCCGACTTAAGTACTAGAAGGCTGACTCTTCTTACCGTCTATGTTTTGAACCATTCCTGTGACACTTGTTATAGATTCCGATGCTTCACTTCAGGTTTACTGTAGCCCTCTGACCGTCGTATTGACGATGAAACACAGAAATTGCATCGGAATTAAATACAAAAGGCAGAATGCCGACTTAAGTACAAGAAGACTGACTCTTCTTACTGGCTATGTTTTGAACCATTCCTGTGACACTATTTATAGATTCCGATGCTTCACTTCAGTTTTAGTGTATCCCTCTGACCTTCTTATTGATGATGAAACACAGAAATTGCATCGGAATTAAATACAAAAGGCACAATGCCGACTCAAGTACAGGAAGACTGACTCTTGTTACTGTCTATGTTTTGAACCATTCCTGTGACACTAGTTATAGATTCCGATGCTTCACTTCAGTTTTACAGTATCCCTCTGACCTTCTTATTGACGATGAAACACAGAAATTGCATCGGTATTAAATACAAAAGGCACAATGCCTACTCAAGTACAAGAAGACTGGCTCTTCTGACTGTCGATGTTTTGTACCTTTCCTGTGAGACCGGTTTTAGATTCCGATGCTTCACGTCAGGTTTACTGTATCCCTTGGACCTTCTTATTGACGACGAAACACAGAAATTACATCGGAAATAAATAGAAAAAGCACAATGCCGACTTAAGTTCAAGAAAACAGACTCTTTTTAATATCTATGTTTTGAACCATTCCTGTGACACTAGTAATAGATTCCGGTGCATCACTTCATGTTACTGTATCAATCTGACCTTCTTATTGACTTTGAACCACAGAAATTGTAACGGAATTAACTACAAAAGGAACAATGCTGACTTAAGTACAAGAAAAATGCTCTTCTTAACATCTATGCTTTGAACCATTCTTGTGACACTAGTTATAGATTCCGATTCGTCACTTCAGGTTACTGTATCCAGGTGACCTTCTTAATGTCGATAAAACACAGAAATAGCATCGGAATTAAATACAAAGGGCACAATGCCGACCTATGTACAAGAAGACTGAATCTTCTTACTGTCTATGTTTTGATCCATTCCTGTGACTATAGTTATAGATTCCGATGCTTCACTTCAGATTTACTGTATCCCTCCGACCTTCTTATTGACGATGAAACACAGAAATTGCTTCGGAATTAAATACAAAAGGCACAATGCCGACTCATGTACAAGAAGTCTGGCTCTTCTTACTGCCTATGTTTTGAACCTTACCTGTGAGACCGGTGTTAGATTCCGATGCTTCACTTCAGGTTTACTGTATCCCTTGGACCTTCTTATTGACGACGATACACAGAAATTGCATCGGAATTAAATAGAGAAAACACAATGCCGACTTAAGTACAAGAAAACTGACTCTTCTTAATATCTATGTTTTGAACCATTCCTGTGACACTAGTTATAGATTCCGATGCATCACTTCAGGTTTACTGTATCATTCTGACCTTCTTATTGACGATGAAACACAGAAAATGCATCGGAATTATATACAAAAGGCACAGTACCGCCTTAAGTACTAGAAGACTGACTCTTCTTACTGTCTATGTTTTGAACCATTCCTGTGACACTAGTTATAGATTCCGATGCTTCTCTTCAGGTTTACTGTATCCCTGTGACCCACCTATTGACGATGAAACACGGATATTGCGTCGGAATTAAATACAAAAGACACAATGCCGACTTAAGTACAAGAAAACTGACTCTTCTTACTGTCTATGTTTGAACCATTCCTGTGACACTAGTTATAGATTCCGATGCTTCACTTCAGGTTTACTGTATCCCTCTGACCTTCGAATTGACAATGAAACACAGAAATTGCATCGGAATTAAATACAAAAGGCACAATGCCGACTTAAGTACAAAAAGACTGACTCTTCTTACTGTCTATGTTTTGAACCACTCCTGTGACACTAGTTGTAGATTCCGATGCTTCACTTCAGGTTTACTGTATCCCTCTGACCTTCTTATTGACGATCAAACACAGAAAATTCATCGGAATTAAATACAAAAGGCACAAAGCCGACTCCAGTACAAGAACACTGACTCCTCTTACTGTCTATGGTTTGAACCATTCCATAACTAGTGTCAACTAGTTATAGATTCCGTTGCTTCACTTCAGGTGTACTGGATCCCTCTGACCTTCGTATTGACGATCAAACACAGGAAATTCATCGGAATTAAATACAAAAGGCACAATGCCGACTCAAGTACAAGAAGACTGGCTCTTCTTACTCTCTATGTTTTGAACCATTCCTGTGACACTAGTTATAGATTCCGATGCTTCACATCAGGTTTACTGTATCCAGCTGACCTTCTTATTGACGATGATGCACATAAATTGCATCGGAATTAAATACAAAAGGCACAATGCCGACTTAAGTACAAGTAGACTGACTGTACTTACTGTTTATGCTTTGACTCAGTCCTGTGACACTACTTATAGATTCCGATGCTTCACTTCAGGTTCACTGTATCCCTCAGACCTTCTTATTGACGATGAAACACAGAAAATGCATCGGAATTAAATACAAAAGGCACAATGCCGACTTCAGTAGTAGAAGACTGACTCTTCCTACTGTCTATGTTTTGAACCATTCCTCTGACACTAGTTATAGATTCGGATGCTTCACTTCAGGTTTACTGTATCCCTCTGACCGTCTTATTGACGATGAAACACAGAAATTGCATCGGAATTAAATACAAAAGGCACAATGCCGACTTAAGTACAAGAAAACTCACTCTTCTTACTGTTTATGATTTGAATTATTCCTTTGACACTAGTTATAGATTCCGATGCTTCACTTCAGGTTTACTGTATCCAGCTGACCTTCTTATTGACGATGAAACACAGAAATTGCTTCGGAATTAAATGCAAAAGCACAATGCCAGATCAGGTCCAAGAAATCAGTCTCAACTTACTGTCTATGTTTTGAACCTTTCCTGTGAGACCGGTTTTAGATTCCGATGCTTCACTTCAGGTATACTGTATCCCTGGGACCTTCTTATTGACGACGAATCACAGAAATTGCACCGGAATTAAATAGAAAAGGCACAATGCTGACTTAAGTACGAGAAAAAAGCTCTTCATAACATCAACGCTTTGAACCATTCTTGTGACACTAGTTATAGATTCCGATGCGTCACTTTAGGTTTACTGTATCCAGGTGACCTTCTTAATGACTATGAAACACAGAAATAGCATCGGCATTAAAGAGGAAAAGCACAATGCCGACTTAAGTACAAGAAGACTGACTCTTCTTCCTGTCTATGTTTTGAACCATTCCTGTGACACTAGTTATAGATTCCGATGCTTCACTTCAGGTTTACTGTATCCTTCTGACCTTCTTATTGACGATGAAACACAGAAATTGCATCTTAATTAAATACAAAAGGCACAATGCCGACTTAAGTAGAAGATGACTGACTCTTCTTACTGTCTATGTTTTGAACCATTCCTGTGACACTAGTTATAGATTCCGATGCTTCACGTCAGGTTTACTGTATCCCTCTGACTGTCGTATTGACGATGAAACACAGAAATTTCGTCGGAATTAAATACAAAATGTTCAATGCCGACTCAAGTACAAGAAGACTGGCTCTTCTTACTGTTTATGTTTTGAACCATTCCCATGGCACTAGTTATAGATTCCGATGCTTCACTTCAGATTTACTGTATCCTTCCGACCTTCTTATTGACGATGAAACACAGAAATTGCATCGGAATTAAATACAAAAGGCACAATGCCGACTGAAGTACAAAAAGACTGACTCTAATTACTCTCTATGTTTTGAACCATTCCTGTGACACTAGTTATAGATTCCGATGCTTCACTTCAGGTTTACTGCATCCCTCTGACCTTCTTATTGACGATCAAACACAGAAAATTCATCGGAATTAAATACAAAAGGCACAATGCCGACTCCAGTACAAGAACACTGACTCTTCTTACTGTCTATTGTTTGAACCATTCCTGTGACACTAGTTGTAGATTCCGATGCTTTACTTCAGGTTTACTGGATCCCTCTGACCTTCTTATTGACGATCAAACACAGAAAATTCATCGGAATTAAATACAAAAGGCACAATGCCGACTCAAGTACAAGAAGACTGGCTCTTATTACTCTCTATGTTTTGAACCATTCCTGTGACACTACTTATAGATTCCGATGCTTCACTTGAGGTTTACTGTATCCAGCTGACCTTCTTATTGACGATGAAACACTGAAATTGCATCGGAATTAAATACAAAAAACACAATGCCGACTTAAGTACAAGAGAACTGACTCTTCTTACGGTCTATGTTTTGAACCATTCCTGTGACACTAGTTATAGATTCCGATGCTTCACTTCAGGTTTACTGTATTTCTCTGACCTTCTTATTGACGATGAAACACAGAAATTGCATCGGAATTAAATACAAAAGTCACAATGCCGACATAAGTACAAGAAGACTGACTCTTCCTACTGTCTGTGTATGAACCAATCCTGTGACACTAGTTATAGATTCCGATGCTTCACTTCAGGTTTACCGTATCCCTCTGACCTTCTTATTGACGATCAAACACAGAAAATTCATCGGAATTGTATACAAAAGGCACAATGCCGACTCAAGTACAAGAAGACTGGCTCTTCTTACTCTCTATGTTTTGAACCATTCCTGTGACACTATTTATAGATTCCGATGCTTCACTTCAGTTTTACTGTATCCCTCTGACCTTCTTATTGGCGATGAAACACGGAAATTGCATCGGAATTAAATACAAAAGTCACAGTGCCGACTCAAGTACAAGAAGACTGACTCTTCTTACTGTCTATGTTTTGAACCATTCCTGTGACACTAGTTATAGATTCCGATGCTTCACTTCAGTTTTACTGTATCCCTCTGACCTTCTTATTGACGATGAAACACAGAAATTGCTTCGGAATTAAATACAAAAGGCACAATGCCGACTCATGTACAAGAAGTCTGGCTCTTCTTACTACCTATGTTTTGAACCTTACCTGTGAGACCGGTTTTAGATTCCGATGCTTCACTTCAGGTTTACTGTATCCCTTGGACCTTCTTATTGACGACGAAACACAGAAATTGCATCGCAATTAAATAGAGAAAACATAATGCCGACTTAAGTACAAGAAAACAGACTCTTCATAATATCTATGTTTTGAACCACTCCTGTGACACTAGTTATAGATTCTGATGCATCACTTCAGGTTTACTGTATCATTCTGTCCTTGTTATTGACGATGAAACACAGAAAATGCATCGGAATTATATACAAAAGGCACAATGCCGCCTTAAGTACTAGAAGACTGACTCTTCTTACTGTCTATGTTTTGAACCATTCCTGTGACACTAGTTATAGATTCCGATGCTTCACTTGAGGTTTACTGTATCCCTCTGACCTTCTTATTGACGATGAACACAGTAATTGCATCGGAATTAAATACAAAAGTCACTATGCCGACTTAAGTACAAGAAGACTGGCTATACTTCCTGTCTATGTTTGAACCATTCCTGTGACACTAGTTGTAGATTCCAATGCTTCACTTCAGGTTTACTGTATCCAGCTGACCTTCTTATTGACGATGAAGCACAGAAATTGCATCGGAATTAAATACAAAAGGCACAATGCCGACTTAAGTACAAGAAAACTCACTCTTCTTACTGTTTATGATTTGAATTATTCCTTTGACACTAGTTATAGATTCCGATGCTTCACTTCAGGTTTACTGTATCCCTGTGACCCTCTTATTGACGATGAATCACAGAAATTGCATCGGAATAAAATACAAAAAGCACAATGCCGACTTAAGTACAAGAAAACTGACTCTTCCCACTGTCTATGTTTGAACCATTCCTGTGACACTAGTTATAGATTCCGATGCTTCACTTCAGGTTTACTGTATCCGTCTGACCTTCTTATTGACTATGTAACACTTAAATTGCATCGGAATTAAATACAAAAGGCACAATGCCGACTTAGATACAAGAAAACTGACTCTTCTTTCTGTCTATGTTTGAACCATTCCTGTGACACTTGTTATAGATTCCGATGCTTCTCTTCAGGTTTACTGTATCCCTGTGACCCTCCTATTGACGATGAAACACAATTATTGCATCGGAATTAAATACAAAAGGCATTTTGCCGACTTAAGTACAAGTAGACTGACTGTACTTACTGTTTATGCTTTGACTCATTCCTGTGACACTACTTATAGATTCCGATGCTTCACTTCAGGTTTACTGTATCCAGCTGACCTTCTTATTGACGATGAAACACAGAAATTGCATAGGAATTAAATACAAAAAACACAATGCCGACTTAAGTACAAGAGAACTGACTCTTCTTACGGTCTATGTTTTGAACCATTCCTGTGACACTAGTTATAGATTCCGATGCTTCACTTCAGGTTTACTGTATTCCTCTGACCTTCTTATTGACGATGAAACACAGAAATTGCATCGGAATTAAATACAAAAGGCACAATGCCGACATAAGTACAAGAAGACTGACTCTCCCTACTGTCTGTGTATGAACCAATCCTGTGACACTAGTTATAGATTGTGATGCTTCACTTCAGGTTTATCGTATCCCTCTGACCTTCTTATTGACGATCAAACACAGAAAATTCATCGGAATTATATACAAAAGGCACAATGCCGACTTAAGTACAAGAAAACTCACTCTTCTTACTGTTTATGTTTTGAATTATTCCTTTGACACAAGTTATAGATTCCAATGCTTCACTTCAGGTTTACTGTATCCCTGTGACCCTCTTATTGACGATGAAACACAGAAATGGCATCGGAATAAAATACAAAAAGCACAATGCCTACTTAAGTACAAGAAAACTGACTCTACCCACTGTCTATGTTTGAACCACTCCTGTGACACTAGTTATAGATTCCGATGCTTCACTTCAGGTTTACTGTTTCCCTCTGACCTTCTTATCGACGATGTAACACTTAAATTGCGTCGGAATTAAATACAAAAGGTACAATGCCGACTTAGATACAAGAAGACTGACTCTTCTTACTGTCTATGTTTTGAACCATTCCTGTGACACTAGTTATAGATTCCGATGCTTCTCTTCAGGTTTAGTGTATCCCTCTGACCTTCTTATTGACGATGAAACACAGATATTGCATCGGAATTAAATACAAAAGACACAAGGCCGACTTAAGTACAAGAAAACTGACTCTTCTTACTGTCTATGTTTGAACCATTCCTGTGACACCTGTTATAGATTCCGATGCTTCTCTTCAGGTTTACTGTATCCCTGTGACCCTCCTATTGACGATGAAACACAGATATTGCATCGGAATTAAATACAAAAGGCACAATGCCGACTTGAGTACTTCTTACTGCCTATGATCTGAACCATTCCTGTGACACTAGTTACAGATTCCGATGCTTCACTTCAGGTTTACTGTATCCCTCTGACCTTCTTATTGACGATTAAACACAGAAAATTCATCGGAATTAAATACAATAGGCACAAAGCCGACTCCAGTACAGGAACACTGACTCCTCTTACTGTCTATGGTTTGAACCATTCCATAACTAGTGTCAACTAGTTATAGATTCCGTTGCTTCACTTCAGGTGTACTGGATCCCTCTGACCTTCGTATTGACGATCAAACACAGGAAATTCATCGGAATTAAATACAAAAGGCACAATGCCGACTCAAGTACAAGAAGACTGGCTCTTCTTACTCTCTATGTTTTGAACCATTCCTGTGACACTAGTTATAGATTCCGATGCTTCACGTCAGGTTTACTGTATCCAGCTCACCTGCATATTGACGATGAGGCACATAAATTGCATCGGAATTAAATACAAAAGGCATTTTGCCGACTTAAGTACAAGTAGACTGACTGTACTTACTGTTTATGCTTTGACTCATTCCTGTGACACTACTTACAGATTCCGATGCTTCACTTGTGGTTTACTGTATCCAGCTGACCTTCCTATTGACGATGAAACACAGAAATTGCATCGGAATTAAATACAAAAAACACAATGCCGACTTAAGTACAAGAGAACTGACTCTTCTTACGGTCTATGTTTTGAACCATTCCTGTGACACTAGTTATAGATTCCGATGCTTCACTTCAGGTTTACTGTATTCCTCTGACCTTCTTATTGACGATGAAACACAGAAATTGCATCGGAATTAAATACAAAAGGCACAATGCCGACATAAGTACAAGAAGACTGACTCTTCCCACTGTCTGTGTATGAACCAATCCTGAGGCATTAGTTATAGATTCCGATGCTTCACTTCAGGTTTATCGTATCCCTCTGACCTTCTTATTGACGATCAAACACAGAAAATTCATCGGAATAATATACAAAAGGCACAATGCCAACTCAAGTACAAGAAGACTGGCTCTTCTTACTCTCTATCATTTGAACCATTCCTGTGACACTATTTATAGATTCCGATGCTTCACTTCAGTTTTACTGTATCCCTCTGACCTTCTTATTGGCGATGAAACACGGAAATTGAATCGGAATTAAATACAAAAGTCACAATGCCGACTCATGTACAAGAAGACTGACTCTTCTTACTGTCTATGTTTTGAACCATTCCTGTGACACTAGTTATAGATTCCGATGCTTCACCTCAGTTTTACTGTATCCCTCTGACCTTCTTATTGACGACGAAACACAGAAATTGCTTCGGAATTAAATACAAAAGGCACAATGCCGACTCATGTACAAGAAGTCTGGCTCTTCTTACTGCCTATGTTTTGAACCTTACCTGTGAGACCGGTTTTAGATTCCGATGCTTCACTTCAGGTTTACTGTATCCCTTGGACCTTCTTATTGACGACGGAACACAGAAATTGCATCGGAATTAAATAGAGAAAACACAATGCCGACTTAAGTACAAGAGAACAGACTCTTCTTAATATCTATGTTTTGAACCACTCCTGTGACACTAGTTATAGATTCCGATGCATCACTTCAGGTTTACTGTATCCCTCTGACCTTCTTATTGACGATCAAACACAGAAAATTCATCGGAATTAAATACAAAAGGCACAAATCCGACTCCAGTACAAGAACACTGACTCCTCTTACTGTCTATGGATTGAACCATTCCATAACTAGTGTCAACTAGTTATAGATTCCGTTGCTTCACTTCAGGTGTACTGGATCCCTCTGACCTTCGTATTGACAATCAAACACAGGAAATACATCGGAAGTAAATACAAAAGGCACAATGCCGACTCAAGTACAAGAAGACTGGCTCTTCTTACTCTCTATGATTTGAACCATTCCTGTGACACTAGTTATAGATTCCGATGCTTCACGTCAGGTTTACTGTATCCAGCTGACCTGCTTATTGACGATGATGCACATAAATTGCATCGGAATTAAATACAAAAGGCACAATGCCGACTTAAGTACAAGTAGACTAACTGTACTTACTGTTTATGCTTTGACTCAGTCCTGTGACACTACTTATAGATTCCGATGCTTCACTTCAGATTCACTGTATCCCTCTGACCTTCTTATTGACGATGAAACACAGAAAATGCATCGGAATTAATTACAAAAGGCACAATGCTGACTTCAGTAGTAGAAGACTGACTCTTCCTACTGTCTATGTTTTGAACCATTCCTCTGACACTAGTTATAGATTCGGATGCTTCACTTCAGGTTTACTGTATCCCTCTGACCGTCTTATTTACTATGAAACACAGAAATTGCTTCGGAATTAAATGCAAAAGCACAATGCCAGCTCAGGTCCAAGAAATCAGGCTCAACTTACTGTCTATGTTTTGAACCTTTCCTGTGAGACCGGTTTTAGATTCCGATGCTTCACTTCAGGTTTACTGTATCCCTTGGACCTTCTTATTGACGATGAATCACAGAAATTGCACCGGAATTAAATAGAAAAGGCACAATGCTGACTTAAGTACAAGAATAAAGCTCTTCTTAACATCAATGCTTTGAACCATTCTTGTGACACTAGTTATAGATTCCGATGCGTCACTTCAGGTTTACTGTATCCAGGTGACCTTCTTAATGACGATGAAACACAGAAATAGCTTCGGAATTAAAGAGAAAAAGCACAATGCCGACTTAAGTACAAGAAGACTGACTCTTCTTACTGTCTATGTTTTGAACCATTCCTGTGACACTAGTTATAGATTCCGATGCTTCACTTCAGGTTTACTGTATCCGTCTGACCTTCTTATTGACTATGTAACACTTAAATTGCATCGGAATTAAATACAAAAGGCACAATGCCGACTTAGATACAAGAAAACTGACTCTTCTTTCTGTCTATGTTTGAACCATTCCTGTGACACTTGTTATAGATTCCGATGCTTCTCTTCAGGTTTACTGTATCCCTGTGACCCTCCTATTGACGATGAAACACAATTATTGCATCGGAATTAAATACAAAAGGCATTTTGCCGACTTAAGTACAAGTAGACTGACTGTACTTACTGTTTATGCTTTGACTCATTCCTGTGACACTACTTATAGATTCCGATGCTTCACTTGAGGTTTACTGTATCCAGCTGACCTTCTTATTGACGATGAAACACAGAAATTGCATCGGAATTAAATACAAAAAACACAATGCCGACTTAAGTACAAGAGAACTGACTCTTCTTACGGTCTATGTTTTGAACCATTCCTGTGACACTAGTTATAGATTCCGATGCTTCACTTCAGGTTTACTGTATTCCTCTGACCTTCTTATTGACGATGAAACACAGAAATTGCATCGGAATGAAATACAAAAGGCACAATGCCGACATAAGTACAAGAAGACTGACTCTCCCTACTGTCTGTGTATGAACCAATCCTGTGACACTAGTTATAGATTCTGATGCTTCACTTCAGGTTTATGGTATCCCTCTGACCTTCTTATTGACGATCAAACACAGAAAATTCATCGGAATTATATACAAAAGGCACAATGCCGACTCAAGTACAAGAAGACTGGCTCTTCTTACTCTCTATCTTTTGAACCATTCCTGTGACACTAGTTATAGATTCCGATGCTTCACTTCAGTTTTACTGTATCCCTCTGACCTTCTTATCGAAGATGTAACACTTAAATTGCATCGGAATTAAATACAAAAGGCACAGTGCCGACTTAGATACAAGAAGACTGACTCTTCTTACTGTCTATGTTTTGAACCATTCCTGTGACACTAGTTATAGATTCCGATGCTTCACTTCAGGTTTACTGTATCCCTCTGACCTTCTTATTGACGATGAAACACAGAAATTGCATCGGAATTAAATACAAAAGTCACTATGCCGACTCAAGTACAAGAAGACTGGTTATACTTCCTGTCTATGTTTGAACCATTCCTGTGACACTAGTTGTAGATTCCGATGCTTCACTTCAGGTTTACTGTATCCAGCTGACCTTCTTATTGACGATGAAGCACAGAAATTGCATCGGAATTAAATACAAAAGGCACAATGCCGACTTAAGTACAAGAAAACTCACTCTTCTTACTGTTTATGTTTTGAATTATTCCTTTGACACTAGTTATAGATTCCGATGCTTCACTTCAGGTTTACTGTATCCCTGTGACCCTCTTATTGACGATGAAACACAGAAATTGCATCGGAATAAAATACAAAAAGCACAATGCCGACTTAAGTACAAGAAAACTGACTCTTCCCACTGTCTATGTTTGAACCATTCCTGTGACACTAGTTATAGATTCCGATGCTTCACTTCAGGTTTACTGTATCCGTCTGACCTTCTTATTGACTATGTAACACTTAAATTGCATCGGAATTAATTACAAAAGGCACAATGCCGACATAGATACAAGAAAACTGACTCTTCTTTCTGTCTATGTTTGAACCATTCCTGTGACACTTGTTATAGATTCCGATGCTTCTCTTCAGGTTTACTGTATCCCTGTGACCCTCCTATTGACGATGAAACACAATTATTGCATCGGAATTAAATACAAAAGGCATTTTGCCGACTTAAGTACAAGTAGACTGACTGTACTTACTGTTTATGCTTTGACTCATTCCTGTGACACTACTTATAGATTCCGATGCTTCACTTGAGGTTTACTGTATCCAGCTGACCTTCTTATTGACGATGAAACACAGAAATTGCATCGGAATTGAATACAAAAAACACAATGCCGACTTAAGTACAAGAGAACTGACTCTTCTTACGGTCTATGATTTGAACCATTCCTGTGACACTAGTTATAGATTCCGATGCTTCACTTCAGGTTTACTGTATTCCTCTGACCTTCTTATTGACGATGAAACACAGAAATTGCATCGGAATTAAATACAAAAGGCACAATGCCGACATAAGTACAAGAAGACTGACTCTCCCTACTGTCTGTGTATGAACCAATCCTGTGACACTAGTTATAGATTCTGATGCTTCACTTCAGGTTTATCGTATCCCTCTGACCTTCTTATTGACGATCAAACACAGAAAATTCATCGGAATTAAATACAAAAGGCACAATGCCGACTTAAGTACAAGAAAACTGACTCTTCTTACTGTTTATGATTTGAACCATTCCTGTGACACTTGTTATAGATTCCGAATCTTCTCTTCAGGTTTACTGTATCCCTGTGACCCACCTATTGACGATGAAACACGGATATTGCGTCGGAATTAAATACAAAAGACTCAATGCCGACTTAAGTACAAGAAAACTGACTCTTCTTACTGTCTATGTTTGAACCATTCCTGTGACACTAGTTATAGATTCCGATGCTTCACTTCAGGTTTACTGTATCCCTCTGACCTTCGAATTGACGATGAAACACAGAAATTGCATCGGAATTAAATACAAAAGGCACAATGCCGACTTAAGTACAAAAAGACTGACTCTTCTTACTGTCTATGTTTTGAACCATTCCTGTGACACTAGTTGTAGATTCCGATGCTTCACTTCAGGTTTACTGTATCCCTCTGACCTTCTTATTGACGATGAAACACAGTAATTGCATCGGAATTAAATACAAAAGGCACAATGCCGACTTAAGGACAAGAAAACTGACTCTTCTTACTGTCTATGTTTTGAACTTTTCCTGTGACACTACTTATAGATTCCGATGCTTCACTTCAGATTTACTGTACCCCTTTGACTTCTTATTGACGCTGAAACACAGAAATTGCATCTCAATTAAATACAAAAGGCGCAATGCCGACTTAAGTACTTCTTACTGTCTATGGTTTGAACCATTCCTGTGACACTAGTTATAGATTCCGATGCTTCACTTCAGGTTTACTGTATCCCTCTGACATTCTTATTGACGAACAAACACAGAAAATTCATCGGATTTAATACAAAAGGCACAATGCCGACTCAAGTACAAGAAGACTGGCTCTTCTTACTATCTATGTTTTGAACCATTCCTGTGACACTAGTTATAGATTCCGATGCCTCACTTCAGGTTTACTGTATCCAGCTGACCTGCATATTGACGATGAAGCACATAAATTACATCGGAATTAAATACAAAAGGCACAATGCCGACTTAAGTACAAGTAAACTGACTGTACTTACCGTTTATGCCTTGACTCATTCCTGTGACACTACTTATAGATTCCGATGCTTCACTTGAGGTTTACTGTATCCAGCTGACCTTCTTATTGACGATGAAACACAGAAATTGCATCGAAATTAAATACAAAAAACACAATGCCGACTTAAGTACAAGAGAACTGACTCTTCTTACGGTCTATGTTTTGAACCATTCCTGTGACACTAGTTATAGATTCCGATGCTTCACTTCAGGTTTACTGTATACCTCTGACCTTCTTATTGACGATGAAACACAGAAATTGCATCGGAATTAAATACAAAAGTCACTATGCCGACTCAAGTACAAGAAGACTGGCTATACTTCCTGTCTATGTTTGAACCATTCCTGTGACACTAGTTGTAGATTCCGATGCTTCACTTCAGGTTTACTGTATCCAGATGACCTTCTTATTGACGATGAAACACAGAAATTGCATCGGAATTAAATACAAAAGTCACTATGCCGACTCAAGTACAAGAAAACTGACTCTTCCCACTGTCTATGTTTGAACCATTCCTGTGACACTAGTTATAGATTCCGATGCTTCACTTCAGGTTTACTGTATCCCTCTGACCTTCTTATCGACGATGTAACACTTAAATTGCATCGGAATTAAATACAAAAGGCACAATGCCGACTTAGATACAAGAAGACTGACTCTTCTTACTGTCTACGTTTTGAAACATTCCTGTGACACTAGTTATAGATTCCGATGCTTCTCTACAGGTTTACTGTATCCCTCTGACCTTCTTATTGACGATGAAACACAGATATTGCATCGGAATTAAATACAAAAGACACAATGCCGACTTAAGTACAAGAAAACTGACTCTTCTTACTGTCTATGTTTGAACCACTCCTGTGACACCTGTTATAGATTCCGATGCTTCTCTTCAGGTTTACTGTATCCCTGTGACCCTCCTATTGACGATGAAACACAGATATTGCATCGGAATTAAATACAAAAGGCACAATGCCGACTTAAATACTTCTTACAGCCTATGATTTGAACCATTCCTGTGACACTAGTTACAGATTCCGATGCTTCACTTCAGGTCTACTGTATCCCTCTGACCTTCTTATTGACGATCAAACACAGAAAATTCATCGGAATTAAATACAAAAGGCACAAAGCCGACTCCAGTACAAGAACACTGACTCCTCTTACTGTCTATCGTTTGAACCATTCCATAACTAGTGTCAACTAGTTATAGATTCCGTTGCTTCACTTCAGGTGTACTGGATCCCTCTGACCTTCGTATTGACGATCAAACACAGGAAATTCATCGGAATTAAATACAAAAGGCACAATGCCGACTCAAGTACAAGAAGACTGGCTCTTCTTACTCTCTATGTTTTGAACCATTCCTGTGACACTAGTTATAGATTCCGATGCTTCACATCAGGTTTACTGTATCCAGCTGACCTGCTTATTGACGATGATGCACATAAATTGCATCGGAATTAAATACAAAAGGCACAATGCCGACTTAAGTACAAGTAGACTGACTGTACTTACTATTTATGCTTTGACTCAGTCCTGTGACACTACTTATAGATTCCGATGCTTCACTTCAGGTTCACTGTATCCCTCTGACCTTCTTATTGACGATGAAACACAGAAAATGCATCGGAATTAAATACAAAAGGCACAATGCCGACTTCAGTAGTAGAAGACTGACTCTTCCTACTGTCTATGTTTTGAACCATTCCTCTGACACTAGTTATAGATTCGGATGCTTCACTTCAGGTTTACTGTATCCCTCTGACCGTCTTATTGACTATGAAACACAGAAATTGCTTCGGAATTAAATGCAAAAGCACAATGCCAGCTCATGTCCAAGAAATCAGTCTCAACTTACTGTCTATGTTTTGAACCTTTCCTGTGAGACCGGTTTTAGATTCCGATGCTTCACTTCAGGTATACTGTATCACTGGGACCTTCTTATTGACGACGAATCACAGAAATTGCACCGGAATTAAATAGAAAAGGCACAATGCTGACTTAAGTACGAGAAAAAAGCTCTTCTTAACATCAATGCTTTGAACCATTCTTGTGACACTAGTTATAGATTCCGATGCGTCACTTTAGGTTTACTGTATCCAGGTGACCTTCTTAATGACTATGAAACACAGAAATAGCATCGGCATTAAAGAGGAAAAGCACAATGCCGACTTAAGTACAAGAAGACTGACTCTTCTTCCTGTCTATGTTTTGAACCATTCCTGTGACACTAGTTATAGATTCCGATGCTTCACTTCAGGTTTACTGTATCCTTCTGACCTTCTTATTGACGATGAAACACAGACATTGCATCTTAATTAAATACAAAAGGCACAATGCCGACTTAAGTAGAAGATGACTGACTCTTCTTACTGTCTATGTTTTGAACCATTCCTGTGACACTAGTTATAGATTCCGATGCTTCACGTCAGGTTTACTGTATCCCTCTGACTGTCGTATTGACGATGAAACACAGAAATTTCGTCGGAATTAAATACAAAATGTTCAATGCCGACTCAAGTACAAGAAGACTGGCTCTTCTTACTGTTTATGTTTTGAACCATTCCCGTGACACTAGTTATAGATTCCGATGCTTCACTTCAGATTTACTGTATCCCTCCGACCTTCTTATTGACGATGAAACACAGAAATTGCATCGGAATTAAATACAAAAGGCACAATGCCGACTGAAGTACAAAAAGACTGACTCTAATTACTCTCTATGTTTTGAACCATTCCTGTGACACTAGTTATAGATTCCGATGCTTCACTTCAGGTTTACTGCATCCCTCTGAGCTTCTTATTGACGATCAAACACAGAAAATTCATCGGAATTAAATACAAAAGGCACAATGCCGACTCCAGTACAAGAACACTGACTCTTCTTACTGCCTATTGTTTGAACCATTCCTGTGACACTAGTTATAGATTCCGATGCTTCACTTCAGGTTTACTGGATCCCTCTGACCTTCATATTGACGATCAAACACAGAAAATTCATCGGAATTAAATACAAAAGGCACAATGCCGACTCAAGTACAAGAAGACTGGCTCTTCTTCTCTCTATGTTTTGAACCATTCCTTTGACACTACTTATAGATTCCGATGCTTCACTTGAGGTTTACTGTATCCAGCTGACCTTCTTACTGACGATGAAACACAGAAATTGCATCGGAATTAAATACAAAAAACACAATGCCGACTTAAGTACAAGAGAACTGACTCTTCTTACGGTCTATGTTTTGAACCATTCCTGTGACACTAGTTATAGATTCCGATGCTTCACTTCAGGTTTACTGTATTTCTCTGACCTTCTTATTGACGATGAAACACAGAAATTGCATCGGAATAAAATACAAAAGGCACAATGCCGACATAAGTACAAGAAGACTGACTCTTCCTACTGTCTGTGTATGAACCAATCCTGTGACACTAGTTATAGATTCCGATGCTTCACTTCAGGTTTACCGTATCCCTCTGACCTTCTTATTGACGATCAAACACAGAAAATTCATCGGAATTGTATACAAAAGGCTCAATGCCGACTCAAGTACAAGAAGACTGGCTCTTCTTACTCTCTATGTTTTGAACCATTCCTGTGACACTATTTATAGATTCCGATCCTTCACTTCAGCTTTACTGTATCTCTCTGACCTTCTTATTGGCGATGAAACACGGAAATTGCATCGGAATTAAATACAAAAGTCACAATGCCGACTCAAGTACAAGAAGACTGACTCTTCTTACTGTCTATGTTTTGAACCATTCCTGTGACACTAGTTATAGATTCCGATGCTTCACTTCAGTTTTACTGTATCCCTCTGACCTTCTTATTGACGATGAAACACAGAAATTGCTTCGGAATTAAATACAAAAGGCACAATGCCGACTCATGTACAAGACGTCTGGCTCTTCTTACTACCTATGTTTTGAACCTTACCTGTGAGACCGGTTTTAGATTCCGATGCTTCACTTCAGTTTTACTGTATCCCTTGGACCTTCTTATTGACGACGAAACACAGAAATTGCATCGGAATTAAATAGAGAAAACATAATGCCGACTTAAGTACAAGAAAACAGACTCTTCATAATATCTATGTTTTGAACCACTCCTGTGACACTAGTTATAGATTCTGATGCATCACTTCAGGTTTACTGTATCATTCTGACCTTCTTATTGACGATGAAACACAGAAAATGCATCGGAATTATATACAAAAGGCACAATGCCGCCTTAAGTACTAGAAGACTGACTCTTCTTACTGTCTATGTTTTGAACCATTACTGTGACACTAGTTATAGATTCCGATGCTTCACTTGAGGTTTACTGTATCCCTCTGACCTTCTTATTGACGATGAACACAGAAATTGCATCGGAATTAAATACAAAAGTCACTATGCCGACTTAAGTACAAGAAGACTGGCTATACTTCCTGTCTATGTTTGAACCATTCCTGTGACACTAGTTGTAGATTCCGATGCTTCACTTCAAGTTTACTGTATCCAGCTGACCTTCTTATTGACGATGAAGCACAGAAATTGCATCGGAATTAAATACAAAAGGCACAATGCCGACTTAAGTACAAGAAAACTCACTCTTCTTACTGTTTATGATTTGAATTATTCCTTTGACACTAGTTATAGATTCCGATGCTTCACTTCAGGTTTACTGTATCCCTGTGACCCTCTTATTGACGATGAAACACAGAAATTGCATCGGAATAAAATACAAAAAGCACAATGCCGACTTAAGTACAAGAAAACTGACTCTTCCCACTGTCTATGTTTGAACCATTCCTGTGACACTAGTTATAGATTCCGATGCTTCACTTCAGGTTTACTGTATCCGTCTGACCTTCTTATTGACTATGTAACACTTAAATTGCATCGGAATTAAATACAAAAGGCACAATGCCGACTTAGATACAAGAAAACTGACTCTTCTTTCTGTCTATGTTTGAACCATTCCTGTGACACTTGTTATAGATTCCGATGCTTCTCTTCAGGTTTACTGTATCCTTGTGACCCTCCTATTGACGATGAAACACAATTATTGCATCGGAATTAAATACAAAAGGCATTTTGCCGACTTAAGTACAAGTAGACTGACTGTACTTACTGTTTATGCTTTGACTCATTCCTGTGACACTACTTATAGATTCCGATGCTTCACTTGAGGTTTACTGTATCCAGCTGACCTTCTTATTGACGATGAAACACAGAAATTGCATCGGAATTAAATACAAAAAACACAATGCCGACTTAAGTACAAGAGAACTGACTCTTCTTACGGTCTATGTTTTGAACCATTCCTGTGACACTAGTTATAGATTCCGATGCTTCACTTCAGGTTTACTGTATTCCTCTGACCTTGTTATTGTCGATGAAACACAGAAATTGCATCGGAATTAAATACAAAAGGCACAATGCCGACATAAGTACAAGAAGACTGTCTCTCCCTACTGTCTGTGTATGAACCAATCCTGTGACACTAGTTATAGATTCTGATGCTTCACTTCAGGTTTATCGTATCCCTCTGACCTTCTTATTGACGATCAAACACAGAAAATTCATCGGAATTATATACAAAAGGCACAATGCCGACTTAAGTACAAGAAAACTCACTCTTCTTACTGTTTATGTTTTGAATTATTCCTTTGACACTAGTTATAGATGCCGATGCTTCACTTCAGGTTTACTGTATCCCTGGGACCCTCTTATTGACGATGAAACACAGAAATGGCATCGGAATAAAATACAAAAAGCACAATGCCTACTTAAGTACAAGAAAACTGACTCTTCCCACTGTCTATGTTTGAACCATTCCTGTGACACTAGTTATAGATTCCGATGCTTCACTTCAGGTTTACTGTTTCCCTCTGACCTTCTTATCGACGATGTAACACTTAAATTGCGTCGGAATTAAATACAAAAGATACAATGCCGACTTAGATACAAGAAGACTGACTCTTCTTACTGTCTATGTTTTGGACCATTCCTGTGACACTAGTTATTGATTCCGATGCTTCTCTTCAGGTTTACTGTACCCCTCTGACCTTCTTATTGACGATGAAACACAGATATTGCATCGGAATTAAATACAAAAGACACAAGGCCGACTTAAGTACAAGAAAACTGACTCTTCTTACTGTCTATGTTTGAACCATTCCTGTGACACCTGTTATAGATTCCGATGGTTCTCTTCAGGTTTACTGTATCCCTGTGACCCTCCTATTGACGATGAAACACAGATATTGCATCGGAATTAAATACAAAAGGCACAATGCCGACTTGAGTACTTCTTACTGCCTATGATTTGAACCATTCCTGTGACACTAGTTACAGATTCCGATGCTTCACTTCAGGTTTACTGTATCCCTCTGACCTTCTTATTGACGATCAAACACAGAAAATTCATCGGAATTAAATACAATAGGCACAAAGCCGACTCCAGTACAAGAACACTGACTCCTCTTACTGTCTATGGTTTGAACCATTCCATAACTAGTGTCAACTAGTTATAGATACCGTTGCTTCACTTCAGGTGTACTGGATCCCTCTGACCTTCGTATAGACGATCAAACACAGGAAATTCATCGGAATTAAATACAAAAGGCACAATGCCGACTCAAGTACAAGAAGACTGGCTCTTCTTACTCTCTATGTTTTGAACCATTCCTGTGACTCTAGTTATAGATTCCGATGCTTCACCTCAGTTTTACTGTATCCCTCTGACCTTCTTATTGACGATGAAACACAGAAATTGCTTCGGAATTAAATACAAAAGGCACAATGCCGACTCATGTACAAGAAGTCTGGCTCTCCTTACTGCCTATGTTTTGAACCTTACCTGTGAGACCGGTTTTAGATTCCGATGCTTCACTTCAGGTTTACTGTATCCCTTGGACCTTCTTATTGACGACGAAACACAGAAATTGCATCGGAATTAAATAGAGAAAACACAATGCCGACTTAAGTACAAGAGAACAGACTCTTCTTAATATCTATGTTTTGAACCACTGCTGTGACACTAGTTATAGATTCCGATGCATCACTTCAGGTTTACTGTATCATTCTGACCTTCTTATTGACGATGAAACACAGAAAATGCATCGGAATTATATACAAAAGGCACAATGCCGCCTTAAGTACTAGAAGACTGACTCTTCTTACTGTCTATGTTTTGAACCATTCCTGTGACACTAGTTATAGATTCCGATGCTTCACTTCAGGTTTACTGTATCCCTGTGACCCTCTTATTGACGATGAAACACAGAAATGGCATCGGAATAAAATACAAAAAGCACAATGCCTACTTAAGTACAAGAAAACTGACTATTCCCACTGTCTATGTTTGAACCATTCCTGTGACACTAGTTATAGATTCCGATGCGTCACTTCAGGTTTACTGTATCCAGGAGACCTTCTTAATGACGATGAAACACAGAAATAGCTTCGGAATTAAAGAGAAAAAGCACAATGCCGACTTAAGTACAAGAAGACTGACTCTTTTTACTGTCTATGTTTTGAACCATTCCTGTGACACTAGTTATAGATTCCGATGCTTCACTTCAGGTTTACTGTATCCTTCTGACCTTCTTATTGACGATGAAACACAGAAATTGCATCTTAATTAAATACAAAAGGCACAATGCCGACTTAAGTACAAGATGACTGACTCTTCTTACTGTCTATGTTTTGAACCATTCCTGTGACACTAGTTATAGATTCCGATGCTTCACGTCAGGTTTACTGTATCCTTCTGACTGTCGTTTTGACGATGAAACACAGAAATTTCATCGGAATTAAATACAAAATGTTCAATGCCGACTCAAGTACAAGAAGACTGACTCTTCCCACTGTCTATGTTTGAACCATTCCTGTGACACTAGTTATAGATTCCGATGCTTCACTTCAGGTTTACTGTATCCGTCTGACCTTCTTATTGACTATGTAACACTTAAATTGCATCGGAATTAAATACAAAAGGCACAATGCCGACTTAGATACAAGAAAACTGACTCTTCTTTCTGTCTATGTTTGAACCATTCCTGTGACACTTGTTATAGATTCCGATGCTTCTCTTCAGGTTTACTGTATCCCTGTGACCCTCCTATTGACGATGAAACACAATTATTGCATCGGAATTAAATACAAAAGGCATTTTGCCGACTTAAGTACAAGTAGACTGACTGTACTTACTGTTTATGCTTTGACTCATTCCTGTGACACTACTTATAGATTCCGATGCTTCACTTGAGGTTTACTGTTTCCAGCTGACCTTCTTATTGACGATGAAACACAGAAATTGCATCGGAATTAAATACAAAAAACACAATGCCGACTTAAGTACAAGAGAACTGACTCTTCTTACGGTCTATGTTTAGAACCATTCCTGTGACACTAGTTATAGATTCCGATGCTTCACTTCAGGTTTACTGTATTCCTCTGACCTTCATATTGACGATGAAACACAGAAATTGCATCGGAATTAAATACAAAAGGCACAATGCCGACATAAGTACAAGAAGACTGACTCTCCCTACTGTCTGTGTTTGAACCTATCCTGTGACACTAGATATAGATTCTGATGCTTCACTTCAGGTTTATCGTATCCCTCTGACCTTCTTATTGACGATCAAACACAGAAAATTCATCGGAATTATATACAAAAGGCACAATGCCGACTCAAGTACAAGAAGACTGGCTCTTCTTACTCTCTATCTTTTGAACCATTCCTGTGACACTAGTTATAGATTCCGATGCTTCACTTCAGTTTTACTGTATGCCTCTGACCTTCTTATCGACGATGTAACACTTAAATTGCATCGGAATTAAATACAAAAGGCACAGTGCCGACTTAGATACAAGAAGACTGACTCTTCTTACTGTCTATGTTTTGAACCATTCCTGTGACACTAGTTATAGATTCCGATGCTTCACTTCAGGTTTACTGTATCCCTCTGACCTTCTTATTGACGATGAAACACAGAAATTGCATCGGAATTAAATACAAAAGTCACTATGCCGACTCAAGTACAAGAAGACTGGTTATACTTCCTGTCTATGTTTTAACCATTCCTGTGACACTAGTTGTAGATTCCGATGCTTCACTTCAGGTTTAATGTATCCAGCTGACCTTCTTATTGACGATGAAGCACAGAAATTGCATCGGAATTAAATACAAAAGGCACAATGCCGACTTAAGTACAAGAAAACTCACTCTTCTTACTGTTTATGTTTTGAATTATTCCTTTGACACTAGTTATAGATTCCGATGCTTCACTTCAGGTTTACTGTATCCCTGTGACCCTCTTATTGACGATGAAACACAGAAATTGCATCGGAATAAAATACAAAAAGCACAATGCCGACTTAAGTACAAGAAAACTGACTTTTCCCACTGTCTATGTTTGAACCATTCCTGTGACACTAGTTATAGATTCCGATTCTTCACTTCAGGTTTACTGTATCCGTCTGACCTTCTTATTGACTATGTAACACTTAAATTGCATCGGAATTAATTACAAAAGGCACAATGCCGACTTAGATACAAGAAAACTGACTCTTCTTTCTGTCTATGTTTGAACCATTCCTGTGACACTTGTTATAGACTCCGATGCTTCTCTTCAGGTTTACTGTATCCCTGTGACCCTCCTATTGACGATGAAACACAATTATTGCATCGGAATTAAATACAAAAGGCATTTTGCCGACTTAAGTACAAGTAGACTGACTGTACTTACTGTTTATGCTTTGACTCATTCCTGTGACACTACTTATAGATTCCGATGCTTCACTTGAGGTTTACTGTATCCAGCTGACCTTCTTATTGACGATGAAACACAGAAATTGCATCGGAATTAAATACAAAAAACACAATGCCGACTTAAGTACAAGAGAACTGACTCTTCTTACGGTCTATGTTTTGAACCATTCCTGTGACACTAGTTATAGATTCCGATGCTTCACTTCAGGTTTACTGTATTCCTCTGACCTTCTTATTGACGATGAAACACAGAAATTGCATCGGAATTAAATACAAAAGGCACAATGCCGACATAAGTACAAGAAGACTGACTCTCCCTACTGTCTGTGTATGAACCAATCCTGTGACACTAGTTATAGATTCTGATGCTTCACTTCAGGTTTATCGTATCCCTCTGACCTTCTTATTGACGATCAAACACAGAAAATTCATCGGAATTATATACAAAAGGCACAATGCCGACTCAAGTACAAGAAGACTGGCTCTTCTTACTCTCTATCTTTTGAACCATTCCTGTGACACTAGTTATAGATTCCGATGCTTCACTTCAGTTTTACTGTATCCCTCTGACCTTCTTATCGACGATGTAACACTTAAATTGCATCGGAATTAAATACAAAAGGCACAGTGCCGACTTAGATACAAGAAGACTGACTCTTCTTACTGTCTATGCTTTGAACCATTCCTGTGACACTAGTTATAGATTCCGATGCTTCACTTCAGGTTTACTGTATCCCTCTGACCTTCTTATTGACGATGAAACACAGAAATTGCATCGGAATTAAATACAAAAGTCACTATGCCGACTCAAGTACAAGAAGACTGGTTATACTTCCTGTCTATGTTTTAACCATTCCTGTGACACTAGTTGTAGATTCCGATGCTTCACTTCAGGTTTACTGTATCCAGCTGACCTTCTTATTGACGATGAAGCACAGAAATTGCATCGGAATTAAATACAAAAGGCACAATGCCGACTTAAGTACAAGAAAACTCACTCTTCTTACTGTTTATGTTTTGAATTATTCCTTTGACACTAGTTATAGATTCCGATGCTTCACTTCAGGTTTACTGTATCCCTGTGACCCTCTTATTGACGATGAAACACAGAAATTGCATCGGAATAAAATACAAAAAGCACAATGCCGACTTAAGTACAAGAAAACTGACTTTTCCCACTGTCTATGTTTGAACCATTCCTGTGACACTAGTTATAGATTCCGATGCTTCACTTCAGGTTTACTGTATCCGTCTGTCCTTCTTATTGACTATGTAACACTTAAATTGCATCGGAATTAATTACAAAAGGCACAATGCCGACTTAGATACAAGAAAACTGACTCTTCTTTATGTCTATGTTTGAACCATTCCTGTGACACTTGTTATAGACTCCGATGCTTCTCTTCAGGTTTACTGTATCCCTGTGACCCTCCTATTGACGATGAAACACAATTATTGCATCGGAATTAAATACAAAAGGCATTTTGCCGACTTAAGTACAAGTAGACTGACTGTACTTACTGTTTATGCTTTGACTCATTCCTGTGACACTACTTATAGTTTCCGATGCTTCACTTGAGGTTTACTGTATCCAGCTGACCTTCTTATTGACGATGAAACACAGAAATTGCATCGGAATTAAATACAAAAAACACAATGCCGACTTAAGTACAAGAGAACTGACTCTTCTTACGGTCTATGTTTTGAACCATTCCTGTGACACTAGTTATAGATTCCGATGCTTCACTTCAGGTTTACTGTATTCCTCTGACCCTCTTATTGACGATGAAACACAGAAATTGCATCGGAATTAAATACAAAAGGCACAATGCCGACATAAGTACAAGAAGACTGACTCTCCCTACTGTCTGTGTATGAACCAATCCTGTGACACTAGTTATAGATTCTGATGCTTCACTTCAGGTTTATCGTATCCCTCTGACCTTCTTATTGACGATCAAACACAGAAAATTCCTCGGAATTATATACAAAAGGCACAATGCCGACTCAAGTACAAGAAGACTGGCTCTTCTTACTCTCTATCTTTTGAACCATTCCTGTGACACTAGTTATAGATTCCGATGCTTCACTTCAGTTTTACTGTATCCCTCTGACCTTCTTATCGACGATGTAACACTTAAATTGCATCGGAATTAAATACAAAAGGCACAGTGCCGACTTAGATACAAGAAGACTGACTCTTCTTACTGTCTATGTTTTGAACCATTCCTGTGACACTAGTTATAGATTCCGATGCTTCACTTCAGGTTTACTGTATCCCTCTGACCTTCTTATTGACGATGAAACACAGAAATTGCATCGGAATTAAATACAAAAGTCACTATGCCGACTCAAGTACAAGAACACTGGTTATACTTCCTGTCTATGTTTGAACCATTCCTGTGACACTAGTTGTAGAATCCGATGCTTCAATTCAGGTTTACTGTATCCAGCTGACCTTCTTATTGACGATGAAGCACAGAAATTGCATCGGAATTAAATACAAAAGGCACAATGCCGACTTAAGTACAAGAAAACTCACTCTTCTTACTGTTTATGTTTTGAATTATTCCTTTGACACTAGTTATAGATTCCGATGCCTCACTTCAGGTTTACTGTATCCCTGTGACCCTCTTATTGACGATGAAACACAGAAATGGCATCGGAATAAAATACAAAAAGCACAATGCCTACTTAAGTACAAGAAAACTGACTCTTCCCACTGTCTATGTTTGAACCATTCCTGTGACACTAGTTATAGATTCCGATGCTTCACTTCAGGTTTACTGATTCCCTCTGACCTTCTTATCGACGATGTAACACTTAAATTGCGTCGGAATTAAATACAAAAGGTACAATGCCGACTTAGATACAAGAAGACTGACTCTTCTTACTGTCTATGTTTTGAACCATTCCTGTGACACTAGTTATAGATTCCGATGCTTCTCTTCAGGTTTACTGTATCCCTCTGACCTTCTTATTGACGATGAAACACAGATATTGCATCGGAATTAAATACAAAAGACACAAGGCCGACTTAAGTACAAAAAAACTGACTCTTCTTACTGTCTATGTTTGAACCATTCCTGTGACAGCTGTTATAGATTCCGATGCTTCTCTTCAGGTTCACTGTATCCCTGTGACCCTCCTATTGACGATGAAACACAGATATTGCATCGGAATTAAATACAAAAGGCACAATGCCGACTTGAGTACTTCTTACTGCCTATGATTTGAACCATTCCTGTGACACTAGTTACAGATTCCGATGCTTCACTTCAGGTTTACTGTATCCCTCTGACCTTCTTATTGACGATCAAACACAGAAAATTCATCGGAATTAAATACAATAGGCACAAAGCCGACTCCAGTACAAGAACACTGACTCCTCATACTGTCAATGGATTGAACCATTCCATAACTAGTGTCAACTAGTTATAGATTCCGTTGCTTCACTTCAGGTGTACTGGATCCCTCTGACCTTCGTATTGACGATCAAACACAGGAAATTCATCGGAACTAAATACAAAAGGCACAATGCCGACTCAAGTACAAGAAGTCTGGCTCTTCTTACTGCCTATGTTTTGAACCTTACCTGTGAGACCGGTTTTAGATTCCGATGCTTCACTTCAGGTTTACTGTATCCCTTGGACCTTCTTATTGACGACGAAACACAGAAATTGCATCGGAATTAAATAGAGAAAACACAATGCCGACTTAAGTACAAGAGAACAGACTCTTCTTAATATCTATGTTTTGAACCACTCCTGTGACACTAGTTATAGATTCCGATGCATCACTTCAGGTTTACTGTATCATTCTGACCTTCTTATTGACGATGAAACACAGAAAATGCATCGGAATTATATACAAAAGGCACAATGCCGCCTTAAGTAGTAGAAGACTGACTCTTCTTACTGTCTATGTTTTGAACCATTCCTGTGACACTAGTTATAGATTCCGATGCTTCACTTCAGGTTTACTGTATCCCTGTGACCCTCTTATTGACGATGAAACACAGAAATGGCATCGGAATAAAATACAAAAAGCACAATGCCTACTTAAGTACAAGAAAACTGACTCTTCCCACTGTCTATGTTTGAACCATTCCTGTGACACTAGTTATAGATTCCGATGCCTCACTTCAGGTTTACTGTATCCCTCTGACCTTCTTATCGACGATGTAACACTTAAATTGCATCGGAATTAAATACAAAAGGCACAATGCCGACTTAAGTACTTCTTACTGCCTATGATTTGAACCATTCCTGTGACACTAGTTACAGATTCCGATGCTTCACTTCAGGTTTACTGTATCCCTCTGACCTTCTTATTGACGATCAAACACAGAAAATTCATCGGAATTAAATACAAAAGGCACAAAGCCGACTCCAGTACAAGAACACTGACTCCTCTTACTGTCTATGGTTTGAACCATTCCATAACTAGTGTCAACTAGTTATAGATTCCGTTGCTTCACTTCAGGTGTACTGGATCCCTCTGACCTTCGTATTGACGATCAAACACAGGAAATTCATCGGAAGTAAATACAAAAGGCACAATGCCGACTCAAGTACAAGAAGACTGGCTCTTCTTACTCTCTATGATTTGAACCATTCCTGTGACACTAGTTATAGATTCCGATGCTTCACGTCAGGTTTACTGTATCCAGCTGACCTGCTTATTAACGATGATGCACATAAATTGCATCGGAATTAAATACAAAAGGCACAATGCCGACTTAAGTACAAGTAGACTAACTGTACTTACTGTTTAGGCTTTGACTCAGTCCTGTGACACTACTTATAGATTCCGATGCTTCACTTCAGATTCACTGTATCCCTCTGACCTTCTTATTGACGATGAAACACAGAAAATGCATCGGAATTAATTACAAAAGGCACAATGCTGACTTAAGTACAAGAAGACTGACTCATCTTACTGACTATGTTTTGAACCATTCCTGTGACACTAGTTATAGATTCCGATGCTTCACGTCAGGTTTACTGTATCCTTCTGACTGTCGTTTTGACGATGAAACACAGAAATTTCATCGGAATTAAATACAAAAGCACAATGCCAGCTCAGGTCCAAGAAATCAGGCTCAACTTACTGTCTATGTTTTGAACCTTTCCTGTGAGACCGGTTTTAGATTCCGATGCTTCACTTCAGGTTTACTGTATCCCTTGGACCTTCTTATTGACGATGAATCACAGAAATTGCACCGCAATTAAATAGAAAAGGCACAATGCTGACTTAAGTACAAGAAAAAAGCTCTTCTTAACATCTATGCTTTGAACCATTCTTGTGACACTAGTTATAGATTCCGATGCGTCACTTCAGGTTTACTGTATCCAGGTGACCTTCTAAATGACGATGAAACACAGAAATAGCTTCGGAATTAAAGAGAAAAAGCACAATGCCGACTTAATTACAAGAAGACTGACTCTTCTTACTGTCTATGTTTTGAACCATTCCTGTGACACTAGTTATAGATTCCGATGCTTCACGTCAGGTTTACTGTATCCTTCTGACTGTCGTTTTGACGATGAAACACAGAAATTTCATCGGAATTAAATACAAAATGTTCAATGCCGACTCAAGTACAAGAAGACTGGCTCTTCTTACTGTTTATGTTTTGAACCATTCCCGTGACACTAGTTATAGATTCCGATGCTTCACTTCAGATTTACTGTATCCCTCCGACCTTCTTATTGACGATGAAACACAGAAATTGCATCGAAATTAAATACACAAGGCACAATGCCGACTGAAGTACAAAAAGACTGACTCTAATTACTCTCTATGTTTTGAAACATTCCTGTGACAATAGGCATAGATTCCGATGCTTCACTTCAGGTTTACTGTATCCCTCTGACCTTCTTATTAACGATGAAACACAGATTGCTTCGGAATTAAATACAAAAGGCACAATGCCGACTTAAGTACAAGAAAACTGACTCTTCTTACTGTCTATGTTTTGAACCTTTCCTGTGACACTACTTATAGATTCCGATGCTTCACTTAAGATTTACTGTACCCCTTTGACTTCTTATTGACGATGAAACACATAAATTGCATCTCAATTAAATACAAAAGGCACAATGCCGACGTAAGTACTTCTTACTGTCTATGGTTTGAACCATTCCTGGGACACTACTTATAGATTCCGATGCTTCACTTGAGGTTTACTGTATCCAGCTGACCTTCTTATTGACGAAGAAACACAGAAATTGCATCGGAATTAAATACAAAAAACACAATGCCGACTTAAGTAGATGAGAACTGACTCTTCTTACGGTCTATGTTTTGAACCATTTCTGTGACACTAGTTATAGATTCCGATGCTTCACTTCAGGTTTACTGTATTTCTCAGACCTTCTTATTGACAATGAAACACAGAAATTGCATCGGAATTAAATACAAAATGCACAATGCCGACATAAGTACAAGAAGACTGACTCTTCCTACTGTCTGTGTATGAACCAATCCTGTGACACTAGTTATAGATTCCGATTCTTCACTTCAGGTTTACCGTATCCCTCTGACCTTCTTATTGACGATCAAACACAGAAAATTCATCGGAATTATATACAAAAGGCACAATGCCGACTCAAGTACAAGAAGACTGGGTCTTCTTACTCTCTATGTTTTGAACCATTCCTGTGACACTATTTATAGATTCCGATGCTTCACTTCAGTTTTACTGTATCCCTCTGAACTTCTTATTGGCGATGAAACACGGAAATTGCATCGGAATTAAATACAAAAGTCACAATGCCGACTCAAGTACAAGAAGACTGACTCTTCTTACTGTCTATGTTTTGAACCATTCCTGTGACACTTGTTATAGATTCCGATGCATCACTTCAGGTTTACTGTATCATTCTGACCTTCTTATTGACGATGAAACACAGAAATTGCATTGGAATTAAATACAAAAGGCACAATGCCTAATTAAGTACAAGAAAACTGACTCTTCTTACTGCTTATGATTTGAACCATTCCTGTGACACTTGTTATAGATTCCGATGCTTCTCTTCAGGTTTACTGTATCCCTGTGACCCTCCTATTGACGATGAAACACAGATATTGCATCGGAATTAAATACAAAAGAAACAATGCCGACTTAAGTACAAGAAAACTGACTTTTCTTTCTGTCTATGTTTGAACCATTCCTGTGACACTTGTTATAGATTACGATGCTTCTCTTCTGGTTTACTGTATCCCTGTGACCCTCCTATTGACGATGAAACACAATTATTGCATCGGAATTAAATATAAAAGACACAATGCCGACTTAAGTACTTCTTACTGTCTATGGTTTGAACCATTCCTGTGACACTAGTTATAGATTTCGATGCTTCACGTCAGGTTTGCTGTATCCAGCTGACCTACATATTGACGATGAAGCTCATAAATTGCATCGGAATTAAATACAAAAGGCATTTTGCCGACTTAAGTACAAGTAGACTGACTGTACTTACTGTTTATGCTTTGACTCATTCCTGTGACACTACTTATAGATTCCGATGCTTCACTTGAGGTTTACTGTATCAAGCTGACCTTCTTATTGACGATGAAACACAGAAATTGCATCGGAATTAAATACAAAAAACACAATGCCGACTTAAGTACTAGAGAACTGACTCTTCTTACGGTCTATGTTTTGAACCATTCCTGTGACACTAATTATAGATTCCGATGCTTCACTTCAGGTTTACTGTATTCCTCTGACCTACTTATTGGCGATGAAACACAGAAATTGCATTGGAATTAAATACAAAAGGCACAATGCCGACATAAGTACAAGAAGACTGACACTTCCTACTGTCTGTGTATGAACCAATCCTGTGACACTAGTTATAGATTCCGATGCTTCACTTCAGGTTTACAATATCGTTCTGACCTTCTTATTGACGACCAAACACAGAAAATTCATCGGAATTATATACAAAAGGCACAATGCCTACTCAAGTACAAGAAGACTGGCACTTCTTACTCTCTATGCTTTGAACCATTACTGTGACACTATTTATAGATTCCGATGCTTCACTTCAGTTTCTGTATCCCTCTGACCTTCTTATTGACGGTGAAACACGGAAATTGCATCGGAATTAAATACAAAAGTCACAATGCCGACTCAAGTACAAGAAGACTGTCTCTTCTTACTGTCTATGATTTGAACCATTCCTGTGACACTAGTTATAGATTCCGATGCTTCACTTCAGTTTTACTGTATCCCTGTGACCTTCTTATTGACGATGAAACACAGAAATTGCTTCGGAATTAAATACAAAAGGCACAATTCCGACCCATGTACAAGAAGTCTGACTCTTCTTACTGTCTATGTTTTGAACCTTACCTGTGAGACCGGTTTTAGATTCCGATGCTTCACTTCAGGTTTACTGTATCCCTTGGACCTTCTTATTGACGACGAAACACAGAAATTGCATCGGAATTAAATAGAGAAAACACAATGCCGACTTAAGTACAAGAAAACAGACTGTTCTTAATATCTATGTTTTGAACCATTCCTGTGACACTAGTTATAGATTCCGATGCATCACTACAGGTTTACTGTATCATTTTGACCTTCTTATTGACGATGAAACACAGGAAATGCATCGGAATTATATACAAAAGGCACAATGCCGCCTTAAGTAGTAGAAGACTGACTCTTCTTACTGTCTATGTTTTGAACCATTCCTGTGACACTAGTTATAGATTCCGATGCTTCACCTCAGGTTTACTGTATCCCTCTGACCTTCTTATTGACGATGAAACACAGAAATTGCATCGGAATTAAATACAAAAGGCACAATGCAGACTTAGATACAAGAAGACTGACTCTTCTTACTGTTTATGATTTGAACCATTCCTGTGACACTTATTATAGATTCCGATGCTTCTCTTCAGGTTTACTGTATCCCTGTGACCCTCCTATTGACGATGAAACACAGATATTGCAACGGAATTAAATACAAAAGACACATGCCGACTTAAGTACAAGAAAACTGACTCTTCTTACTGTCTATGTTTGAACCTTTCCTGTGACACTTGTTATAGATTCCGATGCTTCTCTTCAGGTTTACTGTATCCCTGTGACCCTCCTATTGACGATGAAACACAGATATTACATCGGAATTAAATACAAAAGGCACAATGCCGACTTAAGTACTTCTTACTGTCTATGGTTTGAACCATTCCTGTGACACTAGTTAAGGATTCCGATGCTTCACTTCAGGTTTACTGTATCCCTCTGACCTTGTTATTGACGATCAAACACAGAAAATTCATCGGAATTAAATACAAATGGCACAATGCCGACTCCAGTACAAGAACACTGACTCTTCTTACTGTCTATGGTTTGAACCATTCCTGTGACAATAGTTATAGATTCCGTTGCTTCACTTCAGGTTTACTGGATCCCTCTGACCTTCGTATTGACGATCAAACACAGAAAATTCATCGGAAGTAAATACAAAAGGCACAATGCCGACTCAAGTACAAGAAGACTGACTCTTCATACTGTCTATGTTTTGAACCATTCCTGTGACACTAGTTATAGATTCCGATACTTCACTTCAGTTTTACTGTATCCCTCTGACTTTCTTATTGACGATGAAACACAGAAATTGCTTCGGAATTAAATACAAAAGGCACAATGCCGACTCATGTACAAGAAGTCTGGCTCTTCATACTGCCTATGTTTTGAACCTTACCTGTGAGACCGGTTTTAAATTCCGATGCTTCACTTCAGGTTTACTGTATCCCTTGGACCTTCTTATTGACGACGAAGCACAGAAATTGCATCGGAATTAAATAGAGAAAACACAATTCTGACTTAAGTACAAGAAAACAGAGTCTTCATAATATCTATGTTTTGAACCACTCCTGTGACACTAGTTACAGATTCCGATGCATCACTTCAGGTTTACTGTATCATTCTGACCTTCTTATTGACGATGAAACACAGAAAATGCATCGGAATTATATACAAAAGGCACAATGCCGCCTTAAGTACTAGAAGACTGACTCTTCTTACTGTCTATGTTTTGAACCATTCCTGTGACACTAGTTATAGATTCCGATGCTTCACTTCAGGTTTACTGTATCCCTCTGACCTTATTGACGATGAACACAGAAATTCCATCGGAATTAAATACAAAAGTCACTATGCCGACTCAAGTACAAGAAGACTGGCTATACTTCCTGTCTATGTTTGAACCATTCCTGTGACACTAGTTGTAGATTCCGTTGCTTCACTTCAGGTTTACTGTATCCAGCTGACCTTCTTATTGACGATGAAGCACAGAAATTGCATCGAAATTAAATACAAAAGGCACAATGCCGACTTAAGTACAAGAAAACTCACTCTTCTTACTGTTTATGTTTTGAATTATTCCTTTGACACTAGTTATAGATTCCGATGCTTCACTTCAGGTTTACTGTATCCCTGTGACCCTCTTATTGACGATGAAACACAGAAATTGCATCGGAATAAAATACAAAAAGCACAATGCCGACTTAAGTACAAGAAAACTGACTCTTCCCACTGTCTATGTTTGAACCATTCCTGTGACACTAGTTATAGATTCCGATGCTTCACTTCAGGTTTACTGTATCCGTCTGACCTTCTTACTGACGATGTAACACTTAAATTGCATCGGAATTAAATACAAAATGCACAATGCCGACTTAGATACAAGAAGACTGACTCTTCTTACTGTCTATGTTTTGAACCATTCCTGTGACACTAGTTATAGATTCCGATGCTTCTCTTCAGGTTTACTGTATCCCTCTGACCTTCTTATTGACGATGAAACACAGAAATTGCATTGGAATTAAATACAAAAGGCACAATGCCGACTTAAGTACAAGTAGACTGACTGTACTTACTGTTTGTGCTTTGACTCATTCCTGTGACACTACTTATAGATTCCGATGCTTCACTTGAGGTTTACTGTATCCAGCTGACCTTCTTTTTGACGATGAAACACAGAAATTGCATCGGAATTAAATACAAAAAACACAATGCCGACTTAAGTACAAGAGAACTGACTCTTCTTACGGTCTATGTTTTGAACCATTCCTGTGACACTAGTTATAGATTCCGATGCTTCACTTCAGGTTTACTGTATTTCTCTGACCTTCTTATTGACGATGAAACACAGAAATTGCATCGGAATTAAATACAAAAGGCACAATGCCGACATAAGTACAAGAAGACTGACTCTTCCTACTGTCTGTGTATGAACCAATCCTGTGACACTAGTTATAGATTCCGATGCTTCACTTCAGGTTTACCGTATCTCTCTGACCTTCTTATGGACGATCAAACACAGAAAATTCATCGGAATTATATACAAAAGGCACAATGCCGACTCAAGTACAAGAAGACTGGCTCTTCTTACTCTCTATGTTTTGAACCATTCCTGTGACACTATTTATAGATTCCGATGATTCACTTCAGATTTACTGTATCCCTCTGACCTTCTTATTGGCGATGAAACACGGAAATTGCATCGGAATTAAATACAAAAGTCACAATGCCGACTCAAGTACAAGAAGACAGACTCTTCTTACTGTCTATGTTTTGAACCATTCCTGTGACACTAGTTATAGATTCCGATGCTTCACTTCAGTTTTACTGTATCCCTCTGACCTTCTTATTGACGATGAACCACAGAAATTGCTTCGGAATTAAATACAAAAGGCACAATTCCGACTCATGTACAAGAAGACTGGCTCTTCTTACTGTCTATGTTTTGAACCCTACCTGTGAGACCGGTTTTAGATTCCGAAGCTTCACTTCAGGTTTACTGTATCCCTTGGACCTTCTTATTGACGACGAAACACAGAAATTGCATCGGAATTAAATAGAGAAAACACAATGCCGACTTAAGTACAAGAAAACAGACTGTTCTTAATATCTATGTTTTGAACCATTCCTGTGACACTAGTTATAGATTCCGATGCATCACTTCAGGTTTACTGTATCATTCTGACCTTCTTATTGACGATGAAACACAGAAAATGCATCGGAATTATATACAAAAGGCACAATGCCGCCTTAAGTACTAGAAGACTGACTCTTCTTACTGTCTATGTTTTGAACCATTCCTGTGACACTAGTTATAGATTCCGATGCTTCACTTCAGGTTTACCGTATCCCTCTGACCTTCTTATTAACGATGAAACACAGAAATTGCATCGGAATTAAATACAAAAGGCACAATGCCGACTTAGATACAAGAAGACTGACTCTTCTTACTGTTTATGATTTGAACCATTCCTGTGACACTTATTATAGATTCCGATGCTTCTCTTCAGGTTTACTGTATCCCTGTGACCCTCCTATTGACGATGAAACACAGATATTGCATCGGAATTAAATACAAAAGACACAATGCCGACTTAAGTACAAGAAAACTGACACTTCTTACTGTCTATGTTTGCACCATTCCTGTGACACTTGTTATAGATTCCGATGCTTCTCTTCAGGTTTACTGTATCCCTGTGACCCTCCTATTGACGATGAAACACAGATATTGCATCGGAATTAAATACAAAAGGCACAATGCCGACTTAAGTACTTCTTACTGTCTATGGTTTGAACCATTCCTGTGACACTAGTTATAGATTCCGATGCTTCACTTCAGGTTTACTGTATCCCTCTGACCTTCTTATTGACGATCAAACACAGAAAATTCATCGGAATTAAATACAAAAGGCACAATGCCGACTCCAGTACACGAACACTGACTCTTCTTACTGTCTATGGTTTGAACCATTCCTGTGACACTAGTTATAGATTCCGTTGCTTCACTTCAGGTTTACTGGATCCCTCTGACCTTCGTATTGACGATCAAACACAGAAAATTCATCGGAATTAAATACAAATGGCACAATGCCGACTCAAGTACAAGAAGACTGGCTCTTCTTACTCTCTATGCTTTGAACCATTACAGTGACAGTAGTTATTGATTCCGATGCTTCACTTCAGGTTTACTGTATCCAGCTGTTCTGCTTATTGACGATGAAGCACATAAATTGCATCGGAATTAAATACAAAAGGCACAATGCCGACTTAAGTACAAGTAGTCTGACTGTACTTACTGTTTATGCTATGACTCATTCCTGTGACACTACTTATAGATTCCGATGCTTCACTTGAGGTTTACTGTATCCAGCTGACCTTCTTATTGACGATGAAACACAGAAATTGCATCGGAATTAAATACAAAAAACACAATGCCGACTTAAGTACAAGAGGACTGACTCTTCTTACGGTCTATGTTTTGAACCATTCCTGTGACACTAGTTATAGATTCCGATGCTTCACTTCAGGTTTACCGTATCCCTCTGACCTTCTTATTGACGATCAAACACAGAAAATTCATCGGAATTATATACAAAAGGCACAATGCCGACTCAAGTACAAGAAGACTGGCTCTTCTTACTCTCTATGTTTTGAACCATTCCTGTGACACTATTTATAGATTCCGATGCTTCACTTCAGTTTTACTGTATCCCTCTGACCTTCTTATTGGCGATGAAACACGGAAATTGCATCGGAATTAAATACAAAAGTCACAATGCCGACTCAAGTACAAGAAGACTGACTCTTCTTACTGTCTATGTTTTGAACCATTCCTGTGACACTAGTTATAGATTCCGATGCTTCACTTCAGTTTTACTGTATCCCTCTGACCTTCTTATTGACGATGAAACACAGAAATTGCTTCGGAATTAAATATAAAAGGCACAATGCCGACTCATGTACAAGAAGTCTGGCTCTTCTTACTGCCTATGTTTTGAACTTTACCTGTGAGACCGGTTTTAAATTCCGATGCTTCACTTCAGGTTTACTGTATCCCTTGGACCTTCTTATTGACTACGAAACACAGAAATTGCATCGGAATTAAATAGAGAAAACACAATGCCGACTTAAGTACAAGAAAACAGAGTCTTCATAATATCTATGTTTTGAACCACTCCTGTGACACTAGTTATAGATTCCGATGCATCACTTCATTTTTACTGTATCATTCTGACCTTCTTATTGACGATGAAACACAGAAAATGCATCGGAATTATATACAAAAGGCACAATGCCGCCTTAAGTACTAGAAGACTGACTCTTCATACTGTCTATGTTTTGAACCATTCCTGTGACACTAGTTATAGTTTCCGATGCTTAACTTCAGGTTTACTGTATCCCTCTGACCTTCTTATTGACGATGAACACAGAAATTGCATCGGAATTAAATACAAAAGTCACTATGCCGACTCAAGTACAAGAAGACTGGCTATACTTCCTGTCTATGTTTGAACCATTCCTGTGACACTAGTTGTAGATTCCGTTGCTTCACTTCAGGTTTACTGTATCCAGCTGACCTTCTTATTGACGATGAAGCACAGAAATTGCATCGGAATTAAATACAAAAGGCACAATGCCGACTTAAGTACAAGAAAACTCACTCTTCTTACTGTTTATGTTTTGAATTATTCCTTTGACACTAGTTATAGATTCCGATGCTTCACTTCAGGTTTACTGTATCCCTGTGACCCTCTTATTGACGATGAAACACAGAAATTGCATCGGAATAAAATACAAAAAGCACAATGCTGACTTAAGTACAAGAAAACTGACTCTTCCCACTGTCTATGTTTGAACCATTCCTGTGACACTAGTTATAGATTCCGATGCTTCACTTCAGGTTTACTGTATCCGTGTGACCTTCTTATTGACGATGTAACACTTAAATTGCATCGGAATTAAATACAAAAGGCACAATGCCGACTTAGATACAAGAAGACTGACTCTTCTTACTGTCTATGTTTTGAACCATTCCTGTGACACTAGTTATAGATTCCGATGCTTCTCTTCAGGTATACTGTATCCCTCTGACCTTCTTATTGACGATGAAACACAGAAATTGCATTGGAATTAAATACAAAAGGCACAATGTCTACTTAAGTACAAGAGAACTGACTGTTCTTACTGTCTATGTTCGAACCATTCCTGTGACACTTGTTATAGATTCCGATGCTTCTATTCAGGCTTACTGTATCCAGCTGACCTGCTTATTGACGATGAAGCACATTAATTGCATCGGAATTAAATACAAAAGGCACAATGCCGACTTAAGTACAAGTAGACTGACTGTACTTACTGTTTATGCTTTGACTCATTACTGTGACACTACTTATAGATTCCGATGCTTCACTTGAGGTTTACTGTATCCAGCTGACCTTCTTTTTGACGATGAAACACAGAAATTGCATCGGAATTAAATACAAAAAACACAATGCCGACTTAAGTACAAGAGAACTGACTCTTCTTACGGTCTATGTTTTGAACCATTCCTGTGACACTAGTTATAGATTCCGATGCTTCACTTCAGGTTTACTGTATTTCTCTGACCCTCTTATTGACGATGAAACACAGAAATTGCAGCGGAATTAAATACAAAAGGCACAATGCCGACATAAGTACAAGAAGACTGACTCTTCCTACTGTCTGTGTATGAACCAATCCTGTGACACTAGTTATAGATTCCGATGCTTCACTTCAGGTTTACCGTATCTCTCTGACCTTCTTATTGACGATCAAACACAGAAAATTCATCGGAATTATATACAAAAGGCACAATGCCGACTCAAGTACAAGAAGACTGGCTCTTCTTACTCTCTATGTTTTGAACCATTCCTGTGACACTATTTATAGATTCCGATGATTCACTTCAGTTTTACTGTATCCCTCTGACCTTCTTATTGGCGATGAAACACGGAAATTGCATCGGAATTAAATACAAAAGTCACAATGCCGTCTCAAGTACAAGAAGACTGACTCTTCTTACTGTCTATGTTTTGAACCATTCCTGTGACACTAGTTATAGATTCCGATGCTTCACTTCAGTTTTACTGTATCCCTCTGACCTTCTTATTGACGATGAAACACAGAAATTGCATCGGAATTAAATACAAAAGGCACAATGCCGACTCATGTACAAGAAGTCTGGCTCTTCTTACTGTCTATGTTTTGAACCTTACCTGTGAGACCGGTTTTAGATTCCGATGCTTCACTTCAGGTTTACTGTATCCCTTGGACCTTCTTATTGACGACGAAATGCAGAAATTGCATCGGAATTAAATAGAGAAAACACAATGCCGACTTAAGTACAAGAAAACAGACTGTTCTTAATATCTATGTTTTGAACCATACCTGTGACACTAGTTATAGATTCCGATGCATCACTTCAGGTTTACTGTATCATTCTGACCTTCTTATTGACGATGAGACACAGACAATGCATCGGAATTATATACAAAAGGCACAATGCCGCCTTCAGTACTAGAAGACTGACTCTTCTTACTGTCTGTGTTTGAACCATTCCTGTGACACTAGTTATAGATTCCGATGCTTCACTTCAGGTTTACTGTATCCCTCTGACCTTCTTATTGACGATGAAACACAGAAATTGCTTCGGAATTAAATATAAAAGGCACAATGCCGACTCATGTACAAGAAGTCTGGCTCTTCTTACTGCCTATGTTTTGAACTTTACCTGTGAGACCGGTTTTAAATTCCGATGCTTCACTTCAGGTTTACTGTATCCCTTGGACCTTCTTATTGACTACGAAACACAGAAATTGCATCGGAATTAAATAGAGAAAACACAATGCCGACTTAAGTACAAGAAAACAGAGTCTTCATAATATCTATGTTTTGAACCACTCCTGTGACACTAGTTATAGATTCCGATGCATCACTTCAGGTTTACTGTATCATTCTGACCTTCTTATTGACGATGAAACACAGAAAATGCATCGGAATTATATACAAAAGGCACAATGCCGCCTTAAGTACTAGAAGACTGACTCTTCATACTGTCTATGTTTTGAACCATTCCTGTGACACTAGTTATAGTTTCCGATGCTTAACTTCAGGTTTACTGTATCCCTCTGACCTTCTTATTGACGATGAACACAGAAATTGCATCGGAATTAAATACAAAAGTCACTATGCCGACTCAAGTACAAGAAGACTGGCTATACTTCCTGTCTATGTTTGAACCATTCCTGTGACACTAGTTGTAGATTCCGTTGCTTCACTTCAGGTTTACTGTATCCAGCTGACCTTCTTATTGACGATGAAGCACAGAAATTGCATCGGAATTAAATACAAAAGGCACAATGCCGACTTAAGTACAAGAAAACTCACTCTTCTTACTGTTTATGTTTTGAATTATTCCTTTGACACTAGTTATAGATTCCGATGCTTCACTTCAGGTTTACTGTATCCCTGTGACCCTCTTATTGACGATGAAACACAGAAATTGCATCGGAATAAAATACAAAAAGCACAATGCTGACTTAAGTACAAGAAAACTGACTCTTCCCACTGTCTATGTTTGAACCATTCCTGTGACACTAGTTATAGATTCCGATGCTTCACTTCAGGTTTACTGTATCCGTGTGACCTTCTTATTGACGATGTAACACTTAAATTGCATCGGAATTAAATACAAAAGGCACAATGCCGACTTAGATACAAGAAGACTGACTCTTCTTACTGTCTATGTTTTGAACCATTCCTGTGACACTAGTTATAGATTCCGATGCTTCTCTTCAGGTATACTGTATCCCTCTGACCTTCTTATTGACGATGAAACACAGAAATTGCATTGGAATTAAATACAAAAGGCACAATGTCTACTTAAGTACAAGAGAACTGACTGTTCTTACTGTCTATGTTCGAACCATTCCTGTGACACTTGTTATAGATTCCGATGCTTCTATTCAGGCTTACTGTATCCAGCTGACCTGCTTATTGACGATGAAGCACATTAATTGCATCGGAATTAAATACAAAAGGCACAATGCCGACTTAAGTACAAGTAGACTGACTGTACTTACTGTTTATGCTTTGACTCATTACTGTGACACTACTTATAGATTCCGATGCTTCACTTGAGGTTTACTGTATCCAGCTGACCTTCTTTTTGACGATGAAACACAGAAATTGCATCGGAATTAAATACAAAAAACACAATGCCGACTTAAGTACAAGAGAACTGACTCTTCTTACGGTCTATGTTTTGAACCATTCCTGTGACACTAGTTATAGATTCCGATGCTTCACTTCAGGTTTACTGTATTTCTCTGACCCTCTTATTGACGATGAAACACAGAAATTGCAGCGGAATTAAATACAAAAGGCACAATGCCGACATAAGTACAAGAAGACTGACTCTTCCTACTGTCTGTGTATGAACCAATCCTGTGACACTAGTTATAGATTCCGATGCTTCACTTCAGGTTTACCGTATCTCTCTGACCTTCTTATTGACGATCAAACACAGAAAATTCATCGGAATTATATACAAAAGGCACAATGCCGACTCAAGTACAAGAAGACTGGCTCTTCTTACTCTCTATGTTTTGAACCATTCCTGTGACACTATTTATAGATTCCGATGATTCACTTCAGTTTTACTGTATCCCTCTGACCTTCTTATTGGCGATGAAACACGGAAATTGCATCGGAATTAAATACAAAAGTCACAATGCCGTCTCAAGTACAAGAAGACTGACTCTTCTTACTGTCTATGTTTTGAACCATTCCTGTGACACTAGTTATAGATTCCGATGCTTCACTTCAGTTTTACTGTATCCCTCTGACCTTCTTATTGACGATGAAACACAGAAATTGCATCGGAATTAAATACAAAAGGCACAATGCCGACTCATGTACAAGAAGTCTGGCTCTTCTTACTGTCTATGTTTTGAACCTTACCTGTGAGACCGGTTTTAGATTCCGATGCTTCACTTCAGGTTTACTGTATCCCTTGGACCTTCTTATTGACGACGAAATGCAGAAATTGCATCGGAATTAAATAGAGAAAACACAATGCCGACTTAAGTACAAGAAAACAGACTGTTCTTAATATCTATGTTTTGAACCATACCTGTGACACTAGTTATAGATTCCGATGCATCACTTCAGGTTTACTGTATCATTCTGACCTTCTTATTGACGATGAGACACAGACAATGCATCGGAATTATATACAAAAGGCACAATGCCGCCTTCAGTACTAGAAGACTGACTCTTCTTACTGTCTGTGTTTGAACCATTCCTGTGACACTAGTTATAGATTCCGATGCTTCACTTCAGGTTTACTGTATCCCTCTGACCTTCTTATTGACGATGAAGCACAGAAATTGCATCGGAATTAAATACAAAAGTCACTATGCCGACTCAAGTACAAGAAGACTGGCTATACATCCTGTCTATGTTTGAACCATTCCTGTGACACTAGTTGTAGATTCCGATGCTTCACTTCAGGTTTACTGTATCCAGCTGACCTTCTTATTGACGATGAAGCACAGAAATTGCATCGGAATTAAATACAAAAGGCACAATGCCTACTTAAGTACAAGAAAACTCTCTCTTCTTAGTGTTTATGTTTTGAATTATTCCTTTGACACTAGTTATAGATTCCGATGCTTCACTTCAGGTTTAGTGTATCCCTGTGACCCTCTTATTGACGATGAAACACAGGGATTGCATCGGAATAAAATACAAAACGCACAATGCCGACTTAAGTACAAGAAAACTGACTCTTCCCCCTGTCTATGTTTTAACCATTCCTGTGACACTAGTTATAGATTCCGATGCTTCACTTCAGGTTTACTGTATCCGTCTGACCTTCTTATTGACTATGTAACACTTAAATTGCATCGGAATTAAATACAAAAGTCACTATGCCGACTCAAGTACAAGATGACTGGGTATACTTCCTGTCTATGTTTGAACCATTCCTGTGACACTAGTTGTAGATTCCGATGCTTCACTTCAGGTTTACTGTATCCAGCTGACCTTCTTATTGACGATGAAGCACAGAAATTGCATCGGAATTAAATACAAAAGGCACAATGCCTACTTAAGTACAAGAAAACTGACTCTTCTTACTGCTTATGATTTGAACCATTCCTGTGAGACTTGTTATAGGTTCCGATGCTTCTCTTCAGGTTTACTCTATCCCTGTGACCCTCCAATTGACGATGAAACACAGATATTGCATCGGAATTAAATACTTGTACTTAAGTCGGCATTGTACATTTTCTATTTAATTCCGATGCAATTTCTGTGTTTCATCGTCAATAAGAAGGTCCAAGGTATACAGTAAACCTGGAGTGAAGCATCGGAATCTATAACTAGTGTCACAGGAATGGTTCAAAACATAGAGAGTAAGAAGAGTCAGTCTTCTTGTACTTGAGTCGGCATTGTGAGTTTTCTATTTAACTCCGATGAAATTTCGGTGTTTCATCGTCAATAAGAAGATCAGTGGGATACAGTAAACCTGAAGTGAAGCATCGGAATCTGTAGCTAGTGTCACAGGAATGGTTCAAACATAGTCAGTAAGAAGAGTCAGTCTTCTTGTACTTAAGTCGGCATTGTGCCTTTTCTATTTAATTCCGATGCAATATCTGTGTTTCATCGTCAATAAGAAGGTCCAAGGGTTACAGTAAATGTGGAGTGAAGCATCGGAATCTATAACTAGTGTCACAGGAACGGTTCAAATCATAGACAGTAAGAAGAGTCAGTCTCATTGTACTTAAGTCGACATTCTGCCTTTTCTATTTAATTCCGATGCAATTTCTATGTTTCATCGTCAATAAGAATGTCCAAGGTATACAGTAAACCTTAAGTAAAGCATCGGAATCTATAACTAGTGTGACAGCAATGGTTCAAACTATAATCACTAAGAAGACTCACTCTTCTTGTACTTAAGTCGGCATTGTGCCATTTCTATTTAATTCCGATGCAATTTCTGTGTTTCATCGGCAATAAGGTCAGAGGGATACAGTAAACCTGAAGTGAAGCATCGGAATCTATAACTAGTGTCACAGGAATGGTTCAAAAAATAGACAGTAGGAAGAGTCAGGCTTCTTGTGCTTAAGTCGGCATTGTGCCATTTGTATTTAATTCCGATGCAATTTCTGTGTTTCATTGTCAATAAGAAGGTCAGAGGGATACAGTAAACTTGAGGTGATGCATCGGAATCCATAACTAGTGTCACAGGAATGGTTCAAATCATAGACAGTAGGAAGAGTCAGTCTTCTTGTACTTAAGTCGGCATTGTGCTTTTTGTATTTAATTACGATGCAATTTCTGTGTTTCATAGTCAATAAGAAGGTACAAGGTATACAGTAAACCTGAAGTGAAGCATCGGAATCTATAACTAGTGTCACAAGAATGGTTCAAAACATAGTCAGTAAGAAGAGTCAGTCTTCTTGTACTTAAGTCAGCATTGTGCCTTTTCTATTTAATTGCGATGCAATTTCTGTGTTTCATCGTCAATAAGAAGGTCCAAGGATTACAGTAAACCTGGAGTGGAGCATCGGAATCTATAACTAGTGTCACAGGAATGGTTCAAAACACAGACAGTAAGAAGAGTCAGTTTCTTGTACTTAAGTCGACATTGAGCGTTTTCTTTCTAATTCCGATGCAATTTCTCTGTTTCATCGTCAATAAGAATGTCCAAGGTACACAGTAAACCTGAAGTGAAGCATCGGAATCTATAACTAGTGTCACAGGAATGGTTCAAAGCTTAGTCAGTAAGAAGAGTCAGTCTTCTTGCACTTAAGTCGGCATTGTGCCTTTTGTATTTAATTCCGATGCAATTTCTGTGTTTCATTGTCAATAAGAAGGTCCAAGGGATACAGTAAACCTGGAGTGAGGCATCGGAATCTGTAACTAGTGTCACAGGAATTGTTCAAAACATAGACAGTAAGCAGAGACAGTCTTATTGTACTTAAGTCGGCATTGTGCCTTTTTTAATTAATACCTACGCAATTTCTGTGTCTCATCGTCAATAAGAAGGTTCAAGGGATACATTAAACCTTGAGTGAGGCATCCGAATCTATAACTAGGGTCACAGGGATGGTTCAAAGCATAGACAGTTAGAAGAGTCAGTCTTCTTGTACTAAAGACGGCATTGTGCCTTTTGTATTTAATTCCGATGCAATTTCGGTGTTTCATCGTCAATAAGAAGCTCTGAGGGATACAGAAAGCCTGAAGTGAAGCATCGGAATCTGTAACTAGTGTCACAGGAATGGTTCAAACTATAATCACTAAGAAGAGTCAGTCTTCTTGTACTTAAGTCGGCATTGTGCCTTTTCTATTTAATTCCGATGCAATTTCTGTGTTTCATCGGCAATACGGTCAGAGGGATACAGTAAACCTGAAGTGAAGCATCGGAATCTATAACTAGTTTCACAGGAATGGTTCAAAACATAGTAAGAAGAGTCAGTCTTCTTGTACTTAAGTCAGCATTGTGCCTTTTCTATTTAATTGCGATGCAATTTCTGTGTTTCATCGTCAATAAGAATGTACAAGGGTTACAGTAAACCTATAGTGAAGCATCGGAATCTATAACTAGTGTCACAGGAATGTTTCAAAACATAGACAGTAAGAAGAGTCCGTCTTCTTGTACTTGAGTCGGCATTGTGAGTTTTCTATTTAACTCCGATGCAATTTCGGTGTTTCATCGTCAATAAGGAGGTCTGAGGGATACAGTAAACCTGAAGTGAAGCATCGGAATCTGTAACTAGTGTCACAGGAATGGTTCAAACATAGTCAGTAAGAAGAGTCAGTCTTCTTGTACTTATGTCGGCATTGTGCCTTTTCTATTTAATTCCGATGCAAGTTCTGAGTTTCATCGTCAATATGAAGGTCCAAGGGTTACAGTAAATGTGGAGTGAAGCATCGGATTCTATAACTGGTGTCACAGGAATGGTTCAAAACATAGACAGTAAGAAGAGTCAGTCTCCTTGTACTTAAGTCGACATTGTGCCTTTTCTATTTAATTCCGATGCAATTTCTGTGTTTCATCGTCAATAAGAATGTCCAAGGTATACAGTAAACCTGAAGTAAAGCATCGGAATCTATAACTAGTGTGACAGCAATGGTTCAAACTATAATCACTAAGAAGAGTCAGTCTTCTTGTACTTAGGTCGGCATTGTGCCTTTTCTATTTAATTCCGATGCAATTTCTGTGTTACATCGGCAATACGGTCAGAGGGATACAGTAAACCTGAAGTGAAGCATCGGAATCTATAACTAGTGTCACAGGAATGGTTCAAGACATAGTCAGTAAGAAGAGTCAGTCTTCTTGTACTAAAGTGCATTGTGCCTTTTCTATTAAATTGCGATGCAATTTCTGTGTTTCATCGTCAATAAGAAGGTCCAAGGGTTACAGTAAACGTGGAGTGAAGCATCGGGATCTATAACTAGTGTTACAGGAATGGTTCAAAACATAGACAGTAAGAAGAGTCATTCTTCTTGTACTTAAGTCGACATTGAGCCTTTTCTATTTAATTCCGATGCAATTTCTCTGTTTCATCGTCAATACGAATGTCTAAGGTATACAGTAAACCAGAAGTGAAGCATCGGAATCTATAACTAGTGTCACAGGAATGGTTCAAAGCATAGCCAGTAATAAGAGTCAGTCTTCTTGTACTTAAGTCGGCATTGTGCCTTTTGTATTTAATTCCGATGCAATTTCTGTGTTTCATCGTCAATAAGAAGGTCCAAGGGATACAGTAAACCTGGAGTGAGGCATCGGAATCTGTAACTAGTGTCACAGGAATGGTTCAAAACATAGACAGTAAGCAGAGTCAGTCATCTTGTACTTAAGTCGGCATTGTGCTTTTTTAATTAATTCCTATGCATTTTCTGTGTTTCATCGTCAATAAGAAGGTTCAAGGGATACATTAAACCTAGAGTGAGGCATCGGAATCTATAACTAGTGTCACAGGAATGGTTCAAAACATAGACGGTAAGAAGAGTCAGTCTTCTTGTACTAAAGTCGGCATTGTGCCATTTGTATTTAATTCCGATGCAATTTCTGTGTATCATCGTCAATAAGAAGGTCCAAGGGATACAGTCAACCTGGAGTGAAGCATCGGAATCTATAACTAGTGTCACGGGGATGGTTCAAAACATAGACAGTAAGAAGAGTCAGTATTCTTGTACTTAAGTCGGCATTGTGCCTTTTGTATTTAATTCCGAAGCAATTTCTGTGTTTCATCGTCAATAAGAATGTCCAAGGTATACAGTAAACCTGAAGTAAAGCATCGGAATCTATAACTAGTGTCACAGCAATGGTTCAAACTATAATCACTAAGAAGAGTCAGTCTTCTTGTACTTAAGTCGGCATTGTGCCTTTTCTATTTAATTCCGATGCAATTTCTGTGTTTCATCGTCAATAAGAAGGTCCAAGGGTTACAGTAAATGTGGAGTGAAGCATCGGAATCTATAACTAGTGTCACAGGAATGGTTCAAAACATAGACAGTAAGAAGAGTCAGTCTTCTTGTACTTAAGTCGACATTGTGCCTTTTCTATTTAATTCCGATGCAATTTCTGTGTTTCATCGTCAATAAGAATGTCCAAGGTATACAGTAAACCTGAAGTAAAGCATCGGAATCTATAACTAGTGTGACAACAATGGTTCAAACTATAATCACTAAGAAGAGTCAGTCTTCTTGTACTTAAGTCGGCATTGTGCCTCTTCCATTTAATTCCGATGCAATTTCTGTGTTTCATCGTCAATAAGAAGGTCCAAGGTATACAGTAAACCTGGAGTGAAGCATCGGAATCTATAACTAGTGTCACAGGAATGGTTCAAAACATAGTCAGTAAGAAGAGTCAGTCTTCTTGTACTTAAGTCAGCATTGTGCCTTTTCTATTTAATTGCGATGCAATTTCTGTATTTCATCGTCAATAAGAAGGTCCAAGGGTTACAGTAAATCTGGAATGAAGCATCAGAATCTATTACTAGTGTTACAGGAATGGTTCAAAACCTAGACAGTAAGAAGAGTCAGTCTTCTTGTACTTAAGTCGACATTGAGCCTTTTCTATTTAATTCCGATGCAATTTCTCTGTTTCATCGTCAATAAGAATGTCCAAGGTATACAGTAAACCTGAAGTGAAGCATCGGAATCTATAACTAGTGTCACAGGAATGGTTCAAAGCATAGTCAGTAAGAAGAGTCAGTCTTCTTGTACTTAAGTCGGTATTGTGCCTTTTGTATTTATTTCCGATGCAATTTCTGTGTTTCATCGTCAATAAGAAGGTCCAAGGGATACAGTAAACCTGGAGTGAGGCATCGGAATCTGTAACTAGTGTCACAGGAATGGTTCAAAACATAGACAGTAAGAAGAGTTAGTATTCTTGTACTTAAGACGGCATTGTGCCTTTAATATTTAATTCCGATGCAATTTCTGTGTTTCATTGTCAATAAGAATGTCCAAGGTATACAGTAAACCTGAAGTAAAGCATCGGAATCTATAACTAGTGTGACAGCAATGGTTCAAACTATAATCACTAAGAAGAGTCAGTCTTCTTGTACTTAAGTCGGCATTGTGCCTTTTCTATTTAATTCCGATGCAATTTTTGTGTTTCATCGGCAATAAGGTCAGAGGGATACAGTAAACCTGAAGTGAAGCATCGGAATCTGTAACTAGTGTCACAGGAATGGTTCAAAACATAGACAGTAGGATGAGTAAGTCTTCTTGTACTTAAGTCGGCATTGTGCCATTTGTATTTAATTCCGATGCAATTTCTGTGTTTCATTGTCAATAAGAAGGTCAGAGGGATACAGTAAACCTGAGGTGAAGCATCGGAATCCAAAACTAGTGTCACAGGAATGGTTCAAAACATAGACAGTAGGAAGAGTCAGTCTTCTTGTACTTAAGTCAGCATTGTGCCTTTTCTATTTAATTCCGATGCAATTTCTGTGTTTCATCGTCAATAAGTAGGTCCAAGGGTTACAGTAAACCTGGAGTGAAGCATCGGAATCTAGAACTAGTGTGACAGCAATGGTTCAAAACATAGACAGTATGAAGAGTCAGTCTTCTTTTACTTGAGTCGCCATTGTGAGTTTTCTATTTAATTCCGATGCAATTTCGGTGTTTCATCGTCAATAAGAAGGTCAGAGGGATACAGTAAACCTGAAGTGAAGCATCGGAATCTATAACTAGTGTCACAGGAATGGTTCAAACATAGTCAGTAAGAAGAGTCAGTCTGCTTGTACTTAAGTCGGCATTATGCCTTTTCTATTTGATTCCGATGCAATTTCTGTGTTTCATCGTCAATAAGAAGGTCCAAGGGTTACAGTAAATGTGGAGTGAAGCATCGGAATCTATAACTAGTGTCTCAGGAATGGTTCAGCACATATACAGTAAGAAGAGTGAGTCTTCTTGTACTTAAGTCGACATTGTGCCTTTTTTATTTAATTCCGATGCAATTTCTGTGTTTCATCGTCAATAAGAATGTCCAAGGTATACAGTAAACCTGAAGTAAAGCATCGGAATCTATAACTAGTGTGACAGCAATGGTTCAAACTATAATCACTAAGAAGAGTCAGTCTTCTTGCACTTAAGTCGGCATTGTGCCTTTTCTATTTAATTCCGATGCAATTTCTGTGTTTCATCAGCAATAAGGTCAGAGGGATACAGTAAACCTGAAGTGAAGCATCGAAATCCAAATCTAGCGTCACAGGAATGGTTCAAAACATAGACAGTAGGAAGAGTCAGTCTTCTTGTACTTAAGTCGGCATTGTGCCTTTTGTATTTAATCCCGATGCAATTTCTGTGTTTCATCGTCAATAAGAATGTACAAGGTATACAGTAAACCTGAAGTGAAGTATCGGAATCTATAACTAGTGTCACAGGAATGGTTCAAAACATAGTCAGTAAGAAGAGACTGTCTTCTTGTACTTAATTCAGCATTGTGCCTTTTCTATTTAATTCCGATGCAACTTCTGTGTTTCATCGTCAATAAGAAGGTCCAAGGTATACAGTAAACCTGAAGTGAAGCATCGGAATCTATAACTAGTGTCACAGGAATGGTTCAAAGCATAGTCACTAAGAAGAATCAGTCTTCTTGTACCTAAGTCGGCATTGTGCCTTTTGTATTTAATTCCGATGCAGTTACTGTGTTCCATCGTCAATAAGAAGGTCCAAGGGATACAGTTAATCTGGAGTGAGGCATCGGAATCTGTAACTACTGACACAGGAATGGTTGAAAACATAGACAGTAAGCAGAGTCAGTCTTCTTGTACTTAAGTCGGCATTGTGCCTTTTTTATTTAATTCCTATGCAATTTCTGTGTCTCATCGTCAATAAGAAGGTTCAAGGGATACATTAAACCTAGTGTGAGCCATCGGAATCTATAACTAGTGTCACAGGAATGGTTCAAAACATAGACAGTAAGAAGAGTCAGTCTTCTTGTACTAAAGTCGGCATTGTGCCTTTTGTATTTAATTCCGATGCAATTTCTGTGTATCATCGTCAATAAGAAGGTCCAAGGGATACAGTCAACCTGGAGTGAAGCATCGGAATCTATAACTAGTGTCACGGGGATGGTTCAAAACATAGACAGTAAGGAGAGTCAGTATTCTTGTACTTAAGTCGGCATTGTGCCTTTTGTATTTAATTCCGATGCAATTTCTGTCTTTCATCGTCAATAAGTAGGTCCAAGGGATCCATTAAACCTGAAGTGAAGCACCGGAATCTATAACTAGTGGCACAGGAATGGTCCAAAACATAGTCAGTAAGAAGAGTCAGTCTTCTAAACTTAAGTCGCCATTGTGCCAATTGTATTAACTTCCGATGCAATTTCTGTGTTTCATCGTCAATACGAAGGTCCGAGGGATACAGTAAACATGGAGTGAAGCATCGGAAACTATAACTAGTGTCACAGGAATGGCTCAAAACATAGACAGTAAGTAGAGTCAGTCTTCTTGTACTTAATTCGGCACTGTGCCAATTGGATTTAATTCCGATGCAATTTCTGTGTTTCATTGTCAATAAGAAGGTCAGAAGGATACAGTAGACCTGAGGTGAAGCATTGGAATCCATAACTAGTGTCACAGGAATGGTTCAAAACATAGACAGTAGGAAGAGTCAGTCTTCTTGTACTTAAGTCGGCATTGTGCCTTTTGTATTTAAATGCGATGCAATTTCTGTGTTTCATCGTCAATAAGAAGGTACAAGGTATACAGTAAACCTGCAGTGAAGAATCGGAATCTATAACTAGTGTCACAGGAATGGTTCAAAACATAGTCAGTAAGAAGAGTCAGTCTTCTTGTACTTAAGTCAGCATTGTGCCTTTTCTATTTAATTGCGATGCAATTTCTGTGTTTCATCGTCAATAAGAAGGTCCAAGGATTACAGTAAACCTGGAGTGAAGCATCGGAATCTATAACTAGTGTCACAGGAATGGTTCAAATCATAGACTGTAAGAAGAGTCAGTCTTCTTGTACTTAAGTCGACATTGAGCCATTTCTATGTAATTCCGATGCAATTTCTCTGTTTCATCGTCAATAAGAATGTCCAAGGTATACAGTAAACCTGAAGTGAAGCATCGGAATCTATAACTAGTGTCACAGGAATGGTTCAAAGCATAGTCAGTAAGAAGAGTCAGTCTTCTTGCACTTAAGTCGGCATTGTGCCTTTTGTATTTAATTCCGATGCAATTTCTGTGTTTCATTGTCAATAAGAAGTTCCAAGGGATACAGTAAACCTGGAGTGAGGCATCGGAATCTGTAACTAGTGTCACAGGAATTGTTCAAAACATAGACAGTAAGCAGAGTCAGTCTTCTTGTACTTATGTCGGCATTGTGCCTTTTGTATTTAATTCCGACGCAATTTCTGTGTTTCATCGTCAATAAGAATGTCCAAGGTATACAGTAAACCTGAAGTAAAGCATCGGAATCTATAACTAGTGTCACAGCAATGGTTCAAACTATAATCACTAAGAAGAGTCAGTCTTCTTGTACTTAAGTCAGCATTGTGCCTTTTCTATTTAATTCCGACGCAATTTCTGTGTTTCATCGTCAATAAGAAGGTCCAAGGTATACAGTAAACCTGGAGTGAAGCATCGGAATCTATAACTAGTGTCACAGGAATGGTTCAAAACATAGACAGTAAGAAGAGTCAGTCTTCTTGTACTTGAGTCGGCATTGTGAGTTTTCTATTTAACTCCGATGCAATTTCGGTGTGTCATCGTCAATAAGAAGGTCAGAGGGATACAGTAAACCTGAAGTGAAGCATCGGAATCTGTAACTAGTGTCACAGGAATGGTTCAAACATAGTCAGTAAGAAGAGTCAGTCTTCTTGTACTTAAGTCGGCATTGTGCCTTTTCTATTTAATTCCGATGCAATTTCTGTGTTTCATCGGCAATACGGTCAGAGGGATACAGTAAACCTGAATTGAAGCATCGGAATCTATAACTAGTGTCACAGGAATGGTTCAAAACATAGACAGAAAGAAGAGTCAGTCTTCTTGTACTTGAGTCGGCATTTTGAGTTTTCTATTTAACTCCGATGCAATTTCGGTGTGTCATCGTCAATAAGAAGGTCAGAGGGATACAGTAAACCTGAAGTGAAGCATCGGAATCTGTAACTAGTGTCACAGGAATGGTTCAAACATAGTCAGTAAGAAGAGTCAGTTTTCTTGTACTTAAGTCGGCATTATGCCTTTTCTATTTAATTCCGATGCAATTTCTGTGTATCATCGTCAATAAGAAGGTGTAAGGGATACAGTCAACCTGGAGTGAAGCACCGGAATCTATAACTAGTGGCACAGGAATGGTCCAAAACATAGTCAGTAAGAAGAGTAAGTCTTCTATACTTAAGTCGCCATTGTGCCAATTGTATTAACTTCCGATGCAATTTCTGTGTTTCATCGTCAATACGAAGGTCCAAGGATTACAGTTAACCTGGAGTGAAGCATCGGAATCTATAACTAGTGTCACAGGAATGGTTCAAAACATAGACAGTAAGACGAGTCAGTCTTCTTGTACTTAAGTCAACATTGAGCCTTTTCTATGTAATTCCGATGCAATTTCTCTGTTTCATCGTCAATAAGAATGTCCAAGGTATACAGTAAACCTAAAGTGAAGCATCGGAATCTATAACTAGTGTCACAGGAATGGTTCATAGCATAGTCAGTAAGAAGAGTCAGTCTTCTTGCACTTAAGTCGGCATTGTGCCTTTTGTATTTAATTCCGATGCAATTTCTGTGTTTCATTGTCAATAAGAAGGTCCAAGGGATACAGTAAACCTGGAGTGAGGCATCGGAATCTGTAACTAGTGTCACAGGAATTGTTCAAACCATAGACAGTAAGCAGAGTCAGTCTTCTTGTACTTAAGTCGGCATTGTGCCTTTTTTAATTAATTCCTATGCAATTTCTGTGTTTCATCGTCATCAAGAAGTTCCAAGGGATACAGTCAACCTGGAGTGAAGCATCGGAATCTATAACTAGTGTCACGGGGATGGTTCGAAACATAGACAGTAAGAAGAGTCAGTATTCTTGTACTTAAGTCGGCATTGTGCCTTTTGTACTTAATTCCGATGCAATTTCTGTGTTTCATCGTCAATAAGAATGTCCAAGGTATACAGTAAACCTGAAGTAAAGCATCGGAATCTATAACTAGTGTCACAGCAATGGTTCAAACTATAATCACTAAGAAGAGTCAGTCTTCTTGTACTTAAGTCGGCATTGTGCCTTTTCTTTTTAATTCCGATGCAATTTCTGTGTTTCATCGTCAATAAGAAGGTCCAAGGTATACAGTAAACCTGGAGTGAAGCATCGGAATCTATAACTAGTGTCACAGGAATGGTTCAAAACATAGACAGAAAGAAGAGTCAGTCTTCTTGTACTTGAGTCGCATTTTGAGTTTTCTATTTAACTCCGATGCAATTTCGGTGTGTCATCGTCAATAAGAAGGTCAGAGGGATACAGTAAACCTGAAGTGAAGCATCGGAATCTGTAACTAGTGTCACAGGAATGGTTCAAACATAGTCAGTAAGAAGAGTCAGTTTTCTTGTACTTAAGTCGGCATTATGCCTTTTCTATTTAATTCCGATGCAATTTCTGTGTTTCATCGTCAATAAGAAGGTAGAAGGGTTACAGTAAATGTGGAGTGAAGCATCGGAATCTATAACTAGTGTCACAGGAATGGTTCAAAACATAGACAGTAGGAAGAGTCAGTCTTCTTGTACTGAAGTCGGCATTGTGCCATTTGGATTTAATTCCGATGCAATTTCTGTGTTTCATTGTCAATAAGAAGGTCAGAGGGATACAGTAAACCTGAGGTGAAGCATCGGAATCCTAAACTAGTGTCACAGGAATGGTTCAAAATATAGACAGTAGGAAGAGTCAGTCTTCTTGTACTTAAGTCGCCATTGTGCCTTTTGTATTTAATTCCGATGCAATTTCTGTGTTTCATCGTCAATAAGAAGGTACAAGGTATACAGTAAACCTGAAGTGAAGCATCGGAATCTATAACTAGTGTCACAGGAATGGTTCAAAACATACTCAGTAAGAAGAGTCGGTCTTCTTGTACTTAAGTCAGCATTGTGCCTTTTCTATTTAATTCCGATGCAATTTCTGTGTTTCATCGTCAATAAGAAGGTCCAAGGGTTACAGTAAACCTGGAGTGAAGCATCGGAATCTATAAAAAGTGTGACAGCAATGGTTCAAAACATAGACAGTAAGAAGAGTCAGTCCTCTTGTACTTGAGTCGGCATTGTGAGTTTTCTATTTAATTCCGATACAATTTCGGTGTTTCATCGTCAATATGAAGGTCAGAGGGATACAGTAAACCTGAAGTGAAGCATCGGAATCTGTAACTAGTGTCACAGGAATGGTTCAAACATAGTCAGTAAGAAGAGTCAGTCTTCTTGTACTTAAGTCGGCATTGTGCATTTTCTGTTTAATTCCGATGCAATTTCTGTGTTTCATCGTCAATAAGAAGGTCCAAGGGTTACTGTAAATGTGGAGTGAAGCATCGGAATCTATAACTAGTGTCTCAGGAATGGTTCAAAACATAGACAGTAAGAAGAGTCAGTCTTCTTGTACTTTAGTCGACATTGAGCCTTTTCTATTTAATTCCGATGCAATTTCTGTGTTTCATCGTCAATAAGAAGGTCCAAGGGTTACAGTAAACCTGGGGTGAAGCATCGGAATCTATAACTAGTTTCACAGGAATGGTTCATAACATAGACAGTAAGAAGAGTCAGTCTTCTTGTACTTAAGTCGACATTGAGCCTTTTCTATTTAATTCCGATGCAATTTCTGTGTTTCATCGTCAATAAGAAGGTCCAAGGGTTACAGTAAACCTGGGGTGAAGCATCGGAATCTATAACTAGTGTCACAGGAATGGTTCAAATCATAGACAGTAAGAAGAGCCAGTCTTCTTGTACTTAAGTCGACATTGAGCATATTCTATTTAATTCCGATGCAATTTCTGTGTTTCATCGTCAATGAGAATGTCCAAGGTATACAGTAAACCTGAAGTGAAGCATCGGAATCTATAACTAGTGTCACAGGAATGGTTCAAACCATAGTCACTAAGAAGAGTCAGTCTTCTTGTACCTAAGTCGGCATTGTGCCTTTTGTATTTAATTCCGATGCAATTACTGTGTTTCATCGTCAATAAGAAGGTCCAAGGGATACAGTTAACCTGGAGTGAGGCATCGGAATCTGTAACTAGTGTCACAGGGATGGTTCAAAACATAGACAGTAAGAAGAGTCAGTATTCTTGTACTTAAGTCGGCATTGTGCCTTTTGTATTTAATTCCTATGCAATTTCTGTCTTTCATCGTCAGTAAGTAGGTCCAAGGGATCCATTAAACCTGAAGTGAAGCACCGGAATCTATAGCTAGTGGCACAGGAATGGTCCAAAACATAGTCAGTAAGAAGAGTCAGTCTTCTAGTACTTAAGTCGCCATTGTGCCAATTGTATTAACTTCCGATGCAATTTCTGTGTTTCATCGTCAATACGAAGGTCCAAAGGATACAGTAAACCTGGAGTGAAGCATCGGAATCTATAACTAGTGTCACAGGAATGGTTCAAAACATAGAAAGTAAGAAGAGTCAGTCTTCTTGTACTTAATTTGGCACTGTGCCTTACTGATTTAATTCCGATGCAATTACTGTGTTTCATCGTCAATAAGAAGGTCAGAGGGATACAGTAAACCTGAAGTGAAGCATCGGAATCTATAACTAGTGTCACAGGAATGGTTCATAACATAGTCAGTAAGAAGAGTCAGTCTTCTTGTTCTTAAGTCGGAATTGTGCCTTTTGCATTTAATTCAGATTCAATTTCTGTGTTTTATCGTCAATAAGGAGGTCCAAGGGATACAGTAAACATGAAGTGAAGCATCGAAATCTATAACTAGTGTCACAGGAATGGTTCAAAACATAGACAGAATAACAGTCAGTCTGCTTGTACTTAAGTCGGCATCGAGCCATTTGTATTTAATTCCGTTGCAATTTATGTGTTTCATCGTCAATAAGAAGGGCAGAGGGATACAGTAAACCTGAAGTCAATCATCGGAATCAATAACTAGTTTCACAGGAATGGGTCAAAACATAGACAGTAGGAAGTGTCAGTCTTCTTGTACTTAAGTCGGCATTGTGCATTTTCTATTTACTTCCGATGCAATTTCTTTGTGTCATCGTCAATAAGAAGGTCCAAGGGATATAGCAAACCTGGAGTGAAGCATCGGAATCTATAACTAGTGTCACAGGAATGGTTCAAAACATAGACAGTAAGAAGAGTCAGTCATGTTGTACTTAAGTCGGCATTGTGCTTTTTTTATTTAATTCCGATGAATTTCTGTGTTTCATCGTCAATAAGAAGGTCAGAGGGATACAGTAAACCTGTAGTGAAGCATCGGAATCTATAACTAGTGTCACAGGAATGGTTCAAACCATAGTCACTAAGAAGAGTCAGTCTTCTTGTACCTAAGTCGGCATTGTGCCTTTTGTATTTAATTCCGATGCAATTACTGTGTTTCATCGTCAATAAGAAGGTCCAAGGGATACAGTTTACCTGGAGTGAGGCATCGGAATCTGTAACTAGTGTCACAGGAATGGTTGAAAACATAGACAGTAAGCAGAGTCAGTCTTCTTGATACTTAAGTCGGCATTGTGACTTTTTTATTTAATTCCTATGCAATTTCTGTGTCTCATCGTCAATAAGAAGGTTCAAGGGATACATTAAACCTAGAGTGAGGCATCGGAATCTATAACTAGTGTCACAGGAATGGTTCAAAACATAGACAGTAAGAAGAGTCAGTGTTCTTTTACTAAAGTCGGCATTGTGCCTTTTGTATTTAATTCCGATGCAATTTCTGTGTATCATCGTCAATAAGAAGGTCCAAGGGATACAGTCAACCTGGTGTGAAGCATCGGAGTCTATAACTAGTGTCACAGGGATGGTTCAAAACATAGACAGTAAGAAGAGTCAGTATTCTTATACTTAAGTCGGCATTGTGCCAATTGTATTAACTTCCGATGCAATTTCTGTGTTTCATCGTCAATACGAAGGTCCAAAGGATACAGTAAACCTGGAGTGAAGCATCGGAATCTATAACTAGTGTCACAGGAATGGTTCAAAACATAGACAGGAAGAAGAGTCAGTCTTCTTGTACTTAATTTGGCACTGTGCCTTTTGGATTTAATTCCGATGCAATTTCTGTGTTTCATCGTAATAAGAAGGTCAGAGGGATACAGTAAACCTGAAGTGAAGCATCGGAATCTATAACTAGTGTCACAGGAATGGTTCATAACATAGTCAGTAAGAAGAGTCAGTCTTCTTTTTCTTAAGTCGGAATTGTGCCTTTTGCATTTAATTCAGATGCAATTTCTGTGTTTTATCGTCAATAAGGAGGTCCCAGGGATACAGTAAACATGAAGGGAAGCATCGAAATCTATAACTAGTGTCACAGGAATGGTTCAAAACATAGACAGAATAACAGTCAGTCTGCTTGTACTTAAGTCGGCATCGAGCCATTTGTATTTAATTCCGTTGCAATTTATGTGTTTCATCGTCAATAAGAAGGGCAGAGGGATACAGTAAACCTGAAGTCAATCATCGGAATCAATAACTAGTTTCACAGGAATGGGTCAAAACATAGACAGTAGGAAGTGTCAGTCTTCTTGTACTTAAGTCGGCATTGTGCATTTTCTATTTACTTCCGATGCAATTTCTTTGTGTCATCCTCAATAAGAAGGTCCAAGGGATATAGCAAACCTGGGGTGAAGCATCGGAATCTATAACTAGTGTCACAGGAATGGTTCAAAACATAGACAGTAAGAAGAGTCAGTCATCTTGTACTTAAGTCGGAATTGTGCTTTTTTTATTTAATTCCGATGAATTTCTGTGTTTCATCGTCAATAAGAAGGTCAGAGGGATTCAGTAAACCTGTAGTGAAGCATCGGAATCTATAACTAGTGTCACAGGAATGGTTCAAAACATAGTCAGTAAGAAAAGTCAGTCTTCTTGTACTTAAGACGGCATTGTGCCTTTTGTATTCAATTCCGATGCAATTTCTGTGTTTCATCGTCAATAAGAAGGTCCACGTGATACAGTAAACCTGGAGTGAAGCATCGGAATCTATAACTAGTGTCACAGGGATGTTTCAAATCATAGACACTAAGAAGAGTCAGTATTCTTGTACTTAAGTCGGCATTGTGCCTTTTGTATTTAATTCCAATGCAATTTCCGTGTTTCATCTTCAATAAGAAGATCCAAGGGATACAGTAAACCTGAAGTGAAGCATCAGAATCTATAACTAGTGTCACAGGAATGGTTCAAAACATAGTCAGTAAGAAGAGTCATTCTTCTTGTACTTAAATCGGCATTGCGCCGTTTGTATTTAATTCCGATGCAATATCTGTGTTTCATCGTCAATAAGAAGGTCCGAGGGATACAGTAAACCTGAAGTGAAGTATCGGAATCTATAACTAGTGTCACAGGAATGGTTCAAAACATAGTCAGTAAGAAGACTCAGTCTTCTTGTACTTCAGTTGGCATTGTGCCTTTTGAATTTAATTCCGATGCAAGTTCTGTGTTTCATCGTCAATAAGAAAGTCCAAGGGATACAGTAAACCTGAAGTGAAGCACCGGAATCTATAACTAGTGTTACATAAATGGTTCAAAACATAGTCAGTAAGAAAAGTCAGTCTTCTTGTACTTAAGTCGCCATTGTGCCTTTTGTATTTAATTCCGATGCAATTTCTGAGTTTCATCGTCAATAAGAAGATCCAAGGGATACAGTATACCTGGAGTGAAGCATCGGAATCTATAACTAGTGTCATAGTAATGGTTCAAAACATAGACGGTAAGAAGAGTCAGTCTTCTTGTACTTAAGTTGGCATTGTGCCTTTTGTATTTAATTCCGATGAAATTCCTATGATTCATCGTCAATAAGAAGGTCCAAGGGATACAGTAAACCTGAAGTGAAGCATCGGAATCTATAACTAGTGTCACTGGAATGGTTCAAAATATAGACAGTAAGAATAGTCAGTCTTATTGTGCTTAAGTCGGCATTGTGCCTTTTGTATTCAATTCCGATGCAATTTCTGTGTTTCATCGGCAATAAGGTCAGAGGGATACAGTAAACCTCAAGTGAAGCATCGGAAACTATAACTAGAGTCACAGGAATTTTTCAAACATAGTCAGTAAGAAGAATCAGTCTTCTTGTACTTAAGTCGGCATTGTGAGTTTTCTATTAAATTCCGATGCAATTTCTGTGATTCATCGTCAATAAGAAGGTCCAAGGGTTACAGTAAACCTGGAGTGAAGCATCGGAATCTATAACTAGTGTCACAGGAATGGTTCAAAACATAGACTGAAAGAAGATTCAGTCTTCTTGTACTTAAGTCGACATTGAGCCTTTTCTATTTAATTCCGATGCTATTTCTGTGTTTCACCGTCAATAAGAATGTCGAAGGTATCCAGTAAAACTGAAGTAAAGCATCGGAATCTATGAATAGTGTCACAGCAATGGTTCAAACTATAATCACTAAGAAGAGTCAGTCTGCTTGTACTTAAGTCGGCATTGTGCCTTTTCTATATAATTCCGATGCAATTTCTGTGTTTCATCGTCAATAAGAAGGTCCAAGGGATACAGTAAACCTGGAGTGAAGCATCGGAACCTATAACTAGTGTCACAGGAATGGTTCAAAACATAGACAGTTAGAAGAGTCAGTCTTCTTGTACTTAAGTCGGCATTGTGAGTTTTCTATTTAATTCCGATGCAATTTCTGTGTTTCATCGTCAATAAGTAGATCAGAGGGATACAGTAAACCTGAAGTGAAGCATCGGAATCTATAACATTTATCACCGGAATGGTTCAAACTATTATCAGTAAGAAGAGTCAGTCTTCTTGTACTTAAGTCGGCATTGTGCCTTTTCTATTTCATTCCGATGGAGTTTCTGTGTTTCATCGTCAATAAGAAGGTCCAAGGAATACAGTAAACCTGGAGTGAAGCATCGGAATATATAACTAGTGTCACAGGAATGGTTGAAACATAGACAGTAAGAAGAGTCAGTCTTCTTGTACTTAAGTCGGCATTGTGCCTTTTGTATTTAATTCCGATGCAATTTCTGTGTTTCATCGTCAATAAGAAGGTCAGACGGATACAGTAAACCTGAAGTGAAGCATCGGAATCTATAACTAGTGTCACAGGAATGGTTCAAAACATAGACAGTAAGAAGAGTCAGTCTTCTTGTCCTTAAATCGGCATTGTGCATTTTGTATTTAATTCCGATGCAATTCCTGTGTTTCATCGTCAACAAGAAGGTACAAGGGATACAGTAAACCTGGAGTGAAGCATCGGAATCTATAACTAGTGTCACAGTAATGGTTCAAAACATAGACAGTAAGAAGAGTCAGTCTACTTGTACTTAAGTCGGCATTGTGCCTTTTGTATTTAATTTCGATGCAATTTCTGTGTTTCATTGTCAATAAGAAGGTCCATGGAATACAGTAAACCTGAAGTGAAGCATCAGAATCAATAACTAGTGCCACTGGAATGGTTCAAAATATAGACAGTAAGAAGAGTCAGTCTTCTTGTACTTAAGTCAGCATTGTGCCTTTTGTGTTTAATTCCGATGCATTTCCTGTGATTCATCGTCAATAAGAAGGTCCAAGGGATACAATAAACCTGAAGTGAAGCATCGGAATCTATAACTAGAGTCACAGGAATGTTTCAAAACATAGTCAGTAAGAAGAGTCAGTCTTCTTGTCCTTAAGTCGGCATTGTGCTTTTTGTACTTAATTCCGATGCAATTTCTGTGTTTCATCGGCAATAAGGTCAGAGGGATACAGTAAAGCTGAAGTGAAGCATCGGAATCCTAAACTAGTGTCACAGGAATGGTTCATAACATAGACAGTAGGAAGAGTCAGTCTTCTTGTACTTAAGTCGGCATTGTGCCTTTTGTATTTAATTCCGATACAATTTCTGTGTTTCATCGTCAATGAGAAGGTACAAGGCATACAGTAATCCTGAAGTGAAGCATCGGAATCTATAACTAGTGTCACAGGAATGGTTCAAATCATGGACAGTAAGAAGAGTCAGTCTTCTTGTACTTAAGTCGGCATTGTGCCTTTTCTATTTAATTATTATGCAATTTTTGTGTTTCATCGTCAATAAGAAGGTCCAAGGGTTACAGTAAACCTGAAGTGAAGCATCGGAATCTATAACTAGTGTCACAGGAATGGTTCAAACATAGACAGTAAGAAGAGTCAGTCTTCTTGTACTTTAGTCGACATTGTGCCTTTTCTATTTATCTCCGATGCAATTTCTGTGTTTCATCGTCAATAAGAATGTCCAAGGTATACAGTAAACCTGAAGTAAAGCATCGTAATCTATAACTAGTGTCACAGGAATGGTTCAAAGCATAGACAGTAAGAAGAGTCAGTCTTCTTGTACTTGAGTCGGCATTGTGAGTTTTCTATTAAATTCCGATGCAATTTCGGTGTTTCATAGTCAATAACAAGGTCAGAGGGATACAGTAAACCAGAAGTGAAGCATCGGAATCTATAACAAGTGTCACTGGAATGGTTCAAAACATAGACAGTAAGAAGGGTCAGTCTTCTTGTACTTAAGTCGACATTGTGCCTTTTCTATTTAATTCCGATGCAATTTCTGTGTTTCATCGACAATAAGAATGTCCAAGGTATACAGTAAACTTGAAGTAAAGCATCGGTATCTATAACTAGTGTCACAGCTATGGTTCAAACTATAATCATTAAGAAGAGTCAGTCTTCTTGTACTTAAGTCGGCATTGTGCCTTTTCTATTTAATTCCGATGCAATTTCTGTGTTTCATCGTCATTAAGAAGGTAAAAGGTATACAGTAAACCTGAAGTAAAGCATCGGAATCTATAACTAGTGTCACAGCAATGGTTCAAACTATAATCACTAAGAAGAGTCAGTCGTCTTGTACTTAAGTCGGCATTGTGCCTCTTCAATTTAATTCCGATGCAATTTCTGTATTTCATCGTCAATAAGAAGGTCCAAGGTATACAGTAAACCTGAAGTGAAGCATCGGAATCTATAACTAGTGTCACAGGAATGGTTCAAAACATAGACAGTAAGAAGAGTCAGTCTTCTTGTACTTGAGTCGGCATTGTGAGTTTTCTATTTAATTCCGATAAAATTTCGGTGTTTCATCGTCAATAAGAAGGTCAGAGGGATACAGTAAACCTGAAGTGAAGCATCGGAATTTATAACTAGTGTCACTGGAATGGTTCAAAACATAGACAGTAAGAAGAGTCAGTCTTCTTGTACTTGAGTCGACATTGTGCTTTTTCTATTTAATTCCGATGCAATTTCTGTGTTTCATCGACAATAGGAATGTCCAAGGTATACAGTAAACCTGAAGTAAAGCATCGGAATCTATAACTGGTGTCACAGCAATGGTTCACACTATAATCACTAAGAAGAGTCAGTCTTCTAGTACTTAAGTCGGCATTGTGCCTTTTCTATTTAATTCCGATCCAATTTCTGTGTTTAATCGGCAATAAGGTCAGAGGGATACAGTAAACCTGAAGTGAAGCATCGGAATCTATAACTGGTGTCACAGGAATGGATCAAACATAGACAGTAGGAAGAGTCAGTCTTCTTGTACTTAAGTCGGCATTGTGCCATTTGTATTTAATTCCGATGCAATTTCTGTGTTTCATTGTCAATAAGAAGGTCAGAGGGATACAGTAAACCTAAAGTGAAGCATCGGAATCCAAAACTAGTGTCACAGGAGTGGTTCAAATCATAGACAGTAAGAAGAGTCAGTCTTCTTGTACTTAAGTCGGCATTGTGCCCTTTGTATTTAATTTCGATGCAGTTTCTGTGTTTCATCGTCAACAAGAAGGTACAAGGGATACAGTAAACCTGGAGTGAAGCATCGGAATCTATAACTAGTGTCACAGTAATGGTTCAAAACATAGACAGTAAGAAGAGTCAGTCTTCTTGTACTTAAGTCGGCATTGTGCCTTTTGTATTTAATTTCGATGCAATTTCTGTGTTTCATTGTCAATAAGAAGGTCCAAGGAATACAGTAAACCTGAAGTGAAGCATCGGAATCTATAACTAGTGCCCCTGGAATGGTTCAAAATATAGACAGTAAGAAGAGTCAGTCTTCTTGTACTTAAGTCAGCATTGTGCCTTTTGTGTTTCATTCCGATGCATTTCCTGTGATTCATCGTCAATAAGAAGGTCCAAGGGATACAGTAAACCTGAAGTGAAGCATCGGAATCTATAACTAGAGTCACAGAAATGTTTCAAAACATAGTCAGTAAGTAGAGTCAGTCTTCTGGTACTTAAGTCGGCATTGTGCCTTTTGTACTTAATTCCGACGCAATTTCTGTGTTTCATCGGCAATAAGGTCAGAGGGATACAGTAAAGCTGAAGTGAAGCATCGGAATCCTAAACTAGTGTCACAGGAATGGTTCAAACATAGACAGTAGGAAGAGTCAGTCTTCTTGTACTTAAGTCAGCATTGTGCCTTTTGTGTTTCATTCCGATGCATTTCCTGTGATTCATCGTCAATAAGAAGGTCCAAGGAATACAGTAAACCTGAAGTAAAGCATCGGAATCTATAACTAGTGTCACAGGAATGGTTCAAAGCATAGACAGTAAGAAGAGTCAGTCTTCTTGTACTTGAGTCGGCATTGTGCCCTTTGTATTTAATTTCGATGCAATTTCTGTGTTTCATTGTCAATAAGAAGGTCCAAGGAATACAGTAAACCTGAAGTGAAGCATCGGAATCTATAACTAGTGCCACTGGAATGGTTCAAAATATAGACAGTAAGAAGAGTCAGTCTTCTTGTACTTAAGTCAGCATTGTGCCCTTTGTATTTAATTTCGATGCAATTTCTGTGTTTCATTGTCAATAAGAAGGTCCAAGGAATACAGTAAACCTGAAGTGAAGCATCGGAATCTATAACTAGTGCCACTGGAATGGTTCAAAATATAGACAGTAAGAAGAGTCAGTCTTCTTGTACTTAAGTCAGCATTGTGCCTTTTGTGTTTCATTCCGATGCATTTCCTGTGATTCATCGTCAATAAGAAGGTCCAAGGAATACAGTAAACCTGAAGTAAAGCATCGGAATCTATAACTAGTGTCACAGGAATGGTTCAAAGCATAGACAGTAAGAAGAGTCAGTCTTCTTGTACTTGAGTCGGCAATGTGAGTTTTCTATTTAATTCCGATGCAATTTCGGTGTTTCATAGTCAATAACAAGGTCAGAGGGATACAGTAAACCAGAAGTGAAGCATCGGAATCTATAACTAGTGTCACAGGAATGGTTCAAACATAGTCAGTAAGAAGAGTCAGTCTTCTTGTACTTAAGTGGGCATTGTGCCTTTTCTATTTAATTCCGATGCAATTTCTGTGTTTCATCGTCAATAAGAAGGTCCAAGGGTTACAGTAAACCTGGAGTGAAGCATCGGAATCAATAACTAGTGTCACAGGAATGGTTCAAGCTATAATCACTAAGAAGAGTCAGTCTTCTTGTACTTAAGTCGGCATTGTGCCTTTTCTATTTAATTCCGATGCAATTTCTGTGTTTCATCGTCAATAAGAAGGTCCAAGGTATACAGTAAACCTGGAGTAAAGCATCGGAATCTATAACTAGTGTCACAGGAATAGTTCAAAACATAGACAGTAAGAAGAGTCAGTCTTCTTGTACTTGAGTCGGCATTGTGAGTTTTCTATTTAATTCCGATGCAATTTCGGTGTTTCATCGTCAATAAGAAGGTCAGAGGGATACAGTAAACCTGAAGTGAAGCATCGGAATCTATAACTAGTGTCACAGGAATGGTTCAAACATAGTCAGTAAGAAGAGTCAGTCTTCTTGTCCTTAAGTGGGCATTGTGCCGTTTGTATTTAATTTCGATGCAATTTCTGTGTTTCATCGGCAATAAGGTCAGAGGGATACAGTAAACCTGAAGTGAAGCATCGGAATCTATAACTAGTGTCACAGGAATGGTTCAAAACATAGACAGTAGGAAGAGTCAATCTTCTTGTACGTAAGTCGGCATTGTGCCATTTGTATTTAATTCCGATGCAATTTCTGTGTTTCATTGTCAATAAGAAGATCACAGGGATACAGTAAACCTGAGGTGAAGCATCGGAATCCAACACTAGTGTCACAGGAATGGTTCAAAACATAGACAGTAAGAAGAGTCAGTCTTCTTGTACTTAAGTCGGCATTGTGCCTTTTGTATTTAATTCCGATGCAATTTCTGTGTTTCATCGTCAATAAGAAGGTACAAGGTATACAGTAAACCTGAAGTGAAGCATCGGAATCTATAACTGGTGTCACAGCAATGGTTCAAACTATAATCACTAAGAAGATTCAGTCTTCTTGTACTTAAGTCGGCATTGTGCCTTTTCTATTTAATTCCCATGCAATTTCTGTGTTTCATCGTCAATAAGAAGGTACAAGGTATACAGTAAACCTGAAGTGAAGCATCGGAATCTATAACTAGTGTCACAGGAATGGTTCAAAACAGAGTCAGTAAGAAGAGTCAGTCTTCTTGTACTTAAGTCAGCATTGTGCCTTTTCTATTTAATTCCGATGCAATTTCTGTGTTTCATCGTCAATAAGACGGTCCAAGGGTTACAGTAAACCTGGAGTGAAGCATCGGAAGCTATAACTAGTGTCACAGGATTGGTTCAAAACATAGACTGAAAGAAGATTCAGTCTTCTTGTACTTAAGTCGACATTGAGCCTTTTCTATTTAATTCCCATGCAATTTCTGTGTTTCATCGTCAATAAGAATGTCGAAGGTATCCAGTAAACCTGAAGTAAAGCATCGGAATATATGAATAGTGTCACAGGAATGGTTCAAATTATAATCACTAAGAAGAGTCAGTCTGCTTGTACTTATGTCGGCATTGTGCCTTTTCTATTTAATTCCGATGCAATTTCTGTGTTTCATCGTCAATAAGAAGGTCCAAGGGATACAGTAAACCTGGAGTGAAGCATCGGATTCTATAACTAGTGTCACAGGAATGGTTCAAAACATAGACAGTTAGAAGAGTCAGTCTTCTTGTACTTAAGTCGGCATTGTGAGTTTTCTATTTAATTCCGATGCAATTTCTGTGTTTCATCGTCAATAAGTAGATCAGAGGGATACAGTAAACCTGAAGTGAAGCATCGGAAGCTATAACTATTGTCACCGGAATGGTTCAATCTCTTGTCAGTAAGAAGAGTCAGTCTTCTTGTACTTAAGTCGGCATTGTGCCTTTTCTATTTCATTCCCATGGAGTTTCTGTGTTTCATCGTCAATAAGAAGGTCCAAGGAATACAGTAAACCTGGAGTGAAGCATCGGAATCTATAACTAGTGTCACAGGAATGGTTGAAACATAGACAGGACGAAGAGTCAGTCTTCTTGTACTTAAGTCGGCATTGTGCCTTTTGTATTTAATTCCGATGCAATTTCTGTGTTTCATCGTCAATAAGAAGGTCAGACGGATACAGTAAACCTGAAGTGAAGCATCGGAATCTACAACTAGTGTCACAGGAATGGTTCAAAACATAGACAGTAAGAAGAGTCAGTCTTCTTGTCCTTAAGTCGGCATTGTGCCTTTTGTACTTAATTATGATGCAATTACTGTGTTTCATCGGCAATAAGGTCAGAGGGATACAGTAAAGCTGAAGTGAAGCATCGGAATCCTAAACTAGTGTCACAGGAATGGTTCATAACATAGACAGTAGGAAGAGTCAGTCTTCTTGTACTTAAGTCGGCATTGTGCCTTTTGTATTTAATTCCGATACAATTTCTGTGTTTCATCGGCAATAAGAAGGTACAAGGGATACACTAAACCTGGAGTGAAGCATCGGAACCTATAACTAGTGTCACAGTAATGGTTCAAAACATAGACAGTAAGAAGAGTCAGTCTTCTTGTCCTTAAGTCGGCATTGTGCCTTTTGTACTTAATTATGATGCAATTTCTGTGTTTCATCGGCAATAAGGTCAGAGGGATACAGTAAAGCTGAAGTGAAGCATCGGAATCCTAAACTAGTGTCACAGGAATGGTTCATAACATAGACAGTAGGAAGAGTCAGTCTTCTTGTACTTAAGTCGGCATTGTGCCTTTTGTATTTAATTCCGATACAATTTCTGTGTTTCATCGGCAATAAGAAGGTACAAGGTATACAGTAAACCTGAAGTGAAGCATCGGAATCTATAACTAGTGTCACAGGAATGGTTCAAAACATAGTCAGTAAGAAGAGTCAGTCTTCTTGTACTTAAGTCGGCATTGTGCCTTTTCTATTTAATTTCGATGCAATTTCTGTGTTTCATCGTCAATAAGAAGTTCCAAAGGTTACAGTAAACCTGGAGTGAAGCATCGGAATCTATAACTTGTGTCACAGGAATGGTTCAAACATAGACAGTAAGAAGAGTCAGTCTTCTTGTACTTTAGTCGACATTGTGCCTTTTCTATTTAATTCCGATGCAATTTCTGTGTTTCATCGTCAATAAGAATGTCCAAGGTATACAGTAAACCTGAAGTAAAGCATCGGAATCTATAACTAGTGTCACAGGAATGGTTCAAAGCATAGACAGTAAGAAGAGTCAGTCTTCTTGTACTTGAGTCGGCATTGTGAGTTTTCTATTTAATTCCGATGCAATTTCGGTGTTTCATAGTCAATAACAAGGTCAGAGGGATACAGTAAACCAGAAGTGAAGCTTCGGAATCTATAACTAGTGTCACAGGAATGGTTCAAACATAGTCAGTAAGAAGAGTCAGTCTTCTTGTACTTAAGTGGGCATTGTGCCTTTTCTATTTAATTCCGATGAAATTTCTGTGTTTCATCGTCAATAAGAAGGTCCAAGGGTTACAGTAAACCTGGAGTGAAGCATCGGAATCAATAACTAGTGTCACAGGAATGGTTCAAGCTATAATCACTAAGAAGAGTCAGTCTTCTTGGACTTAAGTCGGCATTGTGCCTTTTCTATTTAATTCCGATGCAATTTCTGTGTTTCATCGTCAATAAGAAGGTGCAAGGTATACAGTAAACCTGGAGTAAAGCATCGGAATCTATAACTAGTGTCACAGGAATGGTTCAAAACATAGACAGTAAGAACAGTCAGTCTTCTTGTACTTGAGTCGGCATTGTGAGTTTTCTATTTAATTCCGATGCAATTTCGGTGTTTCATCGTCAATAAGAAGGTCAGAGGGATACAGTAAACCTGAAGTGAAGCATCGGAATCTATAACTAGTGTCACAGGAATGGTTCAAACATAGTCAGTAAGATGAGTCAGTCTTCTTGTCCTTAAGTGGGCATTGTGCCGTTTGTATTTAATTTCTATGCAATTTCTGTGTTTCATCGGCAATAAGGTCAGAGGGATACAGTAAACCTGAAGTGAAGCATCGGAATCTATAACTAGTGTCACAGGAATGGTTCAAAACATAGACAGTAGGAAGAGTCAATCTTCTTGTACGTAAGTCGGCATTGTGCCATTTGTATTTAATTCCGATGCAATTTCTGTGTTTCATTGTCAATAAGAAGATCAGAGGGATACAGTAAACCTGAGGTGAAGCATCGGAATCCAACACTAGTGTCACAGGAATGGTTCAAAACATAGACAGTAAGAAGAGTCAGTCTTCTTGTACTTAAGTCGGCATTGTGCCTTTTGTATTTAATTCCGATGCAATTTCTGTGTTTCATCGTCAATAAGAAGGTACAAGGTATACAGTAAACCTGAAGTGAAGCATCGGAATCTATAACTGGTGTCACAGCAATGGTTCAAACTATAATCACTAAGAAGATTCAGTCTTCTTGTACTTAAGTCGGCATTGTGCCTTTTCTATTTAATTCCGATCCAATTTCTGTGTTTAATCGGCAATAAGGTCAGAGGGATACAGTAAACCTGAAGTGAAACATCGGAATCTATAACTAGTGTCACAGGAATGGTTCAAACATAGACAGTAGGAAGAGTCAGTCTTCTTGTACTTAAGTCGGCATTGTGCCATTTGTATTTAATTCCGATGCAATTTCTGTCTTTCATTGTCAATAAGAAGGTCAGAGGGATACAGTAAACCTAAAGTGAAGCATCGGAATCCAAAACTAGTGTCAGAGGAATGGTTCAAAAGATAGACAGTTGGAAGAGTCAGTCTTCTTGTACTTAGGTCGGCATTGTGCCTTTTATATATAATTCCGATGCAATTTCTGTGTTTCATCGTCAATAAGAAGGTACAAGGAATACAGTAAACCTGAAGTGAAGCATCGGAATCTATAACTAGTGTCACAGGAATGGTTCAAAACAGAGTCAGTAAGAAGAGTCAGTCTTCTTGTACTTAAGTCAGCATTGTGCCTTTTCTATTTAATTCCGATGCAATTTCTGTGTTTCATCGTCAATAAGACGGTCCAAGGGTTACAGTAAACCTGGAGTGAAGCATCGGAAGCTATAACTAGTGTCACAGGAATGGTTCAAAACATAGACTGAAAGAAGATTCAGTCTTCTTGTACTTAAGACGACATTGAGCCTTTTCTATTTAATTCCCATGCAATTTCTGTGTTTCATCGTCAATAAGAATGTCGACGGTATCCAGTAAACCTGAAGTAAAGCATCGGAATATATGAATAGTGTCACAGGAATGGTTCAAATTATAATCACTGAGAAGAGTCAGTCTGCTTGTACTTATGTCGGCATTGTGCCTTTTCTATTTAATTCCGATGCAATTTCTGTGTTTCATCGTCAATAAGAAGGTCCAAGGGATACAGTAAACCTGGAGTGAAGCATCGGATTCTATAACTAGTGTCACAGGAATGGTTCATAACATAGACAGTTAGAAGAGTCAGTCTTCTTGTACTTAAGTCGGCATTGTGAGTTTTCTATTTAATTCCGATGCAATTTCTGTGCTTCATCGTCAATAAGTAGATCAGAGGGATACAGTAAACCTGAAGTGAAGCATCGGAATCTATAACTATTGTCACCGGAATGGTTCAAACTCTTATCAGTAAGAAGAGTCAGTCTTCTTGTACTTAAGTCGGCATTGTGCCTTTTCTATTTCATTCCCATGGAGTTTCTGTGTTTCATCGTCAATAAGAAGGTCCAAGGAATACAGTAATCCTGGAGTGAAGCATCGGAATCTATAACTAGTGTCACAGGAATGGTTGAAACATAGACAGGACGAAGAGTCAGTCTTCTTGTACTTAAGTCGGCATTGTGCCTTTTGTATTTAATTCCGATGCAATTTCTGTGTTTCATCGTCAATAAGAAGGTCAGACGGATACAGTAAACCTGAAGTGAAGCATCGGAATCTATAACTAGTGTCACAGGAATGGTTCAAAACATAGACAGTAAGAAGAGTCAGTCTTCTTGTCCTTAAGTCTGCATTGTGCATTTTGTATTTGATTCCGATGCAATTTCTGTGTTTCATCGTCAACAAGAAGGTACAAGGGATACACTAAACCTGGAGTGAAGCATCGGAACCTATAACTAGTGTCACAGTTATGGTTCAAAACATAGACAGTAAGAAGAGTCAGTCTTCTTGTCCTTAAGTCGGCATTGTGCCTTTTGTACTTAATTATGATGCAATTTCTGTGTTTCATCGGCAATAAGGTCAGAGGGATACAGTAAAGCTGAAGTGAAGCATCGGAATCCTAAACTAGTGTCACAGGAATGGTTCATAACATAGACAGTAGGAAGAGTCAGTCTTCTTGTACTTAAGTCGGCATTGTGCCTTTTGTATTTAATTCCGATACAATTTCTGTGTTTCATCGTCAATAAGAAGGTACAAGGTATACAGTAAACCTGAAGTGAAGCATCGGAATCTATAACTAGTGTCACAGGAATGGTTCAAAACATAGTCAGTAAGAAGAGTCAGTCTTCTTGTACTTAAGTCGGCATTGTGCTATTTCTATTTAATTCCGATGCAATTTCTGTGTTTCATCGTCAATAAGAAGGTCCAAGGGTTACAGTAAACCTGGAGTGAAGCATCGGAATCTATAACTAGTGTCACAGGAATGGTTCAAACATAGACAGTAAGAAGAGTCAGTCTTCTTGTACTTTAATCGACATTGTGCCATTTCTATTTAATTCCGATGCAATTTCTGTGTTTCATCGTCAATAAGAATGTCCAAGGTATACAGTAAACCTGAAGTAAAGCATCGGAATGTATAACTAGTGTCACAGGAATGGTTCAAATCATAGACAGTAAGAAGAGTCAGTCTTCTTGTAGTTGAGTCGGCATTGTGAGTTTTCTATTTAATTCCGATGCAATTTCGGTGTTTCATAGTCAATAACAAGGTCAGAGGGATACAGTAAACCAGAAGTGAAGCATCGGAATCTATAACTAGTGTCACAGGAATGGTTCAAACATAGTCAGTAAGAAGAGTCAGTCTTCTTGTACTTAAGTGGGCATTGTGCCTTTTCTATTTAATTCCGTTGCAATTTCTGTGTTTCATCGTCAATAAGAAGGTCCAAGGGTTACAGTAAACCTGGAGTGAAGCATCGAAATCTATAACTAGTGTCACAGGAATGGTTCAAAACATAGACAGTAAGAAGAGTCAGTCTTCTTGTACTTAAGTCGACATTGTGCCTTTTCTATTTAATTCCGATGCAATTTCTGTCTTTCATCGTCAATAAGAATGTCCAAGGTATACAGTAAACCTGAAGTAAAGCATCGGAATCTATAACTAGTGTCACAGCAATGGTTCAAACTATAATCACTAAGAAGAGTCAGTCTTCTTGTACTTAAGTCGGCATTGTGCCTTTTCTATTTAATTCCGATGCAATTTCTGTGTTTCATCGTCAATAAGAAGGTCCAAGGTATACAGTAAACCTGGAGTGAAGCATCGGAATCTATAACTAGTGTCACAGGAATGGTTCAAAACATCGACAGAAAGAAGAGTCAGTCTTCTTGTACTTGAGTGGGCATTGTGAGTTTTCTATTTAATTCCGATGCAATTTCGGTGTTTCATCGTCAATAAGAAGGTCAGAGGGATACAGTAAACCTGAAGTGAAGCATCGGAATCTATAACTAGTGTCACAGGAATGGTTCAAACATAGTCAGTAAGAAGAGTCAGTCTTCTTGTACTTAAGTCGGCATTGTGCCTTTTCTATTTAATTCCGATGCAATATCTATGTTACATCGTCAATAAGTAGGTTCAAGGGTTACAGTAAACCTGGAGTGAAGCATCGGAATCTATAACTAGTGTAACAGGAATGGTTCAAATCACAGACAGTAAGAAGAGTCAGTCTTCTTGTACTTAAGTCGACATTGTGCTTTTTCTCTTTAATTCCGATGCAATTTCTGTGTTTCATCGACAATAAGAATGTCCAAGGTATACAGTAAACCTGAAGTAAAGCAACGGAATCTATAACTAGTGTCACAGCAATGGTTCAAACTATAATCACTAAGAAGAGTCAGTCTTCTTGTACTTAAGTCGGCATTGTGCCTTTTCTATTTAATTCCGATGCAATTTCTGTGTTTCATCGGCAATAAGGTCAGAGGGATACAGTAAACCTGAAGTGAAGCATTGGAATCTATAACTAGAGTCACAGGAGTGTTTGAAATCATAGTCAGTAAGAAGAGTCAGTCTTCTTGTCCTTAAGTCGGCATTGTGCCGTTTGTATTTAATTCCGATGCAATTTCTGTGTTTCATCGGCAATAATGTCAGAGGGATACAGTAAACCTGAAGTGAAGCATCGGAATCAATAACTAGTGTCACAGGAATGGTTCAAAACATAGACAGTAGGAAGAGTCAGTCTTCTTGTACGTAAGTCGGCATTGTGCCATTTGTATTTAATTCCGATGCAATTTCTGTGTTTCATTGTCAATAAGAAGATCAGAGGGATACAGTAAACCTGAGGTGAAGCATCGGAATCTAACCCTAGTGTCACGGGAATGGTTCAAAACATAGACAGTAAGAAGAGTCAGTCTTCTTGTACTTAAGTCGGCATTGTGCCTTTTGTATTTAATTCCGATGCAATTTCTGTGTTTCATCGTCAATAAGAAAGTACACGGTATACAGTAAACCTGAAGTGAAGCATCGGAATCTATAACTGGTGTCACAGCAATGGTTCAAACTATAATCACTAAGAAGAGTCAGTCATCTTGTACTTAAGTCGGCATTGTGCCTTTTCTATTTAATTCCGATCCAATTTCTGTGTTTAATCGGCAATAAGGTCAGAGGGATACAGTAAACCTGAAGTGAAGCATCGGAATCTATAAATAGTGCCACAGGAATGGTTTAAACATAGACAGTAGGAAGAGTCAGTCTTCTTGTACTTAAGTCGGCATTGTGCCATTTGTATTTAATTCCAAGCAATATCTGTGTTTCATTGTCAATAAGAAGGTCAGAGGGATACAGTAAACCTAAAGTGATGCATCGGAATCCAAAACTAGTGTCACAGGAATGGTTCAAAAGATAGACAGTAGGAAGAGTCAGTCTTCTTGTACTTAAGTCGGCATTGTGCCTTTTATATTTAATTCCGATGCAATTTCTGTGTTTCATCGTCAATAAGAAGGTACAAGGTATACAGTAAACCTGAAGTGAAGCATCGGAATCTATAACTAGTGTCACAGGAATGGTTCAAATCATAGTCAGTAAGAAGAGTCAGTCTTCTTGTACTTAAGTCGGCATTGTGCCTTTTCTATTTAATTCCGATGCAATTTCTGTGTTTCATCGTCAATAAGAAGGTCCAAGGTATACAGTAAACATGGAGTGACGCATCGGAATCTATAACTGGTGTCACAGGAATGGTTCAAAACATAGACAGTAAGAAAAGTCAGTCTTCTTGTACTTGAGTCGGCATTGTGAGTTTTCTATTTAATTCCGATGCAATTTCGGTGTTTCATCGTCAATAAGAAGGTCAGAGGGATACAGTAAACCTCAAGTGAAGCATCGGAATCTATAACTAGTGTCACAGGAATAGTTCAAAACATAGACAGTTAGAAGAGTCAGTCTTCGTGTACTAAAGTTGGCATTATGCCTTTTGTATTTAAGTCCAATGCTATTTCTGTGTGTCACCGTCAATAACAAGGTCCAAGGGATACAGTAAACCTGAAGTGAAGCATCGGAATCTATAACTATTGTCACCGGAATGGTTCAAACTATTATCAGTAAGAAGAGTCAGTCTTCTTGTACTTAAGTCGGCATTGTGCCTTTTCTATTTCATTCCGATGGAGTTTCTGTGTTTCATCGTCAATAAGAAGGTACAAGGGTTACAGTAAACCTGAAGTGAAGCATCGGAATCTATAACTAGTGTCACAGGAATGGTTCAAAACATAGACAGTAAGAAGAGTCAGTCTTCTTGTCCTTAAGTCGGCATTGTGCATTTTGTATTTAATTCCGATGCAATTTCTGTGTTTCATCGTCAACAAGAAGGTACAAGGGATACAGTAAACCTGGAGTGAAGCATCGGTATCTGTAACTAGTGTCACAGTAATGGTTCAAAACATAGACAGTAAGAAGAGTCAGTCTTCTTGTACTTAAGTCGGCATTGTGCCTTTTGTACTTAATTCCGATGCAATTTCTGTGTTTCATCGGCAATAAGGTCAGAGGGATTCAGTAAAGCTGAAGTGAAGCATCGGAATCCTAAACTAGTGTCACAGGAATGGTTCATAACTTAGACAGTAGGAAGAGTCAGTCTTCTTGTACTTAAGTCGGCATTGTGCCTTTTGTATTTAATTCCGATACAATTTCTGTGTTTCATCGTCAATAAGAAGGTACAAGGTATACAGTAAACCTGAAGTGAAGCATCGGAATCTATAACTAGTGTCACAGGAATGGTTCAAAACATAGTCAGTAAGAAGAGTCAGTCATCTTGTACTTAAGTCGGCATTGTGCCTTTTCTATTTAATTCCGATGCAATTTCTGTGTTTCATCGTCAATAAGAATGTCCAAGGTATACAGTAAACCTGAAGTAAAGCATCGGAATCTATAACTAGTGTCACAGCAATGGTTCAAACTATAATAACTAAGAAGAGTCAGTCTTCTTGTACTTAAGTCGGCATTCTGCCTTTTCTATTTAATTCCGATGCAATTTCTGTGTTTCATCGTCAGTAAGAATGTCCAAGTTATACAGTAAACCTGAAGCAAAGCATCGGAATGTATAACTAGTGTCACAGGAATGGTTCAAATCATTGACAGTAAGAAGAGTCAGTCTTCTTGTAGTTGAGTCGGCATTGTGAGTTTTCTATTTAATTCCGATGCAATTTCGGTGTTTCATAGTCAATAACAAGGTCAGAGGGATACCGTAAACCAGAAGTGAAGCATCGGAATCTATAACTAGTGTCACAGGAATGGTTCAAACATAGTCAGTAAGAAGAGTCAGTCTTCTTGTACTTAAGTGGGCATTGTGCCTTTTCTATTTAATTCCGATGCAATTTCTGTGTTTCATCGTCAATAAGAATGTCCAAGGTATACAGTAAACCTGAAGTAAAGCATCGGAATCTATAACTAGTGTCACAGCAATGGTTCCAACTATAATCACTAAGAAGAGTCAGTCTTCTTGTACTTAAGTCGGCATTGTGCCTTTTCTATTTAATTCCGATGCAATTTCTGTGTTTCATCGTCAAAAAGAAGGACCAAGGTATACAGTAAACCTGGAGTGAAGCATCGGAATCTATAACTAGTGTCACAGGAATGGTTCAAAACATCGACAGTAAGAAGAGGCAGTCTTCTTGTACTTGAGTGGGCATTGTGAGTTTTCTATTTAATTCCGATGCAATTTCGGTGTTTCATCGTCAATAAGAAGGTCAGAGGGATACAGTAAACCTGAAGTGAAGCATCGGAATCTATAACTAGTGTCACAGGAATGGTTCAAACATAGTCAGAAAGAAGAGTCAGTCTTCTTGTACTTAAGTCGGCATTGTGCCTTTTCTATTTAATTCCGATGCAATTTCTATGTTACATCGTCAATAAGAAGGTTCAAGGGTTACAGTAAACCTGGAGGGATGCATCGGAATCTATAACTAGTGTAACAGGAATGGTTCAAATCATAGACAGTAAGAAGAGTCAGTCTTTTTGTACTTATGTCGACATTGTGCTTTTTCTATTTAATTCCGATGCAATTTCTGTGTTTCATCGACAATAAGAATGTCCAAGGTATACAGTAAACCTGAAGTAAAGCATCGGAATCTATAACTAGTGTCACAGCAATGGTTCAAACTATAATCACTAAGAAGAGTCAGTCTTCTTGTACTTAAGTCGGCATTGTGCCTTTTCTATTTAATTCCGATGCAATTTCTGTGTTTCATCGGCAATAAGGTCAGAGGGATACAGTAAACCTGAAGTGAAGCATTGGAATCTATAACTAGAGTCACAGGAGTGTTTGAAATCATAGTCAGTAAGAAGAGTCAGTCTTCATGTCCTTAAGTCGGCATTGTGCCGTTTGTATTTAGTTCCGATGCAATTTCTGTGTTTCATCGGCAATAAGGTCAGAGGGATACAGTAAACCTGAAGTGAAGCATCGGAATCTATAACTAGTGTCACAGGAATGGTTCAAAACATAGACAGTAGGAAGAGTCAGTCTTCTTGTACGTAAGTCGGCATTGTGCCATTTGTATTTAATTCCGATGCAATTTCTGTGTGTCATTGTCAATAAGAAGATCAGAGGGATACAGTAAACCTGAGGTGAAGCATCGGAATCCAACACTAGTGTCACGGGAATGGTTCAAAACATAGACAGTAAGAAAAGTCAGTCTTCTTGTACTTGAGTCGGCATTGTGAGTTTTCTATTTAATTCCGATGCAATTTCGGTGTTTCATCGTCAATAAGAAAGTACAAGGTATACAGTAAACCTGAAGTGAAGCATCGGAATCTATAACTGGTGTCACAGCAATGGTTCAAACTATAATCACTAAGAAGAGTCAGTCATCTTGTACTTAAGTCGGCATTGTGCCTTTTCTATTTAATTCCGATCCAATTTCTGTGTTTAATCGGCAATAAGGTCAGAGGGATACAGTAAACCTGAAGCGAAGCATCGGAATCTATAACTAGTGTCACAGGAATGGTTTAAACATAGACAGTAGGAAGAGTCAGTCTTCTTGTACTTAAGTCGGCATTGTGCCATTTGTATTTAATTCCGATGCAATTTCTGTGTTTCATTGTCAATAAGAAGGTCAGAGGGATACAGTAAACCTAAAGTGAAGCATCGGAATCCAAAACTAGTGTCACAGGAATGGTTCAAAAGATAGACAGTAGGAAGAGTCAGTCTTCTTGTACTTAAGTCGGCATTGTGCCTTTTATATTTAATTCCGATGCAATTTCTGTGTTTCATCGTCAATAAGAAGGTACAAGGTATACAGTAAACATGGAGTGGCGCATCGGAATCTATAACTAGTGTCACAGGAATGGTTCAAAACATAGACAGTAAGAAAAGTCAGTCTTCTTGTACTTGAGTCGGCATTGTGAGTTTTCTATTTAATTCCGATGCAATTTCGGTGTTTCATCGTCAATAAGAAGGTCAGAGGGATACAGTAAACCTCAAGTGAAGCATCGGAATCTATAACTAGTGTCACAGGAATGGTTCAAAACATAGACAGTAAGAAGAGTCAGTCTTCGTGTACTAAAGTTGGCATTTTGCCTTTTGTATTTAATTCCAATGCTATTTCTGTGTGTCACCGTCAATAACAAGGTCCAAGGGATACAGTAAACCTGAAGTGAAGCATCGGAATCTATAACTATTGTCACCGGAATGGTTCAAACTATTATCAGTAAGAAGAGTCAGTCTTCTTGTACTTAAGTCGGCATTGTGCCTTTTCTATTTCATTCCGATGGAGTTTCTGTGTTTCATCGTCAATAAGAAGGTACAAGGGTTACAGTAAACCTGAAGTGAAGCATCGGAATCTATAACTAGTGTCACAGGAATGGTTCAAAACATAGACAGTAGGAAGAGTCAGTCTTCTTGTCCTTAAGTCGGCATTGTGCATTTTGTATTTAATTCCGATGCAATTTCTGTGTTTCATCGTCAACAAGAAGGTACAAGGGATACAGTAAACCTGAAGCGAAGCATCGGAATCTATAACTAGAGTCACAGGAATGTTTCAAAACATAGTCACTAAGAAGAGTCAGTCTTCTTGTCCTTAAGTCGGCATTGTGCCTTTTGTACTTAATTCCAATGCAATTTCGGTGTTTCATCGGCAATAAGGTCAGAGGGATACAGTAAAGCTGAAGTGAAGCATCGGAATCCTAAACTAGTGTCACAGGAATGGATCATAACATAGACAGTAGGAAGAGTCAGTCTTCTTGTACTTAAGTCGGTATTGTGCCTTTTGTATTTAATTCCGATACAATTTCTGTGTTTCATCGTCAATAAGAAGGTACAAGGTATACAGTAAACCTGAAGTGAAGCATCGGAATCTATAACTAGTGTCACAGGAATGGTTCAAAACATAGTCAGTAAGAAGAGTCAGTCTTCTTGTACTTAAGTCGGCATTGTGCCTTTTCAATTTAATTCCGATGCAATTTCTGTGTTTCATCGTCAATAAGAAGGTCCAAGGGTTACAGTAAACCTGGAGTGAAGCATCGGAATCTATAACTAGTGTCACAGGAATGGTTCAAACATAGACAGTAAGAAGAGTCAGTCTTCTTGTACTTTAGTCGACATTGGCCTTTTCTATTTAATTCCGATGCAATTTCTGTGTTTTATCGTCAATAAGAATGTCCAAGGTATACAGTAAACCTGAAGCAAAGCATCGGAATCTATAACTAGTGTCACAGGAATGGTTCAAAGCATTGACAGTAAGAAGAGTCAGTCTTCTTGTACTTGAGTAGGCATTGTGAGTTTTCTATTTAATTCCGATGCAATTTCGGTGTTTCATAGTCAATAACAAGGTCAGAGGGATACAGTAAACCAGAAGTGAAGCATCGGAATCTATAACTAGTGTCACAGGAATGGTTCAAACATAGTCAGTAAGAAGAGTCAGTCTTCTTGTACTTAAGTGGGCATTGTGCCTTTTCTATTTAATTCCGATGCAATTTCTGTGTTTCATCGTCAATAAGAAGGTCCAAGGGTTACAGTAAACCTGGAGTGAAGCATCGGAATCTATAACTAGTGTCACAGGAATGGTTCAAAACATAGACAGTAAGAAGAGTCAGTCTTCTTGTACTTAAGTCGACATTGTGCCTTTTCTATTTAATTCCGAAGCAAATTTCTGTGTTTCATCGTCAATAAGAATGTCCAAGGTATACAGTAAACCTGAAGTAAAGCATCGGAATCTATAACTAGTGTCACAGCAATGTTTCAAACTATAATAACTAAGAAGAGTCAGTCTTCTTGTACTTAAGTCGGCATTCTGCCTTTTCTATTTAATTCCGATGCAATTTCTGTGTTTCATCGTCAATAAGAATGTCCAAGGTATACAGTAAACCTGAAGCAAAGCATCGGAATCTATAACTAGTGTCACAGGAATGGTTCAAAGCATAGACAGTAAGAAGAGTCAGTCTTCTTGTACTTGAGTCGGCATTGTGAGTTTTCTATTTAATTCCGATGCAATTTCGGTGTTTCATAGTCAATAACAAGGTCAGAGGGATACAGTAAACCAGTAGTGAAGCATCGGAATCTATAACTAGTGTCACAGGAATGGTTCAAACATAGTCAGTAAGAAGAGTCAGTCTTCTTGTACTTAAGTGGGCATTGTGCCTTTTCTATTTAATTCCGATGCAATTTCTGTGTTTCATCGTCAATAAGAAGGTCCAAGGGTTACAGTAAACCGGGAGTGAAGCATCGGAATCTATAACTAGTGTCACAGGAATGGTTCAAAACATAGACAGTAAGAAGAGTCAGTCTTCTTGTACTTAAGTCGACATTGTGCCTTTTCTATTTAATTCCGATGCAATTTCTGTGTTTCATCGTCAATAAGAATGTCCAAGGTATACAGTAAACCTGAAGTAAAGCATCGGAATCAATAACTAGTGTCACAGCAATGGTTCAAACTATAATAACTAAGAAGAGTCAGTCTTCTTGTACTTAAGTCGGCATTGTGCCTTTTCTATTTAATTCCGATGCAATTTCTGTGTTTCATCGTCAATAAGAAGGTCCAAGGGATACAGTAAACCTGGAGTGAAGCATCAGAATCTATAACTAGTGTCACATTAATGGTTCAAAAACATAGGCAGTAAGAAGAGTAAGTCTTCTTGTACTTGAGTCGGCATTGTGAGTTATCTATTTAATTCCGATGCAATTTCGGTGTTTCATCGTCAATAAGAAGGTCAGTGGGTTACAGTAAACCTGAAGTGAAGCATCGGTATCTATAACTAGTGTCACAGGAATGGTTCAAACATAGTCAGTAAGAAGAGTCAGTCTTCTTGTACTTATGTCGGCATTGTGCCTTTTCTATTTAATTCCGATGCAATTTCTGTGTTTCATCGTCAATAAGAAGGTCCAAGGGTTACAGTAAACCTGGAGTGAAGCATAGGAATCTATAACTAGTGTCACAGCAATGGTTCAAACTATAATCACCAAGAAGAGTCAGTCTTCTTGTACTTAAGTCGCCATTGTGCCTTTTCTATTTAATTCCGATGCAATTTCTGTGTTTCATCGGCAATAAGGTCAGAGGGATACAGTAAACCTAAAGTGAAGCATCGGAATCCAAAACTAGTGTCATAGGAATGGTTCAAAAGATAGACAGTAGGAAGAGTCAGTCTTCTTGTACTTAAGTCGGCATTGTGCCTTTTATATTTAATTCCGATGCAATTTCTGTGTTTCATCGTCAATAAGAAGGTACAAGGTATACAGTAAACCTGAAGTGAAGCATCGGAATCTATAACTAGTGTCACAGGAATGGTTCAAATCATAGTCAGTAAGAAGAGTCAGTCTTCTTGTACTTAAGTCGGCATTGTGCCTTTTCTATTTAATTCCGATGCAATTTCTGTGTTTCATCGTCAATAAGAAGGTCCAAGGTATACAGTAAACATGGAGTGACGCATCGGAATCTATAACTAGTGTCACAGGAATGGTTCAAAACATAGACAGTAAGAAAAGTCAGTCTTCTTGTACTTGAGTCGGCATTGTGAGTTTTCTATTTAATTCCGATGAAATTTCGGTGTTTCATCGTGAATAAGAAGGTCAGAGGGATACAGTAAACCTCAAATGAAGCATCGGAATCTATAACTAGTGTCACAGGAATGGTTCAAAACATAGACAGTAAGAAGAGTCAGTCTTCGTGTACTAAAGTTGGCATTTTGCCTTTTGTATTTAATTCCAATGCTATTTCTGTGTGTCACCGTCAATAACAAGGTCCAAGGGATACAGTAAACCTGAAGTGAAGCATCGGAATCTATAACTATTGTCACCGGAATGGTTCAAACTATTATCAGTAAGAAGAGTCAGTCTTCTTGTACTTAAGTCGGCATTGTGCCTTTTCTATTTCATTCCGATGGAGTTTCTGTGTTTCATCGTCAATAAGAAAGTCCAAGGAATACAGTAAACCTGGAGTGAAGCATCGGAATCTATAACTAGTGTCACAGGAATGGTTGAAACATAGACAGTAAGAAGAGTCAGTCTTCTTGTACTTATGTCGGCATTGTGCCTTTTGTATTTAATTCCGATGCAATTTATGTGTTTCATCGTCAATAAGAAGGTCAGAGGGATACAGTAAACCTGAAGTGACGCATCGGAATCCATAACTAGTGTCACAGGAATGGTTCAAAACATAGACAGTAAGAAGAGTCAGTCTTCTTGTCCTTAAGTCGGCATTGTGCATTTTGTATTTAATTCCGATGCAATTTCTGAGTTTCATCGTCAACAAGAAGGTACAAGGGATACAGAAAACCTGGAGTGAAGCATCGGAATCTGTAACTAGTGTCACAGTAATGGTTCAAAACATAGACAGTAAGAAGAGTCAGTCTTCTTGTACTTAAGTCGGCATTGTGCCTTTTGTATTTAATTTCGATGCAATTTCTGTGTTTCATTGTCAATAAGAAGGTCCAAGGAATACAGTAAACCTGAAGTGAAGCATCGGAATCTATAACTAGTGTCACTGGAATTGTTCAAAATATAGACAGTAAGAAGAGTCAGTCTTCTTGTACTTAAGTCAGCATTGTGCCTTTTGTGTTTAATTCCGATGCAATTCCTGTGATTCATCGTCAATAAGAAGGTCCAAGGGTAACAGTAAACCTGAAGTGAAGCATCGGAATCTATAACTAGAGTCACAGGAATGTTTCAAAACATAGTCAGTAAGAAGAGTCAGTCTTCTTGTCCTTAAGTCGGCATTGTGCCTTTTGTACTTAATTCCGATGCAATTTCTGTGTTTCATCGGCAATAAGGTCAGAGGGATACAGTAAAGCTGAAGTGAAGCATCGGAATCCTAAACTAGTGTCACAGGAATGGTTCATAACATAGACAGTAGGAAGAGTCAGTCTTCTTGTACTTAAGTCGGCATTGTGCCTTTTGTATTTAATTCCGATACAATTTCTGTGTTTCATCGTCAATAAGAAGGTACAAGGTATACAGTAAACCTGAAGTGAAGCATCGGAATCTATGACTAGTGTCACAGGAATGGTTCAAAACATAGTCAGTAAGAAGAGTCAGTCTTCTTGTACTTAAGTCGGCATTGTGCCTTTTCTATTTAATTCCGATGCAATTTCTGTGTTTCATCGTCAATAAGAAGCTCCAAGGGTTACAGTAAACCTGGAGTGAAGCATCGGAATCTATAACTAGTGTCACAGGAATGGTTCAAACATAGACAGTAAGAAGAGTCAGTCTTCTTGTACTTTAGTCGACATTGGCCTTTTCTATTTAATTCCGATGCAATTTCTGTGTTTCATCGTCAATAAGAATGTCCAAGGTATACAGTAAACCTGAAGCAAAGCATCGGAATCCATAACTAGTGTCACAGGAATGGTTCAAAACATAGACAGTAAGAAAAGTCAGTCTTCTTGTACTTGAGTCGGCATTGTGAGTTTTCTATTTAATTCCGATGCAATTTCGGTGTTTCATCGTGAATAAGAAGGTCAGAGGGATACAGTAAACCTCAAATGAAGCATGGGAATCTATAACTAGTGTCACAGGAATGGTTCAAAACATAGACAGTAAGAAGAGTCAGTCTTCGTGTACTAAAGTTGGCATTTTGCCTTTTGTATTTAATTCCAATGCTATTTCTGTGTGTCACCGTCAATAACAAGGTCCAAGGGATACAGTAAACCTGAAGTGAAGCATCGGAATCTATAACTATTGTCACCGGAATGGTTCAAACTATTATCAGTAAGAAGAGTCAGTCTTCTTGTACTTAAGTCGGCATTGTGCCTTTTCTATTTCATTCCGATGGAGTTTCTGTGTTTCATCGTCAATAAGAAGGTCCAAGGAATACAGTAAACCTGGAGTGAAGCATCGGAATCTATAACTAGTGTCACAGCAATGGTTCAAAGCATAGACAGTAAGAAGAGTCAGTCTTCTGTACTTGAGTCGGCATTGTGACTTTTCTATTTAATTCCGATGCAATTTCGGTGTTTCATAGTCAATAACAAGGTCAGAGGGACACAGTAAACCAGAAGTGAAGCATCGGAATCTATAACTAGTGTCACAGGAATGGTTCAAACGTAGTCAGTAAGAAGAGTCAGTCTTCTTGTACTTAAGTGGGCATTGTGCCTTTTCTATTTAATTCCGATGCAATTTCTGTGTTTCATCGTCAATAAGAAGGTCCAAGGGTTACAGTAAACCTGGAGTGAAGCATCGGAATCTATAACTAGTGTCACAGGAATGGTTCAAAACATAGACAGTAAGAAGAGTCAGTCTTCTTGTACTTAAGTCGACATTGTGCCTTTTCTATTTAATTCCGAAGCAAATTTCTGTGTTTCATCGTCAATAAGAATGTCCAAGGTATACAGTAAACCTGAAGTAAAGCATCGGAATCTATAACTAGTGTCACAGCAATGGTTCAAACTATAATAACTAAGAAGAGTCAGTCTTCTTGTACTTAAGTCGGCATTCTGCTTTCTCTATTTAATTCCGATGGAATTTCTGTGTTTCATCGTCAATAAGAACGTCCAAGGTATACAGTAAACCTGAAGCAAAGCATCGGAATCTATAACTAGTGTCACAGGAATGGTTCAAAGCATAGACAGTAAGAAGAGTCAGTCTTCTTGTACTTGAGTCGGCATTGTGAGTTTTCTATTTAATTCCGATGCAATTTCGGTGTTTCATAGTCAATAACAAGGTCAGAGGGATACAGTAAACCAGAAGTGAAGCATCGGAATCAATAACTAGTGTCACAGGAATGGTTCAAACATAGTCAGTAAGAAGAGTCAGTCTTCTTGTACTTAAGTGGGCATTGTGCCTTCTCTATTTAATTCCGATGCAATTTCTGTGTTTCATCGTCAATAAGAAGGTCCAAGGGTTACAGTAAACCTGGAGTGAAGCATAGGAATCTATAACTAGTGTCACAGGAATGGTTCAAAACATAGACAGTAAGAAGAGTCAGTGTTCTTGTACTTAAGTCACCATTGTGCTTTTTCTATTTAATTCCGATGCACTTTCTGTGTTTCATCGACAATAAGAATGTCCAAGGTAAACAGTAAACCTGAAGTAAAGCATCGGAATCTATAACTAGTGTCACAGCAATGGTTCAAACTATAATCACCAAGAAGAGTCAGTCTTCTTGTACTTAAGTCGGCATTGTGCCTTTTCTATTTAATTCCAATGCAATTTCTGTGTTTCATCGGCAATAAGGTCAGAGGGATACAGTAAACCTGAAGTGAAGCATCGGAATCTATAACTAGAGTCACAGGAGTGTTTCAAATCACAGTCAGTAAGAAGAGTCAGTCTTCTTGTCCTTAAGTCGGCATTGTGCCTTTTGTATTTAATTCCGATGCAATTTCTGTGTTTCATCGGCAATAAGGTCAGAGGGATACAGTAAACCTGAAGTGAAGCATCGGAATCTATAACTAGTGTCACCGGAATGGTTCAAAACATAGACAGTAGGAAGAGTCAGTCTTCTTGTACTTAAGTCGGCATTGTGCCATTTGTATTTAATGCCGATGCAATTTCTGTGTTTCATTGTCAATAAGAAGATCAGGGGGAAACAGTAAACCTGAGGTGAAGCATCGGAATCCAACACTAGTGACACAGGAATGGTTCAAAATATAGACAGTAAGAAGAGTCAGTCTTCTTGTACTTAAGTCGGCATTGTGCGTTTTGTATTTAATTCCGTTGCAATTTCTGTGTTTCATCGTCAATAAGAAGGTACAAGGCATACAGTAAACCTGAAGTGAAGCATCGAAATCTATAATTAGTGTCGCAGCAATGGTTCAAACTATAATCACTAAGAAGAGTCAGTCTTCTTGTACTTAAAACGGCATTGTGCCTTTTCTATTTAATTCCGATGCAATTTCTGTGTTTCATCGGCAATAAGGTCAGAGGGATACAGTAAACCTGAAGTGAAGCATCGGAATCCATAACTAGTGTCACAGGAATGGTTCAAACATAGACAGTAGGAAGAGTCAGTCTTCTTGTACTTAAGTCGGCATTGTGCCATTTGAATTTAATTCCAATGCAATTTCTGTGTTTCATTGTCAATAAGAAGGTCAGAGGGATACAGTAAACCTAAAATGAAGCATCGGAATCCAAAACTAGTGTCACAGGAATGGTTCAAAAGATAGACAGTAGGAAGAGTGAGTCTTCTTGTACGTAAGTCGGCATTGTGCCTTTTGTATTTAATTCCGATGCAATTTCTGTGTTTCATCGTCAATAAGAAGGTACAAGGTATACAGTAAACCTGAAGTGAAGCATCGGAATCTATAACTAGTGTCACAGGAATGGTTCAAAACATAGTAAGAAGAGTCAGTCTTCTTGTACTTAAGTCGGCATTGTGCCTTTTCTATTTAATTCCGATGCAACTTCTGTGTTTCATTGTCAATAAGAAGGGCCAAGGTATACAGTAGACATGGAGTGAAGCATCGGAATCTATAACTAGTGTCACAGGAATGGTTCAAAACATAGACAGTAAGATGAGTCGGTCTTCTTGTACTTGAGTCGGCATTGTGAGTTTTCTATTTAATTCCGATGCAATTTCAGTGTTTCATCGTCAATAAGAAGGTCAGAGGGATACAGTAAACCTGAAGTGAAGCATCGGAATCTATAACTAGTGTCACAGGAATGGTTCAAACATAATCAGTAAGAAGAGTCAGTCTTCTTGTACTTAAGTCGGCATTGTGCCTTTTCTATTTAATTCCGATGCAATTTCTGTGTTTCATCGTCAATAAGAAGGTCCAAGGGTTACAGTAAACCTGGAGTGAAGCATCGGAATCTATAACTAGTGTCACAGGAATGGTTCAAAACATAGACAGTAAGAAGAGTCAGTCTTCTTGTACTTAAGTCGGGATTGTGCCTTTTGTATTAAATACCGATGCAATTTCTGTGTTTCATCGGCAATAAGGTCAGAGGGATACAGTAAACCTGAAGTGAAGCATCGGAATCTATAACTAGTGTCACAGGAATGGTTCAAAATATAGACAGCAGGAAGAGTCAGTCTTCTTGTACTTAAGTCGGCATTGTGCCATTTGTATTTAATTCCGATGCAATTTCTGTGTTTCGTCGTAAATAAGAAGGTACAAGGTATACAGTAATCCTGAAGTGAAGCATCGGAATCTATAACTAGTTTCACAGGAATGGTTCAAAGCATAGTCAGTAAGAAGAGTCAGTCTTCTTGTACTTAAGTCGGCATTGTGCCTTTTCTAATTAATTCTGATGCAATTTCTGTGTTTCGTCGTCAATAAGAATGTCCAAGGGTTACAGTAAACCTGGAGTGAAGGATCAGAATCTATAATTAGTGTCACAGGAATGGTTCAAAGCATAGACAGTAAGAAGAGTCAGTCTTCTTGTACGTAAGTCGACATTGAGACTTTTCTATTTAATTCCGATGCAATTTCTGTGCTTCATCGTCAATAAGAATGTCGAAGGTATACAGTAAACCTGAAGTAAAGCATCGGAAGCTATGACTAGTGTCACAGCAATGGTTCAAACTATAATCACTAAGAAGAGTCAGTCTTCTTGTACTTAAGTCGGCATTGTGCCTTTTCTATTTAATTCCGATGTAATTTCTGTATTTCATCGTCAATAAGAAGGTTCAAGGGATACAGTAAACCTGAAGTGAAGCATCGGACTCTATAACTAGTGTCACAGGAATGGTTCAAAACATAGACAGTAAGAAGAGTCAGTCTTCTTGTACTTAAGTCGACATTGTTCCTTTTCTATTTAATTCCGATGTAATTTCTGGGTTTCATCGTCAATAAGAATGTCCAAGGTATACAGTAAACCTAAAGTAAAGCATCGGAATCCATAACTAGTGTCACAGCAATGGATCAAACTATAATCACTAAGAAGAGTCAGTCTTCTTGTACTTAAGTCGGCATTGTGCCTTTTCTATTTAATTCCGATGCAATTTCTGTGTTTCATCGGCAATAAGGTCAGAGGGATACAGTAAACCAGAAGTGAAGCATCGGAATCTATAACTAGGGTCACAGGAGTGTTTCAAATCATAGTCAGTAAGAAGAGTCAGTCTTCTTGTCCTTAAGTCGGCATTGTGCCTTTTGTATTTAATTCCGTTGCAATTTCTGTGTTTCATCGTCAATAAGAGTGTCCAAGGTATACAATAAACCTGAAGTAAAGCATCGGAATCCATAATTAGTGTCACAGCAATGGTTCAAACTATAATCACCAAGAAGAGTCAGTCTTCCTGAACTTAAGTCGGCATTGTGCCTTTTCTATTTAATTCCGATGCAAATTCTGTGTTTCATCGTCAATAAGAAGGTCCAAGGGATACAGTAAACCTGGAATGAAGCATCGAAATCTATAACTAGTGTCACAGGAACGGTTCAAAACATAGACAGTAAGAAGAGTCAGTCTTGTTGTTTTTAAGTCGTCATTGTGAGTTTTCTATTTAATTCCGAAGCAATTTCTGTGTTTCATCGTCAATAAGAAGGTCAGAGGGGTACAGTAAACCTAAAGTGAAGCATCGGAATCTATAACTAGTGTAACAGGAATGGTTCAAAACATAGAGAGTATGAAGAGTCAGTCTTCTTGTACTTAAGTCGGCATTGTGCCTATTGTATTTAATTTCGATGCAATTTCTGTGTTTCATCGTCAATAAGAAGGTCCAAGGAATACAGTAAACCTGAAGTGAAGCGTCGGAATCAATAACTAGTGTCACTGGAATGGTTCAAAATATAGACAGTAAGAAGAGTCAGTCTTCTTGTACTTAAGTCAGCATTGTGCCTTTTGTGTTTAATTCCGATGCAATTCCTGTGATTCATCGTCAATAAGAAGGTCCAAGGGATACAGTAAACGTGAAGTAAAGCATCGGAATCTATAACTAGTGTCACAGCAATGGTTCAAATTATAATCACTAAGAAGAGTCAGTCTTCTTGTACTTAAGTCGGCATTGTGCCTTTTCTATTTAATTCCGATGCAATTTCTGTGTTTCATCGTCAATAAGAAGGTCCAAGGTATACAGTTAACCTGGAGTGAAGCATCGGAATCTATAACTAGTGTCACAGGAATGGTTCAAAACATAGACAGTAAGAAGAGTCAGTCTTCTTGTACTTAAGTCAGCATTGTGCCTTTTGTGTTTAATTCCGAAGCAATTTCTGTGTTTCATCGTCAATAAGAAGGTCAGAGGGGTACAGTAAACCTAAAGTGAAGCATCGGAATCTATAACTAGTGTCACAGGAATGGTTCAAAACATAGACAGTATGAAGAGTCAGTCTTCTTGTACTTAAGTGGGCATTGTGCCTTTTTATTTAATTCCGATGCAATTTATGTGTTTCATTGTCAATAAGAAGGTCCATGGGTTACAGCAAACCTGGAGTGAAGCTTCGGAATTTATAACTAGTGTCACAGGAATGGTTCAAACATAGACAGTCAGAAGAGTCAGTCTTCTTGTACTAAAGTCGACATTGTGCCTTTTCTATTTAATTCCGATGCAATTTCTGTGTTTCATCGTCAATAAGAATGTCCAAGGTATACAGTAAACCTGAAGTAAAGCATCGGAATCCATAACTAGTGTCACAGCAATGGTTCAAACTATAATCACTAAGAAGAGTCAGTCTTCCTGAAGTTAAGTCGGCATTGTGCCTTTTATATTTAATTCCGATGCAATTTCTGTGTTTCATCGTGAATAAGAAGGTCCAAGGGATACAGTAATCCTGGAGTGAAGCATCGGAATCTATAACAAGTGTCACAGGAATGGTTCAAAACATAGACATTAAGAAGAGTCAGTCTTCTTGTACTTAAGTCGGCATTGTGCCTTTTCCATTTAATTCCGATGCAATTTCTGTGTTTCATCGTCAATAAGTAGGTCCAAGGGTTACAGTAAACCTGGAGTGAAGCATCGGAATCTATAACAAGTGTCACAGGAATGGTTCAAAACATAGACATTAAGAAGAGTCAGTCTTCTTGTACTTAAGTCGGCATTGTGCCTTTTCCATTTAATTCCGATGCAATTTCTGTGTTTCATCGTCAATAAGTAGGTCCAAGGGTTACAGTAAACCTGGAGTGAAGCATCGGAATCTATAACTAGTGTCACAGGAATGGTTCAAAACATAGACAGTAAGAAGAGTCAGTCTTCTTGTACTTAAGTCGGCATTGTGCCTTATGTATTTAATTCCGATGCAATTTCTGTGTTTCATCGGCAATAAGGTCAGAGGGATACAGTAAACCTGAAGTGAAGCATCGGAATCTATAACTAGTGTCACAGGAATGGTTCAAAACATAGACAGTAGGAAGAGTCAGCCTTATTGTACTTAAGTCGGCATTGTGCCTTTTGTATTTAATTCCGTTGCAATTTCTGTGTTTCATCGTCAATAAGAATGTCCAAGGTATACAGTAAACCTGAAGTAAAGCATCGGAATCCATAACTAGTGTCACAGCCTTGGTTCAAACTATAATCACTAAGAAGAGTCAGTCTTCCTGAAGTTAAGTCGGCATTGTGCCTTTTCTATTTAATTCCGATGCAATTTCTGTGTTTCATCGTCAATAAGAAGGTCCAAGGGATACAGTAAGCCTGGAGTGAAGCATCGGAATCTATAACTAGTGTCACAGGAATGGTTCAAAACACAGACATTAGAAAGAGTCAGTCTTCTTGTACTTAAGTCGGCATTGTGCCTTTTGTTTTTAATTCCGATGCAATTTCTGTGTTTCATTGTCAATAAAAAGGTCAGAGGGATACAGTAAACCTGAAGTGTAGCATCGGAATCTATAACTAGTGTCACAGGAATGGTTCAAAACATAGACAGTAAGAAGAGTCAGTCTTCTTGTCCTTAAGTCGGCATTGTGCCTTTTGTATTTAATTCCGATGCAATTTCTGTGTTTCATCGTCAACAAGAAGGTTCAAGGGATACAGTAAACCTGGAGTGAAGCATCGGAATCTATACCTAGTGTCACAGTAATGGTTCAAAACATAGACAGTAAGAAGAGTCAGGCTTCTTGTACTTAAGTCGGCATTGTGCCTTTTGTATTTAATTTCGATGCAATTTCTGTGTTTCTTCGTCAATAAGAAGGTCCAAGGAATACAGTAAACCTGAAGTGAAGCATCGGAATCTATAACTAGTGTCACTGGAATGGTTCAAAATATAGACAGTACGAAGAGTCAGTCTTCTTGTACTTAAGTCGGCATTGTGCCTTTTGTATTTAATTCCGATGCAATTTCTGTGTTTCATCGGCAATAAGGTCAGTGGGATACAGTAAAGCTGAAGTGAAGCATCGGAATCTATAACTAGTGTCACAGGAATGGTTCAAAACATAGACAGTAGGAAGAGTCAGTCTTCTTGTACTTAAGTCGGCATTGTGCCTCTTGTATTTAATTCCGATGCAATTTCTGTGTTTCATCGTCAATAAGAAGATCCAAGGGTTACAGTAAACCTGGAGTGAAGTATCGGAATCCATAACTAGTGTCACAGGAATGGTTCAAACATAGACAGTTAGAAGAGTCAGTCTTCATGTACTTAAGTCGACATTGTGCCTTTTCGATTTAATTCCGATGCAATTTCTGTGTTTCATCGTCAATAAGAATGTACAAGGTATACAGTAAACCTGAAGTAAAGCATCGGAATCTATAACTAGTGTCACAGCAATGGTTCAAACTATAATCACTAAGATGAGTCAGTCTTCTTTTACTTAAGTCGGCATTGTGCCTTTTCTATTTAATTCAGATGCAATTTCTGTGTTTCATCGTCAATAAGAAGGTCCAAGGTATACAGAAAACCTGGAGTGAAGCATCGGAATCTATAACTAGTGTCACAGGAATGGTTCAAAGCATAGACAGTAAGGAGAGTCAGTCTTCTTGTACTTGAGTCGGCATTGTGAGTTTTCTATTTAATTCCGATGCAATTACTGTGTTTCATCGTCAATAAGAAGGTCCAAGGGTTACAGTAAACCTGGAGTGAAGCATCGGAATCTATAACAAGTGTCACAGGAATGGTTCAAACATAGACAGTCAGAAGAGTCAGTCTTCTTGTACTTAAGTCGACATTGTGCCTTTTCTATTTAATTCCGATGCAGTTTCTGTGTTTCATCGTCAATAAGAATGTCCAAGGTATACAGTAAACGTGAAGTAAAGCATCGGAATCTTTAACTAGTGTCACAGCAATGGTTCAAACTATAATCACTAAGAAGAGTCAGTCTTCTTGTACTTAAGTCGGCATTGTGCCTTTTCTATTTAATTCCGATGAAATTTCTGTGTTTCATCGTCAATAAGAAGGTCCAAGGTATACAGTAAACCTGGAGTGAAGCATTGGAATCTATAACTAGTGTCACAGGAATGGTTCAAAACATAGACAGTAAGAAGAGTCAGTCTTCTTGTACTTGAGTCGGCATTGTGAGTTTTCTATTTAATTCCGATGCAATTTCGGTGTTTCATCGTCAATAAGAAGGTCAGAGGGATACAGTAAACCTGAAGTGAAGCATCGGAATCTATAACTAGTGTCACAAGAATGGTTTAAACATAGTCAGTGAGAAGAGTCAGTCTTCTTGTACTTAAGTCGGCATTGTGCCTTTTCTATTTTCTTCCAACGCAATTTCTGTGTTTCATCGTCAATAAGAAGGTCCAAGGGTTACAGTAAACCTGGAGTGAAGCATCGGAATCTATAACTAGTGTCACAGTAATGGTTCAAAACATATACAGTAAGAAGAGTCAGTCTTCTTGTACTTAAGTCGGCATTGTGCCTTTTGTATTTAATTCCGATGCAATTTCTGTGTTTCATCGGCAATAAGATCAGAGGGATACAGTAAACCTGAAGTGAAGCATCGGAATCTATAACTAGTGTCACAGGAATGGTTCAAAACATAGACAGTAGGAAGAGTCAGTCTTCTTGTACTTAAGTCGGCATTGTGCCATTTGTATTTAATTCCAATGCAGTTTCTGTGTTTCATTGTCAATAGGAAGGTCAGAGGGATACAGTAAACCTGAGGTGAAGCATCGGAATCTATAACTAGTGTCACAGGAATGGTTCAAAACATAGACAGTAAGAAGAGTCAGTCTTCTTGTACTTGAGTCGGCATTGTGAGTTTTCTATTTAATTCCGATGCAATTTCGGTGTTTCATCGTCAATAAGAAGGTCAGAGGGATACAGTAAACCTGAAGTGAAGCATCGGAATCTATAACTAGTGTCACAGGAATGGTTTAAAAATAGTCAGTGAGAAGAGTCAGTCTTCTTGTACTTAAGTCGGCATTGTGCCTTTTCTATTTAATTCCAATGCAATTTCTGTGTTTCATCGTCAATATGAAGGTCCAAGGGTTACAGTAAACCTGGAGTGAAGTATCGGAATCTATAACTAGTGTCACAGTAATGGTTCAAAACATAGACAGTAAGAAGAGTCAGTCTTCTTGTACTTAAGTCGGCATTGTGCCTTTTGTATTTAATTCCGATGCAATTTCTGTGTTTCGTCGGCAATAAGGTCAGAGGGATACAGTAAACCTGAAGTGAAGCATCGGAATCTATAACTAGTGTCACAGGAATGGTTCAAAACATAGACAGTAGGAAGAGTCAGTCTTCTTGTACTTAAGTCGGCATTGTGCCATTTGTATTTAATTCCAATGCAGTTTCTGTGTTTCATTGTCAATAGGAAGGTCAGAGGGATACAGTAAACCTGAGGTGAAGCATCGGAATCCAAAACTAGTGTCACAGGAATGGTTCGAAACATAGACAGTAGGAAGAGTCAGTCTTCTTGTACTTAAGTCGGCATTGTGCCTTTTGTATTTAATTCCGTTGCAATTTGTGTGTTTCATCGTCAATAAGAATGTGCAAGGTATACAGTAAACCTGAAGTAAAGCATCGGAATCCATAACTAGTGTCACAGCAATGGTTCAAACTATAATCACTAAGACGAGTCAGTCTTCCTGAAGTTAAGTCGGCATTGTGCCTTTTCTATTTAATTCCGATGCAATTTCTGTGTTTCATCGTCAATAAGAAGGTCCAAGGGATACAGTAAACCTGGAGTGAAGAATCGGAATCTATAACAAGTGTCACAGGAATGGTTCAAAACATAGACATTAAGAAGAGTCAGTCTTCTTGTTTTTAAGTCGGCATTGTGAGTTTTCTATTTAATTCCGATGCAATTTGTGTGTTTCATCGTCAATAAGAAGGTCAGAGGGGTACAGTAAACCAGAAGTGAAGCATCGGAATCTATAACTAGTGTCACAGGAATGGTTCAAATCATAGACAGTAAGAAGAGTCAGTCTTCTTGTACTAAAGTTGGCATTTTGCCTTTTGTATTTAATTCCAATGCTATTTCTGTGTGTCACCGTCAATAACAAGGTCCAAGGGATACAGTAAACCTGAAGTGAAGCATCGGAATCTATAACTATTGTCACCGGAATGGTTCAAACTATTATCAGTAAGAAGAGTCAGTCCTCTTGTACTTAAGTCGGCATTGTGCCATTTCTATTTCATTCCGATGCAGTTTCTGTGTTTCATCGTCAATAAGAAGGTCCAAGGGATACAGTAAACCTGGAGTGAAGCATCGGAATCTATAACTAGTGTCACAGGAATGGTTCAAAATATAGACAGCAGGAAGAGTCAGTCTTCTTGTACTTAAGTCGGCATTGTGCCATTTGTATTTAATTCCGATGCAATTTCTGTGTTTCGTCGTAAATAAGAAGGTACAAGGTATACAGTAATCCTGAAGTGAAGCATCGGAATCTATAACTAGTTTCACAGGAATGGTTCAAAGCATAGTCAGTAAGAAGAGTCAGTCTTCTTGTACTTAAGTCGGCATTGTGCCTTTTCTAATTAATTTCGATGCAATTTCTGTGTTTCGTCGTCAATAAGAATGTCCAAGGGTTACAGTAAACCTGGAGTGAAGCATCAGAATCTATAATTAGTGTCACAGGAATGGTTCAAAGCATAGACAGTAAGAAGAGTCAGTCTTCTTGTACGTAAGTCGACATTGAGCCTTTTCTATTTAATTCCGATGCAATTTCTGTGCTTCATCGTCAATAAGAATGTCGAAGGTATACAGTAAACCTGAAGTAAAGCATCGGAAGCTATGACTAGTGTCACAGCAATGGTTCAAACTATAATCACTAAGAAGAGTCAGTCTTCTTGTACTTAAGTCGGCATTGTGCCTTTTCTATTTAATTCCGATGTAATTTCTGTATTTCATCGTCAATAAGAAGGTTCAAGGGATACAGTAAACCTGGAGTGAAGCATCGGAATCCATAACTAGTGTCACGGGAATAGTTCAAAACATAGACAGTGAGAAGAGTCAGTCTTCTTGTACTTAAGTCGGCATTGTGAGTTTTCTATTTAATTCCGATGCGATTTCTGTGTTTCATCGTCAATAAGTAGATCAGAGGGATACAGTAAACCTGAAGTGAAGCATCGGAATCTATAACTAGTGTCACAGGAATGGTTCAAAACATAGACAGTAAGAAGAGTCAGTCTTCTTGTACTTAAGTCGACATTGTTCCTTTTCTATTTAATTCCGATGTAATTTCTGTGTTTCATCGTCAATAAGAATGTCCAAGGTATACAGTAAACCTAAAGTAAAGCATCGGAATCCATAACTAGTGTCACAGCAATGGATCAAACTATAATCACTAAGAAGAGTCAGTCTTCTTGTACTTAAGTCGGCATTGTGCCTTTTCTATTTAATTCCGATGCAATTTCTGTGTTTCATCATCAATAAGGTCAGAGGGATACAGTAAACCAGAAGTGAAGCATCGGAATATATAAGTAGGGTCACAGGAGTGTTTCAAATCATAGTCAGTAAGAAGAGTCAGTCTTCTTGTCCTTAAGTCGGCATTGTGCCTTTTGTATTTAATTCCGTTGCAATTTCTGTGTTTCATCGTCAATAAGAGTGTCCAAGGTATACAATAAACCTGAAGTAAAGCATCGGAATCCATAATTAGTGTCACAGCAATGGTTCAAACTATAATCACCAAGAAGAGTCAGTCTTCCTGAACTTAAGTCGGCATTGTGCCTTTTCTATTTAATTCCGATGCAAATTCTGTGTTTCATCGTCAATAAGAAGGTCCAAGGGATACAGTAAACCTGGAATGAAGCATCGAAATCTATAACTAGTGTCACAGGAACGGTTCAAAACATAGACAGTAAGAAGAGTCAGTCTTGTTGTTTTTAAGTCGGCATTGTGAGTTTTCTATTTAATTCCGAAGCAATTTGTGTATTTCATCGTCAATAAGAAGGTCAGAGGGGTACAGTAAACCTAAAGTGAAGCATCGGAATCTATAACTAGTGTAACAGGAATGGTTCAAAACATAGAGAGTATGAAGAGTCAGTCTTCTTGTACTTAAGTCGGCATTGTGCCTATTGTATTTAATTTCGATGCAATTTCTGTGTTTCATCGTCAATTAGAAGGTCCAAGGAATACAGTAAACCTGAAGTGAAGCGTCGGAATCAATAACTAGTGTCACTGGAATGGTTCAAAATATAGACAGTAAGAAGAGTCAGTCTTCTTGTACTTAAGTCAGCATTGTGCCTTTTGTGTTTAATTCCGATGCAATTCCTGTGATTCATCGTCAATAAGAAGGTCCAAGGGATACAGTAAACGTGAAGTAAAGCATCGGAATCTATAACTAGTGTCACAGCAATGGTTCAAATTATAATCACTAAGAAGAGTCAGTCTTCTTGTACTTAAGTCGGCATTGTGCCTTTTCTATTTAATTCCGATGCAATTTCTGTGTTTCATCGTCAATAAGAAGGTCCAAGGTATACAGTTAACCTGGAGTGAAGCATCGGAATCTATAACTAGTGTCACAGGAATGGTTCAAAACATAGACAGTAAGAAGAGTCAGTCTTCTTGTACTTAAGTCAGCATTGTGCCTTTTGTGTTTAATTCCGAAGCAATTTCTGTGTTTCATCGTCAATAAGAAGGTCAGAGGGGTACAGTAAACCTAAAGTGAAGCATCGGAATCTATAACTAGTGTCACAGGAATGGTTCAAACATAGACAGTCAGAAGAGTCAGTCTTCTTGTACTAAAGTCGACATTGTGCCTTTTCTATTTAATTCCGATGCAATTTCTGTGTTTCATCGTCAATAAGAATGTCCAAGGTATACAGTAAACCTGAAGTAAAGCATCGGAATCCATAACTAGTGTCACAGCAATGGTTCAAACTATAATCACTAAGAAGAGTCAGTCTTCCTGAAGTTAAGTCGGCATTGTGCCTTTTCTATTTAATTCCGATGCAATTTCTGTGTTTCATCGTCAATAAGAAGGTCCAAGGGATACAGTAAACCTGGAGTGAAGCATCGGAATCTATAACAAGTGTCACAGGAAGGGTTCAAAACATAGACATTAAGAAGAGTCAGTCTTCTTGTACTTAAGTCGGCATTGTGCCTTTTCCATTTAATTCCGATGCAATTTCTGTGTTTCATCGTCAATAAGTAGGTCCAAGGGTTACAGTAAACCTGGAGTGAAGCATCGGAATCTATAACTAGTGTCACAGGAATGGTTCAAAACATAGACAGTAAGAAGAGTCAGTCTTCTTGTACTTAAGTCGGCATTGTGCCTTTTCCATTTAATTCCGATGCAATTTCTGTGTTTCATCGTCAATAAGTAGGCCCAAGGGTTACAGTAAACCTGGAGTGAAGCATCGGAATCTATAACTAGTGTCACAGGAATGGTTCAAAACATAGACAGTAAGAAGAGTCAGTCTTCTTGTACTTAAGTCGGCATTGTGCCTTATGTATTTAATTCCGATGCAATTTCTGTGTTTCATCGGCAATATGGTCAGAGGGATACAGTAAACCTGAAGTGAAGCATCGGAATCTATAACTAGTGTCACAGGAATGGTTCAAAACATAGACAGTAGGAAGAGTCAGTCTTCTTGTACTTAAGTCGGCATTGTGCCATTTGTATTTAATTCCAATGCAGTTTCTGTGTTTCATTGTCAATAGGAAGGTCAGAGGGATACAGTAAACCTGAGGTGAAGCATCGGAATCCAAATCTAGTGTCACAGGAATGGTTCGAAACTTAGACAGTAGGAAGAGTCAGTCTTCTTGTACTTAAGTCGGCATTGTGCCTTTTGTATTTAATTCCGTTGCAATTTCTGTGTTTCATCGTCAATAAGAATGTCCAAGGTATACAGTAAACCTGAAGTAAAGCATCGGAATCCATAACTAGTGTCACAGCCTTGGTTCAAACTATAATCACTAAGAAGAGTCAGTCTTCCTGAAGTTAAGTCGGCATTGTGCCTTTTCTATTTAATTCCAATGCAATTTCTGTGTTTCATCGTCAATAAGAAGGTCCAAGGGATACAGTAAGCCTGGAGTGAAGCATCGGAATCTATAACTAGTGTCACAGGAATGGTTCAAAACACAGACATTAGAAAGAGTCAGTCTTCTTGTACTTAAGTCGGCATTGTGCCTATTGTTTTTAATTCCGATGCAATTTCTGTGTTTCATTGTCAATAAAAAGGTCAGAGGGATACAGTAAACCTGAAGTGTAGCATCGGAATCTATAACTAGTGTCACAGGAATGGTTCAAAACATAGACAGTAAGAAGAGTCAGTCTTCTTGTCCTTAAGTCGGCATTGTGCCTTTTGTATTTAATTCCGATGCAATTTCTGTGTTTCATCGTCAACAAGAAGGTTCAAGGGATACAGTAAACCTGGAGTGAAGCATCGGAATCTATACCTAGTGTCACAGTAATGGTTCAAAACATAGACAGTAAGAAGAGTCAGTCTTCTTGTACTTAAGTCGGCATTGTGCCTTTTGTATTTAATTTCGATGCAATTTCTGTGTTTCATCGTCAATAAGAAGGTCCAAGGAATACAGTAAACCTGAAGTGAAGCATCGGAATCTATAACTAGTGTCACTGGAATGGTTCAAAATATAGACAGTACGAAGAGTCAGTCTTCTTGTACTTAAGTCGGCATTGTGCCTTTTGTATTTAATTCCGATGCAATTTCTGTGTTTCATCGGCAATAAGGTCAGTGGGATACAGTAAAGCTGAAGTGAAGCATCGGAATCTATAACTAGTGTCACAGGAATGGTTCAAAACATAGACAGTAGGAAGAGTCAGTCTTCTTGTACTTAAGTCGGCATTGTGCCTCTTGTATTTAATTCCGATGCAATTTCTGTGTTTCATCGTCAATAAGAAGATCCAAGGGTTACAGTAAACCTGGAGTGAAGCATCGGAATCCATAACTAGTGTCACAGGAATGGTTCAAACATAGACAGTTAGAAGAGTCAGTCTTCATGTACTTAAGTCGACATTGTGCCTTTTCGATTTAATTCCGATGCAATTTCTGTGTTTCATCGTCAATAAGAATGTACAAGGTATACAGTAAACCTGAAGTAAAGCATCGGAATCTATAACTAGTGTCACAGCAATGGTTCAAACTATAATCACTAAGATGAGTCAGTCTTCTTTTACTTAAGTCGGCATTGTGCCTTTTCTATTTAATTCAGATGCAATTTCTGTGTTTCATCGTCAATAAGAAGGTCCAAGGTATACAGTAAACCTGGAGTGAAGCATATGAATCTATAACTAGTGTCACAGGAATGGTTCAAAGCGTAGACAGTAAGGAGAGTCAGTCTTCTTGTACTTGAGTCGGCATTGTGAGTTTTCTATTTAATTCCGATGCAATTACTGTGTTTCATCGTCAATGAGAAGGTCCAAGGGTTACAGTAAACCTGGAGTGAAGCATCGGAATCTATAACAAGTGTCACAGGAATGGTTCAAACATAGACAGTCAGAAGAGTCAGTCTTCTTGTACTTAAGTCGACATTGTGCCTTTTCTATTTAATTCCGATGCAGTTTCTGTGTATCATCGTCAATAAGAATGTCCAAGGTATACAGTAAACGTGAAGTAAAGCATCGGAATCTTTAACTAGTGTCACAGCAATGGTTCAAACTATAATCACTAAGAAGAGTCAGTCTTCTTGTACTTAAGTCGGCATTGTGCCTTTTCTATTTAATTCCGATGCAATTTCTGTGTTTCATCGTCAATAAGAAGGTCCAAGGTATACAGTAAACCTGGAGTGAATCATCGGAATCTATAACTAGTGTCACAGGAATGGTTAAAAACATAGACAGTAAGAAGAGTCAGTCTTCTTGTACTTGAGTCGGCATTGTGAGTTTTCTATTTAATTCCGATGCAATTTCGGTGTTTCATCGTCAATAAGAAGGTCAGAGGGATACAGTAAACCTGAAGTGAAGCATCGGAATCTATAACTAGTGTCACAGGAATGGTTTAAACATAGTCAGTGAGAAGAGTCAGTCTTCTTGTACTTAAGTCGGCATTGTGCCTTTTCTATTTTCTTCCAACGCAATTTCTGTGTTTCATCGTCAATAAGAAGGTCCTAGGGTTACAGTAAACCTGGAGTGAAGCATCGGAATCTATAACTAGTGTCACAGTAATGGTTCAAAACATAGACAGTAAGAAGAGTCAGTCTTCTTGTACTTAAGTCGGCATTGTGCCTTTTGTATTTAATTCCGATGCAATTTCTGTGTTTCATCGGCAATAAGGTCAGAGGGATACAGTAAACCTGAAGTGAAGCATCGGAATCTATAACTAGTGTCACAGGAATGGTTCAAAACATAGACAGTAGGAAGAGTCAGTCTTCTTGTACTTAAGTCGGCATTGTGCCATTTGTATTTAATTCCAATGCAGTTTCTGTGTTTCATTGTCAATAGGAAGGTCAGAGGGATACAGTAAACCTGAGGTGAAGCATCGGAATCTATAACTAGTGTCACAGGAATGGTTCAAAACATAGACAGTAAGAAGAGTCAGTCTTCTTGTACTTGAGTCGGCATTGTGAGTTTTCTATTTAATTCCGATGCAATTTCGGTGTTTCATCGTCAATAAGAAGGTCAGAGGGATACAGTAAACCTGAAGTGAAGCATCGGAATCTATAACTAGTGTCACAGGAATGGTTTAAAAATAGTCAGTGAGAAGAGTCAGTCTTCTTGTACTTAAGTCGGCATTGTGCCTTTTCTATTTAATTCCAATGCAATTTCTGTGTTTCATCGTCAATAAGAAGGTCCAAGGGTTACAGTAAACCTGGAGTGAAGCATCGGAATCTATAACTAGTGTCACAGTAATGGCTCAAAACATAGACAGTAAGAAGAGTCAGTCTTCTTGTACTTAAGTCGGCATTGTGCCTTTTGTATTTAATTCCGATGCAATTTCTGTGTTTCGTCGGCAATAAGGTCAGAGGGATACAGTAAACCTGAAGTGAAGCATCGGAATCTATAACTAGTGTCACAGGAATGGTTCAAAACATAGACAGTAGGAAGAGTCAGTCTTCTTGTACTTAAGTCGGCATTGTGCCATTTGTATTTAATTCCAATGCAGTTTCTGTGTTTCATTGTCAATAGGAAGGTCAGAGGGATACAGTAAACCAGAGGTGAAGCATTGGAATCCAAAACTAGTGTCACAGGAATGGTTCGAAACATAGACAGTAGGAAGAGTCAGTCTTCTTGTACTTAAGTCGGCATTGTGCCTTTTGTATTTAATTCCGTTGCAATTTGTGTGTTTCATCGTCAATAAGAATGTGCAAGGTATACAGTAAACCTGAAGTAAAGCATCGGAATCCATAACTAGTGTCACAGCAATGGTTCAAACTATAATCACTAAGACGAGTCAGTCTTCCTGAAGTTAAGTCGGCATTGTGCCATTTCTATTTAATTCCGATGCAATTTCTGTGTTTCATCGTCAATAAGAAGGTCCAAGGGATACAGTAAACCTGGAGTGAAGAATCGGAATCTATAACAAGTGTCACAGGAATGGTTCAAAACATAGACATTAAGAAGAGTAAGTCTTCTTGTTTTTAAGTCGGCATTGTGAGTTTTCTATTTAATTCCGATGCAATTTGTGTGTTTCATCGTCAATAAGAAGGTCAGAGGGGTACAGTAAACCTGAAGTGAAGCATCGGAATCTATAACTAGTGTCACAGGAATGGTTCAAATCATAGACAGTAAGAAGAGTCAGTCTTCTTGTACTAAAGTTGGCATTTTGCCTTTTGTATTTAATTCCAATGCTATTTCTGTGTGTCACCGTCAATAACAAGGTCCAAGGGATACAGTAAACCTGAAGTGAAGCATCGGAATCTATAACTAGTGTCACAGGAATGGTTCAAATCATCGACAGTAAGAAGAGTCAGTCTTCTTGTACTAAAGTTGGCATTTTGCCTTTTGTATTTAATTCCGATGCAATTTCTGTGTTTCATCGTCAATAAGAAGGTCCAAGGGATACAGTAAACCTGGAGTGAAGAATCGGAATCTATAACAAGTGTCACAGGAATGGTTCAAAACATAGACATTAAGAAGAGTAAGTCTTCTTGTTTTTAAGTCGGCATTGTGAGTTTTCTATTTAATTCCGATGCAATTTCTGTGTTTCATCGTCAATAAGAAGGTCCAAGGGATACAGTAAACCTGGAGTGAAGCATCGGAACCTATAACTAGTGTCACAGGAATGGTTCAAAACACAGACATTAGAAAGAGTCAGTCTTCTTGTACTAAAGTCGCCATTGTGCCATTTGCTTTTAATTCCGATGCAATTTCTGTGTTCCATTGTCAATAAAAAGGTCAGAGGGATACAGTAAACCTGAAGTGAAGCATCGGAATCTATAACTAGTTTCACAGGAATGGTTCAAAACATAGACAGTAAGGAGAGTCAGTCTTCTTGTACTTGAGTCGGCATTGTGAGTTTTCTATTTAATTCCGATGCAATGACTGTGTTTCATCGTCAATAAGAAGGTCCAAGGGTTATAGTAAACCTGGAGTGAAGCATCGGAATCTATAACAAGTGTCACAGGAATGGTTCAAACATAGACAGTCAGAAGAGTCAGTCTTCTTGTACTTAAGTCGACATTGTGCCTTTTCTATTTAATTCCAATGCAGTTTCTGTTGTTCATCGTCAATAAGAATGTCCAAGGTATACAGTAAACGTGAAGTAAAGCATCGGAATCTATAACTAGTGTCACAGCAATGGTTCAAACTATAATCACTAAGAAGAGTCAGTCTTCTTGTACTTAAGTCGGCATTGTGCCTTTTCTATTTAATTCCGATGCAATTTCTGTGTTTCATCGTCAATAAGAAGGTCCAAGGTATACAGTAAACCTGGAGTGAAGCATCGGAATCTATAACTAGTGTCACAGGAATGGTTCAAAACATAGACAGTAAGAAGAGTCAGTCTTCTTGTACTTGAGTCGGCATTGTGAGTTTTCTATTTAATTCCGATGCAATTTCTGTGTTTCATCGTCAATAAGTAGGTCCAAGGGTTACAGTAAACCTGGAGTGAAGCATCGGAATCTATAACTAGTGTCACAGGAATGGTTCAAAACATAGACAGTAAGAAGAGTCAGTCTTCTTGTACTTAAGTCGGCATTGTGCCTTTTCCATTTAATTCCGATGCAATTTCTGTGTTTCATCGTCAATAAGTAGGTCCAAGGGTTACAGTAAACCTGGAGTGAAGCATCGGAATCTATAACTAGTGTCACAGGAATGATTCAAAACATAGACAGTAAGAAGAGTCAGTCTTCTTGTACTTAAGTCGGCATTGTGCCTTATGTATTTAATTCCGATGCAATTTCTGTGTTTCATCGGCAATAAGGTCAGAGGGATACAGTAAACCTGAAGTGAAGCATCGGAATCTATAACTAGTGTCACAGGAATGGTTCAAAACATAGACAGTAGGAAGAGTCAGTCTTCTTGTACTTAAGTCGGCATTGTGCCTTTTGTATTTAATTCCAATGCAGTTTCTGTGTTTCATTGTCAATAGGAAGGTCAGAGGGATACAGTAAACCTGAGGTGAAGCATCGGAATCCAAAACTAGTGTCACAGGAATGGTTCGAAACATAGACAGTAGGAAGAGTCAGTCTTCTTGTACTTAAGTCGGCATTGTGCCTTTTGTATTTAATTCCGTTGCAATTTCTGTGTTTCATCGTCAATAAGAATGTCCAAGGTATACAGTAAACCTGAAGTAAAGCATCGGAATCCTTAACTAGTGTCACAGGTATGGTTCAAAACATAGACAGTAGGAAGAGTCAGTCTTCTTGTACTTAAGTCGGCATTGTGCCATTTGTATTTAATTCCAATGCAGTTTCTGTGTTTCATTGTCAATAGGAAGGTCAGAGGGATACAGTAAACCTGAGGTCAAGCATCGGAATCCAAAACTAGTGTCACAGGAATGGTTCGAAACATAGACAGTACGAAGAGTCAGTCTTCTTGTAGTTAAGTCGGCATTGTGCCTTTTGTATTTAATTCCGTTGCAATTTCTGTGTTTCATCGTCCATAAGAATGTCCAAGGTATACAGTAAACCTGAAGTAAAGCATCGGAATCCATAACTAGTGTCACAGCAATGGTTCAAACTATAATCACTAAGACGAGTCAGTCTTCCTGAAGTTAAGTCGGCATTGTGCCTTTTCTATTTAATTCCGATGCAATTTCTGTGTTTCATCGTCAATAAGAAGGTCAGAGGGGTACAGTAAACCTGAAGTGAAGCATCGGAATCTATAACAAGTGTCACAGGAATGGTTCAAATCATAGACAGTAAGAAGAGTCAGTCTTCTTGTACTAAAGTTGGCATTTTGCCTTTTGTATTTAATTCCAATGCTATTTCTGTGTGTCACCGTCAATAACAAGGTCCAAGGGATACAGTAAACCTGAAGTGAAGCATCGGAATCTATAACTATTGTCACCGGAATGGTTCAAACCATTATCAGTAAGAAGAGTCAGTCCTCTTGTACTTAAGTCGGCATTGTGCCATTTATATTTCATTCCGATGCAGTTTCTGTGTTTCATCGTCAATAAGAAGGTCCAAGGGATACAGTAAACCTGGAGTGAAGCATCGGAATCTATAACTAGTGTCACAGGAATGGTTCAAAACACAGACATTAGAAAGAGTCAGTCTTCTTGTACTTAAGTCTCCATTGTGCCTTTTGTTTTTAATTCCGATGCAATTTCTGTGTTTCATTGTCAATAAAAAGGTCAGAGGGATACAGTAAACCTGATGTGAAGCATCGGAATCTATAACTAGTGTCACAGGAATGGTTCAAAACATAGACAGTAAGAAGAGTCAGTCTTCTTGTCCTTAAGTCGGCATTGTGCCTTTTGTATTTAATTCCGATGCAATTTCTGTGTTTCATCGTCAACAAGAAGGTTCAAGGGATTCAGTAAACCTGGAGTGAAGCATCGGAATCTATACCTAGTGTCACAGTAATGGTTCAAAACATAGACAGTAAGACGAGTCAGTCTTCTTGTACTTAAGTCGGCATTGTGCCTTTTGTATTTAATTCCGATGCAATATCTGTGTTTCATCGGCAATAAGGTCAGAGGGATACAGTAAAGCTGAAGTGAAGCATCGGAATCTATAACAAGTGTCACAGGAATGGTTCAAAACATAGACAGTAGGAAGAGTCAGTCTTCTTGTACTTAAGTCGGCATTGTGCCTTTTCGATTTAATTCCGATTCAATTTCTGTGTTTCATCGTCAATAAGAATGTACAAGGTATACAGTAAACCTGAAGTAAAGCATCGGAATCTATAACTAGTGTCACAGCAATGGTTCAAACTATAATCACTAAGATGAGTCAGTCTTCTTTTACTTAAGTCGGCATTGTGCCTTTTCTATTTAATTCAGATGCAATTTCTGTGTTTCATCGTCAATAAGAAGGTCCAAGGTATACAGTAAACCTGGAGTGAAGCATCGGAATCCATAACTAGTGTCACAGGAATGGTTCAAAGCATAGACAGTAAGGAGAGTCAGTCTTCTTGTACTTGAGTCGGCATTGTGAGTTTTCTATTTAATTCCGATGCAATTACTGTGTTTCATCGTCAATAAGAAGGTCCAAGGGTTACAGTAAACCTGGAGTGAAGCATCGGAATCTATAACAAGTGTCACAGGAATGGTTCAAACATATACAGTCAGAAGAGTCAGTCTTCTTGTACTTAAGTCGACATTGTGCCTTTTCTATTTAATTCCGATGCAGTTTCTGTGTTTCATCGTCAATAAGAAGGTCCAAGGGTTACAGTAAACCTGGAGTGAAGCATCGGAAACTATAACTAGTGTCACAGTAATGGTTCAAAACATAGACGGGAAGAAGACTCAGTCTTCTTGTACTTAAGTCGGCATTGTGCCTTTTGTATTTAATTCAGATGCAATTTCGGTGTTTCATCGGCAATAAGGTCAGAGGGATACAGTATACCTGAAGTGAAGCATCGGAATCTATAACTAGTGTCACAGGAATGGTTCAAAACATAGACAGTAGGAAGAGTCAGTCTTCTTGTACTTAAGTCGGCATTGTGCCTTTTGTATTTAATTCCGTTGCAATTTCTGTGTTTCATCGTCAATAAGAATGTCCAAGGTATACAGTAAACCTGAAGTAAAGCATCGGAATCAATAACTAGTGTCACAGCAATGGTTCAAACTATAATCACTAAGACGAGTCAGTCTTCGTGAAGTTAAGTCGGCATTGTGCCTTTTCTATTTAATTCCGATGCAATTTCTGTGTTTCATCGTCAATAAGAAGGTCCAAGGGATACAGTAAACCTGAAGTGAAGCATCGGAATCTATAACTATTGTCACCGGAATGGTTCAAACCATTATCAGTAAGAAGAGTCAGTCCTCTTGTACTTAAGTCGGCATTGTGCCATTTATATTTCATTCCGATGCAGTTTCTGTGTTTCATCGTCAATAAGAAGGTCCAAGGGATACAGTAAACCTGGAGTGAAGCATCGGAATCTATAACTAGTGTCACAGGAATGGTTCAAAACACAGACATTAGAAAGAGTCAGTCTTCTTGTACTTAAGTCGCCATTGTGCCTTTTGTTTTTAATTCCGATGCAATTTCTGTGTTTCATTGTCAATAAAAAGGTCAGAGGGATACAGTAAACCTGATGTGAAGCATCGGAATCTATAACTAGTGTCACAGGAATGGTTCAAAACATAGACAGTAAGAAGAGTCAGTCTTCTTGTCCTTAAGTCGGCATTGTGCCTTTTGTATTTAATTCCGATGCAATTTCTGTGTTTCATCGTCAACAAGAAGGTTCAAGGGATTCAGTAAACCTGGAGTGAAGCATCGGAATCTATACCTAGTGTCACAGTAATGGTTCAAAACATAGACAGTAAGAAGAGTCAGTCTTCTTGTACTTAAGTCGGCATTGTGCCTTTTGTATTTAATTTCGATGCAATTTCTGTGTTTCATCGTCAATAAGAAGGTCCAAGGAATACAGTAAACCTGAAGTGAAGCATCGGAATCTATAACTAGTGTCACTGGAATGGTTCAAAATATAGACAGTACGAAGAGTCAGTCTTCTTGTACTTAAGACGGCATTGTGCCTTTTGTATTTAATTCCGATGCAATATCTGTGTTTCATCGGCAATAAGGTCAGAGGGATACAGTAAAGCTGAAGTGAAGCATCGGAATCTATAACTAGTGTCACAGGAATGGTTCAAAACATAGACAGTAGGAAGAGTCAGTCTTCTTTTACTTAAGTCGGCATTGTGCCTTTTCTATTTAATTCAGATGCAATTTCTGTGTTTCATCGTCAATAAGAAGGTCCAAGGTATACAGTAAACCTGGAGTGAAGCATCGGAATCCATAACTAGTGTCACAGGAATGGTTCAAAGCATAGACAGTAAGGAGAGTCAGTCTTCTTGTACTTGAGTCGGCATTGTGAGTTTTCTATTTAATTCCGATGCAATTACAGTGTTTCATCGTCAATAAGAAGGTCCAAGGGTTACAGTAAACCTGGAGTGAAGCATCGGAATCTATAACAAGTGTCACAGGAATGGTTCAAACATAGACAGTCAGAAGAGTCAGTCTTCTTGTACTTAAGTCGACATTGTGCCTTTTCTATTTAATTCCGATGCAGTTTCTGTGTTTCATCGTCAATAAGAATGTCCAAGGTATACAGTAAACGTGAAGTAAAGCATCGGAATCTTTAACTAGTGTCACAGCAATGGTTCAAACTATAATCACTAAGAAGAGTCAGTCTTCTTGTACTTAAGTCGGCATTGTGCCTTTTCTATTTAATTCCGATGCAATTTCTGTGTTTCATCGTCAATAAGAAGGTCCAAGGTATACAGTAAACCTGGAGTGAAGCATCGGAATCTATAACTAGTGTCACAGGAATGGTTCAAAACATAGACAGTAAGAAGAGTCAGTCTTCTTGTACTTGAGTCGGCATTGTGCGTTTTCTATTTAATTCCGATGCAATTTCGGTGTTTCATCGTCAATAAGAAGGTCAGAGGGATACAGTAAACCTGAAGTGAAGCATCGGAATCTATAACTAGTGTCACAGGAATTGTTTAAACATAGTCAGTGAGAAGAGTCAGTCTTCTTGTACGTAAGTCGGCATTGTGCCTTTTCTATTTAATTCCAATGCAATTTCTGTGTTTCATCGTCAATAAGAAGGTCCAAGGGTTACAGTAAACCTGGAGTGAAGCATCGGAAACTATAACTAGTGTCACAGTAATGGTTCAAAACATAGACAGGAAGAAGAGTCAGTCTTCTTGTACTTAAGTCGGCATTGTGCCTATTGTATTTAATTCAGATGCAATTTCTGTGTTTCATCGGCAATAAGGTCAGAGGGATACAGTATACCTGAAGTGAAGCATCGGAATCTATAACTAGTGTCACAGGAATGGTTCAAAACATAGACAGTAGGAAGAGTCAGTCTTCTTGTACTTAAGTCGGCATTGTGCCTTTTGTATTTAATTCCGTTGCAATTTCTGTGTTTCATCGTCAATAAGAATGTCCAAGGTATACAGTAAACCTGAAGTAAAGCATCGGAATCAATAACTAGTGTCACAGCAATGGTTCAAACTATAATCACTAAGACGAGTCAGTCTTCCTGAAGTTAAGTCGGCATTGTGCCTTTTCTATTTAATTCCGATGCAATTTCTGTGTTTCATCGTCAATAAGAAGGTCCAAGGGATACAGTAAACCTGGAGTGAAGCATCGGAATCTATAACAAGTGTCACAGGAATGGTTCAAAACATAGACATTAAGAAGAGTCAGTCTTCTTGTTTTTAAGTCGGCATTGTGAGTTTTCTATTTAATTCCGATGCAATTTCTGTGTTTCATCGTCAATAACAAGGTCCAAGGGATACAGTAAACCTGAAGTGAAGCATCGGAATCTATAACTATTGTCACCGGAATGGTTCAAACTATTATCAGTAAGAAGAGTCAGTCCTCTTGTACTTAAGTCGGCATTGTGCCATTTCTATTTCATTCCGATGCAGTTTCTGTGTTTCATCGTCAATAAGAAGGTCCAAGGGATACAGTAAACCTGGAGTGAAGCATCGGAATCTATAACTAGTGTCACAGGAATGGTTCAAAACACAGACATTAGAAAGAGTCAGTCTTCTTGTACTTAAGTCGCCATTGTGCCTTTTGTTTTTAATTCCGATGCAATTTCTGTGTTTCATTGTCAATAAAAAGGTTAGAGGGATACAGTAAACCTGAAGTGAAGCTTCGGAATCTATAACTAGTGTCACTGGAATGGTTCAAAATATAGACAGTACGAAGAGTCAGTCTTCTTGTACTTAAGTCGGCATTGTGCCTTTTGTATTTAATTCCGATGCAATTTCTGTGTTTCATCGGCAATAAGGTCAGAGTGATACAGTAAAGCTGAAGTGAAGCATCGGAATCTATAACTAGTGTCACAGGAATGGTTCAAAACATAGACAGTAGGAAGAGTCAGTCTTCTTGTACTTAAGTCGGCATTGTGCCTCTTGTATTTAATTCCGATGCAATTTCTGTGTTTCATCGTCAATAAGAAGGTCCAAGGGTTACAGTAAACCTGGAGTGAAGCATTGGAATCCATAACTAGTGTCACAGGAATGGTTCAAACATAGACAGTAAGAAGAGTCAGTCTTCATGTACTTAAGTCGACATTGTGCCTTTTCGATTTAATTCCGATGCAATTTCTGTGTTTCATCGTCAATAAGAATGTACAAGGTATACAGTAAACCTGAAGTAAAGCATCGGAATCTATAACTAGTGTCACAGCAATGGTTCAAACTATAATCACTAAGATGAGTCAGTCTTCTTTTACTTAAGTCGGCATTGTGCCTTTTCTATTTAATTCAGATGCAATTTCTGTGTTTCATCGTCAATAAGAAGGTCCAAGGTATACAGTAAACCTGGAGTGAAGCATCGGAATCCATAACTAGTGTCACAGGAATGGTTCAAAGCATAGACAGTAAGGAGAGTCAGTCTTCTTGTACTTGAGTCGGCATTGTGAGTTTTCTATTTAATTCCGATGCAATTACTGTGTTTCATCGTCAATTAGAAGGTCCAAGGGTTACAGTAAACCTGGAGTGAAGCATCGGAATCTATAACAAGTGTCACAGGAATGGTTCAAACATAGACAGTCAGAAGAGTCAGTCTTCTTGTACTTAAGTCGACATTGTGCCTTTTCTATTTAATTCCGATGCAGTTTCTGTGTTTCATCGTCAATAAGAATGTCCAAGGTATACAGTAAACGTGAAGTAAAGCATCGGAATCTTTAACTAGTGTCACAGCAATGGTTCAAACTATAATCACTAAGAAGAGTCAGCTTTCTTGTACTTAAGTCGGCATTGTGCCTTTTCTATTTAATTCCGATGCAATTTCTGTGTTTCATCGTCAATAAGAAGGTCCAAGGTATACAGTAAACCTGGAGTGAAGCATCGGAATCTATAACTAGTGTCACAGGAATGGTTCAAAACATAGACAGTAAGAAGAGTCAGTCTTCTTGTACTTGAGTCGGCATTGTGAGTTTTCTATTTAATTCCGATGCAATTTCGGTGTTTCATCGTCAATAAGAAGGTCAGAGGGATACAGTAAACCTGAAGTGAAGCATCGGAATCTATAACTAGTGTCACAGGAATGATTTAAACATAGTCAGTGAGAAGAGTCAGTCTTCTTGTACTTAAGTCGGCATTGTGCCTTTTCTATTTAATTCCAATGCAATTTCTGTGTTTCATCGTAAATAAGAAGGTCCAAGGGTTACAGTAAACCTGGAGTGAAGCATCGGAATCTATAACTAGTGTCACAGTAATGGTTCAAAACATAGACAGTAAGAAGAGTCAGTCTTCTTGTACTTAAGTCGGCATTGTGCCTTTTGTATTTAATTCCGATGCAATTTCTGTGTTTCATCGGCAATAAGGTCAGAGGGATACAGTAAACCTGAAGTGAAGCATCGGAATCTATAACTAGTGTCACAGGAATGGTTCAAAACATAGACAGTAGGAAGAGTCAGTCTTCTTGTACTTAAGTCGGCATTGTGCCATTTGTATTTAATTCCAATGCAGTTTCTGTGATTCATTGTCAATAGGAAGGTCAGAGGGATACAGTAAACCTGAGGTCAAGCATCGGAATCCAAAACTAGTGTCACAGGAATGGTTCGAAACATAGACAGTAGGAGGAGTCAGTCTTCTTGTACTTAAGTCGGCATTGTGCCTTTTGTATTTAATTCCGTTGCAATTTCTGTGTTTCATCGTCAATAAGAATGTCCAAGGTATACAGTAAACCTGAAGTAAAGCATCGGAATCCATAACTAGTGTCACAGCAATGGTTCAAACTATAATCACTAAGACGAGTCAGTCTTCCTGAAGTTAAGTCGGCATTGTGCCTTTTCTATTTAATTCCGATGCAATTTCTGTGTTTCATCGTCAATAAGAAGGTCCAAGGGATACAGTAAACCTGGAGTTAAGCATCGGAATCTATAACAAGTGTCACAGGAATGGTTCAAAACATAGACATTAAGAAGAGTCAGTCTTCTTGTTTTTAAGTCGGCATTGTGAGTTTTCTATTTGATTCCGATGCAATTTCTGTGTTTCATCGTCAATAAGAAGGTCAGAGGGGTACAGTAAACCTGAAGTGAAGCATCGGAATCTATAACTAGTGTCACAGGAATGGTTCAAATCATAGACAGTAAGAAGAGTCAGTCTTCTTGTACTAAAGTTGGCATTTTGCCTTTTGTATTTAATTCCAATGCTATTTCTGTGTGTCACCGTCAATAACAAGGTCCAAGGGATACAGTAAACCTGAAGTGAAGCATCGGAATCTATAACTATTGTCACCGGAATGGTTCAAACTATTATCAGTAAGAAGAGTCAGTCCTCTTGTACTTAAGTCGGCATTGTGCCATTTCTATTTCATTCCGATGCAGTTTCTGTGTTTCATCGTCAATAAGAAGGTCCAAGGGATACAGTAAACCTGGAGTGAAGCATCGGAATCTATAACTAGTGTCACAGGAATGGTTCAAAACACAGACATTAGAAAGAGTCAGTCTTCTTGTACTTAAGTCGGCATTGTGCCTTTTGTATTTAATTCCGATGCAATTTCTGTGTTTCATCGGCAATAAGGTCAGAGGGATACAGTAAAGCTGAAGTGAAGCATCGGAATCTATAACTAGTGTCACAGGAATGGTTCAAAACATAGACAGTAGGAAGAGTCTGTCTTCTTGTACTTAAGTCGGCATTGTGCCTCTTGTATTTAATTCCGATGCAATTTCTGTGTTTCATCGTCAATAAGAAGGTCCAAGGGTTACAGTAAACCTGGAGGGAAGCATCGGAATCCATAACTAGTGTCACAGGAATGGTTCAAACATAGACAGTAAGAAGAGTCAGTCTTCATGTACTTAAGTCGACATTGTGCCTTTTCGATTTAATTCCGATGCAATTTCTGTGTTTCATCGTCAATAAGAATGTACAAGGTATACAGTAAACCTGAAGTAAAGCATCGGAATCTATAACTAGTGTCACAGCAATGGTTCAAACTATAATCACTAAGATGATTCAGTCTTCTTTTACTTATGTCGGCATTGTGCCTTTTCTATTTAATTCAGATGCAATTTCTGTGTTTCATCGTCAATAAGAAGGTCCAAGGTATACAGTAAACCTGGAGTGAAGCATCGGAATCTATAACTAGTGTCACAGGAATGGTTCAAAGCATAGACAGTAAGGAGAGTCAGTCTTCTTGTACTTGAGTCGGCATTGTGAGTTTTCTATTTAATTCCGATGCAATTACTGTGTTTCATCGTCAATAAGAAGGTCCAAGGGTTACAGTAAACCTGGAGTGAAGCATCGGAATCTATAACAAGTGTCACAGGAATGGTTCAAGACATAGACAGTAAGAAGAGTCAGTCTTCTTGTACTTGAGTCGGCATTGTGAGTTTTCTATTTAATTCCGATGCAATTTCGGTGTTTCATCGTCAATAAGAAGGTCAGAGGGATACAGTAAACCTGAAGTGAAGCATCGGAATCTATAACTAGTGTCACAGGAATGGTTTAAACATAGTCAGTGAGAAGAGTCAGTCTTCTTGTACTTAAGTCGGCATTGTGCCTTTTCTATTTAATTCCAATGCAATTTCTGTGTTTCATCGTCAATAAGAAGGTCCAAGGGTTAAAGTAAACCTGGAGTGAAGCATCGGAATCTATTACTAGTGTCACAGTAATGGTTCAAAACATAGACAGTAAGAAGAGTCAGTGTTCTTGTACTTAAGTCGACATTGTGCCTTTTCTATATAATTCCGATGCAATTTCTGTGTTTCATCGTCAATAAGAATGTCCAAGGTATACAGATAAACCTGAAGTAAAGCATCGGAATCCATAACTATTGTCACAGCTATGGCTCAAACTATAATCACTAAGAAGAGTCAGTCTTCTTATACTTAAGTCGGCATTGTGCCTTTTCTATTTAATTCCGATGCAATTTCTGTGTTTCATCGGCAATAAGAAGGTCCAAGGAATACAGTAAACCTGAAGTGAAGCATCGGAATCTATAACTAGTGTCACTGGAATGGTTCAAAATATAGACATTAAGAAGAGTCAGTCTTCTTGTACTTAAGTCAGCATTGTGCATTTTGTGTTTAATTCCGATGCAATTCCTTTGATTCATCGTCAATAAGAAGGTCCAAGGGATACAGTGAACCTGAAGTGAAGCATCGGAATCTATAACTAGAGTCACAGCAATGTTTCAAAACATAGTCAGTAAGAAGAGTCAGTGTTCTTGTCCTTAAGTCGGCATTGTGCCTTTTGTATTTAATTCCGATGCAATTTCGGTGTTTCATCGGCAATAAGGTCAGAGGAATACAGTAAAGCTGAGGTGAAGCATCGGAATCTATAACTAGGGTCACAGGAATGGTTCAAAACATAGACAGTAGGAAGAATCAGTCTTCTTGTACTTAAGTCGGCATTGCGACTTTTGTATTTAATTCCGATGGAATTTCTGTGTGTCATTGTCAATAAGAAGGTAAGAGGGATACAGTAAACCTGAGGTGAAGCATCGGAATCCAAAACTAGTGTCACAGGAATGTTTCAAAGCATAGACAGTAGGAAGAGTCAGTCTTCTTGTTTTTAAGTCGGCATTGTGAGTTTTCTATTTAATTCCGATGCAATTTCTGTGTTTCATCGTCAATAACAAGGTCCAAGGGATACAGTAAACCTGAAGTGAAGCATCGGAATCTATAACTATTGTCACCGGAATGGTTCAAACTATTACCAGTAAGAAGAGTCAGTCCTCTTGTACTTAAGTCGGCATTGTGCCATTTCTATTTCATTCCGATGCAGTTTCTGTGTTTCATCGTCAATAAGAAGGTCCAAGGGATACAGTAAACCTGGAGTGAAGCATCGGAATCTATAACTAGTGTCACAGGAATGGTTCAAAACACAGACATTAGAAAGAATCAGTCTTCTTGTACTTAAGTCGCCATTGTGCCTTTTGTTTTTAATTCCGATGCAATTTCTGTGTTTCATTGTCAATAAAAAGGTCAGAGGGATACAGTAAACCTGAAGTGAAGCATCGGAATCTATAACTAGTGTCACAGCAATGGTTCAAACTATAATCACTAAGATGAGTCAGTCTTCTTTTACTTAAGTCGGCATTGTGCCTTTTCTATTTAATTCAGATGCAATTTCTGTGTTTCATCGTCAATAAGAAGGTCCAAGGTATACAGTAAACCTGGAGTGAAGCATCGGAATCCATAACTAGTGTCACAGGAATGGATCACAGCATAGACAGTAAGGAGAGTCAGTCTTCTTGTACTTGAGTCGGCATTGTGAGTTTTCTATTTAATTCCGATGCAATTACTGTGTTTCATCGTCAATAAGAAGGTCAAAGGGTTACAGTAAACCTGGAGTGAAGCATCGGAATCTATAACAAGTGTCACAGGAATGGTTCAAACATAGACAGTCAGAAGAGTCAGTCTTCTTGTACTTAAGTCGACATTGTGCCTTTTCTATTTAATTCCGATGCAGTTTCTGTGTTTCATCGTCAATAAGAATGTCCAAGGTATACAGTAAACGTGAAGTAAAGCATCGGAATCTTTAACTAGTGTCACAGCAATGGTTCAAACTATAATCACTAAGAAGAGTCAGCCTTCTTGTACTTAAGTCGGCATTGTGCCTTTTCTATTTAATTCCGATGCAATTTCTGTGTTTCATCGTCAATAAGAAGGTCCAAGGTATACAGTAAACCTGGAGTGAAGCATCGGAATCTATAACTAGTGTCACAGGAATGGTTCAAAACATAGACAGTAAGAAGAGTCAGTCTTCTTGTACTTGAGTCGGCATTGTGAGTTTTCTATTTAATTCCGATGCAATTTCGGTGTTTCATCGTCAATAAGAAGGTCAGAGGGATACAGTAAACCTGAAGTGAAGCATCGGAATCTATAACTAGTGTCACAGGAATGATTTAAACATAGTCAGTGAGAAGAGTCAGTCTTCTTGTACTTAAGTCGGCATTGTGCCTTTTCTATTTAATTCCAATGCAATTTCTGTGTTTCATCGTCAATAAGAAGGTCCAAGGGTTACAGTAAACCTGGAGTGAAGCATCGGAATCTATAACTAGTGTCACAGTAATGGTTCAAAACATAGACAGTAAGAAGAGTCAGTGTTCTTGTACTTAAGTCGGCATTGTGCCTTTTGTATTTAATTCCGATGCAATTTCTGTGTTTCATCGGCAATAAGGTCAGAGGGATGCAGTAAACCTGAAGTGAAGCATCGGAATCTATAACTAGTGTCACAGGAATGGTTCAAAACATAGACAGTAGGAAGAGTCAGTCTTCTTGTACTTAAGTCGGCATTGTGCCATTTGTATTTAATTCCAATGCAGTTTCTGTGTTTCATTGTCAATAGGAAGGTCAGAGGGATACAGTAAACCTGAGGTCAAGCATCGGAATCCAAAACTAGTGTCACAGGAATGGTTCGAAACATAGACAGTAGGAAGAGTCAGTCTTCTTGTACTTAAGTCGGCATTGTGCCTTTTGTATTTAATTCCGTTGCAATTTCTGTGTTTCATCGTCAATAAGAATGTCCAAGGTATACAGTAAACCTGAAGTAAAGCATCGGAATCCATAACTAGTGTCACAGCAATGGTTCAAACTATAATCACTAAGACGAGTCAGTCTTCCTGAAGTTAAGTCGGCATTGTGCCTTTTCTATTTAATTCCGATGCAATTTCTGTGTTTCATCGTCAATAAGAAGGTCCAAGGGTTAAAGTAAACCTGGAGTGAAGCATCGGAATCTATAACTAGTGTCACAGTAATGGTTCAAAACATAGACAGTAAGAAGAGTCAGTGTTCTTGTACTTAAGTCGACATTGTGCCTTTTCTATATAGTTCCGATGCAATTTCTGTGTTTCATCGTCAATAAGAATGTCCAAGGTATACAGATAAACCTGAAGTAAAGCATCGGAATCCATAACTAGTGTCACAGCTATGGCTCAAACTATAATCACTAAGAAGAGTCAGTCTTCTTATACTTAAGTCGGCATTGTGCCTTTTCTATTTAATTCCGATGCAATTTCTGTGTTTCATCGGCAATAGGGTCAGAGGGATACAGTGAACCTGAAGTGAAGCATCGGAATCTATAACTAGAGTCACAATAGTGTTTCAAATCATAGTCTGTAAGAAGAGTCAGTCTTCTTGTCCTTAAGTCGGCATTGAGCCTTTTGTATTTAATTCGGTTGCAATTTCTGTTTTTCATCGTCAATAAGAATGCCAAGGTATACAATAAACCTGAAGTAAAGCATCGGAATCCATAACTAGTGTCACAGCAATGGTTCAAACTATAATCACTAAGAAGAGTCAGTCTTCCTGAACTTAAGTCGGCATTGTGCCTTTTCTATTCAATTCCGATGCAATTTCTGTGTTTCATCGTCAATAACAAGGTCCAAGGGAAACAGTAAACCTGGAGTGAAGCATCGAAAACTATAACTAGTGTCACAGGAATGGTTCAAAACATAGACAGTAAGATGAGTCAGTCTTCTTGTTTTTAAGTCGGCATTGTGAGTTTTCTATTTAATTCCGATGCAATTTCTGTGTTTCATCGTCAATAAGAAGGTCAGAGGGGTACAGTAAACATGAAGTGAAGCATCGGAATCTATAACTAGTGTCACAGGAATGGTTCAAAACATAGACAGTAAGAAGAGTCAGTCTTTGTGTACTAAAGTTTGCATTTTGCCTTTTGTATTTAATTCCAATGCTATTTCTGTGTGTCACCGTCAATAACAATTTCCAAGGGATACAGTACACCTGAAGTGAAGCATCGGAATCTATAACTATTGTCACCGGAATGGTTCAAACTATTATCAGTAAGAAGAGTCAGTCCTCTTGTACTTAAGTCGTCATTGTGCCATTTCTATTACATTCCGATGCAGTTTCTGTGTTTTATCGTCAATAAGAAGGTCCAAGGGATACAGTAAACCTGGAGTGAGGCATCGGAATCTATAACTATTGTCACAGGAATGGTTCAAATCATAGACAGTAGAAAGAGTCAGTCTTCTTGTACTTAAGTCGGCATTGTGCCTTTTGTATTTAATTTCGATGCAATTTCTGTGTTTCATCGTCAATAAGAAGGTCCAAGGAATACAGTAAACCTGAAGTGAAGCATCGGAATCTATAACTAGTGTCACTGGAATGGTTCAAAATATAGACATTAAGAAGAGTCAGTCTTCTTGTACTTAAGTCAGCATTGTGCATTTTGTGTTCAATTCCGATGCAATTCCTGTGATTCATCGTCAATAAGAAGGTCCAAGGGATACAGTGAACCTGAAGTGAAGCATCGGAATCTATAACTAGAGTCACAGCAATGTTTCAAAACATAGTCAGTAAGAAGAGTCAGTGTTCTTGTCCTTAAGTCGGCATTGTGCCTTTTGTATTTAATTCCGATGCAATTTCGGTGTTTCATCGGCAATAAGGTCAGAGGAATACAGTAAAGCTGAAGTGAAGCATCGGAATCTATAACTAGGGTCACAGGAATGGTTCAAAACATAGACAGTAGGAAGAATCAGTCTTCTTGTACTTAAGTCGGCATTGCGACTTTTGTATTTAATTCCGATGGAATTTCTGTGTTTCATTGTCAATAAGAAGGTAAGAGGGATACAGTAAACCTGAGGTGAAGCATCGGAATCCAAAACTAGTGTCACAGGAATGTTTCAAAGCATAGACAGTAGGAAGAGTCAGTCTTCTTGTACTTAAGTCGGCATTGTGCCTTTTGTATTTAATTCCGATGCAATTTCTGTGTTTCATCGGCAATAAGGTCAGAGGGATACAGTAAAGCTGAAGTGAAGCATCGGAATCTATAACTAGTGTCACAGGAATGGTTCAAAACATAGACAGTAGGAAGAGTCAGTCTTCTTGTACTTAAGTCGGCATTGTGCCTCTTGTATTTAATTCCGATGCAATTTCTGTGTTTCATCGTCAATAAGAAGGTCCAAGGGTTACAGTAAACCTGGAGTGAAGCATCGGAATCCATAACTAGTGTCACAGGAATGGTTCAAACATAGACAGTAAGAAGAGTCAGTCTTCATGTACTTAAGTCGACATTGTGCCTTTTCGATTTAATTCCGATGCAATTTCTGTGTTTCATCGTCAATAAGAATGTACAAGGTATACAGTAAACCTGAAGTAAAGCATCGGAATCTATAACTAGTGTCACAGCAATGGTTCAAACTATAATCACTAAGATGAGTCAGTCTTCTTTTACTTAAGTCGGCATTGTGCCTTTTCTATTTAATTCAGATGCAATTTCTGTGTTTCATCGTCAATAAGAAGGTCCAAGGTATACAGTAAACCTGGAGTGAAGCATCGGAATCCATAACTAGTGTCACAGGAATGGATCACAGCATAGACAGTAAGGAGAGTCAGTCTTCTTGTACTTGAGTCGGCATTGTGAGTTTTCTATTTAATTCCGATGCAATTACTGTGTTTCATCGTCAATAAGAAGGTCCAAGGGTTACAGTAAACCTGGAGTGAAGCATCGGAATCTATAACAAGTGTCACAGGAATGGTTCAAACATAGACAGTCAGAAGAGTCAGTCTTCTTGTACTTAAGTCGACATTGTGCCTTTTCTATTTAATTCCGATGCAGTTTCTGTGTTTCATCGTCAATAAGAATGTCCAAGGTATACAGTAAACGTGAAGTAAAGCATCGGAATCTTTAACTAGTGTCACAGCAATGGTTCAAACTATAATCACTAAGAAGAGTCAGCCTTCTTGTACTTAAGTCGGCATTGTGCCTTTTCTATTTAATTCCGATGCAATTTCTGTGTTTCATCGTCAATAAGAAGGTCCAAGGTATACAGTAAACCTGGAGTGAAGCATCGGAATCTATAACTAGTGTCACAGGAATGGTTCAAAACATAGACAGTAAGAAGAGTCAGTCTTCTTGTACTTGAGTCGGCATTGTGAGTTTTCTATTTAATTCCGATGCAATTTCGGTGTTTCATCGTCAATAAGAAGGTCAGAGGGATACAGTAAACCTGAAGTGAAGCATCGGAATCTATAACTAGTGTCACAGGAATGATTTAAACATAGTCAGTGAGAAGAGTCAGTCTTCTTGTACTTAAGTCGGCATTGTGCCTTTTCTATTTAATTCCAATGCAATTTCTGTGTTTCATCGTCAATAAGAAGGTCCAAGGGTTACAGTAAACCTGGAGTGAAGCATCGGAATCTATAACTAGTGTCACAGTAATGGTTCAAAACATAGACAGTAAGAAGAGTCAGTCTTCTTGTACTTAAGTCGGCATTGTGCCTTTTGTATTTAATTCCGATGCAATTTCTGTGTTTCATCGGCAATAAGGTCAGAGGGATACAGTAAACCTGAAGTGAAGCATCGGAATCTATAACTAGTGTCACAGGAATGGTTCAAAACATAGACAGTAGGAAGAGTCAGTCTTCTTGTACTTAAGTCGGCATTGTGCCATTTGTATTTAATTCCAATGCAGTTTCTGTGTTTCATTGTCAATAGGAAGGTCAGAGGGATACAGTAAACCTGAGGTCAAGCATCGGAATCCAAAACTAGTGTCACAGGAATGGTTCGAAACATAGACAGTAGGAAGAGTCAGTCTTCTTGTACTTAAGTCGGCATTGTGCCTTTTGTATTTAATTCCGTTGCAATTTCTGTGTTTCATCGTCAATAAGAATGTCCAAGGTATACAGTAAACCTGAAGTAAAGCATCGGAATCCATAACTAGTGTCACAGCAATGGTTCAAACTATAATCACTAAGACGAGTCAGTCTTCCTGAAGTTAAGTCGGCATTGTGCCTTTTCTATTTAATTCCGATGCAATTTCTGTGTTTCATCGTCAATAAGAAGGTCCAAGGGATACAGTAAACCTGGAGTGAAGCATCGGAATCTATAACAAGTGTCACAGGAATGGTTCAAAACATAGACATTAAGAAGAGTCAGTCTTCTTGTTTTCAAGTCGGCATTGTGAGTTTTCTATTTAATTCCGATGCAATTTCTGTGTTTCATCGTCAATAAGAAGGTCAGAGGGGTACAGTAAACCTGAAGTGAAGCATCGGAATCTATAACTAGTGTCACAGGAATGGTTCAAAGCATAGACAGTAAGGAGAGTCAGTCTTCTTGTACTTGAGTCGGCATTGTGAGTTTTCTATTTAATTCCGATGCAATTACTGTGTTTCATCGTCAATAAGAAGGTCAGAGGGGTACAGTAAACCTGAAGTGAAGCATCGGAATCTATAACTAGTGTCACAGGAATGGTTCAAAGCATAGACAGTAAGAAGAGTCAGTCTTCTTGTACTAAAGTTGGCATTTTGCCTTTTGTATTTAATTCCAATGCTATTTCTGTGTGTCACCGTCAATAACAAGGTCCAAGGGATACAGTAAACCTGAAGTGAAGCATCGGAATCTATAACTATTGTCACCGGAATGGTTCAAACTATTATCAGTAAGAAGAGTCAGTCCTCTTGTACTTAAGTCGGCATTGTGCCATTTCTATTTCATTCCGATGCAGTTTCTGTGTTTCATCGTCAATAAGAAGGTCCAAGGGATACAGTAAACCTGGAGTGAAGCATCGGAATCTATAACTAGTGTCACAGGAATGGTTCAAAACACAGACATTAGAAAGAGTCAGTCTTCTTGTACTTAAGTCGGCATTGTGCCTTTTGTATTTAATTCCGATGCAATTTCTGTGTTTAATCGGCAATAAGGTCAGAGGGATACAGTAAAGCTGAAGTGAAGCATCGGAATCTATAACTAGTGTCACAGGAATGGTTCAAAACATAGACAGTAGGAAGAGTCAGTCTTCTTGTACTTAAGTCGGCATTGTGCCTCTTGTATTTAATTCCGATGCAATTTCTGTGTTTCATCGTCAATAAGAAGGTCCAAGGGTTACAGTAAACCTGGAGTGAAGCATCGGAATCCATAACTAGTGTCACAGGAATGGTTCAAACATAGACAGTAAGAAGAGTCAGTCTTCATGTACTTAAGTCGACATTGTGCCTTTTCGATTTAATTCCGATGCAATTTCTGTGTTTCATCGTCAATAAGAATGTACAAGGTATACAGTAAACCTGAAGTAAAGCATCGGAATCTATAACTAGTGTCACAGCAATGGTTCAAACTATAATCACTAAGATGAGTCAGTCTTCTTTTACTTATGTCGGCATTGTGCCTTTTCTATTTAATTCAGATGCAATTTCTGTGTTTCATCGTCAATAAGAAGGTCCAAGGTATACAGTAAACCTGGAGTGAAGCATCGGAATCTATAACTAGTGTCACAGGAATGGTTCAAAGCATAGACAGTAAGGAGAGTCAGTCTTCTTGTACTTGAGTCGGCATTGTGAGTTTTCTATTTCATTCCGATGCAATTACTGTGTTTCATCGTCAATAAGAAGGTCCAAGGGTTACAGTAAACCTGGAGTGAAGCATCGGAATCTATAACAAGTGTCACAGGAATGGTTCAAGACATAGACAGTAAGAAGAGTCAGTCTTCTTGTACTTGAGTCGGCATTGTGAGTTTTCTATTTAATTCCGATGCAATTTCGGTGTTTCATCGTCAATAAGAAGGTCAGAGGGATACAGTAAACCTGAAGTGAAGCATCGGAATCTATAACTAGTGTCACAGGAATGGTTTAAACATAGTCAGTGAGAAGAGTCAGTCTTCTTGTACTTAAGTCGGCATTGTGCCTTTTCTATTTAATTCCAATGCAATTTCTGTGTTTCATCGTCAATAAGAAGGTCCAAGGGTTAAAGTAAACCTGGAGTGAAGCATCGGAATCTATAACTAGTGTCACAGTAATGGTTCAAAACATAGACAGTAAGAAGAGTCAGTGTTCTTGTACTTAAGTCGACATTGTGCCTTTTCTATATAATTCCGATGCAATTTCTGTGTTTCATCGTCAATAAGAATGTCCAAGGTATACAGATAAACCTGAAGTAAAGCATCGGAATCCATAACTAGTGTCACAGCTATGGCTCAAACTATAATCACTAAGAAGAGTCAGTCTTCTTATACTTAAGTCGGCATTGTGCCTTTTCTATTTAATTCCGATGCAATTTCTGTGTTTCATCGGCAATAGGGTCAGAGGGATACAGTGAACCTGAAGTGAAGCATCGGAATCTATAACTAGAGTCACAATAGTGTTTCAAATCATAGTCTGTAAGAAGAGTCAGTTTTCTTATCCTTAAGTCGGCATTGAGCCTTTTGTATTTAATTCGGTTGCAATTTCTGTTTTTCATCGTCAATAAGAATGTCCAAGGTATACAATAAACCTGAAGTAAAGCATCGGAATCCATAACTAGTGTCACAGCAATGGTTCAAACTAAAATCACTAAGAAGAGTCAGTCTTCCTGAACTTAAGTCGGCATTGTGCCTTTTCTATTCAATTCCGATGCAATTTCTGTGTTTCATCGTCAATAACAAGGTCCAAGGGAAACAGTAAACCTGGAGTGAAGCATCGAAAACTATAACTAGTGTCACAGGAATGGTTCAAAACATAGACAGTAAGATGAGTCAGTCTTCTTGTTTTTAAGTCGGCATTGTGAGTTTTCTATTTAATTCCGATGCAATTTCTGTGTTTCGTCGTCAATAAGAAGGTCAGAGGGGTACAGTAAACATGAAGTGAAGCATCGGAATCTATAACTAGTGTCACAGGAATGGTTCAAAACATAGACAGTAAGAAGAGTCAGTCTTTGTGTACTAAAGTTTGCATTTTGCCTTTTGTATTTAATTCCAATGCTATTTCTGTGTGTCACCGTCAATAACAATTTCCAAGGGATACAGTAAACCTGAAGTGAAGCATCGGAATCTATAACTATTGTCACCGGAATGGTTCAAACTATTATCAGTAAGAAGAGTGAGTCCTCTTGTACCTAAGTCGTCATTGTGCCATTTCTATTACATTCCGATGCAGTTTCTGTGTTTTATCGTCAATAAGAAGGTCCAAGGGATACAGTAAACCTGGAGTGAGGCATCGGAATCTATAACTATTGTCACAGGAATGGTTCAAATCATAGACAGTAGAAAGAGTCAGTCTTCTTGTACTTAAGTCGGCATTGTGCCTTTTGTATTTAATTTCGATGCAATTTCTGTGTTTCATCGTCAATAAGAAGGTCCAAGGAATACAGTAAACCTGAAGTGAAGCATCGGAATCTATAACTAGTGTCACTGGAATGGTTCAAAATATAGACATTAAGAAGAGTCAGTCTTCTTGTACTTAAGTCAGCATTGTGCATTTTGTGTTTAATTCCGATGCAATTCCTGTGATTCATCGTCAATAAGAAGGTCCAAGGGATACAGTGAACCTGAAGTGAAGCATCGGAATCTATAACTAGAGTCACAGCAATGTTTCAAAACATAGTCAGTAAGAAGAGTCAGTGTTCTTGTCCTTAAGTCGGCATTGTGCCTTTTGTATTTAATTCCGATGCAATTTCGGTGTTTCATCGGCAATAAGGTCAGAGGAATACAGTAAAGCTGAAGTGAAGCATCGGAATCTATAACTAGGGTCACAGGAATGGTTCAAAACATAGACAGTAGGAAGAATCAGTCTTCTTGTACTTAAGTCGGCATTGCGACTTTTGTATTTAATTCCGATGGAATTTCTGTGTTTCATTGTCAATAAGAAGGTCAGAGGGATACAGTAAACCTGAGGTGAAGCATCGGAATCCAAAACTAGTGTCACAGGAATGTTTCAAAGCATAGACAGTAGGAAGAGTCAGTCTTCTTGTACTTAAGACGGCATTGTGCCTTTTGTATTTAATTCCGATACAATTTCTGTGTTTCATCGTCAATAAGAAGGTACAAGGTATACAGTATACCTGAAGTGAAGCATCGGAATCTATAACTAGTGTGACAGGAATGGTTCAAACACAGTCAGTAAGAAGAGTCAGTCTTCTTGTACTTAAGTCGGCATTGTGCCTTTTCTATTTAATTCCGATGCAATTTCTGTGTTTCATCGTCAATAAGAAGGTCCAAGGGTTACAGTAAACCTGGAGTGAAGCATCGGAATCTATAACTAGTGTCACAGGAATGGTTCAAACATAGAGAGTCAGAAGAGTCAGTCTTCTTGTACTTAAGACGACATTGTGCCTTTTCTATTTAATTCCGATGCAATTTCTGTGTTTCATCGTCAATAAGAATGTCCAAGGTATACAGTAACCGTGTAGTAAAGCATCGGAATCTATAACTAGTGTCACAGCAATGGTTCAAACTATAATCACTAAGAAGAGTCAGTCTTCTTGTACTTAAGTCGCCATTGTGCCTTTTCTATTTAATTCCGATGCAATTTCTGTGTTTCATCGTCAATAAGAAGGTCCAAGGTATACAGTAAACCTGGAGTGAAGCATCGGAATCTATAACTAGTGTCACAGGAATGGTTCAAAACATAGACAGTAAGAAGAGTCAGTCTTCTTGTACTTGAGTCGGCATTGTGAGTTTTCTATTTAAATCCGATGCAATTTCAGTGTTTCATCGTCAATAACAAGGTCAGAGGGATACATTAAACCTGAATTGAAGCATCGGAATCTATAACTAGTGTCACCGGAATGGTTCAAAGCATAGACAGTAAGAAGAGTCAGTCTTCTTGTACTTAAGTCGACATTGTGCCTTTTCTATTTAATTCCGATGTAATTTCTGTGTTTCATCGTCAATAAGAATGTCCAAGGAATACAGTAAACCTGAAGTAAAGCATCGGAATCCATAACTAGTGTCTCAGCAATGGTTCAAACTATAATCACTAAGGAGAGTCAGTCTTCTTGTACTTAAGTCGGCATTGTGCCTTTTGTATTTAATTCCGATGCAATTTCTGTGTTTCATTGTCAATAAGAAGGTCAGAGGGATACAGTAAACCTGAAGTGAAGCATCGGAATCTATAACTAGTGTCACAGGAATGGTTCAAAACATAGACAGCAGGAAGAGTCAGTTTTCTTGTACTTAAGTCGGCATTGTGCCATTTGTATTTAAGTCCGATGCAATTTCTGTGTTTCATTGTCAATAAGAAGGTCAGAGGGATACAGTAAACCTGAAGTGAAGCATCGGAATCCAAATCTAGTGTCACAGGAATGATTCAAAACATAGACAGTAGGCAGAGACAGTCTTCTTGTACTTAAGCCGGCATTGTGCCTTTTGTATTTAATTCCAATGCAATTTCTGTGTTTCATCGTCAATAAGAAGGTCCAAGGGTTACAGTAAACCTGGAGTGAAGCATCGGAATCTATAACTAGTGTCACAGGAATGGTTCAAACATAGACAGTAAGAAGAGTCAGTCTTCTTGTACTTAAGTCGACATTGTGCCTTTTCTATTTAATTCCGATGCAATTTCTGTGTTTCAACGTCAATAAGAATGTCCAAGGTATACAGTAAACCTGAAGTAAAGCATCGGAATCTGTAACTAGTGTCACAGCAATGGTTCAAACTATAATCACTAAGATGAGTCAGTCTTCTTTTACTTAAGTCGGCATTGTGCATTTTCTGTTTAATTCCAATGCAATTTCTGTGTTTCATCGTCAATAAGAAGGTCCAAGGTATACAGTAAACCTGGAGTGAAGCATCGGAATCTATAACTAGTGTCACAGGAATGGTTCAAAACATAGACAGTAAGGAGAGTCAGTCTTCTTGTACTTGAGTCGGCATTGTGAGTTTTCTATTTAATTCCTATGCAATTTCGGTGTTTCATCCTCAATAAGAAGGTCAGAGGGATACAGTAAACCTGAAGTGAAACATCGGAATCTATAACTAGTGTCACAGGAATGGTTGAAACATAGTCAGTAAGAAGAGTCAGTCTTCTTGTACTTAAGTCGGCATTGTGCCTTTTCTATTTAATTCCGAAGCAATTTCTGTGTTTCATCGTCAATTAGAAGGTCCAAGGGTTACAGTAAACCTGGAGTGAAGCATCGGAATCTATAACTAGTGTCACAGGAATGGTTCAAACATAGACAGTAAGAAGAGTCAGTCTTCTTGTACTTAAGTCGACATTGTGCCTTTTGTATTTAATTCCGATGCAATTTCTGTGTTTCATCGTCAATAAGAATGTCCAAGGTATACAGTAAACGTGTAGTAAAGCATCGGAATCTATAACTAGTGTCACAGCAATGGTTCAAACACAGTCAGTAAGAAGAGTCAGTCTTCTTGTACTTAAGTCGGCATTGTGCCTTTTCTATTTAATCCCGATGCAATTTCTGTGTTTCATCGGCAATAAGGTCAGAGGGATACAGTAAACCTGAAGTGAAGCATCGGAATCTATAACTAGAGTCACAGGAGTGTTTCAAATCATAGTCAGTAAGAAGAGTCAGTCTTATTGTCCTTATGTCGGCATTGTGCCTTTTGTATTTAATTCCGATGCAATTTCTGTGTTTCATCGGCAATAAGGTCAGAGGGATACAGTAAACCTGAAGTGAAGCATCGGAATCTATAACTAGTGTCACAGGAATGGTTCAAAACATAGACAGCAGGAAGAGTCAGTTTTCTTGTACTTAAGTCGGCATTGTGCCATTTGTATTTAAGTCCGATGCAATTTCTGTGTTTCATTGTCAATAAGAAGGTCAGAGGGATACAGTAAACCTGAAGTGAAGCATCGGAATCCAAATCTAGTGTCACAGGAATGATTCAAAACATAGACAGTAGGCAGAGACAGTCTTCTTGTACTTAAGCCGGCATTGTGCCTTTTGTATTTAATTCCAATGCAATTTCTGTGTTTCATCGTCAATAAGAAGGTCCAAGGGTTACAGTAAACCTGGAGTGAAGCATCGGAATCTATAACTAGTGTCACAGGAATGGTTCAAACATAGACAGTAAGAAGAGTCAGTCTTCTTGTACTTAAGTCGACATTGTGCCTTTTCTATTTAATTCCGATGCAATTTCTGTGTTTCAACGTCAATAAGAATGTCCAAGGTATACAGTAAACCTGAAGTAAAGCATCGGAATCTGTAACTAGTGTCACAGCAATGGTTCAAACTATAATCACTAAGATGAGTCAGTCTTCTTTTACTTAAGTCGGCATTGTGCCTTTTCTATTTAATTCCAATGCAATTTCTGTGTTTCATCGTCAATAAGAAGGTCCAAGGTATACAGTAAACCTGGAGTGAAGCATCGGAATCTATAACTAGTGTCACAGGAATGGTTCAAAACATAGACAGTAAGGAGAGTCAGTCTTCTTGTACTTGAGTCGGCATTGTGAGTTTTCTATTTAATTCCTATGCAATTTCGGTGTTTCATCCTCAATAAGAAGGTCAGAGGGATACAGTAAACCTGAAGTGAAACATCGGAATCTATAACTAGTGTCACAGGAATGGTTGAAACATAGTCAGTAAGAAGAGTCAGTCTTCTTGTACTTAAGTCGGCATTGTGCCTTTTCTATTTAATTCCGATGCAATTTCTGTGTTTCATCGTCAATAAGAATGTACAAGGTATACAGTAAACCTGAAGTAAAGCATCGGAATCTATAACTAGTGTCACAGCAATGGTTCAAACTATAATCACTAAGATGAGTCAGTCTTCTTTTACTTATGTCGGCATTGTGCCTTTTCTATTTAATTCAGATGCAATTTCTGTGTTTCATCGTCAATAAGAAGGTCCAAGGTATACAGTAAACCTGGAGTGAAGCATCGGAATCTATAACTAGTTTCACAGGAATGGTTCAAAGCAAAGACAGTAAGGAGAGTCAGTCTTCTTGTACTTGAGTCGGCATTGTGAGTTTTCTATTTAATTCCGATGCAATTACTGTGTTTCATCGTCAATAAGAAGGTCCAAGGGTTACAGTAAACCTGGAGTGAAGCATCGGAATCTATAACAAGTGTCACAGGAATGGTTCAAGACATAGACAGTAAGAAGAGTCAGTCTTCTTGTACTTGAGTCGGCATTGTGAGTTTTCTATTTAATTCCGATGCAATTTCGGTGTTTCATCGTCAATAAGAAGGTCAGAGGGATACAGTAAACCTGAAGTGAAGCATCGGAATCTATAACTAGTGTCACAGGAATGGTTTAGACATAGTCAGTGAGAAGAGTCAGTCTTCTTGTACTTAAGTCGGCATTGTGCCTTTTCTATTTAATTCCAATGCAATTTCTGTGTTTCATCGTCAATAAGAAGGTCCAAGGGTTAAAGTAAACCTGGAGTGAAGCATCGGAATCTATAACTAGTGTCACAGTAATGGTTCAAAACATAGACAGTAAGAAGAGTCAGTGTTCTTGTACTTAAGTCGACATTGTGCCTTTTCTATATAATTCCGATGCAATTTCTGTGTTTCATCGTCAATAAGAATGTCCAAGGTATACAGATAAACCTGAAGTAAAGCATCGGAATCCATAACTAGTGTCACAGCTATGGCTCAAACTATAATCACTAAGAAGAATCAGTCTTCTAATACTTAAGTCGGCATTGTGCCTTTTCTATTTAATTCCGATGCAATTTCTGTGTTTCATCGGCAATAGGGTCAGAGGGATACAGTGAACCTGAAGTGAAGCATCGGAATCTATAACTAGAGTCACAATAGTGTTTCAAATCATAGTCTGTAAGAAGAGTCAGTCTTCTTGTCCTTAAGTCGGCATTGAGCCTTTTGTATTTAATTCGGTTGCAATTTCTGTGTTTCATCGTCAATAAGAATGTCCAAGGTATACAATAAACCTGAAGTAAAGCATCGGAATCCATAACTAGTGTCACAGCAATGGTTCAAACTATAATCACTAAGAAGAGTCAGTCTTCCTGAACTTAAGTCGGCATTGTGCCTTTTCTATTCAATTCCGATGCAATTTCTGTGTTTCATCGTCAATAACAAGGTCCAAGGGAAACAGTAAACCTGGAGTGAAGCATCGAAAACTATAACTAGTGTCACAGGAATGGTTCAAAACATAGACAGTAAGATGAGTCAGTCTTCTTGTTTTTAAGTCGGCATTGTGAGTTTTCTATTTAATTCCGATGCAATTTCTGTGTTTCATCGTCAATAAGAAGGTCAGAGGGGTACAGTAAACATGAAGTGAAGCATCGGAATCTATAACTAGTGTCACAGGAATGGTTCAAAACATAGACAGTAAGAAGAGTCAGTCTTTGTGTACTAAAGTTTGCTTTTTGCCTTTTGTATTTAATTCCAATGCTATTTCTGTGTGTCACCGTCAATAACAATTTCCAAGGGATACAGTAAACCTGAAGTGAAGCATCGGAATCTATAACTATTGTCACCGGAATGGTTCAAACTATTATCAGTAAGAAGAGTCAGTCCTCTTGTACTTAAGTCGTCATTGTGCCATTTCTATTTCATTCCGATGCAGTTTCTGTGTTTTATCGTCAATAAGAAGGTCCAAGGGATACAGTAAACCTGGAGTGAGGCATCGGAATCTATAACTATTGTCACAGGAATGGTTCAAATCATAGACAGTAGAAAGAGTCAGTCTTCTTGTACTTAAGTCGGCATTGTGCCTTTTGTATTTAATTTCGATGCCATTTCTGTGTTTCATCGTCAATAAGAAGGTCCAAGGAATACAGTAAACCTGAAGTGAAGCATCGGAATCTATAACTAGTGTCACTGGAATGGTTCAAAATATAGACATTAAGAAGAGTCAGTCTTCTTGTACTTAAGTGAGCATTGTGCATTTTGTGTTTAATTCCGATGCAATTCCTGTGATTCATCGTCAATAAGAAGGTCCAAGGGATACAGTGAACCTGAAGTGAAGCATCGGAATCTATAACTAGAGTCACAGCAATGTTTCAAAACATAGTCAGTAAGAAGAGTCAGTGTTCTTGTCCTTAAGCCGGCATTGTGCCTTTTGTATTTAATTCCGATGCAATTTCGGTGTTTCATCGGCAATAAGGTCAGAGGAATACAGTAAAGCTGAAGTGAAGCATCGGAATCTATAACTAGGGTCACAGGAATGGTTCAAAACATAGACAGTAGGAAGAATCAGTCTCCTTGTACTTAAGTCGGCATTGCGAATTTTGTATTTAATTCCGATGGAATTTCTGTGTTTCATTGTCAATAAGGAGGTCAGAGGGATACAGTAAACCTGAGGTGAAGCATCGGAATCCAAAACTAGTGTCACAGGAATGTTTCAAAGCATAGACAGTAGGAAGAGTCAGTCTTCTTGTACTTAAGACGGCATTGTGCCTTTTGTATTTAATTCCGATACAATTTCTGTGTTTCATCGTCAATAAGAAGGTACAAGGTATACAGTATACCTGAAGTGAAGCATCGGAATCTATAACTAGTGTGACAGGAATGGTTCAAACACAGTCAGTAAGAAGAGTCAGTCTTCTTGTACTTAAGTCGGCATTGTGCCTTTTCTATTTAATTCCGATGCAATTTCTGTGTTTCATCGTCAATAAGAAGGTCCAAGGGTTACAGTAAACCTGGAGTGAAGCATCGGAATCTTTAACTAGTGTCACAGGAATGGTTCAAACATAGAGAGTCAGAAGAGTCAGTCTTCTTGTACTTAAGACGACATTGTGCCTTTTCTATTTAATTCCGATGCAATTTCTGTGTTTCATCGTCAATAAGAATGTCCAAGGTATACAGTAAACGTGTAGTAAAGCATCGGAATCTATAACTAGTGTCACAGCAATGGTTCAAACTATAATCACTAAGAAGAGTCAGTCTTCTTGTACTTAAGTCGCCATTGTGCCTTTTCTATTTAATTCCGATGCAATTTCTGTGTTTCATCGTCAATAAGAAGGTCCAAGGTATACAGTAAACCTGGAGTGAAGCATCGGAATCTATAACTAGTGTCACAGGAATGGTTCAAAGCATAGACAGTAAGGAGAGTCAGTCTTCTTGTACTTGAGTCGGCATTGTGAGTTTTCTATTTAATTCCGATGCAATTACTGTGTTTCATCGTCAATAAGAAGGTCCAAGGGTTACAGTAAACCTGGAGTGAAGCATCGGAATCTATAACAAGTGTCACAGGAATGGTTCAAGACATAGACAGTAAGAAGAGTCAGTCTTCTTGTACTTGAGTCGGCATTGTGAGTTTTCTATTTAATTCCGATGCAATTTCGGTGTTTCATCGTCAATAAGAAGGTCAGAGGGATACAGTAAACCTGAAGTGAAGCATCGGAATCTATAACTAGTGTCACAGGAATGGTTTAGACATAGTCAGTGAGAAGAGTCAGTCTTCTTGTACTTAAGTCGGCATTGTGCCTTTTCTATTTAATTCCAATGCAATTTCTGTGTTTCATCGTCAATAAGAAGGTCCAAGGGTTAAAGTAAACCTGGAGTGAAGCATCGGAATCTATAACTAGTGTCACAGTAATGGTTCAAAACATAGACAGTAAGAAGAGTCAAAGTTCTTGTACTTAAGTCGACATTGTGCCTTTTCTATATAATTCCGATGCAATTTCTGTGTTTCATCGTCAATAAGAATGTCCAAGGTATACAGATAAACCTGAAGTAAAGCATCGGAATCCATAACTAGTGTCACAGCTATGGCTCAAACTATAATCACTAAGAAGAGTCAGTCTTCTTATACTTAAGTCGGCATTGTGCCTTTTCTATTTAATTCCGATGCAATTTCTGTGTTTCATCGGCAATAGGGTCAGAGGGATACAGTGAACCTGAAGTGAAGCATCGGAATCTATAACTAGAGTCACAATAGTGTTTCAAATCATAGTCTGTAAGAAGAGTCAGTCTTCTTGTCCTTAAGTCGGCATTGAGCCTTTTGTATTTAATTCGGTTGCAATTTCTGTGTTTCATCGTCAATAAGAATTTCCAAGGTATACAATAAACCTGAAGTAAAGCATCGGAATCCATAACTAGTGTCACAGCAATGGTTCAAACTATAATCACTAAGAAGAGTCAGTCTTCCTGAACTTAAGTCGGCATTGTGCCTTTTCTATTCAATTCCGATGCAATTTCTGTGTTTCATCGTCAATAACAAGGTCCAAGGGAAACAGTAAACCTGGAGTGAAGCATCGAAAACTATAACTAGTGTCACAGGAATGGTTCAAAACATAGACAGTAAGATGAGTCAGTCTTCTTGTTTTTAAGTCGGCATTGTGAGTTTTCTATTTAATTCCGATGCAATTTCTGTGTTTCATCGTCAATAAGAAGGTCAGAGGGGTACAGTAAACATGAAGTGAAGCATCGGAATCTATAACTAGTGTCACAGGAATGGTTCAAAACATAGACAGTAAGAAGAGTCAGTCTTTGTGTACTAAAGTTTGCATTTTGCCTTTTGTATTTAATTCCAATGCTATTTCTGTGTGTCACCGTCAATAACAATTTCCAAGGGATACAGTAAACCTGAAGTGAAGCATCGGAATCTATAACTATTGTCACCGGAATGGTTCAAACTATTATCAGTAAGAAGAGTCAGTCCTCTTGTACTTAAGTCGTCATTGTGCCATTTCTATTTCATTCCGATGCAGTTTCTGTGTTTTATCGTCAATAAGAAGGTCCAAGGGATACAGTAAACCTGGAGTGAGGCATCGGAATCTATAACTATTGTCACAGGAATGGTTCAAATCATAGACAGTAGAAAGAGTCAGTCTTCTTGTACTTAAGTCGGCATTGTGCCCTTTGTATTTAATTTCGATGCAATTTCTGTGTTTCATCGTCAATAAGAAGGTCCAAGGAATACAGTAAACCTGAAGTGAAGCATCGGAATCTATAACTAGTGTCACTGGAATGGTTCAAAATATAGACATTAAGAAGAGTCAGTCTTCTTGTACTTAAGTCAGCATTGTGCATTTTGTGTTTAATTCCGATGCAATTTCTGTGATTCATCGTCAATAAGAAGGTCCAAGGGATACAGTGAACCTGAAGTGAAGCATCGGAATCTATAACTAGAGTCACAGCAATGTTTCAAAACATAGACAGTAAGAAGAGTCAGTGTTCTTGTCCTTAAGTCGGCATTGTGCCTTTTGTATTTAATTCCGATGCAATTTCGGTGTTTCATCGGCAATAAGGTCAGAGGAATACAGTAAAGCTGAAGTGAAGCATCGGAATCTATAACTAGGGTCACAGGAATGGTTCAAAACATAGACAGTAGGAAGAATCAGTCTTCTTGTACTTAAGTCGGCATTGCGAATTTTGTATTTAATTCCGATGGAATTTCTGTGTTTCATTGTCAATAAGAAGGTCAGAGGGATACAGTAAACCTGAGGTGAAGCATCGGAATCCAAAACTAGTGTCACAGGAATGTTTCAAAGCATAGACAGTAGGAAGAGTCAGTCTTCTTGTACTTAAGACGGCATTGTGCCTTTTGTATTTAATTCCGATACAATTTCTGTGTTTCATCGTCAATAAGAAGGTACAAGGTATACAGTATACCTGAAGTGAAGCATCGGAATCTATAACTAGTGTGACAGGAATGGTTCAAACACAGTCAGTAAGAAGAGTCAGTCTTCTTGTACTTAAGTCGGCATTGTGCCTTTTCTATTTAATTCCGATGCAATTTCTGTGTTTCATCGTCAATAAGAAGGTCCAAGGGTTACAGTAAACCTGGAGTGAAGCATCGGAATCTTTAACTAGTGTCACAGGAATGGTTCAAACATAGAGAGTCAGAAGAGTCAGTCTTCTTGTACTTAAGACGACATTGTGCCTTTTCTATTTAATTCCGATGCAATTTCTGTGTTTCATCGTCAATAAGAAGGTCCAAGGTATACAGTAAACCTGGAGTGAAGCTTCGGAATCTATAACTAGTGTCACAGGAATGGTTCAAAACATAGACAGTAAGAAGAGTCAGTCTTCTTGTACTTGAGTCGGCATTGTGAGTTTTCTATTTAAATCCGATGCAATTTCGGTGTTTCATCGTCAATAACAAGGTCAGAGGGATACATTAAACCTGAATTGAAGCATCGGAATCTATAACTAGTGTCACCGGAATGGTTCAAAGCATAGACAGTAAGAAGAGTCAGTCTTCTTGTACTTAAGTCGACATTGTGCCTTTTCTATTTAATTCCGTTGTAATTTCTGTGTTTCATCGTCAATAAGAATGTCCAAGGTATACAGTAAACCTGAAGTAAAGCATCGGAATCCATAACTAGTGTCTCAGCAATGGTTCAAACTATAATCACTAAGGAGAGTCAGTCTTCTTGTACTTAAGTCGGCATTGTGCCTTTTCTATTTAATCCCGATGCAATTTCTGTGTTTCATCGGCAATAAGGTCAGAGGGATACAGTAAACCTGAAGTGAAGCATCGGAATCTATAACTAGAGTCACAGGAGTGTTTCAAATCATAGTCAGTAAGAAGAGTCAGTCTTCTTGTCCTTAAGTCGGCATTGTGCCTTTTGTATTTAATTCCGATGCAATTTCTGTGTTTCATCGGCAATAAGGTCAGAGGGATACAGTAAACCTGAAGTGAAGCATCGGAATCTATAACTAGTGTCACAGGAATGGTTCAAAACATAGACAGCAGGAAGAGTCAGTTTTCTTGTACTTAAGTCGGCATTGTGCCATTTGTATTTAAGTCCGATGCAATTTCTGTGTTTCATTGTCAATAAGAAGGTCAGAGGGATACAGTAAACCTGAAGTGAAGCATCGGAATCCAAATCTAGTGTCACAGGAATGATTCAAAACATAGACAGTAAGAAGAGTCAGTCTTCTTGTACTCAAGTCGACATTGTGCCTTTTCTATTTAATTCCGATGCAATGTCTGTGTTTCAACGTCAATAAGAATGTCCAAGGTATACAGTAAACCTGAAGTAAAGCATCGGAATCTGTAACTAGTGTCACAGCAATGGTTCAAACTATAATCACTAAGATGAGTCAGTCTTCTTTTACTTAAGTCGGCATTGTGCCTTTTCTATTTAATTCCAATGCAATTTCTGTGTTTCATCGTCAATAAGAAGGTCCAAGGTATACAGTAAACCTGGAGTGAAGCATCGGAATCTATAACTAGTGTCACAGGAATGGTTCAAAACATAGACAGTAAGGAGAGTCAGTCTTCTTGTACTTGAGTCGGCATTGTGAGTTTTCTATTTAATTCCTATGCAATTTCGGTGTTTCATCCTCAATAAGATGGTCAGAGGGATACAGTAAACCTGAAGTGAAACATTGGAATCTATAACTAGTGTCACAGGAATGGTTGAAACATAGTCAGTAAGAAGAGTCAGTCTTCTTGTACTTAAGTCGGCATTGTGCCTTTTCTATTTAATTCCGATGCAATTTCTGTGTTTCATCGTCAATTAGAAGGTCCAAGGGTTACAGTAAACCTGGAGTGAAGCATCGGAATCTATAACTAGTGTCACAGGAATGGTTCAAACATAGACAGTAAGAAGAGTCAGTCTTCTTGTACTTAAGTCGACATTGTGCCTTTTGTATTTAATTCCGATGCAATTTCTGTGTTTCATCGTCAATAAGAATGTCCAAGGTATACTGTAAACGTGTAGTAAAGCATCGGAATCTATAACTAGTGTCACAGCAATGGTTCAAACACAGTCAGTAAGAAGAGTCAGTCTTCTTGTACTTAAGTCGGCATTGTGCCTTTTCTATTTAATTCCGATGCAATTTCTGTGTTTCATCGTCAATAAGAATGTCCAAGGTATACAGTAAACGTGTAGTAAAGCATCGGAATCTATAACTAGTGTCAGAGCAATGGTTCAAACTATAATCACTAAGAAGAGTCAGTCTTCTTGTACTTAAGTCGCCATTGTGCCTTTTCTATTTAATTCCGATGCAATTTCTGTGTTTCATCGTCAATAAGAAGGTCCAAGGTATACAGTAAACCTGGAGTGAAGCATCGGAATCTATAACTAGTGTCACAGGAATGGTTCAAAACATAGACAGTAAGAAGAGTCAGTCTTCTTGTACTTGAGTCGGCATTGTGAGTTTTCTATTTAAATCCGATGCAATTTCGGTGTTTCATCGTCAATAACAAGGTCAGAGGGATACATTAAACCTGAAGTGAAGCATCGGAATCTATAACTAGTGTCACAGGAATGGTTTAAACATAGTCAGTAAGAAGAGTCAGTCTTCTTGTACTTAAGTCGGCATTGTGCCTTTTCTATTTAATTCCAATGCAATTTCTGTGTTTCATCGTCAATAAGAAGGTCCAAGGGTTACAGTAAACCTGGAGTGCAGCATCGGAATCTATAACTAGTGTCACAGGAATGGTTCAAAGCATAGACAGTAAGAAGAGTCAGTCTTCTTGTACTTAAGTCGACATTGTGCCTTTTCTATTTAATTCCGATGTAATTTCTGTGTTTCATCGTCAATAAGAATGTCCAAGGTATACAGTAAACCTGAAGGAAAGCATCGGAATCCATAACTAGTGTCTCAGCAATGGTTCAAACTATAATCACTAAGGAGAGTCAGTCTTCTTGTACTTAAGTCGGCATTGTGCCTTTTCTATTTAATCCCGATGCAATTTCTGTGTTTCATCGGCAATAAGGTCAGAGGGATACCGTAAACCTGAAGTGAAGCATCGGAATCTATAACTAGAGTCACAGGAGTGTTTCAAATCATAGTCAGTAAGAAGAGTCAGTCTTCTTGTCCTTAAGTCGGCATTGTGCCTTTTGTATTTAATTCCGATGCAATTTCTGTGTTTCATCGGCAATAAGGTCAGAGGGATACAGTAAACCTGAAGTGAAGCATCGGAATCTATAACTAGTGTCACAGGAATGGTTCAAAACATAGACAGCAGGAAGAGTCAGTTTTCTTGTACTTAAGTCGGCATTGTGCAATTTGTATTTAAGTCCGATGCAATTTCTGTGTTTCATTGTCAATAAGAAGGTCAGAGGGATACAGTAAACCTGAAGTGAAGCATCGGAATCCAAATCTAGTGTCACAGGAATGATTCAAAACATAGACAGTAGGCAGAGACAGTCTTCTTGTACTTAAGCCGGCATTGTGCCTTTTGTATTTAATTCCAATGCAATTTCTGTGTTTCATCGTCAATAAGAAGGTCCAAGGGTTACAGTAAACCTGGAGTGAAGCATCGGAATCTATAACTAGTGTCACAGGAATGGTTCAAACATAGACAGTAAGAAGAGTCAATCTTCTTGTACTTAAGTCGACATTGTGCCTTTTCTATTTAATTCCGATGCAATTTCTGTGTTTCAACGTCAATAAGAATGTCCAAGGTATACAGTAAACCTGAAGTAAAGCATCGGAATCTGTAACTAGTGTCACAGCAATGGTTCAAACTATAATCACTAAGATGAGTCAGTCTTCTTTTACTTAAGTCGGCATTGTGCTTTTTCTATTTAATTCCAATGCAATTTCTGTGTTTCATCGTCAATAAGAATGTCCAAGGTATACAGTAAACCTGGAGTGAAGCATCGGAATCTATAACTAGTGTCACAGGAATGGTTCAAAACATAGACAGTAAGAAGAGTCAGTCTTCTTGTACTTGAGTCGGCATTGTGAGTTTTCTATTTAATTCCTATGCAATTTCGGTGTTTCATCCTCAATAAGAAGGTCAGAGGGATACAGTAAACCTGAAGTGAAACATCGGAATCTATAACTAGTGTCACAGGAATGGTTGAAACATAGTCAGTAAGAAGAGTCAGTCTTCTTGTACTTAAGTCGGCATTGTGCCTTTTCTATTTAATTCCGATGCAATTTCTGTGTTTCATCGTCAATTAGAAGGTCCAAGGGTTACAGTAAACCTGGAGTGAAGCATCGGAATCTATAACTAGTGTCACAGGAATGGTTCAAACATAGACAGTAAGAAGAGTCAGTCTTCTTGTACTTAAGTCGACATTGTGCCTTTTGTATTTAATTCCGATGCAATTTCTGTGTTTCATCGTCAATAAGAATGTCCAAGGTATACAGTAAACCTGAAGTAAAGCATCGGAATCTATAACTAGTGTCACAGCAATGGTTCAAACTATAATCACTAAGAAGAGTCAGTCTTCTTGTACTTAAGTCGGCATTGTGCCTTTTCTATTTAATTCCGATGCAATTTCTGTGTTTCATCGTCAATAAGAGTGTCCAAGGGATACAGTAAACCTGGAGTGAAGCATCGGAATCTATAACTAGTGTCACAGGAATGGTTCAAAACATAGACAGTAAGAAGAGTCAGTCTTCTTGTACTTAAGTCGGCATTGTGAGTTTTCTCTTTAATTCCGATGCAATTTCTGTGTTTAATCGTCAATAAGAAGGTCAGAGGGTTACAGTAAACCTGAAGTGAAGCATCGGAATCTATAACTAGTGTCACAGGAATGGTTCAAAACGTAGACAGTAAGAAGAGTCAGTCTTCTTGTCCTTAAGTCGGCATTGTGCCTTTTGTATTTAATTCCAATGCAATTTCTGTGTTTCATCGTCAACAAGAAGGTACAAGGGATACAGTAAACCTGGAGTGAAGCATCGGAATCTATAACTAGTGTCACAGTAATGGTTCAAAACATAGACAGTAAGGAGAGTCAGTCTTCTTGTACTTAAGTCGGCATTGTGTCTTTTGTATTTAATTTCGATGCAATTTCTGTGTTTCATCGTCAATAAGAAAGTCCAAGGAATACAGTAAACCTAAAGTGAAGCATCGGAATCTATAACTAGTGTCACTGGAATGGTTCAAAATATAGACAGTAAAAAGAGTCAGACTTCTTGTACTTAAGTCGGCATTGTGCAATTTGTGTTTAATTCCGATGCAATTCCTGCGATTCATCGTCAATAAGTAGATCCAAGGAATACAGTAAACCTGAAGTGAAGCTTCGGAATCTATAACTAGTGTCACAGGAATGGTTCAAAACATAGTCAGTAAGAAGAGTCAGTCATCTTGTACTTAAGTCGGCATTGTGTCTTTTCTTTTTAATTCCGATGCAATTTCTGTGTTTCATCGTCAATAAGAAGGTCCAAGGGTCACAGTAAACCTGGAGTGAAGCATCGGAATCTATTACTAGTGTCACAGGAATGGTTCAAAACATAGACAGTAGGAAGAGTCAGTCTTCTTGTACTTATGTCGGCATTGTGCCTTTTGTATTTAATTCCGATGCAATTTCTGTGTTTCATCGTCAGCAAGAAGGTCCAAAGGATACAATAAACCTGGAGTGAAGCTTCGGAATCTATAACTAGTGTCACAGTAATGGTTCAAAACATAGTCAGTAAGAAGAGTCAGTCAATTTGTACTTCAGTCGGCATTGTGCCATTTCTATTTAATTCCGATGCAATTTCTGTGTTTCATCGTCAATAAGAAGGTCCAAGGGTCACAGTAAACCTGGAGTGAAGCATCGGAAACTATAAATAGTGTCACACGAATGGTTCAAATCGTAGACAGTAAGAAGAGTCAGTGTTCTTGTACTTAAGTCGGCATTGTGCTTTTTCTATTTCATTCCGATGCAGTTTCTGTGTTTCATCGTCAATAAGAAGGTCCAAGGGATACAGTAAACCTGGAGTGAAGCATCGGAATCTATAACTAGTGTCACAGGAATGGTTCAAAAAATAGACAGTAAAAAGAGTCAGTCTTCTTGTACTTAAGTCAGCATTGTGCCTTTTGTATTTAATTCCGATGCAATTTCTGTGTTTCATCGTCAATAAGAAGGTCAGAGGGATGCAGTGACCCTGAAGTGAAGCATCGGAATATATAACTAGTGTCACAGGAATGGTTCAAAACATAGACAGTAGGAAGAGTCAGTCTTCTTGTACTTAAGTCGGCATTGTGCCTTTTGTATTTAATTCCGATGCAATTTCTGTGTTTCATCGTCAATAAGAAGGTCCAAGGGTACAGTAAACCTGGAGTGAAGCATCGGAATCTATAACTAGTGTCACAGGAAAGGTTCAAAACATAGACAGCAAGAAGAGTCAGTCATCTTGTACTTAAGTCGACATTGAGCCTTTTCTATTTAATTCCGATGCAATTTCTGTGTTTGATCTCAATAAGAATGTCCAAGGTATACAGTAAACCTGGAGTGAAGCATCGGAATCTATAACTAGTGTCACACGAATGGTTCAAATCATAGACAGTAAGAAGAGTCAGTCTTCTTGTACTTAAGTCGGCATTGTGCCTTTTCTATTTCATTCCGATGCAGTTTCTGTGTTTCATCGTCAATAAGAAGGTCCAAGGGTCACAGTAAACCTGGAGTGAAGCATCGGAATCTATAACTAGTGTCACAGGAATGGTTCAAAAAATAGACAGTGAGAAGAGTCAGTCTTCTTGTACTTAAGTCGGTATTGTGCCTTTTGTATTTAATTCCGATGCAATTTCTGTGATTCATCGTCAATAAGAAGGCAGAGGGATGCAGTAACCCTGAAGTGAAGCATCGGAATATATAACTAGTGTCACAGGAATGGTTGATACATAGACAGTAAGAAGAGTCAGTCTTCTTGTACTTAAGTCGGCATTGTGCCATTTGTTTTTAATTCCGATGCAATTTCTGTGTTTCAGCGTCAGCAAGAAGGTCCAAAGGATACAATAAACCTGGAGTGAAGCTTCGGAATCTATAACTAGTGTCACAGTAATGGTTCAAAACATAGTCAGTGAGAACAGTCAGTCTTCATGTCCTTAAGTCGGCATTGTGCCTATTGTATTTAATTCCGATGCAATTTCTGTGTTTCGTCGGCAATTAGGTCAGAGGGATACGGTAAACCTGAAGTGAAGCATCGGAATCTATAACTAGTGTCACAGGAATGGTTCAAACATAGTCAGTAAGAAGAGTCAGTCAATTTGTACTTAAGTCGGCATTGTGCCATTTCTATTTAATTCCGATGCAATTTCTGTGTTTCATCGTCAATAAGAAGGTCCAGTGGTCACAGTAAACCTGGAGTGAAGCATCGGTATCTATAACTATTGTCACAGGAATGGTTCAAAACATAGACAGTAGGAAGAGTAAGTCTTGTTGTACTTAAGTCGGCATTGTGCCTTTTGTATTTAATTCCGATGCAATTTCTGTGTTTCATCGTCAATAAGAAGGTCCAGGGGTTACAGCAAACCTGGAGTGAAGCATCGGAATCTATAACTAGTGTCACAGGAATGGTTCAAAACATAGACAGGAAGCAGAGTCAGTCTTCTTGTACTTAAGTCGACATTGAGCCTTTTCTATTTAATTCCGATGCAATTTCTGTGTTTCATCGTCAATAAGAATGTCCAAGGTATACAGTAAACCTGGAGTGAAGCATCGGAAACTATAAATAGTGTCACATGAATGGTTAAAATAGTAGACAGTAAGAAGAGTCAGTGTTCTTGTACTTAAGTCGGCATTGTGCTTTTTCTATTTCATTCCGATGCAGTTTCTGTGTTTCATCGTCAATAAGAAGGTCCAAGGGATACAGTAAACCTGGAGTGAAGCATCGGAATCTATAACTAGTGTCACAGGAATGGTTCAAAAAATAGACAGTAAGAAGAGTCAGTCTTCTTGTACTTAAGTCAGCATTGTGCCTTTTGTATTTAATTCCGATGCAATTTCTGTGTTTCATCGTCAATAAGAAGGTCAGAGGGATGCAGTGACCCTGAAGTGAAGCATCGGAATATATAACTAGTGTCACAGGAATGGTTGATACATAGACAGTAAGAAGAGTCAGTCGTCTTGTACATAAGTCGGCATTGTGCCTTTTGTTTTTAATTCCGATGCAATTTCTGTGTTTCATCGTCAACAAGAAGGTCCAAAGGATACAATAAACCTGGAGTGAAGCTTCGGATTCTATAACTAGTGTCACAGTAATGGTTCAAATCATAGACAGTAAGAAGAGTCAGTCTTCTTGTACTTCAGTCGGCATTGTGCCTTTTGTATTTAATTTCGATGCAATTTCTGTGTTTCATCGTCAATAAGAAGGTCCAAGGAATACAGCAAACCTGAAGTGAAGCATCAGAATCTGTAACTAGTGTCACAGGAATGGTTGAAACATAGACAGTAAGAAGAGTCAGTCTTCTTGTACTTAAGTCGGCATTGTGCTTTTGTATTTAATTCCGATGCAATTTCTGTGTTTCATCGTCAATAAGAAGGTCAGAAGGATACAGTAAACCTGAAGTGAAGCATCGGAAACTATAACTAGTGTCACAGGAATGGTTCAAAACATAGACAGTAAGAAGAGTCAGTCTTCTTGCCCTTAAGTCGGCATTGTGCCTTTTTTATTTAATTCCGATGCAATTTCTGTGTTATCGTCAACAAGAAGGTCCAAGGGATACAGTAATCCTGGAGTGAAGCATCGGAATCCATAACTAGTGTCACAGTAGTGGTTCAAAACATTGACAGTAAGAAGAGTCAGTCTTCTTGTACTTAAGTCGGCATTGTGCCTTTTGTATTTAATTCCGATGCAATTTCAGTGTTTCATCGTCAATAAGAAGGTCAGAAGGATACAGTAAACCTGAAGTGAAGCATCTGAATCTATAACTAGTGTCACAGGAATGGTTCAAAACATAGTCAGTAAGAAGAGTCAGTCTTCTTGCCCTTAAGTCGGCATTGTGCCTTTTTTATTTAATTCCGATGCAATTTCTGTGTTATCGTCAACAAGAAGGTCCAAGGGATACAGTGATCCTGGAGTGAAGCATCGGAATCTATAACTAGTGTCACAGTAGTGGTTCAAAACATTGACAGTAAGAAGAGTCAGTCTTCTTGCACTTAAGTCGGCATTGTGCCTTTTCTATTTAATTCCGATGCAATTTCTGTGTTTCATCGTCAATAAGAAGGTCCAAGGGTCACAGTAAACCTGGAGTGAAGCATCGGAAACTATAAATAGTGTCACACGAATGGTTCAAATCGTAGACAGTAAGAAGAGTCAGTGTTCTTGTACTTAAGTCGGCATTGTGCTTTTTCTATTTCATTCCGATGCAGTTTCTGTGTTTCATCGTCAATAAGAAGGTCCAAGGGATACAGTAAACCTGGAGTGAAGCATCGGAATCTATAACTAGTGTCACAGGAATGGTTCAAAAAATAGACAGTAAAAAGAGTCAGTCTTCTTGTACTTAAGTCAGCATTGTGCCTTTTGTATTTAATTCCGATGCAATTTCTGTGTTTCATCGTCAATAAGAAGGTCAGAGGGATGCAGTGACCCTGAAGTGAAGCATCGGAATATATAACTAGTGTCACAGGAATGGTTCAAAACATAGACAGTAGGAAGAGTCAGTCTTCTTGTACTTAAGTCGGCATTGTGCCTTTTGTATTTAATTCCGATGCAATTTCTGTGTTTCATCGTCAATAAGAAGGTCCAAGGGTACAGTAAACCTGGAGTGAAGCATCGGAATCTATAACTAGTGTCACAGGAAAGGTTCAAAACATAGACAGCAAGAAGAGTCAGTCATCTTGTACTTAAGTCGACATTGAGCCTTTTCTATTTAATTCCGATGCAATTTCTGTGTTTGATCTCAATAAGAATGTCCAAGGTATACAGTAAACCTGGAGTGAAGCATCGGAATCTATAACTAGTGTCACACGAATGGTTCAAATCATAGACAGTAAGAAGAGTCAGTCTTCTTGTACTTAAGTCGGCATTGTGCCTTTTCTATTTCATTCCGATGCAGTTTCTGTGTTTCATCGTCAATAAGAAGGTCCAAGGGTCACAGTAAACCTGGAGTGAAGCATCGGAATCTATAACTAGTGTCACAGGAATGGTTCAAAAAATAGACAGTGAGAAGAGTCAGTCTTCTTGTACTTAAGTCGGTATTGTGCCTTTTGTATTTAATTCCGATGCAATTTCTGTGATTCATCGTCAATAAGAAGGCAGAGGGATGCAGTAACCCTGAAGTGAAGCATCGGAATATATAACTAGTGTCACAGGAATGGTTGATACATAGACAGTAAGAAGAGTCAGTCTTCTTGTACTTAAGTCGGCATTGTGCCATTTGTTTTTAATTCCGATGCAATTTCTGTGTTTCAGCGTCAGCAAGAAGGTCCAAAGGATACAATAAACCTGGAGTGAAGCTTCGGAATCTATAACTAGTGTCACAGTAATGGTTCAAAACATAGTCAGTGAGAACAGTCAGTCTTCATGTCCTTAAGTCGGCATTGTGCCTATTGTATTTAATTCCGATGCAATTTCTGTGTTTCGTCGGCAATTAGGTCAGAGGGATACGGTAAACCTGAAGTGAAGCATCGGAATCTATAACTAGTGTCACAGGAATGGTTCAAACATAGTCAGTAAGAAGAGTCAGTCAATTTGTACTTAAGTCGGCATTGTGCCATTTCTATTTAATTCCGATGCAATTTCTGTGTTTCATCGTCAATAAGAAGGTCCAGTGGTCACAGTAAACCTGGAGTGAAGCATCGGTATCTATAACTATTGTCACAGGAATGGTTCAAAACATAGACAGTAGGAAGAGTAAGTCTTGTTGTACTTAAGTCGGCATTGTGCCTTTTGTATTTAATTCCGATGCAATTTCTGTGTTTCATCGTCAATAAGAAGGTCCAGGGGTTACAGCAAACCTGGAGTGAAGCATCGGAATCTATAACTAGTGTCACAGGAATGGTTCAAAACATAGACAGGAAGCAGAGTCAGTCTTCTTGTACTTAAGTCGACATTGAGCCTTTTCTATTTAATTCCGATGCAATTTCTGTGTTTCATCGTCAATAAGAATGTCCAAGGTATACAGTAAACCTGGAGTGAAGCATCGGAAACTATAAATAGTGTCACATGAATGGTTCAAATAGTAGACAGTAAGAAGAGTCAGTGTTCTTGTACTTAAGTCGGCATTGTGCTTTTTCTATTTCATTCCGATGCAGTTTCTGTGTTTCATCGTCAATAAGAAGGTCCAAGGGATACAGTAAACCTGGAGTGAAGCATCGGAATCTATAACTAGTGTCACAGGAATGGTTCAAAAAATAGACAGTAAGAAGAGTCAGTCTTCTTGTACTTAAGTCAGCATTGTGCCTTTTGTATTTAATTCCGATGCAATTTCTGTGTTTCATCGTCAATAAGAAGGTCAGAGGGATGCAGTGACCCTGAAGTGAAGCATCGGAATATATAACTAGTGTCACAGGAATGGTTGATACATAGACAGTAAGAAGAGTCAGTCGTCTTGTACATAAGTCGGCATTGTGCCTTTTGTTTTTAATTCCGATGCAATTTCTGTGTTTCATCGTCAACAAGAAGGTCCAAAGGATACAATAAACCTGGAGTGAAGCTTCGGATTCTATAACTAGTGTCACAGTAATGGTTCAAATCATAGACAGTAAGAAGAGTCAGTCTTCTTGTACTTCAGTCGGCATTGTGCCTTTTGTATTTAATTTCGATGCAATTTCTGTGTTTCATCGTCAATAAGAAGGTCCAAGGAATACAGCAAACCTGAAGTGAAGCATCAGAATCTGTAACTAGTGTCACAGGAATGGTTGAAACATAGACAGTAAGAAGAGTCAGTCTTCTTGTACTTAAGTCGGCATTGTGCTTTTGTATTTAATTCCGATGCAATTTCTGTGTTTCATCGTCAATAAGAAGGTCAGAAGGATACAGTAAACCTGAAGTGAAGCATCGGAAACTATAACTAGTGTCACAGGAATGGTTCAAAACATAGACAGTAAGAAGAGTCAGTCTTCTTGCCCTTAAGTCGGCATTGTGCCTTTTTTATTTAATTCCGATGCAATTTCTGTGTTATCGTCAACAAGAAGGTCCAAGGGATACAGTAATCCTGGAGTGAAGCATCGGAATCCATAACTAGTGTCACAGTAGTGGTTCAAAACATTGACAGTAAGAAGAGTCAGTCTTCTTGTACTTAAGTCGGCATTGTGCCTTTTGTATTTAATTCCGATGCAATTTCAGTGTTTCATCGTCAATAAGAAGGTCAGAAGGATACAGTAAACCTGAAGTGAAGCATCGGAATCTATAACTAGTGTCACAGGAATGGTTCAAAACATAGTCAGTAAGAAGAGTCAGTCTTCTTGCCCTTAAGTCGGCATTGTGCCTTTTTTATTTAATTCCGATGCAATTTCTGTGTTATCGTCAACAAGAAGGTCCAAGGGATACAGTGATCCTGGAGTGAAGCATCGGAATCTATAACTAGTGTCACAGTAGTGGTTCAAAACATTGACAGTAAGAAGAGTCAGTCTTCTTGTACTTAAGTCGGCATTGTGCCTTTTCTATTTAATTCCGATGCAATTTCTGTGTTTCATCGTCAATAAGAAAGTCCAAGGGATACAGTAAACCCGGAGTGAAGAATCGGAATCTATAACTAGTGTCACAGGAATGGTTCAAAACATAGACAGTAAGAAGAGTCAGTCTTCTTGTACTTAAGTCGGCATTGTGAGTTTTCTTTTTAATTCCGATGCAATTTCTGTGTTTCATCGTTAATAACAATGTCCAAGGGATACAGTAAACCTGAAGTGAAGCATCGGAATCTATAACTATTGTCACCGGAATGGTTCAAACTATTATCAGTAAGAAAGTCAGTCCTCTTGTACTTAATTCGGAATTGTGCCTTTTCTATTTCATTCCGTTGCAGTTTCTGTGTTTCATCGTCAATAAGAAGGTCCAAGGGATACAGTAAACCTGGAGTGAAGCATCGGAATCAATAACTAGTATCACAGGAATGGTTGAAACATAGACAGTAAGAAGAGTCAGTCTTCTTGTACTTAAGTCGGCATTGCGCCTTTTGTATTTAATTCCGATGCAATTTCTGTGTTTCATCGTCAATAAGAAGGTCAGAGGGATACAGTAAACCTGAAGTGAAGCATCGGAATCTATAACTAGAGTCACAGGAATGTTTCAAAACATAGTCAGTAAGAAGAGTCAGTCTTCATGTACTTAAGTCGGCATTGTGCCTTTTGTATTTAATTCCGATGCAATTTCTGTGCTTCATCGGCCATAACGTCACAGGGATACAGTAAACCTGAAGTGAAGCATCGGAATCTATAACTAGTGTCACATGAATGGTTCAAAACATAGACAGTAGTAAGAGTCAGTCTTCTTGTACTTAAGTCGGCATTGTGCCTTTTGTATTTAATTCCGATGCAATTTTTGTGTTTCATCGTCAATAAGAAGGTAAGAGGGATACAGTAAACCTGAAGTGAACCATCGGAATCTATAACTAGTATCACAGGAATGGTTCAAAACATAGTCAGTAAGAAGAGTCAGTCTTCTTGTCCTTAAGTAGGCATTGTGCCTTTTGTATTTAATTCCGATGCAATTTTTGTGTTTCATCGTCAACAAGAAGGTCCAAAGGATACAATAAACCTGGAGTGAAGCTTCGGAATCTATAACTAGTGTCACAGTAATGGTTCAAAACATAGACAGTAAGAAGAGTCAGTCTTCTTGTACTTAAGTCGGCATTGTGCCTTTTGTATTTAATTTCGATGCAATTTCTGTGTTTCATCGTCAATTAGAAGGTCGAAGGAATACAGCAAACCTGAAGTGAAGCATCGGAATCTATAACTAGTGTCACTGGAATGGTTCAAAATATAAACAGTAAGAAGGGTCAGTCTTCTTGTACTTAAGTCGGCATTGTGCCTTTTGTATTTAATTCCGATGCAATTCCTGTGTTTCATCGTCAATGAGAAGGTCCAAGGGATACAGTAAACCTGAAGTGAAGCATCGGACTCTATAACTAGTGTCACAGGAATGGTACAAAACATAATCAGTAAGAAGAGTCAGTCTTCTTGTACTTAAGTCGGCATTGTGCCTTCTCTATTTAATAGCGATGCAATTTCTGTGTTTCATCATCAATAAGAAAGTCCAAGGGCTACAGTAAACCTGGAGTGAAGAATCGGAATCTATAACTAGTGTCACAGGAATGGTTCAAAACATAGACAGTAAGAAGAGTCTTTCTTCTTGTACTTAAGTCGGCATTGTGCTTTTGTATTTAATTCCGATGCAATTTCTGTGTTTCATCGTCAATAAGAAGGTCCAAGGAATACAGCAAACCTGCAGTGAAGCATCGGAATTTATAACAATTGTCACTGGAATGGTTCAAACTATTATCAGTAAGAAGAGTCAGTCTTCTTGTACTTAAGTCGGCATTGTGTCTTTTCAATTTCATTCCGATGCAGTTTCTGTGTTTCAACGTCAATAAGAAGGTCCAAGGGATACAGTAAACCTGGAGTGAAGCATCGGAAACTATAACTAGTGTTACAGGAATGGTTCAAAGAATAGACAGTAAGAAGAGTCAGTCTTCTTGTACTTAAGTCGGCATTGTGCTTTTGTATTTAATTCCGATGCAATTTCTGTGTTTCATCGTCAATAAGAAGGTCAGAAGGATACAGTAAACCTGAAGTGAAGCATCGGAATCTATAACTAGAGTCACAGGAATGGTTCAAAACATAGTCAGTAAGAAGAGTCAGTCTTCTTGTCCTTAAGTCGGCATTGTGCCTTTTGTATTTAATTCCGATGCAATTCCTGTGATTCATCGTCAATAACAAGGTCCAAGGGATACAGTAAACCTGGAGTGAAGCATCGGAATCTATAACTAGTGTCACAGGAATGGTTTCAAACATAGACAGCAAGAAGAGTCAGTCTTCTTGTACTTAAGTCGGCATTGTGCTTTTGTATTTAATTCCGATGCAATTTCTGTGTTTCATCGTCAATAAGAAGGTCAGAAGGATACAGTAAACCTTAAGTGAACCATCGGAATCTATAACTAGTGTCACAGGAATGGTTCAAAACATAGTCAGTAAGAAGAGTCAGTCTTCTTGTCCTTAAGTCGGCATTGTGCTTTTTGTATTTAATTCCGATGCAATTTCTGTGTTTCATCGTCAATAAGAAGGTCCAAGGAATACAGCAAACCTGCAGTGAAGCATCGGAATTTATAACTAGTGTCACTGGAATGGTTCAAAATATAGACAGTAAGAAGGGTCAGTCGTCTTGTACTTAAGACGGCATTGTGCCTTTTGTATTTGATTCCGATGCAATTCCTGTGATTCATCGTCAATGAGAAGGTCCAAGGGATACAGTAAACCTGAAGTGAAGTATCGGACTCTATAACTAGTGTCCCAGAATTGGTTCAAAACATAGACAGTAGGAAGAGTCAGTCTTCTAGTACCTAAGTCGGCATTGTGCCTTTTGTATTTAATTCCGATGCAATTTCTGTGTTTCATCGTCAATAAGAAGGTACAAGGTATACTGTAAACCTGAAGTGAAGCATCGGAATCTATAACTAGTGTCACAGGAATGGTTCAAAACATAGACAGTAAGAAGAGTCAGTCTTCTTGTACTTAAGTCGGCATTGTGCCTTTTGTATTTAGTTCCGATGCAATTTATGTGTTTCATCGTCAATAAGAAGGTCCAAGGTATACAGTAAACCTGAAGTGAAGCATCGGAATCTATAACTAGTGTCATAGGAATGGTTCAAAATATAGACAGTAAGAAGGGTCAGTCTTCTTGTACTTAAGTCGGCATTGTGCGTTTTGTATTTAATTCCGATGCAATTCCTGTGATTCATCGTCAATGAGAAGGTCCAAGGGATACAGTAAACCTGAAGTGAAGCATCGGACTCTATAAATAGTGTCACAGGAATGGTACAAACATAATCAGTAAGAAGAGTCAGTCTTCTTGTACTTAAGTCGGCATTGTGCCTTTTCTATTTAATTCCGATGCAATTTCTGTGTTTCATCATCAATAAGAAATTCCAAGGGTTACAGTAAACCTGGAGTGAAGAATCGGAATCTATAACTAGTGTCACAGGAATGGTTCAAAACATAGACAGTAAGAAGAGACTTTCTTCTTGTACTTAAGTCGACATTGTACCTTTTTTATTTAATTCCAATGCAATTTCTGTGTTTCATCGTCAATAAGAATGTCCAAGGTTTACAGTAAACCTGAAGTAAAGCATCGGAATCTATAACTAGTGTCACAGCAATGGTTCAAACTATAATCACAAAGAAGAGTCTGTCTTCTTGTACTTAAGTCGGCATTGTGCCTTTTCTATTTAATTCCGATGCAATTTCAGTGTTTCATCATCAATAAGAAGGTCCAACGTATACAGTAAACCTGGAGTGAAGCATCGAAATCTATAACTAGTGTCACAGAAATGGTTCAAAACATAGATAGTAAGACGAGTCAGTCTTCTTGTACTTAAGTCAGCATTCTGAGTTTTCTATTTAATTCCGATGCAATTTCGGTGTTTCATCGTCTATAAGAAGGTCAGAGGGATACGGTAACCTGAAGTGAAGCATCGGAATCTATAACTAGTGTCACAGGAATGGTTCAAAACATAGACAATAAGGAGAGTCAGTCGTCGTGTACTAAAGTTGGCATTTTGCATTTTGTATTTAATTCCAATGCTATTTCTATGTGTCACCGTCAATAACAAGGTCCAAGGGATACAGTAAACCTGAAGTGAAGCATCGGAATCTATAACTATTGTCACAGGAATGGTTCAAACTATTATCAGTAAGAAGAGTCAGTCTTCTTGTACTTAAGTCGGCATTGTGTCTTTTCAATTTCATTCCGATGCAGTTTCTGTGTTTCAACGTTAATAAGAAGGTCCAAGGGATACAGTAAACTTGGAGTGAAGCATCGGAATCTATGACTAGTGTTACAGGAATGGTTCAAAGAATAGACAGTAAGAAGAGTCAGTCTTCTTGTACTTAAGTCGGCATTGTGCTTTTGTATTTAATTCCGATGCAATTTCTGTGTATCATCGTCAATAAGAAGGTCAGAAGGATACAGTAAACCTGAAGTGAAGCATCGGAATCTGTAACTAGTGTCACAGGAATGGTTCAAAACATAGTCAGTAAGAAGAGTCAGTCTTCTTGTCCTTAAGTCGGCATTGTGCCTTTTGTATTTAATTCCGATGCAATTCCTGTGATTCATCGTCAATAAGAAGGTCCAAGGGATACAGTAAACCTGAAGTGAAGCATCGAACTCTATTACTAAGGTCACAGAATTGGATCAAAACATAGACAGTAGGATGAGTCAGTCTTCTTGTACTTAAGTCGGCATTGTGCCTTTTGTATTTAATTCCGATGAAATTTCTGCGTTTCATCGTCAATAAGAAGGTCCAAGGATTTCAATAAACCTGAAGTGAAGCATCGGAATATATAACTAGTGTCACTGGAATGGTTCAAAATATAGACAGTAAGAAGAGTCAGTCTTCCTGCCCTTAAGTCGGCATTGTGCCTTTTGTATTTAATTCCGATGCGATTTCTGTGATTCATAGTCAATAAGAAGTTCCAAGGGATACAGTAAACCTGAAGTGAAGCATCGGACTCTATAACTAGTGTCACAGAATTGGTTCAAAACATAGACAGTAGGAAGAGTCAGTCTTCTTGTACTTAAGTCGGCATTGTGGCTTTTGTATTTAATTACGATGCAATTTCTGTGTTTCATTGTCAATAAGAAGTTCAGAGGGATACAGTAAACCTGAAGTGAAGCATCGGAATCCAAAACTAGAGTCGCAGGAATGGTTCAAAACATAGACTTTGGGAAGAGTCAGTCTTCTTGTACTTAACTCGGCATTGTGCCTTTTGTATTTAATTCCGATGCAATTTCTGTGTTTCATCGTCAATAAGAAGGTCCAAGGTATACAGTAAACCTGAAGTGAAGCATCGGAATCTATAACTAGTGTCACAGGAATGGTTCAAAACATAGACAGTAAGAAGAGTCAGTCTTCTTGTACTTAAGTCGACATTGTGCCTTTTCTATTTAATTCTGATGCAATTTCTGTGTTTCATCGTCAATAAGAATGTCCAAGGTATACAGTAAACCTGAAGTAAAGCGTCGGAATCTATAACTAGTGTCACAGCAATGGTTCAAACTATAGTCACTGAAAAGAGTCAGTCTTCTTGTACTTAAGTCGGCATTGTGCTTTTTCTATTTAATTCCGATGCAATTTCTGTGTTTCATCGTCAATAAGAAGGTCCAAGGGATACAGTAAACCTGGAGTGAAGCATCGGAATCTATAACTAGTGTCACAGGAATGGTTTCAAACATAGACAGCAAGAAGAGTCAGTCTTCTTGTACTTAAGTCGGCATTGTGCCTTTTCTATTTAATTCCGATGCAATTTCTGTGTTTCATCGTCAATAAGAAGGTCTGAGGGATACAGTAATCCTGAAGTGAAGCATCGGAATCTATAACTAGTGTCAAAGGAATGGTTGATACATAGACAGTAAGAAGAGTCAGTCTTCTTGTACTTAAGTCGGCATTGTGACTTTTGTATTTAATTCCGATGCAATTTCTGTGTTTCATCGTCAATAAGAAGGTCAGAGGTATACAATAAACCTGAAGTGAACCATCGGAATCTATAACTAGTGTCACAGGAATGGTTCAAAACAGAGTCAGTAAGAAGAGTCAGTCTTCTTGTCCTTAAGTCGGCATTGTGCCTTTTGTATTTAATTCCGATGCAATTTCTGTGTTTCATCGTCAATAAGATGGTCCAAGGGATACAATAAACCTGGAGTGAAACTTCGGAATCTATAACTAGTGTCACAGTAATGGTTCAAAACATAGACAGTAAGAAGAGTCAGTCTTCTTGTACTTAAGTCGGCATTGTGCCTTTTGTATTTAATTTCGATGCTATTTCTGTGTTTCATCGTCAATAAGAATATCCAAGGAATACAGAAAACCTGAAGTGAAGCATCGGAATCTATAACTAGTGTCACTGGAATGGTTCAAAATATAGACAGTAAGAAGGGTCAGTCGTCTTGTACTTAAGACGGCATTGTGCCTTTTGTATTTGATTCCGATGCAATTCCTCTGATTCATCGTCAATGAGAAGGTCCAAGGGATACAGTAAACCTGAAGTGAAGTATCGGACTCTATAACTAGTGTCACAGAATTGGTTCAACACATAGACAGTAGGAAGAGTCAGTCTTCTAGTACCTAAGTCGGCATTGTGCCTTTTGTATTTAATTCCGATGCAATTTCTGTGTTTCATCGTCAATAAGAAGGTACAAGGTATACTGTAAACCTGAAGTGAAGCATCGGAATCTATAACTAGTGTCACAGGAATGGTACAAAACATAGTCAGTAAGAAGAGTCAGTCTTCTTGTACTTAAGTCGGCATTGTGCCTTTTCTAATTAATTCCGATGCAATTTCTGTGTTTCATCGTCAATAAGAAGGTCCAAGTGGTTCAGTAAACCCGGAGTGAAGCATCGGAATCTATAACTAGTGTCACAGGAATGGTTCAAAACATAGACAGTAAGAAGAGTCAGTCTCCTTGTACTTAAGTCGACATTATGCCTTTTTTATTTAATTCCGATGCAATTTCTGTGTTTCATCGTCAATAAGAATGTCCAAGGTATACAGTAAACCTGAAGTAAAGCATCGGAATCTATAACTAGTGTCACAGCAATGGTTCAAACTATAATCACAAAGAAGAGTCTGTCTTCTTGTACTTAAGTCGGCATTGTGCCTTTTCTATTTAATTCCGATGCAATTTCTGTGTTTCATCGTCAATAAGAAGGTCCAAGGTATACAGTAAACCTGAAGTGAAGCATCGGAATCTATAACTAGTGTCACAGGAAAGGTTCAAAACTAAGACAGTAAGAAGAGTCAGTCTTCTTGTACTTAAGTCGACATTGTGCCTTTTCTATTTAATTCTGATGCAATTTCTGTGTTTCATCGTCAATAAGAATGTCCAAGGTATACAGTAAACCTGAAGTAAAGCGTCGGAATCTATAACTAGTGTCACAGCAATGGTTCAAACTATAGTCATTAAAAAGAGTCAGTCTTCTTGTACTTATGTCGGCATTGTGCTTTTTCTATTTAATTCCGATGCAATTTCTGTGTTTCATCGTCAATAAGAAGGTCCAAGGGATACAGTAAACCTGGAGTGAAGCATCGGAATCTATAACTAGTGTCACAGGAATGGTTCAAAACATTGACAGTAAGAAGAGTCAGTCTTCTTGTACTTAAGTCGGCATTGTACCTTTTCTATTTAATTCCGATGCAATTTCTGTGTTTCATCGTCAATAAGAAGGTCTGAGGGAGACAGTAACCCTGAAGTGTAGCATCGGAATCTATAACTAGTGTCAAAGGAATGGTTGATACATAGACAGTAAGAAGAGTCAGTCTTCTTGTACTTAGGTCGGCATTGTGACTTTTGTATTTAATTCCGATGCAATTTCTGTGTTTCATCGTCAATAAGAAGGTCAGAGGGATACAGTAAACCTGAAGTGAACCATCGGAATCTATAACTAGTGTCACAGGAATGGTTCAAAACATAGTCAGTAAGAAGAGTCAGTCTTCTTGTCCTTAACTCGGCATTGTGCCTTTTGTATTTAATTCCGATGCAATTTCTGTGTTTCATCGTCAATAAGAAGGTCCAAGGGATACAATAAACCTGGAGTGAAACTTCGGAATCTATAACTAGTGTCACAGTAATGGTTCAAAACATAGACAGTAAGAAGTGTTAGTCTTCTTGTACTTAAGTCGGCATTGTGCCTTTTGTATTTAATTTCGATGCAATTTCTGTGTTTCATCGTCAATAAGAAGGTCCAAGGAATACAGCAAACCTGAAGTGAAGCATCGGAATCTATAACTAGTGTCAATGGAATGGTTCAAAATATAGACAGTAAGAAGGGTCAGTCGTCTTGTACTTAAGACGGCATTGTGCCTTTTGTATTTAATTCCGAAGCAATTCCTGTGATTCATCGTCAATGAGAAGGTCCAAGGGATACCGTAAACCTGAAGTGAAGCATCGGACTCTATAACTAGTGTCACAGAATTGGTTCAAAACATAGACAGTAGGAAGAGTCAGTCTTCTAGTACTTAAGTCGGCATTGTGCCATTTGTATTTAATTCCGATGCAATTTCTGTGTTTCATCGTCAATAAGAAGGTACAAGGTATACTGTAAACCTGAAGTGAAGCATAGGAATCTATAACTAGTGTCACAGGAATGGTACAAAACATAGTCAGTAAGAAGAGTCGGTATTCTTGTACCTAAGTCGGCATTGTGTATTTTCTATTTAATTCCGATGCAATTTCTGTGTTTCATCGTCAATAAGAAGGTCCAAGGGTTACAGTAAACCTGGAGTGAAGTATGGGAATCTATAACTAGTCTCACAGCAATGGTTCAAAACATAGACAGTAAGAAGAGTCAGTCATCTTGTACTTAAGTCAGCATTGTGAGTTTTCTATTTAATTCCGATGCAATTTCGGTGTTTCATCGTCTATAAGAAGGACAGAGGGATACAGTAAACCTGAAGTGAAGCATCGGAATCTATAACTAGTGTCACAGGAAAGGTTCAAAACATAGACAATAAGAAGAGTCAGTCGTCGTGTACTTAAGTCGGCATTGTGCCTTTTGTATTTAATTCCAATGCATTTTCTGTGTGTCACCGTCAATAAGAAGGTCCAAGCGAACAGTAAACCTGAAGTGAAGCATCGGAATCTATAACTAGTGTCACAGGAATGGTTCAAATCATAGACAGTAAGAAGAGTCAGTCTTCTTTTACTTAAGTCGGCATTGTGGCTTATGTATTTAATTACGATGCAATTTCTGTGTTTCATCGTCAATAAGAATGTTCAAGGTATACAATAAACGTGAAGTAAAGCGTCGGAATCTATAACTAGTGTCACAGCAATAGTTCAAAATATAGTCACTAAAAAGAGTCAGTCTTCTTGTACTTAAGTCGGCATTGTGCTTTTTCTATTTAATTCCGATGCATTTTCTGTATTTCATCGTCAATAAGAAGGTCTATGGGATACAGTAAACCTGGAGTGAAGCATCGGAATCTATAACTAGTGTCACAGAAATGGTTCAAAACATAGACAGAAAGAAGAGTCAGTCTTCTTGTACTTAAGTCGGCATTGTGCCTTTTCAATTTAATTCCGATGCAATTTCTGTGTTTCATCGTCAATAAGAAGGTCAGAGAAATACAGTAACCCTGAAGTGAAGCATCGGAATCTATGACTAGTGTCAAAGGAATGGTTGACACGTAGACAGTAAGAAGAGTCAGTCTTCTTGTACTTAAGTCTGCATTGTGCCTTTTGTATTTAATTCCGATGAAATTTCATCGTTTCATCGTCAATAAGAAGGTCCAAGGATTCCAATAACCCTGAAGTGAAGCATCCGAATACATAACTAGTGTCACTGGAATGGTTCAAAATATAGACAGTAAGAAGAGTCACTCTTCTTGTCCTTAAGTCGGCATTGTGCCTTTTGTATTTAATTCCAATGCAATTTCTGTGTTTCATCGTCAATAAGAAGTTCCAAGGGATACAGTAAACCTGAAGTGAAGCATCGGACTCTATAACTAGTGTCACAGAATTGGTCAAAACATAGACAGTAGGAAGAGTCAGTCTTCTTGTACTTAAGTCGGCATTGTGCCTTTTGTATTTAATTCCGATGCAATATCTGTGTTTCATCGTCAATAAGAAGGTCCAAGGGAACAGTAAACCTGAAGTGAGGCATCGGAATCTATAACTAGTGTCACAGGAATGGTTCAAATCATGGACAGTAAGAAGAGTCAGTCTTCTTGTACTTAAGGCGGCATTGTGGCTTTTGTATTTAACTACGATGCAATTTCTGTGTTTCATCGTCAATAAGAAGGTCAGAGGGATACAGTAAACCGGAAGTGAAGCATCGGAATCTATAACTAGAGTCACAGGAATGGTTCAAAACATAGTCAGTAAGAAGAGTCAGTCTTCTTGTCCTTAAGTCGGCATTGTGCCTTTTGTATTTACTTCCGATGCAATTTCTGTGTTTCATCGGCAATAAAGTCAGAGGGATACAGTAAACCTGAAGTGAAGCATCGGAATCTATAACTAGTGTCACATGAATGGTTCAAAACATAGACAGTAGGAACAGTCAGTCTTCTTGTACTTAAGTCGGCATTGTTCCTTTTGTATTTAATTCCGCTGCAATTTCTGTGTTTCATTGTCAATAAGAAGGCCAGCGGGATACAGTAAACCTGAAGTGAAGCATCGGAATCCAAAACTAGTGTCACAGGAATGGTTCAAAACATAGACATTGGGAAGAGTCAGTCTTCTTGTACTTAAGTCGGCATTGTGCCTTTTGTCTTTAATTCCGATGCAATTTCTGTGTTTCATCGTCAATAAGAAGGTCCAAGGTATACTGTAAACCTGAAGTGAAGCATCGGAATCTATAACTAGGGTCACAGGAATGGTTCAAAACATAGACAGTAAAAAGAATCAGTCTTCTTGTTCTTAATTCGACATTGTGCCTTTTCTATTTAATTCTGATGCAATTTCTGTGTTTCATCGTCAATAAGAATGACCAAGGTATCCAGTAAACCTGAAGTAAAGTGTCGAAATCTATAACAATTGTCACAGCAATGGTTCAAACTATAGTCACTAAAAAGATTCAGTGTTCTTGTACTTAAGTCGGCATTGTGCCTTTTCTATTTAATTCCGATGCCATTTCTGTGTTTCATCGTCAATAAGAAGGTCCAATGGATACCCTAAACCTGGAGTGAAGCATCGGAATCTATAACTAGTGTCACAGGAATGGTTCAAAACATAGACAGTAAGAAGAGTCAGTCTTCGTGTACTTAAGTCGGCATTGTGCCTTTTCTATTTGATTCCGATGCAATTTCTGTGTTTCATCGTCAATAAGAAGGTCAGAGGGATACAGTAAACCTGAATTGTATCATCGGAATCTATAACTAGTGTCACAGGAATGGTTCTAAACATAGTCAGTAAGAAGAGTCAGTCTTCTTGTACTTAAGTCGGCATTGTGCCTTTTCTATTTAAGTCCGATGCAATTTCTGTGTTTCATCGTCTATAAGAAGGTCCAAGGGATACAGTAGAACTGGAGTGAAGCATCGGAATCTATAACTAGTGTCAATGGAATGGTTCAATTCATAGACAGTAAAGAAGGGTCCGTCTTCTTGTACTTAAGTCGGAATTGTGCCTTTTGTATTTAATTCCGATGCAATTTCTGAGTTTCATCGTCAATAAGAAGGTCAGAGGGATACAGTAACCCTGAAGTGAAGCATCGGAATCTATAACTAGTGTCACAGGAATGGTTAAAAGCATAGCCAGTAAGCAGTCAGTCTTCTTGTACTTAAGTCGGCATTGTGCATTTTCAACTTAATTCCGATGCAATTTCTGTGTTTCATCGTCAATAAGTAGGCCCAAGGGATACAGTAAACCTGAAGTGAAGCATCGGAATCTATAACTAGTGTCACAGGAATGGTTCAAAACATAGTCAGTAATAGAGTCAGTCTTCTTGTCCTTAAGTCGGCATTGTGCCTTTTGTATTTCATTCCGATGCAATTTCTGTGTTTCATCGTCAATAAGAAGGTCCAAGGGATATAGAAAACCTGGAGTGAAGCATCGGAATCTATAACTAGTGTCACAGGAATGGTTCATAACATAGACTGTAAGAAGAGTCAGTCTTCTTGTACTTAAGTCGGCATTGTGCCTTTTCTATTTAATTCCGTTGCAATCTCTGTGTTTCATCGTCAATAAGAAGGTCACAGGGAAACAGTAAACGTGAAGTGAAGCATCGAAATCTATAACTAGTGTCACAGGGATGGTTCAAAACATAGACAGTAAGAAGAGTCAGTCTTCTTGCACTTAAGTCGGCATTGTGCCTTTCGTATTTAATTCCGAAGCAATTTCTGTGTTTCATGGTCAATAAGAAGGTCCAAGGGATACAGTAAACCTGAAGTGCAGCATCGGACTCTATAACTAGTGTCACAGAAATGGCTCAAAACGTAGACAGTAGGAAGAGTCAGTCTTCTTCTACTTAAGTCGGCATTGTGCCTTTTGATTTTAATTCCGATGCGATCTGTGTGTTTCATCGTCAATAAGAAGGTCACAGGGATACAGTAAACCTGATGTGATGCATCGCAATCTATAACTAGTGTCACAGGAATGGTTCAAAACATAGTCAGTAAGAAGTCAGTCTTCTTGTCCTTATGTCGGCATTGTGCATTTTGTATTTAATTCCGATGCAATTTCTGTGTTTCATCGTCAATAAGAAGGTCCAAGGGGTACAGAAAACCTCAAGGGCAGCATCGGACTCTATAACTAGCGTCACAGAAATGGTTCAAAACGTAGACAGTAGGAAGAGTCAGTCTTCTTGTACTTAAGTCGGCATTGTGAATTTTGTTTTTAATTCCGATGCAATTTCTGTGTTTCATTCGCAATAAGAAGGTCCAAGGGAAACAGTAAACCTGATGTGATGCAGCGCAATCTATAACTAGTGTCACAGGAATGGTTCAAAACATAGTCAGTAAGAAGTCAGTCTTCTTGTCCTTAAGTCGCCATTGTGCCTTTTGTATTTAATTCCGAAGCTATTTCTGTGTTTCATCGGCAATAAGGTCAGAGGTATACAGTAAACCTGAAGTGAAGCATCGGAATCTATAACTAGTGTCACAGGAATGGTTCAAAACATAGACAGTAGGATGAGTCAGTTTTTTGTACTTAAGTCGGCATTGTGCCTTTTGTATTTAATTCCCATGCAATTTCTGTGTTTCATCGTCAATAAGAAGGTAAAAGGGATACAGTAAACGAGGAGTGAAGCATCGGAATCTACAACTAGTGCCACAGGAATGGTTCAAAACATAGACAGTAAGAAGAGTCAGTCTTCTTGTACTTAAGTCGGCATTGTGCCTTTTCTATTTAATTCCGATGCAATTCCTGTGTTTCATCGTCTATAAGAATGTCCAAGGGATACAGTAGAACTGGAGTGAAGCATCGGAATCTATAACTAGTGTCAATGGAATGGTTCAATTCATAGACAGTAAGAAGAGTCAGTCTTCTTGTACTTAAGTCGGCATTGTGCCTTTTGTATTTAATTCCGATGCAATTTCTGAGTTTCATCGTCAATAAGAAGGTCAGAGGGATACAGTAACCCTGAAGTGAAGCATCGGAATCTATAACTAGTGTCACAGGAATGGTTCAAAACATAGTCAGTAAGAAGTCAGTCTTCTTGTACTTAAGTCGGCATTGTGCATTTTCTATTTAAATCCGATGCAATATCTGTGTTTCATCATCAATAAGAAGGCCCAAGGGATACAGTAAACCTGGTGTGAAGCATCGGAATCTATAACTAGTGTCAATGGATTGGTTCAATACATAGACAGTAAGAAGAGTCAGTCTTCTTGTACTTAAGTCGGCATTGTGCCTTTTGCATTTAACTGCGATGCAATTTCTGAGTTTCATCGTCAATAAGTAGGTCAGAGGGATACAGTAAACCTCAAGTGAAGCATCGGAATCTATAAATAGTGTCACAGGAATGGTTCAAAACATAGTCAGTAAAAGAGTTAGTCTTCTTGTCCTTAAGTCGGCATTGAGCCTTTTGTATTTAATTCCGATGCAATTTCTGAGTTTCATCGTCAATAAGAAGGTCCAAGGGATATAGTAAATATGGAGCGAAGCATCGGAATCTATAACTAGTGTCACAGGAATGGTTCATAACATGGACTGTAAGAAGAGTTAGTCTTCTTGTACTTAAGTCGGCATTGTGCCTTTTGTATATAATTCCGATGCAATTTCTGTGTTTCATCGTCTATAAGAAGGTCCAAGGAATACAGTAAACCTGAAGTGAAACATCGGAATCTACAACTAGTGCCACAGGAATGGTTCAAAACATAGACAGTAAGAAGAGTCAGTCTTCTGGTACTTAAGTCGGCATTGTGCCTTTTCTATTTAATTCCGATGCAATCTCTGTGTTTCATCGTCAATAAGAAGGTCACAGGGAAACAGTAAACGTGAAGTGAAGCATCGAAATCTATAACTAGTGTCACAGGGGGGGTTCAAAACATAGTCAGTAAGAAGAGTCGGTCCTCTTGCACTTAAGTCGGCATTGTGCCTTTCGTATTTAATTCCGATTCAATTTCTGTGTTTCATGGTCAATAAGAAGGTCCAAGGGATACAGTAAACCTGAAGTGCAATATCGGACTCTATAACTAGTGTCACAGAAATGGCTCAAAACGTAGACAGTAGGAAGAGTCAGTCTTCTTCTACTTAAGTCGGCATTGTGCCTTTTGTTTTTAATTCTGATGCAATCTCTGTGTTTCATCGTCAATAAGAAGGTCACAGGGATACAGTAAACCTGAAGTGAAGCATCGGAATCTATAACTAGTGTCACAGGAATGGTTCAACACATAGTCAGTATGAACAGTCAGTCTCCTTTTCCTTAAGTCGGCATTGTGCCTTTTGTATTTAATTCCGATGCAATTTCTGTGTTTCATCGTCAATAAGAAGGTCCAAGGGGTACAGTAAACCTGAAGTGCAGCATCGGACTCTATAACTAGTGTCACAGTAATGGTTCAAAACGTAGACAGTAGGAGGACTCAATCTTCTTGTACTTAAGTCGGCATTGTGCCATTTGTGTTTAATTCCGATGCAATTTCTGTGTTTCATTCGCAATAAGAAGGTCCAAGGGAAACTGTAAACCTGAAGTGAAGCATCGCAATCTATAACTAGTGTCACAGGAATGGTTCCAAACGTAGTCAGTAAGAAGATACTGCCTTCTTGTCCTTAAGTCGCCATTGTGCCTTTTGTATTTAATTCCGAAGCAATTTCTGTGTTTCATCGCCAATAAGGTCAGAGGGATACAGTAAACCTGAAGTGAAGCATCGGAATCTATAACTAGTGTCACAGGAATGGTTCAAAACATAGACAGTAGGATGAGTCAGTTTTCTTGTACTTAAGTCGGCATTGTGCCTTTTGTATTTAATTCCCATGCAATTTCTGTGTTTCACCGTCAATAAGAAGGACAGTGAGATACAGTAAACCTGAAGTGAAGCATCGGAATCTACAACTAGTGCCACAGGAATGGTTCAAAACATAGACAGTAAGAAGAGTCAGTCTTCTTGTACTTATGTCGGCATTGTGCCTTTTCTATTTAATTCCGAAGCAATCTCTGTGTTTCATCGTCAAGAAGAAGGTCACAGGGATACAGTAAACCTGAAGTGAAGCATCGGAATCTATAACCAGTGTCACAGGAATGGTTCAACACATAGTCAGTATGAACAGTCAGTCTTGTTGTCCTTAAGTCGGCATTGTGACTTTTGTATTTAATTCCGATGCAATTTCTGTGTTTCATCGTCAATAAGAAGGTCCAAGGGATACAGTAAACCTGAAGTGCAGCATCGGACTCTAAAACTAGTGTCACAGAAATGGTTCAAAACGTAGACAGTTGGAAGAGTCAGTCTTCTTGTACTTAACTCGGCATTGTGCCTTTTGTTTTTAATTCCGATGCAATTTCTGTGTTTCATTCGCAATAAGAAGGTCCAAGGGAAACAGTTAACCTGAAGTGAAGCATCGCAATCTATAACTAGTGTCACAGGAATGGTTCAAACATAGTCAGTAAGGAGAGACATCTTCTTGTCCTTAAGTCGCCATTGTGCCTTTTGTATTTAATTCCGAAGCAATTTCGGTGTTTCATCGGCAATAAGGTCAGAGGGATACAGTAAACCTGAAGTGAAGCATCGGAATCTATAACTAGTGTCACAGGAATGGTTCAAAACATAGACAGTAAGATGAATCAGTTTTCTTGTACTTAAGTCGGCATTGTGCCTTTTGTATTTAATTCCCATGCAATTTCTGTGTTTCATTGTCAATAAGAAGGTCAGAGGGATACAGTAAACATGAAGTGAAGCATCGGAATCCAAAACTAGTGTCACAGGAATGGTTCAAAACATAGACAGTAGGAAGAGTAAGTCTTCTTGTACTTAAGTCGGCATTGTGACTTTTGTATTTAATTCCGATGCAATTTCTGTGTTTCATGGTCAATAAGAAGGTCCAAGTGATACAGTAAACCTGAAGTGCAATATCGGACTCTATAACTAGTGTCACAGAAATGGCTCAAAACGTAGACAGTAGGAAGAGTCAGTCTTCTTCTACTTAAGTCGGCATTGTCCTTTTGTTTTTAATTCTGATGCAATCTCTGTGTTTCATCGTCAATAAGAAGGCCACAGGGATACAGTAAACCTGAAGTGAAGCATCGGAATCTATAACTAGTGTCACAGGAATGGTTCAACACATAGTCAGTATGAACAGTCATTCTCCTTTTCCTTAAGTCGGCATTGTGCCTTTTGTATTTAATTCCGATGCAATTTCTGTGTTTCATCGTCAATAAGAAGGTCCAAGGGGTACAGTAAACCTGAAGTGCAGCATCGGACTCTATAACTAGTGTCACAGAAATGGTTCAAAACGTAGACAGTAGGAAGAGTCAGTCTTCTTGTACTTAAGTCGGCATTGTGCCATTTGTCTTTAATTCCGATGCAATTTCTGTGTTTCATTCGCAATAAGAAGGTCCAAGGGTAACTGTAAACCTGAAGTGAAGCATCGCAATCTATAACTAGTGTCACAGGAATGGTTCAAAACATAGTCAGTAAGAAGATACTGCCTTCTTGTCCTTAAGTCGCCATTGTGCCTTTTGTATTTAATTCCCATACAATTTCTGTGTTTCACAGTCAATAAGAAGGACAGTGAGATACAGTAAACCTGAAGTGAAGCATCGGAATCTACAACTAGTGCCACAGGAATGGTTCAAAACATAGACAGTAAGAATAGTCAGTCTTCGTGTACTAAAGTTGGCAATTGGCCTTTTGTATTTAATTCCGATGCAATATCTGTGTATCATCGTCAATAAAAAGGTCCAAGGGATACTGTATACATGAAGTGAAGCATCGGAATCTATAACTAGTGTCACAGGAATGGTTCAAAACATAGTTAGTAAGAAGAGTCGGTCTTCTTGTACTTAAGTCGGCATTGTGCCTTTTCTACTTAATTCCGATGCAATTTCTGTGTTTCATCGTCAATAACAAGGTCCAAGGGATACAGTGAACCTGGAGTGAAGCATCGGAATCCATAACTAGTGTCAATGGAATGGGTCAAAACATAGACAGTAAGAAGAGTCAGTCTTCTTGTACTTAAGTCGGCATTATACCTTTTGTATTTAATTCCGATGCAATTTCTGTGTTTCACCGTCAATGAGAAGGTCAGAGGGATACAGTAAACCTGACGTGAAGCATCGCAATCTATTGCTAGTGTCACAGGAATGGTTCAAAACATAGACAGTAAGAAGAGTCAGTTTTCTTGTACTTAAGTCGGCATTGTGCCTTTTGTATTTAATTCCGATGCAATTTCTGTGTTTCATCGTCAATAAGAAGGTCCAAGGAATACAGTAAACCTGAAGTGCAGCATCGGACTCTATAACTAGTGTCACAGAAATGGTTCAAAACGTAGAAAGTAGGAAGAGTCAGTCTTCTTGTACTTAAGTCGGCATTGTGCCTTTTGTTTTTCATTCCGATGCAATTTCTATGTCTCATTCGCAATAAGAAGGTCCAAGGGAAACAGTAAACCTGATGTGAAGCATCGCAATCTATAACTAGTGTCATAGGAATGGTTCAAAACATAGTCAGTAAGAAGAGACAGACTTCTTGTCCTTACGTCGCCATTGAGCCTTTTGTATTTAATTCCGAAGCAATTTCTGTGTTTCATCGGCAATAAGGTCAGAGGGATTCAGTAAACCTGAAGTGAAGCATCGGAATCTATAACTAGTGTCACAGGAATGGTTCAAAACATAGACAGTAGGATGAGTCAGTTTTCTTGTACTTAAGTCGGCATTGTGCCTTTTGTATTTAATTCCCATGCAATTTCTGTGTTTCACCGTCAATAAGATGGACAGTGGGATTCAGTAAACCTGAAGTGAAGCATCGGAATCTATAACTAGTGTCACAGGAATGGTTCAAACATAGACAGTAAGAAGAGTCAGTTTTCTTGTACTTAATTCGGCATTGTGCCTTTTGTATTTAATTCCGATGCAATTTCTGTGTTTCATCGTCAATAAGAAGGTAAAAGGGATACAGCAAACCTGGAGTGAAGCATCGGAATCTACAACTAGTGCCACAGGAATGGTTCAAAACATAGACAGTAAGAAGAGTCAGTCTTCTTGTACTTATGCCGGCATTGTGCCTTTTCTATTTAATTCCGATGCAATCTCTGTGTTTCATCGTCAATAAGAAGATCACAGGGATACAGTAAACCTGAAGTGAAGCATCGGAATCTATAACTAGTGTCACAGGAATGGTTCAACACATAGTCAGTATGAACAGTCAGTCTCTTTGTCCTTAAGTCGGTATTGTGCCTTTTGTATTTAATTCCGATGCAATTTCTGTGAGTAATCGTCAATAAGAAGGTCCAAGGGATACAGTAAACCTGAAGTGCAGCATCGGACTCTATAACTATTGTCACAGATATGGTACAAAACGTAGACAGTAGGAAGAGTCAGTCACCTTGTACTTAAGTCGCCATTGTGCCTTTTGTATTTAATTCCGAAGCAATTTCTGTGTTTCATCGGCAATAAGGTCAGAGGGATTCAGTAAACATGAAGTGAAGCATCGGAATCCATAACTAGTGTCAATGGAATGGGTCAAAACATAGACAGTAAGAAGAGTCAGTCTTCTTGTACTTAAGTCGGCATTATACCTTTCGAATTTAATTCCGATGCAATTTCTGTGTTTCATCGTCAATAAGAAGGTCAGAGGGATACAAAAAGCCTGAAGTGAAGCATCGGATTCCACAACTAGTGTCACAGGAATGGTTCATAACATAGACAGTAGGAAGAATCCGCCTTCTTGTAGTTATGTCGGCATTGTGCCTTTTGTATTTAATTCCGATGCATTATCTGTGTTTCATCGTCAATAAGAAGGTCCAAGGTATACAGTAAACCTGAAGTAAAGCATCGGAATCTATAACTAGTGTCACAGGAATTCTTCAAACATAGTCAGTAAGAAGAGTCAGTCTTCTTGTACTTAAGTCGGCATTGTGCCTTTCGTATTTAATTCCGATGCAATTTCTGTGTTTCACCGTCAATAAGAAGGTCAGAGGGATACAGTAATCCTGAAGTGACGCATCGGAATCTATAACCAGTGTCACAGTAATGGTTCAATTATTGACAGTAAGAGGAGTCAGTCTTCGGGTACTTAAGTCGGCATTGTCCCTTTTGTATTTAATTCCGATGCAATTTCCGTGTTTCATCGTTAATAAGAAGGTCAGAGGGATACAGTAAACCTGAAGTGAAGCATCGGAATCTATAACTAGTGTCACAGGAATGGTTCAAGGCGTAGTCAGTAAGAAGAGTCAGTCTTCGGGTACTTAAGTCGGTATTGTCCCTTTTGTATTTAATTCCGATGCAATTTCTGTGTTTCATCGTCAATAAGAAGGCCACAGGGATACAGTAAACCTGAAGTGAAGCATCGGAATCTATAACTAGTGTCACAGGAATGGTTCAACACATAGTCAGTATGAACAGTCATTCTCCTTTTCCTTAAGTCGGCATTGTGCCTTTTGTATTTAATTCCGATGCAATTTCTGTGTTTCATCGTCAATAAGAAGGTCCAAGGGGTACAGTAAACCTGAAGTGCAGCATCGGACTCTATAACTAGTGTCACAGAAATGGTTCAAAACGTAGACAGTAGGAAGAGTCAGTCTTCTTGTACTTAAGTCGGCATTGTGCCATTTGTCTTTAATTCCGATGCAATTTCTGTGTTTCATTCGCAATAAGAAGGTCCAAGGGTAACTGTAAACCTGAAGTGAAGCATCGCAATCTATAACTAGTGTCACAGGAATGGTTCAAAACATAGTCAGTAAGAAGATACTGCCTTCTTGTCCTTAAGTCGCCATTGTGCCTTTTGTATTTAATTCCCATACAATTTCTGTGTTTCACAGTCAATAAGAAGGACAGTGAGATACAGTAAACCTGAAGTGAAGCATCGGAATCTACAACTAGTGCCACAGGAATGGTTCAAAACATAGACAGTAAGAATAGTCAGTCTTCGTGTACTAAAGTTGGCAATTGGCCTTTTGTATTTAATTCCGATGCAATATCTGTGTATCATCGTCAATAAAAAGGTCCAAGGGATACTGTATACATGAAGTGAAGCATCGGAATCTATAACTAGTGTCACAGGAATGGTTCAAAACATAGTTAGTAAGAAGAGTCGGTCTTCTTGTACTTAAGTCGGCATTGTGCCTTTTCTACTTAATTCCGATGCAATTTCTGTGTTTCATCGTCAATAACAAGGTCCAAGGGATACAGTGAACCTGGAGTGAAGCATCGGAATCCATAACTAGTGTCAATGGAATGGGTCAAAACATAGACAGTAAGAAGAGTCAGTCTTCTTGTACTTAAGTCGGCATTATACCTTTTGTATTTAATTCCGATGCAATTTCTGTGTTTCACCGTCAATGAGAAGGTCAGAGGGATACAGTAAACCTGACGTGAAGCATCGCAATCTATTGCTAGTGTCACAGGAATGGTTCAAAACATAGACAGTAAGAAGAGTCAGTTTTCTTGTACTTAAGTCGGCATTGTGCCTTTTGTATTTAATTCCGATGCAATTTCTGTGTTTCATCGTCAATAAGAAGGTCCAAGGAATACAGTAAACCTGAAGTGCAGCATCGGACTCTATAACTAGTGTCACAGAAATGGTTCAAAACGTAGAAAGTAGGAAGAGTCAGTCTTCTTGTACTTAAGTCGGCATTGTGCCTTTTGTTTTTCATTCCGATGCAATTTCTGTGTCTCATTCGCAATAAGAAGGTCCAAGGGAAACAGTAAACCTGATGTGAAGCATCGCAATCTATAACTAGTGTCATAGGAATGGTTCAAAACATAGTCAGTAAGAAGAGACAGACTTCTTGTCCTTACGTCGCCATTGAGCCTTTTGTATTTAATTCCGAAGCAATTTCTGTGTTTCATCGGCAATAAGGTCAGAGGGATTCAGTAAACCTGAAGTGAAGCATCGGAATCTATAACTAGTGTCACAGGAATGGTTCAAAACATAGACAGTAGGATGAGTCAGTTTTCTTGTACTTAAGTCGGCATTGTGCCTTTTGTATTTAATTCCCATGCAATTTCTGTGTTTCACCGTCAATAAGATGGACAGTGGGATTCAGTAAACCTGAAGTGAAGCATCGGAATCTATAACTAGTGTCACAGGAATGGTTCAAACATAGACAGTAAGAAGAGTCAGTTTTCTTGTACTTAATTCGGCATTGTGCCTTTTGTATTTAATTCCGATGCAATTTCTGTGTTTCATCGTCAATAAGAAGGTAAAAGGGATACAGCAAACCTGGAGTGAAGCATCGGAATCTACAACTAGTGCCACAGGAATGGTTCAAAACATAGACAGTAAGAAGAGTCAGTCTTCTTGTACTTATGCCGGCATTGTGCCTTTTCTATTTAATTCCGATGCAATCTCTGTGTTTCATCGTCAATAAGAAGATCACAGGGATACAGTAAACCTGAAGTGAAGCATCGGAATCTATAACTAGTGTCACAGGAATGGTTCAACACATAGTCAGTATGAACAGTCAGTCTCTTTGTCCTTAAGTCGGTATTGTGCCTTTTGTATTTAATTCCGATGCAATTTCTGTGAGTAATCGTCAATAAGAAGGTCCAAGGGATACAGTAAACCTGAAGTGCAGCATCGGACTCTATAACTATTGTCACAGATATGGTACAAAACGTAGACAGTAGGAAGAGTCAGTCTCCTTGTACTTAAGTCGCCATTGTGCCTTTTGTATTTAATTCCGAAGCAATTTCTGTGTTTCATCGGCAATAAGGTCAGAGGGATTCAGTAAACATGAAGTGAAGCATCGGAATCCATAACTAGTGTCAATGGAATGGGTCAAAACATAGACAGTAAGAAGAGTCAGTCTTCTTGTACTTAAGTCGGCATTATACCTTTCGAATTTAATTCCGATGCAATTTCTGTGTTTCATCGTCAATAAGAAGGTCAGAGGGATACAAAAAGCCTGAAGTGAAGCATCGGATTCCACAACTAGTGTCACAGGAATGGTTCATAACATAGACAGTAGGAAGAATCCGCCTTCTTGTAGTTATGTCGGCATTGTGCCTTTTGTATTTAATTCCGATGCATTATCTGTGTTTCATCGTCAATAAGAAGGTCCAAGGTATACAGTAAACCTGAAGTAAAGCATCGGAATCTATAACTAGTGTCACAGGAATTCTTCAAACATAGTCAGTAAGAAGAGTCAGTCTTCTTGTACTTAAGTCGGCATTGTGCCTTTCGTATTTAATTCCGATGCAATTTCTGTGTTTCACCGTCAATAAGAAGGTCAGAGGGATACAGTAATCCTGAAGTGACGCATCGGAATCTATAACCAGTGTCACAGTAATGGTTCAATTATTGACAGTAAGAGGAGTCAGTCTTCGGGTACTTAAGTCGGCATTGTCCCTTTTGTATTTAATTCCGATGCAATTTCCGTGTTTCATCGTTAATAAGAAGGTCAGAGGGATACAGTAAACCTGAAGTGAAGCATCGGAATCTATAACTAGTGTCACAGGAATGGTTCAAGGCGTAGTCAGTAAGAAGAGTCAGTCTTCGGGTACTTAAGTCGGTATTGTCCCTTTTGTATTTAATTCCGATGCAATTTCTGTGTTTCATCGTCAATAAGAAGTTCCAAGGGATACAGTAAACCTGAAGTGAAGCATCGGACTCTATAACTAGTGTCACAGAATTGGTTCAAAACATAGACAGTAGGAAGAGTCAGTCTTCTTGTACTTAAGTCGGCATTGTGCCTTTTGTATTTAATTCCGATGCAATTTCTGTGTTTCATCGTCAATAAGAAAGTCCACGGGAAACAGTAAACCTGAAGTGAAGCATCGGAATCTATAACTAGTGTCACAGGAGTGGTTCAAATCATAGACAGTAAGAAGAGTCAGTCTTCTTGTACTTAAGTCGGCATTGTGGCTCTTGTATTTGATTACGATGAAATTTCTGTGTTTCATCGTCAATAAGAAGGTCAGAGGGATACAGTAAACCTGAAGTGAAGCATCGTAATCTATAACTAGAGTCACAGGAATGGTTCAAATCATAGTCAGTAAGAAGAGTCAGTCTTCTTGTCCTTAAGTCGGCATTGTGCCTTTTGTATTTAATTACGATGCAATTTCTGTGTTTCATCGGCAATAAAGTCAGAGGGATACAGTAAACGTGAAGTGAAGCATCGGAATCTATAACTAGTGTCACAGGAATGGTTCAAAACATAGACAGTAGGAACAGTCTGTCTTCTTGTTTTTAAGTCGGCATTGTGCCTTTTGTATTTAATTCCGATGCAATTTCTGTGTTTCATCGTCAATAAGAAGGTCAAAGGGGTACAGTAAACCTGAAGTGAAGCATCGGAATCTATAACTAGTGTCACAGGAATGGTTGAAACATAGACAGTAAGAAGAGTCTGTCTTCGGGTACTTAAGTCGGCATTGTGACTTTTGTATTTAGTTCCGATGCTATTTCTGTGTTTCATCGTCAATAAGAAGGTCCAAGGTATACAGTAAACCTGAAGTGAAGCATCGGAATCTATATATAGTGTCACAGGAATGGTTCAAAACATAGTCAGTAAGAAGAGTCAGTCTTCTTGTACTTAAGTCGGCATTGTGCCTTTTCTATTTAATTCCGATGCAATTTCTGTGTTTCATCGTCAATATGAAGGTCCAAGGGATACAGTAAACCTGGAGTGAAGCATCGGAATCTATAACTAGTGTCACAGGAATGGTTCAAAACATAGACGGTTAGAAGAGTCAGTCTTCTTGTACTTAAGTCGACATTGTGCCTTTTCTATTTAATTCCGATGCAATTTCTGTGTTTCATCGTCAATAAGAATGTCCAAGGTATACTGTAAACCTGAAGTAAAGCGTCGGAATCTATAACTAGTGTCACAGCAATGGTTCAAACTATAATCACTAAGAGGAGTCAGTCTTCTTGTACTTAAGTCTGCATTGAGCCTTTTCTATTTAATTCCGATGCAATTTCTGTGTTTCATCGTCAATGAGAAGGTCCAAGGGATACAGTAAACCTGGAGTGAAGCATCGGAATCTATAACTAGTGTAACAGGAATGGTTCAAAACATAGACAGTACGAAGAGTCAGTCTTCTTGTACTTAAGTCGGCATTGTGCCTTTTGTATTTAATTCCGATGCAATTTCTGTGTTTCACCGTCAATAAGAAGGACAGTGGGATACAGTACACCTGAAGTGAAGCATCGGAAACTATAACTAGTGTCACAGGAATGGTTCAAACATTAACAGTAAGAAGAGTCAGTTTTCTTGTACTTAAGTCGGCATTGTGCCTTTTGTGTTTAATTCCGATGCAATTTCTGTGTTTCATCGTCAATAAGAAGGTAAAAGGGATACAGTAAACCTGGAGTGAAGCATCGGAATCTACAACTAGTGCCACAGGAATGGTTCAAAACATAGACAGTAAGAAGAGTCAGTCTTCTTGTACTTATGTCGGCATTGTGCCTTTTCTATTTAATTCCGATGCAATCTCTGTGTTTCATCGTCAATAAGAAGGTCACAGGGATACAGTAAACCTGAAGTGAATCATCGGAATCTAAAACTAGTGTCACAGGAATGGCTCAACACATAGTCAGTATGAACAGTCAGTCTTCTTGTCCTTAAGTCGGCATTTTGCCTTTTGTATTTAATTCCGATGCAATTTCTGTGTTTCATCGTCAATAAGAAGGTCCAAGGGATACAGTAAACCTGAAGTGCAGCATCGGACTCTATAACTAGTGTCACAGAAGTGGTTCAAAACGTAGACAGTAAGAAGAGTCAGTCTTCTTGTACTTAAGTCGGCATTGTGCCTTTTGTTTTTAATTCCGATGCAATTTCTGTGTTTCATTCGCAATAAGAAGGTCCAAGGGAAACAGTAAACCTGAAGTGAAGCATCGGAATCTATAACTTGTGTCACAGGAATGGTTCAAAACATAGACAGTAGGATGAGTCAGTTTTGTGGTACTTAGGTCGGCATTGTGCCTTTTGTATTTAATCCCCATGCAATTTCTGTGTTTCATTGTCAATAAGAAGGTTGAGGGATACAGTAAAACTGAAGTGGAGCATCGGAATCCAATACTACTGTCACAGGAATGGTTCAAAACATAGATAGTAGGAAGAGTCAGTCTTCTTGTACTTAAGTCGGCATTGTGCCTTTTGTATTTAATTCCGATGCAATTTCTGTGTTTCACCGTAAATAAGAAGGTCAGAGGGATACAGTAAACCTGGAGTGAAGCATCGGAATCCATAAATAGTGTGAATGGAATGGGTCAAAACATAGACAGTAAGAAGAGTCAGTCTTCTTGTACTTAAGTCGGCATTATACCTTTTGTATTTAATTCCGATGCAATGTCTGTGTTTCATCGTCAATAAGAAGGTCAGAGGGATACAGTAAACCTGAAGTGAAGCATCGGAATCCACAACTAGTGTCACAGGAATGGTTTAAAACATAGACAGTAGGAAGAATCAGCCTTCTTGTAGTTATGTCGGCATTGTGACTTTTGTATTTAATTCCGATGAATTTTCTGTGTTTCATCGTCAATAAGAAGGTCCAAGGTATACAGTAAACCTGAAGTAAAGCATCGGAATCTATAACTAGAGTCACAGGAATTCTTCAAACATAGTCAGTAAGAAGAGTCAGTCTTCTTGTACTTAAGTCGGCATCGTGCCTTTCGTATTTAATTCCGATGCAATTTCTGTGTTTCACCGTCAATAAGAAGGTCAGAGGGATACAGTAATCCTGAAGTGAAGCATCGGAATCTATAACCAGTGTCACAGGAATGGTTCAAACATTGACAGTAATAAGAGTCAGTCTTCGGGTACTTAAGTCGGCATTGTGGCTCTTGTATTTAATTACGATGCAATTTCCGTGTTTCATCGTTAATAAGAAGGGCAGAGGGATACAGTAAATCTGAAGTGAAGCATCGGAATCTATAACTAGTGTCACAGGAATGGTTCAAGGCATAGTCAGTAAGAAGAGTCAGTCTTCTTGTCCTTAAGTCGGCATTGTGCCTTTTGTATTTAATTACGATGCAATTTCTGTGATTCATCGGCAATAAAGTCAGAGGGATACAGTAAACGAGAAGTGAAGCATCGGAATCTATATCTAGTGTCATAGGAATGGTTCAAAACATAGACAGTAGGAACAGTCAGTCTTCTTGTACTTAAGTCGGCATTGTGCCTTTTGTATTTAATTCCGATGCAATTTCTGTGTTTCATCGTCAACAAGAAGGTCAAAGGGATACAGTAAACCTGAAGTGAAGCATCGGAATCTATAACTAGTGTCACAGGAATGGTTGAAACATAGACAGTAAGAAGAGTCTGTCTTCTTGTACTTAAGTCGGCATTGTGCCTTTTGTATTTAATTCCGATGAAATTTCCGTGTTTCATCGTCAATAAGAAGGTCCAAGGGATACAGTAAACATGAAGTGAAGCATCGGAATCTATAACTAGTGTCACAGGAATGGTTCAAAACATAGTCAGTAAGAAGAGTCAGTCTTTTTTGACCATAAGTCGGCATTGTGCCTTTTTTATTTAATTCCGATGCACTTTCTGTGTTTCATCGCCAACAAGATGGTCCAAGGGATACAGTAAACCTGCAGTGGAGCATCGGAATCTATAACTAGTAACACAGTAATGGTTCAAAACATTGACAGTAAGAAGAGTCAGTCTTCTTGTATTTAAGACGGCATTGTGCCTTTTGTATTTAGTTTCGATGCAATTTCTTTGTTTCATCGTCAATAAGAAGGTCAGAGGGATACAGTAAACTTGAAGTGAAGCATCGGAATCTATAACTAGTGTCACAGGAATGGTTAAAAACATAGTCAGTAAGAAGTCAGTCTTCTTGTACTTAAGTCGGCATTGTGCCTTTTCAATTTAACTCCGATGCAATTTCTGTGTTTCATCGTCAATAAGAAGCTCCAAGGGATACAGTAAACCAGGAGTGAAGCATCGGAATCTATAACTAGTGTCAATGGAATGGTTAAAAACATAGTCAGTAAGAAGTCAGTCTTCTTGTACTTAAGTTGACATTGTGTCTTTTCTATTTAATTCCGATGCAATTTCTGTGTTTCATCGTCAATAAGAATGTCCAAGGTATACAGTAAACCGGAAGTAAAGCGTCGGAATCTGTAACTAGTGTCACAGCAATGGTTCAAACTATAATCACTTAGAAGAGTCAGTCTACTTGTACTTTAGTCGGCATTGTGCTTTTTCTATTTAATTCCGACGCAATTTCTGTGTTTCATCGTCATTAAGAAGGTCCAAGGGATATAGTAAACCTGGAGTGAAGCATCGGAATCTATAACTAGTGGCACAGGAATGGTTCATAACATAGACAGTAAGAAGAGTCAGACTTCTTGTACTTAAGTCGGCATTGTGCCTTTTATATTTAATTCCGATGCAATTTCTGTGTTTCATCGTCAATAAGAATGTCCAAGGGATACAGTAAAAATGAAGTGAAGCATCGGAATCTATAACTAGTGTCACAGGAATGGTTCAAATCATTGTCAGTAAGAAGATTCGGTCTTCATGTACTTAAGTCGGCATTGTGCCTTTTGTATATAATTCCGATGCAATTTCTGTGTTTCATCTTCTATAAGAAGGTCCAAGGGATACAGTTAACCTGAAGTGAAGCATCGGAATCTACAACTAGTGCCACAGGAATGGTTCAAAACATAGACAGTAAGATGAGTCAGTCTTCTTGTACTTAAGTCGGCATTGTGCGTTATCTATTTCATTCCGATGCAATCTCTGTGTTTAATCGTCAATAAGAAGGTCACTGGGATACAGTAAACCTGAAGTGAAACATCGTAATCTACAACTAGTGCCACAGGAATGGTTCAAAACATAGACAGTAAGAAGAGTCTGTCTTCTTGTACTTAAGTCGGCATCGTGCCTTTTCTATTTAATTCCGATGCAATCTCTGGGTTTCATCGTCAATAAGAAGGTCACAGGGATACAGTAAGCCTTAAGTGAAGCATCGGAATCTATAACTAGTGTCACAGGAATGGTTCAAAACATAGTCAGTATGAACAGTCAGTCATCTTGTCCTTAAGTCGCCATTGTGCCATTTGTATTTAATTCCGATGCAATTTCTGTGTTTCATCGGCAATAAGGTCAGAGGGATACAGTAAACCTGAAGTGAAGCATCGGAATCTATAACTAGTGTCACAGGAATGGTTCAAAACATAGACAGTAGGAAGAGTCAGTCTTCTTGTACTTAAGTCGGCATTGTGCCTTTTGTATTTAATTCCGATGCAATATCTGTGTTTCATCGTCAATAAGAAGGTCAGAGGGATACAAAAAACCTTAAGTGAAGCATCGGAATCTATAACTAGTGTCACAGGAATGGTTCAAAACTAAGTCAGTAATGAGAGTCAGTCTTCTTGTCCTTAAGTCGGCATTTTGCCTTTTGTATTTAATTCCGATGCAATTTCTGTGTTTCATCGTCAATAAGAAGGTCCAGGGGATACAGTAAACCTGGAGTATACCATCGGGATCCATAAATAGTGTCACAGGAATGGTTCAAAACATAGACAGTAAGAAGAGTCAGTCTTCGTGTACTAAAGTTGGCAATTTGCCTTTTGTATTTAATTCCGATGCAATTTCTGTGTTTCATCGTCAGTAAAAAGGTCCAAGGGATACTGTAAACATGAAGTGAAGCATCGAAATCTATAACTAGTGTCACAGGAATGGTTCAAAACATAGTCAGTAAGAAGAGTCGGTCTTCTTGTACTTAAGTCGGCATTGTGCATTTTCTACTTAATTCCGATGCAATTTCTGTGTTTCATCGTCAATAACAAGGTCCAAGGGATACAGTGAACCAGGAGTGAAGCATCGGAATCCATAACTAGTGTCAAAGGAATGGGTCAAAACATAGACAGTAAGAAGAGTCAGTCTTCTTGTACTTAAGTTGGCATTATGCCTTTTGTATTTAATTCCGATGCAATTTCTTTGTTTCATCGTCAATACGAAGGTCAGAGGGATACAGTAAATCTGAAGTGAAGCATCGGAATCTATTGCTAGTGTCACAGGAATGGTTCAAAACAGAGTCAGTAAGAAGAGTCAGTCTTCTTGTACTTAAGTCGGCATTGTGCCTTTTGTATTTAATTCCCATGCAATTTCTGTGTTTCATCGTCAGTAAGAAGGTCCAAGGTATACAGTAAACCTGAAGTGAAGCATCGGAATCTATAACTAGTGTCACAGGATTGGTTCAAAACTAAGTCAGTAAGAAGAGTCAGTCTTCTTGTCCGTAAGTCGGAATTGTGCCTTTTGTATTTAATTCCGATGCAATTTCTGTGTTTTATCGTCAATAAGAAAGTCCAGGGGATACAGTGAACTTGGAGTGTATCATCGGGATCCATAACTAGTGTCACAGGAATGGTTCAAAACATAGACAGTTAGAAGAGTCAGTCTCTTCGTGTACTAAAGTTGGCAATATGCCTTTTTTATTTAATTCCGTTGCAATTTCTGTGTTTCATCGTCAATACAAAGGTCCAAGGGCAACTGTAAACCTGAAGTGAAGCATCGGAATCTATAACTAGTGTCACAGGAATGGTTCAAACTATAATCACTAAGAGGAGTCAGTCTTCTTGTACTTAAGTGGGCATTGTGCCTTTTACATTTAATTCCGATGCAATTTTTGTGTTTCATCGTCAAGAAGAAGGTCCAAGGGATACAGTAAACCTGGAGTGAAGCATTGGAATCTATAACTAGTGTCACAGGAATGGTTCAAAACATAGACAGTAAGAAGAGTCAGTCTTCTTGTACTTAAGTCGGCATTGTGCCTTTTCTATTTAATTCCGATGCAATTTCTGTGTTTCATCGTCAATAAGAAGGTCAGAGGGATACAGTAAACCTGAAGTGAAGCATCGGAATCTATAACTAGTGTCACAGGAATGGTTCAAAACATAGTCAGTAAGAAGAGTCAGTCTTCTTGTACTTAAGTCGGCATTGTGCCTTTTCTATTTATTTCCGATGCAATTTCTGTGTTTCATCGTCAATAAGAAGGTCAGAGGGATACAGTAAACCTGAAGTGAAGCATCGGAATCTATAACTAGTGTCACAGGAATGGTTCAAAACATAGTCAGTAAGAGGAGTCAGTGTTCTTGTACTTAAGTCGGCATTGTGCCTTTTTTATTTAATTCCGATGCAATTTCTGTGTTTCATCGCCAACAAGATGGTCCAAGGGACACAGTAAACCTGCAGAGGAGCATCGGAATCTATAACTAGTGTCACAGTATCGGATCAAAACATTGACAGTAAGAAGAGTCAGTCTTCTTGTATTTAAGTCGGCATTGTGCCTTTTGTATTTTGTTTCGATGCAATTTCTGTGTTTCATCGTCAATAAGAAGGTCCAAGGAATATAGTAAACCTGAAGTGAAGCATCGGAATCTATAACTAGTGTCACTGGAATGGTTGAAAGTATAGACAGTAAGAAGAGTCAGTCTTCTTGTAGTTAAGTCGGCATTGTGCCTTGTGTATTTAATTCCGATGCAATTCCTGTGATTCATCGTCAATAAGAAGGTCCAAGGGATACAGTAAACCTGAAGTGAAGCATCGGACTCCATTACTAGTGTCACAGAATTGGTTCAAAGCATAGACAGTAGGAAGAGTAAGTCTTCTTGTACTTAAGTCGGCATTGTGCCTTTTGTACTTAATTCCGATGAAATTTCTGTGTTTCATGGTCAATAAGAAGGTCCAAGGAATTCAGTAAACCAGAAGTGAAGCATCGGAATCTATAACTAGTGTCACTGGAATGGTTCAAAATATAGACAGTAAGAAGAGTCAGTCTTCTTGTCCTTAAGTTGGCATTGTGCCTTTTGTATTTAATTCCGATCCAATTTCTGTTATTCTTCGTCAATAAGAAGTTCCAAGGGATACAGTAAACCTGAAGTGAAGCATCGGACTCTATAACTAGTGTCACAGAATTGGTTCAAAACATAGACAGTAGGAAGAGTCAGTCCTCTTGCACTTAAGTCGGCATTGTGCCTTTTGTATTTGATTCCGATGCAATTTCTGTGTTTCATCGTCAATAAGAAGGTCCAAGGGAAACAGTAAACCTGAAGTGAAGCATCGGAATCTATAACTAGTGTCACAGGAATGGTTCGAATCATAGACACTAAGAAGAGTCAGTCTTCTTGTTCTTAAGTAGGCATTGTGGCTTTTGTATTTAATTACGATGCAATTTCTGTGTATCATCGTCAATAAGAAGGTCAGAGGGATACAGTAAACATGAAGTGAAGCATCGGAATCTATAACTAGTGTCACCGGAATGGTTGAAATTATAGTCCGTAAGAAGAGTCAGTCTTCTTGTACATAAGTCGGCATTGTGCCATTTCTATTTAATTCCGATGCAATTTCAGAGTTTCATCGTCAATAAGAAGGTCAGAGGGATACAGTGAACCTGAAGTGAAGCATCGGAATCTATAACTAGTGTCACAGGAATAGTTCAAAACATAGTCAGTAAGAAGAGTCAGTCTGCTTGTACTTAAGTCTGCATTGTCCCTTTTCTATTTAATTCCGATGCAATTTCTGTGTTTCATCGTCGATAAGGAATTCCCAGGGATACAGTAGACCTGCAGTGAAGCATCGGAATCCATAACTAGTGTCAATGGAATGGTTCAATTTATAGACAGTAAGAAGAGTCAGTCTTCTTGTATTTAAGTCGGCATTGTGCCTTTTTGTATTTAATTCCGATGCAATTTCTGAGCTTCATCGTCAATAAGAAGGTCAGAGAGATACAGTAAACCTGAAGTGAAGCATCGGAATATATAACTAGTGTCACAGGAATGGTTAAAAACATAGTCAGTAAGAAGTCAGTCTTCTTGTACTTAAGTCGGCATTGTGCCTTTTCAATTTAATTCCGGTGCAATTTCTGTGTTTCATCGTCAATAAGAAGGTCCAAGGGATACAGTAAACCAGGAGTGAAGCATCGGAATCTATAACTAGTGTCAATGGAATGGTTCAAAACATAGTCAGTAAGAAGAGTCAGTCTTCTTGTACTTAAGTCGGCATTGTGCCTTTTGTATTTAATTCCGATGCAATTTCCGTGTTTCATCGTCAATAAGAAGGTCCAAGGGATACAGTAAACATGAAGTGAAGCATCGGAATCTATAACTAGTGTCACAGGAATGGTTCAAAACATAGTCAGTAAGAAGAGTCAGTCTTCTTGTCCATAAGTCGGCATTGTGCTTTTTTATTTAATTCCGATGCAATTTCTGTGTTTCATCGCCAACAAGATGGTCCAAGGGATACAGTAAACCTGCAGTGGAGCATCGGAATCTATAACTAGTGTCACAGTAATGGTTCAAAACATTGACAGTAAGAAGAGTCAGTCTTCTTGTATTTTAGTCGGTATTGTGCCTTTTGTATTTAGTTTCGATGCAATTTCTGTGTTTCATCGTCAATAAGAAGGTCCAAGGAATACAGTAAACCTGAAGTGAAGCATCGGAATCCACAACTAGTGTCACAGGAATGGTTCAAAACATAGACAGTAGGAAGAGTCTGTCTTGTTGTACTTAACTCGGCATTGTGCCTTTTGTACTTAATTCCGGTGCAATGTCTGTGTTTCATCGTCAATAAGAAGGTCCAAGGTATACAGTAAACCGGAAGTAAAGCATCGGAATCTATAACTAGTGTCACAGGAAAGGTTCAAACTATAATCAGTAAGAACAGTCATCCTTCTTGTACTTATGTCGGCATTGTGGCTTTTGTATTTAATTCCGATGCAATTTCTGTGTTTCATTGTCAATAAGTAGGTCCAAGGGATACAGTAAACCTGGAGTGAAGCATCGGAATCTATAACTAGTGTCACAGGAATGTTTCAAAACATAGACAGTAAAAAGAGTCAGTCTTCTTGGACTTAAGTCGGCATTGTGCCTTTAGTATTTAATTCCGATGCAATTTCTGTGTTTCACCGTCAATAAGAAGGTCAGAGGGATACAGTAAACCTGAAGCATCGGAATCTATTACGAGTGTCACAGGAATGGTTCAAAACATAGTCAGTAGGAAGAGTCAGTCTTCTTGTCCTTAAGTCGGCATTGTGCCTTTTGTATTTAATTCCGATGCAATATCTGTGTTTCATCGTCAACAAGAAGGTCCAAGGGATACAGTAAACCTGGAGTAAAGCATCGGAATCGATAACTAGTGTCACAGTATTGGTTCAAAGCATAGACAGTAGGAAGAGTCGGTCTTCTTGTACTTAAGTCGGCATTGTGCCTTTTGTATTTAATTCCGATGCAATTTCTGTGTTTCATCGTCAATAAGAAGGTCAGAGGGATACAGTAAACCTGAAGTGAAGCATCGGAATCTATAACTAGTGTCACCGGAATGGTTCAAAACATAGTCAGTACGAAGAGTCAGTCTTCTTGTACATAAGTCGGCATTGTGCCTTTTCTATTTAATTCCGATGCAATTTCAGTGTTTCATCGTCAATAAGAAGGTCAGAGGGATACAGTAAACGTGAAGTGAAGCATCGGAATCTTCAACTAGTGTCACAGGAATAGTTCAAAACATAGTCAGTAAGAAGACTCAGTCTGCTTGTACTTAAGTCTGCATTGTGCCTTTTCTATTTAATTCCGATGCAATTTCTGTGTTTCATCGTCAATAAGAATGTCCAAGGTATACAGTAAACCTGAAGTAAAGCGTCGGAATCTATAACTAGTGTCACAGCAATGGTTCAAACTATAATCACTAAGAAGCGTCAGTCTACTTGTACTTTAGTCGGCATTGTGCTTTTTCTATTTAATTCAGATGCAATTTCTGTGTTTCATCGTCAATAAGAATGTCCAAGGGATACAGTAAAAATGAAGTGAAGCAACGGAATCTATAACTAGTGTCACAGGAATGGTTCAAATCATTGTCAGTAAGAAGATTCGGTCTTCATGTACTTAAGTCGGCATTGTGCCTTTTGTATATAATTCCGATGCAATTTCTGTGTTTCATCGTCTATAAGAAGGTCCAAGGGATACAGTAAACCTGAAGTGAAGCATCGGAATCTACAACTAGTGCCACAGGCATGGTTCAAAACTTAGACAGTAAGATGAGTCATTCTTCTTGTACTTAAGTCGGCATTGTGCCTTTTCTATTTAATTCCGATGCAATCTCTGTGTTTCATCGTCAATAAGAAGGTCACTGGGATACAGTAAACCTGAAGTGAAGCATCGGAATCTACAACTAGTGCCACAGGAATGGTTCAAAACATAGACAGTAAGAAGAGTCAGTCTTCTTGTACTTAAGTCGGCGTCGTGAATTTTCTATTTAATTCCGATGCAATCTCTGTGTTTCATCGTCAATAAGAAGGTCACAGGGATACAGTAAACCTGAAGTGAAGCATCGGAATCTATAACTAGTGTCACAGGAATGGTTCAAAACATAGTCAGTATGAACAGTCAGTCTTCTTGTCCTTAAGTCGCCATTGTGCCTTTTGTATTTAATTCCGATGCAATTTCTGTGTTTCATCGGCAATAAGGTCAGAGGGATACAGTAAACCTGAAGTGAAGCATCGGAATCTATAACTAGTGTCACAGGAATGGTTCAAAACATAGACAGTAGGAAGAGTCAGTCTTCTTGTACTTAAGTCGGCATTGTGCCTTTTATATTTATTTCCGATGCAATTTCTGTGTTTCATCGTCAATAAGAATGTCAGAGGGATACAAAAAACCTGAAGTGAAGCATCGGAATCTATAACTAGTGTCACAGGAATGGTTCAAAACCAAGTCAGTAAGAAGAGTCAGTCTTCTTGTCCTTAAGTCAGCATTGTGCCTTTTGTATTTAATTCCGATGCTATTTCTGTGTTTCATCCTCAATAAGAAGGTCCAGGGGATACAGTAAACCTGGAGTATAGCATCGGGATCCATAACTAGTGTCACAGGAATGGTTCAATACATAGACAGTAAGAAGAGTCAGTCTTCGTGTACTAAAGTTGGCAATTTGCCTTTTGTATTTAATTCCGATGCAATTTCTGTGTTTCATCGTCAATAAAAAGGTATAAGGGATACTGTAAACCTGAAGTGAAGCATCGAAATCTATAACTAGTGTCACAGGAATGGTTCAAAAGATAGTCAGTAAGAAGAGTCGGTCTTCTTGTACTTAAGTCGGCATTGTGCATTTTCTACTTAATTCCGATGCAATTTCTGTGTTTCATCGTCAATAACAAGTTCCAAGGGATACAGTGAACCTGGAGTGAAGCATCGGAATCCATAACTAGTGTCAATGGCATGGGTCAAAACATAGACAGTAAGAAGAGTCAGTCTTCTTGTACTTAAGTCGGCATTATGCCTTTTGTATTTAATTCCGATGCAATTTCTTTGTTTAATCGTCAATAAGAAGTTCAGAGGGATACAGTAAACCTGAAGTGTAGCATCGGAATCTATTGCTAGTGTCACAGGAATGGTTCAAATCAGAGTCAGTAAGAAGAGTCAGTCTTCTTGTTCTTATGTCGGCATTGTGCCTTTTGCATTTAATTCCGATGCAATTTCTGTGTTTCATCGTCAATAAGAAGGTCAGAGGGATACACTAAACCTGAAGTGAAGCATCGAAATCCACAACTAGTGTCACACGAATGGTTCAAAACATAGACAGTAGGAAGAATCAGCCTTCTTGTACTTATGTCGGCATTGTGCCTTTTGTATTTAAATCCGATGCATTTTCTGTGTTTCATCGTCAATAAGAATGTCCAAGGTATACAGTAAACCTGAAGTAAAGCGTCGGAATCTATAACTAGTGTCACAGCAATGGTTCAAACTATAATCACTAAGAAGCGTCAGACTACTTGTACTTTAGTCGGCATTGTGCTTTTTCTATTTAATTCAGATGCAATTTCTGTGTTTCATCGTCAATAAGAATGTCCAAGGGATACAGTAAAAATGAAATGAAGCAACGGAATCTATAACTAGTGTCACAGGAATGGTTCAAATCATTGTCAGTAAGAAGATTCGGTCTTCATGTACTTAAGTCGGCATTGTGCCTTTTGTATATAATTCCGATGCAATTTCTGTGTTTCATCGTCTATAAGAAGGTCCAAGGGATACAGTAAACCTGAAGTGAAGCATCGGAATCTACAACTAGTGCCACAGGCATGGTTCAAAACATAGACAGTAAGATGAGTCATTCTTCTTGTACTTAAGTCGGCATTGTGCCTTTTCTATTTAATTCCGATGCAATCCCTGTGTTTCATCGTCAATAAGAAGGTCACTGGGATACAGTAAACCTGAAGTGAAGCATCGGAATCTACAACTAGTGCCACAGGAATGGTTCAAAACATAGACAGTAAGGAGAGTCAGTCTTCTTGTACTTAAGTCGGCGTCGTGAATTTTCTATTTAATTCCGATGCAATCTCTGTGTTTCATCGTCAATAAGAAGGTCACAGGGATACAGTAAACCTGAAGTGAAGCATCGGAATCTATAACTAGTGTCACAGGAATGGTTCAAAACATAGTCAGTATGAACAGTCAGTCTTCTTGTCCTTAAGTCGCCATTGTGCCTTTTGTATTTAATTCCGATGCAATTTCTGTGTTTCATCGGCAATAAGGTCAGAGGGATACAGTAAACCTGAAGTGAAGCATCGGAATCTATAACTAGTGTCACAGGAATGGTTCAAAACATAGACAGTAGGAAGAGTCAGTCTTCTTGTACTTAAGTCGGCATTGTGCCTTTTATATTTATTTCCGATGCAATTTCTGTGTTTCATCGTCAATAAGAATGTCAGAGGGATACAAAAAACCTGAAGTGTCACAGGAATGGTTCAAAACTAAGTCAGTAAGAAGAGTCAGTCTTCTTGTCCGTAAGTCGGCATTGTACCTTTTGTATTTAATTCCGATGCAATTTCTGTGTTTCATCGTCAATAAGAAGGTCCAGGGGATACAGTAAACCTGGAGTGTATCATCGGGATCCATAACTAGTGTCACAGGAATGGTTCAAAATATAGACAGTTAGAAGAGTCAGTCTTCGTGTACTGAAGTTGGCAATTTGCCTTTTGTATTTAATTCCCATGCAATATCTGTGTTTCACCGTCAATACAAAGGTCCCAGGGAAACTGTAAATCCGAAGTGAAGCATCGGAATCTATAACTAGTGTCACAGGAATGGTTCAAAACATAGTCAGTAAGAAGAGTCGAACTTCTTGTACTTAAGTCGGCATTGTGCTTTTTCTACTTAATTCCGATGCAATTTCTGTGTTTCTTCGTCAATAACAAGGTCCAAGGGATACAGTGAACCTGGAGTGAAGCATCGGAATCCATAACTAGTGTCAATGGAATGGGTCAAAACATAGACAGTAAGTAGAGTCAGTCTTCTTGTACTTACGTCGGCATTATGCCTTTTGTATTTAATTCCAATGCAATTTCTGTGTTTCATAGTCAATAGGAAGGTCAGAGGGATACAGTAAATCGAAGTGAAGCATCGGAATCTATTGCTAGTGTCACAGGAATGGATCAAATCAGAGACAGTAAAAAGAGTCAGTCTTCTTGTCCTTAAGTCGGCATTGTGCCTTTTGCATTTAATTCCGATGCAATTTCTGTGTTTCATCGTCAATAAGAAGGTCAGAGGGATACAGTAAAACTGAAGTGAAGCATCGGAATCCACAACTAGTGTCACAGGAATGGTTCAAAACATAGACAGTAGGAGGAATCAGCCTTCTTGTCCATAAGTCGGCATTGTGCCTTTGGTATTTAATTCCGATGCTAATTCTGTGTTTCATCGTCAATAAGAAGGTCCAAGGGATACAGTAAACCTTAAGTGAAGCATCGGAATCAGTAACTAGTGACACAGGAATGGTTCAAACATAGTCAGTAAGAAGAGTCAGTCTTCTTGTACTTAAGTCGACATTGTGCCTTTTGTATTTAATTCCGATGCAATTTCTGTGTTTCATCGTCAATAAGAATGTCCAAGGTATACAGTAAACCGGAAGTAAAGCGTCGGAATCTGTAACTAGTGTCACAGCAATGGTTCAAACTATAATCACTAAGAAGAGTCAGTCTACTCGTACTTTAGTCGGCATTGTGCTTTTTCTATTTAATTCCGATGCAATTTCTGTGTTTCATCGTCAATAAGAAGGTCCAAGGGATATAGTAAACCTGGAGTGAAGCATCGGAATCTATAACTAGTGGCACAGGAATGGTTCATAACATAGACAGTAAGAAGAGTCAGTCTTCTTGTACTTAAGTCGGCATTGTGCCTTATATATTTAATTCCGATGCAATTTCTGTGTTTCATCGTCAATAAGAATGTCCAAGGGATACAGTAAAAATGAAGTGAAGTATCGGAATCTATGACTAGTGTCACAGGAATGGTTCAAATCATTGTCAGTAAGAAGATTCGGTCTTCATGTACTTAAGTCGGCATTGTGCCTTTTGTATATAATTCCGATGCAATTTCTGTGTTTCATCGTCTATAAGAAGGTCCAAGGGATACAGTAAACCTGAAGTGAAGCATCGGAATCTACAACTAGTGCCACAGGAATGGTCAAAACATAGACAGTAAGATGAGTCAGTCTTCTTGTACTTAAGTCGGCATTGTGCCTTTTCTATTTCATTCCGATGCAATCTCTGTGTTTAATCGTCAATAAGAAGGTCACTGGGATACAGTAAACCTGAAGTGAAACATCGTAATCTACAACTAGTGCCACAGGAATGGTTCAAAACATAGACAGTAGGAAGAGTCAGTCTTCTTGTACTTAAGTCGGCATCGTGCCTTTTCTATTTAATTCCGATGCAATCTCTGTGTTTCATCGTCAATAAGAAGGTCACAGAGATACAGTAAGCCTTAAGTGAAGCATCGGAATCTATAACTAGTGTCACAGGAATGGTTCAAAACTAAGTCAGTAAGAAGAGTCAGTCTTCTTGTCCTTAAGTCGGCATTGTGCCTTTTGTATTTAATTCCGATGCAATTTCTGTGTTTCATCGTCAATAAGAAGGTCCAGGGGATACAGTAAACCTGGAGTATAGCATCGGGATCCATAACTAGTGTCACAGGAATGGTTCAAAACATAGACAGTAAGAAGAGTCAGTCTTCGTGTACTAAAGTTGGCAATTTGCCTTTTGTTTTTAATTCCGATGCAATTTCTGTGTTTCATCGTTAGTAAAAAGGTCCAAGGGATACTGTAAACATGAAGTGAAGCATCGAAATCTATAACTAGTGTCACAGGAATGGTTCAAAACATAGTCAGTAAGAAGAGTCGGTCTTCTTGTACTTAAGTCGGCATTGTGCATTTTCTACTTAATTCCGATGCAATTTCTGTGTTTCATCGTCAATAACAAGGTCCAAGGGATACAGTGAACCTGGAGTGAAGCATCGGAATCCATAACTAGTGTCAATGGAATGGGTCAAAACATAGACAGTAAGAAGAGTCAGTCTTCTTGTACTTAAGTCGGCATTATGCCTTTTGTATTTAATTCCGATGCAATTTCTTTGTTTCATCGTCAATACGAAGGTCAGAGGGATACAGTAAATCTGAAGTGAAGCATCGGAATCTATTGCTAGTGTCACAGGAATGGTTCAAAACAGAGTCAGTAAGAAGAGTCAGTCTTCTTGTACTTAAGTCAGCATTGTGCCTTTTGTATTTAATTCCCATGCAATTTCTGTGTTTCATCGTCAATAAGAAGGTCCAAGGTATACAGTAAACCTGAAGTGAAGCATCGGAATCTATAACTAGTGTCACAGGAATGGTTCAAAACTAAGTCAGTAAGAAGAGTCAGTCTTCTTGTCCGTAAGTCGGAATTGTGCCTTTTGTATTTAATTCCGATGCAATTTCTGTGTTTTATCGTCAATAAGAAGGTCCAGGGGATACAGTGAACTTGGAGTGTATCATCGGGATCCATAACTAGTGTCACAGGAATGGTTCAAAACATAGACAGTTAGAAGAGTCAGTCTCTTCGTGTACTAAAGTTGGCAATTTGCCTTTTTTATTTAATTCCGTTGCAATTTCTGTGTTTCATCGTCAATACAAAGGTCCAAAGGCAACGGTAAACCTGAAGTGAAGCATCGGAATCTATAACTAGTGTCACAGGAATGGTTCAAACTATAATCACTAAGAGGAGTCAGTCTTCTTGTACTTAAGTCGGCATTGTGCCTTTTCTATTTAATTCCGATGCAATTTCTGTGTTTCATCGTCAATAAGAAGGTCCAAGGGATACAGTAAACCTGGAGTGAAGCATCGGAATCTATAACTAGTGTCACAGGAATGGTTCAAAGCATAGACAGTAAGAAGAGTCAGTCTTCTTGTACTTAAGTCGGCATTGTGCCTTTTCTATTTAATTCCGATGCAATTTCTGTGTATCATCGTCAATAAGAAGGTCCAAGGGATACAGTAAACCTGGAGTGAAGCATCGGAATCTATAACTAGTGTCACAGGAATGGTTCAAAACATAGACAGTAAGAAGAGTCAGTCTTCTTGTACTTAAGTCGGCATTGTGCCTTTTCTATTTAATTCCGATGCAATTTCTGTGTTTCATCGTGAATAAGAAGGTCAGAGGGATACAGTAAACCTGAAGTGAAGCATCGGAATCTATAACTAGTGTCACAGGAATGGTTCAAAACATAGTCAGTAAGAAGAGTCAGTCTTCTTGTACTTAAGTCGGCATTGTGCCTTTTCTATTTATTTCCGATGCAATTTCTGTGTTTCATCGTCAATAAGAAGGTCAGAGGGATACAGTAAACCTGAAGTGAAGCATCGGAATCTATAACTAGTGTCACAGGAATGGTTCAAAACATAGTCAGTAAGAAGAGTCAGTCTTCTTGTACTTAAGTCGGCATTGTGCCTTTTATATTTAATTCCGATGCAATTTCTGTGTTTCATCGCCAACAAGATGGTCCAAGGGACACAGTAAACCTGCAGAGGAGCATCGGAATGTATAACTAGTGTCACAGTAATGGATCAAAACATTGACAGTAAGAAGAGTCAGCCTTCTTGTATTTAAGTCGGCATTGTGCCTTTTGTATTTTGTTTCGATGCAATTTCTGTGTTTCATCGTCAATAAGAAGGTCCAAGGAATATAGTAAACCTGAAGTGAAGCATCGGAATCTACAACTAGTGTCACTGGAATGGTTCAAAGTATAGACAGTAAGAAGAGTCAGTCTTCTTGTAGTTAAGTCGGCATTGTGCCTTGTGTATTTAATTCCGATGCAATTCCTGTGATTCATCGTCAATAAGAAGGTCCAAGGGATACAGTAAACCTGAAGTGAAGCATCGGACTCCATTACTAGTGTCACAGAATTGGTTCAAAGCATAGACAGTAGGAAGAGTAAGTCTTGTTGTACTTAAGTCGGCATTGTGCCTTTTGTACTTAATTCCGTTGAAATTTCTGTGTTTCATCGTCAATAAGAAGGTCCAAGGAATTCAGTAAACCAGAAGTGAACCATCGGAATCTATAACTAGTGTCACTGGAATGGTTCAAAATATAGACAGTAAGAAGAGTCAGTCTTCTTGTCCTTAAGTTGGCATTGTGCCTTTTGTATTTAATTCCGATCCAATTTCTGTGATTCTTCGTCAATAAGAAGTTCCAAGGGATACAGTAAACCTGAAGTGAAGCATCGGACTCTATAACTAGTGTCACAGAATTGGTTCAAAACATAGACAGTAGGAAGAGTCAGTCCTCTTGCACTTAAGTCGGCATTGTGCCTTTTGTATTTGATTCCGATGCAATTTCTGTGTTTCATCGTCAATAAGAAAGTCCAAGGGAAACAGTAAACCTGAAGTGAAGCATCGGAATCTATAACTAGTGTCACAGGAATGGTTCGAATCATAGACACTAAGAAGAGTCAGTCTTCTTGTTCTTAAGTTGGCATTGTGGCTTTTGTATTTAATTACGATGCAATTTCTGTGTATCATCGTCAATAAGAAGGTCAGAGGGATACAGTAAACCTGAAGTGAAGCATCGGAATCTATAACTAGTGTCACCGGAATGGTTCAAATTATAGTCCGTAAGAAGAGTCAGTCTTCTTGTACATAAGTCGGCATTGTGCCATTTCTATTTAATTCCGATGCAATTTCAGTGTTTCATCGTCAATAAGAAGGTCAGAGGGATACAGTGAACCTGAAGTGAAGCATCGGAATCTATAACTAGTGTCACAGGAATAGTTCAAAACATAGTCAGTAAGAAGAGTCAGTCTGCTTGTACTTAAGTCTGCATTGTCCCTTTTCTATTTAATCCGATGCAATTTCTGTGTTTCATCGTCGATAAGAAATTCCAAGGGATACAGTAGACCTGCAGTGAAGCATCGGAATCCATAACTAGTGTCAATGAAATGCATCAATTCATAGACAGTAAGAAGAGTCAGTCTTCTTGTATTTAAGTCGGCATTGTGCCTTTTTGTATTTAATTCCGATGCAATTTCTGAGCTTCATCGTCAATAAGAAGGTCAGAGAGATACAGTAAACTTGAAGTGAAGTATCGGAATATATAACTAGTGTCACAGGCATGGTTAAAAACATAGTCAGTAAGAAGTCAGTCTTCTTGTACTTAAGTCGGCATTGTGCCTTTTCAATTTAATTCCGGTGCAATTTCTGTGTTTCATCGTCAATAAGAAGGTCCAAGGGATACAGTAAACCAGGAGTGAAGCATCGGAATCTATAACTAGTGTCAATGGAATGGTTCAAAACATAGTCAGTAAGAAGAGTCAGTCTTCTTGTACTTAAGTCGGCATTGTGCCTTTTGTATTTAATTCCGATGCAATTTCCGTGTTTCATCGTCAATAAGAAGGTCCAAGGGATACAGTAAACATGAAGTGAAGCATCGGAATCTATAACTAGTGTCACAGGAATGGTTCAAAACATAGTCAGTAAGAAGAGTCAGTCTTCTTGTATTTAAGTCGGCATTGGGCCTTTTGTATTCAGTTTCGATGCAATTTCTGTGTTTCATCGTCAATAAGAAGGTCCAAGGAATACAGTAAACCTGAAGTGAAGCATCGGAATCCACAACTAGTGTCACAGGAATGGTTCAAAACATAGACAGTAGGAAGAGTCTGTTTTGTTGTACTTAACTCGGCATTGTGCCTTTTGTACTTAATTCCGGTGCAATGTCTGTGTTTCATCGTCAATAAGAAGGTCCAAGGTATACAGTAAACCGGAAGTAAAGCATCGGAATCTATAACTAGTGTCACAGGAAAGGTTCAAACTATAATCAGTAAGAACAGTCATCCTTCTTGTACTTATGTCGGCATTGTGGCTTTTGTATTTAATTCCGATGCAATTTCTGTGTTTCATCGTCAATAAGAAGGTCCAAGGGATACAGTAAACCTGGAGTGAAGCATCGGAATCTATAACTAGTGTCACAGGAATGTTTCAAAACATAGACAGTAAAAAGACTCAGTCTTCTTGTACTTAAGTCGGCATTGTGCCTTTCGTTTTTAATTCCGATGCAATTTCTGTGTTTCACCGTCAATAAGAAGGGCAGAGGGATACAGTAAACCTGAAGCATCGGAATCTACTACGAGTGTCACAGGAATGGTTCAAAGCATAGTCAGTAGGAAGAGTCAGTCTTCTTGTCCTTAAGCCGGCATTGTGCCTTTTGTATTTAATTCCGATGCAATATCTGTGTTTCATCGTCAACAAGAAGGTCCAAGGGATACAGTAAACCTGGAGTAAAGCATCGGAATCTATAACTAGTGTCACAGTATTGGTTCAAAGCATAGACAGTAGGAAGAGTCAGTCTTCTTGTACTTAAGTCGGCATTGTGCCTTTTGTACTTAATTCCGATGCAATTTCTGTGTTTCATCGTCAATAAGAAGGTCAGAGGGATACAGTAAACCTGAAGTGAAGCATCGGAATCTATAACTAGTGTCACCGGAATGGTTCAAAGCATAGTCAGTAAGAAGAGTCAGTCTTCTTGTACATAAGTCGGCATTGTGCCTTTTCTATTTAATTCCGATGCAATTTCAGTGTTTCATCGTCAATAAGAAGGTCAGAGGGATACAGTAAACGTGAAGTGAAGCATCGGAATCTATAACTAGTGTCACAGGAATAGTTCAAAACATAGTCAGTAAGAAGAGTCAGTCTGCTTGTACTTAAGTCTGCATTGTGCCTTTTCTATTTAATTCCGATGCAATTTCTGTGTTTCATCGTCAATAAGAATGTCCAAGGTATACAGTAAACCTGAAGTAAAGCGTCGGAATCTATAACTAGTGTCACAGCAATGGTTCAAACTATAATCACTAAGAAGAGTCAGTCTACTTGTACTTTAGTCGGCATTGTGCTTTTTCTATTTAATTCAGATGCAATTTCTGTGTTTCATTGTCAATAAGAAGGTCCAAGGGATGTAGTAAACCTGGAGTGAAGCATCGGAATCTATAACTAGTGTCACAGGAATGGTTCAAAACATAGACAGTAAGAAGAGTCAGTCTTCTTGTACTTAAGTCGGCATTGTGCCTTTTCTATTTAATTCCGATGCAATTTCTGTGTTTCATCGTCAATAAGAAGGTCCAAGGGATACAGTAAACCTGGAGTGAAGCATCGGAATCTATAACTAGTGTCACAGGAATGGTTCAAAACATAGACAGTAAGAAGAGTCAGTCTTCTTGTACTTAAGTCGGCATTGTGCCTTTTCTATTTAATTCCGATGCAATTTCTGTGTTTCATCGTCAATAAGAAGGTCAGAGGGATACAGTAAACCTGAAGTGAAGCATCGGAATCTATAACTAGTGTCACAGGAATGGTTCAAAACATTGTCAGTAAGAAGAGTCAGTCTTCTTGTACTTAAGTCGGCATTGTGCCTTTTCTATTTATTTCCGATGCAATTTCTGTGTTTCATCGTCAATAAGAAGGTCAGAGGGATACAGTAAACCTGAAGTGAAGCATCGGAATCTATAACTAGTGTCACAGGAATGGTTCAAAACATAGTCAGTAAGAAGAGTCAGTCTTCTTGTACTTAAGTCGGCATTGTGCCTTTTTTATTTAATTCCGATGCAATTTCTGTGTTTCATCGCCAACAAGATGGTCCAAGGGACACAGTAAACCTGCAGAGGAGCATCGGAATCTATAACTAGTGTCACAGTAATGGATCAAAACATTGACAGTAAGAAGAGTCAGTCTTCTTGTATTTAAGTCGGCATTGTGCCTTTTGTATTTTGTTTCGATGCAATTTCTGTGTTTCATCGTCAATAAGAAGGTCCAAGGAATATAGTAAACCTGAAGAGAAGCATCGGAATCTATAACTAGTGTCACTGGAATGGTTCAAAGTATAGCCAGTAAGAAGAGTCAGTCTTCTTGTAGTTAAGTCGGCATTGTGCCTTGTGTATTTAATTCCGATGCAATTCCTGTGATTCATCGTCAATAAGAAGGTCCAAGGGATACAGTAAACCTGAAGTGAAGCATCGGACTCCATTACTAGTGTCACAGAATTGGTTCAAAGCATAGACAGTAGGAAGAGTAAGTCTTGTTGTACTTAAGTCGGCATTGTGCCTTTTGTACTTAATTCCGTTGAAATTTCTGTGTTTCATCGTCAATAAGAAGGTCCAAGGAATTCAGTAAACCAGAAGTGAACCATCGGAATCTATAACTAGTGTCACTGGAATAGTTCAAAATATAGACAGTAAGAAGAGTCAGTCTTCTTGTCCTTAAGTTGGCATTGTGCCTTTTGTATTTAATTCCGATCCAATTTCTGTGATTCTTCGTCAATAAGAAGTTCCAAGGGATACAGTAAACCTGAAGTGAAGCATCGGACTCTATAACTAGTGTCACAGAATTGGTTCAAAACATAGACAGTAGGAAGAGTCAGTCCTCTTGCACTTAAGTCGGCATTGTGCCTTTTGTATTTGATTCCGATGCAATTTCTGTGTTTCATCGTCAATAAGAAAGTCCAAGGGAAACAGTAAACCTGAAGTGAAGCATCGGAATCTATAACTAGTGTCACAGGAATGGTTCGAATCATAGACACTAAGAAGAGTCAGTCTTCTTGTTCTTAAATTGGCATTGTGGCTTTTGTATTTAATTACGATGCAATTTCTGTGTATCATCGTCAATAAGAAGGTCAGAGGGATACAGTAAACCTGAAGTGAAGCATCGGAATCTATAACTAGTGTCACCGGAATGGTTCAAATTATAGTCCGTAAGAAGAGTCAGTCTTCTTGTACATAAGTCGGCATTGTGCCATTTCTATTTAATTCCGATGCAATTTCAGTGTTTCATCGTCAATAAGAAGGTCAGAGGGATACAGTGAACCTGAAGTGAAGCAACGGAATCTATAACTAGTGTCACAGGAATAGTTCAAAACATAGTCAGTAAGAAGAGTCAGTCTGCTTGTACTTAAGTCTGCATTGTCCCTTTTCTATTTAATCCGATGCAATTTCTGTGTTTCATCGTCGATAAGAAATTCCAAGGGATACAGTAGACCTGCAGTGAAGCATCGGAATCCATAACTAGTGTCAATGGAATGCATCAATTCATAGACAGTAAGAAGAGTCAGTCTTCTTGTATTTAAGTCGGCATTGTGCCTTTTTGTATTTAATTCCGATGCAATTTCTGAGCTTCATGGTCAATAAGAAGGTCAGAGAGATACAGTAAACCTGAAGTGAAGCATCGGAATATATAACTAGTGTCACAGGCATGGTTAAAAACATAGTCAGTAAGAAGTCAGTCTTCTTGTACTTAAGTCGGCATTGTGCCTTTTCAATTTAATTCCGGTGCAATTTCTGTGTTTCATCGTCAATAAGAGGGTCCAAGGGATACAGTAAACTAGGAGTGAAGCATCGGAATCTATAACTAGTGTCAATGGAATGGTTCAAAACATAGTCTGTAAGAAGAGTCAGTCTTCTTGTACTTAAGTCGGCATTGTGCCTTTTGTATTTAATTCCGATGCAATTTCCGTGTTTCATCGTCAATAAGAAGGTCCAAGGGATACAGTAAACATGAAGTGAAGCATCGGAATCAATAACTAGTGTCACAGGAATGGTTCAAAACATAGTCAGTAAGAAGAGTCAGTCTTCTTGTCCATAAGTCGGCATTGTGCTTTTTTATTTAATTCCGATGCAATTTCTGTGTTTCATCGCCAACAAGATGGTCCAAGGGATACAGTAAACCTGCAGTGGAGCATCGGAATCTATAACTAGTGTCACAGTAATGGTTCAAAACATTGACAGTAAGAAGAGTCAGTCTTCTTGTATTTAAGTCGGCATTGGGCCTTTTGTATTCAGTTTCGATGCAATTTCTGTGTTTCATCGTCAATAAGAAGGTCCAAGGAATACAGTAAACCTGAAGTGAAGCATCGGAATCCACAACTAGTGTCACAGGAATGGTTCAAAACATAGACAGTAGGAAGAGTCTGTTTTGTTGTACTTAACTCGGCATTGTGCCTTTTGTACTTAATTCCGGTGCAATGTCTGTGTTTCATCGTCAATAAGAAGGTCCAAGGTATACAGTAAACCGGAAGTAAAGCATCGGAATCTATAACTAGTGTCACAGGAAAGGTTCAAACTATAATCAGTAAGAACAGTCATCCTTCTTGTACTTATGTCGGCATTGTGGCTTTTGTATTTAATTCCGATGCAATTTCTGTGTTTCATCGTCAATAAGAAGGTCCAAGGGATACAGTAAACCTGGAGTGAAGCATCGGAATCTATAACTAGTGTCACAGGAATGTTTCAAAACATAGACAGTAAAAAGACTCAGTCTTCTTGTACTTAAGTCGGCATTGTGCCTTTCGTTTTTAATTCCGATGCAATTTCTGTGTTTCACCGTCAATAAGAAGGGCAGAGGGATACAGTAAACCTGAAGCATCGGAATCTACTACGAGTGTCACAGGAATGGTTCAAAGCATAGTCAGTAGGAAGAGTCAGTCTTCTTGTCCTTAAGTCGGCATTGTGCCTTTTGTATTTAATTCCGATGCAATATCTGTGTTTCATCGTCAACAAGAAGGTCCAAGGGATACAGTAAACCTGGAGTAAAGCATCGGAATCTATAACTAGTGTCACAGTATTGGTTCAAAGCATAGACAGTAGGAAGAGTCAGTCTTCTTGTACTTAAGTCGGCATTGTGCCTTTTGTACTTAATTCCGATGCAATTTCTGTGTTTCATCGTCAATAAGAAGGTCAGAGGGATACAGTAAACCTGAAGTGAAGCATCGGAATCTATAACTAGTGTCACCGGAATGGTTCAAAGCATAGTCAGTAAGAAGAGTCAGTCTTCTTGTACATAAGTCGGTATTGTGCCTTTTCTATTTAATTCCGATGCAATTTCAGTGTTTCATCGTCAATAAGAAGGTCAGAGGGATACAGTAAACGTGAAGTGAAGCATCGGAATCTATAACTAGTGTCACAGGAATAGTTCAAAACATAGTCAGTAAGAAGAGTCAGTCTGCTTGTACTTAAGTCTGCATTGTGCCTTTTCTATTTAATTCCGATGCAATTTCTGTGTTTCATCGTCAATAAGAATGTCCAAGGTATACAGTAAACTTGAAGTAAAGCGTCGGAATCTATAACTAGTGTCACAGCAATGGTTCAAACTATAATCACTAAGAAGAGTCAGTCTACTTGTACTTTAGTCGGCATTGTGCTTTTTCTATTTAATTCAGATGCAATTTCTGTGTTTCATTGTCAATAAGAAGGTCCAAGGAATGTAGTAAACCTGGAGTGAAGCATCGGAATCTATAACTAGTGTCACAGGAATGGTTCAAAACTAAGTCAGTAAGAAGAGTCTCTCTTCTTATCCGTAAGTCGGAATTGTGCCTTTTGTATTTAATTCCGATGCAATTTCTGTGTTTTATCGTCAATAAGAAGGTCCAGGTGATACAGTGAACTTGGAGTGTATCATCGGGATCCATAACTAGTGTCACAGGAATGGTTCAAAACATAGACAGTTAGAAGAGTCAGTCTCTTCGTGTACTAAAGTTGGCAATTTGCCTTTTGTATTTAATTCCGTTGCAATTTCTGTGTTTCATCGTCAATACAAAGGTCCAAGGGCAACTGTAAACCTGAAGTGAAGCATCGGAATCTATAACTAGTGTCACAGGAATGGTTCAAAACATAGTCAGTAAGAAGAGTCAGTCTTCTTGAACTTAAGTCGACATTGTGCCTTTTCTATTTAATTCCGATGCAATTTCGGTGTTTCATCGTCAATAAGAATGTCCAAGGTATACAGTAAACCAGAAGTAAAGCGTCGGAATCTCTAACTAGTGTCACAGCAATGGTTCAAACTATAATCACTAAGAGGAGTCAGTCTTCTTGCACTTAAGTCGGCATTGTGCCTTTTCTATTTAATTCCGATGCAATTTCTGTGTTTCATCGTCAATAAGAAGATCCAAGGGATACAGTAAACCTGGTGTGAAGCATCGGAATCTATAACTAGAGTCACAGGAATGGTTAAAAGCATAGACAGTAAGAAGAGTCAGTCTTCTTGTACTTAAGTCGGCATTGTGCATTTTCTATTTAATTCCGATGCAATTTCTGTGTTTCATCGTCAATAAGAAGGTCAGAGGGATACAGTAAACCTGAAGTGAAGCATCGGAATCTATAACTAGTGTCACAGGAATGGTTCAAAACATAGTCAGTAAGAAGAGTCAGTCTTCTTGTACTTAAGTCGGCATTGTGCCCTTTCTATTTATTTCCGATGCAAGTTCTGTGTTTCATCGTCAATAAGAAGGTCAGAGGGATACAGTAAACCTGAAGTGAAGCATCGGAATCTATAACTAGTGTCACACGAATGGTTCAAAACATAGTCAGTAAGAAGAGTATGTCTTCTTGTACTTAAGTCGGCATTGTGCCTTGTGTATTTAATTCCGATGCAATTTCTGTGTTTCATCGTAAATAAGAAGGTCAGAGGGACACAGTAAACCTGAAGTGAAGCATCGGAATCTATAACTAGTGTCACAGGAATGGTTGAAACATAGACAGTAAGAAGAGTCTGTCTTCTTGTACTTAAGTCGGCATTGTGCCTTTTGTATTTAATTCCGATGCAATTTCCGTGTTTCATCGTCAATAAGAAGATCCGAGGGATACAGTAAACATGAAGTGAAGCATCGGAATCTATAACTAGTGTCACAGGAATGGTTCAAAACATAGTCAGTAAGAAGAGTCAGTCTTCTTGTCCATAAGTCGGCATTGTCCCTTTTTTATTTAATTCCGATGCAATTTCTGTGTTTCATCGCCAACAAGATGGTCCAAGGGACACAGTAAACCTGCAGAGGAGCATCGGAATCTATAACTAGTGTCACAGTAATGGATCAAAACATTGACAGTAAGAAGAGTCAGTCTTCTTGTATTTAAGTCGGCATTGTGCCTTTTGTATTTTGTTTCGATGCAATTTCTGTGTTTCATCGTCAATAAGAAGGTCCAAGGAATATAGTAAACCTGAAGTGAAGCATCGGAATCTATAACTAGTGTCACTGGAATGGTTCAAAGTGTAGACAGTAAGAAGAGTCAGTCTTCTTGTAGTTAAGTCGGCATTGTGTCTTGTGTATTTAATTCCGATCCAATTCCTGTGATTCATCGTCAATAAGAAGGTCCAAGGGATACAGTAAACCTGAAGTGAAGCATCGGACTCTATTACTAGTGTCACAGAATTGGTTCAAAACATAGACAGTAGGAAGAGTCAGTCCTCTTGCACTTAAGTCGGCATTCTGCCTTTTGTATTTGATTCCGATGCAATTTCTGTGTTTCATCGTCAATAAGAAGGTCCAAGGAATTCAGTAAACCTGAAGTGAAGCATCGGAATCTATAACTAGTGTCACTGGAATGGTTCAAAATATAGACAGTAAGGAGAGTCAGTCTTCTTGTCCTTAAGTTGGCATTGTGCATTTTGTATTTAATTCCGATCCAATTTCTGTGATTCTTCGTCAATAAGAAGTTCCAAGGGTTACAGTAAACCTGAAGTGAAGCATCGGACTCTATAACTAGTGTCACAGAATTGGTTCAAAACATAGACAGTAGGAAGAGTCAGTCCTCTTGCACTTAAGTCGGCATTCTGCCTTTTGTATTTGATTCCGATGCAATTTCTGTGTTTCATCGTCAATAAGAAGGTCCAAGGGAAACAGTAAACCTGAAGTGAAGCATCGGAATCTATAACTAGTGTCACAGGAATGTTTCGAATCATAGACACTAAGAAGAGTCAATCTTCTTGTTCTTAAGTTGGCATTGTGGCTTTTGTATTTAATTACGATGCAATTTCTGTGTATCATCGTCAATAAGAAGGTCAGAGGGATACAGTAAACCTGAAGTGAAGCATCGGAATCTATAACTAGTGTCACCTGAATGGTTCAAATTATAGTCCGTAAGAAGCGTCAGTCTTCTTGTACATAAGTCGGCATTGTGCCATTTCTATTTAATTCCGATGCAATTTCAGTGTTTCATCGTCAATAAGAAGGTCAGAGGGATACAGTAAACCTGAAGTGAAGCATCGGAATATATAACTAGTGTCACAGGAATGGTTAAAAACATAGTCAGTAAGAAGTCAGTCTTCTTGTACTTAAGTCGGCATTGTGCCTTTTCAATTTTATTCCGATGCAATTTCTGTGTTTCATCGTCAATAAGAAGGTCCAAGGGATACAGTAAACCATGAGTGAAGCATCGGAATCTATAACTGGTGTCAATGGAATGGTTCAAAACATAGTCAGTAAGAAGAGTCAGTCTTCTTGTACTTAAGTCGGCATTGTGCCTTTTCTATTTTATTCCGATGCAATTTCTGTGTTTCATCGTCTATTAGAAAGTCCAAGGTATACTGTAAACCTGAAGTGAAGCATCGGAATCTATAACTAGTGACGCAGGAATGGTTCAAAACATAGTCAGTAAGAAGAGTCAGTCTTCTTGTACTTAAGTCGGCATTGTCCCTTTTGTATTTAATTGCGGTGCAATTTCCGTGTTTCATGGTCAATAAGAAGGTCAGAGGGATACAGTAAACCTGAAGTGAAGCATCGGAATCTATAACTAGTGTCACAGGAATGGTTGAAACATAGACAGTAAGAAGAGTCTGTCTTCTTGTACTTAAGTCGGCATTGTGCCTTTTGTATTTAATTCCGATGCAATTTCCGTGTTTCATCGTCAATAAGAAGGTCCAAGGGATACAGTAAACATGAAGTGAAGCATCGGAATCTATAACTAGTGTCACAGGAATGGTTCAAAACATAGTCAGTAAGAAGAGTCAGTCTTCTTGTCCATAAGTCGGCATTGTGCCTTTTTTATTTAATTCCGATGCAATTTCTGTGTTTCATCGCCAACAAGATGGTCCAAGGGATACAGTAAACCTGCAGTGGAGCATCGGAATCTATAAATAGTGTCACAGTAATGGTTCAAAACATTGACAGTAAGAAGAGTCAGTCTTCTTGTATTTAAGTCGGCATTGTGCCTTTTGTATTTAGTTTCGATGCAATTTCTGTGTTTCATCGTCAATAAGAAGGTCCAAGGAATACAGTAAACCTGAAGTGAAGCATCGGAATCCACAACTAGTGTCACAGGAATGGTTCAAAACATAGACAGTAGGAAGAGTCTGTCTTGTTGTACTTAACTCGGCATTGTGCCTTTTGTACTTAATTCCGGTGCAATGTCTGTGTTTCATCGTCAATACGAAGGTCCAAGGTATACAGTAAACCGGAAGTAAAGCATCGGAATCTATAACTAGTGTCACAGGAAAGGTTCAAACTATAATCAGTAAGAACAGTCATCCTTCTTGTACTTATGTCGGCATTGTGGCTTCTGTATTTAATTCCGATGCAATTTCTGTGTTTCATCGTCAACAAGAAGGTCCAAGGGATACAGTAAACCTGGAGTGAAGCATCGGAATCTATAACTAGTGTCACAGGAATGTTTCAAAACATAGACAGTAAAAAGAGTCAATCTTCTTGTACTTAAGTCGGCATTGTGCCTTTAGTATTTAATTCCGATGCAATTTCTGTGTTTCACCGTCAATAAGAAGGTCAGAGGGATACAGTAAACCTGAAGCATCGGAATCTATTACGAGTGTCACAGGAATGGTTCAAAACATAGTCAGTAGGAAGAGTCAGTCTTCTTGTCCTTAAGTCGGCATTGTGCCTTTTGTATTTAATTCCGATGCAATATCTGTGTTTCATCGTCAACAAGAAGGTCCAAGGGATACAGTAAACCTGGAGTAAAGCATCGGAATCTATAACTAGTGTCACAGTATTGGTTCAAAGCATAGACAGTAGGAAGAGTCAGTCTTCTTGTACTTAAGTCGGCATTGTGCCTTTTGTATTTAATTCCGATGCAATTTCTGTGTTTCATCGTCAATAAGAAGGTCAGAGGGATACAGTAAACCTGAAGTGAAGCATCGGAATCTATAACTAGTGTCACCGGAATGGTTCAAAACATAGTCAGTAAGAAGAGTCAGTCTTCTTGTACATAAGTCGGCATTGTGCCTTTTCTATTTAATTCCGATGCAATTTCAGTGTTTCATCGTCAATAAGAAGGTCAGAGGGATACAGTAAACGTGAAGTGAAGCATCGGAATCTATAACTAGTGTCACAGGAATAGTTCAAAACATAGTCAGTAAGAAGAGTCAGTCTTCTTGTACTTAAGTCTGCATTGTGCCTTTTCTATTTAATTCCGATGCAATTTCTGTGTTTCATCGTCAATAAGAATGTCCAAGGTATACAGTAAAGCTGAAGTAAAGCGTCGGAATCTATAACTAGTGTCACAGCAATGGTTCAAACTATAATCACTAAGAAGAGTCAGTCTACTTGTACTTTAGTCGGCATTGTGATTTTTCTATTTAATTCAGATGCAATTTCTGTGTTTCATTGTCAATAAGAAGGTCCAAGGGATGTAGTAAACGTGGAGTGAAGCATCGGAATCTATAACTAGTGTCACAGGAAGGGTTATAACATAGACAGTAAGAACAGTCAGTCTTCTTGTACTTAAGTCGGCATTGTGCCTTTTATATTTAATTCCGATGCAATTTCTGTGTTTCATCGTCAATAAGAATGTCCAAGGGATACAGTAAAAATGAAGTGAAGCAACGGAATCTATAACTAGTGTCACAGGAATGGTTCAAATCATTGTCAGTAAGAAGATTCGGTCTTCATGTACTTAAGTCGGCATTGTGCCTTTTGTATATAATTCCGATGCAATTTCTGTGTTTCATCGTCTATAAGAAGGTCCAAGGGATACAGTAAACCTGAAGTGAAGCATCGGAATCAACAACTAGTGCCACAGGCATGGTTCAAAACATAGACAGTAAGATGAGTCATTCTTCTTGTACTTAAGTCGGCATTGTGCCTTTTCTATTTAATTCCGATGCAATCTCTGTATTTCATCGTCAATAAGAAGGTCACTGGGATACAGTAAACCTGAAGTGAAGCATCGGAATCTACAACTAGTGCCACAGGAATGGTTCAGATCATAGACAGTAAGAAGAGTCAGTCTTCTTGTACTTAAGTCGGCGTCGTGCCTTTTCTATTTAATTCCGATGCAATCTCTGTGTTTCATCGTCAATAAGGTCACAGGGATACAGTAAACCTGAAGTGAAGCATCGGAATCTATAACTAGTGTCACAGGAATGGTTCAAAACATAGTCAGTATGAACAGTCAGTCTTCTTGTCCTTAAGTCGCCATTGTGCCTTTTGTATTTAGTTCCGATGCAATTTCTGTGTTTCATCGGCAATAAGGTCAGAGGGATACAGTAAACCTGAAGTGAAGCATCGGAATCTATAACTAGTGTCACAGGAATGGTTCAAAACCAAGTCAGTAAGAAGAGTCAGTCTTCTTGTCCTTAAGTCAGCATTGTGCCTTTTGTATTTAATTCCGATGCAATTTCTGTGTTTCATCCTCAATAAGAAGGTCCACGGGATACAGTAAACCTGGAGTACAGCATCGGTATCCATAACTAGTGTCACAGGAATGGTTCAATACATAGACAGTAAGAAGAGTCAGTCTTCGTGTACTAAAGTTGGCAATTTGCCTTTTGTATTTAATTCCGATGCAATTTCTGTGTTTCATCGTCAATAAAAAGGTCCAAGGGATACTGTAAACCTGAAGTGAAGCATCGAAATCTATAACTAGTGTCACAGGAATGGTTCAAAAGATAGTCAGTAAGAAGAGTCGGTCTTCTTGTACTTAAGTCGGCATCGTGCATTTTCTACTTAATTCCGATGCAATTTCTGTGTTTCATCGTCAATAAGAAGGTCCAAGGGATACAGTGAACCTGGAGTGAAGCATCGGAATCCATAACTAGTGTCAATGGAATGGGTCAAAACATAGACAGTAAGAAGAGTCAGTCTTCTTGTACTTAAGTCGGCATTATGCCTTTTGTATTTAATTCCGATGCAATTTCTTTGTTTCATCGTCAATTAGAAGGTCAGAGGGATACAGTAAACCTGAAGTGTAGCATCGGAATCTATTGCTAGTGTCACAGGAATGGTTCAAAACAGAGTCAGTAAGAAGAGTCAGTCTTCTTGTTCTTATGTCGGCATTGTGCCTTTTGCATTTAATTCCGATGCAATTTCTGTGTTTCATCGTCAATAAGAAGGTCAGAGGGATACACTAAACCTGAAGTGAAGCATCGAAATCCACAACTAGTGTCACACGAATGGTTCAAAACATAGACAGTAGAAAGAATCAGCCTTCTTGTACTTATGTCGGCATTGTGCCTTTTGTATTTAATTCCGATGCATTTTCTGTGTTTCATCGTCAATAAGAAGGTCCAAGGTATACAGTAAACCTGAAGTAAAGCATCGGAATCTATAACTAGTGTCACAGGAATGGTTCAAAAATAGTCAGTAAGAAGAGTCAGTCTTCTTGTACTTAAGTCGGCATTGTGCCTTTCGTATTTAATTCCGATGCAATTTCTGTGTTTCACCCTCAATAAGAAGGTCAGAGGGATACAGTAAACCTGAAGTGAAGCATCGGAATCTATAACTAGTGTCACAGGAATGGTTCAAACATTGACAGTAAGAAGAGTCAGTCTTCGGGTACTTAAGTCGGCATTGTCCCTTTTGTATTTAATTCCGATGCAATTTCTGTGTTTCATCGTCAATAAGAAGGTCAGAGGGATACAGTAAACCTGAAGTGAAGCATCGGAATCTATAACTAGTGTCACAGGAATGGTTCAAGACATAGTCAGTAAGAAGAGTCAGTCTTCGGGTACTTTAGTCGGCATTGTCCCTTTTGTATTTAATTCCGATGCCATTTCTGTGTTTTATCGTCAATAAGAAGTTCCAAGGGATACAGTAAACCTGAAGTGAAGCATCGGAATCCATAACTAGTGTCACAGGAATGGTTCAAAACATAGACAGTAAGAAGAGTCAGTCTTCTTGTACTTAAGTCGGCATTGTGGCTTTTGTATTTAATTACGATGCAAATTCTGTGTTTCATCGTCAATAAGAAGGTCAGAGGGATACAGTAAACCTGAAGCGAAGCATCGGAATCTATAACTAGAGTCACAGGAATGGTTCAAAACATAGTCAGTAAGAAGAGTCAGTCTTCTTGTCCATTAAGTTGGCATTGTGCCTTTTGTATTTAATTCCGATGCAATTTCTGTGTTTCATCGGCAATAAAGTCAGAGGGATACAGTAAACCTGAAGTGAAGCATCGGGATCTATAACTAGTGTCACAGAAAAGGTTCAAAACATAGACAGTAAGAAGAGTCAGTCTTCTTGTACTTAAGTCGGCATTGTGCCTTTTGTATTTAATTCCGATGCAATTTCTGTGTTTCATTGTCAATAAGAAGGTCAGAGGGATACAGTAAACCTGAAGTGAAGCATCGGAATCCAAAACTAGTGTCACAGGAATGGTACAAAACATAGACAGTGGGAAGAGTCAGTCTTCTTGTACTTAAGTTGGCATTGTGCCTTTTGTATTTAATTCCGATGCAATTTCTGTGTTTCATCGTCAATAAGAAGGTCCAAGGTATACAGTAAACCTGAAGTGAAGCATCGGAATCTATAACTAGTGTCACAGGAATGGTTCAAAACTAAGTCAGTAAGAAGAGTCAGTCTTCTTGTCCGTAAGTCGGCATTGTACCTTTTGTATTTAATTCCGATGCAATTTCTGTGTTTCATCGTCAATAAGAAGGTCCAGGGGATACAGTAAACCTGGAGTGTATCATCGGGATCCATAACTAGTGTCACAGGAATGGTTCAAAGCATAGACAGTTAGAAGAGTCAGTCTTCGTGTACTAAAGTTGGCAATTTGCCTTTTGTATTTAATTCCCATGCAATATCTGTGTTTAATCGTCAATACAAAGGTCCAAGGGAAACTGTAAACCTGAAGTGAAGCATCGGAATCTATAACTAGTGTCACAGGAATGGTTCAAAACTAAGTCAGTAAGAAGAGTCAGTCTTCTTGTCCGTAAGTCGGCATTGTCGTTTTGTATTTAATTCCGATGCAATTTCTGTGCTTCATCGTCAATAAGAAGGTCAGAGGGATACAGTAAACCTGAAGTGAAGCATCGGAATCTATAAATAGTGTCACAGAAATGGTTCAGAGCATTGTCAGTAAGAAGAGTCAGTCTTCTTGTCCATAAGTCGGCATTGTGCCTTTGGTATTTAATTCCGATGCAAATTCTGTGTTTCATCGTCAATAAGAAGGTCCAAGGGATACAGTAAACCTTAAGTGAAGCATCGGAATCAGTAACTAGTGACACAGGAATGGTTCAAACATAGTCAGTAAGAAGAGTCAGTCTTCTTGTACTTAAGTCGACATTGTGCCTTTTGTATTTAATTCCGAGGCAATTTCTGTGTTTCATCGTCAATAAGAAGGTCCAAGGGAAACAGGAAACCTGGAGTGAAGCACCGGAATCTATAACTAGTGTCACAGGAATGGATGAAAAACATAGTCAGTAAGAAACGTCAGTCTTCTTGTCCATTAAGTTGGCATTGTGCCTTTTGTATTTAATTCCGATGCAATTTCTGTGTTTCATCGGCAATAAAGTCAGAGGGATACAGTAAACCTGAAGTGAAGCATCGGGATCTATAACTAGTGTCACAGAAATGGTTCAAAACATAGACAGTAAGAAGAGTCAGTCTTCTTGTACTTAAGTCGGCATTGTGCCTTTTGCATTTAATTCCGATGCAATTTCTGTGTTTCATTGTCAATAAGAAGGTCAGAGGGATACAGTAAACCTGAAGTGAAGCATCGGAATCCAAAACTAGTGTCACAGGTATGGTTCAAAACATAGACAGTGGGAAGAGTCAGTCTTCTTGTACTTAAGTCGGCATTGTGCCTTTTGTATTTAATTCCGATGCAATTTCTGTGTTTCATCGTCAATAAGAAGGTCCAAGGTATACAGTAAACCTGAAGTGAAGCATCGGAATCTATAACTAGTGTCACAGGAATGGTTCAAAACTAAGTCAGTAAGAAGAGTCAGTCTTCTTGTCCGTAAGTCGGCATTGTACCTTTTGTATTTAATTCCGATGCAATTTCTGTGTTTCATCGTCAATAAGAAGGTCCAGGGGATACAGTAAACCTGGAGTGTATCATCGGGATCCATAACTAGTGTCACAGGAATGGTTCAAAACATAGACAGTTAGAAGAGTCAGTCTTCGTGTACTAAAGTTGGGAATTTGCCTTTTGTATTTAATTCCCATGCAATTTCTGTGTTTCACCGTCAATACAAAGGTCCAAGGGAAATTGTAAACCTGAAGTGAAGCATCGGAAACTATAACTAGTGTCACAGGAATGGTTCAAAACATAGTCAGTAAGAAGAGTCGAACTTCTTGTACTTAAGTCGGCATTGTGCTTTTTCTACTTAATTCCGATGCAATTTCTGTGTTTCTTCTTCAATAACAAGGTCCAAGGGATACAGTGAACCTGGAGTGAAGCATCGGAATCCATAACTAGTGTCAATGGAATGGGTCAAAACATAGACAGTAAGAAGAGTCAGTCTTCTTGTACTTAAGTCATCATTATGCCTTTTGTATTTAATTCCGATGCAATTTCTGTGTTTCATCGTCAATAGGAAGGTCAGAGGGATACAGTAAACCTGAAGTGAAGCATCGGAATCTATTGCTAGTGTCACAGGAATGGATCAAAACAGAGACAGTAAGAAGAGTCAGTCTTCTTGTCCTTAAGTCGGCATTGTGCCTTTTGCATTTAATTCTGATGCAATTTCTGTTTTTCATCGTCAATAAGAAGGTCAGAGGGATACAGTAAAACTGAAGTGAAGCATCGGAATCCACAACTAGTGTCACAGGTATGGTTCAAAACATAGACAGTGGGAAGAGTCAGTCTTCTTGTACTTAAGTCGGCATTGTGCCTTTGGTATTTAATTCCGATGCAAATTCTGTGTTTCATCGTCAATAAGAAGGTCCAAGGGATACAGTAAACCTTAAGTGAAGCATCAGAATCAGTAACTAGTGACACAGGAATGGTTCAAACATAGTCAGTAAGAACAGTCAGTCTTCTTGTACTTAAGTCGACATTGTGCCTTTTGTATTTAATTCCGAGGCAATTTCTGTGTTTCATCGTCAATAAGAAGGTCCAAGGGAAACAGGAAACCTGGAGTGAAGCACCGGAATCTATAACTAGTGTCACAGGAATGGTTGAAAAACATAGTCAGTAAGAAACGTCAGTCTTCTTGCACTTAAGTCGGCATTGTCGTTTTGTATTTAATTCCGATGCAATTTCTGTGCTTCATCGTCAATAAGAAGGACAGAGGGATACAGTAAACCTGAAGTGAAGCATCGGAATCTATAACTAGAGTCACAGGAATGATTCAAATCATAGTCAGTAAGAAGAGTCAGTCTTCTTGTCCCTAAGTCGGCATTGTGCCTTTTGTATTTATTTCCCAGGCAATTTCTGTGTTTCATCGGCAACAAAGTGAGAGGGATACAGTAAACCTGAAGTGAAGCATCGCAATCTATAACTAGTGTCACAGGAATGGTTCAAAACATAGACAGTGGGAAGAGTCAGTCTTCTTGTACTTAAGTCGGCATTGTGCCTTTGGTATTTAATTCCGATGCAATTTCTGTGTTTCATCGTCAATAAGAAGGTCCAAGGTATACAGTAAACCTGAAGTGAAGCATCGGGAGCTATAACTAGTGTCACAGGAATGGTTCAAAACATAGACAGTAAGAAGAGTCAGTCTTTTGTTACTTAAGTCACATTGTGCCTTTTCTATTTAATTCCGATGCAATTTCTGTGTTTCGTCGTCAATAAGAATGTCCAAGGTATACAGTAAACCTGAAGTAAAGCGTCGGAATCTATAATTAGGTTCACAGCAATGGTTCAAACTATAATCACTAAGAAGAGTCAGTCTTCTTGTACTTAAGTCTGCAATGTGCATTTTCTATTTAATTCCGATGCAATTTCTGTGTTTCATCGTCAATAAGAAGGTCCAAGGGATACAGTAAAACTGGAGTGAAGCATCGGAATCTATAACTAGTGTCACAGGAATGGTTCAAAACATAGACAGTAAAAAGAGTCAGTCTTCTTGTACTTAAGTGGGCATTGTGCCTTTTCTATTTAATTCCGATGCAATTTCTGTGTTTCATCGACAATAAGAAGGTCAGAGGGATACAGTAAACCTGAAGTGAAGCATCGGAACCTATAACTAGTGTCACAGGAATAGTTCAAAACATAGTCAGTAAGAAGAGTCAGTCTTCTTGAACTTAAGTCGGCATTGTGCCTTTTCTATTTAATTCCGATGCATTTTCAGTGTTTCATCGTCAATAAGAAGGCCCAAGGGATACAGTAGACCTGGAGTGAAGCATCGGAATCTATAACTAGTGTCAATGGAATGGTTCAATTCATAGACAGTAAGAAGCGTCAGTCTTCTTGTACTTAAGTCGGCATTGTGCCTTTTGTATTTAATTCCGATGCAATTTCTGAGTTTCATCGTCAATATGAAGGTCAGAGGGATACAATAAACCTGAAGTGAAGCATCGGATCTATAACTAGTGTCACAGGAATGGTTCAAAACATAGTCAGTAAGAAGAGTCAGTCTTCTTGTTCTTAAGTCAGCATTGTGCCTTTTCTATTTATTTCCGATGCAATTTCTGTGTTTCATCGTCAATAAGAAGGTCCAAGGGATACAGTAAACCTGGAGTGAACCATCGGAATCTATAACTAGTGTCAAAGGAATGTTTCAATACATAGACAGTAAGAAGAGTCAGTCTTCTTGTACTTAAGTCGGCATTGTGCCTTATGTATTTAATTCCGATGCAATTTCTGAATTTCATCGTCAATAAGAAGGTCAGAGGGATACAGGAAACCTGAAGTGAAGCATCAGAATCTATAACTAGTGTCACAGCAATGGTTCAAAACATAGTCAGTAAAAGAGTCAGTCATCTTGTCCTTAAGTCGGCATTGTGCCTTTTGTATTTAATTCCGATGCAATTTCTGTGTTTCATCGTCAATAAGAAGGTCCAAGGGATATAGTAAACCTGGAGTGAAGCATCGGAATTTATTACTAGTGTCACAGTAATGGTTCATAACATAGACAGTAAGAAGAGTCAGTCTTCTTAAGTCGGCATTGAGCCTTTTGTATTTAATTCCGATGGAATTTCTGTGTTTTATCGTCAATAAGAATGTCCAAGGGATACAGTAAAAATGAAGTGAAGCATCGGAATCTATAACTAGTGTCACAGGAATGGTTCAAAACATAGTCAGTAAGAAGAGTCAGTCTTCTTGCACTTGTGTCGGCATTGTGCCTTACGTATTTAATTCCGATGCAAATTCTGTGTTTCACCGTCAATAAGAAGGACAGTGGGATACAGTAAACCTGAAGTGAAGCATCGGAATCTATAACTAGTGTCACAGGAATGGTTCAAACATAGACAGTAAGAAGAGTCAGTTTTCTTGTACTTAAGTCCCCATTGTGCCTTTTGTATTTAATTCCAATGCAATTTCTGTGTTTCATCGTCAATAAGAAGGTCCAAGGGATACTGTAAACCTGAAGTGAAGCATCGGAATCTACAACTGGTCCCACAGGAATGTTTCAAAACATAGACAGTAAGAAGAGTCAGTCTTCTTGTACTTAAGACGGCATTGTGAATTTTAATTTAATTCCGATGCAATCTCTGTGTTTCATCGTCAATAAGCAGGTCACAGGAATACAGTAAACCTGAAGTGAAGCATCGGAATCTATAACTAGTGTCACAGGAATGGTTCAAAACATAGTCAGTATGAACAGTCAGTCTTCTTGTCCTTAAGTCGGGATTGTGCCTTTTGTATTTAATTCCGATGCAATTTCTGTGTTTCATCGTCAATAAGAAGGTCCAAGGGATACAGTAAACCTGAAGTACAGCAACGGACTGTATAACTAGTGTCACAGAAAGGGTTCAAAACATAGACAGTAGGAAGAGTCAGTCTTCTTGTACTTAAGTCGGCATTGTGCCTTTTGTTTTTAATTCAGATGCAATTTCTGTATTTCATCGTCAATACGAAGGTCCAAGGGAAACAGTAAACCTGAAGTGAAGCATCGCAATCTATAACTAGTGTCACAGGACTGGTTCAAAACATAGTCAGTCTTCTTGTCCTTAAGTCGCCATTGTGCCTTTTGTATTTAATTCAGATGCAATTTCTGTGTTTCATCGTCAATAAGGTCAGAGGGATACAGTAAACCTGAAGTGAAGCATCGGAATCTATAACTAATGTCACAGGAATGGTTAAAACATAAACAGTAAGAACAGTCTGTCTTCTTGTCCCTAAGTCGGCATTGTGCCTTTTGTATTTAATTCCTATGCAATTTCTGTGTTTCATCATCAATAAGAAGGTCCAAGGGATACAGTAAACCTGAAGTGAAGCATCGGAATCTATAACTAGGGTCACAGGAATGGTTCAAACATTGACAGTAAGAAGAGTCAGTCTTTGGGTACTTAAGTCGGCATTGACGCTTTTGTATTTAATTCCGATGCAATTTCTGTGTTTCATCGTCAATAAGAAGGTCAGAGGGATACAGTAAACCTGAAGTGAAGCATCGGAATCTATAACTAGTGTCACAGGAATGGTTCAAGACATAGTCAGTAAGAAGAGTCAGACTTCGGGTACTTAAGTCGGCATTGTGCCTTTTGTATATAATTCCGATGCAATTTCTGTGTTTCATCGTCTATAAGAAGGTTCAAGGGAGACAGTAAACCTGAAGTGAAGCATCGGAATCTAAAACTAGTGCCACAGGAATGGCTCAAAACATAGACAGTGAGAAGAGTCAGTCTTCTTGTACTTTAGTCGGCATTGTGCCTTTTCTATTTAATTCCGATGCAATCTCTGTATTTCATCGTCAAAAAGAAGGTCACAGGGATACAGTAAACATGAAGTGAAGCATCGGAATCCATAACTAGTGTCACAGGAATGGTTCAAAACATTGTCAGTAAGAAGAGTCAGTCTTCTTGTACTTAAGTCGGCATTATGCCTTTTGTACTTAATTCCGATGCAATTTCTGTGTTTCATCGTGAATAGGAAGGTCAGAGGGAAACAGTAAACCTGAAGTGAAGCATCGGAATCTATTGCTAGTGTCACAGGAAAGGTTCAAAACAGAAACAGTAAGAAGAGTCAGTCTTCTTGTCCTTAAGTCTGCATTGTGCATTTTGTATTTAATTCCGATGCAATTTCTGTGTTTCATCGTCAATAGGAAGGTCACAGGGATACAGTGAACCTGAAGTGAAGCATCGGAATCTATTGCTAGTGTCACAGGAATGATTCAAAACAGAGACAGTAAGAAGAGTCAGTCTTCTTGTCCTTAAGTCGGCATTGTGCCTTTTGCATTTAATTCCGATGCAATTTCTGTGTTTCATCGTCAATAACAAGGTCAGAGGGATACAGTAAAACTGAAGTGAAGCATCGGAATCCACAACTAGTGTCACAGGAATGGTTCAAAACATAGACAGTAGGAAGAATCAGCCTTCTTGTACTTATGTCGGCATTGTGCCTTTTGTATTTAATTCCGATGCACTTTCTGTCACATCGTCAACAAGAAGGTCCAAGGTATACAGTAAACCTGAAGTAAAGCATCGCAATCTATAACTAGTGTCACAGGAATGGTTCAAACATAGTCAGTAAGAAGAGTCAGTCTACTTGTACTTAAGTCGGCATTGTCGTTTTGTATTTAATTCCGATGCAATTTCTGTGTTTCATCGTCAATAAGAAGGTCAGAGGGATACAGTAAACCAGAAGTGAAGCATCGGAATCTATAAATAGTGTCACAGAAATGGTTCAGAGCATTGTCAGTAAGAAGAGTCAGCCTTCTTGTCCATAAGTCGGCATTGTGCCTTTGGTATTTAATTCCGATGCAAATTCTGTGTTTCATCGTCAATAAGAAGGTCCAAGGGATACAGTAAACCTGGAGTGAAGCATCGGAATCAGTAACTAGTGACACAGGAATGGTTCAAACATAGTCAGTAAGAAGAGTCAGTCTTCTTGTACTTAAGTCGACATTGTGCATTTTGTATTTAATTCCGATGCAATTTCTGTGTTTCATCGTCAATAAGAAGGTCCAAGGTATACAGTAAACCTGAAGAGAAGCATCGGGATCTATAACTAGTGTCACAGGAATGGTTCAAACATAGACAGTAAGAAGAGTCAGTCTTCTGTTACTTAAGTCGACATTGTGCCTTTTCTATTTAATTCCGATGCAATTTCTGTGTTTCGTCATCAATAAGAATGTCCAAGGTATACAGTAAACCTGAAGTAAAGCGTCGGAATCTATAATTAGGTTCACAGGAATGGTTCAAACTATAATCACTAAGAAGAGTCAGTCTTCTTGTACTTAAGTCTGCAATGTGCATTTTCTATTTAATTCCGATGCAATTTCTGTGTTTCATCGTCAATAAGAAGGTCCAAGGGATACAGTAAACCTGGATTGAAGCATAGGAATCTATAACTAGTGTCACAGGAATGGTTCAAAACATTGACAGTAAAAAGAGTCAGTCTTCTTGTACTTAAGTCGGCATTGTGCCTTTTCTATTTAATTCCGATGAAATTTCTGTGTTTCATCGACAATAAGAAGGTCAGAGGGATACAGTAAACCTGAAGTGAAGCATCGGAACCTATAACTAGTGTCACAGGAATGGTTCAAAACATAGTCAGTAAGAAGAGTCAGTCTTCTTGAACTTAAGTCGGCAATGTGCCTTTTCTATTTAATTCCGATGCATTTTCAGTGTTTCATCGTCAATAAGAAGGTCCAAGGGATACAGTAGACCTGGAGTGAAGCATCGGAATCTATAACTAGTGTCAATGGAATGGTTCGATTCATAGACAGTAAGAAGAGTCAGTCTTCTTGTACTTAAGTCGGCATTGTGCCTTTTCTACTTAATTCCGATGCAATTTCTGTGTTTCATCGTCAATAAGAAGGTCCAAGGGATATAGTAAACCTGGAGTGAAGCATCGGAATCTATTACTAGTGTCACAGGAATGGTTCATAACATAGACAGTAAGAAGAATCAGTCTTCTTAAGTCGGCATTGAGCCTTTTGTATTTAATTCCGATGCAATTTCTGTGTTTTATCGTCAATAAGAATGTCCAAGGGATACAGTAAAAATGAAGTGAAGCATCGGAATCTATAACTAGTGTCACAGGAATGGTTCAAAACATAGTCAGTAAGAAGAGTCAGTCTTCTTGCACTTAAGTCGGCATTGTGCCTTTCGTATTTAATTCCGATGCAAATACTGTGTTTCACCGTCAATAAGAAGGGCAGTGGGATACAGTAAACCTGAAGTGAAGCATCGGAATCTATAACTAGTGTCACAGGAATGGTTCAAACATAGACAGTAAGAAGAGTCAGTTTACTTGTACTTAAGTCGGCATTGTGACTTTTGTATTTAATTCCGATGCAATTTCAGTGTTTCATCGTCAATAAGAAGGTCCAAGGGATACAGTAAACCTGAAGTACAGCATCGGACTGTATAACTAGTGTCACAGAAAGGGTTCAAAACATAGACAGTAGGAAGAGTCAGTCTTCTTGTACTTAAGTCGGCATTGTGCCTTTTGTTTTTAATTCAGATGCAATTTCTGTATTTCATCGTCAATACGAAGGTCCAAGGGAAGCAGTAAACCTGAAGTGAAGCATCGTAATCTATAACTAGTGTCACAGGACTGGTTCAATACATAGTCAGTAAGAAGAGACAGTCTTCTTGTCCTTATGTCGCCATTGTGCCTTTTGTATTTAATTCAAATGCAATTTCTGTGTTTCATCGTCAATAAGGTCAGAGGGATACAGTAAACCTGAAGTGAAGCATCGAAATCTATAACTAGTGTCACAGGAATGGTTCAAAACATTGTCAGTAAGAAGAGTCAGTCTTCTTGTACTTAAGTCGGCATTATGCCTTTTGCATTTAATTCCGATGCAATTTCTGTGTTTCATCGTCAATAACAAGGTCAGAGGGATACAGTAAAACTGAAGTGAAGCATCGGAATCCACAACTAGTGTCACAGGAATGGTTCAAAACATAGACAGTAGGAAGAATCAGCCTTCTTGTACTTATGTCGGCATTGTGCCTTTTGTATTTAATTCCGATGCACTTTCTGTCACATCGTCAACAAGAAGGTCCAAGGTATACAGTAAACCTGAAGTAAAGCATCGCAATCTATAACTAGTGTCACAGGAATGGTTCAAACATAGTCAGTAAGAAGAGTCAGTCTACTTGTACTTAAGTCGGCATTGTCGTTTTGTATTTAATTCCGATGCAATTTCTGTGTTTCATCGTCAATAAGAAGGTCAGAGGGATACAGTAAACCAGAAGTGAAGCATCGGAATCTATAAATAGTGTCACAGAAATGGTTCAGAGCATTGTCAGTAAGAAGAGTCAGCCTTCTTGTCCATAAGTCGGCATTGTGCCTTTGGTATTTAATTCCGATGCAAATTCTGTGTTTCATCGTCAATAAGAAGGTCCAAGGGATACAGTAAACCTGGAGTGAAGCATCGGAATCAGTAACTAGTGACACAGGAATGGTTCAAACATAGTCAGTAAGAAGAGTCAGTCTTCTTGTACTTAAGTCGACATTGTGCATTTTGTATTTAATTCCGATGCAATTTCTGTGTTTCATCGTCAATAAGAAGGTCCAAGGTATACAGTAAACCTGAAGAGAAGCATCGGGATCTATAACTAGTGTCACAGGAATGGTTCAAACATAGACAGTAAGAAGAGTCAGTCTTCTGTTACTTAAGTCGACATTGTGCCTTTTCTATTTAATTCCGATGCAATTTCTGTGTTTCGTCGTCAATAAGAATGTCCAAGGTATACAGTAAACCTGAAGTAAAGCGTCGGAATCTATAATTAGGTTCACAGGAATGGTTCAAACTATAATCACTAAGAAGAGTCAGTCTTCTTGTACTTAAGTCTGCAATGTGCATTTTCTATTTAATTCCGATGCAATTTCTGTGTTTCATCGTCAATAAGAAGGTCCAAGGGATACAGTAAACCTGGATTGAAGCATAGGAATCTATAACTAGTGTCACAGGAATGGTTCAAAACATTGACAGTAAAAAGAGTCAGTCTTCTTGTACTTAAGTCGGCATTGTGCCTTTTCTATTTAATTCCAATGAAATTTCTGTGTTTCATCGACAATAAGAAGGTCAGAGGGATACAGTAAACCTGAAGTGAAGCATCGGAACCTATAACTAGTGTCACAGGAATGGTTCAAAACATAGTCAGTAAGAAGAGTCAGTCTTCTTGAACTTAAGTCGGCAATGTGCCTTTTCTATTTAATTCCGATGCATTTTCAGTGTTTCATCGTCAATAAGAAGGTCCAAGGGATACAGTAGACCTGGAGTGAAGCATCGGAATCTATAACTAGTGTCAATGGAATGGTTCGATTCATAGACAGTAAGAAGAGTCAGTCTTCTTGTACTTAAGTCGGCATTGTGCCTTTTGTATTTAATTCCGATGCAATTTCTGAGTTTCATCGTCAATAAGAAGGTCAGAGGGATACAGTAAACCTGGAGTGAAGCATCGGAATCTATAACTAGTGTCAATGGAATGTTTCAATACATAGACAGTAAGAAGAGTCAGTCTTCTTGTACTTAAGTCGGCATTGTGCCTTTTCTACTTAATTCCGATGCAATTTCTGTGTTTCATCGTCAATAAGAAGGTCCAAGGGATATAGTAAACCTGGAGTGAAGCATCGGAATCTATTACTAGTGTCACAGGAATGGTTCATAACATAGACAGTAAGAAGAATCAGTCTTCTTAAGTCGGCATTGAGCCTTTTGTATTTAATTCCGATGCAATTTCTGTGTTTTATCGTCAATAAGAATGTCGAAGGGATACAGTAAAAATGAAGTGAAGCATCGGAATCTATAACTAGTGTCACAGGAATGGTTCAAAACATAGTCAGTAAGAAGAGTCAGTCTTCTTGCACTTAAGTCGGCATTGTGCCTTTCGTATTTAATTCCGATGCAAATACTGTGTTTCACCGTCAATAAGAAGGGCAGTGGGATACAGTAAACCTGAAGTGAAGCATCGGAATCTATAACTAGTGTCACAGGAATGGTTCAAACATAGACAGTAAGAAGAGTCAGTTTACTTGTACTTAAGTCGGCATTGTGACTTTTGTATTTAATTCCGATGCAATTTCAGTGTTTCATCGTCAATAAGAAGGTCCAAGGGATACAGTAAACCTGAAGTACAGCATCGGACTGTATAACTAGTGTCACAGAAAGGGTTCAAAACATAGACAGTAGGAAGAGTCAGTCTTCTTGTACTTAAGTCGGCATTGTGCCTTTTGTTTTTAATTCAGATGCAATTTCTGTATTTCATCGTCAATACGAAGGTCCAAGGGAAGCAGTAAACCTGAAGTGAAGCATCGTAATCTATAACTAGTGTCACAGGACTGGTTCAATACATAGTCAGTAAGAAGAGACAGTCTTCTTGTCCTTATGTCGCCATTGTGCCTTTTGTATTTAATTCAAATGCAATTTCTGTGTTTCATCGTCAATAAGGTCAGAGGGATACAGTAAACCTGAAGTGAAGCATCGAAATCTATAACTAGTGTCACAGGAATGGTTCAAAACATTGTCAGTAAGAAGAGTCAGTCTTCTTGTACTTAAGTCGGCATTATGCCTTTTGTATTTAATTCCGATGCAATATCTGTGTTTCATCGTCAATAGTAAGGTCTGAGGGATACAGTAAACCTGAAGTGAAGCATCGGAATCTATTGCTTGTGTCACAGGAAAGGTTCAAAACAGAAACAGTAAGAAGAGTCAGTCTTCTTGTCCTTAAGTCTGCATTGTGCCTTTTGTATTTAATTCCAATGCAATTTATGTGTTTCATCGTCAATAAGAAGGTCAGAGGTATACAGTGAACCTGAAGTGAAGCATCGGAATCCACAACTAGTGTCACAGGAATGGTTCAAAACATAGACAGTAGGAAGAATCAGCCTTCTTGTACTTATGCCGGCATTGTGCCTTTTGTATTTAATGGTTCAAAACATAGTCAGTATGAACAGTCAGTCTTCTTGTCCTTAAGTCGCTATTGTGCCTTTTGTATTTAATTCAGATGCAATTTCTGTGTTTCATCGGCAATAAGCTCCGAGGGATGCAGTCAACCTGAAGTGTAGCATCGGAATCTATAACTAGTGTCAATGGAATGAGTCAAAACATAGACAGTAAGAGGAGTCAGTCTTCTTGTACTTAAGTCGGCATTATGCCTTTTGTATTTAATTCCGATGCAATTTCTGTGTTTCATCGTCAATAAGGAGGTCACACGGATACAGTAAACCTGAAGTGAAGCATCGGAATGTATTGCTAGTGTCACAGGAATGGTTCAAAACAGAGTCAGTAAGAAGAGTCAGTCTTCTTCAGTAGGTAGAGTAAGTCTTCTTGTACTTAAGTCGGCATTGTGCATTTTTTATTTAATTCCGATGAAATTTCTGTGTTTCATCGTCAAAAAGAACGTCCAAGGGATACAGTAAACCTGAAGTGACGCATCGGAATCTATAACTAGTGTCACAGGAATGGTTCAAAACATAGTCAGTAAGAAGAGTCAGTCTCTTGTACTGAAGTCGGCATTGTGCCATTTGTATTTTATTCCGATGGAATTTCAGTGTTTCATCATCAATAAGAAGGTCAGAGGGATACAGTAAACCTGAAGTGAAGCATCGGAATCTATAACTAGTGTCACAGGAATGGTTCAAAGCATAGTCAGTAAGAAGAGTCCGTCTTTTTGTACTTAAGTCGGCATTTTCCCTTTTGAATTTAATTCCGATGCAATTTCTGTGTTTCATCGTCAATAAGAAGGTCCAAGGGATGTTGTAAACTTGAAGTCATGCATCGCAATCTATAACTAGTGTCGCAGGAATGGTTCAAAGCATAGACAGTTAGAAGAGTCAGTCTGCTTGTACTTAAGTCACATTGTGTCTTTTCTATTTAATTCCGATGCAATTTCTGTGTTTCATCGTCAATAAGAAGGTCAGGGGGATACAGTAATTCTGGAGTGAAGCATCGGAATCTATAACTAATGTCAATGGAATGGTTCAAAACATAGACAGTAAGAAGAGTCAGTCTTCTTGTACTTAAGTCGGCATTGTGCCTTTTGTATTTAATTCATATGCAATTTCTGAGATTCATCGTCAATAAGAAGGTCAGAGAGATACAGTAAACTTGATGTGAAGCATCGGAATCTATAACTAGTGTCACAGGAATGGTTCGAAATATAGACAGTAAGAAGAGTCAGTCTTCTAGTACTTTCGTCGGCATTGTGCCTTTTGTATTTAATTCCGATGCAATTTCTGTGATTCATCGTCAATAAGATGGTCCAAAGGATACAGTAAACCTGAAGTGAAGCATCGGAATCTATAACTAGTGACACTGGAATGGTTCAAAATATAGACAGTAAGAAGAGTCGTTCTTCTAGTACTTTCGTCGGCATTGTGCCTTTTGTATTTAATTCCGATGCAATTTCAGTGATTCATCGTCAATAAGAAGGTCCAAGGGATAAAGTAAACCTGAAGTGAAGCATCGGACCCTATAACTAGTGTCACAGAAATGGTTCAAAACATAGACAGTAGGAAGAGTCAGTCTTCTTGTACTTAAGTCGGCTTTGTGCCTTTTGTATTTAATTCCGATGCAATTTCTGTGTTTCATCGTCATTAAGATGGTCAGAGGGATACAGTAAACCTGACGTGAAGCATCGGAATCCACAACTAGTGTCACAGGAATGGTTCAAAACATAGACAGTAGGAAGAGTCAGTCTTGTTGTACTTAAGTCGGCATTGTGCATTTGTATTTAATTCCGATGCAATGTCTGTGTTTCATCGTCAATATGAAGGTACAAGGTATACAGTAAACCGGAAGTAAAGCATCGGAATCTATAACTAGTGTCACAGGAATGGTTTAAACTATAATCAGTAAGAACAGTCATCCTTCTTGTACTTATGTCCGAATTGTGCCTTTTGTATTTAATTCCGATGCAATTTCTGTGTTTCATCGTCAATAAGAAGGTCCAAGGGATACAGTAAACCTGGAGTGAAGCATCGGAATCTATAACTAGTGTCACAGGAATGTTTCAAACATAGACAGTAAGAAGAGTCAGTCTTCTTGTACTTAAGTCGGCATTGTGCCTTTCGTATTTAATTCCGATGATATGTCTGTGTTTCACCGTCAATAAGAAGGTCAGAGGGATACAGTAAACCTGAAGCATCGGAATCTATTACAAGTGTCACAGGAATGGTTCAAACATTGACAGTATGAAGAGTCAGTCTTCTTGTACTTAAGTCGGCATTGTGCCTTTTGTATTTAATTCGGTTGCAATATCTGTGTTTCATCGTGAATAAGAAGGTCAGAGGGATATAGTAAACCCAAAGTGAAGCATCGGAATCTATAACTAGTGTCACAGGAATGGTTCAAATCATAGAAAGTAAGATGAGTCAGTCTTCTGGTCCATTTGTCGGCATTGTGCCTTTTGTATTTAATTCCGTTTGCAATTTCTGAGTTTCATCGTGAATAAGAAGGTCAGAGGGATACTATAAACTTGAAGTGAAGCATCGGAATCTATAACTAGTGTCACAGGACTGGTTCAATACATAGTCACTAAGAAGAGACAGTCTTCTTGTCCTTAAGTCGCCATTGTGTTTTTTGTATTTAATTCAAATGCAATTTCTGTGATTCATCGTCAATAAGGTGAGAGGGATACAGTAAACCTGTAGTGAAGCATCGGAATCTATAACTAGTGTCACAGGAAAGGTTCAAAACAGAAACAGTAAGAAGAGTCAGTCTTCTTGTCCTTAAGTCTGCATTGTGCCTTTTGTATTTAATTCCGATGCAATTTCTGTGTTTCATCGTCAATAAGAAGGTCAGAGGGATACAGTGAACCTGAAGTGAAGCATCGGAATCCACAACTAGTGTCACAGGAATGGTTCAAAACATAGACAGTAGGAAGAATCAGCCTTCTTGTACTTATGCCGGCATTGTGCATTTTGTATTTAATGGTTCAAAACATAGTCAGTATGAACAGTCAGTCTTCTTGTCCTTAAGTCGCTATTGTGCCTTTTGTATTTAATTCAGATGCAATTTCTGTGTTTCATCGGCAATAAGCTCAGAGGGATGCAGTCAACCTGAAGTGAAGCATCGGAATCCATAATTAGTGTCAATGGAATGAGTCAAAACATAGACAGTAAGAAGAGTCAGTCTTCTTGTACTTAAGTCGGCATTATGCCTTTTGTATTTAATTCCGATGCAATTTCTGTGTTTCATCGTCAATAAGAAGGTCCAAGGGATGTTGTAAACTTGAAGTCAAGCATCGCAATCTATAACTAGTGTCGCAGGAATGGTTCAAAACATAGACAGTAAGAAGAGTCAGTCTTGTTCAGTAGGTAGAGTAAGTCTTCTTGTACTTAAGTCGGCATTGTGCCTTTTTTATTTAATTCCGATGAAATTTCTGTGTTTCATCGTCAATAAGAACGTCCAAGGGATACAGTAAACCTGAAGTGACGCATCGGAATCTATAACTAGTGTCACAGGAATGGTTCAAAACATAGTCAGTAAGAAGAGTCAGTCTCTTGTACTGAAGTCGGCATTGTGCCATTTGTATTTTATTCCGATGGAATTTCAGTGTTTCATCGTCAATAAGAAGGTCAGAGGGATACAGTAAACCTGAAGTGAAGCATCGGAATCTATAACTAGTGTCACAAGAATGGTTCAAAACATAGTCAGTAAGAAGAGTCCGTCTTTTTGTACTTAAGTCGGCATTTTCCCTTTTGAATTTAATTCCGATGCAATTTCTGTGTTTCATCGTCAATAAGAAGGTCCAAGGGATGTTGTAAACTTGAAGTCAAGCATCGCAATCTATAACTAGTGTCGCAGGAATGGTTCAAAACATAGACAGTTAGAAGAGTCAGTCTTCTTGTACTTAAGTCACATTGTGTCTTTTCTATTTAATTCCGATGCAATTTCTGTGTTTCATCGTCAATAAGAAGGTCAGGGGGATACAGTAAACCTGGAGTGAAGCATCGGAATCTATAACTAATGTCAATGGAATGGTTCAAAACATAGACAGTAAGAAGAGTCAGTCTTCTTGTACTTAAGTCGGCATTGTGCCTTTTGTATTTAATTCATATGCAATTTCTGAGGTTCATCGTCAATAAGAAGGTCAGAGAGATACAGTAAACTTGATGTGAAGCATCGGAATCTATAACTAGTGTCACAGGAATGGTTCGAAATATAGACAGTAAGAAGAGTCAGTCTTCTAGTACTTTCGTCGGCATTGTGCGTTTTGTATTTAATTCCGATGCAATTTCTGTGATTCATCGTCAATAAGAAGGTCCAAAGGATACAGTAAACCTGAAGTGAAGCATCGGAATCTATAACTAGTGACACTGGAATGGTTCAAAATATAGACAGTAAGAAGAGTCATTCTTCTAGTACTTTCGTCGGCATTGTGCCTTTTGTATTTAATTCCGATGCAATTTCAGTGATTCATCGTCAATAAGAAGGTCCAAGGGATACAGTAAACCTGAAGTGAAGCATCGGACCCTATAACTAGTGTCACAGAAATGGTTCAAAACATAGACAGTAGGAAGAGTCAGTCTTCTTGTACTTAAGTCGGCTTTGTGCCTTTTGTATTTAATTCCGATGCAATTTCTGTGTTTCATCGTCATTAAGATGGTCAGAGGGATACAGTAAACCTGAAGTGAAGCATCGGAATCCACAACTAGTGTCACAGGAATGGTTCAAAACATAGACAGTAGGAAGAGTCAGTCTTGTTGTACTTAAGTCGGCATTGTGCCTTTTGTATTTAATTCCGATGCAATGTCTGTGTTTCATCGTCAATAAGAAGGTACAAGGTATACAGTAAACCGGAAGTAAAGCATCGGAATCTATAACTAGTGTCACAGGAATGGTTTAAACTATAATCAGTAAGAACAGTCATTCTTCTTGTACTTATGTCCGAATTGTGCCTCTTGTATTTAATTCCGATGCAATTTCTGTGTTTCATCGTCAATAAGAAGGTCCAAGGGATACAGTAAACCTGGAGTGAAGCATCGGAATCTATAACTAGTGTCACAGGAATGTTTCAAACATAGACAGTAAGAAGAGTCAGTCTTCTTGTACTTAAGTCGGCATTGAGCCTTTCGTATTTAATTCCGATAATATTTCTGTGTTTCACCGTCAATAAGAAGGTCAGAGGGATACAGTAAACCTGAAGCATCGGAATCTATTACAAGTGTCACAGGAATGGTTCAAACATAGACAGTATGAAGAGTCAGTCTTCTTGTACTTAAGTCGGCATTGTGCCTTTTGTATTTAATTCGGTTGCAATATCTGTGTTTCATCGTGAATAAGAAGGTCAGAGGGATATAGTAAACCCGAAGTGAAGCATCGGAATCTATAACTAGTGTCACAGGAATGGTTCAAATCATAGAAAGTAAGATGAGTCAGTCTTCTGGTCCATTTGTCGGCATTGTGCCTTTTGTATTTAATTCCGTTTGCAATTTCTGAGTTTCATCGTGAATAAGAAGGTCAGAGGGATACTGTAAACTTGAAGTGAAGCATCGGAATCTATAACTAGTGTCACAGGAATGGTTCAAAAAATAGTCAGTAAGAAAAGTCAGTCTTCTTGTATTTAAGTCGGCATTGTGGCTTTTGTATTTAATTCCGATGCAATTTCTGTGTTTCATCGTCAATAAGAAGGTCCAAGGGATACAGTAAACGTGGAGTGAAGCATCGGAATCTATAACTAGTGTCACGGTAATGGTTCAAAACATGGAAAGTAAGAAGAGTCAGTCTTCTTGTACTTAAGTCGGCATTTTGCCTTTTGTATTTAATTCCGATGCAATATCTGTGATTCATCGTCAACAAGAAGGTCCAAGGGATACAGTAAACCTGGAGTAAAGCATCGGAATCTATAACTAGTGTCACAGTATTCGTCAAAGCATAGACAGTAAGAAGAGTCAGTGTTCTTGTACTTAAGTCGGCATTGTGCCTTTTGTATTTAATTCCAATGCAATTTCTGTGTTTCATCGTCAATAAGAAGGTCGAAGGAATACGGTAAACCTGAAGTGAAGCATCGGAATCTATAACTAGTGTCACGGGAATGGTTCAAAACATAGTCAGTAAGAAGAGTCAGTCTCTTGTACTTAAGTCGGCATTGTGCCTTTTGTATTTAATTCCGATGCAATTTCTGTGTTTCATCGTCAATAAGAAGGTCCAAGGGATACAGTAAAACTGAAGTCAAACATCGGAATCTATAACTAGTGTCTCAGGAATGGTTCAAAACGTAGACAGTAAGAAGAGTCAGTCTTCTTGTACTTAAGTCGGCATTGTGCCTTTTCTATTTAATTCCGATGCAATTTCAGTGTTTCATCGTCAATACGAAGGTCAGACGGATACAGTAAACCTGAAGTGAAGCATCGGAATCTATAACTAGTGTCAGAGGAATGGTTCAAAACGTAGTCAATAAGAAGAGTCAGTCTTCTGGTACTTAAGTAGGCATTGTGCCTTTTGTATTTTATTCCGATGCAATTTCTGTGTTTCATCGTCAACAAGAAGGTCAGAGGGATACAGTAAACCTGAAGTGAAGCATCGGAATCTATAACTAGTGTCACAGGAATTATTCAAAACATAGTCAGTAAGAAGAGTCAGTCTTTTTGTACATAAGTCAGCATTGTGCCTTTTGAATTTAATTCCGATGCAATTTCTGTGTTTCATCGTCAATAAGAAGGTCCAAGGGACGCAGTAAACCTGAAGTGAAGCATCCGAATCTATAACTAGTGTCACACGAATGGTTTAAAACATAGACAGTAAGAAGAGTCAGTCTTCTTGTACTTAAGTCGGCATTGTGCCTTTTGTATTTAATTCCGATGCAATTTCTGTGTTTCATCGTCAATAAGAATGACCAAGGGATACAGTAATCCTGAAGTGAAGCATCGGAATCTATAACTAGTGTCACAGGAATGGTTCAAAACATAGACAATAAGAAGAGTCAGTCTCTTGTACTTGAGCTGGCATTATGCCTTTTGTATTTAATTGCGATGCAATCTCTGTGTTTCATCGTCCATAAGGAGGTCCATGGGATACAGTAAAAATGAAGTCAAGCATCGGAATCTATAACTAGTGTCGCAGGAATGGTTCAAAACATAGACAGTGAGAAGAGTCAGTCTTCTTGTCCTTAAGTCGTCATTGTGGCTTTTGTATTTAATTCCGATGCAATTTCTGTGTTTCATCGTCAATAAGGAGGCCCAAGGGATACAGTAAACCTGGAGTGAAGCATCGGAATCTATAACTAGTGTCACAGGAATGGTTCAAAACGTAGACAGTAAGAAGAGTCAGTCTTCTTGTACTTAAGTCGGCATTGTGCCTTTTCTATTTAATTCCCATGCAATTTCAGTGTTTCATCGTCAATACGAAGGTCAGACGGATACAGTAAACCTGAAGTGAAGCATCGGAATCTATAACTAGTGTCAGAGGAATGGTTCAAAACGTAGTCAATAAGAAGAGTCAGTCTTCTGGTACTTAAGTAGGCAGTGTGCCTTTTCTATTTAATTCCGATGCAACTTCTGTGTTTCATCGTCAATAAGAAGGTCAGAGGGATACAGTAAATTTGAAGTGATGCATCGGAATCTATAACTAGTGTCACAGGAATGGTTCAAAACATAGTCAGTAAGAAGAGTCAGTCTTCTTGTCCTTAAGTCGTCATTGTGGCTTTTGTATTTAATTCCGATGCAATTTCTGTGTTTCATCGTCAATAAGGAGGCCCAAGGGATACAGTAAACCTGGAGTGAAGCATCGGAATCTATAACTAGTGTCACAGTAATGGTTCAAAACATAGAAAGTAAGAAGAGTCAGTCTTCTTGTACTTAAGTCGGCATTGTGCCTTTTGTATTTAGTTCCGATGCAATTTCTGTGTTTCATCGTCAATAAGAAGGTCCAAAGGATACAGTAAACCTGAAGTGAAGCATCGGAATCTATAACTAGTGTCACTGGAATGGTTCAAAATATAGACAGTAAAAAGAGTCAGACTTTTTGTACTTAAGTCGGCATTTTGCCTTTTGTATTAAATTCCGATGCAATTTCTGTGTTTCATCGTCATGAAGAAGGTCCAAGGGATACAGTATACCTGGAGTGTAGCATCGGAATCTATAACTAGTGTCAATGGAATGGTTCAAAACATAGAAAGTAAGAAGAGTCAGTCATCTTGTACCTAAGTCGGCATTGTGCCTTTTGAATTCAATTCCGATGCAATTTCTGAGTTTCATAGCCTATAAGAAGGTCAGAGGGATACAATAAACCTGAAGTGAAGCATCGCAATCAATAATTAGTTCACAGGAATGGTTCAAAAAATAATCAGTAAGAAGAGTCAGTCTTCTTGTCCTTAAGTCTGCATTGTGCCTTTTGTATTTAATTCCGATGCAATTTCTGTGTTTCATCGTCAATAAGAAGGTCAGAGGGATACAGTGAACCTGAAGTGAAGCATCGGAATCCACAACTAGTGTCACAGGAATGGTTCAAAACATAGACAGTAGGAAGAATCAGCCTTCTTGTACTTATGCCGGCATTGTGCCTTTTGTATTTAATGGTTCAAAACATAGTCAGTATGAACAGTCAGTCTTCTTGTCCTTAAGTCGCTATTGTGCCGTTTGTATTTAATTCCGATGCAATTACTGTGTTTCGTCGTCAATAAGGAGGTCAGAGGGATACAGTAAACTTGAAGTGAAGCATCGGAATGTATTGCTAGTGTCACAGGAATGGTTCAAAACAGAGTCAGTAAGAAGAGTCAGTCTTCTTCAGTAGGTAGAGTAAGTCTTCTTGTACTTAAGTCGGCATTGTGCCTTTTTTATTTAATTCCGATGAAATTTCTGTGTTTCATCGTCAATAAGAACGTCCAAGGGATACAGTAAACCTGAAGTGACGCATCGGAATGTATAACTTGTGTCACAGGAATGGTTCAAAACATAGTCAGTAAGAAGAGTCAGTCTCTTGTACTGAAGTCGGCATTGTGCCATTTGTATTTTATTCCGATGGAATTTCAGTGTTTCATCGTCAATAAGAAGGTCAGAGGGATACAGTAAACCGGAAGTGAAGCATCGGATTCTATAACTAGTGTCACAGGAATGGTTCAAAACATAGTCAGTAAGAAGGGTCCGTCTTTTTGTACTTAAGTCGGCATTTTCCCTTTTGAATTTAATTCCGATGCAATTTCTGTGTTTCATCGTCAATTAGAAGGTCCAAAAGATGTTGTAAACTTGAAGTCAAGCATCGCAATCTATAACTAGTGTCGCAGGAATGGTTCAAAACATAGGCAGTTAGAAGAGTCAGTCTTCTTGTACTTAAGTCACATTGTGTCTTTTCTATTTAATTCCGATGCAATTTCTGTGTTTCATCGCCAATAAGAAGGTCAGGGGGATACAGTAAACCTGGAGTGAAGCATCGGAATCTATAACTAATGTCAATGGAATGGTTCAAAACATAGACAGTAAGAAGAGTCAGGCTTCTTGTACTTAAGTCGGCATTGTGCCTTTTGTATTTAATTCATATGCAATTTCTGAGATTCATCGTCAATAAGAAGGTCAGAGAGATACAGTAAACTTGATGTGAAGCATCGGAATCTATAACTAGTGTCACAGGAATGGTTCGAAAAATAGACAGTAAGAAGAGTCAGTCTTCTAGTACTTTCGTCGGCATTGTGCCTTTTGTATTTAATTCCGATGCAATTTCTGTGATTCATCGTCAATAAGAAGGTCCAAAGGATACAGTAAACCTGAAGTGAAGCATCGGAATCTATAACTAGTGACACTGGAATGGTTCAATATATAGACAGTAAGAAGAGTCATTCTTCCAGTACTTTCGTCGGCATTGTGCCTTTTGTATTTAATTCCGATGCAATTTCAGTGATTCATCGTCAATAAGAAGGTCCAAGGGATACAGTAAACCTGAAGTGAAGCATCGGACCCTATAACTAGTGTCACAGAAATGGTTCAAAACATAGACAGTAGGAAGAGTCAGTCTTCTTGTACTTAAGTCGGCTTTGTGCCTTTTGTATTTAATTCCGATGCAATTTCTGTGTTTCATCGTCATTAAGATGGTCAGAGGGATACAGTAAACCTGAAGTGAAGCATCGGAATCCACAACTAGTGTCACAGGAATGGTTCAAAACATAGACAGTAGGAAGAGTCAGTCTTGTTGTACTTAAGTCGGCATTGTGCCTTTTGTATTTAATTCCGATGCAATGTCTGTGTTTCATCGTCAATAAGAAGGTACAAGGTATACAGTAAACCGGAAGTAAAGCATCGGAATCTATAACTAGTGTCACAGGAATGGTTTAAACTATAATCAGTAAGAACAGTCATTCTTCTTGTACTTATGTCCGAATTGTGCCTCTTGTATTTAATTCCGATGCAATTTCTGTGTTTCATCGTCAATAAGAAGGTCCAAGGGATACAGTAAACCTGGAGTGAAGCATCGGAATCTATAACTAGTGTCACAGGAATGTTTCAAACATAGACAGTAAGAAGAGTCAGTCTTCTTGTACTTAAGTCGGCATTGTGCCTTTCGTATTTAATTCCGATAATATTTCTGTGTTTCACCGTCAATAAGAAGGTCAGAGGGATACAGTAAACCTGAAGCATCGGAATCTAATACAAGTGTCACAGGAATGGTTCAAACATAGACAGTGTGAAGAGTCAGTCTTCTTGTACTTAAGTCGGCATTGTGCCTTTTGTATTTTATTCCGATGCAATTTCTGTGTTTCATCGTCAACAAGAAAGTCAGAGGGATACAGTAAACCTGAAGTGAAGAATCGGAATCTATAACTAGTGTCACAGGAATGGTTCAAAATATAGTCAGTAAGAAGAGTCAGTCTTTTTGTACATAAGTCAGCATTGTGCATTTGAATTTAATTCCGATGCAATTTCTGTGTTTCATCGTCAATAAGAAGGTCCAAGGGACGCAGTAACCCTGAAGTGAAGCATCGGAATCTATAACTAGTGTCACAGGAATGGTTTAAAACATAGACAGTAAGAAGAGTCAGTCTTCTTGTACTTAAGTCGGCATTGTGCCTTTTGTATTTAATTCCGATGCAATTTCTGTGTTTCATCGTCAATAAGAATGACCAAGGGATACAGTAATCCTGAAGTGAAGCATCGGAATCTATAACTAGTGTCAGAGGAATGGTTCAAAACGTAGTCAATAAGAAGAGTCAGTCTTCTGGTACTTAAGTAGGCAGTGTGCCTTTTCTATTTAATTCCGATGCAACTTCTGTGTTTCATCGTCAATAAGAAGGTCAGAGGGATACAGTAAATTTGAAGTGATGCATCGGAATCTATAACTAGTGTCACAGGAATGGTTCAAAACATAGTCAGTAAGAAGAGTCAGTCTTCTTGTCCTTAAGTCGTCATTGTGGCTTTTGTATTTAATTCCGATGCAATTTCTGTGTTTCATCGTCAATAAGGAGGCCCAAGGGATACAGTAAACCTGGAGTGAAGCATCGGAATCTATAACTAGTGTCACAGTAATGGTTCAAAACACAGAAAGTAAGAAGAGTCAGTCTTCTTGTACTTAAGTCGGCATTGTGCCTTTTGTATTTAGTTCCGATGCAATTTCTGTGTTTCATCGTCAATAAGAAGGTCCAAAGGATACAGTAAACCTGAAGTGAAGCATCGGAATCTATAACTAGTGACACTGGAATGGTTCAAAATATAGACAGTAAAAAGAGTCAGACTTTTTGTACTTAAGTCGGCATTGTGCCTTTTGTATTAAATTCCGATGCAATTTCTGTGTTTCATCGTCATTAAGAAGGTCCAAGGGATACAGTATACCTGGAGTGTAGCATCGGAATCTATAACTAGTGTCAATGGAATGGTTCAAAACATAGAAAGTAAGAAGAGTCAGTCATCTTGTACCTAAGTCGGCATTGTGCCTTTTGAATTCAATTCCGATGCAATTTCTGAGTTTCATAGCCTATAAGAAGGTCAGAGGGATACAATAAACCTGAAGTGAAGCATCGCAATCAATAATTAGTTCACAGGAATGGTTCAAAATATAATCAGTAAGAAGAGTCTGTATTCTTGTCCTTAAGTCGGCATTGTGCCTTTTGTATTTAATTCCGATACAATATCTGTGCTTCATCGTCAATAAGAAGGTCCAAGGGATAAAGTAAACGTGGAGTGAAGCATCAGAATCTATAACTAGTGTCACAGGAATGGTTCAAATCATAGACAGTAAGAAGAGTCAGTCTTCTTGTACTTAAGTCTTCATTGTGCATTTAGTATTTAATTCCGATGCAATGTCTGTGTTTCATCGTCAATAAGAATGTCCAAGGGATACAGTAAACCTGAAGTGAAGCATCCGAATCTATAACTAGTGTCACAGGAATGGTTCAAAACATAGTCAGTAAGATGAGTCAGTCTTCTTGTACTTAAGTCGGCATTGTGCCTTTTGTATTTAATTCGGATGCAATTATTGTGTTTCATCGTGAATAAGAAGGTCAGAGGAATATAGTACACCCGAAGTGAAGCATCGGAATCTATAACTAGTGTCACAGGAATGGTTCAAAACATAGTCAGTAAGAAGAGTCAGTCTTCTTGTCCTTAAGTCGGCATTGTGCCTTTTGTATTTAATTCCGATGCAATGTCTGTGTTTCATCGTCAACAAGAAGGTCCCTGGGATACAGTAAACCTGGAGTAAAGCTTCGGAATCTATAACTAGTGTCACAGAATTGGTTCAAAGCATAGACAGTAAGAAGAGTCAGTCTTCTTGTACTTAAGTCGGCATTGTGCCTTTTGTATTTAATGCATATGCAATTTCTGAGATTCATTGTCAATAAGAAGGTCAGAGAGATACAGTAAACTTGATGTGAAGCATCGGAATCTATAACTAGTGTCACAGGAATGGTTCGAAATATAGACAGTAAGAAGAGTCAGTCTTCTAGTACTTTCGTCGGCATTGTGCCTTTTGTATTTAATTCCGATGCAATTTCTGTGATTCATCGTCAATAAGAAGGTCCAAAGGATACAGTAAACCTGAAGTGAAGCATCGGAATCTATAACTAGTGACACTGGAATGGTTCAAAATATAGACAGTAAGAAGAGTCATTCTTCTAGTACTTTCGTCGGCATTGTGCCTTTTGTATTTAATTCCGATGCAATTTCAGTGATTCATCGTCAATAAGAAGGTCCAAGGGATACAGTAAACCTTAAGTGAAGCATCGGACCCTATAACTAGTGTCACAGAAATGGTTCAAAACGTAGACAGTAAGAAGAGTCAGTCTTCTTGTACTGAAGTAGGCATTGTGCCTTTTGTATTTTATTCCGATGCAATTTGTGTCTTTCATCGTCAACAAGAACGTCAGAGGGATACAGTAAACCTGAAGTGAAGCATCGGAATCTATAACTAGTGTCACAGGAATGTTTCAAACCATAGTCGGTAAGAGGAGTCAGTCTATTTGAACATAAGTCGGCATTGTGCCTTTTGAATTTAATTCCGATGCAATTTCTGTGTTTCATCGTCAATAAGAAGGTCCAAGGGATGCAGTAAACCTGAAGTGAAGCATTGGAATCTATAACTAGTGTCACAGGAATGGATCAAAACATAGACAGTGAGAAGAGTCAGTCTTCTTGTACTTAAGTAGGCATTGTGCCTTTCGTATTTAATTCCGATGCAATTTCTGTGTTTCATCGTCAATAAGAATGACCAAGGGATACAGTAATCCTGAAGTGAAGCATCGGAATCTATAACTAGTGTCACAGGAATGGTTCAAACATAGACAATAAGAAGAGTCAGTCTCTTGTACTTAAGTTGGCATTATGCCTTTTGTATTTAATTCCGATGCAATTTCTGTGTTTCATCGTCCATAAGGAGGTCCATGGGATACAGTAAAAATGAAGTCAAGCATCGGAATCTATAACTAGTGTCGCAGGAATGGTTCAAAACATAGACAGTGAGAAGAGTCAGTTTTCTTGTTTTTAAGTCGGCAGTGTGCCTTTTCTATTTAATTCCGATGCAACTTCTGTGTTTCATCGTCAATAAGAAGGTCAGAGGGATACAGTAAATTTGAAGTGATGCATCGGAATCTATAACTAGTGTCATAGGAATGGATCAAAGCATAGTCAGTAAGAAGAGTCAGTCTTCTTGTCCTTAAGTCGTCATTGTGGCTTTTGTATTTAATTCCGATGCAATTTCTGTGTTTCATCGTCAATAAGGAGGCCCAAGGGATACAGTAAACCTGGAGTGAAGCATCGGAATCTATAACTAGTGTCACAGTAATGGTTCAAAACATAGAAAGTTAGAAGAGTCAGTCTTCTTGTACTTAAGTCGGCATTGTGCCTTTTCTATTTAGTTCCGATGCAATTTCTGTGTTTCATCGTCAATAAGAAGGTCCAAAGGATACAGTAAACCTGAAGTGAAGCATCGGAATCTATAACTAGTGTCAATGGAATGGTTCAAAACATAGAAAGTAAGAAGAGTCAGTCTTCTTGTACCTAAGTCGGCATTGTGCCTTTTGAATTCAATTCCGATGCAATTTCTAAGTTTCATAGCCTATAAGAAGGTCAGAGGGATACAGTAAACCTGAAGTGAAGCATCGCAATCAATAATTAGTTCACAGGAATGGTTCAAAATATAATCAGTAAGAAGAGTCAGTCTTCTTGTCCTTAAGTCGGCATTGTGCCTTTTGTATTTAATTCCGATACAATATCTGTGCTTCATCGTCAATAAGAGGGTCCGAGGGATAAAGTAAACGTGGAGTGAAGCATCAGAATCTATAACTAGTGTCACAGGAATGGTTCAAATCATAGACAGTAAGAAGAGTCAGTCTTCTTGTACTTAAGTCTTCATTGTGCCTTTTGTATTTAATTCCGATGCAATTTCTGTGTTACATCGTCAATAAGAATGTCCGAGGGATACAGTAAACCTGAAGTGAAGCATCCGAATCTATAACTAGTGTCACAGGAATGGTTCAAAACATAGTCAGTAAGATGAGTCAGTCTTCTTGTACTTAAGTCGGCATTGTGCCTTTTGTATTTAATTCGGATGCAATTATTGTGTTTCATCGTGAATAAGAAGGTCAGTGGAATATAGTACACCCGAAGTGAAGCATCGGAATCTATAACTAGTGTCACAGGAATGGTTCAAAACATAGTCAGTAAGAAGAGTCAGTCTTCTTGTCCTTAAGTCGGCATTGTGCCTTTTGTATTTAATTCCGATGGAATATCTGTGTTTCATCGTCAACAAGAAGGTCCATGGGATACAGTAAACCTGGAGTAAAGCTTCGGAATCTATAATTAGTGTCACAGTATTGGTTCAAAGCATAGACAGTAAGAAGAGTCAGTCTTCTTGTACTTAAGTCGGCATTGTGCTTTTTGTATTTAATTCCGATGCAATTTCTGTGATTCATCGTCAATAAGAAGGTCGAAGGAATACAGTAAACCTGAAGTGAAGCATCGGAATCTATAACTAGTGTCACTGGAATGGTTCATAATATAGACAGTAAGAAGAGTCAGTCATCTTGTACTTAAGTCGGCATTGTGCCTTTTGTATTTAATTCCGATGGAATATCTGTGTTTCATCGTCAACAAGAAGGTCCATGGGATACAGTAAACCTGGAGTAAAGCTTCGGAATCTATAACTAGTGTCACAGTATTGGTTCAAAGCATAGACAGTAGGAAGAATCAGCCTTCTTGTACTTATGCCGGCATTGTGCCTTTTGTATTTAATGGTTCAAAACATAGTCAGTATGAACAGTCAGTCTTCTTGTCCTTAAGTCGCTATTGTGCCGTTTGTATTTAATTCCGATGGAATTACTGTGTTTCATCGTCAATAAGGAGGTCAGAGGGATACAGTAAACTTGAAGTGAAGCATCGGAATGTATTGCTAGTGTCACAGGAATGGTTCAAAACAGAGTCAGTAAGAAGAGTCAGTCTTCTTCAGTAGGTAGAGTAAGTCTTCTTGTACTTAAGTCGGCATTGTGCCTTTTTTATTTAATTCCGATGAAATTTCTGTGTTTCATCGTCAATAAGAACGTCCAAGGGATACAGTAAACCTGAAGTGACGCATCGGAATGTATAACTAGTGTCACAGGAATGGTTCAAAACATAGTCAGTAAGAAGAGTCAGTCTCTTGTACTGAAGTCGGCATTGTGCCATTTGTATTTTATTCCGATGGAATTTCAGTGTTTCATCGTCAATAAGAAGGTCAGAGGGATACAGTAAACCGGAAGTGAAGCATCGGAATCTATAACTAGTGTCACAGGAATGGTTCAAAACATAGTCAGTAAGAAGAGTCCGTCTTTTTGTACTTAAGTCGGCATTTTCCCTTTTGAATTTAATTCCGATGCAATTTCTGTGTTTCATCGTCAATTAGAAGGTCCAAGGGATGTTGTAAACTTGAAGTCAAGCATCGCAATCTATAACTAGTGTCGCAGGAATGGTTCAAAACATAGACAGTTAGAAGAGTCAGTCCTCTTGTACTTAAGTCACATTGTGTCTTTTCTATTTAATTCCGATGCAATTTCTGTGTTTCTTCGCCAATAAGAAGGTCAGGGGGATACAGTAAACCTGGAGTGAAGCATCGGAATCTATAACTAATGTCAATGGAATGGTTCAAAACATAGACAGTAAGAAGAGTCAGTCTTCTTGTACTTAAGTCGGCATTGTGCCTTTTGTATTTAATTCATATGCAATTTCTGAGATTCATCGTCAATAAGAAGGTCAGAGAGATACAGTAAACTTGATGTGAAGCATCGGAATCTATAACTAGTGTCACAGGAATGGTTCGAAATATAGACAGTAAGAAGAGTCAGTCTTCTAGTACTTTCGTCGACATTGTGCCTTTTGTATTTAATTCCGATGCAATTTCTGTGATTCATCGTCAATAAGAAGGTCCAAAGGATACAGTAAACCTGAAGTGAAGCATCGGAATCTATAACTAGTGACACTGGAATGGTTCAATATATAGACAGTAAGAAGAGTCATTCTTCTAGTACTTTCGTCGGCATTGTGCCTTTTGTATTTAATTCCGATGCAATTTCAGTGATTCATCGTCAATAAGAAGGTCCAAGGGATACAGTAAACCTGAAGTGAAGCATCGGACCCTATAACTAGTGTCACAGAAATGGTTCAAAACATAGACAGTAGGAAGAGTCAGTCTTCTTGTACTTAAGTCGGCTTTGTGCCTTTTGTATTTAATTCCGATGCAATTTCTGTGTTTCATCGTCATTAAGATGGTCAGAGGGATACAGTAAACCTGAAGTGAAGCATCGGAATCCACAACTAGTGTCACAGGAATGGTTCAAAACATAGACAGTAGGAAGAGTCAGTCTTGTTGTACTTAAGTCGGCATTGTGCCTTTTGTATTTAATTCCGATGCAATGTCTGTGTTTCATCGTCAATAAGAAGGTACAAGGTATACAGTAAACCGGAAGTAAAGCATCGGAATCTATAACTAGTGTCACAGGAATGGTTTAAACTATAATCAGTAAGAACAGTCATTCTTCTTGTACTTATGTCCGAATTGTGCCTCTTGTATTTAATTCCGATGCAATTTCTGTGTTTCATCGTCAATAAGAAAGTCCAAGGGATACAGTAAACCTGGAGTGAAGCATCGGAATCTATAACTAGTGTCACAGGAATGTTTCAAACGTAGACAGTAAGAAGAGTCAGTCTTCTTGTACTTAAGTCGGCATTGTGCCTTTTCTATTTAATTCCGATGCAATTTCAGTGTTTCATCGTCAATACGAAGGTCAGACGGATACAGTAAACCTGAAGTGAAGCATCGGAATCTATAACTAGTGTCAGAGGAATGGTTCAAAACGTAGTCAATAAGAAGAGTCAGTCTTCTGGTACTTAAGTAGGCAGTGTGCCTTTTCTATTTAATTCCGATGCAACTTCTGTGTTTCATCGTCAATAAGAAGGTCAGAGGGATACAGTAAATTTGAAGTGATGCATCGGAATCTATAACTAGTGTCACAGGAATGGTTCAAAACATAGTCAGTAAGAAGAGTCAGTCTTCTTGTCCTTAAGTCGTCATTGTGGCTTTTGTATTTAATTCCGATGCAATTTCTGTGTTTCATCGTCAATAAGGAGGCCCAAGGGATACAGTAAACCTGGAGTGAAGCATCGGAATCTATAACTAGTGTCACAGTAATGGTTCAAAACATAGAAAGTAAGAAGAGTCAGTCTTCTTGTACTTAAGTCGGCATTGTGCCTTTTGTATTTAGTTCCGATGCAATTTCTGTGTTTCATCGTCAATAAGAAGGTCCAAAGGATACAGTAAACCTGAAGTGAAGCATCGGAATCTATAACTAGTGACACTGGAATGGTTCAAAATATAGACAGTAAAAAGAGTCAGACTTTTTGTACTTAAGTCGGCATTGTGCCTTTTGTATTAAATTCCGATGCAATTTCTGTGTTTCATCGTCATTAAGAAGGTCCAAGGGATACAGTATACCTGGAGTGTAGCATCGGAATCTATAACTAGTGTCAATGGAATGGTTCAAAACATAGAAAGTAAGAAGAGTCAGTCATCTTGTACCTAAGTCGGCATTGTGCCTTTTGAATTCAATTCCGATGCAATTTCTGAGTTTCAAAGCCTATAAGAAGGTCAGAGGGATACAATAAACCTGAAGTGAAGCATCGCAATCAATAATTAGTTCACAGGAATGGTTCAAAATATAATCAGTAAGAAGAGTCTGTATTCTTGTCCTTAAGTCGGCATTGTGCCTTTTGTATTTAATTCCGATACAATATCTGTGCTTCATCGTCAATAAGAAGGTCCAAGGGATAAAGTAAACGTGGAGTGAAGCATCAGAATCTATAACTAGTGTCACAGGAATGGTTCAAATCATAGACAGTAAAAAGAGTCAGTCTTCTTGTACTTAAGTCTTCATTGTGCATTTAGTATTTAATTCCGATGCAATGTCTGTGTTTCATCGTCAATAAGAATGTCCAAGGGATACAGTAAACCTGAAGTGAAGCATCCGAATCTATAACTAGTGTCACAGGAATGGTTCAAAACATAGTCAGTAAGATGAGTCAGTCTTCTTGTACTTAAGTCGGCATTGTGCCTTTTGTATTTAATTCGGATGCAATTATTGTGTTTCATCGTGAATAAGAAGGTCAGAGGAATATAGTACACCCGAAGTGAAGCATCGGAATCTATAACTAGTGTCACAGGAATGGTTCAAAACATAGTCAGTAAGAAGAGTCAGTCTTCTTGTCCTTAAGTCGGCATTGTGCCTTTTGTATTTAATTCCGATGCAATGTCTGTGTTTCATCGTCAACAAGAAGGTCCCTGGGATACAGTAAACCTGGAGTAAAGCTTCGGAATCTATAACTAGTGTCACAGAATTGGTTCAAAGCATAGACAGTAAGAAGAGTCAGTCTTCTTGTACTTAAGTCGGCATTGTGCCTTTTGTATTTAATGCATATGCAATGTCTGAGATTCATTGTCAATAAGAAGGTCAGAGAGATACAGTAAACTTGATGTGAAGCATCGGAATCTATAACTAGTGTCACAGGAATGGTTCGAAATATAGACAGTAAGAAGAGTCAGTCTTCTAGTACTTTCGTCGGCATTGTGCCTTTTGTATTTAATTCCGATGCAATTTCTGTGATTCATCGTGAATAAGAAGGTCCAAAGGATACAGTAAACCTGAAGTGAAGCATCGGAATCTATAACTAGTGACACTGGAATGGTTCAAAATATAGACAGTAAGAAGAGTCATTCTTCTAGTACTTTCGTCGGCATTGTGCCTTTTGTATTTAATTCCGATGCAATTTCAGTGATTCATCGTCAATAAGAAGGTCCAAGGGATACAGTAAACCTTAAGTGAAGCATCGGACCCTATAACTAGTGTCACAGAAATGGTTCAAAACGTAGACAGTAAGAAGAGTCAGTCTTCTTGTACTGAAGTAGGCATTGTGCCTTTTGTATTTTATTCCGATGCAATTTGTGTGTTTCATCGTCAACAAGAACGTCAGAGGGATACAGTAAACCTGAAGTGAAGCATCGGAATCTATAACTAGTGTCACAGGAATGTTTCAAACCATAGTCGGTAAGAGGAGTCAGTCTATTTGAACATAAGTCGGCATTGTGCCTTTTGAATTTAATTCCGATGCAATTTCTGTGTTTCATCGTCAATAAGAAGGTCCAAGGGATGCAGTAAACCTGAAGTGAAGCATTGGAATCTATAACTAGTGTCACAGGAATGGATCAAAACATAGACAGTGAGAAGAGTCACTCTTCTTGTACTTAAGTAGGCATTGTGCCTTTCGTATTTAATTCCGATGCAATTTCTGTGTTTCATCGTCAATAAGAATGACCAAGGGATACAGTAAAACTGAAGTCAAACATCGGAATCTATTACTAGTGTCACGGGAATGGTTCAAAACTTAGACAGTAGGAAGAGTCAGTCTTCTTGTACTTAAGTCGGCATTGTGCCTTTTCTATTTAAATCCGATGCAATTTCTGTGTTTCATCGTCAATAAGAACGGCAGAGGGATACAGTAACCTGAAGTGAAGCATCGGAATCTATAACTAGTGTCACAGTATTGGTTCAAAGCATAGACAGTAAGAAGAGTCAGTCTTCTTGTACTTAAGTCGGCATTGTGCCTTTTGTATTTAATTCCGATGCAATTTCTGTGTTTCATCGTCAATAAGAAGGTTGAAGGAATACAGTAAACCTGAAGTGAAGCATCGGAATCTATAACTAGTGTCACTGGAATGGTTCAAAATATAGACAGTAAGAAGAGTCAGTCTTCTTGTACTTAAGTCGGCATTGTGCCTTTTGTATTTAATTCCGATGCGATTTCTGTGATTCATCGTCAATAAGAAGGTCCAAGGTATACAGTAAACCTGAAGTGAGGCATCGGACTCTATAACTAGTGTCACAGAAATGGTTCAAAACATAGTCAGTAGGAAGTGTCGGTCTTCATGTACTTAAGTCGGCATTGTGCCTTTTGTATTGAATTCCGATGCAATTTCTGGGTTTCATCGTCAATAAGAAGGTCCAAGGCAAACAGTAAACCTGAAGTGAATCATCGGAATCTATTACTAGTGTCACGGGAATGGTTCAAATCTTAGACAGTAGGAAGAGTCAGTCTTCTTGTACTTAAGTCGGCATTGTGCCTTTTGTATTGAATTCCGATGCAATTTCTGTGTTTCACCGTCAATAAGAAGGTCAGAGGGATACAGTAAACCTGAAGCATCGGAATCTATTACAAGTGTCACAGGAATGGTTCAAACATAGACAGTATGAAGAGTCAGTCTTCTTGTACTTATGTCGGCATTGTGCCTTTTGTATTTAATTCGGATGCAATTTCTGTGTTTCATCGTGAATAAGAAGGTCAGAGGGATATAGTAAACCCGAAGTGAAGCATCGGAATCTACAACTAGTGTCACAGGAATGGTTCAAAACATAGTCAGAAAGAAGAGTCAGTCTTCTTGTCCTTAAGTCGGCATTGTGCCTTTTGTATTTAATTCCGATGCAATATCTGTGTTTCATCGTCAACAAGAAGGTCCAGGGGATACAGTAAACCTGGAGTAAAGCATCGGAATCTATAACTAGTGTCACAGTATTGGTTCAAAGCATAGACAGTAAGAAGAGTCAGTCTTCTTGTACTTAAGTCGGCATTGTGCCTTTTGTATTTAATTCCGATGCAATTTCTGTGTTTCATCGTCAATAATAATTTTGAAGGAAAACAGTAAACCTGAAGTGAAGCATCGGAATCTATAACTAGTGTCACTGGAATGGTTCAAAATATAGACAGTAAGAAGATTCAGTCTTCTTGTACTTAAGTCGGCATTGTGCCTTTTGTATTTAATTCCGATGCGATTTCTGTGATTCTTCGTCAATAAGAAGGTGCAAGGGATACAGTAAACCTGAAGTGAGGCATCGGACTCTATAACTAGTGTCACAGAAATGGTTCAAAACATAGTCAGTAAGAAGTGTCGGTCTTCATGTACTTAAGTCGGCATTGTGCCTTCTGTATTGAATTCGGATGCAATTTCTGTGTTTCATCGTCAATAAGAAGGTCCAAGGGAAACACTAAACCTGAAACGAAGCTTGGGAATCTATAACTAGTGACACGGGATTGGTTCAAAACTTAGACAGTAGGAAGAGTCAGTCTTCTTGTACTTAAGTCGGCATCGTGCCTTTTCTATTTAATTCCGATGCAATTTCTGTGTTTCATCGTCAATAAGAACGGCAGGGGGATACAGTAAACCTGAAGTGAAGCATCGGAATCTATAACTTGTGTCACAGGAATGGTTCAATACATTGACGGTAAGAAGAGTCAGTCTTCTTGTACTTAAGTCGGCATTGTGCCTTTTGTATTTAATTCCGATGCAATTTCTGTGTTTCATCGTCAATAAGAATGTCCAAGGGATACAGTAATCCTGAAGTAAAGCATCGGAATCTATAACTAGTGTCACAGGAATGGTTCAAAGCATAGACAGTAAGAAGAGTCAGTCTCTTGTACTTAAGTCGGCATTGTGCCTTTTGTATTTAATTCCGATGCAATTTCTGTGTTTCATCGTCCATAAGGAGGTCCATGGGATACAGTAAAAATGAAGTCAAGCATCGGAATCTATAACTAGTGTCGCAGGAATGGTTCAAAACATAGACAGTAAGAAGAGTCAGTCTTCTTGTTTTTAAGTCGGCAGTGTGCCTTTTCTATTTAATTCCGATGCAATTTCTGTGTTTCATCGTCAATAAGTAGGTCAGAGGGATACAGTAAATTTGAAGTGAAGCATCGGAATCTATAACTAGTGTCACAGGAATGGTTCAAACATAGGCAATAAGAAGAGTCAGTCTTCTTGTACTTAAGTAGGCTTTGTGCCTTTTGTATTTAATTCCGATGCAATTTCTGTGTTTCATCGTCAATAAGAAGTTCAGAGAGATACAGTAAACCTGAAGTGAAGCATCGGAATCCAAAACTAGTGTCACAGGAATTTTTGAAAACATAGACACCATTAAGAGTCAGTCTTCTTGTACTTAAGTCGGCATTGTGCTTTTTCTATTTAATTCCAATGCAATTCCTGTGTTTCATCGTCAATAAGAGGGTCATAGGGATACAGAAAACCTGGAGCGAAGCATCGGAATCTATAACTAGTGTCAATGGAATGGTTCAAAACATAGACAGTAAGAAGAGTCAGTCTTCTTCTACTTAAGTCGGCATTGTGCATTTTGTATTTAATTCCGATGCAATTTCTGAGTTTCATAGTCAATGAAAAGGTCAGAGTGATACAGTTAACTTGAAGTGAAGCATCGGAATCTATAACTAGTGTCACAGGAATGGTTCAAAACATAGTCAGTAAGAAGAGTCAGTCTTCTTGTACTTAAGTCGGCATTATGCCTTTTGTATTTAATTCCGATGCAATTTCTGTGTTTCATCGTCAATAGGAAGGTCAGAGGGATACAGTGAACCTGAAGTGAAGCATCGGAATCTATTGCTAGTGTCACAGGAAAGGTTCAAAACAGAAACAGTAAGAAGAGTCAGTCTTCTTGTCCTTAACCTGCATTGTGCCTTTTGTATTTAATTCCGATGCAATTTCTGTGTTTCATCGTCAATACGAAGGTCAGAGGGATGCAGTCAACCTGAAGTGAAGCATCGGAATCTATAACTAGTGTCACTGGAATGGTTCAAAATATAGACAGTAAGAAGAGTCAGTCTTCTTGTACTTAAGTCGGCATTGTGCCTTTTGTATTTAATTCCGATGCGATTTCTGTGATGCATCGTCAATAAGAACGGCAGGGGGATACAGTAAACCTGAAGTGAAGCATCGGAATCTATAACTAGTGTCACAGGAATGGTTCAAAACATAGTCAGCAAGAAGAGTCAGTCTCTTGTACTTAAGTCGGCATTGTGCGTTTTGTATATAATTCCGATGCAATTTCTGTTTTTCATCGTCAACAAGAAGGTCCAAGGGATACAGTAAAACTGAAGTCAAACATCGGAATCTATAACTAGTGTCACAGGAATGGTTCAAAACGTAGACAGTAAGAAGAGTCAGTCTTCTTTTACTTAAGTCTTCATTGTGCCTTTTGTATTTAATTCCGATGCAATTTCTGTGTTTCATCGTCAATAAGAATGTCCAAGGGATACAGTAAACCTGAAGTGAAGCATCCGAATCTATAACTAGTGTCACAGGAATGGTTCAAAACATAGTCAGTAAGATGAGTCAGTCTCCTTGTACTTAAGTCGGCATTGTGCCTTTTGTATTTAATTCGGATGCAATTATTGTGTTTCATCGTGAATAAGAAGGTCAGAGGGATATAGTACACCCGAAGTGAAGCATCGGAATCTATAACTAGTGTCACAGGAATGGTTCAAAACCTAGTCAGTAAGAAGAGTCAGTCTTCTTGTCCTTAAGTCGGCATTGTGCCTTTTGTATTTAATTCCGATGCAATATCTGTGTTTCATCGTCAACAAGAAGGTCCATGGGATACAGTAAACCTGGAGTAAAGCTTCGGAATCTATAACTAGTGTCACAGTATTGGTTCAAAGCATAGACAGTAAGAAGAGTCAGTCTTCTTGTACTTAAGTCGGCATTGTGCCTTTTGTATTTAATTCCGATGCAATTTCTGTGTTTCATCGTCAATAAGAAGGTTGAAGGAATACAGTAAACCTGAAGTGAAGCATCGGAATCTATAACTAGTGTCACTGGATAGGTTCAAAATATAGACAGTAAGAAGAGTCAGTCTTCTTGTACTTAAGTCGGCATTGTGCCTTTTGTATTTAATTCCGATGCGATTTCTGTGATTCATCGTCAATAAGAAGGTCCAAGGGATACAGTAAACCTGAAGTGAGGCATCGGACTCTATAACTAGTGTCACAGAAATGGTTCAAAACATAGTCAGTAGGAAGTGTCGGTCTTCATGTACTTAAGTCGGCATTGTGCCTTTTGTATTGAATTCCGATGCAATTTCTGGGTTTCATCGTCAATAAGAAGGTCCAAGGCAAACAGTAAACCTGAAGTGAAGCATCGGAATCTATTACTAGTGTCACGGGAAAGGTTCAAATCTTAGACAGTAGGAAGAGTCAGTCTTCTTGTACTTAAGTCGGCATTGTGCCTTTTGTATTTAATTCCGATGCAATTTCTGTGTTTCATCGTCAATAAGAACGGCAGAGGGATACAGTAACCTGAAGTGAAGCATCGGAATCTATAACTAGTGTCACAGGAATGGTTCAAAACATAGTAAGAAGAGTCAGTCTCTTGTACTTAAGTCGGCATTGTTCGTTTTGTATATAATTCCGATGCAATTTCTGTTTTTCATCGTCAATAAGAAGGTCCAAGGGATACAGTAAAACTGAAGTCAAACATCGGAATCTATAACTAGTGTCACAGGAATGGTTCAAAACGTAGACAGTAAGAAGAGTCTGTCTTCTTGTACTGAAGTAGGCATTGTGCCTTTTGTATTTTATTCCGATGCAATTTCTGTGTTTCATCGTCAACAAGAACGTCAGAGGGATACAGTAAACCTGAGTGAAGCATCGGAATCTATAACTAGTGTCACAGGAATGTTTCAAACCATAGTCGGTAAGAAGAGTCAGTCTATTTGAACATAAGTCGGCATTGTGCCTTTTGTATTTAATTCCGATGCGATTTCTGTGATTCATCGTCAATAAGAAGGTCCAAGGGATACAGTAAACCTGAAGTGAGGCATCGGACTCTATAACTAGTGTCACAGAAATGGTTCAAAACATAGTCAGTAGGAAGTGTCGGTCTACATGTACTTAAGTCGGCATTGTGCCTTTTGTATTGAATTCCGATGCAATTTCTGTGTTTCACCGTCAATAAGAAGGTCAGAGGGATACAGTAAACCTGAAGCATCGGAATCTATTACAAGTGTCACAGGAATGGTTCAAACATAGACAGTATGAAGAGTCAGTCTTCTTGTACTTATGTCGGCATTGTGCCTTTTGTATTTAATTCGGATGCAATTTCTGTGTTTCATCGTGAATAAGAAGGTCAGAGGGATATAGTAAACCCGAAGTGAAGCATCGGAATCTACAACTAGTGTCACAGGAATGGTTCAAAACATAGTCAGAAAGAAGAGTCAGTCTTCTTGTCCTTAAGTCGGCATTGTGCCTTTTGTATTTAATTCCGATGTAATATCTGTGTTTCATCATCAACAAGAAGGTCCAGGGGATACAGTAAACCTGGAGTAAAGCATCGGAATCGATAACTAGTGTCACAGTATTGGTTCAAAGCATAGACAGTAAGAAGAGTCAGTCTTCTTGTTCTTAAGTCGGCATTGTGCCTTTTGTATTTAATTCCGATGCAAATTCTGTGTTTCATCGTCAATAATAATTTCGAAGGAAAACAGTAAACCTGAAGTGAAGCATCGGAATCTATAACTAGTGTCACTGGAATGGTTCAAAATATAGACAGTAAGAAGATTCAGTCTTCTTGTACTTAAGTCCGCATTGTGCCTTTTGTATTTAATTCCGATGCGATTTCTGTGATTCATCGTCAATAAGAAGGTGCAAGGGATACAGTAAACCTGAAGTGAGGCATCGGACTCTATAACTAGTGTCACAGAAATGGTTCAAAACATAGTCAGTAAGAAGTGTCGGTCTTCATGTACTTAAGTCGGCATTGTGCCTTCTGTATTGAATTCGGATGCAATTTCTGTGTTTCATCGTCAATAAGAAGGTCCAAGGGAAACACTAAACCTGAAGTGAAGCTTGGGAATCTATAACTAGTGACACGGGAATGGTTCAAAACTTAGACAGTAGGAAGAGTCAGTCTTCTTGTACTTATGTCGGCATCGTGCCTTTTCTATTTAATTCCGATGCAATTTCTGTGTTTCATCGTCAATAAGAACGGCAGGGGGATACAGTAAACCTGAAGTGAAGCATCGGAATCTATAACTAGTGTCACAGGAATGGTTCAAAACATAGCCAGCAAGAAGAGTCAGTCTCTTGTACTTAAGTCGGCATTGTGCGTTTTGTATTTAATTCCGATGCAATTTCTGTTTTTCATCGTCAATAAGAAGGTCCAAGGGATACTATAAAACTGAAGTCAAACATGGGAATCTATAACTAGTGTCACAGGAATGGTTCGAAACGTAGACAGTAAGAAGAGTCAGTCTTCTTGTACTTAAGTCGGCACTGTGCCTTTTCTATTTACTTCCGATGTAATTTCAGTGTTTCATCGTCAATACGAAGGTCAGAGGGATACAGTAAACCTGAAGTGGAGCATCGGAATCTATAATTAGTGTCACAGGAATGGTTCAAAACATTGACAGTAAGAAGAGTCAGTCTTCTTGTACTTAAGTCGGCATTGAGCCTTTTGTATTTAATTCCGATGCAATTTCTGTGTTCCATCGTCAATAAGAATGTCCAAGGGATACAGTAATCCTGAAGTAAAGCAACGGAATCTATAACTAGTGTCACAGGAATGGTTCAAAGCATAGACAGTAAGAAGAGTCAGTCTCTTGTACTTAAGTCGGCATTGTGCCTTTTGTATTTAATTCCGATGGAATTTCTGTGTTTCATCGTCCATAAGGAGGTCCATGGGATACAGTAAAAATGAAGTCAAGCATCGGAATCTATAACTAGTGTCGCAGGAATGGTTCAAAACATAGACAGTAAGAAGAGTCAGTCTTCTTGTTTTTAAGTCGGCAGTGTGCCTTTTCTATTTAATTCCGATGCAATTTCTGTGTTTCATCGTCAATAAGTAGGTCAGAGGGATACAGTAAATTTGAAGTGAAGCATCGGAATCTATAACTAGTGTCACAGGAATGGTTCAAACATAGGCAATAAGAAGAGTCAGTCTTCTTGTACTTAAGTAGGCTTTGTGCCTTTTGTATTTAATTCCGATGCAATTTCTGTGTTTCATCGTCAATAAGAAGTTCAGAGAGATACAGTAAACCTGAAGTGAAGCATCGGAATCCAAAACTAGTGTCACAGGAATTTTTCAAAACATAGACACCATTAAGAGTCAGTCTTCTTGTACTTATGTCGGCATTGTGCTTTTTCTATTTAATTCCAATGCAATTCCTGTGTTTCATCGTCAATAAGAGGGTCCAAGGGATACAGAAAACCTGGAGCGAAGCATCGGAATCTATAACTAGTGTCAATGGAATTGTTCAAAACATAGACAGTAAGAAGAGTCAGTCTTCTTGTACTTAAGTCGGCATTGTGCATTTTGTATTTAATTCCGATGCAATTTCTGAGTTTCATAGTCAATGAAAAGGTCAGAGTGATACAGTAAACTTGAAGTGAAGCATCGGAATTTATAACTAGTATCAATGGAATGGTTCAAAACATAGTCAGTAAGAAGAGTCAGTCTTCTTGTACTTAAGTCGGCATTATGCCTTTTGTATTTAATTCCGATGCAATTTCTGTGTTTCATCGTCGTTAGGAAGGTCAGAGGGATACAGTGAACCTGAAGTGAAGCATCGGAATCTATTGCTAGTGTCACAGGAAAGGTTCAAAACAGAAACAGTAAGAAGAGTCAGTCTTCTTGTCCTTAAGTCTGCATTGTGCCTTTTGTATTTAATTCCGATGCAATTTCTGTGTTTCATCGTCAATACGAAGGTCAGAGGGATACAGTAAACCTGAAGTGAAGCATCGGAATCCACAACTAGTGTCACAGGAATGGTTCAAAACATAGACAGTAGGAAGAATCAGCCTTCTTGTACTTATGCCGGCATTGTGCCTTTTGTATTTAATGGTTCAAAACATAGTCAGTATGAACAGTCAGTCTTCTTGTCCTTAGGTCGCTATTGTGCCTTTTGTATTTAATTCAGATGCAATTTCTGTGTTTCATCGGCAATAAGCTCAGAGGGATGCAGTCAACCTGAAGTGAAGCATCGGAATCTATAACTAGTGTCACTGGAATGGTTCAAAATATAGACAGTAAGAAGAGTCAGTCTTCTTGTACTTAAGTCGGCATTGTGCCTTTTGTATTTAATTCCGATGCGATTTCTGTGATTCATCGTCAATAAGAAGGTCCAAGGGAAACAGTAAACCTGAAGTGAGGCATCGGACTCTATAACTAGTGTCACAGAAATGGTTCAAAACATAGTCAGTAGGAAGTGTCGGTCTTCATGTACTTAAGTCGGCATTGTGCCTTTTGTATTGAATTCCGATGCAATTTCTGGGTTTCATCGTCAATAAGAAGGTCCAAGGCAAACAGTAAACCTGAAGTGAAGCATCGGAATCTATTACTAGTGTCACGGGAATGGTTCAAAACTTAGACAGTAGGTAGAGTCAGTCTTCTTGTACTTAAGTCGGCATTGTGCCTTTTCTATTTAATTCCGATGCAATTTCTGTGTTTCATCGTCAATAAGAACGGCAGAGGGATACAGTAACCTGAAGTGAAGCATCGGAATCTATAACTAGTGTCACAGGAATGGTTCAAAACATAGTCAGTAAGATGAGTCAGTCTTCTTGTACTTAAGTCGGCATTGTGCCTTTTGTATGTAATTCGGATGCAATTATTATGTTTCATCGTGAATAAGAAGGTCAGAGGGATATAGTACACCCGAAGTGAAGCATCGGAATCTATAACTAGTGTCACAGGAATGGTTCAAAACATAGTCTGTAAGAAGAGTCAGTCTTCTAGTCCTTAAGTCGGCATTGTGCCTTTTGTATTTAATTCCGATGCAATATCTGTGTTTTGTCGTCAACAAGAAGGTCCATGGGATAGAGTAAACCTGGAGTAAAGCTTCGGAATCTAAAACTAGTGTCACAGTATTGGTTCAAAGCATAGACAGTAAGAAGAGTCAGTCTTCTTGTACTTAAGTCGGCATTGTGCCTTTTGTATTTAATTCCGATGCAATTTCTGTGTTTCATCGTCAATAAGAAGGTCGGAGGAATACAGTAAACCTGAAGTGAAGCATCGGAATCTATAACTAGTGTCACTGGAATGGTTCAAAATATAGACAGTAAGAAGAGTCAGTCTTCTTGTACTTAAGTCGGCATTGTGCCTTTTGTATTTAATTCCGATGCGATTTCTGTGATTCATCGTCAATAAGAAGGTCCAAGGGAGACAGTAAACCTGAAGTGAGGCATCGGACTCTATAACTAGTGTCACAGAAATGGTTCAAAACATAGTCAGTAGGAACTGTCGGTCTTCATGTACTTAAGTCGGCATTGTGCCTTTTGTATTGAATTCCAATGCAATTTCTGGGTTTCATCGTCAATAAGAAGGTCCAAGGCAAACAGTAAACCTGAAGTGAAGCATCGGAATCTATTACTAGTGTCACGGGAATGGTTCAAAACTTAGACAGTAGGAAGAGTCAGTTTTCTTGTACTTATGTCGGCATTGTGCCTTTTCTATTTAATTCCGATGCAATTTCTGTGTTTCATCGTCAATAAGAACGACAGAGGGATACAGTAACCTGAAGTGAAGCATCGGAATCTATAACTAGTGTCACAGGAATGGTTAAAAACATAGTAAGAAGAGTCAGTCTCTTGTACTTAAGTCGGCTTTGTGCGTTTCGTATTTAATTCCGATGCAATTTCTGTTTTTCATCGTCAATATGAAGGTCCAAGGGATACAGTAAAACTGAAGTCAAACATCGGAATCTATAACTAGTGTCACAGGAATGGTTCGAAACGTAGACAGTAAGAAGAGTCAGTCTTCTTGTACTTAAGTCGGCATTGTGCCTTTTCTATTTAATTCCGATGCAATTTCTGTGTTTCATCGTCAATACGAAGGTCAGAGGGATACAGTAAACCTGAAGTGAAGCATCGGAATCCACAACTAGTGTCACAGGAATGGTTCAAAACATAGACAGTAGGAAGAATCAGCCTTCTTGTACTTATGCCGGCATTGTGCCTTTTGTATTTAATGGTTCAAAACGTAGACAGTAAGAAGAGTCAGTCTTCTTGTACTTAAGTCGGCATTGTGCCTTTTCTATTTAATTCCGATGCAATTTCAGTGTTTCATCGTCAATACGAAGGTCAGAGGGATACAGTAAACCTGAAGTGAAGCATCGGACTCTATAAATAGTGTCACAGAAATGGTTCAAAACATAGTCAGTAAGAAGTGTCGGTCTTCATGTACTTAAGTCGGCATTGTGCCTTTTGTATTGAATTCGGATGCCATTTCTGTGTTTCATCGTCAATAAGAAGGTCCAAGGGAAACACTAAACCTGAAGTGAAGCTTGGGAATCTATAACTAGTGACACGGGAATGGTTCAAAACTTAGACAGTAGGAAGAGTCAGTCTTCTTGTACTTAAGACGGCATCGTGCCTTTTCTATTTAATTCCGATGCAATTTCTGTGTTTCATCGTCAATAAGAACGGCAGGCGGATACAGTAAACCTGAAGTGAAGCATCGGAATCTATAACTAGTGTCACAGGAATGGTTCAAAACATAGTCAGTATGAAGAGTCAGTCTCTTGTACTTAAGTCGGCTTTGTGCGTTTCGTATTTAATTCCGATGCAATTTCTGTTTTTCATCGTCAATATGAAGGTCCAAGGGATACAGTAAAACTGAAGTCAAACATCGGAATCTATAACTAGTGTCACAGGAATGGTTCGAAACGTAGACAGTAAGAAGAGTCAGTCTTCTTGTACTTAAGTCGGCATTGTGCCTTTTCTATTTAATTCCGATACAATTTCAGTGTTTCATCGTCAATACGAAGTTCAGAGGGATACAGTAAACCTGAAGTGAAGCATCGGAATCTATAACTAGTGTCACAGGAATGGTTCAAAACATGGACAGTAAGAAGAGTCAGTCTTCTTGTACTTAAGTCGGCATTGTGCCTTTTGTATTTAATTCCGATGCAATTTCTGTGTTTCATCGTCAATAAGAATGTCCAAGGGATACAGTAATCCTGAAGTAAAGCATCGGAATCTATAACTAGTGTCACAGGAATGGTTCAAAACATAGACAGTAAGAAGAGTCAGTCTCTTGTACTTAAGTCGGCATTGTGCCTTTTGTATTTAATTCCGATGCAATTTCTGTGTTTCATCGTCCATAAGGAGGTCCATGGGATACAGTAAAAATGAAGTCAAGCATCGGAATCTATAACTAGTGTCGCAGGAATGGTTCAAAACATAGACAGTAAGAAGAGTCAGTCTTCTTGTTTTTAAGTTGGCAGTGTGCCTTTTCTATTTAATTCCGATGCAATTTCTGTGTTTCATCGTCAATAAGTAGGTCAGAGGGATACAGTAAATTTGAAGTGAAGCATCGGAATCTATAACTAGAGTCACAGGAATGGTTCAAACATTGACAGTAAGAAGAGTCAGTCTTCATGTACTTAAGTAGGCTTTGTGCCTTTTGTATTTAATTCCGATGCAATTTCTGTGTTTCATCGTCAATAAGAAGTTCAGAGAGATACAGTAAACCTGAAGTGAAGCATCGGAATCCAAAACTAGTGTCACAGGAATTTTTCAAAACATAGACAGCAGGAAGAGTCAGTCTTCTTGTACTTCAGTCGGCATTGTGCGTTGTGTATTTAATTTCGTTGCAATTTCTGTGTTTCATCGACAATAAGCAGGTCCAAGGGATACAGTAAACCTGGAGTTTAGCATTGGAATCTATAACTAGTGTCACAGAGAATGGTTAAAAACATAGACAGTAAGAAGAGTCGGTCTTCATGTACTTAAGTCGGCATTGTGCCTTTTGTATTTAATTCCGATGCAATTTCTGTGTTTCATCGTCAATACGAAGGTCCAAGAGATACAGTAAACCTGAAGTGAAGCATCGGAATCCATAACTAGTGTCAATGGAATGGTTCAAAGCATGGTCAGTAAGAAGAGTCAGTCGTCTTGTACTTAAGTCGGCATTGTGCATTTTGTATTTAATTCCGATGCAATTTCTGAGTTTCATAGTCAATGAAAAGGTCAGAGTGATACAGTAAACTTGAAGTGAAGCATCGGAATCTATAACTAGTGTCACAGGAATGGTTCAAAACATAGTAAGAAGAGTCAGTCTTCTTGTACTTAAGTCGGCATTATGCCTTTTGTATTTAATTCCGATGCAATTTCTGTGTTTCATCGTCAATAGGAAGGTCAGAGGGATACAGTAAACCTGAAGTGAAGCATCGGAATCTATTGCTAGTGTCACAGGAAAGGTTCAAAACAGAAACAGTAAGAAGAGTCAGTCTTCTTGTCCCTAAGTCTGCATTGTGCCTTTTGTATTTAATTCCGATGCAATTTCTGTGTTTCATCGTCAATAAGAAGGTCAGAGGGATACAGTAAACCTGAAGTGAAGCATCGGAATCCACAACTAGTGTCACAGGAATGGTTCAAAACATAGACAGTAGGAAGAATCAGCCTTCTTGTACCTATGCCGGCATTGTGCCTGTTGTATTTAATGGTTCAAAACATAGTCAGTATGAACAGTCAGTCTTCTTGTCCTTAAGTCGCTATTGTGCCTTTTGTATTTAATTCAGATGCAATTTCTGTGTTTCATCGGCAATAAGCTCAGAGGGATGCAGTCAACCTGAAGTGAAGCATCGGAATCTATAACTAGTGTCACAGGAATGGTTCAAAACATAGACAGTAGGAAGAGTCAGTCTTCTTGTACTTAAGTCGGCATTGTGCCTTTTGTATTTAATTCCCATGCAATTTCTGTGTTTCATTGTCAATAAGAAGGTCAGAGGGATACAGTAAACCTGAATCCAAAACTAGTGTCACAGGAATGGTTCAAAACATAGACAGTAGGAAGAGTCAGTCTTCTTGTACTTAAGTCGGCATTGTGCCTTTTGCATTTAATTCCGATGCAATTTCTGTGTTTCATCGTCAATAAGGACTTCCAAGGTATACAGTAAACCTCAAGTGTAGAATCGGAATGTATAACTAGTGTCAGAGGAATGGTTCAAAACGCAGGCAGTAAGAAGAGTCAGTCTTCTTGTACTTATGTCGGCATTGTGCCTTTTCTACTTAATTAAGATGCAATTTCTGTGTTTCATCGTCAATAACAAGGTCCAAGGGAATACAGGGAAACTGGAGTGAAGCATCGGAATCCATAACTAGTGTCAATGGAATGGGTCAAAACATAGACAGTAAGAAGAGTCAGTCTTCTTGTACTGAAGTCGGCATTATGCCTTTTGTATTTAATTCCGATGCAATTTCTGTGTTTCATCGTCAATAAGGAGGTCAGAGGGATACAGTTAACCTGAAGTGAAGCATCGGAATCTATTGCTAGTGTCACAGGAATGGTTCAAAACAGAGTCAGTAAGAAGAGTCAGTCTTCTTCAGTAGGTAGAGTAAGTCTTCTTGTACTTAAGTCGGCATTGTGCCTTTTTTATTTAATTCCGATGAAATTTCTGTGTCTCATCGTCAATAAGAACGTCCAAGGGATACAGTAAACCTGAAGTGACGCATCGGAATCTATAACTAGTGTCACAGGAATGGTTCAAAACATAGTCAGTAAGAAGAGTCAGTCTCTTGTACTGAAGTCGGCATTGTGCCATTTGTATTTCATTCCGATGCAATTTCTGTGTTTCATCGTCAATAAGAAGGTCCAAGGGATACAGTAAAACTGAAGTCAAACATCGGAATCTATAACTAGTGTCACAGGAATGGTTCAAAACGTAGACAGTAAGAAGAGTCAGTCTTCTTGTAGTTTAGTAGGCATTGTGCCTTTTGTATTTTATTCCGATGGAATTTCAGTGTTTCATCGTCAATAAGAAGGTCAGAGGGATACAGTAAACCTGAAGTGAAGCATCGGAATCTATAACTAGTGTCACAGGAATGGTTCAAAACATAGTCAGTAAGAAGAGTCCGTCTTTTTGTACTTAAGTCGGCATTTTCCCTTTTGAATTTAATTCCGATGCAATTTCTGTGTTTCATCGTCAATAAGAAGGTCCAAGGGATGTAGTAAACTTGAAGTCAAGCATCGCAATCTATAACTAGTGATGCAGGAATGGTTCAAAACATAGACTTTTAGAAGAGTCAGTCTTCTTGTACTTAAGTCACATTGAGCCTTTTCTATTTAATTCCGATGCAATTTCTGTGTTTCATCGTCAATAAGAAGGTCAGAGGGATACAGTAAACGTGGAGTGAAGCATCGGAATCTATAACTAGTGTCAATGGAATTGTTCAAAACATAGACAGTAAGAAGAGTCAGTCTTCTTGTACTTAAGTCGGCATTGTGCCTTTTGTATTTAATTCATATGCAATTTCTGAGATTCATCGTCAATAAGAAGGTCAGAGAGATACAGTAAACTTGATGTGAAGCATCGGAATCTATAACTAGTGTCACAGGAATGGTTCAAAATATAGACAGTAAGAAGAGTCAGTCTTCTAGTACTTTCGTCGGCATTGTGCCTATTGTATTTAATTCCGATGCAATTTCTGTGATTCATCGTCAATAAGAAGGTCCAAAGGATACAGTAAACCTGAAGTGAAGCATCGGAATCTGTAACTAGTGACACTGGAATGGTTCAAAATATAGACAGTAGGAAGAGTCAGTCTTCTAGTACTTTCGTCGGCATTGTGCCTTTTGTATTTAATTCCGATGCAATTTCTGTGATTGATCGTCAATAAGGAGGTCAGAGGGATACAGTAAACCTGAAGTGAAGCATCGGAATCCACAACTAGTGTCACAGGAATGGTTCAAACTATAATCAGTAAGAACAGTCATCCTTCTTGTACTTATGTCCGAATTGTGCCTTTTGTATTTAATTCCGATGCAATTTCTGTGTTTCATCGTCAATAAGAAGGTCCAAGGGATACAGTAAACCTGGAGTGAAGCATCGGAATCTATAACTAGTGTCACAGGAATGTTTCAAACATAGACAGTAGGAAGAGTCAGTCTTCTTGTACTTAAGTCGGCATTGTGCCTTTCGTATTTTATTCCGATGATAATTCTGTGTTTCACCGTCAATAAGAAGGTCAGAGGGATACAGTAAACCTGAAGCATCGGAATCTATTACAAGTGTCATAGGAATGGTTCAAACATAGACAGTATGAAGAGTCAGTCTTCTTGTACTTAAGTCGGCATTGTGCCTTTTGTATTTAATTCGGTTGGAATATCTGTGTTTCATCGTGAATAAGAAGGTCAAAGGATATAGTAAACCCGAAGTGAATCATCGGAATCTATAACTAGTCTCACAGGAATGGTTCAAAACATAATCAGTAAGAAGAGTCAGTCTTCTTGTCCTTAAGTCGGCATTGTGCCTTTTTTTTTAAATTCCGATGCAATATCTGTGTTTCATCGTCAACAAGAAGATCCGAGGGATACAGTAAACCTGGAGTAAAGCATCGGAATCTATAACTAGTGTCACAGTATTCGTCAAAGCATAGACAGTAAGAAGAATCAGTCTTCTTGTACTTAAGTCGGCATTGTGCCTTTTGTATTTAATTCCAATGCAATTTCTGTGTTTCATCGTCAATAAGAAGGTCGAAGGAATACAGTAAACCTGAAGTGAAGCATCGGAATCTATAACTAGTGTCACGGGAATGGTTCAAAGCATAGGCAGTAGGAAGAGTCAGTCTTCTTGTACTTAAGTCGGCATTGTGCCTTTTCTATTTAATTCCGATGCAATTTCTGTGTTTCATCGTCAATAAGAACAACAGAGGGATACAGTAAACCTGAAGTCAAGCATCGGAATCTATAACTAGTGTCACAGGAATGGTTCAAAGCATAGTCAGTAAGAAGAGTCAGTGTCTTGTACTTAAGTCGGCATTGTGCCTTTTGTATTTAATTCCGATGCAATTTCTGTGTGTCATCGTCAATAAGAAGGTCCAAGGGATACAGTAAAACTGAAGTCAAACATCGGAATCTATAACTAGTGTCACAGGAATGGTTCAAAACGTAGACAGTAAGAAGAGTCAGTCTTCTTGTACTTAAGTCGGCATTGTGCCTTTTCTATTTAATTCCGATGCAATTTCAGTGTTTCATCGTCAATACGAAGGTCAGAGGGTTACAGTAAACCTGAAGTGAAGCATCGGAATCTATAACTAGTGTCACAGGAATGGTTCAAATCATAGTCAATAAGAAGAGTCAGTCTTCTTGTACTTAAGTAGGCATTGTGCCTTTTCTATTTTATTCCGATGCAATTTCTGTGTTTCATCGTCAACAAGAAGGTCAGAGGAATACAGTAAACCTGAAGTGAAGCATCGGAATCTATAACTAGTGTCACAGGAATGGTTCAAAACATAGTCAGTAAGAAGAGTCAGTCTTTTTGTACATAAGTCGGCATTGTGCCTTTTGAATTTAATTCCGATGCAATTTCTGTGTTTCATCGTCAATAAGAAGGTCCAAGGGATGCAGTAAACCTGAAGTGAAGCATCGGAATCTATAACTAGTGTCACAGGAATGGTTTAAAACATAGACAGTAAGAAGAGTCAGTCTTCTTGTACTTAAGTAGGCATTGTGCCTTTTGTATTTAATTCCGATGCAATTTCTGTGTTTCATCGTCAATAAGAATGACCAAGGGATACAGTAATCCTGAAGTGAAGCATCGTAATCTATAACTAGTGTCACAGTAATGGTTCAAAACATAGACAGTAAGAAGAGTCAGTCTCTTGTACTTAAGTTGGCATTGTGCCTTTTGTATTTAATTCCGATGCAATTTCTGTGTTTCATCGTCCATAAGGAGATCCATGGGATACGGTAAAAATGAAGTCAAGCATCGGAATCTATAACTAGTGTCGCAGGAATGGCACAAAACATAGACAGTGAGAAGAGTCAGTCTTCTTGTTTTTAAGTCGGCAGTGTGCCTTTTCTATTTAATTCCGATGCAACTTCTGTGTTTCATCGTCAATATGAAGGTCAGAGGGATACAGTAAATTTGAAGTGATGCATCGGAATCTATAACTAGTGTCACAGGAATGGTTCAAAACATAGTCAGTAAGAAGAGTCAGTCTTCTTGTCCTTAAAGTCGTCATTGTGGCATTTGTATTTAATTCCGATGCAATTTCTGTGTTTCATCGTCAATAAGGAGGCCCAAGGGATACAGTAAACCTGGAGTGAAGCATCGGAATCTATAACTAGTGTCACAGTAATGGTTCAAAACATAGAAAGTAAGAAGAGTCAGTCTTCTTGTACTTAAGTCGGCATTGTGCCTTTTGTATTTAGTTCCGATGCAATTTCTGTGTTTCATCGTCAATAAGAAGGTCCAAAGGATACAGTAAACCTGACGTGAAGCATCGGAATCTATAACTAGCGTCACTGGAATGGTTCAAAATATAGACAGTAAAAAGAGTCAGACTTTTTGTACTTAAGTCGGCATTGTGGCTTTTGTATTAAATTCCGATGCAATTTCTGTATTTCATCGTCATTAAGAAGGTCCAAGCGATACAGTATACCTGGAGTGTAGCATCGGAATCTATAACTAGTGTCAATGGAATGGTTCAAAACAAAGAAAGTAAGAAGAGTCAGTCTTGTTGTACTTAAGTCGGCATTGTGCCTTTTGAATTCAATTCCGATGCAATTTCTGAGTTTCATAGCCTATAAGAAGGTCAGAGGGATACAATAAACCTGAAGTGAAGCATCGGAATCAATAATTAGTTCACAGGAATGGTTCAAAACATAATCAGTAAGAAGAGTCAGTCTTCTTGTCCTTAAGTCGGCATTGTGCCTTTTGTATTTAATTCCGATACAATATCTGTGCTTCATCGTCAATAAGAAGGTCCAAGGGATAAAGTAAACCTGGAGTGAAGCATCAGAATCTATAACTAGTGTCACAGGAATGGTTCAAATCATAGACAGTAAGAAGAGTCAGTCTTCTTGTACTTAAGTCTTCATTGTGCCTTTTGTATTTAATTCCGATGCAATTTCTGTGTTTCATCGTCAATAAGAATGTCCAAGGGATACAGTAAACCTTAAGTGAAGCATCCGAATCTATAACTAGTGTCACAGGAATGGTTCAAAACATAGACAGTATGAAGAGTCAGTCTTCTTGTACTTATGTCGGCATTGTGCCTTTTGTATTTAATTCGGATGCAATTTCTGTGTTTCATCGTGAATAAGAAGGTCAGAGGGATATAGTAAACCCGAAGTGAAGCATCGGAATCTACAACTAGTGTCACAGGAATGGTTCAAAACATAGTCAGAAAGAAGAGTCAGTCTTCTTGTCCTTAAGTCGGCATTGTGCCTTTTGTATTTAATTCCGATGCAATATCTGTGTTTCATCGTCAACAAGAAGGTCCAGGGGATACAGTAAACCTGGAGTAAAGCATCGGAATCTATAACTAGTGTCACAGTATTGGTTCAAAGCATAGACAGTAAGAAGAGTCAGTCTTCTTGTACTTAAGTCGGCATTGTGCCTTTTGTATTTAATTCCGATGCAATTTCTGTGTTTCATCGTCAATATTAATTTCGAAGGAAAACAGTAAACCTGAAGTGAAGCAGCGGAATCTATAACTAGTGTCACTGGAATGGTTCAAAACATAGACAGTAAGAAGAGTCAGTCTCTTGTACTTAAGTCGGCATTGTGCCTTTTGTATTTAATTCCGTTGCAATTTCTGTGTTTCATCGTCCATAAGGAGATCCATGGGATAGAGTAAAAATGAAGTCAAGCATCGGAATCTATAACTAGTGTCGCAGGAATGGTTCAAAACATAGACAGTAAGAAGAGTCAGTCTTCTTGTTTTTAAGTCGGCAGTGTGCCTTTTCTATTTAATTCCGATGCAATTTCTGTGTTTCATCGTCAATAGGAAGGTCAGAGGGATACAGTAAACCTGAAGAGAAGCATCGGAATCCAAAACTAGTGTCACAGGAATTTTTCAAAACATAGACAGCAGGAAGAGTCAGTCTTCTTGTACTTCAGTCGGCATTGTGCCTTGTGTATTTAATTTCGTTGCAATTTCTGTGTTTCATCGACAATAAGCAGGTCCAAGGGATACAGTAAACCTGGAGTTTAGCATTGGAATCTATAACTAGTGTCACAGAGAATGGTTAAAAACATAGACAGTAAGAAGAGTCGTTCTTCATGTACTTAAGTCGCCATTGTGCCTTTTGTATTTAATTCCGATGCAATTTCTGTGTTTCATCGTCAATACGAAGGTCCAAGAGATACAGTAAACCCGAAGTGAAGCATCGGAATCCATAACTAGTGTCACAGGAATGGTTCAAAGCATAGTCAGTAAGAAGAGTCAGTCTTCTTGTACTTAAGTCGGCATTGTGCCTTTTCTATTTAATTCCAATGCAATTTCTGTGTTTCATCGTCAATAAGAGGGTCCAAGGGATACAGAAAACCTGGAGCGAAGCATCGGAATCTATGACTAGTGTCAATGGAATGGTTCAAAACATAGACAGTAAGAAGTGTCAGTCTTCTTGTACTTAAGTCGGCATTGTGCATTTTGTATTTAATTCCGATGCAATTTCTGAGTTTCATAGTCAATAAGAAGGTCCAAGGGATGCAGTAAACCTGAAGTGAGGCATCGGACTCTATAACTAGTGTCACAGAAATGGTTCAAAACATAGTCAGTAGGAAGTGTCGGTCTTCATGTTCTTAAGTCGGCATTGTGCCTTTTGTATTGAATTCCGATGCAATTTCTGGGTTTCATCGTCAATAAGAAGGTCCAAGGCAAACAGTAAACCTGAAGTGAAGCATCGGAATCTATTACTAGTGTCACGGGAATGGTTCAAAACTTAGACAGTAGGAAGAGTCAGTCTTCTTGTACTTAAGTCGGCATTGTGCCTTTTTTCCTTAATTCCGATGCAATTTCTGTGTTTCATCGTCAATAAGAACGGCAGAGGGATACAGTAACCTGAAGTGAAGCATCGGAATCTATAACTAGTGTCACAGGAATGGTTCAAAACATAGTAAGAAGAGTCAGTCTCTTGTACTTAAGTCGGCATTGTGCGTTTTGTATATAATTCCAATGCAATTTATGTTTTTCATCGTCAATAAGAAGGTCCAAGGGATACAGTAAAACTGAAGTCAAACATCGGAATCTATAACTAGTGTCACAGGAATGGTTCAAAACGTAGACAGTAAGAAGAGTCAGTCTTCTTGTACTTCAGTCGGCATTGTGCCTTGTGTATTTAATTTCGTTGCAATTTCTGTGTTTCATCGACAATAAGCAGGTCCAAGGGATACAGTAAACCTGGAGTTTAGCATTGGAATCTATAACTAGTGTCACAGAGAATGGTTAAAACATAGACAGTAAGAAGAGTCGTTCTTCATGTACTTATGTCGCCATTGTGCCTTTTGTATTTAATTCCGATGCAATTTCTGTGTTTCATCGTCAATAAGAAGGTCCAAGGGATACAGTAAAACTGAAGGCAAACATCGGAATCTATAACTAGTGTCACAGGAATAGTTCAAAACGTAGACAGTAACAAGAGTCAGTCTTCTTGTACTTCAGTCGGCATTGTGCCTTGTGTATTTAATTTCGTTGCAATTTCTGTGTTTCATCGACAATAAGCAGGTCCAAGGGATACAGTAAACCTGGAGTTTAGCATTGGAATCTATAACTAGTGTCACAGAGAATGGTTCAAAACATAGACAGTAAGAAGAGTCAGTCTTCTTGTACTTAAGTCGGCATTGTGCATTTTGTATTTAATTCCGATGCAATTTCTGTGTTTCATCGTCAATAAGAGGGTCCAAGGGATGCAGTAAACCTGAAGTGAAGCATTGGAATCAATAACTACTGTCACAGGAATGGTTCAAAACATAGACAGTAAGAAGAGTCAGTCTTCTTGTACTTAAGTCGGCATTGTGCCTTTCGTATTTAATTCCGATGCAATTTCTGTGTTTCCCCGTCAATAAGAAGGTCAGAGGGATACAGTAAACCTGAAGCATCGGAATCTATTACAAGTGTCACAAGAAAGGTACAAACATAGACAGTATGAAGAGTCAGTCTTCTTGTACTTATGTCGGCATTGTGCCTTTTGTATTTAATTCGGATGCAATTTCTGTGTTTCATCGTCAATAAGAAGGTCAGAGGGATATAGTAAACCCGAAGTGAAGCATCGGAATCTACAACTAGTGTCACAGGAATGGTTCAAAACATAGTCAGAAAGAAGAGTCAGTCTTCTTGTCCTTAAGTCGGCATTGTGCCTTTTGTATTTAATTCCGATGCAATATCTGTGTTTCATCGTCAACAAGAAGGTCCAGGGGATACAGTAAACCTGGAGTAAAGCATCGGAATCTATAACTAGTGTCACAGTATTGGTTCAAAGCATAGACAGTAAGAAGAGTCAGTCTTCTTGTACTTAAGTCGGCATTGTGCCTTTTGTATTTAATTCCGATGCAATTTCTGTGTTTCATCGTCAATAATAATTTCGAAGGAAAACAGTAAACCTGAAGTGAAGCATCGGAATCTATAACTAGTGTCACTGGAATGGTACAAAATATAGACAGTAAGAAGAGTCAGTCTTCTTGTACTTAAGTCGGCATAGTGCCTTTTGTATTTAATTCCGATGCGATTTCTGTGATTCGTCGTCAATAAGAAGGTGCAAAGGATAGAGTAAACCTGAAGTGAGGCATCGGACTCTATAACTAGTGTCACAGAAATGGTTTTAAAACATAGTCAGTAAGAAGTGTCGGTCTTCATGTACTTAAGTCGGCATTGTGCCTTTTGTATTGAATTCCGATGGAATTTCTGGGTTTCATCGTCAATAAGAAGGTCCAAGGGAAACACTAAACCTGAAGTGAAGCTTGGGAATCTATAACTAGTGTCACGGGAATGGTTCAAAACTTAGACAGTAGGAAGAGTCAGTCTTCTTGTACTTAAGTCGGCATCGTGCCATGTCTATTTAATTCCGATGCAATTTCTGTGTTTCATCGTCAATAAGAATGGCAGGGGGATACAGTAAACCTGAAGTGAAGCATCGGAATCTATAACTAGTGTCACAGGAATGGTTCAAAACATAGTCAGTAAGAAGAGTCAGTCTCTTGTACTTAAGTCGGCATTGTGAGTTTTGTATTTAATTCCGATGCAATTTCTGTTTTTCATCGTCAATAAGAAGGTCCAAGGGATACAGTAAAACTGAAGTCAAACATCGGAATCTATAACTAGTGTCACAGGAATGGTTCGAAACGTTGACAGTAAGAAGAGTCAGTCTTCTTGTACTTAAGTCGGCATTGTGCATTTTGTATTTAATTCCGATGCAATTTCTGAGTTTCATAGTCAATAAGAAGGTCCAAGGGATGCAGTAAACCTGAAGTGAGGCATCGGACTCTATAACTAGTGTCACAGAAATGGTTCAAAACATAGTCAGTAGGAAGTGTCGGTCTTCATGTACTTAAGTCGGCATTGTGCCTTTTGTATTGAATTCCGATGGAATTTCTGGGTTTCATCGTCAATAAGAAGTTCCAAGGCAAACAGTAAACCTGAAGTGAAGCATCGGAATCTATTACTGGTGTCACAGGAATGGTTCAAAACTTAGACAGTAGGAAGAGTCAGTCTTCTTGTACTTAAGTCGGCATTGTGCCTTTTCTATTTAATTCCGATGCAATTTCTGTGTTTCAACGTCAATAAGAACGGCAGAGGGATACAGTAACCTGAAGTGAAGCATCGGAATCTATAATTAGTGTCACAGGAATGGTTCAAAACATAGTAAGAAGAGTCAGTCTCTTGTACTTAAGTCGGTATTGTGCGTTTTGTATATAATTCCGATGCAATTTCTGTTTTTCATCGTCAATAAGAAGGTCCAAGGCATACAGTAAAACTGAAGTCAAACATCGGAATCTATAACTAGTGTCACAGGAATGGTTCAAAACGTAGACAGTAAGAAGAGTCAGTCTTCTTGTACTTAAGTCGGCATTGTGCCTTTTCTATTTAATTGCGATGCAATTTCAGTGTTTCATCGTCAATACGAAGGTCAGAGGGATACAGTAAACCTGAAGTGAAGCATCGGAATCTATAACTAGTGTCACAGGAATGGTTCAAAACATAGTCAATAAGAAGAGTCAGTCTTTTTGTACTTAAGTAGGCATTGTAATTTTTGTATTTTATTCCGATGCAATTTCTGTGTTTCATCGTCAACAAGAACGTCAGAGGGATACAGTAAACCTGAAGTGAAGCATCGGAATCTATAACTAGTGTCACAGGAATGTTTCAAACCATAGTCGGTAAGAAGAGTCAGTCTATTTGAACATAAGTCGGCATTGTGCCTTTTGAATTTAATTCCGATGCAATTTCTGTGTTTCATCGTCAATAAGAGGGTCCAAGGGATGCAGTAAACCTGAAGTGAAGCATTGGAATCTATAACTAGTGTCACAGGAATGGTTCAAAACATAGACAGTAAGAAGATTCAGTCTTCTTGTACTTAAGTCGGCATTGTGCCTTTCGTATTTGATTCCGATGCAATTTCTGTGCTTCACCGTCAATAAGAAGGTCAGAGGGATACAGTAAACCTGAAGCATCGGAATCTATTACAAGTGTCACAAGAATGGTTCAAACATAGACAGTATGAAGAGTCAGTCTTCATGTACTTATGTCGGCATTGTGCCTTTTGTATTTAATTCGGATGCAATTTCTGTGTTTCATCGTGAATAAGAAGGTCAGAGGGATATAGTAAACCCGAAGTGAAGCATCGGAATCTACAACTAGTGTCACAGGAATGGTTCAAAACATAGTCAGAAAGAAGAGTCAGTCTTCTTGTCCTTAAGTCGGCATTGTGCCTTTTGTATTTAATTCCGATGCAATATCTGTGTTTCATCGTCAACAAGAAGGTCCAGGGGATACAGTAAACCTGGAGTAAAGCATCGGAATCTATAACTAGTGTCACAGTATTGGTTCAAAGCATAGACAGTAAGAAGAGTCAGTCTTCTTGTACTTAAGTCGGCATTGTGCCTTTTGTATTTAATTCCGATGCAATTTCTGTGTTTCATCGTCAATAATAATTTCGAAGGAAAACAGTAAACCTGAAGTGAAGCATCGGAATCTATAACTAGTGTCACTGGAATGGTACAAAATGTAGACAGTAAGAAGAGTCAGTCTTCTTGTACTTAAGTCGGCATAGTGCCTTTTGTATTTAATTCCGATGCGATTTCTGTGATTCATCGTCAATAAGAAGGTGCAAGGGATACAGTAAACCGGAAGTGAGGCATCGGACTCTATAACTAGTGTCACAGAAATGGTTCAAAACATAGACAGTAAGAAGTGTCGGTCTTCATGTACTTAAGTCGGCATTGTGCCTTTTGTATTGAATTCGGATGCAATTTCTGTGTTTCATCGTCAATAAGAAGGTCCAAGGGAAACACTAAACCTGAAGTGAAGCTTGGGAATCTATAACTAGTGTCACGGGAATGGTTCAAATCTTAGACAGTAGGAAGAGTCAGTCTTCTTGTACTTAAGTCGGCATCGTGCCTTTTCTATTTAATTCCGATGCAATTTCTGTGTTTCATCGTCAATAAGAACGGCAGGGGGATACAGTAAACCTGAAGTGAAGCATCGGAATCTATGACTAGTGTCACAGGAATGGTTCAAAACATAGTCAGTAAGAAGAGTCAGTCTCTTGTACTTAAGTCGGCATTGTGCGTTTTGTATTTAATTCCGATGCAATTTCTGTTTTTCATCGTCTATAAGAAGGTCCAAGGGATACAATAAAACTGAAGTCAAACATCGGAATCTATAACTAGTGTCACAGGAATGGTTCGAAACGTAGACAGTAAGAAGAGTCAGTCTCTTGTACTTAAGTCGGCATTGTGCCTTTTGTATTTAATTCCGATGCAATTTCTGTGTTTCATCGTCCATAAGGAGGTCCATGGGATACAGTAAAAATGAAGTCAAGCATCGGAATCTATAACTAGTGTCGCAGGAATGGTTCAAAACATAGACAGTAAGAAGAGTCAGTCTTCTTGTTTTTAAGTCGGCAGTGTGCCTTTTCTATTTAATTCCGATGCAATTTCTGTGTTTCATCGTCAATAAGAAGGTCAGAGGGATACAGTAAATTTGAAGTGAAGCATCGGAATCTATAACTAGTGTCACAGGAATGGTTCAAACATAGGCAATAAGAAGAGTCAGTCTTCTTGTACTTAAGTCGGCATTGTGCCTTTTGTATTTAATTCCGATGCAATTTCTGTGTTTCATCGTCAATACGAAGGTCCAAGAGATACAGTAAACCTGAAGTGAAGCATCGGAATCCATAACTAGTGTCACAGGAATGGTTGAAAGCATAGTCAGTAAGAAGAGTCAGTCTTCTTGTACTTAAGTCGGCATTGTGCCTTTTTTATTTAATTCCGATGCAATTTCTGTGTTTCATCGTCAATAAGAGGGTCCAAGGGATACAGAAAACCTTGAGCGAAGCATCGGAATCTATAACTGGTGTCAATGGAATGGTTCAAAACATAGACAGTAAGAAGAGTCGGTCTTCTTGTACTTAAGTCGGCATTGTGCATTTTGTATTTAATTCCGATGCAATTTCTGAGTTTCATAGTCAATGAAAAGGTCAGAGTGATACAGTAAACTTGAAGTGAAGCATCGGAATCTATAACTAGTGTCACGGGAATGGTTCAAAACATAGTCAGTAAGAAGAGTCAGTCTTCTTCTCCTTAAGTCGGCATTGTGCATTTTCTATTTCATTCCGATCCAATTTCTGTGTTTCATCGGCAATAAGAAGGTCCAAGGAATATAGTAAACCTGGAGTGAAGCATCGGAATCTATAAGTAGTGTCACAGGAATGGTTTAAAGCATAGAAAGTAAGAACAGTCAGACCTCTTGTCCATTTGTCGGTGTTGTGCCTTTTGTATTTAATTCCGATGCAATTTCTGTTGTTTCATCGTCAATAATAATTTCGAAGGAAAACAGTAAACCTGAAGTGAAGCATCGGAATCTATAACTAGTGTCACAGGAATGGTTCAAACATAAACAGTAAGAAGAGTCAATCTTCTTGTACTTAAGTCGGCATTGTGCCTTTTGTATTTATTTCCGATTCAATTTCTGTGTTTCATCGTCAATAAGAAGGTCAGAGGGATACAGTAAAACTGAAGTGAAGCATCGGAATCTATAACTAGTGTCACAGGAATGGTTCAAAACATAGTCAGTAAGAAGAGTCAGTCTTCTTGCCCTTAAGTCGGCATTGTGCCTTTTGTATTTAATTCCGATGCAATTTCTGTGTTTCATCGTCAATAAGGAGGTCCAAGGGATACAGTAAACCTGGAGTGAAGCATCGGAATCTATAACTAGTGTCACAGTAACGATTCAAAACATAGAAAGTAAGAAGAGTCAGTCTTCTTGTACTTAAGTCGGCATTGTGCCTTTTGTATTTAATTGCGATGCAATTTCTGTGTTTCATCGTCAATAAGAAGGTCCAAAGGATACAGTAAACCTGAAGTGATGCATCGGAATCTGTAACTAGAGTCACTGGAATGGTTCTAAATATAGACAGTAAGAAGAGTCAGTCCTCTTGTACTTAAGTCGGCATTGTGCCTTTTGTATTTAATTCCGATGCAATTTCTGTGATTCATCGTCAATAAGAAGGTCCAAGGGATACAGTAAACCTGAAGTGAAGCATCAGACTCTATAACTAGTGTCACAAAAATGGTTCAAAACACAGACAATGGGAAGAGTCAGTCTTCTTGTACTTACGTCGGCATTGTGGCTTTTGTATTTAACTCCGTTGCAATTTCTGTGTTTCATCGTTAATAAGAAGATCCAAGGTAAACAGTAAACCTTAAGTGAAGCATCGGAATCTATAACTAGTGCCACAGGAATGGTTCAAAGCATAGACAGTAAGAAGAGTCAGTCTTCTTGTACTTAAGTCGGCATTGTGGCTTTTGTATTTAATTCCGATGCAACATCTGTGTTTCATCGTCAATAGGAAGGTCAGAGGGATACAGTAAACCTGAAGTGAAGCATCGGAATCTATAACTAGTTTCACAAGAATGGTTCAAAACATAGTCAGTAAGAAGAGTCAGTCTTCTTGTCCTTAAGTCGGCATTGTGCCTTTTGTATTTAAATCCGATGCAATTTCTGTGTTTCATCGGCAATAAGGTCAAAGGGATACAGTAAACCTGAAGTGAAGCATCGGAATCTATAACTAGTGTCACAGGAATGGTTCAAAACATAGACAGTAGGACGAGTCAGTCTTCTTGTACTTAAGTCGGCAATGTGCCTTTTGTATTTAATTCCGATGCAATTTCTGTGATTCATCGTCATTAAGAAGGTCAGAGGGATACAGTAAACCTGAAGTGAAGCATCGGAATCTATAACTAGTGTCACAGGAATGGTTCAAAACATAGACAGTAAGAAGAGTCAGTCTTCTTGTACTTAAGTCGGCATTGTGCCTTTTGTATTTAATTCCGATGCAATTTCTGAGTTTCATCGCCAATAAGGAGGTCAGAGGGATACAGTAAACCTGAAGTGAAGCATCGGAATCTATAACTAGTGTCACAGGAATGGTTCAAAACATAGTCAGCAAGAAGAGTCAGTCTTCTTGTACTTAAGTCGGCATTGTGCCTTTTGTATTAAATTCCGATGTAATTTCTGTGTTTCATCGTCAATAAGAAGGTCCAAGGGATACAGTAAACCTGGAGTGTAGCATCGGAAACTATAACTAGTGTCAATGGAATGGTTCAAAATATAGACAGTAAGAAGAGTCAGTCTTCTTTTACTTAACTTGGCAATGTGTCTTTTGTATTTAATTCCGATGCAATTTCTGAGTTTCATCGCCAATAAGAAGGTCAGAGGGATACACTAAACCTGAAGTAAAGCATCGGAATCTATAACTAGTGTCACAGGAATTGTTCAAAACATAGCCAGGAAGAAGTCAGTCTTCTTGTCCTTACATCGGCATTGTGCCTTTTGTATTTAATTCAGATGCAATTTCTGTGTTTCATCGTCAATAAGAAGGTCCAAGGGATATAGTAAACCTGGAGAGAGGCATCGGAATCTATAACTAGTGTCACAGGAATGGTTCAAAACATAGACAGTAAGAAGAGTCAGTCTTCTTGTACTTAAGTCGGCATTGTGCCTTTTGTATTTAATTCCGATGCAATTTCTGTGTTTCATCGTCAATAAGAATGTCCAAGGGATACAGTAAACCTGAGGTGAAGCATCGGAATCTATAACTAGTGTCACAGGAATGGTTCCAACTCTAAGCAGTAAGAAGAGCCAGTCTTCTTGTACTAAAGTCGGCATTGTGCCTTTTCTATTTAATTCCAAAGCAATTTCTGTGTTTCATCGTCAATACGAAGGTCCAAGGGATACAGTAAACCTGAAGTGAAGCATCGGAATCCATAACTAGTGTCACAGGAATGGTTCAAAGCATAGTCAGTAAGAAGATTCAGTCTTCTTGTACTTAAGTCGGCATTGTGCCTTTTGTATTTAATTCCGATGCAATTTCTGTGTTTCATCGTCAATAAGGTCAGAGGGATACAGTAAACCTGAAGTGAAGCATCGGAATCTATAACTAGTGTCACAGGATGGGTTCAAAACATAGATAATAGGAAGAGTCAGTCTTCTTGTACTTAAGTCGGCATTATGCCTTTTGTATTTAATTCCGATGCAATTTCCGTGTTTCATCGACAATAAGAAGGTCCAAGGGATACAGTAAACCTTGAGTGACGCATCGGAATCTATAACTAGTGTCAATGGAATGGTTCAAAACGTAGACAGTAGAAAGAGTCAGTCTTCTTGTACTTATGTCGGCATTGTGCCTTTTGTATTTAATTCCGATGCAATTTCTGAGTTTCATCGACAATAAGAAGGTCAGGGGGATACAGTAAACTTGAAGTGAAGGATGGGAATCTATAACTAGTGTCACAGGAATGGTTCAAAGCATAGTCAGTAAGAAGAGTCAGTCTTCTTGTCCTTAAGTCGGCATTGTGCTTTTGTATTTAATTCCGATGCTATTTCTGTGTTTCATCGTCAATAAGAAGGTCCAAGGGATATAGTAAGCCTGGAGTGAAGCATCGGAATCTATAACTAGTGTCACAGGAATGGTTCAAAACATAGAAAGTAAGAATAGTCATTCTTCCTGTTAATTATTCGGCATTGTGCCTTTTGTATTTAATTCCGATGCAATTTCTGTGTTTCATCGTCAATAAGAAGGTCCAAGGGAAACAGTAAACCTGAAGTGAAGCTTCGGAAACTATAACTAGTGCCACAGGAATGGTTCAAAAGATAGACAGTAAGAAGAGTCAGTCTTCTTGTACTTATGTCGGCATTGTGGCTTTTGTATTTAATTCCGATGCAATTTCTGTGTTTAATCGTCAATAAGAAGGTCAGAGGTATACAGTAAACCTGAAGTGAAGCATCGGAATCTATAACTTGTTTCACAGGAATGGTTCAAAACATAGTCAGTGAGAAGAGTCAGTCTTCTTTTCGTTAGGTCGGCATTGCGCCTTTTGTATTTAAATCCGGTGAAATGCCTGTGTTTTATCGGCAATAAGGACAGAGGGATACAGTAAACCTGAAGTGAAGCACCGGAATCTATAACTAGTGTCACAGGAATGGTTCAAAACATAGACAGTAGGAAGAGTCAGCCTTCTTGTACTTAAGTCGGCATAGTGCATTTTCTATTTCATTCCGATCCAATTTCTGTGTTTCATCGGCAATAAGAAGGTCCAAGGAATATAGTAAACCTGGAGTGAAGCATCGGAATCTATAATTAGTGTCACAGGAATGGTTTAAAGCATAGAAAGTAAGAACAGTCAGACTTCTTGTCCATTTGTCGGCATTGTGCCTTTTGTATTTAATTCCGATGCAATTTCTGTGTTTCATCGTCAATAATAATTTCGAAGGAAAGCAGTAAACCTGAAGTGAAGCATCGAAATCTATAACTTGTGTCACTGGAATGGTTCAAAACATAGACAGTAAGAAGAGTCAGTCTTCTTGTACTTAAGTCGGCATTGTGCATTTTGTATTTAATTCCGATGCAATTTCTCTGTTTCATCGTCAATAAGAAGGTCAGAGGGATACAGTAAACCTGAAGTGAAGCATCGGAATCTATAACTAGTGTCACAGGAATGGTTCATAACATAGTCAGCAAGAAGAGTCAGTCTTCTTGTACTTAAGTCGGCATTGTGCCTTTTGTATTAAATTCCGATGTAATTTCTGTGTTTCATCGTCAATAAGAAGGTCCAAGGGATACAGTAAACCTGGAGTGTAGCATCGGAAACTATAACTAGTGTCAATGGAATGGTTCAAAACATAGACAGTAAGAAGAGTCAGTCTTCTTTTACTTATGTTGGCATTGTGTCTTTTGTATTTAATTCCGATGCAATTTCTGAGTTTCATCGCCAATAAGAAGGTCAGAGTGATACAGTAAACCTGAAGTGAAGCATCGGAATCTATAACTAGTGTCACAGGAATTGTTCAAAACATAGCCAGGAAGAAGAGTGAGTCTTCTTGTCCTTACATCGGCATTGTGCCTTTTGTATTTAATTCCGATGCAATTTCTGTGTTTCATCGTCAATAAGAAGGTCCAAGGGATATAGTAAACCTGGAGGAAGCATCGGAACCTATAACTAGTGTCACAGGAATGGTTCAAAACATAGACAGTAAGAAGAGTCAGTCTTCTTGTACTTAAGTCGGCATTGTGCCTTTTGTATTTAATTCCGATGCAATTTCTGTGTTTCATCGTCAATAAGAATGTCCAAGGGATACAGTAAACCTGAAGTGAAGCATCGGAATCTATAACTAGTGTCACAGGAATGGTTCCAACTCTAAGCAGTAAGAAGAGTCAGTCTTCTTGTACTAAAGTCGGCATTGTGCCTTTTCTATTTAATTCCAATGCAATTTCTGTGTTTCATCGTCAATACGAAGGTCCAAGGGATACAGTAAACCTGAAGTGAAGCATCGGAATCCATAACTAGTGTCACAGGAATGGTTCAAAGCATAGTCAGTAAGAAGAGTCAGTCTTCTTGTACTTAAGTTGGCATTGTGCCTTTTGTATTTAATTCCGATGCAATTTCTGAGTTTCATCGACAATAAGAAGGTCAGGGGGATACAGTAAACTTGATGTGAAGGATGGGAATCTATAACAAGTGTCACAGGAATGGTTCAAAGCATAGTCAGTAAGAAGAGTCAGTCTTCTTGTCCTTAAGTCGGCATTGTGCTTTTGTATTTAATTCCGATGCTATTTCTGTGTTTCATCGTCAATAAGAAGGTCCAAGGGATATATTAAGCCTGGAGTGAAGCATCGGAATCTATAACTAGTGTCACAGGAATGGTTCAAAGCATAGAAAGTAAGAATAGTCATTCTTCCTATCCAGTATTCGGCATTGTGCCTTATGTATTTAATTCCGATGCAATTTCTGTGTTTCATCGTCAATAAGAAGGTCCAAGGGATACAGTAAACCTGGAGTGTAGCATCGGAATCTATAACTAGTGTCACAGAGAATGGTTAAAGACATTGACAGTATGAAGAGTCGGTTTTCATGTACTTAAGTCGGCTTTGTGCCCTTTGTATTTAATTCCGATGCATTTTCTGTGTTTCATCGTCAATAAGACGGTACAAGGGATACGGTAAAACTGAAGTGAAGCATCGGAATCTATAACTAGTGTCACAGGAGTGGTTCAAACATAGACAGTAAGAAGAGTTAGTCTTCTGGTACTTTAGTCGCAATTGTGCCTTTTGTATTTAATTCTGATGCAATTTCTGTGTTTCATCGTCAATAAGAAGGTCAGAGGGTACAGTAAACCTGGAGTGAAGCATCGGAATCTATAACTGGTGTCACAGTAATGGTTCAAAACATTGAAAGTAAGAAGAGTCAGTCTTCTTGTACTTAAGTCGGCATTGTGCCTTTTGTATTTAATTCCGATGCAATTTCTGTGTTTCATCGTCAATAAGAAGGTCCAAATGATACAGTAAACCTGAAGAGAAGCATCGGAATCTATAACTAGTGTCACTGGAATGGTTCAAAATATAGACAGTAAGATGAGTCAGTCTTCTTGTACTTAAGTCATCATTGTGCCTTTTGTGTTTAATTCCGATGCAATTTCTGTGATTCATCGTCAATAAGACGGTTGAAGGGATACAGTAAACCTGAAGTGATGCATCGGACTCTATAACTAGTGTCACACAAATGGTTCAAAACATAGACAGTAGGAAGGGTCACTCTTCTTGTACTTAAGTCGGCATTGTGCCTTTTGTATTTAACTCCGATGCAATTTCTGTGTTTCATCGTCAATAAGAAGGTCCAAGGGAAACAGTAAACCTGAAGTGAAGCTTCGGAATCTATAACTAGTGCCACAGGAATGGTTCAAAAGATAGACAGTAAGAAGAGTCAGTCTTCTTGTACTTATGTCGGCATTGTGGCTTTTGTATTTAATTCCGATGCAATTTCTGTGTTTCATCGTCAATAAGAAGGTCAGAGGTATACAGTAAACCTGAAGTGAAGCATCGGAATCTATAACTTGTTTCACAGGAATGGTTCAAAACATAGTCAGTGAGAAGAGTCAGTCTTCTTTTCCTTAGGTCGGCATTGCGCTTTTTGTATTTAAATCCGATGAAATGTCTGTGTTTTATCGGCAATAAGGACAGAGGGATACAGTAAACCTGAAGTGAAGCATCGGAATCTATAACTAGTGTCACAGGAATGGTTCAAATGATAGACAGTAGGAAGAGTCAGCCTTCTTGTACTTAAGTCGGCATTGTGCCTTTTGTATTTAATTCCGATGCAATTTATGTGTTTCATCGTCATTAAGAAGGTCAGAGGGATACAGTAAACCTGAAGTGAAACATCGGAATCCACAACTAGTGTCACAGGAATGGTTCAAAACATAGACAGTAGGAAGAGTCAGTCTTGTTGTACTTAGGTCGGCATTGTGCCTCTTGTATTTAATTCCGATGCAATTTCTGTGTTTCACCGTCAATAAGAAGGTCAGAGGAATACAGTAAACTTGAAGCATCTGAATCTATAACTAGTGTCACAGGAATGGTACAAACATAGACAGTAAGAAGAGTCAGTCTTCTTGTACTTAAGTCGGCATTGTGACTTTTGTATTTAATTAACATGCAATTTCTGTGTTTCATCGTCAATAAGAAGGCAGAGGGATACACTAAACCTGAAGTGAAGCATCGGAATCTATGACTAGTGTCACAGGAATGGTTCAAAACATAGTCAGTAAGAAGAGTCAGTCTTCTTGTCCTTAAGTCGGCATTGTGCCTTTTGTATTTAATTCCGATGCTATTTCTGTGTTTCATCGTCAACAAGAAGGTCCAAGGGATACAGTAAACCTGGAGTGAAGCATCGGAACCTATAACTAGTGTCACAGTTTTGGCTCAAAACATAGACAGTAAGAAGAGTCAGTCTTCTTGTACTTATGTAGGCAATGTGCCTTTTGTATTTAATTCCGATGCAATTTCTGTGTTTCATGGTCAATAAGAAGGTCCAAGGAATACAGTAAACCTGAAGTGAAGCATCGGAATCTTTAACTAGTGTCACAGTATTGGTTCAAAACATAGACAGTAAGAAGAGTCAGTCTTCTTGCACTTAAGTCGGCATTGTGGCTTTTGTATTTAATTCCGATGCAATTTCTGTTTTTCATCGTCTATAAGAAGGTCAGAGGGATACAGTAAACCTGAAGTGAAACATCGGAATGTATAACTAAAGCCACAGGAATGGTTCAAAACATAGTCAGTAAGAAGGGTCAGTCTTCTTGTCCTTAAGACGGCATTGTTCCTTTTGTATTTAATTCCGATGCAATTTCTGAGATTCATCTTCAATAAAAAGGTACAAGTGATACAGTAAACCTGAAGTGAAGCATCGGACTCTATAACTAGTGTCACAGAATTGGTTCAAAACGTAGACAGTGGGATGAGTCAGTCTTCTTGTACTTAGGTCGGCATTGTGCCCTTTGTATTTAATTCCGATGCAATTTCTGTGTTTCATCGTCAATAAGAAGGTCAGAGGTATACAGTAAACCTGAAGTGAAGCATCGGAATCTATAAGTAGTTTCACAGGAATGGTTCAATACACAGTCAGTAAGAAGAGTCAGTCTTCTCTTTTTTAGGTCGGCATTGCGCCTTTTGTATTTAAATCCGATGAAATGTCTGTGTTTCATCGGCAATAAGGTCAGAGGGATACAGTAAACCTGAAGTGAAGCATCGGAATCTATAACTAGTGTCACAGGAATGGTTCAAAACATAGACAGTAGGAAGAGTCAGTCTTCTTGTACTTAAGTCGGCATTGTGCCTTTTGTATTTAATTCCGATGCAATTTATGTGTTTCATCGTCATTAAGAAGGTCAGAAGGATACAGTAAACCTGAAGTGAAGCATCGGAATCCACAACTAGTGTCACAGGAATGGTTCAAAACATAGACAGTAGGAAGAGTCAGTCTTGTTGTACTTAGGTCGGCATTGTGCCTTTTGTATTTAATTCCGATGCAATTTCTGTGTTTCACTGTCAATAATAAGGTCAGAGGGATACAGTTAACCTGGAGTGAAGCATCGGAATGTATAACTAGTGTCACAGGAATGGTACAAACATAGACAGTAAGAAGAATCAGTCTTCTTGTACTTAAGTCGCCATTGTGCCTTTCGTATTTAATTAATATGCAATTTCTGTGTTTCATCGTCAATAAGAAGGTCAGAGGGATACAGTAAACCTGAAGTGAAGCATCGGAATCCATGACTAGTGTCACAGGGATGGTTCAAAACATAGTCAGTAAGAAGATTCAGTCTTCTTGTCCTTAAGTCGGCATTGTGCCTTTTGTATTTAATTCCGATTCAATTTCTGTTTTTCATCGGCAATAAGTTCAGTGTTATACACTAAACCTCAAGTGAAACATCGGAATCTATAACTAGTGTCACAGGAATGGTTCAAAACATAGACAGTAAGAAGAGTCAGTCTTCTTGTACTTAAGTCGGCATTGTGCCTTTTGTATTTATTTCCGACGCAATTTCTGTGATTCATCTTCAATAAGAAGGTCCAAGTGATACAGTAAACCTGAAGTGAAGCATCGGACTCTATAACTAGTGTCACAGAATTGGTTCAAAACGTAGACAGTAGGAAGAGTCAGTCTTCTTGTACTTAGGTCGGAATTGTGCCATTTGTATTTAATTCCGAAGCAATTTCTGTGTTTCATCGTCAATAAGAAGGTCAGAGGTATACAGTAAACCTGAAGTGAAGCATCGGAATCTATAAGTCGGTTCACAGGAGTGGTTCAAAACACAGTCAGTAAGAAGAGTCAGTCTTCTTTTCTTTAGGTCGGCATTGCACCTTTTGTATTTAAATCCGATGAAATGTCTGTGTTTCATCGGCAATAAGGCCAGAGGGATATGGTAAACCTGAAGTGAAGCATCGGAATCTATAACTAGTGTCACAGGAATGGTTCAAAATAAAACAGTAGGAAGAGTCAGTCTTCTTGTACTTAAGTCGGCATTGTGCCTTTTGTATTTAATTCCGATGCAGTTTATGTGTTTCATCGTGATTAAGAAGGTCAGAGGTATACAGTAAACCTGAAGTGAAGCATCGGAATCCACAACTAGTGTCACATCAATGGTTCAAAACATAGACAGTAGGAAGAGTCAGTCTTGTTGTACTTAGGTCAGCATTGTGCCATTTGTATTTAATTCCGATGCAAATTCTGTGTTTCACCGTCAATAATAAGGTCAGAGGGATACAGTAAACCTGAAGCATCGGAATCTATAACTAGTGTCACAGGAATGGTACAAACATAGACAGTAAGAAGAGTCAGTCTCCCTGTACTTAAGTCGGCTTTGTGCCTTTCGTATTTAATTAATATGCAATTTCTGTGTTTCATCGTCAATAAGAAGGTCAGAGGGATACAGTAAACCTGAAGTGAAGCATCGGAATCTATGACTAGTGTCACAGGAATGGTTCAAAACATAGTCAGTAAGAAGATTCAGTCTTCTTGTCCTTAAGTCGGCATTGTGCCTCTTGTATTTAATTCCGATTCAATTTCTGTTTTTCATCGGCAATAAGGTCAGTGGTATACACTAAACCTCAAGTGAAACATCGGAATCTATAACTAGTGTCACAGGATTGGTTCAAAACATAGACAGTAGGAAGAGTCAGTCTTCTTGTACTTAAGTCGGCATTGTGCCTTTTGTATTTAATTCCGATGCAATTTCTGTGTTTCATCGTCAATAAGAAGGTCCAAGGAATACAATAAACCTGAAGTGAAGCATCGGAATCTATAACTAGTGTCACAGTATTGGTTCAAACCATAGACAGTAAGAAGAGTCAGTCTTCTTGTACTTAAGTCGGCATTGTGACTTTTGTATTTAATTCCGATGCAATTTCTGTGTTTCATCGTCAATAAGAAGGTCAGAGGGATACAGTAAACCTGAAGTGAAGCATCGGAATCCAAAACTAGTGTCACAGGAATGGTTCAAAACATAGACAGTAGGAAGAGTCAGTCTTCTTGTACTTAAGTCGGCATTGTGCCTTTTGTATTTAATTTCGATGCAATTTCTGTGTTTCATCGTCAATAAGATGGTCCAAGGTATAAAGTAAACCTGAAGTGAAGCATCGGACTCTATAACTAGTGTCACAAAAATGGTTCAAAACACAGACAGTAGGAAGAGTCAGTCTTCTTGTACTTAAGTCGGCATTGTGGCTTTTGTATTTAACTCCGTTGCAATTTCTGTGTTTCATCGTTAATAAGAAGATCCAAGGTAAACAGTAAACCTTAAGTGAAGCATCGGAATCTATAACTAGTGCCACAGGAATGGTTCAAAGCATAGACAGTAAGAAGAGTCAGTCTTCTTGTACTTAAGTCGGCATTGTGGCTTTTGTATTTAATTCCGATGCAATATCTGTGTTTCATCGTCAATAGGAAGGTCAGAGGGATACAGTAAACCTGAAGTGAAGCATCGGAATCTATAACTAGTTTCACAAGAATGGTTCAAAACATAGTCAGTAGGAAGAGTCAGTCTTCTTGTCCTTAAGTCGGCATTGTGCCTTTTGTAATTAAATCCGATGCAATTTCTGTGTTTCATCGGCAATAAGGTCAAAGGGATACAGTAAACCTGAAGTGAAGCATCGGAATCTATAACTAGTGTCACAGGAATGGTTCAAAACATAGACAGTAGGACGAGTCAGTCTTCTTGTACTTAAGTCGGCAATGTGCCTTTTGTATTTAATTCCGATGCAATTTCTGTGATTCATCGTCATTAAGAAGGTCAGAGGGATACAGTAAACCTGAAGTGAAGCATCGGAATCTATAACTAGTGTCACAGGAATGGTTCATAACATAGTCAGCAAGAAGAGTCAGTCTTCTTGTACTTAAGTCGGCATTGTGCCTTTTGTATTAAATTCCGATGTAATTTCTGTGTTTCATCGTCAATAAGAAGGTCCAAGGGATACAGTAAACCTGGAGTGTAGCATCGGAAACTATAACTAGTGTCAATGGAATGGTTCAAAACATAGACAGTAAGAAGAGTCAGTCTTCTTTTACATATGTTGGCATTGTGTCTTTAGTATTTAATTCCGATGCAATTTCTGAGTTTCATCGCCAATATGAAGGTCAGAGGGATACAGTAAACCTGAAGTGAAGCATCGGAATCTATAACTAGTGTCACAGGAATTGTTCAAAACATAGCCAGGAAGAAGAGTCAGTCTTCTTGTCCTTACATCGGCATTGTGCCTTTTGTATTAAATTCCGATGCAATTTCTGTGTTTCATCGTCAATAAGAAGGTCCAAGGGATATAGTATACCTGGAGTGAAGCATCGGAATCTGTAACTAGTGTCACAGGAATGGTTCAAAACATAGACAGTAAGAAGAGTCAGTCTTCTTGTACTTAAGTCGGCATTGTGGCTTTTGTATTTAATTCCGATGCTATATCTGTGTTTTATCGTCAATAGGAAGGTCAGAGGGATACAGTAAACCTGAAGTGAAGCATCGGAATCTATGACTAGTTTCACAAGAATGGTTCAAAACATAGTCAGTAAGAAGAGTCAGTCTTCTTGTCCTTAAGTCGGCATTGTGCCTTTTGTATTTAAATCCGATGCAATTTCTGTGTTTCATCGGCAATAAGGTCAAAGGGATACAGTAAACCTGAAGTGAAGCATCGGAATCTATAACTAGTGTCACAGGAATGGTTCAAAACATAGACAGTAGGACGAGTCAGTCTTCTTGTACTTAAGTCGGCAATGTGCCTTTTGTATTTAATTCCGATGCAATTTCTGTGATTCATCGTCATTAAGAAGGTAAGAGGGATACAGTAAACCTGAAGGGAAGCATCGGAATCTATAACTAGTGTCACAGGAATGGTTCATAACATAGACAGCAAGAAGAGTCAGTCTTCTTGTACTTAAGTCGGCATTGTGCCTTTTGTATTAAATTCCGATGTAATTTCTGTGTTTCATCGTCAATAAGAAGGTCCAAGGGATACAGTAAACTTGGAGTGTAGCAACGGAAACTATAACTAGTGTCAATGGAATGGTTCAAAACATCGACAGTAAGAAGAGTCAGTCTTCTTTTACTTATGTTGGCATTGTGTCTTTTGTATTTAATTCCGATGCAATTTCTGAGTTTCATCGCCAACAAGAAGGTCAGAGGGATACAGTAAACCTGAAGTGAAGCATCGGAATCTATAACTAGTGTCACAGGAATTGTTCAAAACATAGCCAGGAAGAAGAGTCAGTCTTCTTGTCCTTACATCGGCATTGTGCCTTTTGTATTTAATTCCGGTGCAATTTCTGTGTTTCATCGTCAATAAGAAGGTCCAAGGGATATAGTAAACCTGGAGTGAAGCATCGGAATCTATAACTAGTGTCACAGGAATGGTTCAAAACATAGACAGTAAGAAGAGTCAGTCTTCTTGTACTTAAGTCGGCATTGTGCCTTTTGTATTTAATTCCGATGCAATTTCTGTGTTTCTTCGTCAATAACAATGTCCAAGGGATACAGTAAACCTGAAGTGAAGCATCGGAATCTATAACTAGTGTCACAGGAATGGTTCCAACTCTAAGCAGTAAGAAGAGTCAGTCTTCTTGTACTAAAGTCGGCATTGTGCCTTTTCTATTAAATTCCAATGCAATTTCTGTGTTTCATCGTCAACACGAAGGTCCAAGGGATACAGTAAACCTGAAGTGAAGCATCGGAATCCATAACTACTGTCACAGGAATGGTTCAAAGCATAGTCAGTAAGAAGAGTCAGTCTTCTTGTACTTAAGTCGGCATTGTGCCTTTTGTATTTAATTCCGATGCAATTTCTGTGTTTCATCGTCAATAAGGTCAGAGGGATACAGTAAACCTGAAGTGAAGCATCGGAATCTATAACTAGTGTCACAGGATGGGTTCAAAACATAGATAATAGGAAGAGTCAGTCTTCTTGTACTTAAGTCGGCATTGTGCCTTTTGTATTTAATTCCGATGCAATTTCCGTGTTTCATCGACAATAAGAAGGTCCAAGGGATACAGTAAACCTTGAGTGAAGCATCGGAATCTATAACTAGTGTCAATGGAATGGTTCAAAACATAGACAGTAAGAAGAGTCAGTCTTCTTGTACTTATGTCGGCATTGTGCCTTTTGTATTTAATTCCGATGCAATTTCTGAGTTTCATCGACAATAAGAAGGTCAGGGGGATACAGTAAACTTGATGTGAAGGATGGGAATCTATAACAAGTGTCACAGGAATGGTTCAAAGCATAGTCAGTAAGAAGAGTCAGTCTTCTTGTCCTTAAGTCGGCATTGTGCTTTTGTATTTAATTCCGATGCTATTTCTGTGTTTCATCGTCAATAAGAAGGTCCAAGGGATATAGTAAGCCTGGAGTGAAGTATCGGAATCTATAACTAGTGTCACAGGAATGGTACAAAACATAGAAAGTAAGAATAGTCATTCTTCCTGTCCATTATTCGGCATTGTGCCTTATGTATTTAATTCCGATGCAATTTCTGTGTTTCATCGTCAATAAGAAGGTCCAAGGGATACAGTAAACCTGGAGTGTAGCATCGGAATCTATAACTAGTGTCACAGAGAATGGTTAAAGACATTGACAGTATGAAGAGTCGGTCTTCATGTACTTAAGTCGGCTTTGTGGCCTTTGTATTTAATTCCGATACATTTTCTGTGTTTCATCGTCAATAAGACGGTACAAGGGATACGGTAAAACTGAAGTGAAGCATCGGAATCTATAACTAGTGTCACAGGAGTGGTTCAAACATAGACAGTAAGAAGAGTCAGTCTTCTTGTACTTTAGTCGCAATTGTGCCTTTTGTATTTAATTCTGATGCAATTTCTGTGTTTCATCGTCAATAAGAAGGTCAGAGGGTACAGTAAACCTGGAGTGAAGCATCGGAATCTATAACTGGTGTCACAGTAATGGTTCAAAACATAGAAAGTAAGAAGAGTCAGTCTTCTTGTACTTAAGTCGGCATTGTGCCTTTTGTATTTAATTCCGATGCAATTTCTGTGTTTCATCGTCAATAAGAAGGTCCAAATGATACAGTAAACCTGAAGAGAAGCATCGGAATCTATAACTAGTGTCACTGGAATGGTTCAAAATATAGACAGTAAGATGAGTCAGTCTTCTTGTACTTAAGTCATCATTGTGCCTTTTGTGTTTAATTCCGATGCCATTTCTGTGATTCATCGTCAATAAGACGGTTCAAGGGATACAGTAAACCTGAAGTGAAGCATCGGACTCTATAACTAGTGTCACACAAATGGTTCAAAACATAGACAGTAGGAAGGGTCACTCTTCTTGTACTTAAGTCGGCATTGTGCCTTTTGTATTTAACTCCGATGCAATTTCTGTGTTTCATCGTCAATAAGAAGGTCCAAGGGAAACAGTAAACCTGAAGTGAAGCTTCGGAAACTATAACTAGTGCCACAGGAATGGTTCAAAAGATAGACAGTAAGAAGAGTCAGTCTTCTTGTACTTATGTCGGCATTGTGGCTTTTGTATTTAATTCCGATGCAATTTCTGTGTTTCATCGTCAATAAGAAGGTCAGAGGTATACAGTAAACCTGAAGTGAAGCATCGGAATCTATAACTTGTTCCACAGGAATGGTTCAAAACATAGTCAGTGAGAAGAGTCAGTCTTCTTTTCCTTAGGTCGGCATTGCGCCTTTTGTATTTAAATCCGATGAAATGTCTGTGTTGTATCGGCAATAAGGACAGAGGGATACAGTAAACCTGAAGTGAAGCATCGGAATCTATAACTAGTGTCACAGGAATGGTTCAAATCATAGCCAGTAGGAAGAGTCAGCCTTCTTGTACTTAAGTCGGCATTGTGCCTTTTCTATTTAATTCCGATGCAATTTCTGTGTTTCATCGTCAATAAGAAGGTCCAAGGGAAACAGTAAACCTGAAGTGAAGCATCGGAATCTATAACTAGTGTCACAGGAATGGTTCAAAGCATAGACAGTAGGAAGAGTCAGCCTTCTTGTACTTAAGTCGGCATTGTGCCTTTTCTATTTAATTCCTATGCTATTTCTGTGTTTCATCGTCAACAAGAAGGTCCAAGGGATACAGTAAACCTGGAGTGAATCATCGGAACCTATAACTAGTGTCACAGTTTTGGCTCAAAACGTAGACAGTAAGAAGAGTCAGTCTTCTTGTACTTATGTAGGCAATGTGCCTTTTGTATTTAATTCCGATGCAATTTCTGTGTTTCATGGTCAATAAGAAGGTCCAAGGAATACAGTAAACCTGAAGTGAAGCATCGGAATCTTTAACTAGTGTCACAGTATTGGTTCAAAGCATAGACAGTAAGAAGAGTCAGTCTTCTTGCACTTAAGTCGGCATTGTGGCTTTTGTATTTAATTCCGATGCAATTTCTGTGTTTCATCGTCTATAAGAAGGTCAGAGGGATACAGTAAACCTGAAGTGAAGCATCGGAATCTATGACTAGTGTCACAGGAATGGTTCAAAGCATAGTCAGTAAGAAGATTCAGTCTTCTTGTCCTTAAGTCGGCATTGTGCCTCTTGTATTTAATTCCGATTCAATTTCTGTTTTTCATCGGCAATAAGGTCAGTGGTATACACTAAACCTCAAGTGAAACATCGGAATCTATAACTAGTGTCACAGGAATGGTTCAAAACATAGACAGTAGGAAGAGTCAGTCTTCTTGTACTTAAGTCGGAATTGTGCCTTTTGTATTTAATTCCGATGCAATTTCTGTGTTTCATCGTCAATAAGAAGGTCCAAGGAATACAATAAACGTGAAGTGATGCATCGGAATCTATAACTAGTGTCACAGTATTGGTTCAAACCATAGACAGTAAGAAGAGTCAGTCTTCTTGTACTTAAGTCGGCATTGTGCCTTTTGTATTTATTTCCGATGCAATTTCTGTGATTCATCTTCAATAAGAAGGTCCAAGTGATACAGTAAACCTGAAGTGAAGCATCGGACTCTATAACTAGTGTCACAGAATTGGTTCCAATCGTAGACAGTAGGAAGAGTCAGTCTTCTTGTACTTAGGTCGGCATTGTAACCTTTGTATTTAATTCCGATGCAATTTCTGTGTTTCATCGTCAATAAGAACGTCAGAGGTATTCAGTAAACCTGAAGTGAAGCATCGGAATCTATAAGTTGGTTCACAGGAATGGTTCAAAGCACAGTCAGTAAGAAGAGTTAGTCTTCTTTTCTTTAGGTCGGCATTGCACCTTTTGTATTTAAATCCGATGAAATGTCTGTGTTTCATCGGCAATAAGGCCAGAGGGATACAGTAAACCTGAAGTGAAGCATCGGAATCTATAACTAGTGTCACAGGAATGGTTCAAAACATAGACAGTAGGAAGAGTCATTCTTCTTGTACTTAAGTCGGCATTGTGCCTTTTGTATTTAATTCCGATGCAGTTTATGTGTTTCATCGTGATTAAGAAGGTCAGAGGGATACAGTAAACCTGAAGTGAAGCATCGGAATCCACAACTAGTGTCACATCAATGGTTCAAAACATAGACAGTACGAAGAGTCAGTCTTGTTGTACTTAGGTCGGCATTGTGCCTTTTGTATTTAATTCCGATGCAAATTCTGTGTTTCACCGTCAATAATAAGGTCAGAGGGATACAGTAAACCTGAAGCATCGGAATCTATAACTAGTGTCACAGGAATGGTACAAACATAGACAGTAAGAAGAGTCAGTCTCCCTGTACTTAAGTCGGCATTGTGCCTTTCGTATTTAATTAATATGCAATTTCTGTGTTTCATCGTCAATAAGAAGGTCAGAGGGATACAGTAAACCTGAAGTGAAGCATCGGAATCTATGACTAGTGTCACAGGAATGGTTCAAAGCATAGTCAGTAAGAAGATTCAGTCTTCTTGTCCTTAAGTCGGCATTGTGCCTCTTGTATTTAATTCCGATTCAATTTCAGTTTTTCATCGGCAATATGGTCAGTGGTATACACTAAACCTCAAGTGAAACATCGGAATCTATAACTAGTGTCACAGGAATGGTTCAAAACATAGACAGTAGGAAGAGTCAGTCTTCTTGTACTTAAGTCGGCATTGTGCCTTTTGTATTTAATTCCGATGCAATTTCTGTGTTTCAACGTCAATAAGAAGGTCCAAGGAATACAATAAACCTGAAGGGAAGCATCGGAATCTATAACTAGTGTCACAGTATTGGTTCAAACCATAGACAGTAAGAAGAGTCAGTCTTCTTGTACTTACGTCGGCATTGTGCCTTTTGTATTCAATTCCGATGGAATTTCTGTGATTCATCTTCAATAAGAAGGTCCAAGTGATGCAGTAAACCTGAAGTGAAGCATCGGACTCTATAACTTGTGTCACAGAATTGGTTCAAAACGCAGACAGTAGGAAGAGTCAGTCTTCTTGTACTTAGGTCGGCATTGTGCCCTTTGTATTTAATTCCGATGCAAATTCTGTGTTTCATCGTCAATAAGAAGGTCCAAGGGAAACAGTAAACCTGAAGTGAAGCATCGGAATCTATAACTAGTGTCACAGGAATGGTTCAAAGCATAGACAGTAAGAAGAGTCAGTCTTCTTGTACTTAAGTCGGCATTGTGACTTTTGTATTTAATTCCGATGCAATTTCTGTGTTTCATCGTCAATAAGAAGGTCAGAGGGATACACTAAACCTGAAGTGAAGCATCGGAATCCAAAACTAGTGTCACAGGAATGGTTCAAAACATAGACAGTAGGAAGAGTCAGTCTTCTTGTACTTAAGTCGGCATTGTGCCTTTTGTATTTAATTCCGATGCAATTTCTGTGTTTCATAGTCAATAAGATGGTCCAAGGTATAAAGTAAACCTGAAGTGAAGCATCGGACTCTATAACTAGTGTCACAGAATTGGTTCAAAACGTAGACAGTAGGAAGAGTCAGTCTTCTTGTACTTCAGTCGGCATTGTGCCCATTGTATTTAATTCCGATGCAATTTCTGTATTTCATCGTCAATAAGAATGTCCAAGGGATACAGTAAACCTGGAATGAAACATCGGAATCTATAACTAGTGTCACAGGAATGGTTCAAAACATAGACAGTAAGAAGAGTATGTCTTCTTGTACTTAAGTCGGCATTTTGCCTTTTGTATTTAATTCCGATGCATTTTCTGTGTTTCATCGTCAATAAAAAGGTCCAAGGGATACAGTAAACCTGGAGTGTAGCATCGGAATCTACAACTAGTGCCACAGAAATGGTTCAAAACATAGTCAGTAAGAAGAGTCAGTCTTCTTGTACTTAAGTCGGCATTGTACCCTTTCTATTTAATTCCGATGCAATTTCTGTGTTTCATCGTCAATAAGAAGGTCAGAGGGATACAGTAAACCTGAAGTGAAGCATCGGAATCTATAACTAGTGACACAGGAATGGTTCAAAACATAGCCAGTAAGAAGAGTATGTCTTCTTGTACTTAAGTCGGCATTTTGCCTTTTGTATTTAATTCCGATGCATTTTCTGTGTTTCATCGTCAATAAAAAGGTCCAAGGGATACAGTAAACCTGAAGTGAAGCATCGGAATCCATAACTAGTGTCACAGGAATGGTTAAAATCATTGTCAGTAAGAAGAGTCGGGCTTTAAGAACTGAAGTCGGCATTGTGCCTTTTGTATTTAATTTCGATGCAATTTCTGTGTTTCATCGTAAATAAGAAGGTCCAAGGGATACAGTAAACCTGAAGTGATGCATCGGAATCTACAACTAGTGCCACAGAAATGGTTCAAAACATAGTCAGTAAGAAGAGTCAGTCTTCTTGTACTTAAGTCGGCATTGTACCCTTTCTATTTAATTCCGATGCAATTTCTGTGTTTCATCGTCAATAAAATGGTCAGAGGGATACAGAAAACCTGAAGAGAGGTATCGGAATCTATAACTAGTGTCAGAGGAATGGTTCAAAACATAGTCAGTAAGAAGAGTCAGTCTTCTTGTACTTATGTCGGCAATGTGCCCTTGGTATTTAATTCCGATGCAGTTTCTGTGTTTCATCGTCAATAAGAAGGTCAGAGGTATACAGTAAACCTGAAGTGAAGCATCGGAATCTATAACTTGTTTCACAGGAATGGTTTAAAGCATAGTCAGTGAGATGAGTCAGTCTTCTTTTCCTTAGGTCGGCATTGCGCCTTTTGTATTTAAATCCGATGAAATGTCTGTGTTTTATCGGCAATAAGGTCAGAGGGATACAGTAAACCTGAAGTGAAGCATCGGTATCTATAACTAGTGTCACAGGAATGGTTCAAAACATAGACAGTAGGAAGAGTCAGCCTTCTTGTACTTAAGTCGGCATTGTGCCTTTTGTATTTAATTCCGATGCAATTTATGTGTTTCATCGTCATTAAGAAGGTCAGAGGGATACAGTAAACCTGAAGTGAAGCATCGGAATCCACAACTAGTGTCACAGGAATGGTTCAAAACATAGACAGTAGGAAGAGTCAGTCTTGTTGTACTTAGCTCGGCATTGTGCCTTTTGTATTTAATTCCGATGCAATTTCTGTGTTTCACCGTCAATAAGAAGGTCAGAGGAATACAGTAAACTTGAAGCATCTGAATCTATAACTAGTGTCACAGGAATGGTACAAACATAGACAGTAAGAAGAGTCAGTCTTCTTGTACTTAAGTCGGCATTGTGACTTTTGTATTTAATTAACATGCAATTTCTATGTTTCATCGTCAATAAGAAGGGCAGAGGGATACACTAAACCGGAAGTGAAGCATCGGAATCTATGACTAGTGTCACAGGAATGGTTCAAAACATAGTCAGTAAGAAGAGTCAGTCTTCTTGTCCTTAAGTCGGCATTGTGCCTTTTGTATTTAATTCCGATGCTATTTCTGTGTTTCATCGTCAACAAGAAGGTCCAAGGGATACAGTAAACCTGGAGTGAATCATCAGAACCTATAACTAGTGTCACAGTTTTGGCTCAAAACATAGACAGTAAGAAGAGTCAGTCTTCTTGTACTTATGTAGGCAATGTGCCTTTTGTATTTAATTCCGATGCAATTTCTGTGTTTCATGGTCAATAAGAAGGTCCAAGGAATACAGTAAACCTGAAGTGAAGCTTCGGAATCTTTAACTAGTGTCACAGTATTGGTTCAAAACATAGACAGTAAGAAGAGTCAGTCTTCTTGTCCTTAAGTCGGCATTGTGCCTTTTGTATTTAATTCCGATGCAATTTCTGTGATTCATCTTCAATAAAAAGGTACAAGTGATACAGTAAACCTGAAGTGAAGCATCGGACTCTATAACTAGTGTCACAGAATTGGTTCAAAACGTAGACAGTGGGATGAGTCAGTCTTCTTGTACTTAGGTCGGCATTGTGCCCTTTGTATTTAATTCCGATGCAATTTCTGTGTTTCATCGTCAATAAGAAGGTCAGAGGTATACAGTAAACCTGAAGTGAAGCATCGGAATCTATAAGTAGTTTCACAGGAATGGTTCAATACACAGTCAGTAAGAAGAGTCAGTTTTCTCTTCTTTAGGTCGGCATTGTGCCTTTTGTATTTAATTCCGATGCAATTTATGTGTTTCATCGTCATTAAGAAGGTCAGAAGGATACAGTAAACCTGAAGTGAAGCATCGGAATCCACAACTAGTGTCACAGGAATGGTTCAAAACATAGACAGTAGGAAGAGTCAGTCTTGTTGTACTTAGGTCGGCATTGTGCCTTTTGTATTTAATTCCGATGCAATTTCTGTGTTTCACTGTCAATAATAAGGTCAGAGGGATACAGTAAACCTGGAGTGAAGCATCGGAATCTATAACTAGTGTCACAGGAATGGTACAAACATAGACAGTAAGAAGAGTCAGTCTTCTTGTATTTAAGTCGCCATTGTGCCTTTCGTATTTAATTAATATGCAATTTCTGTGTTTCATCGTCAATAAGAAGGTCAGAGGGATACAGTAAACCTGAAGTGAAGCATCGGAATCTATAACTAGTGACACAGGAATGGTTCAAAACATAGCCAGTAAGAAGAGTATGTCTTCTTGTACTTAAGTCGGCATTTTGCCTTTTGTATTTAATTCCGATGCATTTTCTGTGTTTCATCGTCAATAAAAAGGTCCAAGGGATACAGTAAACCTGAAGTGAAGCATCGGAATCCATAACTAGTGTCACAGGAATGGTTAAAATCATTGTCAGTAAGAAGAGTCGGGCTTTAAGAACTGAAGTCGGCATTGTGCCTTTTGTATTTAATTTCGATGCAATTTCTGTGTTTCATCGTAAATAAGAAGGTCCAAGGGATACAGTAAACCTGAAGTGATGCATCGGAATCTACAACTAGTGCCACAGAAATGGTTCAAAACATAGTCAGTAAGAAGAGTCAGTCTTCTTGTACTTAAGTCGGCATTGTACCCTTTCTATTTAATTCCGATGCAATTTCTGTGTTTCATCGTCAATAAAATGGTCAGAGGGATACAGAAAACCTGAAGGGAGGTATCGGAATCTATAACTAGTGTCAGAGGAATGGTTCAAAACATAGTCAGTAAGAAGAGTCAGTCTTCTTGTACTTATGTCGGCAATGTGCCCTTGGTATTTAATTCCGATGCAGTTTCTGTGTTTCATCGTCAATAAGAAGGTCAGAGGTATACAGTAAACCTGAAGTGAAGCATCGGAATCTATAACTTGTTTCACAGGAATGGTTCAAAGAATAGTCAGTGAGATGAGTCAGTCTTCTATTCCTTAGGTCGGCATTGCGCCTTTTGTATTTAAATCCGATGAAATGTCTGTGTTTTATCGGCAATAAGGTCAGAGGGATACAGTAAACCTGAAGTGAAGCATCGGTATCTATAACTAGTGTCACAGGAATGGTTCAAAACATAGACAGTAGGAAGAGTCAGCCTTCTTGTACTTAAGTCGGCATTGTGCCTTTTGTATTTAATTCCGATGCAATTTATGTGTTTCATCGTCATTAAGAAGGTCAGAGGGATACAGTAAACCTGAAGTGAAGCATCGGAATCCACAACTAGTGTCACAGGAATGGTTCAAAACATAGACAGTAGGAAGAGTCAGTCTTGTTGTACTTAGCTCGGCATTGTGCCTTTTGTATTTAATTCCGATGCAATTTCTGTGTTTCACCGTCAATAAGAAGGTCAGAGGAATACAGTAAACTTGAAGCATCTGAATCTATAACTAGTGTCACAGGAATGGTACAAACATAGACAGTAAGAGGAGTCAGTCTTCTTGTACTTAAGTCGGCATTGTGACTTTTGTATTTAATTAACATGCAATTTCTATGTTTCATCGTCAATAAGAAGGGCAGAGGGATACACTAAACCTGAAGTGAAGCATCGGAATCTATGACTAGTGTCACAGGAATGGTTCAAAACATAGTCAGTAAGAAGAGTCAGTCTTCTTGTCCTTAAGTCGGCATTGTGCCTTTTGTATTTAATTCCGATGCTATTTCTGTGTTTCATCGTCAACAAGAAGGTCCAAGGGATACAGTAAACCTGGAGTGAATCATCAGAACCTATAACTAGTGTCACAGTTTTGGCTCAAAACATAGACAGTAAGAAGAGTCAGTCTTCTTGTACTTATGTAGGCAATGTGCCTTTTGTATTTAATTCCGAAGCAATTTCTGTGTTTCATGGTCAATAAGAAGGTCCAAGGAATACAGTAAACCTGAAGTGAAGCTTCGGAATCTTTAACTAGTGTCACAGTATTGGTTCAAAACATAGACAGTAAGAAGAGTCAGTCTTCTTGTCCTTAAGTCGGCATTGTGCCTTTTGTATTTAATTCCGATGCAATTTCTGTGATTCATCTTCAATAAAAAGGTACAAGTGATACAGTAAACCTGAAGTGAAGCATCGGACTCTATAACTAGTGTCACAGAATTGGTTCAAAACGTAGACAGTGGGATGAGTCAGTCTTCTTGTACTTAGGTCGGCATTGTGCCCTTTGTATTTAATTCCGATGCAATTTCTGTGTTTCATCGTCAATAAGAAGGTCAGAGGTATACAGTAAACCTGAAGTGAAGCATCGGAATCTATAAGTAGTTTCACAGGAATGGTTCAATACACAGTCAGTAAGAAGAGTCAGTTTTCTCTTCTTTAGGTCGGCATTGTGCCTTTTGTATTTAATTCCGATGCAATTTATGTGTTTCATCGTCATTAAGAAGGTCAGAAGGATACAGTAAACCTGAAGTGAAGCATCGGAATCCACAACTAGTGTCACAGGAATGGTTCAAAACATAGACAGTAGGAAGAGTCAGTCTTGTTGTACTTAGGTCGGCATTGTGCCTTTTGTATTTAATTCCGATGCAATTTCTGTGTTTCACTGTCAATAATAAGGTCAGAGGGATACAGTAAACCTGGAGTGAAGCATCGGAATCTATAACTAGTGTCACAGGAATGGTACAAACATAGACAGTAAGAAGAGTCAGTCTTCTTGTATTTAAGTCGCCATTGTGCCTTTCGTATTTAATTAATATGCAATTTCTGTGTTTCATCGTCAATAAGAAGGTCAGAGGGATACAGTAAACCTGAAGTGAAGCATCGGAATCTATGACTAGTGTCACAGGAATGGTTCAAAACATAGTCAGTAAGAAGATTCAGTCTTCTTGTCCTTATGTCGGCATTGTGCCTTTTGTATTTAATTCCGATTCAATTTCTGTTTTTCATCGGCAATAAGTTCAGTGTTATACACTAAACCTCAAGTGAAACATCGGAATCTATAACTAGTGTCACAGGAATGGTTCAAAACATAGACAGTAGGAAGAGTCAGTCTTCTTGTACTTAAGTCTGCATTGTGCCTTTTGTATTTAATTCCGATGCAATTTCTGTGTTTCATCGTCAATAAGAAGGTCCAAGGAATACAATAAACGTGAAGTGATGCATCGGAATCTATAACTAGTGTCACAGTATTGGTTCAAACTATAGACAGTAAGAAGAGTCAGTCTTCTTGTACTTAAGTCGGCATTGTGCCTTTTGTATTTATTTCCGATGCAATTTCTGTGATTCATCTTCAATAAGAAGGTCCAAGTGATACAGTAAACCTGAAGTGAAGCATAGGACTCTATAACTAGTGTCACAGAATTGGTTCAAAACGTAGACAGTAGGAAGAGTCAGTCTTCTTGTACTTAGGTCGGCATTGTGCCCTTTGTATTTAATTCCGATGCAATTTCTGTGTTTCATCGTCAATAAGAAGGTCAGAGGTATACAGTAAACCTGAAGTGAAGCATCGGAATCTATAAGTCGGTTCACAGGAATGGTTCAAAACACAGTCAGTAAGAAGAGTCAGTCTTCTTTTCTTTAGGTCGGCATTGCACCTTTTGTATTTAAATCCGATGAAATGTCTGTGTTTCATCGGCAATAAGGCCAGAGGGATACAGTAAACCTGAAGTGAAGCATCGGAATCTATAACTAGTGTTACAGGAATGGTTCAATACATAGACAGTATGAAGAGTCAGTCTTCTTGTACTTAAGTCGGCATTGTGCCTTTTGTATTTAATTCCGATGCAGTTTATGTGTTTCATCGTGATTAAGAAGGTCAGAGGGATACAGTTAACCTGAAATGAAGCATCGGAATCCACAACTAGTGTCACATCAATGGTTCAAAACATAGACAGTAGGAAGAGTCAGTCTTGTTGTAATTAGGTCGGCATTGTGCCTTTTGTATTTAATTCCGATGCAAATTCTGTGTTTCACCGTCAATAATAAGGTCAGAGGGATACAGTAAACCTGAAGCATCGGAATCTATAACTAGTGTCACAGGAATGGTACAAACATAGACAGTAAGAAGAGTCAGTCTCCCTGTACTTAAGTCGGCATTGTGCCTTTCGTATTTAATTAATATGCAATTTCTGTGTTTCATCGTCAATAAGAAGGTCCAAGGAATACAATAAACCTGAAGTGAAGCATGGGAATCTATAACTAGTGTCACAGTATTGGTTCAAACCATAGACAGTAAGAAGAGTCAGTCTTCTTGTACTTAAGTCGGCATTGTGCCTTTTGTATTCAATTCCGATGGAATTTCTGTGATTCATCTTCAATAAGAAGGTCCAAGTGATGCAGTAAACCTGAAGTGAAGCATCTGACTCTATAACTTGTGTCACAGAATTGGTTCAAAACGCAGACAGTAGGAAGAGTCATTCTTCTTGTACTTAGGTCGGCATTGTGCACTTTGTATTTAATTCCGATGCAATTTCTGTGTTTCATCGTCAATAAGAAGGTCCAAGGGAAACAGTAAACCTGAAGTGAAGCATCGGAATCTATAACTAGTGTCACAGGAATGGTTCAAAGCATAGACAGTAAGAAGAGTCAGTCTTCTTGTACTTAAGTCGGCATTGTGACTTTTGTATTTAATTCCGATGCAATTTCTGTGTTTCATCGTCAATAAGAAGGTCAGAGGGATACAGTAAACCTGAAGTGAAGCATCGGAATCTATAACTAGTGTCACAGGAATGGTTCAAAACATAGACAGTAGGAAGAGTCAGTCTTGTTGTACTTAGCTCGGCATTGTGCCTTTTGTATTTAATTCCGATGCAATTTCTGTGTTTCACCGTCAATAAGAAGGTCAGAGGAATACAGTAAACTTGAAGCATCTGAATCTATAACTAGTGTCACAGGAATGGTACAAACATAGACAGTAAGAAGAGTCAGTCTTCTTGTACTTAAGTCGGCCTTGTGACTTTTGTATTTAATTAACATGCAATTTCTATGTTTCATCGTCAATAAGAAGGGCAGAGGGATACACTAAACCTGAAGTGAAGCATCGGAATCTATGACTAGTGTCACAGGAATGGTTCAAAACATAGTCAGTAAGAAGAGTCAGTCTTCTTGTCCTTAAGTCGGCATTGTGCCTTTTGTATTTAATTCCGATGCAATTTCTGTGTTTCATCGTCAACAAGAAGGTCCAAGGGATACAGTAAACCTGGAGTGAAGCATCGGAACCTATAACTAGTGTCACAGTTTTGGCTCAAAACACAGACAGTAAGAAGAGTCAGTCTTCTTGTACTTACGTAGGCAATGTGCCTTTTGTATTTAATTCCGATGCAATTTCTGTGTTTCTTGGTCAATAAGAAGGTCCAAGGAATACAGTAAACCTGAAGTGAAGCATCGGAATCTATAACTAGTGTCACAGTATTGGTTCAAAACATAGACAGTAAGAAGAGTCAGTCTTCTTGCACTTAAGTCGGCATTGTGGCTTTTGTATTTAATTCCGAAGCAATTTCTGTGTTTCATCGTCAATAAGAAGGTCAGAGGGATACAGTAAACCTGAAGTGAAGCATCGGAATCTATAACTAGAGTCACAGGAATGGTACAAAACATAGTCAGCGAGAAGAGTCAGTCTTCTTGTCCTTAAGTCGGCATTGTGCCTTTTGTATTTAATTCCGATCCAATTTCTGTGATTCATCTTCAATAAGAAGGTCCAAGTGATACAGTAACCCTGAAGTGAAGCATCGGACTCTATAACTAGTGTCACAGAATTGGTTCAAAACGTAGACAGTGGGAAGAGTCAGTCTTCTTGTACTTAGGTCGGCATTGTGCCCTTTGTATTTAATTCCGATGCAATTTCTGTGTTTCATCGTCAATAAGAAGGTCAGAGGTATACAGTAAACCTGAAGTGAAGCATCGGAATCTATAAGTAGTTTCACAGGAATGGTTCATAACACAGTCAGTAAGAAGAGTCAGTCTTCTTTTCTTTAGGTCGGCATTGCGCCTTTTGTATTTAAATCCGTTGAAATGACTGTGTTTCATCGGCAATAAGGTCAGAGGGATACAGTAAACCTGAAGTGAAGCATCGGAATCTATAACTAGTGTCACAGGAATGGTTCAAAACATAGACGGTAGGAAGAGTCAGTCTTCTTGTACTGAAGTCGGCATTGTGCCTTTTGTATTTAATTCCGATGCAATTTATGTGATTCATCGTTATTAAGAAGGTCAGAGGGATACAGTAAACCTGAAGCATCGGAATCTATAACTAGTGTCACAGGAATGGTACAAACATAGACAGTAGGAAGAGTCAGTCTTCTTGTACTTAAGTCGCCATTTTGCCTTTCGTATTTAGTTAATATGCAATTTCTGTGTTTCATCGTCAATAAGAAGATCAGAGGGATACAGTAAACCTGAAGTGAAGCATCGGAATCTATGACTAGTGTCACAGGAATGGTTCAAAACATAGTCAGTAAGAAGATTCAGTCTTCTTGTCCTTAAGTCGGCATTGTGCCTTTTGTATTTAACTCCGATGCAATTTCTGTGTTTCATCGTCAATAAGAAGGTCCAAGTGATACAGTAAACCTGAAGTGAACCATCGGACTCTATAACTAGTGTCACAGTATTGGTTCAAAACATAGACAGTAAGAAGAGTCAGTCTTCTTGCACTTAAGTCGGCATTGTGGCTTTTGTATTTAATTCCGATGCAATTTCTGTGTTTCATCGTCAATAAGAATGTCAGAGGGATACAGTAAACCTGAAGTGAAGCATCGGAATCTATAACTAGAGTCACAGGAATGGTTCAAATCATAGTCAGTAAGAAGAGTCAGTCTTCTTGTCCTTAAGTCGGCATTGTGCCTTTTGTATTTAATTCCGATGCAATTTCTGTGTTTCATCGTCAACAAAAAGGTCCAAGGGATACAGTAAACCTGCAGTGATGCATCGGAGCCTATAACTGGTGTCACAGTATTGGTTCAAAACATAGACAGTAAGAAGAGTCAGTCCTCTTGTACTTATGTCGGCATTGTGCCTTTTGTATTTAATTCCGACGCAATTTCTGTGTTTCATCGACAATAAGAAGGTCCTAGGAATACAGTAAACCTGAAGTGAAGCATCGGAATCTATAACTAGATTCACAGTATTGGTTCAAAACATAGACCGTAAGAAGAGTCAGTATTCTTGTACTTAAGTCGGCATTGTGGCTTTTGTATTTAATCCCGATGCAATTTCTGTGTTTCATCGTCAATAAGAAGGTCCAAGTGATACAGTAAACCTGAAGTGAAGCATCGGACTCTATAACTAGTGTCACAGTATTGGTTCAAACATAGACAGTAAGAAGAGTCAGTCTTCTTGTACGTAAGTCGGCAATGTGCCGTTTGTATTTAATTCCGATGGAATTTCTGTGATTCATCTTCAATAAGAAGGTCCAAGTGATACAGTAAACCTGAAGTGAAGCATCGGACTCTGTAACTAGTGTCACAGAATTGGTTCAAAACGTAGACAGTAGGGAGAGTCAGTCTTCTTGTACTTAGGTCGGCATTGTGCCCTTTGTATTTAATTCCGATTCAATTTCTGTGTTTCATCGTCAATAAGAAGGTTTAAGGGAGACAGTACACATGAAGTGAAGCATCGGAAACTATAACTAGTGTCACAGGAATGGTTCAAAGCATAGACAGAAGGCGAGTCAGTCTTCTTGTACTTAAGTCGGCATTGTGACTTTTGTATTTAATTCCGATGCTATTTCTGTGTTTCATCGTCAATACGAAGGTTAGAGGGATACAGTAAACCTGAAGTGAAACATCGGAACCCAAAAGTAGTGTCACAGGAATGGTTCAATACATAGAGAGTAGGAAGAGTCAGTCTTCTTGTACTTAAGTCGGCATTGTGCCATTTGTATTTAATTCCGATGCAATTTCTGTGTTTCATCGTCAATAAGATGGTCCAAGGTATAAAGTAAACCTGAAGTGAAGCTTCGGACGCTATAACTAGTGTCACAGAATTGGTTCAAAACGTAGACTGTAGGAAGAGTCGGTCTTCTTGTACTTAAGTCGGCATTGTGCCCTTTGTATTTAATACCGATGCAATTTCTGTGTTTCATCGTCAATAAGAAGGTCAGAGGGATACAGTAAACCTGAAGTCAAGCATCGGAATCTATAACTAGTGTAACAGGAATGGTTCAAACCATAGTCAGTAAGAAGAGTATGTCTTCTTGTACTTAAGTCGGCATTGTGCCTTTTGTATTTAATTCCGATGCAATTTCTGTGTTTCATCGTCAATAAGAAGGTCCAAGGGATACAGTAAACCTGGAGTGTAGCATCGGAATCTATAACTAGTGTCACAGGAATGGTTCAAATCATTGACAGTAAGAAGAGTCAGTCTTCTTGTACTTATGTAGGCAATGTGCCTTTTGTATTTAATTCCGATGCAATTTCTGAGTTTCATCGCCAATAAGAAGGTCCAAGGAATACAGTAAACCTGAAGTGAAGCATCGGAATATATAACTTGTGTCACAGTATTGGTTCAAAACATAGTCAGTAAGAAGAGTCAGTCTTCTTGTACTTATGTAGGCAATGTGCCTTTTGTATTTAATTTCGATGCAATTTCTGTGTTTCATCGTCAATAAGAAGGTCCAAGGAATACAGTAAACCTGAAGTGAAGCATCGGAATCTATAACTAGTGTCACAGTATTGGTTCAAAACATAGAGAGTAAGAAGACTCAGTCTTCTTGCACTTATGTCGGCATTGTGGCTTTTGTATTTAATTCCGATGCAATTTCTGTGTTTCATCATCAATAAGAAGTTCAGAGAGATACAGTAAACCTGAAGTGAAGCATCGGAATCTATAACTAGAGTCACAGGAATGGTTCAAAACATAGTCAATAAGAAGAGTCAGTCTTCTTGTCCTTAAGTCGGCATTGTGCATTTTGTATTTAATTCCGATGCAATTTCTGTGATTCATCTTCAATAAGAAAGTCCAAGTGATACAGTAAACCTGAAGTGAAGCATCGGAATCTATAAGTCGTTTCACAGGAATGGTTCAAAACACAGTCAGTAAGAAGAGTCATTCTTCTTTTCTTTAGGTCGGCATTGCGCCTTTTGTATATAAATCCGATGAAATGTCTGTGTTTCATCGGCAATAAGGCCAGAGGGATACAGTAAACCTGAAGTGAAGCATCGGAATCTATAACTAGTGTCACAGGAATGGTTCAAAACATAGACAGTGGGAAGAGTCTGTCATCTTGTACTTATGTCGGCATTGTGCCTTTTGTATTTAATTCCGATGCAGTTTATGTGTTTCATCGTGATTAAGAAGGTCAGAGGGATACAGTAAACCGGAAGTGAAGCATCGGAATCCACAACTAGTGTCACAGGAATGGTTCAAAACATAGACAGTAGGAAGAGTCAGTCTTGTTGTACTTAGGTCGGCATTGTGCCTTTTGTATTTAATTCCGATGCAATTTCTGTGTTTCATCGTCAACAAGAAGGTCCAAGGGATACAGTAAACCTGGAGTGAAGCACCGGAACCTATAACTGTTGTCACAGTATTGGTTCAAAACATAGACAGTAAGAAGAGTCAGTCTTCTTGTACTTATGTCGGCATTGTGACTTTTGTATTTAATTCCGATGCAATTTCTGTGTTTCATTGACAATAAGAAGGTCCTAGGAATACAGTAAACCTGAAGTGAAGCATCGGAATCTATAACTAGTTTCACACTATTGGTTCAAACCATAGACAGTAAGAAGAGTCAGTATTCTTGTACTTAAATCGGCATTGTGCATTTTGTATTTAATTCCGATGCAATTTCTGTGTTTCATCGTCAATACGAAGGTCCAAGGGAAACAGTAAACCTGAAGTGAAGCATCGGAATCTATAACTAGTGTCACAGGAATGGTTCAAAGCATAGACAGTAAGAAGAGTCAGTCTTCTTGTACTTAAGTCGGCATTGTGACTTTTGTATTTAATTCCGATGCAGTTTCTGTGTTTCATCGTCAATAAGAAGGTCAGTGGGATACAGTAAACCTGAAGTGAAGCATCGGAATCTAAAACTAGTGTCACAGGAATGGTTCAAAACACAGACAGTAGGAAGAGTCAGTCTTTTTGTACTTACGTCGGCATTGTGCATTTTGAATTTAATTCCGATGCAATTTCTGTGTTTCATCGTCAATAAGATGGTCCAAGGTATAAAGTAAACCTGAAGTGAAGCATCGGACTCTATAACTAGTGTCACAGAATTGGATCAAAACGTAGACAGTAGTAAGAGTCAGTCTCCTTGTACTTAAGTCGGCATTGTGCCCTTTGTATTTAATTCCGATGCAATTTCTGTATTTCATCGTCAATAAGAATGTCCAAGGGATACAGTAAACCTGGAATGAAACATCGGAATCTATAACTAGTGTCACAGGAATGGTTCAAAACATAGACAGTAATTAGAGTCAGTCTTCTTGTACTTAAGTCGACATTGTGCTTTTTCTATTTAATTCCGATGCAGTTTATGTGTTTCATCGTGATTAAGAAGGTCAGAGGGATACAGTAAACCTGAAGTGAAGCATCGGAATCCACAACTAGTGTCACAGGAATAGTTCAAAACATAGACAGTAGGAAGAGTCAGTCTTGTTGTACTTAGGTCGGCATTGTGCCTTTTGTATTTAATTCCGATGCAATTTCTGTGTTTCACCGTCAATAATAAGGTCAGAGGGATACAGTAAACCTGAAGCATCGGAATCTATAACTAGTGTCACAGGAATGGTACAAACATAGACAGTAAGAAGAGTCAGTCTTCCTGTACTTAAGTCGGCATTGTGCCTTTTGTATTTAATTAATATGCAATTTCTGTGTTTCATCGTCAGTAAGATGGTCAGAGGGATACAGTAAACCTGAAGTGAAGCATCGGAATCTATGACTAGTGTCAGAGGAATGGTTCAAAACATAGTCAGTAAGAAGATTCAGTCTTCTTGTCCTTAAGTTGGCATTGTGCCTTTTGTATTAAATTCCGATGCAATTTCTGTGTTTCATCGTCAACAAGAAGGTCCAAGGGATACAGTAAACCTGGAGTGAAGCATCGGAACCTATAACTGGTGTCACAGTATTGGTTCAAAACACAGACAGTAAGAAGAGTCAGTCTTCTTGTACGTATGTCGGCATTGTGCATTTTGTATTTAATTCCGATGCAATTTCTGTGTTTCATCGACAATAAGAAGGTCCTAGGAATACAGTAAACCTGAATGAAGCATCGGAATCTATAACTAGTGTCACAGTATTGGTTCAAAACATAGACAGTAAGAAGAGTCAGTATTCTTGTACTTAAGTCGGCATTGTGGCTTTTGTATTTAATTCCGATGCAATTTCTGTGTTTCATCGTCAATAAGAAGGTCAGAGGGATACAGTAAACCTGAAGTGAAGCATCGGAATCTGTAACTAGAGTCACAGCAATGGTTCAAAGCATAGTCAGTAAGAAGAGTCAGTCTTCTTGTCCTTCAGTCGGCATTGTGCCTTTTGTATTTAATTCCGATTCAATTTCTGTTTTTCATCGGCAATAAGGTCAGTGGTATACACTAAACCTCAGTTGAAACATCGGAATCTATAACTAGTGTCACAGAAATGGTTCAAAACATAGACAGTAGGAAGAGTCAGTCTTCTTGTACTTAAGTCGGCATTGTGCCTTTTGTATTTATATCCGATGGAATTTCTGTGATTCATCTTCAATAAGAAGGTCCAAGTGATACAGTAAACCTGAAGTGAAGCATCGGACTCTATAACTAGTGTCACAGAATTGGTTCAAAACGTAGACAGTAGGAAGAGTCAGTCTTCTTGTACTTATGTCGGCATTGTGCCTTTTGTATTTTATTCCGATGCAATTTCTGTGTTTCTTCGCCAATAAGAAGGTCCAAGGGATACAGTAAACCTGAAGTGAAGCATCGGAATCCATAACTAGTGTCACAGGAATGGTTAAAATCATTGTCAGTAAGAAGAGTCGGTCTTTAAGAACTGAAGTCGGCATTGTGCCTTTTGTATTTAATTCCGATGCAATTTCTGTGTTTCATCGTCAATAAGAAGGTCCAAGGGATACAGTAAACCTGAAGTGATGCATCGGAATCTACAACTAGTGCCACAGAAATGGTTCAAAACATAGTCAGTAAGAAGAGTCAGTCTTCTTGTACTTAAGTCGGCATTGTGCCTTTTCTATTTAATTCCGATGCAATTTCTGTGTTTCATCGTCAATAAGGAGGTCAGAGGGATACAGTAAACCTGAAGAGAGGTATCGGAATCTATAACTAGTGTCAAAGGAATGGTTCAACACATAGTCAGTAAGAAGAGTCAGTCTTCTTGTACTTATGTCGGCAATGTGCCCTTTGTATTTAATTCCGATGCAATTTCTGTGTTTCATCGTCAATAAGAAGCTCAGAGGTATACAGTAAACCTGAAGTGAAGCATCGGAATCTATAACTTGTTTCACAGGAATGGTTCAAAGCATAGTCAGTGAGAAGAGTCAGTCTTCTTTTCCTTAGGTCGGCATTGCGCCTTTTGTATTTAAATCCGATGAAATGTCTGTGTTTTATCGGCAATAAGGTCAGAGGGATAAAGTAAACCTGAAGTGAAGCATCGGAATCTATAACTAGGGTCACAGGAATGGTTCAAAACATAGACAGTAGGAAGAGTCAGATTTCTTGTACTTAAGTCGGCATTGTGCCTTTTGTATTTAATTCCGATGCTATTTATGTGTTTCATCGTCATTAAGAAGGTCAGAGGGATACAGTAAACCTGAAGTGAAGCATCGGAATCCACAACTAGTGTCACAGGAATGGTTCAAAACATAGACAGTAGGAAGAGTCAGTCTTGTTGTACTTAGGTCGGCATTGTGCCTTTTGTATTTAATTCCGATGCAATTTCTGTGTTTCACCGTCAATAAGAAGGTCAGAGGAATACAGTAAACTTGAAGCATCTGAATCTATAACTAGTGTCACAGGAATGGTACAAACATAGACAGTAAGAAGAGTCAGTCTTCTTGTACTTAAGTCGGCATTGTGACTTTTGTATTTAATTAACATGCAATTTCTGTGTTTCATCGTCAATAAGAAGGGCAGAGGGATACAGTAAACCTGAAGTGAAGCATCGGAATCTATGACTAGTGTCACAGGAATGGTTCAAAACATAGTCAGTAAGAAGAGTCACTCTTCTTGTCCTTAAGTCGGCATTGTGCCTTTTGTATTTAATTCCGATGCAATTTCTGTGTTTCATCGTCAGCAAGAAGGTCCAAGGGATACAGTAAACCTGGAGTGAAGCATCGGAACCTATAACTAGTGTCACAGTTTTGGCTCAAAACACAGACAGTAAGAAGAGTCAGTCTTCTTGTACTTACGTAGGCAATGTGCCTTTTGTATTTAATTCCGATGCAATTTCTGTGTTTCTTGGTCAATAAGAAGGTCCAAGGAATACAGTAAACCTGAAGTGAAGCATCGGAATCTATAACTAGTGTCACAGTATTGGTTCAACACATAGACAGTAAGAAGAGTCAGTCTTCTTGCACTTAAGTCGGCATTGTGGCTTTTGTATTTAATTCCGATGCAATTTCTGTGTTTCATCGTCAACAAGAAGGTCAGAGGGATACAGTAAACCTGAAGTGAAGCATCGGAATCTATAACTAGAGTCACAGGAATGGTTAAAACATAGTCAGTAAGAAGTGTCAGTCTTCTTGTCCTTAAGTCGGCATTGTGCCTTTTGTATTTAATTCCGATCCAATTTCTGTGATTCATCTTCAATAAGAAGGTCCAAGTGATACAGTAAACCTGAAGTGAAACATCGGACTCTATAACTAGTGTCACAGAATTGGTTCAAAACGTAGACAGTGGGAAGAGTCAGTCTTCTGGTACTTAGGTCGGCATTGTGCCCTTTGTATTTAATTCCGATGCAATTTCTGTGTTTCATCGTCAATAAGAAGGTCAGAGGTATACAGTAAACCTGAAGTGAAGCATCGGAATCTATAAGTAGTTTCACAGGAATGGTTCAAAACACAGTCAGTAAGAAGAGTCAGTCTTCTTTTCTTTAGGTCGGCATTGCGCCTTTTGTATTTAAATCCGTTGAAATGTCTGTGTTTCATCGGCAATAAGGTCAGAGGGATACAGTAAACCTGAAGTGAAGCATCGGAATCTATAACTAGTGTCACAGGAATGGTTCAAAACATAGACAGTATGAAGAGTCAGTCTTCTTGTACTTAAGTCGGCATTGTGCCTTTTGTATTTAATTCCGATGCAATTTATGTGTTTCATCGTCATTAAGAAGGTCAGAGGGATACAGTAAACCTGAAGTGAAGCATCGGAATCCACAACTAGTGTCACAGGAATGGTTCAAAACATAGACAGTAGAAAGAGTCAGTCTTGTTGTACTTAGGTCGGCATTGTGCCTTTTGTATTTAATTCCGATGCAATTTCTGTGTTTCACCGTCAATAATAAGGTCAGATGGATACAGTAAACCTGAAGCATCGGAATCTATAACTAGTGTCACAGGAATGGTACAAACATAGACAGTAGGAAGAGTCAGTCTTCTTGTACTTAAGTCGCCATTTTGCCTTTCGTATTTAATTAATATGCAATTTCTGTGTTTCATCGTCAATAAGAAGGTCAGAGGGATACAGTAAACCTGAAGTGAAGCATCGGAATCTATCACTAGTGTCCAGGAATGGTTCGAAACATAGTCAGTAAGAAGATTCAGTCTTCTTTTCCTTAAGACGGCATTGTGCCTTTTGTATTTAATTCCGATGCAATTTCTGTGTTTCATCGTCAATAAGAAGGTCCAAGTGATACAGTAAACCTGAAGTGAAGCATCGGACTCTATAACTAGTGTCACAGTATTGGTTCAAAACATAGACAGTAAGAAGAGTCAGTCTTCTTGCACTTAAGTCGGCATTTTGGCTTTTGTATTTAATTCCGATGCAATTTCTGTGTTTCATCGTCAATAAGAACGTCAGAGGGATACAGTAAACCTGAAGTGAAGCATCGGAATCTATAACTAGAGTCACAGGAATGGTTCAAATCATAGTCAGTAAGAAGAGTCAGTCTTCTTGTCCTTAAGGCGACATTGTGCCTTTTGTATTTAATTCCGATGCAATTTCTGTGATTCATCTTCAATAAGAAGGTCCAAGTGATACAGTAATTCAGAAGTGAAGCATCGGACTCTATAACTAGTGTCACAGAATTGGTTCAAAACGTAGACAGTGGGAAGAGTCCGTCTTCTAGTACTTAGGTCGGCATTGTGCCCTTTGTATTTAATTCCGATGCAATTTCTGTGTTTCATCGTCAATAAGAAGGTCAGAGGTATACAGTAAACCTGAAGTGAAGCATCGGAATCTATAAGTAGTTTCACAGGAATGGTTCAAAACACAGTCAGTAAGAAGAGTCAGTCTTCGTTTCTTTAAGTCAGCATTGCGCCTTTTGTATTTAAATCCGATGAAATGTCTGTGTTTCATCGGCAATAAGGTCAGAGGGATACAGTAAACCTGAAGTGAAGCATCGGAATCTATAACTAGTGTCACAGGAATAGTTCAAAACATAGACAGTATGAAGAGTCAGTCTTCTTGTACTTAAGTAGGCATTGTGCCTTTTGTATTTAATTCCGATGCAATTTATGTGTTTCATCGTCATTAAGAAGGTCAGAGGGATACAGTAAAACTGAAGTGAAGCATCGGAATCCACAACTAGTGTCACAGGAATGGTTCAAAACATAGACAGTAGGAAGAGTCAGTCTTGTTGTACTTAGGTCGGCATTGTGCCTTTTGTATTTAATTCCGATGCAAGTTCTGTGTTTCACCGTCAAGAATAAGGTCAGAGGGATACAGTAAACCTGAAGCATCGGAATCTATAACTAGTGTCACAGGAATGGTACAAACATAGACAGTAGGAAGAGTCAGTCTTCTTGTACTTAAGTCGCCATTTTACCTTTCGTATTTAATTAATATGCAATTTCTGTGTTTCATCGTCAATAAGATGGTCAGAGGGATACAGTAAACCTGAAGTGAAGCATCGGAATCTATGACTAGTGTCACAGGAATGGTTCAAAACATAGTCAGTAAGAAGATTCAGTCTTCTTGTCCTTAAGTCGGCATTGTGCCTTTTGTATTTAATTCCGATGCAATTTCTGTGTTTCATCGTCAACACAAAGGTCCAAGGGTTACAGTAAACCTGCAGTGAAGCATCGGAACCTATAACTGGTGTCACAGTATTGGTTCAAAACATAGACAGTAAGAAGAGTCAGTCTTCTTGTACTTATGTCGGCATTGTGCCTTTTGTATTTAATTCCGACCCAATTTCTGTGTTTCATCGACAATAAGAAGGTCCTAGGAATACAGTAAACCTGATGTGAAGCATCGCAATCTATAACTAGTGTCACAGTATTGGTTCAAAACATAGACAGTAAGAAGAGTCAGTATTCTTGTACTTAAGTCGGCATTGTGGCTTTTGTATTTAATCCCGATGCAAATTCTGTGTTTCATCGTCAATAAGAAGGTCCAAGTGATACAGTAAACCTGAAGTGAAGCATCGGACTCTATAACTAGTGTCACAGTATTGTCTCAAAACATAGACAGTAAGAAGAGTCAGTCTTCTTGTACGTAAGTCGGCATTGTGCCGTTTGTATTTAATTCCGATGGAATTTCTGTGATTCATCTTCAATAAGAAGGTCCAAGTGATACAGTAAACCTGAAGTGAAGCATCGGACTCTATAACTAGAGTCACAGAATTGGTTCAAAACGTAGACAGTAGGGAGAGTCAGTCTTCTTGTACTTAGGTCGGCATTGTGCCCTTTGTATGTAATCCCGATTCAATTTCAGTGTTTCATCGTCAATACGAAGGTCCAAGGGAAACAGTACACATGAAGTGAAGCATCGGAAACTATAACTAGTGTCACAGGAATGGTTCAAAGCATAGACAGTAAGACGAGTCAGTCTTCTTGTACTTAAGTCGGCATTGTGACTTTTGTATTTAATTCCGATGCAATTTCTGTGTTTCATCGTCAATACGAAGGTCAGAGGGATACAGTAAACCTGAAGTGAAACATCGGAATCCAAAACTAGTGTCACAGGAATGGTTCAAAACATAGAGAGTAGGAAGGGTCAGTCTTCTTGTACTTAAGTCGGCATTGTGCCATTTGTATTTAATTCCGATGCAATTTCTGTGTTTCATCGTCAATAAGATGGTCCAAGGTATAAAGTAAACCTGAAGTGAAGCATCGGACTCTATAACTAGTGTCACAGAATTGGTTCAAAACGTAGACTGTAGGAAGAGTCGGTCTTCTTGCACTTAAGTCGGCATTGTGCCCTTTGTATTTAATACCGATGCAATTTCTGTGTTTCATCGTCAATAAGAAGGTCAGAGGGATAGAGTAAACCTGAAGTGAAGCATCGGAATCTATAACTAGTGTAACAGGAATGGTTCAAACCATAGTCAGTAAGAAGAGTATGTCTTCTTGTACTTAAGTCGGCATTGTGCTTTTTGTATTTAATTCCGATGCAATTACTGTGTTTCATCGTCAATAAGAAGGTCCAAGGGATACAGTAAACCTGGAGTGTAGCATCGGAATCTATAACTAGTGTCACAGGAATGGTTCAAATCATTGACAGTAAGAAGAGTCAGTCTTCTTGTACTTATGTAGGCAATGTGCCTTTTGTATTTAATTCCGATGCAATATCTGTGTTTCATCGTCAATAAGAAGGTCCAAGGAATATAGTAAACCAGAAGTGAAGCATCGGAATCTATAACTAGTGTCACAGTATCGGTTCAAAACATAGACAGTAAGAAGACTCAGTCTTCTTGCACTTAAGTCGGCATTGTGGCTTTTGTATTTAATTCCGATGCAATCTCTGTGTTTCATCATCAATAAGAAGGTCAGAGGGATACAGTAAACCTGAAGTGAAGCATCGGAATCTATAACTAGAGTCACAGGAATGGTTCAAAACATAGTCAGTAAGAAGAGTCAGTCTTCTTGTCCTTCAGTCGGCATTGTGCCTTTTGTGTTTAATTCCGATTCAATTTCTGTTTTTCATCGGCAATAAGGTCAGTGGTATACACTAAACCTCAGTTAAAACATCGGAATCTATAACTAGTGTCACAGGAATGGTTCAAAACATAGACAGTAGGAAGAGTCAGTCTTCTTGTACTTAAGTCGGCATTGTGCCTTTTGTATTTATATCCGATGGAATTTCTGTGATTCATCTTCAATAAGAAGGTCCAAGTGATACAGTAAACCTGAAGTGAAGCATCGGACTCTATAACTAGTGTCACAGAATTGGTTCAAAACGTAGACAGTAGGAAGAGTCAGTCTTCTTGTACTTATGTCGGCATTGTGCCTTTTGTATTTTATTCCGATGGAATTTCTGTGTTTCATCGCCAATAAGAAGGTCCAAGGGATACAGTAAAACTGAAGTGAAGCATCGGAATCTATAACTAGTGTCACAGGAATGGTTCAAAGCATAGACAGTAAGAAGAGTCAGTCTTCTTGTACTTAAGTCGGCATTGTGCCTTTTGTATTTAATTAATATGCAATTTCTGTGTTTCATCGTCAATAAGAAGGTCAGAGGGATACAGTAAACCTGAAGTGAAGCATCGGAATCTATGACTAGTGTCACAGGAATGGTTCAAAACATAGTCAGTAAGAAGATTCAGTCTTCTTGTCCTTAAGTTGGCATTGTGCCTTTTGTATTTAATTCCGATGCAATTTCTGTTTTTCATCGTCAACAAGAAGGTCCAAGGCATACAGTAAACCTGGAGTGAAGCATCGGAACCTATAACTGGTGTCACAGTATTGGTTCAAAACATAGACAGTAAGAAGAGTCAGTCTTCTTGTACTTATGTCGGCATTGTGCCTTTTGTATTTAATTCCCCTGCAATTTCTGTGTTTCATCGACAGTAAGAAGGTCCTAGGAATACAGTAAACCTGAAGTGAAACATCGGAATATATAACTAGTGTCACAGTATTGGTTCAAAACATAGACAGTAAGAAGAGTCAGTATTCTTGTACTTAAGTCGGCATTGTGGCTTTTGTATTTAATTCCGATGCAATTTCTGTGTTTCATCGTCAATAAGAAGGTCAGAGGGATACAGTAAACCTGAAGTGAAGCATCGGAATCTGTAACTAGAGTCACAGCAATGGTTCAAAGCATAGTCAGTAAGAAGAGTCAGTCTTCTTGTCCTTAAGTCGGCATTGTGCCTTTTGTATTTAATTCCGATTCAATTTCTGTTTTTCATCGGCAATAAGGTCAGCGGTATACACTAAACCTCAAGTGAAACATCGGAATCTATAACTAGTGTCACAGGAATGGTTCAAAACATAGACAGTAGGAAGAGTCAGTCTTCTTGTACTTAAGTCGGCATTGTGCCTTTTGTATTTATATCCGATGGAATTTCTGTGATTCATTTTCAATAAGAAGGTCCAAGTGATACAGTAAACCTGAAGTGAAGCATCGGACTCTATAACTAGTGTCACAGAATTGGTTCAAAACGTAGACAGTAGGAAGAGTCAGTCTTCTTGTACTTAGTTCGGCATTGTGCCCTTTGTATTTAATTCCGATGCAATTTCTGTGTTTCATCGTCAATAAGAAGGTCCAAGGGAAACAGTAAACCTGAAGTGAAGCATCAGAATTTATAACTAGTGTCACAGGAATGGTTCAAAGCATAGAAAGTAAGAAGAGTTAGTCTTCTTGTACTTAAGTCGGCATTGTGACTTTTGTATTTAATTCCGATGCAATTTCTGTGTTTCATCGTCAATAAGAAGGTCAGTGGGATACAGTAAACCTGAAGTGAAGCATTGGAATCTAAAACTAGTGTCACAGGAATGGTTCAAAACATAGACAGTAGGAAGAGTCAGTCTTCTTGTACTTAAGTCGGCATTGTGCCTTTTGAATTTAGTTCCGATGCAATTTCTGTGTTTCATCGTCAATAAGATGGTCCAAGGTATAAAGTTAACCTGAAGTGAAGCATCGGACTCTATAACTAGTGTCACAGAATTGGTTCAAAACGAAGACAGTAGGAAGAGTCAGTCTTCTTGTACTTAAGTCGGCATTGTGCCCTTTGTATTTAATTCCGATGCAATTTCTGTATTTCATCGTCAATAAGAATGTCCAAGGGATACAGTAAACCTGGAATGAAACATCGGAATCTATAACTAGTGTCACAGGAATGGTTCAAAACATAGACAGTAAGTAGAGTCAGTCTTCTTGTACTTAAGTCGACATTGTGCCTTTTCTATTTAATTCCGATGCAGTTTATGTGTTTCATCGTGATTAAGAAGGTCAGAGGGATACAGTAAACCTGAAGTGAAGCATCGGAATCCACAACTAGTGTCACAGGAATAGTTCAAAACATAGACAGTAGGAAGAGTCAGTCTTGTTGTACTTAGGTCGGCATTGTGCCTTTTGTATTTAATTCCGATGCAATTTCTGTGTTTCACCGTCAATAATAAGGTCAGAGGGATACAGTAAACCTGAAGCATCGGAATCTACAACTAGTGTCACAGGAATGGTACAAACATAGACAGTAAGAAGAGTCAGTCTTCCTGTACTTAAGTCGGCATTGTGCCTTTTGTATTTAATTAATATGCAATTTCTGTGTTTCATCGTCAATAAGAAGGTCAGAGGGATACAGTAAACCTGAAGTGAAGCATCGGAATCTATGACTAGTGTCACAGGAATGGTTCAAAACATAGTCAGTAAGAAGATTCAGTCTTCTTGTCCTTAAGTTGGCATTGTGCCTATTGTATTTAATTCCGATGCAATTTCTGTGTCTCATCGTCAACAAGAAGGTCCAAGGGATACAGTAAACCTGGAGTGAAGCATCGGAACCTATAACTGGTGTCACAGTATTGGTTCAAAACATAGACAGTAAGAAGAGTCAGTCTTCTTGTACTTATGTCGGCATTGTGCCTTTTGTATTTAATTCCGATGCAATTTCTGTGTTTCATCGACAATAAGAAGGTCCTAGGAATACAGTAAACCTGAATGAAGCATCGGAATCTATAACTAGTGTCACAGTATTGGTTCAAAATCATAGACAGTAAGAAGAGTCAGTATTCTTGTACTTAAGTCGGCATTGTGGCTTTTGTATTTAATTCCGATGAAATTTTTGTGTTTCATCGTCAATAAGAAGGTCAGAGGGATACAGTAAACCTGAAGTGAAGCATCGGAATCTGTAACTAGAGTCACAGCAATGGTTCAAAGCATAGTCAGTAAGAAGAGTCAGTCTTCTTGTCCTTAATTCGGCATTGTGCCTTTTGTATTTAATTCCGATTCAATTTCGGTTTTTCATCGGCAATAAGGTCAGTGGTATACACTAAACCTCAGTTGAAACATCGGAATCTATAACTAGTGTCACAGGAATGGTTCAAAACGTAGACAGTAGGAAGAGTCAGTCTTCTTGTACTTAGGTCGGCATTGTGCCTTTTGTATTTATATCCGATGGAATTTCTGTGATTCATCTTCAATATGAAGGTCCAAGTGATACAGTAAACCTGAAGTGAAGCATCGGACTCTATAACTAGTGTCACAGAATTGGTTCAAAACGTAGACAGTAGGAAGAGTCAGTCTTCTTGTACTTAGGTCGGCATTGTGCCCTTTGTATTTAATTCCGATGCAATTTCTGTGTTTCATAGTCAATAAGAAGGTCCAAGGGAAACAGTAAACCTGAAGTGAAGCATCGGAATCTATAACTAGTGTCACAGGAATGGTTCAAAGCATAGACAGTAAGAAGAGTCAGTCTTCTTGTACTTAAGTCGGCATTGTGACTTTTGTATTTAATTCCGATGCAATTTCTGTGTTTCATCGTCAATAAGAAGGTCAGAGGGATACAGTAAACCTGAAGTGATGCATCGGAATCTAAAACTAGTGTCACAGGAATGGTTCAAAACATAGACAGTAGGAAGAGCCAGTCTTCTTGTACTTAAGTCGGCATTGTGCCTTTTGTATTTAATTCCGATGCAATTTCTGTGTTTCATCGTCAATAAGATGGTCCAAGGTATAAAGTAAACCTGAAGTGAAGCATCGGACTCTATAACCAGTGTCACAGAATTGGTTCAAAACGTAGACAGTAGGAAGAGTCAGTCTTCTTGTACTTAAGTCGGCATTGTGCCCTTTGTATTTAATTCCGATGCAATTTCTGTATTTCATCGTCAATAAGAAGGTCAGATGGATACAGTAATCCTGACGTGAAGCATCGGAATCTATAACTAGTGTCACAGGAATGGTTCAAAACATAGCCAGTAAGAAGAGTATGTCTTCTTGTACTTAAGTCGGCATTTTGCCTTTTGTATTTAATTCAGATGCAATTTCTGTGTTTCATCGCCAATAAGAAGGTCCAAGGGATACAGTAAACCTGAAGTGAAGCATCGGAATCAATAACTAGGGTCACAGGAATGGTTAAAATCATTGTCAGTAAGAAGAGTCGGTCTTTTAAGCACTGAAGTCGGCATTGTGCTTTTTGTATTTAATTCCGATGCAATTTCTGTGTTTCATCGTCAATAAGAAGGTCCTAGGGATACAGTAAACCTGAAGTGAAGCATCGGAATCTACTACTAGTGCCACAGAAATGGTTCAAAACATAGTCAGTAAGGAGAGTCAGTCTTCTTGTACTTAAGTCGACATTGTGCCTTTTCTATTTAATTCCGATGCAATTTCTGTGTTTCATCGTCAAAAAAAGGTCCAAGGGATACAGTAAACCTGGAGTGTAGCATCGTAATCTATAACTAGTGTCACTGGAATGGTTCAAAACATTGACAGTAAGAAGAGTTAGTCTTCGTGTACTAAAGTCGGCATTTTGCCTTTTGTATTTTATTCCGATTCAATTTCTGTGTTTCATCGCCAATAAGAAGGTCCAAGGGATACAGTAAACCTGAAGTGAAGCATCGGAATCCCTAACTAGTGTCACAGGAATGGTTAAAATCATTGTCAGTAAGAAGAGTCGGTCTTTAAGCACTGAAGTCGGCATTGTGCCTTTTGTATTTAATTCCGATGCAATTTCTGTGTTTCATCGTCAATAAGAAGGTCCTAGGGATACAGTAAACCTGAAGTGAAGCATCGGAATCTACAACTAGTGCCACAGAAATGGTTCAAAACATCGTCAGTAAGAAGAGTCAGTCTTCTTGTACTTAAGTCGGCATTGTGCCTTTTCTATTTAATTCCGATGCAATTTCTGTGTTTCATCGTCAATAAGGAGGTAAGAGGGATACAATAAACCTGAAGAGAGGTATCGGAATCTATAACTAGTGTCACAGGAATGGTTCAAAGCATAGTCAGTAAGAAGAGTCAGTCTTCTTGTACTTATGTCGGCATTGTGCCCTTCGTGTTTAATTCCGACGCAATTTCTGTGTTTCACCGTCAATAAGAAGGTCAGAGGGATACAGTAAACCTGGAGTGACGTACCCGAATCTATAACAAGTGTCACAGGAATTGTTGAAAAAATAGACAGTAAGAAGAGTCAGTCTTCTTGTACTTAAGTCGGCATTGTGCCTTTTCTATTTAATTCCGATGCAATTTCTGTGTTTCATCGTTAATAAGAAGGTTAGAATGATACAATAAATCTGGAGTGAAGAATCGGAATCTATAACTAATGTCACAGTGATGGTTCAAAGCATAGACAGTAAGAAGAGTCAGTCTTCTTGTACTTAAGTCGGCATTGGGCCTTTTATACTTAATTCCGATGCAATTTCTGTGATTCATCGTCAATAAGAAGGTCCAAGAGATACAGTAAACCTGAAGTGAAGCATCGGACTCTATAACTAGTGTCACAGGAATGGTTCAAAACATAGACAGTAAGAAGTGTCAGTCTTCTTGTACTTAAGTCGGCATTGTGCTTTTTGTATTTACTTACGATGCAATTTCTGTGTTTCATCGTCAATAAGATGGTCCAAGGGGTACAGTAAACCTGAAGTGAAGCATCGGAATCTATAACTAGTGTCACTAGAATGGTTCAAAATATAGACAGTAAGAAGAGTCAGTCTTCTTGTACTTAAGCCGGCATTGTGCCTTTTGTATTTAATTCCGATGCAATTTCTGTGATTCATCGTCAATAAGAAGGTCCAAGAGATACAGTAAACCTGAAGTGAAGCATCGGACTCTATAACTAGTGTCACAGGAATGGTTCAAACATAGACAGTAAGAAGAGTCAGTCTTCTTGTACTTAAGTCGGCATTGTGCCTTTTGTATTTAATTCCGATGCAATTTCTGTGTTTCATCGTCAATAATAAGGTCAGAGGGATACAGTAAACTTGAAGTGAAGCATCGGAATCTATAACTAGTGTCACAGGAATTGTTCAAAAAATAGACAGTAAGAAGAGTCAGTCTTCTTGTACTTAAGTCGGCATTGTGCCTTTTGTATTTAATTCCGATGCAATTTCTGTGATTCATCGTCAATAAGATGGTCCAAGAGATACAGTAAACCTGAAGTGAAGCATCGGACTCTATTACTAGTGTCAGAGAAATGGTTCAAAACATAGACAGTAGGAAGAGTCAGTCTTCTTGTACATAAGTCGGCTTTGTGCAGTTTGTATTTAATTCCGATGCAACTTCTGTGTTTCATCGTCAATAAGAACGTCCAAGGGATACAGTAAACCTGAAGTGAAGCATCGGAATCTATATCTAGTGTCACAGGAATGGATCAAAACATACACAGTAAGAAGAGTCAGTCTTCTTGTACTTAAGTCGACATTGTGCCTATTCTAATTAATTCCGATGCAATTTCTGTGTTTCGTCGTCAATAAGAAGGTCCAAGGGATACACTAAAACTGAAGTCAAGCATCGGAATCTATACCTAGTGTCACAGGATTGGTTCAAACCAATGTCAGTAAGAAGAGGCCGTCTTCTTGTCCTTAAGTCGGCATTGTGCCTTTTCTATTTAATTCCGATGCAATTTCTGTGTTTCATCGTCAATAAGAAGGTCCAAGGGATACAGTAACCCTGGAGTGAAGCATCGGAATCTATAACTAGTGCCACAGGAATTGTTCAAAGAATAGACAGTAAGAAGAGTCAGTCCTCTTGTATTTAAGTCGGCATTGTGCCTTTTGTATTTAATTGCAATGCTATTTCTGTGTTTCACAGTCAATTCCAAGGTCGAAGGGATACAGTAAATTTAAAGTGAAGCATCGGAATCTATAACTATTGTCACAGGAATGGTTCATACTATTATCAGTAATAAGAGTCAGTCTTCTTGTACTTAAGTTGGCATTGTGCCTTTTCTATTTCATTCCGATGCAATTTCTGTGTTTCATCGGCAATAAGAAGGTCCAAGGGATACAGTAAACCAGGAGTGAAGCATCGCAATCTGTAACTTGTGTCACAGTGATGGTTCAAAACATAGACAGTAAGAAGGGTCAGTCTTCTTGTACATAAGTCGGCATTGTGCTTTTTGTATTTACTTCCGATGCAATTTTTGTGTTTCATCGTCAATAAGAAGGTCCAAGGGGTACAGTAAACCTGAAGTGAAGCACCGGAATCTATAACTAGTGTCACTGGAATGGTTCAAAATATAGACAGTAAGAAGAGTCAGTCTTCTTGTACTTAAGTCGGCATTGTGCCTTTTGTATTTAATACCGATGCAATTTCTGTGATTCATCGTCAATAAGAAGGTCCAAGAGATACAGTAAACCTGAAGTGAAGCATCGGACTCTTTGACATGTGTCACAGGAATGGTTCAAACATAGACAGTAAGAAGAGTCATTCTTCTTGTACTTAAGTCGGCATTGTGCCTTTTGTATTAAATTCCGATGCAGTTTCTGTGTTTCATCGTCAATAAGAAGGTCAGAGGGATACAGTAAACCTGAAGTGAAGCATCGGAATCTATAACTAGTGTCACAGGAATTGTTCAAAAAGTAGACAGTAAGAAGATTCAGTCTTCTTGTACTTAAGTCGGCATTGTGCCTTTTGTATTTAATTCCGATGCAATTTCTGTGTTTCATCGTCAATAAGAAGGTCAGAGGGATACAGTAAACCTGTAGTGAAGAATCGGAATCTATAACTAGTGTCACAGTGATGGTTCAAAACATAGACAGTAAGAAGAGTCAGTCTTCTTGTACTTAAGTCGGCATTGCGCTTTTTGTATTTACTTCCGATGCAATTTCTGTGTTTCATCGTCAATAAGAAGGTCCAAGGGGTACAGTAAACCTGAAGTGAAGCATCGGAATCTATAACTAGTGTCACTGGAATGGTTCAAAATATAGACAGTAAGCAGATTCAGTCTTCTTGTACTTAAGTCGGCATTGTGCCTTTTGTATTTAATTCCGATGCAATTTCCGTGTTTCATCGTTAATAAGAAGGTCAGAGGGTTACGGTAAACCTGAAGTGAAGCATCGGAAACTATAACTAGTGTCACAGGAATTGTTCAGAAAATAGACAGTAAGAAGAGTCAGTCTCCTTGTACTTAAGTCGGCATTGTGCCTTCTGTATTTAATTCCGATGCAATTTCCATGTTTCATCGTCAATAAGAAGGTCAGAGGGATACAGTAAACCTGGAGTGAAGAATGGGAATCTATAACTAGTGTCACAGTGATGGTTCAAAACATAGACAGTAAGAAGAGTCAGTCTTCTTGTACTTAAGTCGGCATTGTGCTTTGTGTATTTACTTCCGATGCAATTTCTGTGTTTCATCGTCAATAAGAAGGTCCAAGGGGTACAGTAAACCTGTAGTGAAGCATCGGAATCTATAACTAGTGTCACTGGAATGGTTCAATATATACACAGTAAGAAGAGTCAGTCTTCTTGTACTTAAGTCGGCATTGTGCCTTTTGTATTTAATTCCGATGCAATTTCTGTGATTCATCGTCAATAAGAAGGTCCAAGAGATTAAGTAAACCTGAAGTGAAGCATCGGACTCTATAACTAGTGTCACAGAAATGGTTCAAAACATAGACAGAAGGATGAGTCAGTCTTCTTGTACTTAAGTCGGCATTGTGCTTTTTGTATTTAATTCCGATGCAATTTCTGTGTTTCATCGTCACTAAGAAGGTCCAAGGGAACAGTAAACCTGAAGTGAAACATCGGAATCTATAACTAGGGTCACAGGAATGGTTCAAAAATAGTCAGTAAGAAGAGTCAGTCTTCTTGTCCTTAAGTCGCCATTCTGCTTTTTGTATTTAATTCCGATTCAATTTCTGTGTTTCTTCGGCAATAAGGTCAGAGGGATACAGTAAACCTGAAGTGAAGCATCGGATTCTATAACTAGTGTCACAGGAATGGTTCAAAACAGAGACAGTAGGAAGAGTCAGTCTTCTTGTACTTAAGTCGGCATTGTGCCTTTTGTATTTAATTCCGACGCAATTTCTGTGTTTCATGGTCTATAAGAAGGTCAGAGGGATACAGTAAACCTGAAGTAAAGAATCGGAATCTAAAACTAGTATCACAGGAATGGATCAAAACATAGACAGTAGGAAGAGTCAGTCTTCTTGTACATAAGTCGGCATTGTGCCTTTTGTATTTAATTCCGATGCAATTTCTGTGTTTCATCGTCAATAAGAACTTCCAAGGTATACAGTAAACCTGAAGTGAAGCATCGTAATCTATAACTAGTGTCACAGGAATGGTTCAAAGCATAGTCAGTAAGAAGAGTCAGTCTTCGTGTACATAAGTCGGCATTCTGCCTTTTCTATTTAATTCCGATGCAATTTCTCTGTTTCATCGTCAATAAGAAGGTCAGAGGGATACAGTATACCTGGAGTGAAGCATCGGAATCTATAACTAATGTCACAGGGATGGTCAAAACATAGACATTAAGATGAGTCAGTCTTCTTGTACTTATGCGGCATTGTGCCTTTTCTATTTAATTCCGATGCAATTTCTGTGTTTCATCGTCAATAAGAAGGTCAGAGGGATACAGTAAACCTGAAGTGAAGCATCGGAATCTATAACTAGTGTCACAGGAATGGTTCAAATTATAGACAGTAAGAAGAGTCAGTCTTCTTGTACTTAAGTCGACATTGTGCCTTTTCTATTTAATTCCGATGCAGCTTCTGTGTTTCATCGTCAATAAGAAGCTCCAAGGGATACCCTAAAACAGAAGTCAAGCATCGGTATCTGTACCTAGTGTCACAGGATTGGTTCAAAACAAAGTCAGTAAGAAGACTCAGTCTTCTTGTCCTTTAGTCGGCATTGTGCCTTTTGTATTTAATTCCGATGCAATTTCTGTGTTTCATCGCCAATAAGAAGGTCCAAGGGATACAGTAACCCTGGAGTGAAGCATCGGAATCTATAACTAGTGTCACAGGAATTGTACTTAAAATAGACAGTAAGAAGAGTCAGTCTTCTTGTACTTAAGTCGGCATTGTGGCTTTTCTATTCAATTCCAATGCTATTTCGGTGTTTCACCGTCAATAATAAGGTCCAAGGGATACAGTAAACCTGAAGTGAAGCATTGGAATCTATAACTAGTGTCACTGGAATGGTTCAAAGTATAGACAGTAAGAAGAGTCAGTCTTCTTGTACTTAGGTCGGCATTGTGCCTTTTGTATTTATTTCCGATGCAATTCCTGTGATTCATCGTCAATAAGAAGGTCCAAGGGATACAGTAACCTGAAGTGAACTATCGGACACTATAACTAGTGTCACAGAATTGGTTCAAAACATAGACAGTAGGAAGAGTCAGTCTTTTTGTACTTAAGTAGGCATTGTACCTTTTGTATTTAATTCCGATGCAATTTCTGTGTTTCAGCGTCAATAAGTAGGTCCAAGGAATTCAGTAAACCTGAAGCATCGGAATCTATAACTAGTGTCACTGGAATGGTTCAAAATATAGACAGTAAGAAGAGTCAGTCTTCTTGTACTTAAGTCGGCATTGTGCATTTTGTATTTAATTCCGATGCAATTTCTGTGTTTCATCGTCAATAAGAAGGTCCAAGGGATACAGTAACCCTGGAGTGAAGCATCGGAATCTATAACTAGTGCCACAGGAATTGTTCAAAGAATAGACAGTAAGAAGAGTCAGTCCTCTTGTATTTAAGTCGGCATTGTGCCTTTTGTATTTAATTGCAATGCTATTTCTGTGTTTCACAGTCAATTCCAAGGTCGAAGGGATACAGTAAATTTAAAGTGAAGCATCGGAATCTATAACTATTGTCACAGGAATGGTTCATACTATTATCAGTAATAAGAGTCAGTCTTCTTGTACTTAAGTCGGCATTGTGCCTTTTGTATTTAATACCGATGCAATTTCTGTGATTCATCGTCAATAAGAAGGTCCAAGAGATACAGTAAACCTGAAGTGAAGCATCGGACTCTTTGACATGTGTCACAGGAATGGTTCAAACATAGACAGTAAGAAGAGTCATTCTTCTTGTACTTAAGTCGGCATTGTGCCTTTTGTATTAAATTCCGATGCAGTTTCTGTGTTTCATCGTCAATAAGAAGGTCAGAGGGATACAGTAAACCTGAAGTGAAGCATCGGAATCTATAACTAGTGTCACAGGAATTGTTCAAAAAGTAGACAGTAAGAAGATTCAGTCTTCTTGTACTTAAGTCGGCATTGTGCCTTTTGTATTTAATTCCGATGCAATTTCTGTGTTTCATCGTCAATAAGAAGGTCAGAGGGATACAGTAAACCTGTAGTGAAGAATCGGAATCTATAACTAGTGTCACAGTGATGGTTCAAAACATAGACAGTAAGTAGAGTCACTCTTCTTGTACTTAAGTCGGCATTGTGCTTTTTGTATTTACTTCCGATGCAATTTCTGTGTCTCATCGTCAATAAGAAGGTCCAAGGGGTACAGTAAACCTGAAGTGAAGCATCGGAATCTATAACTAGTGTCACTGGAATGGTTCAAAATATAGACAGTAAGCAGATTCAGTCTTCTTGTACTTAAGTCGGCATTGTGCCTTTTGTATTTAATTCCGATGCAATTTCCGTGTTTCATCGTCAATAAGAAGGTCAGAGGGATACGGTAAACCTGAAGTGAAGCATCGGAAACTATAACTAGTGTCACAGGAATTGTTCAGAAAATAGACAGTAAGAAGAGTCAGTCTCCTTGTACTTAAGTCGGCATTGTGCCTTCTGTATTTAATTCCGATGCAATTTCCATGTTTCATCGTCAATAAGAAGGTCAGAGGGATACAGTAAACCTGGAGTGAAGAATGGGAATCTATAACTAGTGTCACAGTGATGGTTCAAAACATAGACAGTAAGAAGAGTCAGTCTTCTTGTACTTAAGTCGGCATTGTGCTTTGTGTATTTACTTCCGATGCAATTTCTGTGTTTCATCGTCAATAAGAAGGTCCAAGGGGTACAGTAAACCTGTAGTGAAGCATCGGAATCTATAACTAGTGTCACTGGAATGGTTCAATATATACACAGTAAGAAGAGTCAGTCTTCTTGTACTTAAGTCGGCATTGTGCCTTTTGTATTTAATTCCGATGCAATTTCTGTGATTCATCGTCAATAAGAAGGTCCAAGAGATTAAGTAAACCTGAAGTGAAGCATCGGACTCTATAACTAGTGTCACAGAAATGGTTCAAAACATAGACAGAAGGATGAGTCAGTCTTCTTGTACTTAAGTCGGCATTGTGCTTTTTGTATTTAATTCCGATGCAATTTCTGTGTTTCATCGTCACTAAGAAGGTCCAAGGGAACAGTAAACCTGAAGTGAAACATCGGAATCTATAACTAGGGTCACAGGAATGGTTCAAAAATAGTCAGTAAGAAGAGTCAGTCTTCTTGTCCTTAAGTCGCCATTCTGCTTTTTGTATTTAATTCCGATTCAATTTCTGTGTTTCTTCGGCAATAAGGTCAGAGGGATACAGTAAACCTGAAGTGAAGCATCGGATTCTATAACTAGTGTCACAGGAATGGTTCAAAACAGAGACAGTAGGAAGAGTCAGTCTTCTTGTACTTAAGTCGGCATTGTGCCTTTTGTATTTAATTCCGACGCAATTTCTGTGTTTCATGGTCTATAAGAAGGTCAGAGGGATACAGTAAACCTGAAGTAAAGAATCGGAATCTAAAACTAGTATCACAGGAATGGATCAAAACATAGACAGTAGGAAGAGTCAGTCTTCTTGTACATAAGTCGGCATTGTGCCTTTTGTATTTAATTCCGATGCAATTTCTGTGTTTCATCGTCAATAAGAACTTCCAAGGTATACAGTAAACCTGAAGTGAAGCATCGTAATCTATAACTAGTGTCACAGGAATGGTTCAAAGCATAGTCAGTAAGAAGAGTCAGTCTTCGTGTACATAAGTCGGCATTCTGCCTTTTCTATTTAATTCCGATGCAATTTCTCTGTTTCATCGTCAATAAGAAGGTCAGAGGGATACAGTATACCTGGAGTGAAGCATCGGAATCTATAACTAATGTCACAGGGATGGTCAAAACATAGACAGTAAGATGAGTCAGTCTTCTTGTACTTATGCGGCATTGTGCCTTTTCTATTTAATTCCGATGCAATTTCTGTGTTTCATCGTCAATAAGTAGGTCAGAGGGATACAGTAAACCTGAAGTGAAGCATCGGAATCTATAACTAGTGTCACAGGAATGGTTCAAATTATAGACAGTAAGAAGAGTCAGTCTTCTTGTACTTAAGTCGACATTGTGCCTTTTCTATTTAATTCCGATGCAGCTTCTGTGTTTCATCGTCAATAAGAAGCTCCAAGGGATACCCTAAAACAGAAGTCAAGCATCGGTATCTGTACCTAGTGTCACAGGATTGGTTCAAAACAAAGTCAGTAAGAAGACTCAGTCTTCTTGTCCTTTAGTCGGCATTGTGCCTTTTGTATTTAATTCCGATGCAATTTCTGTGTTTCATCGCCAATAAGAAGGTCCAAGGGATACAGTAACCCTGGAGAGAAGCATCGGAATCTATAACTAGTGTCACAGGAATTGTACTTAAAATAGACAGTAAGAAGAGTCAGTCTTCTTGTACTTAAGTCGGCATTGTGGCTTTTCTATTCAATTCCAATGCTATTTCGGTGTTTCACCGTCAATAATAAGGTCCAAGGGATACAGTAAATTTGAAGTGAAGCATCGGAATCTATAACTATTGTCACAGGAATGGTTCAAACTATTATCAGTAATAAGAGTCAGGCTTCTTGTACTTAAGTCGGCATTGTGCCTTTTCTATTTCATTCCTATGCAATTTCTGTGTTTCATCGGCAATAAGAAGGTCCAAGGGATACAGTAAACTTGGAGTGAAGCATCGCAATCTATTACTAGTGTCACAGGAATGGTTCCAAAAATAGACAGTAAGAAGAGTAAGACTTCTTGTACTTAGGTCGGCATTGTGCCTTTTGTATTTAATTCCGATGCAATTTCTGTGTTTCATCGTCAATAAGAAGGTCAGAGGGATACAGTAAACCTGAAGTGAAGCATTGGAATCTATAACTAGTGTCACTGGAATGGTTCAAAGTATAGACAGTAAGAAGAGTCAGTCTTCTTGTACTTAGGTCGGCATTGTGCCTTTTGTATTTATTTCCGATGCAATTCCTGTGATTCATCGTCAATAAGAAGGTCCAAGGGATACAGTAAACCTGAAGTGAACCATCGGACACTATAACTAGTGTCACAGAATTGGTTCAAAACATAGACAGTAGGAAGAGTCAGTCTTTTTGTACTTAAGTAGGCATTGTACCTTTTGTATTTAATTCCGATGCAATTTCTGTGTTTCAGCGTCAATAAGAAGGTCCAAGGAATTCAGTAAACCTGAAGCATCGGAATCTATAACTAGTGTCACTGGAATGGTTCAAAATATAGACAGTAAGAAGAGTCAGTCTTCTTGTACTTAAGTCGGCATTGTGCATTTTGTATTTAATTCCGATGCAATTTCTGTGTTTCATCGTCAATAAGAAGGTCCAAGGTATACAGTAAACCTGAAGTGAAGCATCGGAATCTATAACTAGTGTCACAGGAATGGTTCAAAACATAGTCAGTAAGAAGAGTCAGTCTTCTTGTACTTAAGTCGGCATTGTGCCTTTTCTATTTAATTCAATTGCAATTTCTGTGTTTCATCGTCAATAAGAAGGTCCAAGGGATACAGTAAATCTGGAGTGAAGCATCGGAATCTATAACTAGTGTCACAGGAATGGTTCAAAACATAGACAATAAGAAGAGTCAGTCTTCTTGTACTTAAGTCGACATTGTGCCTTTTCTATTTTATTCCGATGCAATTTCTGTGTTTCATCGTCAATAAGAATGTCCAAGCTATACAATAAACCTGAAGTAAAGCATCGGAAACTACAACTAGTGTCACAGCAATGGGTCAAACTATAATCACTAAGAAGAGTCAGTCTTATTGTACTTAAGTCGGCATTGTGCCTTTTCTATTTAATTCCGATGCAATTTCTGTGTTTCATCGTCAATAAGAAGGTCCAAGAATTACAGTAAACCTGGAGTGAAGCATCGGAATCTATAACTAGTGTCACAGGAATGGATCAAAACACAGTCAGTAAGAAGAGTCAGTCTTCTTGTACTTATGTCGGCATTGTGCCTTTTCTATTTAATTCCGATGCAATTTCTGTGTTTCATCGTCAATAAGAAGGTCCAAGGGAGACAGTAAACCTGGAGTGATGCATCGGAATCTATAACTAGTTTCACTGGAATTGTTAAAATCATAGACTGTAAGAAGAGTCAGTCTTCTTGTACTTAAGACGAGATTGTGCCTTTTCTATTTAATTCCGATGCAACTTCTGTGTTTCATCGTCAATAAGAAGGTCCAAGGAATTCAGTAAACCTGAAGCATCGGAATCTATAACTAGTGTCACAGCAATGGTTCAAACTATAATCACTAAGAAGAGTCAGTCTTCTTGTACTTAAGTCGGCATTGTGCCTTTTCTATTTAATTCCGATGCAATTTCTGTGCTTCATCGTCAATAAGAAGGTCCAAGGGATACAGTAAACCTGGAGTGAAGCATCGGAATCTATAACTAGTGTCACAGGAATGGTTCAAAACATAGACAGTAAGAAGAGTCAGTCTTCTTGTACTTAAGTCGGCATTGTGCTTTTTGTATTTACTTCCGATGCAATTTCTGTGTTTCATCGTCAATAAGAAGGTCCAAGGGGTACAGTAAAGCTGAAGTGAAGCATCGGAATCTATAACTACTGTCACTGGAATGGTTCAAAATATAGACAGTAAGAAGATTCAGTCTTCTTGTACTTAAGTCGGCATTGTGCCTTTTGTATTTAATTCCGATGCAATTTCTGTGATTCATCGTCAATAATAAGGTCCAAGAGATACAGTAACCCTGAGGTGAAGCATCGGACTCTATAACTAGTGTCACAGGAATGGTTCAAACATAGACAGTAAGAAGAGTCAGTCTTCTTGTACTTAAGTCGGCATTGTGCCTTTTGTATTTAATTCCGATGCAATTTCTGTGTTTCATCGTCAATAAGAAGGTCAGAGGGATACAGTAAACCTGAAGTGAAGCATGGGAATCTATAACTAGTGTCACAGGAATTGTTCAAAAAATAGACAATAAGAAGAGTCAGTCTTCTTGTACTTAAGTCGGCATTGTGTTTTTTGTAATTAATTCCGATGCAATTTCTGTGTTTCATCGTCAATAAGAAGGTCAGAGGGATACAGTATACCTGGAGTGAAGCATCGGAATCTATAACTAATGTCACAGGGATGGTCTAAACATAGACAGTAAGATGAGTCAGTCTTCTTGTACTTATGTCGGCATTGTGCCTTTTCTATTTAATTCCGATGCAATTTCTGTGTTTCATCGTCAATAAGAAGGTCAGAGGGATACAGTAAACCTGAAGTGAAGCATCGGAATCTATAACTAGTGTCACAGGAATGGTTCAAACATAGACAGTAAGAAGAGACAGTCTTCTTGTACTTAAGTCGGCATTGTGCTTTGTGTATTTACTTCCGATGCAATTTCTGTGTTTCATCGTCAATAAGAAGGTCCAAGGGGTACAGTAAACCTGAAGTGAAGCATCTGAATCTATAACTAGTGTCATTGGAATGGTTCAAATTATACACAGTAAGAAGAGTCAGTCTTCTTGTACTCAAGTCGGCATTGTGCCTTATGTATTTAATTAAGATGCAATTTCTGTGATTCATCGTCAATAAGAAGGTCCAGGAGATACAGTAAACCTGAAGTGAACCATCGGACACTATAACTAGTGTCACAGAATTGGTTCAAAACATAGACAGTAGGAAGAGTCAGTCTTTTTGTACTTAAGTAGGCATTGTACCTTTTGTATTTAATTCCGATGCAATTTCTGTGTTTCAGCGTCAATAAGAAGGTCCAAGGAATTCAGTAAACCTGAAGCATCGGAATCTATAACTAGTGTCACTGGAATGGTTCAAAGTATAGACAGTAAGAAGAGTCAGTCTTCTTGTACTTAGGTCGGCATTGTGCCTTTTGTATTTATTTCCGATGCAATTCCTGTGATTCATCGTCAATAAGAAGGTCCAAGGGATACAGGAAACCTGAAGTGAACCATCGGACACTATAACTAGTGTCACAGAATTGGTTCAAAACATAGACAGTAGGAAGAGTCAGTCTTTTTGTACTTAAGTAGGCATTGTACCTTTTGTATTTAATTCCGATGCAATTTCTGTGTTTCAGCGTCAATAAGAAGGTCCAAGGTATTCAGTAAACCTGAAGCATCGGAATCTATAACTAGTGTCACTGGAATGGTTCAAAATATAGACAGTAAGAAGAGTCAGTCTTCTTGTACTTAAGTCGGCATTGTGCATTTTGTATTTAATTCCGATGCAATTTCTGTGTTTCATCGTCAATAAGAAGGTCCAAGGTATACAGTAAACCTGAAGTGAAGCATCGGAATCTATAACTAGTGTCACAGGAATGGTTCAAAACATAGTCAGTAAGAAGAGTCAGTCTTCTTGTACTTAAGTCGGCATTGTGCCTTTTCTATTTAATTCAATTGCAATTTCTGTGTTTCATCGTCAATAAGAAGGTCCAAGGGATACAGTAAATCTGGAGTGAAGCATCGGAATCTATAACTAGTGTCACAGGAATGGTTCAAAACATAGACAATAAGAAGAGTCAGTCTTCTTGTACTTAAGTCGACATTGTGCCTTTTCTATTTTATTCCGATGCAATTTCTGTGTTTCATCGTCAATAAGAATGTCCAAGGTATACAATAAACCTGAAGTAAAGCATCGGAAACTACAACTAGTGTCACAGCAATGGGTCAAACTATAATCACTAAGAAGAGTCAGTCTTATTGTACTTAAGTCGGCATTGTGCCTTTTCTATTTAATTCCGATGCAATTTCTGTGTTTCATCATCAATAAGAAGGTCCAAGAATTACATTAAACCTGGAGTGAAGCATCGGAATCTATAACTAGTGTCACAGGAATGGTTCAAAACACAGTCAGTAAGAAGAGTCAGTCTTCTTGTACTTATGTCGGCATTGTGCCTTTTCTATTTAATTCCGATGCAATTTCTGTGTTTCATCGTCAATAAGAAGGTCCAAGAATTACAGTAAACCTGGAGTGAAGCATCGGAATCTATAACTAGTGTCACAGGAATGGTTCAAAACACAGTCAGTAAGAAGAGTCAGTCTTCTTGTACTTATGCCGGCATTGTGCCTTTTCTATTTAATTCCGATGCAATTTCTGTGTTTCATCGTCAATAAGAAGGTCCAAGGGAGACAGTAAACCTGGAGTGATGCATCGGAATCTATAACTAGTTTCACTGGAATTGTTAAAATCATAGACTGTAAGAAGAGTCAGTCTTCTTGTACTTAAGACGAGATTGTGCCTTTTCTATTTAATTCCGATGCAACTTCTGTGTTTCATCGTCAATAAGAAGGTCCAAGGAATTCAGTAAACCTGAAGCATCGGAATCTATAACTAGTGTCACAGCAATGGTTCAAACTATAATCACTAAGAAGAGTCAGTCTTCTCGTACTTAAGTCGGCATTGTGCCTTTTCTATTTAATTCCGATGCAATTTCTGTGCTTCATCGTCAATAAGAAGGTCCAAGGGATACAGTAAACCTGGAGTGAAGCATCGGAATCTATAACTAGTGTCACAGGAATGGTTCAAAACATAGACAGTAAGAAGAGTCAGTCTTCTTGTACTTAAGTCGGCATTGTGCTTTTTGTATTTACTTCCGATGCAATTTCTGTGTTTCATCGTCAATAAGAAGGTCCAAGGGGTACAGTAAAGCTGAAGTGAAGCATCGGAATCTATAACTACTGTCACTGGAATGGTTCAAAATATAGACAGTAAGAAGATTCAGTCTTCTTGTACTTAAGTCGGCATTGTGCCTTTTGTATTTAATTCCGATGCAATTTCTGTGATTCATCGTCAATAATAAGGTCCAAGAGATACAGTAACCCTGAAGTGAAGCATCGGACTCTATAACTAGTGTCACAGGAATGGTTCAAACATAGACAGTAAGAAGAGTCAGTCTTCTTGTACTTAAGTTGGCATTGTGCCTTTTGTATTTAATTCCGATGCAATTTCTGTGTTTCATCGTCAATAAGAAGGTCAGAGGGATACAGTAAACCTGAAGTGAAGCATGGGAATCTATAACTAGTGTCACAGGAATTGTTCAAAAAATAGACAATAAGAAGAGTCAGTCTTCTTGTACTTAAGTCGGCATTGTGTTTTTTGTAATTAATTCCGATGCAATTTCTGTGTTTCATCGTCAATAAGAAGGTCAGAGGGAGACAGTAAACCTGGAGTGATGCATCGGAATCTATAACTAGTTTCACTGGAATTGTTAAAATCATAGACTGTAAGAAGAGTCAGTCTTCTTGTACTTAAGACGAGATTGTGCCTTTTCTATTTAATTCCGATGCAACTTCTGTGTTTCATCGTCAATAAGAAGGTCCAAGGAATTCAGTAAACCTGAAGCATCGGAATCTATAACTAGTGTCACAGCAATGGTTCAAACTATAATCACTAAGAAGAGTCAGTCTTCTCGTACTTAAGTCGGCATTGTGCCTTTTCTATTTAATTCCGATGCAATTTCTGTGCTTCATCGTCAATAGAAAGGTCCAAGGGATACAGTAAACCTGGAGTGAAGCATCGGAATCTATAACTAGTGTCACAGGAATGGTTCAAAACATAGACAGTAAGAAGAGTCAGTCTTCTTGTACTTAAGTCGGCATTGTGCTTTTTGTATTTACTTCCGATGCAATTTCTGTGTTTCATCGTCAATAAGAAGGTCCAAGGGGTACAGTAAAGCTGAAGTGAAGCATCGGAATCTATAACTACTGTCACTGGAATGGTTCAAAATATAGACAGTAAGAAGATTCAGTCTTCTTGTACTTAAGTCGGCATTGTGCCTTTTGTATTTAATTCCGATGCAATTTCTGTGATTCATCGTCAATAATAAGGTCCAAGAGATACAGTAACCCTGAAGTGAAGCATCGGACTCTATAACTAGTGTCACAGGAATGGTTCAAACATAGACAGTAAGAAGAGTCAGTCTTCTTGTACTTAAGTTGGCATTGTGCCTTTTGTATTTAATTCCGATGCAATTTCTGTGTTTCATCGTCAATAAGAAGGTCAGAGGGATACAGTAAACCTGAAGTGAAGCATGGGAATCTATAACTAGTGTCACAGGAATTGTTCAAAAAATAGACAATAAGAAGAGTCAGTCTTCTTGTACTTAAGTCGGCATTGTGTTTTTTGTAATTAATTCCGATGCAATTTCTGTGTTTCATCGTCAATAAGAAGGTCAGAGGGATACAGTAAACCTGGAGTGAAGCATCGGAATCTATAACTAGTGTCACAGGAATGGTTCAAAACATAGACAGTGAGAAGAGTCAGTCTTCTTGTACTTAAGTCGGCATTGTGCTTTTTGTATTTACTTCCGATGCAATTTCTGTGTTTCTTCGTCAGTAAGAAGGTCCAAGGGAAACAGTAAACCTGAAGTGAAGCATCGGAATCTATAACTAGTGTCACAGGAATGGTTCAAACATAGACAGTAAGAAGAGTCAGTCTTCTTGTCCTTAAGTCGCCATTCTGCCTTTTGTACTTAATTCCGATTCAATTTCTGTGTTTCATCGGCAATAAGGTCAGAGGGATACAGTAAACCTGAAGTGAAGCATCGGAATCTATAACTAGTGTCACAGGAATGGTTCAAAACAGAGACAGTAGGAGGAGTCAGCCTTCTTGTACTTAAGTCGGCATTGTGCCTTTTGTATTTAATTCCGAAGCAATTTCTGTGTTTCATGGTCAATAAGAAGATCAGAGGGATACAGTAAACCTGAAGTAAAGAATCGGATTCTAAAACTAGTGTCACAGGAATGGATCAAACATAGACAGTAGGAAGAGTCAGTCTTCTTGTACATAAGTCGTCATTGTGCCTTTTGTATTTAATTCTTATGCAATTTCTGTGTTTCATCGGCAATAAGAACTTCCAAGGTATACAGTAAACCTGAAGTGAAGCATCGTAATCTATAACTAGTGTCACAGGAAAGTTTCAAAGCATAGTCAGTAAGAAGAGTCAGTCTTCTTGTACATAAGTCGGCATTGTGCTTTTTGTATTTAATTCCGATGCAATTTCTGTGTTTCATCGTCAATAAGAAGGTCAGAGGGATACAGTAAATCTGAAGTGAAGTATCGGAATCTATAACTAATGTCACAGGGATGGTCAAAACATAGACAGTAAGATGAGTCAGTCTTCTTATACTTATGTCGGCATTGTGCCTTTTCTATTTAATTCCGATGCAATTTCTGTGTTTCATCGTCAATAAGAAGGTCAGAGGGATACAGTAAACCTGAAGTGAAGCATCGGAATCTATAACTAGTGTCACAGGAATGGCTCAAACATACACAGTAAGAAGAGACAGTCTTCTTGTACTTAAGTCGGCATTGTGCCTTTTGTATTTAATTCCGATGCAATTTCCGTGTTTCATCGTCAACAAGAAGGTCAGAGGGATACAGTAAACCTGAAGTGAAGCATCGGAAACTATAACTGGTGTCACAGGAATTGTTCAAAAAATAGACAGTAAGAAGAGTCAGTCGTCTTGTACTTAAGTCGGCATTGTGCCTTTTGTATTTAATTCCGATGCAATTTCCATGTTTCATCGTCAATAAGAAGGTCAGAGGGATACAGTAAACCTGGAGTGAAGAATGGGAATCTATAACTAGTGTCACAGTGATGGTTCAAAACATAGACAAAAGAAGAGTCAGTCTTCTTGTACTTAAGTCGGCATTGTGCCTTATGTATTTAATTAAGATGCAATTTCTGTGATTCATCGTCAATAAGAAGGTCCAAGAGATACAGTAAACCTGAAGTGAAGCATCGGACTCTATAACTAGTGTCACAGAAATGGTTCAAAACATAGACAGTAGGAAGAGTCAGTCTTCTTGTACTTAAGTCGGCATTGTGCCTTTTGTATTTAATTCCGACGCAATTTCTGTGTTTCATGGTCAATAAGATGGTCAGAGGGATACAGTAAACCTGAAGTAAAGAATCGAAATCTAAAACTAGTGTCACAGGAATGGATCAAACATAGACAGTAGGAAGAGTCAGTCTTCTTGTACATAAGTCGGCATTGTGCCTTTCGTATTTAATTCTTATGCAATTTCTGTGTTTCATCGTCAATAAGAACTTCCAAGGTATACAGTAAACCTGAAGTAAAGAATCGAAATCTAAAACAAGTGTCACAGGAATGGATCAAACATAGACAGTAGGAAGAGTCCGTCTTCATGTACATAAGTCGGCATTGTGCCTTTCGTATTAAATTCTTATGCAATTTCTGTGTTTCATCGTCAATAAGAACTTCCAAGGTATACAGTAAACCTGAAGTGAAGCATCGGAATCTATAACTAGTGTCACAGGAATGGTTCAAATATAGTCAGTAAGATGAGTCAGTCTTCTTGTCCTTAAGTCGCCATTCTGCCTTTTGTATTTAATTCCGATTCAATTTCTGTGTTTCATCGGCAATAGGGTCAGAGGGATACAGTAAATCTGAAGTGAAGCATCGGAATCTATAACTAGTGTCACAGGAATCGTTCAAAACAGAGACAGTAGGAAGAGTCAGTCTTCTTGTACTTAAGTCGGCATTGTGCATTTTGTATTTAATTCCAATGCAATTTCTGTGTTTCATCGTCAATAAGAAGGTCAGAGGGATACAGTAAACCTGAAGTGAAGCATCGGAATCTATAACTAGTGTCACAGGAATGGTTCAAACATAGACAGTAAGAAGAGTCAGTCTTCTTGTCCTTAAGTCGCGATTCTGCCTTTTGTATTTAATTCCGATTCAATTTCTGTGTTTCATCGGCAATAAGGTCAGAGGGATACAGTAAACCTGAAGTGAAGCATCGGAATCTATAACTAGAGTCACAGGAATGGTTCAAACAGAGACAGTAGGAGGAGTCAGTCTTCTTGTACTTAAGTCGGCATTGTGCCTTTTGTATTTAATTCCGACGCAATTTCTGTGTTTCATGGTCAATAAGAAGATCTGAGGGATACAGTAAACCTGAAGTAAAGAATCGGATTCTAAAACTAGTGTCACAGGAATGGATCAAACATAGACAGTAGGAAGAGTCAGTCTTCTTGTACATAAGTCGGCATTGTGCCTTTTGTATTTAATTCTTATGCAATTTCTGTGTTTCATCGGCAATAAGAACTTCCAAGGTATACAGTAAACCTGAAGTGAAGCATCGTAATCTATAACTAGTGTCACAGGAAAGTTTCAAAGCATAGTCAGTAAGAAGAGTCAGTCTTCTTGTACATAAGTCGGCATTGTGCTTTTTGTATTTAATTCCGATGCAATTTCTGTGTTTCATCGTCAATAAGAAGGTCAGAGGGATACAGTAAATCTGAAGTGAAGCATCGGAATCTATAACTAATGTCACAGGGATGGTCAAAACATAGACAGTAAGATGAGTCAGTCTTCTTATACTTATGTCGGCATTGTGCCTTTTCTATTTAATTCCGATGCAATTTCTGTGTTTCATCGTCAATAAGAAGGTCAGAGGGATACAGTAAACCTGAAGTGAAGCATCGGAATCTATAACTAGTGTCACAGGAATGGCTCAAACATACACAGTAAGAAGAGACAGTCTTCTTGTACTTAAGTCGGCATTGTGCCTTTTGTATTTAATTCCGATGCAATTTCCGTGTTTCATCGTCAATAAGAAGGTCAGAGGGATACAGTAAACCTGAAGTGAAGCATCGGAAACTATAACTGGTGTCACAGGAATTGTTCAAAAAATAGACAGTAAGAAGAATCAGTCGTCTTGTACTTAAGTCGGCATTGTGCCTTTTGTATTTAATTCCGATGCAATTTCCATGTTTCATCGTCAATAAGAAGGTCAGAGGGATACAGTAAACCTGGAGTGAAGCATGGGAATCTATAACTAGTGTCACAGTGATGGTTCAAAACATAGACAAAAGAAGAGTCAGTCTTCTTGTACTTAAGTCGGCATTGTGCTTTGTGAATTTACTTCCAATGCAATTTCTGTGTTTCATCGTCAATAAGAAGGTCCAAGGGGTACAGTAAACCTGAAGTGAAGCATCTGAATTTATAACTAGTGTCACTGGAATGGTTCAAAATATACACAGTAAGAAGAGTCAGTCTTCTTGTACTTAAGTCGGCATTGTGCCTTATGTATTTAATTAAGATGCAATTTCTGTGATTCATCGTCAATAAGAAGGTCCAAGAGATACAGTAAACCTGAAGTGAAGCATCGGACTCTATAACTAGTGTCACAGAAATGGTTCAAAACATAGACAGTAGGAAGAGTCAGTCTTCTTGTACTTAAGTCGGCATTGTGCCTTTTGTATTTAATTCCGATGCAATTTCTGTGTTTCTTCGTCAATAAGAAGGTCCAAGGGAAACAGTAAACCTGAAGTGAAGCATCGGAATCTATAACTAGTGTCACAGGAATGGTTCAAATATAGTCAGTAAGATGAGTCAGTCTTCTTGTCCTTACGTCGCCATTCTGCCTTTTGTATTTAATTCCGATTCAATTTCTGTGTTTCATCGGCAATAAGGTCAGAGGGATACAGTAAACCTGAAGTGAAGCATCGGAATCTATAACTAGTGTCACAGGAATGGTTCAAAACAGAGACAGTAGGAAGAGTCAGTCTTCTTGTACTTAAGTCGGCATTGTGCCTTTTGTATTTAATTCCGACGCAATTTCTGTGTTTCATGGTCAATAAGATGGTCAGAGGGATACAGTAAACCTGAAGTAAAGAATCGAAAACTAAAACTAGTGTCACAGGAATGGATCAAACATAGACAGTAGGAAGAGTCAGTCTTCTTGTACATAAGTCGGCATTGTGCCTTTCGTATTTAATTCTTATGCAATTTCTGTGTTTCATCGTCAATAAGAACTTCCAAGGTATACAGTAAACCTGAAGTGAAGCATCGTAATCTATAGCTAGTGTCACAGGAAAGGTTCAAAGCATAGTCAGTAAGAAGAGACAGTCTTCTTGTACTTAAGTGGGCATTGTGCCTTTTGTATTTAATTCCAACGCAATTTCTGTGTTTCATGGTCAATAAGATGGTCAGAGGGATACAGTAAACCTGAAGTAAAGAATCGAAATCTAAAACTAGTGTCACAGGAATGGATCAAACATAGACAGTAGGAAGAGTCAGTCTTCTTGTACATAAGTCGGCATTGTGCCTTTCGTATTTAATTCTTATGCAATTTCTGTGTTTCATCGTCAATAAGAACTTCCAAGGTATACAGTAAACCTGAAGTAAAGAATCGAAATCTAAAACAAGTGTCACAGGAATTGATCAAACATAGACAGTAGGAAGAGTCCGTCTTCATGTACATAAGTCGGCATTGTGCCTTTCGTATTAAATTCTTATGGAATTTCTGTGTTTCATCGTCAATAAGAACTTCCAAGGTATACAGTAAACCTGAAGTGAAGCATCGGAATCTATAACTAGTGTCACAGGAATGGTTCAAATATAGTCAGTAAGATGAGTCAGTCTTCTTGTCCTTAAGTCGCCATTCTGCCTTTTGTATTTAATTCCGATTCAATTTCTGTGTTTCATCGGCAATAAGGTCAGAGGGATACAGTAAACCTGAAGTGAAGCATCGGAATCTATAACTAGTGTCACAGGAATCGTTCAAAACAGAGACAGTAGGAAGAGTCAGTCTTCTTGTACTTAAGTCGGCATTCTGCATTTTGTATTTAATTCCAATGCAATTTCTGTGTTTCATCGTCAATAAGAAGGTCAGAGGGATACAGTAAACCTGAAGTGAAGCATCGGAATCTATAACTAGTGTCACAGGAATGGTTCAAACTTAGACAGTAAGAAGAGACAGTATTCTTGTACTTAAGTCGGCATTGTGCCTTTTGTATTTAATTCCGATGCAATTTCCGTGTTTCATCGTCAATAAGAAGGTCAGAGGGATACAGTAAACCTGGAGTGAAGCATCGGAATCTATAACTAGTTTCACTGGAATGGTTAAAGTCATAGACTGTAAGAAGAGTCAGTCTTCTTGTACTTAAGACGAAATTGTTCCTTTTCTATTTAATTCCGATGCAATTTCTGTGTTTCATCGCCAATAAGAATGTCCAAGGTATACAGTAAACCTGAAGTAAAGCATCGGAATCTATAACTAGTGTCACAGCAATGGTTCAAACTATAATCACTAAGAAGAGTCAGTCTTCTTGTACCTAAGTTGGCATTGTGCCTTTTCTATTTATTTGCGATGCAATTTCTGTGTTTCATCGTCAATAAGAAGGTTCAAGGGATACAGTAAACCTGGAGTGAAGCATCGGAAACTATAACTAGTGTCACAGGAATGGTTCAAACATAGTCAGTAAGAAGAGTCAGTCTTCTTGTCCTTAAGTCGCCATTCTGCCTTTTGTATTTAATTCCGATTCAATTTCTGTGTTTCATCGGCAATAAGGTCAGAGGGATACAGTAAACCTGAAGTGAAGCATCGGAATCTATAACTAGTGTCACAGGAATGGATCAAAACAGAGACAGTAGGAAGAGTCAGTCTTCTTGTACTTAAGTCGGCATTGTGCCTTTTGTATTTAATTCCGACGCAATTTCTGTGTTTCATGGTCAATAAGAAGGTCAGAGGGATACAGTAAACCTGAAGTAAAGAATCGGAATCTAAAACTAGTGTCACAGGAATGGATCAAACATAGACAGTAGGAGGAGTCAGTCCTCTTGTACATAAGTCGGCATTGTGCCTTTCGTATTTAATTCTTATGCAATAACTGTGTTTCATCGTCAATAAGAACTTCCAAGGTATACAGTAAACCTGAAGTGAAGCATCGTAATCTATAACTAGTGTCACAGGAAAGGTTCAAAGCATAGTCAGTAAGAAGAGTCAGTCTTCTTGTACATAAGTCGGCATTGTGCATTTTGTATTTAATTCCAATGCAATTTCTGTGTTTCATCGTCAATAAGAAGGTCAGAGGGATACAGTAAACCTGAAGTGAAGCATCGGAATCTATAACTAGTGTCACAGGAATGGTTCAAACTTAGACAGTAAGAAGAGACAGTCTTCTTGTACTTAAGTCGGCATTGTGCCTTTTGTATTTAATTCCGATGCAATTTCCGTGTTTCATCGTCAATAAGAAGGTCAGAGGGATACAGTAAACCTGGAGTGAAGCATCGGAATCTATAACTAGTTTCACTGGAATGGTTAAAGTCATAGACTGTAAGAAGTGTCAGTCTTCTTGTACTTAAGACGACATTGTTCCTTTTCTATTTAATTCCGATGCAATTTCTGGGTTTCATCGCCAATAAGAATGTCCAAGGTATACAGTAAACCTGAAGTAAAGCATCGGAATCTATAACTAGTGTCATAGCAATGGTTCAAACTATAATCACTAAGAAGAGTCAGTCTTCTTGTACATAAGTCGGCATTGTGCCTTTTCTATTTAATTCCGATGCGATTTCTGTGTTTCATCGTCAATAAGAAGGTTCAAGGGTTACAGTAAACCTGGAGTGAAGCATCGGAATCTATAACTAGTGTCACAGGAATGGCTCAAAACATAGACAGTAAGAAGAGTCAGTCTTCTTGTACTTAAGTCGGCATTGTGAGTTTTCTATTTAATTCCGATGCAATTTCTGTGTTTCATAGTCAATAAGAAGGTCAGAGGGATACAGTAAACCTGAAGTGAAGCATCGGAATCTATAACTAGTGTCACAGGAATGGTTCAAAACATAGACAGTAAGAAGAGTCAGTCTTCGTGGACTAAAGTATGCATTTTGCCTTTTGTGTTTAATTCCAATGCTATTTCTGTGTTTCACCGTCAATAACAAGATCCAAGGGATACAGTAAACCTGAAGTGAAGCAGCGGAATCCATAACTATTGTCACTGGAATGGTTCAAACAATTATCAGTAAGAAGAGTCAGTCTTCTTGTACTTAAGTCGGCATTGTGCCTTTTCTATTTAATTCCGATGCAATTTCTGTGTTTTATCGTCAATAAGAAGGTCAGAGAGATACAGTTAACCTGAAGTGAAGCATCGGAATCTATAACTAGTGTCACAGGAATGGTTCAAACATAGACAGTAAGAAGAGACAGTCTTCTTGTACTTAAGTCGGCATTGTGCCTTTAGTATTTAATTACGATGCAATTTCCGTGTTTCATCGTCAATAAGATGGTCAGTGGGATACAGTAAACCTGAAGTGAAGCATCGGAATCTATAACTAGTGTCACAGGAATTGTTCAAAAAATAGACAGTAAGAAGAGTCAGTCTTCTTGTACTTAAGACGACATTGTTCCTTTTCTATTTAATTCCGATGCAATTTCTGTGTTTCATCGCCAATAAGAATGTCCAAGGTATACAGTAAACCTGAAGTAAAGCATCGGAATCTATAACTAGTGTCATAGCAATGGTTCAAACTATAATCACTAAGAAGAGTCAGTCTTCTTGTACTTAAGTCGGCATTGTGCCTTTTCTATTTAATTCCGATGCGATTTCTGTGTTTCATCGTCAATAAGAAGGTTCAAGGGTTACAGTAAACCTGGAGTGAAGCATCGGAATCTATAACTAGTGTCACAGGAATGGTTCAAAACATAGACAGTAAGAAGAGTCAGTCTTCTTGTACTTAAGTCGGCATTGTGAGTTTTCTATTTAATTCCGATGCAATTTCTGTGTTTCATAGTCAATAAGAAGGTCAGAGGGATACAGTAAACCTGAAGTGAAGCATCGGAATCTATAACTAGTGTCACAGGAATGGTTCAAAACATAGACAGTAAGAAGAGTCAGTCTTCGTGGACTAAAGTATGCATTTTGCCTTTTGTATTTAATTCCAATGCTATTTCTGTGTTTCACCGTCAATAACAAGATCCAAGGGATACAGTAAACCTGAAGTGGAGCAGCGGAATCCATAACTATTGTCACTGGAATGGTTCAAACTATTATCAGTAAGAAGAGACAGTCTTCTTGTACTTAAGTCGGCATTGTGCCTTTAGTATTTAATTACGATGCAATTTCCGTGTTTCATCGTCATTAAGATGGTCAGTGGGATACAGTAAACCTGAAGTGAAGCATCGGAATCTATAACTAGTGTCACAGGAATTGTTCAAAAAATAGACAGTAAGAAGAGTCAGTCTTCTTGTACTTAAGTCGGCATTGTTCCTTTTGTATTTAATTCCGATGCAATTTCTGTGTTTCATCGTCAATAAGAAGGTCAGAGGGATACAGTAAACCTGAAGTAAAGAATCGGAATCTAAAACTAGTGTCACAGGAATGGATCAAACATAGACAGTAGGAAGAGTCAGTCTTCTTGTACATAAGTCGGCATTGTGCCTTTTGTATTTAATTCCGATGCAATTTCCATGTTTCATCGTCAATAAGAAGGTCAGAGGGATACAGTAAACCTGGAGTGAAGAATGGGAATCTATAACTAGTGTCACAGTGATGGTTCAAAACATAGACAGTAAGAAGAGTCAGTCTTCTTGTACTTAAGTCGGCATTGTGCTTTGCGAATTTACTTCCGATGCAATTTCTGTGTTTCATCGTCTATAAGAAGGTCCAAGGGGTACAGTAAACCTGAAGTGAAGCATCTGAATCTATAACTAGTGTCACTGGAATGGTTCAAAATATACACAGTAAGAAGAGTCAGTCTTCTTGTACTTAAGTCGGCATTGTGCCTTATGTATTTAATTAAGATGCAATTTCTGTGATTCATCGTCAATAAGAAGGTCCAAGAGATACAGTAAACCTGAAGTGAAGCATCGGACTCTATAACTAGTGTCACAGAAATGGTTCAAAACATAGACAGTAGGAAGAGTCAGTCTTCTTGTACTTAAGTCGGCATTGTGCCTTTTGTATTTAATTCCGATGCAATTTCTGTGTTTCATCGTCAATAAGGAGGTCCAATTGAAACAGTAAACCTGAAGTGAAGCATCGGAATCTATAACTAGTGTCACAGGAATGGTTCAAACATAGTCAGTAAGAAGAGTCAGTCTTCTTGTCCTTAAGTCGCCATTCTGCCTTTTGTATTTAATTCCCGTTCAATTTCTGTGTTTCATCGGCAATAAGGTCAGAGGGATACAGTAAACCTGAAGGGAAGCATCGGAATCTATAACTAGTGTCACAGGAATGGTTCAAAACAGAGACAGTAGGAAGAGTCAGTCTTCTTGTACTAAAGTCGGCATTGTGCCTTTTGTATTTAATTCCGACGCAATTTCTGTGTTTCATGGTCAATAAGAAGGTCAGAGGGATACAGTAAACCTGAAGTAAAAAATCGGAATCTAAAACTAGTGTCACAGGAATGGATCAAACATAGACAGTAGGAAGAGTCAGTCTTCTTGTACTTAAGTCGGCATTGTGCCTTTTGTATTTAATTCTTATGCAATTTCTGTGTTTCATCGTCAATAAGAACTTCCAAGGTATACAGTAAACCAGAAGTGAAGCATCGTAATCTATAACTAGTGTCACAGGAAAGGTTCAAATCATAGTCAGTAAGAAGAGTCAGTCTTCTTGTACATAAGTCGGCATTGTGCATTTTGTATTTAATTCCAATGCAATTTCTGTGTTTCATCGTCAATAAGAAGGTCCCAGGGAGACAGTAAACCTGGAGTGAAGCATCGGAATCTATAACTGGTTTCACTGGAATGGTTAAAGTCATAGACTGTAAGAAGAGTCAGTCTTCTTGTACTTAAGACGACATTGTTCCTTTTCTATTTAATTCCGATGCAATTTCTTTGTTTCATCGCCAATAAGAATGTGCAAGGTATACAGTAAACCTGAAGTAAAGCATCGGAATCTATAACTAGTATCACAGCAATGGTTCAAACTATAATCACTAAGAAGAGTCAGTCTTCTTGTACTTAAGTCGGTATTGTGCCTTTTCTATTTAATTCCGATGCAATTTCTGTGTTTCATCGTCAATAAGAAGGTCCAAGGGATACAGTAAACCTGGAGTGAAGCATCGGAATCTATAACTAGTGTCACAGGAATGGTTCAAAACCTAGACAGTAAGAAGAGTCAGTCTTCTTGTACTTAAGTCGGCATTGTGAGTTTTCTATTTAATTCCGATGCAATTTCTGTGTTTCATCGTCAATAAGAAGGTCAGAGGGATACAGTAAACCTGAAGTAAAGCATCGGAATCTATAACGAGTGTCACAGGAATCGTTCAAAACATAGACAGTAAGAAGAGTCAGTCTTCATGGACTAAAGTCGGCATTTTGCCTTTTGTATTTAATTCCAATGCTATTTCTGTGTTTCACCGTCAATAACAAGGTCCAAGGGATACAGTAAACCTGAAGTGAAGCATCGGAATCTATAACTATTGTCACTGGAATGGTTCAAACTATTATCAGTAAGAAGAGTCAGTCTTCTTGTACTTAAGTCGGCATTGTGCCTTTTCTATTTAATTCCGATGCAATTTCTGTGTTTTATCGTCAATAAGAAGGTCAGAGAGATACAGTTAATCTGAAGTGAAGCATCGGAATCTATAACTAGTGTCACAGGAATGGTTCAAATATAGTCAGTAAGATGAGTCAGTCTTCTTGTCCTTAAGTCGCCATTCTGCCTTTTGTGTTTAATTCCAACTCAATTTCTGTGTTTCATCGGCAATAAGGTCAGAGGGATACAGTAAACCTGAAGTGAAGCATCGGAATCTATAACTAGTGTCACAGGAATGGTTCAAAACAGAGACAGTAGGAAGAGTCAGTCTTCTTGTACTTAAGTCGGCATTGTGCCTTTTGTATTTAATTCCGACGCAATTTCTGTGTTTCATGGTCAATAAGAAGGTCAGAGGGATCCAGTAAACCTCAAGTAAAGAATCGAAATCTAAAACTAGTGTCACAGGAATGGATCAAACATAGACAGTAGGAAGAGTCAGTCTTCTTGTACATAAGTCGGCATTGTGCCTTTCGTATTTAATTCTTATGCAAATTCTGTGTTTCATCGTCAATAAGAACTTCCAAGGTATACAGTAAACCTGAAGTGAAGCATCGTAATCTATAACTAGTGTCACAGGAAAGGTTCAAAGCATAGTCAGTAAGAAGAGTCAGTCTTCTTGTACATAAGTCGGCATTGTGCATTTTGTATTTAATTCCAATGCAATTTCTGTGTTTCATCGTCAATAAGAAGGTCAGAGGGATACAGTAAACCTGAAGTGAAGCATCGGAATCTATAACTAGTGTCACAGGAATGGTTCAAACTTAGACAGTAAGAAGAGACAGTCTTCTTGTACTTAAGTCGGCATTGTGCCTTTTGTATTTAATTCCGATGCAATTTCTGTGTTTCATCGTCCATAAGAAGGTCCAAGGGATACAGTAGACCTGAATTGAAGCATCGGAATCTATAACTAGTGTCACAGGAATGGTTCAAAACATAGACAGTAAGAAGAGTCAGTCTTCTTGTACTTAAGACGACATTGTTCCTTTTCTATTTAATTCCGATGCAATTTCTGTGTTTCATCGCCAATAAGAATGTCCAAGGTATACAGTAAATCTGAAGTAAAGCATCGGAATCTATAACTAGTGTCACAGCAATGGTTCAAACTATAATCACTAAGAAGAGTCAGTCTTCTTGTACTTAAGTCGGCATTGTGCCTTTTCTATTTATTTGCGATGCAATTTCTGTGTTTCATCGTCAATAAGAAGGTTCAAGGGATACAGTACACCTGGAGTGAAGCATCGGGATCTATAACTAGTGTCACAGCAATGGTTCAAACTATAATCACTAAGAAGAGTCAGTCTTCTTGTACTTAAGTCGGCATTGTGCCTTTTCTATTTATTTGCGATGCAATTTCAGTGTTTCATCGTCAATAAGAAGGTTCAAGGGATACAGTAAACCTGGAGTGAAGCATCGGAATCTATAACTAGTGTCACAGGAATGGATCAAACATAGACAGTAGGAAGAGTCAGTCTTCTTGTAAATAAGTCGGCATTGTGCCTTTTATATTTAATTCTTATGCAATTTCTGCGTTTCATCGGCAATAAGAACTACCAAGGTATACAGTAATCCTGAAGTGAAGCATCGTAATCTATAACTAGTGTCACAGGAAAGGTTCAAAGCATAGTGAGTAAGAAGAGTCAGTCTTCTTGTACATAAGTCGGCATTGTGCATTTTGTATTTAATTCCGATGCAATTTCTGAGTTTCATCGTCAATAAGAAGGTCAGAGGGATACAGTATACCTGGAGTGAAGCATCGGAATCTATAACTAATGTCACAGGGATGGTCAAAACATAGACAGTAAGATGAGTCAGTCTTCTTATACTTATGTCGGCATTGTGCCTTTTCTATTTAATTCCGATGCAATTTCTGTGTTTCATCGTCAATAAGAAGGTCAGAGGGATACAGTAAACCTGAAGTGAAGCATCGGAATCTATAACTAGTGTCACAGGAATGGTTCAAACGTAGACAGTAAGAAGAGACAGTCTTCTTGTACTTAAGTCGGCATTGTGCCTTTTGTATTTAATTCCGATGCAATTTCCGTGTTTCATCGTCAATAAGAAGGTCAGAGGGATACAGTAAACCTGAAGTGAAGCATCGGAAACTATAACTAGTGTCACAGGAATTGTTCAAAAAATAGACAGTGAGAAGAGTCAGTCTTCTTGTACTTCAGTCGGCATTGTGCCTTTTGTATTTAATTCCGATGCAATTTCCATGTTTCATCGTCAATAAGAATGTCAGAGGGATACAGTAAACCTGGAGTGAAGAATGGGAATCTATAACTAGTGTCACAGTGATGGTTCAAAACATAGACAGTAAGAAGAGTCAGTCTTCTTGTACTTAAGTCGGCATTGTGCTTTGTGAATTTACTTCCAATGCAATTTCTGTGTTTCATCGTCAATAAGAAGGTCCAAGGGGTACAGTAAACCTGAAGTGAAGCATCTGAATCTATAACTAGTGTCACTGGAATGGTTCAAAATATACACAGTAAGAAGAGTCAGTCTTCTTGTACTTAGGACGGCATTGTGCCTTATGTATTTAATTAAGATGCAATTTCTGTGATTCATCGTCAATAAGAAGGTCCAAGAGAAACAGTAAACCTGAAGTGAAGCATCGGACTCTATAACTAGTGTCACAGAAATGGTTCAAAACATAGACAGTAGGAAGAGTCAGTCTTCTTGTACTTAAGTCGGCATTGTGCCTTTTGTATTTAATTCCGATGCAATTTCTGTGTTTCTTCGTCAATAAGAAGGTCCAAGGGAAACAGTAAACCTGAAGTGAAGCATCGGAATCTATAACTAGTGTCACAGGAATGGTTCAAATATAGTCAGTAAGATGAGTCAGTCTTCTTGTCCTTAAGTCGCCATTCTGCCTTTTGTATTTAATTCCGACGCAATTTCTGTGTTTCATGGTCAATAAGAAGGTCAGAGGGATACAGTAAACCTGAAGTAAAGAATCGAAATCTAAAACTAGTGTCACAGGAATGGATCAAACATAGACAGTAGGAAGAGTCAGTCTACTTGTACATAAGTCGGCATTGTGCCTTTCGTATTTAATTCTTATGCAATTTCTGTGTTTCATCGTCAATAAGAACTTCCAAGGTATACAGTAAACCTGAAGTGAAGCATCGTAATCTATAACTAGTGTCACAGGAAAGGTTCAAAGCATAGTTAGTAAGAAGAGTCAGTCTTCTTGTACATAAGTCGGCATTGTGCATTTTGTATTTAATTCCAATGCAATTTCTGTGTTTCATCGTCAATAAGAAGGTCAGAGGGATACAGTAAACCTGAAGTGAAGCATCGGAATCCATAACTAGTGTCACAGGAATGGTTCAAAACAGAGACAGTAGGAAGAGTCAGTCTTCTTGTACTTAAGTCGGCATTGTGCCTTTTGTATTTAATTCCGACGCAATTTCTGTGTTTCATGGTCAATAAGAAGGTCAGAGGGATACAGTAAACCTGAAGTAAAGAATCGAAATCTAAAACTAGTGTCACAGGAATGGATCAAACATAGACAGTAGGAAGAGTCAGTCCTCTTGTACATAAGTCGGCATTGTGCCTTTCGTATTTAATTCTTATGCAATTTCTGTGTTTCATCGTCAATAAGAACTTCCAAGGTATACAGTAAACCTGAAGTGAAGCATCGTAATCTATAACTAGTGTCACAGGAAAGGTTGAAAGCATATTCAGTAAGAAGAGTCAGTCTTCTTGTACATAAGTCGGCATTGTGCATTTTGTATTTAATTCCAATGCAATTTCTGTGTTTCATCGTCAATAAGAAGGTCAGAGGGATACAGTAAACCTGAAGTGAAGCATCGGAATCTATAACTAGTGTCACAGGAATGGTTCAAACTTAGACAGTAAGAAGAGACAGTCTTCTTGTACTGAAGTCGGCATTGTGCCTTTTGTATATAATTCCGATGCAATTTCCGTGTTTCATCGTCAATAAGAAGGTCAGAGGGATACAGTAAACCTGGAGTGAAGCATCGGAATCTATAACTAGTTTCACTGGAATGGTTAAAGTCATAGACTGTAAGAAGAGTCAGTCTTCTTGTACTTAAGACGACATTGTTCCTTTTCTATTAAATTCCGATGCAATTTCTGTGTTTCATCGCCAATAAGAATGTCCAAGGTATACAGTAAACCTGAAGTAAAGCATCGGAATCTATAACTAGTGTCACAGCAATGGTTCAAACTATAATCACTAAGAAGAGTCAGTCTTCTTGTACTTAAGTCGGCATTGTGCCTTTTCTATTTAATTCCGATGCAATTTCTGTGATTCATCGTCAATAAGAAGGTTCAAGCGATACAGTAAACCTGGAGTGAAGCATCGGAATCTATAACTAGTGTCACAGGAATGGTTCAAAACATAGACAGTAAGAAGAGTCAGTCTTCTTGCACTTAAGTCGGCATTGTGAGTTTTCTATTTAATTCCGATGCAATTTCTGTGTTTCATCGTCAATAAGAAGGTCAGAGGGATACAGTAAACCTGAATTGAAGCATCGGAATCTATAATTAGTGTCACAGGAATGGTTCAAAACATAGACAGTTAGAAGAGTCAGTCTTCGTGGACTAAAGTTGGCATTTTGCCTTTTGTATTTAATTCCAATGCTATTTCTGTGTTTCACCGTCAATAACAAGGTCCAAGGGATACAGTAAACCTGAAGTGAAGCAGCGGAATCTATAACTATTGTCACTGGAATGGTTCAAACTATTATCAGTAAGAAGAGTCAGTCTTCTTGTACTTAAGTCGGCATTGTGCCTTTTCTATTTAATTCCGATGCAATTTCTGTGTTTTATCGTCAATAAGAAGGTCAGAGAGATACAGTTAACCTGAAGTGAAGCATCGGGATCTATAACTAGTGTCACAGGAATGGTTCAAACATAGACAGTAAGAAGAGACAGTCTTCTTGTACTTAAGTCGGCATTGTGAGTTTTGTATTTAATTACGATGCAATTTCCGTGTTTCATCGTCAATAAGATGGTCAGTGGGATACAGTAAACCTGAAGTGAAGCATCGGAATCTATTACTAGTGTCACAGGAATTGTTCAAAAAATAGACAGTAAGAAGAGTCAGTCTTCTTGTACTTAAGTCGGCATTGTTCCTTTTGTACTTAATTCCGATGCAATTTCTGTGTTTCATCGTCAATAAGAAGGTCAGAGGGATACAGTAAACCTGAAGTAAAGAATCGGAATCTAAAACTAGTGTCACAGGATTGGATCAAACATAGACAGTAGGAAGAGTCAGTCTACTTGTACATAAGTCGGCATTGTGCCTTTTGTATTTAATTCCGATGCAATTTCCATGTTTCATCGTCAATAAGAAGGTCAGAGGGATACAGTAAACCTGGAGTGAAGAATGGGAATCTATAACTAGTGTCACAGTGATGGTTCAAAACATAGACAGTAAGAAGAGTCAGTCTTCTTGTACTTAAGTCGGCATTGTGCTTTGTGAATTTACTTCCGATGCAATTTCTGTGTTTCATCGTCAATAAGAAGGTCCAAGGGGTACAGTAAACCTGAAGTGAAGCATCTGAATCTATAACTAGTGTCACTGGAATGGTTCAAAATATACACAGTAAGAAGAGTCAGTCTTCTTGTACTTAAGTCGGCATTGTGCCTTATGTATTTAATTAAGATGCAATTTCTGTGATTCATCGTCAATAAGAAGGTCCAAGAGATACAGTAAACCTGAAGTGAAGCATCGGACTCTATAACTAGTGTCACAGAAATGGTTCAAAACATAGACAGTAGGAAGAGTCAGTCTTCTTGTACTGAAGTCGGCATTGTGCCTTTTGTATTTAATTCCGATGGAATTTCTGTGTTTCATCGTCAATAAGAAGGTCCAAGGGAAACAGTAAACCTGAAGTGAAGCATCGGAAACTATAACTAGTGTCACAGGAATTGTTCAAAAAATAGACAGTAGGAAGAGTCAGTCTTCTTGTCCTTAAGTCGCCATTCTGCCTTTTGTATTTAATTCCCGTTCAATTTCTGTGTTTCATCGGCAATAAGGTCAGAGGGATACAGTAAACCTGAAAGGAAGCATCGGAATCTATAACTAGTGTCACAGGAATGGTTCAAAACAGAGACAGTAGGAAGAGTCAGTCTTCTTGTACTTTAGTCTGCAGTGTGCCTTTTGTATTTAATTCCGACGCAATTTCTGTGTTTCATGGTCAATAAGAAAGTCAGAGGGATACAGTAAACCTGAAGTAAAGAATCGGAATCTAAAACTAGTGTCACAGGAATGGATCAAACATAGACAGTAGGAAGAGTCAGTCTTCTTGTACTTAAGTCGGCATTGTGCCTTTTGTATTTAATTACTATGCAATTTCTGTGTTTCATCGTCAATAAGAACTTCCAAGGTATACAGTAAATCTGAAGTGAAGCATCGTAATCTATAACTAGTGTCACAGGAAAGGTTCAAAGCATAGTCAGTAAGAAGAGTCAGTATTCTTGTACTTAAGTCGGCATTGTGAGATTTCTATTTAATTCCGATGCAATTTCTGTGTTTCATCGTCAATAAGAAGGTCAGAGGGATACAGTAACCCTGAAGTGAAGCATCGGAATCTATAACTAGTGTCACAAGAATGGTTCAAAACATAGACAGTAAGAAGAGTCAGTCTTCGTGGACTAAAGTTGGCATTTTGCCTTTTGTATTTAATTCCAATGCTATTTCTGTGTTTCACCGTCAATAACAAGGTCCAAGGGATACAGTAAACCTGAAGTGAAGCATCGGAATCTATAACTATTGTCACTGGAATGGTTCAAACTATTATCAGTAAGAAGAGTCAGTCTTCTTGTACTTAAGTCGGCATTGTGCCTTATGTATTTAATTAAGATGCAATTTCTGTGTTTCTTCGTCAATAAGAAAGTCCAAGGGAAACAGTAAACCTGAAGTGAAGCATCGGAATCTATAACTAGTGTCACAGGAATGGTTGAAATATAGTCAGTAAGATGAATCAGACTTCTTGTCCTTAAGTCGCCATTCTGCCTTTTGTATTTAATTCCGACGCAATTTCTGTGATTCATGGTCAATAAGAAGGTCAGAGGGATGCAGTAAACCTGAAGTAAAGAATCGAAATCTAAAACTAGTGTCACAGGAATGGATCAAACATAGACAGTAAGAAGAGACAGTCTTCTTGTACTTAAGTCGGCATTGTGCCTTTTGTATTTAATTACGATGCAATTTCCGTGTTTCATCGTCAATAAGATGGTCAGTGGGATACAGTAAACCTGAACTGAAGCATCGGAATCTATAACTAGTGTCACAGGAATTGTTCAAAAAATAGACAGTAAGAAGAGTCAGTCTTCTTGTACTTAAGTCGGCATTGTTCCTTTTGTATTTGATTCCGATGCAATTTCTGTGTTTCATCGTCAAAACGAACTTCCAAGGTATACAGTAAACCAGAAGTGAAGCATCGTAATCTATAACTAGTGTCACAGGAAAGGTTCAAAGCATAGTGAGTAAGAAGAGTCAGTCTTCTTGTACATAAGTCGGCATTGTGCATTTTGTATTTAATTCCGATGCAATTTCTATGTTTCATCGTCAATAAGAAGGTCAGAGGGATACAGTATACCTGGAGTGAAGCATCGGAATCTATAACTAATGTCACAGGGATGGTCAAAACATAGACAGTAAGATGAGTCAGTCTTCTTATACTTATGTCGGCATTGTGCCTTTTCGATTTAATTCCGATGCAATTTCTGTGTTTCATCGTCAATAAGAAGGTCAGAGGGATACAGTAAACCTGACGTGAAGCATCGGAATCTATAACTAGTGTCACAGGAATGGTTCAAACGTAGACAGTAAGAAGAGACAGTCTTCTTGTACTTAAGTCGGCATTGTGCTTTTTGTATTTAATTCCGATGCAATTTCCGTGTTTCATCGTCAATAAGAAGGTCAGAGGGATACAGTAAACCTGAAGTGAAGCATCGGAAACTATAACTAGTGTCACAGGAATTGTTCAAAAAATAGACAGTAAGAAGAGTCAGTCTTCTTGTACTTAAGTCGGCATTGTGCCTTTTGTATTTAATTCCGATGCAATTTCCATGTTTCATCGTCAATAAGAAGGTCAGAGGGATACAGTAAACCTGGAGTGAAGAATGGGAATCTATAACTAGTGTCACAGTGATGGTTCAAAACATAGACAGTAAGAAGAGTCAGTCTTCTTGTACTTAAGTCGGCATTGTGCTTTGTGAATTTACTTCCAATGCAATTTCTGTGTTTCATCGTCAATAAGATGGTCAGAGGGATACAGTAAACCTGAAGTGAAGCATCGGAATCTATAACTAGTGTCACAGGAATGGTTCAAAACATAGACAGTTAGAAGAGTCAGTCTTCGTGGACTAAAGTTGGCATTTTGCCTTTTGTATTTAATTCCAATGCTATTTCTGTGTTTCACCGTCAATAACAAGGTCCAAGGGATACAGTAAACCTGAAGTGAAGCAGCGGAATCTATAACTATTGTCACTGGAATGGTTCAAACTATTATCAGTAAGAAGAGTCAGTCTTCTTGTACTTAAGTCTGCATTGTGCCTTTTCTATTTAATTCCGATGCAATTTCTGTGTTTTATCGTCAATAAGAAGGTCAGAGAGATACAGTTAACCTGAAGTGAAGCATCGGAATCTATAACTAGTGTCACAGGAATGGTTCAAACATAGACAGTAAGAAGAGACAGTCTTCTTGTACTTAAGTCGGCATTGTGCCTTTTGTATTTAATTACGATGCAATTTCCGTGTTTCATCGTCAATAAGATGGTCAGTGGGATACAGTAAACCTGAAGTGAAGCATCGGAATCTATAACTAGTGTCACAGGAATTGTTCAAAAAATAGACAGTAAGAAGAGTCAGTCTTCTTGTACTTAAGTCGGCATTGTTCCTTTTGTACTTAATTCCGATGCAATTTCTGTGTTTCATCGTCAATAAGAAGGTCAGAGGGATACAGTAAACCTGAAGTAAAGAATCGGAATCTAAAACTAGTGTCACAGGATTGGATCAAACATAGACAGTAGGAAGAGTCAGTCTTCTTGTACATAAGTCGGCATTGTGCCTTTTGTATTTAATTCCGATGCAATTTCCATGTTTCATCGTCAATAAGAAGGTCAGAGGGATACAGTAAACCTGGAGTGAAGAATGGGAATCTATAACTAGTGTCACAGTGATGGTTCAAAACATAGACAGTAAGAAGAGTCAGTCTTCTTGTACTTAAGTCGGCATTGTGCTTTGTGAATTTACTTCCGATGCAATTTCTGTGTTTCATCGTCAATAAGAAGGTCCAAGGGGTACAGTAAACCTGAAGTGAAGCATCTGAATCTATAACTAGTGTCACTGGAATGGTTCAAAATATACACAGTAAGAAGAGTCAGTCTTCTTGTACTTAAGTCGGCATTGTGCCTTATGTATTTAATTAAGATGCAATTTCTGTGATTCATCGTCAATAAGAAGGTCCAAGAGATACAGTAAACCTGAAGTGAAGCATCGGACTCTATAACTAGTGTCACAGAAATGGTTCAAAACATAGACAGTAGGAAGAGTCAGTCTTCTTGTACTGAAGTCGGCATTGTGCCTTTTGTATTTAATTCCGATGGAATTTCTGTGTTTCATCGTCAATAAGAAGGTCCAAGGGAAACAGTAAACCTGAAGTGAAGCATCGGAAACTATAACTAGTGTCACAGGAATTGTTCAAAAAATAGACAGTAGGAAGAGTCAGTCTTCTTGTCCTTAAGTCGCCATTCTGCCTTTTGTATTTAATTCCCGTTCAATTTCTGTGTTTCATCGGCAATAAGGTCAGAGGGATACAGTAAACCTGAAAGGAAGCATCGGAATCTATAACTAGTGTCACAGGAATGGTTCAAAACAGAGACAGTAGGAAGGGTCAGTCTTCTTGTACTTTAGTCGGCATTGTGCCTTTTGTATTTAATTCCGACGCAATTTCTGTGTTTCATGGTCAATAAGAAGGTCAGAGGGATACAGTAAACCAGAAGTAAAGAATCGGAATCTAAAACTAGTGTCACAGGAATGGATCAAACATAGACAGTAGGAAGAGTCAGTCTTCTTGTACTTAAGTCGGCATTGTGCCTTTTGTATTTAATTCTTATGCAATTTCTGTGTTTCATCGTCAATAAGAACTTCCAAGGTATACAGTAAATCTGAAGTGAAGCATCATAATCTATAACTAGTGTCACAGGAAAGGTTCAAAGCATAGTCAGTAAGAAGAGTCAGTCTTCTTGTACATAAGTCGGCATTGTGCATTTTGTATTTAATTCCAATGCAATTTCTGTGTTTCATCGTCAATAAGAAGGTCCCAGGGAGACAGTAAACCTGGAGTGAAGCATCGGAATCTATAACTGGTTTCACTGGAATGGTTAAAGTCATAGACTGTAAGAAGAGTCAGTCTTCTTGTACTTAAGACGACATTGTTCCTTTTCTATTTAATTCCGATGCAATTTCTTTGTTTCATCGCCAACAAGAATTTCCAAGGTATACAGTAAACCTGAAGTAAAGCATCGGAATCTATAACTAGTGTCACAGCAATCGTTCAAACTATAATCACTAAGAAGAGTCAGTCTTCTTGTACTTAAGTCGGCATTGTGCCTTTTCTATTTAATTCCGATGCAATTTCTGTGTTTCATCGTCAATAAGAAGGTCCAAGGGATACAGTAAACCTGGAGTGAAGCATCGGAATCTATAACTAGTGTCACAGGAATGGTTCAAAACATAGACAGTAAGAAGAGTCAGTCGTCTTGTACTTAAGTCGGCATTGTGAGATTTCTATTTAATTCCGATGCAATTTCTGTGTTTCATCGTCAATAAGAAGGTCAGAGGGATACAGTAACCCTGAAGTGAAGCATCGGAATCTATAACTAGTGTCACTGGAATGGTTCAAAACATAGACAGTAAGAAGAGTCAGTCTTCGTGGACTAAAGTTGGCATTTTGCCTTTTGTATTTAATTCCAATGCTATTTCTGTGTTTCACCGTCAATAACAAGGTCCAAGGGATACAGTAAACCTGAAGTGAAGCATCGGATTCTATAACTATTGTCACTGGAATGGTTCAAACTATTATCAGTAAGAAGAGTCAGTCTTCTTGTACTTAAGTCGGCATTGTGCCTTTTCTATTTAATTCCGATGCAATTTCTGTGTTTTATCGTCAATAAGAAGGTCAGAGAGATACAGTTAACCTGAAGTGAAGCATCGGAATCTATAACTAGTGTCACAGGAATGGTTCAAACATAGACAGTAAGAAGAGACAGTCTTCTTGTACTGAAGTCGGCATTGTGCCTTTTGTATTTAATTACGATGCAATTTCCGTGTTTCATGGTCAATAAGATGGTCAGTGGGATACAGTAAACCTGAAGTGAAGCATCGGAATCTATAACTAGTGTCACAGGAATTGTTCAAAAAATAGACAGTAAGAAGAGTCAGTCTTCTTGTACTTAAGTCGGCATTGTTCCTTTTGTATTTGATTCCGATGCAATTTCTGTGTTTCATCGTCAAAAATAACTTCCAAGGTATACAGTAAACCTGAAGTGAAGCATCGTAATCTATAACTAGTGTCACAGGAAAGGTTCAAAGCATAGTGAGTAAGAAGAGTCAGTCTTCTTGTACATAAGTCGGCATTGTGCATTTTGTATTTAATTCCGATGCAATTTCTGTGTTTCATCGTCAATAAGAAGGTCAGAGGGATACAGTATACCTGGAGTGAAGCATCGGAATCTATAACTAATGTCACAGGGATGGTCAAAACATAGACAGTAAGATGAGTCAGTCTTCTTATACTTATGTCGGCATTGTGCCTTTTCTATTTAATTCCGATGCAATTTCTGTGTTTCATCGTCAATAAGAAGGTCAGAGGGATACAGTAAACCTGACGTGAAGCATCGGAATCTATAACTAGTGTCACAGGAATGGTTCAAACGTAGACAGTAAGAAGAGACAGTCTTCTTGTACTTAAGTCGGCATTGTGCCTTTTGTATTTAATTCCGATGCAATTTCCGTGTTTCATCGTCAATAAGAAGGTCAGAGGGATACAGTAAACCTGAAGTGAAGCATCGGAAACTATAACTAGTGTCACAGGAATTGTTCAAAAAATAGACAGTAAGAAGAGTCAGTCTTCTTGTACTTAAGTCGGCATTGTGCCTTTTGTATTTAATTCCGATGCAATTTCCATGTTTCATCGTCAATAAGAAGGTCAGAGGGATACAGTAAACCTGGAGTGAAGAATGGGAATCTATAACTAGTGTCACAGTGATGGTTCAAAACATAGACAGTAAGAAGAGTCAGTCTTCTTGTACTTAAGTCGGCATTGTGCTTTGTGAATTTACTTCCAATGCAATTTCTGTGTTTCATCGTCAATAAGAAGGTCCAAGGGGTACAGTAAACCTGAAGTGAAGCATCTGAATCTATATCTAGTGTCACTGGAATGGTTCAAAATATACACAGTAAGAAGAGTCAGTCTTCTTGTACTTAAGTCGGCATTGTGCCTTATGTATTTAATTAAGATGCAATTTCTGTGTTTCTTCGTCAATAAGAAAGTCCAAGGGAAACAGTAAACCTGAAGTGAAGCATCGGAATCTATAACTAGTGTCACAGGAATGGTTGAAATATAGTCAGTAAGATGAGTCAGACTTCTTGTCCTTAAGTCGCCATTCTGCCTTTTGTATTTAATTCCGACGCAATTTCTGTGATTCATGGTCAATAAGAAGGTCAGAGGGATACAGTAAACCTGAAGTAAAGAATCGAAATCTAAAACTAGTGTCACAGGAATGGATCAAACATAGACAGTAGGAAGAGTCAGTCTACTTGTACATAAGTCGGCATTGTGCCTTTCGTATTTAATTCTTATGCAATTTCTGTGTTTCATCGTCAATAAGAACTTCCAAGGTATACAGTAAACCAGAAGTGAAGCATCGTAATCTATAACTAGTGTCACAGGAAAGGTTCAAAGCATAGTTAGTAAGAAGAGTCAGTCTTCTTGTACATAAGTCGGCATTGTGCATTTTGTATTTAATTCCAATGCAATTTCTGTGTTTCATCGTCAATAAGAAGGTCAGAGGGATACAGTAAACCTGGAGTGAAGCATCGGAAGCTATAACTAGTTTCACTGGAATGGTTAAAGTCATAGACTGTAAGAAGAGTCAGTCTTCTTGTACTTAAGACGACATTGTTCCTTTTCTATTTAATTCCGATGCAATTTCTGTGTTTCATCGCCAATAAGAATGTCCAAGGTATACAGTAAACCTGAAGTAAAGCATCAGAATCTATAACTAGTGTCACAGCAATGGTTCAAACTATAATCACTAAGAAGAGTCAGTCTTGTTGTACTTAAGTCGGCATTGTGCCTTTTCTATTTAATTCCGATGCAATTTCTGTATTTCATCGTCAATAACAAGGTTCAAGCGATACAGTAAACCTGGAGTGAAGCATCGGAATCTATAACTACTGTCACAGGAATGGTTCAAAACATAGACAGTAAGAAGAGTCAGACTTCTTGTACTTAAGTCGGCATTGTGAGTTTTCTATTTAATTCCGATGCAATTTCTGTGTTTCATCGTCAAAAGAAGGTCAGAGGGATACAGTAATCCTGAATTGAAGCATCGGAATCTATAACTAGTGTCACAAGAATGGTTCAAAACATAGACAGTAAGAAGAGTCAGTCTTCGTGGACTAAAGTTGGCATTTTGCCTTTTGTATTTAATTCCAATGCTATTTCTGTGTTTCACCGTCAATAACAAGGTCCAAGGGATACAGTAAACCTGAAGTGAAGCAGCCGAAACTATAACTATTGTCACTGGAATGGTTCAAACTATTATCAGTAAGAAGAGTCAGTCTTCTTGTACTTAAGTCGGCATTGTGCCTTTTCTATTTAATTCCGATGCAATTTCTTTGTTTCATCGCCAACAAGAATGTCCAAGGTATACAGTAAACCTGAAGTAAAGCATCGGAATCTATAACTAGTGTCACAGCAATCGTTCAAACTATAATCACTAAGAAGAGTCAGTCTTCTTGTACTTAAGTCGGCATTGTGCCTTTTCTATTTAATTCCGATGCAATTTCTGTGTTTCATCGTCAATAAGAAGGTCCAAGGGATACAGTAAACCTGGAGTGAAGCATCGGAATCTATAACTAGTGTCACAGGAATGGTTCAAAACATAGACAGTAAGAAGAGTCAGTCTTCTTGTACTTAAGTCGGCATTGTGAGATTTCTATTTAATTCCGATGCAATTTCTGTGTTTCATCGTCAATAAGAAGGTCAGAGGAATACAGTAACCCTGAAGTGAAGCATCGGAATCTACAACTAGTGTCACTGGAATGGTTCAAAACATAGACAGTAAGAAGAGTCAGTCTTCGTGGACTAAAGTTGGCATTTTGCCTTTTGTATTTAATTCCAATGCTATTTCTGTGTTTCACCGTCAATAACAAGGTCCAAGGGATACAGTAAACCTGAAGTGAAGCATCGGATTCGATAACTATTGTCACTGGAATGGTTCAAACTATTATCAGTAAGAAGAGTCAGTCTTCTTGTACTTAAGTCGGCATTGTGCCTTTTCTATTTAATTCCGATGCAATTTCTGTGTTTTATCGTCAATAAGAAGGTCAGAGAGATACAGTTAACCTGAAGTGAAGCATCGGAATCTATAACTAGTGTCACAGGAATGGTTCAAACATAGACAGTAAGAAGAGACAGTCTTCTTGTACTGAAGTCGGCATTGTGCCTTTTGTATTTAATTACGATGCAATTTCCGTGTTTCATTTTCAATAAGATGGTCAGTGGGATACAGTAAACCTGAAGTGAAGCATCGGAATCTATAACTAGTGTCACAGGAATTGTTCAAAAAATAGACAGTAAGAAGAGTCAGTCTTCTTGTACTTAAGTCGGCATTGTTCCTTTTGTATTTGATTCCGATGCAATTTCTGTGTTTCATCGTCAAAAATAACTTCCAAGGTATACAGTAAACCTGAAGTGAAGCATCGTAATCTATAACTAGTGTCACAGGAAAGGTTCAAAGCATAGTGAGTAAGAAGAGTCAGTCTTCTTGTACATAAGTCGGCATTGTGCATTTTGTATTTAATTCCGATGCAATTTCTGTGTTTCATCGTCAATAAGAAGGTCAGAGGGATACAGTATACCTGGAGTGAAGCATCGGAATCTATAACTAATGTCACAGGGATGGTCAAAACATAGACAGTAAGATGAGTCAGTCTTCTTATACTTATGTCGGCATTGTGCCTTTTCTATTTAATTCCGATGCAATTTCTGTGTTTCATCGTCAATAAGAAGGTCAGAGGGATACAGTAAACCTGACGTGAAGCATCGGAATCTATAACTAGTGTCACAGGAATGGTTCAAACGTAGACAGTAAGAAGAGACAGTCTTCTTGTACTTAAGTCGGTATTGTGCCTTTTGTATTTAATTCCGATGCAATTTCCGTGTTTCATCGTCAATAAGAAGGTCAGAGGGATACAGTAAACCTGAAGTGAAGCATCGGAAACTATAACTAGTGTCACAGGAATTGTTCAAAAAATAGACAGTAAGAAGAGTCAGTCTTCTTGTACTTAAGTCGGCATTGTGCCTTTTGTATTTAATTCCGATGCAATTTCCATGTTTCATCGTCAATAAGAAGGTCAGAGGGATACAGTAAACCTGCAGTGAAGAATGGGAATCTATAACTAGTGTCACAGTGATGGTTCAAAACATAGACAGTAAGAAGAGTCAGTCTTCTTGTACTTAAGTCGGCATTGTGCTTTGTGAATTTACTTCCAATGCAATTTCTGTGTTTCATCGTCAATAAGAAGGTCCAAGGGGTACAGTAAACCTGAAGTGAAGCATCTGAATCTATAACTAGTGTCACTGGAATGGTTCAAAATATACACAGTAAGAAGAGTCAGTCTTCTTGTACTTAAGTCGGCATTGTGCCTTATGTATTTAATTAAGATGCAATTTCTGTGTTTCTTCGTCAATAAGAAAGTCCAAGGGAAACAGTAAACCTGAAGTGAAGCATCGGAATCTATAACTAGTGTCACAGGAATGGTTGAAATATAGTCAGTAAGATGAGTCAGACTTCTTGTCCTTAAGTCGCCATTCTGCCTTTTGTATTTAATTCCGACGCAATTTCTGTGATTCATGGTCAATAAGAAGGTCAGAGGGATACAGTAAACCTGAAGTAAAGAATCGAAATCTAAAACTAGTGTCACAGGAATGGATCAAACATAGACAGTAGGAAGAGTCAGTCTACTTGTACATAAGTCGGCATTGTGCCTTTCGTATTTAATTCTTATGCAATTTCTGTGTTTCATCGTCAATAAGAACTTCCAAGGTATACAGTAAACCAGAAGTGAAGCATCGTAATCTATAACTAGTGTCACAGGAAAGGTTCAAAGCATAGTTAGTAAGAAGAGTCAGTCTTCTTGTACATAAGTCGGCATTGTGCATTTTGTATTTAATTCCAATGCAATTTCTGTGTTTCATCGTCAATAAGAAGGTCAGAGGGATACAGTAAACCTGGAGTGAAGCATCGGAATCTATAACTAGTTTCACTGGAATGGTTAAAGTCATAGACTGTAAGAAGGGTCAGTCTTCTTGTACTTAAGACGACATTGTTCCTTTTCTATTTAATTCCGATGCAGTTTCTGTGTTTCATCGCCAATAAGAATGTCCAAGGTATACAGTAAACCTGAAGTAAAGCATCGGAATCTATAACTAGTGTCACAGCAATGGTTCAAACTATAATCACTAAGAAGAGTCAGTCTTCTTGTACTTAAGTCGGCATTGTGCCTTTTCTATTTAATTCCGATGCAATTTCTGTGTTTCATCGTCAATAACAAGGTTCAAGCGATACAGTAAACCTGGAGTGAAGCATCGGAATCTATAACTAGTGTCACAGGAATGGTTCAAAGCATAGACAGTAAGAAGAGTTAGACTTCTTGTACTTAAGTCGGCATTGTGAGTTTTCTATTTAATTCCGATGCAATTTCTGTGTTTCATCGTCAAAAGAAGGTCAGAGGGATACAGTAATCCTGAATTGAAGCATCGGAATCTATAACTAGTGTCACAAGAATGGTTCAAAACATAGACAGTAAGAAGAGTCAGTCTTCGTGGACTAAAGTTGGCATTTTGCCTTTTGTATTTAATTCCAATGCTATTTCTGTGTTTCACCGTCAATAACAAGGTCCAAGGGATACAGTAAACCTGAAGTGAAGCAGCGGAAACTATAACTATTGTCACTGGAATGGTTCAAACTATTATCAGTAAGAAGAGTCAGTCTTCTTGTACTTAAGTCGGCATTGTGCCTTTTCTATATAATTCCGATGCAATTTCTGTGTTTTATCGTCAATAAGAAGGTCAGAGAGATACAGTTAACCTGAAGTGAAACATCGGAATCTATAACTAGTGTCACAGGAATGGTTGAAACATAGACAGTAAGAAGAGACAGTCTTCTTGTACTTAAGTCGGCATTGTGCCTTTTGTATTTAATTACGATGCAATTTCCGTATTTCATCGTCAATAAGATGGTCAGTGGGATACAGTAAACCTGAAGTGAAGCATCGGAATCTATAACTAGTGTCACAGGAATTGTTCAAAAAATAGACAGTAAGAAGAGTCAGTCTTCTTGTACTTAAGTCGGCATTGTTCCTTTTGTACTTAATTCCGATGCAATTTCTGTGTTTCATCGTCAATAAGAAGGTCAGAGGGATACAGTAAACCTGAAGTAAAGAATCGGAATCTATAACTAGTGTCACAGGAATGGATCAAACATAGACAGTAGGAAGAGTCAGTCTTCTTGTACATAAGTCGGCATTGTGCCTTTTGAATTTAATTCCGATGCAATTTCCATGTTTCATCGTCAATAAGAAGGTCAGAGGGATACAGTAAACCTGGAGTGAAGAATGGGAATCTATAACTAGTGTCACAGTGATGGTTCAAACATAGACAGTAAGAAGAGTCAGTCTTCTTGTACTTAAGTCGGCATTGTGCTTTGTGAATTTACTTCCGATGCAATTTCTGTGTTTCATCGTCAATAAGAAGGTCCAAGGGGTACAGTAAACCTGAAGTGAAGCATCTGAATCTATAACTAGTGTCACTGGAATGGTTCAAAATATACACAGTAAGAAGAGTCAGTCTTCTTGTACTTAAGTCGGCATTGTGCCTTATGTATTTAATTAAGATGCAATTTCTGTGATTCATCGTCAATAAGAAGGTCCAAGAGATACAGTAAACCTGAAGTGAAGCATCGGACTCTATAACTAGTGTCACAGAAATGGTTCAAAACATAGACAGTAGGAAGAGTCAGTCTTCTTGTACTTAAGTCGGCATTGTGCCTTTTGTATTTAATTCTGATGCAATTTCTGTGTTTCATCGTCAATAAGAAGGTCCAAGGGAAACAGTAAACCTGAAGTGAAGCATCGGAATCTATAACTAGTGTCACAGGAATGGTTCAAACATAGTCAGTAAGAAGAGTCAGTCTTCTTGTCCTTAAGTCGCCAATCTGCCTTTTGTATTTAATTCCCGTTCAATTTCTGTGTTTCATCGGCAATAAGGTCAGAGGGATACAGTAAACCTGAAGGGAAGCATCGGAATCTATAACTAGTGTCACAGGAATGGTTCAAAGCAGAGACAGTAGGAAGAGTCAGTCTTCTTGTACTTTAGTCGGCATTGTGCCTTTTGTATTTAATTCCGACGCAATTTCTGTGTTTCATGGTCAATAAGAAGGTCAGAGGGATACAGTAAACCTGAAGTAAAGAATCGGAATCTAAAACTAGTGTCACAGGAATGGATCAAACATAGACAGTAGGAAGAGTCAGTCTTCTTGTACTTAAGTCGGCATTGTGCCTTATGTATTTAATTAAGATGCAATTTCTGTGATTCATCGTCAATAAGAAGGTCCAAGAGATACAGTAAACATGAAGTGAAGCATCGGACTCTATAACTAGTGTCACAGGAAAGGTTCAAAGCATAGTCAGTAAGAAGAGTCAGTCTTCTTGTACATAAGTCGGCATTGTGCATTTTGTATTTAATTCCAATGCAATTTCTGTGTTTCATCGTCAATAAGAAGGTCCCAGGGAGACAGTAAACCTGGAGTGAAGCATCGGAATCTATAACTGGTTTCACTGGAATGGTTAAAGTCATAGACTGTAAGAAGAGTCAGTCTTCTTGTACTTAAGACGACATTGTTCCTTTTCTATTTAATTCCGATGCAATTTCTTTGTTTCATCGCCAATAAGAATGTCCAAGGTATACAGTAAACCTGAAGTAAAGCATCGGAATCTATAACTAGTGTCACAGCAATGGTTCAAACTATAATCACTAAGAAGAGTCAGTCTTCTTGTACATAAGTTGGCATTGTGCCTTTTCTATTTAATTCCGATGCAATTTCTGTGCTTCATCGTCAATAAGAAGGTCCAAGGGATACAGTAAACCTGGAGTGAAGCATCGGAATCTATAACTAGTGTCACAGGAATGGTTCAAAACATAGACAGTAAGAAGAGTCAGTCTTCTTGTACTTAAGTCGGCATTGTGAGTTTTCTATTTAATTCCGATGCAATTTGTGTGTTTCATCGTCAATAAGAAGGTCAGAGGGATACAGTAACCCTGAAGTGAAGCATCGGAATCTATAACTAGTGTCACAGGAACGGTTCAAAACATAGACAGTAAGAAGAGTCAGTCTTCGTGGACTAAAGTTGGCATTTTGCCTTTTGTATTTAATTCCAATGCTATTTCTGTGTTTCACCGTCAATAACAAGGTCCAAGGGATACAGTAAACCTGAAGTGAAGCATCGGAATCTATAACTATTATCACTGGAATGGGTCAAACTATTATCAGTAAGAAGAGTCAGTCTTCTTGTACTTGAGTCGGCATTGTGCCTTTTCTATTTAATTCTGATGCAATTTCTGTGTTTTATCGTCAATAAGAAGGTCAGAGAGATACAGTTAACCTGAAGTGAAGCATCGGAATCTATAACTAGTGTCACAGGAATGGTTCAAACATAGACAGTAGGAAGAGACAGTCTTCTTGTACTTAAGACGGCATTGTGCCTTTTGTATTTAATTACGATGCAATTTCCGTGTTTCATCGTCAATAAGATGGTCAATGGGATACAGTAAACCTGAAGTGAAGCATCGGAATCTATAACTAGTGTCACAGGAATTGTTCAAAAAATAGACAGTAAGAAGAGTCAGTCTTCTTGTACTTAAGTCGGCATTGTTCCTTTTGTATTTAATTCCGATGCAATTTCTGTGTTTCATCGTCAACAAGAACTTCCAAGGTATACAGTAAACCTGAAGTGAAGCATCGTAATCTATAACTAGTGTCACAGGAAAGGTTCAAAGCATAGTCAGTAAGAAGAGTTAGTCTTCTTGTACATAAGTCGGCATTGTGCATTTTGTATTTAATTCCAATGCAATTTCTGTGTTTCAACGTCAATAAGAAGGTCCCAGGGAGACAGTAAACCTGGAGTGAGGCATCGGAATCTATAACTAGTTTCACTGGAATGGTTAAAGTCATAGACTGTAAGAAGAGTCAGTCTTCTTGTACTTAAGTCGACATTGTTCCTTTTCTATTTAATTCCGATGCAATTTCTGTGTTTCATCGCCAATAAGAATGTCCAAGGTATACAGTAAACCTGAAGTAAACCATCGGAATCTATAACTAGTGTCACAGCAATGGTTCAAACTATAATCACTAAGAAGAGTCAGTCTTCTTGTTCTTAAGTCGGCATTGTGCCTTTTCTATTTAATTCCGATGCAATTTCTGTGTTTCATCGTCAATAAGAAGGTCCAAGGGATACAGTAAACCTGGAGTGAAGCATCGGAATCTATAACTAGTGTCACAGGAATGGTTCAAAACATAGACAGTAAGAAGAGTCAGTCTTCTTGTACTTAAGTCCGCATTGTGAGTTTTCTATTTAATTCCGATGCAATTTCTGTGTTTCATCGTCAATAAGAAGGTCAGAGGGATAGAGTAAACCTGAAGTGAAGCATCGGAATCTATAACTAGTGTCACAGGAATGGTTCAAAACATAGACAGTAAGAAGAGTCAGTCTTCGTGGACTAAAGTTGGCATTTTGCCTTTTGTATTTAATTCCAATGCTATTTCTGTGTTTCACCGTCAATAACAAGGTCCAAGGGATACAGTAAACCTGAAGTGAAGCATCGGAATCTATAACTTTTGTCACTGGAATGGTTCAAACTATTATCAGTAAGAAGAGTCAGTCTTCTTGTACTTAAGTCGGCATTGTGCCTTTTCTATTTAATTCCGATGCAATTTCTGTGTTTCATCGTCAATAAGAAGGTCAGAGAGATACAGTTAACCTGAAGTGAAGCATCGGAATCTATAACTAGTGTCACAGGAATGGTTCAAACATAGACAGTAAGAAGAGACAGTCTTCTTGTACTTAAGTCGGCTTGTGCCATTTGTATTTAATTACGATGCAATTTCCGTGTTTCATCGTCAATAAGATGGTCAGTGGGATACAGTAAACCTGAAGTGAAGCATCGGAATCTATAACTAGTGTCACAGGAATTGTTCAAAAAATAGACAGTAAGAAGAGTCAGTCTTCTTGTACTGAAGTCGGCATTGTTCCTTTTGTATTTAATTCCGATGCAATTTCTGTGTTTCATCGTCAATAAGAATGTCAGAGGGATACAGTACACCTGGAGTGAAGAATCGGAATCTATAACTAGTGTCACAGTGATGGTTCATAACATAGACAGTAAGAAGAGTCAGTCTTCTTGTACTTAAGTCGGCATTGTGCTTTTTGTATTTATTTCCGATGCAATTTCGGTGTTTCATCGTCAATAAGAAGGTATAAGGGGTACAGTAAACCTGAAGTGGAGCATAGGAATCTATAACTAGTGTCACTGGAATGGTTCAAAATATAGACAGTAAGAAGATTCAGTATTCTTGTACTTAAGTCGGCATTGTGCCTTTTGTATTTAATTCCGAAGCAATTTCTGTGATTAATCGTCAATAATAAGGTCCATGAGATACAGTAAACCTGAAGTGAAGCATCGGACTCTATAACTAGTGTCACAGGAGTGGTTCAAAACATAGACAGTAAGAAGAGTCAGTCTTCTTGTACGTAAGTCGGCATTGTGCCTTTTGTATTTAATTCCGATGCAATTTCTGTGTTTCATCGTCAATAAGAAGGTCAGAGGGATACAGTAAACCTGAAGTGAAGCATCGGAATCTATAACTAGTGTCACAGGAATTGTTCAAAAAATAGACAGTAAGAAGAGTCAGTATCTTGTACTTAAGTCGGCATTGTGTTTTTTGTATTTAATTCCGATGCAATTTCTGTGTTTCATCGTCAATAAGAAGGTCAGAGGGATACAGTATACCTGGAGTGAAGCATCGGAATCTATAACTAATGTCACAGGGATGGTCAAAACATAGACAGTAAGATGAGTCAGTCTTCTTGTACTTATGCGGCATTGTGCCTTTTCTATTTAATTCCGATGCAATTTCTGTGTTTCGTCGTCAATAAGCAGGTCAGAGGGATACAGTAAACCTGAAGTGAAGCATCGGAATCTATAACTAGTGTCACAGGAATGGTTCAAACATAGACAGTAAGAAGAAACAGTCTTCTTGTACTTAATTCGGCATTGTGCCTTTTGTATTTAATTCCGATGCAATTTCCGTGTTTCATCGTCAATAAGAAGGTCAGAGGGATACAGTAAACCTGAAGTGAAGCATCGGAAACTATAACTAGTGTCACAGGAATTGTTCAAAAAATAGACAGTAAGAAGAGTCAGTCTTTTTGTACTTAAGTCGGCATTGTGCCTTTTGTATTTAATTCCGATGCAATTTCCATGTTTCATCGTCAATAAGAAGGTCAGAGGGATACAGTAAACCTGGAGTGAAGAGTGGGAACCTATAACTAGTGTCACAGTGATGTTTCTAAACATAGACAGTAAGAAGAGTCAGTCTTCTTGTACTTAAGTCGGCATTGTGCATTTTGTATTTAATTCCAATGCAATTTCTGTGTTTCATCGTCAATAAGAAGGTCCAAGAGGTACAGTAAACCTGAAGTGAAGCATCTGAATCTATAACTAGTGTCACTGGAATGGTTCAATATATACACAGAAAGAAGAGTCAGTCTTCTTGTACTTAAGTCGGCATTGTGCCTTCTGTATTTAATGAAGATGCGATTTCTGTGATTCATCGTCAATAAGAAGGTCCAAGCGATACAGTAAACCTGAAGTGAAGCATCGGACTCTATAACTAGTGTCACAGAAATGGTTCAAAACATAGACAGTAGGAAGAGTCAGTCTTCTTGTACTTAAGTCGGCATTGTGCCTTTTGTATTTAATTCCGATGCAATTTCTGTGTTTCATCGTCAATAAGAAGGTCCAAGAGAAACAGTAAACCTGAAGTGAAGCATCGGAATCTATAACTAGTGTCACAGGAATGGTTCAAACATAGTCAGTAAGAAGAGTCAGTCTTCCTGTCCTTAAGTCGCCATTCTGCTTTTTGTATTTAATTCCGATTCAATTTCTGTGTTTCATCGTCAATAAGGTCAGAGGGATACAGTAAACCTGAAGTGAAGCATCGGAATCTATAACTAGTGTCACAGGAATGGTTCAAAACAGAGACAGTAGGAAGAGTCAGTCTTCTTGTACTTAATTCGGCATTGTGCCTTTTGTATTTAATTCCGACGCAATTTCTGTGTTTCATGGTCAATAAGAAGGTCAGAGGGATACAGTAAACCTGAAGTAAAGAATCGGAATCTAAAACTAGTGTCACAGGAATGGATCAAACATAGACAGTAGGAAGAGTCAGTCTTCTTGTACATAAGTCGGCATTGTGCCTTTTGTATTTAATTCTTATGCAATTTCTGTGTTTCATCGTCATAAGAAGTTCTAAGGTATACAGTAAACCTGAAGTCAAGCATCGTAATCTATAACTAGTGTCACAGGAATGGTTCAAAGCATAGTCAGTAAGAAGAGTCAGTCTTCTTGTACATAAGTCGGCATTGTTCCTATTCTATTTAATTCCGATGCAAATTCTCTGTTTAATCGTCAACAAGAAGGTCCAAGGGATACAGTAAACCTGAAGTGAAGCATCGGAATCTATAACTAGTGTCACAGGAATGGTTCAAATTATAGACAGTAAGAAGAGTCAGTCTTCTTGTACTTAGGTCGACATTGTGCCTTTTCTATTTAATTCCGATGCTATTTCTGGGTTTCATCGTCAATAAGAAGGTCCAAGGAATACAGTAAACCCGAAGTGAAGCATCGGAATCTATAACTAGTGTCACAGGAATGGTTCAAAACATAGTCAGTAAGAAGAGTCAGTCTTCTTGTACTTAAGTCGGCATTGTGCCTTTTCTATTTAATTACATTGCAATTTCTGTGTTTCATCGTCAATAAGAAGGTCCAAGGGATACAGTAAACCTGGAGTGAAGCATCGGAATCTATAACTAGTGTCACAGGAATGGTTCAAAACATAGACAGTAAGAAGAGTCAGTCTTCTTGTACTTAAGTCGACATTGTGCCTTTTCTATTTAATTACGATGCAATTTCTGTGTTTCATCGTCAATAAGAATGTCCAAGGTATACAATAAACCTGAAGTAAAGCATCGGAATCTACAACTAGTGTCACAGCAATGGTTCAAACTATAATCACTAAGAAGAGTCAGTCTTATTGTACTTAAGTCGGCATTGTGCCTTTTCTATTTAATTCCGATGCAATTTCTGTGTTTCATCGTCAATAAGAAGGTCCAAGAGATACAGTAAACCAGGAGTGAAGCATCGGAATCTATAATTAGTGTCACAGGAATGGTTCAAAACATAGTCAGTAAGAAGAGTCAGTCCTCTTGTACTTATGTCGGCATTGTGCCTTTTCTATTTAATTCCGATGCAATTTCTGTGTTTCATCGTCAATAAGAAGGTCCAAGGGAGACAGTAAACCTGGAGTGAAGCATCGGAATCTATAACTAGTTTCACTGGAATGGTTAAAATCATAGACTGTAAGAAGAGTTAGTCTTCTTGTACTTAAGACGACATTGTGCCTTTTCTATTTAATTCCGATGCAATTTCTGTGTTTCATCATCAATAAGAAGGTCCAAGGAATTCAGTAAACCTGAAGCATCGGAATCGATAACTAGTGTCACTGGAATGGTTCAAAATATAGACAGTAAGAAGAGTCAGTCTTCTTGTACTTAAGTCGACATTGTGCATTTTGTATTTAATTCCAATGCAATCTCTGTGTTTCATCGTCAATAAGAAGGTCCAAGGGAGACAGTAAACCTGGAGTGAAGCATCGGAATCTATAACTAGTTTCACTGGAATGGTTAAAGTCATAGACTGTAAGAAGACTCAGTCTTCTTGTACTTAAAACGACATTGTTCCTTTTCTATTTAATTCCGATGCAATTTGTGTGTTTCATCGTCAATAAGAATGTCCAAGGTATACAGTAAACCTGAAGTAAAGCATAGGAATCTATAACTAGTGTCACAGCAATGGTTCAAACTATAATCACTAAGAAGAGTCAGTCTTCTTGTACTTAAGTCGGCATTGGGCCTTTTCTATTTAATTCCGATGCAATTTCTGTGTTTCATCGTCAATAAGAAGGTCCAAGGGATACAGTAAACCTGGAGTGAAGCATCGGAATCTATAACTAGTGTCACAGGAATGGTTCAAACATAGACAGTAAGAAGAGACAGTCTTCTTGTACTTAAGTAGGCATTGTACCTTTTGTATTTAATTACGATGCAATTTCCGTGTTTCATCGTCAATAAGATGGTCAATGGGATACAGTAAACCTGAAGTGAAGCATCGGAATCTATAACTAGTGTCACAGGAATTGTTCAAAAAATAGACAGTAAGAAGAGTCAGTCTTCTTGTACTTAAGTCGGCATTGTTCCTTTTGTATTTAATTCCGATGCAATTTCTGTGTTTCATCGTCAATAAGAAGGTCAGAGGGATACATTAAACCTGGAGTGAAGAATCGGAATCTATAACTAGTGTCACAGTGACGGTTCAAAACATAGACAGTAAGAAGAGTCAGTCTTCTTGTACTTAAGTCTGCATTGTGCTTTTTGTATTTACTTCCGATGCAATTTCTGTGTTTCATCGTCAATAAGATGGTCCAAGGGGTACAGTAAACCTGGAGTGAACCATCGGAATCTATAACTAGTGTCACAGGAATGGTTCAAAACATAGACAGTAAGAAGAGTCAGTCTTCTTGTACTTAAGTCGGCATTGTGAGTTTTCTATTTAATTCCGATGCAATTTCTGTGTTTCATCGTCAATAAGAAGGTCAGAGGGATACAGTAAACCTGAAGTGAAGCATCGGAATCTATAACTAGTGTCACAGGAATGGTTCAAAACATAGACACTAAAAAGAGTCAGTCTTCGTGGACTAAAGTTGGCATTATGCCTTTTGTATTTAATTCCAATGCTATTTCTGTGTTTCACCGTCAATAACAAGGTCCAAGGGATACAGTAAACCTGAAGTGAAGCATCGGAATCTATAACTATTGTCACTGGAATGGTTCAAACTATTATCAGTAAGAAGAGTCAGTCTTCTTGTACTTAAGTCGGCATTGTGCCTTTTCTATTTAATTCCGATGCAATTTCTCTGTTTCATGGTCAATAAGAAGGACAGAGGGATACAGTTGACCTGAAGTAAAGAATCGGAATCTAAAACTAGTGTCTCAGGAATGGATCAAACCATTGACAGTAGGAAGAGTCGGTCTTCTTGTTCATAAGTCGGCATTGTGCCTTTTGTATTTAATTCTTATGCAATTTCTGTGTTTCATCGTCAATCAGAACTTCCAAGGTATACAGTAAACCTGAAGAGAAGCATCGTATCTATAACTAGTGTCACAGGAATGGTTCAAAGCATAGTCAGTAAGAAGAGTCAGTCTTCTTGTACATAAGTCGGCATTGTGCATTTTCTATTTAATTCCGATGCAATTTCTCTGTTTCATCGTCAATAAGAAGGTCCAAGGGATACAGTAAACCTGAAGTGAAGCATCGGAATCTATAACTAGTGTCACAGGAATGGTTCATATTATAGACAGTAAGAAGATTCAGTCTTCTTGTACTTAAGTCGAGTGCCTTTTCTATTTAATTCCGATGCAATTTCTGTGTTTCATCGTCAATAAGAAGGTCCAAGGTATACAGTAAACCTGAAGTGAAGCATCGGAATCTATAACTAGTGTCACAGTAATGGTTCAAAACATAGTCAGTAAGAAGAGTCAGTCTTCTTGTACTTAAGTCGGCATTGTGCCTTTTCCATTTAATTCCATTGCAATTTCTGTGTTTCATCATCAATAAGAAGGTCCAAGGGATACAGTAAATCTGGAGTGAAGCATCGGAATCTATAACTAGTGTCACAGGAATGGTTCGAAACATAGACAGTAAGAAGAGTCAGTCTTCTTGTACTTAAGTCGACATTGTGCCTTTTCTATTTCATTCCGATGCAATTTCTGTGTTTCATCGTCTATAAGAATGTCCAAGGTATACAATAAACCTGAAGTAATGCATCGGAATCTACAACTAGTGTCACAGCAATTGTTCAAACTATAATCACTAAGAAGAGTCAGTCTTATTGTCCTTCAGTCGGCATTGTGCCTTTTCTATTTAATTCCGATGCAATTTCTGTGTTTCATCGTCAATAAGAAGGTCCAAGAGATACAGTAAACCTGGAGTGAAGCATCGGAATCTGTAACTAGTGTCACAGGAATGGTTCAAAACATAGTCAGTAAGAAGAGTCAGTCTTCTTGTACTTATGTCCGCATTGTGCCTTTTCTATTTAATTCCGATGCAATTTCTGTGTTTCATCGTCAATAAGAAGGTCCAACGGAGACAGTAAACCTGGAGTGAAGCATCGGAATCTATAACTAGTTTCACTGGAATGGTTAAAATCATAGACTGTAAGAAGAGTCAGTCTTCTTGTACTTAAGACGACATTGTTCCTTTTCAATTTAATTCCGATGCAATTTCTGTGTTTCATCGTCAATAAGAATGTCCGAAGTATACAGTAAACCTGAAGTAAAGCATCGGAATCTATAACAAGTGTCACAGCAATGGTTCAAACTATAATCACTAAGAAGAGTCAGTCTTCTTGTACTTAAGTCGGCATTGTGCACTTTTTTATTTAATTCCAATGCAATTTCTGTGTTTCATCGTCAACAAGAAGGTCCAAGGGAGACAGTAAACCTGGAGTGAAGCATCGGAATCTATAACTAGTTTCACTGGAATGGTTAAAGTCATAGACTGTAAGAAGAGTCAGTCTTCTTGTACTTAAAACGACATTGTTCCTTTTCTATTTAATTCCGATGCAATTTGTGTGTTGCATCGTCAATATGAATGTCCAAGGTATACAGTAAACCTGAAGTAAAGCGTCGGAATCTATAACTAGTGTCACAGCAATGGTTCAAACTATAATCACTAAGAAGAGTCAGTCTTCTTGTACTTAAGTCGGCATTGGGCCTTTTCTATTTAATTCCGATGCAATTTCTGTGTTTCATCGTCAATAAGAAGGTCCAAGGGATACAGTAAACCTGGAGTGAAGCATCGGAATCTATAACTAGTGTCACAGGAATGGTTCAAAACATAGACAGTAAGAAGAGTCAGTCTTCTTGTACTTAAGTCGGCATTGTGAGTTTTCTATTTAATTCCGATGCAATTTCTGTGTTTCATCGTCAATAAGAAGGTCAGAAGGATATAGTAAACCTGAAGTGAAGCATCGGAATCTATAACTAGTGTCACAGGAATGGTTCAAAACATAGACAGTAAGAAGAGTCAGTCTTCGTGGATTAAAGTTGGCATTTTGCCTTTTGTATTTAATTCCAAAGCTATTTCTGTGTTTCACCGTCAATAACAAGGTCCAAGGGATACAGTAAACCTGAAGTGAAGCATCGGACTCTATAACTATTGTCACTGGAATGGTTCAAACTATTTTCAGTAAGAAGAGTCAGTCTTCTTGTACTTAAGTCGGCATTGTGCCTTTTCTATTTAATTCCGATGCAATTTCCGTGTTTCATCGTCAATAAGAAGGTCAGAGGGATACAGTTAACCTGAAGTGAAGCATCGGAATCTATATTTAGTGTCACAGGAATGGTTCAAACATAGACAGTAAGAAGAGACAGTCTTCTTGTACTTAAGTAGGCATTGTACCTTTTGTATTTAATTACGATGCAATTTCCGTGTTTCATCGTCAATAAGATGGTCAGTGGGATACAGTAAACCTGAAGTGAAGCATCGGAATCTATAACTAGTGTCACAGGAATTGTTCAAAAAATAGACAGTCAGAAGAGTCAGTCTTCTTGTACTTAAGTCGGCATTGTTCCTTTTGTATTTAATTCCGATGCAATTTCTGTGTTTCATCGTCAATAAGAAGGTCAGAGGGATACATTAAACCTGGAGTGAAGAATCGGAATCTATAACTAGTGTCACAGTGACGGTTCAAAACATAGACAGTAAGAAGAGTCAGTCTTCTTGTACTTAAGTCTGCATTGTGCTTTTTGTATTTACTTCCGATGCAATTTCTGTGTTTCATCGTCAATAAGATGGTCCAAGGGGTACAGTAAACCTGGAGTGAACCATCGGAATCTATAACTAGTGTCACAGGAATGGTTCAAAACATAGACAGTAAGAAGAGTCAGTCTTCTTGTACTTAAGTCGGCATTGTGAGTTTTCTATTTAATTCCGATGCAATTTCTGTGTTTCATCGTCAATAAGAAGGTCAGAGGGATACAGTAAACCTGAAGTGAAGCATCGGAATCTATAACTAGTGTAACAGGAATGGTTCAAAACATAGACAGTAAAAAGAGTCAGTCTTCGTGGACTAAAGTTGGCATTTTGCCTTTTGTATTTAATTCCAATGCTATTTCTGTGTTTCACCGTCAATAACAAGGTCCAAGGGATACAGTAAAATTGAAGTGAAGCATCGGAATCTATAACTATTGTCACTGGAATGGTTCAAACTATTATCAGTAAGAAGAGTCAGTCTTCTTGTACTTAAGTCGGCATTGTGCCTTTTCTATTTAATTCCGATGCAATTTCTCTGTTTCATGGTCAATAAGAAGGACAGAGGGATACAGTTGACCTGAAGTAAAGAATCGGAATCTAAAACTAGTGTCTCAGGAATGGATCAAACCATAGACAGTAGGAAGAGTCTGTCTTCTTGTTCATAAGTCGGCATTGTGCCTTTTGTATTTAATTCTTATGCAATTTCTGTGTTTCATCGTCAATAAGAACTTCCAAGGTATACAGTAAACCTGAAGAGAAGCATCGTAATCTATAACTAGTGTCACAGGAATGGTTCAAAGCATAGTCAGTAAGAAGAGTCAGTCTTCTTGTACATAAGTCGGCATTGTGCATTTTCTATTTAATTCCGATGCAATTTCTCTGTTTCATCGTCAATAAGAAGGTCCAAGGGATACAGTAAACCTGAAGTGAAGCATCGGAATCTATAACTAGTGTCACAGGAATGGTTCATATTATAGGCAGTAAGAAGAGTCAGTCTTCTTGTACTTAAGTCGAGTGCCTTTTCTATTTAATTCCGATGCAATTTCTGTGTTTCATCGTCAATAAGAAGGTCCAAGGTATACAGTAAACCTGAAGTGAAGCATCGGAATCTATAACTAGTGTCACAGTAATGGTTCAAAACATAGTCAGTAAGAAGAGTCAGTCTTCTTGTACTTAAGTCGGCATTGTGCCTTTTCCATTTAATTCCATTGCAATTTCTGTGTTTCATCGTCAATAAGAAGGTCCAAGGGATACAGTAAATCTGGAGTGAAGCATCGGAATCTATAACTAGTGTCACAGGAATGGTTCGAAACATAGACAGTAAGAAGAGTCAGTCTTCTTGTACTTAAGTCGACATTGTGCCTTTTCTATTTCATTCCGATGCAATTTCTGTGTTTCATCGTCAATAAGAATGTCCAAGGTATACAATAAACCTGAAGTAATGCATCGGAATCTACAACTAGTGTCACAGCAATTGTTCAAACTATAATCACTAAGAAGAGTCAGTCTTATTGTACTTCAGTCGGCATTGTGCCTTTTCTATTTAATTCCGATGCAATTTCTGTGTTTCATCGTCAATAAGAAGGTCCAAGAGATACAGTAAACCTGGAGTGAAGCATCGGAATCTGTAACTAGTGTCACAGGAATGGTTCAAAACATAGTCAGTAAGAAGAGTCAGTCTTCTTGTACTTATGTCCGCATTGTGCCTTTTCTATTTAATTCCGATGCAATTTCTGTGTTTCATCGTCAATAAGAAGGTCCAACGGAGACAGTAAACCTGGAGTGAAGCATCGGAATCTATAACTAGTTTCACTGGAATGGTTAAAATCATAGACTGTAAGAAGAGTCAGTCTTCTTGTACTTAAGACGACATTGTTCCTTTTCAATTTAATTCCGATGCAATTTCTGTGTTTCATCGTCAATAAGAATGTCCGAAGTATACAGTAAACCTGAAGTAAAGCATCGGTATCTATAACAAGTGTCACAGCAATGGTTCAAACTATAATCACTAAGAAGAGTCAGTCTTCTTGTACTTAAGTCGGCATTGGGCCTTTTCTATTTAATTCCGATGCAATTTCTGTGTTTCATCGTCAATAAGAAGGTCCATGGGATACAGTAAACCTGGAGTGAAGCATCGGAATCTATAACTAGTGTCACAGGAATGGTTCAAAGCACAGACAGTAAGAAGAGTCAGTCTTCTTGTACTTAAGTCGGCGTTGTGAGTTTTCTATTTAATTCCGATGCAATTTCTGTGTTTCATCGTCAATAAGAAGGTCAGAGGGATACAGTAAACCTGAAGTGAAGCATCTGAATCTATAACTATTGTCACTGGATTGGTTCAAACTATTATCAGTAAGAAGAGTCAGTCTTTTTGTACTTAAGTCGGATTTGTGCCTTTTCTATTTAATTCCGATGCAATTTCTGTGTTTCAGCGTCAATAAGATGGTCAGAGGGATACAGTTAACCTGAAGTGAAGCATCGGAATCTATAACTAGTGTCACAGGAATGGTTCAAACATAGACAGTAAGAATAGACAGTCTTCTTGTACTTAAGTCGGCATTGTGCCTTTTGTATTTAATTACGATGCAATTTCCGTGTTTCATCGTCAATAAGTTGGTCAGTGGGATACAGTAAACCTGAAGTGAAGCATCGGAATCTATAACTAGTGTCACAGGAATTGTTCAAAAAATAGACAGTAAGAAGAGTCAGTCTTCTTGTACTTAAGTCGGCATTGGTCCTTTTGTATTTAATTCCGATGCAATTTCTGTGTTTCATCGTCAATAAGAAGGTCAGAGGGATACATTAAACCTGGAGTGAAGAATCGGAATCTATAACTAGTGTCACAGTGATGGTTCAAAACATAGACAGTGAGAAGAGTCAGTCTTCTTGTACTTAAGTCGGCATTGTGCTTTTTGTATTTACTTCCGATGCAATTTCTGTGATTCATCGTCAATAAGAAGGTGCAAGGGGTACAGTAAACCTGAAGTGAGGCATCGGAATCTATAACTAGTGTCACAGGAATGGTTCAAAACATAGACAGTAAGAAGATTCAGTCTTCTTGTAATTAAGTCGGCATTGTGCCTTTTGTATTTAATTCCGATGCAATTTCTGTGATTCATCGTCAATAATAAGGTCCAAGAGATACAGTAAACCTGAAGTGAAGCATCGGACACAATAACTAGTGTCACAATAATGGTTCAAACATAGACAGTAAGAAGAGTCAGTCTTCTTGTACTTAAGTCGGCATTGTGCCTTTTGTATTTAATTCCGATGCAATTTCTGTGTTTCATCGTCAATAAGAAGGTCAGAGGGATACAGTAAACCTGAAGTGAAGCATCGGAATCTATAACTAGTGTCACTGGAATGGTTCAAAATATAGACAGTAAGAAGAGTCAGTCTTCTTGTACTTAAGTCGGCATTGTGCCTTCTCTATTTAATTCCGATGCAATTTCTGTGTTTCATGGTCAATAAGAAGGTCAGAGAGATACAGTAAACCTGAAGTAAAGGAATTGGAATCTAAAACTAGTGTCACAGGAATGGATCAAAACATAGACAGTAGGAAGAGTCAGTCTTCTTGTACATAAGTCGGCATTGTGCCTTTTGTATTTAATTCTTATGCAATTTCTGTGTTTCCTCGTCAATAAGAACTTCCAAGGTATACAGTAAACCTGAAGTGAAGCATCGTAATCTATAACTAGTGCCACAGGAATGGTTCAAAGCATTGTCAGTAAGAAGAGTCAGTCTTCTTATACCTAAGTCGACATTGTGCCTTTTCTATTTAATTCCGATGCAATTTCTCTGTTTCATCGTCAGTAAGAAGGTCCAAGGGATACAGTAAACCTGAAGTAAAGAATTGGAATCTATAACTAGTGTCACAGGAATTGTTCAAAAAATAGACAGTAAGAAGAGTCAGTCTTCTTGTACTTAAGTCGGCATTGTGCCTTTTCTATTTAATTCCAATGCTATTTCTGTGTTGCACCGTCAATAATAAGGTCCAAGGGATACAGTAAATTTGAAGTGAAGCATCGGAATCTATAACTATTGTCACAGGAATGGTTCAAACTATTATCAGTAATAAGAGTCAGTCTTCTTGTACTTAAGTCGGCATTGTGCCTTTTCTATTTCATTCCGATGCAATTTCTGTGTTTCATCGGCAATAAGAAGGTCCAAGGGATACAGTAAACCTGGAGTGAAGCATCGCAATCTATTACTAGTGTCACAGGAATGGTTCCAAAAATAGACAGTAAGAAGAGTAAGACTTCTTGTACTTTAGTCGGCATTGTGCCTTTTGTATTTAATTCCGATGCAATTTCTGTGTTTCATCGTCAATACGAAGGTCAGAGGGATACAGTAAACCTGAAGTGAAGCATCGGAATCTATAACTAGTGTCACTGGAATGGTTCAAAATATAGACAGTAAGAAGAGTCAGTCTTCTTGTACTTAGGTCGGCATTGTGCCTTTGGTATTTATTTCCGATGCAATTCCTGTGATTTATCGTCAATAAGAAGGTCCAAGGGATACAGTAAACCTGAAGTGAACCATCGGACTCTATAACTAGTGTCACAGAATTGGTTCAAAACATAGACAGTAGGAAGAATCAGTCTTTTTGTACTTAAGTCGGCATTGTGCCTTTTGTATTTAATTCCGATGTAATTTCTGTGTTTCAGCGGCAATAAGAAGGTCCAAGGAATTCAGTAAACCAAAGCATCGGAATCTATAACTAGTGTCACTGGAATGGTTCAAAATACAGACAGTAAGAAGAGTCAGTCTTCTTGTACTTAAGTCGGCATTGTGCATTTTGTATTTAATTCCGATGCAATTTCTGTGTTTCATCGTCAATAAGCAGGTCCAAGGTATACAGTAAACCTGAAGTGAAGCATCGGAATCTATAACTAGTGTCACAGGAATGGTTCAAAACATAGTCAGTAAGAAGAGTCAGTCTTCTTGTACTTAAGTCGACATTGTGCATTTTCTATTTAATTCCGAAGCAATTTCTGTGTTTCATCGTCAATAAGAATGTCCAAGGTATACAATAAACGTGAAGTAAAGCATCGGAATCTATAACTAGTGTCACAGCAATGGTTCAAACTATAATCACTAAGAAGAGTCAGTGTTCTTGTACATAAGTCGGCATTGTGCCTTTTCTATTTAATTCCGATGCAATTTCGGTGTTTCATCGTCAATAAGAAGGTCCAAGGTATACAGTAACCCTGAAGTGAAGCATCGGAATCTATAACTAGTGTCAAAGGAATGGTTCAAAACATAGTCAGTAAGAAGAGTCAGTCTTCTTGTACTTATGTCAGCATTGTGCCTTTTCTATTTAATTCCGATGCAATTTCTGTGTTTCATCGTCAATAAGAAGGTCCAAGGGAGACAGTAAACCTGGAGTGAAGCATCGGAATCTATAACTAGTTTCTCTGGAATGGTTAAAATCATAGACTGTAAGAAGAGTCAGTCTTCTTGTACTTAAGACGACATTGTGCCTTTTCTATTTAATTCCGATGCAATTTCTGTGTTTCATCGTCAATAAGAAGGTCAGAGGGATACAGTATACCTGGAGTGAAGCATCGGAATCTATAACTATTGTCACAGGAATGGGTCAAAGCAGAGACAGTAGGAAGAGTCAGCCTTCTTGTACTTAAGTCGGCATTGTGCTTTTTGTATTTAATTCCGACGCAATTTCTCTGTTTCATCGTCAATAAGAAGGTCCAAGGGATACAGTAAACCTGAAGTGAAGCATCCGAATCTGTAACTAGTGTCACAGGAATGGTTCAAATTATAAACAGTAAGAAGAGTCAGTCTTCTTGTACTTAAGTCGACATTGTGCCTTTTCTATTTAATTCCGATGCAATTTCTGTGTTTCATCGTCAATAAGAAGGTCCAAGGGATACCCTAAAACTGAAGTCAAGCATCGGTATCTATACCTAGTGTCACAGGATTGGTTCAAAACAAAGTCATTAAGAAGACTCAGTCCTCTTGTCCTTTAGTCGGCATTGTGCCTTTTGTATGTAATTCCGATGCAATTTCTGTGTTTCATCGCCAATAAGAAGGTCCAAGGGATACAGTAACCCTGGAGTGAAGCATCGGAATCTATAACTAGTGTCACAGGAATTGTTCAAAAAATAGACAGTAAGATGAGTCAGTCTTCTTGTACTTAAGTCGGCATTGTGCCTTTTCTATTTAATTCCAATGCTATTTCTGTGTTGCACCGTCAATAATAAGGTCCAAGGGATACAGTAAATTTGAAGTGAAGCATCGGAATCTATAACTATTGTCACAGGAATGGTTCAAACTATTATCAGTAATAAGAGTCAGTCTTCTTGTACTTAAGTCGGCATAGTGCCTTTTCTATTTCATTCCGATGCAATGTCTGTGTTTCATCGGCAATAAGAAGGTCCAAGGGATACAGTAAACCTGGAGTGAAGCATCGCAATCTATTACTAGTGTCACAGGAATGGTTCCAAAAATAGACAGTAAGAAGAGTAAGACCTCTTGTTCTTTAGTCGTCATTGTGCCTTTTGTATTTAATTCCGATTCAATTTCTGTGTTTCATCGTCATTACGAAGGTCAGAGGGATACAGTAAACCTGAAGTGAAGCATCGGAATCTATAACTAGTGTCACTGGAATGGTTCAAAATATAGACAGTAAGAAGAGTCAGTCTTCTTGTACTTAGGTCGGCATTGTGCCTTTGGTATTTATTTCCGATGCAATTCCTGTGATTCATCGTCAATAAGAAGGTCCAAGGGATACAGTAAACCTGAAGTGAACCATCGGACTCTATGACTAGTGTCACAGAATTGGTTCAAAACATAGACATTAGGAAGAATCAGTCTTTTTGTACTTAAGTCGGCATTGTGCATTTTGTATTTAATTCCGATGCAATTTCTGTGTTTCATCGTCAATAAGAAGGTCCAAGGTATACAGTAAACCTGAAGTGAAGCATCGGAATCTATATCTAGTGTCGCAGGAATGGTTCAAAGCATAGTCAGTAAGAAGAGTCAGTCTTCTTGTACTTAAGTCGGCATTGTGCCTTTTCTATTTAATTCCATTGCAATTTCTGTGTTTCACCGTCAATAAGAAGGTCCAAGGGATACAGTAAATCTGGAGTGAAGCAATGGAATCTATAACTAGTGTCACAGGAATGGTTCAAAACATAGACAGTAAGAAGAGACAGTCTTCTTGTACTTAAGTCGACATTGTGCATTTTCTATTTAATTCCGATGCAATTTCTGTGTTTCATCGTCAATAAGAATGTCCAAGGTATACAATAAACGTGAAGTAAAGCATCGGAATCTATAACTAGTGTCACAGCAATGGTTCAAACTATAATCACTAAGAAGAGTCAGTCTTCTTGTACTTAAGTCGGCATTGTGCCTTTTCTATTTAATTCCGATGCAATTTCGGTGTTTCATCGTCAATAAGAAGGTCCAACGGATACAGTAAACCTGGAGTGAAGCATCGGAATCTATAACTAGTGTCACAGGAATGGTTCAAAACATAGTCAAATGGTTCAAATGGCTCTGAGCACTATGGGACTTAACATCTGAGGTCATCAGTCCCCTATAACATAGAACTACTTAAACCTAACTAACCTAAGGACATCACACACATCCATGCCCGAGGCAGGATTCGAACCCGCGACCGTAGCAGTCGCGCGGTTCCGGACTGCGCGCCTAGAACCGCTAGACCACCGCGGCCGGCAAAACATAGTCAGTAAGAAGAGTCAATCTTCTTGTACATATGTCGGCATTGTGCCTTTTCTATTTAATTCCGATGCGATTTCTGTGTTTCATCGTCAATAAGAAGGTCCAAGGGAGACAGTAAACCTGGAGTGAAGCATCGGAATCTATAACTAGTTTCACTGGAATGGTTAAAGTCATAGACTGTAAGAAGAGTCAGTCTTCTTGTACTTAAGACGACATTGTGCCTTTTCTATTTAATTCCGATGCAATTTATGTGTTTCATCGTCAATAAGAAGGTCCAAGGAATTCAGTAAACCTGAAGCATCGGAATCTATAACTAGTGTCACTGGAATGGTTCAAAATATAGACAGTAAGAAGAGTCAGTCTTCTTGTACTTAAGTCGGCATTGTGCATTTTGTATTTAATTCCAATGCAATTTCTGTGTTTCATCGTCAATAAGAAGGTCCAAGGGAGACAGTAAACCTTGAGTGAAGCATCGGAATCTATAACTAGTTTCACTGGAATGGTTAAAGTCATAGACTGTAAGAAGAGTCAGTCTTCTTGTACTTAAGACGACATTGTTCCTTTTCTATTTAATTCCGATTCAATTTCTGTGTTTCATCATCAATAAGAATGTCCAAGGTATACAGTAAACCTGAAGTAAAGCATCGGAATGTATAACTAGTGTCACAGCGATGGTTCTAACTATAATCACTAAGAAGAGTCAGTCTTCTTGTACTTAAGTCGGCATTGTGCCTTTTCTATTTAATTCTGATGCAATTTCTGTGTTTCATCGTCAATAAGAAGGTCCAAGGGATACAGTAAACCTGGAGTGAAGCATCGGAATCTATAACTAGTGTCACAGGAATGGTTCAAAACATAGACAGTAAGAAGAGTCAGTCTTCTTGTACTTAAGTGGGCATTGTGAGTTTTCTATTTAATTCCGATGCAATTTCTGTGTTTCATCGTCAATAAGAAGGTCAGAGGGATACAGTAAACCTGAAGTGAAGCATCGGAATCTATAACTAGTGTCACAGGAATGGTTCAAAGCATAGACAGTAAGAAGAGTCAGTCTTCATGGACTAAAGTTGGCATTTTGCCTTTTGTATTTAATTCCAATGCTATTTCTGTGTTTCACCGTCAATAACAAGGTCCAAGGGATACAGTAAACCTGAAGTGAAGCATCGGAATCTATAACTATTGTCACTGGAATGGTTCAAACTATTATCAGTAAGAAGAGTCAGTCTTCTTGCACTTAAGTCGGCATGGTGCCTTTTCTATTTCATTCCGATGCAGTTTCTGTGTTTCATCGTCAATAAGAAGGTCCAAGCGATACAGTAAACCTGGAGTGAAGCATCGGAATCTATAACTAGTGTCACAGGAATGGTTCAAAAAATAGACAGTAAGAAGAGTCAGTCTTCTTGTACTTAAGTCGGCATTGTGCCTTTTGTATTTAATTCCGATGCAATTTCTGTGTTTCATCGTCAAAAAGAAGGTCCAAGGGATACAGTATACCTGGAGTGAAGCATCGGAATCTATAACTAGTGACACAGTAATGGTTCAAAACATAGACAGTAAGATGAGGCAGTCTTCTTGTACTTAAGTCGGCAATGTGCCTTTTGAATTTAATTTCGATGCAATTTCTGTGTTTCATCGTCAATACGAATGTCCAAGGAATACAGTAAACCTGAAGTGAAGCATCGGAATCTATAACTAGTGTCACTGGAATGGTTCAAAATATAGACTGTAAGAAGAGTCAGTCTTCTTGTACTTAAGTCGGCATTGTGCCTTTTGTATTTACTTCCGATGCAATTCCTGTGATTCATCGTCAATAATAAGGTCCAAGGGATACAGTAAACCTGAAGTGAAGCATCGGAATCTATAACTAGTGTCACTGGAATGGTTCAAAATATAGACAGTAAGAAGAGTCAGTCTTCTTGTACTTAAGTCGGCCTTGTGCCTTTTGTATTTAATTCCGATGCAATTTCTGTGTTACATCGGCAATAAGGTCGGAGGGATACAGTAAACCTGAAGTGAAGCATCGGAATCTATAACTAGAGTCACAGGAATTTTTCGAAACATAGTCAGTAAGAAGAATCAGTCTTCTTGTCCTTAAGTCGGCATTATGAATTTTGTATTTAATTCCGATGCAATTTCTGTGTTTCATCGGCAATAAGGTCAGAGGATTACAGTAAACCTGAAGTGAAGCATCGGAATCTATAACTAGTGTCACAGGAATGGTTCAAAACATAGACACTAGGAAGAGTCAGTCTTCTTGTACTTAAGTCGGCATTGTGCTTTTGTATTTAATTCCGATGCAATTTCTATGTTTCATTGTCAATAAGAAGGTCAGAGGGATACAGTAAACCTGAAGTGAAGCATCGGAATCCAAAACTAGTGTCACAGGAATGGTTCAAAACATAGACAGTAGGAAGAGTCAGTCTTATTGTACTTAAGTCGGCATTGTGCCTTTTGTATTTAACTCCGATGCAATTTCTGTGTTTAATCGTCAATAAGAAGGTCCAAGGTATACAGTAAACCTGAAGTGAAGCATCGGAATCTATAACTAGTGTCACAGGAATGGTTCAAAGCATAGTCAGTAAGAAGAGTCAGTCTTCTTGTACTTAAGTCGGTATTGTGCCTTTTCTATTTAATTCCGATGCAATTTCTGTGCTTCATCGTCAATAAGAAGGTCCAAGGAATACAGTAAACCTGGAGTGAAGCATCGGAATCTATAACTAGTGTCACAGGAATGGTTCAAAACATAGACAGTATGAAGAGTCAGTCTTCTTGTACTTAAGGCGGCATTGTGAGTTTTCTATATAATTCCGATGCAATTTCTGTGTTTCATCTCAATAAGTAGGTCAGAAGGATACAGTAAACCTGAAGTGAAGCATCGGAATCTATAACTATTGTCACCGGAATGGTTCAAACAATTATCAGTAAGAAGAGTCAGTCTTCTTGTACTTAAGTCGGCATTCTGCCTTTTCTATTTCATTCCGATGCAGTTTCTGTGTTACATCGTCAATAAGAAAGTCAGAGGGATACAGTAAACCTGAAGTGAAGCATCGGAATCTATAACTAGAGTCACAGGAATGTTTCAAAACATAGTCAGTAAGAGGAGTCAGTCTTCTTGTCCTTAAGCCGGCATTGTGCCTTTTGTATTTAATTCCGATGCAATTTCTGTGTTTCATCGGCGATAAGGTCAGAGGGATACAGTAAAGCTGAAGTGAAGCATCGGAATCTATAACTAGTGTCACAGGAATGGTTCAAAACATAGACAGTAGGAAGAGTCAGTCTTCTTGTACTTAAGTCGACATTGAGCATTTTCTATTTAATTCCGATGCAATTTCTGTGTTTCATCGTCAATAAGAATGTCGAAGGTATACAGTAAACCTGAAGTAAAGCATTGGAATCTATAACTAGTGTCACAGCAATGGTTCAAACTATAATCACTAAGAAGAGTCAGTCTTCTTGTACTTAAGTCGGCATTGTGCTTTTTGTATTTAATTCCGACGCAATTTCTCTGTTTCATCGTCAATAAGAAGGTCAGAGGGATACAGTAAACCTGAAGTGAAGCATCGGAATCTATAGCTTGTGACACAGGAATGGTTGAAACATAGACAGTAAGAAAAGTCAGTCTTCTTGTACTTAAGTCGGCATTGTGTCTTTTGTGTTTAATTCCGATGCAATTCCTGTGATTGATCGTCAATAAGAAGGTCCAAGGGATACAGTAAACCTGAAGTGAAGCATCGGAATCTATAACTAGAGTCACAGGCATGTTTCAAAACATAGTCAGTAAGAAGAGTCAGTCTTCTTGTCCTTAAGCCGGCATTGTGCCTTTTGTATTTAATTCCGATGCAATTTCTGTGTTTCATCGGCAATAAGGTCAGAGGGATACAGTAAAGCTGAAGTGAAGCATCGGAATCTATAACTAGTGTCACAGGAATGGTTCAAAACGTAGACAGTAGGAAGAGTCAGTCTTCTTGTACTTAAGTCGACATTGAGCATTTTCTATTTAATTCCGATGCAATTTCTGTGTTTCATCGTCAATAAGAATGTCGAAGGTATACAGTAAACCTGAAGTAAAGCATCGGAATCTATAACTAGTGTCACAGCAATGGTTCAAACTATAATCACTAAGAAGAGTCAGTCTTCTTGTACTTAAGTCGGCATTGTGCCTTTTGTATTTAATTCCGATGCAATTTCTGTGTTTCATCGTCAATAAGAAGGTCAGAGGGATACAGTAAACCTAAAGTGCGGCATCGGAATCTATAACTAGTGTCACAGGAATTGTTCAAAACATAGTCAGTAAGAAGAGTCTGTCTTCTTGTCCTAACGTCGGCATTGTGCCTTTTGTATTTAATTCCGATGCAATTTCTGTGTTTCATCGTCAAAAAGAAGGTCCAAGGGATACAGTATACGTGGAGTGAAGCATCGGAATCTATAACTAGTGACACAGTAATGGTTCAAAGCATAGACAGTAAGATGAGTCAGTCTTCTTGTACTTAAGTCGGCATTGTGCCTTTTGTATTTAATTTCGATGCAATTTCTGTGTTTCATCGTCAATACGAATGTCCAAGGAATACAGTAAACCTGAAGTGAAGCATCGGAATCTATAACTAGTGTCACTGTAATGGTTCAAAATATAGACTGTAAGAAGAGTCAGTCTTCTTGTACTTAAGTCAGCATTGTGCCTTTTGTATTTACTTCCGATGCAATTCCTGTGATTCATCGTCAATAATAAGGTCCAAGGGATACAGTAAACCTGAAGTGAAGCATCGGAATCTATAACTAGTGTCACTGGAATGGTTCAAAATATAGACAGTAAGAAGAGTCAGTCTTCTTGTACTTAAGTCGGCTTTGTGCCTTTTGTATTTAATTCCGATGCAATTTCTGTGTTTCATCGGCTATAAGGTCAGAGGATTACAGTAAACCTGAAGTGAAGCATCGGAATCTATAACTAGTGTCACAGGAATGGTTCAAAACATAGACAGTAGGAAGAGTCAGTCTTCTTGTACTTAAGTCGGCATTGTGCTTTTGTATTTAATTCCGATGCAATTTCTATGTTTCATTGTCAATAAGAAGGTCAGAGGGATACAGTAAACCTGAAGTGAAGCATCGGAATCCAAAACTAGTGTCACAGGAATGGTTCAAAACATAGACAGTAGGAAGAGTCAGTCTTATTGTACTTAAGTCGGCATTGTGCCTTTTGTATTTAACTCCGATGCAATTTCTGTGTTTAATCGTCAATCAGAAGGTCCAAGGTATACAGTAAACCTGAAGTGAAGCGTCGGAATCTATAACTAGTGTCACAGGAATGTTTCAAAGCATAGTCAGTAAGAAGAGTCAGTCTTCATGTACTTAAGTCGGTATTATGCCTTTTCTTTTTAATTCCGATGCAATTTCTGTGTTTCATCGTCAATAAGAAGGACCAAGGGTTACAGTAAACCTGAAGTGAACCATCGGACTCTATGACTAGTGTCACAGAATTGGTTCAAAACATAGACAGTAGGAAGAATCAGTCTTTTTGTACTTAAGTCGGCAATGTGCCTTTTGCATTTAATTCCGATGCAATTTCTGTGTTTCAGCGTCAATAAGAAGGTCCAAGGAATTCAGGAAACCTGAAGCATCGGAATCTATAACTAGTGTCACTGGAATGGTTCAAAATATAGACAGTAAGAAGAGTCAGTCTTCTTGTACTTAAGTCGGCATTGTGCATTTTGTATTTAATTCCAATGCTATTTCTGTGTTGCACCGTCAATAATAAGGCCCAAGGGATACAGTAAATTTGAAGTGAAGCATCGGAATCTATAACTATTGTCACAGGAATGGTTCAAACTATTATCAGTAATAAGAGTCAGTCTTCTTGTACTTAAGTCGGCATTGTGCCTTTTCTATTTCATTCCAATGCAATATCTGTGTTTCATCGGCAATAAGAAGGTCCAAGGGATACAGTAAACCTGGAGTGAAGCATCGCAATCTATTACTAGTGTCACAGGAATGGTTCCAAAAATAGACAGTAAGAAGAGTAAGACTTCTTGTACTTTAGTCGGCATTGTGCCTTTTGTATTTAATTCCGATGCAATTTCTGTGTTTCATCGTCAATACGAAGGTCAGAGGGATACAGTAAACCTGAAGTGAAGCATCGGAATCTATAACTAGTGTCACTGGAATGGTTCAAAATATAGACAGTAAGAAGAGTCAGTCTTCTTGTACTTAGGTCGGCATTGTGCCTTTGGTATTTATTTCCGATGCAATTCCTGTGATTTATCGTCAATAAGAAGGTCCAAGGGATACAGTAAACCTGAAGTGAACCATCGGACTCTATAACTAGTGTCACAGAATTGGTTCAAAACATAGACAGTAGGAAGAATCAGTCTTTTTGTACTTAAGTCGGCATTGTGCCTTTTGTATTTAATTCCGATGCAATTTCTGTGTTTCAGCGTCAATAAGAAGGTCCAAGGAATTCAGTAAACCTGAAGCATCGGGATCTATAACTAGTGTCACTGGAATGGTTCAAAATATAGACAGTAAGAAGAGTCAGTCTTCTTGTACTTAAGTCGGCATTGTGCATTTTGTATTTAATTCCGATGCAATTTCTGTGTTTCATCGTCAATAAGCAGGTCCAAGGTATACAGTAAACCTGAAGTGAAGCATCGGAATCTATAACTAGTGTGACAGGAATGGTTCAAAACATAGTCAGTAAGAAGAGTCAGTCTTCTTGTACTTAAGTCGGCATTGTGCCTTTTCTATTTAATTCCATTGCAAATTCTGTGTTTCACCGTCAATAAGAAGGTCCAAGGGATACAGTAAATCTGGAGTGAAGCATCGGAATCTATAACTAGTGTCACAGGAATGGTTCAAAACATAGACAGTAAGAAGAGACAGTCTTCTTGTACTCAAGTCGACATTGTGCATTTTCTATTTAATTCCGATGCAATTTCTGTGTTTCATCGTCAATAAGAATGTCCAAGGTATACAATAAACGTGAAGTAAAGCATCGGAATCTATAACTAGTGTCACAGCAATGGTTCAAACTATAATCACTAAGAAGAGTCAGTCTTCTTGTACATAAGTCGGCATTGTGCCTTTTCTATTTAATTCCGATGCAATTTCGGTGTTTCATCGTCAATAAGAAGGTCCAAGGTATACAGTAACCCTGAAGTGAAGCATCGGAATCTATAACTAGTGTCAAAGGAATGGTTCAAAACATAGTCAGTAAGAAGAGTCAGTCTTCTTGTACTTAAGTCGGCATTGCGACTTTTCTATTTAATTCCATTGCAATTTCTGTGTTTCATCGTCAATATGAAGGTCCAAGGGATACAGTAAATCTGGAGTGAAGCATCGGAATCTGTAACTAGTGTCACAGGAATGGTTCAAAACATAGACAGTAAGAAGAGTCAGTCTTCTTGTACTTAAGTCGACATTGTGCCTTTTCTATTTAATTCCGATGCAATTTCTGTGTTTCATCGTCAATAAGAATGTCCAAGGTATACAATAAACCTGAAGTAAAGCATCGGAGTCTAGAACTAGTGTCACAGCAATGGTTCAAACTATAATCACTAAGAAGAGTCAGTCTTATTGTACTTAAGTCGACATTGTGCCTTTTCTATTTAATTCCGATGCAATTTCTGTGTCTCATCGTCAATAAGAAGGTCCAAGAGATACAGTAAACCTGGAGTGAAGCATCGGAATCTATAACTAGTGTCACAGAAATGGTTCAAAAACATAGTCAGTAAGAAGAGTCAGTCTTCTTGTACTTATGTCGGCATTGTGCCTTTTCCATTTAATTCCGATGCAATTTCTGTGTTTCATCGTCAATAAGAAGGTCCAAGGGAGACACTAAACCTGGAGTGAAGCATCGGAATCTATAACTAGTTTCTCTGGAATGGTTAAAATCATAGACAGTAAGAAGAGTCAGTCTTCTTGTACTTAAGACGACATTGTGCCTTTTCTATTTAATTCCGATGCAATTTCTGTGTTTCATCGTCAATAAGAAGGTCAGAGGGATACAGTATACCTGGAGTGAGGCATCGGAATCTATAACTAGTGTCACAGGAATGGGTCAAAGCAGAGACAGTAGGAAGAGTCAGTCTTCTTGTACTTAAGTCGGCATTGTGCCTTTTGTATTTAATTCCGATGCAATTTCGGTGTTTCATCGTCAATAAGAAGGTCCAAGGTATACAGTAACCCTGAAGTGAAGCATCGGAATCTATAACTAGTGTCAAAAGAATGGTTCAAAACATAGTCAGTAAGAAGAGTCAGTCTTCTTGTACTTAAGTCGGCATTGCGACTTTTCTATTTAATTCCATTGCAATTTCTGTGTTTCATCGTCAATATGAAGGTCCAAGGGATACAGTAAATCTGGAGTGAAGCATCGGAATCTATAACTAGTGTCACAGGAATGGTTCAAAACATAGACAAAAAGAAGAGTCAGTCTTCTTGTACTTAAGTCGACATTGTGCCTTTTCTATTTAATTCCGATGCAATTTCTGTGTTTCATCGTCAATAAGAATGTCCAAGGTATACAATAAACCTGAAGTAAAGCATCGGAATCTACAACTAGTGTCACAGCAATGGTTCAAACTATAATCACTAAGAAGAGTCAGTCTTATTGTACTTAAGTCGACATTGTGCCTTTTCTATTTAATTCCGATGCAATTTCTGTGTCTCATCGTCAATAAGAAGGTCCAAGAGATACAGTAAACCTGGAGTGAAGCATCGGAATCTATAACTAGTGTCACAGAAATGGTTCAAAACATAGTCAGTAAGAAGAGTCAGTCTTCTTGTACTTATGTCGGCATTGTGCCTTTTCTATTTAATTCCGATGCAATTTCTGTGTTTCATCGTCAATAAGAAGGTCCAAGGGAGACACTAAACCTGGAGTGACGCATCGGAATCTATAACTAGTTTCTCTGGAATGGTTAAAATCATAGACAGTAAGAAGAGTCAGTCTTCTTGTACTTTAGACGACATTGTGCCTTTTCTATTTAATTCCGATGCAATTTCTGTGTTTCATCGTCAATAAGAAGGTCAGAGGGATACAGTATACCTGGAGTGAGGCATCGGAATCTATAACTAGTGTCACAGGAATGGGTCAAAGCAGAGACAGTAGGAAGAGTCAGTCTTCTTGTACTTAAGTCGGCATTGTGCCTTTTGTATTTAATTCCGACGCAATTTCTGTGTTTCATGGTCAATAAGAAGGTCAGAGGGATACAGTAAACCTGAAGTAAAGAATTGGAATCTAAAACTAGTGTCACAGGAATGGATCAAAACATAGACAGTAGGAAGAGTCAGTCTTCTTGTACATAAGTCAACATTCTGCCTTTTGTATTTAATTCTTATGCAATTTCTGTGTTTCATCGTCAATAAGAACTTCCACGGTATACAGTAAACCTGAAGTGAAGCATCGTAATCTATAACTAGTGTCACAGGAATGGTTCAAAGCATAGTCAGTAAGAAGAGTCAGTCTTCTTGTACATAAGTCGGCATTGTGCCTTTTCTATTTAATTCCGATGCAATTTCTCTGTTTCATCGTCAATAAGAAGGTCCAAGGGATACAGTAAACCTGAAGTGAAGCATCCGAATCTATAACTAGTGTCACAGGTATGGTTCAAATTATAAACAGTAAGAAGAGTCAGTCTTCTTGTACTTAACTCGACATTGTGCCTTATCTATTTAATTCCGATGCAATTTCTGTGTTTCATCGTCAATAAGAAGGTCCAAGGGATACCCTAAAACTGAAGTCAAGCATCGGTATCTATACCTAGTGTCACAGGATTGGTTCAAAACAAAGTCATTAAGAAGACTCAGTCCTCTTGTCCTTTAGTCGGCATTGTGCCTTTTGAATGTAATTCCGATGCAATTTCGGTGTTTCATCGTCAAGAAGAAGGTCCAAGGTATACAGTAACCCTGAAGTGAAGCATCGGAATCTATAACTAGTGTCAAAGGAATGGTTCAAAACATAGTTAGTAAGAAGAGTCAGTCTTCTTGTACTTAAGTCAGCATTGCGACTTTTCTATTTAATTCCATTGCAATTTCTGTGTTTCATCATCAATATGAAGGTCCAAGGGATACAGTAAATCTGGAGTGAAGCATCGGAATCAATAACTAGTGTCACAGGAATGGTTCAAAACATAGACAGTAAGAAGAGTCAGTCTTCTTGTACTTAAGTCGACATTGTGCCTTTTCTATTTAATTCCGATGCAATTTCTGTGTTTCATCGTCAATAAGAATGTCCAAGGTATACAATAAACCTGAAGTAAAGCATCGGAATCTACAACTAGTGTCACAGCAATGGTTCAAACTATAATCACTAAGAAGAGTCAGTCTTATTGTACTTAAGTCGACATTGTGCCTTTTCTATTTAATTCTGATGCAATTTCTGTGTCTCATCGTCAATAAGAAGGTCCAAGAGATACATTAAACCTGGAGTGAAGCATCGGAATCTATAACTAGTGTCACAGAAATGGTTCAAAACATAGTCAGTAAGAAGAGGCAGTCTTCTTGTACTTATGTCGGCATTGTGCCTTTTCTATTTAATTCCGATGCAATTTCTGTGTTTCATCGTCAATAAGAAGGTCCAAGGGAGACACTAAACCTGGAGTGAAGCATCGGAATCTATAACTAGTTTCTCTGGAATGGTTAAAATCATAGACAGTAAGAAGAGTCAGTCTTCTTGTACTTAAGACGACATTGTGCCTTTTCTATTTAATTCCGATGCAATTTCTGTGTTTCATCGTCAATAAGAAGGTCAGAGGGATACAGTAAACCTGGAGTGAAGCATCGCAATCTATTACTAGTGTCACAGGAATGGTTCCAAAAATAGACAGTAAGAAGTGTAAGACCTCTTGTACTTTAGTCGTCATTGTGCCTTTTGTATTTAATTCCGATTCAATTTCTGTGTTTCATCGTCAATACGAAGGTCAGAGGGATACATTAAACCTGAAGTGAACCATCGGAATCTATAACTAGTGTCACTGGAATGGTTCAAAATATAGACAGTAAGAAGAGTCAGTCTTCTTGTACTTAGGTCGGCATTGTGCCTTTGGTATTTATTTCCGATGCAATTCCTGTGATTCATCGTCAATAAGAAGGTCCAAGGGATACAGTAAACCTGAAGTGAACCATCGGACTCTATGACTAGTGTCACAGAATTGGTTCAAAACATAGACAGTAGGAAGAATCAGTCTTTTTGTACTTAAGTCAGCATTGTGCCTTTTGTATTTAATTCCGATGCAATTTCTGTGTTTCAGCGTCAATAAAAAGGTCCAAGGAATTCAGTAAACCTGAAGCATCGGAATCTATAACCAGTGTCACTGGAATGGTTCAAAATATAGACAGTAAGAAGAGTCAGTCTTCTTGTACTTAAGTCGGCATTGTGCATTTTGTATTTAATTCCGATGCAATTTCTGTGTTTCATCGTCAATAAGAAGGTCCAAGGTATACAGTAAACCTGAAGTGAAGCATCGGAATCTATAACTAGTGTCAAAGGAATGGTTCAAAACATAGTCAGTAAGAAGAGTCAGTCTTCTTGTACTTATGTCGGCATTGTGCCTTTTCTATTTAATTCCATTGCAATTTCTGTGTTTCACCGTCAATAAGAAGGTCCAAGGGATACAGTAAATCTGGAGTGAAGCATCGGAATCTATAACTAGTGTCACAGGAATGGTTCAAAACATAGACAGTAAGAAGCGACAGTCTTCTTGTACTTAAGTCGACATTGTGCATTTTCTATTTAATTCCGATGCAATTTCTGAGTTTCATCGTCAATAACAATGTCCAAGGTATACAATAAACGTGAAGTAAAGCATCGGAATCTATAACTAGTGTCACAGCAATGGTTCAAACTATAATCACTAAGAAGAGTCAGTCTTCTTGTACTTAAGTCGGCATTGTGAGTTTTCTATTTAATTCCGATGCAATTTCGGTGTTTCATCGTCAATAAGAAGGTCCAACGGATACAGTAAACCTGGAGTGAAGCATCGGAATCTATAACTAGTGTCACAGGAATGGTTCAAAGCATAGTCAGTAAGAAGAGTCAGTCTTCTTGTACATATGTCGGCATTGTGCCTTTTCTATTTAATTCCGATGCGATTTCTGTGTTTCTTCGTCAATAAGAAGGTCCAAGGGAGACAGTAAACCTGGAGTGAAGCATCGGAATCTATAACTAGTTTCACTGGAATGGTTAAAGTCATAGACTGTAAGAAGAGTCAGTCTTCTTGTACTTAAGACGACATTGTTCCTTTTCTATTTAATTCCGATGCAATTTCTGTGTTTCATCATCAATAAGAATGTCCAAGGTATACAGTAAACCTGAAGTAAAGCATCGGAATCTATAACTAGTGTCACAGCAATGGTTCTAACTATAATCACTAAGAAGAGTCAGTCTTCTTGTACTTAAGTCGGCATTGTGCCTTTTCTATTTAATTCCGATGCAATTTCTGTGTTTCATCGTCAATAAGATGGTCCAAGGGATACAGTAAACCTGGAGTGAAGCATCGGAATCTATAACTAGTGTCACAGGAATGGTTCAAAACATAGACAGTAAGAAGAGTCAGTCTTCTTGTACTTAAGTGGGCATTGTGAGTTTTCTATTTAATTCCGATGCAATTTCTGTGTTTCATCGTCAATAAGAAGGTCAGAGGGATACAGTAAACCTGAAGTGAAGCATCGGATTCTATAACTAGTGTCACAGGAATGGTTCAAAGCATAGACAGTAAGAAGAGTCAGTCTTCGTGGACTAAAGTTGGCATTTTGCCTTTTGTATTTAATTCCAATGCTATTTCTGTGTTTCACCGTCAATAACAAGGTCCAAGGGATCCAGTAAACCTGAAGTGAAGCATCGGAATCTATAACTATTGTCACTGGAATGGTTCAAACTATTATCAGTAAGAAGAGTCAGTCTTCTTGCACTTAAGTCGGCATGGTGCGTTTTCTATTTCATTCCGATGCAGTTTCTGTGTTTCATCGTCAATAAGAAGGTCCAAGCGATACAGTAAACCTGGAGTGAAGCATCGGAATCTATAACTAGTGTCACAGGAATGGTTCAAAACATAGACAGTATGAAGAGTCAGTCTTCTTGTACTTAAGTCGGCATCGTGAGTTTTCTATATAATTCCGATGCAATTTCTGTGTTTCATCGTCAATAAGTAGGTCAGAAGGATACAGTAAACCTGAAGTGAAGCATCGGAATCTATAACTATTGTCACCGGAATGGTTCAAACAATTATCAGTAAGAAGAGTCAGTCTTCTTGTACTTAAGTCGGCATTCTGCCTTTTCTATTTCATTCCGATGCAGTTTCTGTGTTACATCGTCAATAAGAAAGTCAGAGGGATACAGTAAACCTGAAGTGAAGCATCGGAATCTATAACTAGAGTCACAGGAATGTTTCAAAACATAGTCAGTAAGAGGAGTCAGTCTTCTTGTCCTTAAGCCGGCATTGTGCCTTTTGTATTTAATTCCGATGCAATTTCTGTGTTTCATCGGCAATAAGGTCAGAGGGATACAGTAAAGCTGAAGTGAAGCATCGGAATCTATAACTAGTGTCACAGGCATGGTTCAAAACATAGACAGTAGGAAGAGTCAGTCTTCTTGTACTTAAGTCGACATTGAGCATTTTCTATTTAATTCCGATGCAATTTCTGTGTTTCATCGTCAATAAGAATGTCGAAGGTATACAGTAAACCTGAAGTAAAGCATTGGAATCTATAACTAGTGTCACAGCAATGGTTCAAACTATAATCACTAAGAAGAGTCAGTCTTCTTGTACTTAAGTCGGCATTGTGCCTTTTGTATTTAATTCCGATGCAATTTCTCTGTTTCATCGTCAATAAGAAGGTCAGAGGGATACAGTAAACCTGAAGTGAAGCATCGGAATCTATAGCTTGTGACACAGGAATGGTTGAAACATAGACAGTAAGAAAAGTCAGTCTTCTTGTACTTAAGTCGGCATTGTGTCTTTTGTGTTTAATTCCGATGCAATTCCTGTGATTCATCGTCAATAAGAAGGTCCAAGGGATACAGTAAACCTAAAGTGAAGCATCGGAATCTATAACTAGTGTCACTGGAATGGTTCAAAATATAGACAGTAAGAAGAGTCAGTCTTCTTGTACTTAAGTCGGCATTGTGCATTTTGTATTTAATTCCAATGCTATTTCTGTGTTGCACCGTCAATAATAAGGCCCAAGGGATACAGTAAATTTGAAGTGAAGCATCGGAATCTATAACTATTGTCACAGGAATGGTTCAAACTATTATCAGTAATAAGAGTCAGTCTTCTTGTACTTAAGTCGGCATTGTGCCTTTTCTATTTCATTCCAATGCAATATCTGTGTTTCATCGGCAATAAGAAGGTCCAAGGGATACAGTAAACCTGGAGTGAAGCATCGCAATCTATTACTAGTGTCACAGGAATGGTTCCAAAAATAGACAGTAAGAAGAGTAAGACTTCTTGTACTTTAGTCGGCATTGTGCCTTTTGTATTTAATTCCGATGCAATTTCTGTGTTTCATCGTCAATACGAAGGTCAGAGGGATACAGTAAACCTGAAGTGAAGCATCGGAATCTATAACTAGTGTCACTGGAATGGTTCAAAATATAGACAGTAAGAAGAGTCAGTCTTCTTGTACTTAGGTCGGCATTGTGCCTTTGGTATTTATTTCCGATGCAATTCCTGTGATTTATCGTCAATAAGAAGGTCCAAGGGATACAGTAAACCTGAAGTGAACCATCGGACTCTATAACTAGTGTCACAGAATTGGTTCAAAACATAGACAGTAGGAAGAATCAGTCTTTTTGTACTTAAGTCGGCATTGTGCCTTTTGTATTTAATTCCGATGCAATTTCTGTGTTTCAGCGTCAATAAGAAGGTCCAAGGAATTCAGTAAACCTGAAGCATCGGGATCTATAACTAGTGTCACTGGAATGGTTCAAAATATAGACAGTAAGAAGAGTCAGTCTTCTTGTACTTAAGTCGGCATTGTGCATTTTGTATTTAATTCCGATGCAATTTCTGTGTTTCATCGTCAATAAGCAGGTCCAAGGTATACAGTAAACCTGAAGTGAAGCATCGGAATCTATAACTAGTGTGACAGGAATGGTTCAAAACATAGTCAGTAAGAAGAGTCAGTCTTCTTGTACTTAAGTCGGCATTGTGCCTTTTCTATTTAATTCCATTGCAAATTCTGTGTTTCACCGTCAATAAGAAGGTCCAAGGGATACAGTAAATCTGGAGTGAAGCATCGGAATCTATAACTAGTGTCACAGGAATGGTTCAAAACATAGACAGTAAGAAGAGACAGTCTTCTTGTACTCAAGTCGACATTGTGCATTTTCTATTTAATTCCGATGCAATTTCTGTGTTTCATCGTCAATAAGAATGTCCAAGGTATACAATAAACGTGAAGTAAAGCATCGGAATCTATAACTAGTGTCACAGCAATGGTTCAAACTATAATCACTAAGAAGAGTCAGTCTTCTTGTACATAAGTCGGCATTGTGCCTTTTCTATTTAATTCCGATGCAATTTCGGTGTTTCATCGTCAATAAGAAGGTCCAAGGTATACAGTAACCCTGAAGTGAAGCATCGGAATCTATAACTAGTGTCAAAGGAATGGTTCAAAACATAGTCAGTAAGAAGAGTCAGTCTTCTTGTACTTAAGTCGGCATTGCGACTTTTCTATTTAATTCCATTGCAATTTCTGTGTTTCATCGTCAATATGAAGGTCCAAGGGATACAGTAAATCTGGAGTGAAGCATCGGAATCTGTAACTAGTGTCACAGGAATGGTTCAAAACATAGACAGTAAGAAGAGTCAGTCTTCTTGTACTTAAGTCGACATTGTGCCTTTTCTATTTAATTCCGATGCAATTTCTGTGTTTCATCGTCAATAAGAATGTCCAAGGTATACAATAAACCTGAAGTAAAGCATCGGAGTCTAGAACTAGTGTCACAGCAATGGTTCAAACTATAATCACTAAGAAGAGTCAGTCTTATTGTACTTAAGTCGACATTGTGCCTTTTCTATTTAATTCCGATGCAATTTCTGTGTCTCATCGTCAATAAGAAGGTCCAAGAGATACAGTAAACCTGGAGTGAAGCATCGGAATCTATAACTAGTGTCACAGAAATGGTTCAAAAACATAGTCAGTAAGAAGAGTCAGTCTTCTTGTACTTATGTCGGCATTGTGCCTTTTCCATTTAATTCCGATGCAATTTCTGTGTTTCATCGTCAATAAGAAGGTCCAAGGGAGACACTAAACCTGGAGTGAAGCATCGGAATCTATAACTAGTTTCTCTGGAATGGTTAAAATCATAGACAGTAAGAAGAGTCAGTCTTCTTGTACTTAAGACGACATTGTGCCTTTTCTATTTAATTCCGATGCAATTTCTGTGTTTCATCGTCAATAAGAAGGTCAGAGGGATACAGTATACCTGGAGTGAGGCATCGGAATCTATAACTAGTGTCACAGGAATGGGTCAAAGCAGAGACAGTAGGAAGAGTCAGTCTTCTTGTACTTAAGTCGGCATTGTGCCTTTTGTATTTAATTCCGATGCAATTTCGGTGTTTCATCGTCAATAAGAAGGTCCAAGGTATACAGTAACCCTGAAGTGAAGCATCGGAATCTATAACTAGTGTCAAAAGAATGGTTCAAAACATAGTCAGTAAGAAGAGTCAGTCTTCTTGTACTTAAGTCGGCATTGCGACTTTTCTATTTAATTCCATTGCAATTTCTGTGTTTCATCGTCAATATGAAGGTCCAAGGGATACAGTAAATCTGGAGTGAAGCATCGGAATCTATAACTAGTGTCACAGGAATGGTTCAAAACATAGACAAAAAGAAGAGTCAGTCTTCTTGTACTTAAGTCGACATTGTGCCTTTTCTATTTAATTCCGATGCAATTTCTGTGTTTCATCGTCAATAAGAATGTCCAAGGTATACAATAAACCTGAAGTAAAGCATCGGAATCTACAACTAGTGTCACAGCAATGGTTCAAACTATAATCACTAAGAAGAGTCAGTCTTATTGTACTTAAGTCGACATTGTGCCTTTTCTATTTAATTCCGATGCAATTTCTGTGTCTCATCGTCAATAAGAAGGTCCAAGAGATACAGTAAACCTGGAGTGAAGCATCGGAATCTATAACTAGTGTCACAGAAATGGTTCAAAACATAGTCAGTAAGAAGAGTCAGTCTTCTTGTACTTATGTCGGCATTGTGCCTTTTCTATTTAATTCCGATGCAATTTCTGTGTTTCATCGTCAATAAGAAGGTCCAAGGGAGACACTAAACCTGGAGTGACGCATCGGAATCTATAACTAGTTTCTCTGGAATGGTTAAAATCATAGACAGTAAGAAGAGTCAGTCTTCTTGTACTTTAGACGACATTGTGCCTTTTCTATTTAATTCCGATGCAATTTCTGTGTTTCATCGTCAATAAGAAGGTCAGAGGGATACAGTATACCTGGAGTGAGGCATCGGAATCTATAACTAGTGTCACAGGAATGGGTCAAAGCAGAGACAGTAGGAAGAGTCAGTCTTCTTGTACTTAAGTCGGCATTGTGCCTTTTGTATTTAATTCCGACGCAATTTCTGTGTTTCATGGTCAATAAGAAGGTCAGAGGGATACAGTAAACCTGAAGTAAAGAATTGGAATCTAAAACTAGTGTCACAGGAATGGATCAAAACATAGACAGTAGGAAGAGTCAGTCTTCTTGTACATAAGTCAACATTCTGCCTTTTGTATTTAATTCTTATGCAATTTCTGTGTTTCATCGTCAATAAGAACTTCCACGGTATACAGTAAACCTGAAGTGAAGCATCGTAATCTATAACTAGTGTCACAGGAATGGTTCAAAGCATAGTCAGTAAGAAGAGTCAGTCTTCTTGTACATAAGTCGGCATTGTGCCTTTTCTATTTAATTCCGATGCAATTTCTCTGTTTCATCGTCAATAAGAAGGTCCAAGGGATACAGTAAACCTGAAGTGAAGCATCCGAATCTATAACTAGTGTCACAGGTATGGTTCAAATTATAAACAGTAAGAAGAGTCAGTCTTCTTGTACTTAACTCGACATTGTGCCTTATCTATTTAATTCCGATGCAATTTCTGTGTTTCATCGTCAATAAGAAGGTCCAAGGGATACCCTAAAACTGAAGTCAAGCATCGGTATCTATACCTAGTGTCACAGGATTGGTTCAAAACAAAGTCATTAAGAAGACTCAGTCCTCTTGTCCTTTAGTCGGCATTGTGCCTTTTGAATGTAATTCCGATGCAATTTCGGTGTTTCATCGTCAAGAAGAAGGTCCAAGGTATACAGTAACCCTGAAGTGAAGCATCGGAATCTATAACTAGTGTCAAAGGAATGGTTCAAAACATAGTCAGTAAGAAGAGTCAGTCTTCTTGTACTTAAGTCGGCATTGCGACTTTTCTATTTAATTCCATTGCAATTTCTGTGTTTCATCATCAATATGAAGGTCCAAGGGATACAGTAAATCTGGAGTGAAGCATCGGAATCAATAACTAGTGTCACAGGAATGGTTCAAAACATAGACAGTAAGAAGAGTCAGTCTTCTTGTACTTAAGTCGACATTGTGCCTTTTCTATTTAATTCCGATGCAATTTCTGTGTTTCATCGTCAATAAGAATGTCCAAGGTATACAATAAACCTGAAGTAAAGCATCGGAATCTACAACTAGTGTCACAGCAATGGTTCAAACTATAATCACTAAGAAGAGTCAGTCTTATTGTACTTAAGTCGACATTGTGCCTTTTCTATTTAATTCTGATGCAATTTCTGTGTCTCATCGTCAATAAGAAGGTCCAAGAGATACATTAAACCTGGAGTGAAGCATCGGAATCTATAACTAGTGTCACAGAAATGGTTCAAAACATAGTCAGTAAGAAGAGGCAGTCTTCTTGTACTTATGTCGGCATTGTGCCTTTTCTATTTAATTCCGATGCAATTTCTGTGTTTCATCGTCAATAAGAAGGTCCAAGGGAGACACTAAACCTGGAGTGAAGCATCGGAATCTATAACTAGTTTCTCTGGAATGGTTAAAATCATAGACAGTAAGAAGAGTCAGTCTTCTTGTACTTAAGACGACATTGTGCCTTTTCTATTTAATTCCGATGCAATTTCTGTGTTTCATCGTCAATAAGAAGGTCAGAGGGATACAGTAAACCTGGAGTGAAGCATCGCAATCTATTACTAGTGTCACAGGAATGGTTCCAAAAATAGACAGTAAGAAGTGTAAGACCTCTTGTACTTTAGTCGTCATTGTGCCTTTTGTATTTAATTCCGATTCAATTTCTGTGTTTCATCGTCAATACGAAGGTCAGAGGGATACATTAAACCTGAAGTGAACCATCGGAATCTATAACTAGTGTCACTGGAATGGTTCAAAATATAGACAGTAAGAAGAGTCAGTCTTCTTGTACTTAGGTCGGCATTGTGCCTTTGGTATTTATTTCCGATGCAATTCCTGTGATTCATCGTCAATAAGAAGGTCCAAGGGATACAGTAAACCTGAAGTGAACCATCGGACTCTATGACTAGTGTCACAGAATTGGTTCAAAACATAGACAGTAGGAAGAATCAGTCTTTTTGTACTTAAGTCAGCATTGTGCCTTTTGTATTTAATTCCGATGCAATTTCTGTGTTTCAGCGTCAATAAAAAGGTCCAAGGAATTCAGTAAACCTGAAGCATCGGAATCTATAACCAGTGTCACTGGAATGGTTCAAAATATAGACAGTAAGAAGAGTCAGTCTTCTTGTACTTAAGTCGGCATTGTGCATTTTGTATTTAATTCCGATGCAATTTCTGTGTTTCATCGTCAATAAGAAGGTCCAAGGTATACAGTAAACCTGAAGTGAAGCATCGGAATCTATAACTAGTGTCAAAGGAATGGTTCAAAACATAGTCAGTAAGAAGAGTCAGTCTTCTTGTACTTATGTCGGCATTGTGCCTTTTCTATTTAATTCCATTGCAATTTCTGTGTTTCACCGTCAATAAGAAGGTCCAAGGGATACAGTAAATCTGGAGTGAAGCATCGGAATCTATAACTAGTGTCACAGGAATGGTTCAAAACATAGACAGTAAGAAGCGACAGTCTTCTTGTACTTAAGTCGACATTGTGCATTTTCTATTTAATTCCGATGCAATTTCTGAGTTTCATCGTCAATAACAATGTCCAAGGTATACAATAAACGTGAAGTAAAGCATCGGAATCTATAACTAGTGTCACAGCAATGGTTCAAACTATAATCACTAAGAAGAGTCAGTCTTCTTGTACTTAAGTCGGCATTGTGAGTTTTCTATTTAATTCCGATGCAATTTCGGTGTTTCATCGTCAATAAGAAGGTCCAACGGATACAGTAAACCTGGAGTGAAGCATCGGAATCTATAACTAGTGTCACAGGAATGGTTCAAAGCATAGTCAGTAAGAAGAGTCAGTCTTCTTGTACATATGTCGGCATTGTGCCTTTTCTATTTAATTCCGATGCGATTTCTGTGTTTCTTCGTCAATAAGAAGGTCCAAGGGAGACAGTAAACCTGGAGTGAAGCATCGGAATCTATAACTAGTTTCACTGGAATGGTTAAAGTCATAGACTGTAAGAAGAGTCAGTCTTCTTGTACTTAAGACGACATTGTTCCTTTTCTATTTAATTCCGATGCAATTTCTGTGTTTCATCATCAATAAGAATGTCCAAGGTATACAGTAAACCTGAAGTAAAGCATCGGAATCTATAACTAGTGTCACAGCAATGGTTCTAACTATAATCACTAAGAAGAGTCAGTCTTCTTGTACTTAAGTCGGCATTGTGCCTTTTCTATTTAATTCCGATGCAATTTCTGTGTTTCATCGTCAATAAGAAGGTCCAAGGGATACAGTAAACCTGGAGTGAAGCATCGGAATCTATAACTAGTGTCACAGGAATGGTTCAAAACTTAGACAGTAAGAAGAGTCAGTCTTCTTGTACTTAAGTGGGCATTGTGAGTTTTCTATTTAATTCCGATGCAATTTCTGTGTTTCATCGTCAATAAGAAGGTCAGAGGGATACAGTAAACCTGAAGTGAAGCATCGGATTCTATAACTAGTGTCACAGGAATGGTTCAAAGCATAGACAGTAAGAAGAGTCAGTCTTCGTGGACTAAAGTTGGCATTTTGCCTTTTGTATTTAATTCCAATGCTATTTCTGTGTTTCACCGTCAATAACAAGGTCCAAGGGATCCAGTAAACCTGAAGTGAAGCATCGGAATCTATAACTATTGTCACTGGAATGGTTCAAACTATTATCAGTAAGAAGAGTCAGTCTTCTTGCACTTAAGTCGGCATGGTGCGTTTTCTATTTCATTCCGATGCAGTTTCTGTGTTTCATCGTCAATAAGAAGGTCCAAGCGATACAGTAAACCTGGAGTGAAGCATCGGAATCTATAACTAGTGTCACAGGAATGGTTCAAAACATAGACAGTATGAAGAGTCAGTCTTCTTGTACTTAAGTCGGCATCGTGAGTTTTCTATATAATTCCGATGCAATTTCTGTGTTTCATCGTCAATAAGTAGGTCAGAAGGATACAGTAAACCTGAAGTGAAGCATCGGAATCTATAACTATTGTCACCGGAATGGTTCAAACAATTATCAGTAAGAAGAGTCAGTCTTCTTGTACTTAAGTCGGCATTCTGCCTTTTCTATTTCATTCCGATGCAGTTTCTGTGTTACATCGTCAATAAGAAAGTCAGAGGGATACAGTAAACCTGAAGTGAAGCATCGGAATCTATAACTAGAGTCACAGGAATGTTTCAAAACATAGTCAGTAAGAGGAGTCAGTCTTCTTGTCCTTAAGCCGGCATTGTGCCTTTTGTATTTAATTCCGATGCAATTTCTGTGTTTCATCGGCAATAAGGTCAGAGGGATACAGTAAAGCTGAAGTGAAGCATCGGAATCTATAACTAGTGTCACAGGCATGGTTCAAAACATAGACAGTAGGAAGAGTCAGTCTTCTTGTACTTAAGTCGACATTGAGCATTTTCTATTTAATTCCGATGCAATTTCTGTGTTTCATCGTCAATAAGAATGTCGAAGGTATACAGTAAACCTGAAGTAAAGCATTGGAATCTATAACTAGTGTCACAGCAATGGTTCAAACTATAATCACTAAGAAGAGTCAGTCTTCTTGTACTTAAGTCGGCATTGTGCCTTTTGTATTTAATTCCGATGCAATTTCTCTGTTTCATCGTCAATAAGAAGGTCAGAGGGATACAGTAAACCTGAAGTGAAGCATCGGAATCTATAGCTTGTGACACAGGAATGGTTGAAACATAGACAGTAAGAAAAGTCAGTCTTCTTGTACTTAAGTCGGCATTGTGTCTTTTGTGTTTAATTCCGATGCAATTCCTGTGATTCATCGTCAATAAGAAGGTCCAAGGGATACAGTAAACCTGAAGTGAAGCATCGGAATCTATAACTAGAGTCACAGGAATGTTTCAAAACATAGTCAGTAAGAAGAGTCAGTCTTCTTGTCCTTAAGCCGGCATTGTGCCTTTTGTATTTAATTCCGATGCAATTTCTGTGTTTCATCGGCAATAAGGTCAGAGGGATACAGTAAAGCTGAAGTGAAGCATCGGAATCTATAACTAGTGTCACAGGCATGGTTCAAAACATAGACAGTAGGAAGAGTCAGTCTTCTTGTACTTAAGTCGACATTGAGCATTTTCTATTTAATTCCGATGCAATTTCTGTGTTTCATCGTCAATAAGAATGTCGAAGGTATACAGTAAACCTGAAGTAAAGCATTGGAATCTATAACTAGTGTCACAGCAATGGTTCAAACTATAATCACTAAGAAGAGTCAGTCTTCTTGTACTTAAGTCGGCATTGTGCCTTTTGTATTTAATTCCGATGCAATTTCTCTGTTTCATCGTCAATAAGAAGGTCAGAGGGATACAGTAAACCTGAAGTGAAGCATCGGAATCTATAGCTTGTGACACAGGAATGGTTGAAACATAGACAGTGAGAAAAGTCAGTCTTCTTGTGCTTAAGTCGGCATTGTGTCTTTTGTGTTTAATTCCGATGCAATTCCTGTGATTCATCGTCAATAAGAAGGTCCAAGGGATACAGTAAACCTGAAGTGAAGCATCGGAATCTATAACTAGAGTCACAGGAATGTTTCAAAACATAGTCAGTAAGAAGAGTCAGTCTTCTTGTCCTTAAGCCGGCATTGTGCCTTTTGTATTTAATTCCGATGCAATTTCTGTGTTTCATCGGCAATAAGGTCAGAGGGATACAGTAAAGCTGAAGTGAAGCATCGGAATCTATAACTAGTGTCACAGGAATGGTTCAAAACGTAGACAGTAGGAAGAGTCAGTCTTCTTGTACTTAAGTCGACATTGAGCATTTTCTATTTAATTCCGATGCAATTTCTGTGTTTCATCGTCAATAAGAATGTCGAAGGTATACAGTAAACCTGAAGTAAAGCATCGGAATCTATAACTAATGTCACAGCAATGGTTCAAACTATAATCACTAAGAAGAGTCAGTCTTCTTGTACTTAAGTCGGCATTGTGCCTTTTGTATTTAATTCCGATGCAATTTCTGTGTTTCATCGTCAATAAGAAGGTCAGAGGGATACAGTAAACCTAAAGTGCGGCATCGGAATCTATAACTAGTGTCACAGGAATTGTTCAAAACATAGTCAGTAAGAAGAGTCTGTCTTCTTGTCCTTACGTCGGCATTGTGCCTTTTGTATTTAATTCCGATGCAATTTCTGTGTTTCATCGTCAAAAAGAAGGTCCAAGGGATACAGTATACGTGGAGTGAAGCATCGGAATCTATAACTAGTGACACAGTAATGGTTCAAAGCATAGACAGTAAGATGAGTCAGTCTTCTTGTACTTAAGTCGGCATTGTGCCTTTTGTATTTAATTTCGATGCAATTTCTGTGTTTCATCGTCAATACGAATGTCCAAGGAATACAGTAAACCTGAAGTGAAGCATCGGAATCTATAACTAGTGTCACTGGAATGGTTCAAAATATAGACTGTAAGAAGAGTCAGTCTTCTTGTACTTAAGTCAGCATTGTGCCTTTTGTATTTACTTCCGATGCAATTCCTGTGATTCATCGTCAATAATAAGGTCCAAGGGATACAGTAAACCTGAAGTGAAGCATCGGAATCTATAACTAGTGTCACTGGAATGGTTCAAAATATAGACAGTAAGAAGAGTCAGTCTTCTTGTACTTAAGTCGGCTTTGTGCCTTTTGTATTTAATTCCGATGCAATTTCTGTGTTTCATCGGCAATAAGGTCAGAGGATTACAGTAAACCTGAAGTGAAGCATCGGAATCTATAACTAGTGTCACAGGAATGGTTCAAAACATAGACAGTAGGAAGAGTCAGTCTTCTTGTACTTAAGTCGGCATTGTGCTTTTGTATTTAATTCCGATGCAATTTCTATGTTTCATTGTCAATAAGAAGGTCAGAGGGATACAGTAAACCTGAAGTGAAGCATCGGAATCCAAAACTAGTGTCACAGGAATGGTTCAAAACATAGACAGTAGGAAGAGTCAGTCTTATTGTACTTAAGTCGGCATTGTGCCTTTTGTATTTAACTCCGATGCAATTTCTGTGTTTAATCGTCAATAAGAAGGTCCAAGGTATACAGTAAACCTGAAGTGAAGCGTCGGAATCTATAACTAGTGTCACAGGAATGTTTCAAAGCATAGTCAGTAAGAAGAGTCAGTCTTCTTGTACTTAAGTCGGTATTATGCCTTTTCTATTTAATTCCGATGCAATTTCTGTGTTTCATCGTCAATAAGAAGGACCAAGGGTTACAGTAAACCTGAAGTGAACCATCGGACTCTATGACTAGTGTCACAGAATTGGTTCAAAACATAGACAGTAGGAAGAATCAGTCTTTTTGTACTTAAGTCGGCATTGTGCCTTTTGTATTTAATTCCGATGCAATTTCTGTGTTTCAGCGTCAATAAGAAGGTCCAAGGAATTCAGGAAACCTGAAGCATCGGAATCTATAACTAGTGTCACTGGAATGGTTCAAAATATAGACAGTAAGAAGAGTCAGTCTTCTTGTACTTAAGTCGGCATTGTGCATTTTGTATTTAATTCCAATGCTATTTCTGGGTTGCACCGTCAATAATAAGGTCCAAGGGATACAGTAAATTTGAAGTGAAGCATCGGAATCTATAACTATTGTCACAGGAATGGTTCAAACTATTATCAGTAATAAGAGTCAGTCTTCTTGTACTTAAGTCGGCATTGTGCCTTTTCTATTTCATTCCGATGCAATTTCTGTGTTTCAGCGTCAATAAGAAGGTCCAAGGAATTCAGTAAACCTGAAGCATCGGGATCTATAACTAGTGTCACTGGAATGGTTCAAAATATAGACAGTAAGAAGAGTCAGTCTTCTTGTACTTAAGTCGGCATTGTGCATTTTGTATTTAATTCCGATGCAATTTCTGTGTTTCATCGTCAATAAGCAGGTCCAAGGTATACAGTAAACCTGAAGTGAAGCGTCGGAATCTATAACTAGTGTGACAGGAATGGTTCAAAACATAGTCAGTAAGAAGAGTCAGTCTTCTTGTACTTAAGTCGGCATTGTGCCTTTTCTATTTAATTCCATTGCAATTTCTGTGTTTCACCGTCAATAAGAAGGTCCAAGGGATACAGTAAATCTGGAGTGAAGCTTCGGAATCTATAACTAGTGTCACAGGAATGGTTCAAAACATAGACAGTATGAAGAGACAGTCTTCTTGTACTCAAGTCGACATTGTGCATTTTCTATTTAATTCCGATGCAATTTCTGTGTTTCATCGTCAATAAGAATGTCCAAGGTATACAATAAACGTGAAGTAAAGCATCGGAATCTATAACTAGTGTCACAGCAATGGTTCAAACTATAATCACTAAGAAGAGTCAGTCTTCTTGTACATAAGTCGGCATTGTGCCTTTTCTATTTAATTCCGATGCAATTTCGGTGTTTCATCGTCAATAAGAAGGTCCAAGGTATACAATAACCCTGAAGTGAAGCATCGGAATCTATAACTAGTGTCAAAGGAATGGTTCAAAACATAGTCAGTAAGAAGAGTCAGTCTTCTTGTACTTAAGTCGGCATTGCGACTTTTCTATTTAATTCCATTGCAATTTCTGTGTTTCATCGTCAATATGAAGGTCCAAGGGATACAGTAAATCTGGAGTGAAGCATCGGAATCTATAACTAGTGTCACAGGAATGGTTCAAAACATAGACAGTAAGAAGAGTCAGTCTTCTTGTACATAAGTCGACATTGTGCCTTTTCTATTTAATTCCGATGCAAATTCTGTGTTTCATCGTCAATAAGAATGTCCAAGGTATACAATAAACCTGAAGTAAAGCATCGGAATCTACAACTAGTGTCACAGCAATGGTTCAAACTATAATCACTAAGAAGAGTCAGTCTTATTGTACTTAAGTCGACATTGTGCCTTTTCTATTTAATTCCGATGCAATTTCTGTGTCTCATCGTCAATAAGAAGGTCCAAGAGATACAGTAAACCTGGAGTGAAGCATCGGAATCTATAACTAGTGTCACAGAAATGGTTCAAAACATAGTCAGTAAGAAGAGTCAGTCTTCTTGTACTTATGTCGGCATTGTGCCTTTTCTATTTAATTCCGATGCAATTTCTGTGTTTCATCGTCAATAAGAGGGTCCAAGGGAGACACTAAACCTGGAGTGAAGCATCGGAATCTATAACTAGTTTCTCTGGAATGGTTAAAATCATAGACAGTAAGAAGAGTCAGTCTTCTTGTACTTAAGACGACATTGTGCCTTTTCTATTTAATTCCGATGAAATTTCTGTGTTTCATCGTCAATAAGAAGGTCAGAGGGATACAGTATACCTGGAGTGAAGCATCGGAATCTATAACTAGTGTCACAGGAATGGGTCAAAGCAGAGACAGTAGGAAGAGTCAGTCTTCTTGTACTTAAGTCGGCATTGTTTTTGTATTTAATTCCGACGCAATTTCTGTGTTTCATGGTCAATAAGAAGGTCAGAGGGATACAGTAAACCTGAAGTAAAGAATTGGAATCTAAAACTAGTGTCACAGGAATGGATCAAAACATAGACAGTAGGAAGAGTCAGTCTTCTTGTACATAAGTCAACATTCTGCCTTTTGTTTTTTAATTCTTATGCAATTTCTGTGTTTCATCGTCAATAAGAACTTCCAAGGTATACAGTAAACCTGAAGTGAAGCATCGTAATCTATAACTAGTGTCACAGGAATGGTTCAAAGCATAGTCAGTAAGAAGAGTCAGTCTTCTTGTACATAAGTCGGCATTGTGCCTTTTCTATTTAATTCCGATGCAATTTCTCTGTTTCATCCTCAATAAGAAGGTCCGAGGGATACAGTAAACCTGAAGTGAAGCATGCGAATCTATAACTAGTGTCACAGGAATGGTTCAAATTATAAACAGTAAGAAGAGTCAGTCTTCTTGTACTTAACTCGACATTGTGCCTTTTCTATTAAATTCCGATGCAATTTCTGTGTTTCATCGTCAAAAAGAAGGTCCAAGGGATACCCTAAAACTGAAGTCAAGCATCGGTATCTATACCTAGTGTCACAGGATTGGTTCAAAACAAAGTCATTAAGAAGACTCAGTCCTCTTGTCCTTTAGTCGGCATTGTGCCTTTTGTATGTAATTCCGATGCAATTTCTGTGTTTCATCGCCAATAAGAAGGTCCAAGAGATACAGTAACCCTGGAGTAAAGCATCGGAATCTATAACTAGTGTCACAGGAATTGTTCAAAAAATAAATACAGTAAGAAGAGTCAGTCTTCTTGTACTTAAGTCGGCATTGTGCCTTTTCTATTTAATTCCAATGCTATTTCTGTGTTGCACCGTCAATAATAAGGTCCAAGGGATACAGTAAATTTGAAGTGAAGCATCGGAATCAATAACTATTGTCACAGGAATGGTTCAAACTATTATCAGTAATAAGAGTCAGTCTTCTTGTACTTAAGTCGGCATTGTGCCTTTTCTATTTCATTCCGATGCAATATCTGTGTTTCATCGGCAATAAGAAGGTCCAAGGGATACAGTAAACCTGGAGTGAAGCATCGCAATCTATTACTAGTGTCACAGGAATGGTTCCAAAAATAGACAGTAAGAAGAGTAAGACCTCTTGTACTTTAGTCGTCATTGTGCCTTTTGTATTTAATTCCGATTCAATTTCTGTGTTTCTTCGTCAATACGAAGGTCAGAGGGATACAGTAAACCTGAAGTGAACCATCGGAATCTATAACTAGTGTCACTGGAATGGTTCAAAATATAGGCAGTAAGAAGAGTCAGTCTCCTTGTACTTAGGTCGGCATTGTGCCTTTGGTATTTATTTCCGATGCAATTCCTGTGATTCATCGTCAATAAGAAGGTCCAAGGGATACAGTAAACCTGAAGTGAACCATCGGACTCTATGACTAGTGTCACAGAATTGGTTCAAAACATAGAGAGTAGGAAGAATCAGTCTTTTTGTACTTAAGTCGGCATTGTGCCTTTTGTATTTAATTCCGATGCAATTTCTGTGTTTCAGCGTCAATAAGAAGGTCCAAGGAATTCAGTAAACCTGAAGCATCGGAATCTATAACTAGTGTCACTGGAATGGTTCAAAATATAGACAGTAAGAAGATTCAGTCTTCTTGTACTTAAGTCGGCATTGTGCATTTTGTATTTAATTCCGATGCAATTTCTGTGTTTCATCGTCAATAAGAAGGTCCAAGGTATACAGTAAACCTGAAGTGAAGCATCGGAATCTATAACTAGTGTCGCAGGAATGGTTCAAAACATAGTCAGTAAGAAGAGTCAGTCTTCTTGTACTTAAGTCGGCATTGTGCCTTTGGTATTTATTTCCGATGCAATTCCTGTGATTCATCGTCAATAAGAAGGTCCAAGGGATACAGTAAATCTGGAGTGAAGCATCGGAATCAATAACTAGTGTCACAGGAATGGTTCAAAACATAGACAGTAAGAAGCGACAGTCTTCTTGTACTTAAGTCGACATTGTGCATTTTCTATTTAATTCCGATGCAATTTCTGAGTTTCATCGTCAATAAGAATGTCCAAGGTATACAATAAACGTGAAGTAAAGCATCGGAATCTATAACTAGTGTCACAGCAATGGTTCAAACTATAATCACTAAGAAGAGTCAGTCTTCTTGTACTTAAGTCGGCATTGTGAGTTTTCTATTTAATTCCGATGCAATTTCGGTGTTTCATCGTCAATAAGAAGGTCCAAGGGATACAGTAAATCTGGAGTGAAGCATCGGAATCTATAACTAGTTTCACTGGAATGGTTAAAGTCATAGACTGTAAGAAGAGTCAGTCTTCTTGTACTTAAGACGACATTGTGCCTTTTCTATTTAATTCCGATGCAATTTATGTGTTTCATCGTCAATAAGAAGGTCCAAGGAATTCAGTAAACCTGAAGCATCGGAATCTATAACTAGTGTCACTGGAATGGTTCAAAATATAGACAGTAAGAGGAGTCAGTCTTCTTGTACTTAAGTCGGCATTGTGCATTTTGTATTTAATTCCAATGCAATTTCTGTGTTTCATCGTCAATAAGAAGGTCCAAGGGAGACAGTAAACCTGGAGTGAAGCATCGGAATCTATAACTAGTTTCACTGGAATGGTTAAAGTCATAGACTGTAAGAAGAGTCAGTCTTCTTGTACTTAAGACGACATTGTTCCTTTTCTATTTAATTCCGATGCAATTTCTGTGTTTCATCATCAATAAGAATGTCCAAGGTATACAGTAAACCTGAAGTAAAGCATCGGAATCTATAACTAGTGTCACAGCAATGGTTCTAACTATAATCACTAAGAAGAGTCAGTCTTCTTGTACTTAAGTCGGCATTGTGCCTTTTCTATTTAATTCCGATGCAATTTCTGTGTTTCATCGTCAATAAGAAGGTCCAAGGGATACAGTAAACCTGGAGTGAAGCATCGGAATCTATAACTAGTGTCACAGGAATGGTTCAAATCATAGACAGTAAGAAGAGTCAGTCTTCGTGGACTAAAGATGGCATTTTGCCTTTTGTATTTAATTCCAATGCTATTTCTGTGTTTCACCGTCAATAACAAGGTCCAAGGGATACAGTAAACCTGAAGTGAAGCATCGGAATCTATAACTATTGTCACTGGAATGGTTCAAACTATTATCAGTAAGAAGAGTCAGTCTTCTTGCACTTAAGTCGGCATGGTGCGTTTTCTATTTCATTCCGATGCAGTTTCTGTGTTTCATCGTCAATAAGAAGGTCCAAGCGATACAGTAAACCTGGAGTGAAGCATCGGAATCTATAACTAGTGTCACAGGAATGGTTCAAAAAATAGACAGTAAGAAGAGTCAGTCTTCTTGTACTTAAGTCGGCATTGTGCCTTTTGTATTTAATTCCGATGCAATTTCTGTGTTTCATCGTCAATAAGAAGGTCAGAGGGATACAGTAAACCTGAAGTGATGCATCGGAATCTATAACTAGTGTCACAGGAATGGTTGAAACATAGACAGTAAGAAAAGTCAGTCTTCTTCTACTAAAGTCGGCATTGTGCTTTTTGTATTTAATTCCGATGCAATTTCTGTGTTTCATCGTCAATAAGAAGGTCAGAGGGATACAGTAAACCTAAAGTGCGGCATCGGAATATATAACTAGTGTCACAGGAATTGTTCAAAACATTGTCAGTAAGAAGAGTCAGTCTTCCGGTCCTTACGTCGGCATCATGCCTTTTGTATTTAATTCCGATGCAATTTCTGTGTTTCATCGTCAAAAAGAAGGTCCAAGGGATACAGTATACCTGGAGTGAAGCATCGGAATCTATAACTAGTGCACAGCAATGGTTCTAACTATAATCACTAAGAAGAGTCAGTCTTCTTGTACTTAAGTCGGCATTGTGCCTTTTGAATTTAATTTCGATGCAATTTCTGTGTTTCATCGTCAATACGAATGTCCAAGGAATACAGTAAACCTGAAGTGAAGCATCGGAATCTATAACTAGTGTCACTGGAATGGTTCAAAATATAGACTGTAAGAAAAGTCAGTCTTCTTGTACTTAAGTCGGCATTGTGCCTTTTGTATTTACTTCCGATGCAATTCCTGTGATTTATCGTCAATAATAAGGTCCAAGGGATACAGTAAACCTGAAGTGAAGCATCGGAATCTGTAACTAGTGTCACTGGAATGGTTCAAAATATAGACAGTAGGAAGAGTCAGTCTTCTTGTACTTAAGTCGGACTTGTGCCTTTTGTATTTAATTCCGATGCAATTTCTGGGTTTCATCGGCAATAAGGTCGGAGGGATACAGTAAACCTGAAGTGAAGCATCGGAATCTATAACTAGAGTCACAGGAATTTTTCGAAACATAGTCAGTAAGAAGAATCAGTCTTCTTGTCCTTAAGTCGGTATTGTGAATTTTGTATTTAATTCCGATGCAATTTCTGTGTTTCATCGGCAATAAGGTCAGAGGATTACAGTAAACCTGAAGTGAAGCATCGGAATCTATAACTAGTGTCACAGGAATGGTTCAAAACATAGACAGTAGGAAGAGTCAGTCTTCTTGTACTTAAGTCGGCATTGTGCTTTTGTATTTAATTCCGATGCAATTTGTATGTTTCATTGTCAATAAGAAGGTCAGAGGGATACAGTAAACTTGAAGTGAAGCATCGGAATCCAAAACTAGTGTCACAGGAATGGTTCAAAACATAGACAGTATTAAGAGTCAGTCTTATTGTACTTAAGTCGGCATTGTGCCTTTTGTATTTAACTCCGATTCAATTTCTGTGTTTAATCGTCAATAAGAAGGTCCAAGGTATACAGTAAACCTGAAGTGAAGCATCGGAATCTATAACTAGTGTCACAGGAATGGTTCAAAACATAGACAGTATGAAGAGTCAGTCTTCTTGTACTTAAGTCGGCATTGTGAGTTTTCTATATAATTCCGATGCAATTTCTGTGTTCCATCGTCAATAAGTAGGTCAGAAGGATACAGTAAACCTGAAGTGAAGCATCGGAATCAATAACTAGTGTCACAGGAATGGTTCAAAACATAGACAGTAAGAAGAGTCAATCTTCGTGTACTAAAGTTAGCATTTTGCTTTTTGTATTTAATTTAAATGCTATTTCTGTGTGTCACCGTCAATAACAAGGTCCAAGGGATACAGTAAACCTGAAGTGAAGCATCGGAATCTATAACTATTGTCACCGGAATGGTTCAAACAATTATCAGTAAGAAGAGTCAGTCTTCTTGTACTTAAGTAGGCATTCTGCCTTTTCTATTTCATTCCGATGCAGTTTCTGTGTTACATCGTCCATAAGAAAGTCAGAGGGATACAGTAAACCTGAAGTGAAGCATCGGAATCTATAACTAGAGTCACAGGAATGTTTCAAAACATAGTCAGTAAGAAGAGTCAGTCTTCTTGTCCTTAAGCCGGCATTGTGCCTTTTGTATTTAATTCCGATGCAATTTCTGTGTTTCATTGGCAATAAGGTCAGAGGGATACAGTAAAGCTGAAGTGAAGCATCGGAATCTATAACTAGTGTCACAGGAATGGTTCAAAACATAGACAGTAGGAAGAGTCAGTCTTCTTGTACTTAAGTCGACATTGAGCATTTTCTATTTAATTCCGATGCAATTTCTGTGTTTCATCGTCAATAAGAATGTCGAAGGTATACAGTAAACCTGAAGTAAAGCATTGGAATCTATAACTAGTGTCACAACAATGGTTCAAACTATAATCACTAAGAAGAGTCAGTCTTCTTGTACTTAAGTCGGCATTGTGCCTTATGTATTTAATTCCGATGCAATTTCTCTGTTTCATCGTCAATAAGAAGGTCAGAGGGATACAGTAAACCTGAAGTGAAGCATCGGAATCTATAGCTAGTGACACAGGAATGGTTGAAACTTAGACAGTAAGAAAAGTCAGTCTTCTTGTACTTAAGTCGGCATTGTGTCTTTTGTGTTTAATTCCGATGCAATTCCTGTGATTCATCGTCAATAAGAAGGTCCAAGGGATACAGTAAACCTGAAGTGAAGCATCGGAATCTATAACTAGAGTCACAGGAATGTTTCAAAACATAGTCAGTAAGAAGAGTCAGTCTTCTTGTCCTTAAGCCGGCATTGTGCCTTTTGTATTTAATTCCGATGCAATTTCTGTGTTTCATCGGCAATAAGGTCAGAGGGATACAGTAAAGCTGAAGTGAAGCATCGGAATCTATAACTAGTGTCACAGGAATGGTTCAAAACGTAGACTTTAGGAAGAGTCAGTCTTCTTGTACTTAAGTCGACATTGGGCATTTTCTATTTAATTCCGATGCAATTTCTGTGTTTCATCGTCAATAAGAATGTCGAAGGTATACAGTAAACCTGAAGTAAAGCATCGGAATCTATAACTAGTGTCACAGCAATGGTTCAAACTATAATCACTAAGAAGAGTCAGTCTTCATGTACTTAAGTCGGCATTGTGCTTTTGTATTTAATTCCGATGCAATTTCTATGTTTCATTGTCAATAAGAAGGTCAGAGGGATACAGTAAACCTGAAGTGAAGCATCGGAATCCAAAACTAGTGTCACAGGAATGGTTCAAAACATAGACAGTAGGAAGAGTCAGTCTTACTGTACTTAAGTCGGCATTGTGCCTTTTGTATTTAACTCCGATGCAATTTCTGTGTTTAATCGTCAATAAGAAGGTCCAAGGTATACAGTAAACCTGAAGTAAAGCGTCGGAATCTATAACTAGTGTCACAGGAATGGTTCAAAGCATAGTCAGTAAGAAGAGTCAGTCTTCTTGTACTTAAGTCGGTATTATGCCTTTTCTATTTAATTCCGATGCAATTTCTGTTTTTCATCGTCAATAAGAAGGACCAAGGGTTACAGTAAACCTAGAGTGAAGCATCGGAATCTATAACTAGTGTCACAGGAATGGTTCAAAGCATAGACAGTAAGAAGAGTCAGTCTTCTTGTACTTAAGTCGACATTGAGCATTTTCTATTTAATTCCGATGCAATTTCTGTGTTTCATCGTCAATAAGAATGTCGAAGGTATACAGTAAACCTGAAGTAAAGCATCGGAATCTATAACTAGTGTCACAGCAATGGTTCAAATTAAAATCACTATGAAGAGTCAGTCTTCTTGTACTTTAGTCGGCATTGTGCCTTTTCTATTTAATTCCGATGCAATTTCTGTGCTTCATCGTCAATAAGAAGGTCCAAGGGATACAGTAAACCTGGAGTGAAGCATCGGAATCTATAACTAGTGTCACAGGAATGGTTCAAAAAATAGACAGTATGAAGAGTCAGTCTTCTTGTACTTAAGTCGGCATTGTGAGTTTTCTATTTAATTCCGATGCAATTTCTGTGTTTCATCGTCAATAAGTAGGTCAGAAGGATACAGTAAACCTGAAGTGAAGCATCGGAATCTATAACTATTGTCACAGGAATGGTTCAAACTATTATCAGTAAGAAGAGTCAGTCTTCTTGTACTTAAGTCGGCATTCTGCCTTATCTATTTCATTCCGATGCAGTTTCTGTGTTACATCGCCAATACGAAGGTCACAGGGATACAGTAAACCTGAAATGAAGAATCGGAATCTATAACTAGTGTCACTGGAATGGTTCAAAATATAGACAGTAAGAAGAGTCAGTCTTCTTGTACTTAAGTCGGCATTGTGCCTTTTGTATTTAATTCCGATGCAATTTCTGTGTTTCATCGGCAATAATGTCAGAGGGATACAGTAAAGCTGAAGTGAAGCATCGCAATCTATAACTAGTGTCACAGGAATGGTTCAAAACATAGACAGTAGGAAGAGTCAGTCTTCTTGTACTTAAGTCGACATTGAGCATTTTCTATTTAATTCCGATGCAATTTCTGTGTTTCATCGTCAATAAGAATGTCGAAGGTATACAGTAAACCTGAAGTAAAGCATCGGAATCTATAACTAGTGTCACAGCAATGGTTCAAACTATAATCACTAAGAAGAGTCAGTCTTCTTGTGCTTAAGTCGGCATTGTGCCTTTTGTATTTAATTCCATTGCAATTTCTGTGTTTCACCGTCAATAAGAAGGTCCAAGGGATACAGTAAATCTGGAGTGAAGCATCGGAATCTATAACTAGTGTCACAGGAATGGTTCAAAACATAGACAGTAAGAAGAGACAGTCTTCTTGTACTTAAGTCGACATTGTGCATTTTCTATTTAATTCCGATGCAATTTCGGTGTTTCATCGTCAATAAGAAGGTCCAAGGGATACAGTAAACCTGAAGTGAAGCATCGGAATCTATAACTAGTGTCACAGGAATGGTTCAAAACATAGTCAGTAAGAAGAGTCAGTCTTCTTGTACTTATGTCGGCATTGTGCCTTTTCTATTTAATTCCGATGCAATTTCTGTGTTTCATCGTCAATAAGAAGGTCCAAGGGAGACAGTAAACCTGGAGTGAAGCATCGGAATCTATAACTAGTTTCACTGGAATGGTTAAAGTCATAGACTGTAAGAAGAGTCAGTCTTCTTGTACTTAAGACGACATTGTGCCTTTTCTATTTAATTCCGATGCAATTTATGTGTTTCATCGTCAATAAGAAGGTCCAAGGAATTCAGTAAACCTGAAGCATCGGAATCTATAACCAGTGTCACTGGAATGGTTCAAAATATAGACAGTAAGAAGAGTCAGTGTTCTTGTACTTAAGTCGGCATTGTGCATTTTGTATTTAATTCCAATGCAATTTCTGTGTTTCATCGTCAATAAGAAGGTCCAAGGGAGACAGTAAACCTGGAGTGAAGCATCGGAATCTATAACTCGTTTCACTGGAATGGTTAAAGTCATAGACTGTAAGAAGAGTCAGTCTTCTTGTACTTAAGACGACATTGTTCCTTTTCTATTTAATTCCGATGCAATTTCTGTGTTTCATCATCAATAAGAATGTCCAAGGTATACAGTAAACCTGAAGTAAAGCATCGGAATCTATAACTAGTGTCACAGCAATGGTTCTAACTATAATTACTAAGAAGAGTCAGTCTTCTTGTACTTAAGTCGGCATTGTGCCTTTTCTATTTAATTCCGATGCAATTTCTGTGTTTCATCGTCAATAAGAAGGTCCAAGGGATACAGTAAACCTGGAGTTAAGCATCGGAATCTATAACTAGTGTCACAGGAATGGTTCAAAACATAGACAGTAAGAAGAGTCAGTCTTCTTGTACTTAAGTCGGCATTGTGAGTTTTCTATTTATTTCCGATGCAATTTCTGTGTTTCATCGTCAATAAGAAGGTCAGAGGGATACAGTAAACCTGAAGTGAAGCATCGGAATCTATAACTAGTGTCACAGGAATGGTTCAAAGCATAGACAGTAAGAAGAGTCAGTCTTCGTGGACTAAAGTTGGCATTTGGCCTTTTGTATTTAATTCCAATGCTATTTCTGTGTTTCACCGTCAATAACAAGGTCCAAGGGATACAGTAAACCTGAAGTGAAGCATCGGAATCTATAACTATTGTCACTGGAATGGTTCAAACTATTATCAGTAAGAAGAGTCAGTCTTCTTGCACTTAAGTCGGCATGGTGCGTTTTCTATTTCATTCCGATGCAGTTTCTGTGTTTCATCGTCAATAAGAAGGTCCAAGCGATACAGTAAACCTGGAGTGAAGCATCGGAATCTATAACTAGTGTCACAGGAATGGTTCAAAAAATATACAGTAAGAAGAGTCAGTCTTCTTGTACTTAAGTCGGCATTGTGCCTTTTGTATTTAATTCCGATGCAATTTCTGTGTTTCATCGTCAATAAGAAGGTCTGAGGGATACAGTAAACCTGAAGTGATGCATCGGAATCTATAACTAGTGTCACAGGAATGGTTGAAACATAGACAGTAAGAAAAGTCAGTCTTCTTCTACTTAAGTCGGCATTGTGCCTTTTGTATTTAATTCCAATGCAATTTCTGTGTTTCATCGTCAATAAGAAGGTCAGAGGGATACAGTAAACCTAAAGTGCGGCATCGGAATATATAACTAGTGTCACAGGAATTGTTCAAAACATAGTCAGTAAGAAGAGTCAGTCTTCTTGTCCTTACGTCGGCATTGTGCCTTTTGTATTTAATTCCGATGCAATTTCTGTGTTTCATCGTCAAAAAGAAGGTCCAAGGGATACAGTATACCTGGAGTGAAGCATCGGAATCTATAACTAGTGACACAGTAATGGTTCAAAACATAGACAGTAAGATGAGTCAGTCTTCTTGTACTTAAGTCGGCATTGTGCCTTTTGTATTTAATTTCGATGCAATTTCAGTGTTTCATCGTCAATACGAATGTCCAAGGAATACAGTAAACCTGAAGTGAAGCATCGGAATCTATAACTAGTGTCACTGGAATGGTTAAAAATATAGACAGTAAGAAGAGTCAGTCTTCTTGTACTTAAGTCGGCATTGTGCCTTTTGTATTTACTTCCGATGCAATTCCTGTGATTCATCGTCAATAATAAGGTCCAAGGGATACAGTAAACCTGAAGTGAAGCATCGGAATCTATAACTAGTGTCACTGGAATGGTTCAAAATATAGACAGTAAGAAGAGTCAGTCTTCTTGTACTTAAGTCGGCCTTGTGCCTTTTGTATTTAATTCCGATGCAATTTCTGTGTTTCATCGGCAATAAGGTCGGAGGGATTCAGTAAACCTGAAGTGAAGCATCGCAATCTATAACTAGAGTCACAGGAGTTTTTCAAAACATAGTCAGTAAGAAGAATCAGTCTTCTTGTCCTTAAGTCGGCATTGTGAATTTTGTATTTAATTCCGATGCAATTTCTGTGTTTCATCGGCAATAAGGTCAGAGGATTACAGTAAACCTGAAGTGAAGCATCGGAATCTATAACTAGTGTCACAGGAATGGTTCAAAACATAGACAGTAGGAAGAGTCAGTCTTCTTGTACTTAAGTCGGCATTGTGCTTTTGTATTTAATTCCGATGCAATTTCTATGTTTCATTGTCAATAAGAAGGTCAGAGGGATACAGTAAACCTGAAGTGAAGCATCGGAATCCAAAACTAGTGTCACAGGAATGGTTCAAAACATAGACAGTAGGAAGAGTCAGTCTTATTGTACTTAAGTCGGCATTGTGCCTTTTGTATTTAACTCCGATGCAATTTCTGTGTTTAATAGTCAATAAGAAGGTCCAAGGTATACAGTAAACCTGAAGTGAAGCATCGGAATCTATAACTAGTGTCACAGGAATGGTTCAAAGCCTAGTCAGTAAGAAGAGTCAGTCTTCTTGTACTTAAGTCGGTATTGTGCCTTTTCTATTTAATTCCGATGCAATTTCTGTGCTTCATCGTCAATAAGGAGGTCCAAGGGATACAGTAAACCTGGAGTGAAGCATCGGAATCTATAACTAGTGACACAGGAATGGTTCAAAACATAGACAGTATGAAGAGTCAGTCTTCTTGTACTTAAGTCGGCATTGTGAGTTTTCTATTTAATTCCGATGCAATTTCTGTGTTTCATCGTCAATAAGTAGGTCAGAAGGATACAGTAAACCTGAAGTGAAGCATCGGAATCTATAACTAGTGTCACAGGAATGGTTCAAAACATAGACAGTAAGAAGAGTCGATCTTCGTGTACTAAAGTTAGCATTTTGCATTTTGTATTTAATTTCAATGCTATTTCTGTGTGTCACCGTCAATAACAAGGTCCAAGGGATACAGTAAACCTGAAGTGAAGCATCGGAATCTATAACTATTGTCACCGGAATGGTTCAAACTATTATCAGTAAGATGAGGTAGTCTTCTTGTACTTAAGTCGGCATTCTGCCTTTTCTATTTCATTCCGATGCAGTTTCTGTGTTACATCGTCAATAAGAAGGTCAGAGGGATACAGTAAACCGGGAATGAAGCATCGGAATCTATAACTAGTGTCACAGGAATGGTTCAAAACATAGACAGTAGGAAGAGTCAGTCTTCTTGTACTTAAGTCGGCATTGTGTCTTTTGTGTTTAATTCCGATGCAATTCCTGTGATTCATCGTCAATAAGAAGGTCCAAGGGATACAGTAAACCTGGAGTGAAGCATCGGAATCTATAACTAGTGTCACAGGAATTGTTCAAAACATAGTCAGTAAGAAGAGTCAGTCTTCTTGTCCTTTAGCCGGCATTGTGCCTTTTGTATTTAATTCCGATGCAATTTCTGTGTTTCATCGGCAATAAGGTCAGAGGGATACAGTAAAGCTGAAGTGAAGCATCGGAATCTATAACTAGTGTCACAGGAATGGTTCAAAACATAGACAGTAGGAAGAGTCAGTCTTCTTGTACTTAAGTCGACATTGAGCATTTTCTATTTAATTCCGATGCAATTTCTGTGTTTCATCGTCAATAAGAATGTCGAAGGTATACAGTAAACGTGAAGTAAAGCATCGGAATCTATAACTAGTGTCACAGCAATGGTTCAAACTATAATCACTAAGAAGAGTCAGTCTTCTTGTACTTAAGTCGGCATTGTGCCTTTTGTATTTAATTCCGATGCAATTTCAGTGTTTCATCGTCAATAAGAAGGTCAGAGGGATACAGTAAACCTGAAGTGAAGCATCGGAATCTATAGCTAGTGTCACAGGCATGGTTGAAACATAGACAGTAAGAAAAGTCAGTCTTCTTCTACTTAAGTCGGCATTGTGCCTTTTGTATTTAATTCCGATGCAATTTCTGTGTTTCATCGTCAATAAGAAGGTCAGAGGGATACAGTAAACCTAAAGTGCGGCATCGGAATCTATAACTAGTGTCACAGGAATTGTTCAAAACATAGTCAGTAAGAAGAGTCAGTCTTCTTGTCCTTACGTCGGCATTGTGCCTTTTGTATTTAATTCCGATGCAATTTCTGTGTTTCATCGTCAATACGAATGTCCAAGGAATACAGTAACCTGAAGTGAAGCATCGGAATCTATAACTAGTGTCACTGGAATGGTTCAAAATATAGACTGTAAGAAGAGTCAGTCTTCTTGTACTTAAGTCAGCATTGTGCCTTTTGTATTTACTTCCGATGCAATTCCTGTGATTCATCGTCAATAATAAGGTCCAAGGGATACAGTAAACCTGAAGTGAAGCATCGGAATCTATAACTAGTGTCACTGGAATGGTTCAAAATATAGACAGTAAGAAGAGTCAGTCTTCTTGTACTTAAGTCGGCTTTGTGCCTTTTGTATTTAATTCCGATGCAATTTCTGTGTTTCATCGGCAATAAGGTCAGAGGGATACAGTAAACCTGAAGTGAAGCATCGGAATCTATAACTAGAGTCATAGGAATTTTTCAAAACATAGTCAGTAAGAAGAATTAGTCTTCTTGTCCTTAAGTCGGCATTGTGAATTTTGTATTTAATTCCGATGCAATTTCTGTGTTTCATCGGCAATAAGGTCAGAGGATTACAGTAAACCTGAAGTGAAGCATCGGAATCTAAAACTAGTGTCACAGGAATGGTTCAAAACATAGACAGTAGGAAGAGTCAGTCTTCTTGTACTTAAGTCGGCATTGTGCTTTTGTATTTAATTCCGATGCAATTTCTATGTTTCATTGTCAATAAGAAGGTCAGAGGGATACAGTAAACCTGAAGTGAAGCATCGGAATCCAAAACTAGTGTCACAGGAATGGTTCAAAACATAGACAGTAGGAAGAGTCAGTCTTATTGTACTTAAGTCGGCATTGTGCCTTTTGTATTTAACTCCGATGCAATTTCTGTGTTTAATCGTCAATAGGAAGGTCCAAGTTATACAGTAAACCTGAAGTGAAGCATCGGAATCTATAACTAGTGTCACAGGAATGGTTCAAAGCATAGTCAGTAAGAAGAGTCAGTCTTCTTGTACTTAAGTCGGTATTGTGCCTTTTCTATTTAATTCCGATGCAATTTCTGTGTTTCATCGTCAATAAGAAGGTCCAAGGGTTACAGTAAACCTAGAGGGAAGCATCGGAATCTATAACTAGTGTCACAGGAGTGGTTCAAAACATAGACAGTAAGAAGAGTCAGTCTTCTTGTACTTAAGTCGACATTGAGCATTTTCTATTTAATTCCGATGCAATTTCTGTGTTTCATCGTCAATAAGAATGTCGAAGGTATACAGTAAACCTGAAGTAAAGCATCGGAATCTATAACTAGTGTCACAGCAATGGTTCAAATTAAAATCACTAAGAAGACTCAGTCTTCTTGTACTTTAGTCGGCATTGTGCCTTTTCTATTAAATTCCGATGCAATTTCTGTGCTTCATCGTCAATAAGAAGGTCCAAGGGATACAGTAATTCTGGAGTGAAGCATCGGAATCTATAACTAGTGTCACAGGAATGGTTCAAAACATAGACAGTATGAAGAGTCAGTCTTCTTGTACTTAAGTCGGCATTGTGAGTTTTCTATTTAATTCCGATGCAATTTCTGTGTTTCATCGTCAATAAGTAGGTCAGAAGGATACAGTAAACCTGAAGTGAAGCATCGGAATCTATAACTATTGTCACCGGAATGGTTCAAACTATTATCAGTAAGAAGAGTCAGTCTTCTTGTACTTAAGTCGGCATTCTGCCTTTTCTATTTCATTCCGATGCAGTTTCTGTGTTACATCGTCAATAAGAAGGTCACAGGGATACAGTAAACCTGAAATGAAGCATCGGAATCTATAACTAGTGTCACTGGAATGGTTCAAAATATAGACAGTAAGAAGAGTCAGTCTTCTTGTACTTAAGTCGGCATTGTGCCTTTTGTATTTAATTCCGATGCAATTTCTGTGTTTCATCGGCAATAAGGTCAGAGGGATACAGTAAAGCTGAAGTGAAGCATCGGAATCTATAACTAGTGTCACAGGAATGGTTCAAAACATAGACAGTAGGAAGAGTCAGTCTTCTTGTACTTAAGTCGACATTGAGCATTTTCTATTTAATTCCGATTCAATTTCTGTGTTTCATCGTCTTTAAGAATGTCGAAGGTATACAGTAAACCTGAAGTAAAGCATCGGAATCTATAACTAGTGTCACAGCAATGGTTCAAACTATAATCACTAAGAAGAGTCAGTCTTCTTGCACTTAAGTCGGCATTGTGCCTTTTGAATTTAATTCCGATGCAATTTCTGTGTTTCATCGTCAATAAGAAGGTCAGAGGGATACAGTAAACCTGAAGTGAAGCATCGGAATCTATAGCTAGTGTCACAGGAGTGGTTGAAACATAGACAGTAAGAAAAGTCAGTCTTCTTCTACTTAAGTCGGCATTGTGCCTTTTGTATTTAATTCCGATGCAATTTCTGTGTTTCATCATCAATAAGAAGGACAGAGGGATACAGTAAACCTAAAGTGCGGCATCGGAATCTATAACTAGTGTCACAGGAATTGTTCAAAACATAGTCAGTAAGAAGAGTCAGTCTTCTTGTCCTTACGTCGGCATTGTGCCTTTTGTATTTAATTCCGATGCAATTTCTGTGTTTCATCGTCAAAAAGAAGGTCCAAGGGATACAGTATACGTGGAGTGAAGCATCGGAATCTATAACTAGTGACACAGTAATGGTTCAAAGCATAGACAGTAAGATGAGTCAGTCTTCTTGTACTTAAGTCGGCATTGTGCCTTTTGTATTTAATTTCGATGCAATTTCTGTGTTTCATCGTCAATACGAATGTCCAAGGAATACAGTAAACCTGAAGTGAAGCATCGGAATCTATAACTAGTGTCACTGGAATGGTTCAAAATATAGACTGTAAGAAGAGTCAGTCTTCTTGTACTTAAGTCAGCTTTGTGCCTTTTGTATTTACTTCCGATGCAATTCCTGTGATTCATCGTCAATAATAAGGTCCAAGGAATACAGTAAACCTGAAGTGAAGCTTCGGAATCTATAACTAGTGTCACTGGAATGGTTCAAAATATAGACAGTAAGAAGAGTCAGTCTTCTTGTACTTAAGTCGGCTTTGTGCCTTTTGTATTTAATTCCGATGCAATTTCTGTGTTTCATCGGCAATAAGGTCAGAGGATTACAGTAAACCTGAAGTGAAGCATCGGAATCTATAACTAGTGTCACAGGAATGGTTCAAAACATAGTCAGTAAGAAGAGTCAGTCTTCTTGTACTTAAGTCGGTATTGTGCCTTTTCTATTTAATTCCGATGCAATTTCTGTGTTTCATCGTCAATTAGAAGGTCCAAGGGTTACAGTAAACCTAGAGTGAAGCATCGGAATCTATAACTAGTGTCACAGGAATGGTTCAAAACATAGACAGTAAGAAGAGTCAGTGTTCTTGTACTTAAGTCGACATTGAGCATTTTCTATTTAATTCCGATGCAATTTCTGTGTTTCATCGTCAATAAGAATGTCGAAGGTATACAGTAAACCTGAAGTAAAGCATCGGAATCCATAACTAGTGTCACAGCAATGGTTCAAATTAAAATCACTAAGAAGAGTCAGTCTTCTTGTACTTTAGTCGGCATTGTGCCTTTTCTATTTAATTCCGATGCAATTTCTGTGCTTCATCGTCAATAAGAAGGTCCAAGGGATACTGTAAACCTGGAGTGAAGCATCGGAATCTATAACTAGTGTCACAGGAATGGTTCAAATCATAGACAGTATGAAGAGTCAGTCTTCTTGTACTTAAGTCGGCATTGTTAGTTTTCTATTTAATTCCGATGCAATTTCTGTGTTTCATCGTCAATAAGTAGGTCAGAAGGATACAGTAAACCTGAAGTGAAGCATCGGAATCTATAACTATTGTCACCGGAATGGTTCAAACTATTATCAGTAAGAAGAGTCAGTCTTCTTGTACTTAAGTCGGCATTCTGCCTTTTCTATTTCATTCCGATGCAGTTTCTGTGTTACATCGTCAATAAGAAGGTCACAGGGATACAGTAAACCTGAAATGAAGCATCGGAATCTATAACTAGTGTCACTGGAATGGTTCAAAATATAGACAGTAAGAAGAGTCAGTCTTCTTGTACTTAAGTCGGCTTTGTGCCTTTTGTATTTAATTCCGATGCAATTTCTGTGTTTCATCGGCAATAAGGTCAGAGAGATACAGTAAACCTGAAGTGAAGCATCGGAATCTATAACTAGAGTCACAGGAATTTTTCAAAACATAGTCAGTAAGAAGAATCAGTCTTCTTGTCCTTAAGTCGGCATTGTGAATTTTGCATTTAATTCCAATGCAATTTCTGTGTTTCATCGGCAATAAGGTCAGAGGATTACAGTAAACCTGAAGTGAAGCATCGGAATCTATAACTAGTGTCACAGGAATGGTTCAAAACATAGACAGTAGGAAGAGTCAGTCTTCTTGTACTTAAGTCGGCATTGTGCTTTTGTATTTAATTCCGATGCAATTTCTATGTTTCATTGTCAATAAGAAAGTCAGAGGGATACAGTAAACCTGAAGTGAAGCATCGGAATCCAAAACTAGTGTCACAGGAATGGTTCAAAACATAGACAGTAGGAAGAGTCAGTCTTATTGTACTTAAGTGGGCATTGTGCCTTTTGTATTTAAATCCGATGCAGTTTCTGTGTTTAATCGTCAATAAGAAGGTCCAAGGTATACAGTAAACCTGAAGTGAAGCATCGGAATCTATAACTAGTGTCACAGGAATGGTTCAAAGCATAGTCAGTAAGAAGAGTCAGTCTTCTTGTACTTAAGTCGGTATTGTGCCTTTTCTATTTAATTCCGATGCAATTTCTGTGTTTCATCGTCAATAAGAAGGTCCAAGGGTTACAGTAAACCTAGAGTGAAGCATCGGAATCTATAACTAGTGTCACAGGAATGGTTCAAAACATAGACAGTAAGAAGAGTCAGTCTTCTTGTACTTAAGTCGACATTGAGCATTTTCTATTTAATTCCGATGCAATTTCTGTGTTTCATCGTCAATAAGAATGTCGAAGGTATACAGTAAACCTGAAGTACAGCATCGGAATCTATAACTAGTGTCACAGCAATGGTTCAAACTATAATCACTAAGAAGAGTCAGTCTTCTTGTACTTTAGTCGGCATTGTGCCTTTTCTATTTAATTCCGATGCAATTTCTGTGCTTCATCGTCAATAAGAAGGTCCAAGGGATACAGTAAACCTGGAGTGAAGCATCGGAATCTATAACTAGTGTCACAGGAATGGTTCAAAACATAGACAGTATGAAGAGTCAGTCTTCTTGTACTTAAGTCGGCATTGTGAGTTTTCTATTTATTTCCGATGCAATTTCTGTGTTTCATCGTCAATAAGTAGGTCAGAAGGATACAGTAAACCTGAAGTGAAGCATCGGAATCTATAACTAGTGTCACAGGAATGGTTCAAAACATAGACAGTAAGAAGAGTCAATCTTCGTGTACTAAAGTTAGCATTTTGCCTTTTGTATTTAATTTCAATGCTATTTCTGTGTGTCACCGTCAATAACAAGGTCCAAGGGATACAGTAAACCAGAAGTGAAGCATCGGAATCTATAACTATTGTCACCGGAATGGTTCAAACTATTATCAGTAAGAAGAGTCAGTCTTTTTGTACTTAAGTCGGCATTCTGCCTTTTCTATTTCATTCCGATGCAGTTTCTGTGTTACATCGTCAATAAGAAGGTCAGAGGGATACAGTAAACCTGAAATGAAGCATCGGAATCTATAACTAGTGTCACAGGAATGGTTCAAACATAGACAGTAGGAAGAGTCAGTCTTCTTGTACTTAAGTCGGCATTGTGCCTTTTGTATTTAATTCCGATGCAATTTCTGTGTTTCATCGTCAATAAGAAGGTCAGAGGGATACAGTAAACCTGAAGTGATGCATCGGAATCTATAACTAGTGTCACAGGAACGGTTGAAACATAGACAGTAAGAAAAGTCTGTCTTCTTCTACTTAAGTCGGCATTGTGCCTTTTGTATTTAATTCCGATGCAATTTCTGTGTTTCATCGTCAATAAGAAGGTCAGAGGGATACACTAAACCTAAAGTGCGGCATCGGAATCTATAACTAGTGTCACAGGAATTGTTCAAAACATAGTCAGTAAGAAGAGTCAGTCTTCTTGTCCTTACGTCGGCATTGTGCCTTTTGTATTTAATTCCGATGCAATTTCTGTGTTTCATCGTCAAAAAGAAGGTCCAAGGGATACAGTATACCTGGAGTGAAGCATCGGAATCTATAACTAGTGACACAGTAATGGTTCAAAACATAGACAGTAAGATGAGTCAGTCTTCTTGAACTTAAGTCGGCATTGTGGCTTTTGTATTTAATTTCGATGCAATTTCTGTGTTTCATCGTCAATACGAATGTCCAAGGAATACAGTAAACCTGAAGTGAAGCATCGGAATCTATAACTAGTGTCACTGGAATGGTTCAAAATATAGACTGTAAGAAGAGTCAGTCTTCTTGTACTTAAGTCGGCATTGTGACTTTTGTATTTACTTCCGATGCAATTCCTGTGATTCATCGCTAATAATAAGGTCCAAGGGATACAGTAAACCTGAAGTGAAGAATCGGAATCTATAACTAGTGTCACTGGAATGGTTCAAAATATAGACAGTAAGAAGAGTCAGTCTTCTTGTACTTAAGTCGGCATTGTGCCTTTTGTATTTAATTCCGATGCAATTTCTGTGTTTCATCGGCAATAAAGTCAGAGGGATACAGTAAACCTGAAGTGAAGCATCGGAATCTATAACTAGAGTCACAGGAATTTTTCAAAACATAGTCAGTAAGAAGAATCAGTCTTCTTGTCCTTAAGTCGGCATTGTGAATTTTGTATTTAATTCCGATGCAATTTCTGTGTTTCATCGGCAGTAAGGTCAGAGGATTACAGTAAACCTGAAGTGAAGCATCGGAATCTATAACTAGTGTCACAGGAATGGTTCAAAACATAGACAGTAGGAAGAGTCAGTCTTCTTGTACTTAAGTCGGCATTGTGCTTTTTTATTTAATTCCGATGCAATTTCTATGTTTCATTGTCAATAAGAAGGTCAGAGGGATACAGTAAACCTGAAGTGAAGCATCGGAATCCAAAACTAGTGTCACAGGAATGGTTCAAACCATAGACAGTAGGAAGAGTCAGTCTTATTGTACTTAAGTCGGCATTGTGCCTTTTGTATTTAACTCCGATGCAATTTCTGTGTTTAATCGTCAATAAGAAGGTCCAAGGTATACAGTAAACGTGAAGTGAAGCATCGGAATCTATAACTAGTGTCACAGGAATGGTTCAAAGCATAGTCAGTAAGAAGAGTCAGTCTTCTTGTACTTAAGTCGGTATTGTGACTTTTCTATTTAATTCCGATGCAGTTTCTGTGTTTCATCGTCAATAAGAAGGTCCAAGGGTTACAGTAAACCTAGAGTGGAGCATCGGAATCTATAACTAGTGTCACAGGAATGGTTCAAAACATAGACAGTAAGAAGAGTCAGTCTTCTTGTACTTAAGTCGACATTGAGCATTTTCTATTTAATTCCGATGCAATTTCTGTGTTTCATCGTCAATAAGAATGTCGAAGGTATACAGTAAACCTGAAGTAAAGCATCGGAATCTATAACTAGTGTCACAGCAATGGTTCAAACTATAAACACTAAGAAGAGTCAGTCTTCTTGTACTTTAGTCGGCATTGTGCCTTTTCTATTTAATTCCGATGCAATTTCTGTGCTTCATCGTCAATAAGAAGGTCCAAGGGATACAGTAAACCTGGAGTGAAGCATCGGAATCTATAACTAGTGTCACAGGATTGGTTCAAAACATAGACAGTATGAAGAGTCAGTCTTCTTGTACTTAAGTCGGCATTGTGAGTTTTCTATTTAATTCCGATGCAATTTCTGTGTTTCATCGTCAATAAGTAGGTCAGAAGGATACAGTAAACCTGAAGTGAAGCATCGGAATCTATAACTAGTGTCACAGGAATGGTTCAAAACATAGACAGTAAGAAGAGTCAATCTTCGTGTACTAAAGTTAGCATTTTGCCTTTTGTATTTAATTTCAATGCTATTTCTGTGTGTCACCGTCAATAACAAGGTCCAAGGGATACAGTAAACCAGAAGTGAAGCATCGGAATCTATAACTATTGTCACCGGAATGGTTCAAACTATTATCAGTAAGAAGAGTCAGTCTTCTTGTACTTAAGTCGGCATTCTGCCTTTTCTATTTCATTCCGATGCAGTTTCTGTGTTACATCGTCAATAAGAAGGTCAGAGGGATACAGTAAACCTGAAATGAAGCATCGGAATCTATAACTAGTGTCACAGGAATGGTTCAAACATAGACAGTAGGAAGAGTCAGTCTTCTTGTACTTCAGTCGGCATTGTGCATTTGTATTTAATTCCGATGCAATTTCTGTGTTTCATCGTCAATAAGAAGGTCAGAGGGATACAGTAAACCTGAAGTGAAGCATCGGAATCTATAACTAGTGTCACAGGAACGGTTGAATCATAGACAGTAAGAAAAGTCAGTCTTCTTCTACTTAAGTCGGCATTGTGCCTTTTGTATTTAATTCCGATTCAATTTCTGTGTTTCATCGTCAATAAGAAGGTCAGAGGGATACAGTAAACCTAAAGTGCGGCATCGGAATCTATAACTAGTGTCACAGGAATTGTTCAAAACATAGTCAGTAAGAAGAGTCAGTCTTCTTGTCCTTACGTCGGCATTGTGCCTTTTGTATTTAATTCCGATGCAATTTCTGTGTTTCATCGTCAAAAAGAAGGTCCAAGGGATACAGTATACCTGGAGTGAAGCATCGGAATCTATAACTAGTGACACAGTAATGGTTCAAAACATAGACAGTAAGATGAGTCAGTCTTCTTGTACTTATGTCGGCATTGTGCCTTTTGTATTTAATTTCGATGCAATTTCTGTGTTTCATCGTCAATACGAATGTCCAAGGAATACAGTAAACCTGAAGTGAAGCATCGGAATCTATAACTAGTGTCACTAGAATGGTTCAAAATATAGACTGTAAGAAGAGTCAGTCTTCTTGTACTTAAGTCGGCATTGTGACTTTTGTATTTACTTCCGAAGCAATTCCTGTGATTCATCGCTAATAATAAGGTCCAAGGGATACAGTAAACCTGAAGAGAAGCATCGGAATCTATAACTAGTGACACTGGAATGGTTCAAAATATAGACAGTAAGAAGAGTCAGTCTTCTTGTACTTAAGTCGGCATTGTGCCTTTTGTATTTAATTCCGATGCAATTTCTGTGTTTCATCGGCAATAAAGTCAGAGGGATACAGTAAACCTGAAGTGAAGCATCGGAATCTATAACTAGAGTCACAGGAATTTTTCAAAACATAGTCAGTAGGAAGAATCAGTCTTCTCGTCCTTAAGTCGGCATTGTCAATTTTGTATTTAATTCCGATGCAATTTCTGTGTTTCATCGGCAGTAAGGTCAGAGGATTACAGTAAACCTGAAGTGAAGCATCGGAATCTATAACTAGTGTCACAGGAATGGTTCAAAACATAGACAGTAGGAAGAGTCAGTCTTCTTGTACTTATGTCGGCATTATGCTTTTGTATTTAATTCCGATGCAATTTATATGTTTCATTGTCAATAAGAAGGTCAGAGGGATACAGTAAACCTGAAGTGAAGCATCGGAATCGAAAACTAGTGTCACAGGAATGGTTCAAAACATAGACAGTAGGAAGAGTCAGTCTTATTGTGCTTATGTCGGCATTGTGCCTTTTGTATTTAACTCCGATGCAATTTCTGTGTTTAATCGTCAATAAGAAGGTCCAAGGTATACAGTAAACCTGAAGTGAAGCATCGGAATCTATAACTAGTGTCACAGGAATGGTTCAAAGCATAGTCAGTAAGAAGAGTCAGTCTTCTTGTACTTAAGTCGGTATTGTGCTTTTTCGATTTCATTCCGATGCAATTACTGTGTTTCATCGTCAATAAGAAGGGCCAAGGGTTACTGTAAACCTAGAGTGAAGCATCGGAATCTATAACTAGTGTCACAGGAATGGTTCAAAACATAGACAGTAAGAAGAGTCAGTCTTCTTGTACTTAAGTGGACATTGAGCATTTTCTATTTAATTCCGATGCAATTTCTGTGTTTCATCGTCAATAAGAATGTCGAAGGTATACAGTAAACCTGAAGTAAAGCATCGGAATCTATAACTAGTGTCACAGCAATGGTTCAAACTATAATCACTAAGAAGAGTCAGTCTTCTTGTACTTTAGTCGGCATTGTGCCTTTTGTATTTAATTCCGATGCAATTTCTGTGTTTCATCGTCAATAAGAAGGTCAGAAGGATACAGTAAACCTGAAGTGAAGCATCGGAATCTATAACTAGTGTCACAGGAATGGTTCAAAACATAGACAGTAAGAAGAGTTAATCTACGTGTACTAAAGTTAGCATTTTGCCTTTTGTATTTAATTTCATTGCTATTTCTGTGTGTCACCGTCAATAACAAGGTCCAAGGGATACAGTAAACCTGAAGTGAAGCATCGGAATCTATAACTATTGTCACCGGAACGGTTCAAACTATTATCAGTAAGAAGAGTCAGTCTTCTTGTACTTAAGTCGGCATTCTGCATTTTCTATTTCAGTCCGATGCAGTTTCTGTGTTACATCGTCAATAAGAAGGTCAGAGGGATACAGTAAACCTGAAATGAAGCATCGGAATCTATAACTAGTGTCACAGGAATGGTTCAAAACATAGACAGTAGGAAGAGTCAGTCTTCTTGTACTTAAGTCGGCATTGTGTCTTTTGTGTTTAATTCCGATGCAATTCCTGTGATTCATCGTCAATAAGAAGGTCCAAGGGATACAGTAAACCTGAAGTGAAGCATCGGAATCTATAACTAGAGTCACAGGAATGTTTCAAAACATAGTCAGTAAGAAGAGTCAGTCTTCTTGTTCTTAAGCCGGCATTGTGCCTTTTGTATTTAATTCCGATGCAATTTCTGTGTTTCATCGGCAATAAGGTCAGAGGGATACAGTAAAGCTGAAATGAAGCATCGGAATCTATAACTAGTGTCACAGGAATGGTTCAAAACATAGACAGTAGGAAGAGTCAGTCTTCTTGTACTTAAGTCGACATTGAGCATTTTCTATTTAATTCCGATGCAATTTCTGTGTTTCATCGTCAATAAGAAGGTCAGAGGGATACAGTAAACCTAAAGTGCGGCATCGGAATCTATAACTAGTGTCACAGGAATTGTTCAAAACATAGTCAGTAAGAAGAGTCAGTCTTCTTGTCCTTACGTCGGCATTGTGCCTTTTGTATTTAATTCCGATGCAAATTCTGTGTTTCATCGTCAAAGAGAAGGTCCAAGGGATACAGTATACATGGAGTGAAGCATCGGAATCTATAACTAGTGACACAGTAATGGTTCAAAACATAGACAGTAAGATGAGTCAGTCTTCTTGTACTTAAGTCGGCATTGTGCCTTTTGTATTTAATTTCGATGCAATTTCTGTGTTTCATCGTCAATACGAATGTCCAAGAAATACAGTAAACCTGGAGTGAAGCATCGGAATCTATAACTAGTGTCACAGGAATGGTTCAAAACATAGACAGTAGGAAGAGTCAGTCTTCTTGTACTTAAGTCGGCATTGTGTCTTTTGTGTTCAATTCCGATGCAATTCCTGTGATTCATCGTCAATAAGAAGGTCCAAGGGATACAGTAAACCTGAAGTGAAGCATCGGAATCTATAACTAGAGTCACAGGAATGTTTCAAAACATAGTCAGTAAGAAGAGTCAGTCTTCTTGTCCTTAAGCCGGCATTGTGCCTTTTGTATTTAATTCCGATGCAATTTCTGTGTTTCATCGGCAATAAGGTCAGAGGGATACAGTAAAGCTGAAGTGAAGCATCGGAATCTATAACTAGTGTCACAGGAATGGTTCAAAACATAGACAGTAGGAAGAGTCAGTCTTCTTGTACTTAAGTCGACATTGAGCATTTTCTATTTAATTCCGATGCAATTTCTGTGTTTCATCGTCAATAAGAATGTCGAAGGTATACAGTAAACCTGAAGTGAAGCATCCGAATCTATAACTAGTGTCACTGGAATGGTTCAAAATATAGACTGTAAGAAGAGTCAGTCTTCTTGTACTTAAGTCAGCATTGTGCCTTTTGTATTTACTTCCGATGCAATTTCTGTGTTTCATCGTCAATAAGAAGGTCAGAGGGATACAGTAAACCTGTAAAGAAGCATCGGAATCTATAGCTAGTGTCACAGGAATGGTTGAAACATAGACAGTAAGAAAAGTCAGTCTTCTTCTACTTAAGTCGGCATTGTGCCTTTTGTATTTAATTCCGATGCAATTTCTGTGTTTCATCGTCAATAAGAAGGTCAGAGGGATACAGTAAACCTAAAGTGTGGCATCGGTATCTATAACTAGTGTCACAGGAATTGTTCAAAACATAGTCAGTAAGAAGAGTCAGTCTTCTTGTCCTTACGTCGGCATTGTGCTTATTGTATTTAATTCCGATGCAATTTCTGTCTTTCATCGTCAAAAAGAAGGTCCAAGGGATACAGTATACGTGGAGTGAAGCATCGGAATCTATAACTAGTGACACAGTAATGGTTCAAAGCATAGACAGTAAGATGAGTCAGTCTTCTTGTACTTAAGTCGGCATTGTGCCTTTTGTATTTAATTTCGATGCAATTTCTATGTTTCATCGTCAATACGAATGTCCAAGGAATACAGTAAACCTGAAGTGAAGCATCCGAATCTATAACTAGTGTCACTGGAATGGTTCAAAATATAGACTGTAAGAAGAGTCAGTCTTCTTGTACTTAAGTCAGCATTGTGCCTTTTGTATTTACTTCCGATGCAATTCCTGTGATTCATCGTCAATAATAAGGTCCAAGGGATACAGTAAACCTGAAGTGAAGCATCGGAATCTATAACTAGTGTCACTGGAATGGTTCAAAATATAGACAGTAAGAAGAGTCAGTCTTCTTGTACTTAAGTCGGCTTTGTGCCTTTTGTATTTAATTCCGATGCAATTTCTGTGTTTCATCGGCAATAAGGTCAGAGGGATACAGTAAACTTGAAGTGAAGCATCGGAATCTATAACTAGAGTCATAGGAATTTTTCAAAACATAGTCAGTAAGAAGAATCAGTCTTCTTGTTCTTAAGTCGGCATTGTGAATTTTGTATTTAATTCCGATGCAATTTCTGTGTTTCATCGGCAATAAGGTCAGAGGATTAACGTAAACCTGAAGTGAAGCATCGGAATCTATAACTAGTGTCACAGGAATGGTTCAAAACATAGACAGTAGGAAGAGTCAGTCTTCTTGTACTTAAGTCGGCATTGTGCTTTTGTATTTAATTCCGATGCAACTTCTATGTTTCATTGTCAATAAGAAGGTCAGAGGGATACAGTAAACCTGAAGTGAAGCATCGGAATCCAAAACTAGTGTCACAGGAATGGTTCAAAACATAGACAGTAGGAAGAGTCAGTCTTATTGTACTTAAGTCGGCATTGTGCCTTTTGTATTTAACTCCGATGCAATTTCTGTGTTTAATCGTCAATAAGAAGGTCCAAGGTATACAGTAAACCTGAAGTGAAGCATCGGAATCTATAACTAGTGTCACAGGAATGGTTCAAATCATAGTCAGTAAGAAGAGTCAGTCTTCTTGTACTTAAGTCGGTATTGTGACTTTTCTATTTAAATCCGATGCAATTTCTGTGTTTCATCGTCAATAAGAAGGTCCAAGGGTTACAGTAAACCTAGAGTGAAGCATCGGAATCTATAACTAGTGTCACAGGAATGGTTCAAAACATAGACAGTAAGAAGAGTCAGTCTTCTTGTACTTAAGTCGACATTGAGCATTTTCTATTTAATTCCGATGCAATTTCTGTGTTTCATCGTCAATAAGAATGTCGAAGGTATACAGTAAACCTGAAGTAAAGCATCGGAATCTATAACTAGTGTCATAGCAATGGTTCAAATTAAAATCACTAAGAAGAGTCAGTCTTCTTGTACTTTAGTCGGCATTGTGCCTTTTCTATTTAATTCCGATGCAATTTCTGTGCTTCATCGTCAATAAGAAGGTCCAAGGGATACAGTAAACCTGGAGTGAAGCATCGGAATCTATAACTAGTGTCACAGGAATGGTTCAAAACATAGACAGTATGAAGAGTCAGTCTTCTTGTACTTAAGTCGGCATTGTGAGTTTTCTATTTAATTCCGATGCAATTTCTGTGTTTCATCGTCAATAAGTAGGTCAGAAGGATACAGTAAACCTGAAGTGAAGCATCGGAATCTATAATTATTGTCACCGGAATGGTTCAAACTATTATCAGTAAGAAGAGTCAGTCTTCTTGTACTTAAGTCGGCATTCTGCCTTTTCTATTTCATTCCGATGCAGTTTCTGTGTTACATCGTCAATAAGAAGGTCAGAGGGATACAGTAAACCTGAAGTGAAGCATCGGAATCTATAACTAGTGTCACAGGAACGGTTGAAACATAGACAGTAAGAAAAGTCAGTCTTCTTCTACTTAAGTCGGCATTGTGCCTTTTGTATTTAATTCCGATGCAATTTGTGTGTTTCATCGTCAATAAGAAGGTCAGAGGGATACAGTAAACCTAAAGTGCGGCATCGGAATCTATAACTAGTGTCACAGGAATTGTTCAAAACATAGTCAGTAAGAAGAGTCAGTCGTCTTGTCCTTACGTCGGCATTGTGCCTTTTGTATTTAATTCCGATGCAATTTCTGTGTTTCATCGTCAAAAAGAAGGTCCAGGGGATACAGTATACCTGGAGTGAAGCATCGGAATCTATAACTAGTGACACAGTAATGGTTCAAAACATAGACAGTAAGATGAGTCAGTCTTCTTGTACTTAAGTCGGCATTGTGCCTTTTGTATTTAATTTCGATGCAATTTCTGTGTTTCATCGTCAATACGAATGTCCAAGGAATACAGTAAACCTGAAGTGAAGCATCGGAATCTATAACTAGTGTCACTGGAATGGTTCAAAATATAGACTGTAAGAAGAGTCAGTCTTCTTGTACTTAAGTCGGCATTGTGACTTTTGTATTTACTTCCGATGCAATTCCTGTGATTCATCGCTAATAATAAGGTCCAAGGGATACAGTAAACTTGAAGTGAAGCATCGGAATCTATAACTAGTGTCACTGGAATGGTTCAAAATATAGACAGTAAGAAGAGTCAGTCTTCTTGTACTTAAGTCGGCATTGTGCCTTTTGTATTTAATTCCGATGCAATTTCTGTGTTTCATCGGCAATAAAGTCAGAGGGATACAGTAAACCTGAAGTGAAGCATCGGAATCTATAACTAGAGTCACAGGAATTTTTCAAAACATAGTCAGTAAGAAGAATCAGTCTTCTTGTCCTTAAGTCGGCATTGTGAATTTTGTATTTAATTCCGATGCAATTTCTGTGTTTCATCGGCAGTAAGGTCAGAGGATTTCAGTAAACCTGAAGTGAAGCATCGGAATCTATAACTAGTGTCACAGGAATGGTTCAAAACATAGACAGTAGGAAGAGTCAGTCTTCTTGTACTTAAGTCGGCATTGTGCTTTTTTATTTAATTCCGATGTAATTTCTATGTTTCATTGTCAATAAGAAGGTCAGAGGGATACAGTAAACCTGAAGTGAAGCATCGGAATGCAAAGCTAGTGTCACAGGAATGGTTCAAAACATAGACAGTAGGAAGAGTCAGTCTTATTGTACTTAAGTCGGCATTGTGCCTTTTGTATTTAACTCCGATGCAATTTCTGTGTTTAATCGTCAATAAGAAGGTCCAATGTATACAGTAAACCTGAAGTGAAGCATCGGAATCTATAACTAGTGTCACAGGAATGGTTCAAAGCATAGTCAGTAAGAAGAGTCAGTCTTCTTGTACTTATGTCGGTATTGTGCCTTTTCTATTTAATTCCGATGCAATTTCTGTGTTTCATCGTCAATAAGAAGGTCCAAGGGTTACAGTAAACCTAGAGTGAAGCATCGGAATCTATAACTAGTGTCACAGGAATGGTTCAAAACATAGACAGTAAGAAGAGTCAGTCTTCTTGTACTTAAGTCGACATTGAGCATTTTCTATTTAATTCCGATGCAATTTCTGTGTTTCATCGTCAATAAGAATGTCGAAGGTATACAGTAAACCTGAAGTAAAGCATCGGAATCTATAACTAGTGTCACAGCAATGGTTCAAACTATAATCACTAAGAAGAGTCAGTCTTCTTGTACTTTAGTCGGCATTGTGCCTTTTCTATTTAATTCCGATGCAATTTCTGTGCTTCATCGTCAATAAGAAGGTCCAAGGGATACAGTAAACCTGGAGTTAAGCATCGGAATCTATAACTAGTGTCACAGGAATGGTTCAAAACATAGACAGTATGAAGAGTCAGTCTTCTTGTACTTAAGTCGGCATTGTGAGTTTTCTATTTAATTCCGATGCAATTTCTGTGTTTCATCGTCAATAAGTAGGTCAGAAGGATACAGTAAACCTGAAGTGAAGCATCGGAATCTATAACTAGTGTCACAGGAATGGTTCAAAACATAGACAGTAAGAAGAGTCAATCTTCGTGTACTAAAGTTAGCATTTTGCCTTTTGTATTTAATTTCAATGCTATTTCTGTGTGTCACCGTCAATAACAAGGTCCAAGGGATACAGTAAACCAGAAGTGAAGCATCGGAATCTATAACTATTGTCACCGGAATGGTTCAAACTATTATCAGTAAGAAGAGTCAGTCTTCTTGTACTTAAGTCGGCATTCTGCCTTTTCTATTTCATTCCGATGCAGTTTCTGTGTTACATCGTCAATAAGAAGGTCAAAGGGATACAGTAAACCTGAAATGAAGCATCGGAATCTATAACTAGTGTCACAGGAATGGTTCAAACATAGACAGTAAGAAGAGTCAGTCTTCTTGTACTTAAGTCGGCATTGTGCCTTTTGTATTTAATTCCGATGCAATTTCTGTGTTTCATCGTCAATAAGAAGGTCAGAGGGATACAGTAAACCTAAAGTGCGGCATCGGAATCTATAACTAGTGTCACAGGAATTGTTCAAAACATAGTCAGTAAGAAGAGTCAGTCTTCTTGTCCTTACGTCGGCATTGTGCCTTTTGTATTTAATTCCGATGCAATTTCTGTGTTTCATCGTCAAAAAGAAAGTCCAAGGGATACAGTATACCTGGAGTGAAGCATCGGAACCTATAACTAGTGACACAGTAGTGGTTCAAAACATAGACAGTAAGATGAGTCAGTCTTCTTGTACTTATGTCGGCATTGTGCCTTTTGTATTTAATTTCGATGCAATTTCTGTGTTTCATCGTCAATACGAATGTCCAAGGAATACAGTAAACCTGAAGTGAAGCATCGGAATCTATAACTAGTGTCACTAAAATGGTTCAAAATATAGACTGTAAGAAGAGTCAGTCTTCTTGTACTTAAGTCGGCATTGTGACTTTTGTATTTACTTCCGATGCAATTCCTGTGATTCATCGCTAATAATAAGGTCCAAGGGATACAGTAAACCTGAAGTGAAGCATCGGAATCTATAACTAGTGTCACTGGAATGGTTCAAAATTCAGACAGTAAGAAGAGTCAGTCTTCTTGTACTTAAGTCGGCATTGTGCCTTTTGTATTTAATTCCGATGTAATTTCTGTGTTTCATCGGCAATAATGTCAGAGGGATACAGTAAACCTAAAGTGAAGCATCGGAATCTATAACTAGAGTCACAGGAATTTTTCAAAACATAGTCAGTAAGAAGAATCAGTCTTCTCGTCCTTAAGTCGGCATTGTGAATTTTGTATTTAATTCCGATGCAATTTCTGTGTTTTATCGGCAGTAAGGTCAGAGGATTACAGTAAACCTGAAGTGAAGCATCGGAATCTATAACTAGTGTCACAGGAATGGTTCAAAACATAGACAGTAGGAAGAGTCAGTCTTCTTGTACTTATGTCGGCATTATGCTTTTTTATTTAATTCCGATGCAATTTATATGTTTCATTGTCAATAAGAAGGTCAGAGGGATACAGTAAACCTGAAGTGAAGCATCGCAATCGAAAACTAGTGTCACAGGAATGGTTCAAAACATAGACAGTAGGAAGAGTCAGTCTTATTGTGCTTAAGTCGGCATTGTGCCTTTTGTATTTAACTCCGATGCAATTTCTGTGTTTCATCGTCAATAAGAAGGTCCAAGGGTTACAGTAAACCTAGAGTGAAGCATCGGAATCTATAACTAGTGTCACAGGAATGGTTCAAAACATAGACAGTAAGAAGAGTCAGTCTTCTTGTACTTAAGTCGACATTGAGCATTTTCTATTTAATTCCGATGCAATTTCTGTGTTTCATCGTCAATAAGAATGTCGAAGGTATACAGTAAACCTGAAGTAAAGCATCGGAATCTATAACTAGTGTCACAGCAATGGTTCAAACTATAATCACTAAGAAGAGTCAGTCTTCTTGTACTTTAGTCGGCATTGTGCCAATTGTATTTAATTCCGATGCAATTTCTGTGTTTCATCGTCAATAAGAAGGTCAGAAGGATACAGTAAACCTGAGGTGAAGCATCGGAATCTATAACTAGTGTCACAGGAATGGTTCAAAACATAGACAGTATGAAGAGTCAGTCTTCTTGTACTTAAGTCGGCATTGTGAGTTTTCTATTTAATTCCGATGCAATTTCTGTGTTTCATCGTCAATAAGTAGGTCAGAAGGATACAGTAAAGCTGAAGTGAAGCATCGGAATCTATAACTAGTGTCACAGGAATGGTTCAAAACATAGACAGTAAGAAGAGTCAATCTTCGTGTACTAAAGTTAGCATTTTGCCTTTTGTATTTAATTTAATGCTATTTCTGTGTGTCACCGTCAATAACAAGGTCCAAGGGATACAGTAAACCTGAAGTGAAGCATCGGAATCTATAACTGTTGTCGCCGGAATGGTTCAAACTATTATCAGTAAGAAGAGTCAGTCTTCTTGTACTTAAGTCGGCATTCTGCCTTTTCTATTTCATTCCGATGCAGTTTCTGTGTTACAACGTCAATAAGAAGGTCAGAGGGATACAGTAAACCAGAAATCAAGCATCGGAATCTATAACTAGTGTCACAGGAATGGTTCAAAACATAGACAGTAGGAAGAGTCAGTCTTCTTGTACTTAAGTCGGCATTGTGTCTTTTGTGTTTAATTCCGATGCAATTCCTGTGATTCATCGTCAATAAGAAGGTCCAAGGGATACAGTATACCTGAAGTGAAGCATCGGAATCTATAACTAGAGTCACAGGAATGTTTCAAAACATAGTCAGTAAGAAGACTCAGTCTTCTTGTTCTTAAGCCGGCATTGTGCCTTTTGTATTTAATTCCGATGCAATTTCTGTGTTTCATCGGCAATAAGGTCAGAGGGATACAGTAAAGCCGAAGTGAAGCATCGGAATCTATAACTAGTGTCACAGGAATGGTTCAAAACATAGACAGTAGGAAGAGTCAGTCTTCTTGTACTTAAGTCGACATTGAGCATTTTCTATTTAATTCCGATGCAATTTCTGTGTTTCATCGTCAATAAGAATATCGAAGGTATACAGTAAACCTGAAGTAAACCATCGGTATCTATAACTAGTGTCACAGCAATGGTTCAAATTATAATCACTAAGAAGAGTCAGTCTTCTTGTACTTAAGTCGGCATTGTGCCTTTTGTATTTAATTCCGATGCAATTTCTGTGTTTCATCGTCAATAAGAAGGTCTGAGGGATACAGTAAACCTGAAGTGAAGCATCGGAATCTATAACTAGTGTCACAGGAATGGTTGAAACATAGACAGTAAGAAAAGTCAGTCTTCTTCTACTTAAGTCGGCATTATGCCTTTTGTATTTAATTCCGATGCAATTTCTGTGTTTCATCGTCAATAAGAAGGTCAGAGGGATACAGTAAACCTAAAGTGCGGCATCGGAATCTATAACTAGTGTCACAGGAATTGTTCAAAACATAGTCAGTAAGAAGAGTCAGTCTTCTTGTCCTTACGTCGGCATTGTGCTTTTTGTATTTAATTCCGATGCAAATTCTGTGTTTCATCGTCAAAAAGAAGGTCCAAGGGATACAGTATACCTGGAGTGAAGCATCGGAATCTATAACTAGTGACACAGTAATGGTTCAAAACATAGACAGTAAGATGAGTCAGTCTTCTTGTACTTAAGTCGGCATTGTACCTTTTGTATTTAATTTCGATGCAATTTCTGTGTTTCATCGTCAATACGAATGTCCAAGGAATACAGTAAACCTGTAGTGAAGCATCGGAATCTATAACTAGTGTCACAGGAATGGTTCAAAACATAGACAGTAGGAAGAGTCAGTCTTCTTGTACTTAAGTCGGCATTGTGTCTTTTGTGTTCAATTCCGATGCAATTCCTGTGATTCATCGTCAATAAGAAGGTCCAAGGGATACAGTAAACCTGAAGTGAAGCATCGGAATCTATAACTAGAGTCACAGGAATGTTTCAAAACATAGTCAGTAAGAAGAGTCAGTCTTCTTGTCCTTAAGCCGGCATTGTGCCTTTTGTATTTAATTCCGATGCAATTTCTGTGTTTCATCGGCAATAAGGTCAGAGGGATACAGTAAAGCTGAAGTGAAGCATCGGAATCTATAACTAGTGTCACAGGAATGGTTCAAAACGTAGACAATAGGAAGAGTCAGTCTTCTTGTACTTAAGTCGACATTCAGCATTTTCTATTTAATTCCGATGCAATTTCTGTGTTTCATCGTCAATAAGAATGTCGAAGGTATTTAGTAAACCTGAAGTAAGCATCGGAATCTATAACAAGTGTCACAGCAATGGTTCAAACTATAATCACTAAGAAGAGTCAGTCTTCTTGTACTTAAGTCGGCATTGTGCTTTTGTATTTAATTCCGATGCAACTTCTGTGTTTCATCGTCAATAAGAAGGTCAGAGGGATACAGTAAACCTGTAAAGAAGCATCGGAATCTATAGCTAGTGTCACAGGAATGGTTGAAACATAGACAGTAAGAAAAGTCAGGCTTCTTCTACTTAAGTCGGCATTGTGCCTTTTGTATTTAATTCCGATGCAATATCTGTGTTTCATCGTCAATAAGAAGGTCAGAGGGATACAGTAAACCTAAAGTGCGGCATCGGAATCTATAACTAGTGTCACAGGAATTGTTCAAAACATAGTCAGTAAGAAGAGTCAGTCTTCTTGCCCTTACGTCGGCATTATGCCTTTTGTATTTAATTCCGATGCAATTTCTGTGTTTCATCGTCAAAAAGAAGGTCCAAGGGATACAGTATACGTGGAGTGAAGCATCGGAATCTATAACTAGTGACACAGTAATGGTTCAAAGCATAGACAGTAAGATGAGTCAGTCTTCTTGTACTTAAGTCGGCATTGTGCCTTTTGTATTTAATTTCGATGCAATTTCTGTGTTTCATCGTCAATACGAATGTCCAAGGAATACAGTAAACCTGAAGTGAAGCATCGGAATCTATAACTAGTGTCACTGGAATGGTTCAAAATATAGACTGTAAGAAGAGTCAGTCTTCTTGTACTTAAGTCAGCATTGTGCCTTTTGTATTTACTTCCGATGCAATTCCTGTGATTCATCGTCAATAATATGGTCCAAGGGATACAGTAAACCTGAAGTGAAGCATCGGAATCTATAACTAGTGTCACGGGAATGGTTCAAAATATAGACAGTAAGAAGAGTCAGTCTTCTTGTACTTAAGTCGGCTTTGTGCCTTTTGTATTTAATTCCGATGCAATTTCTGTGTTTCATCGGCAATAAGGTCAGAGGGATACAGTAAACTTGAACGGAAGCATCGGAATCTATAACTAGAGTCATAGGAATTTTTCAAAACATAGTCAGTAAGAAGAATCAGTCTACTTGTTCTTAAGTCGGCATTGTAAATTTGGTATTTAATTCCGATGCAATTTCTGTGTTTCATCGGCAATAAGGTCAGAGGATTATAGTAAACCTGAAGTGAAGCATCGGAATCTATAACTAGTGTCACAGGAATGGTTCAAAACATAGACAGTAGGAAGAGTCAGTCTTCTTGTACTTAAGTCGGCATTGTGCTTTTGTATTTAATTCCGATGCAATTCCTATGTTTCATTGTCAATAAGAAGGTCAGAGGGATACAGTAAACCTGAAGTGAAGCATCGGAATCCAAAACTAGTGTCACAGGAATGGTTCAAAACATAGACAGTAGGAAGAGTCAGTCTTATTGTACTTAAGTCGGCATTGTGCCTTTTGTATTTAACTCCGATGCAATTTCTGTGTTTAATCGTCAATAAGAAGGTCCAAGGTATACAGTAAACCTGAAGTGAAGCATCGGAATCTATAACTAGTGTCACAGGAATGGTTCAAAGCATAGTCAGTAAGAAGAGTCAGCCTTCTTGTACTTAAGTCGGTATTGTGCCTTTTCTATTTAATTCCGATGCAATTTCTCTGTTTCATCGTCAATAAGAAGGTCCAAGGGTTACAGTAAACCTAGAGTGAAGCATCGGAATCTATAACTAGTGTCACAGGAATGGTTCAAAACATAGACAGTAAGAAGAGTCAGTCTTCTTGTACTTAAGTAGACATTGAGCATTTTCTATTTAATTCCGATGCAATTTCTGTGTTTCATCGTCAATAAGAATGTCGAAGGTATACAGTAAACCTGAAGTAAAGCATCGGAATCTATAACTAGTGTCACAGCAATGGTTCAAATTAAAATCACTAAGAAGAGTCAGTCTTCTTGTACTTTAGTCGGCATTGTGCCTTTTCTATTTAATTCCGATGCAATTTCTGTGCTTCATCGTCAATAAGAAGGTCCAAGGGATACAGTAAACCTGGAGTGAAGCATCGGAATCTATAACTAGTGTCACAGGAATGGTTCAAAACATAGACAGTATGAATAGTCAGTCTTCTTGTACTTAAGTCGGCATTGTGAGTTTTCTATTTAATTCCGATGCAATTTCTGTGTTTCATCGTCAATAAGTAGGTCAGAAGGATACAGTAAACCTGAAGTGAAGCATCGGAATCTGTAACTATTGTCACCGGAATGGTTCAAACTATTATCAGTAAGAAGAGTCAGTCTTCTTGTACTTAAGTCGGCATTCTGCCTTTTCTATTTCATTCCGATGCAGTTTCTGTGTTACATCGTCAATAAGAAGGTCACAGGGATACAGTAAACCTGAAATGAAGCATCGAAATCTATAACTAGTGTCACTGGAATGGTTCAAAATATAGACAGTAAGAAGAGTCAGTCTTCTTGTACTTAAGTCGGCATTGTGCCTTTTGTATTTAATTCCGATGCAATTTCTGTGTTTCATCGGCAATAAGGTCAGAGAGATACAGTAAACCTGAAGTGAAGCATCGGAATCTATAACTAGAGTCACAGGAATTTTTCAAAACATAGTCAGTAAGAAGAATCAGTCTTCTTGTCCTTAAGTCGGCATTGTGAATTTTGTATTTAATTCCAATGCAATTTCTGTGTTTCATCGGCAATAAGGTCAGAGGATTACAGTAAACCTGAAGTGAAGCATCGGAATCTATAACTAGTGTCACAGGAATGGTTCAAAACATAGACAGTAGGAAGAGTCAGTCTTCTTGTACTTAAGTCGGCATTGTGCTTTTTTATTTAATTCCGATGCAATTTCTATGTTTCATTGTCAATAAGAAGGTCAGAGGGATACAGTAAACCTGAAGTGAAGCATCGGAATCCAAAACTAGTGTCACAGGAATGGTACAAAACATAGACAGTAGGAAGAGTCAGTCTTATTGTACTTAAGTCGGCATTGTGCCTTTTGTATTTAAATCCGATGCAATTTCTGTGTTTAATCGTCAATAAGAAGGTCCAAGGTATACAGTAAACCTGAAGTGAAGCATCGGAGTCTATAACTAGTGTCACAGGAATGGTTCAAAGCATAGTCAGTAAGAAGAGTCAGTCTTCTTGTACTTAAGTCGGTATTGTGCCTTTTCTATTTAATTCCGATGCAATTTCTGTGTTTCATCGTCAATAAGAAGGTCCAAGGGTAACAGTAAACCTAGAGTGAAGCATCGGAATCCATAACTAGTGTCACAGGAATGGTTCAAAACATAGACAGTAAGAAGAGTCAGTCTTCTTGTACTTAAGTCGACATTGAGCATTTTCTATTTAATTCCGATGCAATTTTTGTGTTTCATCGTCAATAAGAATGTCGAAGGTATACAGTAAACCTGAAGTAAAGCATCGGAATCTATAACTAGTGTCACAGCTATGGTTCAAACTATAATCACTAAGAAGAGTCAGTCTTCTTGTACTTTAGTCGGCATTGTGCCTTTTCTATTTAATTCCGATGCAATTTCTGTGCTTCATCGTCAATAAGAAGGTCCAAGGGATACAGTAAACCTGGAGTGAAGCATCGGAATCTATAACTAGTCACAGGAATGGTTCAAAACATAGAGAGTATGAAGAGTCTGTCTTCTTGTACTTAAGTCGGCATTGTGAGTTTTCTATTTAATTCCGATGCAATTTCTGTGTTTCATCGTCAATAAGTAGGTCAGAAGGATACAGTAAACCTGAAGTGAAGCATCGGAATCTATAACTAGTGTCACAGGAATGGTTCAAAACATAGACAGTAAGAAGAGTCAATCTTCGTGTACTAAAGTTAGCATTTTGCCTTTTGTATTTAATTTCAATGCTATTTCTGTGTGTCACCGTCAATAACAAGGTCCAAGGGATACAGTAAACCAGAAGTGAAGCATCGGAATCTATAACTATTGTCACCGGAATGGTTCAAACTATTATCAGTAAGAAGAGTCAGTCTTCTTGAACTTAAGTCGGCATTCTGCCTTTTCTATTTCATTCCGATGCAGTTTCTGTGTTACATCGTCAATAAGAAGGTCAGAGGGATACAGTAAACCTGAAATGAAGCATCGGAATCTATAACTACTGTCACAGGAATGGTTCAAACGTAGACAGTAGGAAGAGTCAGTCTTCTTGTACTTAAGTCGGCATTGTGCCTTTTGTATTTAATTCCGATGCAATTTCTGTGTTTCATCGTCAATAAGAAGGTCAGAGGGATACAGTAAACCTGAAGTGAAGCATCGGAATCTATAACTAGTGTCACAGGAACGGTTGAAACATAGACAGTAAGAAAAGTCAGTCTTCTTCTACTTAAGTCGGCATTGTGCCTTTTGTATTTAATTCCGATGCAATTTCTGTGTTTCATCGTCAATAAGAAGGTCAGAGGGATACAGTAAACCTAAAGTGCGGCATCGGAATCTATAACTAGTGTCACAGGAATTGTTCAAAACATAGTCAGTAAGAAGAGTCAGTCTTCTTGTCCTTACGTCGGCATTGTGCCTTTTGTATTTAATTCCGATGCAATTTCTGTATTTCATCGTCAAAAAGAAGGTCCAAGGGATACAGTATACCTGGAGTGAAGCATCGGAATCTATAACTAGTGACACAGTAATGGTTCAAAACATAGACAGTAAGATGAGTCAGTCTTCTTGTACTTAAGTCGGCATTGTGCCTTTAGTATTTAATTTCGATGCAATTTCTGTGTTTCATCGTCAATACGAATGTCCAAGGAATACAGTAAACCTGAAGTGAAGCATCGGAATCTATAACTAGTGTCACTGGAATGGTTCAAAATATAGACTGTAAGAAGAGTCAGTCTTCTTGTACTTACGTCGGCATTGTGACTTTTGTATTTACTTCCGATGCAATTCCTGTGATTCATCGCTAATAATAAGGTCCAAGGGATACAGTAAACCTGAAGTGAAGCATCGGAATCTATAACTAGTGTCACTGGAATGGTTCAAAATATAGACAGTAAGAAGAGTCAGTCTTCTTGTACTTAAGTCGGCATTGTGCCTTTTGTATTTAATTCCGATGCAATTTCTGTGTTTCATCGGCAATAAAGTCAGAGGGATACAGTAAACCTGAAGTGAAGCATCGGAATCTATAACTAGAGTCACAGGAATTTTTCAAAACATAGTCAGTAAGAAGAATCAGTCTTATTGTCCTTAAGTCGGCATTGTGAATTTTGTATTTAATTCCGATGCAATTTCTGTGTTTCATCGGCAGTAAGGTCAGAGGATTACATAAAAACCTGAAGTGAAGCATCGGAATCTATAACTAGTGTCACAGGAATGGTTCAAAACATAGACAGTAGGAAGAGTCAGTCTTCTTGTACTTATGTCGGCATTGTGCTTTTGTATTTAATTCCGATGCAATTTCTATGTTTCATTGTCAATAAGAAGGTCAGAGGGATACAGTAAACCTGAAGTGCAGCATCGGAATCCGAAACTAGTGTCACAGGAATGGTTCAAAACATAGACAGTAAGAAGAGTCAGTCTTATTGTACTTAAGTCGGCATTGTGCCTTTTGTATTTAACTCCGATGCAATTTCTGTGTTTAATCGTCAATAAGAAGGTCCAAGGTATACAGTAAACCTGAAGTGAAGCATCGGAATCTATAACTAGTGTCACAGGAATGGTTCAAAGCATAGTCAGTAAGAAGAGTCAGTCTTCTTGTACTTAAGTCGGTATTGTGCCTTTTCTATTTAATTCCGATGCAATTTCTGTGTTTCATCGTCAATAAGAAGGTCCAAGGGTTACAGTAAACCTAGAGTGAAGCATCGGAATCTATAACTAGTGTCACAGGAATGGTTCAAAACATAGACAGTAAGAAGAGTCAGTCTTCTTGTACTTAAGTCGACATTGAGCATTTTCTATTTAATTCCGATGCAATTTCTGTGTTTCATCGTCAATAAGAAAGTCGAAGGTATACAGTAAACTTGAAGTAAAGCATCGGAATCTATAACTAGTGTCACAGCAATGGTTCAAACTATAATCACTAAGAAGAGTCAGTCTTCTTGTACTTTAGTCGGCATTGTGCCTTTTGTATTTAATTCCGATGCAATTTCTGTGTTTCATCGTCAATAAGAAGGTCCAAGGGATACAGTAAACCTGGAATGAAGCATCGGAATCTATAACTAGTGTCACAGGAATGGTTCAAAACATAGACAGTATGAAGAGTCAGTCTTCTTGTACTTAAGTCGGCATTGTGAGTTTTCTATTTAATTCCGATGCAATTTCTGTGTTTCATCGTCAATAAGTAGGTCAGAAGGATACAGTAAACCTGAAGTGAAGCATCGGAATCTATAACTAGTGTCACAGGAATGGTTCACAACCTTGACAGTAAGAAGAGTCAATCTTCGTGTACTAAAGTTAGCATTTTGCCTTTTGTATTTAATTTCAATGCTATTTCTGTGTGTCACCGTCAATAACAAGGTCCAAGGGATACAGTAAACCTGAACTGAAGCATCGGAATCTATAACTATTGTCACCGGAATGGTTCAAACTATTATCAGTAAGAAGAGTCAGTCTTCTTGTACTTAAGTCGGCATTCTGCCTTTTCTATTTCATTCCGATGCAGTTTCTGTGTTACATCGTCAATAAGAAGGTCAGAGGGATACAGTAAACCTGAAATGAAGCATCGGAATCTATAACTAGTGTCACAGGAATGGTTCAAAACATAGACAGTAGGAAGAGACAGTCTTCTTGTACTTAAGTCGGCATTGTGTCTTTTGTGTTTAATTCCGATGCAATTCCTGTGAGTCATCGTCAATAAGAAGGTCCAAGGGATACAGTAAACCTGAAGTGAAGCATCGGAATCTATAACTAGAGTCACAGGAATGTTTCAAAACATAGTCAGTAAGAAGAGTCAGTCTTCTTGTTCTTAAGCCGGCATTGTGCCTTTTGTATTTAACTCCGATGCAATTTCTGTGTTTCATCGGCAATAAGGTCAGAGGGATACAGTAAAGCTGAAGTGAAGCATCGGAATCTATAACTAGTGTCACAGGAATGGTTCAAAACATAGACAGTAGGAAGAGTCAGTCTTCTTGTACTTAAGTCGACATTGAGCATTTTCTATTTAATTCCGTTGCAATTTCTGTGTTTCATCGTCAATAAGAATGTCGAAGGTATACAGTAAACCTGAAGTAAAGCATCGGAATCTATAACTAGTGTCACAGCAATGGTTCAAATTATAATCACTAAGAAGAGTCAGTCTTCTTGTACTTAAGTCGGCATTGTGCCTTTTGTATTTAATTCCGATGCAATTTCTGTGTTTCATCGTCAATAAGAAGGTCAGAGGGATACAGTAAACCTGAAGTGAAGCATCGGAATCTATAACTAGTGTCACAGGAATGGTTGAATCATAGACAGTAAGAAAAGTCAGTCTTCTTCTACTTAAGTCGGCATTGTGCCTTTTGTGTTTAATTCCGATGCAATTTCTGTGTTTCATCGTCAATAAGAAGGTCAGAGGGATACAGTAAACCTAAAGTGCGGCATCGGAATCTATAACTAGTGTCACAGGAATTGTTCAAAACATAGTAAGAAGAGTCAGTCTGCTTGTACTTAAGTCGCATTGTGCCTTTTGTATTTAATTCCGATGCAATTTCTGTGTTTCATCGTCAAAAAGAAGGTCCAAGGAATACAGTAAACCTGAAGTGAAGCATCGGAATCAATAACTAGTGTCACTGGAATGGTTCAAAATATAGACTGTAAGAAGAGTCAGTCTTCTTGTACTTAAGTCGGCATTGTGCCTTTTGTATTTACTTCCGATGCAATTCCTGTGATTCATCGTCAATAATAAGGTCCAAGGGATACAGTAAACCTGAAGTGAAGCATCGGAATCTATAACTAGAGTCACAGGAATTTTTCAAAACATAGTCAGTAAGAAGAATCAGTCTTCTTGTCCTTAAGTTGGCATTGTGAATTTTGTATTTAATTCCGATGCAATTTCTGTGTTTCATCGGCAATAAGGTCAGAGGATTACAGTAAACCTGAAGTGAAGCATCGGAATCTATAACTAGTGTCACAGGAATGGTTCAAAACATAGACAGTAGGAAGAGTCAGTCTTCTTGTACTTAAGTCGGCATTGTGCTTTTGTATTTAATTCCGATGCAATTTCTATGTTTCATTGTCAATAAGAAGGTCAGAGGGATACAGTAAACCTGAAGTGAAGCATCGAAATCCAAAACTAGTGTCACAGGAATGGTTCAAAACATAGACAGTAGGAAGAGTCAGTCTTATTGTACTTAAGTCGGCATTGTGCCATTTGTATTTAACTCCGATGCAATTTCTGTGTTTAATCGTCAATAAGAAGGTCCAAGGTATACAGTAAACCTGAAGTGAAGCATCTGAATCTATAACTATTGTCACCGGAATGGTTCAAACTATTATCAGTAAGAAGAGTCAGTCTTCTTGTACTTAAGTCGGCATTCTGCCTTTTCTATTTCATTCCGATGCAGTTTCTGTGTTACATCGTCAATAAGAACGTCAGAGGGATACAGTAAACCTGAAATGAAGCATCGGAATCTATAACTAGTGTCACAGGAATGGTTCAAAACATAGACAGTAGGAAGAGTCAGTCTTCTTGTACTTAAGTCGGCATTGTGCCTTTTGTATTTAATTCCGATGCAATTTCTGTGTTTCATCGTCAATAAGATGGTACAAGGTATACAGTAAACCTGAAGTGAAGCATCGGAATCTATAACTAGTGTCACAGGAATGGTTCAAAACATAGTCAGTAAGAAGAGTCAGTCTTCTTGTACTTAAGTCGGCATTGTGCCTTTTCCATTTAATTCCGATGCAATTTTGTGTTTCATCGTCAATAAGAAGGTCCAAGGGTTACAGTAAACCTGGAGGGAAGCATCGGAATCTATAACTAGTGTCACAGGAATGGTTCAAACATAGACAGTAAGAAGAGTCAGTCTTCTTGTACTTAAGTCGACATTGTGCCTTTTCTATTTAATTCCGATGCAATTTCTGTGTTTCATCGTCAATAAGAATGTCCAAGGTGTACAGTAAACCTGAAGTAAAGCATCGGAATCGATAACTAGTGTCACAGCAATGGTTCAAACTATAATCACTAAGAAGAGTCAGTCTTCTTGTACTTAAGTCGGCATTGTGCCTTTTCTACTTAATTCCGATGCAATTTCTGTGTTTCATCGTCAATAAGCAGGTCCAACGTATACAGTAAACCTGGAGTGAAGCATCGGAATCTATAACTAGTGTCACAGGAATGGTTCAAAACATAGACAGTAAGAAAAGTCAGTCTTCTTGTACTTAACTCGACAATAAGCCTTTTCTATTTAATTCCGATGCAATTTCTGTGTTTCATCATCAATAAGAATGTCCAAGGTATACAGTAAACCTGAAGTGAAGCATCGGAATCTATAACTAGTGTCACAGGAATGGTTCAAAGCATAGTCAGTAAGAAGAGTCAGTCTTCTTGTACTTATGTCGGCATTGTGCCCTTTGTATTTAATTCCGATGTAATTTCTGTGTTTCATCGTCAATAAGAAGGTCCAAGGGATACAGTAAACCTGGAGTGAGGCATCGGAATCTGTAACTAGTGTCACAGGAATGGTTCAAAACATAGACAGTAAGAAGAGTCAGTATACTTGTACTTAAGTCGGCATTGTGCCTTTTGTATTTAATTCCGATGCAATTTCTGTGTTTCATCGTCAATAAGAATGTCCAAGGTATACAGTAAACCTGGAGTGAAGCATCGGAATCTATAACTAGTGTCACAGGAATGGTTCAAAACATAGACAGTAAGAAGAGTCAGTCTTCTTGTACTTAAGTCGGCAGTGTGCCTTTTGTATTTAATTCCGATGCAATTTCTGTGTTTCATCGTCAATAAGAATGTCCAAGGTATACAGTAAACCTGAAGTAAAGCATCGGAATCTATAACTAGTGTCACAGCAATGGTTCAAACTTTAATCACTAAGAAGAGTCAGTCTTCTTTTACTTAAGTCGGCATTGTGCCTTTTCCATTTAATTCCGATGCAATTTCTGTGTTTCATCGTCAATAAGAAGGTCCAAGGAATACAGTAAACCTGGAGTGAAGCATCGGAATCTATAACTAGTATCACAGGAATGGTTCAAAACATAGACAGTAAAAAGAGTCAGTTATCTTGTACTTGAGTCGGCATTGTGAGTTTTCTATTTAACTCCGATGCAATTTCGGTGTTTCATCGTCAATAAGAAGGTCAGAGGGATACAGTAAAACTGAAGTGAAGCATCGGAAACTGTAACTAGTGTCACAGGAATGGTTCAAACATAGTCAGTAAGAAGAGTCAGTCTTCTTGTACTTAAGTCGGCATTGTGCCTTTTCTATTTAATTCCGATGCAATTTCTGTGTTTCATCGTCAATAAGAAGGTCCAAGGGTTACAGTAAATGTGGAGTGAAGCATCGGAATCTATAACTAGAGTCACAGGGATGGTTCAAAACATAGACAGTAAGAAGAGTCAGTCTTCTTGTACATAAGTCGACATTGTGCCTTTTCTATTTAATTCCGATGCAATTTCTATGTTTCATCGTCAATAAGAATGTCCAAGGTATACAGTAAACATGAAGTAAAGCATCGGAATCTATAACTAGTGTGACAGCAATGGTTCAAACTATAATCAGTAAGAAGAGTCAGTCTTCTTGTACTTAAGTCGACATTGTGCCTTTTCTATTTAATTCCGATGCAATTTCTATGTTTCATCGTCAATAAGAATGTCCAAGGTATACAGTAAACCTGAAGTGTAGCATCGGACTCTCTAACTAGTGTCACAGGAATGGTTCAAAACATAGACAGTAGGAGGAGTCAGTCTTCTTGTGCTTATGTTGGCATTGTGCCATTTGTATTTAATTCCGATGCAATTTCTGTGTTTCATTGTCAATAAGAACGTCAGAGGGATACAGTAAACCTGAGGTGATGCATCGGAATCCATAACTAGTGTCACAGGAATGGTTCAAAACATAGACAGTAGAAAGAGTCAGTCTTCTTGTACTTAAGTCGGCATTGTGCCTTTTGTATTTAATTCCGATGCAATATCTGTGTTTCATCGTCAATAAGAAGGTACAAGGTATACAGTAAACCTGAAGTGAAGCATCGGAATCTATAACTAGTGTCACAGGAATGGTTCAAAACATAGTCAGTAAGAAGAGTCAGTCTTCTTGTACTTAAGTTAGCATTGTGCCTTTTCTATTTAATTGCGATGCAATTTCTGTGTATCATCGTCAATTAGAAGGTCCAAGGGATACAGTCAAACTGGAGTGAAGCATCGGAATCTATAACTAGTGTCACGGGGATGGTTCGAAACATAGGCAGTAAGAAGAGTCAGTATTCTTGTACTTAGGTCGGCATTGTGCCTTTTGTATTTAATTCCGATGCAATTTCTGTGTTTCATCGTCAATAAGAATATCCAAAGTATACAGTAAACCTGAAGTAAAGCATCGGAATCTATAACTAGTGTCACAGCAATGGTTCAAACTATAATCACTAAGAAGAGTCAGTCTTCTTTTACTTAAGTCGGTATTGTGCCTTTTCTATTTAATTCCGATGCAATTTCTGTGTTTCATCGTCAATAAGAAGCTCCAAGGTATACAGTAAACCTGGAGTGAAGCATCGGAATCTATAACTAGTGTCACAGGAATGGTTCAAAGCATAGACTGTAAGAAGAGTCAGTCTTCTTGTACTTGAGTCGGCATTGTGAGTTTTCTATTTAACTCCGATGCAATTTCGGTGTTTCATCGTCAATAAGAAGGTCAGAGGGATACAGTAAACCTAAAGTGAACATCGGAATCTGTAACTAGTGTCACAGGAATGGTTCAAACATAGTCAGTAAGAAGAGTCAGTCTTCTTGTACTTAAGTCGGCATAGTGACTTTATTATATAATTCCGATGCAATTTCTGTGTTTCATCGTCAATAAGAAGGTCCAATTGTTACAGTAAATGTGGAGTGAAGCATCGGATTCTATAACTAGAGTCACAGGAATGGTTCAAAACATAGACAGTAAGAAGAGTCAGTCTTCTTGTACTTAAGTCGACATTGTACCTTTTCTATTCAATTCCGATGCAATTTCTATGTTTCATCGTCAATAAGAATGTCCAAGGTATACAGTAAACCTGAAGTAAAGCATCGGAATCTATAACTAGTGTGACAGCAATGGTTCAACCTATAATCACTAAGAAGAGTCAGTCTTCTTGTACTTAAGTCGGCTTTGTGCCTTTTCTATTTAATTCCGATGCAATTTCTGTGTTTCATCGGCAATAAGGTCAGAGGGATACAGTAAACCTGAAGTGAAGCATCGGAATCTATAACTAGTGTCACAGGAATGGTTCAAAACATAGACAGTAGGAAGAGTCAGTCTTCTTGTGCTTAAGTTGGCATTGTGCCATTTGTATTTAATTCCGATGCAATTTCTGTGTTTCATTGTCAATAAGAAGGTACAAGGTATACAGTAAACCTGAAGTGAAGCATCGGAATCTATAACTAGTGTCACAGGAATGGTTCAAACTATAATCACTAAGAAGAGTCAGTCTTCTTGTACTTAAGTCGGCATTGTGCCTTTTAGATTTAATTCCGATGCAATTTCTATGTTTCATCGTCAATAAGGGGGTCCAAGGTATACAGTATACCTGGAGTGAAGCATCGGAATTAATAACTAGTGTCACAGGAATGGTTCAAAACATAGACAGTAAGTAGAGTCAGTCTTCTTGTACTTGAGTCGGCATTGTGAGTTTTCTATTTAACTCCGATGCAATTTCGGTGTTTCATCGTCAATAAGAAGGTCTGAGGGATACAGTAAACCTGAAGTGGAGCATCGGAATCTGTAACTAGTGTCACAGGAATGGTTCAAACATAGTCAGTAAGAAGAGTCAGTCTTCTTGTACTTAAGTCGGCATTGTGCCTTTTCTATTTAATTCCGATGCAATTACTGTGTTTCATCGTCAATACGAAGGTCCAAGGGTTACAGTAAATGTGGAGTGAAGCATCGGAATCTATAACTAGAGACACAGGAGTGGTTCAAAACATAGACAGTAGGAAGAGTCAGTCTTATTGTACTTAAGTCGGCATTGTGCCTTTTGTATTTAATTCCGATGCAATTTCTGTGTTTCATCGTCAATAAGAAGGTCCAAGGTATACAGTAAACCTGAAGTGAAGCATCGGAATCTGTAACTAGTGTCACAGGAATGGTTCAAAACATAGTCAGTAAGAAGAGTCAGTCTTCTTGTACTTAAGTCGGTATTGTGCCTTTTCTATTTAATTCCGATGCAATTTCTGTGTTTCATCGTCAATAAGAAGGTCCAAGGGTTACAGTAAACCTAGAGTGAAGCATCGGAATCTACAACTAGTGTCACAGGAATGGTTCAAAACATAGACAGTAAGAAGAGTCAGTCTTCTTGAACGTAAGTCGACATTGAGCATTTTCTATTTAATTCCGATGCAATTTCTGTGTTTCATCGTCAATAAGAATGTCGAAGGTATTCAGTAAACCTGAAGTAAAGCATCGGAATCTATAACTAGTGTCACAGCAATGGTTCAAACTATAATCACTATGAAGAGTCAGTCTTCTTGTACTTAAGTCGGCATTGTGCCTTTTCTATTTAATTCCGATGCAATTTCTGTGCTTCATCGTCAATAAGAAGGTCCAAGCGATACAGTAAACCTGGAGTGAAGCATCGTAATCTATAACTAGTGTCACAGGAATGGTTCAAAACATAGACAGTATGAAGAGTCAGTCTTCTTGTACTTAAGTCGGCATTGTGAGTTTTCTATTTAATTCCGATGCAATTTGTGTGTTTCATCGTCAATAAGTAGGTCAGAAGGATACAGTAAACGTGAAGTGAAGCATCGGAATCTATAACTAGTGTCACAGGAATGGTTCAAAACATAGACAGTAAGAAGAGTCAATCTTCGTGTACTAAAGTTAGCATTTTGCCTTTTGTATTTAATTTCAATGCTATTTCTGTGTGTCACCGTCAATAACAAGGTCCAAAAGATACAGTAAACCTGAAGTGAAGCATCGGAATCTATAACTATTGTCACCGGAATGGTTCAAACTATTATCAGTAAGACGAGTCAGTCTTCTTGTACTTAAGTCGGCATTGTGTCTTTTCTATTTCATTCCGATGCAGTTTCTGTGTTACATCGTCAATAAGAAGGTCAGAGGGATACAGTAAACCTGAAATGAAGCATCGGAATCTATAACTAGTGTCACAGGAATGGTTCAAAACATAGACAGTAGGAAGAGTCAGTCTTCTTGTACTGAAGTCGGCATAGTGTCTTGTGTGTTTAATTCCGATGCAATTCCTGTGATTCATCGTCAATAAGAAGGTCCAAGGGATACAGTAAACCTGAAGTGAAGCATCGGAATCTATAACTAGAGTCACAGGAATGTTTCAAAACATAGTCAGTAAGAAGAGTCAGTCTTCTTGTCCTTAAGCCGGCATTGTGCCTTTTGTAATTAATTCCGATGCAATTTCTGTGTTTCATCGGCAGTAAGGTCAGAGGGATACAGTAAAGCTGAAGTGAAGCATCGGAATCTATAACTAGTGTCACAGGAATGGTTCAAAACATAGACAGTAGGAAGAGTCAGTCTTCTTGTACTTAAGTCGGCATTGTGCCTTTTGTATTTAATTCCGATGCAATATCTGTGTTTCATTGTCAATAAGAAGGTCAGAGGGATACAGTAAACCTGAGGTGAAGCATCGGAATCCAAAACTAGTGTCACAGGAATGGTTCAATACATAGACAGTAGGAAAAGTCTGTCTTCTTGTACTTAAGTCGGCATTGTGCCTTTTGTATTTAATTCCAATGCAATTTCTGTGTTTCATCGTCAATAAGATGGTACAAGGTATACAGTAAACCTGAAGTGAAGCATCGGAATCTATAACTAGTGTCACGGGAATGGTTCAAAACATAGTCAGTAAGAAGAGTCAGTCTTCTTGTACTTAAGTCGGCATTGTGCCTTTCCTATTTAATTCCGATGCAATTTTTGTGTTTCATCGTCAATAAGAAGGTCCAAGGATGACAGTAAACCTGGAGTGAAGCATCGGAATCTATAACTAGTGTCACAGGAATGGTTCAAACATAGACAGTAAGAAGAGTCAGTCTTGTTGTTCTTAAGTCGACTTTGTGCCTTTTCTATTTAATTCCGATTCAATTTCTGTGTTTCATCGTCAATAAGAATGTCCAAGGTATACAGTAAACCTGAAGTAAAGCATGGGAATCGATAACTAGTGTCACAGCAATGGTTCAAACTATAATCACTAAGAAGAGTCAGTCTTCATGTACTTAAGTCGGCATTGTGCCTTTTCTATTTAATTCCGATGCAATTTTTGTGTTTCATCGTCAATAAGCAGGTCCAACGTATACAGTAAACCTGGAGTGAAGCATCGGAATCTATAACTAGTGTCACAGGAATGGTTCAAAGAATAGACAGTAAGAAGAGTCAGTCTCCTTGTACTTGAGTCGGCATTGTGAGTTTTCTATTTAATTCCGATGCATTTTCGGGGTTTCATCGTCAATATGAAGGTCAGAGGGATACAGTAAACCTGAAGTGATGCATCGGAATCTGTAACTAGTGTCACAGGAATGGTTCAAACATAGTCAGTAAGAAGAGTCAGTCTTCTTGTACTTAAGACGGCATTGTGCCTTTTCTATTTAATTCCGATGCAATTTCTGTGTTTCATCGTCAATAAGAAGGGCCAAGGGTTACAGTAAACCGGGAGTGAAGCATCGGAATCTATAACTAGTGTCACAGGAATGGTTCAAAACATAGAGAGTAAGAAGAGTCAGTCTTCTTGTACTTAAGTCGACATTGTGCCTTTTCTATTTAATTTCGATGCAATTTCTGTGTTTCGTCGTCAATAAGAATGTCCAAGGTATACAGTAAACCTGAAGTAAAGCGTCGGAATCTATAACTAGTGTCACAGGACTGGTTCAAAACATAGTCAGTAAGAAGAGTCAGTCTTCTTGTACTTAAGTCAGCATTGTGGTTTTTCTATTTAATTCCGATGCAATTTCTGTGTTTCATCGTCAATAAGAAGGTCCAAGGGTTACAGTAAACCTGGAGTGAAGCATCGGAATCTATAACTAGTGTCACAGGAATGGTTCAAATCATAGACAGTAAGAAAAGTCAGTCTTCTTGTACTTAAGTCGACATTAAGCCTTTTCTATTTAATTCCGATGCAATTTCTGTGTTTCATCGTCAATAAGAATGTCCAAGGTATACAGTAAACCTGAAGTGAAGCATCGGAATCTATAACTAGTGTCACAGGAATGGTTCAAAGCATAGTCAGTAAGAAGAGTCAGTCTTCTTGTACTTCAGTCGGCATTGTGCCTTTTGTATTTAATTCCGATGAAATTTCAGTGTTTCATCGTCAATAAGAAGGTCCAAGGGATACAGTAAACCTGGAGTGAGGCATCGGAATCTGTAACTAGTGTCACAGGAATGGTTCAAAACATAGACAGTAAGCAGAGTCAGTCTTCTTGTACTTAAGTCGCCATTGTGCCTTTTTTATTTAATTACTACGCAATTTCTGTGTTTCATCGTCAATAAGAAGGTTCAAGGGATACATTAAACCTAGAGTGAGGCTTCGGAATCTATAACTAGTGTCACAGGAATGGTTCAAAACATAGACATTAAGAAGAGTCAGTCTTCTTGTACTGAAGTCGGCATTGTGCCTTTTGTATTTAATTCCGATGCAATTTCTGTGTATCATCGTCAATTAGAAGGTCCAAAGGATACAGTCAACCTGGAGTGAAGCATCGGAATCTATAACTAGTGTCACGGGGATGGTTAGAAACATAGGCAGTAAGAAGAGTCAGTATTCTTGTACTTAAGTCGGCATTGTGCCTTTTGTATTTAATTCCGATGCAATTTCTGTGTTTCATCGTCAATAAGAATGTCCAAGGTATACGGTAAACCTGAAGTAAAGCATCGGAATCTATAACAAGTGTCACAGCAATGGTTCAAACTATAATCACTAAGAAGAGTCAGTCTTCTTTTACTTAAGTCGGCATTGTGCCTTTTCTATTTAATTCCGATGCAATTTCTGTGTTTCATCGTCAATAAGAAGGTCCAAGGGTTACAGTAAACCTGGAGTGAAGCCTCGGAATCTATAACTAGTGTCACAGGAATGGTTCAAACATAGACAGTAAGAAGAGTCAGTCTTCTTGTACTTAAGTCGACATTGTGCCTTTCCTATTTAATTCCGATGCAATTTCTGTGTTTCATCGTCAATAAGAATGTCCAAGGTATACAGTAAACCTGAAGTTAAGCATCGGAATCGATAACTAGTGTCACAGTAATGGTTCAAACTATAATCACTAAGAAGAGTCAGTCTTCTTGTACTTAAGTCGGCATTGTGCCTTTTCTATTTAATTCCGATGCAATTTCTGTGTTTCATCGTCAATAAGCAGGTCCAACGTATACAGTAAACCTGGAGTGAAGCATCGGAATCTATAACTAGTGTCACAGGAAAGGTTCAAAACATAGACAGTAAGAAGAGTCATTCTTCTTGTACTTGAGTCAGCATTGTGAGTTTTCTATTTAATTCCGATGCATTTTCGATGTTTCATCGTCAATAAGAAGGTCAGAGGGATACAGTAAACCTGAAGTGAAGCATCGGAATCTGTAACTAGTGTCACAGGAATGGTTCAAACATAGTCAGTAAGAAGAGTCTGTCTTCTTGTACTTAAGTCCGCATTGTGCCTTTTCTATTTAATTCCGATGCAATTTCTGTGTTTCATCGGCAATTAGGTCAGAGGGATACAGTAAATCTGAAGTGAACCATCGGAATCATTAACTAGTGTCACAGGAATGGTTCAAAGCATAGTCAGTAAGAAGAGTCAGTCTTCTTGTCCTTAAGTCGGCATTGTGCCTTTTGTATTTAATTCCGATGCAATTTCTGTGTTTCATCGTCAACAAGAAGATCCAAAGGATACAATAAACCTGGAGTGAAGCTTCGGAATCTATAACTAGTGTCACAGTAATGGTTCAAAGCATAGACAGTAAGAAGAGTCAGTCTTCTTGTACTTAAGACGGCATTGTGCCTTTGTATTTAATTTCGATGCAATTTCTGTGTTTCATCGACAATAAGAAGGTCCAAGGAATATAGCAAACCTGAAGTGAAGCATCGGAATCTATAACTAGTGTCACTGGAATGGTTCAAAATATAGACAGTAAGAGGGGTCAGTCTTCTTGTACTTAAGTCGGCATTGTGCCTTTTGTATTTAATTCCGATGCAATTCCTGTGATTCATCGTCAATGAGAAGGTCCAAGAGATACAGTAAACCTGAAGTGAAGCTTCGGACTCTATAACTAGTGTCACAGAATTGGTTCAAAACATAGACAATAGGAAGAGTCAGTCTTCTTGTACTTAAGTCGGCATTGTGCGTTTTGTATTTAATTCCGATGCAATTTCTGTGTTTCATCGTCAATAAGAAGGTACAAGGTATACTGTAAACCTGAACTGAATCATCGGAATCTATAACTAGTGTCACAGGAATGGTACAAAACATAGTCAGTAAGAAGATTCAGTCTTCTTGTACTTAAGTCGGCATTGTGCCTTTTCTATTTAATTCCTATGCAATTTCTGTGTTTCATCGTCAATAAGAAGGTCCAAGGGTTACAGTAAACCTGGAGTGAAGCATCTGAATCTGTAACTAGTGTCACTGGAATGGTTCAAAACATAGACAGTAAGAAGAGACAGTCTTCTTGTACTTAAGTCGACATTGTGCCTTTTTTATTTAATTCCGATGCAATTTCTGTGTTTCATCGTCAATAAGAATGTCCAAGGTATACAGTAAACCTGAAGTAAAGCATCGGAATCTATAACTAGGGTCACAGCAATGGTTCAAACTATAATCACAAAGAAGAGTCTGTCTTCTTGTACATAAGTCGGCATTGTGCCTTTTGTATTTAATTCCGATGCAATTTCTGTGTTTCATCGTCATTAAGAAGGTCCAAGGTATACATTAAACCTGGAGTGAAGCATCGGAATCTATAACTAGTGTCACAGCAATGGTTCAAACATAGACAGTAAGAAGAGTCTGTCTTCTTGTACTTAAGTCAGCATTGTGAGTTTTCTATTTAATTCCGATGCAATTTCGGTGTTTCATCGTCTATAAGAAGGTCAGAGGGATACAGTAAACCTGAAGTGAAGCATCGGAATCTATAACTAGTGTCACAGGAAAGGTTCAAATCATAGGCAATAAGAAGAGTCAGTCGTCGTGTACTAAAGTTGGCATTTTGCCTTTTGTATTTAATTCCAATGCTATTTCTGTGTGTCACCGTCAATAACAAGGTCCAAGGGATACAGTAAACCTGAAGTGAAGCATCGGAATCTATAACTATTGTCACAGGAATGGTTCAAACAATTATCAGTAAGAAGAGTCAGTCTTCTTGTACTTAAGTCGGCATTGTGCCTTTTCAATTTCTTTCCGATGCAGTTTCTGTGTTCATCGTCAATAAGAAGGTCCAAGGGATACAGTAAACCTGGAGTGAAGCATCGGAATCTATAACTAGTGTCACAGGAATGGTTCAAAGAATAGACAGTAAGAAGAGTCAGTCTTCTTGTACTTAAGTCGGCATTGTGCCTTTTGTATTTAATTCCGATGCAATTTCTGTGTTTCATCGTCAATAAGAAGGTCAGAGGGATACAGTAAACCTGAAGTGAAGCATCGGAATCTATAACTAGTGTCACAGGAATGGGTGAAACATAGACAGTAAGAAGAGTCAGTCTTCTTGTACTTAAGTCGGCATTGTGCTTTTGTATTTAATTCCGATGCAATTTCTGTGTTTCATCGTCAATGAGAAGGTCAGTAGGATACAGTAAACCTGAAGTGAAGCATCGGAATCTATAACTAGTGTCACAGGAATGATTCAAAACATAGTCAGTAAGAAGAGTCAGTCTTCTTGCCCTTAAGTTGGCATTGTGCCTTTTGTATTTAATTCCGATGAAATTCCTGTGATTCATCGTCAATAAGAAGGTCCAAGGGATACAGTAAACCTGAAGTGAAGCATCGGACTCTATTACTAGTGTCACAGAATTGGTTCAAAACATAGACAGTAGGAAGAGTCAGTCTTCTTGTACTTAAGTCGGCATTGTGCCTTTTGTATTTAATTCCGATGAAATTTCTGCGTTTCATCGTCAATAAGAACGTCCAAGGATTTCAATAAACCTGAAGTGAAGCATCGGAATCTATAACTATTGTCACAGGAATGGTTCAAACAATTATCAGTAAGAAGAGTCAGTCTTCTTGTACTTAAGTCAGCATTGTGCCTTTTGTATTTAATTCCGATGCAATTTCTGTGTTTCATCGTCAATAAGAAGGTCAGAGGGATACAGTAAACCTGAAGTGAAGCATCGGAATCTATAACTAGTGTCACAGGAATGGTTCTAATCATAGACAGTAAGAAGAGTCAGTCTTCTTGTACTTAAGGCAGCATTGTGGCTTTTGTATTTAATTACGATGCAATTTCTGTGTTTCATCGTCAATAAGAAGGTCAGAGGGATACAGTAAACCTGAAGTGAAGCATCGGAATCTATAACTAGAGTCACAGGAATGGTTCAAAACATAGTCAGCAAGAAGAGTCAGTCTTCTTGTCCTTAAGTCGGCATTGTGCCTTTTGAATTTATCCGATGTAATTTCTGTGTTTCATCGGCAATAAAGTCAGAGGGATACAGTAAACCCGAAGTGAAGCATCGGAATCTATAACTAGTGTCACAGGAATGGTTCAAAACATAGACAGTAGGAAGAGTCAGTCTTCTTGTACTCAAGTCGGCATTGTGCCTTTTGTATTTAATTCCGATGCAATTTCTGTGTTTCATTGTCAATAAGAAGGTCAGAGGGATACAGTAAACCTGAAGTGAAGCAACGGAATCCAAAATAGTGTCACAGGAATGGTTCAAAACATAGACATTGGGAAGAGTCAGTCTTAAGTCGCCATTGTGCCTTTTGTATTTAATTCCAATGCAATTTCTGTGTTTCATCGTCAATAAGAAGGTCCAAGGGAGACAGTAAACCTGGAGTGAAGCATCGGAATCAATAACTAGTGTCACAGGAAAGGTTAAAAACATAGACAGTAAGAAGGATCAGTCTTCTTGTCCTTAAGTCGACATTGTGCTTTTTGTATTTAATTCCGATGCAATTTCCGTGTTTCATCGGCAATAAGGTCAGAAGTATACAGTAAACCTGGAGTGAATCATCGGAATCTATAACTAGTGTCTCAGGAATGGTTCAAAACATAGATAGTAGGAAGAGTCAGTCTTCTTGTACTTACGTCGGCATTGTGCCTTTTGTACTTATTTCCGATGCAATTTCTATGGTTCATTGTCAATTAGAAGGTCAGAGTGATACAGTAAACCTAAAGTGAAGCATCGGAATCCAAAACTAGTGTCGCAGGAATGGTTCAAAACATAGACAGTAGGAAGAGTCAGTCTTCTTGTACTTCAGTCGGCATTGTGCCTTTTGTTTTTAATTCCGATGCAATTTCTGTGTTTCACCATCAATAAGAAGGTAGAAGGGAAGCAGTAAACCTGAAGTGACGCATCGCAATCTATAACTAGTGTCACAGGAATGGTTCAATGCATAGTCAGTTAGATGAGATAGTCTTCTTTTTCTTAAGTCGCCATTGTGCCTTTTGTATTTAATTCCGATGCAATTTCTGTGTTTCTTCGGCAATAAGGTCAGAGGGATACAGTAAACCTGAAGTGAAGCATCGGAATCTATAACTAGTGTCACAGGAATGGTAGAATACATAGTCAGTAAGAAGAGTCAGTCTTCTTGTACTTAAGTCGGCATTGTGCCTTTTGTATTTAATTCCGATTTAATTTCTGTGTTTCATCGTCAATACGAAGGTCCAAGGGATACAGTATACCTGGAGTGAAGCATCGGAATCTATAACTAGTGTCACAGTAATGGTTCAAAGCATTGACAGTAAGAAGAGTCAGTCTTCTTGTCTTTAAGTCGGCATTGTGCATTTTGTATTTAATTCCGATGCAATTTCTGTGTTTCATCGTCAATAAGAAGGTCCAAGGGATACAGTAAACCTGAAGTCCAGCATCGGACTCTATAACTAGTGTCACTGAAATGGTTCAAAACATAGACAGTAGGAAGAGACAATCTTCTTGTACTTAAGTCGGCATTGTGCCTTTTGTATTTAATTCCGATGCAATTTCTGTGTTTTATCGTCAATAAGAATGTTCGAGGGATACAGTAAACCTGGAGTGAAGCATTGGAATCAAAAACTAGTGCCACAGGAATAATTCAAAACATAGACAGTAAGAAGAGTCAGTCTTCTTGTACTTACGTCGGCATTGTGCCTTTTGTACTTATTTCCGATGCAATTTCTATGGTTCATTGTCAATTAGAAGGTCAGAGTGATACAGTAAACCTAAAGTGAAGCATCGGAATCCAAAACTAGTGTCGCAGGAATGGTTCAAAACATAGACAGTAGGAAGAGTCAGTCTTCTTGTACTTAAGTCGGCATTGTGCCTTTTGTATTTAATTCCGATGCAATTTCTGTGTTTCATCGTCAATAAGAAGGTCCAAGGGAAACTGTAAACCTGAAGTGAAGCATCGGAATCAAAAACTAGTGCCACAGGAATGGTTCAAAACATAGACAGTAAGAAGAGTCAGTCTTCTTGTACTTAAGTCGGCATTGTGCCTTTTCTATTTAATTCCGATGCAATCTCTGTGTTTCATCGTCAATAAGAAGGTCCAAGGGAAACAGTAAACCTGAAGTGAAGCATCGGAATCTAAAACTAGTGCCACAGGAATGGTTCAAAACATAGTCAGTAAGAAGAGTCAGTCTTCTTGTACTTAAGTCGGCATTGTCCCTTTTGTATTTAATTCCGATGCAATTTCTGTGTTTCATCGTCAATAAGAAGGTCAGGGGGATACAGTAAACCTGAAGTGAAGCATCGGAATCTAAAACTAGTGTCACAGGAATGGTTCAAACATAGTCAGTAAGAAGAGTCAGTCTTCTTGTACTTAAGTCGGCATTGTGCCTTTTGTATTTAATTCCAATGCAATTTCTGTGTTTCATCGTCAATAAGAAGGTCCAAGGGATACAGTAAACCTGGAGTGAAGCATCGGAATCAATAACTAGTGTCACAGGAATGGTTAAAAACATAGACAGTAAGAAGGATCAGTCTTCTTGTCCTTAAGTCGACATTGTGCTTTTTGTATTTAACTCCGATGCAATTTCCGTGTTTCATCGGTAATAAGGTCAGAAGGACACAGTAAACCTGGAGTGAATCATCGGAATCTATAACTAGTGTCACAGGAATGGTTCAAAACATAGATAGTGGGAAGAGTCAGTCTTCTTGTACTTACGTCGGCATTGTGCCTTTTGTACTTATTTCCGATGCAATTTCTATGGTTCATTGTCAATTAGAAGGTCAGAGTGATACAGTAAACCGAAAGTGAAGCATCGGAATCCAAAACTAGTGTCGCAGGAATGGTTCAAAACATAGGCAATAAGAAGAGTCAGTCGTCGTGTACTAAAGTTGGCATTTTGCCTTTTGTATTTAATTCCAATGCTATTTCTGTGTGTCACCGTCAATAACAAGGTCCAAGGGATACAGTAAACCTGAAGTGAAGCATCGGAATCTATAACTATTGTCACAGGAATGGTTCAAACAATTATCAGTAAGAAGAGTCAGTCTTCTTGTACTTAAGTCGGCATTGTGCCTTTTCAATTTCTTTCCGATGCAGTTTCTGTGTTCATCGTCAATAAGAAGGTCCAAGGGATACAGTAAACCTGGAGTGAAGCATCGGAATCTATAACTAGTGTCACAGGAATGGTTCAAAGAATAGACAGTAAGAAGAGTCAGTCTTCTTGTACTTAAGTCGGCATTGTGCCTTTTGTATTTAATTCCGATGCAATTTCTGTGTTTCATCGTCAATAAGAAGGTCAGAGGGATACAGTAAACCTGAAGTGAAGCATCGGAATCTATAACTAGTGTCACAGGAATGGGTGAAACATGGACAGTAAGAAGAGTCAGTCTTCTTGTACTTAAGTCGGCATTGTGCTTTTGTATTTAATTCCGATGCAATTTCTGTGTTTCATCGTCAATGAGAAGGTCAGTAGGATACAGTAAACCTGAAGTGAAGCATCGGAATCTATAACTAGTGTCACAGGAATGGTTCAAAACATAGTCAGTAAGAAGAGTCAGTCTTCTTGCCCTTATGTTGGCATTGTGCCTTTTGTATTTAATTCCGATGAAATTCCTGTGATTCATCGTCAATAAGAAGGTCCAAGGGATACAGTAAACCTGAAGTGAAGCATCGGACTCTATTACTAGTGTCACAGAATTGGTTCAAAACATAGACAGTAGGAAGAGTCAGTCTTCTTGTACTTAAGTCGGCATTGTGCCTTTTGTATTTAATTCCGATGAAATTTCTGCGTTTCATCGTCAATAAGAACGTCCAAGGATTTCAATAAACCTGAAGTGAAGCATCGGAATCTATAACTATTGTCACAGGAATGGTTCAAACAATTATCAGTAAGAAGAGTCAGTCTTCTTGTACTTAAGTCAGCATTGTGCCTTTTGTATTTAATTCCGATGCAATTTCTGTGTTTCATCGTCAATAAGAAGGTCAGAGGGATACAGTAAACCTGAAGTGAAGCATCGGAATCTATAACTAGTGTCACAGGAATGGTTCTAATCATAGACAGTAAGAAGAGTCAGTCTTCTTGTACTTAAGGCAGCATTGTGGCTTTTGTATTTAATTACGATGCAATTTCTGTGTTTCATCGTCAATAAGAAGGTCAGAAGGATACAGTAAACCTGAAGTGAAGCATCGGAATCTATAACTAGAGTCACAGGAATGGTTCAAAACATAGTCAGCAAGAAGAGTCAGTCTTCTTGTCCTTAAGTCGGCATTGTGCCTTTTGAATTTATCCGATGTAATTTCTGTGTTTCATCGGCAATAAAGTCAGAGGGATACAGTAAACCCGAAGTGAAGCATCGGAATCTATAACTAGTGTCACAGGAATGGTTCAAAACATAGACAGTAGGAAGAGTCAGTCCTCTTGTACTCAAGTCGGCATTGTGCCTTTTGTATTTAATTCCGATGCAATTTCTGTGTTTCATTGTCAATAAGAAGGTCAGAGGGATACAGTAAACCTGAAGTGAAGCAACGGAATCCAAAATAGTGTCACAGGAATGGTTCAAAACATAGACATTGGGAAGAGTCAGTCTTAAGTCGCCATTGTGCCTTTTGTATTTAATTCCGATGCAATTTCTGTGTTTCTTCGGCAATAAGGTCAGAGGGATACAGTAAACCTGAAGTGAAGCATCGGAATCTATAACTAGTGTCACAGGAATGGTTCAAAACATGCACAGTAGGAAGAGTCAGTCTTCTTGTACTTAAGTGGGCATTGTGCCTTTTGTATTTAATTCCCACGCAATTTCTGTGTTTCATTGTCAATAAGAAGGTCAGAGGGATACAGTAAACCTGAAGTGAAGCATCGGAATCCAAAACTAGTGTCACAGGAATGGTTCAAAACATAGACAGTAGGAATAGTCAGTCTTCTTGTACTTAAGTCGGCATTGTGCCTTTTGTATTTAATTCCGATGCAATTTCTGTGTTTCATCGTCAATAAGAACTTCCAAGGTATACAGTAAACCAGAAGTGTAGCATCGGAATCTATAACTAGTGTCACAGGAATTGTTCAAAACATAGTCAGTATGAAAAGTCAGTCTTCTTGTCCTTAAGTCGGCATTGTGCCTTTTGTATTTAATTCCGAAGCAATTTCTGTGTTTCATCGTCAATAAGAAGGTCCAAGGGATACAGTAAACCTGAAGTGCAGCATCGGAATCCATAACTAGTGTAAATGGAATGGGTCAAAACATAGACAGTAAGAAGAGTCAGTCTTCTTGTACTTAAGTAGGCATTATGCCTTTTGTATTTAATTCCGATGCAATTTCTGTGTTTCATTGTCAATAAGAAGGTCAGAGGGATACAGTAAACCTGAAGTGAAGCATCGGAATCTATTGCTAGCGTCACAGGAATGGTTCAAAACAGAGTCAGTAAGAAGAGTCAGTCTTCTTGTCCTTAAGTCGGCATTGTGCCTTTTGTATTTAATTCCGATGCAATTTCTGTGTTTCATCGTCAATAAGAAGGTCAGAGGGATACAGTAAACCTGAAGTGAAGCATCGGAATCCACAACTAGTGTCACAGGAATTGTTCAAAACATAGACAGTAGGAAGAATCAGTCTTCTTGTACTTATGTCGGCATTGTGCCTTTTGTGTTTAATTCCGATGCAATTTCTGTGTTTCATCGTCATTACGAAGGTCCAAGGTATACAGTAAACCTGGAGTGAAGCATCGGAATCTATAACTAGTGTCACAGCAATGGTTCAAAACATAGACAGTAAGAAGAGTCTGTCTTCTTGTACTTAAGTCAGCATTGTGAGTTTTCTATTTACTTCCGATGCAATTTCGGTGTTTCATCGTCTATAAGAAGGTCAGAGGGATACAGTAAACCTGAAGTGAAGCATCGGAATCTATAACTAGTGTCACAGGAAAGGTTCAAAACATAGACAATAAGAAGTCAGTCGTCGTGTACTAATGTTGGCATTTTGCCTTTTGTATTTAAATCCAATGCTATTTCTGTGTGTCACCGTCAATAACAAGGTGCAAGGGATACAGTAAACCTGAAGTGAAGCATCGGAATCTATAACTATTGTCACAGGAATGGTTCAAACAATTATCAGTAAGAAGAGTCAGTCTTCTTGTACTTAAGTCGGCATTGTGCCTTTTCAATTTCTTTCCGATGCAGTTTCTGTGTTCATCGTCAATAAGAAGGTCCAAGGGATACAGTAAACCTGGAGTGAAGCATCGGAATCTGTAACTAGTGTCACAGGAATGGTTCAAAGAATAGACAGTAGGAAGAATCAGCCTTCTTGTACTTAAGTCGGCATTGTGCCTTTTGTATTTAATTCTGATGCATTTTCTGTGTTTCATCGTCAATAAGATGGTCCAAGGTATACAGTAAACCTGAAGTAAAGCATCGGAATCTATAACTAGTGTCACAGGAATGGTTCAAACTATAATCAGTAAGAATAGTCAGTCTTCTTGTACTTAAGTCGGCATTGTGCCTTTTCTATTTAATTCCGATTTAATTTCTGTGTTTCATCGTCAATACGAAGGTCCAAGGGATACAGTAAACCTGGAGTGAAGCATCGGAATCTATAACTAGTGTCACAGTAATGGTTCAAAGCATCGACAGTAAGAAGAGTCAGTCTTCTTGTCTTTAAGTCGGCATTGTGCATTTTGTATTTAATTCCGATGCAATTTCTGTGTTTCATCGTCAATAAGAAGGTCCAAGGGATACAGTAAACCTGAAGTGCAGCATCGGACTCTATAACTAGTGTCACTGAAATGGTTCAAAACATAGACAGTAGGAAGAGACAGTCTTCTTGTACTTAAGTCGGCATTGTGCCTTTTGTATTTAATTCCGATGCAATTTCTGTGTTTTATCGTCAATAAGAATGTTCGAGGGATACAGTAAACCTGGAGTGAAGCATCGGTATCAAAAACTAGTGCCACAGGAATAATTCAAAACATAGACAGTAAGAAGAGTCAGTCTTCTTGTACTTACGTCGGCATTGTGCCTTTTGTACTTATTTCCGATGCAATTTCTATGGTTCATTGTCAATTAGAAGGTCAGAGTGATACAGTAAACCTAAAGTGAAGCATCGGAATCCAAAACTAGTGTCGCAGGAATGGTTCAAAACATAGACAGTAGGAAGAGTCAGTCTTCTTGTACTTAAGTCGGCATTGTGCCTTTTGTATTTAATTCCGATGCTATTTCTGTGTTTCATCGTCAATAAGAAGGTCCAAGGGAAACTGTAAACCTGAAGTGAAGCATCGGGATCAAAAACTAGTGCCACAGGAATGGTTCAAAACATAGACAGTAAGAAGAGTCAGTCTTATTGTACTTAAGTCGGCATTGTGCCTTTTCTAATTAATACCGATGCAATCTCTGTGTTTCATCGTCAATAAGAAGGTCCAAGGGAAACAGTAAACCTGAAGTGAAGCAACGGAATCTAAAACTAGTGCCACAGGAATGGTTCAAAACATAGTCAGTAAGAAGAGTCAGTCTTCTTGTACTTAAGTCGGCATTGTCCCTTTTGTATTTAATTCCGATGCAATTTCTGTGTTTCATCGTCAATAAGAAGGTCAGGGGGATACAGTAAACCTGAAGTGAAGCATCGGAATCAAAAACTAGTGTCACAGGAATGGTTCAAACATAGTCAGTAAGAAGAGTCCGTCTTCTTGTCCTTAAGTCGACATTGTGCTTTTTGTATTTAATTCCGATGCAATTTCCGTGTTTCATCGGCAATAAGGTCAGAAGTATACAGTAAACCTGGAGTGAATCATCGGAATCTATAACTAGTGTCACAGGAATGGTTCAAAACATAGATAGTAGGAAGAGTCAGTCTTCTTGTACTTACGTCGGCATTGTGCCTTTTGTACTTATTTCCGATGCAATTTCTATGGTTCATTGTCAATTAGAAGGTCAGAGTGATACAGTAAACCTAAAGTGAAGCATCGGAATCCAAAACTAGTGTCGCAGGAATGGTTCAAAACATAGACAGTAGGAAGAGTCAGTCTTCTTGTACTTCAGTCGGCATTGTGCCTTTTGTTTTTAATTCCGATGCAATTTCTGTGTTTCACCATCAATAAGAAGGTAGAAGGGAAGCAGTAAACCTGAAGTGAAGCATCGCAATCTATAACTAGTGTCACAGGAATGGTTCAATGCATAGTCAGTTAGATGAGATAGTCTTCTTTTTCTTAAGTCGCCCATGTGCCTTTTGTATTTAATTCCGATGCAATTTCTGTGTTTCTTCGGCAATAAGGTCAGAGGGATACAGTAAACCTGAAGTGAAGCATCGGAATCTATAACTAGTGTCACAGGAATGGTAGAATACATAGTCAGTAAGAAGAGTCAGTCTTCTTGTACTTAAGTCGGCATTGTGCCTTTTGTATTTAATTCCGATTTAATTTCTGTGTTTCATCGTCAATACGAAGGTCCAAGGGATACAGTATACCTGGAGTGAAGCATCGGAATCTATAACTAGTGTCACAGTAATGGTTCAAAGCATTGACAGTAAGAAGAGTCAGTCTTCTTGTCTTTAAGTCGGCATAGTGCATTTTGTATTTAATTCCGATGCAATTTCTGTGTTTCATCGTCAATAAGAAGGTCCAAGGGATACAGTAAACCTGAAGTCCAGCATCGGACTCTATAACTAGTGTCACTGAAATGGTTCAAAACATAGACAGTAGGAAGAGACAATCTTCTTGTACTTAAGTCGGCATTGTGCCTTTTGTATTTAATTCCGATGCAATTTCTGTGTTTTATCGTCAATAAGAATGTTCGAGGGATACAGTAAACCTGGAGTGAAGCATCGGAATCAAAAACTAGTGCCACAGGAATAATTCAAAACATAGACAGTAAGAAGAGTCAGTCTTCTTGTACTTACGTCGGCATTGTGCCTTTTGTACTTATTTCCGATGCAATTTCTATGGTTCATTGTCAATTAGAAGGTCAGAGTGATACAGTAAACCTAAAGTGAAGCATCGGAATCCAAAACTAGTGTCGCAGGAATGGTTCAAAACATAGACAGTAGGAAGAGTCAGTCTTCTTGTACTTAAGTCGGCATTGTGCCTTTTGTATTTAATTCCGATGCAATTTCTGTGTTTCATCGTCAATAAGAAGGTCCAAGGGAAACTGTAAACCTGAAGTGAAGCATCGGAATCAAAAACTAGTGCCACAGGAATGGTTCAAAACATAGACAGTAAGAAGAGTCAGTCTTCTTGTACTTAAGTCGGCATTGTGCCTTTTCTATTTAATTCCGATGCAATCTCTGTGTTTCATCGTCAATAAGAAGGTCCAACGGAAACAGTAAACCTGAAGTGAAGCATCGGAATCTAAAACTAGTGCCACAGGAATGGTTCAAAACATAGTCAGTAAGAAGAGTCAGACTTCTTGTACTTAAGTCGGCATTGTCCCTTTTGAATTTAATTCCGATGCAATTTCTGTGTTTCATCGTCAATAAGAAGGTCAGGGGGATACAGTAAACCTGAAGTGAAGCATCGGAATCTAAAACTAGTGTCACAGGAATGGTTCAAACATAGTCAGTAAGAAGAGTCAGTCTTCTTGTACTTAAGTCGGCATTGTGCCTTTTGTATTTAATTCCAATGCAATTTCTGTGTTTCATCGTCAATAAGAAGGTCCAAGGGATACAGTAAACCTGGAGTGAAGCATCGGAATCAATAACTAGTGTCACAGGAATGGTTAAAAACATAGACAGTAAGAAGGATCAGTCTTCTTGTCCTTAAGTCGACATTGTGCTTTTTGTATTTAACTCCGATGCAATTTCCGTGTTTCATCGGCAATAAGGTCAGAAGGATACAGTAAACCTGGAGTGAATCATCGGAATCTATAACTAGTGTCACAGGAATGGTTCAAAACATAGATAGTGGGAAGAGTCAGTCTTCTTGTACTTACGTCGGCATTGTGCCTTTTGTACTTATTTCCGATGCAATTTCTATGGTTCATTGTCAATTAGAAGGTCAGAGTGATACATTAAACCTAAAGTGAAGCATCGGAATCCAAAACTAGTGTCGCAGGAATGGTTCAAAACATAGACAGTAGGGAGAGTCAGTCTTCTTGTACTTCAGTCGGCATTGTGCCTTTTGTATTTAATTCCGATGCAATTTCTGTGTTTCTTCGTCACTAAGAAGGTCCAAGGTATACGGTAAACCTAAAGTGAAGCATCGGAATCTACAACTAGTGTCACAGGAATGGTTCAAAACATAGTAAGAAGAGTCAGTCTGCTTGTACTTAAGTCGCCATTGTGCCTTTTGTATTTAATTCCGATGCAGATTCTGTGTTTCATCGTTAATAAGAAGGTCCAAAGTACACAGTAAACCTGAAGTAAAGTATCGGAATCTATAACTAGTGTCACAGGAATGGTTCAAACTATAAACAGTAAGAAGAGTCAGTCTTCTTGTACTTAAGTCGGCATTGTGCTTTTTCTATTTAATTCCGATGCAATTTCTGTGTTTCATCGTCAATAAGAAGGTCCAAGGGATACAGTAAACCTGGAGTGAAGCATCGGAATCTATAACTAGTGTCACAAGAATGGTAGAATACATAGACAGAAAGAAGAGTCAGTCTTCTTGTACTTAAGTCGCCATTGTGCATTTTCTATTTAATCCCGATGCAATTTCTGTGTTTCATCGTCAATAAGAAGGACCAAGGGATACAGTAAACCTGAAGTGAAGCATCGGAATCTATACCTAGTGTCACAGGAATGGTTCAAAACATAGTAAGAAGAGTCAGTCTGCTTGTACTTAAGTCGCCATTGTGCCTTTTGTATTTAATTCCGATGCAAATTCTGTGTTTCATCGTCAATAAGAAGGTCCAAGGTACACAGTAAACCTGAAGTAAAGTATCGGAATCTATAACTAGCGTCACAGGAGTGGTTCAAACTATAATCAGTAAGAAGAGTCAGTCTTCTTGTACTTAAGTCGGCATTGTGCCTTTTCTATTTAATTCCGATGCAATTTCTGTGTTTCATCGTCAATAAGAAGGTCCAAGGGATACAGTAAACCTGGAGTGAAGCATCGGAATCTATAACTAGTGTCACAAGAATGGTAGAATACATAGACAGTAAGAAGAGTCAGACTTCTTGTACTTAAGTCGGCATTGTGCCTTTTCTATTTAATTCCGATGCAATCTCTGTGTTTCATCGTCAATAAGAAGGTCCAAGGGAAACAGTAAACCTGAAGTGAAGCATCGGAATCTGAAACTAGTGCCACAGTAATGGTTCAAAACATAGGCAGTAAGTAGAGTCAGTCTTCTTGTACATAAGTCGGCATTGTCTATTTTGTATTTAATTCCGATGCAATTTCTGTGTTTCATCGTCAATAAGAAGGTCAGGGGGATACAGTAAACCTGAAGTGAAGCGTCGGAATCTAAAACTAGTGTCACAGGAATTGTTCAAACATAGTCAGTATGAAGAGTCAGTCTTCTTATACTTAAGTCGGCATTGTCCCTTTTGTATTTAATTCCGATGTAATTTCTGTGTTTCATCGTCAATAAGAAGGTCCAAGGGATACAGTAAACCTGGAGTGAAGCATCGGAATCTATAACTAGTGTCACAGTAATGGTTCAAAGCATTGACAGTAAGAAGAGTCAGTCTTCTTGTCTTTAAGTCGGCATTGTGGCTTTTGTATTTAATTGCGATGCAATTTCTGTGTTTCATCGTCAATAAGAAGGTCAGAGGGATACAGTAAACCTGAAGGGAAGCATCGGATCTATAACTAGTGTCACAGGAATGGTTCAAAACATAGACAGTAGGAAGAGTCAGTCTTCTTGTACTTAAGTCGGCATTGTGCGTTTTGTACTTATTTCCGATGCAATTTCTATGGTTCATTGTCAATTAGAAGGTCAGAGTGATACAGTAAACCTAAAGTGAAGCATCGGAATCCAAAACTAGTGTCGCAGGAATGGTTCAAAACATAGACAGTAGGAGGAGTCAGTCTTCTTGTACTTCAGTCGGCATTGTGCCTTTTGTATTTAATTCCGATGCAATTTCTGTGTTTCTTCGTCACTAAGAAGGTCCAAGGTATACAGTAAACCTAAAGTGAAGCATCGGAATCTATAACTAGTGTCACAGGAATGGTTCAAAACATAGTAAGAAGAGTCAGTTTGCTTGTACTTAAGTCGCCATTGTGCCTTTTGTATTTAATTCCGATGCAATTTCTGTGTTTGATCGTCAATAAGTAGGTCCAAGGTACACAGTAAACCTGAAGTAAAGTATCGGAATCTATAACTAGTGTCACAGGAATGGTTCAAACTATAATCAGTAAGACGAGTTAGTCTTCTTGTACTTAAGTCAGCATTGTGCCTTTTCTATTTAATTCCGATGCAATTTCTGTGTTTCATCGTCAATAAGAAGGTCCTAGGGATACAGTAAACCTGGAGTGAAGCATCGGGATCTATAACTAGTGTCACAGGAATGGTTCAAAACATAGTAAGAAGAGTCAGTCTGCTTGTACTTAAGTCGCCATTGTGCCTTTTGTATTTAATTCCGATGCAATTTCTGTGTTTCATCGTCAAGAAGAAGGTCCAAGGTACACAGTAAACATGAAGTAAAGTATCGGAATCTATAACTAGTGTCCCAGGAATGGTTCAAACTATAATCAGTAAGAAGAGTCAGTCTTCTTGTACTTAAGTCGGCATTGTGCCTTTTGTATTTAATTCCGATGCAATTTCTGTGTTTCATCGTCAATACGAAGGTCCAAGGGATACAGTAAACCTGGAGTGAAGCATCGGAATCTATAACTAGTGTCACAGTAATGGTTCAAAGCATTGACAGTAAGAAGAGTCAGTCTTCTTGTCTTTAAGTCGGCATTGTGCATTTTGTATTTAATTCCGATGCAATTTCTGTGTTTCATCGTCAGTAAGAAGGTCCAAGGGATACAGTAAACCTGAAGTGCAGCATCGGACTCTATAACTAGTGTCACAGAAATGGTTCAAAATATAGACAGTAGGAAGAGTCAGTCTTCTTGTACTTAAGTCGGCATTGTGCCTTTTGTATTTAATTCCGATGCAATTTCTGTGTTTCATCGTCAATAAGAATGTTCAAGGGATACAGTAAACCTGGAGTGAAGCATCGGAATCTAAAACTAGTGTCACAGGAATGGTTCAAACATAGTCAGTAAGAAGAGTCAGTCTTCTTGTACTTAAGTCGGCATTGTGCCTTTTGTATTTAATTCCGATGCAATTTCTGTGTTTCATCGTCAATAAGAAGTTGGACCTTCTTATTGACGATGAAATACAGTAAACCTGGAGTGAAGCATCGGAATCAATAACTAGTGTCACAGGAATGGTTAAAAACATAGACAGTAAGAAGAGTCAGTCTTCTTGTACTTAAGTCGGCATTGTGCCTTTCGTATTTAATTCCGATGCAATTTCTGTGTTTCACCGTCAATAAGAAGGTCAGAGGGATACAGTAAACCGGAAGTGTAGCATCATGATCTATAACTAGTGTCACAGAAATGGTTCAAACATAGACAGTATGAAGAGTCAGTCTTCTTGTACTTAAGTCGGCATTGTGCCTTTTATATTTAATTCCGATGCAATTTCTGTGTTTCATCGTCAATAAGAAGGTCCAAGGGATACAGTAAAACTGGAGTGAAGCATCGGAATCTATAACTAGTTTCACAGTAATGGTTCAATGCATAGACAGTAAGAAGAGTCAGTCTTCTTGTCTTTAAGTCGGCATTGTGCCTTTTGTATTTAATTCCGATGCAATATCTGTGTTTCATCGTCAATAAGAAGGTCCAAGGGATACAGTAAACCTGAAGTGCAGCATCGGATTCTATAACTAGTGTCACAGAAATGGTTCAAAACATAGACAGTAGGAAGAGTCAGTCTTCTTGTACTTAAGTCGGCATTGTGCCTTTTGTTTTTAATTCCGATGCAATTTCTGTGTTTCATCGTCAATAAGAAGGTCCAAGGGATACAGTAAACCTGAAGTGCAGCATCGGACTCTATAACTAGTGTCACAGAAATGGTTCAAAACATAGACAGTAGGAAGAGTCAGTCTTCTTGTACTTAAGTCGGCATTGTGCCTTTTGTTTTTAATTCCGATGCAATTTCTGTGTTTCATCGTCAATAAGAAGGTCCAAGGGAAACAGTAAACCTGAAGTGAAGCATCGCAATCTATAACTAGTGTCACAGGAATGGTTAAAAACATAGTCAGTTAGAAGAGTCAGTCTTCTTTTCCTTAAGATGCCATTGTGCCTTTTCTATTTAAATCCGATGCAATTTCTGTGTTTCATCAGCAATAAGGTCAGAGGGATACAGTAAACCTGAAGTGAAGCATCGGAATCTATAACTAGTGTCACAGGAATGGTAGAATACATAGACAGTAAGAAGAGTCAGTCTTCTTGTACTTAAGTCGTCATTGTGCCATTCTATTTAATCCCTATGCAATTTCTGTGTTTCATCGTCAATAAGAAGGTCCAAGGGATACAGTAAACCTGAAGTGAAGCATCGGAAACTATAAGTATTGCCACAGGAATGGTTCAAAACATAGTCAGTAAGAAGAATCAGTCTTCTTGTACTTAAGACGGCATTGTGCCTTTCATATTTAATTCCGATGCAATTTCTGTGTTTCACCGTCAATAAGAAGGTCAGAGGGATATAGTAAACCGGAAGTGTAGCATCGGAATCTATAACTAGTGTCACAGGAATGGTTCAAACAAGACAGTAAGAAGAGTCAGTCTTCTTGTACTTAACTCGGCATTGTGCCTTTTGTATTTAATTCCGATGCAATTTCTGTGTTTCATCGTCAATACGAAGGTCCAAGGGATACAGTAAACCTGGAGTGAAGCATCGGAATCTATAACTAGTGTCACAGTAATGGTTCAAAGCATTGACAGTAAGAAGACTCAGTCTTCTTGTCTTTAAGTCGGCATTGTGCATTTTGTATTTAATTCCGATGCAATTTCTGTGTTTCATCGTCAATAAGAAGGTCAGAGGGATACAGTAAACCTGAAGTGCAGCATCGGACTCTATAACCAGTGTCACAGAAATGGTTCAAAACATAGACAGGAGGAAGAGTCAGTCTTCTTGTACTTAAGTCGGCATTGTGCCTTTTGCTTTTAATTCCGATGCAATTTCTGTGTTTCATCGTCAATAAGAAGGTCCAAGGGAAACAGTATACCTGAAGTGAAGCATCGCAATCTATAACTAGTGTCACAGGAATGGTTCAAAACATAGTCAGTTAGAAGAGACAGTCTTCTTTTCCTTAAGTCGCCATTGTTCCTCTTGTATTTAATTCCGATGCAATTTCTGTGTTTCATAGTCAATAAGAAGGTCCAAGGGATACAGTAAACCTGAAGTGCAGCATCGGACTCTATAACGTGTGTCACAGAAACGTTTCAAAACATAGACAGTAGGAAGAGTCAGTCTTCTTGTACTTAAGTCGGCATTGTGACTTTTGTTTTTAATTCCGATGCAATTTCTGTGTTCATCGTCAATAAGAAGGTCCAAGGGAAACAGTAAACCTGAAGTGAAGCATCACAATCTATAACTAGTGTCACAGGAATGGTTCAAAACATAGTCAGTAAGAAAAGACACTCTTCTTGTACTTAAGTCGACATTGGGCCTTTTGTATTTAATTCCGATGCAATTTCTGTGTTTCATCGTCAATAAGAAGGTCAGAGGGATACAGTAAACGTGAAGTGAAGCATCGGAATCCACAACTAGTGTCACAGGAATGGTTCAAAACATAGACAGTAGGAAGAATCAGCCTTCTTGTACTTAAGTCGGCATTGTGCCTTTTGTATTTAATTCCGATGCATTTTCTGTGTTTCATCGTCAATAAGAAGGTCCAAGGGATACAGTAAACCTGAAGTGAAGCATCGGAAACTATAACTAGTGTCACAAAAATGGTTCAAAACATAGTCAGTAAGAAGAGTCAGTCTTCTTATACTTAAGTCGGCATTGTGCCTTTCGTATTTAATTCCTATGCAATTTCTGTGTTTCACCGTCAATAAGAAGGTCAGAGGGATACAGTAAGCCGGAGGTGTAGCATCGGAATCTGTAACTAGTGTCACAGGAATGGTTCAAACATAGACAGTAAGAAGAGTCAGTCTTCTTGTACTTAAGTCGGTATTGTGCCTTTTATATTTAATTCCGATGCAATTTCTGTGTTTCATCGTCAATAAGAAAGTCCAAGGGATACAGTAAACCTGGAGTGAAGCATCGGAATCTATTACTAGTGTCACAAAATGGTAGAATACATAGACAGAAAGAAGAGTCAGTCTTCTTGTACTTAAGTCGTCATTGTGCCTTTTCTATTTAATCCCGATGCAATTTCTGTGTTTCATCGTCAATAAGAAGGTCCAAGGGATTCAGTAAACCTGAAGTGAAGCATCGGAATCTATACCTAGTGTCACAGGAATGGTTCAAAACATAGTAAGAAGAGTCAGTGTGCTTGTACTTAAGCCGCCATTGTGCCTTTTGTATTTAATTCCGATGCAATTTCAGTGTTTCATCGTCAATAAGAAGGTCCAAGGTACACAGTAAACCTGAAGTAAAGTATCAGAATCTATAACTAGTGTCACAGGAATGGTTCAAACTATAATCTGTAAGAAGAGTCAGTCTTCTTGTACTTAAGTCGGCATTGTGCTTTTTCTATTTAATTCCGATGCAATTTCTGTGTTTCATCGTCAATAAGAAGGTCCAAGGGATACAGTAAACCTGGAGTGAAGCATCGGAATCTATAACTAGTGTCACAAAAATGGTAGAATACATAGACAGAAAGAAGAGTCAGTCTTCTTGTAGTTAAGTCGTCATTGTGCCTTTTCTATTTAATCCCGATGCAATTTCTGTGTCTCATCGTCAATAAGAAGGTCCAAGGGATACAGTAAACCTGAAGTGAAGCATCGGAATCTATACCTAGTGTCACAGGAATGGTTCAAAACATAGTAAGAAGAGTCAGTCTGCTTGTACTTAAGTCGCCATTGTGCCTTTTGTATTTAATTCCGATGCAATTTCTGTGTTTCATCGTCAATAAGAATGTCCAAGGTACACAGTAAACCTGAAGTAAAGTATCGGAATCTATAACTAGTGTCACAGGAGTGGTTCAAACTATAATCAGTAAGAAGAGTCAGTCTTCTTGTACTTAAGTCGGCATTGTGCCTTTTCTATTTAATTCCGATGCAATTTCTGTGTTTCATCGTCAATAAGAAGGTCCAAGGGATACAGTAAACCTGGAGTGAAGCATCGGAATCTAGAACTAGTGTCACAAGAATGGTAGATTACATAGACAGTAAGAAGAGTCAGTCTTCTTGTACTTAAGTCGGCATTGTCTATTTTGTATTTATTCGGATGCAATTTCTGTGTTTCATCGTCAATAAGAAGGTCAGGGGTATACAATAAACCTGAAGTGAAGCGTCGGAATCTAAAACTAGTGTCACAGGAATGGTTCAAACATAGTCAGTAAGAAGAGTCAGTCCTCTTGTACTTAAGTCGGCATTGTGCCTTTTGTATTTAATTCCGATGCATTTTCTGTGTTTCATCGTCAATAAGAAGGTCCAAGGGATACAGTAAACCTGAAGTGAAGCATCGGAAACTATATCTAGTGTCACAGGAATGGTTCAAAACATAGACAGTAGGAAGAGTCAGTCTTCTTGTACTTAAGTCGGCATTGTGCGTTTTGTACTTATTTCCGATGCAATTTCTATGGTTCATTGTCAATTAGAAGGTCAGAGTGATACAGTAAACCTAAAGTGAAGCATCGGAATCCAAAACTAGTGTCGCAGGAATGGTTCAAAACATAGACAGTAGGAAGAGTCAGTCTTCTTGTACTTCAGTCGGCATTGTGCCTTTTGTATTTAATTCCGATGCAATTTCTGTGTTTCTTCGTCACTAAGAAGGTCCAAGGTATACAGTAAACCTAAAGTGAAGCATCGGAATCTATAACTAGTGTCACAGGAATGGTTCAAAACATAGTAAGAAGAGTCAGTCTGCTTGTACTTAAGTCGCCATTGTGCCTTTTGTATTTGATTCCGATGCAATTTCTGTGTTTGGTCGTCAATAAGAAGGTCCAAGGTACACAGTAAACCTGAAGTAAAGTATCGGAATCTATAACTAGTGTCACAGGAATGGTTCAAACTATAATCAGTAAGAAGAGTTAGTCTTCTTGTACTTAAGTCAGCATTGGGCCTTTTCTATTTCATTCCGATGCAATTTCTGTGTTTCATCGTCAATAAGAAGGTCCTAGTGATACAGTAAACCTGGAGTGAAGCATCGGAATCTATAACTAGTGTCACAAGAATGGTAGAATGCATAGACAGTAAGAAGAGTCAGTCTTCTTGTACTTAAGTCGTCATTGTGCCTTTTCTATTTAATCCCGATGCAATTTCTGTGTTTCATCGTCAATAAGAAGGTCCAAAGGATACAGTAAACCTGAAGTGAAGCATCGGAATCTATAACTAGTGTCACAGGAATGGTTCAAAACATAGTAAGAAGAGTCAGTCTGCTTGTACTTAAGTCGCCATTGTGCCTTTTGTATTTAATTCCGCTGCATTTTCTGTGTTTCATCGTCAATAAGAAGGTCCAAGGTACACAGTAAACCTGAAGTAAAGTATCGGAATCTATAACTAGTGTCACAGGAATGGTTCAAAATATAATCAGTAAGAAGAGTCAGTCTTCTTGTACTTAAGTCGGCATTGTGCCTTTTCTATTTAATTCCGATGCAATTTCTGTGTTTCACCGTCAATAAAAAGGTCATAGGGATACAGTAAACCGGAAGTGTAGCATCGGAATCTATAACTAGTGTCACAGGAATGGTTCAAACATAGACAGTAAGAAGAGTCAGTCTCCTTGTACTTAAGTCGGCGTTGTGCCTTTTATATTTAATTCGGATGCAATTTCTGTGTTTCATCGTCAATAAGAAGGTCCAAGGGATACAGTAAACCTGGAGTGAAGCATCGGAATCTATAACTAGTGTCACAGTAATGGTTCAAAGCATAGACAGTAAGAAGAGTCAGTCTTCTTGTCTTTAAGTCGGCATTGTACCTTTTGTATTTAATTCCGATGCAATATCTGTGTTTCATCGTCAATAAGAAGGTCAGAGGGATACAGTAAACCTGAAGTGCAGCATCGGACTCTATAACTAGTGTCACAGAAATGGTTCAAAACATAGACAGGAGGAAGAGTCAGTCTTCTTGTACTTAAGTCGGCATTGTGCCTTTTGTTTTTAATTCCGATGCAATTTCTGTGTTTCATCGTCAATAAGAAGGTCCAAGGGAAACAGTATACCTGAAGTGAAGCATCGCAATCTATAACTAGTGTCACAGGAATGGTTCAAAACATAGTCAGTTAGAAGAGACAGTCTTCTTTTCCTTAAGTCGCCATTGTTCCTTTTGTATTTAATTCCGATGCAATTTCTGTGTTTCATCGGCAATAAGGTCAGAGGGATACAGTAAATCTGAAGTGAAGCATCGGAATCTATAACTAGTGTCACAGGAATGGTTCTAAACATAGACAGTAGGAGGAGTCAGTCTTCTTGTACTTAAGTCGGCATTGTGCCTTTTGTATTTAATTCCGATGCAATTTCTGTGTTTCATAGTCAATAAGAAGGTCCAAGGGATACAGTAAACCTGAAGTGCAGCATCGGAATCTATAACTAGTGTCACAGAAATGGTTCAAACATAGACAGTAGGAAGAGTCAGTCTTCTTGTACTTAAGTCGGCATTGTGACTTTTGTTTCTAATTCCGATGCAATTTCTGTGTTCATCGTCAATAAGAAGGTCCAAGGGAAACAGTAAACCAGAAGTGAAGCATCGCAATCCATAACTAGTGTCACAGGAATGGTTCAAAACATAGTCAGTAAGAAAAGACATTCTTCTTGTACTTAAGTCGACATTGTGCCTTTTGTATTTAATTCCGATGCAATTTCTGTGTTTCATCCTCAATAAGAAGGTCAGAGGGATACAGTAAACGTGAAGTGAAGCATCGGAATCCACAACTAGTGTCACAGGAATGGTTCAAAACATAGACAGTAGGAAGAATCAGCCTTCTTGTACTTAAGTCGGCATTGTGCCTTTTGTATTTAATTCCGATGCATTTTCTGTGTTTCATCGTCAATAAGAAGGTCCAAGGGATACAGTAAACCTGAAGTGAAGCATCGGAAACTATAACTAGTGTCACAGGAATGGTTCAAAACATAGTCAGTAAGAAGAGTCAGTCTTCTTTTACTTAAGTCGGCATTGTGCCTTTCGTATTTAATTCCGATGCAATTTCTGTGTTTCACCGTCAATAAGAAGGTCAGAGGGATACAGTAAACCGGAAGTGTAGCATCGGAATCTATAACTAGTGTCACAGGAATGGTTCAAACATAGACAGTAAGAAGAGTCAGTCTTCTTGTACTTAAGTCGGTATTGTGCCTTTTATATTTAATTCCGATGCAATTTCTGTGTTTCATCGTCAATAAGAAGGTCCAAGGGATACAGTAAACCTGGAGTGAAGCATCGGAATCTATTACTAGTGTCACAAGAATGGTAGAATACATAGACAGAAAGAAGAGTCAGTCTTCTTGTACTTAAGTCGTCATTGTGCCTTTTCTATTTAATCCCGATGCAATTTCTGTGTTTCATCGTCAATAAGAAGGTCCAAGGGATACAGTAAACCTGAAGTGAAGCATCGGAATCTATACCTAGTGTCACAGGAATGGTTCAAAACATAGTAAGAAGAGTCAGTCTGCTTGTACTTAAGTCGCCATTGTGCCTTTTGTATTTAATTCCGATGCAATTTCAGTGGTTCATCGTCAATAAGAAGGTCCAAGGTACACAGTAAACCTGAAGTAAAGTATCGGAATCTATAACTAGTGTCACAGGAGTGGTTCAAACTATAATCAGTAAGAAGAGTCAGTCTTCTTGTACTTAAGTCGGCATTGAGCCTTTTCTATTTAATTCCGATGCAATTTCTGTGTTTCATCGTCAATAAGAAGGTCCAAGGGATACAGTAAACCTGGAGTGAAGCATCGGTAACTATAACTAGTGTCACAAGAATGGTAGATTACATAGACAGTAAGAAGAGTCAGTCTTCTTGTACTTAAGTCGGCATTGTCTATTTTGTATTTAATTCGGATGCAATTTCTGTGTTTCATCGTCAATAAGAAGGTCAGGGGTATACAATAAGCCTGAAGTGAAGCGTCGGAATCTAAAACTAGTGTCACAGGAATGGTTCAAACATAGTCAGTAAGAAGAGTCAGTCTTCTTGTACTTAAGTCGGCATTGTGCCTTTTGTATTTAATTCCGATGCAATTTCTGTGTTTCATCGTCAATAAGAAGGTCCAAGGGATACAGTAAACCTGGAGTGAAGCATCGGAATCAATAACTAGTGTCACAGGAATGGTTAAAAACATAGACAGTAAGAAGAGTCAGTCTTCTTGTATTTAAGTCGGCATTGTGGCTTTTGTATTTAATTGCGATGCAATTTCTGTGTTTCATCGTCAATAAGAAGGTCCGAGGGATACAGTAAACCTGAAGTGAAGCATCGGATTCTATAACTAGATTCACAGGAATGCTTCAAAACATAGTCAGTAAGAAGAGTCAGTCTTCTTGTCCTTAAGTCGACATTGTGCCTTTTGTATTTAATTCCGATGCAATTTCTGTGTTTCATCGGCAATAAGGTCAGAAGGATACAGTAAAACTGAAGTGAAGCATCGGAATCTATAACTAGTGTCACAGGAATGGTTCAAAACATAGTAAGAAGAGTCAGTCTGCTTGTACTTACGTCGCCATTGTGCCTTTTGTATTTAATTCCGATGCAATTTCTGTGTTTCATCGTCAATAAGAAGGTCCAAGGTACACAGTAAACCAGAAGTAAAGTATCGGAATCTATAACTAGTGTCACAGGAATGGTCCAAAATATAAACAGTAAGAAGAGTCAGTCTTCTTATACTTAAGTCGGCATTGTGCCTTTTCTATTTAATTCCGATGCAATTTCTGTGTTTCACCGTCAATAAGAAGGTCATAGGGATACAGTAAACCGGAAGTGTAGCATCGGAATCTATAACTAGTGTCACAGGAATGGTTCAAACATAGACAGTAAGAAGAGTCAGTCTTCTTGTACTTAAGTCGGCTTTGTGCCTTTTATATTTAATTCGGATGCAATTTCTGTGTTTCATCGTCAATAAGAAGGTCCAAGGAATACAGTAAACCTGGAGTGAAGCATCGGAATCTATAACTAGTGTCACAGTAATGGTTCAAAGCATAGACAGTAAGAAGAGTCAGTCTTCTTGTCTTTAAGTCAGCATTGTACCTTTTGTATTTAATTCCGATGCAATATCTGTGTTTCATCGTCAATGAGAAGGTCCAAGGGATACAGTAAACCTGAAGTGCAGCATCGGACTCTATAACTAGTGCCACAGGAATGGTTCAAAACATAGATAGTAGGAACAGTCAGTCTTCTTGTACTTCAGTCGGCATTGTGCCTTTTGTACTTATTTCCGATGCAATTTCTGTGGTTCATTGTCAATTAGAAGGTCAGAGTAATACAGTAAACCTAAAGTGAAGCATCGGAATCCAAAACTAGTGTCGCAGGAATGGTTCAAAACATAGTAAGAAGAGTCAGTCTGCTTGTACTTAAGTCGAAATTGTGCCTTTTCTATTTAATCCCGATGCAATCTCTGTGTTTCATCGTCAATAAGAAGGTCCAAGGGAAACAGTAAACCTGAAGTGAAGCATCGGAATCTAAAACTAGTGCCACAGGAATGGTTCAAAACATAGTCAGTAAGAAGAGTCAGTCATCTTGTACTTAAGTCGGCATTGTCCCTTTTGTATTTAATTCCGATGCAATTTCTGTGTTTCATCGTCAATAAGAAGGTCAGGGGGATACAGTAAACCTGAAGTGAAGCATCGGAATCTAAAACTAGTGTCACAGGAATGGTTCAAACATAGTCAGTAAGAAGAGTCAGTCTTCTTGTACTTAAGTCAACATTGTGCCTTTTGTATTTAATTCCGATGCAATTTCTGTGTTTCTTCGTCACTAAGAAGGTCCAAGGTATACGGTAAACCTAAAGTGAAGCATCGGAATCTACAACTAGTGTCACAGGAATGGTTCAAAACATAGTAAGAAGAGTCAGTCTGCTTGTACTTAAGTCGCCATTGTGCCTTTTGTATTTAATTCCGTGCAATTTCTGTGTTTCATCGTCAAAAGAAGGTCCAAGGTACACAGTAAACCTGAAGTAAAGTATCGGAATCTATAACTAGTGTCACAGGAATGGTTCAAACTATAATCAGTAAGAAGAGTCAGTCTTCTTGTACTTAAGTCGGCATTGTGCTTTTTCTATTTAATTCCGATGCAATTTCTGTGTTTCATCGTCAATAAGAAGGTCCAAGGGTTACAGTAAACCTGGAGTGAAGCATCGGAATCTATAACTAGTGTCACAAGAATGGTACAATACATAGACAGAAAGAAGAGTCAGTCTTCTTGTACTTAAGTCGTCATTGTGCCTTTTCTATTCAATCCCGATGCAATTTCTGTGTTTCATCGTCAATAAGAAGGTCCAAGAGATACAGTAAACCTGAAGTGAAGCATCGGAATCTATAACTAGTATCACAGGAATGGTTCAAGACACAGTAAGAAGAGTCAGTCTGCTTGTACTTAAGTCGCCATTGTGCCTTTTGTATTTAATTCCGATGCAATTTCTGTGTTTCATCGTCAATAAGAAGGTCCAAGGTACACAGTAAAGCTGAAGTAAAGTATCGGAATCTATAACTAGTGTCACAGGAGTGGTTCAAACTATAATCAGTAAGAAGTGTCAGTCTTCTTGTACTTAAGTCGGCATTGTGCCTTTTCTATTTAATTCCGATGCAATTTCTGTGTTTCATCGTCAATAGGAAGGTCCAAGGGATACAGTAAACCTGGAGTGAAGAATCGGAATCTATAACTAGTGTCACAAGAATGGTAGAATACATAGACAGTAAGAAGAGTCAGTCTTCTTGTACTTAAGAAGTCATTGTGCCTTTTCAATTTAATCCCGATGCAATTTCTGTGTTTTATCGTCAATAAGAAGGTAAAAGGGATACAGTAAACCTGAAGTGCAGCATCGGACTCTATAACTAGTGTCACAGAAATGGTTCAAAACATAGACAGTAATAAGAGTCAGTCTTCTTGTACTTAAGTCGGCATTGTGCCTTTTATATTTAATTCCGATGCAATTTCTGTGTTTCATCGTCAATAAGAAGGTCCAAGGGATACAGTAAACCTGGAGTGAAGCATGGGAATCTATAACTAGTGTCACAGTAATGGTTCAAAGCATATACAGTAAGAAGAGTCAGTCTTCTTGTCTTTAAGTCGGTATTGTGCCTTTTGTATTTAATTCCGATGCAATATCTGTGTTTCATCGTCAATAAGAAGGTCCAAGGGATACAGTAAACCTGAAGTGCAGCATCGGATTCTATAACTAGTGTCACAGAAATGGTTCAAAACATAGACAGTAGGAAGAGTCAGTCTTCTTGTAGTTAAGTCGGCATTGTGCCTTTTGTTTTTAATTCCGATGCAATTTCTGTGTTTCATCGTCAATAAGAAGGTCCAAGGGATACAGTAAACCTGAAGTGCAGCATCGGACTCTATAACTAGTGTCACAGAAATGGTTCAAAACATAGACAGTAGGAAGAGTCAGTCTTCTTGTACTTAAGCCGGCATTGTGCCTTTTGTTTTTAATTCCGATGCAATTTCTGTGTTTCATCGTCAATAAGAAGGTCCAAGGGAAACAGTAAACCTGAAGTGAAGCATCGCAATCTATAACTAGTGTCACAGGAATGGTTCAAAACATAGTCAGTTAGAAGAGTCAGTCTTCTTTTCCTTAAGTCGCCATTGTGCCTTTTGCATTTAATTCCGATGCAATTTCTGTGTTTCATCGGCAATAAGGCCAGAGGGATACAGTAAACCTGAAGTGAAGCATCGGAATCTATAACTAGTGTCACAGGAATGGTAGAATACATAGACAGTAAGAAGAGTCAGTCTTCTTGTACTTAAGTCGTCATTGTGCCTTTCTATTTAATCCCGATGCAATTTCTGTGTTTCATCGTCAATAAGAAGGTCCAAGGGATACAGTAAACCTGAAGTGAAGCATCGGAAACTATAACTATTGCCACAGGAATGGTTCAAAACATCGTCAGTAAGAAGAGTCAGTCTTCTTGTACTTAAGTCGGCATTGTGCCTTTCGTATTTAATTCCGATGCAATTTCTGTGTTTTACCGTCAATAAGAAGGTCAGAGGGATACAGTAAACCGGAAGTGTAGCATCGGAATCTATAACTAGTCTCACAGGAATGGTTCAAACATAGACAGTAAGAAGAGTCAGTCTTCTTGTACTTAAGTCGGCATTGTGCCTTTTGTATTTAATTCCGATGCAATTTCTGTGTTTCATCGTCAATACGAAGGTCCAAGGGATACAGTAAACCTGCAGTGAAGCATCGGAATCCATAACTAGTGTCACAGTAATGGTTCAAAGCATTGACAGTAAGAAGACTCAGTCTTCTTGTCTTTAAGTCGGCATTGTGCATTTTGTATTTAATTCCGATGCAATTTCTGTGTTTCATCGTCAATAAGAAGGTCCAAGGGATACAGTAAACCTGAAGTGCAGCATCGGACTCTATAACTAGTGTCACAGACATGGTTCAAAACATAGACAGGAGGAAGAGTCAGTCTTCTTGTACTTAAGTCGGCATTGTGACTTTTGTTTTTAATTCCGATGCAATTTCTGTGTTTCATCGTCAATACGAAGGTCCTAGGGAAACAGTAAACCTGAAGTGAAGCATCGCAATCTATATCTAGTGTCAGAGGAATGGTTCAAAACATAGTCAGTTAGAAGAGACAGACTTCTTTTCCTTAAGTCGCCATTGTTCCTTTTGTATTTAATTCCGATGCAATTTCTGTGTTTCATCGGCAATAAGGTCAGAGGGATACAGTAAATCTGAAGTGAAGCATCGGAATCTATAACTAGTGTCACAGGAATGGTTCTAAACATAGACAGTAGGAGGAGTCAGTCTTCTTGTACTTAAGTCGGCATTGTGCCTTTTGTATTTAATTCCGATGCAATTTCTGTGTTTCATAGTCAATAAGAAGATCCAAGGGATTCAGTAAACCTGAAGTGCAGCATCGGACTCTATAACCAGTGTCACAGAAATGGTTCAAAACATAGACAGTTGGAAGAGTCAGTCTTCTTGTACTTAAGTCGGCATTGTGACATTTGTTTTTAATTCCGATGCAATTTCTGTGTTCATCGTCAATAAGAAGGTCCAAGGGAAACAGTAAACCTGAAGTGAAGCATCGCAATCTATAACTAGTGTCACAGGAATGGTTCAAAACATAGTCAATAGGAAGAAACACTCTTCTTGTACTTAAGTCGACATTGTGCCTTTTGTATTTAATTCCGATGCAATTTCTGTGTTTCATCGTCAATAAGAAGGTCAGAGGGATACAGTAAACCTGAAGTGAAGCATCGGAATCCGCAACTAGTGTCACAGGAATGGTTCAAAGCATAGACAGTAGGAAGAATCAGCCTTCTTGTACTTAAGTCGGCATTGTGCCTTTTGTATTTAATTCCGATGCATTTTCTGTGTTTCATCGTCAATAAGAAGGTCCAAGGGATACAGTAAACCTGAAGTGAAGCATCGGAAACTATATCTAGTGTCACAGGAATGGTTCAAAACATAGTCAGTAAGAAGGGTCAGTCTTCTTATACTTAAGTCGGCATTGTGCCTTTCGTATTTAATTCCGATGCAATTTCTGTGTTTCACCGTCAATAAGAAGGTCAGAGGGATACAGTAAACCGGAAGTGTAACATCGGAATCTATAACTAGTGTCACAGGAATGGTACAAACATAGACAGTAAGAAGAGTCAGTCTTCTTGTATTCTTGTACTTGAGTCGGTATTGTGCCTTTTATATTTAATTCCGATGCAATTTCTGTGTTTCATCGTCAATAAGAAGGTCCAAGGGATACAGTAAACCTGCAGTGAAGCATCGGAATCCACAACTAGTTTCACAGGAATGGTTCAAAACATAGACAGTAGGAAGAATCAGCCTTCTTGTACTTAAGTCGCCATTGTGCATTTTGTATTTAATTCCGATGCATTTTCTGTGTTTCATCGTCTATAAGAAGGTCCAAGGTATACAGTAAACCTGAAGTGAAGCATCGGAATCTATAACCAGTGTCACAGGAATGGTTCAAACATAGACAGTAAGAAGAGTCAGTCTTCGGGTACTTAAGTCGGCATTGTCCCTTTTGTATTTAATTGCGATGAAATTTCTGTGTTTCATCGTCAATAAGACGGTCAGAGGGATACAGTACACCTGAAGTGAAGCATCGGAATCTATAACTAGTGTCACCGGAATGGTTCAAGACATAGTCAGTAAGAAGAGTCACTCTTCTTGTACTTAAGTCGGCATTGTGCCTTTTGTATTTAATTCCAATGCAATTTCTGTGTTTCATCGTCAATAAGAAGGTCCAAGAGATACAGTAAACCTGGAGTGAAGCATCGGAATCAATAACTGGTGTCACAGGAATGGTTCAAAACATAGACAGTAAGAAGAGTCAGTCTTCTTGTATTTAAGTCGGCATTGTGGCTTTTGTATTTAATTCCGATGCAATTTCTGTGTTTCATCGTCAATAAGAAGGTCAGAGGGATACAGTAAACCAGAAGTGAAGCATCGGAATCTATAAATAGAGTTACAGGAATGGTTCAAACCATAGTCAGTAAGAAGAGTCAGTCTTCTTGTCCTTGAGTCGGCATTGTGCCTTTTGTATTTAATTCCGATGCAATTTCTGTGTTTCATCGGCAATAAGGTCAGAGGGATACAGTAAACTTGAAGTGAAGCATCGGAATCTATAGCTAGTGTCACAGGAATGGTTCAAAACATAGACAGTAGGAAGAGTCAGTCTTCTTGTACTTAAGTCGGCATTGTGCCTTTTGTACTTAAATCCGATGCAATTTCTGTGTTCCATTGTCAATTAGAAGGTATGAGTGATACAGTAAACCTGAAGTGAAGCATCGGAATCCAAAACTAGTGTCGCAGGAATGGTTCAAAACATAGACAGTAGGATGAATCAGTCTTCTTGTACTTCAGTCGGCATTGTGCCTTTTGTATTTAATTCCGATGCAATTTCTGTGTTTCATCGTCACTACGAAGGTCCAAGGTATACAGTAAACCTAAAGTGAAGCATCGGAATCTATAAGTAGTGTCACTGGAATGGTTCAAAATATAGACAGTAAGAAGAGTCAGTCTTCTTGTACTTTAGTAGGCATTGTGCCTTTTCTATTTAATTCCGATGTAATTTCTGTGTTTCATCGTCAATAAGAAGGTCCAAGGGGTACAGTAAACCTGGAGTGAAGCATCGGAATCTATAGCTAGTGTCACAGTAATGGTTCAAAGCATAGACAGTAAGAAGAGTCAGTCTTCTTGTACTTAAGTCGGCATTGTGCCTTTTCTATTTAATTCCGATGCAATTTATGTGTTTTAATCGACAATAAGAAGGTCCAAGGAATACAGTAAACCTGAAGTGAAGCATCGGAATCTATAAGTAGTGTCACTGGAATGGTTCAAAATATAGACAGTAAGAAGAGTCAGTCTTCTTGTACTTTAGCGGCATTGTGCCATTTCTATTTAATTCCGATGCAATCTCTGTGTTTCATCGTCAATAAGAAGGTCACAGGGATACAGTAAACCTGAAGTGAAGCATCGGAATCTATAACTAGTGTCAAAGGAATGGTTCATAACATAGTCAGTAAGAAGAGTCAGTCTTCTAGCACTTAAGTCGGCATTGTGCCTTTCGTATTTAATTCCGATGCAATTTCTGTGTTTCACCGTCAATAAGAAGGACAGTGGGATACAGTAAACCTGATGTGAAGCATCGGAATCTATAACTAGTGTCACAGGAATGGTTCAATCATAGTAAGAAGAGTCAGTTTTCTTGTACTTAAGTCGGCATTGTGCCTTTTGTATTTAATTCCGATGCAATTTCTGTGTTTCATCGTCAATAAGAAGGTCCAAGGGATACAGTAAACCTGAAGTGAAGCATCGGAATCTACAACTAGTGCCACAGGAATGGTTCAAAACATAGGCAGTAAGAAGAGTCAGTCTTCTTGTACTTAAGTCGGCAACGTGCCTTTTCTATTTAATTCCGATGCAATTTCTGTGTTTCATCGTCAATAAGAAGGTCCAAGCGATACAGTAAACCTGAAGTGCAGCATCGGACTCTATAACTAGTGTCACAGATATGGTTCAAACATAGACAGTAGGAAGAGTCAGTCTTCTTGTACTTAAGTCGGCATTGTGACTTTTGTTTTCAATTCCGATGCAATTTCTGTGTTCATCGTCAATAAGAAGGTCCAAGGGAAATAGTAAACCTGAAGTGAAGCATCGCAATCTATAACTAGTGTCACAGGAATGGTTCAAAACATAGTCAGTAAGAAGAGACACTCTTCTTGTACTTAAGTCGACATTGTGCCTTTTGTATTTCATTCCGATGCAATTTCTGTGTTTCATCGTCAATAAGAAGGTCAGAGGGATACAGTAAACCTGAAGTGAAGCATCGGAATCCACAACTAGTGTCACAGGAATGGTTCAAAACGTAGACAGTAGGAAGAATCAGCCTTCCTGTACTTAAGTCGGCATTGTGCCTTTTGTATTTAATTCCGATGCAATTTCTGTGTTTCATCGTCAATAAGAAGGTCCAAGGGATACAGTAAACCTGGAGTGAAGCATCGGAATCTATTAATAGAGTTACAGGAATGGTTCAAACCATAGTCAGTAAGAAGAGTGAGTCTTCTTGTCCTTAAGTCGGCATTGTGCCTTTTGTATTTAATTCCGATGCAGTTTCTGTGTTTCATCGGCAATAAGGTCAGAGGGATACAGTAAACTTGAAGTGAAGAATCGGAATCTATAGCTAGTGTCACAGGAATGGTTCAAAAAATTGACAGTAGGAAGAGTCAGTCTTCTTGTACTTAAGTCGGCATTGTGCCTGTTGTACTTATTTCCGATGCAATTTCTGTGTTTCATTGTCAATTAGAAGGTATGAGTGATACAGTAAACCTGAAGTGAAGCATCGGAATCCAAAACTAGTGTCGCAGGAATGGTTCAAAATATTGCCAGTAGGATGAATCAGTCTTCTTGTACTTTAGTCGGCATTGTGCCTTTTGTATTTAATTCTGATGCAATTTCTGTGTTTCATCGTCACTAAGAAGGTCCAAGGGATACAGTAAACCTAAAGTGAAGCATCGGAATCTATAACTAGTGTAACAGGAATGGTTCAAAACATAGTAAGAAGAGTCAGTCTGCCTGTACTTAAGTCGGCATTGTGCCTTTTGTATTTAATTCCTATGCAATTTCTGTGTTTCATCGTCAATAAGAAGGTCCAAGGGATACAGTAAACCTGAAGTGAAGCATCGGAATCTATAACTAGTGTCACAGGAATGGTTCAAATCATAGTCAGTAAGAAGAGTCAGTCTTCTTGTACTTAAGTCGGCATTGTGCCTTTTGTATTTAGTTCCGATGCAATTTCTGTGTTTTATCGTCAATAAGAAGGTCCAAGGGGTACAGCAAACCTAGAGTGAAGCATCGGAATCTATAGCTAGTGTCACAGTAATGGTTCAAAACATAGACAGTAAGAAGAGTCAGTCTTCTTGTACTTAAGTCGGCATTGTGCCTTTTCTATTTAATTCCGATGTAATTTATGTGTTTTAATCGACAATAAGAAGGTCCAAGGAATACAGTAAACCTTATGTAAAGCATCGGAATCTATAAGTAGTGTCGCTGGAATGCTTCAAAATATAGACAGTCAGAAGAGTCAGTCTTCTTGTACTTTAGTCGGCTTTGTGCCTTTTCTATTTAATTCCGATGCAATATCTGTGTTTCGTCGTCAATAAGAAGGTCCAAGGGAAACAGTAAACCTGAAGTGAGGCATGGGAATCTAATACTAGTGCCACAGGAATGGTTCAAAACATAGACAGTAAGAAGAGTCAGTCTTCTTGTACTTAAGTCGGCATTGTGCCTTTTCTATTTAATTCCGATGCAATCTCTGTGTCTCATCGTCAACAAGAAGGTCACAGGGATACAGTAAACCTGAAGTGAAGTATCGGAATCTATAAGTAGTGTCACAGGAATGGTTCATAACATAGTCAGTAAGAAGAGTCAGTCTTCTAGCACTTAAGTCGGCATTGTGCCTTTCGTATTTAATTCCGATGCAATTTCTGTGTTTCACCGTCAATAAGAAGGACAGTGGGATACAGTAAACCTGAAATGAAGCATCGGAATCTATAACTAGTGTCACAGGAATGGTTCAATCATAGTAAGAAGAGTCAGTTTTCTTGTACTTAAGTCGGCATTGTGCCTTTTGTATTTAATTCCGATGCAATTTCTGTGTTTCATCGTCATTAAGAAGGTCCAAGGGATACAGAAAAACCTGTAGTGAAGCATCGGAATCTACAACTAGTGCCACAGGAATGGTTCAAAACATAGGCAGTAAGAAGAGTTAGTCTTCTTGTACTTAAGCCGGCATTGTGCCTTTTCTATTTAATTCCGATGCAATATCTGTGTTTCATCGACAATAAGAAGGTCCAAGGGAAACAGTAAACCTGAAGTGAGGCATCGCAATCTATAACTAGTTTCACAGGAATGGTTCAGAACATAGTCGGTAAGAAAAGACAGTCTTCTTGTCCTTAAGTCGCCATTGTGCCTTTTGTATTAAATTCCGATGCAATTTCTGTGTTTCATCTACAATATGGTCAGAGGGATACAGTAAACCTGAAGTGAAGCATCGGAATCTATAACTAGTGTCACAGGAATGGTTCAAAACATAGGCAGTAAAAAGAGTCAGTCTTCTTGTACTTAAATCGGCATTGTGCTTTTCTATTTAATTCCGATGCAATTTCTGTGTTTCATCGTCAATAAGAAGGTCCAAGGGATACAGTAAACCTGAAGTGCAGCATCGGAATCTATAACTAGTGTCACAGGAATGGTTCAAAACATAGACAGTAAGAAGAGTCGGTCTTCTTGTACTTAAGTCGGCATTGTGCCTTTCGTATTTAATTCCGATGCAATTTCTGTGTTTCACCGTCAATAAGAAGGTCAGAGGGATACAGTAAACCTGAAGTGAAGCATGGGAATCTATAACTATCGTCACAGGAATGGTTCAAACATTGACAGTAAGAAGAGTCAGTCTTCTTGTACTTAAGTCGACATTGTGCCTTTTGTATTTCATTCCGATGCAATTTCTGTGTTTCATCGTCAATAAGAAGGTCAGAGGGATACAGTAAACCTGAAGTGAAGCATCGGAATCCACAACTAGTGTCACAGGAATGGTTCAAAACTTAGACAGTAGGAAGAATCAGCCTTCTTGTACTTAAGTCGGCATTGTGCCTTTTGTATTTAATTCCGATGCAATTTCTGTGTTTCATCGTCAATAAGAAGGTCCAAGGGATACAGTAAACCTGGAGTGAAGCATCGGAATCTATTAATAGAGTTACAGGAATGGTTCAAACCATAGTCAGTAAGAAGAGTGAGTCTTCTTGTCCTTAAGTCGGCATTGTGCCTTTTGTATTTAATTCCGATGCAGTTTCTGTGTTTCATCGGCAATAAGGTCAGAGGGATACAGTAAACTTGAAGTGAAGAATCGGAATCTATAGCTAGTGTCACAGGAATGGTTCAAAAAATTGACAGTAGGAAGAGTCAGTCTTCTTGTACTTAAGTCGGCATTGTGCCTGTTGTACTTATTTCCGATGCAATTTCTGTGTTTCATTGTCAATTAGAAGGTATGAGTGATACAGTAAACCTGAAGTGAAGCATCGGAATCCAAAACTAGTGTCGCAGGAATGGTTCAAAATATTGCCAGTAGGATGAATCAGTCTTCTTGTACTTTAGTCGGCATTGTGCCTTTTGTATTTAATTCTGATGCAATTTCTGTGTTTCATCGTCACTAAGAAGGTCCAAGGTATACAGTAAACCTAAAGTGAAGCATCGGAATCTATAACTAGTGTAACAGGAATGGTTCAAAACATAGTAAGAAGAGTCAGTCTGCTTGTACTTAAGTCGGCATTGTGCCTTTTGTATTTAATTCCTATGCTATTTCTGTGTTTCATCGTCAATAAGAAGGTCCAAGGGATACAGTAAACCTGAAGTGAAGCATCGGAATCTATAACTAGTGTCACAGGAATGGTTCAAATCATAGTCAGTAAGAAGAGTCAGTCTTCTTGTACTTAAGTCGGCATTGTGCCTCTTGTATTTAGTTCCGATGCAATTTCTGTGTTTTATCGTCAATAAGAAGGTCCAAGGGGTACAGCAAACCTAGAGTGAAGCATCGGAATCTATAGCTGTGTCACAGTAATGGTTCAAAACATAGACAGTAAGAAGAGTCAGTCTTCTTGTACTTAAGTCGGCATTGTGCCTTTTCTATTTAATTCCGATGTAATTTATGTGTTTTAATCGACAATAAGAAGGTCCAAGGAATACAGTAAACCTTATGTAAAGCATCGGAATCTATAAGTAGTGTCGCTGGAATGCTTCAAAATATAGACAGTCAGAAGAGTCAGTCTTCTTGTAGTTTAGTCGGCTTTGTGCCTTTTCTATTTAATTCCGATGCAATATCTGTGTTTCGTCGTCAATAAGAAGGTCCAAGGGAAACAGTAAACCTGAAGTGAGGCATGGGAATCTAATACTAGTGCCACAGGAATGGTTCAAAACATAGACAGTAAGAAGAGTCAGTCTTCTTGTACTTAAGTCGGGATTGTGCCTTTTCTATTTAATTCCGATGCAATCTCTGTGTCTCATCGTCAACAAGAAGGTCACAGGGATACAGTAAACCTGAAGTGAAGTATCGGAATCTATAAGTAGTGTCACAGGAATGGTTCATAACATAGTCAGTAAGAAGAGTCAGTCTTCTAGCACTTAAGTCGGCATTGTGCCTTTCGTATTTAATTCCGATGCAATTTCTGTGTTTCACCGTCAATAAGAAGGACAGTGGGATACAGTAAACCTGAAATGAAGCATCGGAATCTATAACTAGTGTCACAGGAATGGTTCAATCATAGTAAGAAGAGTCAGTTTTCTTGTACTTAAGTCGGCATTGTGCCTTTTGTATTTAATTCCGATGCAATTTCTGTGTTTCATCGTCAGTAAGAAGGTCCAAGGGATACAGAAAAACCTGTAGTGAAGCATCGGAATCTACAACTAGTGCCACAGGAATGGTTCAAAACATAGGCAGTAAGAAGAGTTAGTCTTCTTGTACTTAAGCCGGCATTGTGCCTTTTCTATTTAATTCCGATGCAATATCTGTGTTTCATCGACAATAAGAAGGTCCAAGGGATACAGTAAAACTGAAGTGCAGCATCGGACTCTATAACTAGTGTCACAGAAATGGTTCAAAACATAGACAGTAGGAAGAGTTAGTCTTCTTGTACTTAAGTCGGAATTGTGCCTTTTGTATTTAATTCCGATGCAATTTCTGTGTTTCATCGTCAATTAGAGGGTCCAAGGGAAACAGTAAACCTGAAGTGAAGCATCGCAATCTATAACTAGTTTCACAGGAATGGTTCAAAACATAGTCAGTAAGAAGAGACAGTCTTCTTGTCCTTAAGTCACCATTGTGCCTTTTGTATTAAATTCCGATGCAATTTCTGTGTTTCATCGGCAATAAGGTCAGAGGGATACAGTAAACCTGAAGTGAAGCATCGGAATCTATAGCTAGTGTCACAGGAATGGTTCAAAACATAGACAGTAGGTAGAGTCAGTCTTCTTGTACTTATGTCGGCATTGTGCCTTTTGTATTTAATTCCCATGCAATTTCTGTGTTTCATTGTCAATAAGAAGGTCAGAGGGATACAGTAAACCTGAAGTGAAGCATCGGAATCCAAAACTAGTGTCACAGGAATGGTTCAAAACATAGACAGTAGGTAGAGTCAGTCTTTCTGTACTTAAGTCGGCATTGTGCCTTTTGTATTTAATTCCGATGCAATTTCTGTGTTTCATCGTCAATAAGAACTTCCAAGGTATACAGTAAACCTGAAGTGTAGCACCGGAATCTATAACTAGTGTCACAGGAATGGTTCAAAACATAGGCAGTAAGAAGAGTCAGTCTTCTTGTACTTAAGTCGGCATTGTGCCTTTTCTATTTAATTCCGATGCAATTTCTGTTTTTCATCGTCAATACGAAGGTCCAAGGGATACAGTAAACCTGGAGTGTAGCATCGGAATCTATAACTAGTGTCACAGGAATGGTTCAAAACATAGACTGTAACAAGAGTCAGTCTTCTTGTACTTAAGTCGACATTGTGCCTTTTCTATTTAATTCCAATGCAATTTCTGTTTTTTATCGTCAAGAAAAAGGTCCAAGAGATACTGTAAACCTGAAGTGAAGCATCGGAATCTATAACTAGTGTCACTGGAATGGTTCAAAGCATAGCCGGTAAGAAGAGTCAGTCTTCTTGTATTTAAGTCGGCATTGTGCCTTTTCTACTAAATTCCGATGCAATTTCTGTGTTTCATCGTCAATAACAAGGTCCAAGGGATACAGTGAACATGGAGTGAAGCATCGGAATCCACAACTAGTGTCACAGGAATGGTTCAAAACATAGACAGTAGGAAGAATCAGCCTTCTTGTACTTAAGTCGGCATTGTGCCTTTTGTATTTAATTCCGATGCATTTTCTGTGTTCCATCGTCAATAAGAAGGTCCAAGGTATACAGTAAACCTGAAGTAAAGCATTGGAATCTATAACTAGTGTCACAGGAATGGTTCAAACATAGTCAGTAAGAAGAGTCGGTCTTCTTGTACTTAAGTCTGCTTTGTGCCTTTCGTATTTAATTCCGATGCAATTTCTATGTTTCACCGTCAAGTAGAAGGTCAGAAGGATACAGTAAACCTGAAGTGAAGCATCGGAATCTATAACTATCGTCACAGGAATTGTTCAAACATTGACAGTAAGAAGAGTCTGTCTTCGGGTACTTAAGTCGGCATTGTCCCTTTTGTATTTAATTCCGATGCAATTTCTGTGTTTCATCGTCAATAAGAAGGTCAGAGGGATACAGTAAACCTGAAGTGAAGCATCGGAATCTATAACTAGTGTAATAGGAATGGTTCAAACTATAATCAGAAAGAAGAGTCAGTCTTCTTGTACTTCAGTCGGCATTGTGCCTTATCTATTTAATTCCGATGCAATTTCTGTGTTTCATCGTCAACAAGAAGGTCCAAGGGATACAGTAAACCTGGAGTGAAGCATCGGAATCTATAACTAGTGTCACAGGAAGGGTTCAAAACATAGACAGTAAGAAGAGTCAGTCTTCTTGTATTTAATTCGGCATTGTGGCTTTTGTATTTAATTCCGATGCAATTTCTGTGTGTCATCGTCAATATGAAGGTCAGAGGGATGCAGTAAACCTGAAGTGAAGCATCGGAATCCAAAACTAGTGTCGCAGGAATGGTTCAAAACATAGACAGTAGGAAGTGTCAGTCTTCTTGTACTTCAGTCGGCATTGTGCCTTTTGTATTTAATTCCGATGCAATTTCTGTGTTTCATCGTCAATAAGAAGGTCCAAGGTATACTGTAAACCTAAAGTGAAGCATCGGAATCTATAACTAGTGTCACAGGAATGGTTCAAAATATAGTAAGAAGAGTCAGTCTGCTTGTACTTAAGTCAGCATTGTGCCTTTTGTATTAAATTCCAATGCAATTTCTGAGTTTCATTGTCAATAAGAAGGTCCAAGGTACACAGTAAACCTGAAGTAAAGTATCGGAATCTATAACTAGTGTAATAGGAATGGTTCAAACTATAATCAGAAAAAAGAGTCAGTCTTCTTGTACTTCAGTCGGCATTGTGCCTTATCTATTTAATTCCGATGCAATTTATGTGTTTCATCGTCAATAAGAAGGTCCAAGGGATACAGTAAACCTGGAGTGAAGCATCGGAATCTACAACTAGTGTCACAGGAATGGTTCAAACATAGACAGTAAGAAGAGTCAGTCTTCTTGTACTTACGTCGGCGTTGTGCCTTTTGTATTTAATTCCGATGCAATTTATGTGTTATAATCGTCAATAAGAAGGTCCAAGGAATACAGTAAACCTGAAGTGAAGCATCGGAATCTATAACTAGTGTCACTGGAATGGTTCAAATTATAGACAGTAAGAAGAGTCAGTCTTCTAGTACTTTAGTCGGCATTGTGGCTTTTGTATTTAATTCCGATGCAATTTCCGTGATTCATCGTCAATAAGAAGGTCCAAGGGATACAGTAAACCTGAAGTGAAGCATTGGACTCTATAACTAGTGTCACAGAAACGGTTCAAAACATAGACAGTAGGAAGAGTCAGTCTTCTTGTACTTAAGTCGGCATTGTGCCTTTTCTATTTAATTCCGATGCAATTTCTGTGTTTCATCGTGAATTAGATGGTCCAAAGGAAACAGTAAACCTGAAGTGAAGCGTCGGAATCTATAACTAGTGTCACAGGAAAGGTTCAAATCATAGGCGGTAAGAAGAGTCTGCCTTCTTGTACTTAAGTCGGCATTGTGGCTTTTTTATTTAATTCCGATGCAATTTCTGAGTTTCATCGTCAATAAGAAGGTACGAGAGATACAGTAAACCTGAAGTGAAGCATCGGAATCTATAACTAGAGTCACAGGAATGGTTCAAAGCATAGTCAGTAAGAAGAGTCAGTCTTCTTGTCCTTAAGTCGGCATTGTGCCTTTTGTATTTAATTCCGATGCAATTTCTGTGTTTCATTGTAAATAAGGTCAGAGGGATACACTACACCTGAAGTGAAGCATCGGAATCTATAACTAGTATCACAGGAATGGTTCAAAACATAGAAAGTAGGAAGAGTCAGTCTTCTTGTACTTCAGCCGGCATTGTGCCTTTTGTATTTAATTCCGATGCAATTTCCGTGTGTCATCGTCAATATGAAGGTCAGAGGGATACAGTAAACCTGAAGTGAAGCATCGGAATCCAAAACTAGTGTCGCTGGAATGGTTCAAAACATAGACAGTAGGAAGAGTCAGTCTTCTTGTACTTCAGTCGGCATTGTGCATTTTGTATTTAATTCCGATGCAATTTCTGTGTTTCATCGTCAATAAGAAGGTCCAAGGGATACAGTAAACCTGGAGTGAAGCATCGGAACCTACAACTAGTGTCACAGTGATGGTTCAAATCATAGACAGTAAGAAGAGTCAGTCTTCTTGTACTTAAGTCGACATTGTGCCTTTTGTATTTAATTCCGATGCAATTTATGTGTTTTAATCGTCAATTAGAAAGTCCACGGAATACAGTAAAACTGAAGTGAAGCATCGGATCTATAACTAGTGTCACTGGAATGGTTCAAAATATAGACAGTAAGAAGAGTCAGTCTTCTTGTACCTTAGTCGGCATTGTGCCTTTTGTATTTAATTCCGATGCAATTTCTGTGTTTCCTCGTCAATAAGTAGGTCCAAGGGAAACAGTAAACCTGAAGTGAAGCATCGGAATCTATAACTAGTGTCACAGAAATGGTTCAAAACATAGACAGTAAGAAGGCTCAGTCTTCTTCTACTTATGTCGGCATTGTGGCTTTTGTATTTAATTCCGATGCATTTTCTGTGTTTCATAGTCAATAAGAAGGTCAGAAGGATACAGTAAACCTGAAGTGAAGCATCGGAATCTATAACTATCGTCACAGGAATGGTTCAAACATTGACAGTAAGAAGAGTCAGTCTTCGGGTACTTACGTCGGCATTGTCCCTTTTGTATTTAATTCCGATGCAATTTCTGTGTTTCATCGTCAATAAGAAGGTCAGAGGGATACAGTAAACCTGAAGTGAAGCATCGGAATCTATAACTAGTGTCACAGGAATGGTTCAAGACATAGTCAGTAAGAAGAGGCAGTCTTCTTGTACTTAAGTCGGCATTGTGCCTTTTGTATTTAATTCCGATGCAATTTATGTGTTATAATCGTCAATAAGAAGGTCCAAGGAATACAGTAAACCTGAAGTGAAGCATCGGAATCTATAACTAGTGTCACTGGAATGGTTCAAAATATAGACAGTAAGAAGAGTCAGTCTTCTAGTACTTTAGTCGGCATTGTGGCTTTTGTATTTAATTCCGATGCAATTTCCGTGATTCATCGTCAATAAGAAGGTCCAAGGGATACAGTAAACCTGAAGTGAAGCATTGGACTCTATAACTAGTGTCACAGAAACGGTTAAAGCATAGACAGTAGGAAGAGTCAGTCTTCTTGTACTTAAGTCGGCATTGTGCCTTTTCTATTTAATTCCGATGCAATTTCTGTGTTTCATCGTGAATTAGATGGTCCAAAGGAAACAGTAAACCTGAAGTGAAGCGTCGGAATCTATAACTAGTGTCACAGGAAAGGTTCAAATCATAGGCGGTAAGAAGAGTCTGTCTTCTTGTACTTAAGTCGGCATTGTGGCTTTTTTATTTAATTCCGATGCAATTTCTGTGTTTCATCGTCAATAAGAAGGTCAGAGGGATACAGTACACCTGAAGTGAAGCATCGGAATCTATAACTAGTATCACAGGAATGGTTCAAAACATAGAAAGTAGGAAGAGTCAGTCTTCTTGTACTTCAGCCGGCATTGTGCCTTTTGTATTTAATTCCGATGCAATTTCCGTGTGTCATCGTCAATATGAAGGTCAGAGGGATACAGTAAACCTGAAGTGAAGCATCGGAATCCAAAACTAGTGTCGCAGGAATGGTTCAAAACATAGACAGTAGGAAGAGTCAGTCTCCTTGTACTTCAGTCGGCATTGTGCCTTTTCTATTTAATTCCGATGCAATTTCTGTGTTTCATCGTCAATAAGAAGGTCCAAGGGGTACAGTAAACCTGGAGTGAAGCATCGGAAACTACAACTAGTGTCACAGTGATGGTTCAAATCATAGACAGTAAGAAGAGTCAGTCTTCTTGTACTTAAGTCGACATTGTGCCTTTTGTATTTAATTCCGATGCAATTTATGTGTTTTAATCGTCAATAAGAAGGTCCACGGAATACAGTAAAACTGAAGTGAAGCATCGGAATCTATAACTAGTGTCACTGGAATGGTTCAAAATATAGACAGTAAGAAGAGTCAGTCTTCTTGTACCTTAGTCGGCATTGTGCCTTTTGTATTTAATTCCGATGCAATTTCTGTGTTTCCTCGTCAATAAGAAGGTCCAAGGGATACAGTAAACCTGAAGTGAAGCATTGGACTCTATAACTAGTGTCACAGAAACGGTTCAGAACATAGACAGTAGGAAGAGACAGTTTCTTGTACTTAAGTCGGCATTGTGACTTTTCTATTTAATTCCGATGCAATTTCTGTGTTTCATCGTGAATTAGAAGGTCCAAAGGAAACAGTAAACATGAAGTGAAGCGTCGGAATCTATAACTAGTGTCACAGGAATGGATCAAATCATAGACGGTAAGAAGAGTCTGTCTTCTAGTACTTAAGTCGGCTTTGTGGCTTTTTTATTTAATTCCGATGCAATTTCTGTGTTTCATCGTCAATAAGAAGGTCAGAGGGATACAGTAACCCTGAAGTGAAGCATCGGAATCTATAACTAGAGTCACAGGAATGGTTCAAAACATAGTCAGTAGGAAGAAGCAGTCTTCTTGTCCTTAAGTCGGCATTGTGCCTTTTGTATTTAATTCCGATGCAATTTCTGTGTTTCATCGTAAATAAGGTCAGAGGGATACAGTACACCTGAAGTGAAGCATCGGAATCTATAACTAGTATCACAGGAATGGTTCAAAACATAGAAAGTAGGAAGAGTCAGTCTTCTTGTACTTCAGCCGGCATTGTGCCTTTTGTATTTAATTCCGATGCAATTTCTGTGTTTCATCGTCAATAAGAAGGTCCAAGTTATACAGTAAACCTAAAGTGAAGCATCGGAATCTATAACTAGTGTCACAGGAATGGTTCAAAACATAGTAAGAAGAGTCAGTCTGCTTGTACTTAAGTCGGCATTGTGCCTTTTGTATTTAATTCCGATGCAATTTCAGTGTTTCATTATCAATAAGAAGGTCCAAGGTACACAGTAAACCTGAAGTAAAGTATCGGAATCTATAACTAGTGTAACAGGAATGGTTCAAACTATAATCAGTAAGAAGAGTCAGTCTTCTTGTACTTCAGTCGGCATTGTGCCTTATCTATTTAATTCCGATGCAATTTCTGTGTTTCATCGTCAATAAGAAGGTCCAAGGGATACAGTAAACCTGGAGTGAAGCATCGGAGTCTATAACTAGTGTCACAGTAATGGTTCAAACATAGACAGTAAGAAGAGTCAGTCTTCTTGTACTTAAGTCGGCATTGTGCCTTTTGTTTTTAATTCCGGTGCAATTTATGTGTTATAATCGTCAATAAGAAGGTCCAAGGAATACAGTAAACCTGAAGTGAAGCATCGGAATCTATAACTAGAGTCACAGGAATGGTTCAAAACATAGTCAGTAAGAAGAGTCAGTCTTCTTGTCCTTAAGTCGGCATTGTGCCTTTTGTATTTAATTCCGATGCAATTTCTGTGTTTCATCGTAAATAAGGTCAGAGGGATACAGTACACCTGACGTGAAGCATCGGAATCTATAACTAGTGTCACAGGAATGGTTCAATCATTCTCAGTAAGAAGAGTCGGTCTTCATGTACTTAAGTCGGCATTGCGCGTTTTGTATTTAATTCCGATGCTATTTCTGTGTTTCACCGTCAATAAGACGGTCAGAGGGATACAGTAAACCTGAAGTGAAGCATCGGAATCTATAAGTGTCACAGGAATGGTTCAATCATTCTCAGTAAGAAGGGTCGGTCTTCATGTACTTAAGTCGGCATTGCGCGTTTTGTATTTAATTCCGATGCTATTTCTGTGTTTCACCGCCAATAAGAAGGTCAGAGGGATACAGTAAACCTGAAGTGAAGCATCGGAATCTATAACTAGTGTCACAGGTATGGTTCAAAGCATAGTCAGTAGGAAGAGTCAGTCATCTTGTCCTTAAGTCGGCATTGTGCCTTTTGTATTTAATTCCGATGCAATTTCTGTGCTTCATCGTCAATAAGAAGGTCCAAGGGATACAGTAAACCTGGGGTGAAGCATCGGAACCTACAACTAGTGTCACAGTGATGGTTCAAATCATAGACAGTAAGAAGAGTCAGTCCTCTTGTATTTAATTCGGCATTGTGGCTTTTGTATTTAATTCCGATGCAATTTCTGTGTGTCATCGTCAATATGAAGGTCAGAGGGATGCAGTAAACCTGAAGTGAAGCATCGGAATCCAAAACTAGTGTCGCAGGAATGGTTCAAAACATAGACAGTAGGAAGTGTCAGTCTTCTTGTACTTCAGTCGGCATTGTGCCTTTTGTATTTAATTCCGATGCAATTTCTGTGTTTCATCGTCAATAAGAAGGTCCAAGGTATACTGTAAACCTAAAGTGAAGCATCGGAATCTATAACTAGTGTCACAGGAATGGTTCAAAATATAGTAAGAAGAGTCAGTCTGCTTGTACTTAAGTCAGCATTGTGCCTTTTGTATTAAATTCCAATGCAATTTCTGAGTTTCATTGTCAATAAGAAGGTCCAAAGGAAACAGTAAACATGAAGTGAAGCGTCGGAATCTATAACTAGTGTCACAGGAATGGATCAAATCATAGACGGTAAGAAGAGTCTGTCTTCTTGTACTTAAGTCGGCTTTGTGGCTTTTTTATTTAATTCCGATGCAATTTCTGTGTTTCATCGTCAATAAGAAGGTCAGAGGGATACAGTAACCCTGAAGTGAAGCATCGGAATCTATAACTAGAGTCACAGGAATGGTTCAAAACATAGTCAGTAGGAAGAAGCAGTCTTCTTGTCCTTAAGTCGGCATTGTGCCTTTTGTATTTAATTCCGATGCAATTTCTGTGTTTCATCGTAAATAAGGTCAGAGGGATACAGTACACCTGAAGTGAAGCATCGGAATCTATAACTAGTATCACAGGAATGGTTCAAAACATAGAAAGTAGGAAGAGTCAGTCTTCTTGTACTTCAGCCGGCATTGTGCCTTTTGTATTTAATTCCGATGCAATTTCTGTGTTTCATCGTCAATAAGAAGGTCCAAGTTATACAGTAAACCTAAAGTGAAGCATCGGAATCTATAACTAGTGTCACAGGAATGGTTCAAAACATAGTAAGAAGAGTCAGTCTGCTTGTACTTAAGTCGGCATTGTGCCTTTTGTATTTAATTCCGATGCAATTTCAGTGTTTCATTATCAATAAGAAGGTCCAAGGTACACAGTAAACCTGAAGTAAAGTATCGGAATCTATAACTAGTGTAACAGGAATGGTTCAAACTATAATCAGTAAGAAGAGTCAGTCTTCTTGTACTTCAGTCGGCATTGTGCCTTATCTATTTAATTCCGATGCAATTTCTGTGTTTCATCGTCAATAAGAAGGTCCAAGGGATACAGTAAACCTGGAGTGAAGCATCGGAGTCTATAACTAGTGTCACAGTAATGGTTCAAACATAGACAGTAAGAAGAGTCAGTCTTCTTGTACTTAAGTCGGCATTGTGCCTTTTGTTTTTAATTCCGGTGCAATTTATGTGTTATAATCGTCAATAAGAAGGTCCAAGGAATACAGTAAACCTGAAGTGAAGCATCGGAATCTATAACTAGAGTCACAGGAATGGTTCAAAACATAGTCAGTAAGAAGAGTCAGTCTTCTTGTCCTTAAGTCGGCATTGTGCCTTTTGTATTTAATTCCGATGCAATTTCTGTGTTTCATCGTAAATAAGGTCAGAGGGATACAGTACACCTGACGTGAAGCATCGGAATCTATAACTAGTGTCACAGGAATGGTTCAATCATTCTCAGTAAGAAGAGTCGGTCTTCATGTACTTAAGTCGGCATTGCGCGTTTTGTATTTAATTCCGATGCTATTTCTGTGTTTCACCGTCAATAAGACGGTCAGAGGGATACAGTAAACCTGAAGTGAAGCATCGGAATCTATAACTAGTGTCACAGGAATGGTTCAATCATTCTCAGTAAGAAGGGTCGGTCTTCATGTACTTAAGTCGGCATTGCGCGTTTTGTATTTAATTCCGATGCTATTTCTGTGTTTCACCGCCAATAAGAAGGTCAGAGGGATACAGTAAACCTGAAGTGAAGCATCGGAATCTATAACTAGTGTCACAGGTATGGTTCAAAGCATAGTCAGTAGGAAGAGTCAGTCATCTTGTCCTTAAGTCGGCATTGTGCCTTTTGTATTTAATTCCGATGCAATTTCTGTGTTTCATCGTCAATAAGAAGGTCCAAGGGATACAGTAAACCTGGGGTGAAGCATCGGAACCTACAACTAGTGTCACAGGAAGGGTTCAAAACATAGACAGTAAGAAGAGTCAGTCTTCTTGTATTTAATTCGGCATTGTGGCTTTTGTATTTAATTCCGATGCAATTTCTGTGTGTCATCGTCAATATGAAGGTCAGAGGGATGCAGTAAACCTGAAGTGAAGCATCGGAATCCAAAACTAGTGTCGCAGGAATGGTTCAAAACATAGACAGTAGGAAGTGTCAGTCTTCTTGTACTTCAGTCGGCATTGTGCCTTTTGTATTTAATTCCGATGCAATTTCTGTGTTTCATCGTCAATAAGAAGGTCCAAGGTATACTGTAAACCTAAAGTGAAGCATCGGAATCTATAACTAGTGTCACAGGAATGGTTCAAAATATAGTAAGAAGAGTCAGTCTGCTTGTACTTAAGTCAGCATTGTGCCTTTTGTATTAAATTCCAATGCAATTTCTGAGTTTCATTGTCAATAAGAAGGTCCAAGGTACACAGTAAACCTGAAGTAAAGTATCGGAATCTATAACTAGTGTAATAGGAATGGTTCAAACTATAATCAGAAAAAAGAGTCAGTCTTCTTGTACTTCAGTCGGCATTGTGCCTTATCTATTTAATTCCGATGCAATTTATGTGTTTCATCGTCAATAAGAAGGTCCAAGGGATACAGTAAACCTGGAGTGAAGCATCGGAATCTACAACTAGTGTCACAGGAATGGTTCAAACATAGACAGTAAGAAGAGTCAGTCTTCTTGTACTTACGTCGGCATTGTGCCTTTTGTATTTAATTCCGATGCAATTTATGTGTTATAATCGTCAATAAGAAGGTCCAAGGAATACAGTAAACCTGAAGTGAAGCATCGGAATCTATAACTAGTGTCACTGGAATGGTTCAAAATATAGACAGTAAGAAGAGTCAGTCTTCTAGTACTTTAGTCGGCATTGTGGCTTTTGTATTTAATTCCGATGCAATTTCCGTGATTCATCGTCAATAAGAAGGTCCAAGGGATACAGTAAACCTGAAGTGAAGCATTGGACTCTATAACTAGTGTCACAGAAACGGTTCAAAACATAGACAGTAGGAAGAGTCAGTCTTCTTGTACTTAAGTCGGCATTGTGCCTTTTCTATTTAATTCCGATGCAATTTCTGTGTTTCATCGTGAATTAGATGGTCCAAAGGAAACAGTAAACCTGAAGTAAAGCGTCGGAATCTATAACTAGTGTCACAGGAAAGGTTCAAATCATAGGCGGTAAGAAGAGTCTGTCTTCTTGTACTTAAGTCGGCATTGTGGCTTTTTTATTTAATTCCGATGCAATTTCTGAGTTTCATCGTCAATAAGAAGGTACGAGAGATACAGTAAACCTGAAGTGAAGCATCGGAATCTATAACTAGAGTCACAGGAATGGTTCAAAACATAGTCAGTAGGAAGAAGCAGTCTTCTTGTCCTTAAGTCGGCATTGTGCCTTTTGTATTTAATTCCGATGCAATTTCTGTGTTTCATCGTAAATAAGGTCAGAGGGATACAGTACACCTGAAGTGAAGCATCGGAATCTATAACTAGTATCACAGGAATGGTTCAAAACATAGAAAGTAGGAAGAGTCAGTCTTCTTGTACTTCAGCCGGCATTGTGCCTTTTGTATTTAATTCCGATGCAATTTCTGTGTTTCATCGTCAATAAGAAGGTCCAAGTTATACAGTAAACCTAAAGTGAAGCATCGGAATCTATAACTAGTGTCACAGGAATGGTTCAAAACATAGTAAGAAGAGTCAGTCTGCTTGTACTTAAGTCGGCATTGTGCCTTTTGTATTTAATTCCGATGCAATTTCAGTGTTTCATTATCAATAAGAAGGTCCAAGGTACACAGTAAACCTGAAGTAAAGTATCGGAATCTATAACTAGTGTAACAGGAATGGTTCAAACTATAATCAGTAAGAAGAGTCAGTCTTCTTGTACTTCAGTCGGCATTGTGCCTTATCTATTTAATTCCGATGCAATTTCTGTGTTTCATCGTCAATAAGAAGGTCCAAGGGATACAGTAAACCTGGAGTGAAGCATCGGAGTCTATAACTAGTGTCACAGTAATGGTTCAAACATAGACAGTAAGAAGAGTCAGTCTTCTTGTACTTAAGTCGGCATTGTGCCTTTTGTTTTTAATTCCGGTGCAATTTATGTGTTATAATCGTCAATAAGAAGGTCCAAGGAATACAGTAAACCTGAAGTGAAGCATCGGAATCTATAACTAGAGTCACAGGAATGGTTCAAAACATAGTCAGTAAGAAGAGTCAGTCTTCTTGTCCTTAAGTCGGCATTGTGCCTTTTGTATTTAATTCCGATGCAATTTCTGTGTTTCATCGTAAATAAGGTCAGAGGGATACAGTACACCTGACGTGAAGCATCGGAATCTATAACTAGTGTCACAGGAATGGTTCAATCATTCTCAGTAAGAAGAGTCGGTCTTCATGTACTTAAGTCGGCATTGCGCGTTTTGTATTTAATTCCGATGCTATTTCTGTGTTTCACCGTCAATAAGACGGTCAGAGGGATACAGTAAACCTGAAGTGAAGCATCGGAATCTATAAGTGTCACAGGAATGGTTCAATCATTCTCAGTAAGAAGGGTCGGTCTTCATGTACTTAAGTCGGCATTGCGCGTTTTGTATTTAATTCCGATGCTATTTCTGTGTTTCACCGCCAATAAGAAGGTCAGAGGGATACAGTAAACCTGAAGTGAAGCATCGGAATCTATAACTAGTGTCACAGGTATGGTTCAAAGCATAGTCAGTAGGAAGAGTCAGTCATCTTGTCCTTAAGTCGGCATTGTGCCTTTTGTATTTAATTCCGATGCAATTTCTGTGTTTCATCGTCAATAAGAAGGTCCAAGGGATACAGTAAACCTGGGGTGAAGCATCGGAACCTACAACTAGTGTCACAGTGATGGTTCAAATCATAGACAGTAAGAAGAGTCAGTCCTCTTGTATTTAATTCGGCATTGTGGCTTTTGTATTTAATTCCGATGCAATTTCTGTGTGTCATCGTCAATATGAAGGTCAGAGGGATGCAGTAAACCTGAAGTGAAGCATCGGAATCCAAAACTAGTGTCGCAGGAATGGTTCAAAACATAGACAGTAGGAAGTGTCAGTCTTCTTGTACTTCAGTCGGCATTGTGCCTTTTGTATTTAATTCCGATGCAATTTCTGTGTTTCATCGTCAATAAGAAGGTCCAAGGTATACTGTAAACCTAAAGTGAAGCATCGGAATCTATAACTAGTGTCACAGGAATGGTTCAAAATATAGTAAGAAGAGTCAGTCTGCTTGTACTTAAGTCAGCATTGTGCCTTTTGTATTAAATTCCAATGCAATTTCTGAGTTTCATTGTCAATAAGAAGGTCCAAAGGAAACAGTAAACATGAAGTGAAGCGTCGGAATCTATAACTAGTGTCACAGGAATGGATCAAATCATAGACGGTAAGAAGAGTCTGTCTTCTTGTACTTAAGTCGGCTTTGTGGCTTTTTTATTTAATTCCGATGCAATTTCTGTGTTTCATCGTCAATAAGAAGGTCAGAGGGATACAGTAACCCTGAAGTGAAGCATCGGAATCTATAACTAGAGTCACAGGAATGGTTCAAAACATAGTCAGTAGGAAGAAGCAGTCTTCTTGTCCTTAAGTCGGCATTGTGCCTTTTGTATTTAATTCCGATGCAATTTCTGTGTTTCATCGTAAATAAGGTCAGAGGGATACAGTACACCTGAAGTGAAGCATCGGAATCTATAACTAGTATCACAGGAATGGTTCAAAACATAGAAAGTAGGAAGAGTCAGTCTTCTTGTACTTCAGCCGGCATTGTGCCTTTTGTATTTAATTCCGATGCAATTTCTGTGTTTCATCGTCAATAAGAAGGTCCAAGTTATACAGTAAACCTAAAGTGAAGCATCGGAATCTATAACTAGTGTCACAGGAATGGTTCAAAACATAGTAAGAAGAGTCAGTCTGCTTGTACTTAAGTCGGCATTGTGCCTTTTGTATTTAATTCCGATGCAATTTCAGTGTTTCATTATCAATAAGAAGGTCCAAGGTACACAGTAAACCTGAAGTAAAGTATCGGAATCTATAACTAGTGTAACAGGAATGGTTCAAACTATAATCAGTAAGAAGAGTCAGTCTTCTTGTACTTCAGTCGGCATTGTGCCTTATCTATTTAATTCCGATGCAATTTCTGTGTTTCATCGTCAATAAGAAGGTCCAAGGGATACAGTAAACCTGGAGTGAAGCATCGGAGTCTATAACTAGTGTCACAGTAATGGTTCAAACATAGACAGTAAGAAGAGTCAGTCTTCTTGTACTTAAGTCGGCATTGTGCCTTTTGTTTTTAATTCCGGTGCAATTTATGTGTTATAATCGTCAATAAGAAGGTCCAAGGAATACAGTAAACCTGAAGTGAAGCATCGGAATCTATAACTAGAGTCACAGGAATGGTTCAAAACATAGTCAGTAAGAAGAGTCAGTCTTCTTGTCCTTAAGTCGGCATTGTGCCTTTTGTATTTAATTCCGATGCAATTTCTGTGTTTCATCGTAAATAAGGTCAGAGGGATACAGTACACCTGACGTGAAGCATCGGAATCTATAACTAGTGTCACAGGAATGGTTCAATCATTCTCAGTAAGAAGAGTCGGTCTTCATGTACTTAAGTCGGCATTGCGCGTTTTGTATTTAATTCCGATGCTATTTCTGTGTTTCACCGTCAATAAGACGGTCAGAGGGATACAGTAAACCTGAAGTGAAGCATCGGAATCTATAACTAGTGTCACAGGAATGGTTCAATCATTCTCAGTAAGAAGGGTCGGTCTTCATGTACTTAAGTCGGCATTGCGCGTTTTGTATTTAATTCCGATGCTATTTCTGTGTTTCACCGCCAATAAGAAGGTCAGAGGGATACAGTAAACCTGAAGTGAAGCATCGGAATCTATAACTAGTGTCACAGGTATGGTTCAAAGCATAGTCAGTAGGAAGAGTCAGTCATCTTGTCCTTAAGTCGGCATTGTGCCTTTTGTATTTAATTCCGATGCAATTTCTGTGTTTCATCGTCAATAAGAAGGTCCAAGGGATACAGTAAACCTGGGGTGAAGCATCGGAACCTACAACTAGTGTCACAGGAAGGGTTCAAAACATAGACAGTAAGAAGAGTCAGTCTTCTTGTATTTAATTCGGCATTGTGGCTTTTGTATTTAATTCCGATGCAATTTCTGTGTGTCATCGTCAATATGAAGGTCAGAGGGATGCAGTAAACCTGAAGTGAAGCATCGGAATCCAAAACTAGTGTCGCAGGAATGGTTCAAAACATAGACAGTAGGAAGTGTCAGTCTTCTTGTACTTCAGTCGGCATTGTGCCTTTTGTATTTAATTCCGATGCAATTTCTGTGTTTCATCGTCAATAAGAAGGTCCAAGGTATACTGTAAACCTAAAGTGAAGCATCGGAATCTATAACTAGTGTCACAGGAATGGTTCAAAATATAGTAAGAAGAGTCAGTCTGCTTGTACTTAAGTCAGCATTGTGCCTTTTGTATTAAATTCCAATGCAATTTCTGAGTTTCATTGTCAATAAGAAGGTCCAAGGTACACAGTAAACCTGAAGTAAAGTATCGGAATCTATAACTAGTGTAATAGGAATGGTTCAAACTATAATCAGAAAAAAGAGTCAGTCTTCTTGTACTTCAGTCGGCATTGTGCCTTATCTATTTAATTCCGATGCAATTTATGTGTTTCATCGTCAATAAGAAGGTCCAAGGGATACAGTAAACCTGGAGTGAAGCATCGGAATCTACAACTAGTGTCACAGGAATGGTTCAAACATAGACAGTAAGAAGAGTCAGTCTTCTTGTACTTACGTCGGCATTGTGCCTTTTGTATTTAATTCCGATGCAATTTATGTGTTATAATCGTCAATAAGAAGGTCCAAGGAATACAGTAAACCTGAAGTGAAGCATCGGAATCTATAACTAGTGTCACTGGAATGGTTCAAAATATAGACAGTAAGAAGAGTCAGTCTTCTAGTACTTTAGTCGGCATTGTGGCTTTTGTATTTAATTCCGATGCAATTTCCGTGATTCATCGTCAATAAGAAGGTCCAAGGGATACAGTAAACCTGAAGTGAAGCATTGGACTCTATAACTAGTGTCACAGAAACGGTTCAAAACATAGACAGTAGGAAGAGTCAGTCTTCTTGTACTTAAGTCGGCATTGTGCCTTTTCTATTTAATTCCGATGCAATTTCTGTGTTTCATCGTGAATTAGATGGTCCAAAGGAAACAGTAAACCTGAAGTGAAGCGTCGGAATCTATAACTAGTGTCACAGGAAAGGTTCAAATCATAGGCGGTAAGAAGAGTCTGTCTTCTTGTACTTAAGTCGGCATTGTGGCTTTTTTATTTAATTCCGATGCAATTTCTGAGTTTCATCGTCAATAAGAAGGTACGAGAGATACAGTAAACCTGAAGTGAAGCATCGGAATCTATAACTAGAGTCACAGGAATGGTTCAAAGCATAGTCAGTAAGAAGAGTCAGTCTTCTTGTCCTTAAGTCGGCATTGTGCCTTTTGTATTTAATTCCGATGCAATTTCTGTGTTTCATTGTAAATAAGGTCAGAGGGATACACTACACCTGAAGTGAAGCATCGGAATCTATAACTAGTATCACAGGAATGGTTCAAAACATAGAAAGTAGGAAGAGTCAGTCTTCTTGTACTTCAGCCGGCATTGTGCCTTTTGTATTTAATTCCGATGCAATTTCCGTGTGTCATCGTCAATATGAAGGTCAGAGGGATACAGTAAACCTGAAGTGAAGCATCGGAATCCAAAACTAGTGTCGCTGGAATGGTTCAAAACATAGACAGTAGGAAGAGTCAGTCTTCTTGTACTTCAGTCGGCATTGTGCATTTTGTATTTAATTCCGATGCAATTTCTGTGTTTCATCGTCAATAAGAAGGTCCAAGGGATACAGTAAACCTGGAGTGAAGCATCGGAACCTACAACTAGTGTCACAGTGATGGTTCAAATCATAGACAGTAAGAAGAGTCAGTCATCTTGTACTTAAGTCGACATTGTGCCTTTTGGTTTTAATTCCGATGCAATTTATGTGTTTTAATCGTCAATAAGAAAGTCCACGGAATACAGTAAAACTGAAGTGAAGCATCGGATCTATAACTAGTGTCACTGGAATGGTTCAAAATATAGACAGTAAGAAGAGTCAGTCTTCTTGTACCTTAGTCGGCATTGTGCCTTTTGTATTTAATTCCGATGCAATTTCTGTGTTTCCTCGTCAATAAGTAGGTCCAAGGGAAACAGTAAACCTGAAGTGAAGCATCGGAATCTATAACTAGTGTCACAGAAATGGTTTAAAACATAGACAGTAAGAAGGCTCAGTCTTCTTCTACTTATGTCGGCATTGTGGCTATTGTATTTAATTCCGATGCATTTTCTGTGTTTCATAGTCAATAAGAAGGTCAGAAGGATACAGTAAACCTGAAGTGAAGCATCGGAATCTATAACTATCGTCACAGGAATGGTTCAAACATTGACAGTAAGAAGAGTCAGTCTTCGGGTACTTACGTCGGCATTGTCCCTTTTGTATTTAATTCCGATGCAATTTCTGTGTTTCATCGTCAATAAGAAGGTCAGAGGGATACAGTAAACCTGAAGTGAAGCATCGGAATCTATAACTAGTGTCACAGGAATGGTTCAAGACATAGTCAGTAAGAAGAGGCAGTCTTCTTGTACTTAAGTCGGCATTGTGCCTTTTGTATTTAATTCCGATGCAATTTATGTGTTATAATCGTCAATAAGAAGGTCCAAGGAATACAGTAAACCTGAAGTGAAGCATCGGAATCTATAACTAGTGTCACTGGAATGGTTCAAAATATAGACAGTAAGAAGAGTCAGTCTTCTAGTACTTTAGTCGGCATTGTGGCTTTTGTATTTAATTCCGATGCAATTTCCGTGATTCATCGTCAATAAGAAGGTCCAAGGGATACAGTAAACCTGAAGTGAAGCATTGGACTCTATAACTAGTGTCACAGAAACGGTTAAAGCATAGACAGTAGGAAGAGTCAGTCTTCTTGTACTTAAGTCGGCATTGTGCCTTTTCTATTTAATTCCGATGCAATTTCTGTGTTTCATCGTGAATTAGATGGTCCAAAGGAAACAGTAAACCTGAAGTGAAGCGTCGGAATCTATAACTAGTGTCACAGGAAAGGTTCAAATCATAGGCGGTAAGAAGAGTCTGTCTTCTTGTACTTAAGTCGGCATTGTGGCTTTTTTATTTAATTCCGATGCAATTTCTGTGTTTCATCGTCAATAAGTAGGTCAGAGGGATACAGTACACCTGAAGTGAAGCATCGGAATCTATAACTAGTATCACAGGAATGGTTCAAAACATAGAAAGTAGGAAGAGTCAGTCTTCTTGTACTTCAGCCGGCATTGTGCCTTTTGTATTTAATTCCGATGCAATTTCCGTGTGTCATCGTCAATATGAAGGTCAGAGGGATAACGTAAACCTGAAGTGAAGCATCGGAATCCAAAACTAGTATCGCAGGAATGGTTCAAAACATAGACAGTAGGAAGAGTCAGTCTCCTTGTACTTCAGTCGGCATTGTGCCTTTTCTATTTAATTCCGATGCAATTTCTGTGTTTCATCGTCAATAAGAAGGTCCAAGGGGTACAGTAAACCTGGAGTGAAGCATCGGAAACTACAACTAGTGTCACAGTGATGGTTCAAATCATAGACAGTAAGAAGAGTCAGTCTCCTTGTACTTAAGTCGACATTGTGCCTTTTGTATTTAATTCCGATGCAATTTATGTGTTTTAATCGTCAATAAGAAGGTCCACGGAATACAGTAAAACTGAAGTGAAGCATCGGAATCTATAACTAGTGTCACTGGAATGGTTCAAAATATAGACAGTAAGAAGAGTCAGTCTTCTTGTACCTTAGTCGGCATTGTGCCTTTTGTATTTAATTCCGATGCAATTTCTGTGTTTCCTCGTCAATAAGAAGGTCCAAGGGATACAGTAAACCTGAAGTGAAGCATTGGACTCTATAACTAGTGTCACAGAAACGGTTCAGAACATAGACAGTAGGAAGAGACAGTTTCTTGTACTTAAGTCGGCATTGTGACTTTTCTATTTAATTCCGATGCAATTTCTGTGTTTCATCGTGAATTAGAAGGTCCAAAGGAAACAGTAAACATGAAGTGAAGCGTCGGAATCTATAACTAGTGTCACAGGAATGGATCAAATCATAGACGGTAAGAAGAGTCTGTCTTCTTGTACTTAAGTCGGCTTTGTGGCTTTTTTATTTAATTCCGATGCAATTTCTGTGTTTCATCGTCAATAAGAAGGTCAGAGGGATACAGTAACCCTGAAGTGAAGCATCGGAATCTATAACTAGAGTCACAGGAATGGTTCAAAACATAGTCAGTAGGAAGAAGCAGTCTTCTTGTCCTTAAGTCGGCATTGTGCCTTTTGTATTTAATTCCGATGCAATTTCTGTGTTTCATCGTAAATAAGGTCAGAGGGATACAGTACACCTGAAGTGAAGCATCGGAATCTATAACTAGTATCACAGGAATGGTTCAAAACATAGAAAGTAGGAAGAGTCAGTCTTCTTGTACTTCAGCCGGCATTGTGCCTTTTGTATTTAATTCCGATGCAATTTCTGTGTTTCATCGTCAATAAGAAGGTCCAAGTTATACAGTAAACCTAAAGTGAAGCATCGGAATCTATAACTAGTGTCACAGGAATGGTTCAAAACATAGTAAGAAGAGTCAGTCTGCTTGTACTTAAGTCGGCATTGTGCCTTTTGTATTTAATTCCGATGCAATTTCAGTGTTTCATTATCAATAAGAAGGTCCAAGGTACACAGTAAACCTGAAGTAAAGTATCGGAATCTATAACTAGTGTAACAGGAATGGTTCAAACTATAATCAGTAAGAAGAGTCAGTCTTCTTGTACTTCAGTCGGCATTGTGCCTTATCTATTTAATTCCGATGCAATTTCTGTGTTTCATCGTCAATAAGAAGGTCCAAGGGATACAGTAAACCTGGAGTGAAGCATCGGAGTCTATAACTAGTGTCACAGTAATGGTTCAAACATAGACAGTAAGAAGAGTCAGTCTTCTTGTACTTAAGTCGGCATTGTGCCTTTTGTTTTTAATTCCGGTGCAATTTATGTGTTATAATCGTCAATAAGAAGGTCCAAGGAATACAGTAAACCTGAAGTGAAGCATCGGAATCTATAACTAGAGTCACAGGAATGGTTCAAAACATAGTCAGTAAGAAGAGTCAGTCTTCTTGTCCTTAAGTCGGCATTGTGCCTTTTGTATTTAATTCCGATGCAATTTCTGTGTTTCATCGTAAATAAGGTCAGAGGGATACAGTACACCTGACGTGAAGCATCGGAATCTATAACTAGTGTCACAGGAATGGTTCAATCATTCTCAGTAAGAAGAGTCGGTCTTCATGTACTTAAGTCGGCATTGCGCGTTTTGTATTTAATTCCGATGCTATTTCTGTGTTTCACCGTCAATAAGACGGTCAGAGGGATACAGTAAACCTGAAGTGAAGCATCGGAATCTATAACTAGTGTCACAGGAATGGTTCAATCATTCTCAGTAAGAAGGGTCGGTCTTCATGTACTTAAGTCGGCATTGCGCGTTTTGTATTTAATTCCGATGCTATTTCTTTGTTTCACCGCCAATAAGAAGGTCAGAGGGATACAGTAAACCTGAAGTGAAGCATCGGAATCTATAACTAGTGTCACAGGTATGGTTCAAAGCATAGTCAGTAGGAAGAGTCAGTCATCTTGTCCTTAAGTCGGCATTGTGCCTTTTGTATTTAATTCCGATGCAATTTCTGTGTTTCATCGTCAATAAGAAGGTCCAAGGGATACAGTAAACCTGGGGTGAAGCATCGGAACCTACAACTAGTGTCACAGTGATGGTTCAAATCATAGACAGTAAGAAGAGTCAGTCCTCTTGTACTTAAGTCGACATTGTGCCTTTTGTATTTAATTCCGATGCAATTTATGTGTTTTAATCGTCAATAAGAAAGTCCACGGAATACAGTAAAACTGAAGTGAAGCATCGGAATCTATAACTAGTGTCACTGGAATGGTTCAAAATATAGACAGTAAGAAGAGTCAGTCTTCTTGTACCTTAGTCGGCATTGTGCCTTTTGTATTTAATTCCGATGCAATTTCTGTGTTTCCTCGTCAATAAGTAGGTCCAACGGAAACAGTAAACCTGAAGTGAAGCATCGGAATCTATAACTAGTGTCACAGGAATGGTTCAAAACATAGACAGTAAGAAGGCTCAGTCTTCTTCTACTTATGTCGGCATTGTGGCTTTTGTATTTAATTCCGATGCATTTTCTGTGTTTCATAGTCAATAAGAAGGTCAGAGGGATACAGTAAACTTGAAGTGAAGCATCGGAATCTACAACTAGTGTCACAGGAAAGGTTCAAAACATAGTCAGTAAGATGTGTCAGTCTGCTTGTCCTTAAGTCGGCATTGTGCCTTTTGTATTTAATTCCGATGCAATATCTGTGTTTCATCGGCAATAACGTCAGAGGGATACAGTAAAACTGAAGTGAAGCATCGGAATCCAAAACTAGTGTCACAGGAATGGTTCAAAACAATGACAGTAGGAAGAGTCAGTCTTCTTGTACTTAAGTCGGCATTGTGCCTTTTGTATTTAATTCCGTTGCAATTTCTGTGTTTCATCGTCAATAAGAAGTTCCAAGGTATACAGTAACCCTGAAGTGAAGCATAGGAATCTATAACTAGTGTCACAGGAATGGTTCAAAACATAGTCACTAAGAAGTGTCAGTCTTCTTGTACTTAAGTCGTCATTGTGCGTTTTCTCTTTAATTCCGGTGCAATATCTGTGTTTCATCGTCAATAAGAAGGTCCAAGGTATACAGTAACCCTGAAGTGAAGCATCGGAATCTATAACTAGTGTCACAGGAGTGGTTCAAAACATAGTCAGTAAGAAGAGTCAGTCTTCTTCTACTTAAGTCGGCATTGTGCCTTTTGTGTTTAAATCCGATGAAATTTCTGTGTTTCATCGTCAATAAGAAGGTCCAACGGATACAGTAAACTTGGAGTGAAGCATCGGAATCTATAACTAGTGTCACAGGAATGGTTCAAAACATAGTAAGAAGAGTCAGTCTGCTTGTACTTAAGTCGCATTGTGCCTTTTGTATTTAATTCCGATGCAATTTCTGTGTTTCATCTTCAATAAGAAGGTCCACGGGTTACAGTATACCTGGAGTGAAGCATCGGAATCTATAACTAGTGTCACAGGAATGGTGCAAAATATAGACAGTAAGAATAGTTAGTCTTCTTGCACTTAAGTAGGCATTGAGCCTTTTGTATTCAATTCCGATGCAATTTCTGTGTTTCATTGTTTATAAGAATGTCCAAGGGATACAGTAAACCTGATGTGAAGCATCGGAATCTATAACTATTGTCACAGGAATGGTTCAATCATTCTCAGTAAGAAGAGTCGGTCTTCATGTACTTAAGTTGGCATTGCGCCTTTTGTATTTAATTCCGATGCAATTTCTGTGTTTCACCGTCAATAAGAAGGTCAGAGGGATACAGTAAACCTGAAGTGAAGCATCGGAAACTATAACTAGTGTCACAGGAATGGTTCAAAGCATAGTCAGTAAGAAGAGTCAGTCTTCTTGTCCTTAAGTCGGCATTGTGCCTTTTGTATTTAATTCCGATGCAATTTCTGTGTTTCATCGTCAATAAGAAGGTCCAAGGGATATAGTAAACCTGGAGAGAAGCATCGGAATCTACAACTAGTGTCACAGTGATGGTTCAAAACATAGACAGTAAGAAGAGTCAGTCTTCTTGTACTTAAGTCTGCATTGTGCTTTTTGTATTTAATTCCGATGCCATTTCTGTGTTTCATCGTCAATAATAATGTCCAAGGGATACAGTATACCTGAAGTGAAGCATCGGAATCTATAACTAGTGTCACTGGAATGGTTCAAAATATAGACAGAAAGAAGAGTCAGTCTTCTTGTACTTAAGTCGGCATTTTGCCTTTTGTATATAATTCCGATGCAATTTCTGTGATTCATTGTCCAAGAAGGTCCAAGGGATACAGTAAACCTGAAGTGAAGCATCGAACTCTGTAACTAGATTCACAGAAATGGTTCAAAGCAGAGTAAGAAGAGTCAGTCTGCTTGTACTTAAGTCGGCATTGTGCCTTTTGTATTTAATTCCGATGCAATTTCTGTGTTTCATCGTCAATAAGAAGGTCCAACGGATACAGTAAACTTGGAGTGAAGCATCGGAATCTATAACTAGTGTCACAGGAATGGTTCAAAACATAGTAAGAAGAGTCAGTCTGCTTGTACTTAAGTCGGCATTGTGCCTTTTGTATTTAATTCCGATGCAATTTCTGTGTTTCATCGTCAATAAGAAGGTCCAAGGGATACAGTATACCTGGAGTGAAGCATCGGAATCTATTACTAGTGTCACAGGAATGGTTCAAAATATAGACAGTAAGAATAGTTAGTCTTGTTGCACTTCAGTCAGCGTTGTGCCTTTTGTATTCAATTCCGATGCAATTTCTGTGTTTCATTGTTTATAAGAATGTCCAAGGGATACAGTGAACCTGATGTGAAGCATCGGAATCTATAACTAGTGTCACAGGAATGGTTCAATCATTCTCAGTAAGAAGAGTCGGTCTTCATGTACATAAGTCGGCATTGCGCCTGTTGTATTTAATTCCGATGCAATCTCTGTGTTTCATCGTCAATAAGAAGGTCAGAGGGATACAGTAAAAGTGAAGTGAAGCATCGGAATCTATAACTAGTGTCACAGGAATGGTTCAAAGCATAGTAAGTAAGAAGAGTCAGTCTTCTTGTCCTTAAGTCGGCATTGTGCCTTTTGTATTTAATTCCGATGCAATTTCTGTGTTTCATCGTCAATAAGAAGGTCCAAGGGATACAGTAAACCTGGAGTGAAGCATCGGAATCTACAACTAGTGTCACAGTGATGGTTCAAAACATAGACAGTAAGAAGGGTCAGTCTTCTTGTACTGAAGTCTGCATTGTGCTTTTTGTATTTAATTCCGATGCAATTTCTGTGTATCATCGTCAATAAGAAGGTCAAAGGGATACAGTAAACCTGAAGTGAAGCATCGGAATCTATAACTAGTGTCACAGGAATGGTTCAAAACATAGACAGTAAGAAGAGTCAGTCTTCTTGTACTTAAGTCGGCATTGTGCCTTTTGTATTTATTTCCGATGCAATTTCTGTGTTTCATTGTCAATAAGAAGGTCTGAGGGATACGGTTAACCTGAAGTGAAGCATCGGAATCCAAAACTAGTGTCACAGGAATGGTTCAAAACATTGACAGTAGGAAGAGTCAGTCTTCTTGTACATAAGTCGGCATTGTGCCTTTTGTATTTAATTCCGATGCAATTTCTGTGTTTCATCGTCAATAAGAAGTTCCAAGGTATACAGTGACCCTGAAGTGAAGCATAGGAATCTATAACTAGTGTCACAGAAATGGTTCAAAACATAGTCAGTAAGAAGTGTCAGTCTTCTTGTTCTTAAGTCGGCATTGTGCCTTTTCTATTTAATTCCGATGCAATATCTGTGTTTCATCGTCAATAAGAAGGTCCAAGGGATACAGTAAACCTGGAGTGATGCATCGGAATCTATAACTAGTGTCACAGGAAAGGTTCAAAACATAGAGAGTAAGAAGAGTCAGTCGTCTTGTACTTAAGTCGACATTGTGCCTATTCTATTTAATTCCGATGCAATTTCTGTGTTTCATCGTCAATAGGAAGGTCAGAAGGATACAATAAACCTGAAGTGAAGTATCGGAATCTACAAGTAGTGTCAATGGAATGGTTCAAATCATAGACAGTAAGAAGAGTCAGTCTTCATGTACTTAAGTCGGCATTATGCCTTTTGTATTTAATTCCGATGCAATATCTGTGTTTCATCGTCAACAAGAAGGTCAGAGGGATACAGAAAACCCGAAGTGAAGCATCGGAATCTATTGCTAGTGTCACAGGAATGGTTCAAAACATAGGCAGTAAGATGAGTCAGTCTTCTTGTCCTTAAGTCGGCATTGTGCCTTTTGTATTTTATTCCGATGCAATTTCTGTGTTTCATCGTCAATAAGAAGGTCCTAGGGATACAGTAAACCTGAAGTGAAGCATCGGAATCTATAACTAGTGTCACAGGAATGGTTCAAAACATAGACAGTAAGAAGGGTCAGTCTTCTTGTACTTAAGCCGGTATTGTGCCTTTTCTATTTAATTCCGATGCAATTTCTGTCTTTCATAGTCAATAAGAAGGTCAGAGGGATACAGTAAACCTGAAGTGAAGCATCGGAATCTACAACTAGTGTCACAGGAATGGTTCAAAACAAAGTCAGTAAGAAGAGTGAGTCTTCTTGTCCTTAAGTCGGCATTGTGCCTTTTGTGTTTAATTCCGATGAAATTTCTGTGTTTCATCGTCAATAAGAAGGTCCAAGGGATATAGTAAACCTGGAGTGAAGCATCGGAATCTATAACTATTGTCACAGGAATGGTTCAAATCATAGACAGTAAGAAGTGTCAGTCTTCTTGTATTTAAGTCGGCATTGTGCCTTTTTTATTTAATTCCGATGCAATTTCTGTGTTTCATCGTCTTTAAGAATGTCCAAGGGATACAGTAAACCGGAAGTAAAGCATCGGAATCTATAACTAGTGTCACAGGAATGGTTCAAATCATTGTCAATAAGAAGAGTCGGTCTTCATGTACTTAAGTTCGCATTGTGCCTTTTGTATTTATTCCGATGCAATTTCTGTGTTTAATCGTCAATAAGAAGGTCCAAGGGATACAGTATACCTGAAGTGAAGCATCGGAATCTATAACTAGTGTCACTGGAATGGTTCAAAATATAGACAGAGAGAAGAGTCAGTCTTCTTGTACTTAAGTCGGCATTTTGCCTTTTGTATATAATTCCGTTGCAATTTCTGTGATTCATTGTCAATAAGAAGGTCCAAGGGATACAGTAAACCTGAAGTGAAGCATCGAACTCTGTAAATAGTGTCACAGAAATGTTTCAAAACATAGACAGTAGGACGAGTCAGTCTTCTTGTACTTAAGTCGGCATTGTGCCTTTTGTATTTAATTCCGATGCAATTTCTGTGTTTCATCGTCAATAAGAAGGTCCAACAGATACAGTAAACTTGGAGTGAAGCATCGGAATCTATAACTAGTGTCACAGGAATGGTTCAAAACATAGTAAGAAGAGTCAGTCTGCTTGTACTTATGTCGGCATTGTGCCTTTTGTATTTAATTCCGATGCAATTTCTGTGTTTCATCGTCAATAAGAAGGTCCAAGGGATACAGTATACCTGGAGCGAAGCATCGGAATCTATTACTAGTGTCACAGGAATGGTTCAAAATATAGGCAGTAAGAATAGTTAGTCTTGTTGCACGTCAGTCGGCATTGTGCCTTTTGTATTCAATTACGATGCAATTTCTGTGTTTCATTGTTTATAAGAATGTCCAAGGGATACAGTAAACCTGATGTGAAGTATCGGAATCTGTAACTAGTGTCACAGGAATGGTTCAATCTTTCTCAGTAAGAAGAGTCGGTCTTCATGTACTTAAGTGGGCATTGCGCCTTTTGTATTTGATTCCGATGCAATTTCTGTGTTTCACCGTCAATAAGAAGGCCAGATGGATAGAGTAAACCTGAAGTGAAGCATCGGAATCTATAACTAGTGCCACAGGAATGGTTCAAAGCATAGTCAGTAAGAAGAGTCAGTCTTCTTGTCCTTAAGTCGGCATTGGGCCATTTGTATTTAATTCCGATGCAATATGTGTGTTTCATCGGCAATAAGGTCAGAGGGATACAGTAAACCTGAAGTGAAGCATCGGAAACTATAACTAGTGTCACAGGAATGGTTCAAAACATAGACAGTAAGAAGGGTCAGTCTTCTTGTACTTAAGCCGGCATTGTGCCTTTTCTATTTAAATCCGATGCAATTTCTGTGTTTCATAGTCAATAAGAAGGTCAGAGGGATACAGTAAACCTGAAGTGAAGCATCGGAATCTATAACTAGTGTCACAGGAATGGTTCAAAACATAGTCAGTAAGAAGAGTCAGTCTTCTTGTTCTTATGTCGGCATTGGGCCATTTGTATTTAATTCCGATGCAATTTCTGTGTTTCATCGGCAATAAGGTCAGAGGGATACAGTAAACCAGAAGTGAAGCATCGGAATCTATAACTAGTGTCACAGGAATGGTTCAAAGCATTGACAGTAGGAAGAGTCAGTCTTCTTGTACTTAAGTAGGCATTGCGCCTTTTGTATTTAATTCCGATGCAATTTCTGTGTTTCATCGTCAATAAGAAGGTCCAAGGTATACAGTAACCCTGACGTGAAGCATCGGAATCTATAACTAGTGTCACAGGAGTGGTTCAAAACATAGTCAGTAAGAAGAGTCAGTCTTCTTCTCCTTAAGTCGGCATTGTGCCTTTTGTGTTTAATTCCGATGAAATTTCTGTGTTTCATCGTCAATAAGAAGGTCCAACGGATACAGTAAACTTGGAGTGAAGCATCGGAATCTATAACTAGTTCACAGGAATGGTTCAAAACATAGTAAGAAGGGTCAGTCTGCTTGTACTTAAATCGGCATTGTGCCTTTTGTATTTAATTCCGATGCAATTTCTGTGCTTCATCGTCAATAAGAAGGTCCAAGGGATACAGTATACCTGGAGTGAAGCATCGGAATCTATTACTAGTGTCACAGGAATGGTTCAAAATATAGACAGTAAGAATAGTTAGTCTTGTTGCACTTCAGTCGGCATTGTGCCTTTTGTATTCATTTCCGATGCAATTTCTGTGTTTCATTGTTTATAAGAATGTCCAAGGGATACAGTAAACCTGATGTGAAGCATCGGAATCTATAAGTAGTGTCACAGGAATGGTTCAATCTTACTCAGTAAGAAGAGTCGGTCTTCATGTAGTTAAGTCGGGATTGCGCCATTTGTATTTAATTCCGATGCAATTTCTGTGTTTCACCGTCAATAAGAAGGTCAGAGGGATACAGTAAACCTGAAGTGAAGCATCGGAATCTACAACTAGTGTCACAGGAATGGTACAAAGCATAGTCAGTAAGAAGATTCAGTCTTCTTGTCCTTAAGTCGGCATTGTGCCTTTTGTATTTAATTCCGATGCAATTTCTGTGTTTCATCGTCAATAAGAAGGTCCAAGGGATACAGTAAACCTGGAGTGAAGCATCGGAATCTATAACTACTGTCACAGGAATGGTTCAAAACATAGACAGTAAGAAGGGGCAGTCTTCTTCTACTTATGTCGGCATTGTGGCTTTTGTATGTAAATTCCGATGCATTTTCTGTGTTTCATAGTCAATAAGAAGGTCAGGGGGATACAGTAAACCTGAAGTGAAGCATCGGAATCTATAACTAGTGTCACAGGAATGGTTCAAAACATAGTCAGTAAGAAGAATCAGTCTTCTTGTCCTTAAGTCTGCATTGTGCCTTTTGTATTTAATTCCGATGCAATATGTGTGTTTCATCGGCAATAAGGTCAGAGGGATACAGTAAACCTGAAGTGAAGCATCGGAATCTATAACTAGTGTCACAGGAATGGTTATAAAATTGACAGTAAGAAGAGTCAGTCTTCTTGTACTTAAGTCGGCATTGTGCCTTTTGTATTTAATTCCGATGCAATTTCTGTGTTTCATTGTCAATAAGAAGGTCTGAGGGATACAGTTAACCTGAAGTGAAACATCGGAATCCAAAACTAGTGTCACAGGAATGGTTCAAAACATTGACAGTAGGAAGAGTCAGTCTTCTTGTACTTAAGTCGGCATTGTGCCTTTTGTATTTAATTCCGATGCAATTTCTGTGTTTCATCGTCAATAAAAAGTTCCAAGGTATACAGTAACCCTGAAGTGAAGCATCGGAATCAATAACTAGTGTCACAGTAATGGTTCAAAACATAGTCAGTAAGAAGTGTCAGTCTTCTTGTACTTAAGTCGGCATTGTGCCTTTTCTATTTAATTCCGATGCAATATCTGTGTTTCATCGTCAATAAGAAGGTCCAAGGGATACAGTAAACTTGGAGTGATGCATCGGAATCTATAACTAGTGTCACAGGAAAGGTTCAAAACATAGACAGTAAGAAGAGTCAGTCGTCTTGTACTTAAGTCGACATTGTGCCTTTTCTATTTAATTCCGATGCAATTTCTGTGTTTCATCGTCAATAGGAAGGTCAGAGGTATACAATAAACCTGAAGTGAAGTATCGGAATCTACAAGTAGGGTCAATGGAATGGTTCAAATCATAGACAGTAAGAAGAGTCAGTCTTCATGTACTTAAGTCGGCATTATGCCTTTTGTATTTAATTCCGATGCAATATCTGTGTTTCATCGTCAATAAGAAGGTCAGAGGGATACAGTAAACCCGAAGTGAAGCATCGGAATCTATTGCTAGTGTCACAGGAATGGTTCAAAACATAGTCAGTAAGAAGAGTCAGTCTTCTTGTCCTTAAGTCGGCATTGTGCCTTTTGTATTTAATTCCGATGCAATTTCTGTGTTTCATCGTCAATAAGAAGGTCCAAGGGATACAGTAAACCTGAAGTGAAGCATCGGAATCTATAACTAGTGTCACAGGAATGGGGCAAAACATAGTCAGTAAGAAGGGTCAGTCTTCTTGTACTTAAGCCGGCATTGTGCCTTTTCTATTTAATTCCGATGCAATTTCTGTGTTTCATAGTCAATAAGAAGGTCAGAGGGATACAGTAAACCTGAATTGAAGCATCGGAATCTATAACTAGTGGCACAGGAGTGGTTCAAAACATAGTCAGTAAGAAGAGTCAGTCTTCTTGTTCTTAAGTCGGCATTGGGCCTTTTGTATTTAATTCCGATGCAATTTCTGTGTTTCATCGGCAATAAGGTCAGAGGGATACAGTAAACCAGAAGAGACGCATCGGAATCTATAACTAGTGTCACAGGAATGGTTCAAAACAAAGTCAGTAAGACGAGTGAGTCTTCTTGTCCTTAAGTCGGCATTGTGCCTTTTGTGTTTAATTCCGATGAAATTTCTGTGTTTCATCGTCAATAAGAAGGTCCAAGGGATATAGTAAACCTAGAGTGAAGCATCGGAATCTATAACTATTGTCACAGGAATGGTTCAAAACATAGTCAGTAAGAAGTGTCAGTCTTCTTGTACTTAAGTCGGCATTGTGCCTTTTCTATTTAATTCCGATGCAATTTCTGTGTTTCATCGTCAATAAAAAGTTCCAAGGTATACAGTAACCCTGAAGTGAAGCATCGGAATCAATAACTAGTGTCACAGTAATGGTTCAAAACATAGTCAGTAAGAAGTGTCAGTCTTCTTGTACTTAAGTCGGCATTGTGCCTTTTCTATTTAATTCCGATGCAATATCTGTGTTTCATCGTCAATAAGAAGGTCCAAGGGATACAGTAAACCTGGAGTGATGCATCGGAATCTATAACTAGTGTCACAGGAAAGGTTCAAAACATAGACAGTAAGAAGAGTCAGTCGTCTTGTACTTAAGTCGACATTGTGCCTTTTCTATTTAATTCCGATGCAATTTCTGTGTTTCATCGTCAATAGGAAGGTCAGAGGGATACAATAAACCTGAAGTGAAGTATCGGAATCTACAAGTAGGGTCAATGGAATGGTTCAAATCATAGACAGTAAGAAGAGTCAGTCTTCATGTACTTAAGTCGGCATTATGCCTTTTGTATTTAATTCCGATGCAATATCTGTGTTTCATCGTCAATAAGAAGGTCAGAGGGATACAGTAAACCCGAAGTGAAGCATCGGAATCTATTGCTAGTGTCACAGGAATGGTTCAAAACATAGTCAGTAAGAAGAGTCAGTCTTCTTGTCCTTAAGTCGGCATTGTGACTTTTGTATTTAATTCCGATGCAATTTCTGTGTTTCATCGTCAATAAGAAGGTCCAAGGGATACAGTAAACCTGAAGTGAAGCATCGGAATCTATAACTAGTGTCACAGGAATGGGGCAAAACATAGTCAGTAAGAAGGGTCAGTCTTCTTGTACTTAAGCCGGCATTGTGCCTTTTCTATTTAATTCCGATGCAATTTCTGTGTTTCATAGTCAATAAGAAGGTCAGAGGGATACAGTAAACCTGAATTGAAGCATCGGAATCTATAACTAGTGGCACAGGAGTGGTTCAAAACATAGTCAGTAAGAAGAGTCAGTCATCTTGTTCTTAAGTCGGCATTGGGCCTTTTGTATTTAATTCCGATGCAATTTCTGTGTTTCATCGGCAATAAGGTCAGAGGGATACAGTAAACCAGAAGAGACGCATCGGAATCTATAACTAGTGTCACAGGAATGGTTCAAAACAAAGTCAGTAAGACGAGTGAGTCTTCTTGTCCTTAAGTCGGCATTGTGCCTTTTGTGTTTAATTCCGATGAAATTTCTGTGTTTCATCGTCAATAAGAAGGTCCAAGGGATATAGTAAACCTAGAGTGAAGCATCGGAATCTATAACTATTGTCACAGGAATGGTTCAAATCATAGACAGTAAGAAGAGTCAGTCTTCTTGTACTTAAGTCGGCATTGTGCCTTATGTATTTAATTCCGATGCAATTTCTGTGTTTCATTTTCTTTAAGAATGTCCAAGGGATACAGTAATCCTAAAGTAAAGCATCGGAATCTATAACTAGTGTCACAGGAATGGTTCAAAGCATAGACAGTAGGAAGAGTCAGTCTTCTTGTACTTAAGTCGGCATTGTGGCTTTTGTATTTAATCCGATGCAATTTCTGTGTTTCATAGTCAATAAGAAGGTCAGAGGGATACAGTAAACGCGAAGTGAAGCATCGGAATCTATAACTAGTGTCACAGGAATAGTTCAAAACATAGTCGGTAAGAAGAATCAGTCTTCTTGTTCTTAAGTCGGCATTGGGCCTTTTGTATGTAATTCCGTTGCAATTTCTGTGTTTCATCGGCAATAAGGTCAGAGGGACACAGTATACCTGAAGTGAAGCATCGGAATCTATAACTAGTGTTACAGGAATGGTTCAAAACATAGACGGTAAGAAGAGTCAGTCTTCTTGTACTTAAGTCGGCATTGTGCCTTTTGTATTTAATTCCGATGCAAAATCTGTGTTTCATTGTGAATAAGAAGGTCTGAGGGTTACAGTTAACCTGTACTTATTGTACTTAAGTCGGCATTGTGCCTTTTCTATTTTATTCCGATTCAACTTCTGTGTTTCATCGTCAATAACAAGGGCCAAGGGATACAGTAAACCTGGAGTTAAGCATCGGAATCCATAACTAGTGTCACGGGAATGGTTCAAAACCTAGTCAGTAAGAAGAGTCAGTCTTCTTGTACTTAAGTCGGCATTGTGCCTTTTCTATTCAATTCCGATGCAACTTCTGTGTTTCATCGTCAATAAGAAGGTCCAAGGGATACAGTAAACCTGGAGTGAACCATCGGAATCTATAAATAGTGTCAATGGAATGGTTCAAAACATAGACAGCAAGAAGAAACGGTCTTCTTGTACTTAGTCGGCATTGTGCCTTTTGTTTTTAATTCCGATGGAATTTCTGAGTTTCATCGTCAATAAGAAGGTCAGAGGGATACAATAAACCTGAAGTGAAGCATCGGAATCTATAACTAGTGTCACAGGAATGGTTCAAAGCATAGTCCTTAAGAAGAGTCAGTCTTCCTGTCCTTAAGTCGGCATTGTGCCTTTTGTATTTAATTCCGATGCAATTTCTTTGTTTCATCGTCAATAAGAAGGTCCAAGTGATATAGTAAACCTGGAGTGAAGCATCGGAATCTATAACTAGTGTCACAGAAATGGTTCTAAACATAGACAGTAAGAAGAGTCTGTTTTCTCGTACTTAAGTCGGCATTGTGCCTTTTGTATTTAATTCCGATGCAATTTCTGTGTTTCATCGTCAATAAGAAGGTCCAAGGGAAACAGTAAACCTGAAGTAAAGCATCGGAATCTATAACTAGTGTCACAGGAATGGTTCAAAAAATAGACAGTAAGAAGGGACAGTCTTCTTGTACTTAAGTCGGCATTGTGGCTTTTTTATTTAATTCCTATGCAATTTCTGTGTTTCATAGTCAATAAGAAGGTCAGAGGGATACAGTAAACCTGATTTGAAGCATCGCAAACTATAACTAGTGTCACAGGAATGGTTCAAAACATAGTCAGTAAGAAGAGTCAGTCTTCTTGTTCTTACGTCGGCATTGGGCCTTTTGTATTTAATTCCGATGCAATTTCTGTGTTTCATAGTCAATAAGACGGTCAGAGGGATACAGTAAACCTGAAGTGAAGCATCGCAAACTATAACTAGTGTCACAGGAATGGTTCAAAACATAGTCAGTAAGAAGAGCCAGTCTTCTTGTTCTTACGTCGGCATTGGGCCTTTTGTATTTAATTCCGATGCAATTTCTGTGTTTCATCGGCAATAAGGTCAGAGGGATACAGTATACCTGACGTGAAGCATCGGAATCTATAACTAGTGTCACAGGAATGGTTCAAAACATAGACGGTAAGAAGAGTCAGTCTTCTTGTTCTTAAGTCGGCATTGTGCCTTTTGTATTTAATTCCGATGCAATATCTGTGTTTCATTGTCAATAAGAAGGTCTGAGGGATACAGTTAAACTGAAGTGAAGCATCGGAATCCAAAACTAGTGTCACAGGAATGGTTCAAAGCATTGACAATAGGAAGAGTCAGTCTTCTTGTACTTAAGTCGGCATTGTGCCTTTTGTATTTAATTCCGATGCAATTTCTTTGTTTCATCGTCAATAAGAAGGTCCAAGGTATACAGGAACCCTGAAGTGAAGCATCGGAATCTATAACTAGTGTCACAGGAATGGTTCAAAACATAGTCAGTAAGAAGAGGCAGTCTTCTTGTACTTAAGTCGGCATTGTGCCTTTTCTATTTAATTCCGATGCAATTTCTGTGTTTCATCGTCAATAAGAAGGTCCAAGGGATACAGTAAACCTGGAGTGAAGCATCGGAATCTATAACTAGTGTCACAGGAAAGGTTCAAACCATTGACAGTAAGAAGAGTCAGTCTTCTTGTACTTAAGTCGACATTGTGCCTCTTCTATTTAATTCCGATGCAATTTCTGTCTTTCATCGTCAATAGGAAGGTCAGAGGGATACAATAAACCTGAAGTAAAGTATCGGAATCTATAACTAGTGTCACAGGAGTGGTACAAAACAAAGTCTGTAAGAAGAGTTAGTCTTCTTGTACTTAAGTCGGCATTGTGCCTTTTGTGTTTAATTCCGATGAAATTTCTGTGTTTCATCGTCAATAACAAGGTACAACGGATACAGTACACCTGGAGTGAAGAATCGGAAACTATAACTAGTGTCACAGGAATGATTCAAAAAATAGTAAGAAGAGTCAGTCTGCTTGTACTTAAGTCGGCATTGTGCTTTTTGTATTTAATTCCGATGCAATTTCTGTGTTTCATTGTCAATAAGAAGGTCCAAGGTACACAGTAAACCTGAAGTAAAGTATCGGAATGTATATCTAGTGTCACAGGATTGGTTCAAACAATAATCAGTAAGAAGAGTCAGTCTTCTTGTACTTAAGTCGGCATTGTGCCTTATCTATTTATTTCCGAAGCAATTTCTGTGTTTCATCGTCAATAAGAAGGTCCAAGGGATACAGTAAACCTGAAGTGAAGCATCGGAATCTATAACTAGTGTCACAGGAATGGTTCAAAACATAGTCAGTAAGAAGAGTCAGCTTTCTTGTACTTAAGTCGGTGTTGTGCCTTTTGTATTAATTCCGATGCAATTTCTGTGTTTCATCGTAAATAATGTCAGAGGGATACAGTACACCTGAATTGCAGCATCGGAATCTATAACTAGTGTCACAGGAATGGTTCAAATCATAGACAGTAGGAAGAGTCAGTCTTCTTGTACTTAAGTCGGCATTGTGCCATTTGTATTTAATTTCGATGCAATTTCTATGTTTCATTGTCAATTAGAAGGTCAGAGGGATACAGTAAACCTGAAGTGAAGCATCGGAATCTATAACTAGTGTCACAGGAATGGTTCAAAACATAGAAAGTAGGAAGAGTCAGTCTTCTTGTCCTTAAGCCGGCATTGTGCCTTTTGTAATTAATTCATATGCAATTTCTGTGTTTCATCGTCAATAAGAAGGTCCAAGGTATACAGTAAACCTGAAGTGAAGCATCGGAATCTATAACTAGTGTCACAGGAATGGTTCAAAACAAAGTTAGTAAGAAGAGTCAGTCTTCTTGTACTTAAGTCGGCATTGTGTCTTTTCTATTTAATTCCGTTGCAATTTCTGTGTTTCATCGACAATAAGGAGGTCCCAGGGATACAGTAAACCTGGAGTGAAGCATCGGAATCTATAACTAGTGTCACAGGAATGGTTCAAAGCATTGACAGTAGGAAGAGTCACTCTTCTTGTACTTAAGTCGGCATTGTGCCTTTTGTATTTAATTCCTATGCAATTTCTGTGTGTCATCGTCAACAAGAAGGCCCTAGGTATACAGTAAACCTGAAGTGAAGCATCGGAATCTATAACTAGTGTCACAGGAGTGGTTCAAAACATAGTCAGTACGAAGAGTCAGGCTTCTTCTCCTTAAGTCGGCATTGTGCCTTTTGTGTTTAATTCCGATGAAATTTCTGTGTTTTATCGTCAATAAGAAGGTCCAACGGATACAGTAAACTTGGAGTGAAGCATCGGAATCAATAACTAGTGTCACAGGAATGGTTCAAATCATAGTAAGAAGAGTCAGTCTGCTTGTACTTAAGTCGGCATTGTGCATTTTGTATTTAATTCCGATGCAATTTCTGTGTTTCATCGTCAATAAGAAGGGCCAAGGGATACAGTATACCTGGAGTGAAGCATCGGAGTCTATAACTAGTGTCACAGGAATGGTTCAAAATATAGACAGTAAGAATAGTTAGTCTTCTTGCACTTAAGTCGGCATTGTGCCTTTTGTATTCAATTCCGATGCAATTTCTGTGTTTTATTGTTTATAAGAAAGTCCAAGGGACACAGTAAACCTGATGTGAAGCATCAGAATCTATAACTAGTGTCACAGGAATGGTTCAATCAATCTCAGTAAGAAGAGTCCGTCTTCATGTACTTAAGTCATCATTGCGCCTTTTGTATTTAATTCCGATGCAATTTCTGTGTTTCACCGTCAATAAGAAGGTCAGAGGGATACAGTAAACCTGAAGTGAAGCATCGGAATCTATAACTAGTGTCACAGTAATTGTTCAAAGCATTGTCAGTAAGAAATGTCAGTCTTATTGTCCTTAAGTCGGCATTGTGCCTTTTGTATTTAATTCCGATGGAATTTCTGTGCTTCATTGTCAATGAGAAGGTCCAAGGGATGCAGTAAACCTGGAGTGAAGCATCGGAATCTACAAGTAGTGTCACAGTGATGGTTCAAAACATAGACAGTAAGTAGAGTCAGTCTTCTTGTACTTAAGTCTGCATTGTGCTTTTTGTATTTAATTCCGATGCAATTTCTGTGTATCATCGTCAATAAGAAGGTGCAAGGGATACAGTAAACCTAAAGTGAAGCATCGGAATCTATAAGTAGTGTCACTGGAATGGTTCAAAATATAGACAGAAGGAAGAGTCCGTCTTCTTGTACTTAAGTCTGCATTTTGCCTTTTGTATATAATTCCGATGCAATTTCTGTGATTCATTGTCAATAAGAAGGTCCAAGGGATACAGTAAACCTGAAGTGAAGCATCGAACTCTGTAACTAGTGTCACAGAAATGGTTCAAAAATTAGACAGTAGGAAGAGTCAGTCTTCTTGTACTTAAGTCGGCATTGTGCCTTTTGCATTTAATTCCGATACAATTTCTGTGTTTCATCGTCAATAAGAAGGTCCCAGGGGGAACAGTAAACCGGAAGTGAAGCATCGGAATCTATAACTAGTGTCACAGGAATGGTTCAAAACATAGACAGTAAGAAGGGGCAGTCTTCTTCTACTTATGTCGGCATTGTGGCTTTTGTATTTAATTCCGATGCATTTTCTGTGTTTCATAGTCAATAAGAAAGTCAGAGGGATACAGTAAACCTGAAGTGAAGCATCGGAATCTATAACTAGTGTCACAGGAATGGTTCTAAACATAGTCAGTAAGAAGAGTCAATCTTCTTGTCCTTAGGTCTGCATTGTGCCTTTTGTATTTAATTCCGATGCAATATGTGTGTTTCATCGGCAATAAGGTCAGAGGGATACAGTAAACCTGAAGTGAAGCATCGGAATCTATAACTAGTGTCACAGGAATGGTTCAAAATATAGACAGTAAGAAGAGTCAGTCTTCTTGTACTTAAGTCGGCATTGTGCCTTTTGTATTTATTTCCGATGTAATTTCTGTGTTTCATTGTCAATAAGAAGTTCTGAGGGATACAGTTAACATGAAGTGAAGCATCGGAATCCAAAACTAGTGTCACAGGAATGGTTCAAAACATTGACAGTAGGAAGAGTCATTCTTCTTGTACATAAGTCGGCATTATGCCTTTTGTATTTAATTCCGATGCAATTTCTGTGTTTCATCGTCAATAAGAAGTTCCAAGGTATACAGTAACCCTGAAGTGAAGCATAGGAATCTATAACTAGTGTCACAGGAATGGTTCAAAACATAGTCAGTAAGAAGTGTCAGTCTTCTTGTACTTAAGTCGGCATTGTGCCTTTTCTATTTAATTCCGATGCAATATCTGTGTTTCATTGTCAATAAGAAGGTCCAAGGGATACAGCAAACCTGGAGTGATGCATCGGAATCTATAACTAGTGTCACAGGAAAGGTTCAAAACATAGACAGTAAGAAGAGTCAGTCGTCTTGTACTTAAGTCGACATTGTGCCTTTTCTATTTAATTCCGATGCAATATCTGTGTTTCACCGTCAATAGGAAGGTCAGAGGGATACAATAAACCTGAAGTGAAGTATCGGAATCTACAAGTAGTGTCAATGGAATGGTTCAAATCATAGACAGTAAGAAGAGTCAGTCTTCATGTACTTAAGTCGGCATTATGCCTTTTGTATTTAATTCCGATGCAATATCTGTGTTTCATCGTCAATAAGAAGGTCAGAGGGATACAGTAAACCCGAAGTGAAGCATCGGAATCTATTGCTAGTGTCACAGGAATGGTTCAAAACATAGTCAGTAAGAAGAGTCAGTCTTCTTGTCCTTAAGTCGGCATTGTGCCTTTTGTATTTAATTCAGATGCAATTTCTGTGTTTCATCGTCAATAAGAAGGTCCAAGGGATACAGTAAACCTGAAGTGAAGCATCGGAATCTAGAACTAGTGTCACAGGAATGGTTCAAAACATAGACAGTAAGAAGGGTCAGTCTTCTTGTACTTAAGCCGGCATTGTGCTTTTTCAATTTAATTCCGATGCAATTTCTGTGTTTCATAATCAATAAGAAGGTCAGAGGGATACAGTAAACCTGAAGTGAAGCATCGGAATCTATAACTAGTGTCTCAGGAATGGTTCAAAACATAGTCAGTAAGATGAGTCAGTCTTCTTGTTCTTAAGTCGGCATTGGGCCTTTTGTACTTAATTCCGATGCAATTTCTGTGTTTCATCGGCAATAAGGTCAGAGGGATACAGTAAACCAGAAGTGAAACATCGGAATCTATAACTAGTGTCACAGGAATGGTTCAAAACAAAGTCAGTAAGACGAGTGAGTCTTCTTGTCCTTATGTCGGCATTGTGCCTTTTGTGTTTAATTCCGATGAAATTTCTGTGTTTCATCGTCAATAAGAAGGTCCAAGGGATATAGTAAACCTGGAGTGAAGCTTCGGAATCTATAACTATTGTCACAGGAATGGTTCAAATCATAGACAGTAAGAAGAGTCAGTCTTCTTGTACTTAAGTCGGCATTGTGCCTTTTGTATATAATTCCGATGCAATTTCTGTGTTTCTTCGTCATTAAGAATGTCCATGGGATACAGTAATCCTGAAGTAAAGCATCGGAATCTATAACTAGTATCACAGGAATGGTTCAAATCATTGTCAATAAGAAGAGTCGGTCTTCATGTACTTAAGTTCGCATTGTGCCTTTTGTATTTATTCCGATGCAATTTCTGTGTTTCATCGTCAATAATAAGGTACAAGGGATACAGTAAACCGGACGTGAAACATCGTAATCTATAAATAGTGTCACTGGAATGGTTCAAAAACATAGACAGTAGGAAGAGTCAGTCTTCTTGTACTTAAGTCGGCATTGTGGCTTTTGTATTTAATCCGATGCAATTTCTGTGTTTCATAGTCAATAAGAAGGTCAGAGGGATACAGTAAACCCGAAGTGAAGCATCGGAATCTATAACTAGTGTCACAGGAATGGTTCAAAACATAGTCAGTAAGGAGAGTCAGTCTTCTTGTTCTTAAGTCGGCATTGGGCCTTTTGTATTTAATTCCGTTGCAATTTCTGTGTTTCATCGGCAATAAGGTCAGAGGGACACAGTATACATGAAGTGAAGCATCGGAATCTATAACTAGTGTCACAGGAATGGTTCAAAACATAGACGTTAAGAAGAGTCAGTTTTCTTGTACTTAAGTCGGCATTGTGGCTTTTGTATTTAATTCCGATGCAAAATCTGTGTTTCATTGTGAATAAGAAGGTCTGAGGGATACAGTTAACCTGTACTTATTGTACTTAAGTCGGCTTTGTGCCTTTTCTATTTAATTCCGATGCAATTTCTGTGTTTCATCGTCAATAAGAAGGTCCAAGGGATACAGTAAACCTGAAGTGAAGCATCGGAATCTATAACTAGTGTCAATGGAATGGTTCAAAACATAGACAGCAAGAAGAAACGGTCTTCTTGTACTTAAGTCGGCATTGTGCCTTTTGTATTTAATTCCGATGCAATTTCTGTGTTTCATTGTCAATAAGAAGGTCCAAGGTACACAGTAAACCTGAAGTAAAGTATCGGAATCTATATCTAGTGTCACAGGAATGGTTCAAACTATAATCAGTAAGAAGAGTCAGTCTTCTTGTACTTAAGTCGGCATTGTGCCTTATCTATTTATTTCCCATGCAATTTCTGTGTTTCATCGTCAATAAGAAGGTCCAAGGGATATAGTAAACCTGAAGTGAAGCATCGGAATCTATAACTAGTGTCACAGGAATGGTTCAAAACATAGTCAGTAAGAAGGGTCAGTCTTCTTGTACTGAAGTCGGCGTTGTGCCTTTTGTATTTAATTCCGATGCAATTTCTGTGTTTCATCCTAAATAAGGTCAGAGGGATACAGTACACCTGAATTGAAGCATCGGAATCTATAACTAGTGTCACAGGAATGGTTCAAAACAAAGTTAGTAAGAAGAGTCAGTCTTCTTGTACTTAAGTCGGCATTGTGTCTTTTCTATTTAATTCCGTTGCAATTTCTGTGTTTCATCGTCAATAAGGAGGTCCCAGGGATACAGTAAACCTGGAGTGAAGCATCGGAATCTATAACTAGTGTCACAGGAATGGTTCAAAGCATTGACAGTAGGAAGAGTCACTCTTCTTGTACTTAAGTCGGCAATGTGCCTTTTGTATTTAATTCCTATGCAATTTCTGTGTTTCATCGTCAACAAGAAGGTCCTAGGTATACAGTAAACCTGAAGTGAAGCATCGGAATCTATAACTAGTGTCACAGGAGTGGTTCAAAACATAGTCAGTACGAAGAGTCAGGCTTCTTCTCCTTAAGTCGGCATTGTGCCTTTTGTGTTTAATTCCGATGAAATTTCTGTGTTTTATCGTCAATAAGAAGGTCCAACGGATACAGTAAACTTGGAGTGAAGCATCGGAATCAATAACTAGTGTCACAGGAATGGTTCAAAACATAGTAAGAAGAGTCAGTCTGCTTGTACTTAAGTCGGCATTGTGCATTTTGTATTTAATTCCGATGCAATTTCTGTGTTTGATCGTCAATAAGAAGGGCCAAGGGATACAGTATACCTGGAGTGAAGCATCGGAGTCTATAACTAGTGTCACAGGAATGGTTCAAAATATAGACAGTAAGAATAGTTAGTCTTCTTGCACTTAAGTCGGCATTGTGCCTTTTGTATTCAATTCCGATGCAATTTCTGTGTTTTATTGTTTATAAGAATGTCCAAGGGACACAGTAAACCTGATGTGAAGCATCAGAATCTATAACTAGTGTCACAGGAATGGTTCAATCAATCTCAGTAAGAAGAGTCCGTCTTCATGTACTTAAGTCATCATTGCGCCTTTTGTATTTAATTCCGATGCAATTTCTGTGTTTCACCGTCAATAAGAAGGTCAGAGGGATACAGTAAACCTGAAGTGAAGCATCGGAATCTATAACTAGTGTCACAGGAATTGTTCAAAGCATTGTCAGTAAGAAATGTCAGTCTTCTTGTCCTTAAGTCGGCATTGTGCCTTTTGTATTTAATTCCGATGGAATTTCTGTGCTTCATCGTCAATAAGAAGGTCCAAGGGATGCAGTAAACCTGGAGTGAAGCATCGGAATCTACAAGTAGTGTCACAGTGATGGTTCAAAACATAGACAGTAAGAAGAGTCAGTCTTCTTGTACTTAAGTCTGCATTGTGCTTTTTGTATTTAATTCCGATGCAATTTCTGTGTATCATCGTCAATAAGAAGGTGCAAGGGATACAGTAAACCTAAAGTGAAGCATCGGAATCTATAAGTAGTGTCACTGGAATGGTTCAAAATATAGACAGAAGGAAGAGTCCGTCTTCTTGTACTTAAGTCGGCATTTTGCCTTTTGTATATAATTCCGATGCAATTTCTGTGATTCATTGTCAATAAGAAGGTCCAAGGGATACAGTAAACCTGAAGTGAAGCATCGAACTCTGTAACTAGTGTCACAGAAATGGTTCAAAAATTAGACAGTAGGAAGAGTCAGTCTTCTTGTACTTAAGTCGGCATTGTGCCTTTTGTATTTAATTCCGATACAATTTCTGTGTTTCATCGTCAATAAGAAGGTCCCAGGGGGAACAGTAAACCGGAAGTGAAGCATCGGAATCTATAACTAGTGTCACAGGAATGGTTCAAAACATAGACAGTAAGTAGGGGCAGTCTTCTTCTACTTATGTCGGCATTGTGGCTTTTGTATTTAATTCCGATGCATTTTCTGTGTTTCATAGTCAATAAGAAAGTCAGAGGGATACAGTAAACCTGAAGTGAAGCATCGGAATCTATAACTAGTGTCACAGGAATGGTTCTAAACATAGTCAGTAAGAAGAGTCAATCTTCTTGTCCTTAAGTCTGCATTGTGCCTTTTGTATTTAATTCCGATGCAAAATGTGTGTTTCATCGGCAATAAGGTCAGAGGGATACAGTAAACCTGAAGTGAAGCATCGGAATCTATAACTAGTGTCACAGGAATGGTTCAAAACATAGACAGTAAGAAGCGTCAGTCTTCTTGTACTTAAGTCGGCATTGTGCCTTTTGTATTTATTTCCGATGTAATTTCTGTGTTTCATTGTCAATAAGAAGGTCTGAGGGATACAGTTAACATGAAGTGAAGCATCGGAATCCAAAACTAGTGTCACAGGAATGGTTCAAAACACTGACAGTAGGAAGAGTCATTCTTCTTGTACATAAGTCGGCATTATGCCTTTTGTATTTAATTCCGATGCAATTTCTGTGTTTCATCGTCAATAAGAAGTTCCAAGGTATACAGTAAACCTGAAGTGAAGCATCGGAATCTATAACTAGTGTCACAGGAATGGTTCAAAACATAGTCAGTAAGAAGGGTCAGTCTTCTTGTACTGAAGTCGGCGTTGTGCCTTTTGTATTTAATTCCGATGCAATTTCTGTGTTTCATCCTAAATAAGGTCAGAGGGATACAGTACACCTGAATTGAAGCATCGGAATCTATAACTAGTGTCACAGGAATGGTTCAAAACAAAGTTAGTAAGAAGAGTCAGTCTTCTTGTACTTAAGTCGGCATTGTGTCTTTTCTATTTAATTCCGTTGCAATTTCTGTGTTTCATCGTCAATAAGGAGGTCCCAGGGATACAGTAAACCTGGAGTGAAGCATCGGAATCTATAACTAGTGTCACAGGAATGGTTCAAAGCATTGACAGTAGGAAGAGCCACTCTTCTTGTACTTAAGTCGGCATTGTGCCTTTTGTGTTTAATTCCTATGCAATTTCTGTGTTTCATCGTCTACAAGAAGGTCCTAGGTATACAGTAAACCTGAAGTGAAGCATCGGAATCTATAACTAGTGTCACAGGAGTGGTTCAAAACATAGTCAGTACGAAGAGTCAGGCTTCTTCTCCTTAAGTCGGCATTGTGCCTTTTGTGTTTAATTCCGATGAAATTTCTGTGTTTTATCGTCAATAAGAAGGTCCAACGGATACAGTAAACTTGGAGTGAAGCATCGGAATCAATAACTAGTGTCACAGGAATGGTTCAAAACATAGTAAGAAGAGTCAGTCTGCTTGTACTTAAGTCGGCATTGTGCATTTTGTATTTAATTCCGATGCAATTTCTGTGTTTGATCGTCAATAAGAAGGGCCAAGGGATACAGTATACCTGGAGTGAAGCATCGGAGTCTATAACTAGTGTCACAGGAATGGTTCAAAATATAGACAGTAAGAATAGTTAGTCTTCTTGCACTTAAGTCGGCATTGTGCCTTTTGTATTCAATTCCGATGCAATTTCTGTGTTTTATTGTTTATAAGAATGTCCAAGGGACACAGTAAACCTGATGTGAAGCATCAGAATCTATAACTAGTGTCACAGAAGTGGTTCAATCAATCTCAGTAAGAAGAGTCCGTCTTCATGTACTTAAGTCATCATTGCGCCTTTTGTATTTAATTCCGATGCAATTTCTGTGTTTCACCGTCAATAAGAAGGTCAGAGGGATACAGTAAACCTGAAGTGAAGCATCGGAATCTATAACTAGTGTCACAGGAATTGTTCAAAGCATTGTCAGTAAGAAATGTCAGTCTTCTTGTCCTTAAGTCGGCATTGTGCCTTTTGTATTTAATTCCGATGGAATTTCTGTGCTTCATCGTCAATAAGAAGGTAAAAGGGATGCAGTAAACCTGGAGTGAAGCATCGGAATCTACAAGTAGTGTCACAGTGATGGTTCAAAACATAGACAGTAAGAAGAGTCAGTCTTCTTGTACTTAAGTCTGCATTGTGCTTTTTGTATTTAATTCCGATGCAATTTCTGTGTATCATCGTCAATAAGAAGGTGCAAGGGATACAGTAAACCTAAAGTGAAGCATCGGAATCTATAAGTAGTGTCACTGGAATGGTTCAAAATATAGACAGAAGGAAGAGTCCGTCTTCTTGTACTTAAGTCGGCATTTTGCCTTTTGTATATAATTCCGATGCAATTTCTGTGATTCATTGTCAATAAGAAGGTCCAAGGGATACAGTAAACCTGAAGTGAAGCATCGAACTCTGTAACTAGTGTCACAGAAATGGTTCAAAAATTAGACAGTAGGAAGAGTCAGTCTTCTTGTACTTAAGTCGGCATTGTGCCTTTTGTATTTAATTCCGATACAATTTCTGTGTTTCATCGTCAATAAGAAGGTCCCAGGGGGAACAGTAAACCGGAAGTGAAGCATCGGAATCTATAACTAGTGTCACAGGAATGGTTCAAAACATAGACAGTAAGTAGGGGCAGTCTTCTTCTACTTATGTCGGCATTGTGGCTTTTGTATTTAATTCCGATGCATTTTCTGTGTTTCATAGTCAATAAGAAAGTCAGAGGGATACAGTAAACCTGAAGTGAAGCATCGGAATCTATAACTAGTGTCACAGGAATGGTTCTAAACATAGTCAGTAAGAAGAGTCAATCTTCTTGTCCTTAAGTCTGCATTGTGCCTTTTGTATTTAATTCCGATGCAATATGTGTGTTTCATCGGCAATAAGGTCAGAGGGATACAGTAAACCTGAAGTGAAGCATCGGAATCTATAACTAGTGTCACAGGAATGGTTCAAAACATAGACAGTAAGAAGCGTCAGTCTTCTTGTACTTAAGTCGGCATTGTGCCTTTTGTATTTATTTCCGATGTAATTTCTGTGTTTCATTGTCAATAAGAAGGTCTGAGGGATACAGTTAACATGAAGTGAAGCATCGGAATCCAAAACTAGTGTCACAGGAATGGTTCAAAACACTGACAGTAGGAAGAGTCATTCTTCTTGTACATAAGTCGGCATTATGCCTTTTGTATTTAATTCCGATGCAATTTCTGTGTTTCATCGTCAATAAGAAGTTCCAAGGTATACAGTAACCCTGATGTGAAGCATAGGAACCTATAACTAGTGTCACAGGAATGGTTCAAAACATAGTCAGTAAGAAGTGTCAGTCTTCTTGTACTTAAGTCGGCATTGTGCCTTTTCTATTTAATTCCGATGCAATATCTGTGTTTCATTGTCAATAAGAAGGTCCAAGGGATACAGTAAACCTGGAGTGATGCATCGGAATCTATAACTAGTGTCACAGGAAAGGTTCAAAACATAGACAGTAAGAAGAGTCAGTCGTCTTGTACTTAAGTCGACATTGTGCCTTTTCTATTTAATTCCGATGCAATTTCTGTGTTTCACCGTCAATAGGAAGGTCAGAGGGATACAATAAACCTGAAGTGAAGTATCGGAATCTACAAGTAGTGTCAATGGAATGGTTCAAATCATAGACAGTAAGAAGAGTCAGTCTTCATGTACTTAAGTCGGCATTATGCCTTTTGTATTTAATTCCGATGCAATATCTGTGTTTCATCGTCAATAAGAAGGTCAGAGGGATACAGTAAACCCGAAGTGAAGCATCGGAATCTATTGCTAGTGTCACAGGAATGGTTCAAAACATAGTCAGTAAGAAGAGTCAGTCTTCTTGTCCTTAAGTCGGCATTGTGCCTTTTGTATTTAATTCAGATGCAATTTCTGTGTTTCATCGTCAATAAAAAGGTCCAAGGGATATAGTAAACCTGAAGTGAAGCATCGGAATCTAGAACTAGTGTCACAGGAATGGTTCAAAACATAGACAGTAAGAAGGGTCAGTCTTCTTGTACTTAAGCCGGCATTGTGCTTTTTCAATTTAATTCCGATGCAGTTTCTGTGTTTCATAGTCAATAAGAAGGTCAGAGGGATACAGTAAACCTGAAGTGAAGCATCGGAATCTATAACTAGTGTCTCAGGAATGGTTCAAAACATAGTCAGTAAGATGAGTCAGTCTTCTTGTTCTTAAGTCGGCATTGGGCCTTTTGTACTTAATTCCGATGCAATTTCTGTGTTTCATCGGCAATAAGGTCAGAGGGATACAGTAAACCAGAAGTGAAACATCGGAATCTATAACTAGTGTCACAGGAATGGTTCAAAACAAAGTCAGTAAGACGAGTGAGTCTTCTTGTCCTTAAGTCGGCATTGTGCCTTTTGTGTTTAATTCCGATGAAATTTCTGTGTTTCATCGTCAATAAGAAGGTCCAAGGGATATAGTAAACCTGGAGTGAAGCATCGGAATCTATAACTATTGTCACAGGAATGGTTCAAATCATAGACAGTAAGAAGAGTCAGTCTTCTTGTACTTAAGTCGGCATTGTGCCTTTTGTATATAATTCCGATGCAATTTCTGTGTTTCATCGTCTTTAAGAATGTCCATGGGATACAGTAATCCTGAAGTAAAGCATCGGAATCTATAACTAGTATCACAGGAATGGTTCAAATCATTGTCAATAAGAAGAGTCGGTCTTCATGTACTTAAGTTCGCATTGTGCCTTTTGTATTTATTCCGATGCAATTTCTGTGTTTCATCGTCAATAATAAGGTACAAGGGATACAGTAAACCGGACGTGAAACATCGGAATCTATAAATAGTGTCACTGGAATGGTTCAAAAACATAGACAGTAGGAAGAGTCAGTCTTCTTGTACTTAAGTCGGCATTGTGGCTTTTGTATTTAATCCGATGCAATTTCTGTGTTTCATAGTCAATAAGAAGGTCAGAGGGATACAGTAAACCCGAAGTGAAGCATCGGAATCTATAACTAGTGTCACAGGAATGGTTCAAAACATAGTCAGTAAGGAGAGTCAGTCTTCTTGTTCTTTAGTCGGCATTGGGCCTTTTGTATTTAATTCCGTTGCAATTTCTGTGTTTCATCGGCAATAAGGTCAGAGGGACACAGTATACATGAAGTGAAGCATCGGAATCTATAACTAGTGTCACAGGAATGGTTCAAAACATAGACGGTAAGAAGAGTCAGTCTTCTTGTACTTAAGTCGGCATTGTGGCTTTTGTATTTAATTCCGATGCAAAATCTGTGTTTCATTGTGAATAAGAAGGTCTGAGGGATACAGTTAACCTGTACTTATTGTACTTAAGTCGGCTTTGTGCCTTTTCTATTTAATTCCGATGCAATATCTGTGTTTCATCGTCAATAAGAAGGTCCAAGGGATACAGTAAACCTGAAGTGAAGCATCGGAATCTATAACTAGTGTCAATGGAATGGTTCAAAACATAGACAGCAAGAAGAAACGGTCTTCTTGTACTTAAGTCGGCATTGTGCCTTTTGTATTTAATTCCGAAGCAATTTCTGTGTTTCATTGTCAATAAGAAGGTCCAAGGTACACAGTAAACCTTAAGTAAAGTATCGGAATCTATATCTAGTGTCACAGGAATGGTTCAAACAATAATCAGTAAGAAGAGTCAGTCTTCTTGTACTTAAGTCGGCATTGTGCCTTATCTATTTATTTCCCATGCAATTTCTGTGTTTCATCGTCAATAAGAAGGTCCAAGGGATATAGTAAACCTGAAGTGAAGCATCGGAATCTATAACTAGTGTCACAGGAATGGTTCAAAACATAGTCAGTAAGAAGGGTCAGTCTTCTTGTACTTAAGTCGGCGTTGTGCCTTTTGTATTTAATTCCGATGCAATTTCTGTGTTTCATCCTAAATAAGGTCAGAGGGATACAGTACACCTGAATTGAAGCATCGGAATCTATAACTAGTGTCACAGGAATGGTTCAAAACATAGACAGTAGGAAGAGTCAGTCTGCTTGTACTTAAGTCGTCATTGTGCCATTTGTATTTAATTCGGATGCAATTTCTGTGTTTCATTGTCAATTAGAAGGTCAAAGGGATACAGTAAACCTGAAGTGAAGCATCGGAATCTATAACTAGTGTCACAGGAATGGTTCAAAACATAGAAAGTAGGAAGAGTCAGTCTTCTTGTCCTTAAGCCGGTATTGTGCCTTTTGTATTTAATTCCTATGCAAGTTCTGTGTTTCATCGTCAATAAGAGCGTCCAAGGTATACAGTAAACCTGAAGTGAAGCATCGGAATCTATGACTAGTGTAACAGGAATGGTTCAAAACAAAGTGAGTAAGAAGAGTCAGTCTTCTTGTACTTAAGTCGGCATTGTGCCTTTTCTATTTACTTCCGTTGCAATTTCTGTGTTTCATCGTCAATAAGGAGGTCCAAGGGATACAGTAAACCTGGAGTGAAGCATCGGAATCTATAACTAGTGTCACAGGAATGGTTCAAAGCATTGACAGTAGGAAGAGTCACTCTTCTTGTACTTAAGTCGGCATTGTGCCTTCTGTATTTAATTCCTATGCAATTTCTGTGTTTCATCGTCAATAAGAAGGACCAAGGTATACAGTAAACCAGAAGTGAAGTATCGGAATCTATAACTAGTGTCACAGGAGAGGTTCAAAACATAGTCAGTACGAAGAGTCATGCTTCTTCTCCTTAAGTCAGCATTGTGCCTTTTGTGTTTAATTCCGATTAAATTTCTGTGTTTCATCGTCAATAAGAAGGTCCAACGGATACAGTAAACTTGGAGTGAAGCATCGGAATCTATACTAGTGTCACAGGAATGGTTCAAAACATAGTAAGAAGAGTCAGTCTGCTTGTACTTAAGTCGTGCATTGTGCATTTTGTATTTAATTCCGATGCAATTTCTGTGTTTCATCGTCAATAAGAAGGGCCAAGGGATACAGTATACCTGGAGTGAAGCATCGGAATCTGTAACTAGTGTCACAGGAAAGGTTCAAAATATAGACAGTAAGAATAGTTAGTCTTCTTGCACATAAGTCGGCATTGTGCCTTTTGTATTCAATTCCGATGCAATCTCTGTGTTTTATTGCTTATAAGAATGTCCAAGGGATACAATAAACCTGATGTGAAGCATCGGAATCTATAACTAGTGTCACAGGAATGGTTCAATCAATCTCAGTAAGAAGAGTCGGTCTTCATGTACTTAAGTCGGCATTGCGCCTTTTGTATTTAATTCCGATGCAATTTCTGTGTTTCACCGTCAATAAGAAGGTCAGAGGGATACAGTAAACTTGAAGTGAAGCATCGGAATCTATAACTAATGTCACAGGAATGGTTCAAAGCATTGTCAGTAAGAAATGTCAGTCTTCTTGTCCTTAAGTCGGCACTGTGCCTTTTGTATTTAATTCCGATGGAGTTTCTGTGCTTCATCGTCAATAAGAAGGTCCAAGGGATGCAGTAAACCTGAAGTGAAGCATCGAACTCTGTAACTAGTGTCACAGAAATGGTTCACAAATTAGACAGTAGGAAGAGTCAGTCTTCTTGTACTTAAGTCGGCATTGTGCCTTTTGTATTTAATTCCGATGCAATTTCTGTGTTTCATCGTCAATAAGAATGTCCAAGGGAAACAGTAAACCGGAAGTGAAGCATCGGAATCTATAACTAGTGTCACAGGAATGGTTCAAAACATAGACACTAAGAAGGGGCGGTCTTCTTCTACTTATGTCGGCATTGTGGCTTTTGTATTTAATTCCGATGCATTTTCTGTGTTTCATAGTCAATAAGAAGGTCAGAGGGATACAGTAAACCTGAAGTGAAGCATCGGAATCTATAACTAGTGTCACAGGAATGGTTCAAACATAGACAGGAAGAAGAGTCAGTTATCTTGTACTTAAGTCGGGATTGTGCCTTTTGTATTTATTTCCTATGTAATTTCTGTGTTTCATTGTCAATAAGAAGGTCTGAGGGATACAGTTAACCGGAATCCAAAACTAGTGTCACAGGAATGGTTCAAAACATTGATAGTAGGAAGAGTCAGTCTTCTTGTACTTAAGTCAGCATTGTGCCTTTTGTATTTAATTCCGATGCAATTTCTGTGTTTCATCGTCAAGAAGAAGTTCCAAGGTATACAGTAACCCTGAAGTGAAGCATAGGAATCTATAACTAGTGTCACAGGAATGGTTCAAAACATAGTCAGTAAGAAGTGTCAGTCTTCTTGTACTTAAGTCGGCATTGTGCCTTTTCTATTTAATTCCGATGCAATTTTGTGTTTCATCGTCAATAGGAATGTCAGAGGGATACAATAAACCTGAAGTGAAGTATCCGAATCTACAAGTAGTGTCAATGGAATGGTTCAAATCATAGACAGTAAGAAGAGTCAGTCTTCATGTACTTAAGTCGGCATTATGCCTTTTGTATTTAATTCCGATGCAATATCTGTGTTTCATCGTCAATACGAAGGTCAGAGGAATACAGTAAGCCCGAAGTGAAGCATCGGAATCTATTGCTAGTGTCACAGGAGTGGTTCAAAACATAGTCAGTAAGAAGAGTCAGTCTTCTAGACCTTAAGTCGGCATTGTGCCTTTTGTATTTAATTCCGATGCAATTTCTGTGTTTCATCGTCAATAAGAAGGTCCAAGGGATACAGTAAACCTGAAGTGAAGCATCGGAATCTATAACTAGTGTCACAGGAATGGTTCAAAACATAGACAGTAAGAAGGGTCAGTCTTCTTGTACTTAAGCCGGCATTGTGCCTTTTCTATTTAATTCCGATGCAATTTCTGTGTTTCATAGTCAATAAGAAGGTCAGAGGGATACAGTAAACCTGAAGTGAAGCATCGGAATCTATAACTAGTGTCACAGGAATGGTTCAAAACATAGTCAGTAAGAAGAGTCAGTCTTCTTGTTCTTAAGTCGGCATTGGGCCTTTTGTATTTAATTCCGATGCAATTTCTGTGTTTCATCGGCAATAAGGTCAGAGGGATACAGTAAACCAGAAGTGAAGCATCGGAATCTATAACTAGTGTCACAGGAATGGTCAAAACATAGTAAGAAGAGTGAGTCTTCTTGTCCTTAAGTCGGCATTGTGCCTTTTGTGTTTAATTCCGATGAAATTTCTCTGTTTCATCGTCAATCAGAAGGTCCAAGGGATATAGTAAATCTGGAGTGAAGCATCGGAATCCATAACTATTGTCTCAGGAATGGTTCAAATCATAGACAGTAAGAAGAGTCGGTCTTCTTGTACTTAAGTCAGCATTGTGCCTTTTGTATTTAATTCCGATGCAATTTCTGTGTTTCATTGTTATTAAGAATGTCCAAGGGATACAGTAACCTGAAGTAAAGCATCGGAATCTATAACTAGTGTCACAGGAATGGTTCAAATCATTGTCAATAAGAAGAGTCGGTCTTCATGTACTTAAGTTCGCATTGTGCCTCTTGTATTTATTCCGATGCAATTTCTGTGTTTCATCGGCAATAAGGTCAGAGGGATACAGTATACCTGAAGTGAAGCATCGGAATCTGTAACTAGTGTCACAGGAATGGTTCAAAATATAGACAGTAAGAATAGTTAGTCTTCTTGCACATAAGTCGGCATAGTGCCTTTTGTATTCAATTCCGATGCAATTTCTGTGTTTTATTGTTTATAAGAATGTCCAAGGGATACAGTAAACCTGATGTGAAGCATCGGAATCTGTAACTAGTGTCACAGGAATGGTTCAAAATATAGACAGTAAGAATAGTTAGTCTTCTTGCACATAAGTCGGCATTGCGCCTTTTGTATTTAATTCCGATGCAATTTCTGTGTTTCACCGTCAATAAGAAGGTCAGAGGGATACAGTAAACTTGAAGTGAAGCATCGGAATCTATAACTAGTGTCACAGGAATGGTTCAAAGCATTGTCAGTAAGAAATGTCAGTCTTCTTGTCCTTAAGTCAGCATTGTGCCTTTTGTATTTAATTCCGATGGAATTTCTGTGCTTCATCGTCAATAAGAAGGTCCAAGGGATGCAGTAAACCTGAAGTGAAGCATCGAACTCTGTAACTAGTGTCACAGAAATGGTTCAAAAATTAGAGAGTAGGAAGAGTCAGTCTTCTTGTACTTAAGTCGGCATTGTGCCTTTTGTATTTAATTCCGATGCAATTTCTGTGTTTCATCGTCAATAAGAATGTCCAAGGGAAACAGTAAACCGGAAGTGAAGCATCGGAATCTATAACTAGTGTCACAGGAATGGTTCAAAACATAGACACTAAGAAGGGGCGGTCTTCTTCTACTTATGTCGGCATTGTGGCTTTTGTATTTAATTCCGATGCATTTTCTGTGTTTCATAGTCAATAAGAAGGTCAGAGGGATACAGTAAACCTGAAGTGAAGCATCGGAATCTATAACTTGTGTCACAGGAATGGTTCAAAACATAGTCAGTAAGAAGAGTCAATCTTCTTGTCCTTAAGTCTGCATTGTGCCTTTTGTATTTAATTCCGATGCAATATGTGTGTTTCATCGGCAATAAGGTCAGAGGGATACAGTAAATCTGAAGTGAAGCATCGGAATCTAAAACTAGCGTCACAGGAATGGTTCAAAACATAGACAGTAAGAAGAGTCAGTCGTCTTGTACTTAAGTCGACATTGTGCCTTTTCTATTTAATTCCGATGCAATTTTGTGTTTCATCGTCAATAGGAAGGTCAGAGGGATACAATAAACCTGAAGTGAAGTATCGGAATCTACAAGTAGTGTCAATGGAATGGTTCAAATCATAGACAGTAAGAAGAGTCAGTCTTCATGTACTTAAGTCGGCATTATGCCTTTTGTATTTAATTCCGATGCAATATCTGTGTTTCATCGTCAATACGAAGGTCAGAGGGATACAGTAAACCCGAAGTGAAGCATCGGAATCTATTGCTAGTGTCACAGGAGTGGTTCAAAACATAGTCAGTAAGAAGAGTCAGTCTTCTAGACCTTAAGTCGGCATTGTGCCCTTTGTATTTAATTCCGATGCAATTTCTGTGTTTCATCGTCAATAAGAAGGTCCAAGGGATACAGTAAACCTGAAGTGAAGCATCGGAATCTATAACTAGTGTCACAGGAATGGTTCAAAACATAGACAGTAAGAAGGGTCAGTCTTCTTGTACTTAAGCCGGCATTGTGCCTTTTCTATTTAATTCCGATGCAATTTCTGTGTTTCATAGTCAATAAGAAGGTCAGAGGGATACAGTAAACCTGAAGTGAAGCATCGGAATCTATAACTAGTGTCACAGGAATGGTTCAAAACATAGTCAGTAAGAAGAGTCAGTCTTCTTGTTCTTTAGTCGGCATTGGGCCATTTGTATTTAATTCCGATGCAATTTCTGTGTTTCATCGGCAATAAGGTCAGAGGGTTACAGTAAACCAGAAGTGAAGCATCGGAATCTATAACTAGTGTCACAGGAATGGTTCAAAACATAGTAAGAAGAGTGAGTCTTCTTGTCCTTAAGTCGGCATTGTGCCTTTTGTGTTTAATTCCGATGAAATTTCTCTGTTTCATCGTCAATCAGAAGGTCCAAGGGATATAGTAAACCTGGAGTGAAGCATCGGAATCCATAACTATTGTCTCAGGAATGGTTCAAATCATAGACAGTAAGAAGAGTCGGTCTTCTTGTACTTAAGTCAGCATTGTGCCTTTTGTATTTAATTCCGATGCAATTTCTGTGTTTCTTCGTTATTAAGAATGTCCAAGGGATACAGTAAACCTGAAGTAAAGCGTCGGAATCTATAACTAGTGTCACAGGAATGGTTCAAATCATTGTCAATAAGAAGAGTCGGTCTTCATGTACTTAAGTTCGCATTGTGCCTTTTGTATTTATTCCGATGCAATTTCTGTGTTTCATCGTCTATAAGAAGGTACAAGGGATACAGTAAACCTGAAGTGAAACATCGGAATCTATAACTAGTGTCACTGGAATGGTTCAAAGCATAGACAGTAGGAAGAGTCAGTCTTCTTGTACTTAAGTCGGCATTGTGGCTTTTGTATTTAATCCGATGCAATTTCTGTGTTTCATAGTCAATAAGAAGGTCAGGGGGATACAGTAAACCTGAAGTGAAGCATCGGAATCTATAACTAGTGTCACAGGAATGGTTCAAAACATAGTCAGTAAGAAGAGTCAGTCTTCTTGTTCTTAAGTCGGCATTGGGCCTTTTGTATTTAATTCCGTTGCAATTTCTGTGTTTCATCGGCAATAAGGTCAGAGGGATACAGTATACCTGAAGTGAATCATCGGAATCTATAACTAGTGTCACAGGAATAGTTCAAATCCTAGACGGTAAGAAGAGTCAGTCTTCTTGTACTTAAGTCGGCATTCTGACTTTTGTATTTAATTCCGATGCAAATTCTGTGTTTCATTGTCAATAAGAAGGTCTGAGGGATACAGTTAACCTGTACTTATTGTACTTAAGTCGGCATTGTGCCTTTTGTATTTAATTCCGATGGAATATCTGAGTTTCATCGTCAATAAGAAGGTCAGAGGGATACAATAAACCGGAAGTGAAGCATCGGAATCTATAACTAGTGTCACAGGAATGGTTCAAAACATAGTCAGTAAGAAGTGTCAGACTTCTTGTACTTAAGTCGGCATTGTGCCTTTTCTATTTAATTCCGATGCAATATCTGTGTTTCATCGTCAATAAGAAGGTCAGAGGGATACAGTAAACCTGGAGTGAAGCATCGGAATCTATAACTAGTGTCAATGGAATGGTTCAAAACATAGACAGTAAGAAGAAACGGTCTTCTTGTACTTAAGTCGGCATTGTTCCTTTTGTATTTAATTCCGATGGAATTTCTGAGTTTCATCGTCAATTAGAAGGTCAGAGGGATACAATAAACCTGAAGTGAAGCATCGGAATCTATAACTAGTGTCACAGGAATGGTTCAAAGCCTAGTCAGTAAGAAGAGTCAGTCTTCCTGTCCGTAAGTCGGCATTGTGCCTTTTGTATTTAATTCCGATGCAATTTCTTTGTTTCATCGTCAATAAGAAGGTCCAAGGGATATAGTAAATCTGGAGTGAAGCATCGGAATCTATAACTAGTGTCAAAGAAACGGTTCAAAACATAGACAATAAGAAGAGTCTGATTTCTCGTGCTTAAGTCGGCATTGTGCCTTTTGTATTTAATTCCGATGCAATTTCTGTGTTTCATCGTCAATAAGAAGGTCCAAGGTATACAGTATCCCTGAAGTGAAGCATCGGAATCTATAACAAGTGTCACAGGAATGCTTCAAAGCATAGTCAGTAAGAAGAGTCAGTCTTCTTGTACTTAAGTCGGCATTGTGCCTTTTCTATTTAATTCCGATGCAATTTCTGTGTTTCATCGTCAATAAGAAGGTCCAAGGGATACAGTAAACCTGGAGTGAAGCATCGGAATCTATAACTAGTGTCACAGGAAAGGTTCAAACCATTGACAGTAAGAAGAGTCAGTCTTCTTGTACTTAAGTCGACATTGTGCCTTTTCTATTTAATTCCGATGCAATTTCTGTGTTTCATCGTCAATAGGAAGGTCAGAGGGATACAATAAACCTGAAGTGAAGTATCGGAATCTACAAGTAGTGTCAATGGAATGGTTCAAATCATAGACAGTAAGAAGAGTCAGTCTTCATGTACTTAAGTCGGCATTATGCCTTTTGTATTTAATTCCGATGCAATATCTGTATTTCATCGTCAATAAGAAGGTCAGAGGGATACAGTAAACCCGAAGTGAAGCATCGGAATCTATTGCTAGTGTCACAGGAGTGGTTCAAAACATAGTCGGTAAGACGAGTCAGTCTTCTAGACCTTAAGTCGGCTTTGTGCCTTTTGTATTAAATTCCGATGCAATTTCTGTGTTTCATCGTCAATAAGAAGGTCCAAGGGATACAGTAAACCTGAAGTGAAGCATCGGAATCTATAACTAGTGTCACAGGAATGGTTCAAACATAGACAGTAAGAAGGGTCAGTCTTCTTGTACTTAAGCCGGTATTGTGCCTTTTCTATTTAATTCCGATGCAATTTCTGTGTTTCATAGTCAATAAGAAGGTCAGAGGGATACAATAAACCTGAAGTGAAGCATCGGAATCTATAACTAGTGTCACAGGAATGGTTCAAAACATAGTCAGTAAGAAGAGTCAGTCTTCTTGTTCTTAAGTCGGCATTGGGCCTTTTGTATTTAATTCCGATGCCATTTCTGTGTTTCATCGGCAATAAGGTCAGAGGGATACAGTAAACCAGAAGTGAAGCATCGGAATCTATAACTAGTGTCACAGGAATGGTTCAAAACATAGTCAGTAAGAAGAGTGAGTCTTCTTGTCCTTAAGTCGGCATTGTGCCTTTTGTGTTTAATTCCGATGAAATTTCTGTGTTTCATCGTCAATAAGAAGGTCCAAGGGATATAGCAAACCTGGAGTGAAGCATCGGAATCTATAACTATTGTCTCAGGAATGGTTCAAATCATAGACAGTAAGAAGAGTCAGTCTTCTTGTACTGAAGTCAGCATTGTGCCTTTTGTATTTAATTCCGATGCAATTTCTGTGTTTCATCGTCATTAAGAATGTCCAAGGGATACAGTAAACCTGAAGTAAAGCATCGGAATCTATAACTAGTGTCACAGGAATGGTTCAAATCATTGTCAATAAGAAGAGTCGGTCTTCATGTACTTAAGTTCGCATTGTGCCTTTTGTATTTATTCCGATGCAATTTCTGTGTTCCATCGTCAATAAGAAGGTACAAGGGATACAGTAAACCTGAAGTGAAACATCGGAATCTATAACTAGTGTCACTGGAATGGTTCAAAACATAGACAGTAGGAAGAGTCAGTCTTCTTGTACTTAATTCGGCATTGTGGCTTTTGTATTTAATCCGATGCAATTTCTGTGTTTCATAGTCAATAAGAAGGTCAGAGGGATACAGTAAACCTGAAGTGAAGCATCGGAATCTATAACTAGTGTCACAGGAATGGTTCAAAACATAGTCAGTAAGAAGAGTCAGTCTTCTTGTTCTTAAGTCGGCATTGGGCCTTTTGTATTTAATTCCGTTGCAATTTCTGTGTTTCATCGGCAATACGGTCAGAGGGATACAGTATAACTGAAGTGAAGCATCGGAATCTGAACTAGTGTCACAGGAATGGTTCAAAACCTAGACGGTAAGAAGAGTCTGTCTTCTTGTACTTAAGTCGGCATTGTGCCTTTTGTAATTAATTCCGATGCAAAATCTGTGTTTCATTGTCAATAAGAAGGTCTGAGGGATACAGTTAACCTGTACTTATTGTACTTAAGTCGGCATTGTGCCTTTTCTATTTTATTCCGATTCAATTTCTGTGTTTCATCGTCAGTAAGAAGGTCCAAGGGATACAGTAAACCTGGAGTGAAGCATCGGAATCTATAACTAGTGTCAATGGAATGGTTCAAATCATAGACAGTAAGAAGAAACGGTCTTCTTGTACTTAAGTCGGCATTGTGCCTTTTGTATTTAATTCCGATGGAATTTCTGAGTTTCATCGTCAATAAGAAGGTCAGAGGGATACAATAAACCTGAAGTGAAGCATCGGAATCTATAACTAGTGTCACAGGAATGGTTCAAAACATAGTCAGTAAGAAGTGTCAGTCTTCTTGTACTTAAGTCGGCATTGTGCCTTTTCTATTTAATTCCGATGCAATATCTGTGTTTCATCGTCAATAAGAAGGTCCAAGGGATACAGTAAACCTGGAGTGATGCATCGGAATCTATAACTAGTGTCACAGGAAAGGTTCAAAACATAGACAGTAAGAAGAGTCAGTCGTCTTGTACTTAAGTCGACATTGTGCCTTTTCTATTTAATTCCGATGCAATTTTGTGTTTCATCGTCAATAGGAAGGTCAGAGGGATACAATAAACCTGAAGTGAAGTATCGGAATCTACAAGTAGTGTCAATGGAATGGTTCAAATCATAGGCAGTAAGAAGAGTCAGTCTTCATGTACTTAAGTCGGCATTATGCATTTTGTATTTAATTCCGATGCAATATCTGTGTTTCATCGTCAATAAGAAGGTCAGAGGGATACAGTAAACCTGGAGTGAAGCATCGGAATCTATAACTAGTGTCAATGGAATGGTTCAAAACATAGACAGTAAGAAGAAACGGTCTTCTTGTACTTAAGTCGACATTATGCCTTTTGTATTTAATTCCGATGGAATTTCTGAGTTTCATCGTCCATTAGAAGGTCAGAGGGATACAATAAACCTGAAGTGAAGCATCGGAATCTATAACTAGTGTCACAGGAATGTTTCAAAGCCTAGTCAGTAAGAAGAGTCAGTCTTCCTGTCCGTAAGTCGGCATTGTGCCTTTTGTATTTAATTCCGATGCAATATCTGTGTTTCATCGTCAATATGAAGGTCCAAGGAATTCAGTAAACCTGAAGTGATGCATCGGAATCTATAACTAGTGTCACAGGAATGGTTCAAAGCATTGACAGTAGGAAGAGTCACTCCTCTTGTACTTAAGTCGGCATTGTGCCTTTTGTATTTAATTCCTATGCAATTTCTGTGTTTCATCGTCAAGAAGAAGGTCCAAGGTATACAGTAAACCTGAAGTGAAGCAACGGAATCTATAACTAGTGTCACAGGAGTGGTTCAAAACATAGTCAGTACGAAGAGTCAGGCTTCTTCTCCTTAAGTCAGCATTGTGCCTTTTGTGTTTATTTCCGATGAAATTTCTGTGTTTCATCGTCAATAAGAAGGTCCAACGGATACCGTAAACTTGGAGTGAAGCATCGGAATCTATACTAGTGTCACAGGAATGGTTCAAAACATAGTAAGAAGAGTCAGTCTGCTTGTACTTATGTCGTGCATTGTGCATTTTGTATTTAATTCCGATGCAATTTCTGTGTTTCATCGTCAATAAGAAGGTCCAAGGGATACAGTATACCTGGAGTGAAGCATCGGAATCTATAACTAGTGTCACAGGAATGGTTCAAAATATAGACAGTAAGAATAGTTAGTCTTCTTGCACATAAGTCGGCATTGTGCCTTTTGTATTCAATTCCGATGCAATTTCTGTGTTTTATTGTTTATAAGAATGTCCAAGGGATACAGTAATCCTGATGTGAAGCATCGGAATCTATAACTAGTGTCACAGGAATGGTTCAAAGCATTGTCAGTAAGAAATGTCAGTCTTCTTTTCCTTAAGTCGGCATTGTGCCTTTTGTATTTAATTCCGATGGAATTTCGGTGCTTCATCGTCAATAAGAAGGTCCAAGGGATGCAGTAAACCTGGAGTGAAGCATCGGAATCTACAACTAGTGTCACAGTGATGGTTCAAAACATAGACAGTAAGAAGAGTCAGTCTTCTTGTACTTAAGTCTGCATTGTGCTTTTTGTATTTAATTTCGATGCTATTTTTGTGTATCATCGTCAATAAGAAGGTACAAGGGATACAGTAAACCTGAAGTGAGCATCGGAATCTATAACTAGTGTCACTGGAATGGTTCAAAATATAGACAGAAAGAAGAGTCAGTCTTCTTGTACTTAAGTCGGCATTTTGCCTTTTGTATATAATTCCGATGCAATTTCTGTGATTCATTGTCAATAAGAAGGTCCAAGGGATACAGTAAACCTGAAGTGAAGCATCGAACTCTGTAACTAGTGTCACAGAAATGGTTCAAAAATTAGACAGTAGGAAGAGTCAGTCTTCTTGTAGTTAAGTCTGCATTGTGCCTTTTGTATTTAATTCCGATGCAATATCTGTGTTTCATCGTCAATAAGAATGTCCAAGGGAAACAGTAAACAGGAAGTGAAGCATCGGAATCTATAACTAGTGTCACAGGAATGGTTCAAAACATAGACACTAAGAAGGGGCGGCCTTCTTCTACTTATGTCGGCATTGTGGCTTTTGTATTTAATTCCGATGCATTTTCTGTGTTTCATAGTCAATAAGAAGGTCAGAGGGATACAGTAAACCTGAAGTGAAGCATCGGAATCTATAACTAGTGTCACAGGAATGGTTCAAAACATAGTCAGTAAGAAGAGTCAATCTTCTTGTCCTTAAGTCTGCATTGTGCCTTTTGTATTTAATTCCGATGCAATATGTGTGTTACATCGGCAATAAGGTCAGAGGGATACAGTAAACCTGAAGTGAAGCATCGGAATCTAAAACTAGTGTCACAGGAATGGTTCAAAACATAGACAGTAAGAAGAGTCAGTTATCTTGTACTTAAGTCGGCATTGTGCCTTTTGTATTTAATTCCGATGTAATTTCTGTGTTTCATTGTCAATAAGAAGGTCTGAGGGATACAGTTAACCGGAATCCAAAACTAGTGTCACAGGAATGGTTCCAATCATTGACAGTAGGAAGAGTCAGACTTCTTGTACTTAAGTAGGCATTGTGCCTTTTGTATTTAATTCCGATGCAATTTCTGTGTTTCATCGTCAAGAAGAAGTTCCAAGGTATACAGTAACCGTGAAGTGAAGCATAGGAATCTATAACTTGTGTCACAGGAATGGTTCAAAACATAGTCAGTAAGAAGTGTCAGTCTTCTTGTACTTAAGTCGGCATTGTGCCTTTTCTATTTAATTCCGATGCAATATCTGTGTTTCATCGTCAATATGAAGGTCCAAGGAATACAGTAAACCTGGAGTGATGCATCGGAATCTATAACTAGTGTCACAGGAAAGGATCAAAACATAGACAGTAAGAAGAGTCAGTCGTCTTGTACTTAAGTCGACATTGTGCCTTTTCTATTTAATTCCGATGCAATTTTGTGTTTCATCGTCAATAGGAAGGTCAGAGGGATACAATAAACCTGAAGTGAAGTATCGGAATCTACAAGTAGTGTCAATGGAATGGTTCAAATCATAGACAGTAAGAAGAGTCAGTCTTCATGTACTTAAGTCGGCATTATGCCTTTTGTATTTAATTCCGATGCAATATCTGTGTTTCATCGTCAATACGAAGGTCAGAGGGGTACAGTAATCCCGAAGTGAAGCATCGGAATCTATTGCTAGTGTCACAGGAGTGGTTCAAAACATAGTCAGTAAGAAGAGTCAGTCTTCTAGACCTTAAGTCGGCATTGTGCCTTTTGTATTTAATTCCGATGCAATTTCTGTGTTTCATCGTCAATAAGAACGTCCAAGGGATACAGTAAACCTGAAGTGAAGCATCGGAATCTATAACTAGTGTCACAGGAATGGTTCAAAACATAGACAGTAAGAAGGGTCAGTCTTCTTGTACTTAAGCCGGCATTGTGCCTTTTCTATTTAATTCCGATGCAATTTCTGTGTTTCATAGTCAATAAGAAGGTCAGAGGGATACAGTAAACCTCAAGTGAAGCATCGGAATCTATAACTAGTGTCACAGGAATGGTTCAAAACATAGTCAGTAAGAAGAGTCAGTCTTCTTGTTCTTAAGTCGGCATTGGGCCTTTTGTATTTAATTCCGATGCAATTTCTGTGTTTCATCGGCAATAAGGTCAGAGGGATACAGTAAACCAGAAGTGAAGCATCGGAATCTATAACTAGTGTCACAGGAATGGTTCAAAACATAGTAAGAAGAGTGAGTCTTCTTGTCCTTAGGTCGGCATTGTGCCTTTTGTGTTTAATTCCGATGAAATTTCTCTGTTTCATCTTCAATCAGAAGGTCCAAGGGATATAGTAAACCTGGAGTGAAGCATCGGAATCCATAACTATTGTCTCAGGAATGGTTCAAATCATAGACAGTAAGAAGAGTCGGTCTTCTTGTACTTAAGTCAGCATTGTGCCTTTTGTATTTAATTCCGATGCAATTTCTGTGTTTCATCGTTATTAAGAATGTCCAAGGGATACAGCAAACCTGAAGTAAAGCATCGGAATCTATAACTATTGTCACAGGAATGGTTCAAATCATTGTCAATAAGAAGAGTCGGTCTTCATGTACTTAAGTTCGCATTGTGCCTTTTGTATTTATTCCGATGCAATTTCTGTGTTTCATCGTCAATAAGAAGGTACAAGGGATACAGTAAACCTGAAGTGAAACATCGGAATCTATAACTAGTGTCACTGGAATGGTTCAAAGAATAGACAGTAGGAAGAGTCAGTCTTCTTGTACTTAAGTCGGCATTGTGGCTTTTGTATTTAATCCGATGCAATTTCTGTGTTTCATAGTCAATAAGAAGGTCAGAGGGATCTGAAGTGAAGCATCGGAATCTATAACAAGTGTCACAGGAATGGTTCAAAACATAGTCAGTAAGAAGAGTCAGTCTTCTTGTTCTTAAGTCGGCATTGGGCCTTTTGTATTTAATTCCGTTGCAATTTCTGTGTTTCATCGGCAATAAGGTCAGAGGGATACAGTATACCTGAAGTGAAGCATCGGAATCTATAACTAGTGTCACAGGAATAGTTCAAAACCTAGACGGTAAGAAGAGTCAGTCTTCTTGTACTTAAGTCGGCATTGTGACTTTTGTATTTATTTCCGATGCAAAATCTGTGTTTCATTGTCAATAAGAAGGTCTGAGGGATACAGTTAACCTGTACTTATTGTACTTAAGTCGGCATTGTGCCTTTTCTATTTTATTCCGATGCAATTTCTGTGTTTCATCGTCAATAAGAAGGTCCAAGGGATATAGTAAACCTGGAGTGAAGCATCGGAATCTATAACTAGTGTCAATGCAATGGTTCAAAACATAGACAGTAAGAAGAAACGGTCTTCTTGTACTTAAGTCGGCATTGTGCCTTTTGTATTTAATTCCGATGGAATTTCTGAGTTTCATCGTCAATAAGAAGGTCAGAGGGATACAATAAAGCTGAAGTGAAGCATCGGAATCTATAACTAGTGTCACAGGAATGGTTCAAAACATAGTCAGTAAGAAGTGTCAGTCTTCTTGTACTTAAGTCGGCATTGTGCCTTTTCTATTTAATTCCGATGCAATATCTGTGTTTCATCGTCAATAAGAAGGTCAGAGGGATACAGTAAACCTGGAGTGAAGCATCGGAATCTATAACTAGTATCAATGGAATGGTTCAAAACATAGACAGTTAGAAGAAACGGTCTTCTTGTACTTAAGTCGGCATTGTTCCTTTTGTATTTAATTCCGATGGAATTTCTGAGTTTCATCGTCAATTAGAAGGTCAGAGGGATACAATAAACCTGAAGTGAAGCATCGGAATCTATAACTAGTGTCACAGGAATGGTTCAAAGCCTAGTCAGTAAGAAGAGTCAGTCTTCCTGTCCGTAAGTCGGCATTGTGCCTTTTGTATTTAATTCCGATGCTATTTCTTTGTTTCATCGTCAATAAGGCATTGTGCCTTTTGTATTTAATTCCGATGCAATTTCTGTGTTTCATCGTCAAAAAGAAGGTCCAAGGAATACAGTAAACCTGAAGTGAAGCATCGGAGTCAATAACTAGTGTCACTGGAATGGTTCAAAATATAGACTGTAAGAAGAGTCAGTCTTCTTGTACTTAAGTCGGCATTGTGCCTTTTGTATTTACTTCCGATGCAATTCCTGTGATTCATCGTCAATAATAAGGTCCAAGGGATACAGTAAACCTGAAGTGAAGCATCGGAATCTATAACTAGTGTCACTGGAATGGTTCAAAATATAGACAGTAAGAAGAGTCAGTCTTCTTGTACTTAAGTCGGCATTGTGCCTTTTGTATTTAATTCCGATGCAATTTCTGTGTTTCATCGGCAATAAGGTCAGAGGGATACAGTAAACCTGAAGTGAAGCATCGGAATCTATAACTAGAGTCACAGGAATTTTTCAAAACATAGTCAGTAAGAAGAATCAGTCTTCTTGTCCTTAAGTTGGCATTGTGAATTTTGTATTTAATTCCGATGCAATTTCTGTGTTTCATCGGCAATAAGGTCAGAGGATTACAGTAAACCTGAAGTGAAGCATCGGAATCTATAACTAGTGTCACAGGAATGGTTCAAAACATAGACAGTAGGAAGAGTCAGTCTTCTTGTACTTAAGTCGGCATTGTGCTTTTGTATTTAATTCCGATGCAATTTCTATGTTTCATTGTCAATAAGAAGGTCAGAGGGATACAGTAAACCTGAAGTGAAGCATCGAAATCCAAAACTAGTGTCACAGGAATGGTTCAAAACATAGACAGTAGGAAGAGTCAGTCTTATTGTACTTAAGTCGGCATTGTGCCATTTGTATTTAACTCCGATGCAATTTCTGTGTTTAATCGTCAATAAGAATGTCCAAGGTATACAGTAAACCTGAAGTGAAGCATCTGAATCTATAACTATTGTCACCGGAATGGTTCAAACTATTATCAGTAAGAAGAGTCAGTCTTCTTGTACTTAAGTCGGCATTCTGCCTTTTCTATTTCATTCCGATGCAGTTTCTGTGTTACATCGTCAATAAGAACGTCAGAGGGATACAGTAAACCTGAAATGAAGCATCGGAATCTATAACTAGTGTCACAGGAATGGTTCAAAACATAGACAGTAGGAAGAGTCAGTCTTCTTGTACTTAAGTCGGCATTGTGCCTTTTGTATTTAATTCCGATGCAATTTCTGTGTTTCATCGTCAATAAGATGGTACAAGGTATACAGTAAACCTGAAGTGAAGCATCGGAATCTATAACTAGTGTCACAGGAATGGTTCAAAACATAGTCAGTAAGAAGAGTCAGTCTTCTTGTACTTAAGTCGGCATTGTGCCTTTTCCATTTAATTCCGATGCAATTTTGTGTTTCATCGTCAATAAGAAGGTCCAAGGGTTACAGTAAACCTGGAGGGAAGCATCGGAATCTATAACTAGTGTCACAGGAATGGTTCAAACATAGACAGTAAGAAGAGTCAGTCTTCTTGTACTTAAGTCGACATTGTGCCTTTTCTATTTAATTCCGATGCAATTTCTGTGTTTCATCGTCAATAAGAATGTCCAAGGTGTACAGTAAACCTGAAGTAAAGCATCGGAATCGATAACTAGTGTCACAGCAATGGTTCAAACTATAATCACTAAGAAGAGTCAGTCTTCTTGTACTTAAGTCGGCATTGTGCCTTTTCTACTTAATTCCGATGCAATTTCTGTGTTTCATCGTCAATAAGCAGGTCCAACGTATACAGTAAACCTGGAGTGAAGCATCGGAATCTATAACTAGTGTCACAGGAATGGTTCAAAACATAGACAGTAAGAAAAGTCAGTCTTCTTGTACTTAACTCGACAATAAGCCTTTTCTATTTAATTCCGATGCAATTTCTGTGTTTCATCATCAATAAGAATGTCCAAGGTATACAGTAAACCTGAAGTGAAGCATCGGAATCTATAACTAGTGTCACAGGAATGGTTCAAAGCATAGTCAGTAAGAAGAGTCAGTCTTCTTGTACTTATGTCGGCATTGTGCCCTTTGTATTTAATTCCGATGTAATTTCTGTGTTTCATCGTCAATAAGAAGGTCCAAGGGATACAGTAAACCTGGAGTGAGGCATCGGAATCTGTAACTAGTGTCACAGGAATGGTTCAAAACATAGACAGTAAGAAGAGTCAGTATACTTGTACTTAAGTCGGCATTGTGCCTTTTGTATTTAATTCCGATGCAATTTCTGTGTTTCATCGTCAATAAGAATGTCCAAGGTATACAGTAAACCTGGAGTGAAGCATCGGAATCTATAACTAGTGTCACAGGAATGGTTCAAAACATAGACAGTAAGAAGAGTCAGTCTTCTTGTACTTAAGTCGGCAGTGTGCCTTTTGTATTTAATTCCGATGCAATTTCTGTGTTTCATCGTCAATAAGAATGTCCAAGGTATACAGTAAACCTGAAGTAAAGCATCGGAATCTATAACTAGTGTCACAGCAATGGTTCAAACTTTAATCACTAAGAAGAGTCAGTCTTCTTTTACTTAAGTCGGCATTGTGCCTTTTCCATTTAATTCCGATGCAATTTCTGTGTTTCATCGTCAATAAGAAGGTCCAAGGAATACAGTAAACCTGGAGTGAAGCATCGGAATCTATAACTAGTATCACAGGAATGGTTCAAAACATAGACAGTAAGAAGAGTCAGTTATCTTGTACTTGAGTCGGCATTGTGAGTTTTCTATTTAACTCCGATGCAATTTCGGTGTTTCATCGTCAATAAGAAGGTCAGAGGGATACAGTAAAACTGAAGTGAAGCATCGGAAACTGTAACTAGTGTCACAGGAATGGTTCAAACATAGTCAGTAAGAAGAGTCAGTCTTCTTGTACTTAAGTCGGCATTGTGCCTTTTCTATTTAATTCCGATGCAATTTCTGTGTTTCATCGTCAATAAGAAGGTCCAAGGGTTACAGTAAATGTGGAGTGAAGCATCGGAATCTATAACTAGAGTCACAGGGATGGTTCAAAACATAGACAGTAAGAAGAGTCAGTCTTCTTGTACATAAGTCGACATTGTGCCTTTTCTATTTAATTCCGATGCAATTTCTATGTTTCATCGTCAATAAGAATGTCCAAGGTATACAGTAAACATGAAGTAAAGCATCGGAATCTATAACTAGTGTGACAGCAATGGTTCAAACTATAATCAGTAAGAAGAGTCAGTCTTCTTGTACTTAAGTCGACATTGTGCCTTTTCTATTTAATTCCGATGCAATTTCTATGTTTCATCGTCAATAAGAATGTCCAAGGTATACAGTAAACCTGAAGTGTAGCATCGGACTCTCTAACTAGTGTCACAGGAATGGTTCAAAACATAGACAGTAGGAGGAGTCAGTCTTCTTGTGCTTATGTTGGCATTGTGCCATTTGTATTTAATTCCGATGCAATTTCTGTGTTTCATTGTCAATAAGAACGTCAGAGGGATACAGTAAACCTGAGGTGATGCATCGGAATCCATAACTAGTGTCACAGGAATGGTTCAAAACATAGACAGTAGAAAGAGTCAGTCTTCTTGTACTTAAGTCGGCATTGTGCCTTTTGTATTTAATTCCGATGCAATATCTGTGTTTCATCGTCAATAAGAAGGTACAAGGTATACAGTAAACCTGAAGTGAAGCATCGGAATCTATAACTAGTGTCACAGGAATGGTTCAAAACATAGTCAGTAAGAAGAGTCAGTCTTCTTGTACTTAAGTTAGCATTGTGCCTTTTCTATTTAATTGCGATGCAATTTCTGTGTTTCATCGTCAATAGGATGGTCCAAGGATTACAGTAAACCTGGAGTGAAGCATCGGAATCTATAACTAGTGTCACAGGAATGGTTCAAATCATAGACAATAAGAAGAGTCAGTCTTCTTGTACTTAAGTCGACATTGAGCCTTTTCTATCTAACTCCGATGCAATTTCTCTGTTTCATCGTCAATAAGAATGTCCAAGGTATACAGTAAACCTGAAGTGAAACATCGGAATCTACAACTAGTGTCACAGGAATGGTTCAAAGCATAGTCAGTAAGAAGAGTCAATCTTCTTGCACTTAAGTCGGCATTGTGCCTTTTGTATTTAATTCCGATGCAATTTCTGTGTTTCATTGTCAATAAGAAGTTCCAAGGGATACAGTAAGCCTGGAATGAGGCATCGGAATCTGTATCTAGTGTCACAGGAATTGTTCACAACATAGACAGTAAGCAGAGTCAGTATTCTTGTACTTAAGTCCACATTGTGCCTTTTGTATTAAATTCCGATGCAATTTCTGTGTTTCTTCGTCAATAAGAATGTCCAAGGTATACAGTAAACCTGAAGTAAAGCATCGGAATCTATAACTAGTGTCACAGGAATGGTTCAAAACATAGACAGTAAGAAGAGTCAGTCTTCTTGTACTGAAGTAGGCATTGTGCCTTTTGTATTTAATTCCGATGCAATTTCTGTGTATCATCGTCAATTAGAAGGTCCAAGGGATACAGTCAAACTGGAGTGAAGCATCGGAATCTATAACTAGTGTCACGGGGATGGTTCGAAACATAGGCAGTAAGAAGAGTCAGTATTCTTGTACTTAGGTCGGCATTGTGCCTTTTGTATTTAATTCCGATGCAATTTCTGTGTTTCATCGTCAATAAGAATATCCAAAGTATACAGTAAACCTGAAGTAAAGCATCGGAATCTATAACTAGTGTCACAGCAATGGTTCAAACTATAATCACTAAGAAGAGTCAGTCTTCTTTTACTTAAGTCGGTATTGTGCCTTTTCTATTTAATTCCGATGCAATTTCTGTGTTTCATCGTCAATAAGAAGCTCCAAGGTATACAGTAAACCTGGAGTGAAGCATCGGAATCTATAACTAGTGTCACAGGAATGGTTCAAAGCATAGACTGTAAGAAGAGTCAGTCTTCTTGTACTTGAGTCGGCATTGTGAGTTTTCTATTTAACTCCGATGCAATTTCGGTGTTTCATCGTCAATAAGAAGGTCAGAGGGACACAGTAAACCTAAAGTGAACATCGGAATCTGTAACTAGTGTCACAGGAATGGTTCAAACATAGTCAGTAAGAAGAGTCAGTCTTCTTGTACTTAAGTCGGCATAGTGACTTTATTATATAATTCCGATGCAATTTCTGTGTTTCATCGTCAATAAGAAGGTCCAATTGTTACAGTAAATGTGGAGTGAAGCATCGGATTCTATAACTAGAGTCACAGGAATGGTTCAAAACATAGACAGTAAGAAGAGTCAGTCTTCTTGTACTTAAGTCGACATTGTACCTTTTCTATTCAATTCCGATGCAATTTCTATGTTTCATCGTCAATAAGAATGTCCAAGGTATACAGTAAACCTGAAGTAAAGCATCGGAATCTATAACTAGTGTGACAGCAATGGTTCAACCTATAATCACTAAGAAGAGTCAGTCTTCTTGTACTTAAGTCGGCTTTGTGCCTTTTCTATTTAATTCCGATGCAATTTCTGTGTTTCATCGGCAATAAGGTCAGAGGGATACAGTAAACCTGAAGTGAAGCATCGGAATCTATAACTAGTGTCACAGGAATGGTTCAAAACATAGACAGTAGGAAGAGTCAGTCTTCTTGTGCTTAAGTTGGCATTGTGCCATTTGTATTTAATTCCGATGCAATTTCTGTGTTTCATTGTCAATAAGAAGGTACAAGGTATACAGTAAACCTGAAGTGAAGCATCGGAATCTATAACTAGTGTCACAGGAATGGTTCAAAACATAGTCAGTAAGAAGAGTCAGTCTTCTTGTACTTAAGTCAGGATTGTGCCTTTTCTATTTAATTGCGATGCAATTTCTGTGTTTCATCGTCAATAGGAAGGTCCAAGGATTACAGTAAACCTGGAGTGAAGCATCGGAATCTATAACTAGTATCACAGGAATGGTTCAAAACATAGACAATAAGAAGAGTCAGTCTTCTTGTACTTAAGTCGACATTGAGCCTTTTCTATCTAATTCCGATGCAATTTCTCTGTTTCATCGTCAATAAGAATGTCCAAGGTATACAGTAAACCTGAAGTGAAGCATCGGAATCTATAACTAGTGTCAAAGGAATGGTTCAAAGCATAGTCAGTAAGAAGAGTCAGTCTTCTTGCACTTAAGTCGGCATTGTGCCTTTTGTATTTAATTCCGATGCAATTTCTGTGTTTCATTGTCAATAAGAAGGTCCAAGGGATACAGTAAGCCTGGAGTGAGGCATCGGAATCTGTATCTTGTGTCACAGGAATTGTTCAAAACATGGACAGTAAGCAGAGTCAGTCTTCTTGTACTTAAGTCGGCATTGTGCCTTTTTTAATTAATTCCTATGCAATTTCTGTGTTTCATCGTCAATAAGAAGGTTCAAGGGATACATGAAACCTAGAGTGAGGCATCGGAATCTATAACTAGGGTCACAGGAATGGTTCAAAACATAGACAGTAAGAAGAGTCAGTCTTCTTGTACTAAAGACGGCATTGTGCCTTTTGTATTTAATTCCGATGCAATTTCTGTGTATCATCGTCAATTAGAAGGTCCAAGGGATACAGTCAACCTGGAGTGAAGCATCGGAATCTATAACTAGTGTCACGGGGATGGTTCGAAACATAGACAGTAAGAAGAGTCAGTATTCTTGTACTTAGGTCGGCATTGTGTTTTTTGTATTTAATTCCGATGCAATTTCTGTGTTTCATCGTCAATAAGAATGTCCAAGGTATACAGTAAACCTGAAGTAAAGCATCGGAATCTATAACTAGTGTCACCGTAATGGTTCAAACTATAATCACTAAGAAGAGTCAGTCTTCTTGTACTTAAGTCGGCATTGTGCCTTTTAGATTTAATTCCGATGCAATTTCTATGTTTCATCGTCAATAAGGGGGTCCAAGGTATACAGTATACCTGGAGTGAAGCATCGGAATTAATAACTAGTGTCACAGGAATGGTTCAAAACATAGACAGTAAGTAGAGTCAGTCTTCTTGTACTTGAGTCGGCATTGTGAGTTTTCTATTTAACTCCGATGCAATTTCGGTGTTTCATCGTCAATAAGAAGGTCTGAGGGATACAGTAAACCTGAAGTGGAGCATCGGAATCTGTAACTAGTGTCACAGGAATGGTTCAAACATAGTCAGTAAGAAGAGTCAGTCTTCTTGTACTTAAGTCGGCATTGTGCCTTTTCTATTTAATTCCGATGCAATTACTGTGTTTCATCGTCAATACGAAGGTCCAAGGGTTACAGTAAATGTGGAGTGAAGCATCGGAATCTATAACTAGAGTCACAGGAGTGGTTCAAAACATAGACAGTAGGAAGAGTCAGTCTTATTGTACTTAAGTCGGCATTGTGCCTTTTGTATTTAATTCCGATGCAATTTCTGTGTTTCATCGTCAATAAGAAGGTCCAAGGTATACAGTAAACCTGAAGTGAAGCATCGGAATCTGTAACTAGTGTCACAGGAATGGTTCAAAACATAGTCAGTAAGAAGAGTCAGTCTTCTTGTACTTAAGTCGGTATTGTGCCTTTTCTATTTAATTCCGATGCAATTTCTGTGTTTCATCGTCAATAAGAAGGTCCAAGGGTTACAGTAAACCTAGAGTGAAGCATCGGAATCTACAACTAGTGTCACAGGAATGGTTCAAAACATAGACAGTAAGAAGAGTCAGTCTTCTTGAACGTAAGTCGACATTGAGCATTTTCTATTTAATTCCGATGCAATTTCTGTGTTTCATCGTCAATAAGAATGTCGAAGGTATTCAGTAAACCTGAAGTAAAGCATCGGAATCTATAACTAGTGTCACAGCAATGGTTCAAACTATAATCACTATGAAGAGTCAGTCTTCTTGTACTTAAGTCGGCATTGTGCCTTTTCTATTTAATTCCGATGCAATTTCTGTGCTTCATCGTCAATAAGAAGGTCCAAGCGATACAGTAAACCTGGAGTGAAGCATCGTAATCTATAACTAGTGTCACAGGAATGGTTCAAAACATAGACAGTATGAAGAGTCAGTCTTCTTGTACTTAAGTCGGCATTGTGAGTTTTCTATTTAATTCCGATGCAATTTGTGTGTTTCATCGTCAATAAGTAGGTCAGAAGGATACAGTAAACGTGAAGTGAAGCATCGGAATCTATAACTAGTGTCACAGGAATGGTTCAAAACATAGACAGTAAGAAGAGTCAATCTTCGTGTACTAAAGTTAGCATTTTGCCTTTTGTATTTAATTTCAATGCTATTTCTGTGTGTCACCGTCAATAACAAGGTCCAAAAGATACAGTAAACCTGAAGTGAAGCATCGGAATCTATAACTATTGTCACCGGAATGGTTCAAACTATTATCAGTAAGACGAGTCAGTCTTCTTGTACTTAAGTCGGCATTGTGTCTTTTCTATTTCATTCCGATGCAGTTTCTGTGTTACATCGTCAATAAGAAGGTCAGAGGGATACAGTAAACCTGAAATGAAGCATCGGAATCTATAACTAGTGTCACAGGAATGGTTCAAAACATAGACAGTAGGAAGAGTCAGTCTTCTTGTACTGAAGTCGGCATAGTGTCTTGTGTGTTTAATTCCGATGCAATTCCTGTGATTCATCGTCAATAAGAAGGTCCAAGGGATACAGTAAACCTGAAGTGAAGCATCGGAATCTATAACTAGAGTCACAGGAATGTTTCAAAACATAGTCAGTAAGAAGAGTCAGTCTTCTTGTCCTTAAGCCGGCATTGTGCCTTTTGTAATTAATTCCGATGCAATTTCTGTGTTTCATCGGCAGTAAGGTCAGAGGGATACAGTAAAGCTGAAGTGAAGCATCGGAATCTATAACTAGTGTCACAGGAATGGTTCAAAACATAGACAGTAGGAAGAGTCAGTCTTCTTGTACTTAAGTCGGCATTGTGCCTTTTGTATTTAATTCCGATGCAATATCTGTGTTTCATTGTCAATAAGAAGGTCAGAGGGATACAGTAAACCTGAGGTGAAGCATCGGAATCCAAAACTAGTGTCACAGGAATGGTTCAATACATAGACAGTAGGAAAAGTCTGTCTTCTTGTACTTAAGTCGGCATTGTGCCTTTTGTATTTAATTCCAATGCAATTTCTGTGTTTCATCGTCAATAAGATGGTACAAGGTATACAGTAAACCTGAAGTGAAGCATCGGAATCTATAACTAGTGTCACGGGAATGGTTCAAAACATAGTCAGTAAGAAGAGTCAGTCTTCTTGTACTTAAGTCGGCATTGTGCCTTTCCTATTTAATTCCGATGCAATTTTTGTGTTTCATCGTCAATAAGAAGGTCCAAGGATGACAGTAAACCTGGAGTGAAGCATCGGAATCTATAACTAGTGTCACAGGAATGGTTCAAACATAGACAGTAAGAAGAGTCAGTCTTGTTGTTCTTAAGTCGACTTTGTGCCTTTTCTATTTAATTCCGATTCAATTTCTGTGTTTCATCGTCAATAAGAATGTCCAAGGTATACAGTAAACCTGAAGTAAAGCATGGGAATCGATAACTAGTGTCACAGCAATGGTTCAAACTATAATCACTAAGAAGAGTCAGTCTTCATGTACTTAAGTCGGCATTGTGCCTTTTCTATTTAATTCCGATGCAATTTTTGTGTTTCATCGTCAATAAGCAGGTCCAACGTATACAGTAAACCTGGAGTGAAGCATCGGAATCTATAACTAGTGTCACAGGAATGGTTCAAAGAATAGACAGTAAGAAGAGTCAGTCTCCTTGTACTTGAGTCGGCATTGTGAGTTTTCTATTTAATTCCGATGCATTTTCGGGGTTTCATCGTCAATATGAAGGTCAGAGGGATACAGTAAACCTGAAGTGATGCATCGGAATCTGTAACTAGTGTCACAGGAATGGTTCAAACATAGTCAGTAAGAAGAGTCAGTCTTCTTGTACTTAAGACGGCATTGTGCCTTTTCTATTTAATTCCGATGCAATTTCTGTGTTTCATCGTCAATAAGAAGGGCCAAGGGTTACAGTAAACCGGGAGTGAAGCATCGGAATCTATAACTAGTGTCACAGGAATGGTTCAAAACATAGAGAGTAAGAAGAGTCAGTCTTCTTGTACTTAAGTCGACATTGTGCCTTTTCTATTTAATTTCGATGCAATTTCTGTGTTTCGTCGTCAATAAGAATGTCCAAGGTATACAGTAAACCTGAAGTAAAGCGTCGGAATCTATAACTAGTGTCACAGGACTGGTTCAAAACATAGTCAGTAAGAAGAGTCAGTCTTCTTGTACTTAAGTCAGCATTGTGGTTTTTCTATTTAATTCCGATGCAATTTCTGTGTTTCATCGTCAATAAGAAGGTCCAAGGGTTACAGTAAACCTGGAGTGAAGCATCGGAATCTATAACTAGTGTCACAGGAATGGTTCAAATCATAGACAGTAAGAAAAGTCAGTCTTCTTGTACTTAAGTCGACATTAAGCCTTTTCTATTTAATTCCGATGCAATTTCTGTGTTTCATCGTCAATAAGAATGTCCAAGGTATACAGTAAACCTGAAGTGAAGCATCGGAATCTATAACTAGTGTCACAGGAATGGTTCAAAGCATAGTCAGTAAGAAGAGTCAGTCTTCTTGTACTTCAGTCGGCATTGTGCCTTTTGTATTTAATTCCGATGAAATTTCAGTGTTTCATCGTCAATAAGAAGGTCCAAGGGATACAGTAAACCTGGAGTGAGGCATCGGAATCTGTAACTAGTGTCACAGGAATGGTTCAAAACATAGACAGTAAGCAGAGTCAGTCTTCTTGTACTTAAGTCGCCATTGTGCCTTTTTTATTTAATTACTACGCAATTTCTGTGTTTCATCGTCAATAAGAAGGTTCAAGGGATACATTAAACCTAGAGTGAGGCTTCGGAATCTATAACTAGTGTCACAGGAATGGTTCAAAACATAGACATTAAGAAGAGTCAGTCTTCTTGTACTGAAGTCGGCATTGTGCCTTTTGTATTTAATTCCGATGCAATTTCTGTGTATCATCGTCAATTAGAAGGTCCAAAGGATACAGTCAACCTGGAGTGAAGCATCGGAATCTATAACTAGTGTCACGGGGATGGTTAGAAACATAGGCAGTAAGAAGAGTCAGTATTCTTGTACTTAAGTCGGCATTGTGCCTTTTGTATTTAATTCCGATGCAATTTCTGTGTTTCATCGTCAATAAGAATGTCCAAGGTATACGGTAAACCTGAAGTAAAGCATCGGAATCTATAACAAGTGTCACAGCAATGGTTCAAACTATAATCACTAAGAAGAGTCAGTCTTCTTTTACTTAAGTCGGCATTGTGCCTTTTCTATTTAATTCCGATGCAATTTCTGTGTTTCATCGTCAATAAGAAGGTCCAAGGGTTACAGTAAACCTGGAGTGAAGCCTCGGAATCTATAACTAGTGTCACAGGAATGGTTCAAACATAGACAGTAAGAAGAGTCAGTCTTCTTGTACTTAAGTCGACATTGTGCCTTTCCTATTTAATTCCGATGCAATTTCTGTGTTTCATCGTCAATAAGAATGTCCAAGGTATACAGTAAACCTGAAGTTAAGCATCGGAATCGATAACTAGTGTCACAGTAATGGTTCAAACTATAATCACTAAGAAGAGTCAGTCTTCTTGTACTTAAGTCGGCATTGTGCCTTTTCTATTTAATTCCGATGCAATTTCTGTGTTTCATCGTCAATAAGCAGGTCCAACGTATACAGTAAACCTGGAGTGAAGCATCGGAATCTATAACTAGTGTCACAGGAAAGGTTCAAAACATAGACAGTAAGAAGAGTCATTCTTCTTGTACTTGAGTCAGCATTGTGAGTTTTCTATTTAATTCCGATGCATTTTCGATGTTTCATCGTCAATAAGAAGGTCAGAGGGATACAGTAAACCTGAAGTGAAGCATCGGAATCTGTAACTAGTGTCACAGGAATGGTTCAAACATAGTCAGTAAGAAGAGTCTGTCTTCTTGTACTTAAGTCCGCATTGTGCCTTTTCTATTTAATTCCGATGCAATTTCTGTGTTTCATCGGCAATTAGGTCAGAGGGATACAGTAAATCTGAAGTGAACCATCGGAATCATTAACTAGTGTCACAGGAATGGTTCAAAGCATAGTCAGTAAGAAGAGTCAGTCTTCTTGTCCTTAAGTCGGCATTGTGCCTTTTGTATTTAATTCCGATGCAATTTCTGTGTTTCATCGTCAACAAGAAGATCCAAAGGATACAATAAACCTGGAGTGAAGCTTCGGAATCTATAACTAGTGTCACAGTAATGGTTCAAAGCATAGACAGTAAGAAGAGTCAGTCTTCTTGTACTTAAGACGGCATTGTGCCTTTGTATTTAATTTCGATGCAATTTCTGTGTTTCATCGACAATAAGAAGGTCCAAGGAATATAGCAAACCTGAAGTGAAGCATCGGAATCTATAACTAGTGTCACTGGAATGGTTCAAAATATAGACAGTAAGAGGGGTCAGTCTTCTTGTACTTAAGTCGGCATTGTGCCTTTTGTATTTAATTCCGATGCAATTCCTGTGATTCATCGTCAATGAGAAGGTCCAAGAGATACAGTAAACCTGAAGTGAAGCTTCGGACTCTATAACTAGTGTCACAGAATTGGTTCAAAACATAGACAATAGGAAGAGTCAGTCTTCTTGTACTTAAGTCGGCATTGTGCGTTTTGTATTTAATTCCGATGCAATTTCTGTGTTTCATCGTCAATAAGAAGGTACAAGGTATACTGTAAACCTGAACTGAATCATCGGAATCTATAACTAGTGTCACAGGAATGGTACAAAACATAGTCAGTAAGAAGATTCAGTCTTCTTGTACTTAAGTCGGCATTGTGCCTTTTCTATTTAATTCCGATGCAATTTCTGTGTTTCATCGGCAATTAGGTCAGAGGGATACAGTAAATCTGAAGTGAACCATCGGAATCATTAACTAGTGTCACAGGAATGGTTCAAAGCATAGTCAGTAAGAAGAGTCAGTCTTCTTGTCCTTAAGTCGGCATTGTGCCTTTTGTATTTAATTCCGATGCAATTTCTGTGTTTCATCGTCAACAAGAAGATCCAAAGGATACAATAAACCTGGAGTGAAGCATCTGAATCTGTAACTAGTGTCACTGGAATGGTTCAAAACATAGACAGTAAGAAGAGACAGTCTTCTTGTACTTAAGTCGACATTGTGCCTTTTTTATTTAATTCCGATGCAATTTCTGTGTTTCATCGTCAATAAGAATGTCCAAGGTATACAGTAAACCTGAAGTAAAGCATCGGAATCTATAACTAGGGTCACAGCAATGGTTCAAACTATAATCACAAAGAAGAGTCTGTCTTCTTGTACATAAGTCGGCATTGTGCCTTTTGTATTTAATTCCGATGCAATTTCTGTGTTTCATCGTCATTAAGAAGGTCCAAGGTATACATTAAACCTGGAGTGAAGCATCGGAATCTATAACTAGTGTCACAGCAATGGTTCAAACATAGACAGTAAGAAGAGTCTGTCTTCTTGTACTTAAGTCAGCATTGTGAGTTTTCTATTTAATTCCGATGCAATTTCGGTGTTTCATCGTCTATAAGAAGGTCAGAGGGATACAGTAAACCTGAAGTGAAGCATCGGAATCTATAACTAGTGTCACAGGAAAGGTTCAAATCATAGGCAATAAGAAGAGTCAGTCGTCGTGTACTAAAGTTGGCATTTTGCCTTTTGTATTTAATTCCAATGCTATTTCTGTGTGTCACCGTCAATAACAAGGTCCAAGGGATACAGTAAACCTGAAGTGAAGCATCGGAATCTATAACTATTGTCACAGGAATGGTTCAAACAATTATCAGTAAGAAGAGTCAGTCTTCTTGTACTTAAGTCGGCATTGTGCCTTTTCAATTTCTTTCCGATGCAGTTTCTGTGTTCATCGTCAATAAGAAGGTCCAAGGGATACAGTAAACCTGGAGTGAAGCATCGGAATCTATAACTAGTGTCACAGGAATGGTTCAAAGAATAGACAGTAAGAAGAGTCAGTCTTCTTGTACTTAAGTCGGCATTGTGCCTTTTGTATTTAATTCCGATGCAATTTCTGTGTTTCATCGTCAATAAGAAGGTCAGAGGGATACAGTAAACCTGAAGTGAAGCATCGGAATCTATAACTAGTGTCACAGGAATGGGTGAAACATAGACAGTAAGAAGAGTCAGTCTTCTTGTACTTAAGTCGGCATTGTGCTTTTGTATTTAATTCCGATGCAATTTCTGTGTTTCATCGTCAATGAGAAGGTCAGTAGGATACAGTAAACCTGAAGTGAAGCATCGGAATCTATAACTAGTGTCACAGGAATGATTCAAAACATAGTCAGTAAGAAGAGTCAGTCTTCTTGCCCTTAAGTTGGCATTGTGCCTTTTGTATTTAATTCCGATGAAATTCCTGTGATTCATCGTCAATAAGAAGGTCCAAGGGATACAGTAAACCTGAAGTGAAGCATCGGACTCTATTACTAGTGTCACAGAATTGGTTCAAAACATAGACAGTAGGAAGAGTCAGTCTTCTTGTACTTAAGTCGGCATTGTGCCTTTTGTATTTAATTCCGATGAAATTTCTGCGTTTCATCGTCAATAAGAACGTCCAAGGATTTCAATAAACCTGAAGTGAAGCATCGGAATCTATAACTATTGTCACAGGAATGGTTCAAACAATTATCAGTAAGAAGAGTCAGTCTTCTTGTACTTAAGTCAGCATTGTGCCTTTTGTATTTAATTCCGATGCAATTTCTGTGTTTCATCGTCAATAAGAAGGTCAGAGGGATACAGTAAACCTGAAGTGAAGCATCGGAATCTATAACTAGTGTCACAGGAATGGTTCTAATCATAGACAGTAAGAAGAGTCAGTCTTCTTGTACTTAAGGCAGCATTGTGGCTTTTGTATTTAATTACGATGCAATTTCTGTGTTTCATCGTCAATAAGAAGGTCAGAGGGATACAGTAAACCTGAAGTGAAGCATCGGAATCTATAACTAGAGTCACAGGAATGGTTCAAAACATAGTCAGCAAGAAGAGTCAGTCTTCTTGTCCTTAAGTCGGCATTGTGCCTTTTGAATTTATCCGATGTAATTTCTGTGTTTCATCGGCAATAAAGTCAGAGGGATACAGTAAACCCGAAGTGAAGCATCGGAATCTATAACTAGTGTCACAGGAATGGTTCAAAACATAGACAGTAGGAAGAGTCAGTCTTCTTGTACTCAAGTCGGCATTGTGCCTTTTGTATTTAATTCCGATGCAATTTCTGTGTTTCATTGTCAATAAGAAGGTCAGAGGGATACAGTAAACCTGAAGTGAAGCAACGGAATCCAAAATAGTGTCACAGGAATGGTTCAAAACATAGACATTGGGAAGAGTCAGTCTTAAGTCGCCATTGTGCCTTTTGTATTTAATTCCAATGCAATTTCTGTGTTTCATCGTCAATAAGAAGGTCCAAGGGAGACAGTAAACCTGGAGTGAAGCATCGGAATCAATAACTAGTGTCACAGGAAAGGTTAAAAACATAGACAGTAAGAAGGATCAGTCTTCTTGTCCTTAAGTCGACATTGTGCTTTTTGTATTTAATTCCGATGCAATTTCCGTGTTTCATCGGCAATAAGGTCAGAAGTATACAGTAAACCTGGAGTGAATCATCGGAATCTATAACTAGTGTCACAGGAATGGTTCAAAACATAGATAGTAGGAAGAGTCAGTCTTCTTGTACTTACGTCGGCATTGTGCCTTTTGTACTTATTTCCGATGCAATTTCTATGGTTCATTGTCAATTAGAAGGTCAGAGTGATACAGTAAACCTAAAGTGAAGCATCGGAATCCAAAACTAGTGTCGCAGGAATGGTTCAAAACATAGACAGTAGGAAGAGTCAGTCTTCTTGTACTTCAGTCGGCATTGTGCCTTTTGTTTTTAATTCCGATGCAATTTCTGTGTTTCACCATCAATAAGAAGGTAGAAGGGAAGCAGTAAACCTGAAGTGACGCATCGCAATCTATAACTAGTGTCACAGGAATGGTTCAATGCATAGTCAGTTAGATGAGATAGTCTTCTTTTTCTTAAGTCGCCATTGTGCCTTTTGTATTTAATTCCGATGCAATTTCTGTGTTTCTTCGGCAATAAGGTCAGAGGGATACAGTAAACCTGAAGTGAAGCATCGGAATCTATAACTAGTGTCACAGGAATGGTAGAATACATAGTCAGTAAGAAGAGTCAGTCTTCTTGTACTTAAGTCGGCATTGTGCCTTTTGTATTTAATTCCGATTTAATTTCTGTGTTTCATCGTCAATACGAAGGTCCAAGGGATACAGTATACCTGGAGTGAAGCATCGGAATCTATAACTAGTGTCACAGTAATGGTTCAAAGCATTGACAGTAAGAAGAGTCAGTCTTCTTGTCTTTAAGTCGGCATTGTGCATTTTGTATTTAATTCCGATGCAATTTCTGTGTTTCATCGTCAATAAGAAGGTCCAAGGGATACAGTAAACCTGAAGTCCAGCATCGGACTCTATAACTAGTGTCACTGAAATGGTTCAAAACATAGACAGTAGGAAGAGACAATCTTCTTGTACTTAAGTCGGCATTGTGCCTTTTGTATTTAATTCCGATGCAATTTCTGTGTTTTATCGTCAATAAGAATGTTCGAGGGATACAGTAAACCTGGAGTGAAGCATTGGAATCAAAAACTAGTGCCACAGGAATAATTCAAAACATAGACAGTAAGAAGAGTCAGTCTTCTTGTACTTACGTCGGCATTGTGCCTTTTGTACTTATTTCCGATGCAATTTCTATGGTTCATTGTCAATTAGAAGGTCAGAGTGATACAGTAAACCTAAAGTGAAGCATCGGAATCCAAAACTAGTGTCGCAGGAATGGTTCAAAACATAGACAGTAGGAAGAGTCAGTCTTCTTGTACTTAAGTCGGCATTGTGCCTTTTGTATTTAATTCCGATGCAATTTCTGTGTTTCATCGTCAATAAGAAGGTCCAAGGGAAACTGTAAACCTGAAGTGAAGCATCGGAATCAAAAACTAGTGCCACAGGAATGGTTCAAAACATAGACAGTAAGAAGAGTCAGTCTTCTTGTACTTAAGTCGGCATTGTGCCTTTTCTATTTAATTCCGATGCAATCTCTGTGTTTCATCGTCAATAAGAAGGTCCAAGGGAAACAGTAAACCTGAAGTGAAGCATCGGAATCTAAAACTAGTGCCACAGGAATGGTTCAAAACATAGTCAGTAAGAAGAGTCAGTCTTCTTGTACTTAAGTCGGCATTGTCCCTTTTGTATTTAATTCCGATGCAATTTCTGTGTTTCATCGTCAATAAGAAGGTCAGGGGGATACAGTAAACCTGAAGTGAAGCATCGGAATCTAAAACTAGTGTCACAGGAATGGTTCAAACATAGTCAGTAAGAAGAGTCAGTCTTCTTGTACTTAAGTCGGCATTGTGCCTTTTGTATTTAATTCCAATGCAATTTCTGTGTTTCATCGTCAATAAGAAGGTCCAAGGGATACAGTAAACCTGGAGTGAAGCATCGGAATCAATAACTAGTGTCACAGGAATGGTTAAAAACATAGACAGTAAGAAGGATCAGTCTTCTTGTCCTTAAGTCGACATTGTGCTTTTTGTATTTAACTCCGATGCAATTTCCGTGTTTCATCGGTAATAAGGTCAGAAGGACACAGTAAACCTGGAGTGAATCATCGGAATCTATAACTAGTGTCACAGGAATGGTTCAAAACATAGATAGTGGGAAGAGTCAGTCTTCTTGTACTTACGTCGGCATTGTGCCTTTTGTACTTATTTCCGATGCAATTTCTATGGTTCATTGTCAATTAGAAGGTCAGAGTGATACAGTAAACCGAAAGTGAAGCATCGGAATCCAAAACTAGTGTCGCAGGAATGGTTCAAAACATAGGCAATAAGAAGAGTCAGTCGTCGTGTACTAAAGTTGGCATTTTGCCTTTTGTATTTAATTCCAATGCTATTTCTGTGTGTCACCGTCAATAACAAGGTCCAAGGGATACAGTAAACCTGAAGTGAAGCATCGGACTCTATTACTAGTGTCACAGAATTGGTTCAAAACATAGACAGTGGGAAGAGTCAGTCTTCTTGTACTTCAGTCGGCATTGTGCCTTTTGTATTTAATTCCGATGCAATTTCTGTGTTTCATCGTCAATAAGAAGGTCAGGGGGATACAGTAAACCTGAAGTGAAGCATCGGAATCTATAACTATTGTCACAGGAATGGTTCAAACAATTATCAGTAAGAAGAGTCAGTCTTCTTGTACTTAAGTCGGCATTGTGCCTTTTCAATTTCTTTCCGATGCAGTTTCTGTGTTCATCGTCAATAAGAAGGTCCAAGGGATACAGTAAACCTGGAGTGAAGCATCGGAATCTATAACTAGTGTCACAGGAATGGTTCAAAGAATAGACAGTAAGAAGAGTCAGTCTTCTTGTACTTAAGTCGGCATTGTGCCTTTTGTATTTAATTCCGATGCAATTTCTGTGTTTCATCGTCAATAAGAAGGTCAGAGGGATACAGTAAACCTGAAGTGAAGCATCGGAATCTATAACTAGTGTCACAGGAATGGGTGAAACATGGACAGTAAGAAGAGTCAGTCTTCTTGTACTTAAGTCGGCATTGTGCTTTTGTATTTAATTCCGATGCAATTTCTGTGTTTCATCGTCAATGAGAAGGTCAGTAGGATACAGTAAACCTGAAGTGAAGCATCGGAATCTATAACTAGTGTCACAGGAATGGTTCAAAACATAGTCAGTAAGAAGAGTCAGTCTTCTTGCCCTTATGTTGGCATTGTGCCTTTTGTATTTAATTCCGATGAAATTCCTGTGATTCATCGTCAATAAGAAGGTCCAAGGGATACAGTAAACCTGAAGTGAAGCATCGGACTCTATTACTAGTGTCACAGAATTGGTTCAAAACATAGACAGTAGGAAGAGTCAGTCTTCTTGTACTTAAGTCGGCATTGTGCCTTTTGTATTTAATTCCGATGAAATTTCTGCGTTTCATCGTCAATAAGAACGTCCAAGGATTTCAATAAACCTGAAGTGAAGCATCGGAATCTATAACTATTGTCACAGGAATGGTTCAAACAATTATCAGTAAGAAGAGTCAGTCTTCTTGTACTTAAGTCAGCATTGTGCCTTTTGTATTTAATTCCGATGCAATTTCTGTGTTTCATCGTCAATAAGAAGGTCAGAGGGATACAGTAAACCTGAAGTGAAGCATCGGAATCTATAACTAGTGTCACAGGAATGGTTCTAATCATAGACAGTAAGAAGAGTCAGTCTTCTTGTACTTAAGGCAGCATTGTGGCTTTTGTATTTAATTACGATGCAATTTCTGTGTTTCATCGTCAATAAGAAGGTCAGAAGGATACAGTAAACCTGAAGTGAAGCATCGGAATCTATAACTAGAGTCACAGGAATGGTTCAAAACATAGTCAGCAAGAAGAGTCAGTCTTCTTGTCCTTAAGTCGGCATTGTGCCTTTTGAATTTATCCGATGTAATTTCTGTGTTTCATCGGCAATAAAGTCAGAGGGATACAGTAAACCCGAAGTGAAGCATCGGAATCTATAACTAGTGTCACAGGAATGGTTCAAAACATAGACAGTAGGAAGAGTCAGTCCTCTTGTACTCAAGTCGGCATTGTGCCTTTTGTATTTAATTCCGATGCAATTTCTGTGTTTCATTGTCAATAAGAAGGTCAGAGGGATACAGTAAACCTGAAGTGAAGCAACGGAATCCAAAATAGTGTCACAGGAATGGTTCAAAACATAGACATTGGGAAGAGTCAGTCTTAAGTCGCCATTGTGCCTTTTGTATTTAATTCCGATGCAATTTCTGTGTTTCTTCGGCAATAAGGTCAGAGGGATACAGTAAACCTGAAGTGAAGCATCGGAATCTATAACTAGTGTCACAGGAATGGTTCAAAACATGCACAGTAGGAAGAGTCAGTCTTCTTGTACTTAAGTGGGCATTGTGCCTTTTGTATTTAATTCCCACGCAATTTCTGTGTTTCATTGTCAATAAGAAGGTCAGAGGGATACAGTAAACCTGAAGTGAAGCATCGGAATCCAAAACTAGTGTCACAGGAATGGTTCAAAACATAGACAGTAGGAATAGTCAGTCTTCTTGTACTTAAGTCGGCATTGTGCCTTTTGTATTTAATTCCGATGCAATTTCTGTGTTTCATCGTCAATAAGAACTTCCAAGGTATACAGTAAACCAGAAGTGTAGCATCGGAATCTATAACTAGTGTCACAGGAATTGTTCAAAACATAGTCAGTATGAAAAGTCAGTCTTCTTGTCCTTAAGTCGGCATTGTGCCTTTTGTATTTAATTCCGAAGCAATTTCTGTGTTTCATCGTCAATAAGAAGGTCCAAGGGATACAGTAAACCTGAAGTGCAGCATCGGAATCCATAACTAGTGTAAATGGAATGGGTCAAAACATAGACAGTAAGAAGAGTCAGTCTTCTTGTACTTAAGTAGGCATTATGCCTTTTGTATTTAATTCCGATGCAATTTCTGTGTTTCATTGTCAATAAGAAGGTCAGAGGGATACAGTAAACCTGAAGTGAAGCATCGGAATCTATTGCTAGCGTCACAGGAATGGTTCAAAACAGAGTCAGTAAGAAGAGTCAGTCTTCTTGTCCTTAAGTCGGCATTGTGCCTTTTGTATTTAATTCCGATGCAATTTCTGTGTTTCATCGTCAATAAGAAGGTCAGAGGGATACAGTAAACCTGAAGTGAAGCATCGGAATCCACAACTAGTGTCACAGGAATTGTTCAAAACATAGACAGTAGGAAGAATCAGTCTTCTTGTACTTATGTCGGCATTGTGCCTTTTGTGTTTAATTCCGATGCAATTTCTGTGTTTCATCGTCATTACGAAGGTCCAAGGTATACAGTAAACCTGGAGTGAAGCATCGGAATCTATAACTAGTGTCACAGCAATGGTTCAAAACATAGACAGTAAGAAGAGTCTGTCTTCTTGTACTTAAGTCAGCATTGTGAGTTTTCTATTTACTTCCGATGCAATTTCGGTGTTTCATCGTCTATAAGAAGGTCAGAGGGATACAGTAAACCTGAAGTGAAGCATCGGAATCTATAACTAGTGTCACAGGAAAGGTTCAAAACATAGACAATAAGAAGTCAGTCGTCGTGTACTAATGTTGGCATTTTGCCTTTTGTATTTAAATCCAATGCTATTTCTGTGTGTCACCGTCAATAACAAGGTCCAAGGGATACAGTAAACCTGAAGTGAAGCATCGGAATCTATAACTATTGTCACAGGAATGGTTCAAACAATTATCAGTAAGAAGAGTCAGTCTTCTTGTACTTAAGTCGGCATTGTGCCTTTTCAATTTCTTTCCGATGCAGTTTCTGTGTTCATCGTCAATAAGAAGGTCCAAGGGATACAGTAAACCTGGAGTGAAGCATCGGAATCTGTAACTAGTGTCACAGGAATGGTTCAAAGAATAGACAGTAGGAAGAATCAGCCTTCTTGTACTTAAGTCGGCATTGTGCCTTTTGTATTTAATTCTGATGCATTTTCTGTGTTTCATCGTCAATAAGATGGTCCAAGGTATACAGTAAACCTGAAGTAAAGCATCGGAATCTATAACTAGTGTCACAGGAATGGTTCAAACTATAATCAGTAAGAATAGTCAGTCTTCTTGTACTTAAGTCGGCATTGTGCCTTTTCTATTTAATTCCGATTTAATTTCTGTGTTTCATCGTCAATACGAAGGTCCAAGGGATACAGTAAACCTGGAGTGAAGCATCGGAATCTATAACTAGTGTCACAGTAATGGTTCAAAGCATCGACAGTAAGAAGAGTCAGTCTTCTTGTCTTTAAGTCGGCATTGTGCATTTTGTATTTAATTCCGATGCAATTTCTGTGTTTCATCGTCAATAAGAAGGTCCAAGGGATACAGTAAACCTGAAGTGCAGCATCGGACTCTATAACTAGTGTCACTGAAATGGTTCAAAACATAGACAGTAGGAAGAGACAGTCTTCTTGTACTTAAGTCGGCATTGTGCCTTTTGTATTTAATTCCGATGCAATTTCTGTGTTTTATCGTCAATAAGAATGTTCGAGGGATACAGTAAACCTGGAGTGAAGCATCGGTATCAAAAACTAGTGCCACAGGAATAATTCAAAACATAGACAGTAAGAAGAGTCAGTATTCTTGTACTTACGTCGGCATTGTGCCTTTTGTACTTATTTCCGATGCAATTTCTATGGTTCATTGTCAATTAGAAGGTCAGAGTGATACAGTAAACCTAAAGTGAAGCATCGGAATCCAAAACTAGTGTCGCAGGAATGGTTCAAAACATAGACAGTAGGAAGAGTCAGTCTTCTTGTACTTAAGTCGGCATTGTGCCTTTTGTATTTAATTCCGATGCTATTTCTGTGTTTCATCGTCAATAAGAAGGTCCAAGGGAAACTGTAAACCTGAAGTGAAGCATCGGGATCAAAAACTAGTGCCACAGGAATGGTTCAAAACATAGACAGTAAGAAGAGTCAGTCTTATTGTACTTAAGTCGGCATTGTGCCTTTTCTAATTAATACCGATGCAATCTCTGTGTTTCATCGTCAATAAGAAGGTCCAAGGGAAACAGTAAACCTGAAGTGAAGCAACGGAATCTAAAACTAGTGCCACAGGAATGGTTCAAAACATAGTCAGTAAGAAGAGTCAGTCTTCTTGTACTTAAGTCGGCATTGTCCCTTTTGTATTTAATTCCGATGCAATTTCTGTGTTTCATCGTCAATAAGAAGGTCAGGGGGATACAGTAAACCTGAAGTGAAGCATCGGAATCAAAAACTAGTGTCACAGGAATGGTTCAAACATAGTCAGTAAGAAGAGTCCGTCTTCTTGTCCTTAAGTCGACATTGTGCTTTTTGTATTTAATTCCGATGCAATTTCCGTGTTTCATCGGCAATAAGGTCAGAAGTATACAGTAAACCTGGAGTGAATCATCGGAATCTATAACTAGTGTCACAGGAATGGTTCAAAACATAGATAGTAGGAAGAGTCAGTCTTCTTGTACTTACGTCGGCATTGTGCCTTTTGTACTTATTTCCGATGCAATTTCTATGGTTCATTGTCAATTAGAAGGTCAGAGTGATACAGTAAACCTAAAGTGAAGCATCGGAATCCAAAACTAGTGTCGCAGGAATGGTTCAAAACATAGACAGTAGGAAGAGTCAGTCTTCTTGTACTTCAGTCGGCATTGTGCCTTTTGTTTTTAATTCCGATGCAATTTCTGTGTTTCACCATCAATAAGAAGGTAGAAGGGAAGCAGTAAACCTGAAGTGAAGCATCGCAATCTATAACTAGTGTCACAGGAATGGTTCAATGCATAGTCAGTTAGATGAGATAGTCTTCTTTTTCTTAAGTCGCCCATGTGCTTTTGTATTTAATTCCGATGCAATTTCTGTGTTTCTTCGGCAATAAGGTCAGAGGGATACAGTAAACCTGAAGTGAAGCATCGGAATCTATAACTAGTGTCACAGGAATGGTAGAATACATAGTCAGTAAGAAGAGTCAGTCTTCTTGTACTTAAGTCGGCATTGTGCCTTTTGTATTTAATTCCGATTTAATTTCTGTGTTTCATCGTCAATACGAAGGTCCAAGGGATACAGTATACCTGGAGTGAAGCATCGGAATCTATAACTAGTGTCACAGTAATGGTTCAAAGCATTGACAGTAAGAAGAGTCAGTCTTCTTGTCTTTAAGTCGGCATTGTGCATTTTGTATTTAATTCCGATGCAATTTCTGTGTTTCATCGTCAATAAGAAGGTCCAAGGGATACAGTAAACCTGAAGTCCAGCATCGGACTCTATAACTAGTGTCACTGAAATGGTTCAAAACATAGACAGTAGGAAGAGACAATCTTCTTGTACTTAAGTCGGCATTGTGCCTTTTGTATTTAATTCCGATGCAATTTCTGTGTTTTATCGTCAATAAGAATGTTCGAGGGATACAGTAAACCTGGAGTGAAGCATCGGAATCAAAAACTAGTGCCACAGGAATAATTCAAAACATAGACAGTAAGAAGAGTCAGTCTTCTTGTACTTACGTCGGCATTGTGCCTTTTGTACTTATTTCCGATGCAATTTCTATGGTTCATTGTCAATTAGAAGGTCAGAGTGATACAGTAAACCTAAAGTGAAGCATCGGAATCCAAAACTAGTGTCGCAGGAATGGTTCAAAACATAGACAGTAGGAAGAGTCAGTCTTCTTGTACTTAAGTCGGCATTGTGCCTTTTGTATTTAATTCCGATGCAATTTCTGTGTTTCATCGTCAATAAGAAGGTCCAAGGGAAACTGTAAACCTGAAGTGAAGCATCGGAATCAAAAACTAGTGCCACAGGAATGGTTCAAAACATAGACAGTAAGAAGAGTCAGTCTTCTTGTACTTAAGTCGGCATTGTGCCTTTTCTATTTAATTCCGATGCAATCTCTGTGTTTCATCGTCAATAAGAAGGTCCAACGGAAACAGTAAACCTGAAGTGAAGCATCGGAATCTAAAACTAGTGCCACAGGAATGGTTCAAAACATAGTCAGTAAGAAGAGTCAGACTTCTTGTACTTAAGTCGGCATTGTCCCTTTTGAATTTAATTCCGATGCAATTTCTGTGTTTCATCGTCAATAAGAAGGTCAGGGGGATACAGTAAACCTGAAGTGAAGCATCGGAATCTAAAACTAGTGTCACAGGAATGGTTCAAACATAGTCAGTAAGAAGAGTCAGTCTTCTTGTACTTAAGTCGGCATTGTGCCTTTTGTATTTAATTCCAATGCAATTTCTGTGTTTCATCGTCAATAAGAAGGTCCAAGGGATACAGTAAACCTGGAGTGAAGCATCGGAATCAATAACTAGTGTCACAGGAATGGTTAAAAACATAGACAGTAAGAAGGATCAGTCTTCTTGTCCTTAAGTCGACATTGTGCTTTTTGTATTTAACTCCGATGCAATTTCCGTGTTTCATCGGCAATAAGGTCAGAAGGATACAGTAAACCTGGAGTGAATCATCGGAATCTATAACTAGTGTCACAGGAATGGTTCAAAACATAGATAGTGGGAAGAGTCAGTCTTCTTGTACTTACGTCGGCATTGTGCCTTTTGTACTTATTTCCGATGCAATTTCTATGGTTCATTGTCAATTAGAAGGTCAGAGTGATACATTAAACCTAAAGTGAAGCATCGGAATCCAAAACTAGTGTCGCAGGAATGGTTCAAAACATAGACAGTAGGGAGAGTCAGTCTTCTTGTACTTCAGTCGGCATTGTGCCTTTTGTATTTAATTCCGATGCAATTTCTGTGTTTCTTCGTCACTAAGAAGGTCCAAGGTATACGGTAAACCTAAAGTGAAGCATCGGAATCTACAACTAGTGTCACAGGAATGGTTCAAAACATAGTAAGAAGAGTCAGTCTGCTTGTACTTAAGTCGCCATTGTGCCTTTTGTATTTAATTCCGATGCAGATTCTGTGTTTCATCGTTAATAAGAAGGTCCAAAGTACACAGTAAACCTGAAGTAAAGTATCGGAATCTATAACTAGTGTCATAGGAATGGTTCAAACTATAAACAGTAAGAAGAGTCAGTCTTCTTGTACTTAAGTCGGCATTGTGCTTTTTCTATTTAATTCCGATGCAATTTCTGTGTTTCATCGTCAATAAGAAGGTCCAAGGGATACAGTAAACCTGGAGTGAAGCATCGGAATCTATAACTAGTGTCACAAGAATGGTAGAATACATAGACAGAAAGAAGAGTCAGTCTTCTTGTACTTAAGTCGCCATTGTGCATTTTCTATTTAATCCCGATGCAATTTCTGTGTTTCATCGTCAATAAGAAGGACCAAGGGATACAGTAAACCTGAAGTGAAGCATCGGAATCTATACCTAGTGTCACAGGAATGGTTCAAAACATAGTAAGAAGAGTCAGTCTGCTTGTACTTAAGTCGCCATTGTGCCTTTTGTATTTAATTCCGATGCAAATTCTGTGTTTCATCGTCAATAAGAAGGTCCAAGGTACACAGTAAACCTGAAGTAAAGTATCGGAATCTATAACTAGCGTCACAGGAGTGGTTCAAACTATAATCAGTAAGAAGAGTCAGTCTTCTTGTACTTAAGTCGGCATTGTGCCTTTTCTATTTAATTCCGATGCAATTTCTGTGTTTCATCGTCAATAAGAAGGTCCAAGGGATACAGTAAACCTGGAGTGAAGCATCGGAATCTATAACTAGTGTCACAAGAATGGTAGAATACATAGACAGTAAGAAGAGTCAGACTTCTTGTACTTAAGTCGGCATTGTGCCTTTTCTATTTAATTCCGATGCAATCTCTGTGTTTCATCGTCAATAAGAAGGTCCAAGGGAAACAGTAAACCTGAAGTGAAGCATCGGAATCTGAAACTAGTGCCACAGTAATGGTTCAAAACATAGGCAGTAAGTAGAGTCAGTCTTCTTGTACATAAGTCGGCATTGTCTATTTTGTATTTAATTCCGATGCAATTTCTGTGTTTCATCGTCAATAAGAAGGTCAGGGGGATACAGTAAACCTGAAGTGAAGCGTCGGAATCTAAAACTAGTGTCACAGGAATTGTTCAAACATAGTCAGTATGAAGAGTCAGTCTTCTTGTACTTAAGTCGGCATTGTCCCTTTTGTATTTAATTCCGATGTAATTTCTGTGTTTCATCGTCAATAAGAAGGTCCAAGGGATACAGTAAACCTGGAGTGAAGCATCGGAATCTATAACTAGTGTCACAGTAATGGTTCAAAGCATTGACAGTAAGAAGAGTCAGTCTTCTTGTCTTTAAGTCGGCATTGTGGCTTTTGTATTTAATTGCGATGCAATTTCTGTGTTTCATCGTCAATAAGAAGGTCAGAGGGATACAGTAAACCTGAAGGGAAGCATCGGATCTATAACTAGTGTCACAGGAATGGTTCAAAACATAGACAGTAGGAAGAGTCAGTCTTCTTGTACTTAAGTCGGCATTGTGCGTTTTGTACTTATTTCCGATGCAATTTCTATGGTTCATTGTCAATTAGAAGGTCAGAGTGATACAGTAAACCTAAAGTGAAGCATCGGAATCCAAAACTAGTGTCGCAGGAATGGTTCAAAACATAGACAGTAGGAGGAGTCAGTCTTCTTGTACTTCAGTCGGCATTGTGCCTTTTGTATTTAATTCCGATGCAATTTCTGTGTTTCTTCGTCACTAAGAAGGTCCAAGGTATACAGTAAACCTAAAGTGAAGCATCGGAATCTATAACTAGTGTCACAGGAATGGTTCAAAACATAGTAAGAAGAGTCAGTTTGCTTGTACTTAAGTCGCCATTGTGCCTTTTGTATTTAATTCCGATGCAATTTCTGTGTTTGATCGTCAATAAGTAGGTCCAAGGTACACAGTAAACCTGAAGTAAAGTATCGGAATCTATAACTAGTGTCACAGGAATGGTTCAAACTATAATCAGTAAGAAGAGTTAGTCTTCTTGTACTTAAGTCAGCATTGTGCCTTTTCTATTTAATTCCGATGCAATTTCTGTGTTTCATCGTCAATAAGAAGGTCCTAGGGATACAGTAAACCTGGAGTGAAGCATCGGGATCTATAACTAGTGTCACAGGAATGGTTCAAAACATAGTAAGAAGAGTCAGTCTGCTTGTACTTAAGTCGCCATTGTGCCTTTTGTATTTAATTCCGATGCAATTTCTGTGTTTCATCGTCAAGAAGAAGGTCCAAGGTACACAGTAAACATGAAGTAAAGTATCGGAATCTATAACTAGTGTCCCAGGAATGGTTCAAACTATAATCAGTAAGAAGAGTCAGTCTTCTTGTACTTAAGTCGGCATTGTGCCTTTTGTATTTAATTCCGATGCAATTTCTGTGTTTCATCGTCAATACGAAGGTCCAAGGGATACAGTAAACCTGGAGTGAAGCATCGGAATCTATAACTAGTGTCACAGTAATGGTTCAAAGCATTGACAGTAAGAAGAGTCAGTCTTCTTGTCTTTAAGTCGGCATTGTGCATTTTGTATTTAATTCCGATGCAATTTCTGTGTTTCATCGTCAGTAAGAAGGTCCAAGGGATACAGTAAACCTGAAGTGCAGCATCGGACTCTATAACTAGTGTCACAGAAATGGTTCAAAATATAGACAGTAGGAAGAGTCAGTCTTCTTGTACTTAAGTCGGCATTGTGCCTTTTGTATTTAATTCCGATGCAATTTCTGTGTTTCATCGTCAATAAGAATGTTCAAGGGATACAGTAAACCTGGAGTGAAGCATCGGAATCTAAAACTAGTGTCACAGGAATGGTTCAAACATAGTCAGTAAGAAGAGTCAGTCTTCTTGTACTTAAGTCGGCATTGTGCCTTTTGTATTTAATTCCGATGCAATTTCTGTGTTTCATCGTCAATAAGAAGTTGGACCTTCTTATTGACGATGAAATACAGTAAACCTGGAGTGAAGCATCGGAATCAATAACTAGTGTCACAGGAATGGTTAAAAACATAGACAGTAAGAAGAGTCAGTCTTCTTGTACTTAAGTCGGCATTGTGCCTTTCGTATTTAATTCCGATGCAATTTCTGTGTTTCACCGTCAATAAGAAGGTCAGAGGGATACAGTAAACCGGAAGTGTAGCATCATGATCTATAACTAGTGTCACAGAAATGGTTCAAACATAGACAGTATGAAGAGTCAGTCTTCTTGTACTTAAGTCGGCATTGTGCCTTTTATATTTAATTCCGATGCAATTTCTGTGTTTCATCGTCAATAAGAAGGTCCAAGGGATACAGTAAAACTGGAGTGAAGCATCGGAATCTATAACTAGTTTCACAGTAATGGTTCAATGCATAGACAGTAAGAAGAGTCAGTCTTCTTGTCTTTAAGTCGGCATTGTGCCTTTTGTATTTAATTCCGATGCAATATCTGTGTTTCATCGTCAATAAGAAGGTCCAAGGGATACAGTAAACCTGAAGTGCAGCATCGGATTCTATAACTAGTGTCACAGAAATGGTTCAAAACATAGACAGTAGGAAGAGTCAGTCTTCTTGTACTTAAGTCGGCATTGTGCCTTTTGTTTTTAATTCCGATGCAATTTCTGTGTTTTATCGTCAATAAGAAGGTCCAAGGGATACAGTAAACCTGAAGTGCAGCATCGGACTCTATAACTAGTGTCACAGAAATGGTTCAAAACATAGACAGTAGGAAGAGTCAGTCTTCTTGTACTTAAGTCGGCATTGTGCCTTTTGTTTTTAATTCCGATGCAATTTCTGTGTTTCATCGTCAATAAGAAGGTCCAAGGGAAACAGTAAACCTGAAGTGAAGCATCGCAATCTATAACTAGTGTCACAGGAATGGTTAAAAACATAGTCAGTTAGAAGAGTCAGTCTTCTTTTCCTTAAGATGCCATTGTGCCTTTTCTATTTAAATCCGATGCAATTTCTGTGTTTCATCAGCAATAAGGTCAGAGGGATACAGTAAACCTGAAGTGAAGCATCGGAATCTATAACTAGTGTCACAGGAATGGTAGAATACATAGACAGTAAGAAGAGTCAGTCTTCTTGTACTTAAGTCGTCATTGTGCCATTCTATTTAATCCCTATGCAATTTCTGTGTTTCATCGTCAATAAGAAGGTCCAAGGGATACAGTAAACCTGAAGTGAAGCATCGGAAACTATAAGTATTGCCACAGGAATGGTTCAAAACATAGTCAGTAAGAAGAATCAGTCTTCTTGTACTTAAGACGGCATTGTGCCTTTCATATTTAATTCCGATGCAATTTCTGTGTTTCACCGTCAATAAGAAGGTCAGAGGGATATAGTAAACCGGAAGTGTAGCATCGGAATCTATAACTAGTGTCACAGGAATGGTTCAAACAAGACAGTAAGAAGAGTCAGTCTTCTTGTACTTAACTCGGCATTGTGCCTTTTGTATTTAATTCCGATGCAATTTCTGTGTTTCACCGTCAATAAGAAGGTCAGAGGGATATAGTAAACCGGAAGTGTAGCATCGGAATCTATAACTAGTGTCACAGGAATGGTTCAAACAAGACAGTAAGAAGAGTCAGTCTTCTTGTACTTAACTCGGCATTGTGCCTTTTGTATTTAATTCCGATGCAATTTCTGTGTTTCATCGTCAATACGAAGGTCCAAGGGATACAGTAAACCTGGAGTGAAGCATCGGAATCTATAACTAGTGTCACAGTAATGGTTCAAAGCATTGACAGTAAGAAGACTCAGTCTTCTTGTCTTTAAGTCGGCATTGTGCATTTTGTATTTAATTCCGATGCAATTTCTGTGTTTCATCGTCAATAAGAAGGTCAGAGGGATACAGCAAACCTGAAGTGCAGCATCGGACTCTATAACCAGTGTCACAGAAATGGTTCAAAACATAGACAGGAGGAAGAGTCAGTCTTCTTGTACTTAAGTCGGCATTGTGCCTTTTGCTTTTAATTCCGATGCAATTTCTGTGTTTCATCGTCAATAAGAAGGTCCAAGGGAAACAGTATACCTGAAGTGAAGCATCGCAATCTATAACTAGTGTCACAGGAATGGTTCAAAACATAGTCAGTTAGAAGAGACAGTCTTCTTTTCCTTAAGTCGCCATTGTTCCTCTTGTATTTAATTCCGATGCAATTTCTGTGTTTCATAGTCAATAAGAAGGTCCAAGGGATACAGTAAACCTGAAGTGCAGCATCGGACTCTATAACGTGTGTCACAGAAACGTTTCAAAACATAGACAGTAGGAAGAGTCAGTCTTCTTGTACTTAAGTCGGCATTGTGACTTTTGTTTTTAATTCCGATGCAATTTCTGTGTTCATCGTCAATAAGAAGGTCCAAGGGAAACAGTAAACCTGAAGTGAAGCATCACAATCTATAACTAGTGTCACAGGAATGGTTCAAAACATAGTCAGTAAGAAAAGACACTCTTCTTGTACTTAAGTCGACATTGGGCCTTTTGTATTTAATTCCGATGCAATTTCTGTGTTTCATCGTCAATAAGAAGGTCAGAGGGATACAGTAAACGTGAAGTGAAGCATCGGAATCCACAACTAGTGTCACAGGAATGGTTCAAAACATAGACAGTAGGAAGAATCAGCCTTCTTGTACTTAAGTCGGCATTGTGCCTTTTGTATTTAATTCCGATGCATTTTCTGTGTTTCATCGTCAATAAGAAGGTCCAAGGGATACAGTAAACCTGAAGTGAAGCATCGGAAACTATAACTAGTGTCACAAAAATGGTTCAAAACATAGTCAGTAAGAAGAGTCAGTCTTCTTATACTTAAGTCGGCATTGTGCCTTTCGTATTTAATTCCTATGCAATTTCTGTGTTTCACCGTCAATAAGAAGGTCAGAGGGATACAGTAAGCCGGAGGTGTAGCATCGGAATCTGTAACTAGTGTCACAGGAATGGTTCAAACATAGACAGTAAGAAGAGTCAGTCTTCTTGTACTTAAGTCGGTATTGTGCCTTTTATATTTAATTCCGATGCAATTTCTGTGTTTCATCGTCAATAAGAAAGTCCAAGGGATACAGTAAACCTGGAGTGAAGCATCGGAATCTATTACTAGTGTCACAAAATGGTAGAATACATAGACAGAAAGAAGAGTCAGTCTTCTTGTACTTAAGTCGTCATTGTGCCTTTTCTATTTAATCCCGATGCAATTTCTGTGTTTCATCGTCAATAAGAAGGTCCAAGGGATTCAGTAAACCTGAAGTGAAGCATCGGAATCTATACCTAGTGTCACAGGAATGGTTCAAAACATAGTAAGAAGAGTCAGTGTGCTTGTACTTAAGCCGCCATTGTGCCTTTTGTATTTAATTCCGATGCAATTTCAGTGTTTCATCGTCAATAAGAAGGTCCAAGGTACACAGTAAACCTGAAGTAAAGTATCAGAATCTATAACTAGTGTCACAGGAATGGTTCAAACTATAATCTGTAAGAAGAGTCAGTCTTCTTGTACTTAAGTCGGCATTGTGCTTTTTCTATTTAATTCCGATGCAATTTCTGTGTTTCATCGTCAATAAGAAGGTCCAAGGGATACAGTAAACCTGGAGTGAAGCATCGGAATCTATAACTAGTGTCACAAAAATGGTAGAATACATAGACAGAAAGAAGAGTCAGTCTTCTTGTAGTTAAGTCGTCATTGTGCCTTTTCTATTTAATCCCGATGCAATTTCTGTGTCTCATCGTCAATAAGAAGGTCCAAGGGATACAGTAAACCTGAAGTGAAGCATCGGAATCTATACCTAGTGTCACAGGAATGGTTCAAAACATAGTAAGAAGAGTCAGTCTGCTTGTACTTAAGTCGCCATTGTGCCTTTTGTATTTAATTCCGATGCAATTTCTGTGTTTCATCGTCAATAAGAATGTCCAAGGTACACAGTAAACCTGAAGTAAAGTATCGGAATCTATAACTAGTGTCACAGGAGTGGTTCAAACTATAATCAGTAAGAAGAGTCAGTCTTCTTGTACTTAAGTCGGCATTGTGCCTTTTCTATTTAATTCCGATGCAATTTCTGTGTTTCATCGTCAATAAGAAGGTCCAAGGGATACAGTAAACCTGGAGTGAAGCATCGGAATCTAGAACTAGTGTCACAAGAATGGTAGATTACATAGACAGTAAGAAGAGTCAGTCTTCTTGTACTTAAGTCGGCATTGACTATTTTGTATTTAATTCGGATGCAATTTCTGTGTTTCATCGTCAATAAGAAGGTCAGGGGTATACAATAAACCTGAAGTGAAGCGTCGGAATCTAAAACTAGTGTCACAGGAATGGTTCAAACATAGTCAGTAAGAAGAGTCAGTCCTCTTGTACTTAAGTCGGCATTGTGCCTTTTGTATTTAATTCCGATGCATTTTCTGTGTTTCATCGTCAATAAGAAGGTCCAAGGGATACAGTAAACCTGAAGTGAAGCATCGGAAACTATATCTAGTGTCACAGGAATGGTTCAAAACATAGACAGTAGGAAGAGTCAGTCTTCTTGTACTTAAGTCGGCATTGTGCGTTTTGTACTTATTTCCGATGCAATTTCTATGGTTCATTGTCAATTAGAAGGTCAGAGTGATACAGTAAACCTAAAGTGAAGCATCGGAATCCAAAACTAGTGTCGCAGGAATGGTTCAAAACATAGACAGTAGGAAGAGTCAGTCTTCTTGTACTTCAGTCGGCATTGTGCCTTTTGTATTTAATTCCGATGCAATTTCTGTGTTTCTTCGTCACTAAGAAGGTCCAAGGTATACAGTAAACCTAAAGTGAAGCATCGGAATCTATAACTAGTGTCACAGGAATGGTTCAAAACATAGTAAGAAGAGTCAGTCTGCTTGTACTTAAGTCGCCATTGTGCCTTTTGTATTTGATTCCGATGCAATTTCTGTGTTTGGTCGTCAATAAGAAGGTCCAAGGTACACAGTAAACCTGAAGTAAAGTATCGGAATCTATAACTAGTGTCACAGGAATGGTTCAAACTATAATCAGTAAGAAGAGTTAGTCTTCTTGTACTTAAGTCAGCATTGGGCCTTTTCTATTTCATTCCGATGCAATTTCTGTGTTTCATCGTCAATAAGAAGGTCCTAGTGATACAGTAAACCTGGAGTGAAGCATCGGAATCTATAACTAGTGTCACAAGAATGGTAGAATGCATAGACAGTAAGAAGAGTCAGTCTTCTTGTACTTAAGTCGTCATTGTGCCTTTTCTATTTAATCCCGATGCAATTTCTGTGTTTCATCGTCAATAAGAAGGTCCAAAGGATACAGTAAACCTGAAGTGAAGCATCGGAATCTATAACTAGTGTCACAGGAATGGTTCAAAACATAGTAAGAAGAGTCAGTCTGCTTGTACTTAAGTCGCCATTGTGCCTTTTGTATTTAATTCCGCTGCATTTTCTGTGTTTCATCGTCAATAAGAAGGTCCAAGGTACACAGTAAACCTGAAGTAAAGTATCGGAATCTATAACTAGTGTCACAGGAATGGTTCAAAATATAATCAGTAAGAAGAGTCAGTCTTCTTGTACTTAAGTCGGCATTGTGCCTTTTCTATTTAATTCCGATGCAATTTCTGTGTTTCACCGTCAATAAAAAGGTCATAGGGATACAGTAAACCGGAAGTGTAGCATCGGAATCTATAACTAGTGTCACAGGAATGGTTCAAACATAGACAGTAAGAAGAGTCAGTCTCCTTGTACTTAAGTCGGCGTTGTGCCTTTTATATTTAATTCGGATGCAATTTCTGTGTTTCATCGTCAATAAGAAGGTCCAAGGGATACAGTAAACCTGGAGTGAAGCATCGGAATCTATAACTAGTGTCACAGTAATGGTTCAAAGCATAGACAGTAAGAAGAGTCAGTCTTCTTGTCTTTAAGTCGGCATTGTACCTTTTGTATTTAATTCCGATGCAATATCTGTGTTTCATCGTCAATAAGAAGGTCAGAGGGATACAGTAAACCTGAAGTGCAGCATCGGACTCTATAACTAGTGTCACAGAAATGGTTCAAAACATAGACAGGAGGAAGAGTCAGTCTTCTTGTACTTAAGTCGGCATTGTGCCTTTTGTTTTTAATTCCGATGCAATTTCTGTGTTTCATCGTCAATAAGAAGGTCCAAGGGAAACAGTATACCTGAAGTGAAGCATCGCAATCTATAACTAGTGTCACAGGAATGGTTCAAAACATAGTCAGTTAGAAGAGACAGTCTTCTTTTCCTTAAGTCGCCATTGTTCCTTTTGTATTTAATTCCGATGCAATTTCTGTGTTTCATCGGCAATAAGGTCAGAGGGATACAGTAAATCTGAAGTGAAGCATCGGAATCTATAACTAGTGTCACAGGAATGGTTCTAAACATAGACAGTAGGAGGAGTCAGTCTTCTTGTACTTAAGTCGGCATTGTGCCTTTTGTATTTAATTCCGATGCAATTTCTGTGTTTCATAGTCAATAAGAAGGTCCAAGGGATACAGTAAACCTGAAGTGCAGCATCGGAATCTATAACTAGTGTCACAGAAATGGTTCAAACATAGACAGTAGGAAGAGTCAGTCTTCTTGTACTTAAGTCGGCATTGTGACTTTTGTTTCTAATTCCGATGCAATTTCTGTGTTCATCGTCAATAAGAAGGTCCAAGGGAAACAGTAAACCAGAAGTGAAGCATCGCAATCCATAACTAGTGTCACAGGAATGGTTCAAAACATAGTCAGTAAGAAAAGACATTCTTCTTGTACTTAAGTCGACATTGTGCCTTTTGTATTTAATTCCGATGCAATTTCTGTGTTTCATCCTCAATAAGAAGGTCAGAGGGATACAGTAAACGTGAAGTGAAGCATCGGAATCCACAACTAGTGTCACAGGAATGGTTCAAAACATAGACAGTAGGAAGAATCAGCCTTCTTGTACTTAAGTCGGCATTGTGCCTTTTGTATTTAATTCCGATGCATTTTCTGTGTTTCATCGTCAATAAGAAGGTCCAAGGGATACAGTAAACCTGAAGTGAAGCATCGGAAACTATAACTAGTGTCACAGGAATGGTTCAAAACATAGTCAGTAAGAAGAGTCAGTCTTCTTTTACTTAAGTCGGCATTGTGCCTTTCGTATTTAATTCCGATGCAATTTCTGTGTTTCACCGTCAATAAGAAGGTCAGAGGGATACAGTAAACCGGAAGTGTAGCATCGGAATCTATAACTAGTGTCACAGGAATGGTTCAAACATAGACAGTAAGAAGAGTCAGTCTTCTTGTACTTAAGTCGGTATTGTGCCTTTTATATTTAATTCCGATGCAATTTCTGTGTTTCATCGTCAATAAGAAGGTCCAAGGGATACAGTAAACCTGGAGTGAAGCATCGGAATCTATTACTAGTGTCACAAGAATGGTAGAATACATAGACAGAAAGAAGAGTCAGTCTTCTTGTACTTAAGTCGTCATTGTGCCTTTTCTATTTAATCCCGATGCAATTTCTGTGTTTCATCGTCAATAAGAAGGTCCAAGGGATACAGTAAACCTGAAGTGAAGCATCGGAATCTATACCTAGTGTCACAGGAATGGTTCAAAACATAGTAAGAAGAGTCAGTCTGCTTGTACTTAAGTCGCCATTGTGCCTTTTGTATTTAATTCCGATGCAATTTCAGTGGTTCATCGTCAATAAGAAGGTCCAAGGTACACAGTAAACCTGAAGTAAAGTATCGGAATCTATAACTAGTGTCACAGGAGTGGTTCAAACTATAATCAGTAAGAAGAGTCAGTCTTCTTGTACTTAAGTCGGCATTGAGCCTTTTCTATTTAATTCCGATGCAATTTCTGTGTTTCATCGTCAATAAGAAGGTCCAAGGGATACAGTAAACCTGGAGTGAAGCATCGGTAACTATAACTAGTGTCACAAGAATGGTAGATTACATAGACAGTAAGAAGAGTCAGTCTTCTTGTACTTAAGTCGGCATTGTCTATTTTGTATTTAATTCGGATGCAATTTCTGTGTTTCATCGTCAATAAGAAGGTCAGGGGTATACAATAAGCCTGAAGTGAAGCGTCGGAATCTAAAACTAGTGTCACAGGAATGGTTCAAACATAGTCAGTAAGAAGAGTCAGTCTTCTTGTACTTAAGTCGGCATTGTGCCTTTTGTATTTAATTCCGATGCAATTTCTGTGTTTCATCGTCAATAAGAAGGTCCAAGGGATACAGTAAACCTGGAGTGAAGCATCGGAATCAATAACTAGTGTCACAGGAATGGTTAAAAACATAGACAGTAAGAAGAGTCAGTCTTCTTGTATTTAAGTCGGCATTGTGGCTTTTGTATTTAATTGCGATGCAATTTCTGTGTTTCATCGTCAATAAGAAGGTCCGAGGGATACAGTAAACCTGAAGTGAAGCATCGGATTCTATAACTAGATTCACAGGAATGCTTCAAAACATAGTCAGTAAGAAGAGTCAGTCTTCTTGTCCTTAAGTCGACATTGTGCCTTTTGTATTTAATTCCGATGCAATTTCTGTGTTTCATCGGCAATAAGGTCAGAAGGATACAGTAAAACTGAAGTGAAGCATCGGAATCTATAACTAGTGTCACAGGAATGGTTCAAAACATAGTAAGAAGAGTCAGTCTGCTTGTACTTACGTCGCCATTGTGCCTTTTGTATTTAATTCCGATGCAATTTCTGTGTTTCATCGTCAATAAGAAGGTCCAAGGTACACAGTAAACCAGAAGTAAAGTATCGGAATCTATAACTAGTGTCACAGGAATGGTCCAAAATATAAACAGTAAGAAGAGTCAGTCTTCTTATACTTAAGTCGGCATTGTGCCTTTTCTATTTAATTCCGATGCAATTTCTGTGTTTCACCGTCAATAAGAAGGTCATAGGGATACAGTAAACCGGAAGTGTAGCATCGGAATCTATAACTAGTGTCACAGGAATGGTTCAAACATAGACAGTAAGAAGAGTCAGTCTTCTTGTACTTAAGTCGGCTTTGTGCCTTTTATATTTAATTCGGATGCAATTTCTGTGTTTCATCGTCAATAAGAAGGTCCAAGGAATACAGTAAACCTGGAGTGAAGCATCGGAATCTATAACTAGTGTCACAGTAATGGTTCAAAGCATAGACAGTAAGAAGAGTCAGTCTTCTTGTCTTTAAGTCAGCATTGTACCTTTTGTATTTAATTCCGATGCAATATCTGTGTTTCATCGTCAATGAGAAGGTCCAAGGGATACAGTAAACCTGAAGTGCAGCATCGGACTCTATAACTAGTGCCACAGGAATGGTTCAAAACATAGATAGTAGGAACAGTCAGTCTTCTTGTACTTCAGTCGGCATTGTGCCTTTTGTACTTATTTCCGATGCAATTTCTGTGGTTCATTGTCAATTAGAAGGTCAGAGTAATACAGTAAACCTAAAGTGAAGCATCGGAATCCAAAACTAGTGTCGCAGGAATGGTTCAAAACATAGTAAGAAGAGTCAGTCTGCTTGTACTTAAGTCGAAATTGTGCCTTTTCTATTTAATCCCGATGCAATCTCTGTGTTTCATCGTCAATAAGAAGGTCCAAGGGAAACAGTAAACCTGAAGTGAAGCATCGGAATCTAAAACTAGTGCCACAGGAATGGTTCAAAACATAGTCAGTAAGAAGAGTCAGTCATCTTGTACTTAAGTCGGCATTGTCCCTTTTGTATTTAATTCCGATGCAATTTCTGTGTTTCATCGTCAATAAGAAGGTCAGGGGGATACAGTAAACCTGAAGTGAAGCATCGGAATCTAAAACTAGTGTCACAGGAATGGTTCAAACATAGTCAGTAAGAAGAGTCAGTCTTCTTGTACTTAAGTCAACATTGTGCCTTTTGTATTTAATTCCGATGCAATTTCTGTGTTTCTTCGTCACTAAGAAGGTCCAAGGTATACGGTAAACCTAAAGTGAAGCATCGGAATCTACAACTAGTGTCACAGGAATGGTTCAAAACATAGTAAGAAGAGTCAGTCTGCTTGTACTTAAGTCGCCATTGTGCCTTTTGTATTTAATTCCGTGCAATTTCTGTGTTTCATCGTCAAAAGAAGGTCCAAGGTACACAGTAAACCTGAAGTAAAGTATCGGAATCTATAACTAGTGTCACAGGAATGGTTCAAACTATAATCAGTAAGAAGAGTCAGTCTTCTTGTACTTAAGTCGGCATTGTGCTTTTTCTATTTAATTCCGATGCAATTTCTGTGTTTCATCGTCAATAAGAAGGTCCAAGGGTTACAGTAAACCTGGAGTGAAGCATCGGAATCTATAACTAGTGTCACAAGAATGGTACAATACATAGACAGAAAGAAGAGTCAGTCTTCTTGTACTTAAGTCGTCATTGTGCCTTTTCTATTCAATCCCGATGCAATTTCTGTGTTTCATCGTCAATAAGAAGGTCCAAGAGATACAGTAAACCTGAAGTGAAGCATCGGAATCTATAACTAGTATCACAGGAATGGTTCAAGACACAGTAAGAAGAGTCAGTCTGCTTGTACTTAAGTCGCCATTGTGCCTTTTGTATTTAATTCCGATGCAATTTCTGTGTTTCATCGTCAATAAGAAGGTCCAAGGTACACAGTAAAGCTGAAGTAAAGTATCGGAATCTATAACTAGTGTCACAGGAGTGGTTCAAACTATAATCAGTAAGAAGTGTCAGTCTTCTTGTACTTAAGTCGGCATTGTGCCTTTTCTATTTAATTCCGATGCAATTTCTGTGTTTCATCGTCAATAGGAAGGTCCAAGGGATACAGTAAACCTGGAGTGAAGCATCGGAATCTATAACTAGTGTCACAAGAATGGTAGAATACATAGACAGTAAGAAGAGTCAGTCTTCTTGTACTTAAGAAGTCATTGTGCCTTTTCAATTTAATCCCGATGCAATTTCTGTGTTTTATCGTCAATAAGAAGGTAAAAGGGATACAGTAAACCTGAAGTGCAGCATCGGACTCTATAACTAGTGTCACAGAAATGGTTCAAAACATAGACAGTAATAAGAGTCAGTCTTCTTGTACTTAAGTCGGCATTGTGCCTTTTATATTTAATTCCGATGCAATTTCTGTGTTTCATCGTCAATAAGAAGGTCCAAGGGATACAGTAAACCTGGAGTGAAGCATGGGAATCTATAACTAGTGTCACAGTAATGGTTCAAAGCATATACAGTAAGAAGAGTCAGTCTTCTTGTCTTTAAGTCGGTATTGTGCCTTTTGTATTTAATTCCGATGCAATATCTGTGTTTCATCGTCAATAAGAAGGTCCAAGGGATACAGTAAACCTGAAGTGCAGCATCGGATTCTATAACTAGTGTCACAGAAATGGTTCAAAACATAGACAGTAGGAAGAGTCAGTCTTCTTGTAGTTAAGTCGGCATTGTGCCTTTTGTTTTTAATTCCGATGCAATTTCTGTGTTTCATCGTCAATAAGAAGGTCCAAGGGATACAGTAAACCTGAAGTGCAGCATCGGACTCTATAACTAGTGTCACAGAAATGGTTCAAAACATAGACAGTAGGAAGAGTCAGTCTTCTTGTACTTAAGCCGGCATTGTGCCTTTTGTTTTTAATTCCGATGCAATTTCTGTGTTTCATCGTCAATAAGAAGGTCCAAGGGAAACAGTAAACCTGAAGTGAAGCATCGCAATCTATAACTAGTCTCACAGGAATGGTTCAAACATAGACAGTAAGAAGAGTCAGTCTTCTTGTACTTAAGTCGGCATTGTGCCTTTTGTATTTAATTCCGATGCAATTTCTGTGTTTCATCGTCAATACGAAGGTCCAAGGGATACAGTAAACCTGCAGTGAAGCATCGGAATCCATAACTAGTGTCACAGTAATGGTTCAAAGCATTGACAGTAAGAAGACTCAGTCTTCTTGTCTTTAAGTCGGCATTGTGCATTTTGTATTTAATTCCGATGCAATTTCTGTGTTTCATCGTCAATAAGAAGGTCCAAGGGATACAGTAAACCTGAAGTGCAGCATCGGACTCTATAACTAGTGTCACAGACATGGTTCAAAACATAGACAGGAGGAAGAGTCAGTCTTCTTGTACTTAAGTCGGCATTGTGACTTTTGTTTTTAATTCCGATGCAATTTCTGTGTTTCATCGTCAATACGAAGGTCCTAGGGAAACAGTAAACCTGAAGTGAAGCATCGCAATCTATATCTAGTGTCAGAGGAATGGTTCAAAACATAGTCAGTTAGAAGAGACAGTCTTCTTTTCCTTAAGTCGCCATTGTTCCTTTTGTATTTAATTCCGATGCAATTTCTGTGTTTCATCGGCAATAAGGTCAGAGGGATACAGTAAATCTGAAGTGAAGCATCGGAATCTATAACTAGTGTCACAGGAATGGTTCTAAACATAGACAGTAGGAGGAGTCAGTCTTCTTGTACTTAAGTCGGCATTGTGCCTTTTGTATTTAATTCCGATGCAATTTCTGTGTTTCATAGTCAATAAGAAGATCCAAGGGATTCAGTAAACCTGAAGTGCAGCATCGGACTCTATAACCAGTGTCACAGAAATGGTTCAAAACATAGACAGTTGGAAGAGTCAGTCTTCTTGTACTTAAGTCGGCATTGTGACATTTGTTTTTAATTCCGATGCAATTTCTGTGTTCATCGTCAATAAGAAGGTCCAAGGGAAACAGTAAACCTGAAGTGAAGCATCGCAATCTATAACTAGTGTCACAGGAATGGTTCAAAACATAGTCAATAGGAAGAAACACTCTTCTTGTACTTAAGTCGACATTGTGCCTTTTGTATTTAATTCCGATGCAATTTCTGTGTTTCATCGTCAATAAGAAGGTCAGAGGGATACAGTAAACCTGAAGTGAAGCATCGGAATCCGCAACTAGTGTCACAGGAATGGTTCAAAGCATAGACAGTAGGAAGAATCAGCCTTCTTGTACTTAAGTCGGCATTGTGCCTTTTGTATTTAATTCCGATGCATTTTCTGTGTTTCATCGTCAATAAGAAGGTCCAAGGGATACAGTAAACCTGAAGTGAAGCATCGGAAACTATATCTAGTGTCACAGGAATGGTTCAAAACATAGTCAGTAAGAAGGGTCAGTCTTCTTATACTTAAGTCGGCATTGTGCCTTTCGTATTTAATTCCGATGCAATTTCTGTGTTTCACCGTCAATAAGAAGGTCAGAGGGATACAGTAAACCGGAAGTGTAACATCGGAATCTATAACTAGTGTCACAGGAATGGTACAAACATAGACAGTAAGAAGAGTCAGTCTTCTTGTATTCTTGTACTTGAGTCGGTATTGTGCCTTTTATATTTAATTCCGATGCAATTTCTGTGTTTCATCGTCAATAAGAAGGTCCAAGGGATACAGTAAACCTGCAGTGAAGCATCGGAATCCACAACTAGTTTCACAGGAATGGTTCAAAACATAGACAGTAGGAAGAATCAGCCTTCTTGTACTTAAGTCGCCATTGTGCATTTTGTATTTAATTCCGATGCATTTTCTGTGTTTCATCGTCTATAAGAAGGTCCAAGGTATACAGTAAACCTGAAGTGAAGCATCGGAATCTATAACCAGTGTCACAGGAATGGTTCAAACATAGACAGTAAGAAGAGTCAGTCTTCGGGTACTTAAGTCGGCATTGTCCCTTTTGTATTTAATTGCGATGAAATTTCTGTGTTTCATCGTCAATAAGACGGTCAGAGGGATACAGTACACCTGAAGTGAAGCATCGGAATCTATAACTAGTGTCACCGGAATGGTTCAAGACATAGTCAGTAAGAAGAGTCACTCTTCTTGTACTTAAGTCGGCATTGTGCCTTTTGTATTTAATTCCAATGCAATTTCTGTGTTTCATCGTCAATAAGAAGGTCCAAGAGATACAGTAAACCTGGAGTGAAGCATCGGAATCAATAACTGGTGTCACAGGAATGGTTCAAAACATAGACAGTAAGAAGAGTCAGTCTTCTTGTATTTAAGTCGGCATTGTGGCTTTTGTATTTAATTCCGATGCAATTTCTGTGTTTCATCGTCAATAAGAAGGTCAGAGGGATACAGTAAACCAGAAGTGAAGCATCGGAATCTATAAATAGAGTTACAGGAATGGTTCAAACCATAGTCAGTAAGAAGAGTCAGTCTTCTTGTCCTTGAGTCGGCATTGTGCCTTTTGTATTTAATTTCGATGCAATTTCTGTGTTTCATCGGCAATAAGGTCAGAGGGATACAGTAAACTTGAAGTGAAGCATCGGAATCTATAGCTAGTGTCACAGGAATGGTTCAAAACATAGACAGTAGGAAGAGTCAGTCTTCTTGTACTTAAGTCGGCATTGTGCCTTTTGTACTTAAATCCGATGCAATTTCTGTGTTCCATTGTCAATTAGAAGGTATGAGTGATACAGTAAACCTGAAGTGAAGCATCGGAATCCAAAACTAGTGTCGCAGGAATGGTTCAAAACATAGACAGTAGGATGAATCAGTCTTCTTGTACTTCAGTCGGCATTGTGCCTTTTGTATTTAATTCCGATGCAATTTCTGTGTTTCATCGTCACTACGAAGGTCCAAGGTATACAGTAAACCTAAAGTGAAGCATCGGAATCTATAAGTAGTGTCACTGGAATGGTTCAAAATATAGACAGTAAGAAGAGTCAGTCTTCTTGTACTTTAGTAGGCATTGTGCCTTTTCTATTTAATTCCGATGTAATTTCTGTGTTTCATCGTCAATAAGAAGGTCCAAGGGGTACAGTAAACCTGGAGTGAAGCATCGGAATCTATAGCTAGTGTCACAGTAATGGTTCAAAGCATAGACAGTAAGAAGAGTCAGTCTTCTTGTACTTAAGTCGGCATTGTGCCTTTTCTATTTAATTCCGATGCAATTTATGTGTTTTAATCGACAATAAGAAGGTCCAAGGAATACAGTAAACCTGAAGTGAAGCATCGGAATCTATAAGTAGTGTCACTGGAATGGTTCAAAATATAGACAGTAAGAAGAGTCAGTCTTCTTGTACTTTAGCGGCATTGTGCCATTTCTATTTAATTCCGATGCAATCTCTGTGTTTCATCGTCAATAAGAAGGTCACAGGGATACAGTAAACCTGAAGTGAAGCATCGGAATCTATAACTAGTGTCAAAGGAATGGTTCATAACATAGTCAGTAAGAAGAGTCAGTCTTCTAGCACTTAAGTCGGCATTGTGCCTTTCGTATTTAATTCCGATGCAATTTCTGTGTTTCACCGTCAATAAGAAGGACAGTGGGATACAGTAAACCTGATGTGAAGCATCGGAATCTATAACTAGTGTCACAGGAATGGTTCAATCATAGTAAGAAGAGTCAGTTTTCTTGTACTTAAGTCGGCATTGTGCCTTTTGTATTTAATTCCGATGCAATTTCTGTGTTTCATCGTCAATAAGAAGGTCCAAGGGATACAGTAAACCTGAAGTGAAGCATCGGAATCTACAACTAGTGCCACAGGAATGGTTCAAAACATAGGCAGTAAGAAGAGTCAGTCTTCTTGTACTTAAGTCGGCAACGTGCCTTTTCTATTTAATTCCGATGCAATTTCTGTGTTTCATCGTCAATAAGAAGGTCCAAGCGATACAGTAAACCTGAAGTGCAGCATCGGACTCTATAACTAGTGTCACAGATATGGTTCAAACATAGACAGTAGGAAGAGTCAGTCTTCTTGTACTTAAGTCGGCATTGTGACTTTTGTTTTCAATTCCGATGCAATTTCTGTGTTCATCGTCAATAAGAAGGTCCAAGGGAAATAGTAAACCTGAAGTGAAGCATCGCAATCTATAACTAGTGTCACAGGAATGGTTCAAAACATAGTCAGTAAGAAGAGACACTCTTCTTGTACTTAAGTCGACATTGTGCCTTTTGTATTTCATTCCGATGCAATTTCTGTGTTTCATCGTCAATAAGAAGGTCAGAGGGATACAGTAAACCTGAAGTGAAGCATCGGAATCCACAACTAGTGTCACAGGAATGGTTCAAAACGTAGACAGTAGGAAGAATCAGCCTTCCTGTACTTAAGTCGGCATTGTGCCTTTTGTATTTAATTCCGATGCAATTTCTGTGTTTCATCGTCAATAAGAAGGTCCAAGGGATACAGTAAACCTGGAGTGAAGCATCGGAATCTATTAATAGAGTTACAGGAATGGTTCAAACCATAGTCAGTAAGAAGAGTGAGTCTTCTTGTCCTTAAGTCGGCATTGTGCCTTTTGTATTTAATTCCGATGCAGTTTCTGTGTTTCATCGGCAATAAGGTCAGAGGGATACAGTAAACTTGAAGTGAAGAATCGGAATCTATAGCTAGTGTCACAGGAATGGTTCAAAAAATTGACAGTAGGAAGAGTCAGTCTTCTTGTACTTAAGTCGGCATTGTGCCTGTTGTACTTATTTCCGATGCAATTTCTGTGTTTCATTGTCAATTAGAAGGTATGAGTGATACAGTAAACCTGAAGTGAAGCATCGGAATCCAAAACTAGTGTCGCAGGAATGGTTCAAAATATTGCCAGTAGGATGAATCAGTCTTCTTGTACTTTAGTCGGCATTGTGCCTTTTGTATTTAATTCTGATGCAATTTCTGTGTTTCATCGTCACTAAGAAGGTCCAAGGGATACAGTAAACCTAAAGTGAAGCATCGGAATCTATAACTAGTGTAACAGGAATGGTTCAAAACATAGTAAGAAGAGTCAGTCTGCCTGTACTTAAGTCGGCATTGTGCCTTTTGTATTTAATTCCTATGCAATTTCTGTGTTTCATCGTCAATAAGAAGGTCCAAGGGATACAGTAAACCTGAAGTGAAGCATCGGAATCTATAACTAGTGTCACAGGAATGGTTCAAATCATAGTCAGTAAGAAGAGTCAGTCTTCTTGTACTTAAGTCGGCATTGTGCCTTTTGTATTTAGTTCCGATGCAATTTCTGTGTTTTATCGTCAATAAGAAGGTCCAAGGGGTACAGCAAACCTAGAGTGAAGCATCGGAATCTATAGCTAGTGTCACAGTAATGGTTCAAAACATAGACAGTAAGAAGAGTCAGTCTTCTTGTACTTAAGTCGGCATTGTGCCTTTTCTATTTAATTCCGATGTAATTTATGTGTTTTAATCGACAATAAGAAGGTCCAAGGAATACAGTAAACCTTATGTAAAGCATCGGAATCTATAAGTAGTGTCGCTGGAATGCTTCAAAATATAGACAGTCAGAAGAGTCAGTCTTCTTGTACTTTAGTCGGCTTTGTGCCTTTTCTATTTAATTCCGATGCAATATCTGTGTTTCGTCGTCAATAAGAAGGTCCAAGGGAAACAGTAAACCTGAAGTGAGGCATGGGAATCTAATACTAGTGCCACAGGAATGGTTCAAAACATAGACAGTAAGAAGAGTCAGTCTTCTTGTACTTAAGTCGGCATTGTGCCTTTTCTATTTAATTCCGATGCAATCTCTGTGTCTCATCGTCAACAAGAAGGTCACAGGGATACAGTAAACCTGAAGTGAAGTATCGGAATCTATAAGTAGTGTCACAGGAATGGTTCATAACATAGTCAGTAAGAAGAGTCAGTCTTCTAGCACTTAAGTCGGCATTGTGCCTTTCGTATTTAATTCCGATGCAATTTCTGTGTTTCACCGTCAATAAGAAGGACAGTGGGATACAGTAAACCTGAAATGAAGCATCGGAATCTATAACTAGTGTCACAGGAATGGTTCAATCATAGTAAGAAGAGTCAGTTTTCTTGTACTTAAGTCGGCATTGTGCCTTTTGTATTTAATTCCGATGCAATTTCTGTGTTTCATCGTCATTAAGAAGGTCCAAGGGATACAGAAAAACCTGTAGTGAAGCATCGGAATCTACAACTAGTGCCACAGGAATGGTTCAAAACATAGGCAGTAAGAAGAGTTAGTCTTCTTGTACTTAAGCCGGCATTGTGCCTTTTCTATTTAATTCCGATGCAATATCTGTGTTTCATCGACAATAAGAAGGTCCAAGGGAAACAGTAAACCTGAAGTGAGGCATCGCAATCTATAACTAGTTTCACAGGAATGGTTCAGAACATAGTCGGTAAGAAAAGACAGTCTTCTTGTCCTTAAGTCGCCATTGTGCCTTTTGTATTAAATTCCGATGCAATTTCTGTGTTTCATCTACAATATGGTCAGAGGGATACAGTAAACCTGAAGTGAAGCATCGGAATCTATAACTAGTGTCACAGGAATGGTTCAAAACATAGGCAGTAAAAAGAGTCAGTCTTCTTGTACTTAAATCGGCATTGTGCTTTTCTATTTAATTCCGATGCAATTTCTGTGTTTCATCGTCAATAAGAAGGTCCAAGGGATACAGTAAACCTGAAGTGCAGCATCGGAATCTATAACTAGTGTCACAGGAATGGTTCAAAACATAGACAGTAAGAAGAGTCGGTCTTCTTGTACTTAAGTCGGCATTGTGCCTTTCGTATTTAATTCCGATGCAATTTCTGTGTTTCACCGTCAATAAGAAGGTCAGAGGGATACAGTAAACCTGAAGTGAAGCATGGGAATCTATAACTATCGTCACAGGAATGGTTCAAACATTGACAGTAAGAAGAGTCAGTCTTCTTGTACTTAAGTCGACATTGTGCCTTTTGTATTTCATTCCGATGCAATTTCTGTGTTTCATCGTCAATAAGAAGGTCAGAGGGATACAGTAAACCTGAAGTGAAGCATCGGAATCCACAACTAGTGTCACAGGAATGGTTCAAAACTTAGACAGTAGGAAGAATCAGCCTTCTTGTACTTAAGTCGGCATTGTGCCTTTTGTATTTAATTCCGATGCAATTTCTGTGTTTCATCGTCAATAAGAAGGTCCAAGGGATACAGTAAACCTGGAGTGAAGCATCGGAATCTATTAATAGAGTTACAGGAATGGTTCAAACCATAGTCAGTAAGAAGAGTGAGTCTTCTTGTCCTTAAGTCGGCATTGTGCCTTTTGTATTTAATTCCGATGCAGTTTCTGTGTTTCATCGGCAATAAGGTCAGAGGGATACAGTAAACTTGAAGTGAAGAATCGGAATCTATAGCTAGTGTCACAGGAATGGTTCAAAAAATTGACAGTAGGAAGAGTCAGTCTTCTTGTACTTAAGTCGGCATTGTGCCTGTTGTACTTATTTCCGATGCAATTTCTGTGTTTCATTGTCAATTAGAAGGTATGAGTGATACAGTAAACCTGAAGTGAAGCATCGGAATCCAAAACTAGTGTCGCAGGAATGGTTCAAAATATTGCCAGTAGGATGAATCAGTCTTCTTGTACTTTAGTCGGCATTGTGCCTTTTGTATTTAATTCTGATGCAATTTCTGTGTTTCATCGTCACTAAGAAGGTCCAAGGTATACAGTAAACCTAAAGTGAAGCATCGGAATCTATAACTAGTGTAACAGGAATGGTTCAAAACATAGTAAGAAGAGTCAGTCTGCTTGTACTTAAGTCGGCATTGTGCCTTTTGTATTTAATTCCTATGCTATTTCTGTGTTTCATCGTCAATAAGAAGGTCCAAGGGATACAGTAAACCTGAAGTGAAGCATCGGAATCTATAACTAGTGTCACAGGAATGGTTCAAATCATAGTCAGTAAGAAGAGTCAGTCTTCTTGTACTTAAGTCGGCATTGTGCCTCTTGTATTTAGTTCCGATGCAATTTCTGTGTTTTATCGTCAATAAGAAGGTCCAAGGGGTACAGCAAACCTAGAGTGAAGCATCGGAATCTATAGCTGTGTCACAGTAATGGTTCAAAACATAGACAGTAAGAAGAGTCAGTCTTCTTGTACTTAAGTCGGCATTGTGCCTTTTCTATTTAATTCCGATGTAATTTATGTGTTTTAATCGACAATAAGAAGGTCCAAGGAATACAGTAAACCTTATGTAAAGCATCGGAATCTATAAGTAGTGTCGCTGGAATGCTTCAAAATATAGACAGTCAGAAGAGTCAGTCTTCTTGTAGTTTAGTCGGCTTTGTGCCTTTTCTATTTAATTCCGATGCAATATCTGTGTTTCGTCGTCAATAAGAAGGTCCAAGGGAAACAGTAAACCTGAAGTGAGGCATGGGAATCTAATACTAGTGCCACAGGAATGGTTCAAAACATAGACAGTAAGAAGAGTCAGTCTTCTTGTACTTAAGTCGGGATTGTGCCTTTTCTATTTAATTCCGATGCAATCTCTGTGTCTCATCGTCAACAAGAAGGTCACAGGGATACAGTAAACCTGAAGTGAAGTATCGGAATCTATAAGTAGTGTCACAGGAATGGTTCATAACATAGTCAGTAAGAAGAGTCAGTCTTCTAGCACTTAAGTCGGCATTGTGCCTTTCGTATTTAATTCCGATGCAATTTCTGTGTTTCACCGTCAATAAGAAGGACAGTGGGATACAGTAAACCTGAAATGAAGCATCGGAATCTATAACTAGTGTCACAGGAATGGTTCAATCATAGTAAGAAGAGTCAGTTTTCTTGTACTTAAGTCGGCATTGTGCCTTTTGTATTTAATTCCGATGCAATTTCTGTGTTTCATCGTCAGTAAGAAGGTCCAAGGGATACAGAAAAACCTGTAGTGAAGCATCGGAATCTACAACTAGTGCCACAGGAATGGTTCAAAACATAGGCAGTAAGAAGAGTTAGTCTTCTTGTACTTAAGCCGGCATTGTGCCTTTTCTATTTAATTCCGATGCAATATCTGTGTTTCATCGACAATAAGAAGGTCCAAGGGATACAGTAAAACTGAAGTGCAGCATCGGACTCTATAACTAGTGTCACAGAAATGGTTCAAAACATAGACAGTAGGAAGAGTTAGTCTTCTTGTACTTAAGTCGGAATTGTGCCTTTTGTATTTAATTCCGATGCAATTTCTGTGTTTCATCGTCAATTAGAGGGTCCAAGGGAAACAGTAAACCTGAAGTGAAGCATCGCAATCTATAACTAGTTTCACAGGAATGGTTCAAAACATAGTCAGTAAGAAGAGACAGTCTTCTTGTCCTTAAGTCACCATTGTGCCTTTTGTATTAAATTCCGATGCAATTTCTGTGTTTCATCGGCAATAAGGTCAGAGGGATACAGTAAACCTGAAGTGAAGCATCGGAATCTATAGCTAGTGTCACAGGAATGGTTCAAAACATAGACAGTAGGTAGAGTCAGTCTTCTTGTACTTATGTCGGCATTGTGCCTTTTGTATTTAATTCCCATGCAATTTCTGTGTTTCATTGTCAATAAGAAGGTCAGAGGGATACAGTAAACCTGAAGTGAAGCATCGGAATCCAAAACTAGTGTCACAGGAATGGTTCAAAACATAGACAGTAGGTAGAGTCAGTCTTTCTGTACTTAAGTCGGCATTGTGCCTTTTGTATTTAATTCCGATGCAATTTCTGTGTTTCATCGTCAATAAGAACTTCCAAGGTATACAGTAAACCTGAAGTGTAGCACCGGAATCTATAACTAGTGTCACAGGAATGGTTCAAAACATAGGCAGTAAGAAGAGTCAGTCTTCTTGTACTTAAGTCGGCATTGTGCCTTTTCTATTTAATTCCGATGCAATTTCTGTTTTTCATCGTCAATACGAAGGTCCAAGGGATACAGTAAACCTGGAGTGTAGCATCGGAATCTATAACTAGTGTCACAGGAATGGTTCAAAACATAGACTGTAACAAGAGTCAGTCTTCTTGTACTTAAGTCGACATTGTGCCTTTTCTATTTAATTCCAATGCAATTTCTGTTTTTTATCGTCAAGAAAAAGGTCCAAGAGATACTGTAAACCTGAAGTGAAGCATCGGAATCTATAACTAGTGTCACTGGAATGGTTCAAAGCATAGCCGGTAAGAAGAGTCAGTCTTCTTGTATTTAAGTCGGCATTGTGCCTTTTCTACTAAATTCCGATGCAATTTCTGTGTTTCATCGTCAATAACAAGGTCCAAGGGATACAGTGAACATGGAGTGAAGCATCGGAATCCACAACTAGTGTCACAGGAATGGTTCAAAACATAGACAGTAGGAAGAATCAGCCTTCTTGTACTTAAGTCGGCATTGTGCCTTTTGTATTTAATTCCGATGCATTTTCTGTGTTCCATCGTCAATAAGAAGGTCCAAGGTATACAGTAAACCTGAAGTAAAGCATTGGAATCTATAACTAGTGTCACAGGAATGGTTCAAACATAGTCAGTAAGAAGAGTCGGTCTTCTTGTACTTAAGTCTGCTTTGTGCCTTTCGTATTTAATTCCGATGCAATTTCTATGTTTCACCGTCAAGTAGAAGGTCAGAAGGATACAGTAAACCTGAAGTGAAGCATCGGAATCTATAACTATCGTCACAGGAATTGTTCAAACATTGACAGTAAGAAGAGTCTGTCTTCGGGTACTTAAGTCGGCATTGTCCCTTTTGTATTTAATTCCGATGCAATTTCTGTGTTTCATCGTCAATAAGAAGGTCAGAGGGATACAGTAAACCTGAAGTGAAGCATCGGAATCTATAACTAGTGTAATAGGAATGGTTCAAACTATAATCAGAAAGAAGAGTCAGTCTTCTTGTACTTCAGTCGGCATTGTGCCTTATCTATTTAATTCCGATGCAATTTCTGTGTTTCATCGTCAACAAGAAGGTCCAAGGGATACAGTAAACCTGGAGTGAAGCATCGGAATCTATAACTAGTGTCACAGGAAGGGTTCAAAACATAGACAGTAAGAAGAGTCAGTCTTCTTGTATTTAATTCGGCATTGTGGCTTTTGTATTTAATTCCGATGCAATTTCTGTGTGTCATCGTCAATATGAAGGTCAGAGGGATGCAGTAAACCTGAAGTGAAGCATCGGAATCCAAAACTAGTGTCGCAGGAATGGTTCAAAACATAGACAGTAGGAAGTGTCAGTCTTCTTGTACTTCAGTCGGCATTGTGCCTTTTGTATTTAATTCCGATGCAATTTCTGTGTTTCATCGTCAATAAGAAGGTCCAAGGTATACTGTAAACCTAAAGTGAAGCATCGGAATCTATAACTAGTGTCACAGGAATGGTTCAAAATATAGTAAGAAGAGTCAGTCTGCTTGTACTTAAGTCAGCATTGTGCCTTTTGTATTAAATTCCAATGCAATTTCTGAGTTTCATTGTCAATAAGAAGGTCCAAGGTACACAGTAAACCTGAAGTAAAGTATCGGAATCTATAACTAGTGTAATAGGAATGGTTCAAACTATAATCAGAAAAAAGAGTCAGTCTTCTTGTACTTCAGTCGGCATTGTGCCTTATCTATTTAATTCCGATGCAATTTATGTGTTTCATCGTCAATAAGAAGGTCCAAGGGATACAGTAAACCTGGAGTGAAGCATCGGAATCTACAACTAGTGTCACAGGAATGGTTCAAACATAGACAGTAAGAAGAGTCAGTCTTCTTGTACTTACGTCGGCGTTGTGCCTTTTGTATTTAATTCCGATGCAATTTATGTGTTATAATCGTCAATAAGAAGGTCCAAGGAATACAGTAAACCTGAAGTGAAGCATCGGAATCTATAACTAGTGTCACTGGAATGGTTCAAATTATAGACAGTAAGAAGAGTCAGTCTTCTAGTACTTTAGTCGGCATTGTGGCTTTTGTATTTAATTCCGATGCAATTTCCGTGATTCATCGTCAATAAGAAGGTCCAAGGGATACAGTAAACCTGAAGTGAAGCATTGGACTCTATAACTAGTGTCACAGAAACGGTTCAAAACATAGACAGTAGGAAGAGTCAGTCTTCTTGTACTTAAGTCGGCATTGTGCCTTTTCTATTTAATTCCGATGCAATTTCTGTGTTTCATCGTGAATTAGATGGTCCAAAGGAAACAGTAAACCTGAAGTGAAGCGTCGGAATCTATAACTAGTGTCACAGGAAAGGTTCAAATCATAGGCGGTAAGAAGAGTCTGCCTTCTTGTACTTAAGTCGGCATTGTGGCTTTTTTATTTAATTCCGATGCAATTTCTGAGTTTCATCGTCAATAAGAAGGTACGAGAGATACAGTAAACCTGAAGTGAAGCATCGGAATCTATAACTAGAGTCACAGGAATGGTTCAAAGCATAGTCAGTAAGAAGAGTCAGTCTTCTTGTCCTTAAGTCGGCATTGTGCCTTTTGTATTTAATTCCGATGCAATTTCTGTGTTTCATTGTAAATAAGGTCAGAGGGATACACTACACCTGAAGTGAAGCATCGGAATCTATAACTAGTATCACAGGAATGGTTCAAAACATAGAAAGTAGGAAGAGTCAGTCTTCTTGTACTTCAGCCGGCATTGTGCCTTTTGTATTTAATTCCGATGCAATTTCCGTGTGTCATCGTCAATATGAAGGTCAGAGGGATACAGTAAACCTGAAGTGAAGCATCGGAATCCAAAACTAGTGTCGCTGGAATGGTTCAAAACATAGACAGTAGGAAGAGTCAGTCTTCTTGTACTTCAGTCGGCATTGTGCATTTTGTATTTAATTCCGATGCAATTTCTGTGTTTCATCGTCAATAAGAAGGTCCAAGGGATACAGTAAACCTGGAGTGAAGCATCGGAACCTACAACTAGTGTCACAGTGATGGTTCAAATCATAGACAGTAAGAAGAGTCAGTCTTCTTGTACTTAAGTCGACATTGTGCCTTTTGTATTTAATTCCGATGCAATTTATGTGTTTTAATCGTCAATTAGAAAGTCCACGGAATACAGTAAAACTGAAGTGAAGCATCGGATCTATAACTAGTGTCACTGGAATGGTTCAAAATATAGACAGTAAGAAGAGTCAGTCTTCTTGTACCTTAGTCGGCATTGTGCCTTTTGTATTTAATTCCGATGCAATTTCTGTGTTTCCTCGTCAATAAGTAGGTCCAAGGGAAACAGTAAACCTGAAGTGAAGCATCGGAATCTATAACTAGTGTCACAGAAATGGTTCAAAACATAGACAGTAAGAAGGCTCAGTCTTCTTCTACTTATGTCGGCATTGTGGCTTTTGTATTTAATTCCGATGCATTTTCTGTGTTTCATAGTCAATAAGAAGGTCAGAAGGATACAGTAAACCTGAAGTGAAGCATCGGAATCTATAACTATCGTCACAGGAATGGTTCAAACATTGACAGTAAGAAGAGTCAGTCTTCGGGTACTTACGTCGGCATTGTCCCTTTTGTATTTAATTCCGATGCAATTTCTGTGTTTCATCGTCAATAAGAAGGTCAGAGGGATACAGTAAACCTGAAGTGAAGCATCGGAATCTATAACTAGTGTCACAGGAATGGTTCAAGACATAGTCAGTAAGAAGAGGCAGTCTTCTTGTACTTAAGTCGGCATTGTGCCTTTTGTATTTAATTCCGATGCAATTTATGTGTTATAATCGTCAATAAGAAGGTCCAAGGAATACAGTAAACCTGAAGTGAAGCATCGGAATCTATAACTAGTGTCACTGGAATGGTTCAAAATATAGACAGTAAGAAGAGTCAGTCTTCTAGTACTTTAGTCGGCATTGTGGCTTTTGTATTTAATTCCGATGCAATTTCCGTGATTCATCGTCAATAAGAAGGTCCAAGGGATACAGTAAACCTGAAGTGAAGCATTGGACTCTATAACTAGTGTCACAGAAACGGTTAAAGCATAGACAGTAGGAAGAGTCAGTCTTCTTGTACTTAAGTCGGCATTGTGCCTTTTCTATTTAATTCCGATGCAATTTCTGTGTTTCATCGTGAATTAGATGGTCCAAAGGAAACAGTAAACCTGAAGTGAAGCGTCGGAATCTATAACTAGTGTCACAGGAAAGGTTCAAATCATAGGCGGTAAGAAGAGTCTGTCTTCTTGTACTTAAGTCGGCATTGTGGCTTTTTTATTTAATTCCGATGCAATTTCTGTGTTTCATCGTCAATAAGAAGGTCAGAGGGATACAGTACACCTGAAGTGAAGCATCGGAATCTATAACTAGTATCACAGGAATGGTTCAAAACATAGAAAGTAGGAAGAGTCAGTCTTCTTGTACTTCAGCCGGCATTGTGCCTTTTGTATTTAATTCCGATGCAATTTCCGTGTGTCATCGTCAATATGAAGGTCAGAGGGATACAGTAAACCTGAAGTGAAGCATCGGAATCCAAAACTAGTGTCGCAGGAATGGTTCAAAACATAGACAGTAGGAAGAGTCAGTCTCCTTGTACTTCAGTCGGCATTGTGCCTTTTCTATTTAATTCCGATGCAATTTCTGTGTTTCATCGTCAATAAGAAGGTCCAAGGGGTACAGTAAACCTGGAGTGAAGCATCGGAAACTACAACTAGTGTCACAGTGATGGTTCAAATCATAGACAGTAAGAAGAGTCAGTCTTCTTGTACTTAAGTCGACATTGTGCCTTTTGTATTTAATTCCGATGCAATTTATGTGTTTTAATCGTCAATAAGAAGGTCCACGGAATACAGTAAAACTGAAGTGAAGCATCGGAATCTATAACTAGTGTCACTGGAATGGTTCAAAATATAGACAGTAAGAAGAGTCAGTCTTCTTGTACCTTAGTCGGCATTGTGCCTTTTGTATTTAATTCCGATGCAATTTCTGTGTTTCCTCGTCAATAAGAAGGTCCAAGGGATACAGTAAACCTGAAGTGAAGCATTGGACTCTATAACTAGTGTCACAGAAACGGTTCAGAACATAGACAGTAGGAAGAGACAGTTTCTTGTACTTAAGTCGGCATTGTGACTTTTCTATTTAATTCCGATGCAATTTCTGTGTTTCATCGTGAATTAGAAGGTCCAAAGGAAACAGTAAACATGAAGTGAAGCGTCGGAATCTATAACTAGTGTCACAGGAATGGATCAAATCATAGACGGTAAGAAGAGTCTGTCTTCTAGTACTTAAGTCGGCTTTGTGGCTTTTTTATTTAATTCCGATGCAATTTCTGTGTTTCATCGTCAATAAGAAGGTCAGAGGGATACAGTAACCCTGAAGTGAAGCATCGGAATCTATAACTAGAGTCACAGGAATGGTTCAAAACATAGTCAGTAGGAAGAAGCAGTCTTCTTGTCCTTAAGTCGGCATTGTGCCTTTTGTATTTAATTCCGATGCAATTTCTGTGTTTCATCGTAAATAAGGTCAGAGGGATACAGTACACCTGAAGTGAAGCATCGGAATCTATAACTAGTATCACAGGAATGGTTCAAAACATAGAAAGTAGGAAGAGTCAGTCTTCTTGTACTTCAGCCGGCATTGTGCCTTTTGTATTTAATTCCGATGCAATTTCTGTGTTTCATCGTCAATAAGAAGGTCCAAGTTATACAGTAAACCTAAAGTGAAGCATCGGAATCTATAACTAGTGTCACAGGAATGGTTCAAAACATAGTAAGAAGAGTCAGTCTGCTTGTACTTAAGTCGGCATTGTGCCTTTTGTATTTAATTCCGATGCAATTTCAGTGTTTCATTATCAATAGGAAGGTCCAAGGTACACAGTAAACCTGAAGTAAAGTATCGGAATCTATAACTAGTGTAACAGGAATGGTTCAAACTATAATCAGTAAGAAGAGTCAGTCTTCTTGTACTTCAGTCGGCATTGTGCCTTATCTATTTAATTCCGATGCAATTTCTGTGTTTCATCGTCAATAAGAAGGTCCAAGGGATACAGTAAACCTGGAGTGAAGCATCGGAGTCTATAACTAGTGTCACAGTAATGGTTCAAACATAGACAGTAAGAAGAGTCAGTCTTCTTGTACTTAAGTCGGCATTGTGCCTTTTGTTTTTAATTCCGGTGCAATTTATGTGTTATAATCGTCAATAAGAAGGTCCAAGGAATACAGTAAACCTGAAGTGAAGCATCGGAATCTATAACTAGAGTCACAGGAATGGTTCAAAACATAGTCAGTAAGAAGAGTCAGTCTTCTTGTCCTTAAGTCGGCATTGTGCCTTTTGTATTTAATTCCGATGCAATTTCTGTGTTTCATCGTAAATAAGGTCAGAGGGATACAGTACACCTGACGTGAAGCATCGGAATCTATAACTAGTGTCACAGGAATGGTTCAATCATTCTCAGTAAGAAGAGTCGGTCTTCATGTACTTAAGTCGGCATTGCGCGTTTTGTATTTAATTCCGATGCTATTTCTGTGTTTCACCGTCAATAAGACGGTCAGAGGGATACAGTAAACCTGAAGTGAAGCATCGGAATCTATAAGTGTCACAGGAATGGTTCAATCATTCTCAGTAAGAAGGGTCGGTCTTCATGTACTTAAGTCGGCATTGCGCGTTTTGTATTTAATTCCGATGCTATTTCTGTGTTTCACCGCCAATAAGAAGGTCAGAGGGATACAGTAAACCTGAAGTGAAGCATCGGAATCTATAACTAGTGTCACAGGTATGGTTCAAAGCATAGTCAGTAGGAAGAGTCAGTCATCTTGTCCTTAAGTCGGCATTGTGCCTTTTGTATTTAATTCCGATGCAATTTCTGTGCTTCATCGTCAATAAGAAGGTCCAAGGGATACAGTAAACCTGGGGTGAAGCATCGGAACCTACAACTAGTGTCACAGTGATGGTTCAAATCATAGACAGTAAGAAGAGTCAGTCCTCTTGTATTTAATTCGGCATTGTGGCTTTTGTATTTAATTCCGATGCAATTTCTGTGTGTCATCGTCAATATGAAGGTCAGAGGGATGCAGTAAACCTGAAGTGAAGCATCGGAATCCAAAACTAGTGTCGCAGGAATGGTTCAAAACATAGACAGTAGGAAGTGTCAGTCTTCTTGTACTTCAGTCGGCATTGTGCCTTTTGTATTTAATTCCGATGCAATTTCTGTGTTTCATCGTCAATAAGAAGGTCCAAGGTATACTGTAAACCTAAAGTGAAGCATCGGAATCTATAACTAGTGTCACAGGAATGGTTCAAAATATAGTAAGAAGAGTCAGTCTGCTTGTACTTAAGTCAGCATTGTGCCTTTTGTATTAAATTCCAATGCAATTTCTGAGTTTCATTGTCAATAAGAAGGTCCAAAGGAAACAGTAAACATGAAGTGAAGCGTCGGAATCTATAACTAGTGTCACAGGAATGGATCAAATCATAGACGGTAAGAAGAGTCTGTCTTCTTGTACTTAAGTCGGCTTTGTGGCTTTTTTATTTAATTCCGATGCAATTTCTGTGTTTCATCGTCAATAAGAAGGTCAGAGGGATACAGTAACCCTGAAGTGAAGCATCGGAATCTATAACTAGAGTCACAGGAATGGTTCAAAACATAGTCAGTAGGAAGAAGCAGTCTTCTTGTCCTTAAGTCGGCATTGTGCCTTTTGTATTTAATTCCGATGCAATTTCTGTGTTTCATCGTAAATAAGGTCAGAGGGATACAGTACACCTGAAGTGAAGCATCGGAATCTATAACTAGTATCACAGGAATGGTTCAAAACATAGAAAGTAGGAAGAGTCAGTCTTCTTGTACTTCAGCCGGCATTGTGCCTTTTGTATTTAATTCCGATGCAATTTCTGTGTTTCATCGTCAATAAGAAGGTCCAAGTTATACAGTAAACCTAAAGTGAAGCATCGGAATCTATAACTAGTGTCACAGGAATGGTTCAAAACATAGTAAGAAGAGTCAGTCTGCTTGTACTTAAGTCGGCATTGTGCCTTTTGTATTTAATTCCGATGCAATTTCAGTGTTTCATTATCAATAAGAAGGTCCAAGGTACACAGTAAACCTGAAGTAAAGTATCGGAATCTATAACTAGTGTAACAGGAATGGTTCAAACTATAATCAGTAAGAAGAGTCAGTCTTCTTGTACTTCAGTCGGCATTGTGCCTTATCTATTTAATTCCGATGCAATTTCTGTGTTTCATCGTCAATAAGAAGGTCCAAGGGATACAGTAAACCTGGAGTGAAGCATCGGAGTCTATAACTAGTGTCACAGTAATGGTTCAAACATAGACAGTAAGAAGAGTCAGTCTTCTTGTACTTAAGTCGGCATTGTGCCTTTTGTTTTTAATTCCGGTGCAATTTATGTGTTATAATCGTCAATAAGAAGGTCCAAGGAATACAGTAAACCTGAAGTGAAGCATCGGAATCTATAACTAGAGTCACAGGAATGGTTCAAAACATAGTCAGTAAGAAGAGTCAGTCTTCTTGTCCTTAAGTCGGCATTGTGCCTTTTGTATTTAATTCCGATGCAATTTCTGTGTTTCATCGTAAATAAGGTCAGAGGGATACAGTACACCTGACGTGAAGCATCGGAATCTATAACTAGTGTCACAGGAATGGTTCAATCATTCTCAGTAAGAAGAGTCGGTCTTCATGTACTTAAGTCGGCATTGCGCGTTTTGTATTTAATTCCGATGCTATTTCTGTGTTTCACCGTCAATAAGACGGTCAGAGGGATACAGTAAACCTGAAGTGAAGCATCGGAATCTATAACTAGTGTCACAGGAATGGTTCAATCATTCTCAGTAAGAAGGGTCGGTCTTCATGTACTTAAGTCGGCATTGCGCGTTTTGTATTTAATTCCGATGCTATTTCTGTGTTTCACCGCCAATAAGAAGGTCAGAGGGATACAGTAAACCTGAAGTGAAGCATCGGAATCTATAACTAGTGTCACAGGTATGGTTCAAAGCATAGTCAGTAGGAAGAGTCAGTCATCTTGTCCTTAAGTCGGCATTGTGCCTTTTGTATTTAATTCCGATGCAATTTCTGTGTTTCATCGTCAATAAGAAGGTCCAAGGGATACAGTAAACCTGGGGTGAAGCATCGGAACCTACAACTAGTGTCACAGGAAGGGTTCAAAACATAGACAGTAAGAAGAGTCAGTCTTCTTGTATTTAATTCGGCATTGTGGCTTTTGTATTTAATTCCGATGCAATTTCTGTGTGTCATCGTCAATATGAAGGTCAGAGGGATGCAGTAAACCTGAAGTGAAGCATCGGAATCCAAAACTAGTGTCGCAGGAATGGTTCAAAACATAGACAGTAGGAAGTGTCAGTCTTCTTGTACTTCAGTCGGCATTGTGCCTTTTGTATTTAATTCCGATGCAATTTCTGTGTTTCATCGTCAATAAGAAGGTCCAAGGTATACTGTAAACCTAAAGTGAAGCATCGGAATCTATAACTAGTGTCACAGGAATGGTTCAAAATATAGTAAGAAGAGTCAGTCTGCTTGTACTTAAGTCAGCATTGTGCCTTTTGTATTAAATTCCAATGCAATTTCTGAGTTTCATTGTCAATAAGAAGGTCCAAGGTACACAGTAAACCTGAAGTAAAGTATCGGAATCTATAACTAGTGTAATAGGAATGGTTCAAACTATAATCAGAAAAAAGAGTCAGTCTTCTTGTACTTCAGTCGGCATTGTGCCTTATCTATTTAATTCCGATGCAATTTATGTGTTTCATCGTCAATAAGAAGGTCCAAGGGATACAGTAAACCTGGAGTGAAGCATCGGAATCTACAACTAGTGTCACAGGAATGGTTCAAACATAGACAGTAAGAAGAGTCAGTCTTCTTGTACTTACGTCGGCATTGTGCCTTTTGTATTTAATTCCGATGCAATTTATGTGTTATAATCGTCAATAAGAAGGTCCAAGGAATACAGTAAACCTGAAGTGAAGCATCGGAATCTATAACTAGTGTCACTGGAATGGTTCAAAATATAGACAGTAAGAAGAGTCAGTCTTCTAGTACTTTAGTCGGCATTGTGGCTTTTGTATTTAATTCCGATGCAATTTCCGTGATTCATCGTCAATAAGAAGGTCCAAGGGATACAGTAAACCTGAAGTGAAGCATTGGACTCTATAACTAGTGTCACAGAAACGGTTCAAAACATAGACAGTAGGAAGAGTCAGTCTTCTTGTACTTAAGTCGGCATTGTGCCTTTTCTATTTAATTCCGATGCAATTTCTGTGTTTCATCGTGAATTAGATGGTCCAAAGGAAACAGTAAACCTGAAGTAAAGCGTCGGAATCTATAACTAGTGTCACAGGAAAGGTTCAAATCATAGGCGGTAAGAAGAGTCTGTCTTCTTGTACTTAAGTCGGCATTGTGGCTTTTTTATTTAATTCCGATGCAATTTCTGAGTTTCATCGTCAATAAGAAGGTACGAGAGATACAGTAAACCTGAAGTGAAGCATCGGAATCTATAACTAGAGTCACAGGAATGGTTCAAAACATAGTCAGTAGGAAGAAGCAGTCTTCTTGTCCTTAAGTCGGCATTGTGCCTTTTGTATTTAATTCCGATGCAATTTCTGTGTTTCATCGTAAATAAGGTCAGAGGGATACAGTACACCTGAAGTGAAGCATCGGAATCTATAACTAGTATCACAGGAATGGTTCAAAACATAGAAAGTAGGAAGAGTCAGTCTTCTTGTACTTCAGCCGGCATTGTGCCTTTTGTATTTAATTCCGATGCAATTTCTGTGTTTCATCGTCAATAAGAAGGTCCAAGTTATACAGTAAACCTAAAGTGAAGCATCGGAATCTATAACTAGTGTCACAGGAATGGTTCAAAACATAGTAAGAAGAGTCAGTCTGCTTGTACTTAAGTCGGCATTGTGCCTTTTGTATTTAATTCCGATGCAATTTCAGTGTTTCATTATCAATAAGAAGGTCCAAGGTACACAGTAAACCTGAAGTAAAGTATCGGAATCTATAACTAGTGTAACAGGAATGGTTCAAACTATAATCAGTAAGAAGAGTCAGTCTTCTTGTACTTCAGTCGGCATTGTGCCTTATCTATTTAATTCCGATGCAATTTCTGTGTTTCATCGTCAATAAGAAGGTCCAAGGGATACAGTAAACCTGGAGTGAAGCATCGGAGTCTATAACTAGTGTCACAGTAATGGTTCAAACATAGACAGTAAGAAGAGTCAGTCTTCTTGTACTTAAGTCGGCATTGTGCCTTTTGTTTTTAATTCCGGTGCAATTTATGTGTTATAATCGTCAATAAGAAGGTCCAAGGAATACAGTAAACCTGAAGTGAAGCATCGGAATCTATAACTAGAGTCACAGGAATGGTTCAAAACATAGTCAGTAAGAAGAGTCAGTCTTCTTGTCCTTAAGTCGGCATTGTGCCTTTTGTATTTAATTCCGATGCAATTTCTGTGTTTCATCGTAAATAAGGTCAGAGGGATACAGTACACCTGACGTGAAGCATCGGAATCTATAACTAGTGTCACAGGAATGGTTCAATCATTCTCAGTAAGAAGAGTCGGTCTTCACGTACTTAAGTCGGCATTGCGCGTTTTGTATTTAATTCCGATGCTATTTCTGTGTTTCACCGTCAATAAGACGGTCAGAGGGATACAGTAAACCTGAAGTGAAGCATCGGAATCTATAAGTGTCACAGGAATGGTTCAATCATTCTCAGTAAGAAGGGTCGGTCTTCATGTACTTAAGTCGGCATTGCGCGTTTTGTATTTAATTCCGATGCTATTTCTGTGTTTCACCGCCAATAAGAAGGTCAGAGGGATACAGTAAACCTGAAGTGAAGCATCGGAATCTATAACTAGTGTCACAGGTATGGTTCAAAGCATAGTCAGTAGGAAGAGTCAGTCATCTTGTCCTTAAGTCGGCATTGTGCCTTTTGTATTTAATTCCGATGCAATTTCTGTGTTTCATCGTCAATAAGAAGGTCCAAGGGATACAGTAAACCTGGGGTGAAGCATCGGAACCTACAACTAGTGTCACAGTGATGGTTCAAATCATAGACAGTAAGAAGAGTCAGTCCTCTTGTATTTAATTCGGCATTGTGGCTTTTGTATTTAATTCCGATGCAATTTCTGTGTGTCATCGTCAATATGAAGGTCAGAGGGATGCAGTAAACCTGAAGTGAAGCATCGGAATCCAAAACTAGTGTCGCAGGAATGGTTCAAAACATAGACAGTAGGAAGTGTCAGTCTTCTTGTACTTCAGTCGGCATTGTGCCTTTTGTATTTAATTCCGATGCAATTTCTGTGTTTCATCGTCAATAAGAAGGTCCAAGGTATACTGTAAACCTAAAGTGAAGCATCGGAATCTATAACTAGTGTCACAGGAATGGTTCAAAATATAGTAAGAAGAGTCAGTCTGCTTGTACTTAAGTCAGCATTGTGCCTTTTGTATTAAATTCCAATGCAATTTCTGAGTTTCATTGTCAATAAGAAGGTCCAAAGGAAACAGTAAACATGAAGTGAAGCGTCGGAATCTATAACTAGTGTCACAGGAATGGATCAAATCATAGACGGTAAGAAGAGTCTGTCTTCTTGTACTTAAGTCGGCTTTGTGGCTTTTTTATTTAATTCCGATGCAATTTCTGTGTTTCATCGTCAATAAGAAGGTCAGAGGGATACAGTAACCCTGAAGTGAAGCATCGGAATCTATAACTAGAGTCACAGGAATGGTTCAAAACATAGTCAGTAGGAAGAAGCAGTCTTCTTGTCCTTAAGTCGGCATTGTGCCTTTTGTATTTAATTCCGATGCAATTTCTGTGTTTCATCGTAAATAAGGTCAGAGGGATACAGTACACCTGAAGTGAAGCATCGGAATCTATAACTAGTATCACAGGAATGGTTCAAAACATAGAAAGTAGGAAGAGTCAGTCTTCTTGTACTTCAGCCGGCATTGTGCCTTTTGTATTTAATTCCGATGCAATTTCTGTGTTTCATCGTCAATAAGAAGGTCCAAGTTATACAGTAAACCTAAAGTGAAGCATCGGAATCTATAACTAGTGTCACAGGAATGGTTCAAAACATAGTAAGAAGAGTCAGTCTGCTTGTACTTAAGTCGGCATTGTGCCTTTTGTATTTAATTCCGATGCAATTTCAGTGTTTCATTATCAATAAGAAGGTCCAAGGTACACAGTAAACCTGAAGTAAAGTATCGGAATCTATAACTAGTGTAACAGGAATGGTTCAAACTATAATCAGTAAGAAGAGTCAGTCTTCTTGTACTTCAGTCGGCATTGTGCCTTATCTATTTAATTCCGATGCAATTTCTGTGTTTCATCGTCAATAAGAAGGTCCAAGGGATACAGTAAACCTGGAGTGAAGCATCGGAGTCTATAACTAGTGTCACAGTAATGGTTCAAACATAGACAGTAAGAAGAGTCAGTCTTCTTGTACTTAAGTCGGCATTGTGCCTTTTGTTTTTAATTCCGGTGCAATTTATGTGTTATAATCGTCAATAAGAAGGTCCAAGGAATACAGTAAACCTGAAGTGAAGCATCGGAATCTATAACTAGAGTCACAGGAATGGTTCAAAACATAGTCAGTAAGAAGAGTCAGTCTTCTTGTCCTTAAGTCGGCATTGTGCCTTTTGTATTTAATTCCGATGCAATTTCTGTGTTTCATCGTAAATAAGGTCAGAGGGATACAGTACACCTGACGTGAAGCATCGGAATCTATAACTAGTGTCACAGGAATGGTTCAATCATTCTCAGTAAGAAGAGTCGGTCTTCATGTACTTAAGTCGGCATTGCGCGTTTTGTATTTAATTCCGATGCTATTTCTGTGTTTCACCGTCAATAAGACGGTCAGAGGGATACAGTAAACCTGAAGTGAAGCATCGGAATCTATAACTAGTGTCACAGGAATGGTTCAATCATTCTCAGTAAGAAGGGTCGGTCTTCATGTACTTAAGTCGGCATTGCGCGTTTTGTATTTAATTCCGATGCTATTTCTGTGTTTCACCGCCAATAAGAAGGTCAGAGGGATACAGTAAACCTGAAGTGAAGCATCGGAATCTATAACTAGTGTCACAGGTATGGTTCAAAGCATAGTCAGTAGGAAGAGTCAGTCATCTTGTCCTTAAGTCGGCATTGTGCCTTTTGTATTTAATTCCGATGCAATTTCTGTGTTTCATCGTCAATAAGAAGGTCCAAGGGATACAGTAAACCTGGGGTGAAGCATCGGAACCTACAACTAGTGTCACAGGAAGGGTTCAAAACATAGACAGTAAGAAGAGTCAGTCTTCTTGTATTTAATTCGGCATTGTGGCTTTTGTATTTAATTCCGATGCAATTTCTGTGTGTCATCGTCAATATGAAGGTCAGAGGGATGCAGTAAACCTGAAGTGAAGCATCGGAATCCAAAACTAGTGTCGCAGGAATGGTTCAAAACATAGACAGTAGGAAGTGTCAGTCTTCTTGTACTTCAGTCGGCATTGTGCCTTTTGTATTTAATTCCGATGCAATTTCTGTGTTTCATCGTCAATAAGAAGGTCCAAGGTATACTGTAAACCTAAAGTGAAGCATCGGAATCTATAACTAGTGTCACAGGAATGGTTCAAAATATAGTAAGAAGAGTCAGTCTGCTTGTACTTAAGTCAGCATTGTGCCTTTTGTATTAAATTCCAATGCAATTTCTGAGTTTCATTGTCAATAAGAAGGTCCAAGGTACACAGTAAACCTGAAGTAAAGTATCGGAATCTATAACTAGTGTAATAGGAATGGTTCAAACTATAATCAGAAAAAAGAGTCAGTCTTCTTGTACTTCAGTCGGCATTGTGCCTTATCTATTTAATTCCGATGCAATTTATGTGTTTCATCGTCAATAAGAAGGTCCAAGGGATACAGTAAACCTGGAGTGAAGCATCGGAATCTACAACTAGTGTCACAGGAATGGTTCAAACATAGACAGTAAGAAGAGTCAGTCTTCTTGTACTTACGTCGGCATTGTGCCTTTTGTATTTAATTCCGATGCAATTTATGTGTTATAATCGTCAATAAGAAGGTCCAAGGAATACAGTAAACCTGAAGTGAAGCATCGGAATCTATAACTAGTGTCACTGGAATGGTTCAAAATATAGACAGTAAGAAGAGTCAGTCTTCTAGTACTTTAGTCGGCATTGTGGCTTTTGTATTTAATTCCGATGCAATTTCCGTGATTCATCGTCAATAAGAAGGTCCAAGGGATACAGTAAACCTGAAGTGAAGCATTGGACTCTATAACTAGTGTCACAGAAACGGTTCAAAACATAGACAGTAGGAAGAGTCAGTCTTCTTGTACTTAAGTCGGCATTGTGCCTTTTCTATTTAATTCCGATGCAATTTCTGTGTTTCATCGTGAATTAGATGGTCCAAAGGAAACAGTAAACCTGAAGTGAAGCGTCGGAATCTATAACTAGTGTCACAGGAAAGGTTCAAATCATAGGCGGTAAGAAGAGTCTGTCTTCTTGTACTTAAGTCGGCATTGTGGCTTTTTTATTTAATTCCGATGCAATTTCTGAGTTTCATCGTCAATAAGAAGGTACGAGAGATACAGTAAACCTGAAGTGAAGCATCGGAATCTATAACTAGAGTCACAGGAATGGTTCAAAGCATAGTCAGTAAGAAGAGTCAGTCTTCTTGTCCTTAAGTCGGCATTGTGCCTTTTGTATTTAATTCCGATGCAATTTCTGTGTTTCATTGTAAATAAGGTCAGAGGGATACACTACACCTGAAGTGAAGCATCGGAATCTATAACTAGTATCACAGGAATGGTTCAAAACATAGAAAGTAGGAAGAGTCAGTCTTCTTGTACTTCAGCCGGCATTGTGCCTTTTGTATTTAATTCCGATGCAATTTCCGTGTGTCATCGTCAATATGAAGGTCAGAGGGATACAGTAAACCTGAAGTGAAGCATCGGAATCCAAAACTAGTGTCGCTGGAATGGTTCAAAACATAGACAGTAGGAAGAGTCAGTCTTCTTGTACTTCAGTCGGCATTGTGCATTTTGTATTTAATTCCGATGCAATTTCTGTGTTTCATCGTCAATAAGAAGGTCCAAGGGATACAGTAAACCTGGAGTGAAGCATCGGAACCTACAACTAGTGTCACAGTGATGGTTCAAATCATAGACAGTAAGAAGAGTCAGTCATCTTGTACTTAAGTCGACATTGTGCCTTTTGGTTTTAATTCCGATGCAATTTATGTGTTTTAATCGTCAATAAGAAAGTCCACGGAATACAGTAAAACTGAAGTGAAGCATCGGATCTATAACTAGTGTCACTGGAATGGTTCAAAATATAGACAGTAAGAAGAGTCAGTCTTCTTGTACCTTAGTCGGCATTGTGCCTTTTGTATTTAATTCCGATGCAATTTCTGTGTTTCCTCGTCAATAAGTAGGTCCAAGGGAAACAGTAAACCTGAAGTGAAGCATCGGAATCTATAACTAGTGTCACAGAAATGGTTTAAAACATAGACAGTAAGAAGGCTCAGTCTTCTTCTACTTATGTCGGCATTGTGGCTATTGTATTTAATTCCGATGCATTTTCTGTGTTTCATAGTCAATAAGAAGGTCAGAAGGATACAGTAAACCTGAAGTGAAGCATCGGAATCTATAACTATCGTCACAGGAATGGTTCAAACATTGACAGTAAGAAGAGTCAGTCTTCGGGTACTTACGTCGGCATTGTCCCTTTTGTATTTAATTCCGATGCAATTTCTGTGTTTCATCGTCAATAAGAAGGTCAGAGGGATACAGTAAACCTGAAGTGAAGCATCGGAATCTATAACTAGTGTCACAGGAATGGTTCAAGACATAGTCAGTAAGAAGAGGCAGTCTTCTTGTACTTAAGTCGGCATTGTGCCTTTTGTATTTAATTCCGATGCAATTTATGTGTTATAATCGTCAATAAGAAGGTCCAAGGAATACAGTAAACCTGAAGTGAAGCATCGGAATCTATAACTAGTGTCACTGGAATGGTTCAAAATATAGACAGTAAGAAGAGTCAGTCTTCTAGTACTTTAGTCGGCATTGTGGCTTTTGTATTTAATTCCGATGCAATTTCCGTGATTCATCGTCAATAAGAAGGTCCAAGGGATACAGTAAACCTGAAGTGAAGCATTGGACTCTATAACTAGTGTCACAGAAACGGTTAAAGCATAGACAGTAGGAAGAGTCAGTCTTCTTGTACTTAAGTCGGCATTGTGCCTTTTCTATTTAATTCCGATGCAATTTCTGTGTTTCATCGTGAATTAGATGGTCCAAAGGAAACAGTAAACCTGAAGTGAAGCGTCGGAATCTATAACTAGTGTCACAGGAAAGGTTCAAATCATAGGCGGTAAGAAGAGTCTGTCTTCTTGTACTTAAGTCGGCATTGTGGCTTTTTTATTTAATTCCGATGCAATTTCTGTGTTTCATCGTCAATAAGTAGGTCAGAGGGATACAGTACACCTGAAGTGAAGCATCGGAATCTATAACTAGTATCACAGGAATGGTTCAAAACATAGAAAGTAGGAAGAGTCAGTCTTCTTGTACTTCAGCCGGCATTGTGCCTTTTGTATTTAATTCCGATGCAATTTCCGTGTGTCATCGTCAATATGAAGGTCAGAGGGATAACGTAAACCTGAAGTGAAGCATCGGAATCCAAAACTAGTATCGCAGGAATGGTTCAAAACATAGACAGTAGGAAGAGTCAGTCTCCTTGTACTTCAGTCGGCATTGTGCCTTTTCTATTTAATTCCGATGCAATTTCTGTGTTTCATCGTCAATAAGAAGGTCCAAGGGGTACAGTAAACCTGGAGTGAAGCATCGGAAACTACAACTAGTGTCACAGTGATGGTTCAAATCATAGACAGTAAGAAGAGTCAGTCTCCTTGTACTTAAGTCGACATTGTGCCTTTTGTATTTAATTCCGATGCAATTTATGTGTTTTAATCGTCAATAAGAAGGTCCACGGAATACAGTAAAACTGAAGTGAAGCATCGGAATCTATAACTAGTGTCACTGGAATGGTTCAAAATATAGACAGTAAGAAGAGTCAGTCTTCTTGTACCTTAGTCGGCATTGTGCCTTTTGTATTTAATTCCGATGCAATTTCTGTGTTTCCTCGTCAATAAGAAGGTCCAAGGGATACAGTAAACCTGAAGTGAAGCATTGGACTCTATAACTAGTGTCACAGAAACGGTTCAGAACATAGACAGTAGGAAGAGACAGTTTCTTGTACTTAAGTCGGCATTGTGACTTTTCTATTTAATTCCGATGCAATTTCTGTGTTTCATCGTGAATTAGAAGGTCCAAAGGAAACAGTAAACATGAAGTGAAGCGTCGGAATCTATAACTAGTGTCACAGGAATGGATCAAATCATAGACGGTAAGAAGAGTCTGTCTTCTTGTACTTAAGTCGGCTTTGTGGCTTTTTTATTTAATTCCGATGCAATTTCTGTGTTTCATCGTCAATAAGAAGGTCAGAGGGATACAGTAACCCTGAAGTGAAGCATCGGAATCTATAACTAGAGTCACAGGAATGGTTCAAAACATAGTCAGTAGGAAGAAGCAGTCTTCTTGTCCTTAAGTCGGCATTGTGCCTTTTGTATTTAATTCCGATGCAATTTCTGTGTTTCATCGTAAATAAGGTCAGAGGGATACAGTACACCTGAAGTGAAGCATCGGAATCTATAACTAGTATCACAGGAATGGTTCAAAACATAGAAAGTAGGAAGAGTCAGTCTTCTTGTACTTCAGCCGGCATTGTGCCTTTTGTATTTAATTCCGATGCAATTTCTGTGTTTCATCGTCAATAAGAAGGTCCAAGTTATACAGTAAACCTAAAGTGAAGCATCGGAATCTATAACTAGTGTCACAGGAATGGTTCAAAACATAGTAAGAAGAGTCAGTCTGCTTGTACTTAAGTCGGCATTGTGCCTTTTGTATTTAATTCCGATGCAATTTCAGTGTTTCATTATCAATAAGAAGGTCCAAGGTACACAGTAAACCTGAAGTAAAGTATCGGAATCTATAACTAGTGTAACAGGAATGGTTCAAACTATAATCAGTAAGAAGAGTCAGTCTTCTTGTACTTCAGTCGGCATTGTGCCTTATCTATTTAATTCCGATGCAATTTCTGTGTTTCATCGTCAATAAGAAGGTCCAAGGGATACAGTAAACCTGGAGTGAAGCATCGGAGTCTATAACTAGTGTCACAGTAATGGTTCAAACATAGACAGTAAGAAGAGTCAGTCTTCTTGTACTTAAGTCGGCATTGTGCCTTTTGTTTTTAATTCCGGTGCAATTTATGTGTTATAATCGTCAATAAGAAGGTCCAAGGAATACAGTAAACCTGAAGTGAAGCATCGGAATCTATAACTAGAGTCACAGGAATGGTTCAAAACATAGTCAGTAAGAAGAGTCAGTCTTCTTGTCCTTAAGTCGGCATTGTGCCTTTTGTATTTAATTCCGATGCAATTTCTGTGTTTCATCGTAAATAAGGTCAGAGGGATACAGTACACCTGACGTGAAGCATCGGAATCTATAACTAGTGTCACAGGAATGGTTCAATCATTCTCAGTAAGAAGAGTCGGTCTTCATGTACTTAAGTCGGCATTGCGCGTTTTGTATTTAATTCCGATGCTATTTCTGTGTTTCACCGTCAATAAGACGGTCAGAGGGATACAGTAAACCTGAAGTGAAGCATCGGAATCTATAACTAGTGTCACAGGAATGGTTCAATCATTCTCAGTAAGAAGGGTCGGTCTTCATGTACTTAAGTCGGCATTGCGCGTTTTGTATTTAATTCCGATGCTATTTCTTTGTTTCACCGCCAATAAGAAGGTCAGAGGGATACAGTAAACCTGAAGTGAAGCATCGGAATCTATAACTAGTGTCACAGGTATGGTTCAAAGCATAGTCAGTAGGAAGAGTCAGTCATCTTGTCCTTAAGTCGGCATTGTGCCTTTTGTATTTAATTCCGATGCAATTTCTGTGTTTCATCGTCAATAAGAAGGTCCAAGGGATACAGTAAACCTGGGGTGAAGCATCGGAACCTACAACTAGTGTCACAGTGATGGTTCAAATCATAGACAGTAAGAAGAGTCAGTCCTCTTGTACTTAAGTCGACATTGTGCCTTTTGTATTTAATTCCGATGCAATTTATGTGTTTTAATCGTCAATAAGAAAGTCCACGGAATACAGTAAAACTGAAGTGAAGCATCGGAATCTATAACTAGTGTCACTGGAATGGTTCAAAATATAGACAGTAAGAAGAGTCAGTCTTCTTGTACCTTAGTCGGCATTGTGCCTTTTGTATTTAATTCCGATGCAATTTCTGTGTTTCCTCGTCAATAAGTAGGTCCAACGGAAACAGTAAACCTGAAGTGAAGCATCGGAATCTATAACTAGTGTCACAGGAATGGTTCAAAACATAGACAGTAAGAAGGCTCAGTCTTCTTCTACTTATGTCGGCATTGTGGCTTTTGTATTTAATTCCGATGCATTTTCTGTGTTTCATAGTCAATAAGAAGGTCAGAGGGATACAGTAAACTTGAAGTGAAGCATCGGAATCTACAACTAGTGTCACAGGAAAGGTTCAAAACATAGTCAGTAAGATGTGTCAGTCTGCTTGTCCTTAAGTCGGCATTGTGCCTTTTGTATTTAATTCCGATGCAATATCTGTGTTTCATCGGCAATAACGTCAGAGGGATACAGTAAAACTGAAGTGAAGCATCGGAATCCAAAACTAGTGTCACAGGAATGGTTCAAAACAATGACAGTAGGAAGAGTCAGTCTTCTTGTACTTAAGTCGGCATTGTGCCTTTTGTATTTAATTCCGTTGCAATTTCTGTGTTTCATCGTCAATAAGAAGTTCCAAGGTATACAGTAACCCTGAAGTGAAGCATAGGAATCTATAACTAGTGTCACAGGAATGGTTCAAAACATAGTCACTAAGAAGTGTCAGTCTTCTTGTACTTAAGTCGTCATTGTGCGTTTTCTCTTTAATTCCGGTGCAATATCTGTGTTTCATCGTCAATAAGAAGGTCCAAGGTATACAGTAACCCTGAAGTGAAGCATCGGAATCTATAACTAGTGTCACAGGAGTGGTTCAAAACATAGTCAGTAAGAAGAGTCAGTCTTCTTCTACTTAAGTCGGCATTGTGCCTTTTGTGTTTAAATCCGATGAAATTTCTGTGTTTCATCGTCAATAAGAAGGTCCAACGGATACAGTAAACTTGGAGTGAAGCATCGGAATCTATAACTAGTGTCACAGGAATGGTTCAAAACATAGTAAGAAGAGTCAGTCTGCTTGTACTTAAGTCGCATTGTGCCTTTTGTATTTAATTCCGATGCAATTTCTGTGTTTCATCTTCAATAAGAAGGTCCACGGGTTACAGTATACCTGGAGTGAAGCATCGGAATCTATAACTAGTGTCACAGGAATGGTGCAAAATATAGACAGTAAGAATAGTTAGTCTTCTTGCACTTAAGTAGGCATTGAGCCTTTTGTATTCAATTCCGATGCAATTTCTGTGTTTCATTGTTTATAAGAATGTCCAAGGGATACAGTGAACCTGATGTGAAGCATCGGAATCTATAACTAGTGTCACAGGAATGGTTCAATCATTCTCAGTAAGAAGAGTCGGTCTTCATGTACATAAGTCGGCATTGCGCCTGTTGTATTTAATTCCGATGCAATCTCTGTGTTTCATCGTCAATAAGAAGGTCAGAGGGATACAGTAAAAGTGAAGTGAAGCATCGGAATCTATAACTAGTGTCACAGGAATGGTTCAAAGCATAGTAAGTAAGAAGAGTCAGTCTTCTTGTCCTTAAGTCGGCATTGTGCCTTTTGTATTTAATTCCGATGCAATTTCTGTGTTTCATCGTCAATAAGAAGGTCCAAGGGATACAGTAAACCTGGAGTGAAGCATCGGAATCTACAACTAGTGTCACAGTGATGGTTCAAAACATAGACAGTAAGAAGGGTCAGTCTTCTTGTACTGAAGTCTGCATTGTGCTTTTTGTATTTAATTCCGATGCAATTTCTGTGTATCATCGTCAATAAGAAGGTCAAAGGGATACAGTAAACCTGAAGTGAAGCATCGGAATCTATAACTAGTGTCACAGGAATGGTTCAAAACATAGACAGTAAGAAGAGTCAGTCTTCTTGTACTTAAGTCGGCATTGTGCCTTTTGTATTTATTTCCGATGCAATTTCTGTGTTTCATTGTCAATAAGAAGGTCTGAGGGATACGGTTAACCTGAAGTGAAGCATCGGAATCCAAAACTAGTGTCACAGGAATGGTTCAAAACATTGACAGTAGGAAGAGTCAGTCTTCTTGTACATAAGTCGGCATTGTGCCTTTTGTATTTAATTCCGATGCAATTTCTGTGTTTCATCGTCAATAAGAAGTTCCAAGGTATACAGTGACCCTGAAGTGAAGCATAGGAATCTATAACTAGTGTCACAGAAATGGTTCAAAACATAGTCAGTAAGAAGTGTCAGTCTTCTTGTTCTTAAGTCGGCATTGTGCCTTTTCTATTTAATTCCGATGCAATATCTGTGTTTCATCGTCAATAAGAAGGTCCAAGGGATACAGTAAACCTGGAGTGATGCATCGGAATCTATAACTAGTGTCACAGGAAAGGTTCAAAACATAGAGAGTAAGAAGAGTCAGTCGTCTTGTACTTAAGTCGACATTGTGCCTATTCTATTTAATTCCGATGCAATTTCTGTGTTTCATCGTCAATAGGAAGGTCAGAAGGATACAATAAACCTGAAGTGAAGTATCGGAATCTACAAGTAGTGTCAATGGAATGGTTCAAATCATAGACAGTAAGAAGAGTCAGTCTTCATGTACTTAAGTCGGCATTATGCCTTTTGTATTTAATTCCGATGCAATATCTGTGTTTCATCGTCAACAAGAAGGTCAGAGGGATACAGAAAACCCGAAGTGAAGCATCGGAATCTATTGCTAGTGTCACAGGAATGGTTCAAAACATAGGCAGTAAGATGAGTCAGTCTTCTTGTCCTTAAGTCGGCATTGTGCCTTTTGTATTTTATTCCGATGCAATTTCTGTGTTTCATCGTCAATAAGAAGGTCCTAGGGATACAGTAAACCTGAAGTGAAGCATCGGAATCTATAACTAGTGTCACAGGAATGGTTCAAAACATAGACAGTAAGAAGGGTCAGTCTTCTTGTACTTAAGCCGGTATTGTGCCTTTTCTATTTAATTCCGATGCAATTTCTGTCTTTCATAGTCAATAAGAAGGTCAGAGGGATACAGTAAACCTGAAGTGAAGCATCGGAATCTACAACTAGTGTCACAGGAATGGTTCAAAACAAAGTCAGTAAGAAGAGTGAGTCTTCTTGTCCTTAAGTCGGCATTGTGCCTTTTGTGTTTAATTCCGATGAAATTTCTGTGTTTCATCGTCAATAAGAAGGTCCAAGGGATATAGTAAACCTGGAGTGAAGCATCGGAATCTATAACTATTGTCACAGGAATGGTTCAAATCATAGACAGTAAGAAGTGTCAGTCTTCTTGTATTTAAGTCGGCATTGTGCCTTTTTTATTTAATTCCGATGCAATTTCTGTGTTTCATCGTCTTTAAGAATGTCCAAGGGATACAGTAAACCGGAAGTAAAGCATCGGAATCTATAACTAGTGTCACAGGAATGGTTCAAATCATTGTCAATAAGAAGAGTCGGTCTTCATGTACTTAAGTTCGCATTGTGCCTTTTGTATTTATTCCGATGCAATTTCTGTGTTTAATCGTCAATAAGAAGGTCCAAGGGATACAGTATACCTGAAGTGAAGCATCGGAATCTATAACTAGTGTCACTGGAATGGTTCAAAATATAGACAGAGAGAAGAGTCAGTCTTCTTGTACTTAAGTCGGCATTTTGCCTTTTGTATATAATTCCGTTGCAATTTCTGTGATTCATTGTCAATAAGAAGGTCCAAGGGATACAGTAAACCTGAAGTGAAGCATCGAACTCTGTAAATAGTGTCACAGAAATGTTTCAAAACATAGACAGTAGGACGAGTCAGTCTTCTTGTACTTAAGTCGGCATTGTGCCTTTTGTATTTAATTCCGATGCAATTTCTGTGTTTCATCGTCAATAAGAAGGTCCAACAGATACAGTAAACTTGGAGTGAAGCATCGGAATCTATAACTAGTGTCACAGGAATGGTTCAAAACATAGTAAGAAGAGTCAGTCTGCTTGTACTTATGTCGGCATTGTGCCTTTTGTATTTAATTCCGATGCAATTTCTGTGTTTCATCGTCAATAAGAAGGTCCAAGGGATACAGTATACCTGGAGCGAAGCATCGGAATCTATTACTAGTGTCACAGGAATGGTTCAAAATATAGGCAGTAAGAATAGTTAGTCTTGTTGCACGTCAGTCGGCATTGTGCCTTTTGTATTCAATTACGATGCAATTTCTGTGTTTCATTGTTTATAAGAATGTCCAAGGGATACAGTAAACCTGATGTGAAGTATCGGAATCTGTAACTAGTGTCACAGGAATGGTTCAATCTTTCTCAGTAAGAAGAGTCGGTCTTCATGTACTTAAGTGGGCATTGCGCCTTTTGTATTTGATTCCGATGCAATTTCTGTGTTTCACCGTCAATAAGAAGGCCAGATGGATAGAGTAAACCTGAAGTGAAGCATCGGAATCTATAACTAGTGCCACAGGAATGGTTCAAAGCATAGTCAGTAAGAAGAGTCAGTCTTCTTGTCCTTAAGTCGGCATTGGGCCATTTGTATTTAATTCCGATGCAATATGTGTGTTTCATCGGCAATAAGGTCAGAGGGATACAGTAAACCTGAAGTGAAGCATCGGAAACTATAACTAGTGTCACAGGAATGGTTCAAAACATAGACAGTAAGAAGGGTCAGTCTTCTTGTACTTAAGCCGGCATTGTGCCTTTTCTATTTAAATCCGATGCAATTTCTGTGTTTCATAGTCAATAAGAAGGTCAGAGGGATACAGTAAACCTGAAGTGAAGCATCGGAATCTATAACTAGTGTCACAGGAATGGTTCAAAACATAGTCAGTAAGAAGAGTCAGTCTTCTTGTTCTTATGTCGGCATTGGGCCATTTGTATTTAATTCCGATGCAATTTCTGTGTTTCATCGGCAATAAGGTCAGAGGGATACAGTAAACCAGAAGTGAAGCATCGGAATCTATAACTAGTGTCACAGGAATGGTTCAAAGCATTGACAGTAGGAAGAGTCAGTCTTCTTGTACTTAAGTAGGCATTGCGCCTTTTGTATTTAATTCCGATGCAATTTCTGTGTTTCATCGTCAATAAGAAGGTCCAAGGTATACAGTAACCCTGACGTGAAGCATCGGAATCTATAACTAGTGTCACAGGAGTGGTTCAAAACATAGTCAGTAAGAAGAGTCAGTCTTCTTCTCCTTAAGTCGGCATTGTGCCTTTTGTGTTTAATTCCGATGAAATTTCTGTGTTTCATCGTCAATAAGAAGGTCCAACGGATACAGTAAACTTGGAGTGAAGCATCGGAATCTATAACTAGTTCACAGGAATGGTTCAAAACATAGTAAGAAGGGTCAGTCTGCTTGTACTTAAATCGGCATTGTGCCTTTTGTATTTAATTCCGATGCAATTTCTGTGCTTCATCGTCAATAAGAAGGTCCAAGGGATACAGTATACCTGGAGTGAAGCATCGGAATCTATTACTAGTGTCACAGGAATGGTTCAAAATATAGACAGTAAGAATAGTTAGTCTTGTTGCACTTCAGTCGGCATTGTGCCTTTTGTATTCATTTCCGATGCAATTTCTGTGTTTCATTGTTTATAAGAATGTCCAAGGGATACAGTAAACCTGATGTGAAGCATCGGAATCTATAAGTAGTGTCACAGGAATGGTTCAATCTTACTCAGTAAGAAGAGTCGGTCTTCATGTAGTTAAGTCGGGATTGCGCCATTTGTATTTAATTCCGATGCAATTTCTGTGTTTCACCGTCAATAAGAAGGTCAGAGGGATACAGTAAACCTGAAGTGAAGCATCGGAATCTACAACTAGTGTCACAGGAATGGTACAAAGCATAGTCAGTAAGAAGATTCAGTCTTCTTGTCCTTAAGTCGGCATTGTGCCTTTTGTATTTAATTCCGATGCAATTTCTGTGTTTCATCGTCAATAAGAAGGTCCAAGGGATACAGTAAACCTGGAGTGAAGCATCGGAATCTATAACTACTGTCACAGGAATGGTTCAAAACATAGACAGTAAGAAGGGGCAGTCTTCTTCTACTTATGTCGGCATTGTGGCTTTTGTATGTAAATTCCGATGCATTTTCTGTGTTTCATAGTCAATAAGAAGGTCAGAGGGATACAGTAAACCTGAAGTGAAGCATCGGAATCTATAACTAGTGTCACAGGAATGGTTCAAAACATAGTCAGTAAGAAGAATCAGTCTTCTTGTCCTTAAGTCTGCATTGTGCCTTTTGTATTTAATTCCGATGCAATATGTGTGTTTCATCGGCAATAAGGTCAGAGGGATACAGTAAACCTGAAGTGAAGCATCGGAATCTATAACTAGTGTCACAGGAATGGTTATAAAATTGACAGTAAGAAGAGTCAGTCTTCTTGTACTTAAGTCGGCATTGTGCCTTTTGTATTTAATTCCGATGCAATTTCTGTGTTTCATTGTCAATAAGAAGGTCTGAGGGATACAGTTAACCTGAAGTGAAACATCGGAATCCAAAACTAGTGTCACAGGAATGGTTCAAAACATTGACAGTAGGAAGAGTCAGTCTTCTTGTACTTAAGTCGGCATTGTGCCTTTTGTATTTAATTCCGATGCAATTTCTGTGTTTCATCGTCAATAAAAAGTTCCAAGGTATACAGTAACCCTGAAGTGAAGCATCGGAATCAATAACTAGTGTCACAGTAATGGTTCAAAACATAGTCAGTAAGAAGTGTCAGTCTTCTTGTACTTAAGTCGGCATTGTGCCTTTTCTATTTAATTCCGATGCAATATCTGTGTTTCATCGTCAATAAGAAGGTCCAAGGGATACAGTAAACTTGGAGTGATGCATCGGAATCTATAACTAGTGTCACAGGAAAGGTTCAAAACATAGACAGTAAGAAGAGTCAGTCGTCTTGTACTTAAGTCGACATTGTGCCTTTTCTATTTAATTCCGATGCAATTTCTGTGTTTCATCGTCAATAGGAAGGTCAGAGGTATACAATAAACCTGAAGTGAAGTATCGGAATCTACAAGTAGGGTCAATGGAATGGTTCAAATCATAGACAGTAAGAAGAGTCAGTCTTCATGTACTTAAGTCGGCATTATGCCTTTTGTATTTAATTCCGATGCAATATCTGTGTTTCATCGTCAATAAGAAGGTCAGAGGGATACAGTAAACCCGAAGTGAAGCATCGGAATCTATTGCTAGTGTCACAGGAATGGTTCAAAACATAGTCAGTAAGAAGAGTCAGTCTTCTTGTCCTTAAGTCGGCATTGTGCCTTTTGTATTTAATTCCGATGCAATTTCTGTGTTTCATCGTCAATAAGAAGGTCCAAGGGATACAGTAAACCTGAAGTGAAGCATCGGAATCTATAACTAGTGTCACAGGAATGGGGCAAAACATAGTCAGTAAGAAGGGTCAGTCTTCTTGTACTTAAGCCGGCATTGTGCCTTTTCTATTTAATTCCGATGCAATTTCTGTGTTTCATAGTCAATAAGAAGGTCAGAGGGATACAGTAAACCTGAATTGAAGCATCGGAATCTATAACTAGTGGCACAGGAGTGGTTCAAAACATAGTCAGTAAGAAGAGTCAGTCTTCTTGTTCTTAAGTCGGCATTGGGCCTTTTGTATTTAATTCCGATGCAATTTCTGTGTTTCATCGGCAATAAGGTCAGAGGGATACAGTAAACCAGAAGAGACGCATCGGAATCTATAACTAGTGTCACAGGAATGGTTCAAAACAAAGTCAGTAAGACGAGTGAGTCTTCTTGTCCTTAAGTCGGCATTGTGCCTTTTGTGTTTAATTCCGATGAAATTTCTGTGTTTCATCGTCAATAAGAAGGTCCAAGGGATATAGTAAACCTAGAGTGAAGCATCGGAATCTATAACTATTGTCACAGGAATGGTTCAAAACATAGTCAGTAAGAAGTGTCAGTCTTCTTGTACTTAAGTCGGCATTGTGCCTTTTCTATTTAATTCCGATGCAATTTCTGTGTTTCATCGTCAATAAAAAGTTCCAAGGTATACAGTAACCCTGAAGTGAAGCATCGGAATCAATAACTAGTGTCACAGTAATGGTTCAAAACATAGTCAGTAAGAAGTGTCAGTCTTCTTGTACTTAAGTCGGCATTGTGCCTTTTCTATTTAATTCCGATGCAATATCTGTGTTTCATCGTCAATAAGAAGGTCCAAGGGATACAGTAAACCTGGAGTGATGCATCGGAATCTATAACTAGTGTCACAGGAAAGGTTCAAAACATAGACAGTAAGAAGAGTCAGTCGTCTTGTACTTAAGTCGACATTGTGCCTTTTCTATTTAATTCCGATGCAATTTCTGTGTTTCATCGTCAATAGGAAGGTCAGAGGGATACAATAAACCTGAAGTGAAGTATCGGAATCTACAAGTAGGGTCAATGGAATGGTTCAAATCATAGACAGTAAGAAGAGTCAGTCTTCATGTACTTAAGTCGGCATTATGCCTTTTGTATTTAATTCCGATGCAATATCTGTGTTTCATCGTCAATAAGAAGGTCAGAGGGATACAGTAAACCCGAAGTGAAGCATCGGAATCTATTGCTAGTGTCACAGGAATGGTTCAAAACATAGTCAGTAAGAAGAGTCAGTCTTCTTGTCCTTAAGTCGGCATTGTGACTTTTGTATTTAATTCCGATGCAATTTCTGTGTTTCATCGTCAATAAGAAGGTCCAAGGGATACAGTAAACCTGAAGTGAAGCATCGGAATCTATAACTAGTGTCACAGGAATGGGGCAAAACATAGTCAGTAAGAAGGGTCAGTCTTCTTGTACTTAAGCCGGCATTGTGCCTTTTCTATTTAATTCCGATGCAATTTCTGTGTTTCATAGTCAATAAGAAGGTCAGAGGGATACAGTAAACCTGAATTGAAGCATCGGAATCTATAACTAGTGGCACAGGAGTGGTTCAAAACATAGTCAGTAAGAAGAGTCAGTCATCTTGTTCTTAAGTCGGCATTGGGCCTTTTGTATTTAATTCCGATGCAATTTCTGTGTTTCATCGGCAATAAGGTCAGAGGGATACAGTAAACCAGAAGAGACGCATCGGAATCTATAACTAGTGTCACAGGAATGGTTCAAAACAAAGTCAGTAAGACGAGTGAGTCTTCTTGTCCTTAAGTCGGCATTGTGCCTTTTGTGTTTAATTCCGATGAAATTTCTGTGTTTCATCGTCAATAAGAAGGTCCAAGGGATATAGTAAACCTAGAGTGAAGCATCGGAATCTATAACTATTGTCACAGGAATGGTTCAAATCATAGACAGTAAGAAGAGTCAGTCTTCTTGTACTTAAGTCGGCATTGTGCCTTATGTATTTAATTCCGATGCAATTTCTGTGTTTCATTTTCTTTAAGAATGTCCAAGGGATACAGTAATCCTAAAGTAAAGCATCGGAATCTATAACTAGTGTCACAGGAATGGTTCAAAGCATAGACAGTAGGAAGAGTCAGTCTTCTTGTACTTAAGTCGGCATTGTGGCTTTTGTATTTAATCCGATGCAATTTCTGTGTTTCATAGTCAATAAGAAGGTCAGAGGGATACAGTAAACGCGAAGTGAAGCATCGGAATCTATAACTAGTGTCACAGGAATAGTTCAAAACATAGTCGGTAAGAAGAATCAGTCTTCTTGTTCTTAAGTCGGCATTGGGCCTTTTGTATGTAATTCCGTTGCAATTTCTGTGTTTCATCGGCAATAAGGTCAGAGGGACACAGTATACCTGAAGTGAAGCATCGGAATCTATAACTAGTGTTACAGGAATGGTTCAAAACATAGACGGTAAGAAGAGTCAGTCTTCTTGTACTTAAGTCGGCATTGTGCCTTTTGTATTTAATTCCGATGCAAAATCTGTGTTTCATTGTGAATAAGAAGGTCTGAGGGTTACAGTTAACCTGTACTTATTGTACTTAAGTCGGCATTGTGCCTTTTCTATTTTATTCCGATTCAACTTCTGTGTTTCATCGTCAATAACAAGGGCCAAGGGATACAGTAAACCTGGAGTTAAGCATCGGAATCCATAACTAGTGTCACGGGAATGGTTCAAAACCTAGTCAGTAAGAAGAGTCAGTCTTCTTGTACTTAAGTCGGCATTGTGCCTTTTCTATTCAATTCCGATGCAACTTCTGTGTTTCATCGTCAATAAGAAGGTCCAAGGGATACAGTAAACCTGGAGTGAACCATCGGAATCTATAAATAGTGTCAATGGAATGGTTCAAAACATAGACAGCAAGAAGAAACGGTCTTCTTGTACTTAGTCGGCATTGTGCCTTTTGTTTTTAATTCCGATGGAATTTCTGAGTTTCATCGTCAATAAGAAGGTCAGAGGGATACAATAAACCTGAAGTGAAGCATCGGAATCTATAACTAGTGTCACAGGAATGGTTCAAAGCATAGTCCTTAAGAAGAGTCAGTCTTCCTGTCCTTAAGTCGGCATTGTGCCTTTTGTATTTAATTCCGATGCAATTTCTTTGTTTCATCGTCAATAAGAAGGTCCAAGTGATATAGTAAACCTGGAGTGAAGCATCGGAATCTATAACTAGTGTCACAGAAATGGTTCTAAACATAGACAGTAAGAAGAGTCTGTTTTCTCGTACTTAAGTCGGCATTGTGCCTTTTGTATTTAATTCCGATGCAATTTCTGTGTTTCATCGTCAATAAGAAGGTCCAAGGGAAACAGTAAACCTGAAGTAAAGCATCGGAATCTATAACTAGTGTCACAGGAATGGTTCAAAAAATAGACAGTAAGAAGGGACAGTCTTCTTGTACTTAAGTCGGCATTGTGGCTTTTTTATTTAATTCCTATGCAATTTCTGTGTTTCATAGTCAATAAGAAGGTCAGAGGGATACAGTAAACCTGATTTGAAGCATCGCAAACTATAACTAGTGTCACAGGAATGGTTCAAAACATAGTCAGTAAGAAGAGTCAGTCTTCTTGTTCTTACGTCGGCATTGGGCCTTTTGTATTTAATTCCGATGCAATTTCTGTGTTTCATAGTCAATAAGACGGTCAGAGGGATACAGTAAACCTGAAGTGAAGCATCGCAAACTATAACTAGTGTCACAGGAATGGTTCAAAACATAGTCAGTAAGAAGAGCCAGTCTTCTTGTTCTTACGTCGGCATTGGGCCTTTTGTATTTAATTCCGATGCAATTTCTGTGTTTCATCGGCAATAAGGTCAGAGGGATACAGTATACCTGACGTGAAGCATCGGAATCTATAACTAGTGTCACAGGAATGGTTCAAAACATAGACGGTAAGAAGAGTCAGTCTTCTTGTTCTTAAGTCGGCATTGTGCCTTTTGTATTTAATTCCGATGCAATATCTGTGTTTCATTGTCAATAAGAAGGTCTGAGGGATACAGTTAAACTGAAGTGAAGCATCGGAATCCAAAACTAGTGTCACAGGAATGGTTCAAAGCATTGACAATAGGAAGAGTCAGTCTTCTTGTACTTAAGTCGGCATTGTGCCTTTTGTATTTAATTCCGATGCAATTTCTTTGTTTCATCGTCAATAAGAAGGTCCAAGGTATACAGGAACCCTGAAGTGAAGCATCGGAATCTATAACTAGTGTCACAGGAATGGTTCAAAACATAGTCAGTAAGAAGAGGCAGTCTTCTTGTACTTAAGTCGGCATTGTGCCTTTTCTATTTAATTCCGATGCAATTTCTGTGTTTCATCGTCAATAAGAAGGTCCAAGGGATACAGTAAACCTGGAGTGAAGCATCGGAATCTATAACTAGTGTCACAGGAAAGGTTCAAACCATTGACAGTAAGAAGAGTCAGTCTTCTTGTACTTAAGTCGACATTGTGCCTCTTCTATTTAATTCCGATGCAATTTCTGTCTTTCATCGTCAATAGGAAGGTCAGAGGGATACAATAAACCTGAAGTAAAGTATCGGAATCTATAACTAGTGTCACAGGAGTGGTACAAAACAAAGTCTGTAAGAAGAGTTAGTCTTCTTGTACTTAAGTCGGCATTGTGCCTTTTGTGTTTAATTCCGATGAAATTTCTGTGTTTCATCGTCAATAACAAGGTACAACGGATACAGTACACCTGGAGTGAAGAATCGGAAACTATAACTAGTGTCACAGGAATGATTCAAAAAATAGTAAGAAGAGTCAGTCTGCTTGTACTTAAGTCGGCATTGTGCTTTTTGTATTTAATTCCGATGCAATTTCTGTGTTTCATTGTCAATAAGAAGGTCCAAGGTACACAGTAAACCTGAAGTAAAGTATCGGAATGTATATCTAGTGTCACAGGATTGGTTCAAACAATAATCAGTAAGAAGAGTCAGTCTTCTTGTACTTAAGTCGGCATTGTGCCTTATCTATTTATTTCCGAAGCAATTTCTGTGTTTCATCGTCAATAAGAAGGTCCAAGGGATACAGTAAACCTGAAGTGAAGCATCGGAATCTATAACTAGTGTCACAGGAATGGTTCAAAACATAGTCAGTAAGAAGAGTCAGCTTTCTTGTACTTAAGTCGGTGTTGTGCCTTTTGTATTAATTCCGATGCAATTTCTGTGTTTCATCGTAAATAATGTCAGAGGGATACAGTACACCTGAATTGCAGCATCGGAATCTATAACTAGTGTCACAGGAATGGTTCAAATCATAGACAGTAGGAAGAGTCAGTCTTCTTGTACTTAAGTCGGCATTGTGCCATTTGTATTTAATTTCGATGCAATTTCTATGTTTCATTGTCAATTAGAAGGTCAGAGGGATACAGTAAACCTGAAGTGAAGCATCGGAATCTATAACTAGTGTCACAGGAATGGTTCAAAACATAGAAAGTAGGAAGAGTCAGTCTTCTTGTCCTTAAGCCGGCATTGTGCCTTTTGTAATTAATTCATATGCAATTTCTGTGTTTCATCGTCAATAAGAAGGTCCAAGGTATACAGTAAACCTGAAGTGAAGCATCGGAATCTATAACTAGTGTCACAGGAATGGTTCAAAACAAAGTTAGTAAGAAGAGTCAGTCTTCTTGTACTTAAGTCGGCATTGTGTCTTTTCTATTTAATTCCGTTGCAATTTCTGTGTTTCATCGACAATAAGGAGGTCCCAGGGATACAGTAAACCTGGAGTGAAGCATCGGAATCTATAACTAGTGTCACAGGAATGGTTCAAAGCATTGACAGTAGGAAGAGTCACTCTTCTTGTACTTAAGTCGGCATTGTGCCTTTTGTATTTAATTCCTATGCAATTTCTGTGTGTCATCGTCAACAAGAAGGCCCTAGGTATACAGTAAACCTGAAGTGAAGCATCGGAATCTATAACTAGTGTCACAGGAGTGGTTCAAAACATAGTCAGTACGAAGAGTCAGGCTTCTTCTCCTTAAGTCGGCATTGTGCCTTTTGTGTTTAATTCCGATGAAATTTCTGTGTTTTATCGTCAATAAGAAGGTCCAACGGATACAGTAAACTTGGAGTGAAGCATCGGAATCAATAACTAGTGTCACAGGAATGGTTCAAATCATAGTAAGAAGAGTCAGTCTGCTTGTACTTAAGTCGGCATTGTGCATTTTGTATTTAATTCCGATGCAATTTCTGTGTTTCATCGTCAATAAGAAGGGCCAAGGGATACAGTATACCTGGAGTGAAGCATCGGAGTCTATAACTAGTGTCACAGGAATGGTTCAAAATATAGACAGTAAGAATAGTTAGTCTTCTTGCACTTAAGTCGGCATTGTGCCTTTTGTATTCAATTCCGATGCAATTTCTGTGTTTTATTGTTTATAAGAAAGTCCAAGGGACACAGTAAACCTGATGTGAAGCATCAGAATCTATAACTAGTGTCACAGGAATGGTTCAATCAATCTCAGTAAGAAGAGTCCGTCTTCATGTACTTAAGTCATCATTGCGCCTTTTGTATTTAATTCCGATGCAATTTCTGTGTTTCACCGTCAATAAGAAGGTCAGAGGGATACAGTAAACCTGAAGTGAAGCATCGGAATCTATAACTAGTGTCACAGTAATTGTTCAAAGCATTGTCAGTAAGAAATGTCAGTCTTATTGTCCTTAAGTCGGCATTGTGCCTTTTGTATTTAATTCCGATGGAATTTCTGTGCTTCATTGTCAATGAGAAGGTCCAAGGGATGCAGTAAACCTGGAGTGAAGCATCGGAATCTACAAGTAGTGTCACAGTGATGGTTCAAAACATAGACAGTAAGTAGAGTCAGTCTTCTTGTACTTAAGTCTGCATTGTGCTTTTTGTATTTAATTCCGATGCAATTTCTGTGTATCATCGTCAATAAGAAGGTGCAAGGGATACAGTAAACCTAAAGTGAAGCATCGGAATCTATAAGTAGTGTCACTGGAATGGTTCAAAATATAGACAGAAGGAAGAGTCCGTCTTCTTGTACTTAAGTCTGCATTTTGCCTTTTGTATATAATTCCGATGCAATTTCTGTGATTCATTGTCAATAAGAAGGTCCAAGGGATACAGTAAACCTGAAGTGAAGCATCGAACTCTGTAACTAGTGTCACAGAAATGGTTCAAAAATTAGACAGTAGGAAGAGTCAGTCTTCTTGTACTTAAGTCGGCATTGTGCCTTTTGCATTTAATTCCGATACAATTTCTGTGTTTCATCGTCAATAAGAAGGTCCCAGGGGGAACAGTAAACCGGAAGTGAAGCATCGGAATCTATAACTAGTGTCACAGGAATGGTTCAAAACATAGACAGTAAGAAGGGGCAGTCTTCTTCTACTTATGTCGGCATTGTGGCTTTTGTATTTAATTCCGATGCATTTTCTGTGTTTCATAGTCAATAAGAAAGTCAGAGGGATACAGTAAACCTGAAGTGAAGCATCGGAATCTATAACTAGTGTCACAGGAATGGTTCTAAACATAGTCAGTAAGAAGAGTCAATCTTCTTGTCCTTAGGTCTGCATTGTGCCTTTTGTATTTAATTCCGATGCAATATGTGTGTTTCATCGGCAATAAGGTCAGAGGGATACAGTAAACCTGAAGTGAAGCATCGGAATCTATAACTAGTGTCACAGGAATGGTTCAAAATATAGACAGTAAGAAGAGTCAGTCTTCTTGTACTTAAGTCGGCATTGTGCCTTTTGTATTTATTTCCGATGTAATTTCTGTGTTTCATTGTCAATAAGAAGTTCTGAGGGATACAGTTAACATGAAGTGAAGCATCGGAATCCAAAACTAGTGTCACAGGAATGGTTCAAAACATTGACAGTAGGAAGAGTCATTCTTCTTGTACATAAGTCGGCATTATGCCTTTTGTATTTAATTCCGATGCAATTTCTGTGTTTCATCGTCAATAAGAAGTTCCAAGGTATACAGTAACCCTGAAGTGAAGCATAGGAATCTATAACTAGTGTCACAGGAATGGTTCAAAACATAGTCAGTAAGAAGTGTCAGTCTTCTTGTACTTAAGTCGGCATTGTGCCTTTTCTATTTAATTCCGATGCAATATCTGTGTTTCATTGTCAATAAGAAGGTCCAAGGGATACAGCAAACCTGGAGTGATGCATCGGAATCTATAACTAGTGTCACAGGAAAGGTTCAAAACATAGACAGTAAGAAGAGTCAGTCGTCTTGTACTTAAGTCGACATTGTGCCTTTTCTATTTAATTCCGATGCAATATCTGTGTTTCACCGTCAATAGGAAGGTCAGAGGGATACAATAAACCTGAAGTGAAGTATCGGAATCTACAAGTAGTGTCAATGGAATGGTTCAAATCATAGACAGTAAGAAGAGTCAGTCTTCATGTACTTAAGTCGGCATTATGCCTTTTGTATTTAATTCCGATGCAATATCTGTGTTTCATCGTCAATAAGAAGGTCAGAGGGATACAGTAAACCCGAAGTGAAGCATCGGAATCTATTGCTAGTGTCACAGGAATGGTTCAAAACATAGTCAGTAAGAAGAGTCAGTCTTCTTGTCCTTAAGTCGGCATTGTGCCTTTTGTATTTAATTCAGATGCAATTTCTGTGTTTCATCGTCAATAAGAAGGTCCAAGGGATACAGTAAACCTGAAGTGAAGCATCGGAATCTAGAACTAGTGTCACAGGAATGGTTCAAAACATAGACAGTAAGAAGGGTCAGTCTTCTTGTACTTAAGCCGGCATTGTGCTTTTTCAATTTAATTCCGATGCAATTTCTGTGTTTCATAATCAATAAGAAGGTCAGAGGGATACAGTAAACCTGAAGTGAAGCATCGGAATCTATAACTAGTGTCTCAGGAATGGTTCAAAACATAGTCAGTAAGATGAGTCAGTCTTCTTGTTCTTAAGTCGGCATTGGGCCTTTTGTACTTAATTCCGATGCAATTTCTGTGTTTCATCGGCAATAAGGTCAGAGGGATACAGTAAACCAGAAGTGAAACATCGGAATCTATAACTAGTGTCACAGGAATGGTTCAAAACAAAGTCAGTAAGACGAGTGAGTCTTCTTGTCCTTATGTCGGCATTGTGCCTTTTGTGTTTAATTCCGATGAAATTTCTGTGTTTCATCGTCAATAAGAAGGTCCAAGGGATATAGTAAACCTGGAGTGAAGCTTCGGAATCTATAACTATTGTCACAGGAATGGTTCAAATCATAGACAGTAAGAAGAGTCAGTCTTCTTGTACTTAAGTCGGCATTGTGCCTTTTGTATATAATTCCGATGCAATTTCTGTGTTTCTTCGTCATTAAGAATGTCCATGGGATACAGTAATCCTGAAGTAAAGCATCGGAATCTATAACTAGTATCACAGGAATGGTTCAAATCATTGTCAATAAGAAGAGTCGGTCTTCATGTACTTAAGTTCGCATTGTGCCTTTTGTATTTATTCCGATGCAATTTCTGTGTTTCATCGTCAATAATAAGGTACAAGGGATACAGTAAACCGGACGTGAAACATCGTAATCTATAAATAGTGTCACTGGAATGGTTCAAAAACATAGACAGTAGGAAGAGTCAGTCTTCTTGTACTTAAGTCGGCATTGTGGCTTTTGTATTTAATCCGATGCAATTTCTGTGTTTCATAGTCAATAAGAAGGTCAGAGGGATACAGTAAACCCGAAGTGAAGCATCGGAATCTATAACTAGTGTCACAGGAATGGTTCAAAACATAGTCAGTAAGGAGAGTCAGTCTTCTTGTTCTTAAGTCGGCATTGGGCCTTTTGTATTTAATTCCGTTGCAATTTCTGTGTTTCATCGGCAATAAGGTCAGAGGGACACAGTATACATGAAGTGAAGCATCGGAATCTATAACTAGTGTCACAGGAATGGTTCAAAACATAGACGTTAAGAAGAGTCAGTTTTCTTGTACTTAAGTCGGCATTGTGGCTTTTGTATTTAATTCCGATGCAAAATCTGTGTTTCATTGTGAATAAGAAGGTCTGAGGGATACAGTTAACCTGTACTTATTGTACTTAAGTCGGCTTTGTGCCTTTTCTATTTAATTCCGATGCAATTTCTGTGTTTCATCGTCAATAAGAAGGTCCAAGGGATACAGTAAACCTGAAGTGAAGCATCGGAATCTATAACTAGTGTCAATGGAATGGTTCAAAACATAGACAGCAAGAAGAAACGGTCTTCTTGTACTTAAGTCGGCATTGTGCCTTTTGTATTTAATTCCGATGCAATTTCTGTGTTTCATTGTCAATAAGAAGGTCCAAGGTACACAGTAAACCTGAAGTAAAGTATCGGAATCTATATCTAGTGTCACAGGAATGGTTCAAACTATAATCAGTAAGAAGAGTCAGTCTTCTTGTACTTAAGTCGGCATTGTGCCTTATCTATTTATTTCCCATGCAATTTCTGTGTTTCATCGTCAATAAGAAGGTCCAAGGGATATAGTAAACCTGAAGTGAAGCATCGGAATCTATAACTAGTGTCACAGGAATGGTTCAAAACATAGTCAGTAAGAAGGGTCAGTCTTCTTGTACTGAAGTCGGCGTTGTGCCTTTTGTATTTAATTCCGATGCAATTTCTGTGTTTCATCCTAAATAAGGTCAGAGGGATACAGTACACCTGAATTGAAGCATCGGAATCTATAACTAGTGTCACAGGAATGGTTCAAAACAAAGTTAGTAAGAAGAGTCAGTCTTCTTGTACTTAAGTCGGCATTGTGTCTTTTCTATTTAATTCCGTTGCAATTTCTGTGTTTCATCGTCAATAAGGAGGTCCCAGGGATACAGTAAACCTGGAGTGAAGCATCGGAATCTATAACTAGTGTCACAGGAATGGTTCAAAGCATTGACAGTAGGAAGAGTCACTCTTCTTGTACTTAAGTCGGCATTGTGCCTTTTGTATTTAATTCCTATGCAATTTCTGTGTTTCATCGTCAACAAGAAGGTCCTAGGTATACAGTAAACCTGAAGTGAAGCATCGGAATCTATAACTAGTGTCACAGGAGTGGTTCAAAACATAGTCAGTACGAAGAGTCAGGCTTCTTCTCCTTAAGTCGGCATTGTGCCTTTTGTGTTTAATTCCGATGAAATTTCTGTGTTTTATCGTCAATAAGAAGGTCCAACGGATACAGTAAACTTGGAGTGAAGCATCGGAATCAATAACTAGTGTCACAGGAATGGTTCAAAACATAGTAAGAAGAGTCAGTCTGCTTGTACTTAAGTCGGCATTGTGCATTTTGTATTTAATTCCGATGCAATTTCTGTGTTTGATCGTCAATAAGAAGGGCCAAGGGATACAGTATACCTGGAGTGAAGCATCGGAGTCTATAACTAGTGTCACAGGAATGGTTCAAAATATAGACAGTAAGAATAGTTAGTCTTCTTGCACTTAAGTCGGCATTGTGCCTTTTGTATTCAATTCCGATGCAATTTCTGTGTTTTATTGTTTATAAGAATGTCCAAGGGACACAGTAAACCTGATGTGAAGCATCAGAATCTATAACTAGTGTCACAGGAATGGTTCAATCAATCTCAGTAAGAAGAGTCCGTCTTCATGTACTTAAGTCATCATTGCGCCTTTTGTATTTAATTCCGATGCAATTTCTGTGTTTCACCGTCAATAAGAAGGTCAGAGGGATACAGTAAACCTGAAGTGAAGCATCGGAATCTATAACTAGTGTCACAGGAATTGTTCAAAGCATTGTCAGTAAGAAATGTCAGTCTTCTTGTCCTTAAGTCGGCATTGTGCCTTTTGTATTTAATTCCGATGGAATTTCTGTGCTTCATCGTCAATAAGAAGGTCCAAGGGATGCAGTAAACCTGGAGTGAAGCATCGGAATCTACAAGTAGTGTCACAGTGATGGTTCAAAACATAGACAGTAAGAAGAGTCAGTCTTCTTGTACTTAAGTCTGCATTGTGCTTTTTGTATTTAATTCCGATGCAATTTCTGTGTATCATCGTCAATAAGAAGGTGCAAGGGATACAGTAAACCTAAAGTGAAGCATCGGAATCTATAAGTAGTGTCACTGGAATGGTTCAAAATATAGACAGAAGGAAGAGTCCGTCTTCTTGTACTTAAGTCGGCATTTTGCCTTTTGTATATAATTCCGATGCAATTTCTGTGATTCATTGTCAATAAGAAGGTCCAAGGGATACAGTAAACCTGAAGTGAAGCATCGAACTCTGTAACTAGTGTCACAGAAATGGTTCAAAAATTAGACAGTAGGAAGAGTCAGTCTTCTTGTACTTAAGTCGGCATTGTGCCTTTTGTATTTAATTCCGATACAATTTCTGTGTTTCATCGTCAATAAGAAGGTCCCAGGGGGAACAGTAAACCGGAAGTGAAGCATCGGAATCTATAACTAGTGTCACAGGAATGGTTCAAAACATAGACAGTAAGTAGGGGCAGTCTTCTTCTACTTATGTCGGCATTGTGGCTTTTGTATTTAATTCCGATGCATTTTCTGTGTTTCATAGTCAATAAGAAAGTCAGAGGGATACAGTAAACCTGAAGTGAAGCATCGGAATCTATAACTAGTGTCACAGGAATGGTTCTAAACATAGTCAGTAAGAAGAGTCAATCTTCTTGTCCTTAAGTCTGCATTGTGCCTTTTGTATTTAATTCCGATGCAAAATGTGTGTTTCATCGGCAATAAGGTCAGAGGGATACAGTAAACCTGAAGTGAAGCATCGGAATCTATAACTAGTGTCACAGGAATGGTTCAAAACATAGACAGTAAGAAGCGTCAGTCTTCTTGTACTTAAGTCGGCATTGTGCCTTTTGTATTTATTTCCGATGTAATTTCTGTGTTTCATTGTCAATAAGAAGGTCTGAGGGATACAGTTAACATGAAGTGAAGCATCGGAATCCAAAACTAGTGTCACAGGAATGGTTCAAAACACTGACAGTAGGAAGAGTCATTCTTCTTGTACATAAGTCGGCATTATGCCTTTTGTATTTAATTCCGATGCAATTTCTGTGTTTCATCGTCAATAAGAAGTTCCAAGGTATACAGTAAACCTGAAGTGAAGCATCGGAATCTATAACTAGTGTCACAGGAATGGTTCAAAACATAGTCAGTAAGAAGGGTCAGTCTTCTTGTACTGAAGTCGGCGTTGTGCCTTTTGTATTTAATTCCGATGCAATTTCTGTGTTTCATCCTAAATAAGGTCAGAGGGATACAGTACACCTGAATTGAAGCATCGGAATCTATAACTAGTGTCACAGGAATGGTTCAAAACAAAGTTAGTAAGAAGAGTCAGTCTTCTTGTACTTAAGTCGGCATTGTGTCTTTTCTATTTAATTCCGTTGCAATTTCTGTGTTTCATCGTCAATAAGGAGGTCCCAGGGATACAGTAAACCTGGAGTGAAGCATCGGAATCTATAACTAGTGTCACAGGAATGGTTCAAAGCATTGACAGTAGGAAGAGCCACTCTTCTTGTACTTAAGTCGGCATTGTGCCTTTTGTGTTTAATTCCTATGCAATTTCTGTGTTTCATCGTCAACAAGAAGGTCCTAGGTATACAGTAAACCTGAAGTGAAGCATCGGAATCTATAACTAGTGTCACAGGAGTGGTTCAAAACATAGTCAGTACGAAGAGTCAGGCTTCTTCTCCTTAAGTCGGCATTGTGCCTTTTGTGTTTAATTCCGATGAAATTTCTGTGTTTTATCGTCAATAAGAAGGTCCAACGGATACAGTAAACTTGGAGTGAAGCATCGGAATCAATAACTAGTGTCACAGGAATGGTTCAAAACATAGTAAGAAGAGTCAGTCTGCTTGTACTTAAGTCGGCATTGTGCATTTTGTATTTAATTCCGATGCAATTTCTGTGTTTGATCGTCAATAAGAAGGGCCAAGGGATACAGTATACCTGGAGTGAAGCATCGGAGTCTATAACTAGTGTCACAGGAATGGTTCAAAATATAGACAGTAAGAATAGTTAGTCTTCTTGCACTTAAGTCGGCATTGTGCCTTTTGTATTCAATTCCGATGCAATTTCTGTGTTTTATTGTTTATAAGAATGTCCAAGGGACACAGTAAACCTGATGTGAAGCATCAGAATCTATAACTAGTGTCACAGAAGTGGTTCAATCAATCTCAGTAAGAAGAGTCCGTCTTCATGTACTTAAGTCATCATTGCGCCTTTTGTATTTAATTCCGATGCAATTTCTGTGTTTCACCGTCAATAAGAAGGTCAGAGGGATACAGTAAACCTGAAGTGAAGCATCGGAATCTATAACTAGTGTCACAGGAATTGTTCAAAGCATTGTCAGTAAGAAATGTCAGTCTTCTTGTCCTTAAGTCGGCATTGTGCCTTTTGTATTTAATTCCGATGGAATTTCTGTGCTTCATCGTCAATAAGAAGGTAAAAGGGATGCAGTAAACCTGGAGTGAAGCATCGGAATCTACAAGTAGTGTCACAGTGATGGTTCAAAACATAGACAGTAAGAAGAGTCAGTCTTCTTGTACTTAAGTCTGCATTGTGCTTTTTGTATTTAATTCCGATGCAATTTCTGTGTATCATCGTCAATAAGAAGGTGCAAGGGATACAGTAAACCTAAAGTGAAGCATCGGAATCTATAAGTAGTGTCACTGGAATGGTTCAAAATATAGACAGAAGGAAGAGTCCGTCTTCTTGTACTTAAGTCGGCATTTTGCCTTTTGTATATAATTCCGATGCAATTTCTGTGATTCATTGTCAATAAGAAGGTCCAAGGGATACAGTAAACCTGAAGTGAAGCATCGAACTCTGTAACTAGTGTCACAGAAATGGTTCAAAAATTAGACAGTAGGAAGAGTCAGTCTTCTTGTACTTAAGTCGGCATTGTGCCTTTTGTATTTAATTCCGATACAATTTCTGTGTTTCATCGTCAATAAGAAGGTCCCAGGGGGAACAGTAAACCGGAAGTGAAGCATCGGAATCTATAACTAGTGTCACAGGAATGGTTCAAAACATAGACAGTAAGTAGGGGCAGTCTTCTTCTACTTATGTCGGCATTGTGGCTTTTGTATTTAATTCCGATGCATTTTCTGTGTTTCATAGTCAATAAGAAAGTCAGAGGGATACAGTAAACCTGAAGTGAAGCATCGGAATCTATAACTAGTGTCACAGGAATGGTTCTAAACATAGTCAGTAAGAAGAGTCAATCTTCTTGTCCTTAAGTCTGCATTGTGCCTTTTGTATTTAATTCCGATGCAATATGTGTGTTTCATCGGCAATAAGGTCAGAGGGATACAGTAAACCTGAAGTGAAGCATCGGAATCTATAACTAGTGTCACAGGAATGGTTCAAAACATAGACAGTAAGAAGCGTCAGTCTTCTTGTACTTAAGTCGGCATTGTGCCTTTTGTATTTATTTCCGATGTAATTTCTGTGTTTCATTGTCAATAAGAAGGTCTGAGGGATACAGTTAACATGAAGTGAAGCATCGGAATCCAAAACTAGTGTCACAGGAATGGTTCAAAACACTGACAGTAGGAAGAGTCATTCTTCTTGTACATAAGTCGGCATTATGCCTTTTGTATTTAATTCCGATGCAATTTCTGTGTTTCATCGTCAATAAGAAGTTCCAAGGTATACAGTAACCCTGATGTGAAGCATAGGAACCTATAACTAGTGTCACAGGAATGGTTCAAAACATAGTCAGTAAGAAGTGTCAGTCTTCTTGTACTTAAGTCGGCATTGTGCCTTTTCTATTTAATTCCGATGCAATATCTGTGTTTCATTGTCAATAAGAAGGTCCAAGGGATACAGTAAACCTGGAGTGATGCATCGGAATCTATAACTAGTGTCACAGGAAAGGTTCAAAACATAGACAGTAAGAAGAGTCAGTCGTCTTGTACTTAAGTCGACATTGTGCCTTTTCTATTTAATTCCGATGCAATTTCTGTGTTTCACCGTCAATAGGAAGGTCAGAGGGATACAATAAACCTGAAGTGAAGTATCGGAATCTACAAGTAGTGTCAATGGAATGGTTCAAATCATAGACAGTAAGAAGAGTCAGTCTTCATGTACTTAAGTCGGCATTATGCCTTTTGTATTTAATTCCGATGCAATATCTGTGTTTCATCGTCAATAAGAAGGTCAGAGGGATACAGTAAACCCGAAGTGAAGCATCGGAATCTATTGCTAGTGTCACAGGAATGGTTCAAAACATAGTCAGTAAGAAGAGTCAGTCTTCTTGTCCTTAAGTCGGCATTGTGCCTTTTGTATTTAATTCAGATGCAATTTCTGTGTTTCATCGTCAATAAAAAGGTCCAAGGGATATAGTAAACCTGAAGTGAAGCATCGGAATCTAGAACTAGTGTCACAGGAATGGTTCAAAACATAGACAGTAAGAAGGGTCAGTCTTCTTGTACTTAAGCCGGCATTGTGCTTTTTCAATTTAATTCCGATGCAATTTCTGTGTTTCATAGTCAATAAGAAGGTCAGAGGGATACAGTAAACCTGAAGTGAAGCATCGGAATCTATAACTAGTGTCTCAGGAATGGTTCAAAACATAGTCAGTAAGATGAGTCAGTCTTCTTGTTCTTAAGTCGGCATTGGGCCTTTTGTACTTAATTCCGATGCAATTTCTGTGTTTCATCGGCAATAAGGTCAGAGGGATACAGTAAACCAGAAGTGAAACATCGGAATCTATAACTAGTGTCACAGGAATGGTTCAAAACAAAGTCAGTAAGACGAGTGAGTCTTCTTGTCCTTAAGTCGGCATTGTGCCTTTTGTGTTTAATTCCGATGAAATTTCTGTGTTTCATCGTCAATAAGAAGGTCCAAGGGATATAGTAAACCTGGAGTGAAGCATCGGAATCTATAACTATTGTCACAGGAATGGTTCAAATCATAGACAGTAAGAAGAGTCAGTCTTCTTGTACTTAAGTCGGCATTGTGCCTTTTGTATATAATTCCGATGCAATTTCTGTGTTTCATCGTCTTTAAGAATGTCCATGGGATACAGTAATCCTGAAGTAAAGCATCGGAATCTATAACTAGTATCACAGGAATGGTTCAAATCATTGTCAATAAGAAGAGTCGGTCTTCATGTACTTAAGTTCGCATTGTGCCTTTTGTATTTATTCCGATGCAATTTCTGTGTTTCATCGTCAATAATAAGGTACAAGGGATACAGTAAACCGGACGTGAAACATCGGAATCTATAAATAGTGTCACTGGAATGGTTCAAAAACATAGACAGTAGGAAGAGTCAGTCTTCTTGTACTTAAGTCGGCATTGTGGCTTTTGTATTTAATCCGATGCAATTTCTGTGTTTCATAGTCAATAAGAAGGTCAGAGGGATACAGTAAACCCGAAGTGAAGCATCGGAATCTATAACTAGTGTCACAGGAATGGTTCAAAACATAGTCAGTAAGGAGAGTCAGTCTTCTTGTTCTTTAGTCGGCATTGGGCCTTTTGTATTTAATTCCGTTGCAATTTCTGTGTTTCATCGGCAATAAGGTCAGAGGGACACAGTATACATGAAGTGAAGCATCGGAATCTATAACTAGTGTCACAGGAATGGTTCAAAACATAGACGGTAAGAAGAGTCAGTCTTCTTGTACTTAAGTCGGCATTGTGGCTTTTGTATTTAATTCCGATGCAAAATCTGTGTTTCATTGTGAATAAGAAGGTCTGAGGGATACAGTTAACCTGTACTTATTGTACTTAAGTCGGCTTTGTGCCTTTTCTATTTAATTCCGATGCAATATCTGTGTTTCATCGTCAATAAGAAGGTCCAAGGGATACAGTAAACCTGAAGTGAAGCATCGGAATCTATAACTAGTGTCAATGGAATGGTTCAAAACATAGACAGCAAGAAGAAACGGTCTTCTTGTACTTAAGTCGGCATTGTGCCTTTTGTATTTAATTCCGAAGCAATTTCTGTGTTTCATTGTCAATAAGAAGGTCCAAGGTACACAGTAAACCTTAAGTAAAGTATCGGAATCTATATCTAGTGTCACAGGAATGGTTCAAACAATAATCAGTAAGAAGAGTCAGTCTTCTTGTACTTAAGTCGGCATTGTGCCTTATCTATTTATTTCCCATGCAATTTCTGTGTTTCATCGTCAATAAGAAGGTCCAAGGGATATAGTAAACCTGAAGTGAAGCATCGGAATCTATAACTAGTGTCACAGGAATGGTTCAAAACATAGTCAGTAAGAAGGGTCAGTCTTCTTGTACTTAAGTCGGCGTTGTGCCTTTTGTATTTAATTCCGATGCAATTTCTGTGTTTCATCCTAAATAAGGTCAGAGGGATACAGTACACCTGAATTGAAGCATCGGAATCTATAACTAGTGTCACAGGAATGGTTCAAAACATAGACAGTAGGAAGAGTCAGTCTGCTTGTACTTAAGTCGTCATTGTGCCATTTGTATTTAATTCGGATGCAATTTCTGTGTTTCATTGTCAATTAGAAGGTCAAAGGGATACAGTAAACCTGAAGTGAAGCATCGGAATCTATAACTAGTGTCACAGGAATGGTTCAAAACATAGAAAGTAGGAAGAGTCAGTCTTCTTGTCCTTAAGCCGGTATTGTGCCTTTTGTATTTAATTCCTATGCAAGTTCTGTGTTTCATCGTCAATAAGATCGTCCAAGGTATACAGTAAACCTGAAGTGAAGCATCGGAATCTATGACTAGTGTAACAGGAATGGTTCAAAACAAAGTGAGTAAGAAGAGTCAGTCTTCTTGTACTTAAGTCGGCATTGTGCCTTTTCTATTTACTTCCGTTGCAATTTCTGTGTTTCATCGTCAATAAGGAGGTCCAAGGGATACAGTAAACCTGGAGTGAAGCATCGGAATCTATAACTAGTGTCACAGGAATGGTTCAAAGCATTGACAGTAGGAAGAGTCACTCTTCTTGTACTTAAGTCGGCATTGTGCCTTCTGTATTTAATTCCTATGCAATTTCTGTGTTTCATCGTCAATAAGAAGGACCAAGGTATACAGTAAACCAGAAGTGAAGTATCGGAATCTATAACTAGTGTCACAGGAGAGGTTCAAAACATAGTCAGTACGAAGAGTCATGCTTCTTCTCCTTAAGTCAGCATTGTGCCTTTTGTGTTTAATTCCGATTAAATTTCTGTGTTTCATCGTCAATAAGAAGGTCCAACGGATACAGTAAACTTGGAGTGAAGCATCGGAATCTATACTAGTGTCACAGGAATGGTTCAAAACATAGTAAGAAGAGTCAGTCTGCTTGTACTTAAGTCGTGCATTGTGCATTTTGTATTTAATTCCGATGCAATTTCTGTGTTTCATCGTCAATAAGAAGGGCCAAGGGATACAGTATACCTGGAGTGAAGCATCGGAATCTGTAACTAGTGTCACAATAAAGGTTCAAAATATAGACAGTAAGAATAGTTAGTCTTCTTGCACATAAGTCGGCATTGTGCCTTTTGTATTCAATTCCGATGCAATCTCTGTGTTTTATTGCTTATAAGAATGTCCAAGGGATACAATAAACCTGATGTGAAGCATCGGAATCTATAACTAGTGTCACAGGAATGGTTCAATCAATCTCAGTAAGAAGAGTCGGTCTTCATGTACTTAAGTCGGCATTGCGCCTTTTGTATTTAATTCCGATGCAATTTCTGTGTTTCACCGTCAATAAGAAGGTCAGAGGGATACAGTAAACTTGAAGTGAAGCATCGGAATCTATAACTAATGTCACAGGAATGGTTCAAAGCATTGTCAGTAAGAAATGTCAGTCTTCTTGTCCTTAAGTCGGCACTGTGCCTTTTGTATTTAATTCCGATGGAGTTTCTGTGCTTCATCGTCAATAAGAAGGTCCAAGGGATGCAGTAAACCTGAAGTGAAGCATCGAACTCTGTAACTAGTGTCACAGAAATGGTTCACAAATTAGACAGTAGGAAGAGTCAGTCTTCTTGTACTTAAGTCGGCATTGTGCCTTTTGTATTTAATTCCGATGCAATTTCTGTGTTTCATCGTCAATAAGAATGTCCAAGGGAAACAGTAAACCGGAAGTGAAGCATCGGAATCTATAACTAGTGTCACAGGAATGGTTCAAAACATAGACACTAAGAAGGGGCGGTCTTCTTCTACTTATGTCGGCATTGTGGCTTTTGTATTTAATTCCGATGCATTTTCTGTGTTTCATAGTCAATAAGAAGGTCAGAGGGATACAGTAAACCTGAAGTGAAGCATCGGAATCTATAACTAGTGTCACAGGAATGGTTCAAACATAGACAGGAAGAAGAGTCAGTTATCTTGTACTTAAGTCGGGATTGTGCCTTTTGTATTTATTTCCTATGTAATTTCTGTGTTTCATTGTCAATAAGAAGGTCTGAGGGATACAGTTAACCGGAATCCAAAACTAGTGTCACAGGAATGGTTCAAAACATTGATAGTAGGAAGAGTCAGTCTTCTTGTACTTAAGTCAGCATTGTGCCTTTTGTATTTAATTCCGATGCAATTTCTGTGTTTCATCGTCAAGAAGAAGTTCCAAGGTATACAGTAACCCTGAAGTGAAGCATAGGAATCTATAACTAGTGTCACAGGAATGGTTCAAAACATAGTCAGTAAGAAGTGTCAGTCTTCTTGTACTTAAGTCGGCATTGTGCCTTTTCTATTTAATTCCGATGCAATTTTGTGTTTCATCGTCAATAGGAATGTCAGAGGGATACAATAAACCTGAAGTGAAGTATCGGAATCTACAAGTAGTGTCAATGGAATGGTTCAAATCATAGACAGTAAGAAGAGTCAGTCTTCATGTACTTAAGTCGGCATTATGCCTTTTGTATTTAATTCCGATGCAATATCTGTGTTTCATCGTCAATACGAAGGTCAGAGGAATACAGTAAGCCCGAAGTGAAGCATCGGAATCTATTGCTAGTGTCACAGGAGTGGTTCAAAACATAGTCAGTAAGAAGAGTCAGTCTTCTAGACCTTAAGTCGGCATTGTGCCTTTTGTATTTAATTCCGATGCAATTTCTGTGTTTCATCGTCAATAAGAAGGTCCAAGGGATACAGTAAACCTGAAGTGAAGCATCGGAATCTATAACTAGTGTCACAGGAATGGTTCAAAACATAGACAGTAAGAAGGGTCAGTCTTCTTGTACTTAAGCCGGCATTGTGCCTTTTCTATTTAATTCCGATGCAATTTCTGTGTTTCATAGTCAATAAGAAGGTCAGAGGGATACAGTAAACCTGAAGTGAAGCATCGGAATCTATAACTAGTGTCACAGGAATGGTTCAAAACATAGTCAGTAAGAAGAGTCAGTCTTCTTGTTCTTAAGTCGGCATTGGGCCTTTTGTATTTAATTCCGATGCAATTTCTGTGTTTCATCGGCAATAAGGTCAGAGGGATACAGTAAACCAGAAGTGAAGCATCGGAATCTATAACTAGTGTCACAGGAATGGTCAAAACATAGTAAGAAGAGTGAGTCTTCTTGTCCTTAAGTCGGCATTGTGCCTTTTGTGTTTAATTCCGATGAAATTTCTCTGTTTCATCGTCAATCAGAAGGTCCAAGGGATATAGTAAATCTGGAGTGAAGCATCGGAATCCATAACTATTGTCTCAGGAATGGTTCAAATCATAGACAGTAAGAAGAGTCGGTCTTCTTGTACTTAAGTCAGCATTGTGCCTTTTGTATTTAATTCCGATGCAATTTCTGTGTTTCATTGTTATTAAGAATGTCCAAGGGATACAGTAACCTGAAGTAAAGCATCGGAATCTATAACTAGTGTCACAGGAATGGTTCAAATCATTGTCAATAAGAAGAGTCGGTCTTCATGTACTTAAGTTCGCATTGTGCCTCTTGTATTTATTCCGATGCAATTTCTGTGTTTCATCGGCAATAAGGTCAGAGGGATACAGTATACCTGAAGTGAAGCATCGGAATCTGTAACTAGTGTCACAGGAATGGTTCAAAATATAGACAGTAAGAATAGTTAGTCTTCTTGCACATAAGTCGGCATAGTGCCTTTTGTATTCAATTCCGATGCAATTTCTGTGTTTTATTGTTTATAAGAATGTCCAAGGGATACAGTAAACCTGATGTGAAGCATCGGAATCTGTAACTAGTGTCACAGGAATGGTTCAAAATATAGACAGTAAGAATAGTTAGTCTTCTTGCACATAAGTCGGCATTGCGCCTTTTGTATTTAATTCCGATGCAATTTCTGTGTTTCACCGTCAATAAGAAGGTCAGAGGGATACAGTAAACTTGAAGTGAAGCATCGGAATCTATAACTAGTGTCACAGGAATGGTTCAAAGCATTGTCAGTAAGAAATGTCAGTCTTCTTGTCCTTAAGTCAGCATTGTGCCTTTTGTATTTAATTCCGATGGAATTTCTGTGCTTCATCGTCAATAAGAAGGTCCAAGGGATGCAGTAAACCTGAAGTGAAGCATCGAACTCTGTAACTAGTGTCACAGAAATGGTTCAAAAATTAGAGAGTAGGAAGAGTCAGTCTTCTTGTACTTAAGTCGGCATTGTGCCTTTTGTATTTAATTCCGATGCAATTTCTGTGTTTCATCGTCAATAAGAATGTCCAAGGGAAACAGTAAACCGGAAGTGAAGCATCGGAATCTATAACTAGTGTCACAGGAATGGTTCAAAACATAGACACTAAGAAGGGGCGGTCTTCTTCTACTTATGTCGGCATTGTGGCTTTTGTATTTAATTCCGATGCATTTTCTGTGTTTCATAGTCAATAAGAAGGTCAGAGGGATACAGTAAACCTGAAGTGAAGCATCGGAATCTATAACTTGTGTCACAGGAATGGTTCAAAACATAGTCAGTAAGAAGAGTCAATCTTCTTGTCCTTAAGTCTGCATTGTGCCTTTTGTATTTAATTCCGATGCAATATGTGTGTTTCATCGGCAATAAGGTCAGAGGGATACAGTAAATCTGAAGTGAAGCATCGGAATCTAAAACTAGCGTCACAGGAATGGTTCAAAACATAGACAGTAAGAAGAGTCAGTCGTCTTGTACTTAAGTCGACATTGTGCCTTTTCTATTTAATTCCGATGCAATTTTGTGTTTCATCGTCAATAGGAAGGTCAGAGGGATACAATAAACCTGAAGTGAAGTATCGGAATCTACAAGTAGTGTCAATGGAATGGTTCAAATCATAGACAGTAAGAAGAGTCAGTCTTCATGTACTTAAGTCGGCATTATGCCTTTTGTATTTAATTCCGATGCAATATCTGTGTTTCATCGTCAATACGAAGGTCAGAGGGATACAGTAAACCCGAAGTGAAGCATCGGAATCTATTGCTAGTGTCACAGGAGTGGTTCAAAACATAGTCAGTAAGAAGAGTCAGTCTTCTAGACCTTAAGTCGGCATTGTGCCCTTTGTATTTAATTCCGATGCAATTTCTGTGTTTCATCGTCAATAAGAAGGTCCAAGGGATACAGTAAACCTGAAGTGAAGCATCGGAATCTATAACTAGTGTCACAGGAATGGTTCAAAACATAGACAGTAAGAAGGGTCAGTCTTCTTGTACTTAAGCCGGCATTGTGCCTTTTCTATTTAATTCCGATGCAATTTCTGTGTTTCATAGTCAATAAGAAGGTCAGAGGGATACAGTAAACCTGAAGTGAAGCATCGGAATCTATAACTAGTGTCACAGGAATGGTTCAAAACATAGTCAGTAAGAAGAGTCAGTCTTCTTGTTCTTTAGTCGGCATTGGGCCATTTGTATTTAATTCCGATGCAATTTCTGTGTTTCATCGGCAATAAGGTCAGAGGGTTACAGTAAACCAGAAGTGAAGCATCGGAATCTATAACTAGTGTCACAGGAATGGTTCAAAACATAGTAAGAAGAGTGAGTCTTCTTGTCCTTAAGTCGGCATTGTGCCTTTTGTGTTTAATTCCGATGAAATTTCTCTGTTTCATCGTCAATCAGAAGGTCCAAGGGATATAGTAAACCTGGAGTGAAGCATCGGAATCCATAACTATTGTCTCAGGAATGGTTCAAATCATAGACAGTAAGAAGAGTCGGTCTTCTTGTACTTAAGTCAGCATTGTGCCTTTTGTATTTAATTCCGATGCAATTTCTGTGTTTCTTCGTTATTAAGAATGTCCAAGGGATACAGTAAACCTGAAGTAAAGCGTCGGAATCTATAACTAGTGTCACAGGAATGGTTCAAATCATTGTCAATAAGAAGAGTCGGTCTTCATGTACTTAAGTTCGCATTGTGCCTTTTGTATTTATTCCGATGCAATTTCTGTGTTTCATCGTCTATAAGAAGGTACAAGGGATACAGTAAACCTGAAGTGAAACATCGGAATCTATAACTAGTGTCACTGGAATGGTTCAAAGCATAGACAGTAGGAAGAGTCAGTCTTCTTGTACTTAAGTCGGCATTGTGGCTTTTGTATTTAATCCGATGCAATTTCTGTGTTTCATAGTCAATAAGAAGGTCAGGGGGATACAGTAAACCTGAAGTGAAGCATCGGAATCTATAACTAGTGTCACAGGAATGGTTCAAAACATAGTCAGTAAGAAGAGTCAGTCTTCTTGTTCTTAAGTCGGCATTGGGCCTTTTGTATTTAATTCCGTTGCAATTTCTGTGTTTCATCGGCAATAAGGTCAGAGGGATACAGTATACCTGAAGTGAATCATCGGAATCTATAACTAGTGTCACAGGAATAGTTCAAATCCTAGACGGTAAGAAGAGTCAGTCTTCTTGTACTTAAGTCGGCATTCTGACTTTTGTATTTAATTCCGATGCAAATTCTGTGTTTCATTGTCAATAAGAAGGTCTGAGGGATACAGTTAACCTGTACTTATTGTACTTAAGTCGGCATTGTGCCTTTTGTATTTAATTCCGATGGAATATCTGAGTTTCATCGTCAATAAGAAGGTCAGAGGGATACAATAAACCGGAAGTGAAGCATCGGAATCTATAACTAGTGTCACAGGAATGGTTCAAAACATAGTCAGTAAGAAGTGTCAGACTTCTTGTACTTAAGTCGGCATTGTGCCTTTTCTATTTAATTCCGATGCAATATCTGTGTTTCATCGTCAATAAGAAGGTCAGAGGGATACAGTAAACCTGGAGTGAAGCATCGGAATCTATAACTAGTGTCAATGGAATGGTTCAAAACATAGACAGTAAGAAGAAACGGTCTTCTTGTACTTAAGTCGGCATTGTTCCTTTTGTATTTAATTCCGATGGAATTTCTGAGTTTCATCGTCAATTAGAAGGTCAGAGGGATACAATAAACCTGAAGTGAAGCATCGGAATCTATAACTAGTGTCACAGGAATGGTTCAAAGCCTAGTCAGTAAGAAGAGTCAGTCTTCCTGTCCGTAAGTCGGCATTGTGCCTTTTGTATTTAATTCCGATGCAATTTCTTTGTTTCATCGTCAATAAGAAGGTCCAAGGGATATAGTAAATCTGGAGTGAAGCATCGGAATCTATAACTAGTGTCAAAGAAACGGTTCAAAACATAGACAATAAGAAGAGTCTGATTTCTCGTGCTTAAGTCGGCATTGTGCCTTTTGTATTTAATTCCGATGCAATTTCTGTGTTTCATCGTCAATAAGAAGGTCCAAGGTATACAGTATCCCTGAAGTGAAGCATCGGAATCTATAACAAGTGTCACAGGAATGCTTCAAAGCATAGTCAGTAAGAAGAGTCAGTCTTCTTGTACTTAAGTCGGCATTGTGCCTTTTCTATTTAATTCCGATGCAATTTCTGTGTTTCATCGTCAATAAGAAGGTCCAAGGGATACAGTAAACCTGGAGTGAAGCATCGGAATCTATAACTAGTGTCACAGGAAAGGTTCAAACCATTGACAGTAAGAAGAGTCAGTCTTCTTGTACTTAAGTCGACATTGTGCCTTTTCTATTTAATTCCGATGCAATTTCTGTGTTTCATCGTCAATAGGAAGGTCAGAGGGATACAATAAACCTGAAGTGAAGTATCGGAATCTACAAGTAGTGTCAATGGAATGGTTCAAATCATAGACAGTAAGAAGAGTCAGTCTTCATGTACTTAAGTCGGCATTATGCCTTTTGTATTTAATTCCGATGCAATATCTGTATTTCATCGTCAATAAGAAGGTCAGAGGGATACAGTAAACCCGAAGTGAAGCATCGGAATCTATTGCTAGTGTCACAGGAGTGGTTCAAAACATAGTCGGTAAGACGAGTCAGTCTTCTAGACCTTAAGTCGGCTTTGTGCCTTTTGTATTAAATTCCGATGCAATTTCTGTGTTTCATCGTCAATAAGAAGGTCCAAGGGATACAGTAAACCTGAAGTGAAGCATCGGAATCTATAACTAGTGTCACAGGAATGGTTCAAACATAGACAGTAAGAAGGGTCAGTCTTCTTGTACTTAAGCCGGTATTGTGCCTTTTCTATTTAATTCCGATGCAATTTCTGTGTTTCATAGTCAATAAGAAGGTCAGAGGGATACAATAAACCTGAAGTGAAGCATCGGAATCTATAACTAGTGTCACAGGAATGGTTCAAAACATAGTCAGTAAGAAGAGTCAGTCTTCTTGTTCTTAAGTCGGCATTGGGCCTTTTGTATTTAATTCCGATGCCATTTCTGTGTTTCATCGGCAATAAGGTCAGAGGGATACAGTAAACCAGAAGTGAAGCATCGGAATCTATAACTAGTGTCACAGGAATGGTTCAAAACATAGTCAGTAAGAAGAGTGAGTCTTCTTGTCCTTAAGTCGGCATTGTGCCTTTTGTGTTTAATTCCGATGAAATTTCTGTGTTTCATCGTCAATAAGAAGGTCCAAGGGATATAGCAAACCTGGAGTGAAGCATCGGAATCTATAACTATTGTCTCAGGAATGGTTCAAATCATAGACAGTAAGAAGAGTCAGTCTTCTTGTACTGAAGTCAGCATTGTGCCTTTTGTATTTAATTCCGATGCAATTTCTGTGTTTCATCGTCATTAAGAATGTCCAAGGGATACAGTAAACCTGAAGTAAAGCATCGGAATCTATAACTAGTGTCACAGGAATGGTTCAAATCATTGTCAATAAGAAGAGTCGGTCTTCATGTACTTAAGTTCGCATTGTGCCTTTTGTATTTATTCCGATGCAATTTCTGTGTTCCATCGTCAATAAGAAGGTACAAGGGATACAGTAAACCTGAAGTGAAACATCGGAATCTATAACTAGTGTCACTGGAATGGTTCAAAACATAGACAGTAGGAAGAGTCAGTCTTCTTGTACTTAATTCGGCATTGTGGCTTTTGTATTTAATCCGATGCAATTTCTGTGTTTCATAGTCAATAAGAAGGTCAGAGGGATACAGTAAACCTGAAGTGAAGCATCGGAATCTATAACTAGTGTCACAGGAATGGTTCAAAACATAGTCAGTAAGAAGAGTCAGTCTTCTTGTTCTTAAGTCGGCATTGGGCCTTTTGTATTTAATTCCGTTGCAATTTCTGTGTTTCATCGGCAATACGGTCAGAGGGATACAGTATAACTGAAGTGAAGCATCGGAATCTGAACTAGTGTCACAGGAATGGTTCAAAACCTAGACGGTAAGAAGAGTCTGTCTTCTTGTACTTAAGTCGGCATTGTGCCTTTTGTAATTAATTCCGATGCAAAATCTGTGTTTCATTGTCAATAAGAAGGTCTGAGGGATACAGTTAACCTGTACTTATTGTACTTAAGTCGGCATTGTGCCTTTTCTATTTTATTCCGATTCAATTTCTGTGTTTCATCGTCAGTAAGAAGGTCCAAGGGATACAGTAAACCTGGAGTGAAGCATCGGAATCTATAACTAGTGTCAATGGAATGGTTCAAATCATAGACAGTAAGAAGAAACGGTCTTCTTGTACTTAAGTCGGCATTGTGCCTTTTGTATTTAATTCCGATGGAATTTCTGAGTTTCATCGTCAATAAGAAGGTCAGAGGGATACAATAAACCTGAAGTGAAGCATCGGAATCTATAACTAGTGTCACAGGAATGGTTCAAAACATAGTCAGTAAGAAGTGTCAGTCTTCTTGTACTTAAGTCGGCATTGTGCCTTTTCTATTTAATTCCGATGCAATATCTGTGTTTCATCGTCAATAAGAAGGTCCAAGGGATACAGTAAACCTGGAGTGATGCATCGGAATCTATAACTAGTGTCACAGGAAAGGTTCAAAACATAGACAGTAAGAAGAGTCAGTCGTCTTGTACTTAAGTCGACATTGTGCCTTTTCTATTTAATTCCGATGCAATTTTGTGTTTCATCGTCAATAGGAAGGTCAGAGGGATACAATAAACCTGAAGTGAAGTATCGGAATCTACAAGTAGTGTCAATGGAATGGTTCAAATCATAGGCAGTAAGAAGAGTCAGTCTTCATGTACTTAAGTCGGCATTATGCATTTTGTATTTAATTCCGATGCAATATCTGTGTTTCATCGTCAATAAGAAGGTCAGAGGGATACAGTAAACCTGGAGTGAAGCATCGGAATCTATAACTAGTGTCAATGGAATGGTTCAAAACATAGACAGTAAGAAGAAACGGTCTTCTTGTACTTAAGTCGACATTATGCCTTTTGTATTTAATTCCGATGGAATTTCTGAGTTTCATCGTCCATTAGAAGGTCAGAGGGATACAATAAACCTGAAGTGAAGCATCGGAATCTATAACTAGTGTCACAGGAATGTTTCAAAGCCTAGTCAGTAAGAAGAGTCAGTCTTCCTGTCCGTAAGTCGGCATTGTGCCTTTTGTATTTAATTCCGATGCAATATCTGTGTTTCATCGTCAATATGAAGGTCCAAGGAATTCAGTAAACCTGAAGTGATGCATCGGAATCTATAACTAGTGTCACAGGAATGGTTCAAAGCATTGACAGTAGGAAGAGTCACTCCTCTTGTACTTAAGTCGGCATTGTGCCTTTTGTATTTAATTCCTATGCAATTTCTGTGTTTCATCGTCAAGAAGAAGGTCCAAGGTATACAGTAAACCTGAAGTGAAGCAACGGAATCTATAACTAGTGTCACAGGAGTGGTTCAAAACATAGTCAGTACGAAGAGTCAGGCTTCTTCTCCTTAAGTCAGCATTGTGCCTTTTGTGTTTATTTCCGATGAAATTTCTGTGTTTCATCGTCAATAAGAAGGTCCAACGGATACCGTAAACTTGGAGTGAAGCATCGGAATCTATACTAGTGTCACAGGAATGGTTCAAAACATAGTAAGAAGAGTCAGTCTGCTTGTACTTATGTCGTGCATTGTGCATTTTGTATTTAATTCCGATGCAATTTCTGTGTTTCATCGTCAATAAGAAGGTCCAAGGGATACAGTATACCTGGAGTGAAGCATCGGAATCTATAACTAGTGTCACAGGAATGGTTCAAAATATAGACAGTAAGAATAGTTAGTCTTCTTGCACATAAGTCGGCATTGTGCCTTTTGTATTCAATTCCGATGCAATTTCTGTGTTTTATTGTTTATAAGAATGTCCAAGGGATACAGTAATCCTGATGTGAAGCATCGGAATCTATAACTAGTGTCACAGGAATGGTTCAAAGCATTGTCAGTAAGAAATGTCAGTCTTCTTTTCCTTAAGTCGGCATTGTGCCTTTTGTATTTAATTCCGATGGAATTTCGGTGCTTCATCGTCAATAAGAAGGTCCAAGGGATGCAGTAAACCTGGAGTGAAGCATCGGAATCTACAACTAGTGTCACAGTGATGGTTCAAAACATAGACAGTAAGAAGAGTCAGTCTTCTTGTACTTAAGTCTGCATTGTGCTTTTTGTATTTAATTTCGATGCTATTTTTGTGTATCATCGTCAATAAGAAGGTACAAGGGATACAGTAAACCTGAAGTGAGCATCGGAATCTATAACTAGTGTCACTGGAATGGTTCAAAATATAGACAGAAAGAAGAGTCAGTCTTCTTGTACTTAAGTCGGCATTTTGCCTTTTGTATATAATTCCGATGCAATTTCTGTGATTCATTGTCAATAAGAAGGTCCAAGGGATACAGTAAACCTGAAGTGAAGCATCGAACTCTGTAACTAGTGTCACAGAAATGGTTCAAAAATTAGACAGTAGGAAGAGTCAGTCTTCTTGTAGTTAAGTCGGCATTGTGCCTTTTGTATTTAATTCCGATGCAATATCTGTGTTTCATCGTCAATAAGAATGTCCAAGGGAAACAGTAAACAGGAAGTGAAGCATCGGAATCTATAACTAGTGTCACAGGAATGGTTCAAAACATAGACACTAAGAAGGGGCGGCCTTCTTCTACTTATGTCGGCATTGTGGCTTTTGTATTTAATTCCGATGCATTTTCTGTGTTTCATAGTCAATAAGAAGGTCAGAGGGATACAGTAAACCTGAAGTGAAGCATCGGAATCTATAACTAGTGTCACAGGAATGGTTCAAAACATAGTCAGTAAGAAGAGTCAATCTTCTTGTCCTTAAGTCTGCATTGTGCCTTTTGTATTTAATTCCGATGCAATATGTGTGTTACATCGGCAATAAGGTCAGAGGGATACAGTAAACCTGAAGTGAAGCATCGGAATCTAAAACTAGTGTCACAGGAATGGTTCAAAACATAGACAGTAAGAAGAGTCAGTTATCTTGTACTTAAGTCGGCATTGTGCCTTTTGTATTTAATTCCGATGTAATTTCTGTGTTTCATTGTCAATAAGAAGGTCTGAGGGATACAGTTAACCGGAATCCAAAACTAGTGTCACAGGAATGGTTCCAATCATTGACAGTAGGAAGAGTCAGACTTCTTGTACTTAAGTAGGCATTGTGCCTTTTGTATTTAATTCCGATGCAATTTCTGTGTTTCATCGTCAAGAAGAAGTTCCAAGGTATACAGTAACCGTGAAGTGAAGCATAGGAATCTATAACTTGTGTCACAGGAATGGTTCAAAACATAGTCAGTAAGAAGTGTCAGTCTTCTTGTACTTAAGTCGGCATTGTGCCTTTTCTATTTAATTCCGATGCAATATCTGTGTTTCATCGTCAATATGAAGGTCCAAGGAATACAGTAAACCTGGAGTGATGCATCGGAATCTATAACTAGTGTCACAGGAAAGGATCAAAACATAGACAGTAAGAAGAGTCAGTCGTCTTGTACTTAAGTCGACATTGTGCCTTTTCTATTTAATTCCGATGCAATTTTGTGTTTCATCGTCAATAGGAAGGTCAGAGGGATACAATAAACCTGAAGTGAAGTATCGGAATCTACAAGTAGTGTCAATGGAATGGTTCAAATCATAGACAGTAAGAAGAGTCAGTCTTCATGTACTTAAGTCGGCATTATGCCTTTTGTATTTAATTCCGATGCAATATCTGTGTTTCATCGTCAATACGAAGGTCAGAGGGGTACAGTAATCCCGAAGTGAAGCATCGGAATCTATTGCTAGTGTCACAGGAGTGGTTCAAAACATAGTCAGTAAGAAGAGTCAGTCTTCTAGACCTTAAGTCGGCATTGTGCCTTTTGTATTTAATTCCGATGCAATTTCTGTGTTTCATCGTCAATAAGAACGTCCAAGGGATACAGTAAACCTGAAGTGAAGCATCGGAATCTATAACTAGTGTCACAGGAATGGTTCAAAACATAGACAGTAAGAAGGGTCAGTCTTCTTGTACTTAAGCCGGCATTGTGCCTTTTCTATTTAATTCCGATGCAATTTCTGTGTTTCATAGTCAATAAGAAGGTCAGAGGGATACAGTAAACCTCAAGTGAAGCATCGGAATCTATAACTAGTGTCACAGGAATGGTTCAAAACATAGTCAGTAAGAAGAGTCAGTCTTCTTGTTCTTAAGTCGGCATTGGGCCTTTTGTATTTAATTCCGATGCAATTTCTGTGTTTCATCGGCAATAAGGTCAGAGGGATACAGTAAACCAGAAGTGAAGCATCGGAATCTATAACTAGTGTCACAGGAATGGTTCAAAACATAGTAAGAAGAGTGAGTCTTCTTGTCCTTAGGTCGGCATTGTGCCTTTTGTGTTTAATTCCGATGAAATTTCTCTGTTTCATCTTCAATCAGAAGGTCCAAGGGATATAGTAAACCTGGAGTGAAGCATCGGAATCCATAACTATTGTCTCAGGAATGGTTCAAATCATAGACAGTAAGAAGAGTCGGTCTTCTTGTACTTAAGTCAGCATTGTGCCTTTTGTATTTAATTCCGATGCAATTTCTGTGTTTCATCGTTATTAAGAATGTCCAAGGGATACAGCAAACCTGAAGTAAAGCATCGGAATCTATAACTATTGTCACAGGAATGGTTCAAATCATTGTCAATAAGAAGAGTCGGTCTTCATGTACTTAAGTTCGCATTGTGCCTTTTGTATTTATTCCGATGCAATTTCTGTGTTTCATCGTCAATAAGAAGGTACAAGGGATACAGTAAACCTGAAGTGAAACATCGGAATCTATAACTAGTGTCACTGGAATGGTTCAAAGAATAGACAGTAGGAAGAGTCAGTCTTCTTGTACTTAAGTCGGCATTGTGGCTTTTGTATTTAATCCGATGCAATTTCTGTGTTTCATAGTCAATAAGAAGGTCAGAGGGATCTGAAGTGAAGCATCGGAATCTATAACAAGTGTCACAGGAATGGTTCAAAACATAGTCAGTAAGAAGAGTCAGTCTTCTTGTTCTTAAGTCGGCATTGGGCCTTTTGTATTTAATTCCGTTGCAATTTCTGTGTTTCATCGGCAATAAGGTCAGAGGGATACAGTATACCTGAAGTGAAGCATCGGAATCTATAACTAGTGTCACAGGAATACTTCAAAACCTAGACGGTAAGAAGAGTCAGTCTTCTTGTACTTAAGTCGGCATTGTGACTTTTGTATTTATTTCCGATGCAAAATCTGTGTTTCATTGTCAATAAGAAGGTCTGAGGGATACAGTTAACCTGTACTTATTGTACTTAAGTCGGCATTGTGCCTTTTCTATTTTATTCCGATGCAATTTCTGTGTTTCATCGTCAATAAGAAGGTCCAAGGGATATAGTAAACCTGGAGTGAAGCATCGGAATCTATAACTAGTGTCAATGCAATGGTTCAAAACATAGACAGTAAGAAGAAACGGTCTTCTTGTACTTAAGTCGGCATTGTGCCTTTTGTATTTAATTCCGATGGAATTTCTGAGTTTCATCGTCAATAAGAAGGTCAGAGGGATACAATAAAGCTGAAGTGAAGCATCGGAATCTATAACTAGTGTCACAGGAATGGTTCAAAACATAGTCAGTAAGAAGTGTCAGTCTTCTTGTACTTAAGTCGGCATTGTGCCTTTTCTATTTAATTCCGATGCAATATCTGTGTTTCATCGTCAATAAGAAGGTCAGAGGGATACAGTAAACCTGGAGTGAAGCATCGGAATCTATAACTAGTATCAATGGAATGGTTCAAAACATAGACAGTTAGAAGAAACGGTCTTCTTGTACTTAAGTCGGCATTGTTCCTTTTGTATTTAATTCCGATGGAATTTCTGAGTTTCATCGTCAATTAGAAGGTCAGAGGGATACAATAAACCTGAAGTGAAGCATCGGAATCTATAACTAGTGTCACAGGAATGGTTCAAAGCCTAGTCAGTAAGAAGAGTCAGTCTTCCTGTCCGTAAGTCGGCATTGTGCCTTTTGTATTTAATTCCGATGCTATTTCTTTGTTTCATCGTCAATAAGGCATTGTGCCTTTTGTATTTAATTCCGATGCAATTTCTGTGTTTCATCGTCAAAAAGAAGGTCCAAGGAATACAGTAAACCTGAAGTGAAGCATCGGAATCAATAACTAGTGTCACTGGAATGGTTCAAAATATAGACTGTAAGAAGAGTCAGTCTTCTTGTACTTAAGTCGGCATTGTGCCTTTTGTATTTACTTCCGATGCAATTCCTGTGATTCATCGTCAATAATAAGGTCCAAGGGATACAGTAAACCTGAAGTGAAGCATCGGAATCTATAACTAGTGTCACTGGAATGGTTCAAAATATAGACAGTAAGAAGAGTCAGTCTTCTTGTACTTAAGTCGGCATTGTGCCTTTTGTATTTAATTCCGATGCAATTTCTGTGTTTCATCGGCAATAAGGTCAGAGGGATACAGTAAACCTGAAGTGAAGCATCGGAATCTATAACTAGAGTCACAGGAATTTTTCAAAACATAGTCAGTAAGAAGAATCAGTCTTCTTGTCCTTAAGTTGGCATTGTGAATTTTGTATTTAATTCCGATGCAATTTCTGTGTTTCATCGGCAATAAGGTCAGAGGATTACAGTAAACCTGAAGTGAAGCATCGGAATCTATAACTAGTGTCACAGGAATGGTTCAAAACATAGACAGTAGGAAGAGTCAGTCTTCTTGTACTTAAGTCGGCATTGTGCTTTTGTATTTAATTCCGATGCAATTTCTATGTTTCATTGTCAATAAGAAGGTCAGAGGGATACAGTAAACCTGAAGTGAAGCATCGAAATCCAAAACTAGTGTCACAGGAATGGTTCAAAACATAGACAGTAGGAAGAGTCAGTCTTATTGTACTTAAGTCGGCATTGTGCCATTTGTATTTAACTCCGATGCAATTTCTGTGTTTAATCGTCAATAAGAATGTCCAAGGTATACAGTAAACCTGAAGTGAAGCATCTGAATCTATAACTATTGTCACCGGAATGGTTCAAACTATTATCAGTAAGAAGAGTCAGTCTTCTTGTACTTAAGTCGGCATTCTGCCTTTTCTATTTCATTCCGATGCAGTTTCTGTGTTACATCGTCAATAAGAACGTCAGAGGGATACAGTAAACCTGAAATGAAGCATCGGAATCTACAACTAGTGTCACAGGAATGGTTCAAAACATAGACAGTAGGAAGAGTCAGTCTTCTTGTACTTAAGTCGGCATTGTGCCTTTTGTATTTAATTCCGATGCAATTTCTGTGTTTCATCGTCAATAAGATGGTACAAGGTATACAGTAAACCTGAAGTGAAGCATCGGAATCTATAACTAGTGTCACAGGAATGGTTCAAAACATAGTCAGTAAGAAGAGTCAGTCTTCTTGTACTTAAGTCGGCATTGTGCCTTTTCCATTTAATTCCGATGCAATTTTGTGTTTCATCGTCAATAAGAAGGTCCAAGGGTTACAGTAAACCTGGAGGGAAGCATCGGAATCTATAACTAGTGTCACAGGAATGGTTCAAACATAGACAGTAAGAAGAGTCAGTCTTCTTGTACTTAAGTCGACATTGTGCCTTTTCTATTTAATTCCGATGCAATTTCTGTGTTTCATCGTCAATAAGAATGTCCAAGGTGTACAGTAAACCTGAAGTAAAGCATCGGAATCGATAACTAGTGTCACAGCAATGGTTCAAACTATAATCACTAAGAAGAGTCAGTCTTCTTGTACTTAAGTCGGCATTGTGCCTTTTCTACTTAATTCCGATGCAATTTCTGTGTTTCATCGTCAATAAGCAGGTCCAACGTATACAGTAAACCTGGAGTGAAGCATCGGAATCTATAACTAGTGTCACAGGAATGGTTCAAAACATAGACAGTAAGAAAAGTCAGTCTTCTTGTACTTAACTCGACAATAAGCCTTTTCTATTTAATTCCGATGCAATTTCTGTGTTTCATCATCAATAAGAATGTCCAAGGTATACAGTAAACCTGAAGTGAAGCATCGGAATCTATAACTAGTGTCACAGGAATGGTTCAAAGCATAGTCAGTAAGAAGAGTCAGTCTTCTTGTACTTATGTCGGCATTGTGCCCTTTGTATTTAATTCCGATGTAATTTCTGTGTTTCATCGTCAATAAGAAGGTCCAAGGGATACAGTAAACCTGGAGTGAGGCATCGGAATCTGTAACTAGTGTCACAGGAATGGTTCAAAACATAGACAGTAAGAAGAGTCAGTATACTTGTACTTAAGTCGGCATTGTGCCTTTTGTATTTAATTCCGATGCAATTTCTGTGTTTCATCGTCAATAAGAATGTCCAAGGTATACAGTAAACCTGGAGTGAAGCATCGGAATCTATAACTAGTGTCACAGGAATGGTTCAAAACATAGACAGTAAGAAGAGTCAGTCTTCTTGTACTTAAGTCGGCAGTGTGCCTTTTGTATTTAATTCCGATGCAATTTCTGTGTTTCATCGTCAATAAGAATGTCCAAGGTATACAGTAAACCTGAAGTAAAGCATCGGAATCTATAACTAGTGTCACAGCAATGGTTCAAACTTTAATCACTAAGAAGAGTCAGTCTTCTTTTACTTAAGTCGGCATTGTGCCTTTTCCATTTAATTCCGATGCAATTTCTGTGTTTCATCGTCAATAAGAAGGTCCAAGGAATACAGTAAACCTGGAGTGAAGCATCGGAATCTATAACTAGTATCACAGGAATGGTTCAAAACATAGACAGTAAGAAGAGTCAGTTATCTTGTACTTGAGTCGGCATTGTGAGTTTTCTATTTAACTCCGATGCAATTTCGGTGTTTCATCGTCAATAAGAAGGTCAGAGGGATACAGTAAAACTGAAGTGAAGCATCGGAAACTGTAACTAGTGTCACAGGAATGGTTCAAACATAGTCAGTAAGAAGAGTCAGTCTTCTTGTACTTAAGTCGGCATTGTGCCTTTTCTATTTAATTCCGATGCAATTTCTGTGTTTCATCGTCAATAAGAAGGTCCAAGGGTTACAGTAAATGTGGAGTGAAGCATCGGAATCTATAACTAGAGTCACAGGGATGGTTCAAAACATAGACAGTAAGAAGAGTCAGTCTTCTTGTACATAAGTCGACATTGTGCCTTTTCTATTTAATTCCGATGCAATTTCTATGTTTCATCGTCAATAAGAATGTCCAAGGTATACAGTAAACATGAAGTAAAGCATCGGAATCTATAACTAGTGTGACAGCAATGGTTCAAACTATAATCAGTAAGAAGAGTCAGTCTTCTTGTACTTAAGTCGACATTGTGCCTTTTCTATTTAATTCCGATGCAATTTCTATGTTTCATCGTCAATAAGAATGTCCAAGGTATACAGTAAACCTGAAGTGTAGCATCGGACTCTCTAACTAGTGTCACAGGAATGGTTCAAAACATAGACAGTAGGAGGAGTCAGTCTTCTTGTGCTTATGTTGGCATTGTGCCATTTGTATTTAATTCCGATGCAATTTCTGTGTTTCATTGTCAATAAGAACGTCAGAGGGATACAGTAAACCTGAGGTGATGCATCGGAATCCATAACTAGTGTCACAGGAATGGTTCAAAACATAGACAGTAGAAAGAGTCAGTCTTCTTGTACTTAAGTCGGCATTGTGCCTTTTGTATTTAATTCCGATGCAATATCTGTGTTTCATCGTCAATAAGAAGGTACAAGGTATACAGTAAACCTGAAGTGAAGCATCGGAATCTATAACTAGTGTCACAGGAATGGTTCAAAACATAGTCAGTAAGAAGAGTCAGTCTTCTTGTACTTAAGTTAGCATTGTGCCTTTTCTATTTAATTGCGATGCAATTTCTGTGTTTCATCGTCAATAGGATGGTCCAAGGATTACAGTAAACCTGGAGTGAAGCATCGGAATCTATAACTAGTGTCACAGGAATGGTTCAAATCATAGACAATAAGAAGAGTCAGTCTTCTTGTACTTAAGTCGACATTGAGCCTTTTCTATCTAACTCCGATGCAATTTCTCTGTTTCATCGTCAATAAGAATGTCCAAGGTATACAGTAAACCTGAAGTGAAACATCGGAATCTACAACTAGTGTCACAGGAATGGTTCAAAGCATAGTCAGTAAGAAGAGTCAATCTTCTTGCACTTAAGTCGGCATTGTGCCTTTTGTATTTAATTCCGATGCAATTTCTGTGTTTCATTGTCAATAAGAAGTTCCAAGGGATACAGTAAGCCTGGAATGAGGCATCGGAATCTGTATCTAGTGTCACAGGAATTGTTCACAACATAGACAGTAAGCAGAGTCAGTATTCTTGTACTTAAGTCCACATTGTGCCTTTTGTATTAAATTCCGATGCAATTTCTGTGTTTCTTCGTCAATAAGAATGTCCAAGGTATACAGTAAACCTGAAGTAAAGCATCGGAATCTATAACTAGTGTCACAGGAATGGTTCAAAACATAGACAGTAAGAAGAGTCAGTCTTCTTGTACTGAAGTAGGCATTGTGCCTTTTGTATTTAATTCCGATGCAATTTCTGTGTATCATCGTCAATTAGAAGGTCCAAGGGATACAGTCAAACTGGAGTGAAGCATCGGAATCTATAACTAGTGTCACGGGGATGGTTCGAAACATAGGCAGTAAGAAGAGTCAGTATTCTTGTACTTAGGTCGGCATTGTGCCTTTTGTATTTAATTCCGATGCAATTTCTGTGTTTCATCGTCAATAAGAATATCCAAAGTATACAGTAAACCTGAAGTAAAGCATCGGAATCTATAACTAGTGTCACAGCAATGGTTCAAACTATAATCACTAAGAAGAGTCAGTCTTCTTTTACTTAAGTCGGTATTGTGCCTTTTCTATTTAATTCCGATGCAATTTCTGTGTTTCATCGTCAATAAGAAGCTCCAAGGTATACAGTAAACCTGGAGTGAAGCATCGGAATCTATAACTAGTGTCACAGGAATGGTTCAAAGCATAGACTGTAAGAAGAGTCAGTCTTCTTGTACTTGAGTCGGCATTGTGAGTTTTCTATTTAACTCCGATGCAATTTCGGTGTTTCATCGTCAATAAGAAGGTCAGAGGGACACAGTAAACCTAAAGTGAACATCGGAATCTGTAACTAGTGTCACAGGAATGGTTCAAACATAGTCAGTAAGAAGAGTCAGTCTTCTTGTACTTAAGTCGGCATAGTGACTTTATTATATAATTCCGATGCAATTTCTGTGTTTCATCGTCAATAAGAAGGTCCAATTGTTACAGTAAATGTGGAGTGAAGCATCGGATTCTATAACTAGAGTCACAGGAATGGTTCAAAACATAGACAGTAAGAAGAGTCAGTCTTCTTGTACTTAAGTCGACATTGTACCTTTTCTATTCAATTCCGATGCAATTTCTATGTTTCATCGTCAATAAGAATGTCCAAGGTATACAGTAAACCTGAAGTAAAGCATCGGAATCTATAACTAGTGTGACAGCAATGGTTCAACCTATAATCACTAAGAAGAGTCAGTCTTCTTGTACTTAAGTCGGCTTTGTGCCTTTTCTATTTAATTCCGATGCAATTTCTGTGTTTCATCGGCAATAAGGTCAGAGGGATACAGTAAACCTGAAGTGAAGCATCGGAATCTATAACTAGTGTCACAGGAATGGTTCAAAACATAGACAGTAGGAAGAGTCAGTCTTCTTGTGCTTAAGTTGGCATTGTGCCATTTGTATTTAATTCCGATGCAATTTCTGTGTTTCATTGTCAATAAGAAGGTACAAGGTATACAGTAAACCTGAAGTGAAGCATCGGAATCTATAACTAGTGTCACAGGAATGGTTCAAAACATAGTCAGTAAGAAGAGTCAGTCTTCTTGTACTTAAGTCAGGATTGTGCCTTTTCTATTTAATTGCGATGCAATTTCTGTGTTTCATCGTCAATAGGAAGGTCCAAGGATTACAGTAAACCTGGAGTGAAGCATCGGAATCTATAACTAGTATCACAGGAATGGTTCAAAACATAGACAATAAGAAGAGTCAGTCTTCTTGTACTTAAGTCGACATTGAGCCTTTTCTATCTAATTCCGATGCAATTTCTCTGTTTCATCGTCAATAAGAATGTCCAAGGTATACAGTAAACCTGAAGTGAAGCATCGGAATCTATAACTAGTGTCAAAGGAATGGTTCAAAGCATAGTCAGTAAGAAGAGTCAGTCTTCTTGCACTTAAGTCGGCATTGTGCCTTTTGTATTTAATTCCGATGCAATTTCTGTGTTTCATTGTCAATAAGAAGGTCCAAGGGATACAGTAAGCCTGGAGTGAGGCATCGGAATCTGTATCTTGTGTCACAGGAATTGTTCAAAACATGGACAGTAAGCAGAGTCAGTCTTCTTGTACTTAAGTCGGCATTGTGCCTTTTTTAATTAATTCCTATGCAATTTCTGTGTTTCATCGTCAATAAGAAGGTTCAAGGGATACATGAAACCTAGAGTGAGGCATCGGAATCTATAACTAGGGTCACAGGAATGGTTCAAAACATAGACAGTAAGAAGAGTCAGTCTTCTTGTACTAAAGACGGCATTGTGCCTTTTGTATTTAATTCCGATGCAATTTCTGTGTATCATCGTCAATTAGAAGGTCCAAGGGATACAGTCAACCTGGAGTGAAGCATCGGAATCTATAACTAGTGTCACGGGGATGGTTCGAAACATAGACAGTAAGAAGAGTCAGTATTCTTGTACTTAGGTCGGCATTGTGTTTTTTGTATTTAATTCCGATGCAATTTCTGTGTTTCATCGTCAATAAGAATGTCCAAGGTATACAGTAAACCTGAAGTAAAGCATCGGAATCTATAACTAGTGTCACCGTAATGGTTCAAACTATAATCACTAAGAAGAGTCAGTCTTCTTGTACTTAAGTCGGCATTGTGCCTTTTAGATTTAATTCCGATGCAATTTCTATGTTTCATCGTCAATAAGGGGGTCCAAGGTATACAGTATACCTGGAGTGAAGCATCGGAATTAATAACTAGTGTCACAGGAATGGTTCAAAACATAGACAGTAAGTAGAGTCAGTCTTCTTGTACTTGAGTCGGCATTGTGAGTTTTCTATTTAACTCCGATGCAATTTCGGTGTTTCATCGTCAATAAGAAGGTCTGAGGGATACAGTAAACCTGAAGTGGAGCATCGGAATCTGTAACTAGTGTCACAGGAATGGTTCAAACATAGTCAGTAAGAAGAGTCAGTCTTCTTGTACTTAAGTCGGCATTGTGCCTTTTCTATTTAATTCCGATGCAATTACTGTGTTTCATCGTCAATACGAAGGTCCAAGGGTTACAGTAAATGTGGAGTGAAGCATCGGAATCTATAACTAGAGTCACAGGAGTGGTTCAAAACATAGACAGTAGGAAGAGTCAGTCTTATTGTACTTAAGTCGGCATTGTGCCTTTTGTATTTAATTCCGATGCAATTTCTGTGTTTCATCGTCAATAAGAAGGTCCAAGGTATACAGTAAACCTGAAGTGAAGCATCGGAATCTGTAACTAGTGTCACAGGAATGGTTCAAAACATAGTCAGTAAGAAGAGTCAGTCTTCTTGTACTTAAGTCGGTATTGTGCCTTTTCTATTTAATTCCGATGCAATTTCTGTGTTTCATCGTCAATAAGAAGGTCCAAGGGTTACAGTAAACCTAGAGTGAAGCATCGGAATCTACAACTAGTGTCACAGGAATGGTTCAAAACATAGACAGTAAGAAGAGTCAGTCTTCTTGAACGTAAGTCGACATTGAGCATTTTCTATTTAATTCCGATGCAATTTCTGTGTTTCATCGTCAATAAGAATGTCGAAGGTATTCAGTAAACCTGAAGTAAAGCATCGGAATCTATAACTAGTGTCACAGCAATGGTTCAAACTATAATCACTATGAAGAGTCAGTCTTCTTGTACTTAAGTCGGCATTGTGCCTTTTCTATTTAATTCCGATGCAATTTCTGTGCTTCATCGTCAATAAGAAGGTCCAAGCGATACAGTAAACCTGGAGTGAAGCATCGTAATCTATAACTAGTGTCACAGGAATGGTTCAAAACATAGACAGTATGAAGAGTCAGTCTTCTTGTACTTAAGTCGGCATTGTGAGTTTTCTATTTAATTCCGATGCAATTTGTGTGTTTCATCGTCAATAAGTAGGTCAGAAGGATACAGTAAACGTGAAGTGAAGCATCGGAATCTATAACTAGTGTCACAGGAATGGTTCAAAACATAGACAGTAAGAAGAGTCAATCTTCGTGTACTAAAGTTAGCATTTTGCCTTTTGTATTTAATTTCAATGCTATTTCTGTGTGTCACCGTCAATAACAAGGTCCAAAAGATACAGTAAACCTGAAGTGAAGCATCGGAATCTATAACTATTGTCACCGGAATGGTTCAAACTATTATCAGTAAGACGAGTCAGTCTTCTTGTACTTAAGTCGGCATTGTGTCTTTTCTATTTCATTCCGATGCAGTTTCTGTGTTACATCGTCAATAAGAAGGTCAGAGGGATACAGTAAACCTGAAATGAAGCATCGGAATCTATAACTAGTGTCACAGGAATGGTTCAAAACATAGACAGTAGGAAGAGTCAGTCTTCTTGTACTGAAGTCGGCATAGTGTCTTGTGTGTTTAATTCCGATGCAATTCCTGTGATTCATCGTCAATAAGAAGGTCCAAGGGATACAGTAAACCTGAAGTGAAGCATCGGAATCTATAACTAGAGTCACAGGAATGTTTCAAAACATAGTCAGTAAGAAGAGTCAGTCTTCTTGTCCTTAAGCCGGCATTGTGCCTTTTGTAATTAATTCCGATGCAATTTCTGTGTTTCATCGGCAGTAAGGTCAGAGGGATACAGTAAAGCTGAAGTGAAGCATCGGAATCTATAACTAGTGTCACAGGAATGGTTCAAAACATAGACAGTAGGAAGAGTCAGTCTTCTTGTACTTAAGTCGGCATTGTGCCTTTTGTATTTAATTCCGATGCAATATCTGTGTTTCATTGTCAATAAGAAGGTCAGAGGGATACAGTAAACCTGAGGTGAAGCATCGGAATCCAAAACTAGTGTCACAGGAATGGTTCAATACATAGACAGTAGGAAAAGTCTGTCTTCTTGTACTTAAGTCGGCATTGTGCCTTTTGTATTTAATTCCAATGCAATTTCTGTGTTTCATCGTCAATAAGATGGTACAAGGTATACAGTAAACCTGAAGTGAAGCATCGGAATCTATAACTAGTGTCACGGGAATGGTTCAAAACATAGTCAGTAAGAAGAGTCAGTCTTCTTGTACTTAAGTCGGCATTGTGCCTTTCCTATTTAATTCCGATGCAATTTTTGTGTTTCATCGTCAATAAGAAGGTCCAAGGATGACAGTAAACCTGGAGTGAAGCATCGGAATCTATAACTAGTGTCACAGGAATGGTTCAAACATAGACAGTAAGAAGAGTCAGTCTTGTTGTTCTTAAGTCGACTTTGTGCCTTTTCTATTTAATTCCGATTCAATTTCTGTGTTTCATCGTCAATAAGAATGTCCAAGGTATACAGTAAACCTGAAGTAAAGCATGGGAATCGATAACTAGTGTCACAGCAATGGTTCAAACTATAATCACTAAGAAGAGTCAGTCTTCATGTACTTAAGTCGGCATTGTGCCTTTTCTATTTAATTCCGATGCAATTTTTGTGTTTCATCGTCAATAAGCAGGTCCAACGTATACAGTAAACCTGGAGTGAAGCATCGGAATCTATAACTAGTGTCACAGGAATGGTTCAAAGAATAGACAGTAAGAAGAGTCAGTCTCCTTGTACTTGAGTCGGCATTGTGAGTTTTCTATTTAATTCCGATGCATTTTCGGGGTTTCATCGTCAATATGAAGGTCAGAGGGATACAGTAAACCTGAAGTGATGCATCGGAATCTGTAACTAGTGTCACAGGAATGGTTCAAACATAGTCAGTAAGAAGAGTCAGTCTTCTTGTACTTAAGACGGCATTGTGCCTTTTCTATTTAATTCCGATGCAATTTCTGTGTTTCATCGTCAATAAGAAGGGCCAAGGGTTACAGTAAACCGGGAGTGAAGCATCGGAATCTATAACTAGTGTCACAGGAATGGTTCAAAACATAGAGAGTAAGAAGAGTCAGTCTTCTTGTACTTAAGTCGACATTGTGCCTTTTCTATTTAATTTCGATGCAATTTCTGTGTTTCGTCGTCAATAAGAATGTCCAAGGTATACAGTAAACCTGAAGTAAAGCGTCGGAATCTATAACTAGTGTCACAGGACTGGTTCAAAACATAGTCAGTAAGAAGAGTCAGTCTTCTTGTACTTAAGTCAGCATTGTGGTTTTTCTATTTAATTCCGATGCAATTTCTGTGTTTCATCGTCAATAAGAAGGTCCAAGGGTTACAGTAAACCTGGAGTGAAGCATCGGAATCTATAACTAGTGTCACAGGAATGGTTCAAATCATAGACAGTAAGAAAAGTCAGTCTTCTTGTACTTAAGTCGACATTAAGCCTTTTCTATTTAATTCCGATGCAATTTCTGTGTTTCATCGTCAATAAGAATGTCCAAGGTATACAGTAAACCTGAAGTGAAGCATCGGAATCTATAACTAGTGTCACAGGAATGGTTCAAAGCATAGTCAGTAAGAAGAGTCAGTCTTCTTGTACTTCAGTCGGCATTGTGCCTTTTGTATTTAATTCCGATGAAATTTCAGTGTTTCATCGTCAATAAGAAGGTCCAAGGGATACAGTAAACCTGGAGTGAGGCATCGGAATCTGTAACTAGTGTCACAGGAATGGTTCAAAACATAGACAGTAAGCAGAGTCAGTCTTCTTGTACTTAAGTCGCCATTGTGCCTTTTTTATTTAATTACTACGCAATTTCTGTGTTTCATCGTCAATAAGAAGGTTCAAGGGATACATTAAACCTAGAGTGAGGCTTCGGAATCTATAACTAGTGTCACAGGAATGGTTCAAAACATAGACATTAAGAAGAGTCAGTCTTCTTGTACTGAAGTCGGCATTGTGCCTTTTGTATTTAATTCCGATGCAATTTCTGTGTATCATCGTCAATTAGAAGGTCCAAAGGATACAGTCAACCTGGAGTGAAGCATCGGAATCTATAACTAGTGTCACGGGGATGGTTAGAAACATAGGCAGTAAGAAGAGTCAGTATTCTTGTACTTAAGTCGGCATTGTGCCTTTTGTATTTAATTCCGATGCAATTTCTGTGTTTCATCGTCAATAAGAATGTCCAAGGTATACGGTAAACCTGAAGTAAAGCATCGGAATCTATAACAAGTGTCACAGCAATGGTTCAAACTATAATCACTAAGAAGAGTCAGTCTTCTTTTACTTAAGTCGGCATTGTGCCTTTTCTATTTAATTCCGATGCAATTTCTGTGTTTCATCGTCAATAAGAAGGTCCAAGGGTTACAGTAAACCTGGAGTGAAGCCTCGGAATCTATAACTAGTGTCACAGGAATGGTTCAAACATAGACAGTAAGAAGAGTCAGTCTTCTTGTACTTAAGTCGACATTGTGCCTTTCCTATTTAATTCCGATGCAATTTCTGTGTTTCATCGTCAATAAGAATGTCCAAGGTATACAGTAAACCTGAAGTTAAGCATCGGAATCGATAACTAGTGTCACAGTAATGGTTCAAACTATAATCACTAAGAAGAGTCAGTCTTCTTGTACTTAAGTCGGCATTGTGCCTTTTCTATTTAATTCCGATGCAATTTCTGTGTTTCATCGTCAATAAGCAGGTCCAACGTATACAGTAAACCTGGAGTGAAGCATCGGAATCTATAACTAGTGTCACAGGAAAGGTTCAAAACATAGACAGTAAGAAGAGTCATTCTTCTTGTACTTGAGTCAGCATTGTGAGTTTTCTATTTAATTCCGATGCATTTTCGATGTTTCATCGTCAATAAGAAGGTCAGAGGGATACAGTAAACCTGAAGTGAAGCATCGGAATCTGTAACTAGTGTCACAGGAATGGTTCAAACATAGTCAGTAAGAAGAGTCTGTCTTCTTGTACTTAAGTCCGCATTGTGCCTTTTCTATTTAATTCCGATGCAATTTCTGTGTTTCATCGGCAATTAGGTCAGAGGGATACAGTAAATCTGAAGTGAACCATCGGAATCATTAACTAGTGTCACAGGAATGGTTCAAAGCATAGTCAGTAAGAAGAGTCAGTCTTCTTGTCCTTAAGTCGGCATTGTGCCTTTTGTATTTAATTCCGATGCAATTTCTGTGTTTCATCGTCAACAAGAAGATCCAAAGGATACAATAAACCTGGAGTGAAGCTTCGGAATCTATAACTAGTGTCACAGTAATGGTTCAAAGCATAGACAGTAAGAAGAGTCAGTCTTCTTGTACTTAAGACGGCATTGTGCCTTTGTATTTAATTTCGATGCAATTTCTGTGTTTCATCGACAATAAGAAGGTCCAAGGAATATAGCAAACCTGAAGTGAAGCATCGGAATCTATAACTAGTGTCACTGGAATGGTTCAAAATATAGACAGTAAGAGGGGTCAGTCTTCTTGTACTTAAGTCGGCATTGTGCCTTTTGTATTTAATTCCGATGCAATTCCTGTGATTCATCGTCAATGAGAAGGTCCAAGAGATACAGTAAACCTGAAGTGAAGCTTCGGACTCTATAACTAGTGTCACAGAATTGGTTCAAAACATAGACAATAGGAAGAGTCAGTCTTCTTGTACTTAAGTCGGCATTGTGCGTTTTGTATTTAATTCCGATGCAATTTCTGTGTTTCATCGTCAATAAGAAGGTACAAGGTATACTGTAAACCTGAACTGAATCATCGGAATCTATAACTAGTGTCACAGGAATGGTACAAAACATAGTCAGTAAGAAGATTCAGTCTTCTTGTACTTAAGTCGGCATTGTGCCTTTTCTATTTAATTCCGATGCAATTTCTGTGTTTCATCGGCAATTAGGTCAGAGGGATACAGTAAATCTGAAGTGAACCATCGGAATCATTAACTAGTGTCACAGGAATGGTTCAAAGCATAGTCAGTAAGAAGAGTCAGTCTTCTTGTCCTTAAGTCGGCATTGTGCCTTTTGTATTTAATTCCGATGCAATTTCTGTGTTTCATCGTCAACAAGAAGATCCAAAGGATACAATAAACCTGGAGTGAAGCATCTGAATCTGTAACTAGTGTCACTGGAATGGTTCAAAACATAGACAGTAAGAAGAGACAGTCTTCTTGTACTTAAGTCGACATTGTGCCTTTTTTATTTAATTCCGATGCAATTTCTGTGTTTCATCGTCAATAAGAATGTCCAAGGTATACAGTAAACCTGAAGTAAAGCATCGGAATCTATAACTAGGGTCACAGCAATGGTTCAAACTATAATCACAAAGAAGAGTCTGTCTTCTTGTACATAAGTCGGCATTGTGCCTTTTGTATTTAATTCCGATGCAATTTCTGTGTTTCATCGTCATTAAGAAGGTCCAAGGTATACATTAAACCTGGAGTGAAGCATCGGAATCTATAACTAGTGTCACAGCAATGGTTCAAACATAGACAGTAAGAAGAGTCTGTCTTCTTGTACTTAAGTCAGCATTGTGAGTTTTCTATTTAATTCCGATGCAATTTCGGTGTTTCATCGTCTATAAGAAGGTCAGAGGGATACAGTAAACCTGAAGTGAAGCATCGGAATCTATAACTAGTGTCACAGGAAAGGTTCAAATCATAGGCAATAAGAAGAGTCAGTCGTCGTGTACTAAAGTTGGCATTTTGCCTTTTGTATTTAATTCCAATGCTATTTCTGTGTGTCACCGTCAATAACAAGGTCCAAGGGATACAGTAAACCTGAAGTGAAGCATCGGAATCTATAACTATTGTCACAGGAATGGTTCAAACAATTATCAGTAAGAAGAGTCAGTCTTCTTGTACTTAAGTCGGCATTGTGCCTTTTCAATTTCTTTCCGATGCAGTTTCTGTGTTCATCGTCAATAAGAAGGTCCAAGGGATACAGTAAACCTGGAGTGAAGCATCGGAATCTATAACTAGTGTCACAGGAATGGTTCAAAGAATAGACAGTAAGAAGAGTCAGTCTTCTTGTACTTAAGTCGGCATTGTGCCTTTTGTATTTAATTCCGATGCAATTTCTGTGTTTCATCGTCAATAAGAAGGTCAGAGGGATACAGTAAACCTGAAGTGAAGCATCGGAATCTATAACTAGTGTCACAGGAATGGGTGAAACATAGACAGTAAGAAGAGTCAGTCTTCTTGTACTTAAGTCGGCATTGTGCTTTTGTATTTAATTCCGATGCAATTTCTGTGTTTCATCGTCAATGAGAAGGTCAGTAGGATACAGTAAACCTGAAGTGAAGCATCGGAATCTATAACTAGTGTCACAGGAATGATTCAAAACATAGTCAGTAAGAAGAGTCAGTCTTCTTGCCCTTAAGTTGGCATTGTGCCTTTTGTATTTAATTCCGATGAAATTCCTGTGATTCATCGTCAATAAGAAGGTCCAAGGGATACAGTAAACCTGAAGTGAAGCATCGGACTCTATTACTAGTGTCACAGAATTGGTTCAAAACATAGACAGTAGGAAGAGTCAGTCTTCTTGTACTTAAGTCGGCATTGTGCCTTTTGTATTTAATTCCGATGAAATTTCTGCGTTTCATCGTCAATAAGAACGTCCAAGGATTTCAATAAACCTGAAGTGAAGCATCGGAATCTATAACTATTGTCACAGGAATGGTTCAAACAATTATCAGTAAGAAGAGTCAGTCTTCTTGTACTTAAGTCAGCATTGTGCCTTTTGTATTTAATTCCGATGCAATTTCTGTGTTTCATCGTCAATAAGAAGGTCAGAGGGATACAGTAAACCTGAAGTGAAGCATCGGAATCTATAACTAGTGTCACAGGAATGGTTCTAATCATAGACAGTAAGAAGAGTCAGTCTTCTTGTACTTAAGGCAGCATTGTGGCTTTTGTATTTAATTACGATGCAATTTCTGTGTTTCATCGTCAATAAGAAGGTCAGAGGGATACAGTAAACCTGAAGTGAAGCATCGGAATCTATAACTAGAGTCACAGGAATGGTTCAAAACATAGTCAGCAAGAAGAGTCAGTCTTCTTGTCCTTAAGTCGGCATTGTGCCTTTTGAATTTATCCGATGTAATTTCTGTGTTTCATCGGCAATAAAGTCAGAGGGATACAGTAAACCCGAAGTGAAGCATCGGAATCTATAACTAGTGTCACAGGAATGGTTCAAAACATAGACAGTAGGAAGAGTCAGTCTTCTTGTACTCAAGTCGGCATTGTGCCTTTTGTATTTAATTCCGATGCAATTTCTGTGTTTCATTGTCAATAAGAAGGTCAGAGGGATACAGTAAACCTGAAGTGAAGCAACGGAATCCAAAATAGTGTCACAGGAATGGTTCAAAACATAGACATTGGGAAGAGTCAGTCTTAAGTCGCCATTGTGCCTTTTGTATTTAATTCCAATGCAATTTCTGTGTTTCATCGTCAATAAGAAGGTCCAAGGGAGACAGTAAACCTGGAGTGAAGCATCGGAATCAATAACTAGTGTCACAGGAAAGGTTAAAAACATAGACAGTAAGAAGGATCAGTCTTCTTGTCCTTAAGTCGACATTGTGCTTTTTGTATTTAATTCCGATGCAATTTCCGTGTTTCATCGGCAATAAGGTCAGAAGTATACAGTAAACCTGGAGTGAATCATCGGAATCTATAACTAGTGTCACAGGAATGGTTCAAAACATAGATAGTAGGAAGAGTCAGTCTTCTTGTACTTACGTCGGCATTGTGCCTTTTGTACTTATTTCCGATGCAATTTCTATGGTTCATTGTCAATTAGAAGGTCAGAGTGATACAGTAAACCTAAAGTGAAGCATCGGAATCCAAAACTAGTGTCGCAGGAATGGTTCAAAACATAGACAGTAGGAAGAGTCAGTCTTCTTGTACTTCAGTCGGCATTGTGCCTTTTGTTTTTAATTCCGATGCAATTTCTGTGTTTCACCATCAATAAGAAGGTAGAAGGGAAGCAGTAAACCTGAAGTGACGCATCGCAATCTATAACTAGTGTCACAGGAATGGTTCAATGCATAGTCAGTTAGATGAGATAGTCTTCTTTTTCTTAAGTCGCCATTGTGCCTTTTGTATTTAATTCCGATGCAATTTCTGTGTTTCTTCGGCAATAAGGTCAGAGGGATACAGTAAACCTGAAGTGAAGCATCGGAATCTATAACTAGTGTCACAGGAATGGTAGAATACATAGTCAGTAAGAAGAGTCAGTCTTCTTGTACTTAAGTCGGCATTGTGCCTTTTGTATTTAATTCCGATTTAATTTCTGTGTTTCATCGTCAATACGAAGGTCCAAGGGATACAGTATACCTGGAGTGAAGCATCGGAATCTATAACTAGTGTCACAGTAATGGTTCAAAGCATTGACAGTAAGAAGAGTCAGTCTTCTTGTCTTTAAGTCGGCATTGTGCATTTTGTATTTAATTCCGATGCAATTTCTGTGTTTCATCGTCAATAAGAAGGTCCAAGGGATACAGTAAACCTGAAGTCCAGCATCGGACTCTATAACTAGTGTCACTGAAATGGTTCAAAACATAGACAGTAGGAAGAGACAATCTTCTTGTACTTAAGTCGGCATTGTGCCTTTTGTATTTAATTCCGATGCAATTTCTGTGTTTTATCGTCAATAAGAATGTTCGAGGGATACAGTAAACCTGGAGTGAAGCATTGGAATCAAAAACTAGTGCCACAGGAATAATTCAAAACATAGACAGTAAGAAGAGTCAGTCTTCTTGTACTTACGTCGGCATTGTGCCTTTTGTACTTATTTCCGATGCAATTTCTATGGTTCATTGTCAATTAGAAGGTCAGAGTGATACAGTAAACCTAAAGTGAAGCATCGGAATCCAAAACTAGTGTCGCAGGAATGGTTCAAAACATAGACAGTAGGAAGAGTCAGTCTTCTTGTACTTAAGTCGGCATTGTGCCTTTTGTATTTAATTCCGATGCAATTTCTGTGTTTCATCGTCAATAAGAAGGTCCAAGGGAAACTGTAAACCTGAAGTGAAGCATCGGAATCAAAAACTAGTGCCACAGGAATGGTTCAAAACATAGACAGTAAGAAGAGTCAGTCTTCTTGTACTTAAGTCGGCATTGTGCCTTTTCTATTTAATTCCGATGCAATCTCTGTGTTTCATCGTCAATAAGAAGGTCCAAGGGAAACAGTAAACCTGAAGTGAAGCATCGGAATCTAAAACTAGTGCCACAGGAATGGTTCAAAACATAGTCAGTAAGAAGAGTCAGTCTTCTTGTACTTAAGTCGGCATTGTCCCTTTTGTATTTAATTCCGATGCAATTTCTGTGTTTCATCGTCAATAAGAAGGTCAGGGGGATACAGTAAACCTGAAGTGAAGCATCGGAATCTAAAACTAGTGTCACAGGAATGGTTCAAACATAGTCAGTAAGAAGAGTCAGTCTTCTTGTACTTAAGTCGGCATTGTGCCTTTTGTATTTAATTCCAATGCAATTTCTGTGTTTCATCGTCAATAAGAAGGTCCAAGGGATACAGTAAACCTGGAGTGAAGCATCGGAATCAATAACTAGTGTCACAGGAATGGTTAAAAACATAGACAGTAAGAAGGATCAGTCTTCTTGTCCTTAAGTCGACATTGTGCTTTTTGTATTTAACTCCGATGCAATTTCCGTGTTTCATCGGTAATAAGGTCAGAAGGACACAGTAAACCTGGAGTGAATCATCGGAATCTATAACTAGTGTCACAGGAATGGTTCAAAACATAGATAGTGGGAAGAGTCAGTCTTCTTGTACTTACGTCGGCATTGTGCCTTTTGTACTTATTTCCGATGCAATTTCTATGGTTCATTGTCAATTAGAAGGTCAGAGTGATACAGTAAACCGAAAGTGAAGCATCGGAATCCAAAACTAGTGTCGCAGGAATGGTTCAAAACATAGGCAATAAGAAGAGTCAGTCGTCGTGTACTAAAGTTGGCATTTTGCCTTTTGTATTTAATTCCAATGCTATTTCTGTGTGTCACCGTCAATAACAAGGTCCAAGGGATACAGTAAACCTGAAGTGAAGCATCGGACTCTATTACTAGTGTCACAGAATTGGTTCAAAACATAGACAGTGGGAAGAGTCAGTCTTCTTGTACTTCAGTCGGCATTGTGCCTTTTGTATTTAATTCCGATGCAATTTCTGTGTTTCATCGTCAATAAGAAGGTCAGGGGGATACAGTAAACCTGAAGTGAAGCATCGGAATCTATAACTATTGTCACAGGAATGGTTCAAACAATTATCAGTAAGAAGAGTCAGTCTTCTTGTACTTAAGTCGGCATTGTGCCTTTTCAATTTCTTTCCGATGCAGTTTCTGTGTTCATCGTCAATAAGAAGGTCCAAGGGATACAGTAAACCTGGAGTGAAGCATCGGAATCTATAACTAGTGTCACAGGAATGGTTCAAAGAATAGACAGTAAGAAGAGTCAGTCTTCTTGTACTTAAGTCGGCATTGTGCCTTTTGTATTTAATTCCGATGCAATTTCTGTGTTTCATCGTCAATAAGAAGGTCAGAGGGATACAGTAAACCTGAAGTGAAGCATCGGAATCTATAACTAGTGTCACAGGAATGGGTGAAACATGGACAGTAAGAAGAGTCAGTCTTCTTGTACTTAAGTCGGCATTGTGCTTTTGTATTTAATTCCGATGCAATTTCTGTGTTTCATCGTCAATGAGAAGGTCAGTAGGATACAGTAAACCTGAAGTGAAGCATCGGAATCTATAACTAGTGTCACAGGAATGGTTCAAAACATAGTCAGTAAGAAGAGTCAGTCTTCTTGCCCTTATGTTGGCATTGTGCCTTTTGTATTTAATTCCGATGAAATTCCTGTGATTCATCGTCAATAAGAAGGTCCAAGGGATACAGTAAACCTGAAGTGAAGCATCGGACTCTATTACTAGTGTCACAGAATTGGTTCAAAACATAGACAGTAGGAAGAGTCAGTCTTCTTGTACTTAAGTCGGCATTGTGCCTTTTGTATTTAATTCCGATGAAATTTCTGCGTTTCATCGTCAATAAGAACGTCCAAGGATTTCAATAAACCTGAAGTGAAGCATCGGAATCTATAACTATTGTCACAGGAATGGTTCAAACAATTATCAGTAAGAAGAGTCAGTCTTCTTGTACTTAAGTCAGCATTGTGCCTTTTGTATTTAATTCCGATGCAATTTCTGTGTTTCATCGTCAATAAGAAGGTCAGAGGGATACAGTAAACCTGAAGTGAAGCATCGGAATCTATAACTAGTGTCACAGGAATGGTTCTAATCATAGACAGTAAGAAGAGTCAGTCTTCTTGTACTTAAGGCAGCATTGTGGCTTTTGTATTTAATTACGATGCAATTTCTGTGTTTCATCGTCAATAAGAAGGTCAGAAGGATACAGTAAACCTGAAGTGAAGCATCGGAATCTATAACTAGAGTCACAGGAATGGTTCAAAACATAGTCAGCAAGAAGAGTCAGTCTTCTTGTCCTTAAGTCGGCATTGTGCCTTTTGAATTTATCCGATGTAATTTCTGTGTTTCATCGGCAATAAAGTCAGAGGGATACAGTAAACCCGAAGTGAAGCATCGGAATCTATAACTAGTGTCACAGGAATGGTTCAAAACATAGACAGTAGGAAGAGTCAGTCCTCTTGTACTCAAGTCGGCATTGTGCCTTTTGTATTTAATTCCGATGCAATTTCTGTGTTTCATTGTCAATAAGAAGGTCAGAGGGATACAGTAAACCTGAAGTGAAGCAACGGAATCCAAAATAGTGTCACAGGAATGGTTCAAAACATAGACATTGGGAAGAGTCAGTCTTAAGTCGCCATTGTGCCTTTTGTATTTAATTCCGATGCAATTTCTGTGTTTCTTCGGCAATAAGGTCAGAGGGATACAGTAAACCTGAAGTGAAGCATCGGAATCTATAACTAGTGTCACAGGAATGGTTCAAAACATGCACAGTAGGAAGAGTCAGTCTTCTTGTACTTAAGTGGGCATTGTGCCTTTTGTATTTAATTCCCACGCAATTTCTGTGTTTCATTGTCAATAAGAAGGTCAGAGGGATACAGTAAACCTGAAGTGAAGCATCGGAATCCAAAACTAGTGTCACAGGAATGGTTCAAAACATAGACAGTAGGAATAGTCAGTCTTCTTGTACTTAAGTCGGCATTGTGCCTTTTGTATTTAATTCCGATGCAATTTCTGTGTTTCATCGTCAATAAGAACTTCCAAGGTATACAGTAAACCAGAAGTGTAGCATCGGAATCTATAACTAGTGTCACAGGAATTGTTCAAAACATAGTCAGTATGAAAAGTCAGTCTTCTTGTCCTTAAGTCGGCATTGTGCCTTTTGTATTTAATTCCGAAGCAATTTCTGTGTTTCATCGTCAATAAGAAGGTCCAAGGGATACAGTAAACCTGAAGTGCAGCATCGGAATCCATAACTAGTGTAAATGGAATGGGTCAAAACATAGACAGTAAGAAGAGTCAGTCTTCTTGTACTTAAGTAGGCATTATGCCTTTTGTATTTAATTCCGATGCAATTTCTGTGTTTCATTGTCAATAAGAAGGTCAGAGGGATACAGTAAACCTGAAGTGAAGCATCGGAATCTATTGCTAGCGTCACAGGAATGGTTCAAAACAGAGTCAGTAAGAAGAGTCAGTCTTCTTGTCCTTAAGTCGGCATTGTGCCTTTTGTATTTAATTCCGATGCAATTTCTGTGTTTCATCGTCAATAAGAAGGTCAGAGGGATACAGTAAACCTGAAGTGAAGCATCGGAATCCACAACTAGTGTCACAGGAATTGTTCAAAACATAGACAGTAGGAAGAATCAGTCTTCTTGTACTTATGTCGGCATTGTGCCTTTTGTGTTTAATTCCGATGCAATTTCTGTGTTTCATCGTCATTACGAAGGTCCAAGGTATACAGTAAACCTGGAGTGAAGCATCGGAATCTATAACTAGTGTCACAGCAATGGTTCAAAACATAGACAGTAAGAAGAGTCTGTCTTCTTGTACTTAAGTCAGCATTGTGAGTTTTCTATTTACTTCCGATGCAATTTCGGTGTTTCATCGTCTATAAGAAGGTCAGAGGGATACAGTAAACCTGAAGTGAAGCATCGGAATCTATAACTAGTGTCACAGGAAAGGTTCAAAACATAGACAATAAGAAGTCAGTCGTCGTGTACTAATGTTGGCATTTTGCCTTTTGTATTTAAATCCAATGCTATTTCTGTGTGTCACCGTCAATAACAAGGTCCAAGGGATACAGTAAACCTGAAGTGAAGCATCGGAATCTATAACTATTGTCACAGGAATGGTTCAAACAATTATCAGTAAGAAGAGTCAGTCTTCTTGTACTTAAGTCGGCATTGTGCCTTTTCAATTTCTTTCCGATGCAGTTTCTGTGTTCATCGTCAATAAGAAGGTCCAAGGGATACAGTAAACCTGGAGTGAAGCATCGGAATCTGTAACTAGTGTCACAGGAATGGTTCAAAGAATAGACAGTAGGAAGAATCAGCCTTCTTGTACTTAAGTCGGCATTGTGCCTTTTGTATTTAATTCTGATGCATTTTCTGTGTTTCATCGTCAATAAGATGGTCCAAGGTATACAGTAAACCTGAAGTAAAGCATCGGAATCTATAACTAGTGTCACAGGAATGGTTCAAACTATAATCAGTAAGAATAGTCAGTCTTCTTGTACTTAAGTCGGCATTGTGCCTTTTCTATTTAATTCCGATTTAATTTCTGTGTTTCATCGTCAATACGAAGGTCCAAGGGATACAGTAAACCTGGAGTGAAGCATCGGAATCTATAACTAGTGTCACAGTAATGGTTCAAAGCATCGACAGTAAGAAGAGTCAGTCTTCTTGTCTTTAAGTCGGCATTGTGCATTTTGTATTTAATTCCGATGCAATTTCTGTGTTTCATCGTCAATAAGAAGGTCCAAGGGATACAGTAAACCTGAAGTGCAGCATCGGACTCTATAACTAGTGTCACTGAAATGGTTCAAAACATAGACAGTAGGAAGAGACAGTCTTCTTGTACTTAAGTCGGCATTGTGCCTTTTGTATTTAATTCCGATGCAATTTCTGTGTTTTATCGTCAATAAGAATGTTCGAGGGATACAGTAAACCTGGAGTGAAGCATCGGTATCAAAAACTAGTGCCACAGGAATAATTCAAAACATAGACAGTAAGAAGAGTCAGTATTCTTGTACTTACGTCGGCATTGTGCCTTTTGTACTTATTTCCGATGCAATTTCTATGGTTCATTGTCAATTAGAAGGTCAGAGTGATACAGTAAACCTAAAGTGAAGCATCGGAATCCAAAACTAGTGTCGCAGGAATGGTTCAAAACATAGACAGTAGGAAGAGTCAGTCTTCTTGTACTTAAGTCGGCATTGTGCCTTTTGTATTTAATTCCGATGCTATTTCTGTGTTTCATCGTCAATAAGAAGGTCCAAGGGAAACTGTAAACCTGAAGTGAAGCATCGGGATCAAAAACTAGTGCCACAGGAATGGTTCAAAACATAGACAGTAAGAAGAGTCAGTCTTATTGTACTTAAGTCGGCATTGTGCCTTTTCTAATTAATACCGATGCAATCTCTGTGTTTCATCGTCAATAAGAAGGTCCAAGGGAAACAGTAAACCTGAAGTGAAGCAACGGAATCTAAAACTAGTGCCACAGGAATGGTTCAAAACATAGTCAGTAAGAAGAGTCAGTCTTCTTGTACTTAAGTCGGCATTGTCCCTTTTGTATTTAATTCCGATGCAATTTCTGTGTTTCATCGTCAATAAGAAGGTCAGGGGGATACAGTAAACCTGAAGTGAAGCATCGGAATCAAAAACTAGTGTCACAGGAATGGTTCAAACATAGTCAGTAAGAAGAGTCCGTCTTCTTGTCCTTAAGTCGACATTGTGCTTTTTGTATTTAATTCCGATGCAATTTCCGTGTTTCATCGGCAATAAGGTCAGAAGTATACAGTAAACCTGGAGTGAATCATCGGAATCTATAACTAGTGTCACAGGAATGGTTCAAAACATAGATAGTAGGAAGAGTCAGTCTTCTTGTACTTACGTCGGCATTGTGCCTTTTGTACTTATTTCCGATGCAATTTCTATGGTTCATTGTCAATTAGAAGGTCAGAGTGATACAGTAAACCTAAAGTGAAGCATCGGAATCCAAAACTAGTGTCGCAGGAATGGTTCAAAACATAGACAGTAGGAAGAGTCAGTCTTCTTGTACTTCAGTCGGCATTGTGCCTTTTGTTTTTAATTCCGATGCAATTTCTGTGTTTCACCATCAATAAGAAGGTAGAAGGGAAGCAGTAAACCTGAAGTGAAGCATCGCAATCTATAACTAGTGTCACAGGAATGGTTCAATGCATAGTCAGTTAGATGAGATAGTCTTCTTTTTCTTAAGTCGCCCATGTGCTTTTGTATTTAATTCCGATGCAATTTCTGTGTTTCTTCGGCAATAAGGTCAGAGGGATACAGTAAACCTGAAGTGAAGCATCGGAATCTATAACTAGTGTCACAGGAATGGTAGAATACATAGTCAGTAAGAAGAGTCAGTCTTCTTGTACTTAAGTCGGCATTGTGCCTTTTGTATTTAATTCCGATTTAATTTCTGTGTTTCATCGTCAATACGAAGGTCCAAGGGATACAGTATACCTGGAGTGAAGCATCGGAATCTATAACTAGTGTCACAGTAATGGTTCAAAGCATTGACAGTAAGAAGAGTCAGTCTTCTTGTCTTTAAGTCGGCATTGTGCATTTTGTATTTAATTCCGATGCAATTTCTGTGTTTCATCGTCAATAAGAAGGTCCAAGGGATACAGTAAACCTGAAGTCCAGCATCGGACTCTATAACTAGTGTCACTGAAATGGTTCAAAACATAGACAGTAGGAAGAGACAATCTTCTTGTACTTAAGTCGGCATTGTGCCTTTTGTATTTAATTCCGATGCAATTTCTGTGTTTTATCGTCAATAAGAATGTTCGAGGGATACAGTAAACCTGGAGTGAAGCATCGGAATCAAAAACTAGTGCCACAGGAATAATTCAAAACATAGACAGTAAGAAGAGTCAGTCTTCTTGTACTTACGTCGGCATTGTGCCTTTTGTACTTATTTCCGATGCAATTTCTATGGTTCATTGTCAATTAGAAGGTCAGAGTGATACAGTAAACCTAAAGTGAAGCATCGGAATCCAAAACTAGTGTCGCAGGAATGGTTCAAAACATAGACAGTAGGAAGAGTCAGTCTTCTTGTACTTAAGTCGGCATTGTGCCTTTTGTATTTAATTCCGATGCAATTTCTGTGTTTCATCGTCAATAAGAAGGTCCAAGGGAAACTGTAAACCTGAAGTGAAGCATCGGAATCAAAAACTAGTGCCACAGGAATGGTTCAAAACATAGACAGTAAGAAGAGTCAGTCTTCTTGTACTTAAGTCGGCATTGTGCCTTTTCTATTTAATTCCGATGCAATCTCTGTGTTTCATCGTCAATAAGAAGGTCCAACGGAAACAGTAAACCTGAAGTGAAGCATCGGAATCTAAAACTAGTGCCACAGGAATGGTTCAAAACATAGTCAGTAAGAAGAGTCAGACTTCTTGTACTTAAGTCGGCATTGTCCCTTTTGAATTTAATTCCGATGCAATTTCTGTGTTTCATCGTCAATAAGAAGGTCAGGGGGATACAGTAAACCTGAAGTGAAGCATCGGAATCTAAAACTAGTGTCACAGGAATGGTTCAAACATAGTCAGTAAGAAGAGTCAGTCTTCTTGTACTTAAGTCGGCATTGTGCCTTTTGTATTTAATTCCAATGCAATTTCTGTGTTTCATCGTCAATAAGAAGGTCCAAGGGATACAGTAAACCTGGAGTGAAGCATCGGAATCAATAACTAGTGTCACAGGAATGGTTAAAAACATAGACAGTAAGAAGGATCAGTCTTCTTGTCCTTAAGTCGACATTGTGCTTTTTGTATTTAACTCCGATGCAATTTCCGTGTTTCATCGGCAATAAGGTCAGAAGGATACAGTAAACCTGGAGTGAATCATCGGAATCTATAACTAGTGTCACAGGAATGGTTCAAAACATAGATAGTGGGAAGAGTCAGTCTTCTTGTACTTACGTCGGCATTGTGCCTTTTGTACTTATTTCCGATGCAATTTCTATGGTTCATTGTCAATTAGAAGGTCAGAGTGATACATTAAACCTAAAGTGAAGCATCGGAATCCAAAACTAGTGTCGCAGGAATGGTTCAAAACATAGACAGTAGGGAGAGTCAGTCTTCTTGTACTTCAGTCGGCATTGTGCCTTTTGTATTTAATTCCGATGCAATTTCTGTGTTTCTTCGTCACTAAGAAGGTCCAAGGTATACGGTAAACCTAAAGTGAAGCATCGGAATCTACAACTAGTGTCACAGGAATGGTTCAAAACATAGTAAGAAGAGTCAGTCTGCTTGTACTTAAGTCGCCATTGTGCCTTTTGTATTTAATTCCGATGCAGATTCTGTGTTTCATCGTTAATAAGAAGGTCCAAAGTACACAGTAAACCTGAAGTAAAGTATCGGAATCTATAACTAGTGTCATAGGAATGGTTCAAACTATAAACAGTAAGAAGAGTCAGTCTTCTTGTACTTAAGTCGGCATTGTGCTTTTTCTATTTAATTCCGATGCAATTTCTGTGTTTCATCGTCAATAAGAAGGTCCAAGGGATACAGTAAACCTGGAGTGAAGCATCGGAATCTATAACTAGTGTCACAAGAATGGTAGAATACATAGACAGAAAGAAGAGTCAGTCTTCTTGTACTTAAGTCGCCATTGTGCATTTTCTATTTAATCCCGATGCAATTTCTGTGTTTCATCGTCAATAAGAAGGACCAAGGGATACAGTAAACCTGAAGTGAAGCATCGGAATCTATACCTAGTGTCACAGGAATGGTTCAAAACATAGTAAGAAGAGTCAGTCTGCTTGTACTTAAGTCGCCATTGTGCCTTTTGTATTTAATTCCGATGCAAATTCTGTGTTTCATCGTCAATAAGAAGGTCCAAGGTACACAGTAAACCTGAAGTAAAGTATCGGAATCTATAACTAGCGTCACAGGAGTGGTTCAAACTATAATCAGTAAGAAGAGTCAGTCTTCTTGTACTTAAGTCGGCATTGTGCCTTTTCTATTTAATTCCGATGCAATTTCTGTGTTTCATCGTCAATAAGAAGGTCCAAGGGATACAGTAAACCTGGAGTGAAGCATCGGAATCTATAACTAGTGTCACAAGAATGGTAGAATACATAGACAGTAAGAAGAGTCAGACTTCTTGTACTTAAGTCGGCATTGTGCCTTTTCTATTTAATTCCGATGCAATCTCTGTGTTTCATCGTCAATAAGAAGGTCCAAGGGAAACAGTAAACCTGAAGTGAAGCATCGGAATCTGAAACTAGTGCCACAGTAATGGTTCAAAACATAGGCAGTAAGTAGAGTCAGTCTTCTTGTACATAAGTCGGCATTGTCTATTTTGTATTTAATTCCGATGCAATTTCTGTGTTTCATCGTCAATAAGAAGGTCAGGGGGATACAGTAAACCTGAAGTGAAGCGTCGGAATCTAAAACTAGTGTCACAGGAATTGTTCAAACATAGTCAGTATGAAGAGTCAGTCTTCTTGTACTTAAGTCGGCATTGTCCCTTTTGTATTTAATTCCGATGTAATTTCTGTGTTTCATCGTCAATAAGAAGGTCCAAGGGATACAGTAAACCTGGAGTGAAGCATCGGAATCTATAACTAGTGTCACAGTAATGGTTCAAAGCATTGACAGTAAGAAGAGTCAGTCTTCTTGTCTTTAAGTCGGCATTGTGGCTTTTGTATTTAATTGCGATGCAATTTCTGTGTTTCATCGTCAATAAGAAGGTCAGAGGGATACAGTAAACCTGAAGGGAAGCATCGGATCTATAACTAGTGTCACAGGAATGGTTCAAAACATAGACAGTAGGAAGAGTCAGTCTTCTTGTACTTAAGTCGGCATTGTGCGTTTTGTACTTATTTCCGATGCAATTTCTATGGTTCATTGTCAATTAGAAGGTCAGAGTGATACAGTAAACCTAAAGTGAAGCATCGGAATCCAAAACTAGTGTCGCAGGAATGGTTCAAAACATAGACAGTAGGAGGAGTCAGTCTTCTTGTACTTCAGTCGGCATTGTGCCTTTTGTATTTAATTCCGATGCAATTTCTGTGTTTCTTCGTCACTAAGAAGGTCCAAGGTATACAGTAAACCTAAAGTGAAGCATCGGAATCTATAACTAGTGTCACAGGAATGGTTCAAAACATAGTAAGAAGAGTCAGTTTGCTTGTACTTAAGTCGCCATTGTGCCTTTTGTATTTAATTCCGATGCAATTTCTGTGTTTGATCGTCAATAAGTAGGTCCAAGGTACACAGTAAACCTGAAGTAAAGTATCGGAATCTATAACTAGTGTCACAGGAATGGTTCAAACTATAATCAGTAAGAAGAGTTAGTCTTCTTGTACTTAAGTCAGCATTGTGCCTTTTCTATTTAATTCCGATGCAATTTCTGTGTTTCATCGTCAATAAGAAGGTCCTAGGGATACAGTAAACCTGGAGTGAAGCATCGGGATCTATAACTAGTGTCACAGGAATGGTTCAAAACATAGTAAGAAGAGTCAGTCTGCTTGTACTTAAGTCGCCATTGTGCCTTTTGTATTTAATTCCGATGCAATTTCTGTGTTTCATCGTCAAGAAGAAGGTCCAAGGTACACAGTAAACATGAAGTAAAGTATCGGAATCTATAACTAGTGTCCCAGGAATGGTTCAAACTATAATCAGTAAGAAGAGTCAGTCTTCTTGTACTTAAGTCGGCATTGTGCCTTTTGTATTTAATTCCGATGCAATTTCTGTGTTTCATCGTCAATACGAAGGTCCAAGGGATACAGTAAACCTGGAGTGAAGCATCGGAATCTATAACTAGTGTCACAGTAATGGTTCAAAGCATTGACAGTAAGAAGAGTCAGTCTTCTTGTCTTTAAGTCGGCATTGTGCATTTTGTATTTAATTCCGATGCAATTTCTGTGTTTCATCGTCAGTAAGAAGGTCCAAGGGATACAGTAAACCTGAAGTGCAGCATCGGACTCTATAACTAGTGTCACAGAAATGGTTCAAAATATAGACAGTAGGAAGAGTCAGTCTTCTTGTACTTAAGTCGGCATTGTGCCTTTTGTATTTAATTCCGATGCAATTTCTGTGTTTCATCGTCAATAAGAATGTTCAAGGGATACAGTAAACCTGGAGTGAAGCATCGGAATCTAAAACTAGTGTCACAGGAATGGTTCAAACATAGTCAGTAAGAAGAGTCAGTCTTCTTGTACTTAAGTCGGCATTGTGCCTTTTGTATTTAATTCCGATGCAATTTCTGTGTTTCATCGTCAATAAGAAGTTGGACCTTCTTATTGACGATGAAATACAGTAAACCTGGAGTGAAGCATCGGAATCAATAACTAGTGTCACAGGAATGGTTAAAAACATAGACAGTAAGAAGAGTCAGTCTTCTTGTACTTAAGTCGGCATTGTGCCTTTCGTATTTAATTCCGATGCAATTTCTGTGTTTCACCGTCAATAAGAAGGTCAGAGGGATACAGTAAACCGGAAGTGTAGCATCATGATCTATAACTAGTGTCACAGAAATGGTTCAAACATAGACAGTATGAAGAGTCAGTCTTCTTGTACTTAAGTCGGCATTGTGCCTTTTATATTTAATTCCGATGCAATTTCTGTGTTTCATCGTCAATAAGAAGGTCCAAGGGATACAGTAAAACTGGAGTGAAGCATCGGAATCTATAACTAGTTTCACAGTAATGGTTCAATGCATAGACAGTAAGAAGAGTCAGTCTTCTTGTCTTTAAGTCGGCATTGTGCCTTTTGTATTTAATTCCGATGCAATATCTGTGTTTCATCGTCAATAAGAAGGTCCAAGGGATACAGTAAACCTGAAGTGCAGCATCGGATTCTATAACTAGTGTCACAGAAATGGTTCAAAACATAGACAGTAGGAAGAGTCAGTCTTCTTGTACTTAAGTCGGCATTGTGCCTTTTGTTTTTAATTCCGATGCAATTTCTGTGTTTTATCGTCAATAAGAAGGTCCAAGGGATACAGTAAACCTGAAGTGCAGCATCGGACTCTATAACTAGTGTCACAGAAATGGTTCAAAACATAGACAGTAGGAAGAGTCAGTCTTCTTGTACTTAAGTCGGCATTGTGCCTTTTGTTTTTAATTCCGATGCAATTTCTGTGTTTCATCGTCAATAAGAAGGTCCAAGGGAAACAGTAAACCTGAAGTGAAGCATCGCAATCTATAACTAGTGTCACAGGAATGGTTAAAAACATAGTCAGTTAGAAGAGTCAGTCTTCTTTTCCTTAAGATGCCATTGTGCCTTTTCTATTTAAATCCGATGCAATTTCTGTGTTTCATCAGCAATAAGGTCAGAGGGATACAGTAAACCTGAAGTGAAGCATCGGAATCTATAACTAGTGTCACAGGAATGGTAGAATACATAGACAGTAAGAAGAGTCAGTCTTCTTGTACTTAAGTCGTCATTGTGCCATTCTATTTAATCCCTATGCAATTTCTGTGTTTCATCGTCAATAAGAAGGTCCAAGGGATACAGTAAACCTGAAGTGAAGCATCGGAAACTATAAGTATTGCCACAGGAATGGTTCAAAACATAGTCAGTAAGAAGAATCAGTCTTCTTGTACTTAAGACGGCATTGTGCCTTTCATATTTAATTCCGATGCAATTTCTGTGTTTCACCGTCAATAAGAAGGTCAGAGGGATATAGTAAACCGGAAGTGTAGCATCGGAATCTATAACTAGTGTCACAGGAATGGTTCAAACAAGACAGTAAGAAGAGTCAGTCTTCTTGTACTTAACTCGGCATTGTGCCTTTTGTATTTAATTCCGATGCAATTTCTGTGTTTCACCGTCAATAAGAAGGTCAGAGGGATATAGTAAACCGGAAGTGTAGCATCGGAATCTATAACTAGTGTCACAGGAATGGTTCAAACAAGACAGTAAGAAGAGTCAGTCTTCTTGTACTTAACTCGGCATTGTGCCTTTTGTATTTAATTCCGATGCAATTTCTGTGTTTCATCGTCAATACGAAGGTCCAAGGGATACAGTAAACCTGGAGTGAAGCATCGGAATCTATAACTAGTGTCACAGTAATGGTTCAAAGCATTGACAGTAAGAAGACTCAGTCTTCTTGTCTTTAAGTCGGCATTGTGCATTTTGTATTTAATTCCGATGCAATTTCTGTGTTTCATCGTCAATAAGAAGGTCAGAGGGATACAGCAAACCTGAAGTGCAGCATCGGACTCTATAACCAGTGTCACAGAAATGGTTCAAAACATAGACAGGAGGAAGAGTCAGTCTTCTTGTACTTAAGTCGGCATTGTGCCTTTTGCTTTTAATTCCGATGCAATTTCTGTGTTTCATCGTCAATAAGAAGGTCCAAGGGAAACAGTATACCTGAAGTGAAGCATCGCAATCTATAACTAGTGTCACAGGAATGGTTCAAAACATAGTCAGTTAGAAGAGACAGTCTTCTTTTCCTTAAGTCGCCATTGTTCCTCTTGTATTTAATTCCGATGCAATTTCTGTGTTTCATAGTCAATAAGAAGGTCCAAGGGATACAGTAAACCTGAAGTGCAGCATCGGACTCTATAACGTGTGTCACAGAAACGTTTCAAAACATAGACAGTAGGAAGAGTCAGTCTTCTTGTACTTAAGTCGGCATTGTGACTTTTGTTTTTAATTCCGATGCAATTTCTGTGTTCATCGTCAATAAGAAGGTCCAAGGGAAACAGTAAACCTGAAGTGAAGCATCACAATCTATAACTAGTGTCACAGGAATGGTTCAAAACATAGTCAGTAAGAAAAGACACTCTTCTTGTACTTAAGTCGACATTGGGCCTTTTGTATTTAATTCCGATGCAATTTCTGTGTTTCATCGTCAATAAGAAGGTCAGAGGGATACAGTAAACGTGAAGTGAAGCATCGGAATCCACAACTAGTGTCACAGGAATGGTTCAAAACATAGACAGTAGGAAGAATCAGCCTTCTTGTACTTAAGTCGGCATTGTGCCTTTTGTATTTAATTCCGATGCATTTTCTGTGTTTCATCGTCAATAAGAAGGTCCAAGGGATACAGTAAACCTGAAGTGAAGCATCGGAAACTATAACTAGTGTCACAAAAATGGTTCAAAACATAGTCAGTAAGAAGAGTCAGTCTTCTTATACTTAAGTCGGCATTGTGCCTTTCGTATTTAATTCCTATGCAATTTCTGTGTTTCACCGTCAATAAGAAGGTCAGAGGGATACAGTAAGCCGGAGGTGTAGCATCGGAATCTGTAACTAGTGTCACAGGAATGGTTCAAACATAGACAGTAAGAAGAGTCAGTCTTCTTGTACTTAAGTCGGTATTGTGCCTTTTATATTTAATTCCGATGCAATTTCTGTGTTTCATCGTCAATAAGAAAGTCCAAGGGATACAGTAAACCTGGAGTGAAGCATCGGAATCTATTACTAGTGTCACAAAATGGTAGAATACATAGACAGAAAGAAGAGTCAGTCTTCTTGTACTTAAGTCGTCATTGTGCCTTTTCTATTTAATCCCGATGCAATTTCTGTGTTTCATCGTCAATAAGAAGGTCCAAGGGATTCAGTAAACCTGAAGTGAAGCATCGGAATCTATACCTAGTGTCACAGGAATGGTTCAAAACATAGTAAGAAGAGTCAGTGTGCTTGTACTTAAGCCGCCATTGTGCCTTTTGTATTTAATTCCGATGCAATTTCAGTGTTTCATCGTCAATAAGAAGGTCCAAGGTACACAGTAAACCTGAAGTAAAGTATCAGAATCTATAACTAGTGTCACAGGAATGGTTCAAACTATAATCTGTAAGAAGAGTCAGTCTTCTTGTACTTAAGTCGGCATTGTGCTTTTTCTATTTAATTCCGATGCAATTTCTGTGTTTCATCGTCAATAAGAAGGTCCAAGGGATACAGTAAACCTGGAGTGAAGCATCGGAATCTATAACTAGTGTCACAAAAATGGTAGAATACATAGACAGAAAGAAGAGTCAGTCTTCTTGTAGTTAAGTCGTCATTGTGCCTTTTCTATTTAATCCCGATGCAATTTCTGTGTCTCATCGTCAATAAGAAGGTCCAAGGGATACAGTAAACCTGAAGTGAAGCATCGGAATCTATACCTAGTGTCACAGGAATGGTTCAAAACATAGTAAGAAGAGTCAGTCTGCTTGTACTTAAGTCGCCATTGTGCCTTTTGTATTTAATTCCGATGCAATTTCTGTGTTTCATCGTCAATAAGAATGTCCAAGGTACACAGTAAACCTGAAGTAAAGTATCGGAATCTATAACTAGTGTCACAGGAGTGGTTCAAACTATAATCAGTAAGAAGAGTCAGTCTTCTTGTACTTAAGTCGGCATTGTGCCTTTTCTATTTAATTCCGATGCAATTTCTGTGTTTCATCGTCAATAAGAAGGTCCAAGGGATACAGTAAACCTGGAGTGAAGCATCGGAATCTAGAACTAGTGTCACAAGAATGGTAGATTACATAGACAGTAAGAAGAGTCAGTCTTCTTGTACTTAAGTCGGCATTGACTATTTTGTATTTAATTCGGATGCAATTTCTGTGTTTCATCGTCAATAAGAAGGTCAGGGGTATACAATAAACCTGAAGTGAAGCGTCGGAATCTAAAACTAGTGTCACAGGAATGGTTCAAACATAGTCAGTAAGAAGAGTCAGTCCTCTTGTACTTAAGTCGGCATTGTGCCTTTTGTATTTAATTCCGATGCATTTTCTGTGTTTCATCGTCAATAAGAAGGTCCAAGGGATACAGTAAACCTGAAGTGAAGCATCGGAAACTATATCTAGTGTCACAGGAATGGTTCAAAACATAGACAGTAGGAAGAGTCAGTCTTCTTGTACTTAAGTCGGCATTGTGCGTTTTGTACTTATTTCCGATGCAATTTCTATGGTTCATTGTCAATTAGAAGGTCAGAGTGATACAGTAAACCTAAAGTGAAGCATCGGAATCCAAAACTAGTGTCGCAGGAATGGTTCAAAACATAGACAGTAGGAAGAGTCAGTCTTCTTGTACTTCAGTCGGCATTGTGCCTTTTGTATTTAATTCCGATGCAATTTCTGTGTTTCTTCGTCACTAAGAAGGTCCAAGGTATACAGTAAACCTAAAGTGAAGCATCGGAATCTATAACTAGTGTCACAGGAATGGTTCAAAACATAGTAAGAAGAGTCAGTCTGCTTGTACTTAAGTCGCCATTGTGCCTTTTGTATTTGATTCCGATGCAATTTCTGTGTTTGGTCGTCAATAAGAAGGTCCAAGGTACACAGTAAACCTGAAGTAAAGTATCGGAATCTATAACTAGTGTCACAGGAATGGTTCAAACTATAATCAGTAAGAAGAGTTAGTCTTCTTGTACTTAAGTCAGCATTGGGCCTTTTCTATTTCATTCCGATGCAATTTCTGTGTTTCATCGTCAATAAGAAGGTCCTAGTGATACAGTAAACCTGGAGTGAAGCATCGGAATCTATAACTAGTGTCACAAGAATGGTAGAATGCATAGACAGTAAGAAGAGTCAGTCTTCTTGTACTTAAGTCGTCATTGTGCCTTTTCTATTTAATCCCGATGCAATTTCTGTGTTTCATCGTCAATAAGAAGGTCCAAAGGATACAGTAAACCTGAAGTGAAGCATCGGAATCTATAACTAGTGTCACAGGAATGGTTCAAAACATAGTAAGAAGAGTCAGTCTGCTTGTACTTAAGTCGCCATTGTGCCTTTTGTATTTAATTCCGCTGCATTTTCTGTGTTTCATCGTCAATAAGAAGGTCCAAGGTACACAGTAAACCTGAAGTAAAGTATCGGAATCTATAACTAGTGTCACAGGAATGGTTCAAAATATAATCAGTAAGAAGAGTCAGTCTTCTTGTACTTAAGTCGGCATTGTGCCTTTTCTATTTAATTCCGATGCAATTTCTGTGTTTCACCGTCAATAAAAAGGTCATAGGGATACAGTAAACCGGAAGTGTAGCATCGGAATCTATAACTAGTGTCACAGGAATGGTTCAAACATAGACAGTAAGAAGAGTCAGTCTCCTTGTACTTAAGTCGGCGTTGTGCCTTTTATATTTAATTCGGATGCAATTTCTGTGTTTCATCGTCAATAAGAAGGTCCAAGGGATACAGTAAACCTGGAGTGAAGCATCGGAATCTATAACTAGTGTCACAGTAATGGTTCAAAGCATAGACAGTAAGAAGAGTCAGTCTTCTTGTCTTTAAGTCGGCATTGTACCTTTTGTATTTAATTCCGATGCAATATCTGTGTTTCATCGTCAATAAGAAGGTCAGAGGGATACAGTAAACCTGAAGTGCAGCATCGGACTCTATAACTAGTGTCACAGAAATGGTTCAAAACATAGACAGGAGGAAGAGTCAGTCTTCTTGTACTTAAGTCGGCATTGTGCCTTTTGTTTTTAATTCCGATGCAATTTCTGTGTTTCATCGTCAATAAGAAGGTCCAAGGGAAACAGTATACCTGAAGTGAAGCATCGCAATCTATAACTAGTGTCACAGGAATGGTTCAAAACATAGTCAGTTAGAAGAGACAGTCTTCTTTTCCTTAAGTCGCCATTGTTCCTTTTGTATTTAATTCCGATGCAATTTCTGTGTTTCATCGGCAATAAGGTCAGAGGGATACAGTAAATCTGAAGTGAAGCATCGGAATCTATAACTAGTGTCACAGGAATGGTTCTAAACATAGACAGTAGGAGGAGTCAGTCTTCTTGTACTTAAGTCGGCATTGTGCCTTTTGTATTTAATTCCGATGCAATTTCTGTGTTTCATAGTCAATAAGAAGGTCCAAGGGATACAGTAAACCTGAAGTGCAGCATCGGAATCTATAACTAGTGTCACAGAAATGGTTCAAACATAGACAGTAGGAAGAGTCAGTCTTCTTGTACTTAAGTCGGCATTGTGACTTTTGTTTCTAATTCCGATGCAATTTCTGTGTTCATCGTCAATAAGAAGGTCCAAGGGAAACAGTAAACCAGAAGTGAAGCATCGCAATCCATAACTAGTGTCACAGGAATGGTTCAAAACATAGTCAGTAAGAAAAGACATTCTTCTTGTACTTAAGTCGACATTGTGCCTTTTGTATTTAATTCCGATGCAATTTCTGTGTTTCATCCTCAATAAGAAGGTCAGAGGGATACAGTAAACGTGAAGTGAAGCATCGGAATCCACAACTAGTGTCACAGGAATGGTTCAAAACATAGACAGTAGGAAGAATCAGCCTTCTTGTACTTAAGTCGGCATTGTGCCTTTTGTATTTAATTCCGATGCATTTTCTGTGTTTCATCGTCAATAAGAAGGTCCAAGGGATACAGTAAACCTGAAGTGAAGCATCGGAAACTATAACTAGTGTCACAGGAATGGTTCAAAACATAGTCAGTAAGAAGAGTCAGTCTTCTTTTACTTAAGTCGGCATTGTGCCTTTCGTATTTAATTCCGATGCAATTTCTGTGTTTCACCGTCAATAAGAAGGTCAGAGGGATACAGTAAACCGGAAGTGTAGCATCGGAATCTATAACTAGTGTCACAGGAATGGTTCAAACATAGACAGTAAGAAGAGTCAGTCTTCTTGTACTTAAGTCGGTATTGTGCCTTTTATATTTAATTCCGATGCAATTTCTGTGTTTCATCGTCAATAAGAAGGTCCAAGGGATACAGTAAACCTGGAGTGAAGCATCGGAATCTATTACTAGTGTCACAAGAATGGTAGAATACATAGACAGAAAGAAGAGTCAGTCTTCTTGTACTTAAGTCGTCATTGTGCCTTTTCTATTTAATCCCGATGCAATTTCTGTGTTTCATCGTCAATAAGAAGGTCCAAGGGATACAGTAAACCTGAAGTGAAGCATCGGAATCTATACCTAGTGTCACAGGAATGGTTCAAAACATAGTAAGAAGAGTCAGTCTGCTTGTACTTAAGTCGCCATTGTGCCTTTTGTATTTAATTCCGATGCAATTTCAGTGGTTCATCGTCAATAAGAAGGTCCAAGGTACACAGTAAACCTGAAGTAAAGTATCGGAATCTATAACTAGTGTCACAGGAGTGGTTCAAACTATAATCAGTAAGAAGAGTCAGTCTTCTTGTACTTAAGTCGGCATTGAGCCTTTTCTATTTAATTCCGATGCAATTTCTGTGTTTCATCGTCAATAAGAAGGTCCAAGGGATACAGTAAACCTGGAGTGAAGCATCGGTAACTATAACTAGTGTCACAAGAATGGTAGATTACATAGACAGTAAGAAGAGTCAGTCTTCTTGTACTTAAGTCGGCATTGTCTATTTTGTATTTAATTCGGATGCAATTTCTGTGTTTCATCGTCAATAAGAAGGTCAGGGGTATACAATAAGCCTGAAGTGAAGCGTCGGAATCTAAAACTAGTGTCACAGGAATGGTTCAAACATAGTCAGTAAGAAGAGTCAGTCTTCTTGTACTTAAGTCGGCATTGTGCCTTTTGTATTTAATTCCGATGCAATTTCTGTGTTTCATCGTCAATAAGAAGGTCCAAGGGATACAGTAAACCTGGAGTGAAGCATCGGAATCAATAACTAGTGTCACAGGAATGGTTAAAAACATAGACAGTAAGAAGAGTCAGTCTTCTTGTATTTAAGTCGGCATTGTGGCTTTTGTATTTAATTGCGATGCAATTTCTGTGTTTCATCGTCAATAAGAAGGTCCGAGGGATACAGTAAACCTGAAGTGAAGCATCGGATTCTATAACTAGATTCACAGGAATGCTTCAAAACATAGTCAGTAAGAAGAGTCAGTCTTCTTGTCCTTAAGTCGACATTGTGCCTTTTGTATTTAATTCCGATGCAATTTCTGTGTTTCATCGGCAATAAGGTCAGAAGGATACAGTAAAACTGAAGTGAAGCATCGGAATCTATAACTAGTGTCACAGGAATGGTTCAAAACATAGTAAGAAGAGTCAGTCTGCTTGTACTTACGTCGCCATTGTGCCTTTTGTATTTAATTCCGATGCAATTTCTGTGTTTCATCGTCAATAAGAAGGTCCAAGGTACACAGTAAACCAGAAGTAAAGTATCGGAATCTATAACTAGTGTCACAGGAATGGTCCAAAATATAAACAGTAAGAAGAGTCAGTCTTCTTATACTTAAGTCGGCATTGTGCCTTTTCTATTTAATTCCGATGCAATTTCTGTGTTTCACCGTCAATAAGAAGGTCATAGGGATACAGTAAACCGGAAGTGTAGCATCGGAATCTATAACTAGTGTCACAGGAATGGTTCAAACATAGACAGTAAGAAGAGTCAGTCTTCTTGTACTTAAGTCGGCTTTGTGCCTTTTATATTTAATTCGGATGCAATTTCTGTGTTTCATCGTCAATAAGAAGGTCCAAGGAATACAGTAAACCTGGAGTGAAGCATCGGAATCTATAACTAGTGTCACAGTAATGGTTCAAAGCATAGACAGTAAGAAGAGTCAGTCTTCTTGTCTTTAAGTCAGCATTGTACCTTTTGTATTTAATTCCGATGCAATATCTGTGTTTCATCGTCAATGAGAAGGTCCAAGGGATACAGTAAACCTGAAGTGCAGCATCGGACTCTATAACTAGTGCCACAGGAATGGTTCAAAACATAGATAGTAGGAACAGTCAGTCTTCTTGTACTTCAGTCGGCATTGTGCCTTTTGTACTTATTTCCGATGCAATTTCTGTGGTTCATTGTCAATTAGAAGGTCAGAGTAATACAGTAAACCTAAAGTGAAGCATCGGAATCCAAAACTAGTGTCGCAGGAATGGTTCAAAACATAGTAAGAAGAGTCAGTCTGCTTGTACTTAAGTCGAAATTGTGCCTTTTCTATTTAATCCCGATGCAATCTCTGTGTTTCATCGTCAATAAGAAGGTCCAAGGGAAACAGTAAACCTGAAGTGAAGCATCGGAATCTAAAACTAGTGCCACAGGAATGGTTCAAAACATAGTCAGTAAGAAGAGTCAGTCATCTTGTACTTAAGTCGGCATTGTCCCTTTTGTATTTAATTCCGATGCAATTTCTGTGTTTCATCGTCAATAAGAAGGTCAGGGGGATACAGTAAACCTGAAGTGAAGCATCGGAATCTAAAACTAGTGTCACAGGAATGGTTCAAACATAGTCAGTAAGAAGAGTCAGTCTTCTTGTACTTAAGTCAACATTGTGCCTTTTGTATTTAATTCCGATGCAATTTCTGTGTTTCTTCGTCACTAAGAAGGTCCAAGGTATACGGTAAACCTAAAGTGAAGCATCGGAATCTACAACTAGTGTCACAGGAATGGTTCAAAACATAGTAAGAAGAGTCAGTCTGCTTGTACTTAAGTCGCCATTGTGCCTTTTGTATTTAATTCCGTGCAATTTCTGTGTTTCATCGTCAAAAGAAGGTCCAAGGTACACAGTAAACCTGAAGTAAAGTATCGGAATCTATAACTAGTGTCACAGGAATGGTTCAAACTATAATCAGTAAGAAGAGTCAGTCTTCTTGTACTTAAGTCGGCATTGTGCTTTTTCTATTTAATTCCGATGCAATTTCTGTGTTTCATCGTCAATAAGAAGGTCCAAGGGTTACAGTAAACCTGGAGTGAAGCATCGGAATCTATAACTAGTGTCACAAGAATGGTACAATACATAGACAGAAAGAAGAGTCAGTCTTCTTGTACTTAAGTCGTCATTGTGCCTTTTCTATTCAATCCCGATGCAATTTCTGTGTTTCATCGTCAATAAGAAGGTCCAAGAGATACAGTAAACCTGAAGTGAAGCATCGGAATCTATAACTAGTATCACAGGAATGGTTCAAGACACAGTAAGAAGAGTCAGTCTGCTTGTACTTAAGTCGCCATTGTGCCTTTTGTATTTAATTCCGATGCAATTTCTGTGTTTCATCGTCAATAAGAAGGTCCAAGGTACACAGTAAAGCTGAAGTAAAGTATCGGAATCTATAACTAGTGTCACAGGAGTGGTTCAAACTATAATCAGTAAGAAGTGTCAGTCTTCTTGTACTTAAGTCGGCATTGTGCCTTTTCTATTTAATTCCGATGCAATTTCTGTGTTTCATCGTCAATAGGAAGGTCCAAGGGATACAGTAAACCTGGAGTGAAGCATCGGAATCTATAACTAGTGTCACAAGAATGGTAGAATACATAGACAGTAAGAAGAGTCAGTCTTCTTGTACTTAAGAAGTCATTGTGCCTTTTCAATTTAATCCCGATGCAATTTCTGTGTTTTATCGTCAATAAGAAGGTAAAAGGGATACAGTAAACCTGAAGTGCAGCATCGGACTCTATAACTAGTGTCACAGAAATGGTTCAAAACATAGACAGTAATAAGAGTCAGTCTTCTTGTACTTAAGTCGGCATTGTGCCTTTTATATTTAATTCCGATGCAATTTCTGTGTTTCATCGTCAATAAGAAGGTCCAAGGGATACAGTAAACCTGGAGTGAAGCATGGGAATCTATAACTAGTGTCACAGTAATGGTTCAAAGCATATACAGTAAGAAGAGTCAGTCTTCTTGTCTTTAAGTCGGTATTGTGCCTTTTGTATTTAATTCCGATGCAATATCTGTGTTTCATCGTCAATAAGAAGGTCCAAGGGATACAGTAAACCTGAAGTGCAGCATCGGATTCTATAACTAGTGTCACAGAAATGGTTCAAAACATAGACAGTAGGAAGAGTCAGTCTTCTTGTAGTTAAGTCGGCATTGTGCCTTTTGTTTTTAATTCCGATGCAATTTCTGTGTTTCATCGTCAATAAGAAGGTCCAAGGGATACAGTAAACCTGAAGTGCAGCATCGGACTCTATAACTAGTGTCACAGAAATGGTTCAAAACATAGACAGTAGGAAGAGTCAGTCTTCTTGTACTTAAGCCGGCATTGTGCCTTTTGTTTTTAATTCCGATGCAATTTCTGTGTTTCATCGTCAATAAGAAGGTCCAAGGGAAACAGTAAACCTGAAGTGAAGCATCGCAATCTATAACTAGTGTCACAGGAATGGTTCAAAACATAGTCAGTTAGAAGAGTCAGTCTTCTTTTCCTTAAGTCGCCATTGTGCCTTTTGCATTTAATTCCGATGCAATTTCTGTGTTTCATCGGCAATAAGGCCAGAGGGATACAGTAAACCTGAAGTGAAGCATCGGAATCTATAACTAGTGTCACAGGAATGGTAGAATACATAGACAGTAAGAAGAGTCAGTCTTCTTGTACTTAAGTCGTCATTGTGCCTTTCTATTTAATCCCGATGCAATTTCTGTGTTTCATCGTCAATAAGAAGGTCCAAGGGATACAGTAAACCTGAAGTGAAGCATCGGAAACTATAACTATTGCCACAGGAATGGTTCAAAACATAGTCAGTAAGAAGAGTCAGTCTTCTTGTACTTAAGTCGGCATTGTGCCTTTCGTATTTAATTCCGATGCAATTTCTGTGTTTTACCGTCAATAAGAAGGTCAGAGGGATACAGTAAACCGGAAGTGTAGCATCGGAATCTATAACTAGTCTCACAGGAATGGTTCAAACATAGACAGTAAGAAGAGTCAGTCTTCTTGTACTTAAGTCGGCATTGTGCCTTTTGTATTTAATTCCGATGCAATTTCTGTGTTTCATCGTCAATACGAAGGTCCAAGGGATACAGTAAACCTGCAGTGAAGCATCGGAATCCATAACTAGTGTCACAGTAATGGTTCAAAGCATTGACAGTAAGAAGACTCAGTCTTCTTGTCTTTAAGTCGGCATTGTGCATTTTGTATTTAATTCCGATGCAATTTCTGTGTTTCATCGTCAATAAGAAGGTCCAAGGGATACAGTAAACCTGAAGTGCAGCATCGGACTCTATAACTAGTGTCACAGACATGGTTCAAAACATAGACAGGAGGAAGAGTCAGTCTTCTTGTACTTAAGTCGGCATTGTGACTTTTGTTTTTAATTCCGATGCAATTTCTGTGTTTCATCGTCAATACGAAGGTCCTAGGGAAACAGTAAACCTGAAGTGAAGCATCGCAATCTATATCTAGTGTCAGAGGAATGGTTCAAAACATAGTCAGTTAGAAGAGACAGTCTTCTTTTCCTTAAGTCGCCATTGTTCCTTTTGTATTTAATTCCGATGCAATTTCTGTGTTTCATCGGCAATAAGGTCAGAGGGATACAGTAAATCTGAAGTGAAGCATCGGAATCTATAACTAGTGTCACAGGAATGGTTCTAAACATAGACAGTAGGAGGAGTCAGTCTTCTTGTACTTAAGTCGGCATTGTGCCTTTTGTATTTAATTCCGATGCAATTTCTGTGTTTCATAGTCAATAAGAAGATCCAAGGGATTCAGTAAACCTGAAGTGCAGCATCGGACTCTATAACCAGTGTCACAGAAATGGTTCAAAACATAGACAGTTGGAAGAGTCAGTCTTCTTGTACTTAAGTCGGCATTGTGACATTTGTTTTTAATTCCGATGCAATTTCTGTGTTCATCGTCAATAAGAAGGTCCAAGGGAAACAGTAAACCTGAAGTGAAGCATCGCAATCTATAACTAGTGTCACAGGAATGGTTCAAAACATAGTCAATAGGAAGAAACACTCTTCTTGTACTTAAGTCGACATTGTGCCTTTTGTATTTAATTCCGATGCAATTTCTGTGTTTCATCGTCAATAAGAAGGTCAGAGGGATACAGTAAACCTGAAGTGAAGCATCGGAATCCGCAACTAGTGTCACAGGAATGGTTCAAAGCATAGACAGTAGGAAGAATCAGCCTTCTTGTACTTAAGTCGGCATTGTGCCTTTTGTATTTAATTCCGATGCATTTTCTGTGTTTCATCGTCAATAAGAAGGTCCAAGGGATACAGTAAACCTGAAGTGAAGCATCGGAAACTATATCTAGTGTCACAGGAATGGTTCAAAACATAGTCAGTAAGAAGGGTCAGTCTTCTTATACTTAAGTCGGCATTGTGCCTTTCGTATTTAATTCCGATGCAATTTCTGTGTTTCACCGTCAATAAGAAGGTCAGAGGGATACAGTAAACCGGAAGTGTAACATCGGAATCTATAACTAGTGTCACAGGAATGGTACAAACATAGACAGTAAGAAGAGTCAGTCTTCTTGTATTCTTGTACTTGAGTCGGTATTGTGCCTTTTATATTTAATTCCGATGCAATTTCTGTGTTTCATCGTCAATAAGAAGGTCCAAGGGATACAGTAAACCTGCAGTGAAGCATCGGAATCCACAACTAGTTTCACAGGAATGGTTCAAAACATAGACAGTAGGAAGAATCAGCCTTCTTGTACTTAAGTCGCCATTGTGAATTTTGTATTTAATTCCGATGCATTTTCTGTGTTTCATCGTCTATAAGAAGGTCCAAGGTATACAGTAAACCTGAAGTGAAGCATCGGAATCTATAACCAGTGTCACAGGAATGGTTCAAACATAGACAGTAAGAAGAGTCAGTCTTCGGGTACTTAAGTCGGCATTGTCCCTTTTGTATTTAATTGCGATGAAATTTCTGTGTTTCATCGTCAATAAGACGGTCAGAGGGATACAGTACACCTGAAGTGAAGCATCGGAATCTATAACTAGTGTCACCGGAATGGTTCAAGACATAGTCAGTAAGAAGAGTCACTCTTCTTGTACTTAAGTCGGCATTGTGCCTTTTGTATTTAATTCCAATGCAATTTCTGTGTTTCATCGTCAATAAGAAGGTCCAATAGATACAGTAAACCTGGAGTGAAGCATCGGAATCAATAACTGGTGTCACAGGAATGGTTCAAAACATAGACAGTAAGAAGAGTCAGTCTTCTTGTATTTAAGTCGGCATTGTGGCTTTTGTATTTAATTCCGATGCAATTTCTGTGTTTCATCGTCAATAAGAAGGTCAGAGGGATACAGTAAACCAGAAGTGAAGCATCGGAATCTATAAATAGAGTTACAGGAATGGTTCAAACCATAGTCAGTAAGAAGAGTCAGTCTTCTTGTCCTTGAGTCGGCATTGTGCCTTTTGTATTTAATTCCGATGCAATTTCTGTGTTTCATCGGCAATAAGGTCAGAGGGATACAGTAAACTTGAAGTGAAGCATCGGAATCTATAGCTAGTGTCACAGGAATGGTTCAAAACATAGACAGTAGGAAGAGTCAGTCTTCTTGTACTTAAGTCGGCATTGTGCCTTTTGTACTTAAATCCGATGCAATTTCTGTGTTCCATTGTCAATTAGAAGGTATGAGTGATACAGTAAACCTGAAGTGAAGCATCGGAATCCAAAACTAGTGTCGCAGGAATGGTTCAAAACATAGACAGTAGGATGAATCAGTCTTCTTGTACTTCAGTCGGCATTGTGCCTTTTGTATTTAATTCCGATGCAATTTCTGTGTTTCATCGTCACTACGAAGGTCCAAGGTATACAGTAAACCTAAAGTGAAGCATCGGAATCTATAAGTAGTGTCACTGGAATGGTTCAAAATATAGACAGTAAGAAGAGTCAGTCTTCTTGTACTTTAGTAGGCATTGTGCCTTTTCTATTTAATTCCGATGTAATTTCTGTGTTTCATCGTCAATAAGAAGGTCCAAGGGGTACAGTAAACCTGGAGTGAAGCATCGGAATCTATAGCTAGTGTCACAGTAATGGTTCAAAGCATAGACAGTAAGAAGAGTCAGTCTTCTTGTACTTAAGTCGGCATTGTGCCTTTTCTATTTAATTCCGATGCAATTTATGTGTTTTAATCGACAATAAGAAGGTCCAAGGAATACAGTAAACCTGAAGTGAAGCATCGGAATCTATAAGTAGTGTCACTGGAATGGTTCAAAATATAGACAGTAAGAAGAGTCAGTCTTCTTGTACTTTAGCGGCATTGTGCCATTTCTATTTAATTCCGATGCAATCTCTGTGTTTCATCGTCAATAAGAAGGTCACAGGGATACAGTAAACCTGAAGTGAAGCATCGGAATCTATAACTAGTGTCAAAGGAATGGTTCATAACATAGTCAGTAAGAAGAGTCAGTCTTCTAGCACTTAAGTCGGCATTGTGCCTTTCGTATTTAATTCCGATGCAATTTCTGTGTTTCACCGTCAATAAGAAGGACAGTGGGATACAGTAAACCTGATGTGAAGCATCGGAATCTATAACTAGTGTCACAGGAATGGTTCAATCATAGTAAGAAGAGTCAGTTTTCTTGTACTTAAGTCGGCATTGTGCCTTTTGTATTTAATTCCGATGCAATTTCTGTGTTTCATCGTCAATAAGAAGGTCCAAGGGATACAGTAAACCTGAAGTGAAGCATCGGAATCTACAACTAGTGCCACAGGAATGGTTCAAAACATAGGCAGTAAGAAGAGTCAGTCTTCTTGTACTTAAGTCGGCAACGTGCCTTTTCTATTTAATTCCGATGCAATTTCTGTGTTTCATCGTCAATAAGAAGGTCCAAGCGATACAGTAAACCTGAAGTGCAGCATCGGACTCTATAACTAGTGTCACAGATATGGTTCAAACATAGACAGTAGGAAGAGTCAGTCTTCTTGTACTTAAGTCGGCATTGTGACTTTTGTTTTCAATTCCGATGCAATTTCTGTGTTCATCGTCAATAAGAAGGTCCAAGGGAAATAGTAAACCTGAAGTGAAGCATCGCAATCTATAACTAGTGTCACAGGAATGGTTCAAAACATAGTCAGTAAGAAGAGACACTCTTCTTGTACTTAAGTCGACATTGTGCCTTTTGTATTTCATTCCGATGCAATTTCTGTGTTTCATCGTCAATAAGAAGGTCAGAGGGATACAGTAAACCTGAAGTGAAGCATCGGAATCCACAACTAGTGTCACAGGAATGGTTCAAAACGTAGACAGTAGGAAGAATCAGCCTTCCTGTACTTAAGTCGGCATTGTGCCTTTTGTATTTAATTCCGATGCAATTTCTGTGTTTCATCGTCAATAAGAAGGTCCAAGGGATACAGTAAACCTGGAGTGAAGCATCGGAATCTATTAATAGAGTTACAGGAATGGTTCAAACCATAGTCAGTAAGAAGAGTGAGTCTTCTTGTCCTTAAGTCGGCATTGTGCCTTTTGTATTTAATTCCGATGCAGTTTCTGTGTTTCATCGGCAATAAGGTCAGAGGGATACAGTAAACTTGAAGTGAAGAATCGGAATCTATAGCTAGTGTCACAGGAATGGTTCAAAAAATTGACAGTAGGAAGAGTCAGTCTTCTTGTACTTAAGTCGGCATTGTGCCTGTTGTACTTATTTCCGATGCAATTTCTGTGTTTCATTGTCAATTAGAAGGTATGAGTGATACAGTAAACCTGAAGTGAAGCATCGGAATCCAAAACTAGTGTCGCAGGAATGGTTCAAAATATTGCCAGTAGGATGAATCAGTCTTCTTGTACTTTAGTCGGCATTGTGCCTTTTGTATTTAATTCTGATGCAATTTCTGTGTTTCATCGTCACTAAGAAGGTCCAAGGGATACAGTAAACCTAAAGTGAAGCATCGGAATCTATAACTAGTGTAACAGGAATGGTTCAAAACATAGTAAGAAGAGTCAGTCTGCCTGTACTTAAGTCGGCATTGTGCCTTTTGTATTTAATTCCTATGCAATTTCTGTGTTTCATCGTCAATAAGAAGGTCCAAGGGATACAGTAAACCTGAAGTGAAGCATCGGAATCTATAACTAGTGTCACAGGAATGGTTCAAATCATAGTCAGTAAGAAGAGTCAGTCTTCTTGTACTTAAGTCGGCATTGTGCCTTTTGTATTTAGTTCCGATGCAATTTCTGTGTTTTATCGTCAATAAGAAGGTCCAAGGGGTACAGCAAACCTAGAGTGAAGCATCGGAATCTATAGCTAGTGTCACAGTAATGGTTCAAAACATAGACAGTAAGAAGAGTCAGTCTTCTTGTACTTAAGTCGGCATTGTGCCTTTTCTATTTAATTCCGATGTAATTTATGTGTTTTAATCGACAATAAGAAGGTCCAAGGAATACAGTAAACCTTATGTAAAGCATCGGAATCTATAAGTAGTGTCGCTGGAATGCTTCAAAATATAGACAGTCAGAAGAGTCAGTCTTCTTGTACTTTAGTCGGCTTTGTGCCTTTTCTATTTAATTCCGATGCAATATCTGTGTTTCGTCGTCAATAAGAAGGTCCAAGGGAAACAGTAAACCTGAAGTGAGGCATGGGAATCTAATACTAGTGCCACAGGAATGGTTCAAAACATAGACAGTAAGAAGAGTCAGTCTTCTTGTACTTAAGTCGGCATTGTGCCTTTTCTATTTAATTCCGATGCAATCTCTGTGTCTCATCGTCAACAAGAAGGTCACAGGGATACAGTAAACCTGAAGTGAAGTATCGGAATCTATAAGTAGTGTCACAGGAATGGTTCATAACATAGTCAGTAAGAAGAGTCAGTCTTCTAGCACTTAAGTCGGCATTGTGCCTTTCGTATTTAATTCCGATGCAATTGCTGTGTTTCACCGTCAATAAGAAGGACAGTGGGATACAGTAAACCTGAAATGAAGCATCGGAATCTATAACTAGTGTCACAGGAATGGTTCAATCATAGTAAGAAGAGTCAGTTTTCTTGTACTTAAGTCGGCATTGTGCCTTTTGTATTTAATTCCGATGCAATTTCTGTGTTTCATCGTCATTAAGAAGGTCCAAGGGATACAGAAAAACCTGTAGTGAAGCATCGGAATCTACAACTAGTGCCACAGGAATGGTTCAAAACATAGGCAGTAAGAAGAGTTAGTCTTCTTGTACTTAAGCCGGCATTGTGCCTTTTCTATTTAATTCCGATGCAATATCTGTGTTTCATCGACAATAAGAAGGTCCAAGGGAAACAGTAAACCTGAAGTGAGGCATCGCAATCTATAACTAGTTTCACAGGAATGGTTCAGAACATAGTCGGTAAGAAAAGACAGTCTTCTTGTCCTTAAGTCGCCATTGTGCCTTTTGTATTAAATTCCGATGCAATTTCTGTGTTTCATCTACAATATGGTCAGAGGGATACAGTAAACCTGAAGTGAAGCATCGGAATCTATAACTAGTGTCACAGGAATGGTTCAAAACATAGGCAGTAAAAAGAGTCAGTCTTCTTGTACTTAAATCGGCATTGTGCTTTTCTATTTAATTCCGATGCAATTTCTGTGTTTCATCGTCAATAAGAAGGTCCAAGGGATACAGTAAACCTGAAGTGCAGCATCGGAATCTATAACTAGTGTCACAGGAATGGTTCAAAACATAGACAGTAAGAAGAGTCGGTCTTCTTGTACTTAAGTCGGCATTGTGCCTTTCGTATTTAATTCCGATGCAATTTCTGTGTTTCACCGTCAATAAGAAGGTCAGAGGGATACAGTAAACCTGAAGTGAAGCATGGGAATCTATAACTATCGTCACAGGAATGGTTCAAACATTGACAGTAAGAAGAGTCAGTCTTCTTGTACTTAAGTCGACATTGTGCCTTTTGTATTTCATTCCGATGCAATTTCTGTGTTTCATCGTCAATAAGAAGGTCAGAGGGATACAGTAAACCTGAAGTGAAGCATCGGAATCCACAACTAGTGTCACAGGAATGGTTCAAAACGTAGACAGTAGGAAGAATCAGCCTTCTTGTACTTAAGTCGGCATTGTGCCTTTTGTATTTAATTCCGATGCAATTTCTGTGTTTCATCGTCAATAAGAAGGTCCAAGGGATACAGTAAACCTGGAGTGAAGCATCGGAATCTATTAATAGAGTTACAGGAATGGTTCAAACCATAGTCAGTAAGAAGAGTGAGTCTTCTTGTCCTTAAGTCGGCATTGTGCCTTTTGTATTTAATTCCGATGCAGTTTCTGTGTTTCATCGGCAATAAGGTCAGAGGGATACAGTAAACTTGAAGTGAAGAATCGGAATCTATAGCTAGTGTCACAGGAATGGTTCAAAAAATTGACAGTAGGAAGAGTCAGTCTTCTTGTACTTAAGTCGGCATTGTGCCTGTTGTACTTATTTCCGATGCAATTTCTGTGTTTCATTGTCAATTAGAAGGTATGAGTGATACAGTAAACCTGAAGTGAAGCATCGGAATCCAAAACTAGTGTCGCAGGAATGGTTCAAAATATTGCCAGTAGGATGAATCAGTCTTCTTGTACTTTAGTCGGCATTGTGCCTTTTGTATTTAATTCTGATGCAATTTCTGTGTTTCATCGTCACTAAGAAGGTCCAAGGTATACAGTAAACCTAAAGTGAAGCATCGGAATCTATAACTAGTGTAACAGGAATGGTTCAAAACATAGTAAGAAGAGTCAGTCTGCTTGTACTTAAGTCGGCATTGTGCCTTTTGTATTTAATTCCTATGCTATTTCTGTGTTTCATCGTCAATAAGAAGGTCCAAGGGATACAGTAAACCTGAAGTGAAGCATCGGAATCTATAACTAGTGTCACAGGAATGGTTCAAATCATAGTCAGTAAGAAGAGTCAGTCTTCTTGTACTTAAGTCGGCATTGTGCCTCTTGTATTTAGTTCCGATGCAATTTCTGTGTTTTATCGTCAATAAGAAGGTCCAAGGGGTACAGCAAACCTAGAGTGAAGCATCGGAATCTATAGCTGTGTCACAGTAATGGTTCAAAACATAGACAGTAAGAAGAGTCAGTCTTCTTGTACTTAAGTCGGCATTGTGCCTTTTCTATTTAATTCCGATGTAATTTATGTGTTTTAATCGACAATAAGAAGGTCCAAGGAATACAGTAAACCTTATGTAAAGCATCGGAATCTATAAGTAGTGTCGCTGGAATGCTTCAAAATATAGACAGTCAGAAGAGTCAGTCTTCTTGTAGTTTAGTCGGCTTTGTGCCTTTTCTATTTAATTCCGATGCAATATCTGTGTTTCGTCGTCAATAAGAAGGTCCAAGGGAAACAGTAAACCTGAAGTGAGGCATGGGAATCTAATACTAGTGCCACAGGAATGGTTCAAAACATAGACAGTAAGAAGAGTCAGTCTTCTTGTACTTAAGTCGGGATTGTGCCTTTTCTATTTAATTCCGATGCAATCTCTGTGTCTCATCGTCAACAAGAAGGTCACAGGGATACAGTAAACCTGAAGTGAAGTATCGGAATCTATAAGTAGTGTCACAGGAATGGTTCATAACATAGTCAGTAAGAAGAGTCAGTCTTCTAGCACTTAAGTCGGCATTGTGCCTTTCGTATTTAATTCCGATGCAATTTCTGTGTTTCACCGTCAATAAGAAGGACAGTGGGATACAGTAAACCTGAAATGAAGCATCGGAATCTATAACTAGTGTCACAGGAATGGTTCAATCATAGTAAGAAGAGTCAGTTTTCTTGTACTTAAGTCGGCATTGTGCCTTTTGTATTTAATTCCGATGCAATTTCTGTGTTTCATCGTCAGTAAGAAGGTCCAAGGGATACAGAAAAACCTGTAGTGAAGCATCGGAATCTACAACTAGTGCCACAGGAATGGTTCAAAACATAGGCAGTAAGAAGAGTTAGTCTTCTTGTACTTAAGCCGGCATTGTGCCTTTTCTATTTAATTCCGATGCAATATCTGTGTTTCATCGACAATAAGAAGGTCCAAGGGATACAGTAAAACTGAAGTGCAGCATCGGACTCTATAACTAGTGTCACAGAAATGGTTCAAAACATAGACAGTAGGAAGAGTTAGTCTTCTTGTACTTAAGTCGGAATTGTGCCTTTTGTATTTAATTCCGATGCAATTTCTGTGTTTCATCGTCAATTAGAGGGTCCAAGGGAAACAGTAAACCTGAAGTGAAGCATCGCAATCTATAACTAGTTTCACAGGAATGGTTCAAAACATAGTCAGTAAGAAGAGACAGTCTTCTTGTCCTTAAGTCACCATTGTGCCTTTTGTATTAAATTCCGATGCAATTTCTGTGTTTCATCGGCAATAAGGTCAGAGGGATACAGTAAACCTGAAGTGAAGCATCGGAATCTATAGCTAGTGTCACAGGAATGGTTCAAAACATAGACAGTAGGTAGAGTCAGTCTTCTTGTACTTATGTCGGCATTGTGCCTTTTGTATTTAATTCCCATGCAATTTCTGTGTTTCATTGTCAATAAGAAGGTCAGAGGGATACAGTAAACCTGAAGTGAAGCATCGGAATCCAAAACTAGTGTCACAGGAATGGTTCAAAACATAGACAGTAGGTAGAGTCAGTCTTTCTGTACTTAAGTCGGCATTGTGCCTTTTGTATTTAATTCCGATGCAATTTCTGTGTTTCATCGTCAATAAGAACTTCCAAGGTATACAGTAAACCTGAAGTGTAGCACCGGAATCTATAACTAGTGTCACAGGAATGGTTCAAAACATAGGCAGTAAGAAGAGTCAGTCTTCTTGTACTTAAGTCGGCATTGTGCCTTTTCTATTTAATTCCGATGCAATTTCTGTTTTTCATCGTCAATACGAAGGTCCAAGGGATACAGTAAACCTGGAGTGTAGCATCGGAATCTATAACTAGTGTCACAGGAATGGTTCAAAACATAGACTGTAACAAGAGTCAGTCTTCTTGTACTTAAGTCGACATTGTGCCTTTTCTATTTAATTCCAATGCAATTTCTGTTTTTTATCGTCAAGAAAAAGGTCCAAGAGATACTGTAAACCTGAAGTGAAGCATCGGAATCTATAACTAGTGTCACTGGAATGGTTCAAAGCATAGCCGGTAAGAAGAGTCAGTCTTCTTGTATTTAAGTCGGCATTGTGCCTTTTCTACTAAATTCCGATGCAATTTCTGTGTTTCATCGTCAATAACAAGGTCCAAGGGATACAGTGAACATGGAGTGAAGCATCGGAATCCACAACTAGTGTCACAGGAATGGTTCAAAACATAGACAGTAGGAAGAATCAGCCTTCTTGTACTTAAGTCGGCATTGTGCCTTTTGTATTTAATTCCGATGCATTTTCTGTGTTCCATCGTCAATAAGAAGGTCCAAGGTATACAGTAAACCTGAAGTAAAGCATTGGAATCTATAACTAGTGTCACAGGAATGGTTCAAACATAGTCAGTAAGAAGAGTCGGTCTTCTTGTACTTAAGTCTGCTTTGTGCCTTTCGTATTTAATTCCGATGCAATTTCTATGTTTCACCGTCAAGTAGAAGGTCAGAAGGATACAGTAAACCTGAAGTGAAGCATCGGAATCTATAACTATCGTCACAGGAATTGTTCAAACATTGACAGTAAGAAGAGTCTGTCTTCGGGTACTTAAGTCGGCATTGTCCCTTTTGTATTTAATTCCGATGCAATTTCTGTGTTTCATCGTCAATAAGAAGGTCAGAGGGATACAGTAAACCTGAAGTGAAGCATCGGAATCTATAACTAGTGTAATAGGAATGGTTCAAACTATAATCAGAAAGAAGAGTCAGTCTTCTTGTACTTCAGTCGGCATTGTGCCTTATCTATTTAATTCCGATGCAATTTCTGTGTTTCATCGTCAACAAGAAGGTCCAAGGGATACAGTAAACCTGGAGTGAAGCATCGGAATCTATAACTAGTGTCACAGGAAGGGTTCAAAACATAGACAGTAAGAAGAGTCAGTCTTCTTGTATTTAATTCGGCATTGTGGCTTTTGTATTTAATTCCGATGCAATTTCTGTGTGTCATCGTCAATATGAAGGTCAGAGGGATGCAGTAAACCTGAAGTGAAGCATCGGAATCCAAAACTAGTGTCGCAGGAATGGTTCAAAACATAGACAGTAGGAAGTGTCAGTCTTCTTGTACTTCAGTCGGCATTGTGCCTTTTGTATTTAATTCCGATGCAATTTCTGTGTTTCATCGTCAATAAGAAGGTCCAAGGTATACTGTAAACCTAAAGTGAAGCATCGGAATCTATAACTAGTGTCACAGGAATGGTTCAAAATATAGTAAGAAGAGTCAGTCTGCTTGTACTTAAGTCAGCATTGTGCCTTTTGTATTAAATTCCAATGCAATTTCTGAGTTTCATTGTCAATAAGAAGGTCCAAGGTACACAGTAAACCTGAAGTAAAGTATCGGAATCTATAACTAGTGTAATAGGAATGGTTCAAACTATAATCAGAAAAAAGAGTCAGTCTTCTTGTACTTCAGTCGGCATTGTGCCTTATCTATTTAATTCCGATGCAATTTATGTGTTTCATCGTCAATAAGAAGGTCCAAGGGATACAGTAAACCTGGAGTGAAGCATCGGAATCTACAACTAGTGTCACAGGAATGGTTCAAACATAGACAGTAAGAAGAGTCAGTCTTCTTGTACTTACGTCGGCGTTGTGCCTTTTGTATTTAATTCCGATGCAATTTATGTGTTATAATCGTCAATAAGAAGGTCCAAGGAATACAGTAAACCTGAAGTGAAGCATCGGAATCTATAACTAGTGTCACTGGAATGGTTCAAATTATAGACAGTAAGAAGAGTCAGTCTTCTAGTACTTTAGTCGGCATTGTGGCTTTTGTATTTAATTCCGATGCAATTTCCGTGATTCATCGTCAATAAGAAGGTCCAAGGGATACAGTAAACCTGAAGTGAAGCATTGGACTCTATAACTAGTGTCACAGAAACGGTTCAAAACATAGACAGTAGGAAGAGTCAGTCTTCTTGTACTTAAGTCGGCATTGTGCCTTTTCTATTTAATTCCGATGCAATTTCTGTGTTTCATCGTGAATTAGATGGTCCAAAGGAAACAGTAAACCTGAAGTGAAGCGTCGGAATCTATAACTAGTGTCACAGGAAAGGTTCAAATCATAGGCGGTAAGAAGAGTCTGCCTTCTTGTACTTAAGTCGGCATTGTGGCTTTTTTATTTAATTCCGATGCAATTTCTGAGTTTCATCGTCAATAAGAAGGTACGAGAGATACAGTAAACCTGAAGTGAAGCATCGGAATCTATAACTAGAGTCACAGGAATGGTTCAAAGCATAGTCAGTAAGAAGAGTCAGTCTTCTTGTCCTTAAGTCGGCATTGTGCCTTTTGTATTTAATTCCGATGCAATTTCTGTGTTTCATTGTAAATAAGGTCAGAGGGATACACTACACCTGAAGTGAAGCATCGGAATCTATAACTAGTATCACAGGAATGGTTCAAAACATAGAAAGTAGGAAGAGTCAGTCTTCTTGTACTTCAGCCGGCATTGTGCCTTTTGTATTTAATTCCGATGCAATTTCCGTGTGTCATCGTCAATATGAAGGTCAGAGGGATACAGTAAACCTGAAGTGAAGCATCGGAATCCAAAACTAGTGTCGCTGGAATGGTTCAAAACATAGACAGTAGGAAGAGTCAGTCTTCTTGTACTTCAGTCGGCATTGTGCATTTTGTATTTAATTCCGATGCAATTTCTGTGTTTCATCGTCAATAAGAAGGTCCAAGGGATACAGTAAACCTGGAGTGAAGCATCGGAACCTACAACTAGTGTCACAGTGATGGTTCAAATCATAGACAGTAAGAAGAGTCAGTCTTCTTGTACTTAAGTCGACATTGTGCCTTTTGTATTTAATTCCGATGCAATTTATGTGTTTTAATCGTCAATTAGAAAGTCCACGGAATACAGTAAAACTGAAGTGAAGCATCGGATCTATAACTAGTGTCACTGGAATGGTTCAAAATATAGACAGTAAGAAGAGTCAGTCTTCTTGTACCTTAGTCGGCATTGTGCCTTTTGTATTTAATTCCGATGCAATTTCTGTGTTTCCTCGTCAATAAGTAGGTCCAAGGGAAACAGTAAACCTGAAGTAAAGCATCGGAATCTATAACTAGTGTCACAGAAATGGTTCAAAACATAGACAGTAAGAAGGCTCAGTCTTCTTCTACTTATGTCGGCATTGTGGCTTTTGTATTTAATTCCGATGCATTTTCTGTGTTTCATAGTCAATAAGAAGGTCAGAAGGATACAGTAAACCTGAAGTGAAGCATCGGAATCTATAACTATCGTCACAGGAATGGTTCAAACATTGACAGTAAGAAGAGTCAGTCTTCGGGTACTTACGTCGGCATTGTCCCTTTTGTATTTAATTCCGATGCAATTTCTGTGTTTCATCGTCAATAAGAAGGTCAGAGGGATACAGTAAACCTGAAGTGAAGCATCGGAATCTATAACTAGTGTCACAGGAATGGTTCAAGACATAGTCAGTAAGAAGAGGCAGTCTTCTTGTACTTAAGTCGGCATTGTGCCTTTTGTATTTAATTCCGATGCAATTTATGTGTTATAATCGTCAATAAGAAGGTCCAAGGAATACAGTAAACCTGAAGTGAAGCATCGGAATCTATAACTAGTGTCACTGGAATGGTTCAAAATATAGACAGTAAGAAGAGTCAGTCTTCTAGTACTTTAGTCGGCATTGTGGCTTTTGTATTTAATTCCGATGCAATTTCCGTGATTCATCGTCAATAAGAAGGTCCAAGGGATACAGTAAACCTGAAGTGAAGCATTGGACTCTATAACTAGTGTCACAGAAACGGTTAAAGCATAGACAGTAGGAAGAGTCAGTCTTCTTGTACTTAAGTCGGCATTGTGCCTTTTCTATTTAATTCCGATGCAATTTCTGTGTTTCATCGTGAATTAGATGGTCCAAAGGAAACAGTAAACCTGAAGTGAAGCGTCGGAATCTATAACTAGTGTCACAGGAAAGGTTCAAATCATAGGCGGTAAGAAGAGTCTGTCTTCTTGTACTTAAGTCGGCATTGTGGCTTTTTTATTTAATTCCGATGCAATTTCTGTGTTTCATCGTCAATAAGAAGGTCAGAGGGATACAGTACACCTGAAGTGAAGCATCGGAATCTATAACTAGTATCACAGGAATGGTTCAAAACATAGAAAGTAGGAAGAGTCAGTCTTCTTGTACTTCAGCCGGCATTGTGCCTTTTGTATTTAATTCCGATGCAATTTCCGTGTGTCATCGTCAATATGAAGGTCAGAGGGATACAGTAAACCTGAAGTGAAGCATCGGAATCCAAAACTAGTGTCGCAGGAATGGTTCAAAACATAGACAGTAGGAAGAGTCAGTCTCCTTGTACTTCAGTCGGCATTGTGCCTTTTCTATTTAATTCCGATGCAATTTCTGTGTTTCATCGTCAATAAGAAGGTCCAAGGGGTACAGTAAACCTGGAGTGAAGCATCGGAAACTACAACTAGTGTCACAGTGATGGTTCAAATCATAGACAGTAAGAAGAGTCAGTCTTCTTGTACTTAAGTCGACATTGTGCCTTTTGTATTTAATTCCGATGCAATTTATGTGTTTTAATCGTCAATAAGAAGGTCCACGGAATACAGTAAAACTGAAGTGAAGCATCGGAATCTATAACTAGTGTCACTGGAATGGTTCAAAATATAGACAGTAAGAAGAGTCAGTCTTCTTGTACCTTAGTCGGCATTGTGCCTTTTGTATTTAATTCCGATGCAATTTCTGTGTTTCCTCGTCAATAAGAAGGTCCAAGGGATACAGTAAACCTGAAGTGAAGCATTGGACTCTATAACTAGTGTCACAGAAACGGTTCAGAACATAGACAGTAGGAAGAGACAGTTTCTTGTACTTAAGTCGGCATTGTGACTTTTCTATTTAATTCCGATGCAATTTCTGTGTTTCATCGTGAATTAGAAGGTCCAAAGGAAACAGTAAACATGAAGTGAAGCGTCGGAATCTATAACTAGTGTCACAGGAATGGATCAAATCATAGACGGTAAGAAGAGTCTGTCTTCTAGTACTTAAGTCGGCTTTGTGGCTTTTTTATTTAATTCCGATGCAATTTCTGTGTTTCATCGTCAATAAGAAGGTCAGAGGGATACAGTAACCCTGAAGTGAAGCATCGGAATCTATAACTAGAGTCACAGGAATGGTTCAAAACATAGTCAGTAGGAAGAAGCAGTCTTCTTGTCCTTAAGTCGGCATTGTGCCTTTTGTATTTAATTCCGATGCAATTTCTGTGTTTCATCGTAAATAAGGTCAGAGGGATACAGTACACCTGAAGTGAAGCATCGGAATCTATAACTAGTATCACAGGAATGGTTCAAAACATAGAAAGTAGGAAGAGTCAGTCTTCTTGTACTTCAGCCGGCATTGTGCCTTTTGTATTTAATTCCGATGCAATTTCTGTGTTTCATCGTCAATAAGAAGGTCCAAGTTATACAGTAAACCTAAAGTGAAGCATCGGAATCTATAACTAGTGTCACAGGAATGGTTCAAAACATAGTAAGAAGAGTCAGTCTGCTTGTACTTAAGTCGGCATTGTGCCTTTTGTATTTAATTCCGATGCAATTTCAGTGTTTCATTATCAATAGGAAGGTCCAAGGTACACAGTAAACCTGAAGTAAAGTATCGGAATCTATAACTAGTGTAACAGGAATGGTTCAAACTATAATCAGTAAGAAGAGTCAGTCTTCTTGTACTTCAGTCGGCATTGTGCCTTATCTATTTAATTCCGATGCAATTTCTGTGTTTCATCGTCAATAAGAAGGTCCAAGGGATACAGTAAACCTGGAGTGAAGCATCGGAGTCTATAACTAGTGTCACAGTAATGGTTCAAACATAGACAGTAAGAAGAGTCAGTCTTCTTGTACTTAAGTCGGCATTGTGCCTTTTGTTTTTAATTCCGGTGCAATTTATGTGTTATAATCGTCAATAAGAAGGTCCAAGGAATACAGTAAACCTGAAGTGAAGCATCGGAATCTATAACTAGAGTCACAGGAATGGTTCAAAACATAGTCAGTAAGAAGAGTCAGTCTTCTTGTCCTTAAGTCGGCATTGTGCCTTTTGTATTTAATTCCGATGCAATTTCTGTGTTTCATCGTAAATAAGGTCAGAGGGATACAGTACACCTGACGTGAAGCATCGGAATCTATAACTAGTGTCACAGGAATGGTTCAATCATTCTCAGTAAGAAGAGTCGGTCTTCATGTACTTAAGTCGGCATTGCGCGTTTTGTATTTAATTCCGATGCTATTTCTGTGTTTCACCGTCAATAAGACGGTCAGAGGGATACAGTAAACCTGAAGTGAAGCATCGGAATCTATAAGTGTCACAGGAATGGTTCAATCATTCTCAGTAAGAAGGGTCGGTCTTCATGTACTTAAGTCGGCATTGCGCGTTTTGTATTTAATTCCGATGCTATTTCTGTGTTTCACCGCCAATAAGAAGGTCAGAGGGATACAGTAAACCTGAAGTGAAGCATCGGAATCTATAACTAGTGTCACAGGTATGGTTCAAAGCATAGTCAGTAGGAAGAGTCAGTCATCTTGTCCTTAAGTCGGCATTGTGCCTTTTGTATTTAATTCCGATGCAATTTCTGTGCTTCATCGTCAATAAGAAGGTCCAAGGGATACAGTAAACCTGGGGTGAAGCATCGGAACCTACAACTAGTGTCACAGTGATGGTTCAAATCATAGACAGTAAGAAGAGTCAGTCCTCTTGTATTTAATTCGGCATTGTGGCTTTTGTATTTAATTCCGATGCAATTTCTGTGTGTCATCGTCAATATGAAGGTCAGAGGGATGCAGTAAACCTGAAGTGAAGCATCGGAATCCAAAACTAGTGTCGCAGGAATGGTTCAAAACATAGACAGTAGGAAGTGTCAGTCTTCTTGTACTTCAGTCGGCATTGTGCCTTTTGTATTTAATTCCGATGCAATTTCTGTGTTTCATCGTCAATAAGAAGGTCCAAGGTATACTGTAAACCTAAAGTGAAGCATCGGAATCTATAACTAGTGTCACAGGAATGGTTCAAAATATAGTAAGAAGAGTCAGTCTGCTTGTACTTAAGTCAGCATTGTGCCTTTTGTATTAAATTCCAATGCAATTTCTGAGTTTCATTGTCAATAAGAAGGTCCAAAGGAAACAGTAAACATGAAGTGAAGCGTCGGAATCTATAACTAGTGTCACAGGAATGGATCAAATCATAGACGGTAAGAAGAGTCTGTCTTCTTGTACTTAAGTCGGCTTTGTGGCTTTTTTATTTAATTCCGATGCAATTTCTGTGTTTCATCGTCAATAAGAAGGTCAGAGGGATACAGTAACCCTGAAGTGAAGCATCGGAATCTATAACTAGAGTCACAGGAATGGTTCAAAACATAGTCAGTAGGAAGAAGCAGTCTTCTTGTCCTTAAGTCGGCATTGTGCCTTTTGTATTTAATTCCGATGCAATTTCTGTGTTTCATCGTAAATAAGGTCAGAGGGATACAGTACACCTGAAGTGAAGCATCGGAATCTATAACTAGTATCACAGGAATGGTTCAAAACATAGAAAGTAGGAAGAGTCAGTCTTCTTGTACTTCAGCCGGCATTGTGCCTTTTGTATTTAATTCCGATGCAATTTCTGTGTTTCATCGTCAATAAGAAGGTCCAAGTTATACAGTAAACCTAAAGTGAAGCATCGGAATCTATAACTAGTGTCACAGGAATGGTTCAAAACATAGTAAGAAGAGTCAGTCTGCTTGTACTTAAGTCGGCATTGTGCCTTTTGTATTTAATTCCGATGCAATTTCAGTGTTTCATTATCAATAAGAAGGTCCAAGGTACACAGTAAACCTGAAGTAAAGTATCGGAATCTATAACTAGTGTAACAGGAATGGTTCAAACTATAATCAGTAAGAAGAGTCAGTCTTCTTGTACTTCAGTCGGCATTGTGCCTTATCTATTTAATTCCGATGCAATTTCTGTGTTTCATCGTCAATAAGAAGGTCCAAGGGATACAGTAAACCTGGAGTGAAGCATCGGAGTCTATAACTAGTGTCACAGTAATGGTTCAAACATAGACAGTAAGAAGAGTCAGTCTTCTTGTACTTAAGTCGGCATTGTGCCTTTTGTTTTTAATTCCGGTGCAATTTATGTGTTATAATCGTCAATAAGAAGGTCCAAGGAATACAGTAAACCTGAAGTGAAGCATCGGAATCTATAACTAGAGTCACAGGAATGGTTCAAAACATAGTCAGTAAGAAGAGTCAGTCTTCTTGTCCTTAAGTCGGCATTGTGCCTTTTGTATTTAATTCCGATGCAATTTCTGTGTTTCATCGTAAATAAGGTCAGAGGGATACAGTACACCTGACGTGAAGCATCGGAATCTATAACTAGTGTCACAGGAATGGTTCAATCATTCTCAGTAAGAAGAGTCGGTCTTCATGTACTTAAGTCGGCATTGCGCGTTTTGTATTTAATTCCGATGCTATTTCTGTGTTTCACCGTCAATAAGACGGTCAGAGGGATACAGTAAACCTGAAGTGAAGCATCGGAATCTATAACTAGTGTCACAGGAATGGTTCAATCATTCTCAGTAAGAAGGGTCGGTCTTCATGTACTTAAGTCGGCATTGCGCGTTTTGTATTTAATTCCGATGCTATTTCTGTGTTTCACCGCCAATAAGAAGGTCAGAGGGATACAGTAAACCTGAAGTGAAGCATCGGAATCTATAACTAGTGTCACAGGTATGGTTCAAAGCATAGTCAGTAGGAAGAGTCAGTCATCTTGTCCTTAAGTCGGCATTGTGCCTTTTGTATTTAATTCCGATGCAATTTCTGTGTTTCATCGTCAATAAGAAGGTCCAAGGGATACAGTAAACCTGGGGTGAAGCATCGGAACCTACAACTAGTGTCACAGGAAGGGTTCAAAACATAGACAGTAAGAAGAGTCAGTCTTCTTGTATTTAATTCGGCATTGTGGCTTTTGTATTTAATTCCGATGCAATTTCTGTGTGTCATCGTCAATATGAAGGTCAGAGGGATGCAGTAAACCTGAAGTGAAGCATCGGAATCCAAAACTAGTGTCGCAGGAATGGTTCAAAACATAGACAGTAGGAAGTGTCAGTCTTCTTGTACTTCAGTCGGCATTGTGCCTTTTGTATTTAATTCCGATGCAATTTCTGTGTTTCATCGTCAATAAGAAGGTCCAAGGTATACTGTAAACCTAAAGTGAAGCATCGGAATCTATAACTAGTGTCACAGGAATGGTTCAAAATATAGTAAGAAGAGTCAGTCTGCTTGTACTTAAGTCAGCATTGTGCCTTTTGTATTAAATTCCAATGCAATTTCTGAGTTTCATTGTCAATAAGAAGGTCCAAGGTACACAGTAAACCTGAAGTAAAGTATCGGAATCTATAACTAGTGTAATAGGAATGGTTCAAACTATAATCAGAAAAAAGAGTCAGTCTTCTTGTACTTCAGTCGGCATTGTGCCTTATCTATTTAATTCCGATGCAATTTATGTGTTTCATCGTCAATAAGAAGGTCCAAGGGATACAGTAAACCTGGAGTGAAGCATCGGAATCTACAACTAGTGTCACAGGAATGGTTCAAACATAGACAGTAAGAAGAGTCAGTCTTCTTGTACTTACGTCGGCATTGTGCCTTTTGTATTTAATTCCGATGCAATTTATGTGTTATAATCGTCAATAAGAAGGTCCAAGGAATACAGTAAACCTGAAGTGAAGCATCGGAATCTATAACTAGTGTCACTGGAATGGTTCAAAATATAGACAGTAAGAAGAGTCAGTCTTCTAGTACTTTAGTCGGCATTGTGGCTTTTGTATTTAATTCCGATGCAATTTCCGTGATTCATCGTCAATAAGAAGGTCCAAGGGATACAGTAAACCTGAAGTGAAGCATTGGACTCTATAACTAGTGTCACAGAAACGGTTCAAAACATAGACAGTAGGAAGAGTCAGTCTTCTTGTACTTAAGTCGGCATTGTGCCTTTTCTATTTAATTCCGATGCAATTTCTGTGTTTCATCGTGAATTAGATGGTCCAAAGGAAACAGTAAACCTGAAGTAAAGCGTCGGAATCTATAACTAGTGTCACAGGAAAGGTTCAAATCATAGGCGGTAAGAAGAGTCTGTCTTCTTGTACTTAAGTCGGCATTGTGGCTTTTTTATTTAATTCCGATGCAATTTCTGAGTTTCATCGTCAATAAGAAGGTACGAGAGATACAGTAAACCTGAAGTGAAGCATCGGAATCTATAACTAGAGTCACAGGAATGGTTCAAAACATAGTCAGTAGGAAGAAGCAGTCTTCTTGTCCTTAAGTCGGCATTGTGCCTTTTGTATTTAATTCCGATGCAATTTCTGTGTTTCATCGTAAATAAGGTCAGAGGGATACAGTACACCTGAAGTGAAGCATCGGAATCTATAACTAGTATCACAGGAATGGTTCAAAACATAGAAAGTAGGAAGAGTCAGTCTTCTTGTACTTCAGCCGGCATTGTGCCTTTTGTATTTAATTCCGATGCAATTTCTGTGTTTCATCGTCAATAAGAAGGTCCAAGTTATACAGTAAACCTAAAGTGAAGCATCGGAATCTATAACTAGTGTCACAGGAATGGTTCAAAACATAGTAAGAAGAGTCAGTCTGCTTGTACTTAAGTCGGCATTGTGCCTTTTGTATTTAATTCCGATGCAATTTCAGTGTTTCATTATCAATAAGAAGGTCCAAGGTACACAGTAAACCTGAAGTAAAGTATCGGAATCTATAACTAGTGTAACAGGAATGGTTCAAACTATAATCAGTAAGAAGAGTCAGTCTTCTTGTACTTCAGTCGGCATTGTGCCTTATCTATTTAATTCCGATGCAATTTCTGTGTTTCATCGTCAATAAGAAGGTCCAAGGGATACAGTAAACCTGGAGTGAAGCATCGGAGTCTATAACTAGTGTCACAGTAATGGTTCAAACATAGACAGTAAGAAGAGTCAGTCTTCTTGTACTTAAGTCGGCATTGTGCCTTTTGTTTTTAATTCCGGTGCAATTTATGTGTTATAATCGTCAATAAGAAGGTCCAAGGAATACAGTAAACCTGAAGTGAAGCATCGGAATCTATAACTAGAGTCACAGGAATGGTTCAAAACATAGTCAGTAAGAAGAGTCAGTCTTCTTGTCCTTAAGTCGGCATTGTGCCTTTTGTATTTAATTCCGATGCAATTTCTGTGTTTCATCGTAAATAAGGTCAGAGGGATACAGTACACCTGACGTGAAGCATCGGAATCTATAACTAGTGTCACAGGAATGGTTCAATCATTCTCAGTAAGAAGAGTCGGTCTTCATGTACTTAAGTCGGCATTGCGCGTTTTGTATTTAATTCCGATGCTATTTCTGTGTTTCACCGTCAATAAGACGGTCAGAGGGATACAGTAAACCTGAAGTGAAGCATCGGAATCTATAAGTGTCACAGGAATGGTTCAATCATTCTCAGTAAGAAGGGTCGGTCTTCATGTACTTAAGTCGGCATTGCGCGTTTTGTATTTAATTCCGATGCTATTTCTGTGTTTCACCGCCAATAAGAAGGTCAGAGGGATACAGTAAACCTGAAGTGAAGCATCGGAATCTATAACTAGTGTCACAGGTATGGTTCAAAGCATAGTCAGTAGGAAGAGTCAGTCATCTTGTCCTTAAGTCGGCATTGTGCCTTTTGTATTTAATTCCGATGCAATTTCTGTGTTTCATCGTCAATAAGAAGGTCCAAGGGATACAGTAAACCTGGGGTGAAGCATCGGAACCTACAACTAGTGTCACAGTGATGGTTCAAATCATAGACAGTAAGAAGAGTCAGTCCTCTTGTATTTAATTCGGCATTGTGGCTTTTGTATTTAATTCCGATGCAATTTCTGTGTGTCATCGTCAATATGAAGGTCAGAGGGATGCAGTAAACCTGAAGTGAAGCATCGGAATCCAAAACTAGTGTCGCAGGAATGGTTCAAAACATAGACAGTAGGAAGTGTCAGTCTTCTTGTACTTCAGTCGGCATTGTGCCTTTTGTATTTAATTCCGATGCAATTTCTGTGTTTCATCGTCAATAAGAAGGTCCAAGGTATACTGTAAACCTAAAGTGAAGCATCGGAATCTATAACTAGTGTCACAGGAATGGTTCAAAATATAGTAAGAAGAGTCAGTCTGCTTGTACTTAAGTCAGCATTGTGCCTTTTGTATTAAATTCCAATGCAATTTCTGAGTTTCATTGTCAATAAGAAGGTCCAAAGGAAACAGTAAACATGAAGTGAAGCGTCGGAATCTATAACTAGTGTCACAGGAATGGATCAAATCATAGACGGTAAGAAGAGTCTGTCTTCTTGTACTTAAGTCGGCTTTGTGGCTTTTTTATTTAATTCCGATGCAATTTCTGTGTTTCATCGTCAATAAGAAGGTCAGAGGGATACAGTAACCCTGAAGTGAAGCATCGGAATCTATAACTAGAGTCACAGGAATGGTTCAAAACATAGTCAGTAGGAAGAAGCAGTCTTCTTGTCCTTAAGTCGGCATTGTGCCTTTTGTATTTAATTCCGATGCAATTTCTGTGTTTCATCGTAAATAAGGTCAGAGGGATACAGTACACCTGAAGTGAAGCATCGGAATCTATAACTAGTATCACAGGAATGGTTCAAAACATAGAAAGTAGGAAGAGTCAGTCTTCTTGTACTTCAGCCGGCATTGTGCCTTTTGTATTTAATTCCGATGCAATTTCTGTGTTTCATCGTCAATAAGAAGGTCCAAGTTATACAGTAAACCTAAAGTGAAGCATCGGAATCTATAACTAGTGTCACAGGAATGGTTCAAAACATAGTAAGAAGAGTCAGTCTGCTTGTACTTAAGTCGGCATTGTGCCTTTTGTATTTAATTCCGATGCAATTTCAGTGTTTCATTATCAATAAGAAGGTCCAAGGTACACAGTAAACCTGAAGTAAAGTATCGGAATCTATAACTAGTGTAACAGGAATGGTTCAAACTATAATCAGTAAGAAGAGTCAGTCTTCTTGTACTTCAGTCGGCATTGTGCCTTATCTATTTAATTCCGATGCAATTTCTGTGTTTCATCGTCAATAAGAAGGTCCAAGGGATACAGTAAACCTGGAGTGAAGCATCGGAGTCTATAACTAGTGTCACAGTAATGGTTCAAACATAGACAGTAAGAAGAGTCAGTCTTCTTGTACTTAAGTCGGCATTGTGCCTTTTGTTTTTAATTCCGGTGCAATTTATGTGTTATAATCGTCAATAAGAAGGTCCAAGGAATACAGTAAACCTGAAGTGAAGCATCGGAATCTATAACTAGAGTCACAGGAATGGTTCAAAACATAGTCAGTAAGAAGAGTCAGTCTTCTTGTCCTTAAGTCGGCATTGTGCCTTTTGTATTTAATTCCGATGCAATTTCTGTGTTTCATCGTAAATAAGGTCAGAGGGATACAGTACACCTGACGTGAAGCATCGGAATCTATAACTAGTGTCACAGGAATGGTTCAATCATTCTCAGTAAGAAGAGTCGGTCTTCATGTACTTAAGTCGGCATTGCGCGTTTTGTATTTAATTCCGATGCTATTTCTGTGTTTCACCGTCAATAAGACGGTCAGAGGGATACAGTAAACCTGAAGTGAAGCATCGGAATCTATAACTAGTGTCACAGGAATGGTTCAATCATTCTCAGTAAGAAGGGTCGGTCTTCATGTACTTAAGTCGGCATTGCGCGTTTTGTATTTAATTCCGATGCTATTTCTGTGTTTCACCGCCAATAAGAAGGTCAGAGGGATACAGTAAACCTGAAGTGAAGCATCGGAATCTATAACTAGTGTCACAGGTATGGTTCAAAGCATAGTCAGTAGGAAGAGTCAGTCATCTTGTCCTTAAGTCGGCATTGTGCCTTTTGTATTTAATTCCGATGCAATTTCTGTGTTTCATCGTCAATAAGAAGGTCCAAGGGATACAGTAAACCTGGGGTGAAGCATCGGAACCTACAACTAGTGTCACAGGAAGGGTTCAAAACATAGACAGTAAGAAGAGTCAGTCTTCTTGTATTTAATTCGGCATTGTGGCTTTTGTATTTAATTCCGATGCAATTTCTGTGTGTCATCGTCAATATGAAGGTCAGAGGGATGCAGTAAACCTGAAGTGAAGCATCGGAATCCAAAACTAGTGTCGCAGGAATGGTTCAAAACATAGACAGTAGGAAGTGTCAGTCTTCTTGTACTTCAGTCGGCATTGTGCCTTTTGTATTTAATTCCGATGCAATTTCTGTGTTTCATCGTCAATAAGAAGGTCCAAGGTATACTGTAAACCTAAAGTGAAGCATCGGAATCTATAACTAGTGTCACAGGAATGGTTCAAAATATAGTAAGAAGAGTCAGTCTGCTTGTACTTAAGTCAGCATTGTGCCTTTTGTATTAAATTCCAATGCAATTTCTGAGTTTCATTGTCAATAAGAAGGTCCAAGGTACACAGTAAACCTGAAGTAAAGTATCGGAATCTATAACTAGTGTAATAGGAATGGTTCAAACTATAATCAGAAAAAAGAGTCAGTCTTCTTGTACTTCAGTCGGCATTGTGCCTTATCTATTTAATTCCGATGCAATTTATGTGTTTCATCGTCAATAAGAAGGTCCAAGGGATACAGTAAACCTGGAGTGAAGCATCGGAATCTACAACTAGTGTCACAGGAATGGTTCAAACATAGACAGTAAGAAGAGTCAGTCTTCTTGTACTTACGTCGGCATTGTGCCTTTTGTATTTAATTCCGATGCAATTTATGTGTTATAATCGTCAATAAGAAGGTCCAAGGAATACAGTAAACCTGAAGTGAAGCATCGGAATCTATAACTAGTGTCACTGGAATGGTTCAAAATATAGACAGTAAGAAGAGTCAGTCTTCTAGTACTTTAGTCGGCATTGTGGCTTTTGTATTTAATTCCGATGCAATTTCCGTGATTCATCGTCAATAAGAAGGTCCAAGGGATACAGTAAACCTGAAGTGAAGCATTGGACTCTATAACTAGTGTCACAGAAACGGTTCAAAACATAGACAGTAGGAAGAGTCAGTCTTCTTGTACTTAAGTCGGCATTGTGCCTTTTCTATTTAATTCCGATGCAATTTCTGTGTTTCATCGTGAATTAGATGGTCCAAAGGAAACAGTAAACCTGAAGTGAAGCGTCGGAATCTATAACTAGTGTCACAGGAAAGGTTCAAATCATAGGCGGTAAGAAGAGTCTGTCTTCTTGTACTTAAGTCGGCATTGTGGCTTTTTTATTTAATTCCGATGCAATTTCTGAGTTTCATCGTCAATAAGAAGGTACGAGAGATACAGTAAACCTGAAGTGAAGCATCGGAATCTATAACTAGAGTCACAGGAATGGTTCAAAGCATAGTCAGTAAGAAGAGTCAGTCTTCTTGTCCTTAAGTCGGCATTGTGCCTTTTGTATTTAATTCCGATGCAATTTCTGTGTTTCATTGTAAATAAGGTCAGAGGGATACACTACACCTGAAGTGAAGCATCGGAATCTATAACTAGTATCACAGGAATGGTTCAAAACATAGAAAGTAGGAAGAGTCAGTCTTCTTGTACTTCAGCCGGCATTGTGCCTTTTGTATTTAATTCCGATGCAATTTCCGTGTGTCATCGTCAATATGAAGGTCAGAGGGATACAGTAAACCTGAAGTGAAGCATCGGAATCCAAAACTAGTGTCGCTGGAATGGTTCAAAACATAGACAGTAGGAAGAGTCAGTCTTCTTGTACTTCAGTCGGCATTGTGCATTTTGTATTTAATTCCGATGCAATTTCTGTGTTTCATCGTCAATAAGAAGGTCCAAGGGATACAGTAAACCTGGAGTGAAGCATCGGAACCTACAACTAGTGTCACAGTGATGGTTCAAATCATAGACAGTAAGAAGAGTCAGTCATCTTGTACTTAAGTCGACATTGTGCCTTTTGGTTTTAATTCCGATGCAATTTATGTGTTTTAATCGTCAATAAGAAAGTCCACGGAATACAGTAAAACTGAAGTGAAGCATCGGATCTATAACTAGTGTCACTGGAATGGTTCAAAATATAGACAGTAAGAAGAGTCAGTCTTCTTGTACCTTAGTCGGCATTGTGCCTTTTGTATTTAATTCCGATGCAATTTCTGTGTTTCCTCGTCAATAAGTAGGTCCAAGGGAAACAGTAAACCTGAAGTGAAGCATCGGAATCTATAACTAGTGTCACAGAAATGGTTTAAAACATAGACAGTAAGAAGGCTCAGTCTTCTTCTACTTATGTCGGCATTGTGGCTATTGTATTTAATTCCGATGCATTTTCTGTGTTTCATAGTCAATAAGAAGGTCAGAAGGATACAGTAAACCTGAAGTGAAGCATCGGAATCTATAACTATCGTCACAGGAATGGTTCAAACATTGACAGTAAGAAGAGTCAGTCTTCGGGTACTTACGTCGGCATTGTCCCTTTTGTATTTAATTCCGATGCAATTTCTGTGTTTCATCGTCAATAAGAAGGTCAGAGGGATACAGTAAACCTGAAGTGAAGCATCGGAATCTATAACTAGTGTCACAGGAATGGTTCAAGACATAGTCAGTAAGAAGAGGCAGTCTTCTTGTACTTAAGTCGGCATTGTGCCTTTTGTATTTAATTCCGATGCAATTTATGTGTTATAATCGTCAATAAGAAGGTCCAAGGAATACAGTAAACCTGAAGTGAAGCATCGGAATCTATAACTAGTGTCACTGGAATGGTTCAAAATATAGACAGTAAGAAGAGTCAGTCTTCTAGTACTTTAGTCGGCATTGTGGCTTTTGTATTTAATTCCGATGCAATTTCCGTGATTCATCGTCAATAAGAAGGTCCAAGGGATACAGTAAACCTGAAGTGAAGCATTGGACTCTATAACTAGTGTCACAGAAACGGTTAAAGCATAGACAGTAGGAAGAGTCAGTCTTCTTGTACTTAAGTCGGCATTGTGCCTTTTCTATTTAATTCCGATGCAATTTCTGTGTTTCATCGTGAATTAGATGGTCCAAAGGAAACAGTAAACCTGAAGTGAAGCGTCGGAATCTATAACTAGTGTCACAGGAAAGGTTCAAATCATAGGCGGTAAGAAGAGTCTGTCTTCTTGTACTTAAGTCGGCATTGTGGCTTTTTTATTTAATTCCGATGCAATTTCTGTGTTTCATCGTCAATAAGTAGGTCAGAGGGATACAGTACACCTGAAGTGAAGCATCGGAATCTATAACTAGTATCACAGGAATGGTTCAAAACATAGAAAGTAGGAAGAGTCAGTCTTCTTGTACTTCAGCCGGCATTGTGCCTTTTGTATTTAATTCCGATGCAATTTCCGTGTGTCATCGTCAATATGAAGGTCAGAGGGATAACGTAAACCTGAAGTGAAGCATCGGAATCCAAAACTAGTATCGCAGGAATGGTTCAAAACATAGACAGTAGGAAGAGTCAGTCTCCTTGTACTTCAGTCGGCATTGTGCCTTTTCTATTTAATTCCGATGCAATTTCTGTGTTTCATCGTCAATAAGAAGGTCCAAGGGGTACAGTAAACCTGGAGTGAAGCATCGGAAACTACAACTAGTGTCACAGTGATGGTTCAAATCATAGACAGTAAGAAGAGTCAGTCTCCTTGTACTTAAGTCGACATTGTGCCTTTTGTATTTAATTCCGATGCAATTTATGTGTTTTAATCGTCAATAAGAAGGTCCACGGAATACAGTAAAACTGAAGTGAAGCATCGGAATCTATAACTAGTGTCACTGGAATGGTTCAAAATATAGACAGTAAGAAGAGTCAGTCTTCTTGTACCTTAGTCGGCATTGTGCCTTTTGTATTTAATTCCGATGCAATTTCTGTGTTTCCTCGTCAATAAGAAGGTCCAAGGGATACAGTAAACCTGAAGTGAAGCATTGGACTCTATAACTAGTGTCACAGAAACGGTTCAGAACATAGACAGTAGGAAGAGACAGTTTCTTGTACTTAAGTCGGCATTGTGACTTTTCTATTTAATTCCGATGCAATTTCTGTGTTTCATCGTGAATTAGAAGGTCCAAAGGAAACAGTAAACATGAAGTGAAGCGTCGGAATCTATAACTAGTGTCACAGGAATGGATCAAATCATAGACGGTAAGAAGAGTCTGTCTTCTTGTACTTAAGTCGGCTTTGTGGCTTTTTTATTTAATTCCGATGCAATTTCTGTGTTTCATCGTCAATAAGAAGGTCAGAGGGATACAGTAACCCTGAAGTGAAGCATCGGAATCTATAACTAGAGTCACAGGAATGGTTCAAAACATAGTCAGTAGGAAGAAGCAGTCTTCTTGTCCTTAAGTCGGCATTGTGCCTTTTGTATTTAATTCCGATGCAATTTCTGTGTTTCATCGTAAATAAGGTCAGAGGGATACAGTACACCTGAAGTGAAGCATCGGAATCTATAACTAGTATCACAGGAATGGTTCAAAACATAGAAAGTAGGAAGAGTCAGTCTTCTTGTACTTCAGCCGGCATTGTGCCTTTTGTATTTAATTCCGATGCAATTTCTGTGTTTCATCGTCAATAAGAAGGTCCAAGTTATACAGTAAACCTAAAGTGAAGCATCGGAATCTATAACTAGTGTCACAGGAATGGTTCAAAACATAGTAAGAAGAGTCAGTCTGCTTGTACTTAAGTCGGCATTGTGCCTTTTGTATTTAATTCCGATGCAATTTCAGTGTTTCATTATCAATAAGAAGGTCCAAGGTACACAGTAAACCTGAAGTAAAGTATCGGAATCTATAACTAGTGTAACAGGAATGGTTCAAACTATAATCAGTAAGAAGAGTCAGTCTTCTTGTACTTCAGTCGGCATTGTGCCTTATCTATTTAATTCCGATGCAATTTCTGTGTTTCATCGTCAATAAGAAGGTCCAAGGGATACAGTAAACCTGGAGTGAAGCATCGGAGTCTATAACTAGTGTCACAGTAATGGTTCAAACATAGACAGTAAGAAGAGTCAGTCTTCTTGTACTTAAGTCGGCATTGTGCCTTTTGTTTTTAATTCCGGTGCAATTTATGTGTTATAATCGTCAATAAGAAGGTCCAAGGAATACAGTAAACCTGAAGTGAAGCATCGGAATCTATAACTAGAGTCACAGGAATGGTTCAAAACATAGTCAGTAAGAAGAGTCAGTCTTCTTGTCCTTAAGTCGGCATTGTGCCTTTTGTATTTAATTCCGATGCAATTTCTGTGTTTCATCGTAAATAAGGTCAGAGGGATACAGTACACCTGACGTGAAGCATCGGAATCTATAACTAGTGTCACAGGAATGGTTCAATCATTCTCAGTAAGAAGAGTCGGTCTTCATGTACTTAAGTCGGCATTGCGCGTTTTGTATTTAATTCCGATGCTATTTCTGTGTTTCACCGTCAATAAGACGGTCAGAGGGATACAGTAAACCTGAAGTGAAGCATCGGAATCTATAACTAGTGTCACAGGAATGGTTCAATCATTCTCAGTAAGAAGGGTCGGTCTTCATGTACTTAAGTCGGCATTGCGCGTTTTGTATTTAATTCCGATGCTATTTCTGTGTTTCACCGCCAATAAGAAGGTCAGAGGGATACAGTAAACCTGAAGTGAAGCATCGGAATCTATAACTAGTGTCACAGGTATGGTTCAAAGCATAGTCAGTAGGAAGAGTCAGTCATCTTGTCCTTAAGTCGGCATTGTGCCTTTTGTATTTAATTCCGATGCAATTTCTGTGTTTCATCGTCAATAAGAAGGTCCAAGGGATACAGTAAACCTGGGGTGAAGCATCGGAACCTACAACTAGTGTCACAGTGATGGTTCAAATCATAGACAGTAAGAAGAGTCAGTCCTCTTGTACTTAAGTCGACATTGTGCCTTTTGTATTTAATTCCGATGCAATTTATGTGTTTTAATCGTCAATAAGAAAGTCCACGGAATACAGTAAAACTGAAGTGAAGCATCGGAATCTATAACTAGTGTCACTGGAATGGTTCAAAATATAGACAGTAAGAAGAGTCAGTCTTCTTGTACCTTAGTCGGCATTGTGCCTTTTGTATTTAATTCCGATGCAATTTCTGTGTTTCCTCGTCAATAAGTAGGTCCAACGGAAACAGTAAACCTGAAGTGAAGCATCGGAATCTATAACTAGTGTCACAGGAATGGTTCAAAACATAGACAGTAAGAAGGCTCAGTCTTCTTCTACTTATGTCGGCATTGTGGCTTTTGTATTTAATTCCGATGCATTTTCTGTGTTTCATAGTCAATAAGAAGGTCAGAGGGATACAGTAAACTTGAAGTGAAGCATCGGAATCTACAACTAGTGTCACAGGAAAGGTTCAAAACATAGTCAGTAAGATGTGTCAGTCTGCTTGTCCTTAAGTCGGCATTGTGCCTTTTGTATTTAATTCCGATGCAATATCTGTGTTTCATCGGCAATAACGTCAGAGGGATACAGTAAAACTGAAGTGAAGCATCGGAATCCAAAACTAGTGTCACAGGAATGGTTCAAAACAATGACAGTAGGAAGAGTCAGTCTTCTTGTACTTAAGTCGGCATTGTGCCTTTTGTATTTAATTCCGTTGCAATTTCTGTGTTTCATCGTCAATAAGAAGTTCCAAGGTATACAGTAACCCTGAAGTGAAGCATAGGAATCTATAACTAGTGTCACAGGAATGGTTCAAAACATAGTCACTAAGAAGTGTCAGTCTTCTTGTACTTAAGTCGTCATTGTGCGTTTTCTCTTTAATTCCGGTGCAATATCTGTGTTTCATCGTCAATAAGAAGGTCCAAGGTATACAGTAACCCTGAAGTGAAGCATCGGAATCTATAACTAGTGTCACAGGAGTGGTTCAAAACATAGTCAGTAAGAAGAGTCAGTCTTCTTCTACTTAAGTCGGCATTGTGCCTTTTGTGTTTAAATCCGATGAAATTTCTGTGTTTCATCGTCAATAAGAAGGTCCAACGGATACAGTAAACTTGGAGTGAAGCATCGGAATCTATAACTAGTGTCACAGGAATGGTTCAAAACATAGTAAGAAGAGTCAGTCTGCTTGTACTTAAGTCGCATTGTGCCTTTTGTATTTAATTCCGATGCAATTTCTGTGTTTCATCTTCAATAAGAAGGTCCACGGGTTACAGTATACCTGGAGTGAAGCATCGGAATCTATAACTAGTGTCACAGGAATGGTGCAAAATATAGACAGTAAGAATAGTTAGTCTTCTTGCACTTAAGTAGGCATTGAGCCTTTTGTATTCAATTCCGATGCAATTTCTGTGTTTCATTGTTTATAAGAATGTCCAAGGGATACAGTAAACCTGATGTGAAGCATCGGAATCTATAACTATTGTCACAGGAATGGTTCAATCATTCTCAGTAAGAAGAGTCGGTCTTCATGTACTTAAGTTGGCATTGCGCCTTTTGTATTTAATTCCGATGCAATTTCTGTGTTTCACCGTCAATAAGAAGGTCAGAGGGATACAGTAAACCTGAAGTGAAGCATCGGAAACTATAACTAGTGTCACAGGAATGGTTCAAAGCATAGTCAGTAAGAAGAGTCAGTCTTCTTGTCCTTAAGTCGGCATTGTGCCTTTTGTATTTAATTCCGATGCAATTTCTGTGTTTCATCGTCAATAAGAAGGTCCAAGGGATATAGTAAACCTGGAGAGAAGCATCGGAATCTACAACTAGTGTCACAGTGATGGTTCAAAACATAGACAGTAAGAAGAGTCAGTCTTCTTGTACTTAAGTCTGCATTGTGCTTTTTGTATTTAATTCCGATGCCATTTCTGTGTTTCATCGTCAATAATAATGTCCAAGGGATACAGTATACCTGAAGTGAAGCATCGGAATCTATAACTAGTGTCACTGGAATGGTTCAAAATATAGACAGAAAGAAGAGTCAGTCTTCTTGTACTTAAGTCGGCATTTTGCCTTTTGTATATAATTCCGATGCAATTTCTGTGATTCATTGTCCAAGAAGGTCCAAGGGATACAGTAAACCTGAAGTGAAGCATCGAACTCTGTAACTAGATTCACAGAAATGGTTCAAAGCATAGTAAGAAGAGTCAGTCTGCTTGTACTTAAGTCGGCATTGTGCCTTTTGTATTTAATTCCGATGCAATTTCTGTGTTTCATCGTCAATAAGAAGGTCCAACGGATACAGTAAACTTGGAGTGAAGCATCGGAATCTATAACTAGTGTCACAGGAATGGTTCAAAACATAGTAAGAAGAGTCAGTCTGCTTGTACTTAAGTCGGCATTGTGCCTTTTGTATTTAATTCCGATGCAATTTCTGTGTTTCATCGTCAATAAGAAGGTCCAAGGGATACAGTATACCTGGAGTGAAGCATCGGAATCTATTACTAGTGTCACAGGAATGGTTCAAAATATAGACAGTAAGAATAGTTAGTCTTGTTGCACTTCAGTCAGCGTTGTGCCTTTTGTATTCAATTCCGATGCAATTTCTGTGTTTCATTGTTTATAAGAATGTCCAAGGGATACAGTGAACCTGATGTGAAGCATCGGAATCTATAACTAGTGTCACAGGAATGGTTCAATCATTCTCAGTAAGAAGAGTCGGTCTTCATGTACATAAGTCGGCATTGCGCCTGTTGTATTTAATTCCGATGCAATCTCTGTGTTTCATCGTCAATAAGAAGGTCAGAGGGATACAGTAAAAGTGAAGTGAAGCATCGGAATCTATAACTAGTGTCACAGGAATGGTTCAAAGCATAGTAAGTAAGAAGAGTCAGTCTTCTTGTCCTTAAGTCGGCATTGTGCCTTTTGTATTTAATTCCGATGCAATTTCTGTGTTTCATCGTCAATAAGAAGGTCCAAGGGATACAGTAAACCTGGAGTGAAGCATCGGAATCTACAACTAGTGTCACAGTGATGGTTCAAAACATAGACAGTAAGAAGGGTCAGTCTTCTTGTACTGAAGTCTGCATTGTGCTTTTTGTATTTAATTCCGATGCAATTTCTGTGTATCATCGTCAATAAGAAGGTCAAAGGGATACAGTAAACCTGAAGTGAAGCATCGGAATCTATAACTAGTGTCACAGGAATGGTTCAAAACATAGACAGTAAGAAGAGTCAGTCTTCTTGTACTTAAGTCGGCATTGTGCCTTTTGTATTTATTTCCGATGCAATTTCTGTGTTTCATTGTCAATAAGAAGGTCTGAGGGATACGGTTAACCTGAAGTGAAGCATCGGAATCCAAAACTAGTGTCACAGGAATGGTTCAAAACATTGACAGTAGGAAGAGTCAGTCTTCTTGTACATAAGTCGGCATTGTGCCTTTTGTATTTAATTCCGATGCAATTTCTGTGTTTCATCGTCAATAAGAAGTTCCAAGGTATACAGTGACCCTGAAGTGAAGCATAGGAATCTATAACTAGTGTCACAGAAATGGTTCAAAACATAGTCAGTAAGAAGTGTCAGTCTTCTTGTTCTTAAGTCGGCATTGTGCCTTTTCTATTTAATTCCGATGCAATATCTGTGTTTCATCGTCAATAAGAAGGTCCAAGGGATACAGTAAACCTGGAGTGATGCATCGGAATCTATAACTAGTGTCACAGGAAAGGTTCAAAACATAGAGAGTAAGAAGAGTCAGTCGTCTTGTACTTAAGTCGACATTGTGCCTATTCTATTTAATTCCGATGCAATTTCTGTGTTTCATCGTCAATAGGAAGGTCAGAAGGATACAATAAACCTGAAGTGAAGTATCGGAATCTACAAGTAGTGTCAATGGAATGGTTCAAATCATAGACAGTAAGAAGAGTCAGTCTTCATGTACTTAAGTCGGCATTATGCCTTTTGTATTTAATTCCGATGCAATATCTGTGTTTCATCGTCAACAAGAAGGTCAGAGGGATACAGAAAACCCGAAGTGAAGCATCGGAATCTATTGCTAGTGTCACAGGAATGGTTCAAAACATAGGCAGTAAGATGAGTCAGTCTTCTTGTCCTTAAGTCGGCATTGTGCCTTTTGTATTTTATTCCGATGCAATTTCTGTGTTTCATCGTCAATAAGAAGGTCCTAGGGATACAGTAAACCTGAAGTGAAGCATCGGAATCTATAACTAGTGTCACAGGAATGGTTCAAAACATAGACAGTAAGAAGGGTCAGTCTTCTTGTACTTAAGCCGGTATTGTGCCTTTTCTATTTAATTCCGATGCAATTTCTGTCTTTCATAGTCAATAAGAAGGTCAGAGGGATACAGTAAACCTGAAGTGAAGCATCGGAATCTACAACTAGTGTCACAGGAATGGTTCAAAACAAAGTCAGTAAGAAGAGTGAGTCTTCTTGTCCTTAAGTCGGCATTGTGCCTTTTGTGTTTAATTCCGATGAAATTTCTGTGTTTCATCGTCAATAAGAAGGTCCAAGGGATATAGTAAACCTGGAGTGAAGCATCGGAATCTATAACTATTGTCACAGGAATGGTTCAAATCATAGACAGTAAGAAGTGTCAGTCTTCTTGTATTTAAGTCGGCATTGTGCCTTTTTTATTTAATTCCGATGCAATTTCTGTGTTTCATCGTCTTTAAGAATGTCCAAGGGATACAGTAAACCGGAAGTAAAGCATCGGAATCTATAACTAGTGTCACAGGAATGGTTCAAATCATTGTCAATAAGAAGAGTCGGTCTTCATGTACTTAAGTTCGCATTGTGCCTTTTGTATTTATTCCGATGCAATTTCTGTGTTTAATCGTCAATAAGAAGGTCCAAGGGATACAGTATACCTGAAGTGAAGCATCGGAATCTATAACTAGTGTCACTGGAATGGTTCAAAATATAGACAGAGAGAAGAGTCAGTCTTCTTGTACTTAAGTCGGCATTTTGCCTTTTGTATATAATTCCGTTGCAATTTCTGTGATTCATTGTCAATAAGAAGGTCCAAGGGATACAGTAAACCTGAAGTGAAGCATCGAACTCTGTAAATAGTGTCACAGAAATGTTTCAAAACATAGACAGTAGGACGAGTCAGTCTTCTTGTACTTAAGTCGGCATTGTGCCTTTTGTATTTAATTCCGATGCAATTTCTGTGTTTCATCGTCAATAAGAAGGTCCAACAGATACAGTAAACTTGGAGTGAAGCATCGGAATCTATAACTAGTGTCACAGGAATGGTTCAAAACATAGTAAGAAGAGTCAGTCTGCTTGTACTTATGTCGGCATTGTGCCTTTTGTATTTAATTCCGATGCAATTTCTGTGTTTCATCGTCAATAAGAAGGTCCAAGGGATACAGTATACCTGGAGCGAAGCATCGGAATCTATTACTAGTGTCACAGGAATGGTTCAAAATATAGGCAGTAAGAATAGTTAGTCTTGTTGCACGTCAGTCGGCATTGTGCCTTTTGTATTCAATTACGATGCAATTTCTGTGTTTCATTGTTTATAAGAATGTCCAAGGGATACAGTAAACCTGATGTGAAGTATCGGAATCTGTAACTAGTGTCACAGGAATGGTTCAATCTTTCTCAGTAAGAAGAGTCGGTCTTCATGTACTTAAGTGGGCATTGCGCCTTTTGTATTTGATTCCGATGCAATTTCTGTGTTTCACCGTCAATAAGAAGGCCAGATGGATAGAGTAAACCTGAAGTGAAGCATCGGAATCTATAACTAGTGCCACAGGAATGGTTCAAAGCATAGTCAGTAAGAAGAGTCAGTCTTCTTGTCCTTAAGTCGGCATTGGGCCATTTGTATTTAATTCCGATGCAATATGTGTGTTTCATCGGCAATAAGGTCAGAGGGATACAGTAAACCTGAAGTGAAGCATCGGAAACTATAACTAGTGTCACAGGAATGGTTCAAAACATAGACAGTAAGAAGGGTCAGTCTTCTTGTACTTAAGCCGGCATTGTGCCTTTTCTATTTAAATCCGATGCAATTTCTGTGTTTCATAGTCAATAAGAAGGTCAGAGGGATACAGTAAACCTGAAGTGAAGCATCGGAATCTATAACTAGTGTCACAGGAATGGTTCAAAACATAGTCAGTAAGAAGAGTCAGTCTTCTTGTTCTTATGTCGGCATTGGGCCATTTGTATTTAATTCCGATGCAATTTCTGTGTTTCATCGGCAATAAGGTCAGAGGGATACAGTAAACCAGAAGTGAAGCATCGGAATCTATAACTAGTGTCACAGGAATGGTTCAAAGCATTGACAGTAGGAAGAGTCAGTCTTCTTGTACTTAAGTAGGCATTGCGCCTTTTGTATTTAATTCCGATGCAATTTCTGTGTTTCATCGTCAATAAGAAGGTCCAAGGTATACAGTAACCCTGACGTGAAGCATCGGAATCTATAACTAGTGTCACAGGAGTGGTTCAAAACATAGTCAGTAAGAAGAGTCAGTCTTCTTCTCCTTAAGTCGGCATTGTGCCTTTTGTGTTTAATTCCGATGAAATTTCTGTGTTTCATCGTCAATAAGAAGGTCCAACGGATACAGTAAACTTGGAGTGAAGCATCGGAATCTATAACTAGTTCACAGGAATGGTTCAAAACATAGTAAGAAGGGTCAGTCTGCTTGTACTTAAATCGGCATTGTGCCTTTTGTATTTAATTCCGATGCAATTTCTGTGCTTCATCGTCAATAAGAAGGTCCAAGGGATACAGTATACCTGGAGTGAAGCATCGGAATCTATTACTAGTGTCACAGGAATGGTTCAAAATATAGACAGTAAGAATAGTTAGTCTTGTTGCACTTCAGTCGGCATTGTGCCTTTTGTATTCATTTCCGATGCAATTTCTGTGTTTCATTGTTTATAAGAATGTCCAAGGGATACAGTAAACCTGATGTGAAGCATCGGAATCTATAAGTAGTGTCACAGGAATGGTTCAATCTTACTCAGTAAGAAGAGTCGGTCTTCATGTAGTTAAGTCGGGATTGCGCCATTTGTATTTAATTCCGATGCAATTTCTGTGTTTCACCGTCAATAAGAAGGTCAGAGGGATACAGTAAACCTGAAGTGAAGCATCGGAATCTACAACTAGTGTCACAGGAATGGTACAAAGCATAGTCAGTAAGAAGATTCAGTCTTCTTGTCCTTAAGTCGGCATTGTGCCTTTTGTATTTAATTCCGATGCAATTTCTGTGTTTCATCGTCAATAAGAAGGTCCAAGGGATACAGTAAACCTGGAGTGAAGCATCGGAATCTATAACTACTGTCACAGGAATGGTTCAAAACATAGACAGTAAGAAGGGGCAGTCTTCTTCTACTTATGTCGGCATTGTGGCTTTTGTATGTAAATTCCGATGCATTTTCTGTGTTTCATAGTCAATAAGAAGGTCAGAGGGATACAGTAAACCTGAAGTGAAGCATCGGAATCTATAACTAGTGTCACAGGAATGGTTCAAAACATAGTCAGTAAGAAGAATCAGTCTTCTTGTCCTTAAGTCTGCATTGTGCCTTTTGTATTTAATTCCGATGCAATATGTGTGTTTCATCGGCAATAAGGTCAGAGGGATACAGTAAACCTGAAGTGAAGCATCGGAATCTATAACTAGTGTCACAGGAATGGTTATAAAATTGACAGTAAGAAGAGTCAGTCTTCTTGTACTTAAGTCGGCATTGTGCCTTTTGTATTTAATTCCGATGCAATTTCTGTGTTTCATTGTCAATAAGAAGGTCTGAGGGATACAGTTAACCTGAAGTGAAACATCGGAATCCAAAACTAGTGTCACAGGAATGGTTCAAAACATTGACAGTAGGAAGAGTCAGTCTTCTTGTACTTAAGTCGGCATTGTGCCTTTTGTATTTAATTCCGATGCAATTTCTGTGTTTCATCGTCAATAAAAAGTTCCAAGGTATACAGTAACCCTGAAGTGAAGCATCGGAATCAATAACTAGTGTCACAGTAATGGTTCAAAACATAGTCAGTAAGAAGTGTCAGTCTTCTTGTACTTAAGTCGGCATTGTGCCTTTTCTATTTAATTCCGATGCAATATCTGTGTTTCATCGTCAATAAGAAGGTCCAAGGGATACAGTAAACTTGGAGTGATGCATCGGAATCTATAACTAGTGTCACAGGAAAGGTTCAAAACATAGACAGTAAGAAGAGTCAGTCGTCTTGTACTTAAGTCGACATTGTGCCTTTTCTATTTAATTCCGATGCAATTTCTGTGTTTCATCGTCAATAGGAAGGTCAGAGGTATACAATAAACCTGAAGTGAAGTATCGGAATCTACAAGTAGGGTCAATGGAATGGTTCAAATCATAGACAGTAAGAAGAGTCAGTCTTCATGTACTTAAGTCGGCATTATGCCTTTTGTATTTAATTCCGATGCAATATCTGTGTTTCATCGTCAATAAGAAGGTCAGAGGGATACAGTAAACCCGAAGTGAAGCATCGGAATCTATTGCTAGTGTCACAGGAATGGTTCAAAACATAGTCAGTAAGAAGAGTCAGTCTTCTTGTCCTTAAGTCGGCATTGTGCCTTTTGTATTTAATTCCGATGCAATTTCTGTGTTTCATCGTCAATAAGAAGGTCCAAGGGATACAGTAAACCTGAAGTGAAGCATCGGAATCTATAACTAGTGTCACAGGAATGGGGCAAAACATAGTCAGTAAGAAGGGTCAGTCTTCTTGTACTTAAGCCGGCATTGTGCCTTTTCTATTTAATTCCGATGCAATTTCTGTGTTTCATAGTCAATAAGAAGGTCAGAGGGATACAGTAAACCTGAATTGAAGCATCGGAATCTATAACTAGTGGCACAGGAGTGGTTCAAAACATAGTCAGTAAGAAGAGTCAGTCTTCTTGTTCTTAAGTCGGCATTGGGCCTTTTGTATTTAATTCCGATGCAATTTCTGTGTTTCATCGGCAATAAGGTCAGAGGGATACAGTAAACCAGAAGAGACGCATCGGAATCTATAACTAGTGTCACAGGAATGGTTCAAAACAAAGTCAGTAAGACGAGTGAGTCTTCTTGTCCTTAAGTCGGCATTGTGCCTTTTGTGTTTAATTCCGATGAAATTTCTGTGTTTCATCGTCAATAAGAAGGTCCAAGGGATATAGTAAACCTAGAGTGAAGCATCGGAATCTATAACTATTGTCACAGGAATGGTTCAAAACATAGTCAGTAAGAAGTGTCAGTCTTCTTGTACTTAAGTCGGCATTGTGCCTTTTCTATTTAATTCCGATGCAATTTCTGTGTTTCATCGTCAATAAAAAGTTCCAAGGTATACAGTAACCCTGAAGTGAAGCATCGGAATCAATAACTAGTGTCACAGTAATGGTTCAAAACATAGTCAGTAAGAAGTGTCAGTCTTCTTGTACTTAAGTCGGCATTGTGCCTTTTCTATTTAATTCCGATGCAATATCTGTGTTTCATCGTCAATAAGAAGGTCCAAGGGATACAGTAAACCTGGAGTGATGCATCGGAATCTATAACTAGTGTCACAGGAAAGGTTCAAAACATAGACAGTAAGAAGAGTCAGTCGTCTTGTACTTAAGTCGACATTGTGCCTTTTCTATTTAATTCCGATGCAATTTCTGTGTTTCATCGTCAATAGGAAGGTCAGAGGGATACAATAAACCTGAAGTGAAGTATCGGAATCTACAAGTAGGGTCAATGGAATGGTTCAAATCATAGACAGTAAGAAGAGTCAGTCTTCATGTACTTAAGTCGGCATTATGCCTTTTGTATTTAATTCCGATGCAATATCTGTGTTTCATCGTCAATAAGAAGGTCAGAGGGATACAGTAAACCCGAAGTGAAGCATCGGAATCTATTGCTAGTGTCACAGGAATGGTTCAAAACATAGTCAGTAAGAAGAGTCAGTCTTCTTGTCCTTAAGTCGGCATTGTGACTTTTGTATTTAATTCCGATGCAATTTCTGTGTTTCATCGTCAATAAGAAGGTCCAAGGGATACAGTAAACCTGAAGTGAAGCATCGGAATCTATAACTAGTGTCACAGGAATGGGGCAAAACATAGTCAGTAAGAAGGCTCAGTCTTCTTGTACTTAAGCCGGCATTGTGCCTTTTCTATTTAATTCCGATGCAATTTCTGTGTTTCATAGTCAATAAGAAGGTCAGAGGGATACAGTAAACCTGAATTGAAGCATCGGAATCTATAACTAGTGGCACAGGAGTGGTTCAAAACATAGTCAGTAAGAAGAGTCAGTCATCTTGTTCTTAAGTCGGCATTGGGCCTTTTGTATTTAATTCCGATGCAATTTCTGTGTTTCATCGGCAATAAGGTCAGAGGGATACAGTAAACCAGAAGAGACGCATCGGAATCTATAACTAGTGTCACAGGAATGGTTCAAAACAAAGTCAGTAAGACGAGTGAGTCTTCTTGTCCTTAAGTCGGCATTGTGCCTTTTGTGTTTAATTCCGATGAAATTTCTGTGTTTCATCGTCAATAAGAAGGTCCAAGGGATATAGTAAACCTAGAGTGAAGCATCGGAATCTATAACTATTGTCACAGGAATGGTTCAAATCATAGACAGTAAGAAGAGTCAGTCTTCTTGTACTTAAGTCGGCATTGTGCCTTATGTATTTAATTCCGATGCAATTTCTGTGTTTCATTTTCTTTAAGAATGTCCAAGGGATACAGTAATCCTAAAGTAAAGCATCGGAATCTATAACTAGTGTCACAGGAATGGTTCAAAGCATAGACAGTAGGAAGAGTCAGTCTTCTTGTACTTAAGTCGGCATTGTGGCTTTTGTATTTAATCCGATGCAATTTCTGTGTTTCATAGTCAATAAGAAGGTCAGAGGGATACAGTAAACGCGAAGTGAAGCATCGGAATCTATAACTAGTGTCACAGGAATAGTTCAAAACATAGTCGGTAAGAAGAATCAGTCTTCTTGTTCTTAAGTCGGCATTGGGCCTTTTGTATGTAATTCCGTTGCAATTTCTGTGTTTCATCGGCAATAAGGTCAGAGGGACACAGTATACCTGAAGTGAAGCATCGGAATCTATAACTAGTGTTACAGGAATGGTTCAAAACATAGACGGTAAGAAGAGTCAGTCTTCTTGTACTTAAGTCGGCATTGTGCCTTTTGTATTTAATTCCGATGCAAAATCTGTGTTTCATTGTGAATAAGAAGGTCTGAGGGTTACAGTTAACCTGTACTTATTGTACTTAAGTCGGCATTGTGCCTTTTCTATTTTATTCCGATTCAACTTCTGTGTTTCATCGTCAATAACAAGGGCCAAGGGATACAGTAAACCTGGAGTTAAGCATCGGAATCCATAACTAGTGTCACGGGAATGGTTCAAAACCTAGTCAGTAAGAAGAGTCAGTCTTCTTGTACTTAAGTCGGCATTGTGCCTTTTCTATTCAATTCCGATGCAACTTCTGTGTTTCATCGTCAATAAGAAGGTCCAAGGGATACAGTAAACCTGGAGTGAACCATCGGAATCTATAAATAGTGTCAATGGAATGGTTCAAAACATAGACAGCAAGAAGAAACGGTCTTCTTGTACTTAGTCGGCATTGTGCCTTTTGTTTTTAATTCCGATGGAATTTCTGAGTTTCATCGTCAATAAGAAGGTCAGAGGGATACAATAAACCTGAAGTGAAGCATCGGAATCTATAACTAGTGTCACAGGAATGGTTCAAAGCATAGTCCTTAAGAAGAGTCAGTCTTCCTGTCCTTAAGTCGGCATTGTGCCTTTTGTATTTAATTCCGATGCAATTTCTTTGTTTCATCGTCAATAAGAAGGTCCAAGTGATATAGTAAACCTGGAGTGAAGCATCGGAATCTATAACTAGTGTCACAGAAATGGTTCTAAACATAGACAGTAAGAAGAGTCTGTTTTCTCGTACTTAAGTCGGCATTGTGCCTTTTGTATTTAATTCCGATGCAATTTCTGTGTTTCATCGTCAATAAGAAGGTCCAAGGGAAACAGTAAACCTGAAGTAAAGCATCGGAATCTATAACTAGTGTCACAGGAATGGTTCAAAAAATAGACAGTAAGAAGGGACAGTCTTCTTGTACTTAAGTCGGCATTGTGGCTTTTTTATTTAATTCCTATGCAATTTCTGTGTTTCATAGTCAATAAGAAGGTCAGAGGGATACAGTAAACCTGATTTGAAGCATCGCAAACTATAACTAGTGTCACAGGAATGGTTCAAAACATAGTCAGTAAGAAGAGTCAGTCTTCTTGTTCTTACGTCGGCATTGGGCCTTTTGTATTTAATTCCGATGCAATTTCTGTGTTTCATAGTCAATAAGACGGTCAGAGGGATACAGTAAACCTGAAGTGAAGCATCGCAAACTATAACTAGTGTCACAGGAATGGTTCAAAACATAGTCAGTAAGAAGAGCCAGTCTTCTTGTTCTTACGTCGGCATTGGGCCTTTTGTATTTAATTCCGATGCAATTTCTGTGTTTCATCGGCAATAAGGTCAGAGGGATACAGTATACCTGACGTGAAGCATCGGAATCTATAACTAGTGTCACAGGAATGGTTCAAAACATAGACGGTAAGAAGAGTCAGTCTTCTTGTTCTTAAGTCGGCATTGTGCCTTTTGTATTTAATTCCGATGCAATATCTGTGTTTCATTGTCAATAAGAAGGTCTGAGGGATACAGTTAAACTGAAGTGAAGCATCGGAATCCAAAACTAGTGTCACAGGAATGGTTCAAAGCATTGACAATAGGAAGAGTCAGTCTTCTTGTACTTAAGTCGGCATTGTGCCTTTTGTATTTAATTCCGATGCAATTTCTTTGTTTCATCGTCAATAAGAAGGTCCAAGGTATACAGGAACCCTGAAGTGAAGCATCGGAATCTATAACTAGTGTCACAGGAATGGTTCAAAACATAGTCAGTAAGAAGAGGCAGTCTTCTTGTACTTAAGTCGGCATTGTGCCTTTTCTATTTAATTCCGATGCAATTTCTGTGTTTCATCGTCAATAAGAAGGTCCAAGGGATACAGTAAACCTGGAGTGAAGCATCGGAATCTATAACTAGTGTCACAGGAAAGGTTCAAACCATTGACAGTAAGAAGAGTCAGTCTTCTTGTACTTAAGTCGACATTGTGCCTCTTCTATTTAATTCCGATGCAATTTCTGTCTTTCATCGTCAATAGGAAGGTCAGAGGGATACAATAAACCTGAAGTAAAGTATCGGAATCTATAACTAGTGTCACAGGAGTGGTACAAAACAAAGTCTGTAAGAAGAGTCAGTCTTCTTGTACTTAAGTCGGCATTGTGCCTTTTGTGTTTAATTCCGATGAAATTTCTGTGTTTCATCGTCAATAACAAGGTACAACGGATACAGTACACCTGGAGTGAAGAATCGGAAACTATAACTAGTGTCACAGGAATGATTCAAAAAATAGTAAGAAGAGTCAGTCTGCTTGTACTTAAGTCGGCATTGTGCTTTTTGTATTTAATTCCGATGCAATTTCTGTGTTTCATTGTCAATAAGAAGGTCCAAGGTACACAGTAAACCTGAAGTAAAGTATCGGAATGTATATCTAGTGTCACAGGATTGGTTCAAACAATAATCAGTAAGAAGAGTCAGTCTTCTTGTACTTAAGTCGGCATTGTGCCTTATCTATTTATTTCCGAAGCAATTTCTGTGTTTCATCGTCAATAAGAAGGTCCAAGGGATACAGTAAACCTGAAGTGAAGCATCGGAATCTATAACTAGTGTCACAGGAATGGTTCAAAACATAGTCAGTAAGAAGAGTCAGCTTTCTTGTACTTAAGTCGGTGTTGTGCCTTTTGTATTAATTCCGATGCAATTTCTGTGTTTCATCGTAAATAATGTCAGAGGGATACAGTACACCTGAATTGCAGCATCGGAATCTATAACTAGTGTCACAGGAATGGTTCAAATCATAGACAGTAGGAAGAGTCAGTCTTCTTGTACTTAAGTCGGCATTGTGCCATTTGTATTTAATTTCGATGCAATTTCTATGTTTCATTGTCAATTAGAAGGTCAGAGGGATACAGTAAACCTGAAGTGAAGCATCGGAATCTATAACTAGTGTCACAGGAATGGTTCAAAACATAGAAAGTAGGAAGAGTCAGTCTTCTTGTCCTTAAGCCGGCATTGTGCCTTTTGTAATTAATTCATATGCAATTTCTGTGTTTCATCGTCAATAAGAAGGTCCAAGGTATACAGTAAACCTGAAGTGAAGCATCGGAATCTATAACTAGTGTCACAGGAATGGTTCAAAACAAAGTTAGTAAGAAGAGTCAGTCTTCTTGTACTTAAGTCGGCATTGTGTCTTTTCTATTTAATTCCGTTGCAATTTCTGTGTTTCATCGACAATAAGGAGGTCCCAGGGATACAGTAAACCTGGAGTGAAGCATCGGAATCTATAACTAGTGTCACAGGAATGGTTCAAAGCATTGACAGTAGGAAGAGTCACTCTTCTTGTACTTAAGTCGGCATTGTGCCTTTTGTATTTAATTCCTATGCAATTTCTGTGTGTCATCGTCAACAAGAAGGCCCTAGGTATACAGTAAACCTGAAGTGAAGCATCGGAATCTATAACTAGTGTCACAGGAGTGGTTCAAAACATAGTCAGTACGAAGAGTCAGGCTTCTTCTCCTTAAGTCGGCATTGTGCCTTTTGTGTTTAATTCCGATGAAATTTCTGTGTTTTATCGTCAATAAGAAGGTCCAACGGATACAGTAAACTTGGAGTGAAGCATCGGAATCAATAACTAGTGTCACAGGAATGGTTCAAATCATAGTAAGAAGAGTCAGTCTGCTTGTACTTAAGTCGGCATTGTGCATTTTGTATTTAATTCCGATGCAATTTCTGTGTTTCATCGTCAATAAGAAGGGCCAAGGGATACAGTATACCTGGAGTGAAGCATCGGAGTCTATAACTAGTGTCACAGGAATGGTTCAAAATATAGACAGTAAGAATAGTTAGTCTTCTTGCACTTAAGTCGGCATTGTGCCTTTTGTATTCAATTCCGATGCAATTTCTGTGTTTTATTGTTTATAAGAAAGTCCAAGGGACACAGTAAACCTGATGTGAAGCATCAGAATCTATAACTAGTGTCACAGGAATGGTTCAATCAATCTCAGTAAGAAGAGTCCGTCTTCATGTACTTAAGTCATCATTGCGCCTTTTGTATTTAATTCCGATGCAATTTCTGTGTTTCACCGTCAATAAGAAGGTCAGAGGGATACAGTAAACCTGAAGTGAAGCATCGGAATCTATAACTAGTGTCACAGTAATTGTTCAAAGCATTGTCAGTAAGAAATGTCAGTCTTATTGTCCTTAAGTCGGCATTGTGCCTTTTGTATTTAATTCCGATGGAATTTCTGTGCTTCATTGTCAATGAGAAGGTCCAAGGGATGCAGTAAACCTGGAGTGAAGCATCGGAATCTACAAGTAGTGTCACAGTGATGGTTCAAAACATAGACAGTAAGTAGAGTCAGTCTTCTTGTACTTAAGTCTGCATTGTGCTTTTTGTATTTAATTCCGATGCAATTTCTGTGTATCATCGTCAATAAGAAGGTGCAAGGGATACAGTAAACCTAAAGTGAAGCATCGGAATCTATAAGTAGTGTCACTGGAATGGTTCAAAATATAGACAGAAGGAAGAGTCCGTCTTCTTGTACTTAAGTCTGCATTTTGCCTTTTGTATATAATTCCGATGCAATTTCTGTGATTCATTGTCAATAAGAAGGTCCAAGGGATACAGTAAACCTGAAGTGAAGCATCGAACTCTGTAACTAGTGTCACAGAAATGGTTCAAAAATTAGACAGTAGGAAGAGTCAGTCTTCTTGTACTTAAGTCGGCATTGTGCCTTTTGCATTTAATTCCGATACAATTTCTGTGTTTCATCGTCAATAAGAAGGTCCCAGGGGGAACAGTAAACCGGAAGTGAAGCATCGGAATCTATAACTAGTGTCACAGGAATGGTTCAAAACATAGACAGTAAGAAGGGGCAGTCTTCTTCTACTTATGTCGGCATTGTGGCTTTTGTATTTAATTCCGATGCATTTTCTGTGTTTCATAGTCAATAAGAAAGTCAGAGGGATACAGTAAACCTGAAGTGAAGCATCGGAATCTATAACTAGTGTCACAGGAATGGTTCTAAACATAGTCAGTAAGAAGAGTCAATCTTCTTGTCCTTAGGTCTGCATTGTGCCTTTTGTATTTAATTCCGATGCAATATGTGTGTTTCATCGGCAATAAGGTCAGAGGGATACAGTAAACCTGAAGTGAAGCATCGGAATCTATAACTAGTGTCACAGGAATGGTTCAAAATATAGACAGTAAGAAGAGTCAGTCTTCTTGTACTTAAGTCGGCATTGTGCCTTTTGTATTTATTTCCGATGTAATTTCTGTGTTTCATTGTCAATAAGAAGTTCTGAGGGATACAGTTAACATGAAGTGAAGCATCGGAATCCAAAACTAGTGTCACAGGAATGGTTCAAAACATTGACAGTAGGAAGAGTCATTCTTCTTGTACATAAGTCGGCATTATGCCTTTTGTATTTAATTCCGATGCAATTTCTGTGTTTCATCGTCAATAAGAAGTTCCAAGGTATACAGTAACCCTGAAGTGAAGCATAGGAATCTATAACTAGTGTCACAGGAATGGTTCAAAACATAGTCAGTAAGAAGTGTCAGTCTTCTTGTACTTAAGTCGGCATTGTGCCTTTTCTATTTAATTCCGATGCAATATCTGTGTTTCATTGTCAATAAGAAGGTCCAAGGGATACAGCAAACCTGGAGTGATGCATCGGAATCTATAACTAGTGTCACAGGAAAGGTTCAAAACATAGACAGTAAGAAGAGTCAGTCGTCTTGTACTTAAGTCGACATTGTGCCTTTTCTATTTAATTCCGATGCAATATCTGTGTTTCACCGTCAATAGGAAGGTCAGAGGGATACAATAAACCTGAAGTGAAGTATCGGAATCTACAAGTAGTGTCAATGGAATGGTTCAAATCATAGACAGTAAGAAGAGTCAGTCTTCATGTACTTAAGTCGGCATTATGCCTTTTGTATTTAATTCCGATGCAATATCTGTGTTTCATCGTCAATAAGAAGGTCAGAGGGATACAGTAAACCCGAAGTGAAGCATCGGAATCTATTGCTAGTGTCACAGGAATGGTTCAAAACATAGTCAGTAAGAAGAGTCAGTCTTCTTGTCCTTAAGTCGGCATTGTGCCTTTTGTATTTAATTCAGATGCAATTTCTGTGTTTCATCGTCAATAAGAAGGTCCAAGGGATACAGTAAACCTGAAGTGAAGCATCGGAATCTAGAACTAGTGTCACAGGAATGGTTCAAAACATAGACAGTAAGAAGGGTCAGTCTTCTTGTACTTAAGCCGGCATTGTGCTTTTTCAATTTAATTCCGATGCAATTTCTGTGTTTCATAATCAATAAGAAGGTCAGAGGGATACAGTAAACCTGAAGTGAAGCATCGGAATCTATAACTAGTGTCTCAGGAATGGTTCAAAACATAGTCAGTAAGATGAGTCAGTCTTCTTGTTCTTAAGTCGGCATTGGGCCTTTTGTACTTAATTCCGATGCAATTTCTGTGTTTCATCGGCAATAAGGTCAGAGGGATACAGTAAACCAGAAGTGAAACATCGGAATCTATAACTAGTGTCACAGGAATGGTTCAAAACAAAGTCAGTAAGACGAGTGAGTCTTCTTGTCCTTATGTCGGCATTGTGCCTTTTGTGTTTAATTCCGATGAAATTTCTGTGTTTCATCGTCAATAAGAAGGTCCAAGGGATATAGTAAACCTGGAGTGAAGCTTCGGAATCTATAACTATTGTCACAGGAATGGTTCAAATCATAGACAGTAAGAAGAGTCAGTCTTCTTGTACTTAAGTCGGCATTGTGCCTTTTGTATATAATTCCGATGCAATTTCTGTGTTTCTTCGTCATTAAGAATGTCCATGGGATACAGTAATCCTGAAGTAAAGCATCGGAATCTATAACTAGTATCACAGGAATGGTTCAAATCATTGTCAATAAGAAGAGTCGGTCTTCATGTACTTAAGTTCGCATTGTGCCTTTTGTATTTATTCCGATGCAATTTCTGTGTTTCATCGTCAATAATAAGGTACAAGGGATACAGTAAACCGGACGTGAAACATCGTAATCTATAAATAGTGTCACTGGAATGGTTCAAAAACATAGACAGTAGGAAGAGTCAGTCTTCTTGTACTTAAGTCGGCATTGTGGCTTTTGTATTTAATCCGATGCAATTTCTGTGTTTCATAGTCAATAAGAAGGTCAGAGGGATACAGTAAACCCGAAGTGAAGCATCGGAATCTATAACTAGTGTCACAGGAATGGTTCAAAACATAGTCAGTAAGGAGAGTCAGTCTTCTTGTTCTTAAGTCGGCATTGGGCCTTTTGTATTTAATTCCGTTGCAATTTCTGTGTTTCATCGGCAATAAGGTCAGAGGGACACAGTATACATGAAGTGAAGCATCGGAATCTATAACTAGTGTCACAGGAATGGTTCAAAACATAGACGTTAAGAAGAGTCAGTTTTCTTGTACTTAAGTCGGCATTGTGGCTTTTGTATTTAATTCCGATGCAAAATCTGTGTTTCATTGTGAATAAGAAGGTCTGAGGGATACAGTTAACCTGTACTTATTGTACTTAAGTCGGCTTTGTGCCTTTTCTATTTAATTCCGATGCAATTTCTGTGTTTCATCGTCAATAAGAAGGTCCAAGGGATACAGTAAACCTGAAGTGAAGCATCGGAATCTATAACTAGTGTCAATGGAATGGTTCAAAACATAGACAGCAAGAAGAAACGGTCTTCTTGTACTTAAGTCGGCATTGTGCCTTTTGTATTTAATTCCGATGCAATTTCTGTGTTTCATTGTCAATAAGAAGGTCCAAGGTACACAGTAAACCTGAAGTAAAGTATCGGAATCTATATCTAGTGTCACAGGAATGGTTCAAACTATAATCAGTAAGAAGAGTCAGTCTTCTTGTACTTAAGTCGGCATTGTGCCTTATCTATTTATTTCCCATGCAATTTCTGTGTTTCATCGTCAATAAGAAGGTCCAAGGGATATAGTAAACCTGAAGTGAAGCATCGGAATCTATAACTAGTGTCACAGGAATGGTTCAAAACATAGTCAGTAAGAAGGGTCAGTCTTCTTGTACTGAAGTCGGCGTTGTGCCTTTTGTATTTAATTCCGATGCAATTTCTGTGTTTCATCCTAAATAAGGTCAGAGGGATACAGTACACCTGAATTGAAGCATCGGAATCTATAACTAGTGTCACAGGAATGGTTCAAAACAAAGTTAGTAAGAAGAGTCAGTCTTCTTGTACTTAAGTCGGCATTGTGTCTTTTCTATTTAATTCCGTTGCAATTTCTGTGTTTCATCGTCAATAAGGAGGTCCCAGGGATACAGTAAACCTGGAGTGAAGCATCGGAATCTATAACTAGTGTCACAGGAATGGTTCAAAGCATTGACAGTAGGAAGAGTCACTCTTCTTGTACTTAAGTCGGCATTGTGCCTTTTGTATTTAATTCCTATGCAATTTCTGTGTTTCATCGTCAACAAGAAGGTCCTAGGTATACAGTAAACCTGAAGTGAAGCATCGGAATCTATAACTAGTGTCACAGGAGTGGTTCAAAACATAGTCAGTACGAAGAGTCAGGCTTCTTCTCCTTAAGTCGGCATTGTGCCTTTTGTGTTTAATTCCGATGAAATTTCTGTGTTTTATCGTCAATAAGAAGGTCCAACGGATACAGTAAACTTGGAGTGAAGCATCGGAATCAATAACTAGTGTCACAGGAATGGTTCAAAACATAGTAAGAAGAGTCAGTCTGCTTGTACTTAAGTCGGCATTGTGCATTTTGTATTTAATTCCGATGCAATTTCTGTGTTTGATCGTCAATAAGAAGGGCCAAGGGATACAGTATACCTGGAGTGAAGCATCGGAGTCTATAACTAGTGTCACAGGAATGGTTCAAAATATAGACAGTAAGAATAGTTAGTCTTCTTGCACTTAAGTCGGCATTGTGCCTTTTGTATTCAATTCCGATGCAATTTCTGTGTTTTATTGTTTATAAGAATGTCCAAGGGACACAGTAAACCTGATGTGAAGCATCAGAATCTATAACTAGTGTCACAGGAATGGTTCAATCAATCTCAGTAAGAAGAGTCCGTCTTCATGTACTTAAGTCATCATTGCGCCTTTTGTATTTAATTCCGATGCAATTTCTGTGTTTCACCGTCAATAAGAAGGTCAGAGGGATACAGTAAACCTGAAGTGAAGCATCGGAATCTATAACTAGTGTCACAGGAATTGTTCAAAGCATTGTCAGTAAGAAATGTCAGTCTTCTTGTCCTTAAGTCGGCATTGTGCCTTTTGTATTTAATTCCGATGGAATTTCTGTGCTTCATCGTCAATAAGAAGGTCCAAGGGATGCAGTAAACCTGGAGTGAAGCATCGGAATCTACAAGTAGTGTCACAGTGATGGTTCAAAACATAGACAGTAAGAAGAGTCAGTCTTCTTGTACTTAAGTCTGCATTGTGCTTTTTGTATTTAATTCCGATGCAATTTCTGTGTATCATCGTCAATAAGAAGGTGCAAGGGATACAGTAAACCTAAAGTGAAGCATCGGAATCTATAAGTAGTGTCACTGGAATGGTTCAAAATATAGACAGAAGGAAGAGTCCGTCTTCTTGTACTTAAGTCGGCATTTTGCCTTTTGTATATAATTCCGATGCAATTTCTGTGATTCATTGTCAATAAGAAGGTCCAAGGGATACAGTAAACCTGAAGTGAAGCATCGAACTCTGTAACTAGTGTCACAGAAATGGTTCAAAAATTAGACAGTAGGAAGAGTCAGTCTTCTTGTACTTAAGTCGGCATTGTGCCTTTTGTATTTAATTCCGATACAATTTCTGTGTTTCATCGTCAATAAGAAGGTCCCAGGGGGAACAGTAAACCGGAAGTGAAGCATCGGAATCTATAACTAGTGTCACAGGAATGGTTCAAAACATAGACAGTAAGTAGGGGCAGTCTTCTTCTACTTATGTCGGCATTGTGGCTTTTGTATTTAATTCCGATGCATTTTCTGTGTTTCATAGTCAATAAGAAAGTCAGAGGGATACAGTAAACCTGAAGTGAAGCATCGGAATCTATAACTAGTGTCACAGGAATGGTTCTAAACATAGTCAGTAAGAAGAGTCAATCTTCTTGTCCTTAAGTCTGCATTGTGCCTTTTGTATTTAATTCCGATGCAAAATGTGTGTTTCATCGGCAATAAGGTCAGAGGGATACAGTAAACCTGAAGTGAAGCATCGGAATCTATAACTAGTGTCACAGGAATGGTTCAAAACATAGACAGTAAGAAGCGTCAGTCTTCTTGTACTTAAGTCGGCATTGTGCCTTTTGTATTTATTTCCGATGTAATTTCTGTGTTTCATTGTCAATAAGAAGGTCTGAGGGATACAGTTAACATGAAGTGAAGCATCGGAATCCAAAACTAGTGTCACAGGAATGGTTCAAAACACTGACAGTAGGAAGAGTCATTCTTCTTGTACATAAGTCGGCATTATGCCTTTTGTATTTAATTCCGATGCAATTTCTGTGTTTCATCGTCAATAAGAAGTTCCAAGGTATACAGTAAACCTGAAGTGAAGCATCGGAATCTATAACTAGTGTCACAGGAATGGTTCAAAACATAGTCAGTAAGAAGGGTCAGTCTTCTTGTACTGAAGTCGGCGTTGTGCCTTTTGTATTTAATTCCGATGCAATTTCTGTGTTTCATCCTAAATAAGGTCAGAGGGATACAGTACACCTGAATTGAAGCATCGGAATCTATAACTAGTGTCACAGGAATGGTTCAAAACAAAGTTAGTAAGAAGAGTCAGTCTTCTTGTACTTAAGTCGGCATTGTGTCTTTTCTATTTAATTCCGTTGCAATTTCTGTGTTTCATCGTCAATAAGGAGGTCCCAGGGATACAGTAAACCTGGAGTGAAGCATCGGAATCTATAACTAGTGTCACAGGAATGGTTCAAAGCATTGACAGTAGGAAGAGCCACTCTTCTTGTACTTAAGTCGGCATTGTGCCTTTTGTGTTTAATTCCTATGCAATTTCTGTGTTTCATCGTCAACAAGAAGGTCCTAGGTATACAGTAAACCTGAAGTGAAGCATCGGAATCTATAACTAGTGTCACAGGAGTGGTTCAAAACATAGTCAGTACGAAGAGTCAGGCTTCTTCTCCTTAAGTCGGCATTGTGCCTTTTGTGTTTAATTCCGATGAAATTTCTGTGTTTTATCGTCAATAAGAAGGTCCAACGGATACAGTAAACTTGGAGTGAAGCATCGGAATCAATAACTAGTGTCACAGGAATGGTTCAAAACATAGTAAGAAGAGTCAGTCTGCTTGTACTTAAGTCGGCATTGTGCATTTTGTATTTAATTCCGATGCAATTTCTGTGTTTGATCGTCAATAAGAAGGGCCAAGGGATACAGTATACCTGGAGTGAAGCATCGGAGTCTATAACTAGTGTCACAGGAATGGTTCAAAATATAGACAGTAAGAATAGTTAGTCTTCTTGCACTTAAGTCGGCATTGTGCCTTTTGTATTCAATTCCGATGCAATTTCTGTGTTTTATTGTTTATAAGAATGTCCAAGGGACACAGTAAACCTGATGTGAAGCATCAGAATCTATAACTAGTGTCACAGAAGTGGTTCAATCAATCTCAGTAAGAAGAGTCCGTCTTCATGTACTTAAGTCATCATTGCGCCTTTTGTATTTAATTCCGATGCAATTTCTGTGTTTCACCGTCAATAAGAAGGTCAGAGGGATACAGTAAACCTGAAGTGAAGCATCGGAATCTATAACTAGTGTCACAGGAATTGTTCAAAGCATTGTCAGTAAGAAATGTCAGTCTTCTTGTCCTTAAGTCGGCATTGTGCCTTTTGTATTTAATTCCGATGGAATTTCTGTGCTTCATCGTCAATAAGAAGGTAAAAGGGATGCAGTAAACCTGGAGTGAAGCATCGGAATCTACAAGTAGTGTCACAGTGATGGTTCAAAACATAGACAGTAAGAAGAGTCAGTCTTCTTGTACTTAAGTCTGCATTGTGCTTTTTGTATTTAATTCCGATGCAATTTCTGTGTATCATCGTCAATAAGAAGGTGCAAGGGATACAGTAAACCTAAAGTGAAGCATCGGAATCTATAAGTAGTGTCACTGGAATGGTTCAAAATATAGACAGAAGGAAGAGTCCGTCTTCTTGTACTTAAGTCGGCATTTTGCCTTTTGTATATAATTCCGATGCAATTTCTGTGATTCATTGTCAATAAGAAGGTCCAAGGGATACAGTAAACCTGAAGTGAAGCATCGAACTCTGTAACTAGTGTCACAGAAATGGTTCAAAAATTAGACAGTAGGAAGAGTCAGTCTTCTTGTACTTAAGTCGGCATTGTGCCTTTTGTATTTAATTCCGATACAATTTCTGTGTTTCATCGTCAATAAGAAGGTCCCAGGGGGAACAGTAAACCGGAAGTGAAGCATCGGAATCTATAACTAGTGTCACAGGAATGGTTCAAAACATAGACAGTAAGTAGGGGCAGTCTTCTTCTACTTATGTCGGCATTGTGGCTTTTGTATTTAATTCCGATGCATTTTCTGTGTTTCATAGTCAATAAGAAAGTCAGAGGGATACAGTAAACCTGAAGTGAAGCATCGGAATCTATAACTAGTGTCACAGGAATGGTTCTAAACATAGTCAGTAAGAAGAGTCAATCTTCTTGTCCTTAAGTCTGCATTGTGCCTTTTGTATTTAATTCCGATGCAATATGTGTGTTTCATCGGCAATAAGGTCAGAGGGATACAGTAAACCTGAAGTGAAGCATCGGAATCTATAACTAGTGTCACAGGAATGGTTCAAAACATAGACAGTAAGAAGCGTCAGTCTTCTTGTACTTAAGTCGGCATTGTGCCTTTTGTATTTATTTCCGATGTAATTTCTGTGTTTCATTGTCAATAAGAAGGTCTGAGGGATACAGTTAACATGAAGTGAAGCATCGGAATCCAAAACTAGTGTCACAGGAATGGTTCAAAACACTGACAGTAGGAAGAGTCATTCTTCTTGTACATAAGTCGGCATTATGCCTTTTGTATTTAATTCCGATGCAATTTCTGTGTTTCATCGTCAATAAGAAGTTCCAAGGTATACAGTAACCCTGATGTGAAGCATAGGAACCTATAACTAGTGTCACAGGAATGGTTCAAAACATAGTCAGTAAGAAGTGTCAGTCTTCTTGTACTTAAGTCGGCATTGTGCCTTTTCTATTTAATTCCGATGCAATATCTGTGTTTCATTGTCAATAAGAAGGTCCAAGGGATACAGTAAACCTGGAGTGATGCATCGGAATCTATAACTAGTGTCACAGGAAAGGTTCAAAACATAGACAGTAAGAAGAGTCAGTCGTCTTGTACTTAAGTCGACATTGTGCCTTTTCTATTTAATTCCGATGCAATTTCTGTGTTTCACCGTCAATAGGAAGGACAGAGGGATACAATAAACCTGAAGTGAAGTATCGGAATCTACAAGTAGTGTCAATGGAATGGTTCAAATCATAGACAGTAAGAAGAGTCAGTCTTCATGTACTTAAGTCGGCATTATGCCTTTTGTATTTAATTCCGATGCAATATCTGTGTTTCATCGTCAATAAGAAGGTCAGAGGGATACAGTAAACCCGAAGTGAAGCATCGGAATCTATTGCTAGTGTCACAGGAATGGTTCAAAACATAGTCAGTAAGAAGAGTCAGTCTTCTTGTCCTTAAGTCGGCATTGTGCCTTTTGTATTTAATTCAGATGCAATTTCTGTGTTTCATCGTCAATAAAAAGGTCCAAGGGATATAGTAAACCTGAAGTGAAGCATCGGAATCTAGAACTAGTGTCACAGGAATGGTTCAAAACATAGACAGTAAGAAGGGTCAGTCTTCTTGTACTTAAGCCGGCATTGTGCTTTTTCAATTTAATTCCGATGCAATTTCTGTGTTTCATAGTCAATAAGAAGGTCAGAGGGATACAGTAAACCTTAAGTGAAGCATCGGAATCTATAACTAGTGTCTCAGGAATGGTTCAAAACATAGTCAGTAAGATGAGTCAGTCTTCTTGTTCTTAAGTCGGCATTGGGCCTTTTGTACTTAATTCCGATGCAATTTCTGTGTTTCATCGGCAATAAGGTCAGAGGGATACAGTAAACCAGAAGTGAAACATCGGAATCTATAACTAGTGTCACAGGAATGGTTCAAAACAAAGTCAGTAAGACGAGTGAGTCTTCTTGTCCTTAAGTCGGCATTGTGCCTTTTGTGTTTAATTCCGATGAAATTTCTGTGTTTCATCGTCAATAAGAAGGTCCAAGGGATATAGTAAACCTGGAGTGAAGCATCGGAATCTATAACTATTGTCACAGGAATGGTTCAAATCATAGACAGTAAGAAGAGTCAGTCTTCTTGTACTTAAGTCGGCATTGTGCCTTTTGTATATAATTCCGATGCAATTTCTGTGTTTCATCGTCTTTAAGAATGTCCATGGGATACAGTAATCCTGAAGTAAAGCATCGGAATCTATAACTAGTATCACAGGAATGGTTCAAATCATTGTCAATAAGAAGAGTCGGTCTTCATGTACTTAAGTTCGCATTGTGCCTTTTGTATTTATTCCGATGCAATTTCTGTGTTTCATCGTCAATAATAAGGTACAAGGGATACAGTAAACCGGACGTGAAACATCGGAATCTATAAATAGTGTCACTGGAATGGTTCAAAAACATAGACAGTAGGAAGAGTCAGTCTTCTTGTACTTAAGTCGGCATTGTGGCTTTTGTATTTAATCCGATGCAATTTCTGTGTTTCATAGTCAATAAGAAGGTCAGAGGGATACAGTAAACCCGAAGTGAAGCATCGGAATCTATAACTAGTGTCACAGGAATGGTTCAAAACATAGTCAGTAAGGAGAGTCAGTCTTCTTGTTCTTTAGTCGGCATTGGGCCTTTTGTATTTAATTCCGTTGCAATTTCTGTGTTTCATCGGCAATAAGGTCAGAGGGACACAGTATACATGAAGTGAAGCATCGGAATCTATAACTAGTGTCACAGGAATGGTTCAAAACATAGACGGTAAGAAGAGTCAGTCTTCTTGTACTTAAGTCGGCATTGTGGCTTTTGTATTTAATTCCGATGCAAAATCTGTGTTTCATTGTGAATAAGAAGGTCTGAGGGATACAGTTAACCTGTACTTATTGTACTTAAGTCGGCTTTGTGCTTTTTCTATTTAATTCCGATGCAATATCTGTGTTTCATCGTCAATAAGAAGGTCCAAGGGATACAGTAAACCTGAAGTGAAGCATCGGAATCTATAACTAGTGTCAATGGAATGGTTCAAAACATAGACAGCAAGAAGAAACGGTCTTCTTGTACTTAAGTCGGCATTGTGCCTTTTGTATTTAATTCCGAAGCAATTTCTGTGTTTCATTGTCAATAAGAAGGTCCAAGGTACACAGTAAACCTTAAGTAAAGTATCGGAATCTATATCTAGTGTCACAGGAATGGTTCAAACAATAATCAGTAAGAAGAGTCAGTCTTCTTGTACTTAAGTCGGCATTGTGCCTTATCTATTTATTTCCCATGCAATTTCTGTGTTTCATCGTCAATAAGAAGGTCCAAGGGATATAGTAAACCTGAAGTGAAGCATCGGAATCTATAACTAGTGTCACAGGAATGGTTCAAAACATAGTCAGTAAGAAGGGTCAGTCTTCTTGTACTTAAGTCGGCGTTGTGCCTTTTGTATTTAATTCCGATGCAATTTCTGTGTTTCATCCTAAATAAGGTCAGAGGGATACAGTACACCTGAATTGAAGCATCGGAATCTATAACTAGTGTCACAGGAATGGTTCAAAACATAGACAGTAGGAAGAGTCAGTCTGCTTGTACTTAAGTCGTCATTGTGCCATTTGTATTTAATTCGGATGCAATTTCTGTGTTTCATTGTCAATTAGAAGGTCAAAGGGATACAGTAAACCTGAAGTGAAGCATCGGAATCTATAACTAGTGTCACAGGAATGGTTCAAAACATAGAAAGTAGGAAGAGTCAGTCTTCTTGTCCTTAAGCCGGTATTGTGCCTTTTGTATTTAATTCCTATGCAAGTTCTGTGTTTCATCGTCAATAAGATCGTCCAAGGTATACAGTAAACCTGAAGTGAAGCATCGGAATCTATGACTAGTGTAACAGGAATGGTTCAAAACAAAGTGAGTAAGAAGAGTCAGTCTTCTTGTACTTAAGTCGGCATTGTGCCTTTTCTATTTACTTCCGTTGCAATTTCTGTGTTTCATCGTCAATAAGGAGGTCCAAGGGATACAGTAAACCTGGAGTGAAGCATCGGAATCTATAACTAGTGTCACAGGAATGGTTCAAAGCATTGACAGTAGGAAGAGTCACTCTTCTTGTACTTAAGTCGGCATTGTGCCTTCTGTATTTAATTCCTATGCAATTTCTGTGTTTCATCGTCAATAAGAAGGACCAAGGTATACAGTAAACCAGAAGTGAAGTATCGGAATCTATAACTAGTGTCACAGGAGAGGTTCAAAACATAGTCAGTACGAAGAGTCATGCTTCTTCTCCTTAAGTCAGCATTGTGCCTTTTGTGTTTAATTCCGATTAAATTTCTGTGTTTCATCGTCAATAAGAAGGTCCAACGGATACAGTAAACTTGGAGTGAAGCATCGGAATCTATACTAGTGTCACAGGAATGGTTCAAAACATAGTAAGAAGAGTCAGTCTGCTTGTACTTAAGTCGTGCATTGTGCATTTTGTATTTAATTCCGATGCAATTTCTGTGTTTCATCGTCAATAAGAAGGGCCAAGGGATACAGTATACCTGGAGTGAAGCATCGGAATCTGTAACTAGTGTCACAGGAAAGGTTCAAAATATAGACAGTAAGAATAGTTAGTCTTCTTGCACATAAGTCGGCATTGTGCCTTTTGTATTCAATTCCGATGCAATCTCTGTGTTTTATTGCTTATAAGAATGTCCAAGGGATACAATAAACCTGATGTGAAGCATCGGAATCTATAACTAGTGTCACAGGAATGGTTCAATCAATCTCAGTAAGAAGAGTCGGTCTTCATGTACTTAAGTCGGCATTGCGCCTTTTGTATTTAATTCCGATGCAATTTCTGTGTTTCACCGTCAATAAGAAGGTCAGAGGGATACAGTAAACTTGAAGTGAAGCATCGGAATCTATAACTAATGTCACAGGAATGGTTCAAAGCATTGTCAGTAAGAAATGTCAGTCTTCTTGTCCTTAAGTCGGCACTGTGCCTTTTGTATTTAATTCCGATGGAGTTTCTGTGCTTCATCGTCAATAAGAAGGTCCAAGGGATGCAGTAAACCTGAAGTGAAGCATCGAACTCTGTAACTAGTGTCACAGAAATGGTTCACAAATTAGACAGTAGGAAGAGTCAGTCTTCTTGTACTTAAGTCGGCATTGTGCCTTTTGTATTTAATTCCGATGCAATTTCTGTGTTTCATCGTCAATAAGAATGTCCAAGGGAAACAGTAAACCGGAAGTGAAGCATCGGAATCTATAACTAGTGTCACAGGAATGGTTCAAAACATAGACACTAAGAAGGGGCGGTCTTCTTCTACTTATGTCGGCATTGTGGCTTTTGTATTTAATTCCGATGCATTTTCTGTGTTTCATAGTCAATAAGAAGGTCAGAGGGATACAGTAAACCTGAAGTGAAGCATCGGAATCTATAACTAGTGTCACAGGAATGGTTCAAACATAGACAGGAAGAAGAGTCAGTTATCTTGTACTTAAGTCGGGATTGTGCCTTTTGTATTTATTTCCTATGTAATTTCTGTGTTTCATTGTCAATAAGAAGGTCTGAGGGATACAGTTAACCGGAATCCAAAACTAGTGTCACAGGAATGGTTCAAAACATTGATAGTAGGAAGAGTCAGTCTTCTTGTACTTAAGTCAGCATTGTGCCTTTTGTATTTAATTCCGATGCAATTTCTGTGTTTCATCGTCAAGAAGAAGTTCCAAGGTATACAGTAACCCTGAAGTGAAGCATAGGAATCTATAACTAGTGTCACAGGAATGGTTCAAAACATAGTCAGTAAGAAGTGTCAGTCTTCTTGTACTTAAGTCGGCATTGTGCCTTTTCTATTTAATTCCGATGCAATTTTGTGTTTCATCGTCAATAGGAATGTCAGAGGGATACAATAAACCTGAAGTGAAGTATCGGAATCTACAAGTAGTGTCAATGGAATGGTTCAAATCATAGACAGTAAGAAGAGTCAGTCTTCATGTACTTAAGTCGGCATTATGCCTTTTGTATTTAATTCCGATGCAATATCTGTGTTTCATCGTCAATACGAAGGTCAGAGGAATACAGTAAGCCCGAAGTGAAGCATCGGAATCTATTGCTAGTGTCACAGGAGTGGTTCAAAACATAGTCAGTAAGAAGAGTCAGTCTTCTAGACCTTAAGTCGGCATTGTGCCTTTTGTATTTAATTCCGATGCAATTTCTGTGTTTCATCGTCAATAAGAAGGTCCAAGGGATACAGTAAACCTGAAGTGAAGCATCGGAATCTATAACTAGTGTCACAGGAATGGTTCAAAACATAGACAGTAAGAAGGGTCAGTCTTCTTGTACTTAAGCCGGCATTGTGCCTTTTCTATTTAATTCCGATGCAATTTCTGTGTTTCATAGTCAATAAGAAGGTCAGAGGGATACAGTAAACCTGAAGTGAAGCATCGGAATCTATAACTAGTGTCACAGGAATGGTTCAAAACATAGTCAGTAAGAAGAGTCAGTCTTCTTGTTCTTAAGTCGGCATTGGGCCTTTTGTATTTAATTCCGATGCAATTTCTGTGTTTCATCGGCAATAAGGTCAGAGGGATACAGTAAACCAGAAGTGAAGCATCGGAATCTATAACTAGTGTCACAGGAATGGTCAAAACATAGTAAGAAGAGTGAGTCTTCTTGTCCTTAAGTCGGCATTGTGCCTTTTGTGTTTAATTCCGATGAAATTTCTCTGTTTCATCGTCAATCAGAAGGTCCAAGGGATATAGTAAATCTGGAGTGAAGCATCGGAATCCATAACTATTGTCTCAGGAATGGTTCAAATCATAGACAGTAAGAAGAGTCGGTCTTCTTGTACTTAAGTCAGCATTGTGCCTTTTGTATTTAATTCCGATGCAATTTCTGTGTTTCATTGTTATTAAGAATGTCCAAGGGATACAGTAACCTGAAGTAAAGCATCGGAATCTATAACTAGTGTCACAGGAATGGTTCAAATCATTGTCAATAAGAAGAGTCGGTCTTCATGTACTTAAGTTCGCATTGTGCCTCTTGTATTTATTCCGATGCAATTTCTGTGTTTCATCGGCAATAAGGTCAGAGGGATACAGTATACCTGAAGTGAAGCATCGGAATCTGTAACTAGTGTCACAGGAATGGTTCAAAATATAGACAGTAAGAATAGTTAGTCTTCTTGCACATAAGTCGGCATAGTGCCTTTTGTATTCAATTCCGATGCAATTTCTGTGTTTTATTGTTTATAAGAATGTCCAAGGGATACAGTAAACCTGATGTGAAGCATCGGAATCTGTAACTAGTGTCACAGGAATGGTTCAAAATATAGACAGTAAGAATAGTTAGTCTTCTTGCACATAAGTCGGCATTGCGCCTTTTGTATTTAATTCCGATGCAATTTCTGTGTTTCACCGTCAATAAGAAGGTCAGAGGGATACAGTAAACTTGAAGTGAAGCATCGGAATCTATAACTAGTGTCACAGGAATGGTTCAAAGCATTGTCAGTAAGAAATGTCAGTCTTCTTGTCCTTAAGTCAGCATTGTGCCTTTTGTATTTAATTCCGATGGAATTTCTGTGCTTCATCGTCAATAAGAAGGTCCAAGGGATGCAGTAAACCTGAAGTGAAGCATCGAACTCTGTAACTAGTGTCACAGAAATGGTTCAAAAATTAGAGAGTAGGAAGAGTCAGTCTTCTTGTACTTAAGTCGGCATTGTGCCTTTTGTATTTAATTCCGATGCAATTTCTGTGTTTCATCGTCAATAAGAATGTCCAAGGGAAACAGTAAACCGGAAGTGAAGCATCGGAATCTATAACTAGTGTCACAGGAATGGTTCAAAACATAGACACTAAGAAGGGGCGGTCTTCTTCTACTTATGTCGGCATTGTGGCTTTTGTATTTAATTCCGATGCATTTTCTGTGTTTCATAGTCAATAAGAAGGTCAGAGGGATACAGTAAACCTGAAGTGAAGCATCGGAATCTATAACTTGTGTCACAGGAATGGTTCAAAACATAGTCAGTAAGAAGAGTCAATCTTCTTGTCCTTAAGTCTGCATTGTGCCTTTTGTATTTAATTCCGATGCAATATGTGTGTTTCATCGGCAATAAGGTCAGAGGGATACAGTAAATCTGAAGTGAAGCATCGGAATCTAAAACTAGCGTCACAGGAATGGTTCAAAACATAGACAGTAAGAAGAGTCAGTCGTCTTGTACTTAAGTCGACATTGTGCCTTTTCTATTTAATTCCGATGCAATTTTGTGTTTCATCGTCAATAGGAAGGTCAGAGGGATACAATAAACCTGAAGTGAAGTATCGGAATCTACAAGTAGTGTCAATGGAATGGTTCAAATCATAGACAGTAAGAAGAGTCAGTCTTCATGTACTTAAGTCGGCATTATGCCTTTTGTATTTAATTCCGATGCAATATCTGTGTTTCATCGTCAATACGAAGGTCAGAGGGATACAGTAAACCCGAAGTGAAGCATCGGAATCTATTGCTAGTGTCACAGGAGTGGTTCAAAACATAGTCAGTAAGAAGAGTCAGTCTTCTAGACCTTAAGTCGGCATTGTGCCCTTTGTATTTAATTCCGATGCAATTTCTGTGTTTCATCGTCAATAAGAAGGTCCAAGGGATACAGTAAACCTGAAGTGAAGCATCGGAATCTATAACTAGTGTCACAGGAATGGTTCAAAACATAGACAGTAAGAAGGGTCAGTCTTCTTGTACTTAAGCCGGCATTGTGCCTTTTCTATTTAATTCCGATGCAATTTCTGTGTTTCATAGTCAATAAGAAGGTCAGAGGGATACAGTAAACCTGAAGTGAAGCATCGGAATCTATAACTAGTGTCACAGGAATGGTTCAAAACATAGTCAGTAAGAAGAGTCAGTCTTCTTGTTCTTTAGTCGGCATTGGGCCATTTGTATTTAATTCCGATGCAATTTCTGTGTTTCATCGGCAATAAGGTCAGAGGGTTACAGTAAACCAGAAGTGAAGCATCGGAATCTATAACTAGTGTCACAGGAATGGTTCAAAACATAGTAAGAAGAGTGAGTCTTCTTGTCCTTAAGTCGGCATTGTGCCTTTTGTGTTTAATTCCGATGAAATTTCTCTGTTTCATCGTCAATCAGAAGGTCCAAGGGATATAGTAAACCTGGAGTGAAGCATCGGAATCCATAACTATTGTCTCAGGAATGGTTCAAATCATAGACAGTAAGAAGAGTCGGTCTTCTTGTACTTAAGTCAGCATTGTGCCTTTTGTATTTAATTCCGATGCAATTTCTGTGTTTCTTCGTTATTAAGAATGTCCAAGGGATACAGTAAACCTGAAGTAAAGCGTCGGAATCTATAACTAGTGTCACAGGAATGGTTCAAATCATTGTCAATAAGAAGAGTCGGTCTTCATGTACTTAAGTTCGCATTGTGCCTTTTGTATTTATTCCGATGCAATTTCTGTGTTTCATCGTCTATAAGAAGGTACAAGGGATACAGTAAACCTGAAGTGAAACATCGGAATCTATAACTAGTGTCACTGGAATGGTTCAAAGCATAGACAGTAGGAAGAGTCAGTCTTCTTGTACTTAAGTCGGCATTGTGGCTTTTGTATTTAATCCGATGCAATTTCTGTGTTTCATAGTCAATAAGAAGGTCAGGGGGATACAGTAAACCTGAAGTGAAGCATCGGAATCTATAACTAGTGTCACAGGAATGGTTCAAAACATAGTCAGTAAGAAGAGTCAGTCTTCTTGTTCTTAAGTCGGCATTGGGCCTTTTGTATTTAATTCCGTTGCAATTTCTGTGTTTCATCGGCAATAAGGTCAGAGGGATACAGTATACCTGAAGTGAATCATCGGAATCTATAACTAGTGTCACAGGAATAGTTCAAATCCTAGACGGTAAGAAGAGTCAGTCTTCTTGTACTTAAGTCGGCATTCTGACTTTTGTATTTAATTCCGATGCAAATTCTGTGTTTCATTGTCAATAAGAAGGTCTGAGGGATACAGTTAACCTGTACTTATTGTACTTAAGTCGGCATTGTGCCTTTTGTATTTAATTCCGATGGAATATCTGAGTTTCATCGTCAATAAGAAGGTCAGAGGGATACAATAAACCGGAAGTGAAGCATCGGAATCTATAACTAGTGTCACAGGAATGGTTCAAAACATAGTCAGTAAGAAGTGTCAGACTTCTTGTACTTAAGTCGGCATTGTGCCTTTTCTATTTAATTCCGATGCAATATCTGTGTTTCATCGTCAATAAGAAGGTCAGAGGGATACAGTAAACCTGGAGTGAAGCATCGGAATCTATAACTAGTGTCAATGGAATGGTTCAAAACATAGACAGTAAGAAGAAACGGTCTTCTTGTACTTAAGTCGGCATTGTTCCTTTTGTATTTAATTCCGATGGAATTTCTGAGTTTCATCGTCAATTAGAAGGTCAGAGGGATACAATAAACCTGAAGTGAAGCATCGGAATCTATAACTAGTGTCACAGGAATGGTTCAAAGCCTAGTCAGTAAGAAGAGTCAGTCTTCCTGTCCGTAAGTCGGCATTGTGCCTTTTGTATTTAATTCCGATGCAATTTCTTTGTTTCATCGTCAATAAGAAGGTCCAAGGGATATAGTAAATCTGGAGTGAAGCATCGGAATCTATAACTAGTGTCAAAGAAACGGTTCAAAACATAGACAGTAAGAAGAGTCTGATTTCTCGTGCTTAAGTCGGCATTGTGCCTTTTGTATTTAATTCCGATGCAATTTCTGTGTTTCATCGTCAATAAGAAGGTCCAAGGTATACAGTATCCCTGAAGTGAAGCATCGGAATCTATAACAAGTGTCACAGGAATGCTTCAAAGCATAGTCAGTAAGAAGAGTCAGTCTTCTTGTACTTAAGTCGGCATTGTGCCTTTTCTATTTAATTCCGATGCAATTTCTGTGTTTCATCGTCAATAAGAAGGTCCAAGGGATACAGTAAACCTGGAGTGAAGCATCGGAATCTATAACTAGTGTCACAGGAAAGGTTCAAACCATTGACAGTAAGAAGAGTCAGTCTTCTTGTACTTAAGTCGACATTGTGCCTTTTCTATTTAATTCCGATGCAATTTCTGTGTTTCATCGTCAATAGGAAGGTCAGAGGGATACAATAAACCTGAAGTGAAGTATCGGAATCTACAAGTAGTGTCAATGGAATGGTTCAAATCATAGACAGTAAGAAGAGTCAGTCTTCATGTACTTAAGTCGGCATTATGCCTTTTGTATTTAATTCCGATGCAATATCTGTATTTCATCGTCAATAAGAAGGTCAGAGGGATACAGTAAACCCGAAGTGAAGCATCGGAATCTATTGCTAGTGTCACAGGAGTGGTTCAAAACATAGTCGGTAAGACGAGTCAGTCTTCTAGACCTTAAGTCGGCTTTGTGCCTTTTGTATTAAATTCCGATGCAATTTCTGTGTTTCATCGTCAATAAGAAGGTCCAAGGGATACAGTAAACCTGAAGTGAAGCATCGGAATCTATAACTAGTGTCACAGGAATGGTTCAAACATAGACAGTAAGAAGGGTCAGTCTTCTTGTACTTAAGCCGGTATTGTGCCTTTTCTATTTAATTCCGATGCAATTTCTGTGTTTCATAGTCAATAAGAAGGTCAGAGGGATACAATAAACCTGAAGTGAAGCATCGGAATCTATAACTAGTGTCACAGGAATGGTTCAAAACATAGTCAGTAAGAAGAGTCAGTCTTCTTGTTCTTAAGTCGGCATTGGGCCTTTTGTATTTAATTCCGATGCCATTTCTGTGTTTCATCGGCAATAAGGTCAGAGGGATACAGTAAACCAGAAGTGAAGCATCGGAATCTATAACTAGTGTCACAGGAATGGTTCAAAACATAGTCAGTAAGAAGAGTGAGTCTTCTTGTCCTTAAGTCGGCATTGTGCCTTTTGTGTTTAATTCCGATGAAATTTCTGTGTTTCATCGTCAATAAGAAGGTCCAAGGGATATAGCAAACCTGGAGTGAAGCATCGGAATCTATAACTATTGTCTCAGGAATGGTTCAAATCATAGACAGTAAGAAGAGTCAGTCTTCTTGTACTGAAGTCAGCATTGTGCCTTTTGTATTTAATTCCGATGCAATTTCTGTGTTTCATCGTCATTAAGAATGTCCAAGGGATACAGTAAACCTGAAGTAAAGCATCGGAATCTATAACTAGTGTCACAGGAATGGTTCAAATCATTGTCAATAAGAAGAGTCGGTCTTCATGTACTTAAGTTCGCATTGTGCCTTTTGTATTTATTCCGATGCAATTTCTGTGTTCCATCGTCAATAAGAAGGTACAAGGGATACAGTAAACCTGAAGTGAAACATCGGAATCTATAACTAGTGTCACTGGAATGGTTCAAAACATAGACAGTAGGAAGAGTCAGTCTTCTTGTACTTAATTCGGCATTGTGGCTTTTGTATTTAATCCGATGCAATTTCTGTGTTTCATAGTCAATAAGAAGGTCAGAGGGATACAGTAAACCTGAAGTGAAGCATCGGAATCTATAACTAGTGTCACAGGAATGGTTCAAAACATAGTCAGTAAGAAGAGTCAGTCTTCTTGTTCTTAAGTCGGCATTGGGCCTTTTGTATTTAATTCCGTTGCAATTTCTGTGTTTCATCGGCAATACGGTCAGAGGGATACAGTATAACTGAAGTGAAGCATCGGAATCTGAACTAGTGTCACAGGAATGGTTCAAAACCTAGACGGTAAGAAGAGTCTGTCTTCTTGTACTTAAGTCGGCATTGTGCCTTTTGTAATTAATTCCGATGCAAAATCTGTGTTTCATTGTCAATAAGAAGGTCTGAGGGATACAGTTAACCTGTACTTATTGTACTTAAGTCGGCATTGTGCCTTTTCTATTTTATTCCGATTCAATTTCTGTGTTTCATCGTCAGTAAGAAGGTCCAAGGGATACAGTAAACCTGGAGTGAAGCATCGGAATCTATAACTAGTGTCAATGGAATGGTTCAAATCATAGACAGTAAGAAGAAACGGTCTTCTTGTACTTAAGTCGGCATTGTGCCTTTTGTATTTAATTCCGATGGAATTTCTGAGTTTCATCGTCAATAAGAAGGTCAGAGGGATACAATAAACCTGAAGTGAAGCATCGGAATCTATAACTAGTGTCACAGGAATGGTTCAAAACATAGTCAGTAAGAAGTGTCAGTCTTCTTGTACTTAAGTCGGCATTGTGCCTTTTCTATTTAATTCCGATGCAATATCTGTGTTTCATCGTCAATAAGAAGGTCCAAGGGATACAGTAAACCTGGAGTGATGCATCGGAATCTATAACTAGTGTCACAGGAAAGGTTCAAAACATAGACAGTAAGAAGAGTCAGTCGTCTTGTACTTAAGTCGACATTGTGCCTTTTCTATTTAATTCCGATGCAATTTTGTGTTTCATCGTCAATAGGAAGGTCAGAGGGATACAATAAACCTGAAGTGAAGTATCGGAATCTACAAGTAGTGTCAATGGAATGGTTCAAATCATAGGCAGTAAGAAGAGTCAGTCTTCATGTACTTAAGTCGGCATTATGCATTTTGTATTTAATTCCGATGCAATATCTGTGTTTCATCGTCAATAAGAAGGTCAGAGGGATACAGTAAACCTGGAGTGAAGCATCGGAATCTATAACTAGTGTCAATGGAATGGTTCAAAACATAGACAGTAAGAAGAAACGGTCTTCTTGTACTTAAGTCGACATTATGCCTTTTGTATTTAATTCCGATGGAATTTCTGAGTTTCATCGTCCATTAGAAGGTCAGAGGGATACAATAAACCTGAAGTGAAGCATCGGAATCTATAACTAGTGTCACAGGAATGTTTCAAAGCCTAGTCAGTAAGAAGAGTCAGTCTTCCTGTCCGTAAGTCGGCATTGTGCCTTTTGTATTTAATTCCGATGCAATATCTGTGTTTCATCGTCAATATGAAGGTCCAAGGAATTCAGTAAACCTGAAGTGATGCATCGGAATCTATAACTAGTGTCACAGGAATGGTTCAAAGCATTGACAGTAGGAAGAGTCACTCCTCTTGTACTTAAGTCGGCATTGTGCCTTTTGTATTTAATTCCTATGCAATTTCTGTGTTTCATCGTCAAGAAGAAGGTCCAAGGTATACAGTAAACCTGAAGTGAAGCAACGGAATCTATAACTAGTGTCACAGGAGTGGTTCAAAACATAGTCAGTACGAAGAGTCAGGCTTCTTCTCCTTAAGTCAGCATTGTGCCTTTTGTGTTTATTTCCGATGAAATTTCTGTGTTTCATCGTCAATAAGAAGGTCCAACGGATACAGTAAACTTGGAGTGAAGCATCGGAATCTATACTAGTGTCACAGGAATGGTTCAAAACATAGTAAGAAGAGTCAGTCTGCTTGTACTTATGTCGTGCATTGTGCATTTTGTATTTAATTCCGATGCAATTTCTGTGTTTCATCGTCAATAAGAAGGTCCAAGGGATACAGTATACCTGGAGTGAAGCATCGGAATCTATAACTAGTGTCACAGGAATGGTTCAAAATATAGACAGTAAGAATAGTTAGTCTTCTTGCACATAAGTCGGCATTGTGCCTTTTGTATTCAATTCCGATGCAATTTCTGTGTTTTATTGTTTATAAGAATGTCCAAGGGATACAGTAATCCTGATGTGAAGCATCGGAATCTATAACTAGTGTCACAGGAATGGTTCAAAGCATTGTCAGTAAGAAATGTCAGTCTTCTTTTCCTTAAGTCGGCATTGTGCCTTTTGTATTTAATTCCGATGGAATTTCGGTGCTTCATCGTCAATAAGAAGGTCCAAGGGATGCAGTAAACCTGGAGTGAAGCATCGGAATCTACAACTAGTGTCACAGTGATGGTTCAAAACATAGACAGTAAGAAGAGTCAGTCTTCTTGTACTTAAGTCTGCATTGTGCTTTTTGTATTTAATTTCGATGCTATTTTTGTGTATCATCGTCAATAAGAAGGTACAAGGGATACAGTAAACCTGAAGTGAGCATCGGAATCTATAACTAGTGTCACTGGAATGGTTCAAAATATAGACAGAAAGAAGAGTCAGTCTTCTTGTACTTAAGTCGGCATTTTGCCTTTTGTATATAATTCCGATGCAATTTCTGTGATTCATTGTCAATAAGAAGGTCCAAGGGATACAGTAAACCTGAAGTGAAGCATCGAACTCTGTAACTAGTGTCACAGAAATGGTTCAAAAATTAGACAGTAGGAAGAGTCAGTCTTCTTGTAGTTAAGTCGGCATTGTGCCTTTTGTATTTAATTCCGATGCAATATCTGTGTTTCATCGTCAATAAGAATGTCCAAGGGAAACAGTAAACAGGAAGTGAAGCATCGGAATCTATAACTAGTGTCACAGGAATGGTTCAAAACATAGACACTAAGAAGGGGCGGCCTTCTTCTACTTATGTCGGCATTGTGGCTTTTGTATTTAATTCCGATGCATTTTCTGTGTTTCATAGTCAATAAGAAGGTCAGAGGGATACAGTAAACCTGAAGTGAAGCATCGGAATCTATAACTAGTGTCACAGGAATGGTTCAAAACATAGTCAGTAAGAAGAGTCAATCTTCTTGTCCTTAAGTCTGCATTGTGCCTTTTGTATTTAATTCCGATGCAATATGTGTGTTACATCGGCAATAAGGTCAGAGGGATACAGTAAACCTGAAGTGAAGCATCGGAATCTAAAACTAGTGTCACAGGAATGGTTCAAAACATAGACAGTAAGAAGAGTCAGTTATCTTGTACTTAAGTCGGCATTGTGCCTTTTGTATTTAATTCCGATGTAATTTCTGTGTTTCATTGTCAATAAGAAGGTCTGAGGGATACAGTTAACCGGAATCCAAAACTAGTGTCACAGGAATGGTTCCAATCATTGACAGTAGGAAGAGTCAGACTTCTTGTACTTAAGTAGGCATTGTGCCTTTTGTATTTAATTCCGATGCAATTTCTGTGTTTCATCGTCAAGAAGAAGTTCCAAGGTATACAGTAACCGTGAAGTGAAGCATAGGAATCTATAACTTGTGTCACAGGAATGGTTCAAAACATAGTCAGTAAGAAGTGTCAGTCTTCTTGTACTTAAGTCGGCATTGTGCCTTTTCTATTTAATTCCGATGCAATATCTGTGTTTCATCGTCAATATGAAGGTCCAAGGAATACAGTAAACCTGGAGTGATGCATCGGAATCTATAACTAGTGTCACAGGAAAGGATCAAAACATAGACAGTAAGAAGAGTCAGTCGTCTTGTACTTAAGTCGACATTGTGCCTTTTCTATTTAATTCCGATGCAATTTTGTGTTTCATCGTCAATAGGAAGGTCAGAGGGATACAATAAACCTGAAGTGAAGTATCGGAATCTACAAGTAGTGTCAATGGAATGGTTCAAATCATAGACAGTAAGAAGAGTCAGTCTTCATGTACTTAAGTCGGCATTATGCCTTTTGTATTTAATTCCGATGCAATATCTGTGTTTCATCGTCAATACGAAGGTCAGAGGGGTACAGTAATCCCGAAGTGAAGCATCGGAATCTATTGCTAGTGTCACAGGAGTGGTTCAAAACATAGTCAGTAAGAAGAGTCAGTCTTCTAGACCTTAAGTCGGCATTGTGCCTTTTGTATTTAATTCCGATGCAATTTCTGTGTTTCATCGTCAATAAGAACGTCCAAGGGATACAGTAAACCTGAAGTGAAGCATCGGAATCTATAACTAGTGTCACAGGAATGGTTCAAAACATAGACAGTAAGAAGGGTCAGTCTTCTTGTACTTAAGCCGGCATTGTGCCTTTTCTATTTAATTCCGATGCAATTTCTGTGTTTCATAGTCAATAAGAAGGTCAGAGGGATACAGTAAACCTCAAGTGAAGCATCGGAATCTATAACTAGTGTCACAGGAATGGTTCAAAACATAGTCAGTAAGAAGAGTCAGTCTTCTTGTTCTTAAGTCGGCATTGGGCCTTTTGTATTTAATTCCGATGCAATTTCTGTGTTTCATCGGCAATAAGGTCAGAGGGATACAGTAAACCAGAAGTGAAGCATCGGAATCTATAACTAGTGTCACAGGAATGGTTCAAAACATAGTAAGAAGAGTGAGTCTTCTTGTCCTTAGGTCGGCATTGTGCCTTTTGTGTTTAATTCCGATGAAATTTCTCTGTTTCATCTTCAATCAGAAGGTCCAAGGGATATAGTAAACCTGGAGTGAAGCATCGGAATCCATAACTATTGTCTCAGGAATGGTTCAAATCATAGACAGTAAGAAGAGTCGGTCTTCTTGTACTTAAGTCAGCATTGTGCCTTTTGTATTTAATTCCGATGCAATTTCTGTGTTTCATCGTTATTAAGAATGTCCAAGGGATACAGCAAACCTGAAGTAAAGCATCGGAATCTATAACTATTGTCACAGGAATGGTTCAAATCATTGTCAATAAGAAGAGTCGGTCTTCATGTACTTAAGTTCGCATTGTGCCTTTTGTATTTATTCCGATGCAATTTCTGTGTTTCATCGTCAATAAGAAGGTACAAGGGATACAGTAAACCTGAAGTGAAACATCGGAATCTATAACTAGTGTCACTGGAATGGTTCAAAGAATAGACAGTAGGAAGAGTCAGTCTTCTTGTACTTAAGTCGGCATTGTGGCTTTTGTATTTAATCCGATGCAATTTCTGTGTTTCATAGTCAATAAGAAGGTCAGAGGGATCTGAAGTGAAGCATCGGAATCTATAACAAGTGTCACAGGAATGGTTCAAAACATAGTCAGTAAGAAGAGTCAGTCTTCTTGTTCTTAAGTCGGCATTGGGCCTTTTGTATTTAATTCCGTTGCAATTTCTGTGTTTCATCGGCAATAAGGTCAGAGGGATACAGTATACCTGAAGTGAAGCATCGGAATCTATAACTAGTGTCACAGGAATAGTTCAAAACCTAGACGGTAAGAAGAGTCAGTCTTCTTGTACTTAAGTCGGCATTGTGACTTTTGTATTTATTTCCGATGCAAAATCTGTGTTTCATTGTCAATAAGAAGGTCTGAGGGATACAGTTAACCTGTACTTATTGTACTTAAGTCGGCATTGTGCCTTTTCTATTTTATTCCGATGCAATTTCTGTGTTTCATCGTCAATAAGAAGGTCCAAGGGATATAGTAAACCTGGAGTGAAGCATCGGAATCTATAACTAGTGTCAATGCAATGGTTCAAAACATAGACAGTAAGAAGAAACGGTCTTCTTGTACTTAAGTCGGCATTGTGCCTTTTGTATTTAATTCCGATGGAATTTCTGAGTTTCATCGTCAATAAGAAGGTCAGAGGGATACAATAAAGCTGAAGTGAAGCATCGGAATCTATAACTAGTGTCACAGGAATGGTTCAAAACATAGTCAGTAAGAAGTGTCAGTCTTCTTGTACTTAAGTCGGCATTGTGCCTTTTCTATTTAATTCCGATGCAATATCTGTGTTTCATCGTCAATAAGAAGGTCAGAGGGATACAGTAAACCTGGAGTGAAGCATCGGAATCTATAACTAGTATCAATGGAATGGTTCAAAACATAGACAGTTAGAAGAAACGGTCTTCTTGTACTTAAGTCGGCATTGTTCCTTTTGTATTTAATTCCGATGGAATTTCTGAGTTTCATCGTCAATTAGAAGGTCAGAGGGATACAATAAACCTGAAGTGAAGCATCGGAATCTATAACTAGTGTCACAGGAATGGTTCAAAGCCTAGTCAGTAAGAAGAGTCAGTCTTCCTGTCCGTAAGTCGGCATTGTGCCTTTTGTATTTAATTCCGATGCTATTTCTTTGTTTCATCGTCAATAAGAAGGTCCAAGGGATATAGTACATCTGGAGTGAAGCATCGGAATCTATAACTAGTGTCAAAGAAACGGTTCAAAACATAGACAGTAAGAAGAGTCTGTTTTCTCGTACTTAAGTCGGCATTGTGCCTTTTGTATTCAATTCCGATGCAATTTCTGTGTTTCATCGTCAATAAGAAGGTCCAAGGGAAACAGTAAACTTGAAGTGAAGCATCGGAATCTATAACAAGTGTCACAGGAATGGTTCAAAACATAGTCAGTAAGAAGAGTCAGTCTTCTTGTTCTTAAGTCGGCATTGGGCCTTTTGTATTTAATTCCGATGCAATTTCTGTGCTTCATCGGCAATAAGGTCAGAGGGATACAGTATACCTGACGTGAAGCATCGGAATCCAAAACTAGTGTCACAAAAATGGTTCAAAGCATTGACAGTAGGAAGAGTCAGTCTTCTTGTACTTAAGTCGGCATTGTGCCTTTTGTATTTAATTCCGATGCAATTTCTTTGTTTCATCGTCAATAAGAAGGTCCAAGGTATACAGTAACCCTGAAGTGAAGCATCGGAATCTATAACAAGTGTCACAGGAATGGTTCAAAGCATAGTCAGTAAGAAGAGTCAGTCTTCTTGTACTTAAGCCGGCATTGTGCCTTTTCTATTTAATTCGGATGCAATTTCTGTGTTTCATCGTCAATAAGAAGGTCCAAGGGATACAGTAAACCTGGAGTGAAGCATCGGAATCTATAACTAGTGTCACAGGAAAGGTTCAAACCATTGACAGTAAGAAGAGTCAGTCTTCTTGTACTTAAGTCGACATTGTGCCTTTTCCATTTAATTCCGATGCAATTTCTGTGTTTCATCGTCAATAGGAAGGTCAGAGGGATACAATAAACCTGAAGTGAAGTATCGGAATCTACAAGTAGTGTCAATGGAATGGTTCAAATCATAGACAGTAAGAAGAGTCAGTCTTCATGTACTTAAGTCGGCATTATGCCTTTTGTATTTAATTCCGATGCAATATCTGTATTTCATCGTCAATAAGAAGGTCAGAGGGATACAGTAAACCCGAAGTGAAGCATCGGAATCTATTGCTAGTGTCACAGGAGTGGTTCAAAACATAGTCAGTAAGAAGAGTCAGTCTTCTAGACCTTAAGTCGGCATTGTGCCTATTGTATTAAATTCCGATGCAATTTCTGTGTTTCATCGTCAATAAGAAGGTCCAAGGGATACAGTAAACCTGAAGTGAAGCATCGGAATCTATAACTAGTGTCACAGGAATGGTTCAAACATAGACAGTAAGAAGGGTCAGTCTTCTTGTACTTAAGCCGGCATTGTGCTTTTTCTATTTAATTCCGATGCAATTTCTGTGTTTCATAGTCAATAAGAAGGTCAGAGGGATACAGTAAACCTGAAGTGAAGCATCGGAATCTCTAACTAGTGTCACAGGAATGGTTCAAAACTTAGTTAGTAAAAAGAGTCAGTCTTCTTGTTCTTAAGTCGGCATTGGGCCTTTTGTATTTAATTCCGATGCCATTTCTGTGTTTCATCGGCAATAAGGTCAGAGGGATACAGTAAACCAGAGGTGAAGCATCGGAATCTATAACTAGTGTCACAGGAATGGTTCAAAACATAGTCAGTAAGAAGAGTGAGTCTTCTTGTCATTAAGTCGGCATTGTGCCTTTTGTGTTTAATTCCGATGAAATTTCTGTGTTTCATCGTCAATAAGAAGGTCCAAGGGATATAGTAAACCTGGAGTGAAGCATCGGAATCTATAACTATTGTCTCAGGAATGGTTCAAATCATAGACAGTAAGAAGAGTCAGTCTTCTTGCACTGAAGTCAGCATTGTGCCTTTTGTATTTAATTCCGATGCAATTTCTGTGTTTCATCTTCATTAAGAATGTCCAAGGGATACAGTAAACCTGAAGTAAAGCATCGGAATCTATAACTAGTGTCACAGGAATGGTTCAAATCATTGTCAATAAGAAGAGTCGGTCTTCATGTACTTAAGTTCGCATTGTGCCTTTTGTATTTATTCCGATGCAATTTCTGTGTTCCATCGTCAATAACAAGGTACAAGGGATACAGTAAACCTGAAGTGAAACATCGGAATCTATAACTAGTGTCACTGGAATGGTTCAAAACATAGAGAGTAGGAAGAGTCAGTCTTCTTGTACTTAAGTCGGCATTGTGGCTTTTGTATTTAATCCGATGCAATTTCTGTGTTTCATAGTCAATAAGAAGGTCAGAGGGATACAGTAAACCTGAAGTGAAGCATCGGAATCTATAACTAGTGTCACAGGAATGGTTCAAAACATAGTCAGTAAGAAGAGTCAGTCTTCTTGTTCTTAAGTCGGCATTGGGCATTTTGTATTTAATTCCGTTGCAATTTCTGTGTTTCATCGGCAATACGGTCAGAGGGATACAGTATACCTGAAGTGAAGCATCGGAATCTATTACTAGTGTCACAGGAATGGTTCAAAACCTAGACGGTAAGAAGAGTCTGTCTTCTTGTACTTAAGTCGGCATTGTGCCTTTTGTATTTAATTCCGATGCAAAATCTGTGTTTCATTGTCAATAAGAAGGTCTGAGGGATACGGTTAACCTGTACTTATTGTACTTAAGTCGGCATTGTGCCTTTTCTATTTTATTCCGATTCAATTTCTGTGTTTCATCGTCAGTAAGAAGGTCCAAGGGATACAGTAAACCTGGGGTGAAGCATCGGAATCTATAACTAGTGTCAATGGAATGGTTCAAAACATAGACAGTAAGAAGAAACGGTCTTCTTGTACTTAAGTCGGCATTGTGCCTTTTGTATTTAATTCCATTGGAATTTCTGAGTTTCATCGTCAATAAGAAGGTCAGAGGGATACAATAAACCTGAAGTGAAGCATCGGAATCTATAACTAGTGTCACAGGAATGGTTCAAAACATAGTCAGTAAGAAGTGTCAGTCTTCTTGTACTTAAGTCGGCATTGTGCCTTTTCTATTTAATTCCGATGCAATATCTGTGTTTCATCGTCAATACGAAGGTCCAAGGGATACAGTAAACCTGGAGTGATGCATCGGAATCTATAACTAGTGTCACAGGAAAGGTTCAAAACATAGACAGTAAGAAGAGTCAGTCGTCTTGTACTTAAGTCGACATTGTGCCTTTTCTATTTAATTCCGATGCAATTTTGTGTTTCATCGTCAATAGGAAGGTCAGAGGGATACAATAAATCTGAAGTGAAGTATCGGAATCTACAAGTAGTGTCAATGGAATGGTTCAAATCATAGACAGTAAGAAGAGTCAGTCTTCATGTACTTAAGTCGGCATTATGCCTTTTGTATTTAATTCCGATGCAATATCTGTGTTTCATCGTCAATAAGAAGGTCAGAGGGATACAGTAAACCTGGAGTGAAGCATCGGAATCTATAACTAGTGTCAATGGAATGGTTCAAAACATAGACAGTAAGAAGAGTCAATCGTCTTGTACTTAAGTCGACATTGTGCCTTTTCTATTTAATTCCGATGCAATTTTGTGTTTCATCGTCAATAGGAAGGTCAGAGGGACACAATAAACCTGAAGTGAAGCATCGGAATCTATAACTAGTGTCACAGGAATGGTTCAAAGCCTAGTCAGTAAGAAGAGTCAGTCTTCCTGTCCGTAAGTCGGCATTGTGCCTTTTGTATTTAATTCCGATGCAATTTCTTTGTTTCATCGTCAATAAGAAGGTCCAAGGGATATAGTAAACCTGGAGTGAAGCATCGGAATCTATAACGAGTGTCAAAGAAATGGTTCAAAACATAGACAGTAAGAAGAGTCTGTTATCTCGTACTTAAGACGGCATTGTGCCTTTTGTATTTAATTCCGATGCAATTTCTGTGTTTCATCGTCAATAAGAAGGTCCAAGGGAAACAGTAAACCTAAAGTGAAGCATCGGAATCTATAACTAGTGTCACAGGAATGGTTCAAAACATAGTCAGTAAGAAGAGTCAGTCTTCTTGTTCTTAAGTCGGCATTGGGCCTTTTGTATTTAATTCCGATGCAATTTCTGTGCTTCATCGGCAATAAGGTCAGAGGGATGCAGTATACCTGACGTGAAGCATCGGAATCTATAACTGGTGTCACAGGAATGGTTCAAAACATAGACGGTAAGAAGAGTCAGTCTTCTTGTACTTAAGTCGGCATTGTGTCTTTTGTAATTAATTCCGATTTAATGTCTGTGTTTCATTGTCAAAAAGAAGGTCTGAGGGATACAGTTAACCTGAAGTGAAGCATCGGAATATAAAACTAGAGTCACAAAAATTGTTCAAAGCATTGACAGTAGGAAGAGTCAGTCTTCTTGTACTTTAGTCGGCATTGTGCCTTTTGTATTTAATTCCGATGCAATTTCTTTGTTTCATCGTCAATAAGAAGATCCAAGGTATACAGTAACCCTGAAGTGAAGCATCGGAATCAATAACTAGTGTCACAGGAATGGTTCAAAGCATAGTCAGTAAGAAGAGTCAGTCTTCTTGTACTTAAGTCGGCATTGTGCCTTTTCTATTTAATTCCGATGCAATATCTGTGTTTCATCGTCAATATGAAGGTCCAAGGAATACAGTAAACCTGTAGTGATGCATCGGAATCTATAACTAGTGTCACAGGAATGGTTCAAAGCATTGACAGTAGGAAGAGTCACTCTTCTTGTACTTAAGTCGGCATTGTGCCTTTTGTATTTAATTCCTATGCAATTTCTGTGTTTCATCGTCAATAAGAAGGTCCAAGGTATACAGTAAACCTGAAGTGAAGCAACGGAATCTATAACTAGTGTCACAGGAGTGGTTCAAAAGATAGTCAGTACGAAGAGTCAGGCTTCTTCTCCTTAAGTCAGCATTGTGCCTTTTGTGTTTATTTCCGATGAAATTTCTGTGTTTCATCGTCAATAAGAAGGTCCAACGGATACAGTAAACTTGGAGTGAGGCATCGGAATCTATACTAGTGTCACAGGAATGGTTCAAAACATAGTAAGAAGAGTCAGTCTGCTTGTACTTAAGTCGTGCATTGTGCATTTTGTATTTAATTCCGATGCAATTTCTGTGTTTCATCGTCAATAAGAAGGTCCAAGGGATACAGTATACCTGGAGTGAAGCATCGGAATCTATAACTAGTGTCACAGGAATGGTTCAAAATATAGACAGTAAGAATAGTTAGTCTTCTTGCACATAAGTCGGCATTGTGCCTTTTGTATTCAAGTCCGATGCAATTTCTGTGTTTTATTGTTTATAAGAATGTCCAAGGGATACAGTAAACCTGATGTGAAGCATCGGAATCTATAACTAGTGTCACAGGAATGGTTCAATCAATCTCAGTAAGAAGAGTCGGTCTTCATGTACTTAAGTCGGCATTGCGCCTTTTTATTTAATTCCGATGCAATTTCTGTGTTTCACCGTCAATAAGAAGGTCAGAGGGATACAGTAAACTTGAAGTGAAGCATCGGAATCTATAACTAGTTTCACAGGAATGGTTCAAAGCATTGTCAGTAAGAAATGTCAGTCTTCTTTTCCTTAAGTCGGCATTGTGCCTTTTGTATTTAATTCCGATGCAATTTCTGTGTTTCATCGTCAATAGGAAGGTCAGAGGGATACAATAAACCTGAAGTGAAGTATCGGAATCTACAAGTAGTGTCAATGGAATGGTTCAAATCATAGACAATAAGAAGAGTCAGTCTTCATGTACTTAAGTCGGCATTATGCCTTTTGTATTTAATTCCGATGCAATATCTGTATTTCATCGTCAATAAGAAGGTCAGAGGGATACAGTAAACCCGAAGTGAAGCATCGGAATCTATTGCTAGTGTCACAGGAGTGGTCCAAAACATAGTCAGTAAGAAGAGTCAGTCTTCTAGACCTTAAGTCGGCATTGTGCCTTTTGTATTAAATTCCGATGCAATTTCTGTGTTTCATCGTCAATAAGAAGGTCCAAGGGATACAGTAAACCTGAAGTGAAGCATCGGAATCTATAACTAGTGTCACAGGAATGGTTCAAACATAGACAGTAAGAAGGGTCAGTCTTCTTGTACTGCCGGCATTGTGCCTTTTCTATTTAATTCCGATGCAATTTCTGTGTTTCATAGTCAATAAGAAGGTCAGAGGGATACAGTAAACCTGAAGTGAAGCATCGGAATCTATAACTAGTGTCACAGGAATGGTTCAAATCATTGTCAATAAGAAGAGTCGGTCTTCATGTACTTAAGTTCGCATTGTGGCTTTTGTATTTATTCCGATGCAATTTCTGTGTTCCATCGTCAATAAGAAGGTACAAGGGATACAGTAAACCTGAAGTGAAACATCGGAATCTATAACTAGTGTCACTGGAATGGTTCAAAGCATAGACAGTAGGAAGAGTCAGTCTTCTTGTACTTAAGTCGGCATTGTGGCTTTTGTATTTAATCCGATGCAATTTCTGTGTTTCATAGTCAATAAGAAGGTCAGAGGGATACAGTAAACCTGAAGTGAAGCATCGGAATCTATAACTAGTGTCACAGGAATGGTTCAAAACATAGTAAGTAAGAAGAGTCAGTCTTCTTGTTCTTAAGTCGACATTGGGCCTTTTGTATTTAATTCCGATGCAATTTCTGTGTTTCATCGGCAATAAGGTCAGAGGTATACAGTAAACCAGAAGTGAAGCATCGGAATCTATAACTAGTGTCACAGGAATTGTTCAAAACATAGTAAGAAGAGTGAGTCTTCTTGTCCTTAGGTCGGCATTGTGCCTTTTGTGATTAATTCCGATGAAATTTCTCTGTTACATCGTCAATCAGAAGGTCCAAGGGATATAGTAAACCTGGAGTGAAGCATCGGAATCTATAACTATTGTCTCAGGAATGGTTCAAATCATAGACAGTAAGAAGAGTCGGTCTTCTTGTACTTAAGTCAGCATTGTGCCTTTTGTATTTAATTCCGATGCAATTTCTGTGTTTCATCGTTATTAAGAATGTCCAAGGAATACAGTAAACCTGAAGTAAAGTATCGGAATCTATAACTAGTGTCACAGGAATGGTTCAAATCATTGTCAATAAGAAGAGTCGGTCTTCATGTACTTAAGTTCGCATTGTGCCTTTTGTATTTATTCCGATGCAATTTCTGTGTTTCATCGTCAATAAGAAGGTACAAGGGATACAGTAAACCTGAAGTGAAACATCGGAATCTATAACTAGTGTCACTGGAATAGTTCAAAGCATAGACAGTAGAAAGAGTCAGTCTTCTTGTACTTAAGTCGGCATTGTGGCTTTTGTATTTAATCCGATGCAATTTCTGTGTTTCATAGTCAATAAGAAGGTCAGAGTTATACAGTAAACCTGAAGTGAAGCTTCGGAATCTATAACTAGTGTCACAGGAATGGTTCAAAACATGGTCAGTAAGAAGAGTCAGTCTTCTTGTTCTTAAGTCGGCATTGGGCCTTTTGTATTTAATTCCGTTGCAATTTCTGTGTTTCATCGGCAATAAGGTCAGAGGGATACAGTATACCTGAAGTGAAGCATCGGAATCTATAACTAGTGTCACAGGAATAGTTCAAAACCTAGACGGTAAGAACAGTCAGTCTGCTTGTACTTAAGTCGGCATTGTGACTTTTGTATTTAATTCCGATGCAAAATCTGTGTTTCATTGTCAATAAGAAGGTCTGAGGGATACAGTTAACCTGTACTTATTGTACTTAAGTCGGCATTGTGCCTTTTCTATTTTATTCCGATGCAATTTCTGTGTTTCATCGTCAATAATTAGGTCCAAGGGATATAGTAAACCTGGAGTGAAGCATCGGAATCTATAACTAGTGTCAATGCAATGGTTCAAAACATAGACAGTAAGAAGAAACGGTCTTCTTGTACTTAAGTCGGCATTGTGCCTTTTGTATTTAATTGCGATGGAATTTCTGAGTTTCATCGTCAATAAGAAGGTCAGAGGGATACAATAAACCTGAAGTGATGCATCGGAATCTATAACTAGTGTCACAGGAATGGTTCAAAACATAGTCAGTAAGAAGTGTCAGTCATCTTGTACTTAAGTCGGCATTGTGCCTTTTCTATTTAATTCCGATGCAATATCTGTGTTTCATCGTCAATAAGAAGGTCAGAGGGATACAGTAAACCTGGAGTGAAGCATCGGAATCTATAACTAGTGTCAATGGAATGGTTCAAAACATAGACAGTAAGAAGAAACGGTCTTCTTGTACTTAAGTCGGCATTGTTCCGTTTGTATTTAATTCCGATGGAATTTCTGAGTTTCATCGTCAATCAGAAGGTCAGAGGGATACAATAAAACTGAAGTGAAGCATCGGAATCTATAACTAGTGTCACAGGAATGGTTCAAAGCCTAGTCAGTAAGAAGAGTCAGTCTTCCTGTCCGTAAGTCGGCATTGTGCCTTTTGTATTTAATTCCGATGCAATTTCTTTGTTTCATCGTCAATAAGAAGGTCCAAGGGATATAGTAAATCTGGAGTGAAGCATCGGAATCTATAACTAGTGTCAAAGAAACGGTTCAAAACATAGACAGTAAGAAGAGTCTGTTTTCTCGTACCTAAGTCGGCATTGTGCCTTTTGTATTTAATTCCGATGCAATTTCTGTGTTTCATCGTCAATAAGAAGGTCCAAGGTATACAGTAACCCTGAAGTGAAGCATCGGAATCTGTAACAAGTGTCACAGGAATGGTTCAAAACATAGTCAGTAAGAAGAGTCGGTCTTCTTGTTCTTAAGTCGGCATTGGGCCTTTTGTATTTAATTCCGATGCAATTTCTGTGCTTCATCGGCAATAAGGTCAGAGGGATACAGTATACCTGACGTGAAGCATCGGAATCTATAACTAGTGTCACAGGAATGGTTCAAAACATAGACGGTAAGAAGAGTCAGTCTTCTTGTACTTAAGTCGGCATTGTGCCTTTTGTAATTAATTCCGATTTAATATCTGTGTTTCATTGTCAATAAGAAGGACTGAGGGATACAGTTAACCTGAAGTGAAGCATTGGAATCCAAAACTAGTGTCACAAAAATGGTTCAAAGCATTGACAGTAGGAAGAGTCAGTCTTCTTGTACTTAAGTCGGCATTGTGCCTTTTGTATTTAATTCCGATGCAATTTCTTTGTTTCATCGTCAATAAGAAGGTCCAAGGTATACAGTAACCATGAAGTGAAGCATCGGAATCTATAACAAGTGTCACAGGAATGGTTCAAAGCATAGTCAGCAAGAAGAGTCAGTCTTCTTGTACTTAAGACGGCATTGTGCCTTTTCTATTTAATTCCGATGCAATTTCTGTCTTTCATCGTCAATAAGAAGGTCCAAGGGATACAGTAAACCTGGAGTGAAGCATCGGAATCTATAACTAGTGTCACAGGAAAGGTTCAAACCATTGACAGTAAGAAGAGTCAGTCTTCTTGTACTTAAGTCGGCATTGTGCCTTTTCTATTTAATTCCGATGCAATTTCTGTGTTTCATCGTCAATAGGAAGGTCAGAGGGATACAATAAACCTGAAGTGAAGTATCGGAATCTACAAGTAGTGTCAATGGAATGGTTCAAATCATAGACAATAAGAAGAGTCAGTCTTCATGTACTTAAGTCGGCATTATGCCTTTTGTATTTAATTCCGATGCAATATCTGTATTTCATCGTCAATAAGAAGGTCAGAGGGATACAGTAAACCCGAAGTGAAGCATCGGAATCTATTGCTAGTGTCACAGGAGTGGTCCAAAACATAGTCAGTAAGAAGAGTCAGTCTTCTAGACCTTAAGTCGGCATTGTGCCTTTTGTATTAAATTCCGATGCAATTTCTGTGTTTCATCGTCAATAAGAAGGTCCAAGGGATACAGTAAACCTGAAGTGAAGCATCGGAATCTATAACTAGTGTCACAGGAATGGTTCAAACATAGACAGTAAGAAGGGTCAGTCTTCTTGTACTTAAGCCGGCATTGTGCCTTTTCTATTTAATTCCGATGCAATTTCTGTGTTTCATAGTCAATAAGAAGGTCAGAGGGATACAGTAAACCTGAAGTGAAGCATCGGAATCTATAACTAGTGTCACAGGAATGGTTCAAATCATTGTCAATAAGAAGAGTCGGTCTTCATGTACTTAAGTTCGCATTGTGGCTTTTGTATTTATTCCGATGCAATTTCTGTGTTCCATCGTCAATAAGAAGGTACAAGGGATACAGTAAACCTGAAGTGAAACATCGGAATCTATAACTAGTGTCACTGGAATGGTTCAAAGCATAGACAGTAGGAAGAGTCAGTCTTCTTGTACTTAAGTCGGCATTGTGGCTTTTGTATTTAATCCGATGCAATTTCTGTGTTTCATAGTCAATAAGAAGGTCAGAGGGATACAGTAAACCTGAAGTGAAGCATCGGAATCTATAACTAGTGTCACAGGAATGGTTCAAAACATAGTCAGTAAGAAGAGTCAGTCTTCTTGTTCTTAAGTCGGCATTGGGCCTTTTGTATTTAATTCCGTTGCAACTTCTGTGTTTCATCGGCAATACGGTCAGAGGGATACAGTATACCTGAAGTGAAGCATCGGAATCTATAACTAGTGTCACAGGAATGGTTCAAAACCTAGACGGTAAGAAGAGTCTGTCTTCTTGTACTTAAGTCGGCATTGTGCCTTTTGTATTTAATTCCGATGCAAAATCTGTGTTTCATTGTCAATAAGAAGGTCTGAGGGATACAGTTAACCTGTACTTATTGTACTTAAGTCGGCATTGTGCCTTTTCTATTTTATTCCGATACAATTTCTGTGTTTCATCGTCAGTAAGAAGGTCCAAGGGATACAGTAAACCTGGAGTGAAGCATCGGAATCTGTAACTAGTGTCAATGGAATGATTCAAAACATAGACAGTAAGAAGAAACGGTCTTCTTGTACTTAAGTCGGCATTGTGCCTTTTGTATTTAATTCCGATGGAATTTCTGAGTTTCATCGTCAATAAGAAGGTCAGAGGGATACAATAAACCTGAAGTGAAGCATCGGAATCTATAACTAGTGTCACAGGAATGGTTCAAAACATAGTCAGTAAGAAGTGTCAGTCTTCTTGTACTTAAGTCGGCATTGTGCCTTTTCTATTTAATTCCGATGCAATATCTGTGTTTCATCGTCAATAAGAAGGTCCAAGGGATACAGTAAACCTGGTGTGATGCATCGGAATCTATAACTAGTGTAACAGGAAAGGTTCAAAACATAGACAGTAAGAAGAGTCAGTCGTCTTGTACTTAAGTCGACATTGTGCCTTTTCTATTTAATTCCGATGCAATTTTGTGTTTCATCGTCAATATGAAGGTCAGAGGGATACAATAAACCTGAAGTGAAGTATCGGAATCTACAAGTTGTGTCAATGGAATGGTTCAAATCATAGACAGTAAGAAGAGTCAGTCTTCATGTACTTATGTCGGCATTATGCCTTTTGTATTTAATTCCGATGCAATATCTGTGTTTCATCGTCAATAAGAAGGTCAGAGGGATACAGTAAACCTGGAGTGAAGCATCGGAATCTATAACTAGTGTCAATGGAATGGTTCAAAACATAGACAGTAAGAAGAAACGGTCTTCTTGTACTTAAGTCGACATTGTGCCTTTTGTATTTAATTCCGATGGAATTTCTGAGTTTCATCGTCAATTAGAAGGTCAGAGGGATACAATAAACCTGAAGTGAAGCATCGGAATCTATAACTAGTGTCACAGGAATGGTTCAAATCCTAGTCAGTAAGAAGCGTCAGTCTTCCTGTCCGTAAGTCGGCATTGTGCCTTTTGTATTTAATTCCGATGCAATTTCTTTGTTTCATTGTCAATAAGAAGGTCCAAGGGATATAGTAAACCTGGAGTGAAGCATCGGAATCTATAACTAGTGTCAAAGAAATGGTTCAAAACATAGACAGTAAGAAGAGTCTCTTTTCTCGTACTTAAGTCGGCATTGTGCCTTTTGTATTTAATTCCGATGCAATTTCTTTGTTTCATCGTCAATAAGAAGGGCCAAGGTATACAGTAACCCTGAAGTGAAGCATCGGAATCTATAACTAGTGTCACAGGAATGGTTCAAAGCATAGTCAGTAAGAAGAGTCAGTCTTCTTGTACTTAAGTCGGCATTGTGCCTTTTCTATTTAATTCCGATGCAATTTCTGTGTTTCATCGTCAATAAGAAGGTCCAAGGGATACAGTAAACCTGGAGTGAAGCATCGGAATCTATAACTAGTGTCAGAGGAAAGGTTCAAACCATTGACAGTAAGAAGAGTCAGTCTTCTTGTACTTAAGTCGACATTGTGGCTTTTCTATTTAATTCCGATGCAATTTCTGTGTTTCATCGTCAATAGGAAGGTCAGAGGGATACAATAAACCTGAAGTGAAGTATCAGAATCTACAAGTAGTTTCAATGGAATGGTTCAAATCATAGACAGTAAGAAGAGTCAGTCTTCATGTACTTAAGTCGGCATTATGCCTTTTGTATTTAATTCCGATGCAATATCTGTGTTTCAATTTCAATAAGAAGATCAGAGGGATACAGTAAACCCGAAGTGAAGCATCGGAATCTATTGCTAGTGTCACAGGAGTGGTTCAAAACATAGTCAGTAAGAAGAGTCAGTCTTCTAGACCTTAAGTCGGCATTGTGCCTTTTGTATTAAATTCCGATGCAATTTCTGTGTTTCATCGTCAATAAGAAGGTCCAAGGGATACAGTAAATCTGAAGTGAAGCATCGGAATCTATAACTAGTGTCACAGGAATGGTTCAAAACATAGACAGTAAGAAGGGTCAGTCTTCTTGTACTTAAGCCGGCATTGTGCCTCTTCTATTTAATTCCGATGCAATTTCTGTGTTTCATAGTCAATAAGAAGGTCAGAGGGATACAGTAAACCTGAAGTGAAGCATCGGAATCTATAACTAGTGTCACAGGAATGGTTCAAATCATTGTCAATAAGAAGAGTCGGTCTTCATGTACTTAAGTTCGCATTGTGCCTTTTGTATTTATTCCGATGCAATTTCTGTGTTCCATCGTCAATAAGAAGGTACAAGGGATACAGTAAACCTGAAGTGAAACATCGGAATCTATAACTAGTGTCACTGGAATGGTTCAAAACATAGACAGTAGGAAGAGTCAGTCTTCTTGTACTTAAGTCGGCATTGTGGCTTTTGTATTTAATCCGATGCAATTTCTGTGTTTCATAGTCAATAAGAAGGTCAGTGGGATACAGTAAACCTGAAGTGAAGCATCGGAATCTATAACTAGTGTCACAGGAATGGTTCAAAACATAGTCAGTAAGAAGAGTCAGTCTTCTTGTTCTTAAGTCGGCATTGGGCCATTTGTATTTAATTCCGTTGCAATTTCTGTGTTTCATCGGCAATACGGTCAGAGGGATACAGTATACCTGAAGTGAAGCATCGGAATCTATAACGAGTGTCACAGGAATGGTTCAAAACCTAGACGGTAAGAAGAGTCAGTCTTCTTGTACATAAGTCGGCATTGTGCCTTTTGTATTTAATTCCGATGCAAAATCTGTGTTTCATTGTCAATAAGAAGGTCTGAGGGATACAGTTAACCTGTAATTATTGTACTTAAGTCGGCATTGTGCCTTTTCTATTTTATTCCGATACAATTTCTGTGTTTCATCGTCAATAAGAAGGTCCAAGGGATACAGTAAACCTGGAGTGAAGCATCGGAATCTATAACTAGTGTCAATGGAATGGTTCAAAACATAGACAGTAAGAAGAAACGGTCTTCTTGTACTTAAGTCGGCATTGTGCCTTTTGTATTTAATTCCGATGGAATTTCTGAGTTTCACCGTCAATAAGAAGGTCAGAGGGATACAATAAACCTGAAGTGAAGCATCGGAATCCATAACTAGTGTCACAGGAATGGTTCAAATCATGGTCAGTAAGAAGTGTCAGACTTCTTGTACTTAAGTCGGCATTGTGCCATTTCTATTTAATTCCGATGCAATATCTGTGTTTCATCGTCAATAAGAAGGTCCAAGGGATACAGTGAACCTGGAGTGCTGCATCGGAATCTATAACTAGTGTCACAGGAAAGGTTCAAAACATAGACAGTAAGAAGAGTCAGTCGTCCTGTACTTAAGTCGACATTGTGCCTTTTCTATTTAATTCCGATGCAATTTTGTGTTTCATCGTCAATTGGAAGGTCAGAGGGATACAATAAACCTGAAGTGAAGTATCGGAATCTACAAGTAGTGTCAATGGAATGGTTCAAATCATAGACAGTAAGAAGAGTCAGTCTTCATGTACTTAAGTCGGCATTATGCCTTTTGTAATTAATTCCGATGCAATATCTGTGTTTCATCGTCAATAAGAAGGTCAGAGGGATACAGTAAACCTGGAGTGAAGCATCGGAATCTATAACTAGTGTCAATGGAATGGTTCAAAACATAGACAGTAAGATGAAACGGTCTTCTTGTACTTAAGTCGACATTGTGCCTTTTGTATTTAATTCCGATGGAATTTCTGAGTTTCATCGTCAATTGGAAGGTCAGAGGGATACAATAAACCTGAAGTGAAGCATCGGAATCTATAACTAGTGTCACAGGAATGGTTCAAAGCCTAGTCAGTAAGAAGAGTCAGTCTTCCTGTCCGTAAGTCGGCATTGTGCCTTTTGTATTTAATTCCGATGCAATTTCTTTGCTTCATCGTCAATAAGAAGGTCCAAGGGATATAGTAAACCTGGAGTGAAGCATCGGAATCTATAACGAGTGTCAAAGTAATGGTTCAAAACATAGACAGTAAGAAGAGTCTGTTTTCTCGTACTTAAGTCGGCATTGTGCCTTTTGTATTTAATTCCGATGCAATTTCTGTGTTTCATCGTCAATAAGAAGGTCCAAGGGAAACAGTAAACCTGAAGTGAAGCATCGGAATCCATAACTAGTGTCACAGGAATGGTTCAAAACATAGTCAGTAAGAAGAGTCAGTCTTCTTGTTCTTAAGTCGGCACTGGGCCTTTTGTATTTAATTCCGATGCAATTTCTGTGCTTCATCGGCAATAAGGTCAGAGGGATACAGAATACCTGACGTGAAGCATCGGAATCTATAACTAGTGTCGCAGGAATGGTTCAAAACATAGACGGTAAGAAGAGTCAGTCTTCTTGTACTTAAGTCGGCATTGTGCCTTTTGTAATTAATTCCGATTTAATAGCTGTGTTTCATTACCAATAAGAAGGTCTGAGGGATACAGTTAACCTGAAGTGAAGCATCGGAATCCAAAAGTAGAGTCACAAAAATTGTTCAAAGCATTGACAGTAGGAAGAGTCTGTCTTCTTGTACTTTAGTCGGCATTGTGCCTTTTGTATTTAATTCCGATGCAATTTCTTTGTTTCATCATCAATAAGAAGGGCCAAGGTATACAGTAACCCTGAAGTGAAGCATCGGAATCTATAACTAGTGTCACAGGAATGGTTCAAAGCATAGTCAGTAAGAAGAGTCAGTCTTCTTGTACTTAAGTCGGCATTGTGCATTTTCTATTTAATTCCGATGCAATTTCTGTGTTTCATCGTCAATAAGAAGGTCCAAGGGATACAGTAAACCTGGAGTGAAGCATCGGAATCTATAACTAGTGTCACAGGAAAGGTTCAAACCATTGACAGTAAGAAGAGTCAGTCTTCTTGTACTTAAGTCGACATTGTGCCTTTTCTATTTAATTCCGATGCAATTTCTGTGTTTCATCGTCAATAGGAAGGTCAGAGGGATGCAATAAACCTGAAGTGAAGTATCGGAATCTATAACTAGTGTCACAGGAGTGGTTCAAAACAAAGTCAGTAAGAAGAGTCAGTCTTCTTGTACTTAAGTCAGCATTGTGCCTTTTTTGTTTAATTCCGATGAAATTTCTGTGTTTCATCGTCAATAAAAAGGTCCATCGGATACAGTAAATCTGGAGTGAAGCATCGGAAACTATAACTAGTGTCACAGGAATGGTTCAAAACATAGTAAGAAGAGTCAGTCTGCTTGTACTTAAGTCGGCATTGTGCCTTTTGTATTTAATTCCGATGCAATTTCTGTGTTTCATTGTCAATAAGAAGGTCCAAGGTACACAGTAAAACTGAAGTAAAGTATCGGAATCTATAACTAGTGTCACAGGAATGGTTCAAACTACAATCAGTAAGAAGAGTCAGTCTTCTTGTACTTAAGTCGGCATTGTGCCTTATCTATTTATTTCCGATGCAATTTCTGTGTTTCATCGTCAATAAGAAGGTCCAATGGAGACAGTAAACCTGAAGTGATGCATCGGAATCTATAACTAGTGACACAGGAATGGTTCAAAACATAGTCAGTAAGAAGAAGTCAGTCTTCTTGTACTTAAGGCGGCATTGTGCCTTTTGTATTTAATTCCGAAGCTATTTCTGTGTTTCATCGTCAATAAGAAGGTCCAAGGGATACAGTAAACCTGAAGTGAAGCATCGGAATCTATAACTAGAGTCACAGGAATGGTTCAAAACTTAGACAGTAAGGAGAGTCAGTCTTCTTGTCCTTAAGTCGGCGTTGCGCCTTTTGTATTTTATTCCGATGCAATTTCTGTGATTCATCGTAAATAAGGTCAGAGGGATACAGTACACCTGAAGTGAAGCATCGGAATCTACAACTAGTGTCACAGGAATGGTTCAAAACATCGACAGTAGAAAGAGTCAGTCTTCCTGTACTTAAGTCGGCATTGTGCCATTTGTATTTAATTCCGATGCAATTTCTGTGTTTCATTGTCAATTAGAAGGTCATAGGGATACAGTAAACCTGAAGTGAAGCATCGGAATCCAAAACTAGTGTCACAGGAATGGTTCAAAACATAGAAAGTAGGAAGAGTCAGTCTTCTTGTCCTTAAGCCGGCATTGTGCCTTTTGTATTTAATTCCGATGCAATTTCTGTGTTTCATCGTCAATAAGAAGGTCCAAGGTATACAGTAAACCTGAAGTGAAGCATCGGAATCTATAACTAGTGTCAAAGGAATGGTTCAAAGCAAAGTTACTAAGAAGAGTCAGTCTTCTTGTACTTAAGTCGGCATTGTGCCTTTTCTATTTAATTCCGATGCAATTTCTGTGTTTCATCGTCAATAAGGAGGTCCAAGGGATACAGTAAACCTGGAGTGAAGCATCGGAATCTATAACTAGTGTCACAGGAATTGTTCAAAACATAGGCAGTAAGAAGAGTGAGTGTTCGTGTACATAAGTCGGCATTTTGCCTTTTGTATTTAATTCCGATGCAATTTCTGTGTTTCATCGTCAATAAGAAGGTCCAAGGGATATAGTAAACCAGAAGTGAAGCATCGGAATCTATAACTAGTGTCACAGGAATGGTTCAAAACATAGTCAGTAAGAAGAGTCAGTCTTCTTGTCCTTAAGTCGGCATTGTGCCTTTTGTATTTAATTCCGATGCAATATCTGTGTTTCATCGGCAATAAGGTCAGAGGGATACAGTAAACCTGAAGTGAAGCATCGGAATCTATAACTAGTGCCACAGGAATGGTTCAAACTATAATCAGTATGAAGAGTCAGTCTTCTTGTACTTAAGTCGGCATTGTGCCTTTTGTATTTAATTCCGATGCGAATTCTGTGTTTCATCGTCAATAAGAAGGTCCAAGGTATACAGTAAACCTGAAGTAAAGCATCGGAATCTATAACTAGTGCCACAGGAATGGTTCAAACTATAATCAGTATGAAGAGTCAGTCTTCTTGTACATAAGTCGGCATTGTGCCTTTTGTATTTAATTCCGATGCAATTTCTGTGTTTCATTGTCAATACGAAGGTCTGAGGGATACAGTAAACCTGGAGTGAAGCATCGGAATCCATAGCTAGTGTCATAGGAATGGTTCAAAACATAGACAGTAAGAAGAGTCAGTCTTCTTGTACTTAAGTCGGCATTGTGCCTTTTCTATTTAATTCCGATGCAATTTCTGTGTTTCATCGTAAATAAGAAGGTCCAAGGGATACAGTAAACCTGAAGTGAAGCATCGGAATCTATAACTAGTGTCACAGGAATGGTTCAAAACATAGTCAGTAGGAATAGTCAGTCTTCTAGTACTTAAGTCGACATTGTGCCTTTTCTATTTAATTCCGATGCAATTTCTGTGTTTCATCGTCAATAGGAAGGTCAGAGAGATATAGTAAACCTGAAGTGAAGCATCGGAATCTATAACTAGTGTCACAGGAATGGTTCAAAACATAATCAGTAGGAAGAGTCAGTCTTCTTGTACTTAAGTCGGCATTGTGCCTTTTCTATTTAATTCCGATGCAATATCTGTCTTTCATCGTCAATAAGAAGGTCCAAGGGATACAGTAAACCTTGAGTGAAGCATCGGAATCTATAACTAGTGTCACAGGAAAGGTTCAAAACATAGACAGTAAGAAGAGTCAGTCATCTTGTAATTAAGTCGACATTGTGCCTTTACTATTTAATTCCGATGCAATTTCTGTGTTTCATCGTCAATACGAAGGTCAGAGGGATACAATAAACCTGAAGTGAAGTATCAGAATCTACAAGTAGTGTCAATGGAATGGTTCAAAACATAGACAGTAAGAAGAGTCAGTCTTCATGTACTTAAGTCGGCATTATGCCTTTTGTATTTAATTCCAATGCAATATCTGTGTTTCATCGTCAATAAGAAGGTCAGAGGGATACAGTAAACCCATAGTGAAGCATCGGAATCTATTGCTAGTGTCACAGGAATGGTTCAAAACATAGTCAGTAAGAAGAGTCAGTCTTCTTGTCCTTAAGTCGGCATTGTGCCATTTGTATTTAATTCCGATGCAATTTCTGTGTTTCATCGTCAATAAGAAGGTCAGAGGGATACAGTAAACCTGAAGTGAAGCATCGGAATCCACCACTAGTGTCACAGGAATGGTTCAAAACATAGACAGTGGGAAGAGTCAGTTTTCTTGTACTTAAGTCGGCATTGTGCATTTTGTATTTAATTCCGATGCGATTTCTGTGTTTAATCGTCAATAAGAACGTCCAAGGTATACAGTAAACCTGAAGTAAAGCATCGGAATCTATAACTAGTGTCACAGGAATGATTCAAAGCATAGTCAGTAAGAAGTGTCAGTCTTCTTGTACTTAAGTCGGGATTGTGCCTTTTGTATTTAATTCCGATGCAATTTCTTTGTTTCATCGTCAATAAGAATGTCCAAGGGATATAGTAAACCTGGAGTGAAGCATCGGAATCTATAACTAGTGTCACAGAAATGATTCAAAACATAGACAGTAAGAAGAGTCAGTCTTCTTGTACTTAAGTCGGCATTGTGCCTTTTGTATTTAATTCCGATGCAATTTCTATGTTTCATCGTCAATAAGAAGGTCCAAGGGAAACAGTAAACATGAAGTGAAGCATCGAAATCTATAACTAGTGTCACAGGATTGGTTCAAAACATAGACAGTAAGAAGGGTCAGTCTTCTTGTACTTAAGTCGGCATTGTGGCTTTTGTATTTAATTCCGATGCAATTTCTGTGTTTCATAGTCAATAAGAAGGTCAGAGGGATACAGTAAACCTGAAGTGAAACATCGGAATCTATAACTAGTGTCACAGGAATGGTTCAAAACATAGTCACTACGAAGAGTCAGTCCTCTTGTTCTTAAGTCGGCATTGGGCCTTTTGTATTTAATTCCGATGCAATTTCTGTGTTTCATCGGCAATAAGGTCAGAGGGATACAGTAAACCTGAAGTGAAGCATCGGAATCTATAACTAGTGTCACAGGAATGGTTCAAAACATAGACAGTAAGAAGAGTCAGTCTTCTTGTACTTAAGTCGGCTTTGTGCCATTTGTATTTAATTCCGATGCAATTTCTGTGTTTCATCGTCAATTAGAAGGTCCAAGGTATACAGTCACCCTGAAGTGAAGCATAGGAATCTATAACTAGTGTCACAGGAATGGTTCAAAACATAATCAGTAGGAAGAGTCAGTCTTCTTGTACTTAAGTCGGCATTGTGCCTTTTATATTAAATTCCGATGCAATATCTGTGTTTCATCGTCAATAAGAAGGTCCAAGGTATACAGTAACCCTGAAGTGTAGCATCGGAATCTATAACTAGTGTCCCAGGAATGGTTCAAAGCATAGTCAGTAAGAAGAGTCAGTCTTCTTGTACTTAAGTCGGCATTGTGCCTTTTCTATTTAATTCCGATGCAATTTCTGTGTTTCATCGTCAATAAGAAGGTCCAAGGGATACAGTAAACCTGGAGTGAAGCATCGGAATCTATAACTAGTGTCACAGGAAAGGTTCAAACCATTGACAGTAAGAAGAGTCAGTCTTCTTCTACTTAAGTCGACATTGTGCCTTTTCTATTTAATTCCGATGCAATTTCTGTGTTTCATCGTCAATAGGAAGGTCAGAGGGATACAATAAACCTGAAGTGAAGTATCGGAATCTATAACTAGTGTCACAGGAGTGGTTCAAAACAAAGTCAGTAAGAAGAGTCAGACTTCTTGTACTTAAGTCAGCATTGTGCCTTTTTTGTTTAATTCCGATGAAATTTCTGTGTTTCATCGTCAATAAGAAGGTCCATCGGATACAGTAAACCTGGAGTGAAGCATCGGAAACTATAACTACTGTCACAGGAATGGTTCAAAACATAGTAAGAAGAGTCAGTCTGCTTGTACTTTAGTCGGCATTGTGCCTTTTGTATTTAATTCCGATTCAATTTCTGTGTTTCATTGTCAATAACAAGGTCCAAGGTACACAGTAAAACTGAAGTAAACTATCGGAATCTATAACTAGTGTCACAGGAATGGTTCAAACTATAATCAGTAAGAAGAGTCAGTCTTCTTGTACTTAAGTCGGCATTGTGCCTTATCTATTTATTTCCGATGCAATTTCTGTGTTTAATCGTCAATAAGAAGGTCCAAGGGAGACAGTAAACCCGAAGTGAAGCATCGGAATCTATAACTAGTGTCACAGGAATGGTTGAAAACATAGTCAATAAGAAGAGTCAGTCTTCTTGTACTTAAGTCGGCATTGTGCCTTTTGTATTTAATACCGTAGCAATTTCTGTGTTTCATCGTCAATAAGAAGGTCCAAGGGATAAAGTAAATCTGAAGTGAAGCATCGGAATCTATAACTAGAGTCACAGGAATGGTTCAAAACATAGACAGTAAGAAGAGTCAGTCTTCTTGTACTTAAGTCGGCATTGTGCCATTTCTATTTAATTCCGATGCAATTTCTGTGTTCCATCGTCAATAAGAAGGTCCAAGGGAGACAGTAATCCTGAAGTGAAGCATCGGAATCTATAACTAGTGTCACAGGAATGGTTGAAAACATAGTCAATAAGAAGAGTCAGTCTTCTTGTACCTAAGTCGGCATTTTGCCTTTTGTATTTAATTCCGTTGCAATATCTGTGTTTCATCGGCAATAAGGTCTGAGGGATACAGTAAACCTGGAGTGAAGCATCGGAATACATAGCTAGTGTCATAGGAATGGTTCAAAACATAGACAGTAAGAAGAGTCAGTCTTCTTGTACTTAAGTCGGCATTGTGCCTTTTCTATTTAATCCCGATGCAATTTCTGTGTTTCATCGTAAATAAGAAGGTCCAAGGGATACAGTAAACCTGAAGTGAAGCATCGGAATCTATAACTAGTGTCACAGGAATGGTTCAAAACATAGTCAGTAGGAAGAGTCAGTCTTCTTGTACTTAAGTCGACATTGTGCCTTTTCTATTTAATTCCGATGCAATTTCTGTGTTTCATCGTCAATAGGAAGGTCAGAGGGATATAGTAAACCTGAAGTGAAGCTTCGGAATCTATAACTAGTGTCACAGGAATGGTTCAAAACATAATCAGTAGGAAGAGTCAGTCTTCTTGTACTTAAGTCGGCATTGTGCCTTTTCTATTTAATTCCGATGCAATATCTGTCTTTCATCGTCAATAAGAAGGTCCAAGGGATACAGTAAACCTGGAGTGAAGCATCGGAATCTATAACTAGTGTCACAGGAAAGGTTCAAAACATAGACAGTAAGAAGAGTCAGTCATCTTGTACCTAAGTCGACATTGTGCCTTTACTATTTAATTCCGATGCAATTTCTGTGTTTCATCGTCAATAGGAAGGTCAGAGGGATACAATAAACCTGAAGTGAAGTATCGGAATCTACAAGTAGTGTCAATGGAATGGTTCAAAACATAGACAGTAAGAAGAGTCAGTCTTCATGTACTTAAGTCGGCATTATGCCTTTTGTATTTAATTCCAATGCAATATCTGTGTTTCATCGTCAATAAGAAGGTCAGAGGGATACAGTAAACCCATAGTGAAGCATCGGAATCTATTGCTAGTGTCACAGGAATGGTTCAAAACATAGTCAGTAAGAAGAGTCAGTCTTCTTGTCCTTAAGTCGGCATTGTGCCATTTGTATTTAATTCCGATGCAATTTCTGTGTTTCATCGTCAATAAGAAGGTCAGAGGGATACAGTAAACCTGAAGTGAAGCATCGGAATCCACCACTAGTGTCACAGGAATGGTTCAAAACATAGACAGTGGGAAGAGTCAGTCTTCTTGTACTTAAGTCGGCATTGTGCATTTTGTATTTAATTCCGATGCGATTTCTGTGTTTAATCGTCAATAAGAACGTCCAAGGTATACAGTAAACCTGAAGTAAAGCATCGGAATCTATAACTAGTGTCACAGGAATGATTCAAAGCATAGTCAGTAAGAAGTGTCAGTCTTCTTGTACTTAAGTCGGGATTGTGCCTTTTGTATTTAATTCCGATGCAATTTCTTTGTTTCAACGTCAATAAGAATGTCCAAGGGATATAGTAAACCTGGAGTGAAGCATCGGAAACTATAACTAGTGTCACAGAAAGGATTCAAAACATAGACAGTAAGAAGAGTCAGTCTTCTTGTACTTAAGTCGGCATTGTGCCTTTTGTATTTAATTCCGATGCAATTTCTGTGTCTCATCGTCAATAAGAAGGTCCAAGGGAAACAGTAAACATGAAGTGAAGCATCGAAATCTATAACTAGTGTCACAGGATTGGTTCAAAACATAATCAGTAGGAAGAGTCAGTCTTCTTGTACTTAAGTCGGCATTGTGCCTTTTATATTAAATTCCGATGCAATATCTGTGTTTCATCGTCAATAAGAAGGTCCAAGGTATACAGTAACCCTGAAGTGTAGCATCGGAATCTATAACTAGTGTCCCAGGAATGGTTCAAAGCATAGTCAGTAAGAAGAGTCAGTCTACTTGTACTTAAGTCGGCATTGTGCCTTTTCTATTTAATTCCGATGCAATTTCTGTGTTTCATCGTCAATAAGAAGGTCCAAGGGATACAGTAAACCTGGAGTGAAGCATCGGAATCTATAACTAGTGTCACAGGAAAGGTTCAAACCATTGACAGTAAGAAGAGTCAGTCTTCTTGTACTTAAGTCGACATTGTGCCTTTTCTATTTAATTCCGATGCAATTTCTGTGTTTCATCGTCAATAGGAAGGTCAGAGGGATACAATAAACCTGAAGGGAAGTATCGGAATCTATAACTAGTGTCACAGGAGTGGTTCAAAACAAAGTCAGTAAGAAGAGTCAGACTTCTTGTACTTAAGTCAGCATTGTGCCTTTTTTGTTTAATTCCGATGAAATTTCTGTGTTTCATCGTCAATAAGAAGGTCCATCGGATACAGTAAACCTGGAGTGAAGCATCGGAAACTATAACTACTGTCACAGGAATGGTTCAAAACATAGTAAGAAGAGTCAGTCTGCTTGTACTTTAGTCGGCATTGTGCCTTTTGTATTTAATTCCGATTCAATTTCTGTGTTTCATTGTCAATAACAAGGTCCAAGGTACACAGTAAAACTGAAGTAAAGTATCGGAATCTATAACTAGTGTCACAGGAATGGTTCAAACTATAATCAGTAAGAAGAGTCAGTCTTCTTGTACTTAAGTCGGCATTGTGCCTTATCTATTTATTTCCGATGCAATTTCTGTGTTTCATCGTCAATAAGAAGGTCCAAGGGAGACAGTAAACCTGAAGTGAAGCATCGGAATCTATAACTAGTGTCACAGGAATGGTTGAAAACATAGTCAATAAGAAGAGTCAGTCTTCTTGTACTTAAGTCGGCATTGTGCCTTTTGTATTTAATACCGTAGCAATTTCTGTGTTTCATCGTCAATAAGAAGGTCCAAGGGATAAAGTAAATCTGAAGTGAAGCATCGGAATCTATAACTAGAGTCACAGGAATGGTTCAAAACATAGACAGTAAGAAGAGTCAGTCTTCTTGTACTTAAGTCGGCATTGTGCCATTTCTATTTAATTCCGATGCAATTTCTGTGTTTCATCGTCAATAAGAAGGTCCAAGGGAGACAGTAAACCTGAAGTGAAGCATCGGAATCTATAACTAGTGTCACAGGAATGGTTGAAAACATAGTCAATATGAAGAGTCAGTCTTCTTGTACCTAGGTCGGCATTTTGCCTTTTGTATTTAATTCCGTTGCAATATCTGTGTTTCATCGGCAATAAGGTCAGAGGGATACAGTAAACCTGAAGTGAAGCATCGGAATCTATAACTAGTGCCACAGGAATGGTTCAAACTATAATCAGTATGAAGAGTCAGTCTTCTTGTACTTAAGTCGGCATTGTGCCTTTTGTATTTAATTCCGATGCGATTTCTGTGTTTCATCGTCAATAAGAAGGTCCAAGGTATACAGTAAACCTGAAGTAAAGCATCGGAATCTATAACTAGTGCCACAGGAATGGTTCAAACTATAATCAGTATGAAGAGTCAGTCTTCTTGTACTTAAGTCGGCATTGTGCCTTTTGTATTTAATTCCGATGCAATTTCTGTGTTTCATTGTCAATACGAAGGTCTGAGGGATACAGTAAACCTGGAGTGAAGCATCGGAATACATAGCTAGTGTCATAGGAATGGTTCAAAACATAGACAGTAAGAAGAGTCAGTCTTCTTGTACTTAAGTCGGCATTGTGCCTTTTCTATTTAATTCCGATGCAATTTCTGTGTTTCATCGTAAATAAGAAGGTCCAAGGGATACAGTAAACCTGAAGTGAAGCATCGGAATCTATAACTAGTGTCACAGGAATGGTTCAAAACATAGTCAGTAGGAAGAGTCAGTCTTCTTGTACTTAAGTCGACATCGTGCCTTTTCTATTTAATTCCGATGCAATTTCTGTGTTTCATCGTCAATAGGAAGGTCAGAGGGATATAGTAAACCTGAAGTGAAGCATCGGAATCTATAACTAGTGTCACAGGAATGGTTCAAAACATAATCAGTAGGAAGAGTCAGTCTTCTTGTACTTAAGTCGGCATTGTGCCTTTTCTATTTAATTCCGATGCAAAATCTGTCTTTCATCGTCAATAAGAAGGTCCAAGGGATACAGTAAACCTGGAGTGAAGCATCGGAATCTATAACTAGTGTCACAGGAAAGGTTCAAAACATAGACAGTAAGAAGAGTCAGTCATCTTGTACCTAAGTCGACATTGTGCCTTTACTATTTAATTCCGATGCAATTTCTGTGTTTCATCGTCAATAGGAAGGTCAGAGGGATACAATAAACCTGAAGTGAAGTATCGGAATCTACAAGTAGTGTCAATGGAATGGTTCAAAACATAGACAGTAAGAAGAGTCAGTCTTCATGTACTTAAGTCGGCATTATGCCTTCTGTATTTAATTCCAATGCAATATCTGTGTTTCATCGTCAATAAGAAGGTCAGAGGGATACAGTAAACCCATAGTGAAGCATCGGAATCTATTGCTAGTGTCACAGGAATGGTTCAAAACATAGTCAGTAAGAAGAGTCAGTCTTCTTGTCCATAAGTCGGCATTGTGCCATTTGTATTTAATTCCGATGCAATTTCTGTGTTTCATCGTCAATAAGACGGTCAGAGGGATACAGTAAACCTGAAGTGAAGCATCGGAATCCACCACTAGTGTCACAGGAATGGTTCAAAACATAGACAGTGGGAAGAGTCAGTCTTCTTGTACTTAAGTCGGCATTGTGCATTTTGTATTTAATTCCGATGCGATTTCTGTGTTTAATCGCCAATAAGAACGTCCAAGGTATACAGTAAACCTGAAGTAAAGCATCGGAATCTATAACTAGTGTCACAGGAATGATTCAAAGCATAGTCAGTAAGAAGTGTCAGTCTTCTTGTACTTAAGTCGGGATTGTGCCTTTTGTATATAATTCCGATGCAATTTCTTTGTTTCAACGTCAATAAGAATGTCCAAGGGATTTAGTAAACCTGGAGTGAAGCATCGGAAACTATAACTAGTGTCACAGAAAGGATTCAAAACATAGACAGTAAGAAGAGTCAGTCTTCTTGTACTTAAGTCGGCATTGTGCCTTTTGTATTTAATTCCGATGCAATTTCTGTGTTTCATCGTCAATAAGAAGGTCCAAGGGAAACAGTAAACATGAAGTGAAGCATCGAAATCTATAACTAGTGTCACAGGATTGGTTCAAAACATAGACAGTAAGAAGTGTCAGTCTTCTTGTACTTAAGTCGGCATTGTGGCTTTTGTATTTAATTCCGATGCAATTTCTGTGTTTCATAGTCAATAAGAAGGTCAGAGGGATACAGTAAACCTGAAGTGAAACATCGGAATCTATAACTAGTGTTACAGGAATGGTTCAAAACATAGTCACTACGAAGAGTCAGTCCTCTTGTTCTTAAGTCGGCATTGGGCCTTTTGTATTTAATTCCGATGCAATTTCCGTGTTTCATCGGCAATAAGGTCAGAGGGATACAGTAAACCTGAAGTGAAGCATCGGAATCTATAACTAGTGTCACAGGAATGGTTCAAAACATAGACAGTAAGAAGAGTCAGTCTTCTTGTACTTAAGTCGGCTTTGTGCCTTTTGTATTTAATTCCGATGCAATTTCTGTGTTTCATCGTCAATTAGAAGGTCCGAGGTATACAGTCACCCTGAAGTGAAGCATAGGAATCTATAACTAGTGTCACAGGAATGGTTCAAAACATAATCAGTAGGAAGAGTCAGTCTTCTTGTACTTAAGTCGGCATTGTGCCTTTTCTATTAAATTCCGATGCAAAATCTGTGTTTCATCGTCAATAAGAAGGTCCAAGGTATACAGTAACCCTGAAGTGTAGCATCGGAATCTATAACTAGTGTCCCAGGAATGGTTCAAAGCATAGTCAGTAAGAAGAGTCAGTCTTCTTGTACTTAAGTCGGCATTGTGCATTTTCTATTTAATTCCGATGCAATTTCTGTGTTTCATCGTCAATAAGAAGGTCCAAGGGATACAGTAAACCTGGAGTGAAGCATCGGAATCTATAACTAGTGTCACAGGAATGGTTCAAAACATAGACAGTAAGAAGGGTCAGTCTTCTTGTTCTTATGTCGGCATTGTGGCGTTTGTATTTACTTCCGATGCATTTTCTGTGTTTCATAGTCGATAAGAAGGTCAGAGGGATACTGTAAACCTGAAGTGAAGCATCGGAATCCGTAACTAGTGTCACAGGAATGGTTCAAAACATAGTCAGTAAGAAGAGTCAGTCTTCTTGTCCTTAAGTCGGCATTGTGCCTTTTGTATTTAATTCCGATGCAATATCTGTGTTTCATCGGCAATAAGGTCAGAGGGATACAGTAAACCTGAAGTGAAGCATCGGAATCTATAACTAGTGTCACAGGAATGGTTCAAAACATAGACAGTAAGAAGAGTCAGTCTTCTTGTACTTAAGTCGGCATTGTGCCTTTTGTATTTAATTCCGATGCAATTTCTGTGTTTCATTGTCAATAAGAAGGTCTGAGGGATACAGTTAACCTGAAGTGATGCATCGGAATCCAAAACTAGTGTCACAGGAATGGTTCAAAACATTGACAGTAGGAAGAGTCAGTCTTCTTGTACTTAAGTCGGCATTGTGCCTTTTGTATTTAATTCCGATGCATTTTCTGTGTTTCATCGTCAATAAGAAGGTCCAAGATATACAGTAACCCTGAAGTGAAGCATAGGAATCTATAACTAGTGTCACAGGAATGGTTCAAAACATAGTTAGTAGGAAGAGTCCGTCTTCTTGTACTTAAGTCGACATTGTGCCTTTTCTATTTAATTCCGATGCAATTTCTGTGTTTCATCGTCAATAGGAAGGTCAGAGGGATACAATAAACCTGAAGTGAAGTATCGGAATCTACAAGTAGTGTCAATGGTATGGTTCAAAACATAGACAGTAAGAAGAGTCAGTCTTCGTGTACTTAAGTCGTAATTATGCCTTTTGTATTTAATTCCAATGCAATATCTGTGTTTCATCGTCAATAAGAAGGTCACAGGGATACAGTAAACCCGAAGTTAAGCATCGGAATCTATTGATAGTGTCACAGGAATGGTTCAAAACATAGTCAGTAAGAAGAGTCAGTCTTCTTGTCCTTAAGTCGGCATTGTGCCTTTTGTATTTAATTCCGATGCGATTTCTGTGTTTCATCGTCAATAAGAAGGTCCAAGGTACACAGTAAACCTGAAGTAAAGCATCGGAATCTATAACTAGTGCCACAGGAATGGTTCAAACTATAATCAGTGTGAAGAGTCAGTCTTTTTGTACTTAAGTCGGCATTGTGCCTTTTGTATTTAATTCCGATGCAATTTCTGTGTTTCATTGTCAATAAGAAGGTCTGAGGGATACAGTAAACCTGGAGTGAAGCATCGGAATCCATAGCTAGTGTCACAGGAATGGTTCAAAACATAGACAGTAAGAAGAGTCAGTCTTCTTGTACTTAAGTCGGCATTGTGCCTTTTCTATTTAATTCCGATGCAATTTCTGTGTTTCATAGTCAATAAGGTCAGAGGGATACAGTAAAGCATCGGAATCTATAACTAGTATCACAGGAATGGTTGAAAACATTGACAGTAGGAAGAGTCAGTCTTCTTGTACTTCAGTCGGCATTGTGCCTTTTGTATTTAATTCCGATGCAATTTCTGTGTTTCATCGTCAATAAGAAGGTCCAAGGTATACAGTGACCCTGAAATGAAGCATCGGAATCTATAACTAGTGTCACAGGAATGGTTCAAAACAAAGTCAGTAAGAGGAGTCAGTCTTCTTGTCCTTAAGTCGGCATTGTGCCTTTTGTGTTTAATTCAGATAAAATTTCTGTGTTTCATCGTCAATAAGAAGGTCCAAGGGAAACAGTAAACCTGAAGTGAAGCATCGGAATCTATAACTAGTGTCACAGGAATGGTTCAAAACATAGACAGTAAGAAGAGTCAGTCTTCTTGTACTTAAGTCGGCATTGTGCCTTTTGTGTTAAATTCCGATGCAATTTCTGTGTTTCATTGTCAATAAGAAGGTCTGAGGGATACAGTTAACGTGAAGTGAGGCATCGGAATCCAAAACTAGTGGCACAGGAATGGTTCAAAACATTGACAGCAGGAAGAGTCAGTCTTCTTGTACTTAAGTCGGCTTTGTGCCTTTTGTATTTAATTCCGATGCAATTTCTGTGTTTCATCGTCAATAAGAAGGTCCAAGGTATACAGTAACCCTGAAGTGAAACATAGGAATCTATAACTCGTGTCACAGGAATGGTTCAAAACATAATCAGTAGGAAGAGTCAGTCTTCTTGTACTTAAGTCGGCATTGTGCCTTTTCTATTTAATTCCGATGCAATTTCTCTGTTTCATCGTCAATAAGAAGGTCCAAGGGATACAGAAAACCTGGAGCGAAGCATCGGAATCTATAACTAGTGTCACAGGAAAGGTTCAAAACATAGACAGTAAGAAGAGTCAGTCATCTTGTACCTAAGCCGACATTGTGCCTTTACTATTTAATTCCGATGCAATATCTGTGTTTCATCGTCAATACGAAGATCAGTGGGATACAATAAACCTGAAGTGAAGTATCGGAATCTACAAGTAGTTTCAATGGAATGGTTCAAAACATAGACAGTAAGAAGAGTCAGTCTTCATGTACTTATGTCGGCATTATGCCTTTTGTATTTAATTCCAATGCAATATCTGTGTTTCATCGTCCATAAGAAGGTCAGAGGGATACAGTAAACCCAAAGTGAAGCATCGGAATCTATTGCTAGTGTCACAGGAATGGTTCAAAACATAGTCAGTAAGAGGAGTCAGTCTTCTTGTCCTTAAGTCGGCATTGTGCCATTTGTATTTAATTCCGATGCAATTTCTGTGTTTCATCGTCAATAAGAAGGTCAGAGGGATACAGTAAACCTGAAGTGAAGCATCGGAATCCACAACTAGTGTCACAGGAATGGTTCAAAACATAGACAGTAGGAAGAGTCAGTCTTCTTGTACTTAAGTCGGCATTGTGCATTTTGTACTTAATTCCGATGCGATTTCTGTGTTTCATCGTCAATAAGAACGTACAAGGTATTCAGTAAACCTGAAGTAAAGCATCGGAATCTATAACTAGTGTCACAGGAATGATTCAAAGCATAGTCAGTAAGAAGTGTCAGTCTTCTTGTACTTAAGTCGGGATTGTGCCTTTTGTATTTAATTCCGATGCAATATCTTTGTTTCATCGTCAATAAGAATGTCCAAGGGATATAGTAAACCTAGAGTGAAGCATCGGAATCTATAACTAGTGTCACAGAAATGATTCAAAACATAGACAGTAAGAAGAGTCAGTCTTCTTGTACTTAAGTCGGCATTGTGCCTTTTGTATTTAATTCCGATGCAATTTCTGTGTTTCATCGTCAATAAGAAGGTCCAAGGGAAACAGTAAACCTGAAGTGAAGCATCGAAATCTATAACTAGTGTCACAGGATTGGTTCAAAACATAGACAGTAAGAAGGGTCAGTCTTCTTGTACTTAAGTCGGCATTGTGGCTTTTGTATTTAATTCCGATGCAATTTCTGTGTTTCATAGTCAATAAGAAGGTCAGAGGGATACAGTAAACCTGAAGTGAAACATCGGAATCTGTAACTAGTGTCACAGGAATGGTTCAAAACATAGTCAGTACGAAGAGTCAGTCCTCCTGTTCTTAAATCGGCATTGGACCTTTTGAATTTAATTCCGATGCAATTTCTGTGTTTCATCGGCAATAAGGTCAGAGGGATACAGTAAACCTGAAGTGAAGCATCGGAATCTATAACTAGTGTCACAGGAATGGTTCAAAACATAGACAATAAGAAAAGTCAGTCTTCTTGTACTTAAGTCGGCTTTGTGCCTTTTGTATTTAATTCCGATGCAATTTCTGTGTTTCATCGTCAATTAGAAGGTCCAAGGTATACAGTCACCCTGAAGTGAAGCATAGGAATCTATAACTAGTGTCACAGGAATGGTTCAAATCATAATCAGTAGGAAGAGTCAGTCTTCTTGTACTTAAGTCGGCATTGTGCCTTTTCTATTAAATTCCGATGCAATATCTGTGTTTCATCGTCAATAAGAAGGTTTAAGGGATACAGTAAACCTGGAGTGAAGCATCGGAATCTATAACTTGTGTCACAGGAAAGGTTCAAAACATAGACAGTAAGAAGAGTCAGTCATCTTGTACTTAAGTCGACATTGTGCCTTTTCTATTTATTTCCGATGCAATTTCTGTGTTTCATCGTCAATAGGAAGGTCAGAGGGATACAATAAACCTGAAGTGAAGTATCGGAATCTACAAGTAGTGTCAATGGAATGGTTCAGAACATTGACAGTAAGAAGAGTCAGTCTTCATGTACTTAAGTCGGCATTATGCCTTTTGTATTTAATTCCAATGCAATATCTGTGTTTCATCGTCAATAAGAAGGTCAGAGGGATACAGTAAACCTGAAGAAGAAGCATCGGAATCCACAACTAGTGTCACAGGAATGGTTCAAAACATAGACAGTAGGAAGAGTCAGTCTTCTTGTACTTAAGTCGGCATTGTGCCTTTTGTATTTAATTCCAATGCGATTTCTGTGTTTCATCGTCAATAAGAAGGTCCAAGGGATACAGTAATCCTGAAGTAAAGCATCGGAAACCATAACTAGTGCCACAGGAATGGTTCAAACTATAATCAGTATGAAGAGTCAGTCTTCTTGTACTTAAGTGGGCATTGTGCCTTTTCTATTTAATTTCGATTCAATTTCTGTGTTTCATCGTCAATAATAAGGTTCAAGGGATACAGTAAACCTGGAGTGAAGCATCGGAATCCATAGCTAGTGTCACAGGAATGGTTCAAATCATAGACATTAAGAAGAGTCAGTCTTCTTGTACTTAACTCGGCATTGTGCCTTTTCTATTTAATTCCGATGCAATTTCTGAGTTTCATCGTCAATAAGAAGGTCCAAGGGAAACAGTAAACCTGATGTGAAGCATCGGAATCTATAACTAGTGTCACAGGAATGGTTCAAAATATAGTCAGTAAGAAGAGTCTGTCTTCTTGTACTTCAGTCGGCATTGTGCCTTTTGTATTTAATTACGATGCAATTTCTGTGTTTCATCGTCAATAAGAAGGTCCAAGGGATACAGTAAACCTGGAGTGAAGCATCGGAATTTATAACTAGTGTCAATGGAATGGTTCAAAACATAGACAGTTAGAAGAAACAGTCTTCTAGTACTTAAGTCGGCATTGTGCCTTTTGAATTTAATTCCGATCGAATTTGTGAGTTTCATCGTCAATAAGAAGGTCAGAGGGATACAATAAACCTGAAGTGAAGCATCGGAATCTATAACTAGTGTCACAGGAATGGTTCAAACATAGTCAGTAAGCAGTGTCAGTCTTCTTGTACTTAAGTCGGCATTTTGCATTTTGTATTTATTTCCGATGCAATTTCTTTGTTTCATCGTCAACAAGAATGTAGAAGGGATATAGTAAACCTGGAGTGAAGCATCGGCATCTATAACTAGAGTCACAGAAATGGTTCAAAACATAGTAAGAAGAGTCAGTCTTCTTGTACTTAAGTCGGCATTGTGGATTTTGTATTTAATTGCGATGCAATTTCTGTGTTTCGTAGTCAATAAGAAGGTCAGAGGGATACAGTAAACCTGAAGTGAAACATCGGAATCTATAACTAGTGTCACAGGAATGGTTCAAAACATAGTCAGTACGAAGAGTCAGTCCTCTTGTTCTTAAGTCGGCATTGGGCCTTTTGTATTTAATTCCGATGCATTTTCTGTGTTTCATAGTCGATAAGAATGTCAGAGGGATACAGTAAACCTGAAGTGAAGCATCGGAATCTATAACTAGTGTCACAGGAATGGTTCAAAACATAGTCAGTACGAAGATTCAGACCTCTTGTTCTTAAGTCGGCATTGGGCCTTTTGTATTTAATTACGTTGCATTTTCTGTGTTTCATAGTCGATAAGAAGGTCAGAGGGATACAGTAAACCTGAAGTGAAGCATCGGAATCTATAACTAGTGGCCCAGGAATGGTTCAAAACATAGTCAGTAAGAAGAGTCAGTCCTCTTGTCCTTAAGTCGGCATTATGCCTTTTGTATTTAGTTCCATTGCAATATCTGTGTTTCATCGTCAATAAGAAGGTCAGAGGGATACAGTAAACCCGAAGTGAAGCATCGGAATCTATTGCTAGTGTCACTGGAATGGTTCAAAACATAGTCAGTAAGAAGAGTCAGTCTTCTTGTCCTTAAGTCGGCATTGTGACTTTTGTATTTAATTCCGATGCAATTTCTGTGTTTCATCGTCAATAAGAAGGTCAGAGGGATACAGTAAACTTGAAGTAAAGCATCGGAATCCACAACTAGTGTCACAGGAATGGTTCAAAACATAGACAGTAGGAAGAGTCAGTCTTCTTGTACTTAAGTCGGCATTGTGCCTTTTGTATTTAATTCCGATGCGATTTCTGTGTTTCATCGTCAATACGAAGGTCCAAGGTATACAGTAAACCTGAAGTAAAGCATCGGAACCTATAACTAGTGCCACAGGAATGGTTCAAACTATAATCAGTATGAAGAGTCAGTCTTCTTGTACTTAAGTCGGCATTGTGCCTTTTCTATTTAATTCCGATGCAATTTCTGTGTTTCATCGTCAATAACAAGGTCCAACGGATACAGTAAACCTGAAGTGAAGCATCGGAATCTATAACTAGTGTCACAGGAATGGTTCAAAGCATAGTCAGTAAGAAGTGTCAGTCTTCTTGTACTTAAGTCGGCATTGTGCCTTTTGTATTTAATTCCGATGCAATTTCTTTGTTTCATCGTCAATAAGAATGTCCAAGGGATATAGTAAACCTGGAGTGAAGCATCGGAATCTATAACTTGTGTCACAGGAAAGGTTCAAAACATAGACAGTAAGAAGAGTCAGTCATCTTGTACCTAAGTCGACATTGTGCCTTTACTATTTAATTCCGATGCAATTTCTGTGTTTCATCGTTAATAGGAAGGTCAGAGGGATACAATAAACCTGAAGTGATGTATCGGAATCTACAAGTAGTGTCAATGGAATGGTTCAAAACATAGACAGTAAGAAGAGTCAGACTTCATGTACTTAGGTCGGCATTGTGCCTTTTGTATTTAATTCCGATGCGATTTCTGTGTTTCATCGTCAATAAGAAGGTCCAAGGGATACAGTAAACCTGTAGTGAAGCATCGGAATCTATAACTAGTGTCACAGGAATGGTTCAAAATATAGTCAGTAAGAAGAGTCAGTCTTCTTGTACTTAAGTCGGCATTGTGCCTTTTCTATTTAATTCCGATGCAATTTCTGTGTTTCATCATCAATAAGAGGGTCCAAGGGATACAGTAAACCTGAAGTGAAGCATCGGAATCTATAACTAGTGTCACAGGAATGGTTCAAAATATAGTCAGTAAGAAGAGTCAGTCTTCTTGTACTTCAGTCGGCATTGTGCCTTTTGTATTTAATTACGATGCAATTTCTGTGTTTCATCGTCAATAAGAAGGTCCAAGGGATAGAGTAAACCTGGAGTGAAGCATCGGAATTTATAACTAGTGTCAATGGAATGGTTCAAAACATAGACAGTTAGAAGAAACAGTCTTCTTGTACTTAAGTCGGCATTGTGCCTTTTGTATTTAATTCCGATGGAATTTCTGAGTGTCCTCGTCAATAAGAAGGTCAGAGGGATACAATAAACCTGAAGTGAAGCATCGGAATCTATAACTAGTGTCACAGGAATGGTTCAAAGCATAGTCAGTAAGAAGTGTCAGTCTTCTTGTACTTAAGTCGGCATTGTGCCTTTTGTATTTAATTCCGATGCAATTTCTTTGTTTCATCGTCAATAAGAATGTCCAAGGGATATAGTAAACCTGGAGTGAAGCATCGGAATCTATAACTAGTGTCACAGAAATGGTTCAAAACATAGTAAGAAGAGTCAGTCTTCTTGTACTTAAGTCGACATTGTGCCTTTTGTATTTAATTCCGATGCAATTTCTGTGTTTCATCGTCAATAAGAAGGTCCAAGGGAAACAGTAAACCTGAAGTGCAGCATCGGAATCTATAACTAGTGTCACAGGATTGGTTCAAATCATTGTCAATAAGAAGAGTCGGTCTTCATGTACTTAAGTTCGCATTGTGCCTTTTGTATTTATTCAGATGCATTTTCTGTGTTTCATCGTGAATAAGAAGGTACAAGGGATACACTAAACCTGTAGTGAAGCATCGGAATCTATAACTAGTGTCACTGGAATGGTTCAAAACATAGACAGTAGGAAGAGTCAGTCTTCTTGTACTTAAGTCGGCATTGTGCCTTTTCTATTTAATTCCGATTCAATTTCTGTGTTTCATCGTAAATAAGAAGGTCCAAGGGATACAGTAAACCTGAAGTGAAGCATCGGAATCCATAACTAGTGTCACAGGAATGATTCAAATCATAGGTAGTAAGAAGAGTCAGTCTTCTTGTACTTAAGTCGGCATTGTGCCTTTTCTATTTAATTCCGATGCAATATCTGTGTTTCATCGTCAATAAGATGGTCCAAGGGATACAGTAAACCTGAAGTGAAGCATCGGAATCTATAAGTAGTGGCACAGGAATGGTTCAAAACATAGTCAGTAAGAAGAGTCAGTCTCCTTGTCCTTAAGGCGGCATTGTGCCTTTTGTATTTAATTCCGTGCAATTTCTTTGTTTCATCGTCAATCAGAAGGTCCAAGTGATATAGTAAACCTGGAGTGAAGCATCGGAATCTATAACTAGTGTCACAGGAATGGTTCAAAACATAGACAGTTAGAAGAAACAGTCTTCTTGTACTTAAGTCGGCATTGTGCCTTTTGTATTTAATTCCGATGGAATTTCTGAGTTTCATCGTCAGTAAGAAGGTCAGAGGGATACAATAAACCTGAAGTGAAGCATCGGAATCTATAACTAGTGTCACAGGAATGGTTCAAAACATAGTCAGTAAGAAGTGTCAGTCTTCTTGTACTTAAGTCGGCATTGTGCCTTTTGTATTTAATTCCGATGCAATTTCTTTGTTTCATCGTCAATAAGAATGTCCAAGGGATATAGTAAACCTGGAGTGAAGCATCGGAATCTATAACTAGTGTCACAGAAACGGTTCAAAGCATAGACAGTAAGAAGAGTCAGTCTTCTTGTACTTAAGTCGGCATTGTGCCTTTTGTATTTAATTCCGATGCAATTTCTGTGTTTCATCGTCAATAAGAAGGTCCAAGGGAAACAGTAACCTGAAGTGAAGCATGGGAATCTATAACTAGTGTCATAGGATTGGTTCAAATCATTGTCAATAAGAAGAGTCGGTCTTCATGTACTTAAGTTCGCATTGTGCCTTTTGTATTTATTCCGATGCATTTTCTGTGTTTCATAGTGAATAAGAAGGTACAAGGGATACAGTAAACCTGAAGTGAAGCATCGGAATCTATAACTAGTGTCACTGGAATGGTTCAAAACATAGACAGTAGGAAGAGTCAGTCTTCTTGTACTTAAGTCGGCATTGTGCCTTTTCTATTTAATTCCGATGCAATTTCTGTGTTTCATCGTCAATAAGAAGGTCCAAGGGATACAGTAAACCTGAAGTGAAGCATCGGAATCTATAACTAGTGTCACAGGAATGGTTCAAAATATAGTCAGTAAGAAGAGTCAGTCTTCTTGTACTTCAGTCGGCATTGTGCCTTTTGTATTTAATTACGATGCAATATCTGTGTTTCATCGTCAATAAGAAGGTCCAAGGGATACAGTAAACCTGGAGTGAAGCATCGGAATTTATAACTAGTGTCAATGGAATGGTTCAAAACATAGACAGTTAGAAGAAACAGTCTTCTTGTACTTAAGTCGGCATTGTGCCTTTTGTATTTAATTCCGATGGAATTTCTGAGTTTCATCGTCAATAAGAAGGTCAGAGGGATACAATAAACCTGATGTGAAGCATCGGAATCTATAACTAGTGTCACAGGAATGGTTCAAAGCATAGTCAGTAAGAAGTGTCAGTCTTCTTGTACTTAAGTCGGCATTGTGCCTTTTGTAATTAATTTCGATGCAATTTCTTTGTTTCATCGTCAATAAGAATGTCCAAGGGATATAGTAAACCTGGAGTGAAGCATCGGAATCTATAACTAGTGTCACAGAAATGGTTCAAAACATAGTAAGAAGAGTCAGTCTTCTTGTACTTAAGTCGGCATTGTGCCTTTTGTATTTAATTCCGATGCAATTTCTGTGTTTCATCGTCAATAAGAAGGTCAGAGGTATACAGTAAACCTGAAGTGCAGCATCGGAATCTATAACTAGTGTCACAGGATTGGTTCAAATCATTGTCAATAAGAAGAGTCGGTCTTCATGTACTTAAGTTCGCATTGTGCCTTTTGTATTTATTCAGATGCATTTCCTGTGGTTCATCGTGAATAAGAAGGTACAAGGGATACACTAAACCTGTAGTGAAGCATCGGAATCTATAACTAGTGTCACTGGAATGGTTCCAAACATAGACAGTAGGAAGAGTCAGTCTTCTTGGACTTAAGTCGGCATTGTGCCTTTTCTATTTTATTCCGATTCAATTTCTGTGTTTAATCGTCAATAACAAGGTCCAAGGGATACAGCAAACCTGGAGTGAAGCATCGGCATCCATAACTAGTGTCACAGGAATGGTTCAAAGCATAGACAGTAAGAAGAGTCAGTCTTCTTGTACTTAAGTCGGCATTGTGCCTTTTCTATTTAATTCCGATGCAATATCTGTGTTTCATCGTCAATAAGATGGTCCAAGGGATACAGTAAACCTGAAGTGAAGCATCGGAATCTATAAGTAGGGACACAGGAATGGTTCAAAACATAGTCAGTAAGAAGAGTCAGTCTTCTTGTACTTCATTCGGTATTGTACCTTTTCTATTTAATTACGATGAAATTTCTGTGTTTCGTCGTCAATAAGAAGGTCCAAGGGATACAGTAAACCTGGAGTGAAACATCGGAATCTATAAGTAGTGTCAATGGAATTGTTCAAAGCATAGACAGTAAGAAGAAACAGTCTTCTTGTACTTAAGTCGGCATAGTGCCTTTTGTATTTAATTACGATGGAATTTCAGAGTTTCATCGTCAATAAGAAGGTCAGAGGGATACAATAAACTTGAAGTGAAGCATCGGAATCTATAACTAGTGTCACAGGAATAGTTCAAAGCATACTCAGTAAGAAGAGTCAGTCTCCTTGTCCTTAAGTCGGCATTGTGCCTTTTGTATTTAATTCCGTGCAATTTCTTTGTTTCATCGTCAATAAGAAGGTCCAAGGGATATAGTAAACCTGGAGTGAAGCATCGGAATCTATAACTAGTGTCACAGGAATGGTTCAAAACATAGACAGTTTGAAGAAACAGTCTTCTTGTAATTAAGTCGGCATTGTGCCTTTTGTATTTTATTCCGATGGAATTTCTGAGTTTCATCGTCAGTAAGAAGGTCAGAGGGATACAATAAACCTAAAGTGAAGCATCGGAATCTATAACTAGTGTCACAGGAATGGTTCAAAACATAGTCAGTAAGAAGTGTCAGTCTTCTTGTACTTAAGTCGGCATTGTGCCTTTTGTATTTAATTCCGATGCAATTTCTTTGTTTCATCGTCAATAAGAATGTCCAAGGGATATAGTAAACCTGGAGTGAAGCATCGGAATCTATAACTAGTGTCACAGAAACGGTTCAAAGCATAGACAGTAAGAAGAGTCAGTCTTCTTGTACTCAAGTCGGCATTGTGCCTTTTGTACTTAATTGCGAAGCAATTTCTGTGTTTCATCGTCAATAAGAAGGTCCAAGGGAAACAGTAACCTGAAGTGAAGCATGGGAATCTATAACTAGTGTCACAGGATTGGTTCAAATCATTGTCAATATGAAGAGTCGGTCTTCATGTACTTAAGTTCGCATTGTACCTTTTGTATTTATTCCGATGCATTTTCTGTGTTTCATAGTGAATAAGAAGGTACAAGGGATACATTAAACCTGAAGTGAAGCATCGGAATCTATAACTAGTGTCACTGGAATGGTTCAAAGCATAGACAGTAGGAAGAGTCAGTCTTCTTGTACTTGATTCGGCATTGTGCCTTTTCTATTTAATTATGATGCAATTTCTGTGTTTCATCGTCAACAATAAGGTCCAAGGGATACAGTAAACCTGGAGAGATGCATCGGAATCCATAGCTAGTGTCACAGGAATGGTTCAAAACATAGACAGTAAGAAGAGTCAGTCTTCTTGTACTTAAGTAGGTATTGTGGCTTTTCTATTTAATTCCGATGCAATTTCTGTGTTTCATCGTCAATAAGAAGGTCCAAGGGATACATTAAACCTGAAGTGAAGCATCGGAATCTATAACTTGTGTCACAGGAATGGTTCAAAACATTGTCAGTAAGAAGAGTCAGTCTTCTTGTACTTAAGTCGGCATTGTGCCTTTTCTATTTTATTCCGATTCAATTTCTGTGTTTAATCGTCAATAACAAGGTCCAAGGGATACAGCAAACCTGGAGTGAAGCATCGGAATCCATAACTAGTGTCACAGGAATGGTTCAAAGCATAGACAGTAAGAAGAGTAAGTCTTCTTGTACTTAAGTCGGCATTGTGCCTTTTCTATTTAATTCCGATGCAATATCTGTGTTTCATCGTCAATAAGATGGTCCAAGGGATACAGTAAACCTGAAGTGAAGCATCGGAATCTATAAGTAGTGGCACAGGAATGGTTCAAAACATAGTCAGTAAGAAGAGTCAGTCTTCTTGTACTTCATTCGGTATTGTACCTTTTCTATTTAATTACAATGAAATTTCTGTGTTTCGTCGTCAATAAGAAGGTCCAAGGGATACAGTAAACCTGGAGTGAAACATCGGAATCTATAAGTAGTGTCAATGGAATTGTTCAAAGCATAGACAGTAAGAAGAAACAGTCTTCTTGTACTTAAGTCGGCATAGTGCCTTTTGCATTTAATTACGATGGAATTTCTGAGTTTCATCGTCAATAAGAAGGTCAGAGGGATACAATAAACTTGAAGTGAAGCATCGGAATCTATAACTAGTGTCACAGGAATGGTTCAAAACATAGTCAGTAAGAAGAGTCAGTCTCCTTGTCCTTAAGGCGGCATTGTGCCTTTTGTATTTAATTCCGTGCAATTTCTTTGTTTCATCGTCAATAAGAAGGTCCAAGGGATATAGTAAACCTGGAGTGAAGCATCGGAATCTATAACTAGTGTCACAGGAATGGTTCAAAACATAGACAGTTAGAAGAAACAGTCTTCTTGTACTTAAGTCGGCATTATGCCTTTTGTATTTAATTCCGATGGAATTTCTGAGTTTCATCGTCAGTAAGAAGGTCAGAGGGATACAATAAACCTGAAGTGAAGCATCGGAATCTATAACTAGTGTCACAGGAATGGTTCAAAACATAGTCAGTAAGAAGTGTCAGTCTTCTTGTACTTAAGTCGGCATTGTGCCTTTTGTATTTAATTCCGATGCAATTTCTCTGTTTCATCGTCAATAAGAATGTCCAAGGGATATAGTAAACCTGGAGTGAAGCATCGGAATCTAAAACTAGTGTCACAGAAACGGTTCAAAGCATAGACAGTAAGAAGAGTCAGTCTTCTTGTACTTAAGTCGGCATTGTGCCTTTTGTATTTAATTCCGATGCAATTTCTGTGTTTCATCGTCAATAAGAGGGTCCAACGGAAACAGTAACCTGAAGTGAAGCATGGGAATCTATAACTAGTGTCACAGGATTGGTTCAAATCATTGTCAATAAGAAGAGTCGGTCTTCATGTACTTAAGTTCGCATTCTGCCTATTGTATTTATTCCGATGCATTTTCTGTGTTTCATAGTGAATAAGAAGGTACAAGGGATACAGTAAACCTGAAGTGAAGCATCGGAATCTATAACTAGTGTCACTGGAATGGTTCAAAACATAGACAGTAGGAAGAGTCAGTCTTCTTGTACTTAAGTCGGCATTGTGCCTTTTCTATTAAATTCCGATTCAATTTCTGTGTTTCATCGTCAATAATAAGGTCCAAGGGATACAGTAAACGTGGAGTGATGCATCGGAATCCATAACTAGTGGCACAGGAATGGTTCAAAACATAGACAGTATGAAGAGACAGTCTTCTTGTACTTAAGTCGGCATTGTGCCTTTTGTATTTAATTCCGATGCAATTTCTGTGTTTCATCGTCAATAAGAAGGTCCAAGGGATACATTAAACCTGAAGTGAAGCATCGGAATCTATAACTAGTGTCTCAGGAATGGTTCAAAACATAGTCAGTAAGAAGAGTCGGTCTTCTTGTACTTAAGTCGGCATTGTGCCTTTTCTATTTTATTCCGATACAATTTCTGTGTTTAATCGTCAATAACAAGGTCCAAGGGATACAGTAAACCTGGAGTGAAGCATCGGAATCCATAACTAGTGTCACAGGAATGGTTCAAAGCATAGACAGTAAGAAAAGTCAGTATTGTTGTACTTAAGTCGGCATTGTGCCTTTTCTATTTAATTCCGATGCAATTTCTGTCTTTCATCGTCAATAAGAAGGTCCAAGGGATACAGTAAACCTGAAGTGAAGCATCGGAATCTATGACTAGTGTCACAGGAATGGTTCAAAACATAGTCAGTAAGAAGAGTCAGTCTTCTTGTACTTGATTCGGCATTGAGCCTTTTCTATTTAATTATGATGCAATTTCTGTGTTTCATCGTTAACAATAAGGTCCAAGGGATACATCTACATCTACATCTACATCTATACTCCGCGAGCCACCTTACGGTGTGTGGCGGAGGGTACCTATTGTACCACTATCTGATCCCCCCTTCCCTGTTCCATTCACGAATTGTGCGTGGAAAGAACGACTGCTTGTAAGTCTCCGTATTTGCTCTAATTTCTCGGATCTTTTCGTTGTGATCATTACGCGGGATATATGTGGGCGGTAGTAATATGTTGCCCATCTCTTCCCGGAATGTGCTCTCTCGTAATTTCGATAATAAACCTCTCCGTATTGCGTAACGCCTTTCTTGAAGTGTCCGCCACTGGAGCTTGTTCAGCATCTCCGTAACGCTCTCGCGCTGACTAAATGTCCCCATGACGAATCGCGCTGCTTTTCGCTGGATCATGTCTATCTCTTCTATTAATCCAACCTGGTAAGGGTCCCATACTGATGAGCAATACACAAGAATCGGACGAACAAGCGTTTTGTAAGCTACTTCTTTCGTCGATGAGTCACATTTTCTTAGAATTCTTCCTATGAATCTCAACCTGGCGCCTGCTTTTCCCACTATTTGTTTTATGTGATCATTCCACTTCAGATCGCTCCGGATAGTAACTCCTAAGTATTTTACGGTCGTTACCGCTTCCAATGATTTACCACCTATGGCATAATCGTACTGGAATGGATTTCTGCCCCTATGTATGCGCATTATATTACATTTATCTACGTTTAGGGAAAGCTGCCAGCTGTCGCACCATGCATTAATCCTCTGCAGGTCCTCCTGGAGTACGTACGAGTCTTCTGATGTTGCTACTTTCTTGTAGACAACCGTGTCATCTGCAAATAGCCTCACGGAGCTACCGATGTTGTCAACTAAGTCATTTATGTATATTGTAAACAATACAGGATACAGTAAACCTGGAGAGATGCATCGGAATCCATAGCTAGTGTCACAGAAATGGTTCAAAACAAAGTCAGTAAGAAGAGACAGGCTTCTTGTCCTTAAGTCGGCATTGTGCCTTTTGTGTTAAATTCCGATTAAATTTCTGTGTTTCATCGTCAATAAGAAGGTCCAACGGATACAGTAAACCTGGAGTGAAGCATCGGAATCTATAACTAGTGTCACAGGAATGGTTCAAAACATAGACAGTAAGTAGAGTCAGTCTTCGTGTACTAAAGTTGGCATTCTGCCTTTTGTATTTAATTCCGATGCAATATCTGTGTTTCATTGTCAATAAGAAGGTCTGAGGGATACAGTTAACCTGAAGTGAAGCATCGGATTCCAAAACTAGTGTCACAGGAATGGTTCAAAGCATTGACAGTAGGAAGAGTCAGTCTTCTTGTACTTAAGTCGGCATTGTGCCTTTTGTATTTAATTCCGATGCAATTTCTGTGTTTCATCGGAAATAAGGTGAGAGGGATACAGTATACCCGAAGTGAAGCATCGGAATCTATAACTAGAGTCACAGGAATGGTTCAAAACATAGACGGTAAGAAGAGTCAGTCTTCTTGTACTTAAGTCGGCATTGTGCCTTTTGTATTTAATTCCGATGCAATATCTGTGTTTCATTGTCAATAAGAAGGTCTGAGGGATACAGTTAACCTGAAGTGAAGCATCGGATTCCAAAACTAGTGTCACAGGAATGGTTCAAAGCATTGACAGTTGGAAGAGTCAGTCTTCTTGTACTTAAGTCGGCATTGTGCCTTTTGTATTTAATTCCGATGCAATTTCTGTGTTTCATCGTCAATAAGAAGGTCCAAGGTACACAGTAACCCTGAAGTGAATCATCGGAATCTATAACTAGTGTCACAGGAATGGTTCAAAACATATTCAGTAAGAAGAGTCAGTCTTCTTGTACTTAAGTCGGCATTGTGCCTTTTCTATTTAATTCCGATGTAATTTCTGTGTTTCATCGTCAATACGAAGGTCCAAGGGATACTGTAAACCTGGAGTGAAGCATCGGAATCTATAACTAGTGTCACAGGAAAGGTTCAAACCATAGACAGTAAGAAGAGTCAGTCTTCTTGTACTTAAGTCGACATTGTGCCTTTTTTATTTAATTCCGATTAAATTTCTGTGTTTCATCGTCAATAAGAAGGTCCAACGGATACAGTAAACCTGGAGTGAAGCATCGGAATCTATAACTAGTGTCACAGGAATGGTTCAAAACATAGACAGTAAGTAGAGTCAGTCTTCGTGTACTAAAGTTGGCAGTCTGCCTTTTGTATTTTATTGCAATGGAATTTCTGAGTTGCATCGTCAATGAGAAGGTCAGTGGGATACAATAAACCTGAAGTGAAGCATCGCAATCTATAACTAGTGTCACAGGAATGGTTCAAAGCATAGTCAGTAAGAAGAGTCAGTCTCCTTGTCCTTAAGGCGGCATTGTGCCTTTTTAATTTAATTCCGTGCAATTTCTTTGTTTCATCCTCAATAAGAAGGTCCAAGGGATATAGTAAACCTGGAGTGAAGCATCGGAATCAATACCTAGTGTCACAGGAATGGTTCAAAACATAGACAGTTAGAAGAAACAGTCTTCTTGTACTTAAGTCGGCATTGTGCCTTTTGTATTTAATTCCGATGGAATTTCTGAGTTTCATCGTCAGTAAGAAGGTCAGAGGGATACAATAAACCTGAAGTGATGTATCGGAATCAACAAGTAGTGTCAATGGAATGGTTCAAAACATAGACAGTAAGAAGAGTCAGTCTTCATGTACTTAAGTCGGCATTGTGCCTTTTGTATTTAATTCCGATGCGATTTCTGTGTTTCATCGTCAATAAGAAGGTCCAAGGTATACAGTAAACCTGAAGTAAAGCATCGGAATCCATAACTAGTGCCACAGGAATGGTTCAACTATAATCAGTATGAAGAGTCAGTTTTCTTGCACTTATGTCGGCATTGTGCCTTTTCTATTTAATTTCGCTTCAATTTCTGTGTTTCATCGTCAATAATAAGGTTCAAGGGATACAGTAAACCTGGAGTGAAGCAACGGAATCCATAGCTAGTGTCAATGGAATGGTTCAAAACATAGACAGTAAGAAGAGTCAGTCTTCTTGTACTTCAGTCGGCATTGTGCCTTTTGTATTTAATTACGATGCAATTTCTGTGTTTCATCGTCAATAAGAAGGTCCAAGGGATACAGTAAACCTGGAGTGAAGCATCGGAATTTATAACTAGTGTCAATGGAATGGTTCAAAACATAGACAGTTAGAAGAAACAGTCTTCTTGTACTTAAGTCAGCATTGTGCCTTTTGTATTTAATTCCGATGAAATTTCTGAGTTTCATCGTCAATAAGAAGGTCAGAGGGATACAATAAACCTGAAGTGAAGCATCGGAATCTATAACTAGTGTCATAGGAATGGTTCAAAGCATAGTCAGTAAGAAGTGTCAGTCTTCTTGTACTTAAGTCGGCATTGTGCCTTTTGTATTTAATTCCGATGCAATTTCTTTGTTTCATCGTCAATAAGAATGTCCAAGGGATATAGTAAACCTGGAGTGAAGCATCGGAATCTATAACTAGTGTCACAGAAATGGTTCAAAACATAGTATGAAGAGTCAGTCTTCTTGTACTTAAGTCGGCATTGTGCCTTTTGTATTTAATTCCGATGCAATTTCTGAGTTGCATCGTCAATAAGAAGCTCCAAGGGAAACAGTAAACCTGAAGTGCAGCATCGGAATCTATAACTAGTGTCACAGGATTGGTTCAAATCATTGTCAATAAGAAGAGTCGGTCTTCATGTACTTAAGTTCGCATTGTGCCTTTTGTATTTATTCAGATGCATTTTCTGTGTTTCATCGTGAATAAGAAGGTACAAGGGATACACTAAACTTGTAGTGAAGCATCGGAATCTATAACTAGTGTCACTGGAATGGTTCAAAACATAGACAGTAGGAAGAGTCAGTCTTCTTGTAGTTAAGTCGGCATTGTGCCTTTTCTATTTAATTCCGATTCAATTTCTGTGTTTCATCGTCAATAATAAGGTCCAAGGGATACAGCAAACATGGAGTGAAGCATCGGAATCCATAACTAGTGTCACAGGAATGGTTCAAAGCATAGACAGTAAGAAGAGTCAGTCTTCTTGTACTTAAGTCGGCATTGTGCCTTTTCTATTTAATTCCGATGCAATATCTCTGTTTCATCGTCAATAAGATGGTCAAAGGGATACAGTAAACCTGAAGTGAAGCATCGGAATCTATAAGTAGTGGCACAGGAATGGTTCAAAACATAGTCAGTAAGAAGAGTCAGTCTTCTTGTACTTCATTCGGTATTGTACCTTTTCTATTTAATTACGATGAAATTTCTGTGTTTCGTCGTCAATAAGAAGGTCCAAGGGATACAGTAAACCTGGAGTGAAACATCGGAATCTATAAGTAGTGTCAATGGAATTGTTCAAAACATAGACAGTAAGAAGAAACAGTCTTCTTGTACTTAATTCGGCATTGTGCCTTTTGTATTTAATTACGATGGAATTTCTGAGTTTCATCGTTAATAAGAAGGTCAGAGGGATACAATAAACTTGAAGTGAAGCATCGGAATCTGTAACTAGTGTCACAGGAATGGTTCAAAGCATAGTCAGTAAGAAGAGTCAGTCTCCTTGTCCTTAAGGCGGCATTGTGCCTTTTGTATTTAATTCCGTGCAATTTCTTTGTTTCATCGTCAATAAGAAGGTCCAAGGGATATAGTAAACCTGGAGTGAAGCATCGGAATCTATAACTAGTGTCACAGGAATGGTTCAAAACATAGACAGTTAGAAGAAACAGTCTTCTTGTACTTAAGTCGGCATTGTGCCTTTTGTATTTAATTCCGATGGAATTTCTGAGTTTCATCGTCAGTAAGAAGGTCAGAGGGATACAATAAACCTGAAGTGAAGCATCGGAATCTATAACTAGTGTCACAGGAATGGTTCAAAACATAGTCAGTAAGAAGTGTCAGTCTTCTTGTACTTAAGTCGGCATTGTGCCTTTTGTATTTAATTCCGATGCAATTTCTTTGTTTCATCGTCAATACGAATGTCCAAGGGATATAGTAAACCTGGAGTGAAGCATCGGAATCTATAACTAGTGTCACAGAAACGGTTCAAAGCATAGACAGTAAGAAGAGTCAGTCTTCTTGTACTTAAGTCGGCATTGTGCCTTTTGTATTTAATTCCGATGCAATTTCTGTGTTTCATCGTCAATAAGAAGGTCCAAGGGAAACAGTAACCTGAAGTGAAGCATGGGAATCTATAACTAGTGTCACAGGATTGGTTCAAATCATTGTCAATAAGAAGAGTCGGTCTTCATGTACTTAAGTTCGCATTGTGCCTTTTGTATTTATTCTGATGCATTTTCTGTGTTTCATAGTGAATAAGAAGGTACAAGGGATACAGTAAATCTGAAGTGAAGCATCGGAATCTATGACTAGTGTCACAGGAATGGTTCAAAACATAGTCAGTAAGAAGAGTCAGTCGTCTTGTACTTGATTCGGCATTGTGCCTTTTCTATTTAATTACTATGCAATTTCTGTGTTTCATCGTCAACAATAAGGTCCAAGGGATACAGTAAACCTGGAGAGATGCATCGGAATCCATAACTAGTGTCACAGGAATGGTTCAAAACATAGTCAGTAAGAAGAGTCAGTCTTCTGGTTCTTAAGTCGGCATTGAGCCTTTTGTATTTAATTCCGATGCAATTTCTGTGTTTCATCGGAAATAAGGTCAGATGGATACAGTATACCCGAAGTGAAGCATCGGAATCTATAACTAGTGTCACAGGAATGGTTCAAAACATAGACGGTAAGAAGTGTCAGTCTTCTTGTACTTAAGTCGGCATTGTGCCTTTTGTATTTAATTCCGATGTAATATCTGTGTTTCATTGTCAATAAGAAGGTCTGAGGGATACAGTTAACCTGAAGTGAAGCATCGGATTCCAAAACTAGTGTCACAGGAATGGTTCAAAGCATTGACAGTAGGAAGAGTCAGTCTTCTTGTACTTAAGTCGGCATTGTGCCTTTTGTATTTAATTCCGATGCAATTTCTGTGTTTCATCGTCAATAAGAAGGTCCAAGGGAAACAGTAACCTGAAGTGAAGCATGGGAATCTATAACTAGTGTCACAGGATTGGTTCAAATCATTGTCAATAAGAAGAGTCGGTCTTCATGTACTTAAGTTCGCATTGTGCCTTTTGTATTTATTCTGATGCATTTTCTGTGTTTCATAGTGAATAAGAAGGTACAAGGGATACAGTAAACCTGAAGTGAAGCATCGGAATCTATAACTAGTGTCACAGGAATGGTTCAAAACATAGTCAGTTAGAAGAGTCAGCCTTCTTGTACTTGAGTCGGCATTGTGCCTTTTCTATTTTATTCCGATTCAATTTCTGTGTTTCATCGTCAATAACAAGGTCCAAGGGATACAGTAAACCTGGAGTGAAGCATCGGAATCCATAACTAGTGTCACAGTAATGGTTCAAAACATAGTCAGTAAGAAGAGTCAGTCTTCTTGTACGTCATTCGGTATTGTGCTTTTCTATTTATTTACGATGCAATTTCTGTGCTTCGTCGTCAATAAGAAGGTCCAAGGGATACAGTAATCCTGGAGTGAAACATCGGAATCTATAACTAGTGTCACAGGAATGGTTCAAAGCATAGTCAGTAAGAAGAGTCTGTCTCCTTCTCCTTAAGGCGGCATTGTGCCTTTTGATGTTAATTCCGATGCAATTTCGTTGTTTCATCGTCAGTAAGAAGGTCCAAGGGATATAGTGAACCTGGAGTGAAGCATCGGAATCTATAACTAGTGTCACAGAAATGGTTCAAAACATAGTCAGTAAGAAGAGTCAGTCTTCTGGTTCTTAAGTCGGCATTGTGCCTTTTGTATTTAATTCCGATGCAATTTCTGTGTTTCATCGGAAATAAGGTCAGAGGGATACAGTATACCCGAAGTGAAGCATCGGAATCTATAACTAGTGTCACAGGAATGGTTCAAAACATAGACGGTAAGAAGTGTCAGTCTTCTTGTACTTAAGTCGGCATTGTGCCTTTTGTATTTAATTCCGATGCAATATCTGTGTTTCATTGTCAATAAGAAGGTCTGAGGGATACAGTTAACCTGAAGTGAAGCATCGGATTCCAAAACTAGTGTCACAGGAATGGTTCAAAGCATTGACAGTAGGAAGAGTCAGTCTTCTTGTACTTAAGTCGCCATTGTGCCTTTTGTATTTAATTCCGATGCAATTTCTGTGTTTCATCGTCAATAAGAAGGTCCAAGGTACACAGTAACCCTGAAGTGAATCATCGGAATCTATAACTAGTGTCACAGGAATGGTACAAAACATATTCAGTAAGAAGAGTCAGTCTTCTTGTACTTAAGTCGGCATTGTGCCTTTTCTATTTAATTCCGATGTAATTTCTGTGTTTCATCGTCAATACGAAGGTCCAAGGGATACAGTAAACCTGGAGTGAAGCATCGGAATCTATAACAAGTGTCACAGGAAAGGTTCAAACCATAGACAGTAAGAAGAGTCAGTCTTCTTGTACTTAAGACGACATTGTGCCTTTTCTATTTAATTCCGATGCAATATCGGTGTTTCATCGTCAATAGGAAGGTCAGAGGGATACAATAAACCAGAAGTGAAGTATCGGAATCTATAACTAGTGTCACAGGAGTGGTTCAAAACAAAGTCATTAAGAAGTGTCAGTCTTCTTGTCCTTAAGTCGGCATTGTGCCTTTTGTGTTTAATTCCGATTAAATTTCTGTGTTTCATCGTCAATAAGAAGGTCCAACGGATACAGTAAACCTGGAGTGAAGCATCGGAATCTATAACTAGTGTCACAGGAATGGTTCAAAACATAGACAGTAAGTAGAGTCAGTCTTCGTGTACTAAAGTTGGCATTCTGCCTTTCGTATTTTATTCCAATGGAATTTCTGAGTTGCATCGTCAATGAGAAGGTCAGTGGGATACAATAAACCTGAAGTGAAGCATCGGAATCTATAACTAGTGTCACAGGAATGGTTCAAAGCATAGTCAGTAAGAAGAGTCAGTCTTCTTGTCCTTAAGTCGGCATTGTGCGTTTTGTATATAATTCCGATGCAATTTCTGTGTTTCTTCGTCAATAAGAAGGTCCAAGGGATATAGTAAACCTGGAGTGAAGTATCGGAATGTATAACTATTGTCACAGGAATGGTCAAATCATAGACAGTAAGAAGACTCAGGTCTTCTTGTACTTAAGTCGGCATTGTGCCTTTTCTATTTAATTCCGATGCAATTTCTGTGTTTCATCGTCATTAAGAATGTCCAAAGGATACAGTAAACCTGAAGTAAAGCTTCGGAATCTATAACTAGTGTCACAGGAATGGTTCAAATCATTGTCAATAAGAAGAGTCGGTCTTCATGTACTGAAGTTGGCATTGTGCGTTTTGTATTTATTCCGATGCAATTTCTGTGTTTCATCATCAATAAGAAGGTACAAGGGATACAGTAAACCTGAAGTGAAGCATCGGAATCTATAACATGTGTCACTGGAATGGTTCAAAACATTGACAGTAGGACGAGTCTGTCTTCTTGTACTTATGTCGGCATTGTGCCTTTTGTATTTAATTCCGATGCAATATCATTGTTTCATTGTCAATAAGAAGGTCAGAGGGATACAATAAACCTGAAGTGAAGCATCGGAATCTATAACTAGTGTCACAGGAATGATTCAAAGCATAGTCAGTAAGAAGAGTCAGTCTTCTTATACTTAAGGCGGCATTGTGCCTTTTGTATTTAATTCCGATGCAATTTCTTTGTTTCATCGTCAATAAGAAGATCCAAGGGATATAGTAAACCTGCAGTGAAGCATCGGAATCTATAACTAGTGTCACAGAAATGGTTCAAGACATAGACAGTAAGAAGAGGCAGTCATCTCGTACTTAGGTCGGCATTGTGCCTTTTGTATTTAATTCCGATGCAATTTCTGTGTTACATCGTCAATAAGAAGGTCCAAGGGAAACAGTAAACCTGAAGTGAAGCATCGGAATCTATAACTAGTGTCACAGGAATGGTTCAAAACAAAGACAGTAAGAAGGGTCAGTCTTCTTGTACTGAAGTCGTCATTGTGGCTTTTGTATTTAATTCCGATGCAATTTCTGTGTTTCATAGTCAATAAGAATGTCAGAGGGATACAGTAAACCTGAAGTGAAGCATCGGAATCAATAACTAGTGTCACAGGAATGGTTCAAACATAGTCAGTAAGATAAGTCAGTCTTCTTGTTCTTAAGTCGGCATTGGGCCTCTTGTATTTAATTCCGATGCAATTTCTGTGTTTCATCGGCAATAAGGTCAGAGGGATACAGTATACCTGAAGTAAAGCATCGGAATCTATAAGTAGTGTCACAGGAATGGTTCAAAACATAGACGGTAAGAAGAGTCAGTCTTCTTGTACTTAAGTCGGCATTGTGCCTTTTGTATTTAATTCCGATGCAATATCTGTGTTCCATTGTCAATAAGAAGGTCTGAGGGATACAGTTAACCTGAAGTGAAGCATCGGAATCCAAAACTAGTGTCACAGGAATGGTTCAAAGCATTGACAGTAGGAAGAGTCAGTCTTCTTGTACTTAAGTCGGCATTGTGCCTTTTGTATTTAATTCCGATGCAATTTCTGTGTTTCATCGTCAATAAGGATGTCCAATGTATACAGTAACCCTGAAGTGAAGCATCGGAATCTATAACTAGTGTCACAGGAATGATTCAAAACATATTCAGTAAGAAGAGTCAGTCTTCTTGTACTTAAGTCGGTATTGTGCCTTTTCTATTTAATTCCGATCCAATTTCTCTGTTTCATCGTCAATAAGATAGTCCAAGGGATACAGTAAACCTGGAGTGAAGCATCGGAATCTATAACTAGTGTCACAGGAAAGGTTCAAACCATAGACAGTAAGAAGAGTCAGTCTTCATGTACTTAAGTCGACATTGTGCCTTTTCTATTTAATTCCGATGGAATTTCTGTGTTTCATCGTCAATAGGAAGGTCACAGGGATACAATAAACCTGAAGTAGTGTATCGGAATCTATAACTAGTGTCCCAGGAGTGGTTCAAAACAAAGTCAGTAAGAAGAGTCAGTCTTCTTGTCCTTAAGTCGGCATTGTGCCTTTTGTGTTTAATTCCGATTAAATTTCTGTGTTTCATCGTCAATAAGAAGGTCCAACGGATACAGTAAACCTGGAGTGAAGCATCGGAATCTATAACTAGTGTCACAGGAATGGTTCAAAACATAGACAGTAAGAAGAGTCAGTCTTCGTGTACTAAAGTAGGCATTTTGTCTTTTGTATCTCAATCCAATGGAATTTCTGAGTTGCATCGTCAATAAGAAGGTCAGAGGGATACAATAAACCTGAAGTGAAGCATCGGAATCTATAACTAGTGTCACAGGAATGGTTCAAAGCATAGTCAGTAAGAAGAGTCAGTCTTCTTGTACTTAAGGCGGCATTGTGCCTTTTGTATTTAATTCCGATGCAATTTCTTTGTTTCATCGTCAATAAGAAGGTCCAAGGGATATAGTAAACCTGCAGTGAAGCATCGGAATCTATAACTAGTGTCACAGGAATGGTTACAAACATATTCAGTAAGAGGAGTCAGTCTTCTTGTACTTAAGTCGGCATTGTGCCTTTTCTATTTAATTCCGATGCAATTTCTCTGTTTCATCGTCAATAAGATAGTCCAAGGGATACAGTAAACCTGAAATGAAGCATCGGAATCTATAACTAGTGTCACAGGAATGGTTCAAAACATAGACAGTAAGAAGGGTCAGTCTTCTTGTACTGAAGTCGGCATTGTGGCTTTTGTATTTAATTCCGATGCAATTTCTGTGTTTCATAGTCAATAAGAATGTCAGAGGGATACAGTAAACCTGAAGTGAAGCATCGGAATCAATAACTAGTGTCACAGGAATGGTTCAAACATAGTCAGTAAGAAGAGTCAGTCTTCTTGTTCTTAAGTCGGCATTGGGCCTTTTGTATTTAATTCCGATGCAATTTCTGTGTTTCATCGCCAATAAGGTCAGAGGGATACTGTATACCTGAAGTGAAGCATCGGAATCTATAAGTAGTGTCACAGGAATGGTTCAATACATAGACGGTAAGAAGAGTCAGTCTTCTTGTACTTAAGTCGGCATTGTGCCTTTTGTATTTAATTCCGATGCAATATCTGTGTTTCATTGTCAATAAGAAGGTCTGAGGGATAACGTTAACCTGAAGTGAAGCATCGGAATCCAAAACTAGTGTCACAGGAATGGTTCAAAGCATTGACAGTAGGAAGAGTCAGTCTTCTTGTACTTAAGTCGGCATTGTGCCTTTTGTATATAATTCCGAAGCAATTTCTGTGTTTTATCGTCAATAAGAAGGTCCAAGGGATATAATAAACCTGGAGTGAAGTATCAGAATCTATAACTATTGTCACAGGAATGGTTCAAATCATAGACAGTAAGAAGAGTCAGTCTTCTTGTACTTAAGTATGCATTGTGCTTTTGTATTTAATTCCGATGCAATTTCTGTGTTTCATCGTCATTAAGAATGTCCAAGGGATACAGTAAACCTGAAGTAAAGCATTGGAATCTATAACTAGTGTCACAGGAATGGTTCAAATCATTGTCAATAAGAAGGGTTGGTCTTCATGTTCTTAAGTTGGCATTGTGCATTTTGTATTTATTCCGATGCAATTTCTATTTCATCATCAATAAGAAGATACAAGGGATACAGTAAACCTGAAGGGAAGCATCGTAATCTATAACTAGTGTCACTGGAATGATTCAAAACATAGACAGTAGGACGAGTCAGTCTTCTTGTACTTAAGTCGGCATAGTGCCTTTTCTATTTAATTCCGGTTCAATTTCTGTGTTTCATCGTCAATATTAAGGTACAAGGGATACAGTAAACCTGGAGTGAAGCATCGGAATCCATTACTAGTGTCACAGGAATGGTTCAAAACATAGACAGTAAGAAGAGTCAGTCTTCTTGTACTTAAGTCGGCATTGTGCCTTTTCTATTTAATTCCGATGCAATTTCTGTGTTTCATCTTCAATAAGAAGGTCTGAGGCATACAGTTAACCTGAAGTGAAGCATCGGAATCTATTACTAGTGTCACAGGAATGGTTCAAAACATAGACAGTAAGAAGGGTCAGTCTTCTTGTACTTAAGTCGGCATTCTGCCTTTTGTATTTAATTCCGATGCAATTTCTGTGTTTCATACTCAATAAGAAGGTCAGAGGGATACAGTAAACCTGAAGTGAAGCATCGGAATCTATAACTAGTGTCACAGGAATGGTTCAAAACATAGTCAGTAAGAAGAGTCAGTCTTCTTGTTCTTAAGTCGGCATTGGGCCTTTTGTATTTAATTCCGATGCAATTTCTGTTTTTCATCGGCAATAAGGTCAGAGGGATACAGTATACCTGAAGTGAAGCATCGGAATCTATAAGTAGTGTCACAGGAGTGGTTCAATACATAGACGGTAAGAAGAGTCAGTCTTCTTGTACTTAAGTCGGCATTGTGCCTTTTGTATTTAATTCCGATGCAATATCTGTGTTTCATTGTCACTAAGAAGGTCTGAGGGATACAGTTAACATGAAGTGAAGCATCGAAATCCAAAACTAGTGTCACAGGAATGTTTCAAAGCATTGACAGTAGGAAGAGTCAGTCTTCTTGTACTTAAGTCGGCATTGTGCCTATTGTATTTAATTCCGATGCAATTTCTGTGTTTCATCGTCAATAAGGATGCCCAATGTATACAGTAACCCTGAAGTGAAGCATCGGAATCTATAACTAGTGTCACAGGAATGATTCAAAACATATTCAGTGAGAAGAGTCAGTCTTCTTGTACTTAAGTCGGCATTGTGCCTTTTCTATTTAATTCCGGCGCAATTTCTCTGTTTCATCGTCAATAAGAAAGTCCAAGGGATACAGTAAACCTGGAGTGAAGCATCGGAATCTATAACTAGTGTCACAGGAAAGGTTCAAATCATAGACAGTAAGAAGAGTCAGTCTTCTTGTACTTAAGTCGACATTGTGCTTTTTCTATTTAATTCCGATGGAATTTCTGTGTTTCATCGTCAATTGGAAGGTCAGAGGGATACAATAAACCTGAAGTGAAGAATCGGAATCTATAACTAGTGTCACAGGAGTGGTACAAAACAAAGTCAGTAAGAAGAGTCAGTCTTCTTGTCCTTAAGTCGGCATTGTGCCTTTTGTGTTTAATTCCGATTAAATTTCTGTGTTTCATCGTCAATAAGAAGGTCAAACGGATACAGTAAACCTGGAGTGAAGCATCGGAATCTATAACTAGTGTCACAGGAATGGTTCAAAACATAGACAGTAAGAAGAGTCAGTCTTCGTGTACTAAAGTAGGAATTTTGTCTTTTGTATTTCATTCCAATGGAATTTCTGAGTTGCATCATCAATAAGAAGGTCAGAGGGATACAATAAACCTGAAGTGAAGTATCGGAATCTATAACTAGTGTCACAGGAATGGTTCAAAGCATAGTCAGTAAGAAGAGTCAGTCTGCTTGTCCTTATGTCGGCATTGTGCCTTTTGTATATAATTCCGAAGCAATTTCTGTGTTTCATCGTCAATAAGAAGGTCCAAGGGATATAATAAACCTGGAGTGAAGTATCAGAATCTATAACTATTGACACAGGAATGGTTCAAATCATAGACAGTAAGAAGAGTCAGTATTCTTGTACTGAAGTCGGCATTGTGCCTTTTCTATTTAATTCCGATGCAATTTCTGTGTTTCATCGTCAATAAGAAGGTCCAAGGGATACAGTAAACCTGAAGTGAAGCATCGGAATCTATAACTAGTGTCACAGGAATGGTTCAAAACATAGTCAGTAAGAAGAGTCAGTCTTCTTGTACTTCAGTCGGAATTGTGGCTTTTGTATTTAATTCCGATGCAATTTCAGTGTTTCATCGTCAATAAGTAGGTCTGAGGGATACAGTTAACCTGAAGTGAAGCATCGGAATCTATAACTAGTGTCACAGGAATGGTTCAAAACATAGACAGTAAGAAGGGTCAGTCTTCTTGTATTTAAGTCGGCATTCTGCCTTTTGTATTTAATTCCGATGCAATTTCTGTGTTTCATAGTCAATAAGAAGGTCAGAGGGATACAGTAAACCTGAAGTGAAGCATCGGAATCTATAACTAGTGTCACAGGAATGGTTCAAAACATAGTCAGTAAGAAGAGTCAGTCTTCTTGTTCTTAAGTCGGCATTGGGCCTTTTGTATTAAATTCCGATGCAATTTCTGTGTTTCATCGGCAATAAGGTTAGAGGGATACAGTAAACCTGAAGTGAAGCATCGGAATCTATAACTAGTGTCACAGGAATGGTTCAAAACATAGACGGTAAAAAGAGTCAGTCTTCTTGTACTTAAGTCGGCATTGTGCCTTTTGTATTTAATTCCGATGCAATATCTGTGTTTCATTGTCAATAAGAAGGTCTAAGGGATACAGTTAACCTGAAGTGAAGCATCGAAATCCTAAACTAGTGTCACAGGAATGGTTGAAAACATTGACAGTAGGAAGAGTCAGTCTTCGTGTACTTAAGTAGGCATTGTGCCTTTTGTATTTAATTCCGATTCAATTTCTGTGTTTCATCGTCAATATTAAGGTCCAAGGGATACAGTAAACCTGGAGTGAAGCATCGGAATCCATTACTAGTGTCACAGGAATGGTTCAAAACATAGACAGTAAGAAGAGTCAGTCTTCTTGTACTTAAGTCGGCATTGTGCCTTTTGTATTTAATTCCGATGCAATTTCTGTTTTTCATCGGCAATAAGGTCAGAGGGATACAGTATACCTGAAGTGAAGCATCGGAATCTATAAGTAGTGTCACAGGAATGGTTCAATACATAGACGGTAAGAAGAGTCAGTCTTCTTGTACTTAAGTCGGCATTGTGCCTTTTGTATTTAATTCCGATGCAATATCTGTGTTTCATTGTCACTAAGAAGGTCTGAGGGATACAGTTAACCTGAAGTGAAGCATCGAAATCCAAAACTAGTGTCACAGGAATGTTTCAAAGCATTGACAGTAGGAAGAGTCAGTCTTCTTGAACTTAAGTCGGCATTGTGCCTTTTGTATTTAATTCCGATGCAATTTCTGTGTTTCATCTACAATAAGGATGTCCAATGTATACAGTAACTCTGAAGTGAAGCATCGGAATCTATAACTAGTGTCACAGGAATGGTTCAAAACATATTCAGTAAGAAGAGTCAGTCTTCTTGTACTTAAGTCGGCATTGTGCCATTTCTATTTAATTCCGACGCAATGTCTCTGTTTCATCGTCAATAAGAAAGTCCAAGGGATACAGTAAACCTGGAGTGAAGCATCGGAATCTATAACTAGTGTCACAGGAAAGGTTCAAATCATAGACAGTAAGAAGAGTCAGTCTTCTTGTACTTAAGTCGACATTGTGCTTTTTCTATTTAATTCCGATGGAATTTCTGTGTTTCATCGTCAATAGGAAGGTCAGAGGGATACAATAAATCTGAAGTGAAGTATCGGAATCTATAACTAGTGTCACAGGAGTGGTACAAAACAAAGTCAGTAAGAAGAGTCAGTCTTCTTGTCCTTAAGTCGGCATTGTGCCTTTTGTGTTTAATTCCGATAAAATTTCTGTGTTTCATCGTCAATAAGAAGGTCCAACGGATACAGTAAACCTGGAGTGAAGCATCGGAATCTATAACTAGTGTCACAGGAATGGTTCAAAACATAGACATTAAGAAGAGTCAGTCTTCGTGTACTAAAGTAGGAATTTTGTCTTTTGTATTTCATTCCAATGGAATTTCTGAGTTGCATCATCAATAAGAAGGTCAGAGGGATACAATAAACCTGAAGTGAAGTATCGGAATCTATAGCTAGTGTCACAGGAATGGTTCAAAGCATAGTCAGTAAGAAGAGTCAGTCTGCTTGTCCTTAAGTCTGCATTGTGCCTTTTGTATATAATTCCGAAGCAATTTCTGTGTTTCATCGTCAATAAGAAGGTCCAAGGGATATAATAAACCTGGAGTGAAGTATCAGAATCTATAACTATTGTCACAGGAATGGTTCAAATCATAGACAGTAAGAAGAGTAAGACTTCTTGTACTTAAGTATGCATTGTGCCTTTTGTATTTAATTCCGATGCAATTTCTGTGTTTCATCGTCATTAAGAATGTCCAAGGGATACAGTAAACCTGAAGTAAAGCATTGGAATCTATATCTAGTGTCACAGGAATGGTTCAAATCATTGTCAATAAGAAGGGTTGGTCTACATGTACTTAAGTTGGCATTGTGCCTTTTGTATTTATTCCGATGCAATTTCTGTTTCATCATCAATAAGAAGATACAAGGGATACAGTAAACCTGAAGTGAAGCATCGTAATCTATAACTAGTGTCACTGGAATGGTTCAAAACATAGACAGTAGGACGAGTCAGTCTTCTTGTACTTAAGTCGGCATAGTGCCTTTTCTATTTAATTCCGGTTCAATTTCTGTGTTTCATCGTCAATATTAAGGTCCAAGGGATACAGTAAACCTGGAGTGAAGCATCGGAATCCATTACTAGTGTCACAGGAATGGTTGAAAAGATTGACAGTAGGAAGAGTCAGTCTTCGTGTACTTAAGTAGGCATTGTGCCTTTTGTATTTAATTCCGATTCAATTTCTGTGTTTCATCGTCAATATTAAGGTCCAAGGGATACAGTAAACCTGGAGTGAAGCATCGGAATCCATTACTAGTGTCACAGGAATGGTTCAAAACATAGACAGTAAGAAGAGTCAGTCTTCTTGTACTTAAGTCGACATTGCGCCTTTTCTATTTAATTCCGATGCAATTTCGGTGTTTCATCGTCAATAGGAAGGTCAGAGGGATACAATAAATCTGAAGTGAAGTATCGGAATCTATAACAGGTGTCACAGGAGTGGTTGAAAACAAAGTCAGTAAGATGAGTCAGTCTTCTTGTCCTTAAGTCGGCATTGTGTCTTTTGTGTTAAAGTCCGATTAAATTTCTGTGTTTCATCGTCAATAAGAAGGTCCAACGGATACAGTAAACCTGGAGTGAAGCATCGGAATCTATAACTAGTGTCACAGGAATGGTTCAAAACATAGACAGTAAGTAGAGTCAGTCTTCGTTTACTAAAGTTGGCATTTTGCCTTTTGTATTTTATTCCAATGGAATTTCTGAGTTGCATCGTCAATGACAAAGTCAGTGGGATACAATAAACCTGAAGTGAAGCATCGGAATCTATAACTAGTGTCACAGGAATGGTTCAAAGCATAGTCAGTAAGAAGAGTCAGTCTTCTTGTTCTTAAGTGCCTTTTGTATATAATTCCGATGCAATTTCTGTGTTTCATCGTCAATAAGAAGGTCCAAGGGATATAGTAAACCTGGAGTGAAGTATCGGAATGTATAACTATTGTCACAGGAATGGTCAAATCATAGACAGTAAGAAGAGTCTGGTCTTCTAGTACTTAAGTCGGCATTGTGCCTTTTGTATTTAATTCCGATGCAATTTATGTGTTTCATCGTCATTAAGAATGTCCCAAGGATACAGTAAACCTGAAGTAAAGCATCGGAATCTATAACTAGTGTCACAGGAATGGTTCAAATCATTGTCAATAAGAAGAGTCGGTCTTCATGTACTTAAGTTGGCATTGTGCCTTTTGTATTTATTCCGATGCAATTTCTGTGTTTCATCATCAATAAGAAGGTACAAGGGATATAGTAACCCTGGAGTGAAGTATCGGAATGTATAACTATTGTCACAGGAATGGTCATATCATAGACAGTAAGAAGAGTCAGGTCTTCTAGTACTTAAGTCGGCATTGTGCCTTTTCTATTTAATTCCGATGTAATTTCTGTGTTTCATCGTCAATAAGAAGGTCCAAGGGATACAGTAAACCTGGAGTGAAGCATCGGAATCTATAACTAGTGTCACAGGAAGGTTCAAAACATAGACAGTAAGAAGAGTCAGTCTTCTTGTACTAAAGTCGACATTGTGCCTTTTCTATTTAATTCCGATGCAATTTCGGTGTTTCATCGTCAATAGGAAGGTCAGAGGGATACAATAAACCTGAAGTGAAGTATCGGAATCTATAATAGGTGTCACAGGAGTGATTCAAAACAAAGTCAGTAAGATGAGTCAGTCTTCTTGTCCTTAAGTCGGCATTGTGCCTTTTGTGTTTAATTCCGATTAAATTTCTGTGTTTCATCGTCAATAAGAAGGTCCAACGGATACAGTAAACCTGGAGTGAAGCATCGGAATCTATAACTAGTGTCACAGGAATGGTTCAAAACATAGACAGTAAGTAGAGTCAGTCTTCGTGTACTAAAGTTGGCATTTTGCCTTTTGTATTTTATTCCAATGGAATTTCTGAGTTGCATCGTCAATGACAAAGTCAGTGGGATACAATAAACCTGAAGTGAAGCATCGGAATCTATAACTAGTGTCACAGGAATGGTTCAAAGCATAGTCAGTAAGAAGAGTCAGTCTTCTTGTCCTTAAGTGCCTTTTGTATATAATTCCGATGCAATTTCTGTGTTTCATCGTCAATAAGAAGGTCCAAGGGATATAGTAAACCTGGAGTGAAGTATCGGAATGTATAACTATTGTCACAGGAATGGTCAAATCGTAGACAGTAAGAAGAGTCTGGTCTTCTAGTACTTAAGTCGGCATTGTGCCTTTTGTATTTAATTCCGATGCAATATATGTGTTTCATCGTCATTAAGAATGTCCCAAGGATACAGTAAACCTGAAGTAAAGCATCGGAATCTATAACTAGTGTCACAGGAATGGTTCAAATCATTGTCAATAAGAAGAGTCGGTCTTCATGTACTTAAGTTGGCATTGTGCCTTTTGTATTTATTCCGATGCAATTTCTGTGTTTCATCATCAATAAGAAGGTACAAGGGATATAGTAACCCTGGAGTGAAGTATCGGAATGTATAACTATTGTCACAGGAATGGTCATATCATAGACAGTAAGAAGAGTCAGGTCTTCTAGTACTTAAGTCGGCATTGTGCCTTTTCCATTTAATTCCGATGTAATTTCTGTGTTTCATCGTCAATAAGAAGGTCCAAGGGATACAGTAAACCTGGAGTGAAGCATCGGAATCTATAACTAGTGTCACAGGAAGGTTCAAAACATAGACAGTAAGAAGAGTCAGTCTTCTTGTACTTAAGTCGACATTGTGCTTTTTCTATTTAATTCCGATGGAATTTCTGTGTTTCATCGTCAATTGGAAGGTCAGAGGGATACAATAAACCTGAAGTGAAGAATCGGAATCTATAACTAGTGTCACAGGAGTGGTACAAAACAAAGTCAGTAAGAAGAGTCAGTCTTCTTGTCCTTAAGTCGGCATTGTGCCTTTTGTGTTTAATTCCGATTAAATTTCTGTGTTTCATCGTCAATAAGAAGGTCAAACGGATACAGTAAACCTGGAGTGAAGCATCGGAATCTATAACTAGTGTCACAGGAATGGTTCAAAACATAGACAGTAAGAAGAGTCAGTCTTCGTGTACTAAAGTAGGAATTTTGTCTTTTGTATTTCATTCCAATGGAATTTCTGAGTTGCATCATCAATAAGAAGGTCAGAGGGATACAATAAACCTGAAGTGAAGTATCGGAATCTATAACTAGTGTCACAGGAATGGTTCAAAGCATAGTCAGTAAGAAGAGTCAGTCTGCTTGTCCTTATGTCGGCATTGTGCCTTTTGTATATAATTCCGAAGCAATTTCTGTGTTTCATCGTCAATAAGAAGGTCCAAGGGATATAATAAACCTGGAGTGAAGTATCAGAATCTATAACTATTGACACAGGAATGGTTCAAATCATAGACAGTAAGAAGAGTCAGTATTCTTGTACTGAAGTCGGCATTGTGCCTTTTCTATTTAATTCCGATGCAATTTCTGTGTTTCATCGTCAATAAGAAGGTCCAAGGGATACAGTAAACCTGAAGTGAAGCATCGGAATCTATAACTAGTGTCACAGGAATGGTTCAAAACATAGTCAGTAAGAAGAGTCAGTCTTCTTGTACTTCAGTCGGAATTGTGGCTTTTGTATTTAATTCCGATGCAATTTCAGTGTTTCATCGTCAATAAGTAGGTCTGAGGGATACAGTTAACCTGAAGTGAAGCATCGGAATCTATAACTAGTGTCACAGGAATGGTTCAAAACATAGACAGTAAGAAGGGTCAGTCTTCTTGTATTTAAGTCGGCATTCTGCCTTTTGTATTTAATTCCGATGCAATTTCTGTGTTTCATAGTCAATAAGAAGGTCAGAGGGATACAGTAAACCTGAAGTGAAGCATCGGAATCTATAACTAGTGTCACAGGAATGGTTCAAAACATAGTCAGTAAGAAGAGTCAGTCTTCTTGTTCTTAAGTCGGCATTGGGCCTTTTGTATTAAATTCCGATGCAATTTCTGTGTTTCATCGGCAATAAGGTTAGAGGGATACAGTAAACCTGAAGTGAAGCATCGGAATCTATAACTAGTGTCACAGGAATGGTTCAAAACATAGACGGTAAAAAGAGTCAGTCTTCTTGTACTTAAGTCGGCATTGTGCCTTTTGTATTTAATTCCGATGCAATATCTGTGTTTCATTGTCAATAAGAAGGTCTAAGGGATACAGTTAACCTGAAGTGAAGCATCGAAATCCTAAACTAGTGTCACAGGAATGGTTGAAAACATTGACAGTAGGAAGAGTCAGTCTTCGTGTACTTAAGTAGGCATTGTGCCTTTTGTATTTAATTCCGATTCAATTTCTGTGTTTCATCGTCAATATTAAGGTCCAAGGGATACAGTAAACCTGGAGTGAAGCATCGGAATCCATTACTAGTGTCACAGGAATGGTTCAAAACATAGACAGTAAGAAGAGTCAGTCTTCTTGTACTTAAGTCGGCATTGTGCCTTTTGTATTTAATTCCGATGCAATTTCTGTTTTTCATCGGCAATAAGGTCAGAGGGATACAGTATACCTGAAGTGAAGCATCGGAATCTATAAGTAGTGTCACAGGAATGGTTCAATACATAGACGGTAAGAAGAGTCAGTCTTCTTGTACTTAAGTCGGCATTGTGCCTTTTGTATTTAATTCCGATGCAATATCTGTGTTTCATTGTCACTAAGAAGGTCTGAGGGATACAGTTAACCTGAAGTGAAGCATCGAAATCCAAAACTAGTGTCACAGGAATGTTTCAAAGCATTGACAGTAGGAAGAGTCAGTCTTCTTGAACTTAAGTCGGCATTGTGCCTTTTGTATTTAATTCCGATGCAATTTCTGTGTTTCATCTACAATAAGGATGTCCAATGTATACAGTAACTCTGAAGTGAAGCATCGGAATCTATAACTAGTGTCACAGGAATGGTTCAAAACATATTCAGTAAGAAGAGTCAGTCTTCTTGTACTTAAGTCGGCATTGTGCCATTTCTATTTAATTCCGACGCAATGTCTCTGTTTCATCGTCAATAAGAAAGTCCAAGGGATACAGTAAACCTGGAGTGAAGCATCGGAATCTATAACTAGTGTCACAGGAAAGGTTCAAATCATAGACAGTAAGAAGAGTCAGTCTTCTTGTACTTAAGTCGACATTGTGCTTTTTCTATTTAATTCCGATGGAATTTCTGTGTTTCATCGTCAATAGGAAGGTCAGAGGGATACAATAAACCTGAAGTGAAGTATCGGAATCTATAACTAGTGTCACAGGAGTGGTACATAACAAAGTCAGTAAGAAGAGTCAGTCTTCTTGTCCTTAAGTCGGCATTGTGCCTTTTGTGTTTAATTCCGATAAAATTTCTGTGTTTCATCGTCAATAAGAAGGTCCAACGGATACAGTAAACCTGGAGTGAAGCATCGGAATCTATAACTAGTGTCACAGGAATGGTTCAAAACATAGACATTAAGAAGAGTCAGTCTTCGTGTACTAAAGTAGGAATTTTGTCTTTTGTATTTCATTCCAATGGAATTTCTGAGTTGCATCATCAATAAGAAGGTCAGAGGGATACAATAAACCTGAAGTGAAGTATCGGAATCTATAACTAGTGTCACAGGAATGGTTCAAAGCATAGTCAGTAAGAAGAGTCAGTCTGCTTGTCCTTAAGTCTGCATTGTGCCTTTTGTATATAATTCCGAAGCAATTTCTGTGTTTCATCGTCAATAAGAAGGTCCAAGGGATATAATAAACCTGGAGTGAAGTATCAGAATCTATAACTATTGTCACAGGAATGGTTCAAATCATAGACAGTAAGAAGAGTAAGACTTCTTGTACTTAAGTATGCATTGTGCCTTTTGTATTTAATTCCGATGCAATTTCTGTGTTTCATCGTCATTAAGAATGTCCAAGGGATACAGTAAACCTGAAGTAAAGCATTGGAATATATATCTAGTGTCACAGGAATGGTTCAAATCATTGTCAATAAGAAGGGTTGGTCTACATGTACTTAAGTTGGCATTGTGCCTTTTGTATTTATTCCGATGCAATTTCTGTTTCATCATCAATAAGAAGATACAAGGGATACAGTAAACCTGAAGTGAAGCATCGTAATCTATAACTAGTGTCACTGGAATGGTTCAAAACATAGACAGTAGGACGAGTCAGTCTTCTTGTACTTAAGTCGGCATAGTGCCTTTTCTATTTAATTCCGGTTCAATTTCTGTGTTTCATCGTCAATATTAAGGTCCAAGGGATACAGTAAACCTGGAGTGAAGCATCGGAATCCATTACTAGTGTCACAGGAATGGTTGAAAAGATTGACAGTAGGAAGAGTCAGTCTTCGTGTACTTAAGTAGGCATTGTGCCTTTTGTATTTAATTCCGATTCAATTTCTGTGTTTCATCGTCAATATTAAGGTCCAAGGGATACAGTAAACCTGGAGTGAAGCATCGGAATCCATTACTAGTGTCACAGGAATGGTTCAAAACATAGACAGTAAGAAGAGTCAGTCTTCTTGTACTTAAGTCGACATTGCGCCTTTTCTATTTAATTCCGATGCAATTTCGGTGTTTCATCGTCAATAGGAAGGTCAGAGGGATACAATAAATCTGAAGTGAAGTATCGGAATCTATAACAGGTGTCACAGGAGTGGTTGAAAACAAAGTCAGTAAGATGAGTCAGTCTTCTTGTCCTTAAGTCGGCATTGTGTCTTTTGTGTTAAAGTCCGATTAAATTTCTGTGTTTCATCGTCAATAAGAAGGTCCAACGGATACAGTAAACCTGGAGTGAAGCATCGGAATCTATAACTAGTGTCACAGGAATGGTTCAAAACATAGACAGTAAGTAGAGTCAGTCTTCGTTTACTAAAGTTGGCATTTTGCCTTTTGTATTTTATTCCAATGGAATTTCTGAGTTGCATCGTCAATGACAAAGTCAGTGGGATACAATAAACCTGAAGTGAAGCATCGGAATCTATAACTAGTGTCACAGGAATGGTTCAAAGCATAGTCAGTAAGAAGAGTCAGTCTTCTTGTCCTTAAGTGCCTTTTGTATATAATTCCGATGCAATTTCTGTGTTTCATCGTCAATAAGAAGGTCCAAGGGATATAGTAAACCTGGAGTGAAGTATCGGAATGTATAACTATTGTCACAGGAATGGTCAAATCATAGACAGTAAGAAGAGTCTGGTCTTCTAGTACTTAAGTCGGCATTGTGCCTTTTGTATTTAATTCCGATGCAATTTATGTGTTTCATCGTCATTAAGAATGTCCCAAGGATACAGTAAACCTGAAGTAAAGCATCGGAATCTATAACTAGTGTCACAGGAATGGTTCAAATCATTGTCAATAAGAAGAGTCGGTCTTCATGTACTTAAGTTGGCATTGTGCCTTTTGTATTTATTCCGATGCAATTTCTGTGTTTCATCATCAATAAGAAGGTACAAGGGATATAGTAACCCTGGAGTGAAGTATCGGAATGTATAACTATTGTCACAGGAATGGTCATATCATAGACAGTAAGAAGAGTCAGGTCTTCTAGTACTTAAGTCGGCATTGTGCCTTTTCTATTTAATTCCGATGTAATTTCTGTGTTTCATCGTCAATAAGAAGGTCCAAGGGATACAGTAAACCTGGAGTGAAGCATCGGAATCTATAACTAGTGTCACAGGAAGGTTCAAAACATAGACAGTAAGAAGAGTCTGTCTTCTTGTACTAAAGTCGACATTGTGCCTTTTCTATTTAATTCCGATGCAATTTCGGTGTTTCATCGTCAATAGGAAGGTCAGAGGGATACAATAAACCTGAAGTGAAGTATCGGAATCTATAATAGGTGTCACAGGAGTGGTTCAAAACAAAGTCAGTAAGATGAGTCAGTCTTCTTGTCCTTAAGTCGGCATTGTGCCTTTTGTGTTTAATTCCGATTAAATTTCTGTGTTTCATCGTCAATAAGAAGGTCCAACGGATACAGTAAACCTGGAGTGAAGCATCGGAATCTATAACTAGTGTCACAGGAATGGTTCAAAACATAGACAGTAAGTAGAGTCAGTCTTCGTGTACTAAAGTTGGCATTTTGCCTTTTGTATTTTATTCCAATGGAATTTCTGAGTTGCATCGTCAATGACAAAGTCAGTGGGATACAATAAACCTGAAGTGAAGCATCGGAATCTATAACTAGTGTCACAGGAATGGTTCAAAGCATAGTCAGTAAGAAGAGTCAGTCTTCTTGTCCTTAAGTGCCTTTTGTATATAATTCCGATGCAATTTCTGTGTTTCATCGTCGATAAGAAGGTCCAAGGGATATAGTAAACCTGGAGTGAAGTATCGGAATGTATAACTATTGTCACAGGAATGGTCAAATCGTAGACAGTAAGAAGAGTCTGGTCTTCTAGTACTTAAGTCGGCATTGTGCCTTTTGTATTTAATTCCGATGCAATATATGTGTTTCATCGTCATTAAGAATGTCCCAAGGATACAGTAAACCTGAAGTAAAGCATCGGAATCTATAACTAGTGTCACAGGAATGGTTCAAATCATTGTCAATAAGAAGAGTCGGTCTTCATGTACTTAAGTTGGCATTGTGCCTTTTGTATTTATTCCGATGCAATTTCTGTGTTTCATCATCAATAAGAAGGTACAAGGGATATAGTAACCCTGGAGTGAAGTATCGGAATGTATAACTATTGTCACAGGAATGGTCATATCATAGACAGTAAGAAGAGTCAGGTCTTCTAGTACTTAAGTCGGCATTGTGCCTTTTCTATTTAATTCCGATGTAATTTCTGTGTTTCATCGTCAATAAGAAGGTCCAAGGGATACAGTAAACCTGGAGTGAAGCATCGGAATCTATAACTAGTGTCACAGGAAGGTTCAAAACATAGACAGTAAGAAGAGTCAGTCTTCTTGTACTAAAGTCGACATTGTGCCTTTTCTATTTAATTCCGATGCAATTTCGGTGTTTCATCGTCAATAGGAAGGTCAGAGGGATACAATAAACCTGAAGTGAAGTATCGGAATCTATAATAGGTGTCACAGGAGTGGTTCAAAACAAAGTCAGTAAGATGAGTCAGTCTTCTTGTCCTTAAGTCGGCATTGTGCCTTTTGTGTTTAATTCCGATTAAATTTCTGTGTTTCATCGTCAATAAGAAGGTCCAACGGATACAGTAAACCTGGAGTGAAGCATCGGAATCTATAACTAGTGTCACAGGAATGGTTCAAAACATAGACAGTAAGTAGAGTCAGTCTTCGTGTACTAAAGTTGGCATTTTGCCTTTTGTATTTTATTCCAATGGAATTTCTGAGTTGCATCGTCAATGACAAAGTCAGTGGGATACAATAAACCTGAAGTGAAGCATCGGAATCTATATCTAGTGTCACAGGAATGGTTCAAAGCATAGTCAGTAAGAAGAGTCAGTCTTCTTGTCCTTAAGTGCCTTTTGTATATAATTCCGATGCAATTTCTGTGTTTCATCGTCAATAAGAAGGTCCAAGGGATATAGTAAACCTGGAGTGAAGCATCGGAATCTATAACTATTGTCACAGGAATGGTCAAATCATAGACAGTAAGAAGAGTCAGGTCTTCTAGTACTTAAGTCGGCATTGTGCCTTTTCTATTTAATTCCGATGTAATTTCTGTGTTTCATCGTCAATAAGAAGGTCCAAGGGATACAGTAAACCTGGAGTGAAGCATCGGAATCTATAACTAGTGTCACAGGAAAGGTTCAAAACATAGACAGTAAGAAGAGTCAGTCTTCTTGTACTTAAGTCGACATTGTGCCTTTTCTATTTAATTCCGATGCAATATCTGTGTTTCATCGTCAATAGGAAGGTCAGAGGGATACAATAAACCTGAAGTGAAGTTTCGGAATCTATAACTAGTGTCACGGGAGTGGTTCAAAGCAAAGTCAGTAAGAAGATTCAATCTTCTTGTCCTTAAGTCGTCATTGTGCCTTTTGTGTTTAATTCCGATTAAATTTCTGTGTTTTCATCGTCAATAAGAATGTCCAACGGATACAGTAAACCTGGAGTGAAGACTCGGAATCTATAACTAGTGTCACAGGAATGGTTCTGAACATAGACAGTAAGAAGAGTCAGTCTTCGTGTACTAAAGTTGGCATTTTGCCTTTTGTATTTAATTCCAATGGAATTTCTTTGTTGCATCGTCAATAAGAACGTCAGAGGGATACAATAAACCTGAAGTGAAGCATCGGAATCTATAACTAGTGTCACAAGAATGGTTCAAAACATAGTCAGTAAGAAGAGTCAGTCTTCTTGTACTTCATTCGGCATTGTGCCTTTTCTATTTAATTACGATGCAATTTCTGTGTTTCATCGTCAATAAGAAGGTCCAAGGGATACAGTAAACCTTGAGTGAAACATCGGAATCTATAACTAGTGTCAATGGAATGGTTCAAAACATAGAGAGTAAGAAGAAACAGTCGTCTTGTACGAAAGTCGGCATTGTGCCTTTTGTATTTAATTCCGATGGAATTTCTGAGTTTCATCGTCAATAAGAAGGTCAGAGGGATACAATAAACCTGAAGTGAAGCATCGGAATCTATAACTAGTGTCACAGGAATGGTTCAAAGCATAGTCAGTAAGAAGAGTCAGTCTTCTTGTACTTAAGGCGGCATTGTGCCTTTTGTACTTAATTCCTATGCAATTTCTTTGTTTCATCGTCAATAAGAAGGTCCAAGGGATATAGTAAACCTGCAGTGAAGCATCGGAATCTATAACTAGTGTCACAGAAATGGTTCAAAACATAGACAGTAAGAAGAGTCAGTCATCTCGTACTTAAGTCGGCATTGTGCCTTTTGTATTTAATTCCGATGCAATTTCTGTGTTTCATCGTTAATAAGAAGGTCCAAGGGAAACAGTAAACCTGAAGTGAAGCATCGGAATCTATAACTAGTGTCACAGGAATGGTTCAAAACATAGACAGTAAGAAGGGTCAGTCTTCTTGTACTGAAGTCAGCATTGTGGCTTTTGTATTTAATTCCGATGCAATTTCTGTGTTTCATAGTCAATAAGAATGTCAGAGGGATACAGTAAACCTGAAGTGAAGCATCGGAATCTATAACTAGTGTCACAGGAATGGTTCAAACATAGTCAGTAAGAAGAGTCAGTCTTCTTGTTCTTAAGTCGGCATTGGGCCTTTTGTATTTAATTCCGATGCAATTTCTGTGTTTCATCGGCAATAAGGTCAGAGGGATACAGTATACCTGAAGTGAAGCATCGGAATCTATAAGTAGTGTCACAGGAATGGTGCAAAACATAGACGGTAAGAAGAGTCAGTCTTCTTGTACTTAAGTCGACATTGTGCCTTTTGTATTTAATTCCGATGTAATATCTGTGTTTCATTGTCAATAAGAAGGTCTGAGGGATACAGTTAACCTGAAGTGAAGCATCGGAATCCAAAACTAGTGTCACAGGAATGGTTCAAAGCATTGACAGTAGGAAGAGTCAGTCTTCTTGTACTAAAGTTGGCATTGTGCCTTTTGTATTTAATTCCGATGAAATTTCTCTGTTTCATCGTCAATAAGAAAGACCAAGGGATACAGTAAACCTGGAGTGAAGCATCGGAATCTATAACTAGTGTCACAGGAAAGGTTCAAACCATAGACAGTAAGAAGAGTCAGTCTTCTTGTACTTAAGTCCACATTGTGCCTTTTCTATTTAATTCCGATGGAGTTTCTGTGTTTCATCGTCAATAGGAAGGTCAGAGGGATACAATAAACCTGAAGTGAAGTATCGGAATCTATAACTAGTGTCACAGGAGTGGTTCAAAGTCAGTAAGAACAGTCAGTCTTCTTGTCCTTAAGTCGGCATTGTGCCTTTTGTGTTTAATTCCGATTAAATTTCTGTGTTTCATCGTCAATAAGAAGGTCCAACGGATACAGTAAACCTGGAGTGAAGCATCGGAATCTATAACTAGTGTCACAGGAAAGGTTCAAACCATAGACAGTAAGAAGAGTCAGTCTTCTTGTACTTAAGTCGACATTGTGCCTTTTCTATTTAATTCCGATGCAATTTCGGTGTTTCATCGTCAATATAAAGGTCAGAGGGATACAATAAACCTGAAGTGAAGTATCGGCATCTATAACTAGTGTCACAGGAGTGGTTCAACACAAAGTCAGTAAGAAGAGACAGGCTTCTTGTCCTTAAGTCGGCATTGTGCCTTTTGTGTTTAATTCCGATTAAATTTCTGTGTTTCATCGTCAATAAGAAGTTCCAACGGATACAGTAAACCTGGAGTGAAGCATCGGAATCTATAACTAGTGTCACAGGAATGGTTCAAAACATAGACAGTAAGTAGAGTCAGTCTTCGTGTACTAAAGTTGGCATTTTGCCTTTTGTATTTTATTCCATTGGAATTTCTGAGTTGCATCGTCAAAGAGAAGGTCAGTGGGATACAATAAACCTGAAGTGAAGCATCGGAATCTATAACTAGTGTCACAGGAATGGTTCAAAGCATAGTCAGTAAGAAGAGTCAGTCTTCTTGTCCTTAAGTGCCTTTTGTATATTATTCCGATGCAATTTCTGTGTTTCATCGTCTATAAGAAGGTCCAAGGGATATAGTAAATCGGAGTGAAGTATCGGAATTTATAACTATTGTCACAGGAATGGTCAAATCTTAGACAGTAAGAAGAGTCAGTCATCTCGTACTTAAGTCGGCATTGTGCCTTTTGTATTTAATTCCGATGCAATTTCTGTGTTTCATCGTCAATAAGACGGTCCAAGGGAAACAGTAAACCTGAAGTGAAGCATCGGAATCTATAACTAGTGTCACAGGAATGGTTCAAAAACATAGACAGTAAGAAGGGTCAGTCTTCTTGTACTGAAGTCAGCATTGTGGCTTTTGTATTTAATTCCGATGCAATTTCTGTGTTTCATAGTCAATAAGAATGTCAGAGGGATACAGTAAACCTGAAGTGAAGCATCGGAATCTATAACTAGTGTCACAGGAATGGTTCAAACATAGTCAGTAAGAAGAGTCAGTCTTCTTGTTCTTAAGTCGGCATTGGGCCTTTTGTATTTAATTCCGATGCAATTTCTGTGTTTCATCGGCAATAAGGTCAGAGGCATACAGTATACCTGAAGTGAAGCATCGGAATCTATAAGTAGTGTCACAGGAATGGTGCAAAACATAGACGGTAAGAAGAGTCAGTCTTCTTGTACTTAAGTCGACAATGTGCCTTTTGTATTTAATTCCGATGCAATATCTGTGTTTCATTGTCAATAAGAAGGTCTGAGGGATACAGTTAACCTGAAGTGAAGCATCGGAATCCAAAACTAGTGTCACAGGAATGGTTCAAAGCATTGACAGTAGGAAGAGTCAGTCTTCTTGTACTAAAGTTGGCATTGTGCATTTGTATTTAATTCCGATGCAATTTCTCTGTTTCATCGTCAATAAGAAAGACCAAGGGATACAGTAAACCTGGAGTGAAGCATCGGAATCTATAACTAGTGTCACAGGAAAGGTTCAAACCATAGACAGTAAGAAGAGTCAGTCTACTTGTACTTAAGTCGACATTGTGCCTTTTCTATTTAATTCCGATGGAATTTCTGTGTTTCATCGTCAATAGGAAGGTCAGAGGGATACAATAAACCTGAAGTGAAGTATCGGAATCTATAACTAGTGTCACAGGAGTGGTTCAAACAAAGTCAGTAAGAACAGTCAGTCTTCTTGTCCTTAAGTCGGCATTGTGCCTTTTGTGTTTAATTCCGATTAAATTTCTGTGTTTCATCGTCAATAAGAAGGTCCAACGGATACAGTAAACCTGGAGTGAAGCATCGGAATCTATAACTAGTGTCACAGGAAAGGTTCAAACCATAGACAGTAAGAAGAGTCAGTCTTCTTGTACTTAAGTCGACATTGTGCCTTTTCTATTTAATTCCGATGCAATTTCGGTGTTTCATCGTCAATATAAAGGTCAGAGGGATACAATAAACCTGAAGTGAAGTATCGGAATCTATAACTAGTGTCACAGGAGTGGTTCAAAACAAAGTCAGTAAGAAGAGACAGGCTTCTTGTCCTTAAGTCGGCATTGTGCCTTTTGTGTTTAATTCCGATTAAATTTCTGTGTTTCATCGTCAATAAGAAGGTCCAACGGATACAGTAAACCTGGAGTGAAGCATCGGAATCTATAACTAGTGTCACAGGAATGGTTCAAAACATAGACAGTAAGTAGAGTCAGTCTTCGTGTACTAAAGTTGGCATTTTGCCTTTTGTATTTTATTCCATTGGAATTTCTGAGTTGCATCGTCAAAGAGAAGGTCAGTGGGATACAATAAACCTGAAGTGAAGCATCGGAATCTATAACTAGTGTCACAGGAATGGTTCAAAGCATAGTCAGTAAGAAGAGTCAGTCTTCTTGTCCTTAAGTGCCTTTTGTATATTATTCCGATGCAATTTCTGTGTTTCATCGTCAATAAGAAGGTCCAAGGGATATAGTAAATCGGAGTGAAGTATCGGAATTTATAACTATTGTCACAGGAATGGTCAAATCTTAGACAGTAAGAAGAGTCAGGTCTTCTAGTACTTAAGTCGGCATTGTGCGTTTTGTATTTAATTCCGATGCAATTTCTGTGTTTCATCGTCATTAAGAATGTCCAAAGGATACAGTAAACCTGAAGTAAAGCATCGGAATCTATAACTAGTGTCACAGGAATGGTTCAAATCATTGTCAATAAGAAGAGTCGGTCTTCATGTACTTAAGATGGCATTGTGCCTTTTGTATTTATTCCGATGCAATTTCTGTGCTTCATCATCAATAAGAAGGTACAAGGGATACAGTATACCTGAAGTGAAGCATCGGAATCTATAACTAGTGTCACTGGAATGGTTCAAAACTTAGACAGTAGGACGAGTCAGTCTTCTTGTACTTATGTCGGCATTGTGCCTTTTGTATTTAATTCCGATGCAATATCTGTGTTTCATTGTCAATAAGAAGGTCTGAGGGATACAGTTAACCTGAAGTGAAGCATCGGAATCCAAAACTAGCGTCACAGGAATGGTTGAAATCATTGACAGTAGGAAGAGTCAGTCTTCTTGTACTTAAGTCGACATTGTGCCTTTTCTATTTAATTCCGATGCAATTTCTGTGTTTCATCGTCAATAGGAAGGTCAGAGGGATACAATAAACCTGAAGTGAAGTATCGGAATCTATAACTAGTGTCAAGGGAGTGGTTCAAAACAAAGTCAGTTTGAAGAGTCAATCTTCTTGTCCTTAAGTCGGCATTGTGCCTTTTGTGTTTAATTCCGATTAAATTTCTGTGTTTCATCGTCAATAAGAATGTCCAACGGATACAGTAAACATGGAGTGAAGCATCGGAATCTATAACTAGTGTCACAGGAATGGTTCTAAACATAGACAGTAAGAAGAGTCAGTGTTCGTGTACTAAAGTTGGCATTTTGCCTATTGTATTTAATTACAATGGAATTTCTTTGTTGCATCGTCAATAAGAAGGTCAGAGGGATACAATAAACCTGAAGTCAAGCATCGGAATCTATAACTAGTGTCACAGGAATGGTTCAAAACATAGTAAGTAGAAGAGTCAGTCTTCTTGTACTTCATTCGGCATTGTGCCTTTTCTATTTAATTACGATGCAATTTCTGTGTTTCATCGTCAATAAAAAGGTCCAAGGGATACAGTAAACCTGGAGTGAAACATCGGAATCTATAACTAGTGTCAATGGAATGGTTCAAAACATAGAGAGTAAGAAGAAACAGTCGTCTTGTACTTAAGTCGGCATTGATTCTTTTGTATTTAATTCCGATGGAACTTCTGAGTTTCATCGTCAATAAGAAGGTCAGAGGGATACAATAAACAAGAAGTGAAGCATCGGAATCTATAACTAGTGTCACAGGAATGGTTCAAAGCATAGTCAGTAAGAAGAGTCAGTCTTCTTGTACTTAAGGCGGCATTGTGGCTTTTGTATTTAATTCCGTTGCAATTTCTGTGTTTCATAGTCAATAAGAATGTCAGAGGGATACAGTAAACCTGAAGTGAAGTATCGGAATCTATAACTAGTGTCACAGGAATGGTTCAAACATAGTCAGTAAGAAGAGTCAGTCTTCTTGTTCCGAAGTCGGCATTGGGCCTTTTGTATTTAATTCCGATGCAATTTCTGTGTTTCATCGGCAATAACGTCAGAGGGATACAGTATACCTGAAGTGAAGCATCGGAATCTATAAGTAGTGTCACAGGAATGGTTCAAAACATAGACGGTAAGAAGAGTCAGTCTTCTTGTACTTAAGTCGGCATTGTGCCTTTTGTATTTAATTCCGATGCAATTTCTGTGTTCCATTGTCAATAAGAAGGTCTGAGGGATACAGTTAACCTGAAGTCAAGCATCGGAATCCAAAACTAGTGTCACAGCAATGGTTCAAAGCATTGACAGTAGGAAGAGTCAGTCTTCTTGTACTTAAGACGGCATTGTGCCTTTTGTATTTAATTCCGATGCAATTTCTGTGTTTCATCGTCAATAAGGATGTCCAATGTATACAGTAACCCTGAAGTGAAGCATCGGAATCTATAACTAGTGTCACAGGAATCGTTCAAAACATATTCAGTAAGAAGAGTCAGTCTTCTTGTACTTAAGTCGGCATTGTGCCTTTTCTATTTAATTCCGATGCAATATCTGTGTTTCATTGTCAATAAGAAGGTCTGAGGGATACAGTTAACCTGAAGTGAAGCATCGGAATGCAAAACTAGCGTCACAGGAATGGTTGAAATCATTGACAGTATGAAGAGTCAGTCTTCTTGTACTTAAGTCGACATTGTGCCTTTTCAATTTAATTCCGATGCAATTTCTGTGTTTCGTCGTCAAAAGGAAGGTCAGAGGGATACAATAAACCTGAAGTGAAGTATCGGAATCTATAACTAGTGTCACGGGAGTGGTTCAAAACAAAGTCAGTAAGAAGAGTCAATCTTCTTGTCCTTAAGTCGGCATTGTGACTTTTGTGTTTAATTCCGATTAAATTTCTGTGTTTCATCGTCAATAAGAATGTCCATCGGATACAGTAAACCTGGAGTGAAGCATCGGAATCTATAACTAGTGTCACAGGAATGGTTCTAAACATAGACAGTAAGAAGAGTCAGTGTTCGTGTACTAAAGTTGGCATTTTGCCTTTTGTATTTAATTCCAATGGAATTTCTTTGTTGCATCGTCAATAAGAAGGTCAGAGGGATACAAAAAACCTGAAGTGAAGCATCGGAATCTATAACTAGTGTCACAGGAATGGTTCAAAACATAGTCAGTAAGAAGAGACAGTCTTCTTGTACTTCATTCGGCATTGTGCCTTTTCTATTTAATTACGATGCAATTTCTGTGTTTCATCGTCAATAAGAAGGTCCAAGGGATACAGTAAACCTGGAGTGAAACATCGGAATCTATAACTAGTGTCAAAGGAATGGTTCAAAACATAGAGAGGAAGAAGAAACAGTCGTCTTGTACTTAAGTCGGCATTGATCCTTTTGTATTTAATTCCGATGGAATTTCTGAGTTTCATCGTCAACAAGAAGGTCAGAGGGATACAATAAACCTGAAGTGAAGCATCGGAATCTATAACTAGTGTCACAGGAATGGTTCAAAGCATAGTCAGTAAGAAGAGTTAGTCTTCTTGTACTTAAGGCGGCATTGTGCCTTTTGTATTTAATTCCGATGCAATTTCTGTGTTTCATAGTCAATAAGAATGTCAGTGGGATACAGTAAACCTGAAGTGAAGCATCGGAATCTATAACTAGTGTCACAGGAATGGTTCAAACATAGTCAGTAAGAAGAGTCAGTCTTCTTGTTCTTAAGTCGGCATTGGGCCTTTTGTATTTATTTCCGATGCAATTTCTGTGTTTCATCGGCAATAAGGTCAGAGGGATACAGTATACCTGAAGTGAAGCATCGGAATCTATAAGTAGTGTCACAGGAATGGTTCAAAACATAGACGGTAAGAAGAGTCAGTCTTCTTGTACTTAAGTCGGCATTGTGCCTTTTGTATTTAATTCCGATGCAATTTCTGTGTTTCATTGTCAATAAGAAGGTCTGAGGGATACAGTTAACCTGAAGTGAAGCATCGGAATCCAAAACTAGTGTCACAGGAATGGTTCAAAGCATTGACAGTAGGAAGAGTCAGTCTTCTTGTACTTAAGTCGGCATTGTACCTTTTGTATTTAATTCCGATGCAATTTCTGTGTTTCATCGTCAGTAAGGATGTCCAATGTATACAGTAACCCTGAAGTGAAGCATCGGAATCTATAACTAGTGTCACAGGAATGGTTCAAAACATAGTCAGTAAGAAGAGTCAGTCTTCTTGTTCTTAAGTCGGCATTGGGCCCTTTGTATTTAATTCCGATGCAATTTCGGTGTTTCATCGGCAATAAGGTCAGAGGGATACAGTAAACCTGAAGTGAAGCATCGGAATCTATAACTAGTGTCACAGGAATGGTTCAAAACATAGACGGTAAGAAGAGTCAGTCTACTTGTACTTAAGTCGGCAGTGTGCCTTTTGTATTTAATTCCGATACAATATCTGTGTTTCAATGTCAATAAGAAGGTCTGAGGGATATAGTTAACCTGAAGTGAAGCATCGAAATCCAAAACTAGTGTCACAGGAATGGTTGAAAACATTGACAGTAGGAAGAGTCAGTCTTCTTGTACTTAAGTCGGCATTGTGCCTTTTGTATTTAATTCCGATGGAATTTCTGAGTTTCATCGTCAATAAGAAGGTCACAGGGATACAATAAACCTGAAGTGAAGCATCGGAATCTATAACTAGTGTCAAGGGAATGGTTCAAAGCATAGTCAGTAAGAAGAGTCAGTCTTCTTGTCCTTAAGTCGGCATTGTGCCTTTTGTATTTAATTCCGATGCAATTTCTTTGTTTCATCGTCAATAAGAAGGTCCAAGGGATATAGTAAACCTGGAGGGAAGCATCGGAATCTATAACTAGTGTCACATAAATGGTTCAAAACATAGACAGTAAGAAGATTCAGTCTTCTCGTACTTAAGTCGGCATTGTGCCTTTTGTATTTAATTCCGATGCAATTTCTGTGTTTCATCGTCAATAAGAAGGTCCAAGGGAAACAGTAAAGCTGAAGGGAAGCATCGGAATCTATAACTAGTGCCACAGGAATGGTTCAAAACATAGACAGTAAGAAGGGTCAGTCTTCTTGTACTTAAGTATGCATTGTGGCTTTTGTATTTAATTCCGATGCAATTTCTGTGTTTCATAGTCAATAAGAAGGTCAGAGGGATACAGTTAACCTGAAGTGAAGCATCGAATCTATAACTAGTTTCACAGGAATGATTCAAAACATAGTCAGTAAGAAGAGTCAGTCTTCTTGTTCTTAAGTCGGCATTGGGCCTTTTGTATTTAATTCCGATGCAATTTCTGTGTTTCATCGGCAATAAGGTCAGAGGGATACAGTATACCTGAAGTGAAGCATCGGAATGTATAACTAGTGTCACAGGAATGGTTCAAAACATAGACGGTAAGAAGAGTCAGTCTTCTTGTACCTAAGTCGGCATTGTGACTTTTGTATTTAATTCCGATGCAATATCTGTGTTTCATTGTCAATAAGAAGGTCTGAGGGATACAGTTAACCTGAAGTGAAGCATCGGAATCCAAAACTAGTGTCACAGGAATGGTTCAAAACATTGACAGTAGGAAGAGTCAGTCTTCTTGTACTTCTACATCTACATCTACATTGATACTCCGCAAGCCACCCAACGGTGTGTGGCGGAGGGCACTTTACGTGCCACTGTCATTACCTCCCTTTCCTGTTCCAGTCGCGTATGGTTCGCGGGAAGAACGACTGTCTGAAAGCCTCCGTGCGCGCTCTAATCTCTCTAATTTTACATTCGTGATCTCCTCGGGAAGTATAAGTAGGGGGAAGCAATATATTCGATACCTCATCCAGAAACGCACCCTCTCGAAACCTGGCGAGCAAGCTACACCGCGATGCAGAGCGCCTCTCTTGCAGAGTCTGCCACTTGAGTTTATTAAACATCTCCATAACGCTATCACGGTTACCAAATAACCCAGTGACGAAACGCGCCGCTCTTCTTTGGATCTTCTCTATCTCCTCCGTCAACCCGACCTGGTACGGATCAAACACTGATGAGCAATACTCAAGTATAGGTCGAACGAGTGTTTTGTAAGCCGCCTCCTTTGTTGATGGACTACATTTTCTAAGCACTCTCCCAATGAATCTCAACCTGGTACCCGCCTTACCAACAATTAGTTTTATATGATCATTCCACTTCAAATCGTTCCGTACGCATACTCCCAGATATTTTACAGAAGTAACTGCTACCAGTGTTTGTTCCGCTATCATATAATCATACAATAAAGGATCCTTCTTTCTATGTATTCGCAATACATTACATTTGTCTATGTTAAGGGTCAGTTGCCACTCCCTGCACCAAGTGCCTATCCGCTGCAGATCTTCCTGTATTTCGCTACAATTTTCTAATGCAGCAACTTCTCTGTATACTACAGCATCATCCGCGAAAAGCCGCATGGAACTTCCGACACTATCTACTAAGTCATTTATATATATTGTGAAAAGCAATGGTCCCATAACACTCCCCTGTGGAACGCCAGAGGTTACTTTAACGTCTGTAGACGTCTCTCCATTGATAACAACATGCTGTGTTCTGTTTGCTAAAAACTCTTCAATCCAGCCACACAGCTGGTCTGATATTCCGTAGGCTCTTACTTTGTTTATCAGGCGACAGTGCGGAACTGTATCGAACGCCTTCCGGAAGTCAAGAAAAATAGCATCTACCTGGGAGCCTGTATCTAATATTTTCTGGGTCTCATGAACAAATAAGGCGAGTTGGGTCTCACACGATCGCTGTTTCCGGAATCCATGTTGATTCCTACATAGTAGATTCTGGGTTTCCAGAAATGACATGATACGCGAGCAAAAAACATGTTCTAAAATTCTACAAGAGATCGACGTAAGAGATATAGGTCTATAGTTTTGCGCATCTGCTCGACGACCCTTCTTGAAGACTGGGACTATCTGTGCTCTTTTCCAATCATTTGGAACCTTCCGTTCCTCTAGAGACTTGCGGTACACGGCTGTTAGAAGGGGGGCAAGTTCTTTCGCGTACTCTGTGTAGAATCGAATTGGTATCCCGTCAGGTCCAGTGGACTTTCCTCTATTGAGTGATTCCAGTTGCTTTTCTATTCCTTGGACACTTATTTCGATGTCAGCCATTTTTTCGTTTGTGCGAGGATTTAGAGAAGGAACTGCAGTGCGGTCTTCCTCTGTGAAACAGCTTTGGAAAAAGGTGTTTAGTATTTCAGCTTTACGCGTGTCATCCTCTGTTTCAATGCCATCATCATCCCGTAGTGTCTGGATATGCTGTTTCGAGCCACTTACTGATTTAACGTAAGACCAGAACTTCCTAGGATTTTCTGTCAAGTCGGTACATAGAATTTTACTTTCGAATTCAATGAACGCTTCACGCATAGCCCTCCTTACGCTAACTTTGACATCGTTTAGCTTCTGTTTGTCTGAGAGGTTTTGGCTGCGTTTAAACTTGGAGTGGAGCTCTCTTTGCTTTCGCAGTAGTTTCCTAACTTTGTTGTTGTACCACGGTGGGTTTTTCCCGTCCCTCACAGTTTTACTCGGCACGTACCTGTCTAAAACGCATTTTACGATTGCCTTGAACTTTTTCCATAAACACTCAACATTGTCAGTGTCGGAACAGAAATTTTCGTTTTGATCTGTTAGGTAGTCTGAAATCTGCCTTCTATTACTCTTGCTAAACAGATAAACCTTCCTCCCTTTTTTTATATTCCTATTAACTTCCATATTCAGGGATGCTGCAACGGCCTTATGATCACTGATTCCCTGCTCTGTACATACAGATTCGAAAAGTTCGGGTCTGTTTGTTGTCAGTAGGTCCAATATGTTATCTCCACGAGTCGGTTCTCTGTTTAATTGCTCGAGGTAATTTTCGGATAGTGCACTCAGTATAATGTCACTCGATGCTCTGTCCCTACCACCCGTCCTAAACATCTGAGTGTCCCAGTCTATATCTGGTAAATTGAAATCTCCACCTAAGACTATAACATGCTGAGAAAATTTATGTGAAATGTATTCCAAATTTTCTCTCAGTTGTTCTGCCACTAATGCTGCTGAGTCGGGAGGTCGGTAAAAGGAGCCAATTATTAACCTAGTTCGGTTGTTTAGTGTAACCTCCACCCATAATAATTCACAGGAACTACCCACTTCTACTTCACTACAGGATAAACTACTACTAACAGCGATGAACACTCCACCACCGGTTGCATGCAATCTATCCTTTCTAAACACCGTCTGTACCTATGTAAAAATTTCGGCAGAATTTATCTCTGGCTTAAGCCAGCTTTCTGTACCTATAACGATTTCAGCTTCGGTGCTTTCTATCAGCGCTTGAAGTTCCGGTACTTTACCAACGCAGCTTCGACAGTTGACAATTAGAATACCGATTGCTGCTTGTTCCCCGCATGTCCTGACTTTGCCCCGCACCCGTTGAGGCTGTTGCCCTTTCTGTACTTGCCCAAGGCCATCTAACCTAAAAAACCGCCCAGCCCACGCCACACAACCCCTGCTACCCGTGTAGCCGCTTGTTGCGTGTAGTGGACTCCTGACCTATCCAGCGGAACCCGAAACCCCACCACCCTATGGCGCAAGTCGAGGAATCTGCAGCCCACACGGTCGCAGAACCGTCTCAGCCTCTGATTCAGACCCTCCACTCGGCTCTGTACCAAAGGTCCGCAGTCAGTCCTGTCGACGATGCTGCAGATGGTGAGCTCTGCTTTCATCCCGCTAGCGAGACTGGCAGTCTTCACCAAATCAGATAGCCGCCGGAAGCCAGAGAGGATTTCCTCCGATCCATAGCGACACACATCATTGGTGCCGACATGAGCGACCACCTGCAGATGGGTGCACCCTGTACCCTTCATGGCATCCGGAAGGACCCTTTCCACATCTGGAATGACTCCCCCCGGTATGCACACGGAGTGCACATTGGTTTTCTTCCCCTCTCTTGCTGCCATTTCCCTAAGGGGCCCCATTACGCGCCTAAGTCGGCATTGTGCCATTTGTATTTAATTCCGATGCAATTTCTGTGTTTCATCGTAAATAAGAAGGTCCAAGGTATACAGTAACCCTGAAGTGAAGCATCGGAATTTATTACTTGTGTCACAGGAATGGTTCAAAACATAGTCAGTAAGAAGAGTCAGTCTTCTTGTACTAAAGTCGGCATTGTGCTTTTTCTATTTAACTCCGATGCAATTTCTGTGTTTCATCGTCAACAAGAAGGTCCAAGGGATACAGTAAACCTGGAGTGAAGCATCGGAATCTATAACTAGTGTCTCAGGAAAGGTTCAAACCATAGACAGTAAGAAGAGTCAGTCTTCTTGTACTTAAGTCCACATTGTGCCTTTTCTATTTAATTCCGATGCAATTTCTGTGTTTCAACGTCAATAGGAAGGTCAGAGGAATACATTAAACCTGAAGTGAAGTATCGGAATCTATAACTAGTGTCACAGGAGTAGTTCAAAACAAAGTCAGTAAGTAGAGTCAGTCTTCTTGTCCTTAAGTCGGCATTGTGCCTTATGTGTTTAATTCCGATGCAATTTCTGAGTTTCATCGTCAATAAGAAGGTCCAACGGATACAGTAAACCTGGAGTGACGCATCGGAATCTATAACTAGTGTCACAGGAATGGTTCAAAACATAGACAGTAAGAAGAGTCAGTCTTCGTGTACTAAAGTAGGAATTTTGTCTTTTGTATTTCATTCCAATGGAATTTCTGAGTTGCATCGTCAATAAGAAGGTCAGAGGGATACAATAAACCTGAAGTGAAGTATCGGAATCTATAACTAGTGTCACAGGAATGGTTCAAAGCATAGTCAGTAAGAAGAGTCAGTCTCCTTTGCCTTAAGTCGGCATTGTGCCTTTTGTATATAATTCCGATGTAATTTCTGTGTTTCATCGTCAAAAAGAAGGTCCAAGGGATATAGTAAACCTGGAGTGAAGTATCAGAATCCATAACTATTGTCACAGGGATGGTTCAAATCATAGACAGAAAGAAGAGTCAGTCTTCTTGTACTTAAGTATGCATTGTGCCTTTTGTATTTAATTCCGATGCAATTTCTGTGTTTCATCGTCATTAAGAATGTCCAAGGGATACAGTAAACCTGAAGTAAAGCATCGGAATCTATAACTAGAGTCACAGGAATGGTTCAAATCATTGTCAATAAGAAGGGTCGGTCTTCATGTACTTAAGTTGGCATTGGGCCTTTTGAATTTATTCCGATGCAATTTCTGTTTCATCATCAATAAGAAGGTACAAGGGATACAGTAAACCTGAAGTGAAGCATCGTAATCTATAACTAGTGTCACTGGAATGGTTCAAAACATAGACAGTAGGACGAGTCAGTCTTCTTGTACTTAAGTCGGCATAGTGCCTTTTCTATTTAATTCCGATTCAATTTCTGTGTTTCATCGTCAATATTAAGGTCCAAGGGATACAGTAAACCTGGAGTGAAGCATCGGAATCCATTACTAGTGTCACAGGAATGATTCAAAACATAGACAGTAGGAAGAGTCAGTCTTCTTGTACTTAAGTCGGCATTGTGCCTTTTCTATTTAATTCCGATGCAATTTCTGTTTTTCATCGTCAATAAGAAGGTCCAAGGGATACAGTAAACCTGAAGTGAAGCATCGGAATCTATAACTAGTGTCACAGGAATGGTTCAAAACATAGTCAGTAAGAAGAGTCAGTCTTCTTGTACTTCAGTCGGAATTGTGCCTTTTGTATTTAATTCCGATGCAATTTCAGTGTTTCATCGTCAATAAGAAGGTCTGAGGGATACAGTTAACCTGAAGTGAAGCATCGGAATCTATAACTAGTGTCACAGGAATGATTCAAAACATAGTCAGTAAGAAGAGTCAGTCTTCTTGTTCTTAAGTCGGCATTGGGCCATTTGTATTTAATTCCGATGCAATTTCTGTGTTTCATCGGCAATAAGGTCAGAGGGATACAGTGTACCTGAAGTGAAGCATCGGAATCTATAACTAGTGTCACAGGAATGGTTCAAAACATAGACGGTAAGAAGAGTCAGTCTTCTTGTACCTAAGTCGGCATTGTGCCTTTTGTATTTAATTCCGATGCAATATCTGTGTTTCATTGTCAATAAGAAGGTCTGAGGGATACAGTTAACCTGAAGTGAAGCATCGGAATCCAAAACTAGTGTCACAGGAATGGTTCAAAACATTGACAGTAGGAAGAGTCAGTCCTCTTGTACTTAAGTCGGCATTGTGCCATTTGTATTTAATTCCGATGCAATTTCTGTGTTTCATCGTAAATAAGAAGGTCCAAGGTATGCAGTAACCCTGAAGTGAAGCATCGGAATTTATAACTAGTGTCACAGGAATGGTTCAAAACATAGTCAGTAAGAAGAGTCAGTCTTCTTGTACTTAAGTCGGCATTGTGCTTTTTCTATTTAATTCCGATGCAATTTCTGTGTTTCATCGTCAACAAGAAGGTCCAAGGGATACGGAATCTATAACCAGTGTCACAGGAAAGGTTCAAACCATAGACAGTAAGAAGAGTCAGACTTCTTGTACTTAAGTCCACATTGTGCTTTTTCTATTTAATTCCGATGCAATTTCTGTGTTTCATCGTCAATAGGAAGGTCAGAGGGATACATTAAACCTGAAGTGAAGTATCGGAATCTATAACTAGTGTCACAGGAGTAGTTCAAAACAAAGTCAGTAAGTAGAGTCAGTCTTCTTGTCCTTAAGTCGGCATTGTGCCTTTTGTGTTTAATTCCGATGCAATTTCTGTGTTTCATCGTCAATAAGAAGGTCCAACGGATACAGTAAACCTTTAGTGACGCATCGGAATCTATAACTAGTGTCACAGGAATGGTTCAAAACATAGACAGTAAGAAGAGTCAGTCTTCGTGTACTAAAGTAGGAATTTTGTCTTTTGTATTTCATTCCAATGGAATTTCTGAGTTGCATCGTCAATAAGAAGGTCAGAGGGATACAATAAACCTGAAGTGAAGTATCGGAATCTATAACTAGTGTCACAGGAATGGTTCAAAACATAGTCAGTAAGAAGAGTCAGTCTCCTTGTCCTTAAGTCGGCATTGTGCCTTTTGTATATAATTCCGATGCAATTTCTGTGTTTTATCGTCAATAAGAAGGTCCAAGGGATGTAGTAAACCTGGAGTGAAGTATCAGAATCTATAACTATTGTCACAGGGATGGTTCAAATCATAGACAGTAAGAAGAGTCAGTCTTCTTGTACTTAAGTATGCATTGTGCTTTTTGTATTTAATTCCGATGCAATTTCTGTGTTTCATCGTCATTAAGAATGTCCAAGGGATACAATAAACCTGAAGTAAAGCATCGGAATCTATAACTAGTGTCACAGGAATGGTTCAAATCATTGTCAATAAGAAGGGTCGGTCATCATGTACTTAAGTTGGCATTGTGCCTTTTGAATTTATTCCGATGCAATTTCTGTTTCATCATCAATAAGAAGGTACAAGGGATACAGAAAACCTGAAGTGAAGCATCGGAATCTATAACTAGTGTCACAGGAATAGTTCAAAACATAGTCAGTAAGAAGAGTCAGTCTTCTTGTACTTCAGTCGGAATTGTGCCTTTTGCATTTAATTCCGATGCAAATTCAGTGTTTCATCGTCAATAAGAAGGTCTGAGGGATACAGTTAACCTGAAGTGAAGCATCGTAATCTATAACTAGTGTCACTGGAATGGTTCAAAACATAGACAGTAGGACGAGTCAGTCTTCTTGTACTTAAGTCGGCATAGTGCCTTTTCTATTTAATTCCGATTCAATTTCTGTGTTTCATCGTCAATATTAAGGTCCAAGGGATACAGTAAACCTGGAGTGAAGCATCGGAATCCATTACTAGTGTCACAGGAATGATTCAAAACATAGACAGTAAGAAGAGTCAGTCTTCTTGTACTTAAGTCGGCATTGTGCCTTTTCTATTTAATTCCGATGCAATTTCTGTTTTTCATCGTCAATAAGAAGGTCCAAGGGATACAGTAAACCTGAAGTGAAGCATCGGAATCTATAACTAGTGTCACAGGAATAGTTCAAAACATAGTCAGTAAGAAGAGTCAGTCTTCTTGTACTTCAGTCGGAATTGTGCCTTTTGCATTTAATTCCGATGCAAATTCAGTGTTTCATCGTCAATAAGAAGGTCTGAGGGATACAGTTAACCTGAAGTGAAGCATCGGAATCTATAACTAGTGTCACAGGAATGGTTCAAAACATAGACAGTAAGAAGGGTCAGTCTTCTTGTACTTAAGTCGGCATTCTGGCTTTTGTATTTAATTCCGATGCAATTTCTGTGTTTCATAGTCAATTAGAAGGTCAGAGGGATACAGTAAACCTGAAGTGAAGCATCGGAATCTATAACTAGTGTCACAGGAATGGTTCAAAACATAGTCAGTCAGAAGAGTCAGTCTTCTTGTTCTTAAGTCGGCATTGGGCCTTTTGTATTTAATTCCGATGCAATTTCGGTGTTTCATCGGCAATAAGGTCAGAGGGATACAGTAAACCTGAAGTGAAGCATCGGAATCTATAACTAGTGTCACAGGAATGGTTCAAAACATAGACGGTAAGAAGAGTCAGTCTACTTGTACTTAAGTCGGCAGTGTGCCATTTGTATTTAATTCCGATACAATATCTGTGTTTCATTGTCAATAAGATGGTCTGAGGGATACAGTTAACCTGAAGTGAAGCATCGAAATCCAAAAGTAGTGTCACAGGAATGGTTGAAAACATTGACAGTAGGAAGAGTCAGTCTTCTTGTACTTAAGTCGGCATTGTGCCTTTTGTATTTAATTCTGATGGAATTTCTGAGTTTCATCGTCAATAAGAAGGTCACAGGGATACAATAAACCTGAAGTGAAGCATCGGAATCTATAACTAGTGTCAAGGGAATGGTTCAAAGCATAGTCAGTATGAAGAGTCAGTCGTCTTGTCCTAAAGTCGGCATTGTGCCTTTTGTATTTAATTCCGATGCAATTACTTTGTTTCATCGTCAATAAGAAGGTCCAAGGGATATAGTAAACCTGGAGTGAAGCATCGGAATCTATAACTAGTGTCACAGAAATGGTTCAAAACATAGACAGTAAGAAGAGTCAGTCTTCTCGTACTTAAGTCGGCATTGTGCCTTTTCTATTTAATTCCGATGCAATTTCTGTTTTTCATCGTCAATAAGAAGGTCCAAGGGATACAGTAAACCTGAAGTGAAGCATCGGAATCTATAACTAGTGTCACAGGAATGGTTCAAAACATAGTCAGTAAGAAGAGTCAGTCTTCTTGTACTTCAGTCGGAATTGTGCCTTTTGTATTTAATTCCGATGCAAATTCAGTGTTTCATCGTCAATAAGAAGGTCTGAGGGATACAGTTAACCTGAAGTGAAGCATCGGAATCTATAACTAGTGTCACAGGAATGGTTCAAAACATAGACGGTAAGAAGGGTCAGTCTTCTTGTACTTAAGTCGGCATTCTGGCTTTTGTATTTAATTCCGATGCAATTTCTGTGTTTCATAGTCAATTAGAAGGTCAGAGGGATACAGTAAACCTGAAGTGAAGCATCGGAATCTATAACTAGTGTCACAGGAATGGTTCAAAACATAGTCAGTCAGAAGAGTCAGTCTTCTTGTTCTTAAGTCGGCATTGGGCCTTTTGTATTTAATTCCGATGCAATTTCGGTGTTTCATCGGCAATAAGGTCAGAGGGATACAGTAAACCTGAAGTGAAGCATCGGAATCTATAACTAGTGTCACAGGAATGGTTCAAAACATAGACGGTAAGAAGAGTCAGTCTACTTGTACTTAAGTCGGCAGTGTGCCATTTGTATTTAATTCCGATACAATATCTGTGTTTCATTGTCAATAAGATGGTCTGAGGGATACAGTTAACCTGAAGTGAAGCATCGAAATCCAAAAGTAGTGTCACAGGAATGGTTGAAAACATTGACAGTAGGAAGAGTCAGTCTTCTTGTACTTAAGTCGGCATTGTGCCTTTTGTATTTAATTCTGATGGAATTTCTGAGTTTCATCGTCAATAAGAAGGTCACAGGGATACAATAAACCTGAAGTGAAGCATCGGAATCTATAACTAGTGTCAAGGGAATGGTTCAAAGCATAGTCAGTATGAAGAGTCAGTCGTCTTGTCCTAAAGTCGGCATTGTGCCTTTTATAATTAATTCCGATGCAATCTCTTTGATTCATCGTCAATAAGAAGGTCCAAGGGATATAGTAAACCTGGAGTGAAGCATCGGAATCTATAACTAGTGTCACAGAAATGGTTCAAAACATAGACAGTAAGAAGAGTCAGTCTTCTCGTACTTAAGTCGGCATTGTGCCTTTTGTATTTAATTCCGATGCAATTTCTGTGTTTCATCTTCAATAAGAAGGTCCAAGGGAAACAGAAAACCTGAAGTGAAGCATCGGAATCTATAACTAGTGCCGCAGGAATGGTTCAAAACATAGACAGTAAGAAGGGTCAGTCTTCTTGTACTTAAATATGCATTGTGGCTTTTGTATTTAATTCCGATGCAATTTCTGTGTTTCATAGTCAATAAGAAGGTCAGAGGGATACAGTTAACCTGAAGTGAAGCATCGAATCTATAACTAGTTTCACAGGAATGATTCAAAACATAGTCAGTAAGAAGAGTCAGTCTTCTTGTTCTTAAGTCGGCATTGGGCCTTTTGTATTTAATTCCGATGCAATATCTGTGTTTCATCGGCAATAAGGTCAGAGGGATACAGTATACCTGAAGTGAAGCATCGGAATCTATAACTAGTGTCACAGGAATGGTTCAAAACATAGACGGTAAGAAGAGTCAGTCTTCTTGTACCTAAGTCGGCATTGTGCCTTTTGTATTTAATTCCGATGCAATATCTGTGTTTCATTGTCAATAAGAAGGTCTGAGGGATACAGTTAACCTGAAGTGAAGCATCGGAATCCAAAACTAGTGTCACAGGAATGGTTCAAAACATTGACAGTAGGAAGAGTCAGTCTTCTTGTACTTAAGTCGGCATTGTGCCATTTGTATTTAATTCCGATGCAATTTCTGTGTTTCATCGTAAATAAGAAGGTCCAAGGTATACAGTAACCCTGAAGTGAAGCATCGGAATTTATAACTAGTGTCACAGGAATGGTTCAAAACATAGTCAGTAAGAAGAGTCAGTCTTCTTGTACTTAAGTCGGCATTGTGCTTTTTCTATTTAATTCCGATGCAATTTCTGTGTTTCATCGTCAACAAGAAGGTCCAAGGGATACAGTAAACCTGGAGTGAAGCATCGGAATCTATAACTAGTGTCACAGGAAAGGTTCAAACCATAGACAGTAAGAAGAGTCAGTCTTCTTGTACTTAAGTCCACATTGTGCCTTTTCTATTTAATTCCGATGCAATTTCTGTGTTTCATCGTCAATAGGAAGGTCAGAGGGATACATTAAACCTGAAGTGAAGTATCGGAATCTATAACTAGTGTCACAGGAGTAGTTCAAAACAAAGTCAGAAAGTAGAGTCAGTCTTCTTGTCCTTAAGTCGGCATTGTGCCTTTTGTGTTTAATTACGATGCAATTTCTGTGTTTCATCGTCAATAAGAAGGTCCAACGGATACAGTAAACCTGGAGTGACGCATCGGAATCTATAACTAGTGTCACAGGAATGGTTCAAAGCATAGACAGTAGGAAGAGTCAGTCTTAGTGTACTAAAGTTGGCATTTTGCCTTTTGTATTTAATTCCAATGGAATTTCTGAGTTGCATCGTCAGTAAGAAGGTCAGAGGGATACAATAAACCTGAAGTGAAGCATCGGAATCTATAACTAGTGTCACAGGAATGGTTCAAAACATATTCAGTAAGAAGAGTCAGTCTTCTTGTACTTAAGTCGGCATTGTGCCTTTTCTATTTAATTCCGATGCAATTTCTCTGTTTCATCGTCAATAAGAAAGTCCAAGGGATACAGTAAACCTGGAGTGAAGCATCGGAATCTATAACAAGTGTCACAGGAAAGGTTCAAACCATAGACAGTAAGAAGAGTCAGTCTTTTTGTACTTAAGTCGACATTGTGCCTTTTCTATTTAATTCCGATGGAATTTCTGTGTTTCATCTTCAATAGGAAGGTCAGAGGGATACAATAAACCTGAAGTGAAGTATCGAAATCTATAACTAGTGTCACAGGAGTGGTTCAAAACAAAGTCAGTAAGAAGAGTCAGTCTTCTTGTCCTTAAGTCGGCATTGTGCCTTTTGTGTTTAATTCCGATTAAATTTCTGAGTTTCATCGTCAATAAGAAGGTCCAACGGATACAGTAAACCTGGAGTGAAGCATCGGAATCTATAACTAGTGTCACAGGAATGGTTCAAAACATAGACAGTAAGAAGAGTCAGTCTTCGTGTACTAAAGTAGGAATTTTGTCTTTTGTATTTCATTCCAATGGAATTTCTGAGTTGCATCGTCAATAAGAAGGTCAGAGGTATACAATAAACCTGAAGTGAAGTATCAAAATCTATAACTAGTGTCACAGGAATGGTTCAAAGCATAGTCAGTAAGAAGAGTCAGTCTCCTTGTCCTTAAGTCGGCATTGTGCCTTTTGTATATAATTCCGAAGCAATTTCTGTGTTTCATCGTCAATAAGAAGGTCGAAGGGATATAGTAAACCTGGAGTGAAGTATCAGAATCTATAACTATTGTCACAGGGATGGTTCAAATCATAGACAGTAAGAAGAGTCAGTCTTCTTGTACTTAAGTATGCATAGTGCCTTTTCTATTTAATTCCGATTCAATTTCTGTGTTTCATCGTCAATATTTAGTTCCAAGGGATACAGTAAACCTGGAGTGAAGCATCGGAATCCATTACCAGTGTCACAGGAATGGTTCAAAACATAGACAGTAAGAAGAGTCAGTCTTCTTGTACTTAAGTCGGCATTGTGCCTTTTCTATTTAATTCCGATGCAATTTCTGTGTTTCAACGTCAATAAGAAGGTCCAAGGGATACAGTAAACCTGAAGTGAAGCATCAGAATCTATAACTAGTGTCGCAGGAATGGTTCAAAATATAGTCAGTAAGAAGAGTCAGTCTTCTGGTTCTTAAGTCGGCATTGTGCCTTTTGTATTTAATTCCGATGCAATTTCTGTGTTTCATCGTCAATAAGAAGGTCCAAGGGAAACAGAAAACCTGAAGTGATGCATCGGAATCTATAACTAGTGCCACAGGAATGGTTCAAAACATAGACAGTAAGAAGGGTCAGTCTTCTTGTACTTAAGTATGCATTGTGGCTTTTGTATTTAATTCCGATGCAATTTCTGTGTTTCATAGTCAATAAGAAGGTCAGAGGGATACAGTTAACCTGAAGTGAAGCATCGAATCTATAACTAGTTTCACAGGAATGATTCAAAACATAGTCAGTAAGAAGAGTCAGTCTTCTTGTTCTTAAGTCGGCATTGGGCCTTTTGTATTTAATTCCGATGCAATTTCTGTGTTTCATCGGCAATAAGGTCAGAGGGATACAGTATACCTGAAGTGAAGCATCGGAATCTATAACTAGTGTCACAGGAATGGTTCAAAACATAGACGGTAAGAAGAGTCAGTCTTCTTGTACCTAAGTCGGCATTGTGCCTTTTGTATTTAATTCCGATGCAATATCTGTGTTTCATTGTCAATAAGAAGGTCTGAGGGATACAGTTAACCTGAAGTGAAGCAACGGAATCCAAAACTAGTGTCACAGGAATGGTTCAAAACATTGACAGTAGGAAGAGTCAGTCTTCTTGTACTTAAGTCGGCATTGTGCCATTTGTATTTAATTCCGATGCAATTTCTGTGTTTCATCGTAAATAAGAAGGTCCAAGGTATACAGTAACCCTGAAGTGAAGCATCGGAATTTATAACTAGTGTCACAGGAATGGTTCAAAATATAGTCAGTAAGAAGAGTCAGTTTTCTTGTACTTAAGTCGGCATTGTGCTTTTTCTATTTAATTCCGATGCAATTTCTGTGTTTCATCGTCAACAAGAAGGTCCAAGGGATACAGTAAACCTGGAGTGAAGCATCGGAATCTATAACTAGTGTCACAGGAAAGGTTCAAACCATAGACAGTAAGAAGAGTCAGTCTTCTTGTACTTAAGTCCACATTGTGCCTTTTCTATTTAATTCCGATGCAATTTCTGTGTTTCATCGTCAATTGGAAGGTCAGAGGGATACATTAAACCTGAAGTGAAGTATCGGAATCTATAACTAGTGTCACAGGAGTAGTTCAAAACAAAGTCAGAAAGTAGAGTCAGTCTTCTTGTCCTTAAGTCGGCATTGTGCCTTTTGTGTTTAATTCCGATGCAATTTCTGTGTTTCATCGTCAATAAGAAGGTCCAACGGATACAATAAGCCGGGAGTGACGCATCGGAATCTATAACTAGTGTCACAGGAATGGTTCAAAACATAGACAGTAGGAAGAGTCAGTCTTAGTGTACTAAAGTTGGCATTTTGCCTTTTGTATTTAATTCCAATGGAATTTCTGAGTTGCATCGTCAGTAAGAAGGTCAGAGGGATACAATAAACCTGAAGTGAAGCATCGGAATCTATAACTAGTGTCACAGGAATGGTTCAAAACATATTCAGTAAGAAGAGTCAGTCTTCTTGTACTTAAGTCGGCATTGTGCCTTTTCTATTTAATTCCGATGCAATTTCTCTGTTTCATCGTCAATAAGAAAGTCCAAGGGATACAGTAAACCTGGAGTGAAGCATCGGAATCTATAACTAGTGTCACAGGAAAGGTTCAAACCATAGACAGTAAGAAGAGTCAGTCTTTTTGTACTTAAGTCGACATTGTGCCTTTTCTATTTAATTCCGATGGAATTTCTGTGTTTCATCTTCAATTGGAAGGTCAGAGGGATACAATAAACCTGAAGTGAAGTATCGAAATCTATAACTAGTGTCACAGGAGTGGTTCAAAACAAAGTCAGTAAGAAGAGTCAGTCTTCTTGTCCTTAAGTCGGCATTGAGCCTTTTGTGTTTAATTCCGATTAAATTTCTGAGTTTCATCGTCAATAAGAAGGTCCAACGGATACAGTAAACCTGGAGTGAAGCATCGGAATCTATAACTAGTGTCACAGGAATGGTTCAAAACATAGACAGTAAGAAGAGTCAGTCTTCGTGTACTAATGTAGGAATTTTGTCTTTTGTATTTCATTCCAATGGAATTTCTGAGTTGCATCGTCAATAAGAAGGTCAGAGGTATACAATAAACCTGAAGTGAAGTATCAAAATCTATAACTAGTGTCACAGGAATGGTTCAAAGCATAGTCAGTAAGAAGAGTCAGTCTCCTTGTCCTTAAGTCGGCATTGTGCCTTTTGTATATAATTCCGATGCAATTTCTGTGTTTCATCGTCAATAAGAAGGTCCAAGGGATATAGTAAACCTGGAGTGAAGTATCAGATTCTATAACTATTGTCACAGGGATGGTTCAAATCATAGACAGTAAGAAGAGTCAGTCTTCTTGTACTTAAGTATGCATTGTGCCTTTTGTATTTAATTCCGATGCAATTTCTGTGTTTCATCGTCATTAAAAATGTCCAAGGGATACAGTAAACCTGAAGTGAAGCATCGTAATCTATAACTAGTGTCACTGGAATGGTTCAAAACAAAGACAGTAGGACGAGTCAGTCTTCTTGTATTTAAGTCGGCATAGTGCCTTTTCTATTTAATTCCGATTCAATTTCTGTGTTTCATCGTCAATATTTAGTTCCAAGGGATACAGTAAACCAGGAGTGAAGCATCGGAATCCATTACCAGTGTCACAGGAATGGTTCAAAACATAGACAGTAAGAAGAGTCAGTCTTCTTGTACTTAAGTCGGCATTGTGCCTTTTCTATTTAATTCCGATGCAATTTCTGTGTTTCAACGTCAATAAGAAGGTCCAAGGGATACAGTAAACCTGAAGTGAAGCATCGGAATCTATAACTAGTGTCACAGGAATGGTTCAAAATATAGTCAGTAAGAAGAGTCAGTCTTCTGGTTCTTAGGTCGGCATTGGGCCTTTTGTATTTAATTCCGATGCAATTTCTGTGTTTCATCGGCAATAAGGTCAGAGGGATACAGTAAACCTGAAGTGAAGCATCGGAATCTATAACTAGTGTCACAGGAATGGTTCAAAACATAGACGGTAAGAAGAGTCAGTCTTCTTGTACTTAAGTCGGCAGTGTGCCTTTTGTATTTAATTCCGATACCATATCTGTGTTTCATTGTCAATAAGAAGGTCTGAGGGATACAGTTAACCTGAAGTGAAGCATCGAAATCCAAAACTAGTGTCACAGGAATGGTTGAAAACATTGACAGTAGGAAGAGCCAGTCTTCTTGTACTTAAGTCGGCATTGTGCCTTTTGTATTTATTTCCGATGGAATTTCTGAGTTTCATCGTCAATAAGAAGGTCACAGGGATACAATAAACCTAAAGTGAAGCATCGGAATCTATAACTAGTGTCACGGGAATGGTTCAAAGCATAGTCAGTAATAAGAGTCATTCTTCTTGTCCTTAAGTCGGCATTGTGCCTTTTGTATTTAATTCCGATGCAATTTCTTTGTTTCATCGTCAATAAGAAGGTCCAAGGGATATAGTAAACCTGGAGTGAAGCATCGGAATCTATAACTAGTGTCACAGAAATGGTTCAAAACATAGACAGTAAGAAGAGTCAGTCTTCTCGTACTTAAGTCGGCATTGTGCCTTTTGTATTTAATTCCGATGCAATTTCTGTGTTTCATCGTCAATAAGAAGGTCCAAGGGAAACAGTAAACCTGAAGTGAAGCATCGGAATCTATAACTAGTGCCACAGGAATGGTTCAAAACATAGACAGTAAGAAGGGTCAGTCTTCTTGTACTTAAGTCGGCATTCTGGCTTTTGTATTTAATTCCGATGCCATTTCTGTGTTTCATAATCAATAAGAAGGTCAGAGGGATACAGTTAACCTGAAGTGAAGCATCGGAATCTATAACTAGTGTCACAGGAATGGTTCAAAACATAGTCAGTAAGAAGAGTCAGTCTTCTTGTTCTTAAGTCGGCATTGGGCCTTTTGTATTTAATTCCGATGCAATTTCTGTGTTTCATCGGCAACAAGGTCAGAGGGATAAAGTATACCTGAAGTGAAGCATCGGAATCTATAACTAGTGTCACAGGAATGGTTCAAAACATAGACGGTAAGAAGAGTCAGTCTTCTTGTACTTAAGTCGGCATTGTGCCTTTTGTATTTAATTCCGATGCAATATCTGTGTTTCATTGTCAATAAGGTCTGAGGGATACAGTTAACCTGAAGTGAAGCATCGGAATCCTAAACTAGTGTCACAGGAATGTTTCAAAGCATTGACAGTAGGAAGATTCAGTCTTCTTGTACTTAAGTCGGCATTGTGCATTTTGTATTTAATTCCGATGCAATTTCTGTGTTTCATCGTCAATAAGGATGTCCAATGTATACAGTAACCCTGAAGTGAAGCATCGGAATCTATAACTAGTGTCACAGGAATGGTTCAAAACATATTCAATAAGAAGAGTCAGTCTTCTTGTACTTAAGTCGACATTGTGCCTTTTCTATTTAATTCCGATGGAATTTCTGTGTTTCATCGTCAATAGGAAGGTCAGAGTGATACAATAAACCTGAAGTGAAGTATCGGAATCTATAACTAGTGTCACAGGAGTGGTTCAAAACAAAGTCAGTAAGAAGAGTCAGTCTTCTTGTCCTTAAGTCGGCATTGTGCCTTTTGTGTTTAATTCCGATTAAATTTCTGTGTTTCATCGTCATTAAGAAGGCCCAACGGATACAGTAAACCTGGAGTGAAGCATCGGAATCTATAACTAGTATCACAGGAATGGTTCAAAGCATAGACAGTAAGAAGAGTCAGTCTTCGTGTACTAAAGTAGGAATTTTGTCTTTTGTATTCCATTCCAATGGAATTTCTGAGTTGCATCGTCAATAAGAAGGTCAGAGGGATACAATAAACCTGAAGTGAAGTATCGGAATCTATAACTATTGTCACAGGAATGGTTCAAAGCATAGTCAGTAAGAAGAGTCAGTCTCCTTGTCCTTAAGTCGGCATTGTGCCTTTTGTATATAATTCCGATGCAATTTCTGTGTTTCATCGTCAATAAGAAGGTCCAAGGGATATAGTAAACTTGGAGTGAAGTATAAGAATCTATATTTATTGTCACAGGGATGGTTCAAGTCATAGACAGTAAGAAGAGTCAGTCGTCTTGTACTTAAGTATGCATTGTGCCTTTTGTATGTAATTCCGATGCAATTTCTGTGTTTCATCGTCATTAAAAATGTCCAAGGGATACAGTAAACCTGAAGTAAAGCATCGGAATCAATAACTAGTGTCACAGGAATGGTTCAAATCATTGTCAATAAGAAGGGTCGGTCTTCATGTACTTAAGTTGGAATTGTGCCTTTTGAATTTATTCCGATGCAATTTCTGTTTCATCATCAATAAGAAGGTACAAGGGATACAGTAAACCTGAAGTGAAGCATCGTAATCTATAACTAGTGTCACTGGAATTATTCAAAACAAAGACAGTAGGACGAGTCAGTCTTCTTGTACTTAAGTCGGCATAGTGCCTTTTCTATTTAATTCCGATTCAATTTCTGTGTTTCATCGTCAATATTAAGGTCCAAGGGATACAGTAAACCTGGATTGAAGCATCGGAATCCATTACTAGTGGCACAGGAATGGTTCAAAACATAGTCAGTAAGAAGAGTCAGTCTTCTTGTTCTTAAGTCGGCATTGGGCCTTTTGTATTTAATTCCGATGCAATTTCTGTGTTTCATCGGCAATAAGGTCAGAGGGATACAGTAAACCTGAAGTGAAGCATCGGAATCTATAACTAGTGTCACAGGAATGGTTCAAAACATAGACGGTAAGAAGAGTCAGTCTTCTTGTACTTAAGTCGGCAGTGTGCCTTTTGTATTTAATTCCGATACCATATCTGTGTTTCATTGACAATAAGAAGGTCTGAGGGATACAGTTAACCTGAAGTGAAGCATCGAAATCCAAAACTAGTGTCACAGGAATGGTTGAAAACATTGACAGTAGGAAGAGCCAGTCTTCTTGTACTTAAGTCGGCATTGTGCCTTTTGTATTTAATTCCAATGGAATTTCTGAGTTTCATCGTCAATAAGAAGGTCACAGGGATACAATAAACCTAAAGTGAAGCATCGGAATCTATAACTAGTGTCACGGGAATGGTTCAAAGCATAGTCAGTAATAAGAGTCAGTCTTCTTGTCCTTAAGTCGGCATTGTGCCTTTTGTATTTAATTCCGATGCAATTTCTTTGTTTCATCGTCAATAAGAAGGTCCAAGGGATATAGTAAACCTGGAGTGAAGCATCGGAATCTATAACTAGTGTCACAGAAATGGTTCAAAACATAGACAGTAAGAAGAGTCAGTCTTCTCGTACTTAAGTCGGCATTGTGCCTTTTGTATTTAATTCCGATGCAATTTCTGTGTTTCATCGTCAATAAGAAGGTCCAAGGGAAACAGTAAACCTGAAGTGAAGCATCGGAATCTATAACTAGTGCCACAGGAATGGTTCAAAACATAGACAGTAAGAAGGGTCAGTCTTCTTGTACTTAAGTCGGCATTCTGGCTTTTGTATTTAATTCCGATGCCATTTCTGTGTTTCATAGTCAATAAGAAGGTCAGAGGGATACAGTTAACCTGAAGTGAAGCATCGGAATCTATAACTAGTGTCACAGGAATGGTTCAAAACATAGTCAGTAAGAAGAGTCAGTCTTCTTGTTCTTAAGTCGGCATTGGGCCTTTTGTATTTAATTCCGATGCAATTTCTGTGTTTCATCGGCAACAAGGTCAGAGGGATAAAGTATACCTGAAGTGAAGCATCGGAATCTATAACTAGTGTCACAGGAATGGTTCAAAACATAGACGGTAAGAAGAGTCAGTCTTCTTGTACTTAAGTCGGCATTGTGCCTTTTGTATTTAATTCCGATGCAATATCTGTGTTTCATTGTCAATAAGGTCTGAGGGATACAGTTAACCTGAAGTGAAGCATCGGAATCCTAAACTAGTGTCACAGGAATGTTTCAAAGCATTGACAGTAGGAAGATTCAGTCTTCTTGTACTTAAGTCGGCATTGTGCATTTTGTATTTAATTCCGATGCAATTTCTGTGTTTCATCGTCAATAAGGATGTCCAATGTATACAGTAACCCTGAAGTGAAGCATCGGAATCTATAACTAGTGTCACAGGAATGGTTCAAAACATATTCAGTAAGAAGAGTCAGTCTTCTTGTACTTAAGTCGGCATCGTGCCTTTTCTATTTAATTCCGATGCAATTTCTCTGTTTCATCGTCAATAAGAAAGTCCAAGGGATACAGTAAACCTGGAGTGAAGCATCGGAATCTATAACTAGTGTCACAGGAAATGTTCAAACCATAGACAGTAAGAAGAGTCAGTCTTCTTGTACTTAAGTCGACATTGTGCCTTTTCTATTTAATTCCGATGGAATTTCTGTGTTTCATCGTCAATAGGAAGGTCAGAGGGATACAATAAACCTGAAGTGAAGTATCGGAATCTATAACTAGTGTCACAGGAGTGGTTCAAAACAAAGTCAGTAAGAAGAGTCAGTCTTCTTGTCCTTAAGTCGGCATTGTGCCTTTTGTGTTTAATTCCGATTAAATTTCTGTGTTTCATCGTCAATAAGAAGGTCCAACGGATACGGTAAACCTGGAGTGAAGCATCGGAATCTATAACTAGTATCACAGGAATGGTTCAAAGCATAGACAGTAAGAAGAGTCAGTCTTCGTGTACTAAAGTAGGAATTTTGTCTTTTGTATTTCATTCCAATGGAATTTCTGAGTTGCATCGTCAATAAGAAGGTCAGAGGGATACAATAAACCTGAAGTGAAGTATCGGAATCTATAACTATTGTCACAGGAATGGTTCAAAGCATAGTCAGTAAGAAGAGTCAGTCTCCTTGTCCTTAAGTCGGCATTGTGCCTTTTGTATATAATTCCGATGCAATTTCTGTGTTTCATCGTCAATAAGAAGGTCCAAGGGATATAGTAACCCTGGAGTGAAGTATAAGAATCTATATTTATTGTCACAGGGATGGTTCAAGTCATAGACAGTAAGAAGAGTCAGTCGTCTTGTACTTAAGTATGCATTGTGCCTTTTGTATGTAATTCCGATGCAATTTCTGTGTTTCATCGTCATTAAAAATGTCCAAGGGATACAGTAAACCTGAACTAAAGCATCGGAATCAATAACTAGTGTCACAGGAATGGTTCAAATCATTGTCAATAAGAAGGGTCGGTCTTCATGTACTTAAGTTGGAATTGTGCCTTTTGAATTTATTCCGATGCAATTTCTGTTTCATCATCAATAAGAAGGTACAAGGGATACAGTAAACCTGAAGTGAAGCATCGTAATCTATAACTAGTGTCACTGGAATGGTTCAAAACAAAGACAGTAGGACGAGTCAGTCTTCTTGTACTTAAGTCGGCATAGTGCCTTTTCTATTTAATTCCGATTCAATTTCTGTGTTTCATCGTCAATATTAAGGTCCAAGGGATACAGTAAACCTGGATTGAAGCATCGGAATCCATTACTAGTGTCACAGGAATGGTTCAAAACATAGTCAGTAAGAAGAGTCAGTCGTCTTGTTCTTAAGTCGGCATTGGGCCTTTTGTATTTAATTCCGATGCAATTTCTGTGTTTCATCGGCAATAAGGTCAGAGGGATACAGTAAACCTGAAGTGAAGCATCTGAATCTATAACTAGTGTCACAGGAATGGTTCAAAACATAGACGGTAAGAAGAGTCAGTCTTCTTGTACTTAAGTCGGCAGTGTGCCTTTTGTATTTAATTCCGATACAATATCTGTGTTTCATTGTCAATAAGAAGGTCTGAGGGATACAGTTAACCTGAAGTGAAGCATTAAAATCCAAAACTAGTGTCACAGGAATGGTTGAAAACATTGACAGTAGGAAGAGTCAGTCTTCTTGTACTTAAGTCGGCATTGTGCGTTTTGTATTTAATTCCGATGGAATTTCTGAGTTTCATCGTCAATAAGAAGGTCACAGGGATACTATAAACCTGAAGTGAAGCATCGGAATCTATAACTAGTGTCACGGGAATGGTTCAAAGCATAGTCGGTAAGAAGAGTCAGTCTTCTTGTCCTTAAGTCGGCTATGTGCCTTTTGTATTTAATTCCGATGCAATTTCTTTGTTTCATCGTCAATAAGAAGGTCCAAGGGATATAGTAAACCTGGAGTGAAGCATCGGAATCTATAACTAGTGTCACAGAAATGGTTCAAAACATAGACAGTAAGAAGAGTCAGTCTTCTCGTACTTAAGTCGGCATTGTGCGTTTTGTATTTAATTCCGATGCAATTTCTGTGTTTCATCGTCAATAAGAAGGTCCAAGGGAAACAGTGAACCTGAAGTGAAGCATCGGAATCTATAAATAGTGCCACAGGAATGGTTCAAAACATAGACGGTAAGAAGAGTCAGTCTTCCTGTACTTAAGTCGGCATTGTGCCTTTTGTATTTAATTCCGATGCAATATCTGTGTTTCATTGTCAATAAGAAGGTCTGAGGGATACAGTTAACCTAAAGAGAAGCATCGGAATCCAAAACTAGTGTCACAGGAATGGTTCAAAGCATTGACAGTAGGAAGAGTCAGTCTTCTTGTACTTAAGTCGGCATTGTGCCATTTGTATTTAATTCCGATGCAATTTCTGTGTTTCATCGTAAATAAGAAGGTCCAAGGTATACAGTAACCCTGAAGTGAAGCATCGGAATTTATAACTAGTGTCACAGGAATGGTTCAAAACATAGTCAGTAAGAAGAGTCAGTCTTCTTGTACTTAAGTCAGCATTGTGCTTTTTCTATTTAATTCCGATGCAATTTCTGTGTTTCATCGTCAACAGGAAGGTCCAAGGGATACAGTAAACCTGGAGTGAAGCATCGGAATCTATAACTAGTGTCACAGGAAAGGTTCAAACCATAGACAGTAAGAAGAGTCAGTCTTCTTGTACTTAAGTCGACATTGTGCGTTTCTATTTAATTCCGATGCAATTTCTGTGTTTCATCGTCAATAGGAAGGTCAGAGGGATACAATAAACCTGAAGTGAAGTATCGGAATCTATAACTAGTGTCACAGGAGTAGTTCAAAACAAAGTCAGTAAGTAGAGTCAGTCTTCTTGTCCTTATGTCGGCATTGTGCCTTTTGTGTTTAATTCCGATGCAATTTCTGTGTTTCATCGTCAATAAGAAGGTCCAACGGATACAGTAAACCTGGAGTGACGCATCGGAATCTATAACTAGTGTCACAGGAATGGTTCAAAACATAGACAGTAAGAAGAGTCAGTCTTCGTGTACTAAGGTTGGCATTTTGCCTTTTGTATTTAATTCCAATGGAATTTCTAAGTTGCATCGTCAGTAAGAAGGTCAGAGGGATACAATAAACCTGAAGTGAGGCATCGGAATCTATAACTAGTGTCACAGGATTGGTTCAAGTCATAGACAGTAAGAAGAGTCAGTCTTCTTGTACTTAAGTCGGCATTGTGCCTTTTGTATTTAATTCCGATGCAATTTCTGTGTTTCATCGTCAATAAGAAGGTCCAAGGGAAACAGTAAACCTGAATTGAAGCATCGGAATCTATAACTAGTGTCACAGGAATGGTTCAAAACATAGACGGTAAGAAGAGTCAGTCTTCTTGTACTTAAGTCGGCATTGTGCTTTTTGTATTTAATTCCGATGCAATATCTGTGTTTCATTGTCAATAAGAAGGTCTGAGGGATACAGTTAACCTGAAGTGAAGCATCGGCATCCAAAACTAGTGTCACAGGAATAGTTCAAAGCATTGACAGTAGGAAGAGTCAGTCTTCTTGTACTTAAGTCGGCATTGTGCCTTTTGTATTTAATTCCGATGCAATTTCTGTGTTTCATCGTCAATAAGGATGTCCAATGTATACAGTAACCCTGAAGTGAAGCATCGGAATCTATAACTAGTGTCACAGGAATGGTTCAAACATATTGAGTAAGAAGAGTCAGTCTCGTTGTATTTAAGTCGGCATTGTGCTTTTTCTAATTAATTCCGATGCAATTTCTCTGTTTCATCGTCAATAAGAAAGTCCAAGGGATACAGTAAACCTGGAGTGATGCATCGGAATCTATAACTAGTGTCACAGGAAAGGTTCAAACCATAGACAGTAAGAAAAGTCAGTCTTTTTGTACTTAAGTCGACATTGTGCTTTTCTATTTAATTCCGATGGAATTTCTGTGTTTCATCGTCAATAGGAAGGTCAGAGGGATACAATAAACCTGAAGTGAAGTATCGGAATCTATAACTAGTGTCACAGGAGTGGTTCAAAACAAAGTCAGTAGGAAGAGTCAGTCTTCGTGTCCTTAAGTCGGCATTGTGCATTTTGTGTTTAATTCCGATTAAATTTCTGTGTTTCATCGTCAATAAGAAGGTCCAACGGATACAGTAAACCTGGAGTGAAGCATCGGAATCTATAACTAGTGTCACAGGAATGGTTCAAAACATAGACAGTAAGAAGAGTCAGTCTTCGTGTACTAAAGTAGGAATTTTGTCTTTTGTATTTCATTCCAATGGAATTTATGAGTTGCGTCGTCAATAAGAAGGTCAGAGGGATACAATAAACCTGAAGTGTGGTATCGGAATCTATAACTAGTGTCACAGGAATGGTTCAAAGCATAGTCAGTAAGAAGAGTCAGTCTTCTTGTCCTTAAGTCGGCATTGTGCCTTTTGTATATAATTCCGATGCAATTTCTGTGTTTCATCGTCAATAAGAAGGTCCAAGGAATATAGTAAACCTGGAGTGAAGTATCAGAATCTTTAACTATTGTCACAGGAATTGTTCAAATCATAGACAGTAAGAAGAGTCTATCTTCTTGTACTTAAGTATGCATTGTGCCTTTTGTATTTAATTCCGATGCAATTTCTGAGTTTCATCGTCATTAAGAATGTCCAAGGGATGCAGTAAACCTGAAGTAAAGCATCGGAATCTATAACTAGTGTCACAGGAATGGTTCAAATCATTGGCAATAAGAAGGGTCGGTCTTCATGTACTTAAGTTGGCATTGTGCCTTTTGTATTTATTCCGATGCAATTTCTGTTTCATCATCAATAAGAAGGTACAAGGGATACAGTAAACCTGAAGTGAAGCATCGTAATCTATAACTAGTGTCACTGGAATGGTTCAAAACATAGACAGTAGGACGAGTCAGTCTTCTTGTACTTAAGTCGGCATAGTGCCCTTTCTATTTAATTCCGATTCAATTTCTGTGTTTCATCGGCAATATTAAGGTCCAAGGGATACAGTAAACCTGGAGTGAAGCATCAGAATCCATTACTGGTGTCACAGCAATGGTTCAAAGCATAGACAGTAAGAAGAGTCAGTCTTCTTTTACTTAAGTCGGCATTGTGCCTTTTCTATTTAATTCCGATGCAATTTCTGTGTTTCATCGTCAATACGAAGGTCCATGGGATACAGTAAACCTGAAGTGAAGCATCGGAATCTATAACTAGAGTCACAGGAATGGTTCAAAACATAGTCAGTAAGAAGAGAGAGTCTTCTTGTACTTCAGTCGGAATTATGCCTTTTGTATTTAATTCCGATGCAATTTCAGTGTTTCATCGTCAATAAGAAGGTCCAAGGGAAACAGTAAACCTGAAGTGAAGCATCGGAATCTATAACTAATGTCACAGGAATGGTTCAAAACATAGACAGTAAGGAGGGTCAGTCTTCTTGTATTTAAGTCGGCATTCTGGCTTTTGTATTTAATTCCGATGCAATTGCTGTGTTCCATAGTCAATAAGAAGGTCCAAGGGATATAGTAAACCTGGAGTGAAGTATCAGAATCTATATTTATTGTCACAGGGATGGTTCAAATCATAGACAGTAAGAAGAGTCAGTCTTCTTGTACTTAAGTATGCATTGTGCCTTTTGTATATAATTCCGATGCAATTTCTGTGTTTCATCGTCATTAAAAATGTCCAAGGGATACAGTAAACCTGAAGTAAAGCATCGGAATCAATAACTAGTGTCACAGGAATGGTTCAAATCATTGTCAATAAGAAGAGTCGGTCTTCATGTACTTATGTTGGAATTGTGCCTTTTGAATTTATTCCGATGCAATTTCTGTTTCATCATCAATAAGAAGGTACAAGGGATACAGTAAACCTGAAGTGAAGCATCGTAATCTATAACTAGTGTCACTGGAATGGTTCAAAACAAATACAGTAGGACGAGTCAGTCTTCTTGTACTTAAGTCGGCATAGTGCCTTTTCTATTTAATTCCGATTCAATTTCTGTGTTTCATCGTCAATATTAAGGTCCAAGGGATACAGTAAACCTGGATTGAAGCATCGGAATCCATTACTAGTGTCACAGGAATGGTTCAAAACATAGACAGTAAGAAGAGTCAGTCTTCTTGTACTTAAGTCGGCATTGTGCCTTTTGTATTTAATTCCGATGGAATTTCTGAGTTTCATCGTCAATAAGAAGGTCACAGGGATACAATAAACCTGAAGTGAAGCATCGGAATCTATAACTAGTGTCACGGGAATGGTTCAAAGCATAGTCAGTAAGAAGAGTCAGTCTTCTTGTCGTTAAGTCGGCATTGTGCCTTTTGTATTTAATTCCGATGCAATTTCTTTGTTTCATCGTCAATAAGAAGGTCCAAGGGATATAGTAAACCTGGAGTGAAGCATCGGAATCTATTACTAGTGTCACAGAAATGGTTCAAAACATAGACAGTAAGAAGAGTCAGTCTTCTCGTACTTAAGTCGGCATTGTGCCTTTTGTATTTAATTCCGATGCAATATCTGTGTTTCATTGTCAATAAGAAGGTCTGAGGGATACAGTTAACCTGAAGTGAAGCATCGGAATCCAAAACTAGTGTCACAGGAATGGTTCAAAGCATTGACAGTAGGAAGAGTCAGTCTTCTTGTACTTAAGTCGGCATTGTGCCATTTGTATTTAATTCCGATGCAATTTCTGTGTTTCATCGTAAATAAGAAGGTCCAAGGTATACAGTAACCCTGAAGTGAAGCATCGGAATTTATAACTAGTGTCACAGGAATGGTTCAAAACATAGTCAGTAAGAAGAGTCAGTCTTCTTGTCCTTAAGTCGGCATTGTGCTTTTTCTATTTAATTCCGATGCAATTTCTGTGTTTCATCGTGAACAAGAAGGTCCAAGGGATACAGTAAACCTGGAGTGAAGCATCGGAATCTATAACTAGTGTCACAGGAAAGGTTCAAACCATAGACAGTAAGAAGAGTCAGTCTTCTTGCACTTAAGTCGACATTGTGCCTTTTCTATTTAATTCCGATGCAATTTCTGTGTTTCATCGTCAATAGGAAGGTCAGAGGGATACAATAAACCTGAGATGAAGTATCGGAATCTATTACTAGTGTCACAGGAGTAGTTCAAAACAAAGTCAGTAAGTAGAGTCAGTCTTCTTGTCCTTAAGTCGGCATTGTGCCTTTTGTGTTTAATTCCGATGCAATTTCTGTGTTTCATCGTCAATAAGAAGGTCCAACGGATACAGTAAACCTGGAGTGACGCATCGGAATCTATAACTAGTGTCACAGGAATGGTTCAAAACGTAGACAGTAAGAAGAGTCAGTCTTCGTGTACTAAAGTTGGCATTTTGCCTTTTGTATTTAATTCCAATGGAATTTCTGAGTTGCATCGTCAGTAAGAAGGTCAGAGGGATACAATAAACCTGAAGTGAAGCATCGGAATCTATAACTAGTGTCACAGGAATGGTTCAAGTCATAGACAGTAAGAAGAGTCAGTCTTCTTGTACTTAAGTCGGCATTGTGCCTTTTGTACTTAATTCCGATGCAATTTCTGTGTTTCATCGTCAATAAGAAGGTCCAAGGGAAACAGTAAACCTGAAGTGAAGCATCGGAATCTATAACTAGTGTCACAGGAATGGTTCAAAGCATAGACAGTAAGAAGGGTCAGTCTTCTTGTACTGAAGTCGGCATTGTGGCTTTTGTATTTAATTCCGATGCAATTTCTGTGTTTCATAGTCAATAAGAATGTCAGAGGGATGCAGTAAACCTGAAGTGAAGCATCGGAATCTATAACTAGTGTCACAGGAATGGTTCAAACATAGTCAGTAAGAAGAGTCAGTCTTCTTGTTCTTAAGTCGGCATTGGGCCTTTTGTATTTAATTCCGATGCAATTTCTGTGTTTCATCGGCAAAAAAAAACAAAAATAAGGTCAGAGGGATACAGTATACCTGAAGTGAAGCATCGGAATCTATAAATAGTGTCACAGGAATGGTTCAAAACGTAGACGGTAAGAAGAGTCAGTCTTCTTGTACTTAAGTCGGCATTGTGCCTTTTCTATTTAATTCCGATGGAATTTCTGTGTTTCATTGTCAATAAGAAGGTCTGAGGGATACAGTTAACCTGAAGTGAAGCATCGGCATCCAAAACTAGTGTCACAGGAATGGTTCAAAGCATTGACAGTAGGAAGAGTCAGTCTTCTTGTACTTAAGCCGGCATTGTGCCTTTTGTATTTAATTCCGATGCAATTTCTGTGTTTCATCGTCAATAAGGATGTCCAGTGTATACAGTAACCCTGAAGTGAAGCATCGGAATCTATAACTAGTGTCACAGGAATGGTTCAATCATATTGAGTAAGAAGAGTCAGTCTCCTTGTACTTAAGTCGGCATTGTGCTTTTTCTATTTAATTCCGATGCAATTTCTCTGTTGTATCGTCAATAAGAAAGTCCAAGGGATACAGTAAACCTGGAGTGAAGCATCGGAATCTATAACTAGTGTCACAGGAAAGGTTCAAACCATAGACAGTAAGAAGAGTCAGTCTTTTTGTACTTAAGTCGACATTGTGCCTTTTCTATTTAATTCCGATGGAATTTCTGTGTTTCATCGTCAATATGAAGGTCAGAGGGATACAATAAACCTGAAGTGAAGTATCGGAATCTATAACTAATGTCACAGGAGTGGTTCAAAACAAAGTCAGTAGGAAGAGTCAGTCTTCGTGTCCTTAAGTCGGCATTGTGCCTTTTGTGTTTAATTCCGATTAAATTTCTGTGTTTCATCGTCAATAAGAAGGTCCAACGGATACAGTAAACCTGGAGTGAAGCATCGGAATCTATAACTAGTGTCACAGGAATGGTTCAAAACATAGACAGTAAGAAGAGTCAGTCTTCGTGTACTAAAGTAGGAATTTTTTCTTTTGTATTTCATTCCAATGGAATTTCTGAGTTGCATCGTCAATAAGAAGGTCAGAGGGATACAATAAACCTGAAGTGTAGTATCGGAATCTATAACTAGTGTCACAGGAATGGTTCAAAGCATAGTCAGTAAGTAGAGTCAGTCTTCTTGTCCTTAAGTCGGCATTGTGCCTTTTGTATATAATTCCGATGCAATTTCTGTGTTTCATCGTCAATAAGAAGGTCCAAGGAATATAGTAAACCTGGAGTGAAGTATCAGAATCTTTAACTATAGTCACAGGAATTGTTCAAATCATAGACAGTAAGAAGAGTCAATCTTCTTGTACTTAAGTATGCATTGTGCCTTATGTATTTAATTCCGATGCAATTTCTGAGTTTCATCGTCATTAAGAATGTCCAAGGGATACAGTAAACCTGAAGTAAAGCATCGGAATCTATAACTAGTGTCACAGGAATGGTTCAAATCATTGGCAATAAGAAGGGTCGGTCTTCATGTACTTAAGTTGGCATTGTGCCTTTTGTATTTATTCCGATGCAATTTCTGTTTCATCATCAATAAGAAGGTACAAGGGATACAGTAAACCTGAAGTGAAGCATCGTAATCTATAACTAGTGTCACTGGAATGGTTCAAAACATAGACAGTAGGACGAATCAGTCTTCTTGTACTTAAGTCGGCATAGTGCCCTTTCTATTTAATTCCGATTCAATTTCTGTGTTTCATCGTCAATATTAAGGTCCAAGGGATACAGTAAACCTGGAGTGAAGCATCGGAATCCATTACTGGTGTCACAGCAATGGTTCAAATCATAGACAGTAAGAAGAGTCAGTCTTCTTTTACTTAAGTCGGCATTGTGCCCTTTCTATTTAATTCCGATGCAATTTCAGTGTTTCATCGTCAATAAGAAGGTCCAAGGGAAACAGTAAACCTGAAGTGAAGCATCGGAATCTATAACTAGTGTCACAGGAATGGTTCAAAACATAGACAGTAAGGAGAGTCAGTCTTCTTGTATTTAAGTCGGCATTGTGCCTTTTGTATTTAAATCCGAAGCAATATCTGTGTTTCATTGTCAATAAGAAGGTCTGAGGGATACAGTTAACCTGAAGTGAAGCATCGAAATCCAAAAGTAGTGTCACAGCAATGGTTGAAAACATTGACAGTAGGAAGAGTCAGTCTTCTTGTACTTAAGTAGGCATTGTGCCTTTTGTATTTTATTAAGATGCAATTTCTGTGTTTCATCGTCAATAAGAAGGTCCAAGGTATACAGTAACCCTGAAGTGAAGCATCGGAACCTATAACTAGTGTCACAGGAATGGTTCAAAACAAAGTCAGTAAGAAGAGTCTGTCTTCTTGTCCTTAAGTCGGCATTGTGCCTTTTGTGTTTAATTCCGATGAAATTTCTGTGTTTCATCGTCAATAAGAAGGTACAAGGGATATAGTAAACCTGGAGTGAAGCATCGGAATCTGTAACTAGAGTCAATGGAATGGTTCAAAACGTAGACAGTAAGAAGTAACAGTCTTCTTGTGCTTAAGTCGGCATTGTGCCTTTTGTATTTAATTCCGATGGAATTTCTGAGCTTCATCGTCAATAAGAAGGTCACAGGGATACAATAAACCTGAAGTGAAGCATCGGAATCTATAACTAGTGTCACGGGAATGGTTCAAAGCATAGTCAGTAAGAGGAGTCAGTCTTCGTGTCCTTAAGTCGGCATTGTGCCTTTTGTATTTAATTCCGATGCAATTTCTTTGTTTCATCGTCAATAAGAAGGTCCAAGGGATATAGTAAACCTGGAGGGAAGCATCGGAATCTATAACTAGTGTCACAGAAATGGTTCAAATCATAGACAGTAAGAAGAGACAGTCTTCTCGTACTTAAGTCGGCATTGTGCGATTTGTATTTAATTCCGATGCAATTTCTGTGTTTCATCGTCAATAAGAAGGTCCAAGGGAAACAGTAAACCTGAAGTGAAGCATCGAAATTTATAACTAGTGTCACAGGAATGGTTCAAAACATAGTTGGTAAGAAGAGTCAGTCTTCTTGTACTTAAGTCGGCATTGTGCTTTTTCTATGTAATTCCGATGCAATTTCTGTGTTTCATCGTCAACAAGAAGGTCCAAGGGATACAGTAAACCTGGAGTGAAGCATCGGAATCTATAACTAGTGTCACAGGAAAGGTTCAAACCATAGACATTAAGAAGAGTCAGTCTTCTTGTACTTAAGTCGACATTGTGCCTTTTCTATTTAATTCCGATGCAATTTCTGTGTTTCATCGTCAATAGGAAGGTCAGAGGTATACAATAAACCTGAAGTGAAGTATCGGAATCTATAACTAGTTTCACAGGAATGGTTCAAACCATAGTCAGTAAGAAGAGTCAGTCTTCTTGTCCTTAAGTCGGCATTGTGCCTTTTGTGTTTAATTCCGATGAAATTTCTGTGTTTCATCGTCAATAAGAAGGTACAACGGATACAGTAAACATGGAGTGAAGCATCGGAATCTATAACTAGTGCCACAGGAATGGTTCAAAACATAGACAGTAAGAAGAGTCAGTCTTCGTGTACTAAAGTTGGCATTTTGCCTTTTGTATTTAATTCCGATGCAATTTCTTTGTTTCATCGTCAATAAGAAGGTCCGAGGGATATAGTAAACCTGCAGTGAAGCATCGGAATCTATAACTAGTGTCACAGGAATGGTTCAAAACATAGTAAGAAGAGTCAGTCTTCGTGTACTAAAGTTGGCATTTTGCCTTTTGTATTTAATTCGAATGGAATTTCTGAGTTGCATCGTCAGTAAGAAGGTCAGAGGGATACAATAAACCTGAAGTGAAGCATCGGAATCTATAACTAGTGTCACAGGAATGGTTCAAAACATAGTCAATAGGAAGAGTCAGTCATCATGTACTTAAGTTGGCATTGTGCCTTTTGTATTTATTCCGATGCAATTTCTGTGTTTCATCATCAATAAGAAAGTACAAGGGATACAGTAAACCTGAAGTGAAGCATCGGAATCTATAACTAGTGTCACTGGAATGGTTCAAAACATAGACAGTAGGAAGAGTCAGTCTTCATGTACTTAAGTCGGCATTGTGCCTTTTCTATTTAATTCCGATGCAATTTCTGTGTTTCATCGTCAATAAGACGGTCCAAGGGATACAGTAAACCTGAAGTGAAGCATCGGAATCTATAACTAGTGTCACAGGAATGGTTCAAATCATAGTCAGTAAGAAGAGGCAGTCTTCTTGTACTTAAGTCGGCATTGTGTCATTTCTATTTAATTACGATGCAATTTCTGTGTTTCATCGTCAATAAGAAGGTCCAAGGGATACAGTAAACCTGGAGTGAGGCATCGCAATCTACAACTAGTATCAATGGAATGGTTCAAAACACAGACACTAAGAAGAAACAGTCTTCTTGTACTTAAGTCGGCATTGTAATTTTTGTATTTAATTCCGATGGAATTTCTGAGTTTCATCGTCAATAAGATGATCAGAGGGATACAATAAACCTGAAGTGAAGCATCGGAATCTATAACTAGTGTCACAGGAATGGTTCAAAGCATAGTCAGTAAGAAGAGTCAGTCTTCTTGTCCTTAAGTCGGCATTGTGCCTTTTGTATTTAATTCCGATGCCATTTCTTTGTTTTATCGTCAATAAGAAGGTCCAAGGGAAATAGTAAACCTGGAGTAAAGCATCGGAATCTAAAACTAGTGTCACAGAAATGGTTAAAAACATAGACAGTAAGAAGATTCAGTCTTCTTGTACTTAAGTCGGCATTGTGCCTTTTGTATTTAATTCCGTTGCAATTTCTTTGTTTCATCGTCAATAAGATGGTCCAAGGGAAACAGTCAACCTGAAGTGAAGCATCGGAATCTATAACTAGTGTCACAGGAATGGTTCAAAACATAGACAGTAAGAAGGGTCAGTCTTCTTGTACTTAAGTCGGCATTGTGCCTTTTGTATTTAAGTCCGATGAAATTTCTGTGTTTCATCGGCAATAAGGTCAGAGGGGTACAGTTAACCTGAAGTGAAGCATCGGAATCTATAACTAGTGTCACAGGAATGGTTCAAAACATAGACGGTGAGGAGAGTCAGTCTTCTTGTACTTAAGTCGGCATTGTGTCTTTTGTATTTAATGCCGATGCAATATCTGTGTTTCATTGTCAATAAGAAGGTCTGAGGGATACAGTTAACCTGAAGTGAAGCATCGGAATCCAAAACTAGTGTCACAGGAATGCTTCAAAACATTGACAGTAGGAAGAATCAGTCTTCTTGTACTTGAGGCGGCATTGTGCCTTTTGTATTTAATTCCGATGCAATTTCTGTGTTTCATCGTCAATAAGAAGGTCCAAGGGATACAGTAACCCTGAAGTGAAGCATCGGAATTTATAACTAGTGTCACAGGAATGGTTCAAAGCATAGTCAGTAAGAAGAGTCAGTCTTCTTTTACTTAAGTCGGCATTTTGCCTTTTCTATTAAATTCCGATGCAATTTCTGTGTTTCATCGCCAATAAGAAGGTCCAAGGGATACAGTAAACCTGGAGTGAAGCATCGGAATCTATAACAAGTGTCACAGGAAGAGTTCAAAACATAGACAGTAAGAAGAGTCAGTCTTCTTGTACTTAAGTCGACATTGTGCCTTTTCTATTTAATTCCGATGCAATTTCTGTGTTTCATCGTCAATAAGAGGGTCAGAGGGATACAATAAACCTGAAGTGAAGCATCGGAATTTATAACTAGTGTCACAGGAATGGTTCAAAACATAGTCAGTAAGAAGAGTCAGTCTTTTTGAACATAAGTCGGCATTGTGCATTTTGTGTTAATTCCGATGCAATTTCTGTGTTTCATCGTCAATAAGATGGTGCAACGGATACAGTAAACCTGAAGTGAAGCATCGGAATCTATAACTAGTGTCACAGGAATGGTTCAATATATAGACAGTAAGAAGATTCAGTCTTCTTGTACTTAAGTCAGCATTGTGCCTTTTGTATTTAATTCCGATGCAATTTCTGTGTTTCATCGTCAATAGGAAGATCAGAGGGATACAGTAAACCGGAAGTGAAGCATCGGAATCTATAACTAGTGTCACAGGAATGGTTCAAAACATTGACAGTATGAAGAGTCAGTCTTCCTGTCCTAAAGTCGGCATTGCGCCTTTTGTATTTAATTCCGATGCAATTTCTGTGTTTCATCGTCAATAAGAATGTCCAAGGGATACAGTAAACCTGGAGTGTAGCATGGGAATCTATAACTATTGTCAGAGGAATGGTTCAAATCATAGACAGTAAGAAGAGTCAGTCTTCTTGTACTTAAGCCGGCATTGTGCCTTTTGTATTTAATTCCGATGCAATTTCTGTGTTTCATCGTCAATAAGAAGGTCAGAGGGATACAGTAAACCTGAAGTGAAGCATCGGAATCTATAGCTAGTGTCACAGGAATGGTTCAAAACATAGTCAGTAAGAAGAGTCAGTCTTCTTGACCTTAAGTCGGCATTGTGCCTTTTGTATATAATTCCGATGCAATTTCTGTGTTTCATCGTCAATAAGAAGGTCCAACGGATATAGTAAACCTGGAGTGAAGCATCGGAATCCATAACTATTGTCAGAGGAATGGTTCAAATCATAGACAGTAAGAAGAGGCAGTCTTCTTGTACTTAAGCCGGCATTGTGCCTTTTGTATTTAATTCCGATGCAATTTCTGTGTTTCATCGGCAATAAGGTCAGAGGGATACAGTAAACCTGATGTAAAGCATCGGAATCTATAACTAGTGTCACAGGAATGGTTCAAAGCATAGACAGTAGGAAGAGTCAGTGTTCATGTACTTAAGTCGGCATTGTGCCATTTGCATTTAATTCCGATGCAATTTCTGTGTTTCATCTTCAATAAGAAGGTCAGAGGGATACTGTAAACATGAAGTGAAGCATCGCAATCCAAAACTAGTGTCACAGGAATGGTTCAAAACATAGACAGTAGGAAGAGTCAGTCTTCTTGTACTTAAGTCGCCATTGTGCCTTTTGTATTTAATTCCGATGTAATTTCTGTGTTTCATCGTCAATAAAAAGGTCTAAGAGATACAGTAAACCTGAAGTGAAGCATCGGAATCTATAACTAGTGTCACAGGAATGGTTCAAAACATAGTCAGTAGGAAGAGTCGGTCCTCATGTTCTTAAGTCGGCATTATGCCTTTTGTATTTAATTCCGATGCAATTTCTGTGATTCATCGTCAATAAGAGGGTCCAAGGGATACAGTAAACCTGAAGTGAAGCATCGGAATCTATCACTAGTGTCACAGGAATGGTTCAAACCATAGACAGTAGGAAGAGTCAGTCTTATTGTACTTATGTCGGCATTGTATCTTTTGTATATAATTCAGATGCAATTTCTTTGTTTCATCGTCAATACGAAGGTCCTAGGGATACAGTATACCTGTAGTGAAGCATTGGAATCTATAACTAGTGTCACAGGAATGGTACAAAACAAAGTCAGTAAGAAGAGTCTGTCTTCTTGTCCTTAAGTCGGCATTGTGCCTTTTGTATTTAATTCCGATGCAATTTCTGTGTTTCATCGTCAATTAGAACGTCCAAGGGACACAGTAAACCTGGAGTGCAGCATCGGAATCTATAACTAGTGTCACAGGAATGGTTCAAATCATAGACAGTAAGAAGAGTCAGTCTTCGTGTACTTAAGTCGGTATTTTGCCTTTTGTATTTAATTCCGATGCAATTTCTGTGTTTCATCGTCAATAAGAAGGTCCAAGGGATACAGTAAACCTCACGTGAAGCATCGGAAACTATAACTAGTGTCACAGGAATGGTTCAAAACATAGTCAGTAAGAAGAGTCAGTCTTCTTGTAATTAAGTCGGCATTGTGCTTTTCTATTTAATTCCGATGCAATTCCTGTGTTTCATCGTAAATAACAAGGTCCAAGGGATACAGTAAACCTGGAGTGAAGCATCGGAATCTATAACTAGTGTCAGTGGAACGGTTCAAAACATAGACAGAAAGAAGAGTCAGTCTTTTTGTACTTAATTTGGCATTGTGCCTTTTGTATTTAATTCTGATGCAATTTCTGTGGTTCATCGTCAATAGGAATGTCCAAGGGATACAGTAAACCTGGAATGTAGCATCGGAATCTATAACAAGTGTCACAGGAATGGTTCAAAACATAGGCAGTAAGAAGAGTCAGTCTTCGTGTACCTAAGTCGGCATTTTGCCTTTTGTATTTAATTCCGATGCAATTTCTGTGTTTCATCGTCAATAAGAAGGACCAAGGGATATAGTAACCCACAAGTGAAGCATCGGAATCCATAACTGGTGTCAATGGAATGGTTCAAAACAGACAGTAAGAAGAGTCAGTCTTCTTGTACTTAATTCGGCATTGTGCATTTTGTATTTAATTCCGATGCAATTTCTGTGCTTCATCGTCAATAAGAATTGTCAGAGGGATACAGTAAACCTGAAGTGAAGCATCGGAATCTATAGCTAGTGTCACAGGAATGGTTCCAAGTATAGTCAGTAAGATGAGTCAGTCATCTTGTCCTTAGGTCGGCATTGTGCCTTTTGTATTTAATTCCGATGCAATTTCTGTGTTTCATCGTCAATAAGAAGGTCCAAGGGATACAGTAAACCTGGAGTGAAGCATCGGAATCTATAACTAGTGTCACAGGAATGGTTCAAACTATAATCACTAAAAAGAGTCAGACTTCTTGTACTTATGTCGGCATTGTGCCTTTTGTATTTAATTGCGATGCGATTTCTGTGTTTCATCGTCAATAAGAAGGTCTAAGGGATACAGTAAAACTGGAGTGAAGCATCGGAATCTATAACTAGTGTCACAGGAATGATTCAAACATAGACAGTAAGAAGTGTCAGTCTTCTTGTACTTAAGTCGGCATTGTGCCTTTTGTATTTGATTCCGATGCGATTTCTGTGTTTCATCTTCAATAAGAAGTTCAGAAGGATACAGTAAACCTGAAGTGAAGCATCCGAATCTATAAGTAGTGTCACAGGAATGGTTCAAAAGATAGACAGTAAGAAGATTCAGTCTTCTTGTACTTAAGTCGGCGTTGTGCCTTTTGTATTTAATTCCGATGCAATTTCTGTGTTTCATCGTCAATAAGAAGGTCCAATTGATACAGTAAACGTGGAGTGTAGCATCGTAATCTATAAATAGTGTCACAGGAATGGTTCAAAACATAGGCAGTAAGTAGTGTCAGTCTTCTTGTACTTAATTCGGAATTGTGCCTTTTGTATTTAATTCCGACTCAATTTCTGTGATTCATCGTCAATAACAAGGTCCAAGGGATACAGTAAATTCTAAAGTGAAGCATCGGACTCACAGAAATGGTTCAAAACATAGACAGTAGATAGAGTAAGTTTTCTTGTACTTAAGTCGGCATTGTGCTTTTTGTATTTATTTCCGATGCAAATTCTGTGTTTCTTCGTCAAGAAGAAGGTCCAAGGGAAACAGTAAACCTGCAGTGAAGCATCGGAATCTATATCTAGTGTCACAGGATTGGTTCAAAGCATAGACTGTAAGAAGTGTTGGTCTTGTTGTACTTAAATCAGCATTGTGGCTTTTGTATTTAATTCCGATGCACTTTCTGTGTTTCATCGTCAATAAGAAGGTCAGAGGGATACAGTAAACCTGAAGTGAAGCATCGGAATCTATAACTAGTCTCACCGGAATGGTTCAAAACATAGTCAGTAAGAAGAGTCAGTCTTCTTGTACTTAAGTCGGCATTGTGCCTTTTGTATTTAAATCCGATGCAATTTCTGTCTTTCATCGTCAATAAGTAGGTCAGAGGGATACGGTAAACGTGAAGTGAAGCAACGGAATCTATAACTAGTGTCACAGGAATGGTTCAAAACATAGTCAGTAAGAAGAGTCAGTCTTCTTGTACTTAAGTCGGCATTGTGCCTATTGTATTTAATTCCGATGCAATTTCTGTGTTTCATCGTCAATAAGAAGGTCCAAGGGATACAGTCAACCTGGAGTGAAGCAACGGAATCTATAACTAGTGTCACAGGAATGGTTCAAAACATAGTCAGTAAGAAGAGTCAGTCTTCTTGTACTTAATTCGGATTTGTGCCTTTTGTATTTAATTCCGATGCAATTTCTGTCTTTCATCGTCAATAAGAAGGTCAGAGGGATACAGTAAACCTGAAGTTCAGGATCGGAATCTATAACTAGTGTCACAGGAATGGTTCAAAACATAGTCAGTAAGAAGAGTCAGTCTTCTTGTAGTTAAGTCGGCCTTGTGCCTTTTGTATTGAATTCCGATACGATTTCAGTGTTTCATCGTCAATAAGAAGGTCCAAGGGATACAGTAACCCTTAAGTGAAGCATCGCAATCTATAACAAGTGTCTTAGGAATGGTTCAAAACATAGACAGTAGGAAGTGTCAGTCTTCTAGTACTTAAGTCGGCATTGTGCCTTTTCTATTTATTTCCGATGCAATTTTTGTGTTTCATCGTCAATAAGAAGGTCCAAGGGATACAGTAAACCTGAAGTGAAGCATCGGAATCTATAACTAGTGTCACAGGAATGGTTCAAAGCATAGACAGTATGAAGAGTCAGTCTTCTTGTACTTAAGTCAGCATTGTGCCTTTTCTATTTAATTCCGAAGCAATATCTGTGTTTCATCGTCAATAAGAAGGTCCAAGGGATACAGTAAACCTGAAGTGAAGCATCGGATCTATAACTAGTGTCACAGGAATATTTCAAAACATAGTCAGTAAGAAGCGGCTGTCTTCTTGTACTTAAGTCGGCATTGTGCATTTTCTATTTAATTCTGATGACATTTCTGTGTTTCATCGTCCATAAGAAGGTCCAAGGGATACAGTAAACCTGAAGAGAAGCACCGGAATCTATAACTAGCGTCACAGGAATGGTTCAAAACATAGACTGTAAGAGGAGTCAGTCTTCTTGTACTTTAGTCGGTATTGTGCCTTTTGTGTTTAATTCCGATGCAATTTCTGTGTTTAATCGTCAAAATAGAAGGTCCAAGGGATACAGTAAACCTGGAGTGAAGCATTGGAATCCATAACTAGTGTCACAGGAATGGTTCAAAATATAGACAGTAAGAAGGGTCAGTCTTCTTGTACTTAATTCTGCATTGTGCCTTTTGTATTGAATTCAGAACCATTTTCTGTGTTTCATCGTCAATAAGGTGGTCCAAGGGATACAGTAAACCCGAAGTGAAGCATCGGAATTTATAACTAGTGTCACAGGAATGGTCCAAAACATAGTCAGTAATAAGAGTCAGTCTTCTTGTACTTAAGTCGGTATTGTGCCTTTTGTATTTAATTCTGATCCAATTTCTGTGTTTAATCGTTAATAAGAAGGACCAAGTGATACAGCAAACCTGAAGTGAAGCATCGTAATCTCTAATTAGTGTCTTAGGAATGGTTCAAAACATAAACAGTAAGAAGAGACAGTCTTCTTGTACTTAAGTCGGCACTGTGCCTTTTGTATTTATTTCCGATGCAATTTCTGTGCTTCATCGTCAATAAGAAGGTCGAAGGGATACAGTAAACCTGGAGTGAAGCATCGGAATCTATAACTAGTGTCACAGGAATGGTTCAAAACATAGACGGTGAGAAGGGTCAGTCTTCTTGTACTTAATTCTGCATTGTGCCTTTTGTATTGAATTCCGAACCATTTTCTGTGTTTCATCGTCAATAAGGTGGTCCAAGGGATACAGTAAACCCGAAGTGAAGCATCGGAATTTATTACTAGTGTCACAGGAATGGTCCAAAACATAGTCAGTAATAAGAGTCAGTCTTCTTGTACTTAAGTCGCTATTGTGCCTTTTGTATTTAATTCTGATCCAATTTCTGTGTTTCATCGTCAATAAGAAGGACCAAGGGATACAGTAAACCTGGAGTGAAGCATCGGAAACTATAACTAGTGTCACAGGAATGGTTCAAAACATAGTTAGTAGGAAGAGTCAGTCTTCTTGTACTTAAGTCGGCATTGTGCCTATTGTATTTAATTCCGATGTAATTTCTGTGTTTCATCGTCAATAAGAAGGTCCAAGGGACACAGTAAACCTGCAGTGAAGCATCGGAATCTATAACTAGTTTCACAGGGATGGTTCAAAACATAGACAGTAAGAAGAGTCAGTCTCCTTGTACTTAAGTCGGCATTGTGCCTTTTGTATTTAATTCCGATGCAATTTCTGTGTTTCATCGTCAATAAGAAGGTCGAAGGGATACAGTAAACCTGGAGTGAAGCATCGGAGTCTATAACTAGTGTCACAGGAATCGTTAAAAGCATAGATACTAAGAAGTGTCAGTCTTCTTGTACTTAATTCGGCATTGTGCCTTTTGTATTTAATTCCGATGCAATTTCTGTGTTTCATCGTCAATAAGAAGTTCCAAGGGATACAGTCAACCTGGAGTGAAACATTGGAATCTATAACTAGTGTCACAGGGACGGTTCAGAACATGGACAGTAAGATGGGTCAGTATTCCTGTACTTAAATCGGCATTGTGGTTTTTGTATTTAATTCCGATGCAATTTCTGTGTTTCATCGTCACTAAGAAGATTTGAGGGATACAGTAATCCTGACGTTAAGCATCGGAATCTATAACTAGTGTCACAGGAATGGTTCAAAGCATAGTCAGTAAGAAGAGTCAGTCTTCTTGTACTTAAGTCGGCATTGTGCCTTTTGTATTGCATTCCGATGCAATTTCTGTGTTTCATCGTCAATAAGAAGGTCCAAGGGATACAGTAAACCTGAAGTGAAGCATCGGAATCTATAAAAAGTGTCTTAGGAATGGTTCAAAACATAGACAGTAGGAAGTGTCAGTCTTCTAGAACTTAAGTCGGCATTGTGCCTTTTCTATTTAATTCGGATGCAATTTCTGTGTTTCAACGTCAATAAGACGGTCAGAGGGATACAGTAAACCTGAAGTGAAGCATCGGAATCTATCACTAGTGTCACAGGAATGGTTCAAAACATAGACTGTTGGATGAGTCAGTCTTCTTGTACTTAAGTCGGCATTGTGTCTTTTGTATTTAATTCCGATGCAATTTCTGTGTTTCATCGTCAACAAGAAGTTCCAAGGGATGCAGTAAACCTGAGGTGAAGCATCGGAATCTACAACTAGTGTCACAGGAATGGTTCAAATCATAGACAGTAAGAAGAGTCAGTCCCCTTGTACTTAAGTCGGCATTGTGCCTTTTGTATTTAATTCCGATGCAATTTCTGTGTTTCATCGTGAATAAGAAGATCACAGGGATACAGTAAACCTGAAGTGAAGCATCGGAATCTATAACTAGTGTAACAGGAATGGTTCAAAACATTGACAGTAGGAAGAGTCAGTCTTCCTGTACTTAAGTCGGCATTGTGCCTTTTGTATTTAATTCCGATGCAATTTCTGTGTTTCATCGTCAATAAGAATGTCCAAGGGATACGTAAAACCTGGAATCTATAACTAGTGTCACAGGAATGGTTCAAAATCATCGGCAGTAACAAGAGTCAGTCTTTGTGTACTTAAGTCGGCATTTTGCCTTTTGTATTTAATTCCGATGCAATTTCTGTGTTTCATCTTCAATAAGATGGACCAAGGGATACAGTAAACCTCAAGTGAAGCATCGCAATCCATAACTAGTGTCAATGGAATTGTTCAAAACATAGACAGTAAGAAGAGTCAGTCTTCTTGTACTTAATTCGGCATTGTGCCTTTTGTATTTAATTCCGATGCAATTTCTGTCTTTTATCGTCAATAAGAAGGTCAGAGGGATACAGTAAACCTGAAGTGATGCATCGGAATCTATAGCTAGTGTCACAGGAATGGTTCAAAGCATAGTCACTAAGAAGAGTCAGTCTTCTTGTCCTTAGGTCGGCATTGTGCCTTTTGTGTTTAATTCCGATGCAATTTCTGTGTTTCATCGTCAATAAGAAGGTCCAAGGGATACATTAAACCTGGAGTGAAGCATCGGAATCTATAACTAGTGTCACAGGAATGGTTCAAAACATAGACAGTAAGAAGAGTCAGACTTCTTGTACTTATGTCGGCATTGTGCCTTTTGTATTTAATTCCGATGCGATTTCTGTGTTTCATCGTCAATAAGAAGGTCCAAGGCATACAATAAACCTCAACTGAAGCATCGGAATCTATAACTAGTGTCACAGGAATGGTTCAAAATATAGTCAGTAGGAAGAGTCGGTCTTCTTGTACTTAAGTCGGCATTGTGCCTTTTGTATTTAATTCGGATGCAATTTCTGTGTTTCATCGTGAATAAGAACGTCAGAGGGATACAGTAATCCTGAACTTAAGCATCGGAATCTATGACTAGTGTCACAGGAATGGTTCAAAGCATAGGCAGTAAGAAGAGTCAGTCTTCTTGTCCTTATGTCGGTATTGTGCCTTTTGTATTTAATTCCGATGCAATTTCTGTGTTTCATCGTCAATAAGACGGTCCAAGGGATACAGTAAATCTGAAGTGAAGCATCGGAATGTATAACTAGTGTCACAGGAATGGTTCAAAACATAGATAGTAGGAAGAGTCAGTCTTCTTGTTCTTAAGTCGGCATTGTGCCTATTGCATTTAATTCCGATGTAATTTCTGTGTTTCATCGTCAATAAGAAGGTCCAAGGGACACAGTAAACCTGCAGTGAAGCATCGGAATCTATAACTAGTTTCACAGGCATGGTTCAAAACATAGACAGTAAGAAGAGTCAGTCTCCTTGTACTTAAGTCGGCATAGTGCCTTTTATATTTAATTCCGATGCAATTTCTGTGTTTCATCGTCAATAAGAAGTTCGAAGGGAAACAGTAAACCTGGAGTGAAGCATCGGAGTCTATAACTAGTGTCACAGGAATGGTTAAAAGCATAGACAGTAAGAAGAGTCAGTCTTCTAGTACTTAATTCGGCATTGTGCCTTTTGTATTTAATTCCGATGCAATTTCTGAGTTTCATCGTCAATAAGAAGGTCAGAGGGATACAGTAAACCTGAAGTGAAGCAACGGAAACTATAACTAGTGTCACAGGAATGGTTCAAAACATAGTCGGTAAGAAGAGTCAGTCTTCTTGTACTTAAGTCGGCATTGTGCCTTTTGTATTTAATTCCGATGCAATATCTGTGTTTCATCGTCAATAAGAAGGTCCAAGGGATACAGTCAACCTGGAGTGAAACATTGGAATCTATAACTAGTGTCACAGGGAAGGTTCAAAACATGGACAATAAGATGAGTCACTATTCTTGTACTTAAATCGGCATTGTGCTTTTTGTATTTAATTCCGATGCAATTTCTGTGTTTCATCGTCACTAAGAAGGCTAGAGGGATACAGTTATCCTGAAGTTAAGCATCGGAATCTATAACTAGTGTCACAGGAATGGTTCAAAGCATAGTCAGTAAGAAGAGTCAGTCTTCTTGTAGTTAAGTTGGCCTTGTGCCTTTTGTATTGTATTCCGATGCAATTTCTGTGTTTCATCGTCAATAAGAAGGTCCAAGGGATACAGTAAACCTGAGGTGAAGCATTGGAATCTATAAAAAGTGTCTTAGGAATGGTTCAAAACATAGACAATAGGAAGTGTCAGTCTTCTAGTACTTAAGTCGGCATTGTGCTTTTTCTATTTAATTCGGATGCAATTTGTGTGTTTCATCGTCAATAAGACGGTCAGAGGGATACAGTAAACCTGAAGTGAAGCATCGGAATCTATAACTAGTGTCGCAGGAATTGTTCAAAACATAAACAGTATTATGAGACGGTCTTCATGTACTTAAGTCGGCATTGTGCATTTTGTATTTTACTCCGATGCAATTTCTGTGTTTCATCGTCAATAAGAAGGTCCAAGGGATACAGTAAACCTGAAGTGAAGCATCGGAATCTATAACTAGTGTCGCAGGAATTGTTCAAATCACAGACAGTAAGAAGAGTCAGTCTTCTTGTACTTAAGTCGGTATTGTGCCTTTTGTATTTAATTCCGACGCAATTTCTGTGTTTCATCGTCAATAAGAAGGTCCAAGGGATACAGTAAACCTGAAGTGAAGCATCGGAATCTATAACTAGTGTCACAGGAATGGGTCAAATCATAGACAGTAAGAAGAGTCAGTCTTCTTGTACTTAAGTCGGCATTGTGCCTTTTCTATTTAATTCCGATGCAATTTCTGCGATTCATCGTCAATAAGAAGGTCCAAGGGATACAGTAAACCTGAAAAGAAGCATCGGAATCTATAAGTAGTGTCACAGGAATGGTTCAAAACATAGTCAGTACGAAGAGTCAGTCTTCTTGTACTTAAGTCGGCATTGTGCATTTTGTATTTAATTCCGATGCAATTTCTGTGTGTCATCGTCAATAATAAGGTCCAAGGGATACAGTAAACCAGGAGTGAAGGCTCGTAATCTATAACTAGTGTCTTAGGAATGGTTCAAAACATAAACAGTAAGAAGAGACAGTCTTCTTGTACTTAAGTCGGCATTGTGCCTTTTGTATTTAATTCTGATGCAATTTCTGTGTTTCAGTGTCAATAAGAAGGACCAAGGGATACAGTAAACCTTGAGTGAAGCATCGGAAACTATAACTGGTGTCACAGGGATGATTCAAAACATGGACAGTAAGAAGAGTCAGTCTCCTTGTACTTAAGTCGGCATTGTGCCTTTTGTATTTAATTCCGATGCAATTCCTGTGTTTCATCGTCAATAAGAAGGTCGAAGGGATACAGTAAACCTGGAGTGAAGCATCGGAGTCTATATCTAGTGTCAAAGGAATGGTTAAAAGAATAGACAGTAAGAAGAGTCAGTCTTCTTGTACTTAATTCGGCATTGTGCCTTTTGTATTTAATTCCGATGCAAATTCTGTGTTTCATCGTCATATAGAAGGTGGAAGGGATACAGTAAACCTGGAGTGAAGCATCGGAGTCTATATCTAGTCTCAAAGGAATGGTTAAAAGAATAGACAGTAAGAAGAGTCAGTCTTCTTGTACTTAATTCGGCATTGTGCCTTTTGTATTTAATTCCGAAGCAGTTTGTGTGTTTCATCGTCACTAACTAGGTCAGTGGGATACAGTAATCCTGAAGTTAAGCATCGGAATCTATAACTAGTGTCACTGGAATGGTTCAAAGCATAGTCAGTAAGAAGGGTCAGTCTTCTTGTAGTTAAGTCGGCATTGTGCCTCTTGTATTGAATTCCGAACCAATTTCTGCGTTTCATCGTCAATAGGTAGGAGCAAGGGATACAGTAAACCTGAAGTGAAGCATCGGAATATTTAACTAGTGTCACAGGAATGGTTCAAAGCATAGACAGTAAGAAGAGTCAGACTTCTTGTACTTAAGTTGGCATTGTGCCTTTTCTATTTAATTCTGATGCAATTTCTGTGTTTCACCGTCAATAAGAAGGTCAGAGGGATACAGTAAACCTGAAGTGAAGCGTCGGACTCTATAACTAGTGTCACAGGAATGGTTCTAAACATAGATAGTAAGAAGGGTCAGTCTTCTTGTCCTTAAGTCGGCATTGTGCCTTTTGTATTCAATTCCGATGCAATTTCTGTGTTTCATCGGCAATAAGGTCAGAGGGATACACTAAACCTGAAGTGAAGCATCGGAATCTATAACTAGTGTCACAGGAATGGTTCAAAATATAGACAGTAGGAAGAGTCAGTCTTCTTGTACTTAAGTCGGCATTGTGACTTTTGTATTTAATTCGGATGCAATTTCTGTGTTTCATCGTCAATAAGAAGGTCCAAGGGATACAGTCAACATGGAGTGAATCATCGGAACCTATAACTAGGGTCACAGGGACGGTTCAAAACATACACAGTAAGATGAGTCAGTATTCTTGTACTTAAGTCGGCATTGTGCGTTTTGTATTTAATTCCGATGCAATTTCTGTGTTTCATCGTCACTAAGAAGGTCAGAGGGATACAGTAATCCGGAAGTTAAGCACTGGAATCTATAATAGTCACAGGAATGGTTCAAAGCAGAGTCAGTAAGAGGAGTCAGTCTTCTTGTAGTTAAGTCGGCCTTGTGCCTTTGGATTGAATTCCGATGCAATTTCTGTGTTTCATCGACAATAAGAAGGTCCAAGGGATACAGTAAACCTGAATTGAAGCATCGGAATCTATAACAAGTGTCTTAGGAATGGTTCAATGCATAGACAGTAGGAAGTGTCAGGCTTCTAGTACTTAAGTGGGCATTGTGCCATTTCTATTTAATTCGGATTCAATTTCTGTGTTTCATCGTAAATAAGAAGGTCCAAGGGATACAGTAAACCTCAAGTGAAGCATCGGAATCTACAACTAGTGTCACAGGAAGTGTTCAAAACATAATAAGGAAGAAGAGTCAGTCTTCTTGTACTTAAGTTGGCATTGTGCCTTTTTTATTTAATTCCGATGCAATTTCTGTGTTTCACCGTCAATAAGAAGGTCAGAGGGATACAGTAAACCTGAAGTGAAGAATCGGAATCTATAACTAGTGTCACAGGAATGGTTCAAAGCATAGACAGTAAGAAGAGTCAGTCTTCTTGTACTTAAGTCGGCATTGTGCCTTTTCTATTTATATCCGATGCAATTTCTGTGTTTCATCGTCAATAAGATGGTCCAAGGGACACAGTAAACCCTAAGTGAAGCATCGGAATTTATAACTAGTGTCACAGGAATGGTCCAAAACATGGTCAGTAATAAGAGTCAGTCTTCTTGTACTTAAGTCGGCATTGTGCCTTTTGTATTTAATTCCGATGCAATTTCTGTGTTTCTTCGTCAATAAGAAGGACCAAGGGATACAGTAAACCTGGAGTGAAGCATCGGAAACTAGAACTAGTGTCACAGGGATGGTTCAAATCATAGACAGTAAGAAGAGTCAGTCTTCTTGTACTTAAGTCGGCATTGTGCCTTTTGTATTTAATTCCGATGCAATGTCTGTCTTTCATCGTCAATAAGAAGGTCAGAGGGATACAGTAAACCTGAAGTAAAGCATCGGACTCTATAACTAGTGTCACAGAAATGATTCAAAACATAGACAGTAGGAAGAGTCAGTCTTCTTGTACATAAGTCGGCATTGTGCCTTTTGTATTTAATTCCGATGCAATTTCTGTGTTTCATCGTCAATAAGAAGGGGCAAGGGAAACAGTAAACCTGAAGTGAAGCATCGGAATCTATAACTAGTGACACAGGAATGGTTCAAAACATAGATAGTAAGAAGGGTCGGTCTTCTTGTCCTTAAGTTGGCATTGTGCCTTTTAAATTTAATTCCGATGCAATTTCTGTGTTTCATCTGCAAAAAGGTCAGAGGGATACAGTAAACTGGAAGTGAAGCATCGGAATCTATAACTAGTGTCACAGGAATGGTTTAAAATATAGACAGTAGGAAGAGTCAGTCTTCTTGTACTTAAGTCGGCATAGTGCCTTTTGTATTTAATTCCGATGCGATTTCTGTGTTTCATAGTCAATAAGAAGGTCCAAGGTGTACAGTAAACCTGAAGTGAAGCATCGGAATCTATAACTAGTGTCACAGGAATGGATCAAAACATAGTCAGTAAGAAGCGTCAGTCCTCTTGTAATTTAGTCGGCATTGTGTCTTTTCTATTTAATTCCGATGCATTTTCTGGGTTTCATCGTCAATAAGAAGGTCCAAGGGATACAGTAAACCTGGAGTGAAGCATCGGAATCTATAACTAGTGTCACAGGAATGGTTCAAAACATAGACAGTAAGAAGAGTCGGTCTTCTTGTACTTAAGTCGACATTGTGCCTTTTCTATTTATATCCGATGCAATTTCTGTGTTTCATAGTCAATAAGATGGTCCAAGGGATACAGTAAACCCGAAGTGAAGCATCGGAATTTATAACTAGTGTCACAGGAATGGTCCAAAACATTGTCAGTAATAAGAGTCAGTCTTCTTGTACTTAAGTCGGCGTTGTGCCTTCTGTATTTAATTCCGATGCAATTTCTGTGTTTCTCCGTCAATAAGAAGGACCAAGGGATACAGTAAACCTAGAGTGAAGCATCGGAAACTATAACTAGTGTCACAGGGATGGTTCAAATCATAGACAGTAAGAAGATTCAGTCTTCTTGTACTTAAGTCGGCATTGTGAATTTTGTATTTAATTCGGAAGCAATTTCTGTGTTTCATCGTCAATAAGAAGGTCAGTGGGATACAGTAATCCTGAAGTTAAGCATCAGAATCTATGACTAGTGTCACAGGAATGGTTCAAAGCATAGTCAGTAAGAAGAGTCTGTCTTCTTGTTCTTAAGTCGGCATTGTGCATTTTGTATTTAATTCCGATGAAATGTCTGTCTTTCATCGTCAATAAGAAGGTCAGAGGGATACAGTAAACCTGAAGTGAAGCATCGGACTCTATAACTAGTGTCACAGAAATGGTTCAAAACATAGACAGTAGGAAGAGTCAGTCTTCTTGTACGTAAGTCGGCATTGTGCCTTTTGTATTTAATTCCGATGCAATTTCTGTGTTTCATCGTCAATAAGAAGGTGCAAGGGAAACAGTAAACCTGAAGTGAAGCATCGGAATCTATAACTAGTGTCATAGGAATGGTTCAAAACATAGATAGTAAGAAGGGTCAGTCTTCTTGTCCTTAAGTTGGCATTGTGCCTTTTAAATTTAATTTTGATGCAATTTCTGTGTTTCATCGGCAAAAAGGTCAGAGGGATACAGTAAACCTGAAGTGAAGCATCGGAATCTATAACTAGTGTCATAGGAATGGATCAAAACATAGTCAGTAAGAAGCGTCAGTCCTCTTGTAATTTAACGGCATTGTGTCTATTCTATTTAATTCCGATGCATTTTCTGGGTTTCATCGTCAATAAGAAGGTCCAAGGGATACAGTAAACCTGGAGTGAAGCATCGGAATCTATAACTAGTGTCACAGGAATGGTTCAAAACATAGACAGTAAGAAGAGTCAGTCTTCTTGTACTTAAGTCGGCATTGTGCCTTTTGTATTTAATTCCGATGCAATTTCTGTGTTTCTTCGTCAATAAGAAGGACCAAGGGATACAGTAAACCCAGAGTGAAGCATCGGAAACTATAACTAGTGTCACAGGGATGGTTCAAATCATAGACAGTAAGAAGAGTCAGTCTTCTTGTACTTAAGTCGGCATTGTAAATTTTGTATTTAATTCGGAAGCAATTTCTGTGTTTCATCGTCAATAAGAAGGTCAGTGGGATACAGTAATCCTGAAGTTAAGCATCAGAATCTATGACTAGTGTCACAGGAATGGTTCAAAGCATAGTCAGTAAGAAGAGACTGTCTTCTTGTTCTTAAGTCGGCATTGTGCCTTTTGTATTTAATTCCGATGAAATGTCTGTCTTTCATCGTCAATAAGAAGGTCAGAGGGATACAGTAAACCTGAAGTGAAGCATCGGACTCTATAACTAGTGTCACAGAAATGGTTCAAAACATAGACAGTAGGAAGAGTCAGTCTTCTTGTACATAAGTCGGCATTGTGCCATTTGTATTTATATCCGATGCAATTTCTGTGTTTCATAGTCAATAAGATGGTCCAAGGGAAACAGTAAACCTGAAGTGAAGAATCGGAATCTATAACTAGTGTCACAGGAATGGTTCAAAACATAGATAGTAAGAAGGGTCAGTCTTCTTGTCCTTAAGTTGGCATTGTGCCTTTTAAATTTAATTCCAATGCAATTTCTGTGTTTCATCGGCAAAAAGGTCAGAGGGATACAGTAAACCTGAAGTGAAGCATCGGAATTTATAACTAGTGTCACAGGAATGGTTTAAATTATAGACAGTAGGAAGAGTCAGTCTTCTTGTACTTAAGTCGGCATAGTGCCTTTTGTATTTAATTCCGATGCGATTTCTGTGTTTCATAGTCAATAAGAAGGTCCAAGGTATACAGTAAACCTGAAGTGAAGCATCGGAATCTATAACTAGTGTCACAGGAATGGATCAAAACATAGTCAGTAAGAAGCGTCAGTCCTCTTGTAATTAAGTCGGCATTGTGTCTTTTCTATTTAATTCCGATGCATTTTCTTTGTTTCATCGTGAATAAGAAGGTCTAAGGGACACAGTAAACCTGCAGTGAAGCATCGGAATCTATAACTAGTGTCACAGGGATGGTTCAAAACATAGACCGTAAGAAGAGTCAGTCTCCCTGTACTTAAGTCGGCATTGTGCCTTTTGTATTTAATTCCGGAGCAATTTCTGTGTTTCATCGTCAATAAGAGGGTCGAAGGGATACAGTAAACCTGGAGTGAAGCATCGGAGTCTATAACTAGTGTCACAGGAATGGTTAAAATCATAGACAGTAAAAAGAGTCAGTCTTCTTGTACTTAATTCGGCATTGTGCCTTTTGTATTTAATTCCGATGCAATTTCTGTGTCTCATCGTCAATAAGAAGGTCAGAGGGATACAGTAAACCTGAAGTGATGCAACGGCATCGATAACTAGTGTCACAAGAATGGTTCAAAACATAGTCAGTAAGAAGAGTCAGTCTTGTTGTACTTAAGTCGGCATTGTGCATTTTGTATTTAATTCGGATGCAATTTCTGTGTTTCATCGTCAATAAGAAGGTCCAAGGGATACAGTCAACATGGAGTGAAACATCGGAATCTATAACTAGGGTCACTGGGACGGTTCAAAACATAGACAATAAGATGAGTCAGTATTCTTGTACTTAAGTCGGCATTGTGCTTTTTGTATTTAATTCCGATGCAATTTCTGTGTTTCATCGTCACTAAGAAAGTCAGAGGGATACAGTAATCAGGAAGTTAAGCACCGGAATCTATAACTAGAATCACAGGAATGGTTCAAATCATAGTCAGTAAGAGGAGTCAGTCTTCTTGTAGTTAAGTCGGCCTTGTGCCTTTTGTATTGAATTCCGATGCAATTTCTGTGTTTCATCGACAATAAGAAGGGCCAAGGGATACAGAAAACCTCAAGTGAAGCATCGGAATCTACAACTAGTGTCACAGGAATGGTTCGAAACATAATCAGGAAGAAGAGTCAGTCTTCTTGTACTTAAGTTGGCATTGTGCCTTTCGTATTTAATTCCGATGCAATTTCTGTGTTTCACCGTCAATAAGAAGGTCAGAGGGATACAGTAAACCTGATGTGAAGCATCGGAATCTATAACTAGTGTCACAGGAATGGTTCAAAGCATAGACAGTAAGAAGAGTCAGTCTTCTTGTACTTAAGTCGGCATTGTGGCTTTTCTATTTATTTCCGATGCAATTTCTGTGTTTCATCGTCAATAAGAAGGTCAGAGGTATACAGTAAACCTGAAGTGAAGCATCGGAATCTATAACTAGTGTCACAGGAATGGTTCAAAACATAGTCAGTAAGAAGCGTCAGTCCTCTTGTACTTAAGTCTGCATTGTGCCTTTTCTATTTAATTCCGATGCTATTTCTGTGTTTCATCGGCAATAAGAAGGTCCCAGGGATACAGTAAATCTGAAGTGAAGATTCGGAATCTAAAACTAGTGTCACAGGAATGGTTCAAAATATAGACAGTAGGAAGAGTCAGTCTTCTTGTACTTAAGTCGGCATAGTGCCTTTTGTATTTAATTCCGATGCGGTTTCTGGGTTTCATAGTCAATAAGAAGGTCCAAGGTGTACAGTAAACCTGAAGTGAAGCATCGGAATCTATAACTAGTGTCACAGGAATGGTTCAAAACATAGTCAGTAAGAAGCGTCAGTCCCCTTGTAATTAAGTCGGCATTGTGCCTTTTCTATTTAATTCCGATGCATTTTCTGGGTTTCATCGTCAATAAGAAGGTCCAAGGGATACAGTAAACCTGGAGTGAAGCATCGGAAACTATAACTAGTGTCACAGGAAAGGTTCAAAACATAGACAGTAAGAAGAGCCGGTCTTCTTGTACTTAAGTCGACATTGTGCCTTTTCTATTTATATCCGATGCAATTTCTGTGTTTCATCGTCAATAAGATGGTCCAAGGGATACAGTAAAACCGAAGTGAAGCATCGGAATTTATATCTAGTGTCACATGAATGGTCCAATACATAGTCAGTAATAAGTGTCAGTCTTCTTGTACTTAAGTAGGCATTGTGCCTTTTGTATTTAATTCCGATGCAATTTCTGTGTTTCTTCGTCAATAAGAAGGACAAAGGGATACAGTAAACCTAGAGTGAAGCAACATAAACTATAACTAGTTTCACAGGGATGTTTCAAATCATAGACAGTAAGAAGAGTCAGTCTTCTTGTACTTAAGTCGGCATTGTGAATTTTGTATTTAATTCGGAAGCAATTTCTGTGTTTCATCGTCAATAAGAAGGTCAGTGGGATACAGTAATCCTGAAGGTAAGCATCGGAATCTATGACTAGTGTCACAGGAATGGTTCAAAGCATAGTCAGTAAGAAGAGTCTGTCTTCTTGTTCTTAAGTCGGTATTGTGCCTTTTGTATTTAATTCCGATGCAATTTCTGTGTCTCATCGTCAATAAGACTCTCTAAGGGATACAGAAAACCTGAAGTGAAGCATCGAAATCTATAACTAGTGTCACAGGTATGGTTCAAAACATAGAAAGTAGGAAGTGTCAGTCTTCTTGCACTTAAGTCGGCAGTGTGCCTATTGTATTCAATTCCGATGTAATATCTGTGTTTCATCGTCAATAAGAAGGTCTAAGGGACACAGTAAACCTGCAGTGGAGCATCGGAATCTATAACTAGTGTCACTGGGATGGTTCAAAGCATAGACCGTAAGAAGAGTCAGTCTTCTCGTACTTAAGTCGGCATTGTGCCTTTTGTATTTAATTCCGGAGCAAATTCTGTGTTTCATCGTCAATAAGAAGGTCGAAGGGATACAGTAAACCTGGAGTGAAGCATCGGAGTCTATAACTAGTGTCACAGGAATGGTTAAAATCATAGACAGTAAAAAGAGTCAGTCTTCTTGTACTTAATTCGGCATTGTGCCTTTTGTATTTAATTCCGATGCAATTTCTGTGTCTCATCGTCAATAAGAAGGTCAGAGGGATACAGTAAACCTGAAGTGAAGCAACGGCATCGATAACTAGTGTCACAAGAATGGTTCAAAACATAGTCAGTAAGAAGAGTCAGTCTTGTTGTACTTAAGTCGGCATTGTGCATTTTATATTTAATTCGGATGCAATTTCTGTGTTTCATCGTCAATAAGAAGGTCCAAGGGATACAGTCAACATGGAGTTGAAACATCGGAATCTATAACTAGGGTCACAGGGACGGTTCAAAACATAGACAGTAAGATGAGTCAGTATTCTTCTACTTAAGTCGGCATTGTGCTTTTTGTATTTAATTCCGATGCAATTTCTGTGTTACATCGTCACTAAGAAGGTCAGAGGGATACAGTAATCCGGAAGTTAAGCACCGGAATCTATAACTAGAGTCACAGGAATGGTTCAAAGCATAGTCAGTAAGAGGAGTCAGTCTTCTTGTAGTTAAGTCGGCCTTGTGCCTTTTGTACTGAATTCCGATGCAATTTCTGTGTTTCATCGTCAATAAGATGGTCCAAGGGATACAGTAAAACCGAAGTGAAGCATCGGAATTTATAAGTAGTGTCACAGGAATGGTTCAAAGCATAGACAGTAAGAAGAGTCAGTCTTCTTGTACTTAAGTCGGCATTGAGCCTTTTCTATTTAATTCCGATGCAATTTCTGTGTTTCATCGTCAATAAGAAGGTCAGAGGTATACAGTAAACCTGAAGTGAAGCATCGGAATCTATAACTAATGTCACAGGAATGGTTCAAAGCATAGATAGTAAGAAGGGTCAGTCTTCTTGTCCTTAAGTCGGCATTGTGCCTTTTGTATTTTATTCCGATGCAATTTCTGTGTTTCATCGGCAATAAGGTCAGAGGGATACAGTAAACCTGAAGTGAAGCATCGGAATCTATAACTAGTGTCACAGGAATCGTTCAAAATATAGACAGTAGGAAGAGTTAGTCTTTTTGTACTTAAGTCGGCATTGTGCCTTTTGTATTTAATTCCGATGCGATTTCTGTGTTTCATAGTCAATAAGAAGGTCCAAGGTGTACAGGAAACCTGAAGTGAAGCATCGAAGTCTATAACTAGTGTCACAGGAATGGTTCAAAACATTGTCAGTAAGAAGTGTCAGTCCTCTTGTACATAAGTCGGCATTGTGCCTTTTGTATTTAATTCCGATGCAATTTCTGTGCTTCATCGGCAATAAGGTCAGAGGGATACAGTAAACCTAAAGTGAAGCATCGGAATCTATAACTAGTGTCACAGGAATGGTTCAAAATATAGACAGTAGTAAAAGTCAGTCTTTTGGTACTTAAGTCGGCATTGTGCGTTTTGTATTTAATTCCGATGCGATTTCTGTGTTTCATAGTCAATAAGAAGGTCCAAGGTGTACAGTAAACCTGAAGTGTAGCATCGGAGTCTATAACTAGTGTCACAGGAATGGTTCAAAACATAGTCAGTAAGTAGCGTCAGTCCTCTTGTACTTAAGTCTGCATTGTGCCATTTCTATTTAATTCCGATGCTATTTCTGTGTTTCATCGTCAATAAGAAGGTCCAAGGGATACAGTAAACCTGGAGTGAAGCATCGGAATCTATAACTAGTGTCCCAGGAATGGTTCAAAACATAGACAGTAAGAAGAGTCAGTCTTCTTGTACTTAAGTCGACATTGTGCCTTTTCTATTTATATCCGATGCAATTTCTGTGTTTCATCGTCAATAAGATGGTCCAAGGGATACAGTAAACCCGAAGTGAAGCATCGGAATTTATAACTAGTGTCACAGGAATGGTCCAAAACATAGTCAGTAATAAGAGTCAGTCTTCTTGTAATTAAGTCGGCATTGTGCCTTTTCTATTTAATTCCGATGCATTTTCTGGGTTTCATCGTCAATAAGAAGGTCCAAGGGATACAGTAAACCTGGAGTGAAGCATCGGAATCTATAACTAGTGTCACAGGAATGGTTCAAAACTAAGACAGTAAGAAGAGTCGGTCTTCTTGTACTTAAGTCGACATTGTGCCTTTTCTATTTATATCCGATGCAATTTCTGTGTTTCATCGTCAATAAGATGGTCCAAGGGATACAGTAAACCCGAAGTGAAGCATCGGAATTTATAACTAGTGTCACAGGAATGGTCCAATACATAGTCAGTAATAAGAGTCAGTCTTCTTGTACTTAAGTAGGCATTGTGCCTTTTGTATTTAATTCCGATGCAATTTCTGTGTTTCTTCGTCAATCAGAAGGACAAAGGGATACAGTAAACCTAGAGTGAAGCAACATAAACTATAACTAGTGTCACAGGGATGGTTCAAATCATAGACAGTAAGAAGAGTCAGTCTTCTTGTACTTAAGTCGGCATTGTGAATTTTGTATTTAATTCCGATGCAATTTCTGTGTTTCATCGTCAATAAGACGCTCTAAGGGATACAGAAAACCTGAAGTGAAGCATCGAAATCTATAACTAGTGTCACAGGAATGGTTCAAAGCATAGTCAGTAAGAAGAGTCTGTCTTCTTGTTCTTAAGTCGGTATTGTGCCTTTTGTATTTAATTCCGATGCAATTTCTGTGTTTCATCGTCAATAAGACGCTCTAAGGGATACAGAAAACCTGAAGTGAAGCATCGAAATCTATAACTAGTGTCACAGGAATTGTTCAAAACATAGAAAGTAGGAAGTGTCAGTCTTCTTGTACTTAAGTCGGCAGTGTGCCTATTGTATTCAATTCCGATGTAATATCTGTGTTTCATCGTCAATAAGAAGGTCTAAAGGACACAGTAAACCTGCAGTGAAGCATCGGAATCCATAACTAGTGTCACTGGGATGGTTCAAAGCATAGACCGTAAGAAGAGTTAGTCTTCTTGTACTTAAGTCGGCATTGTGCCTTTTGTATTTAATTCCGGAGCAATTTCTGTGTTTCATCGTCAATAAGAAGGTCGAAGGGATACAGTAAACCTGGAGTGAAGCATCGGAGTCTATAACTAGTGTCACAGGAATGGCTAAAATCATAGACAGTAAAAAGAGTCAGTCTTCTTGTATTTAATTCGGCATTGTGCCTTTTGTATTTAATTCCGATGCAATTTCTGTGCCTCATCGTCAATAAGAAGGTCAGAGGGATACAGTAAACCTGAAGTGAAGCAACGGCATCGATAACTAGTGTCACAAGAATGGTTCAAAACATAGTCAGTAAGAAGAGTCAGTCTTGTTGTACTTAAGTCGGCATTGTGCATTTTATATTTAATTCGGATGCAATTTCTGTGTTTCATCGTCAATAAGAAGGACCAAGGGATACAGTCAACATGGAGTGAAACATCGGAATCTATAACTAGGGTCACAGGGACGGTTCAAAACATAGACAGTAAGATGAGTCAGTCTTCTTGTACTTAAGTCGGCATTGTGCATTTTCTATTTAATTCCGATGCAATTTCTGTGTTTCATCGTCAATAAGATGGTCCAAGGGATACAGTTAAACCGAAGTGAAGCATCGGAATTTTTAACTAGTGTCACAGGAATGGTTCAAAACATAGACAGTAAGAAGAGTCAGTCTTCTTGTACTTAAGTCGGCATTGTGCATTTTCTATTTAATTCCGATGCAATTTCTGTGTTTCATCGTCAATAAGAAGGTCAGAGGTATACAGTAAACCTGAAGTGAAGCATCGGAATCTATAACTAGTGTCACAGGAATGGTTCAAAACATAGTCAGTAAGAAGCGTCAGTCCTCTTGTACTTAAGTCTGCATTGTGCCATTTCTATTTAATTCCGATGCTATTTCTGTGTTTCATCGTCAATAAGAAGGTCCAAGGGATACAGTAAACCTGGAGTGAAGCATCGGAATCTATAACTAGTGTCCCAGGAATGGTTCAAAACATAGACAGTAAGAAGAGTCAGTCTTCTTGTACTTAAGTCGACATTGTGCCTTTTCTATTTATATCCGATGCAATTTCTGTGTTTCATCGTCAATAAGATGGTCCAAGGGATACAGTAAACCCGAAGTGAAGCATCGGAATTTATAACTAGTGTCACAGGAATGGTCCAAAACATAGTCAGTAATAAGAGTCAGTCTTCTTGTAATTAAGTCGGCATTGTGCCTTTTCTATTTAATTCCGATGCATTTTCTGGGTTTCATCGTCAATAAGAAGGTCCAAGGGATACAGTAAACCTGGAGTGAAGCATCGGAATCTATAACTAGTGTCACAGGAATGGTTCAAAACATAGACAGTAAGAAGAGTCGGTCTTCTTGTACTTAAGTCGACATTGTGCCTTTTCTATTTATATCCGATGCAATTTCTGTGTTTCATCGTCAATAAGATGGTCCAAGGGATACAGTAAACCCGAAGTGAAGCATCGGAATTTATAACTAGTGTCACAGGAATTTTCCAATACATAGTCAGTAATAAGAGTCAGTCTTCTTGTACTTAAGTAGGCATTGTGCCTTTTGTATTTAATTCCGATGCAATTTCTGTGTTTCTTCGTCAATAAGAAGGACAAAGGGATACAGTAAACCTAGAGTGACGCAACATAAACTATAACTAGTGTCACAGGGATGGTTCAAATCATAGACAGTAAGAAGAGTTAGTCTTCTTGTACTTAAGTCGGCATTGTGAATTTTGTATTTAATTCCGATGCAATTTCTGTGTTTCATCGTCAATAAGACGCTCTAAGGGATACAGAAAACCTGAAGTGAAGCATCGAAATCTATAACTAGTGTCACAGGAATGGTTCAAAGCATAGTCAGTAAGAAGAGTCTGTCTTCTTGTTCTTAAGTCGGTATTGTGCCTTTTGTATTTAATTCCGATGCAATTTCTGTGTTTCATCGTCAATAAGACGCTCTAAGGGATACAGAAAACCTGAAGTGAAGCATCGAAATCTATAACTAGTGTCACAGGAATTGTTCAAAACATAGAAAGTAGGAAGTGTCAGTCTTCTTGTACTTAAGTCGGCAGTGTGCCTATTGTATTCAATTCCGATGTAATATCTGTGTTTCATCGTCAATAAGAAGGTCTAAAGGACACAGTAAACCTGCAGTGAAGCATCGGAATCTATAACTAGTGTCACTGGGATGGTTCAAAGCATTGACCGTAAGAAGAGTCAGTCTTCTTGTACTTAAGTCGTCATTGTGCCTTTTGTATTTAATTCCGGAGCAATTTCTGTGTTTCATCGTCAATAAGAAGGTCGAAGGGATACAGTAAACCTGGAGTGAAGCATCGGAGTCTATAACTAGTGTCACAGGAATGGTTAAAATCATAGACAGTAAAAAGAGTCAGTCTTCTTGTACTTAATTCGGCATTGTGCCTTTTGTATTTAATTCCGATGCAATTTCTGTGCCTCATCGTCAATAAGAAGGTCAGAGGGATACAGTAAACCTGAAGTGAAGCAACGGCATCGATAACTAGTGTCACAAGAATGGTTCAAAACATAGTCAGTAAGAAGAGTCAGTCTTGTTGTACTTAAGTCGGCATTGTGCATTTTATATTTAATTCGGATGCAATTTCTGTGTTTCATCGTCAATAAGAAGGTCCAAGGGATACAGTCAACATGGAGTGAAACATCGGAATCTATAACTAGGGTCACAGGGACGGTTCAAAACATAGACAGTAAGATGAGTCAGTCTTCTTGTACTTAAGTCGGCATTGTGCATTTTCTATTTAATTCCGATGCAATTTCTGTGTTTCATCGTCAATAAGAAGGTCAGAGGTATACAGTAAACCTGAAGTGAAGCATCGGAATCTATAACTAGTGTCACAGGAATGGTTCAAAACATGGACAGTGGGAAGAGTCAGTCTTCTTGTACTTAAGTCGGATTTGTGTCATTTGCATTTAATTCCGATGCAATTTCTGCGTTTCATCGTCAATAAGAAGGTCCAAGGGATACAGTAAACCTCAAGTGAAGCATCGGAATCTACAACTAGTGTCACAGGAATGGTTCAAAACATAATCAGGAAGAAGAGTCAGTCTTCTTGTACTTAAGTTGGCATTGTGCCTTTCGTATTTAATTCCGATGCAATTTCTGTGTTTCACCGTCAATAAGAAGGTCAGAGCGATACAGTAAACCTGAAGTGAAGCATCGGAATCTATAACTAGTGTCACAGGAATGGTTCAAAGCATAGACAGTAAGAAGAGTCAGTCTTCTTGTACTTAAGTCGGCATTGTGCCTTTTCTATTTAATTCCGATGCAATCTCTGTGTTTCATCGTCAATAAGAAGGTCAGAGGTATACAGTAAACCTGAAGTGAAGCATCGGAATCTATAACTAGTGTCACACAAATGGTTCAAAACATAGTCAGTAAGAAGAGTCAGTCTTCTAGTACATAAGTCGGCATTGTGCCTTTTGTATTTAATTCCGATGCAATTTCTGTGTTTCATCGTCAATAAGAAGGTCAGAGGTACACAGTAAACCTGAAGTGAAGCATCGGAATCTATAACTAGTGTCACAGGAATGGTTCAAAACATAGTCAGTAAGAAGAGTCAGTCTTCTTGTACATAAGTCGGCATTGTGCCTTTTGTATTTAATTCCGATGCAATTTCTGTGTTTCATCGTCAATAAGAAGGTCCAAGGGAAACAGTAAACCTGAAGTGAAGCATCGGAATCTATAACTAATGTCACAGGAATGGTTCAAAGCATAGATAGTAAGAAGGGTCAGTCTTCTTGTCCTTAAGTCGGCATTGTGCCTTTTGTATTCAATTCCGATGCAATTTCTGTGTTTCATCGGCAATAAGGTCAGAGGGATACAGTAAACCTGAAGTGAAGCATCGGAATCTATAACTAGTGTCACAGGAATGGTTCAAAATATAGACAGTAGGAAGAGTCAGTCATTTTGTACTTAAGTCGGCATTGTGCCTTTTGTATTTAATTCCGATGCGATTTCTGTGTTTCATAGTCAATAAGAATGTCCAAGGTTTACAGTAAACCTGAAGTGAAGCATCGGAGTCTATAACTAGTGTCACAGGAATGGTTCAAAACATAGTCAGTAAGAAGCGTCAGTCCTCTTGTACATAAGTCTGCATTGTGCCTTTTCTATTTAATTCCGATGCTATTTCTGTGTTTCATCGTCAATAAGAAGGTCCAAGGGATACAGTAAACCTGGAGTGAAGCATCGGAATCTATAACTAGTGTCACAGGAATGGTTAAAAACATACACAGTAAGAAGAGTCAGTCTTCTTGTACTTAAGTCGAAATTGTGCTTTTTCTATTTATATCCGATGCAATTTCTATGTTTCTTCGTCAATAAGAAGGACCAAGTGATACAGTAAACCTGGAGTGAAGCATCGGAAACTATAACTAGTGTCACAGGGATGGTTCAAATCATAGACAGTAAGAAGAGTCAGTCTTCTTGTACTTAAGTCGACATTGTGCCTTTTCTATTTATATCCGATGCAATTTCTGTGTTTCATCGTCAATAAGATGGTCCAAGGGATACAGTAAACCCGAAGTGAAGCATCGGAATTTATAACTAGTGTCACAGGAATGGTCCAAAACATAGTCAGTAATAAGAGTCAGTCCTCTTGTAATTAAGTCGGCATTGTGCCTTTTCTATTTAATTCCGATGCATTTTCTGGGTTTCATCGTCAATAAGAAGGTCCAAGGGATACAGTAAACCTGGAGTGAAGCATCGGAATCTATAACTAGTGTCACAGGAATGGTTCAAAACATTGACAGTAAGAAGAGTCGGTCTTCTTGTACTTAAGTCGACATTGTGCCTTTTCTATTTATATCCGATGCAATTTCTGTGTTTCATCGTCAATAAGATGGTCCAAGGGATACAGTAAACCCGAAGTGAAGTATCGGAATTTATAACTAGTGTCACAGGAATGGTCCAATACATAGTCAGTAATAAGAGTCAGTCTTCTTGTACTTAAGTAGGCATTGTGCGTTTTTGTATTTAATTCCGATGCAATTTCTGTGTTTCTTCGTCAATAAGAAGGACAAAGGGATACAGTAAACCTAGAGTGAAGCAACATAAACTATAACTAGTGTCACAGGGATGGTTCAAATCATAGACAGTAAGAAGAGTCAGTCTTCTTGTACTTAAGTCGGCATTGTGAATTTTGTATTTAATTCCGAAGCAATTTCTGTGTTTCATCGTCAATAAGAAGGTCAGTGGGATACAGTAATCCTGAAGGTAAGCATCGGAATCTATGACTAGTGTCACAGGAATGGTTCAAAGCATAGTCAGTAAGAAGAGTCTGTCTTCTTGTTCTTAAGTCGGTATTGTGCCTTTTGTATTTAATTCCGATGCAATTTCTGTGTTTCATCGTCAATAAGACGCTCTAAGGGATACAGAAAACCTGAAGTGAAGCATCGAAATCTATAACTAGTGTCACAGGAATGGTTCAAAACATAGAAAGTAGGAAGTGTCAGTCTTCTTGTACTTAAGTCGGCAGTGTGCCTATTGTATTCAATTCCGATGTAATATCTGTGTTTCATCGTCAATAAGAAGGTCTAAAGGACACAGTAAACCTGCAGTGAAGCATCGGAATCTATAACTAGTGTCACTGGGATGGTTCAAAGCATAGACCGTAAGAAGAGTCAGTCTTCTTGTACTTAAGTCGGCATTGTGCCTTTTGTATTTAATTCCGGAGCAATTTCTGTGTTTCATCGTCAATAAGAAGGTCGAAGGGATACAGTAAACCTGGAGTGAAACATCGGAGTCTATAACTAGTGTCACAGGAATGGTTAAAATCATAGACAGTAAAAAGAGTCAGTCTTCTTGTACTTAATTCGGCATTGTGCCTTTTGTATTTAATTCCGATGCAATTTCTGTGCCTCATCGTCAATAAGAAGGTCAGAGGGATACAGTAAACCTGAAGTGAAGCAACGGCATCGATAACTAGTGTCACAAGAATGGTTCAAAACATAGTCAGTAAGAAGAGTCAGTCTTGTTGTACTTAAGTCGGCATTGTGCATTTTCTATTTAATTCGGATGCAATTTCTGTGTTTCATCGTCAATAAGAAGGTCCAAGGGATACAGTCAACATGGAGTGAAACATCGGAATCTATAACTAGGGTCACAGGGACGGTTCAAAACATAGACAGTAAGATGAGTCAGTCTTCTTGTACTTAAGTCGGCATTGTGCATTTTCTATTTAATTCCGATGCAATTTCTGTGTTTCATCGTCAATAAGATGGTCCAAGGGATACAGTAAAACCGAAGTGAAGCATCGGAATTTTTAACTAGTGTCACAGGAATGGTTCAAAGCATAGACAGTAAGAAGAGTCAGTCTTCTTGTACTTAAGTCGGCATTGTGCATTTTCTATTTAATTCCGATGCAATTTCTGTGTTTCATCGTCAATAAGAAGGTCAGAGGTATACAGTAAACCCGAATTGAAGCATCGGAATCTATTACTAGTGTCACAGGAATGGTTCAAAACAAGCACAGTGGGAAGAGTCACTCTTCTTGTACTTAAGTCGGCATTGTGTCATTTGTATTTAATTCCGATGCAATTTATGCGTTTCATCGTCAATAAGAAGGTCCAAGGGATACAGTAAACCTCAAGTGAAGCATCGGAATCTACAACTAGTGTCACAGGAATGGTTCAAAACATAATCAGGAAGAAGAGTCAGTCTTCTTGTACTTAAGTTGGCATTGTGCCTTTCGTATTTAATTCCGATGCAATTTCTGTGTTTCACCGTCAATAAGAAGGTCAGAGGGATACAGTAAACCTGAAGTGAAGCAACGGCATCGATAACTAGTGTCACAAGAATGGTTCAAAGCATAGATAGTAAGAAGGGTCAGTCTTCTTGTCCTTAAGTCGGCATTGTGCCTTTTGTATTCAATTCCGATGCAATTTCTGTGTTTCATCGGCAATAAGGTCAGAGGGATACAGTAAACCTGAAGTGAAGCATCGGAATCTATAACTAGTGTCACAGGAATGGTTCAAAATATAGACAGTAGGAAGAGTCAGTCATTTTGTACTTAAGTCGGCATTGTGCCTTTTGTATTTAATTCCGATGCGATTTCTGTGTTTCATAGTCAATAAGAATGTCCAAGGTTTACAGTAAACCTGAAGTGAAGCATCGGAGTCTATAACTAGTGTCACAGGAATGGTTCAAAACATAGTCAGTAAGAAGCGTCAGTCCTCTTGTACATAAGTCTGCATTGTGCCTTTTCTATTTAATTCCGATGCTATTTCTGTGTTTCATCGTCAATAAGAAGGTCCAAGGGATACAGTAAACCTGGAGTGAAGCATCGGAATCTATAACTAGTGTCACAGGAATGGTTAAAAACATACACAGTAAGAAGAGTCAGTCTTCTTGTACGTAAGTCGAAATTGTGCTTTTTCTATTTATATCCGATGCAATTTCTATGTTTCTTCGTCAATAAGAAGGACCAAGTGATACAGTAAACCTGGAGTGAAGCATCGGAAACTATAACTAGTGTCACAGGGATGGTTCAAATCATAGACAGTAAGAAGAGTCAGTCTTCTTGTACTTAAGTCGACATTGTGCCTTTTCTATTTATATCCGATGCAATTTCTGTGTTTCATCGTCAATAAGATGGTCCAAGGGATACAGTAAACCCGAAGTGAAGCATCGGAATTTATAACTAGTGTCACAGGAAAGGTCCAAAACATAGTCAGTAATAAGAGTCAGTCCTCTTGTAATTAAGTCGGCATTGTGCCTTTTCTATTTAATTCCGATGCATTTTCTGGGTTTCATCGTCAATAAGAAGGTCCAAGGGATACAGTAAACCTGGAGTGAAGCATCGGAATCTATAACTAGTGTCACAGGAATGGTTCAAAACATTCACAGTAAGAAGAGTCGGTCTTCTTGTACTTAAGTCGACATTGTGCCTTTTCTATTTATATCCGATGCAATTTCTGTGTTTCATCGTCAATAAGAAGGTCAGAGGTATACAGTAAACCCGAATTGAAGCATCGGAATCTATTACTAGTGTCACAGGAATGGTTCAAAACAAGCACAGTGGGAAGAGTCACTCTTCTTGTACTTAAGTCGGCATTGTGTCATTTGTATTTAATTCCGTTGCAATTTATGCGTTTCATCGTCAATAAGAAGGTCCAAGGGATACAGTAAACCTCAAGTGAAGCATCGGAATCTACAACTAGTGTCACAGGAATGGTTCAAAACATAATCAGGAAGAAGAGTCAGTCTTCTTGTACTTAAGTTGGCATTGTGCCTTTCGTATTTAATTCCGATGCAATTTCTGTGTTTCACCGTCAATAAGAAGGTCAGAGGGATACAGTAAACCTGAAGTGAAGCAACGGCATCGATAACTAGTGTCACAAGAATGGTTCAAAGCATAGATAGTAAGAAGGGTCAGTCTCCTTGTCCTTAAGTCGGCATTGTGCCTTTTGTATTCAATTCCGATGCAATTTCTGTGTTTCATCGGCAATAAGGTCAGAGGGATACAGTAAACCTGAAGTGAAGCATCGGAATCTATAACTAGTGTCACAGGAATGGTTCAAAATATAGACAGTAGGAAGAGTCAGTCATTTTGAACTTAAGTCGGCATTGTGCCTTTTGTATTTAATTCCGATGCGATTTCTGTGTTTCATAGTCAATAAGAATGTCCAAGGTTTACAGTAAACCTGAAGTGAAGCATCGGAGTCTATAACTAGTGTCACAGGAATGGTTCAAAACATAGTCAGTAAGAAGCGTCAGTCCTCTTGTACATAAGTCTGCATTGTGCCTTTTCTATTTAATTCCGATGCTATTTCTGTGTTTCATCGTCAATAAGAAGGTCCAAGGGATACAGTAAACCTGGAGTGAAGCATCGGAATCTATAACTAGTGTCACAGGAATGGTTAAAAACATACACAGTAAGAAGAGTCAGTCTTCTTGTACGTAAGTCGAAATTGTGCTTTTTTTATTTATATCCGATGCAATTTCTATGTTTCTTCGTCAATAAGAAGGACCAAGTGATACAGTAAACCTGGAGTGAAGCATCGGAATCTATAACTAGTGTCACAGGGATGGTTCAAATCATAGACAGTAAGAAGAGTCAGTCTTCTTGTACTTAAGTCGACATTGTGCCTTTTCTATTTATATCCGATGCATTTTCTGTGTTTCATCGTCAATAAGATGGTCCAAGGGATACAGTAAACCCGAAGTGAAGCATCGGAATTTATAACTAGTGTCACAGGAATGGTCCAAAACATAGTCAGTAATAAGAGTCAGTCCTCTTGTAATTAAGTCGGCATTGTGCCTTTTCTATTTAATTCCGATGCATTTTCTGGGTTTCATCGTCAATAAGAAGGTCCAAGGGATACAGTAAACCTGGAGTGAAGCATCGGAATCTATAACTAGTGTCACAGGAATGGTTCAAAACATTGACAGTAAGAAGAGTCGGTCTTCTTGTACTTAAGTCGACATTGTGCCTTTTCTATTTATATCCGATGCAATTTCTGTGTTTCATCGTCAATAAGATGGTCCAAGGGATACAGTAAACCCGAAGTGAAGTATCGGAATTTATAACTAGTGTCACAGGAATGGTCCAATACATAGTCAGTAATAAGAGTCAGTCTTCTTGTACTTAAGTAGGCATTGTGCGTCTTTGTATTTAATTCCGATGCAATTTCTGTGTTTCTTCGTCAATAAGAAGGACAAAGGGATACAGTAAACCTAGAGTGAAGCAACATAAACTATAACTAGTGTCACAGGGATGGTTCAAATCATAGACAGTAAGAAGAGTCAGTCTTCTTGTACTTAAGTCGGCATTGTGAATTTTGTATTTAATTCCGAAGCAATTTCTGTGTTTCATCGTCAATAAGAAGGTCAGTGGGATACAGTAATCCTGAAGGTAAGCATCGGAATCTATGACTAGTGTCACAGGAATGGTTCAAAGCATAGTCAGTAAGAAGAGTCTGTCTTCTTGTTCTTAAGTCGGTATTGTGCCTTTTGTATTTAATTCCGATGCAATTTCTGTGTTTCATCGTCAATAAGACGCTCTAAGGGATACAGAAAACCTGAAGTGAAGCATCGAAATCTATAACTAGTGTCACAGGAATGGTTCAAAACATAGAAAGTAGGAAGTGTCAGTCTTCTTGTACTTAAGTCGGCAGTGTGCCTATTGTATTCAATTCCGATGTAATATCTGTGTTTCATCGTCAATAAGAAGGTCTAAAGGACACAGTAAACCTGCAGTGAAGCATCGGAATCTATAACTAGTGTCACTGGGATGGTTCAAAGCATAGACCGTAAGAAGAGTCAGTCTTCTTGTACTTAAGTCGGCATTGTGCCTTTTGTATTTAATTCCGGAGCCATTTCTGTGTTTCATCGTCAATAAGAAGGTCGAAGGGATACAGTAAACCTGGAGTGAAACATCGCAGTCTATAACTAGTGTCACAGGAATGGTTAAAATCATAGACAGTAAAAAGAGTCAGTCTTCTTGTACTTAATTCGGCATTGTGCCTTTTGTATTTAATTCCGATGCAATTTCTGTGCCTCATCGTCAATAAGAAGGTCAGAGGGATACAGTAAACCTGAAGTGAAGCAACGGCATCGATAACTAGTGTCACAAGAATGGTTCAAAACATAGTCAGTAAGAAGAGTCAGTCTTGTTGTACTTAAGTCGGCATTGTGCATTTTCTATTTAATTCGGATGCAATTTCTGTGTTTCATCGTCAATAAGAAGGTCCAAGGGATACAGTCAACATGGAGTGAAACATCGGAATCTATAACTAGGGTCACAGGGACGGTTCAAAACATAGACAGTAAGATGAGTCAGTCTTCTTGTACTTAAGTCGGCATTGTGCATTTTCTATTTAATTCCGATGCAATTTCTGTGTTTCATCGTCAATAAGATGGTCCAAGGGATACAGTAAAACCGAAGTGAAGCATCGGAATTTTTAACTAGTGTCACAGGAATGGTTCAAAGCATAGACAGTAAGAAGAGTCAGTCTTCTTGTACTTAAGTCGGCATTGTGCATTTTCTATTTAATTCCGATGCAATTTCTGTGTTTCATCGTCAATAAGAAGGTCAGAGGTATACAGTAAACCTGAAGTGAAGCATCGGTATCTATAACTAGTGTCACAGGAATGGTTCAAAACAAGCACAGTGGGAAGAGTCACTCTTCTTGTACTTAAGTCGGCATTGTGTCATTTGTATTTAATTCCGATGCAATTTATGCGTTTCATCGTCAATAAGAAGGTCCAAGGGATACAGTAAACCTCAAGTAAAGCATCGGAATCTACAACTAGTGTCACAGGAATGGTTCAAAACATAATCAGGAAGAAGAGTCAGTCTTCTTGTACTTAAGTTGGCATTGTGCCTTTCGTATTTAATTCCGATGCAATTTCTGTGTTTCACCGTCAATAAGAAGGTCAGAGGGATACAGTAAACCTGAAGTGAAGCATCGGAATCTATAACTAGTGTCACAGGAATGGTTCAAAGCATAGACAGTAAGAAGAGTCAGTCTTCTTGTACTTAAGTCGGCATTGTGCCTTTTCTATTTAATTCCGATGCAATTTCTGTGTTTCATCGTCAATAAGAAGGTCAGAGGTACACAGTAAACCTGAAGTGAAGCATCGGAATCTATAACTAGTGTCACAGGAATGGTTCAAAACATAGTCAGTAAGAAGAGTCAGTCTTCTTGTACATAAGTCGGCATTGTGCCTTTTGTATTTAATTCCGATGCAATTTCTGTGTTTCATCGTCAATAAGTAGGTCCAAGGGAAACAGTAAACCTGAAGTGAAGCATCGGAATCTATAACTAATGTCACAGGAATGGTTCAAAGCATAGATAGTAAGAAGGGTCAGTCTTCTTGTCCTTAAGTCGGCATTGTGCCTTCTGTATTCAATTCCGATGCAATTTCTGTGTTTCATCGGCAATAAGGTCAGAGGGATACAGTAAACCTGAAGTGAAGCATCGGAATCTATAACTAGTGTCACAGGAATGGTTCAAAATATAGACAGTAGGAAGAGTCAGTCTTTTTGTACTTAAGTCGGCATTGTGCCTTTTGTATTTAATTCCGATGCGATTTCTGTGTTTCATAGTCAATAAGAATGTCCAAGGTGTACAGTAAACCTGAAGTGAAGCATCGGAGTCTATAACTAGTGTCACAGGAATGGTTCAAAACATAGTCAGTAAGAAGCGTCAGTCCTCTTGTACATAAGTCTGCATTGTGCCTTTTCTATTTAATTCCGATGCTATTTCTGTGTTTCATCGTCAATAAGAAGGTCCAAGGGATACAGTAAACCTGGAGTGAAGCATCGGAATCTATAACTAGTGTCACAGGAATGGTTAAAAACATACACAGTAAGAAGAGTCAGTCTTCTTGTACTTAAGTCGAAATTGTGCCTTTTCTATTTATATCCGATGCAATTTCTGTGTTTCTTCGTCAATAAGAAGGACCAAGTGATACAGTAAACCTGGAGTGAAGCATCGGAAACTATAACTAGTGTCACAGGGATGGTTCAAATCATAGACAGTAAGAAGTGTCAGTCTTCTTGTACTTAAGTCGGCATTGTGTCTTTTGTATTTAATTCCGATGCAATTTCTGTGTTTCATCGTCAATAAGAAGGTCAGAGGGATACAGTAATCCTGAAGTTAAGCATCGGAATCTATGACTAGTGTCACAGGAATGGTTCAAAGCATAGTCAGTAAAAAGAGTCTGTCTTCTTGTTCTTAAGTCGGTATTGTGCCTTTTGTATTTAATTCCGATGCAATTTCTGTGTTTCATCGTCAATAAGAAGGTCAGAGGGATACAGTAAACCTGAAGTGAAGCAACGGAATCTATAACTAGTGTCACAGCAATGGTTCAAAACATAGTCAGTAAGAAGAGTCAGTCTTGTTGTACTTAAGTCGGCATTGTGCATTTTGTATTTAATTCCGATGCAATTTCTGTGTTTCATCGTCAATAAGACGGTCCAAGGGATACAGTCAACCTGGAGTGAAACATCGGAATCTATAACTAGGGTCACAGGAATGGTTCAAAGCATAGTCAGTAAGAGGAGTCAGTCTTCTTGTAGTTTAGTTGGCCTTGTGCCTTTTGTATTGAATTCCGATGCAATTTCTGTGTTTCATCGACAATAAGAAGGTCCAAGGGATACAGTAAACCTGAAGTGAAGCAACGGAATCTATAACGAGTGTCTTAGGAATGGTTCAAAACATAGACAGTAGGAAGAGTCAGGCTTCTAGTACTTAAGTCGGCATTGTGCCTTTTCTATTTGATTCGGATGCAATTTCTGTGTTTCATCGTCAATAAGAAGGTCAGAGGGATACAGTAAACCTGAAGTGAAGCATCGGAATCTTTAACTAATGTCACAGTAATGTTTCAAAACATAGACAGTAGGAAGAATCAGTCTTCTTGTACTTAAGTATGCATTGTGCCTTTTGTATTTAATTCCGATTCAATTTCTGTGTTTCATCGTCAATGAGAAGGTCCATGGGATACAGTAAACATGAAATGAAGCATCGGAATCTATAACTAGTGTCACTGGAATGGTTCAAATTATAGACAGTATGAAGAGTCAGTCTTAATGTACTTAAGTCGGCATTGTGCCTTTTGTATTTAATTTGGATGCAATTTCTGTGTTTCATCGTCAATAAGAAGGTCTAAGGGACACAGTAAACCTGCAGTGAAACATCGGAATCTATAACTAGTGTCACAGGGATGGTTCAAAGCATAGACAGTAAGAAGAGTCAGTCTTCGTGTACTTAAGTCGGCATTGTGCCTTTTGTATTTAATTCCGATGCAATTTCTGTGTTTCATCGTCAATAAGAAGGTCCAAGGGATAGAGTCAACCTGGAGTGAAACATCGGAATCTATAACTAGTGTCACAGGGACGGTTCAAAACATAGACAGTAAAATGAGTCAGTATTCTTGTACTTAAGTCGGCATTGTGCTTTTTGTATTTAATTCCGATGCAATTTCTGTGTTTCATCGTCACTAAGAAGGTCAGAGGGATACAGTAATCCGGAAGTTAAGCATCGGAATCTATAACTAGAGTCACAGGAATGGTTCAAAGCATTGTCAGTAAGAACAGTCAGTCTTCTTGTAGTTAAGTCGGCCTTGTGCCTTTTGTACTGAATTCCGATGCAATTTCTGTGTTTCATCGTCAATAAGATGGTCCAAGGGATACAGTAAAAACGAAGTGAAGCATCGGAATTTATAACTAGTGTCACAGGAATGGTTCAAAACATGGACAGTGGGAAGAGTCAGTCTTCTTGTACTTAAGTCGGATTTGTGTCATTTGCATTTAATTCCGATGCAATTTCTGCGTTTCATCGTCAATAAGAAGGTCCAAGGGATACAGTAAACCTCAAGTGAAGCATCGGAATCTACAACTAGTGTCACAGGAATGGTTCAAAACATAATCAGGAAGAAGAGTCAGTCTTCTTGTACTTAAGTTGGCATTGTGCCTTTCGTATTTAATTCCGATGCAATTTCTGTGTTTCACCGTCAATAAGAAGGTCAGAGGGATACAGTAAACCTGAAGTGAAGCATCGGAATCTATAACTAGTGTCACAGGAATGGTTCAAAACATGGACAGTGGGAAGAGTCAGTCTTCTTGTACTTAAGTCGGATTTGTGTCATTTGCATTTAATTCCGATGCAATTTCTGCGTTTCATCGTCAATAAGAAGGTCCAAGGGATACAGTAAACCTCAAGTGAAGCATCGGAATCTACAACTAGTGTCACAGGAATGGTTCAAAACATAATCAGGAAGAAGAGTCAGTCTTCTTGTACTTAAGTTGGCATTGTGCATTTCGTATTTAATTCCGATGCAATTTCTGTGTTTCACCGTCAATAAGAAGGTCAGAGGGATACAGTAAACCTGAAGTGAAGCATCGGAATCTATAACTAGTGTCACAGGAATGGTTCAAACATAGACAGTAAGAAGAGTCAGTCTTCTTGTACTTAAGTCGGCATTGTGCCTTTTCTATTTAATTCCGATGCAATCTCTGTGTTTCATCGTCAATAAGAAGGTCAGAGGTATACAGTAAACCTGAAGTGAAGCATCGGAATCTATAACTAGTGTCACACGAATGGTTCAAAACATAGTCAGTAAGAACAGTCAGTCTTCTTGTACATAAGTCGGCATTGTGCCTTTTGTATTTAATTCCGATGCAATTTCTGTGTTTCATCGTCAATACGAAGGTCCAAGGGAAACAGTAAACCTGAAGTGAAGCATCGGAATCTATAACTAATGTCACAGGAATGGTTCAAAGCATAGATAGTAAGAAGGGTCAGTCTTCTTGTCCTTAAGTCGGCATTGTGCCTTTTGTATTTAATTCCGATGTAATTTCGGTGTTTCATTGGCAATAAGGTCAGAGGGATACAGTAAACCTGAAGTGAAGCATCGGAATCTATAACTAGTGTCACAGGAATGGTTCAAAATATAGACAGTAGGAAGAGTCAGTCTTTTTGTACTTGAGTCGGCATTGTGCCTTTTGTATTTAATTCCGATGCGATTTCTGTGTTTCATAGTCAATAAGAAGGTCCAAGGTATACAGTAAACCTGAAGGGAAGCATCGGAGTCTATAACTAGTGTCACAGGAATGGTTCAAAACATAGTCAGTAAGAAGCGTCAGTCCTCTTGTACATAAGCCTGCATTGTGCCTTTTCTATTTAATTCCGATGCTATTTCTGTGTTTCATCGTCAATTAGAAGGTCCAAGGGATACAGTAAACCTGGAGTGAAGCATCGGAAACTATAACTAGTGTCACAGGAATGGTTAAAAACATTCACAGTAAGAAGAGTCAGTCTTCTTGTACTTAAGTCGAAAGTGTGCCTTTTCTATTTATATCCGATGCAATTTCTGTGTTTCTTCGTCAATAAGAAGGACCAAGTGATACAGTAAACCTGGAGTGAAGCATCGGAAACTATAACTAGTGTCACAGGGATGGTTCAAATCATAGACAGTAAGAAGAGACAGTCTTCTTGTACTTAAGTCTGCATTGTGTCTTTTGTATTTAATTCCGATGCAATTTCTGTGTTTCATCGTCAATAAGAAGGTCAGAGGGATACAGTAATCCTGAAGTTAAGCATCGGAATCTATGACTAGTGTCACAGGAATGGTTCAAAGCATAGTCAGTAATAAGAGTCTGTCTTCTTGTTCTTAAGTCGGTATTGTGCCTTTTGTATTTAATTCCGATGCAATTTCTGTGTTTCATCGTCAATAAGAAGGTCAGAGGGATACAGTAAACCTGAAGTGAAGCAACGGAATCTATAACTAGTGTCACAGCAATGGTTCAAAACATAGTCAGTAAGAAGAGTCAGTCTTCTTGTACTTAAGTCGGCATTGTGTATTTTGTATTTAATTTTGATGCAATTTCTGTGTTTCATCGTCAATAAGAAGGTCTAAGGGAAACAGTAAACCTGCAGTGAAACATCGGAATCTATAACTAGTGTCACAGGGATGGTTCAAAGCATAGACAGTAAGAAGAGTCAGTCTTCGTGTACTTAAATCGGCATTGTGCCTTTTGTATTTAATTCCGATGCAATTTCTGTGTTTCATCGTCAATAAGAAGGTCCAAGGGATACAGTCAACCTGGAGTGAAACATCGGAATCTATAACTAGTGTCACAGGAATGGTTCAAAACATACACAGTAAGAAGAGTCAGTCTTCTTGTACTTAAGTTGAAATTGTGCCTTTTCTATTTATATCCGATGCAATTTCTGTGTTTCTTCGTCAATAAGAAGGACCAAGTGATACAGTAAACCTGGAGTGAAGCATCGGAAACTATAACTAGTGTCACAGGGATGGTTCATATCATAGACAGTAAGATGAGTCAGTATTCTTGTACTTAAGTCGGCTTTGTGCTTTTTGTATTTAATTCCGATGCAATTTCTGTGTTTCATCGTCACTAAGAAGGTCAGAGGGATACAGTAATCCGGAAGTTAAGCATCGGAATCTATAATTAGAGTCACAGGAATGGTTCAAAGCATAGTCAGTAAGAAGAGTCAGTCTTCTTGTAGTTAAGTCGGCCTAGTGCCTTTTGTATTGAATTCCGATGCAATTTCTGTGTTTCATCGACATTAAGGGGGTCCAAGGGATACAGTAAACCTGAAGTGAAGCATCGGAATCTATAACAAGTGTCTTAGGAATGGTTCAAAACATAGACAGTAGGAAGAGTCAGTCTTCAAGTACTTAAGTCGGCATTGTGCCTTTTCTATTTAATTCGGAAGCAATTTCTGTGTTTCATCGTCAATAAGAAGGTCAGGGGGATACAGTAAACCTGAAGTGAAGCATCGGTATCTATAACTAGTGTCACAGGAATGGTTCAAAGCATAGACAGTTGGAAGAGTCAGTCTTCTTGTACTTAAGTCGGCATTGTGTCTTTTGTATTTAATTCCGATGCTATTTCTGTGTTTCATCGGCAATAAGAAGGTCCAAGGGATACAGTAAACCTGAAGTGAAGCATCGGAATCTACAACTAGTGTCACAGGAATGGTTCAAAACGTAGTCAGGAAGAAGAGTCAGTCTTCTTGTACTCAAGTCGGCATTGTGCCTACTGTATTTAATTCCGATGTAATTTCTGTGTTTCATCGTCAATAAGACGGTCAGGGGGATACCATAAACCTGAAGTGAAGCATCGGTATCTATAACTAGTGTCACAGGAATGGTTCACAGCATAGACAGTTGGAAGAGTCGGTCTTCTTGTACTTAAGTCGGCATTGTGTCTTTTGTATTTAATTCCGATGCAATTTCTGTGTTTCACCGTCAATAAGAAGGTCAGAGGGATACAGTAAACCTGAAGTGAAGCATCGGAATCTATAACTAGTGTCACAGGAATGGTTCAAAGCATAGACAGTAAGAAGAGTCAGTCTTCTTGTACTTAAGTCGGCATTGTGCCTTTTCTATTTAATTCCGATGCAATTTCTGTGTTTCATCGTCAATAAGAAGGTCAGAGGTACACAGTAAACCTGAAGTGAAGCATCGGAAACTATAACTAGTGTCACAGGAATGGTTCAAAACATAGTCAGTAAGAAGAGTCAGTCTTCTTGTACATAAGTCGGCATTGTGCCTTTTGTATTTAATTCCGATTCAATTTCTGAGTTTCATCGTCAATAAGAAGGTCCAAGGGAAACAGTAAACCTGAAGTGAAGCATCGGAATCTATAACTAATGTCACAGGAACGGTTCAAAGCATAGATAGTAAGAAGGGTCAGTCTTCTCGTCCTTAAGTCGGCATTGTGCCTTTTGTATTCAATTCCGATGCAATTTCTGTGTTTCATCGGCAATAAGGTCAGAGGGATACAGTAAACCTGAAGTGAAGCATCGGAATCTATAACTAGTGTCACAGGAATGGTTCAAAATATAGACAGTAGGAAGAGTCAGTCTTTTTGTACTTAAGTCGGCATTGTGCCTTTTGTATTTAATTCCGATGCGATTTCTGTCTTTCATAGTCTATAAGAATGTCCAAGGTGTACAGTAAACCTGAAGTGAAGCATCGGAGTCTATAACTTGTGTCACAGGAATGGTTCAAAACATAGTCAGCAAGAAGCGTCAGTCCTCTTGTACATAAGTCTGCATTGTGCCTTTTCTATTTAATTCCGATGCTATTTCTGTGTTTCATCGTCAATAAGAAGGTCCAAGGGATACAGTAAACCTGGAGTGAAGCATCGGAATCTATAACTAGTGTCACAGGAATGGTTAAAAGCATACACAGTAAGAAGAGTCAGTCTTCTTGTACTTAAGTCGAAATTGTGCCTTTTCTATTTATATCCGATGCAATTTCTGTGTTTCTTCGTCAATAAGAAGGACCAAGTGATACAGTAAACCTGGAGTGAAGCATCGGAAACTATAACTAGTGTCACAGGGATGGTTCAAAACATAGACAGTAAGAAGTGTCAGTCTTCTTGTACTTAAGTCGGCATTGTGTCTTTTGTATTTAATTCCGATGCAATTTCTGTGTTTCATCGTCAATAAGAAGGTCAGAGGGATACAGTAATCCTGAAGTTAAGCATCGGAATCTATGACTAGTGTCATAGGAATGGTTCAAAGCATAGTCAGTAATAAGAGTCTGTCTTCTTGTTCTTAAGTCGGTATTGTGCCTTTTGTATTTAATTCCGATGCAATTTCTGTGTTTCATCGTCAATAAGAAGGTCAGAGGGATACAGTAAACCTGAAGTGAAGCAACGGAATCTATAACTAGTGTCACAGCAATGGTTCAAAACATAGTCAGTAAGAAGAGTCAGTCTTGTTGTACTTAAGTCGGCATTGTGCATTTTGTATTTAATTCCGATGCAATTTCTGTGTTTCATCGTCAATAAGACGGTCCAAGGGATACAGTCAACCTGGAGTGAAACATCGGAATCTATAACTAGGGTCACAGGAATGGTTCAAAGCATAGTCAGTAAGAGGAGTCAGTCTTCTTGTAGTTTAGTTGGCCTTGTGCCTTTTGTATTGAATTCCGATGCAATTTCTGTGTTTCATCGACAATAAGAAGGTCCAAGGGATACAGTAAACCTGATGTGAAGCATCGGAATCTATAACAAGTGTCTTAGGAATGGTTCAAAACATAGACAGTAGGAAGAGTCAGGCTTCTAGTACTTAAGTCGGCATTGTGCTTTTTCTGTTTGATTCGGATTCAATTTCTGTGTTTCATCGTCAATAAGACGGTCAGAGGGATACAGTAAACCTGAAGTGAAGCATCGGAATCTTTAACTATTGTCACAGTAATGGTTCAAAACATAGACAGTAGGAAGAATCAGACTTCTTGTACTTAAGTATGCATTGTGCCTTTTGTATTTAATTCCGATTCAATTTCTGTGTTTCAGCGTCAATAAGAAGGTCCAAGGGATACAGTAAACATGAAATGAAGCATCGGAATCTATAACTAGTGTCACTGGAAAGGTTCAAATTATAGACAGTATGAAGAGTCAGTCTTAATGTACTTAAGTCGGCATTGTGCCTTTTGTATTTAATTCCGATGCAATTTCTGTGTTTCATCGTCAATAAGAAGGTCCAAGGGATACGGTCAACCTGGAGTGAAACATCGGAATCTATAACTAGTGTCACAGGGACGGTTCATAACATATACAGTAAGATGAGTCAGTATTCTTGTACTTAAGTCGGCATTGTGCTTTTTGTATTTAATTCCGATGCAATTTCTGTGTTTCATCGTCACTAAGAAGGTCAGAGGGATACAGTAATCCGGAAGTTAAGCATCGGAATCTATAACTAGAGTCACAGGAATGGTTCAAAGCATTGTCAGTAAGAAGAGGCAGTCTTCTTGTAGTTAACTCGGCCTTGTGCCTTTTGTACTGAATTCCGATGCAATTTCTGTGTTTCATCGTCAATAAGATGGTCCAAGGGATACAGTAAAACCGAAGTGAAGCATCGGAATCTATAACAAGTGTCTTAGGAATGGTTCAAAACATAGACAGTAGGAAGAGTCAGTCTTCAAGTACTTAAGTCGGCATTGTGCCTTTTCTATTTAATTCGGAAGCAATTTCTGTGTTTCATCGTCAATAAGACGGTCAGGGGGATACAGTAAACCTGAAGTGAAGCATCGGTATCTATAACTAGTGTCACAGGAATGGTTCAAAGCATAGACAGTTGGAAGAGTCAGTCTTCTTGTACTTAAGTCGGCATTGTGTCTTTTGTATTTAATTCCGATGCTATTTCTGTGTTTCATCGGCAATAAGAAGGTCCAAGGGATACAGTAAACCTGAAGTGAAGCATCGGAATCTACAACTAGTGTCACAGGAATGGTTCAAAACGTAGTCAGGAAGAAGAGTCAGTCTTCTTGTACTCAAGTCGGCATTGTGCCTATTGTATTTAATTCCGATGTAATTTCTGTGTTTCATCGTCAATAAGACGGTCAGGGGGATACCATAAACCTGAAGTGAAGCATCGGTATCTATAACTAGTGTCACAGGAATGGTACAAAGCATAGACAGTTGGAAGAGTCAGTCTTCTTGTACTTAAGTCGGCATTGTGTCTTTTGTATTTAATTCCGATGCAATTTCTGTGTTTCACCGTCAATAAGAAGGTCAGAGGGATACAGTAAACCTGAAGTGAAGCATCGGAATCTATAACTAGTGTCACAGGAATGGTTCAAAGCATAGACAGTAAGAAGAGTCAGTCTTCTTGTACTTAAGTCGGCATTGTGCCTTTTCTATTTAATTCCGATGCAATTTCTGTGTTTCATCGTCAATAAGAAGGTCAGAGGTACACAGTAAACCTGAAGTGAAGCATCGGAATCTATAACTAGTGTCACAGGAATGGTTCAAAACATAGTCAGTAAGAAGAGTCAGTCTTCTTGTACATAAGTCGGCATTGTGCCTTTTGTATTTAATTCCGATGCAATTTCTGTGTTTCATCGTCAATAAGAAGGTCCAAGGGAAACAGTAAACCAGAAGTGAAGCATCGGAATCTATAACTAATGTCACAGGAATGGTTCAAAGCATAGATAGTAAGAAGGGTCAGTCTTCTTGTCCTTAAGTCGGCATTGTGCCTTTTGTATTCAATTCCGATGCAATTTCTGTGTTTCATCGGCAATAAGGTCAGAGGGATACAGTAAACCTGAAGTGAAGCATCGGAATCTATAACTAGTGTCACAGGAATGGTTCAAAATATAGACAGTAGGAAGAGTCAGTCTTTTTGTACTTAAGTCGGCATTGTGCCTTTTGTATTTAATTCCGACGCGATTTCTGTGTTTCATAGTCAATAAGAATGTCCAAGGTGTACAGTAAACCTGAAGTGAAGCATCGGAGTCTATAACTAGTGTCACAGGAATGGTTCAAAACATAGTCAGTAAGAAGCGTCAGTCCTCTTGTACATAAGTCTGCATTGTGCCTTTTCTATTTAATTCCGATGCTATTTCTGTGTTTCATCGTCAATAAGAAGGTCCAAGGGATACAGTAAACCTGGAGTGAAGCATCGGAATCTATAACTAGTGTCACAGGAATGGTTAAAAACATACACAGTAAGAAGAGTCAGTCTTCTTGTACTTAAGTCGAAATTGTGCCTTTTCTATTTATATCCGATGCAATTTCTGTGTTTCTTCGTCAATAAGAAGGACCAAGTGATACAGTAAACCTGGAGTGAAGCATCGGAAACTATAACTAGTGTCACAGGGATGGTTCAAATCATAGACAGTATGAAGAGTCAGTCTTCTTGTACTTAAGTCGGCATTGTGTCTTTTGTATTTAATTCCGATGCAATTTCTGTGTTTCATCGTCAATAAGAAGGTCAGAGGGATACAGTAATCCTGAAGTTAAGCATCGGAATCTATGACTAGTGTCATAGGAATGGTTCAAAGCATAGTCAGTAATAAGAGTCTGTCTTCTTGTTCTTAAGTCGGTATTGTGCCTTTTGTATTTAATTCCGATGCAATTTCTGTGTTTCATCGTCAATAAGAAGGTCAGAGGGATACAGTAAAACTGAAGTGAAGCAACGGAATCTATAACTAGTGTCACAGCAATGGTTCAAAACATAGTCAGTAAGAAGAGTCAGTCTTGTTGTACTTAAGTCGGCATTGTGCATTTTGTATTTAATTCCGATGCAATTTCTGTGTTTCATCGTCAATAAGACGGTCCAAGGGATACAGTCAACCTGGAGTGAAACATCGGAATCTATAACTAGGGTCACAGGAATGGTTCAAAGCATAGTCAGTAAGAGGAGTCAGTCTTCTTGTAGTTTAGTTTGCCTTGTGCCTTTTGTATTGAATTCCGATGCAATTTCTGTGTTTCATCGACAATAAGAAGGTCCAAGGGATACAGTAAACCTGAAGTGAAGCATCGGAATCTATAACAAGTGTCTTAGGAATGGTTCTAAACATAGACAGTAGGAAGAGTCAGGCTTCTAGTACTTAAGTCGGCATTGTGCCTTTTCTATTTGATTCGGATTCAATTTCTGTGTTTCATCGTCAATAAGACGGTCAGAGGGATACAGTAAACCTGAAGTGAAGCATCGGAATCTTTAACTAATGTCACAGTAATGGTTCAAAACATAGACAGTAGGAAGAATCAGTCTTCTTGTACTTAAGTATGCATTGTGCCTTTTGTATTTAATTCCGATTCAATTTCTGTGTTTCATCGTCAATAAGAAGGTCCAAGGGATACAGTAAACATGAAATGAAGCATCGGAATCTATAACTAGTGTCACTGGAATGGTTCAAATTATAGACAGTATGAAGAGTCAATCTTAATGTACTTAAGTCGGCATTGTGCCTTTTGTATGTAATTTGGATGCAATTTCTGTGTTTCATCGTCAATAAGAAGGTCTAAGGGACACAGTAAACCTGCAGTGAAACATCGGAATCTATAACTAGTGTCACAGGGATGGTTCAAAGCATAGACAGTAAGAAGAGTCAGTCTTCGTGTACTTAAGTCGGCGTTGTGCCTTTTGTATTTAATTCCGATGCAATTTCTGTGTTTCATCGTCAATAAGATGGTCCAAGGGATACGGTCAACCTGGAGTGAAACATCGGAAACTATAACTAGTGTCACAGGGACGGTTCATAACATATACAGTAAGATGAGTCAGTATTCTTGTACTTAAGTCGGCATTGTGCTTTTTGTATTTAATTCCGATGCAATTTCTGTGTTTCATCGTCACTAAGAAGGTCGGAGGGATACAGTAATCCGGAAGTTAAGCATCGGAATCTATAACTAGAGTCACAGGAATGGTTCAAAGCATTGTCAGTAAGAAGAGGCAGTCTTCTTGTAGTTAAGTCGGCCTTGTGCCTTTTGTACTGAATTCCGATGCAATTTCTGTGTTTCATCGTCAATAAGATGGTCCAAGGGATACAGTAAAACCGAAGTGAAGCATCGGAATCTATAACAAGTGTCTTAGGAATGGTTCAAAACATAGACAGTAGGAAGAGTCAGTCTTCAAGTACTTAAGTCGGCATTGTGCCTTTTCTATTTAATTCGGAAGCAATTTCTGTGTTTCATCGTCAATAAGACGGTCAGGGGGATACAGTAAACCTGAAGTGAAGCATCGGTATCTATAACTAGTGTCACAGGAATGGTTCAAAGCATAGACAGTTGGAAGAGTCAGTCTTCTTGTACTTAAGTCGGCATTGTGTCTTTTGTATTTAATTCCGATGCTATTTCTGTGTTTCATCGGCAATAAGCAGGTCCAAGGGATACAGTAAACCTGAAGTGAAGCATCGGAATCTACAACTAGTGTCACAGGAATGGTTCAAAACGTAGTCAGGAAGAAGAGTCAGTCTTCTTGTACTCAAGTCGGCATTGTGCCTATTGTATTTAATTCCGATGTAATTTCTGTGTTTCATCGTCAATAAGACGGTCAGGGGGATACCATAAACCTGAAGTGAAGCATCGGTATCTATAACTAGTGTCACAAAAATGGTTCAAAACATGGACAGTGGGAAGAGTCAGTCTCCTTGTACTTAAGTCGGATTTGTGTCATTTGCATTTAATTCCGATGCAATTTCTGCGTTTCATCGTCAATAAGAAGGTCCAAGGGATACAGTAAACCTCAAGTGAAGCATCGGAATCTACAACTAGTGTCACAGGAATGGTTCAAAACATAATCAGGAAGAAGAGTCAGTCTTCTTGTACTTAAGTTGGCATTGTGCCTTTCGTATTTAATTCCGATGCAATTTCTGTGTTTCACCGTCAATAAGAAGGTCAGAGGGATACAGTATACCTGAAGTGAAGCATCGGAATCTATAACTAGTGTCACAGGAATGGTTCAAAGCATAGACAGTAAGAAGAGTCAGTCTTCTTGTACTTAAGTCGGCATTGTGCCTTTTCTATTTAATTCCGATGCAATCTCTGTGTTTCATCGTCAATAAGAAGGTCAGAGGTATACAGTAAACCTGAAGTGAAGCATCGGAATCTATAACTAGTGTCACACGAATGGTTCAAAACATAGTCAGTAAGAAGAGTCAGTCTTCTTGTACATAAGTCGGCATTGTGCCTTTTGTATTTATTCCGATGCAATTTCTGTGTTTCATCGTCAATACGAAGGTCCAAGGGAAACACTAAACCTGAAGTGAAGCATCGGAATCTATAACTAATGTCACAGGAATGGTTCAAAGCATAGATAGTAAGAAGGGTCAGTCTTCTTGTCCTTAAGTCGGCATTGTGCCTTTTGTATTTAATTCCGATGTAATTTCGGTGTTTCATTGGCAATAAGGTCAGAGGGATACAGTAACCTGAAGTGAAGCATCGGAATCTATAACTAGTGTCACAGGAATGGTTCAAAATATAGACAGTAGGAAGAGTCTGTCTTTTTGTACTTAAGTCGGCATTGTGCCTTTTGTATTTAATTCCGATGCGATTTCTGTGTTTCTTAGTCAATAAGAAGGTCCAAGGTATACAGGAAACCTGAAGGGAAGCATCGGAGTCTATAACTAGTGTCACAGGAATGGTTCAAAACATAGTCAGTAAGAAGCGTCAGTCCTCTTGTACATAAGCCTGCATTGTGCCTTTTCTATTTAATTCCGATGCTATTTCTGTGTTTCATCGTCAATAAGAAGGTCCAAGGGATACAGTAAACCTGGAGTGAAGCATCGGAAACTATAACTAGTGTCACAGGAATGGTTAGAAACATTCACAGTAAGAAGAGTCAGTCTTCTTGTACTTAAGTCGAAAGTGTGCCTTTTCTATTTATATCCGATGCAATTTCTGTGTTTCTTCGTCAATAAGAAGGACCAAGTGATACAGTAAACCTGGAGTGAAGCATCGGAAACTATAACTAGTGTCACAGGGATGGTTCAAATCATAGACAGTAAGAAGAGTCAGTCTTCTTGTACTTAAGTCTGCATTGTGTCTTTTGTATTTAATTCCGATGCAATTTCTGTGTTTCATCGTCAATAAGAAGGTCAGAGGGATACAGTAATCCTGAAGTTAAGCATCGGAATCTATGACTAGTGTCACAGGAATGGTTCAAAGCATAGTCAGTAATAAGAGTCTGTCTTCTTGTTCTTAAGTCGGTATTGTGCCTTTTGTATTTAATTCCGATGCAATTTCTGTGTTTCATCGTCAATAAGAAGGTCAGAGGGATACAGTAAACCTGAAGTGAAGCAACGGAATCTATAACTGGTGTCACAGCAATGGTTCAAAACATAGTCAGTAAGAAGAGTCAGTCTTCTTGTACTTAAGTCGGCATTGTGCATTTTGTATTTAATTCCGATGCAATTTCTGTGTTTCATCGTCAATACGACGGTCCAAGGGATACAGTCAACCTGGAGTGAAACATCGGAATCTATAACTAGGGTCACAGGAATGGTTCAAAGCATAGTCCGTAAGAGGAGTCAGTCTTCTTGTAGTTTAGTTGGCCTTGTGCCTTTTGTATTGAATTCCGATGCAATTTCTGTGTTTCATCGACAATAAGAAGGTCCAAGGGATACAGTAAACCTGAAGTGAAGCATCGGAATCTATAACAAGTGTCTTAGGAATGGTTCAAAACATAGACAGTAGGAAGAGTCATGCTTCTAGTACTTAAGTCGGCATTGTGCCGTTTCTATTTGATTCGGATGCAATTTCTGTGTTTCATCGTCAATAAGACGGTCAGAGGGATACAGTAAACCTGAAGTGAAGCATCGGAATCTATAACTAATGTCACAGGAATGGTTCAAAACATAGACAGTAGGAAGAATCAGTCTTCTTGTACTTAAGTATGCATTGTGCCTTTTGTATTTGATTCCGATTCAATTTCTGTGTTTCATCGTCAATAAGAAGGTCCAAGGGATACAGTAAACTTGAAATGAAGCATCGGAATCTATAACTAGTGTCACTGGAATGGTTCAAATTATAGACAGTATGAAGAGTCAGTCTTAATGTACTTAAGTCGGCATTGTGCCTTTTGTATTTAATTTTGATGCAATTTCTGTGTTTCATCGTCAATAAGAAGGTCTAAGGGAAACAGTAAACCTGCAGTGAAACATCGGAATCTATAACTAGTGTCACAGGGATGGTTCAAAGCATAGACAGTAAGAAGAGTCAGTCTTCGTGTACTTAAATCGGCATTGTGCCTTTTGTATTTAATTCCGATGCAATTTCTGTGTTTCATCGTCAATAAGAAGGTCCAAGGGATACAGTCAACCTGGAGTGAAACATCGGAATCTATAACTAGTGTCACAGGAATGGTTCAAAACATACACAGTAAGAAGAGTCAGTCTTCTTGTACTTAAGTCGAAATTGTGCCTTTTCTATTTATATCCGATGCAATTTCTGTGTTTCTTCGTCAATAAGAAGGACCAAGTGATACAGTAATCCTGGAGTGAAGCATCGGAAACTATAACTAGTGTCACAGGGATGGTTCATATCATAGACAGTAAGATGAGTCAGTATTCTTGTACTTAAGTCGGCTTTGTGCTTTTTGTATTTAATTCCGATGCAATTTCCGTGTTTCATCGTCACTAAGAAGGTCAGAGGGATACAGTAATCCGGAAGTTAAGCATCGGAATCTATAATTAGAGTCACAGGAATGGTTCAAAGCATAGTCAGTAAGAAGAGTCAGTCTTCTTGTAGTTAAGTCGGCCTAGTGCCTTTTGTATTGAATTCCGATGCAATTTCTGTGTTTCATCGACATTAAGGGGGTCCAAGGGATACAGTAAACCTGAAGTGAAGCATCGGAATCTATAACAAGTGTCTTAGGAATGGTTCAAAACATAGACAGTAGGAAGAGTCAGTCTTCAAGTACTTAAGTCGGCATTGTGCCTTTTCTATTTAATTCGGAAGCAATTTCTGTGTTTCATCGTCAATAAGAAGGTCAGGGGGATACAGTAAACCTGAAGTGAAGCATCGGTATCTATAACTAGTGTCACAGGAATGGTTCAAAGCATAACAGTTGGAAGAGTCAGTCTTCTTGTACTTAAGTCGGCATTGTGTCTTTTGTATTTAATTCCGATGCTATTTCTGTGTTTCATCGGCAATAAGAAGGTCCAAGGGATACAGTAAACCTGAAGTGAAGCATCGGAATCTACAACTAGTGTCACAGGAATGGTTCAAAACGTAGTCAGGAAGAAGAGTCAGTCTTCTTGTACTCAAGTCGGCATTGGGCCTATTGTATTTAATTCTGATGTAATTTCTGTGTTTCATCGTCAATAAGACGGTCAGGGGGATACCATAAACCTGAAGTGAAGCATCGGTATCTATAACTAGTGTCACAGGAATGGTTCAAAGCATAGACAGTTGGAAGAGTCAGTCTTCTTGTACTTAAGTCGGCATTGTGTCTTTTGTATTTAATTCCGATGCATTTTCTGTGTTTCACCGTCAATAAGAAGGTCAGAGGGATACAGTAAACCTGAAGTGAAGCATCGGAATCTATAACTAGTGTCACAGGAATGGTTCAAAGCATAGACAGTAAGAAGAGTCAGTCTTCTTGTACTTAAGTCGGCATTGTGCCTTTTCTATTTAATTCCGATGCAATTTCTGTGTTTCATCGTCAATAAGAAGGTCAGAGGTACACAGTAAACCTGAAGTGAAGCATCGGAAACTATAACTAGTGTCACAGGAATGGTTCAAAACATAGTCAGTAAGAAGAGTCAGTCTTCTTGTACATAAGTCGGCATTGTGCCTTTTGTATTTAATTCCGATGCAATTTCTGTGTTTCATCGTCAATAAGAAGGTCCAAGGGAAACAGTAAACCAGAAGTGAAGCATCGGAATCTATAACTAATGTCACAGGAATGGTTCAAAGCATAGATAGTAAGAAGGGTCAGTCTTCTTGTCCTTAGGTCGGCATTGTGCCATTTGTATTCAATTCCGATGCAATTTCTGTGTTTCATCGGCAATAAGGTCAGAGGGATACAGTAAACCTGAAGTGAAGCATCGGAATCTATAACTAGTGTCACAGGAATGGTTCAAAATATAGACAGTAGGAAGAGTCAGTCTTTTTGTACTTAAGTCGGCATTGTGCCTTTTGTATTTAATTCCGATGCGATTTCTGTGTTTCATAGTCAATAAGAATGTCCAAGGTGTACAGTAAACCTGAAGTGAAGCATCGGAGTCTATAACTAGGGTCACAGGAATGGTTCAAAACATAGTCAGTAAGAAGCGTCAGTCCTCTTGTACATAAGTCTGCATTGTGCCTTTTCTATTTAATTCCGATGATATTTCTGTGTTTCATCGTCAATAAGATGGTCCAAGGGATACGGTAAACCTGGAGTGAAGCATCGGAATCTATAACTAGTGTCACAGGAATGGTTAAAAACATACACAGTAAGAAGAGTCAGTCTTCTTGTACTTAAGTCGAAATTGTGCCTTTTCTATTTATATCCGATGCAATTTCTGTGTTTCTTCGTCAATAAGAAGGACCAAGTGATACAGTAAACCTGGAGTGAAGCATCGGAAACTATAACTAGTGTCACAGGGATGGTTCAAATCATAGACAGTAAGAAGAGTCAGTCTTCTTGTACTTAAGTCGGCATTGTGTCTTTTGTATTTAATTCCGATGCAATTTCTGTGTTTCATCGTCAATAAGAAGGTCAGAGGGATACAGTAATCCTGAAGTTAAGCATCGGAATCTATGACTAGTGTCATAGGAATGGTTCAAAGCATAGTCAGTAATAAGAGTCTGTCTTCTTGTTCTTAAGTCGGTATTGTGCCTTTTGTATTTAATTCCGATGCAATTTCTGTGTTTCATCGTCAATAAGAAGGTCAGAGGGATACAGTAAACCGGAAGTGAAGCAACGGAATCTATAACTAGTGTCACAGCAATGGTTCAAAACATAGTCAGTAAGAAGAGTCAGTCTTGTTGTACTTAAGTCGGCATTGTGCATTTTGTATTTAATTCCGATGCAATTTCTGTGTTTCATCGTCAATAAGACGGTCCAAGGGATACAGTCAACCTGGAGTGAAACATCGGAATCTATAACTAGGGTCACAGGAATGGTTCAAAGCATAGTCAGTAAGAGGGGTCAGTCTTCTTGTAGTTTAGTTGGCCTTGTGCCTTTTGTATTGAATTCCGATGCAATTTCTGTGTTTCATCGACAATAAGAAGGTCCAAGGGATACAGTAAACCTGATGTGAAGCATCGGAATCTATAACAAGTGTCTTAGGAATGGTTCAAAACATAGACAGTAGGAAGAGTCATGCTTCTAGTACTTAAGTCGGCATTGTGCCTTTTCTGTTTGATTCGGATTCAATTTCTGTGTTTCATCGTCAATAAGACGGTCAGAGGGATACAGTAAACCTGAAGTGAAGCATCGGAATCTTTAACTAATGTCACAGTAACGGTTCAAAACATAGACAGTAGGAAGAATCAGACTTCTTGTACTGAAGTCGGCATTGTGCCTTTTGTATTTAATTCCGATTCAATTTCTGTGTTTCATCGTCAATAAGAATGTCCAAGGGATACAGTAAACATGAAATGAAGCATCGGAATCTATAACTAGTGTCACTGGAATGGTACAAATTATAGACAGTATGAAGAGTCAGTCTTAATATACTTAAGTCGGCATTGTGCCTTTTGTATTTAATTTGGATGCAATTTCTGTGTTTCATCGTCAATAAGAAGGTCTAAGGGACACAGTAAACCTGCAGTGAAACATCGGAATCTATAACTAGTGTCACAGGGATGGTTCAAAGCATAGACAGTAAGAAGAGTCAGTCTTCGTGTACTTAAGTCGGCGTTGTGCCTTTTGTATTTAATTCCGATGCAATTTCTGTGTTTCATCGTCAATAAGAAGGTCCAAGGGATACGGTCAACCTGGAGTGAAACATCGGAATCTATAACTAGTGTCACAGGGACGGTTCATAACATATACAGTAAGATGAGTCAGTATTCTTGTACTTAAGTCGGCATTGTGCTTTTTGTATTTAATTCCGATGCAATTTCTGTGTTTCATCGTCACTAAGAAGGTCAGAGGGATACAGTAATCCGGAAGTTAAGCATCGGAATCTATAACTAGAGTCACAGGAATGGTTCAAAGCATTGTCAGTAAGAAGAGGCATTCTTCTTGTAGTTAAGTCGGCCTTGTGCCTTTTGTACTGAATTCCGATGCAATTTCTGTGTTTCATCGTCAATAAGATGGTCCAAGGGATACAGTAAAACCGAAGTGAAGCATCGGAATCTATAACAAGTGTCTTAGGAATGGTTCAAAACACAGACAGTAGGAAGAGTCAGTCTTCAAGTACTTAAGTCGGCATTGTGCCTTTTCTATTTAATTCGGAAGCAATTTCTGTGTTTCATCGTCAATAAGACGGTCAGGGGGATACAGTAAACCTGAAGTGAGCATCGGTATCTATAACTAGTGTCACAGGAATGGTTCAAAGCATAGACAGTTGGAAGAGTCAGTCTTCTTGTACTTAAGTCGGCATTGTGTCTTTTGTATTTAATTCCGATGCTATTTCTGTGTTTCATCGGCAATAAGAAGGTCCAAGGGATACAGTAAACCTGAAGTGAAGCATCGGAATCTACAACTAGTGTCACAGGAATGGTTCAAAACGTAGTCAGGAAGAAGAGTCAGTCTTCTTGTACTCAAGTCGGCATTGTGCCTATTGTATTTAATTCCGATGTAATTTCTGTGTTTCATCGTCAATAAGACGGTCAGGGGGATACCATAAACCTGAAGTGAAGCATCGCTATCTATAACTAGTGTCACAGGAATGGTTCAAAGCATAGACAGTTGGAAGAGTCAGTCTTCTTGTACTTAAGTCGGCATTGTGTCTTTTGTATTTAATTCCGATGCAATTTCTGTGTTTCACCGTCAATAAGAAGGTCAGAGGGATACAGTAAACCTGAAGTGAAGCATCGGAATCTATAACTAGTGTCACAGGAATGGTTCAAAGCATAGACAGTAAGAAGAGTCAGTCTTCTTGTACTTAAGTCGGCATTGTGCCTTTTCTATTTAATTCCGATGCAATTTCTGTGTTTCATCGTCAATAAGAAGGTCAGAGGTACACAGTAAACCTGAAGTGAAGCATCGGAATCTATAACTAGTGTCACAGGAATGGTTCAAAACATAGTCAGTAAGAAGAGTCAGTCTTCTTGTACATAAGTCGGCATTGTGCCTTTTGTATTTAATTCCGATGCAATTTCTGTGTTTCATCGTCAATAAGAAGGTCCAAGGGAAACAGTAAAACAGAAGTGAAGCATCGGAATCTATAACTAATGTCACAGGAATGGTTCAAAGCATAGATAGTAAGAAGGGTCAGTCTTCTTGTCCTTAAGTCGGCATTGTGCCTTTTGTATTCAATTCCGATGCAATTTCTGTGTTTCATCGGCAATAAGGTCAGAGGGATACAGTAAACCTGAAGTGAAGCATCGGAATCTATAACTAGTGTCACAGGAATGGTTCAAAATATAGACAGTAGGAAGAGTCAGTCTTTTTGTACTTAAGTCGGCATTGTGCCTTTTGTATTTAATTCCGATGCGATTTCTGTGTTTCATAGTCAATAAGAATGTCCAAGGTGTACAGTAAACCTGAAGTGAAGCATCGGAGTCTATAACTAGGGTCACAGGAATGGTTCAAAACATAGTCAGTAAGAAGCGTCAGTCCTCTTGTACATAAGTCTGCATTGTGCCTTTTCTATTTAATTCCGATGCTATTTCTGTGTTTCATCGTCAATAAGAAGGTCCAAGGGATACAGTAAACCTGGAGTGAAGCATCGGAATCTATAACTAGTGTCACAGGAATGGTTAAAAACATACACAGTAAGAAGAGTCAGTCTTCTTGTACTTAAGTCGAAATTGTGCCTTTTCTATTTATATCCGATGCAATTTCTGTGTTTCTTCGTCAATAAGAAGGACCAAGTGATACAGTAAACCTGGAGTGAAGCATCGGAAACTATAACTAGTGTCACAGGGATGGTTCAAATCATAGACAGTAAGAAGAGTCAGTCTTCTTGTACTTAAGTCGGCATTGTGCCTTTTGTATTTAATTTGGATGCAATTTCTGTGTTTCATCGTCAATAAGAAGGTCTAAGGGACACAGTAAACCTGCAGTGAAACATCGGAATCTATAACTAGTGTCACAGGGATGGTTCAAAGCATAGACAGTAAGAAGAGTCAGTCTTCGTGTACTTAAGTCGGCGTTGTGCCTTTTGTATTTAATTCCGATGCAATTTCTGTGTTTCATCGTCAATAAGAAGGTCCAAGGGATACGGTCAACCTAGAGTGAAACATCGGAAACTATAACTAGTGTCACAGGGACGGTTCATAACATATACAGTAAGATGAGTCAGTATTCTTGTACTTAAGTCGGCATTGTGCTTTTTGTATTTAATTCCGATGCAATTTCTGTGTTTCATCGTCACTAAGAAGGTCAGAGGGAAACAGTAATCCGGAAGTTAAGCATCGGAATCTATAACTAGAGTCACAGGAATGGTTCAAAGCATTGTCAGTAAGAAGAGGCAGTCTTCTTGTAGTTAAGTCGGCCTTGTGCCTTTTGTACTGAATTCCGATGCAATTTCTGTGTTTCATCGTCAATAAGATGGTCCAAGGGATACAGTAAAACCGAAGTGAAGCATCGGAATCTATAACAAGTGTCTTAGGAATGGTTCAAAACATAGACAGTAGGAAGAGTCAGTCTTCAAGTACTTAAGTCGGCATTGTGCCTTTTCTATTTAATTCGGAAGCAATTTCTGTGTTTCATCGTCAATAAGACGGTCAGGGGGATACAGTAAACCTGAAGTGAAGCATCGGTATCTATAACTAGTGTCACAGGAATGGTTCAAAGCATAGACAGTTGGAGGAGTCAGTCTTCTTGTACTTAAGTCGGCATTGTGTCTTTTGTATTTAATTCCGATGCTATTTCTGTGTTTCATCGGCAATAAGAAGGTCCAAGGGATACAGTAAACCTGAAGTGAAGCATCGGAATCTACAACTAGTGTCACAGGAATGGTTCAAAACGTAGTCAGGAAGAAGAGTCAGTCTTCTTGTACTCAAGTCGGCATTGTGCCTATTGTATTTAATTCCGATGTAATTTCTGTGTTTCATCGTCAATAAGACGGTCAGGGGGATACCATAAACCTGAAGTGAAGCATCGGTATCTATAACTAGTGTCACAGGAATGGTTCAAAGCATAGACAGTTGGAAGAGTCAGTCTTCTTGTACTTAAGTCGGCATTGTGTCTTTTGTATTTAATTCCGATGCAATTTCTGTGTTTCACCGTCAATAAGAAGGTCAGAGGGATACAGTAAACCTGAAGTGAAGCATCGGAATCTATAACTAGTGTCACAGGAATGGTTCAAAGCATAGACAGTAAGAAGAGTCAGTCTTCTTGTACTTAAGTCGGCATTGTGCCTTTTCTATTTAATTCCGATGCAATTTCTGTGTTTCATCGTCAATAAGAAGGTCAGAGGTACACAGTAAACCTGAAGTGAAGCATCGGAATCTATAACTAGAGTCACTGGAATGGTTCAAAATATAGACAGTAGGAAGAGTCAGTCTTTTTGTACTTAAGTCGGCATTGTGCCTTTTGTATTTAATTCCGATGCGATTTCTGTGTTTCATAGTCAATAAGAATGTCCAAGGTGTACAGTAAACCTGAAGTGAAGCATCGGAGTCTATAACTAGTGTCACAGGAATGGTTCAAAACATAGTCAGTAAGAAGCGTCAGTCCTCTTGTACATAAGTCTGCATTGTGCCTTTTCTATTTAATTCCGATGCTATTTCTGTGTTTCATCGTCAATAACAAGGTCCAAGGGATACAGGAAACCTGGAGTGAAGCATCGGAATCTATAACTAGTGTCACAGGAATGGTTAAAAACATACACAGTAAGAAGAGTCAGTCTTCTAGTACTTTAGTCGAAATTGTGCCTTTTCTATTTATATCCGATGCAATTTCTGTGTTTCTTCGTCAATAAGAAGGACCAAGTGATACAGTAAACCTGGAGTGAAGCATCGGAAACTATAACTAGTGTCACAGGGATGGTTCAAATCATAGACAGTAAGAAGAGTCAGTCTTCTTGTACTTAAGTCGGCATTGTGTCTTTTGTATTTAATTCCGATGGAATTTCTGTGTTTCATCGTCAATAAGAAGGTCAGAGGGATACAGTAATCCTGAGGTTAAGCATCGGAATCTATGACTAGTGTCATAGGAATGGTTCAAAGCATAGTCAGTAATAAGAGTCTGTCTTCTTGTTCTTAAGTCGGTATTGTGCCTTTTGTATTTAATTCCGATGCAATTTCTGTGTTTCATCGTCAATAAGAAGGTCAGAGGGATACAGTAAACCTGAAGTGAAGCAACGGAATCTATAACTAGTGTCACAGCAATGGTTCAAAAAATAGTCAGTAAGAAGAGTCAGTCTTGTTGTACTTAAGTCGGCATTGTGCATTTTGTATTTAATTCCGATGCAATTTCTGTGTTTCATCGTCAATAAGACGGTCCAAGGGATACAGTCAACCTGGAGTGAAACATCGGAATCTATAACTAGGGTCACAGGAATGGTTCAAAGCATAGTCAGTAAGAGGAGTCAGTCTTCTTGTAGTTTAGTTGGCCTTGTGCCTTTTGTATTAAATTCCGATGCAATTTCTGTGTTTCATCGACAATAAGAAGGTCCAAGGGATACAGTAAACCTGAAGTGAAGCATCGGAATCTATAACAAGTGTCTTAGGAATGGTTCAAAACATAGACAGTAGGAAGAGTCAGGCTTCTAGTACTTAAGTCGGCATTGTGCCTTTTCTATTTGATTCGGATTCAATTTCTGTGTTTCATCGTCAATAAGACGGTCAGAGGGATACAGTAAACCTGAAGTGAAGCATCGGAATCTTTAACTAATGTCACAGTAATGGTTCAAAACATAGACAGTAGGAAGAATCAGTCTTCTTGTACTTAAGTATGCATTGTGCCTTTTGTATTTAATTCCGATTCAATTTCTGTGTTTCATCGTCAATAAGAAGGTCCAAGGGATACAGTAAACATGAAATGAAGCATCGGAATCTATAACTAGTGTCACTGGAATGGTTCAAATTATAGACAGTATGAAGAGTCAGTCTTAATGTACTTAAGTCGGCATTGTGCCTTTTGTATTTAATTTGGATGCAATTTCTGTGTTTCGTCGTCAATAAGAAGGTCTAAGGGACACAGTAAACCTGCAGTGAAACATCGGAATCTATAACTAGTGTCACAGGGATGGTTCAAAGCATAGACAGTAAGAAGAGTCAGTCTTCGTGTACTTAAGTCGGCGTTGTGCCTTTTGTATTTAATTCCGATGCAATTTCTGTGTTTCATCGTCAATAAGAAGGTCCAAGGGATACGGTCAACCTGGAGTGAAACATCGGAATCTATAACTAGTGTCACAGGGACGGTTCATAACATATACAGTAAGATGAGTCAGTATTCTTGTACTTAAGTCGGCATTGTGCTTTTTGTATTTAATTCCGATGCAATTTCTGTGTTTCATCGTCACTAAGAAGGTGAGAGGGATACAGTAATCCGGAAGTTAAGCATCGGAATCTATAACTAGAGTCACAGGAATGGTTCAAAGCATTGTCAGTAAGAAGAGTCAGTCTTCTTGTAGTTAAGTCGGCCTTGTGCCTTTTGTACTGAATTCCGATGCAATTTCTGTGTTTCATCGTCAATAAGATGGTCCAAGGGATACAGTAAAACCGAAGTGAAGCATCGGAATTTATAACTAGTGCCACAGGAATGGTTCAAAGCATAGACAGTAAGAAGAGTCAGTCTTCTTGTACTTAAGTCGGCATTGTGCATTTTCTATTTAATTCCGATGCAATTTCTGTGTTTCATCGTCAATAAGAAGGTCAGAGGTATACAGTAAACCTGAAGTGAAGCATCGGAATCTATAACTAGTGTCACAGGAATGGTTCAAAACATAGACAGTAAGATGAGTCAGTATTCTTGTACTTAAGTCGGCTTTGTGCTTTTTGTATTTAATTCCGATGCAATTTCTGTGTTTCATCGTCACTAAGAAGGTCAGAGGGATACAGTAATCCGGAAGTTAAGCATCGGAATCTATAACTAGAGTCACAGGAATGGTTCAAAGCATAGTCAGTAAGAAGAGTCAGTCTTCTTGTAGTTAAGTCGGCCTAGTGCCTTTTGTATTGAATTCCGATGCAATTTCTGTGTTTCATCGACAATAAGAGGGTCCAAGGGATACAGTAAACCTGAAGTGAAGCATCGGAATCTATAACAAGTGTCTTAGGAATGGTTCAAAACATAGACAGTAGGAAGAGTCAGTCTTCAAGTACTTAAGTCGGCATTGTGTCTTTTCTATCTAATTCGGAAGCAATTTCTGTGTTTCATCGTCAATAAGACGGTCAGGGGGATACAGTAAACCTGAAGTGAAGCATCGGTATCTATAACTAGTGTCACAGGAATGGTTCAAAGCATAGACAGTTGGAAGAGTCAGTCTTCTTGTACTTAAGTCGGCATTGTGTCTTTTGTATTTAATTCCGATGCTATTTCTGTGTTTCATCGGCAATAAGAAGGTCCAGGGGATACAGTAAACCTGAAGTGAAGCATCGGAATCTACAACTAGTGTCACAGGAATGGTTTAAAACGTAGTCAGGAAGAAGAGTCAGTCTTCTTGTACTCAAGTCGGCATTGTGCCTATTGTATTTAATTCCGATTTAATTTCTGTGTTTCATCGTCAATAAGAAGGTCTAAGGGACACAGTAAGCCTGCAGTGAAGCATCGGAATCTATAACTAGTGTCACAGGGATGGTTCAAAGCATAGACAGTAAGAAGAGTCAGTCTTCTTGTACTTAAGTCGGCATTGTACCTTTTGTATTTAATTCCGATGTAATTTCTGTGTTTCATCGTCAATAAGAAGGTCCAAGGGATACAGTAAACCTGGAGTGAAGTATCGGAGTCTATAACTAGTGTCACAGGAATGGTTAAAAGCATAGACAGTAAGAAGTGTCAGTCTTCTTGTACTTAATTCGGCATTGTGCCTTTTGTATTTAATTCCGATGCAATTTCTGTGTTTCATCGTCAATAATAAGGTCAGAGGGATACAGTAAACCTGAAGTGAAGCAACGGAATCTATAACTAGTGTCACAGGAATGGTTCAAAACATAGACAGTTGGAAGAGTCAGTCTTCCAGTACTTAAGTCGGCATTGTGCCTTTTCCATTTAATTCGGATGCAATTTCTGTGTTTCATCGTCAATAAGACGGTCAGAGGGATACAGTAAACCTGAAGTGAAGCATCGGAATGTATAACTAGTGTCACAGGAATGGTTCAAAACATAGACAGTTGGAAGAGTCAGTCTTCTTGTACTTAAGTCGGCATTGTGCCTTTCGTATTTAATTCCGATGCAATTTCTGTGTTTCATCGTCAATAAGAAGGTCAGGGGGATACAGTAATCCTGAAGTTAAGCATCGGAATCTATGACTAGTGTCACAGGAATGGTTCAAAGCATAGTCAGTAATAAGAGTCTGTCTTCTTGTTCTTAAGTCGGTATTGTGCCTTTTGTATTTAATTCCGATGCAATTTCTGTGTTTCATCGTCAATAAGAAGGTCTGAGGGATACAGTAAACCTAAAGTGAAGCAACGGAATCTATAACTAGTGTCACAGCAATGGTTCAAAACATAGTCAGTAAGAAGAGTCAGTCTTCTTGTACTTAAGTCAGCATTGTGCATTTTGTACTTAATTCCGATGTAGTCTCTGTGTTTCTTCGTCAATAAGACGGTCAGAGGGATACAGTAAACCTGGAGTGAAGCATCGGAATCTATAACTAGTGTCACATTAATGGTTCAAAACATAGACAGTAGGAAGAGTCAGTCTTCTTGTACTTAAGTCGGCATTATGCCTTTTGTATTTAATTCCGATGCAATTTCTGTGTTTCATCGTCAATAAGAAGGTCCAAGGGATACAGTAAACATGAAGTGAAGCATCGGAATCTATAACTAGTGACACTGGAATGGTTCAAATTATAGACAGTATGAAGAATCAGTCTTCTTGTATTTAAGTCGGCATTTTGCCTTTTGTATTTAATTTGGATGCAATTTCTGTGTTTCATCGTCAATAAGAAGGTCAGAAGGATACAGTAATCCTGAAGTTAAGCATCGGAATCTATGACTAGTGTCACAGGAATGGTTCAAAGCATAGTCCATAAGAAGAGTCAGTCTTCTTGTTCTTAAGTCGGTATTCTGCTTTTTGTATTTATTTCCGATGTAATTTCTGTGTTTCATCGTCAATAAGATGGTCTAAGGGACACAGTAAACCTGCAGGGAAGAATCTGAACTATAACTAGTGTCACAGGGATGGTTCAAAACATAGACAGTTGGAAGAGTCTGTCTTCCAGTACTTAAGTCGGCATTGTGCCTTTTGTATTTAATTCGGATGCAATTTCTGTGTTTCATCGTCAATAAGACGGTCAGAGGGATACAGTAAACCTGAAGTGAAGCATCGGAATGTATAACTAGTGTCACAGGAATGGTTCAAAACATAGACAGTTGGAAGAGTCAGTCTTCTTGTACTGAAGTCGGCATTGTGCCTTTTGTATTTAATTCCGATCCAATTTCTGTGTTTCATCGTCAATAAGAAGGTCAGAGGGATACAGTAATCCTGAAGTTAAGCATCGGAATCTATGACTAGTGTCACAGGAATGGTTCAAAGCATAGTCAGTAATAAGAGTCTGTCTTCTTGTTCTTAAGTCGGTATTGTGCCTTTTGTATTTAATTCGGATGCAATTTCTGTGTTTAATCGTCAATAAGAAGGTCAGAGGGATACAGTAAACCTGAAGTGAAGCAACGGAATCTGTAAATAGTGTCACAGGAATGGTTCAAAACATGTACAGTTGGAAGAGTCAGTCTTCTTGTACTTAAGTCGGCATTGTGTCTTTTGTATTTAATTCCGATGCAATTTCTGCGTTTCATCGTCAATAAGAAGGTCCAAGGGATACAGTAAACCTGAAGTGAAGCATCGGAATCTACGACTAGTGTCACAGGAATGGTTCAAAACATAATCAGGAAGAAGAGTCAGTCTTCTTGTACTTAATTTGGCATTGTGCCTTTCGTATTTAATTCCGATGAAATTTCTGTGTTTCACCGTCAATAAGAAGGTGATAGGGATACAGTAAACCTGAGTGAAGCATCGGATATCTATAACTAGTGTCACAGGAAAGGTTCAAAGATAGACAGTAAGAAGAGTGAGTCTTCTTGTACTTAAGTCGGCATTGTGCCTTTTGTATTTCATTCCGATGCAATTTCTGTGTTTCATCGTCTACAAGAAGGTCAGAGGGATACAGTAAACCTGAAGTGAAGCATCGGAATCTGTAAATAGTGTCACAGGAATAGTTCAAACCATAGTCTGTAAGAAGAGTCAGTCTTCTTGTACTTAAGTCGGCATTGTGCCTTTTGAATTTAATTCCGATGCAATTTCTGTGTTTCATCGTCAATAAGAAGGTCCAAGGGATACAGTAAACCTGGAGTGAAGCATAGGAATCTATAACTAGTGTCATATTAATGGTTCAAAACATAGACAGTAGGAAGAGTCAGTCTTCTTGTACTTAGATCGGCATTGTGCCTTTTGTATTTAATTCCGATGCAATTTCTGTGTTTCATCGTCAATAAGAAGGTTCAAGGGATACAGTAAACATGAAGTGAAGCATCGGAATGTATAACTAGTGTCACAGGAATGGTTCAAAACATAGACAGTTGGAAGAGTCAGTCTTCTTGTACTGAAGTCGGCATTGTGCCTTTTGTATTTAATTCCGATGCAATTTCTGTGTTTCATCGTCAATAAGAAGGTCAGAGGGATACAGTAATCCTGAAGTTAAGCATCGGAATCTATGACTAGTGTCACAGGAATGGTTCAAAGCATAGTCAGTAATAAGAGTCTGTCTTCTTGTTCTTAAGTCGGTATTGTGCCTTTGTATTTAATTCCGATGCAATTTCTGTGTTTAATCGTCAATAAGAAGGTCAGAGGGATACAGTAAACCTGAAGTGAAGCAACAGAATCTATAACTAGTGTCACAGCAATGGTTCAAAACATGGACAGTTGGAAGAGTCAGTCTTCTTGTACTTAAGTCGGCATTGTGACTTTTGTATTTAATTCCGATGCAATTTCTACGTTTCATCGTCAATAAGAAGGTCCAAGGGATACAGTAAACCTGAAGTGAAGCATCGGAATCTACGACTAGTGTCACAGGAATGGTTCAAAACATAATCAGGAAGAAGAGTCAGTCTTCTTGTACTTAATTTGGCATTGTGCCTTTCGTATTTAATTCCGATGAAATTTCTGTGTTTCATCGTCAATAAGAAGGTCAGAAGGATACAGTAATCCTGAAGTTAAGCATCGGAATCTATGACTAGTGTCACAGGAATGGTTCAAAGCATAGTCCATAAGAAGAGTCTGTCTTCTTGTTCTTAAGTCGGTATTGTGCCTTTTGTATTTAATTCGGATGCAATTTCTGTGTTTCATCGTCAATAATAAGGTCTGAGTTATACAGTAAACCTGAAGTGAAGCAACGGAATCTATAACTAGTGTCACAGCAATGGTTCAAAACATAGTCAGTAAGAAGAGTCAGTCTTCTTGTACTTAAGTCGGCATTGTGCATTTTGTACTTAATTCCGATGTAGTCTCTGTGTTTCAGCGTCAATAAGACGGTCCAAGGGATACAGTCAACCTGGAGTGAAACATCGGAATCTATAACTAGGGTCACAGGAATGGCTCAAAGCATAGTCAGTAAGAGGAGTCAGTCTTCTTGTAGTTAAGTTGGCCTTGTGCCTTTTGTATTGAATTCCGATGCAATTTCTGTGTTTCATCGACAATAAGAAGGTCCAAGGGATACAGTAAACCTGAAGTGAAGCATCGGAATCTATAACAAGTGTCTTAGGATTGGTTCAAAACATAGACAGTAGGAAGAGTCAGGCTTCTAGTACTTAAGTCGGCATTATGCCTTTTCTATTTGATTCGGATGCAATTTCTGTGTTTCATCGTCAATAAGACGGTCATAGGGATACAGTAAACCTGGAGTGAAGCATCGGAATCTATAACTAGTGTCACATTAATGGTTCAAAACATAGACAGTAGGAAGAGTCAGTCTTCATGTACTTAAGTCGGCATTGTGCCTTTTGTATTTAATTCCGATGCAATTTCTGTGTTTCATCGTCAATAAGAAGGTCCAAGGGATACAGTAAACCTGGAGTGAAGCATCGGAATCTATAACTTGTGTCACATTACTGGTTCAAAACATAGACAGTAGGAAGAGTCAGTCTTCTTGTACTTAAGTCGGCATTGTGCCTTTTGTATTTAATTCCGATACAATTTCTGTGTTTCATCGTCAATAAGAAGGTCCAAGAGATACAGTAAACCTGGAGTGAAGCATCGGAATCTATAACTAGTGTCACTGGAATGGTTCAAATTATAGACAGTATGAAGAATCAGTCTTCTTGTATTTAAGTCGGCATTTTGCCTTTTGTATTTAATTTGGATGCAATTTCTGTGTTTCATCGTCAATAAGAAGGTCAGAAGGATACAGTAATCCTGAAGTTAAGCAGCGGAATCTATGACTAGTGTCACAGGAATGGTTCAAAGCATAGTCCATAAGAAGAGTCAGTCTTCTTGTTCTTAAGTCGGTATTCTGCTTTTTGTATTTAATTCCGATGCAATTTCTGTGTTTCATCGTCAATAACACGGTCCAAGGGATACAGTAAACCTGAAGTGAAGCATCGGAATCTATAACTAGTGTCACAGGGATGGTTCAAAACATACACAGTAGGAAGAGTCAGTCTTCCAGTACTTAAGTCGGCATTGTGCCTTTTGTATTTCATTCGGATGCAATTTCTGTGTTTCATCGTCAATAAGACGGTCAGAGGGATACAGTAAACCTGAAGTGAAGCATCGGAATGTATAACTAGTGTCACAGGAATGGTTCAAAACATAGACAGTTGGAAGAGTCAGTCTTCTTGTACTTAAGTCGGCATTGGGCCTTTTGTATTTAATTCCGATGCAATTTCTGTGTTTCATCGTCAATAAGAAGGTCAGAGGGATACAGTAATCCTGAAGTTAAGCATCGGAATCTATGACTAGTGTCACAGGAATGGTTCAAAGCATAGTCAGTAATAAGAGTCTGTCTTCTTGTTCTTAAGTCGGTATTGTGCCTTTTGTATTTAATTCCGATGCAATTTCTGTGTTTAATCGTCAATAAGAAGGTCAGAGGGATACAGTAAACCTGAAGTGAAGCAACGGAATCTATAACTAGTGTCACAGCAATGGTTCAAAACATGGACAGTTGGAAGAGTCAGTCTTCTTGTACTTAAGTCGGCATTGTGTCTTTTGTATTTAATTCCGATGCAATTTCTGCGTTTCATCGTCAATAAGAAGGTCCAAGGGATACAGTAAACCTGAAGTGAAGCATCAGAATCTACAACTAGTGTCACAGGAATGCTTCAAAACATAATCAGGAAGAAGAGTCAGTCTTCTTGTACTTAATTTGGCATTGTGCCTTTCGTATTTAATTCCGATGAAATTTCTGTGTTTCACCGTCAATAAGAAGGTCAGAGGGATACAGTAAACCTGAAGTGAAGCATCGGAATCTATAACTAGTGTCACAGGAATGGTTCAAACTTAGACAGTAAGAAGAGTGAGTCTTCTTGTACTTAAGTCGGCATTGTGCCTTTTGTATTTCATTCCGATGCAATTTCTGTGTTTCATCGTCTACAAGAAGGTCAGAGGGATACAGTAAACCTGAAGTGAAGCATCGGAATCTATAAATAGTGTCACAGGAATGGTTCAAACCATAGTCTGTAAGAAGAGTCAGTCTTCTTGTACTTATGTCGGCATTGTGCCTTTTGTATTTAATTCCGATGCAATTTCTGTGTTTCATCGTCAATAAGAAGGTCAAAGGGATACAGTAAACCTGGAGTGAAGCATCGGAATCTATAACTAGTGTCACATTAATGGTTCAAAACATAGACAGTAGGAAGAGTCAGTCTTCTTGTACTTAAGTCGGCATTGTGCTTTTTGTATTTAATTTGGATGCAATTTCTGTGTTTCATCGTCAATGAGAAGGTCAGAAGGATACAGTAATCCTGAAGTTAAGCATCGGAATCTATGACTAGTGTCACAGGAATGGTTCAAAGCATAGTCCATAAGAAGAGTCAGTCGTCTTGTACTTAATTTGGCATTGTGCCTTTCGTATTTAATTCCGATGTAATTTCTGTGTTTCATCGTCATTAAGAAGGTCTAAGGGACACAGTAAACCTGCAGTGAAGCATCGGAATCTATAACTAGTGTCACAGGGATGGTTCAAAGCATAGACAGTAATAAGTGTCAGTCTTCTTGTACTTAAGTCGGCATTGTGCCTTTTGTATTTAATTCCGATGCAATTTCTGTGTTTCATCGTCAAGAAGAATGTCCAAGGGATACAGTCAACCTGGAGTGAAACATCGTAATCTATAACTAGTGTCACAGGAATGGTTCAAACATAGACAGTAAGAAGAGTGAGTCTTCTTGTACTTAAGTCGGCATTGTGCCTTTTGTATTTCATTCCGATGCAATTTCTGTGTTTCATCGTCTACAAGAAGGTCAGAGGGATACAGTAAACCTGAAGTGAAGCATCGGAATCTATAAATAGTGTCACAGGAATGGTTCAAACCATAGTCTGTAAGAAGAGTCAGTCTTCTTGTACTTAAGTCGGCATTGTGCCTTTTGTATTTAATTCCGATGCAATTTCTGTGTTTCATCGTCAATAAGAAGGTCAAAGGGATACAGTAAACCTGGAGTGAAGCATCGGAATCTATAACTAGTGTCACATTAATGGTTCAAAACATAGACAGTAGGAAGAGTCAGTCTTCTTGTAGTTCAGTCGGCCTTGTGCCTTTAGTATTGAATTCCGATGCAATTTCTGTGTTTCATCGACAATAAGAAGGTCCAAGGGATACAGTAAACCTAAAGTGAAGCACCGGAATCTATAACAAGTGTCTTAGGAATGGTTCAAAACATAGACAGTAGGAAGAGTCAGTCTTCTAGTACTTAAGTCGGCATTGTGCCTTTTCTATTTAATTCGGAAGCAATTTCTGTGTTTCATCGTCAATACGACGGTCAGGGGGATACAGTAAACCTGAATTGAAGCATCGGAATCTATTACTAGTGTCACAGGAATGGTTCAAAGCATAGACAGTTGGAAGAGTCAGTCTTCTTGTACTTAAGTCGGCATTGTGTCTTTTGTATTTAATTCCGATGCTATTTCTGTGTTTCATCGGCAATAAGAAGGTCCAAGGGATACAGTAAACCTGAAGTGAAGCATTGGAATCTACAACAAGTGTCACAGGAATGATTCAAAACGTAGTCAGGAAGAAGAGTCAGTCATCTTGTACTCAAGTCGGCATTGTGCCTTTTGTATTTAATTCCGATGCAATTTCTGTGTTTCATCGTCAATAAGAAGGTCTAAGGGACACAGTAAGCCTGCAGTGAAGCATCGTAATCTATAACTAGTGTCACAGGGATGGTTCAAAGCATAGACAGTAAGAAGAGTCAGTCTTCTTGTACTTAAGTCGGCATTGTGCCTTTTGTATTTAATTCCGATGCAATTTCTGTGTTTCATCGTCAATACGAAGGTCGAAGGGATACAGTAAACCTGGAGTGAAGCATCGGAGTCTATAACTAGTGTCACAGGAATGGTTAAAAGCATAGATAGTAAGAAGTGTCAGTCTTCTTGTACTTAATTCGGCATTGTGCCTTTTGTATTTAATTCCGATGCAATTTCTGTGTTTCATCGTCAATAAGAAGGTCAGAGGGATACAGTAAACCTAAAGTGAAGCAACGGAATCTATAACTAGTGTCACAGGAATGGTTCAAAACATAGACAGTCGGAAGAGTCAGTCTTCCAGTACTTAAGTCGGCATTGTGCCTTTTCTATTTAATTCGGATGCAATTTCTGTGTTTCATCGTCAATAAGACGGTCAGAGGGATACAGTAAACCTGAAGTGAAGCATCGGAATGTATAACTAGTGCCACAGGAATTGTTCAAAACACAGACAGTTGGAAGAGTCAGTCTTCTTGTACTTAAGTCGGCATTGTGCCTTTTGTATTTAATTCCGGTGCAATTTCTGTGATTCATCGTAAATAACAAGGTCCAAGGGATACAGTGAACCTGAAGTGAAGCATCGGACTCTATAACTAGTGTCACAGAAATAGTTCAAAACATAGACAGCAGGAAGAATCAGTCTTCTTGTACATAAGTCGGCATTGTGCTTTTGTATTTAATTCCGATGCAATTACTGACTTTCATCGTCAATAAGAGGGTCCAAGGGAAACAGTAATCCTGAAGTGAAGCATCGGAATCTATAACTAGTGTCACAGGAATGGTGCAAATCATAGACTGTAAGATGAGTCAGTATTCTTGTACTTAAGTCGGCATTGTGTCTTTTGTATTTAATTCCGATGCAATTTCTGCGTTTCATCGTCAATAAGAAGGTCCAAGGGATACAGTAAACCTGAAGTGGAGCATCGGAATTTACAACTAGTGTCACAGAAATAGTTCAAAACATAATCAGGAAGAAGAGTCAGTCTTCTTGTATTTAAGTTGGCTTGTGCCTTTCGTATTTAATTCCGATGAAATTTCTGTGTTTCACCGTCAATAAGAAGGTCAGAGGGATACAGTAAACCTGAAGTGAAGCATCGGAATCTATAACTAGTGTCACAGGAATGGTTCAAACATAGACAGTAAGAAGAGTCAGTCTTCTTGTACTTAACGTGGGATTGTGCCTTTTGTATTTAATTCCGATGCAATTTCTGTGTTTCATCGTCAATAAGGTCAGAGGGATACAGCAAACCTGAAGTGAAGCATCGGAATCTATAAATAGTGTCACAGGAATGGTTCAAAACATAGTCTGTAAGAAGAGTCAGTCTTCTTGTACTTATGTCGGCATTGTGCCTTTTGTATTTAATTCCGATGCAATTTCTGTGTTTCATCGTCAATAAGAAGGTCCAAGGGATACAGTAAACATGGAGTGAAGCATCGGAATCTATAACTAGTGTCACATTAATGGTTCAAAACATAGACAGTAGGAAGAGTCAGTCTTCTTGTACTTAAGTCGGCATTGTGCCTTTTGTATTTAATTCCGATGCAATTTCTGTGTTTCATCGTCAATAAGAAGGTCCAAGGGATACAGTAAACATGAAGTGAAGCATCGGAATCTATAACTAGTGTCACTGGAATGGTTCAAATTATAGACAGTATGAAGAGTTAGACTTCTTGTACTTAAGTCGGCATTGTGCCTTTTGTATTTAATTCCGATGCAATTTCTGTGTTTCATCGTCAATAAGAAGGTCAGAGGGATACAGTAAACCTGAAGTGAAGCATCGGAATGTATAACTAGTGTCACAGGAATGGTTCAAAACATAGACAGTTGGAAGAGTCAGTCTTCTTGTACTTAAGTCGGCATTGTGCCTTTTCTATTTAATTCGGAAGCAATTTCTGTGTTTCATCGTCAATACGACGGTCAGGGGGATACAGTAAACCCGAATTGAAGCATCGGAATCTATTACTAGTGTCACAGGAATGGTTCAAAGCATAGACAGTTGGAAGAGTCAGTCTTCTTGTACTTAAGTCGGCATTGTGTCTTTTGTATTTAATTCCGATGCTATTTCTGTGTTTCATCGGCAATAAGAAGGTCCAAGGGATACAGTAAACCAGAAGTGAAGCATTGGAATCTACAACTAGTTTCACAGGAATGATTCATAACGTAGTCAGGAAGAAGAGTCAGTCTTCTTGTACTCAAGTCGGCATTGTGCCTTTTGTATTTAATTCCGATGCAATTTCTGTTTTTCATCGTCAATAAGAAGGTCTAAGGGACACAGTAAGCCTGCAGTGAAGCATAGGAATCTATAACTAGTGTCACAGGGATGGTTCAAAGCATAGACAGTACGAAGAGTCAGTCTTCTTGTACTTAAGTCGGCATTGTGCCTTTTGTATTTAATTCTGATGCAATTTCTGTGTTTCATCGTCAATATGAAGGTCGAAGGGATAAAGTAAACCAGGAGTGAAGCATCGGAGTCTATAACTAGTGTCACAGGAATGGTTAAAAGCATAGACAGTAAGAAGTGATAGTCTTCTTGTACTTAATTCGGCATTGTGCCTTTTGTATTTAATTCCGATGCAATTTCTGTGTTTCATCGTCAATAAGAAGGTCAGAGGGATACAGTAAACCTAAAGTGAAGCAACGGAATCTATAACTAGTGTCACAGGAATGGTTCAAAACATAGACAGTAGGAAGAGTCAGTCTTCCAGTACTTAAGTCGGCATTGTGCTTTTCTATTTAACTCGGATGCAATTTCTTTGTTTCATCATCAATAAGACGGTCACAGGGATACAGTAAACCTGAAGTGAAGCATCGGAATGTATAACTAGTGCCACAGGAATGGTTGGAAACATAGACAGTTGGAAGAGTCAGTCTTCTTGTACTTAAGTCGGCATTGTGCCTTTTGTATTTAATTCCGATGCAATTTCTGTGATTCATCGTAAATAACAAGGTCCAAGGTATACAGTAAACCTGAAGTGAAGCATCGGACTCTATAGCTAGTGTCACAGAAATGGTTCAAAACATAGACAATAGGAAGAGTCACTCTTCTTGTACATAAGTCGGCATTGTGCCTTTTGTATTTAATTCCGATGCAATTTCTGTGTTTCATCGTCAATAAGAAGGTCCAAGGGAAACAGTAAACCTGAAGTGAAGCATCGGAATCTATAACTAGTGTCACAGGAATGGTGCAAATCATAGACTGTAAGATGAGTCAGTATTCTTGTACTTAAGTCGGCATTGTGTCTTTTGTATCTAATTCCGATGCAATTTCTGCGTTTCATCGTCAATAAGAAGGTCCAAGGGATACAGCAAACCTGAAGTGAAGCATCGGAATCCACAACAAGTGTCACAGAAATGGTTCAAAACATAATCAGGAAGAAGAGTCAGTCTTCTTGTACTTAAGTTGGCATTGTGCCTTTCGTATTTAATTCCGATGAAATTTCTGTGTTTCACCGTCAATAAGAAGGTCAGAGGGATACAGTAAACCTGAAGTGAAGCATCGGAATCTATAACTAGTGTCACAGGAATGGTTCAAACATAGACAGTAAGAAGAGTCAGTCCTCTTGTACTTAAGTTGGCATTGTGCCTTTGGTATTTAATTCCGATGCAATTTCTGTGTTTCATCGTCAATAAGGTCAGAGGCATACAGTAAACCTGAAGTGAAGCATCGGAATCTATAAATAGTGTCACAGGAATGGTTCAAAACATAGTCTGTAAGAAGAGTCAGTCTTCTTTACTTAAGTCGGCATTGTGCCTTTTGTATTTAATTCCGATGCAATTTCTGTGTTTCATCGTCAATAAGAAGGTCCAAGGGATACAGTAAACCTGGAGTGAAGCATCGGAATCTATAACTAGTGTCACATTAATGGCTCAAAACATAGACAGTAGGAAGAGTCAGTCTTCTTGTACTTAAGTCGGCATTGTGCCTTTTGTATTTAATTCCGATGCAATTTCTGTGTTTCATCGTCAATAAGAAGGTCAAAGGGATACAGTAAACATGAAGTGAGGCATCGGAATCTATAACTAGTGTCACTGGAATGGTTCAAATTATAGACAGTATGAAGAGTCAGTCTTCTTGTACTTAAGTCGGCATTGTGCCTTTTGTATTTAATTCCGATGCAATTTCTGTGTTTCATCGACAATAAGAAGGTCAGAGGGATACAGTAAACCTAAAGTGAAGCAACGGAATCTATAACTAGTGTCACAGGAATGGTTCAAAACATAGACAGTTGGAAGAGTCAGTCTTCTTGTACTTAAGTCGGCATTGTGCCTTTTGTATTTAATTCCGATGCAATTTCTGTGATTCATCGTAAATAACAAGGTCCAAGGGATACAGTAAACCTGAAGTGAAGCATCTGACTCTATAACTAGTGTCACAGAAATGGTTCAAAACATAGACAGTAGGAAGAGTCAGTCTTCTTGTACATAAGTCGGCATTGTGCCTTTTGTATTTAATTCCGATGCAATTTCTGTGTTTCATCGTCAATAAGAAGGTCCAAAGGAAACAGTAAACCTGAAGTGAAGAATCGGAATCTATAACTAGTGTCACAGGAATGGTGCAAATCATAGACTGTAAGATGAGTCTGTATTCTTGTACTTAAGTCGGCATTGTGCTTTTTGTATTTAATTCCGATGCAATTTCTGTGTTTCATCGTCACTAACAAGGTCGGTGGGATACAGTAATCCTGAAGTTAAGCATCCGAATGTTTAACTAGTGTCACTGGAATGGTTCAAAGCATAGTCAGTAAGAAGAGTCAGTCTTCTTGTAGTTAAGTCGGCATTGTGCCTTTTGTATTGAATTCCGAACCAATTTCTGTGTTTCATCGTCAATAAGATGGTGCAAGGGATACAGTAAACCTGAAGTGAAGCATCGGAATCTATAACTAGTGTCACAGGAATGGTTCAAAGCATAGACAGTAAGAAGATTCAGTCTTCTTGTACTTAAGTCGGCATTGTGCCTTTTCTATTTAATTCCGATGCAATTTCTGTTTTTCATCGTCAATAAGAAGGTCAGAGGGATACAGTAAACCTGTAGTGAAGCATCGGAATCTATAACTAGTGTCACAGGAATGGTTCAAAACATAGTCAGTAAGAAGAGTCAGTCTTCTTGTACTAAAGTTGGCATTGTGCCTTTCGTATTTAATTCCGATGCAATTTCTTTGTTTCACCGTAAATAAGAAGGTCCAAGGGATACAGTAAACCTGAAGTGAAGCATCGGACTCTATAACTAGTGTCACAGAAATGGGTCAAAACATAGACAGTAGGAAGAGTCACTCTTCTTGTACATAAGTCGGCATTGTGCCTTTTGTATTTAATTCCGATTCAATTTCTGTGTTTCATCGTCAATAAGAAGGTCCAAGGGAAACAGTAAACCTGAAGTTAAGCATCGGAATCTATTACTAGAGTCACAGGAATGGTTCAAAGCACAGTCAGTAAGAGGAGTCAGTCTTCTTGTAGTTAAGTCGGCCTGTGCCTTTTGTATTGAATTCCGATGCAATTTCTGTGTTTCATCGACAATAAGAAGGTCCAAGGGATACAGTAAACCTGAAGTGAAGCATCGGAATCTATAACAAGTGTCTTAGGAATGGTTCAAAACATAGACAGTAGGAAGAGTCAGTCTTCTAGAACTTAAGTCGTCATTGTGCCTTTTTTATTTAATTCGGATGCAATTTCTCTGTTTCATCGTCACTAAGACGGTCAGAGGGATACAGTAAACCTGAAGTGAAGCATCGGAATCTATAACTAGCGTCACAGGAGTGGTTCAAAACATAGACAGTTGTAAGAGTCAGTCTTCTTGTACTTAAGTCGGCATTGTGTCTTTTGTATTTTATTCCGATGCAATTTCTGCGTTTTAATCGTCAATAAGAAGGTTTACGGGATACAGTAAACCTGAAGTGAAGCATCGGAATCTATAACTAGTGTCACTGGAATGGTTCAAAACATAGTCAGTAAGAAGAGTCAGTCTTCTTGTACTTAAGTTGGCATTGTGCCCTTCGTATTTAATTCCAATGCAATTTCTGTGTTTCACCGTCAATAAGAAGGTCCAAGGGATACAGTAAACCTGAAGTGAAGCATCGGACTCTATAACTAGTGTCACTGGAATGGTTCAAACTATAGACAGTAAGAAGAGTCAGTCTTCTTGTACGTAAGTCGGCATTGTGCCTTTTGTATTTAATTCCGATGCAATTTCTGTGTTTCATCGTCAATAAGAAGGTCGAAGGGATACAGTAAACCTGGAGTGAAGCATCGGAGTCTATAACTAATGTCACAGGAATGGTTAAAAGCATAGACAGTAAGAAGAGTCAGTCTTCTTGTACTTAATTCGGCATTGTGCCTTTTGTATTTAATTCCGATGCAATTTCTGCGTTTCATCGTCAATAAGAAGGTCAGAGGGATAGAGTAAACCTGAAGTGAAGCAACGGAATCTATAACTAGTGTCACAGGAATGGTTCAAAACATAGACAGTAAGAAGAGTCAGTCTTCTTGTACTTAAGTCGGCATTGTGCCTTTTGTATTTAATTCCGATGCAATTTCTGTGTTTCATCGTCAATAAGAAGGTCCAAGGGATACAGTCAACCTGGAGTGAAACATTGGAATCTATAACTAGTGTCACAGGGACGGTTCAAAACATGGACAATAAGATGAGTCAGTACTCTTGTACTTAAATCGGCATTGTGGTTTTTGTATTTAATTCCGATGCAATTTCTGTGTTTCATCGTCACTAAGAAGGTTAGAGGGATACAGTAATCCTGAAGTTAGGCATCGGAATCTATAACTAGTGTCACAGGAATGGTTCAAAGCATAGTCAGTAAGAAGAGTCAGTCTTCTTGTAGATAAGTCGGCCTTGTGCCTTTTGTATTGCATTCCGATGCAATTTCTGTGTTTCATCGTCAATAAAACGGTCGGAGGGATACAGTAAACCTGAAGTGAAGAATCGGAATCTATAACTAGTGTCACAGGAATGGTTCAAATCATAGACAGTTGGAAGAGTCAGTCTTCCTGTACTTAAGTCGGCATTGTGCCTTTTGTATTTAATTCCGATGCAATTTCTGTGTTTCATCGTCAATAAGAATGTCCAAGGGATACATTAAACCCGGAGTGTAGCATCGGAATCTATAACTAGTGTCACAGGAATGCTTCAAAATTATGGGCAGTGAGAAGAGTCAGTCTTCGTGTACTTAAGTCGGCATTTTGCCTTTTGTATTTAATTCCGATGCAATTTCTGTGTTTCATCTTCAATAAGAAGGACCAAGGGATACAGTAAACCTCAAGTGAAGCATCGTAATCCATAACTAGTGTCAATGGAATTGTTCAAAACATAGACAGTAAGAAGAGTCAGTCTTCTTGTACTTAATTCAGCATTGTGCCTTTTATATTTAATTCCGATGCAATTTCTGTGTTTTATCGTCAATAAGAAGGTCAGAGGGATACAGTAAACCTGAAGTGATGCATCGGAATCTATAGCTAGTGTCACAGGAATGGTTCAAAGCATAGTCAGTAAAAAGAGTCAGTCTTCTTGTCCTTAGGTCGGCATTGTGCCTTTTGTGTTTAATTCCGATGCAATTTCTGTGTTTCATCGTCAATAAGAAGGTCCAAGGGATACATTAAACCAGGAGTGTAGCATCGGAATCTATAACTAGTGTCACAGGAATGGTTCAAAGCATAGACAGTAAGAAGAGTCAGTCTTCTTGTACGTATGTCGGCTTTGTGCCTTTTGTATTTAATTCCGATGCGATTTCTGTGTTTCATCGTCAATAAGAAGGTCCAAGGGATACAATAAACCTCAACTGAAGCATCGGAATCTATAACTAGTGTCACAGGAATGGTTCAAAACATAGTCAGTGAGAAGAGTCGGTCTTCTTGTACTTAAGTCGGCATTGTGCCTTGTCTATTTAATTCTGATGCCATTTCTGTGTTTCATCGTCCATAAGAAGGTTAAAGGGATACAGTAAACCTGCAGTGAAGCACCGGAATCTATAACTAGTGTCACAGGAATGGTTCAAAACATAGACTGTAAGTAGAGTCAGCCTTCTTGCACTTTAGTCGGTATTGTGCCTTTTGTATTTAATTCCGATGCAATTTCTGTGTTTAATCGTTAATAAGAAGGACCAAGGGATACAGCAAACCTGAAGTGAAGCATCGTAATCCATAATTAGTGTCTTAGGAATGGTTCAAAGCATAAACAGTAAGAAGAGACAGTCTTCTTGTACTTAAGTCGGCCTTGTGCCTTTTGTATTTAATTCCGATGCAATTTCTGTGTTTCATCGTCAATAAGAAGGTCCAAGGGATACAGTAGACCTGGAGTGAAGCATCGGAATCTATAACTAGTGTCACAGGAATGCTTCAAAACTTAGACAGTAAGAAGGGTCAGTCTTCTTGTACTTAATTCTGCATTGTGCCTTTTGTATTGAATTCCGAACCATTTTCTGTGTTTCATCGTCAATTCGGTGGTCCAAGGGATACAGTAAACCCGAAGTGATGCATCGGAACTTATAACTAGTGTCACAGGAATGGTCCAAAACATAGTCAGTAATAAGAGTCAGTCCTCTTGTACTTAAGTCGGTATTGTGCCATTTGTATTTAATTCTGATGCAATTTCTGTGTTTCATCGTCAATAAGAAGGATCAAGGGATACAGTAAACCTGGAGTGAAGCATCGGAAACTATAACTAGTGTCACAGGGATGGTTCAAAACATAGACAGTAAGAAGAGTCAGTCTTCTTGTACTTATGTCGACATTGTGCCTTTTGTATTTAATTCGGATGCAATATCTGTGTTTCATCGTGAATAAGAAGGTCAGAGAAATACAGTAATCCTGAACTTAAGCATCGGAATCTATGACTAGTGTCACAGGAATGGTTCAAAGCATAGTCAGTAAGAAGAGTCAGTCTTCTTGTCCTTGTGTCGGTAATGTGCCTTTTGTATTTAATTCCGATGCAATTTCTGTGTTTCATCGTCAATAAGACGGTCCAAGGGATACACTAAATCTGAAGTGAAGCATCGGAATGTATAACTAGTGTCACAGGATGGTTCAAAACATAGTTAGTAGGAAGAGTCAGTCTTCTTGTACTTAAGTCGGCATTGTGCCTATTGTATTTAATTCCGATGTAATTTCTGTGTTTCATCGTCAATAAGAAGGTCCAAGGGACACAGTAAACCTGCAGTGAAGCATCGGAATCTATAACTAGTTTCACAGGGATGGTTCAAAACATAGACAGTAAGAAGAGTCAGTCTCCTTGTACTTAAGTCGGCATTGTGCCTTTTGTATTTAATTCCGATGCAATTTCTGTGTTTCATCGTCAATAAGAAGGTCAAAGGGATACAGTAAACCTGGAGTGAAGCATCGGAGTCTATAACTAGTGTCACAGGAATGGTTAAAATCATAGACAGTAAGAAGGGTCAATCTTCTTGTACTTAATTCAGCATTGTGCCTTTTGTATTTAATTCCGATGCAATTTCTGAGTTTCATCGTCAATAAGAAGGTCAGAGGGATACAGTAATCCTGAAGTTAAGCATCGGAATCTATAACTAGTGTCACAGGAATGGTTCAAAGCATAGTCAGTAAGAAGAGTCAGTCTTCTTGTAGTTAAGTCAGCCTTGTGCCTTTTGTATTGTATTCCGATGCAATTTCTGTGTTTCATCGTCAATAAGAAGGTCCAAAGGATACAGTAAACCTGAGGTGAAGCATCGGAATCTATAAAAAGTGTCTTAGGAATGGTTCAAAACATAGACAGTAGGAAGTGTCAGTCTTCTAGTACTTAAGTCGGCATTGTGCCTTTTCTATTTAATTCGGATGCAATTTCTGTGTTTCATCGTCAATAAGATGGTCAGAGGGATACAGTAAACCTGAAATGAAGCATCGGAATCTATAACTAGTGTCACAGGAATGGTTCAAAACATAGACATTTGGAAGAGTCATTCTACATGTACTTAAGTCGGCATTGTGTCTTTTGTATTTAATTCCGATGCAATTTCTGTATTTCATCGTCAACAAGAAGGTCCAAGGGATACACTAAACCTGAGGTGAAGCATCGGAATCTACAACTAGTGTCACAGGAATGGTTCAAATCATAGACAGTAAGAAGAGTCAGTCCTCTTGTACTTAAGTCGGCATTGTGCATTTTCTATTTAATTCCGATGCAATTTCTGTGTTTCATCGTTAATAAGAAGGTCGGAGGGATACAGTAATCCTGAAGTGAAACATCGCAATCTATAACTAGTGTCACAGGAATGGTTTAATTATAGACAGTAAGAAGAATCAGTCTTCTTGTACTTAAGTCGGCATTGTGCCTTTTGTATTTAATTCCGATGCAATTTCTGTGTGGCATCGTCAATAAGAAGGTCCAAGGGATACAGTAAACCTGGAGTGAAGCATCGGAATCTATAACTAGTGTCACAGGAATGGTTCAAAACATTGACAGTAAGAAGAGTCAGTCTTCTTGTACTTATGTCAGCATTGTGCATTTTGTATTTAATTCCGATGCGATTTCTGTGTTTCATCGTCAATAAGAAGGTCCAAGGGATACAATAAACCTCAACTGATGTATCGGAATATATATATAACTAGTGTCACAGGAATGGTTCCAAACATAGACAGTTGTAAGAGTCAGTCTTCTTGTACTTAAGTCGGCATTGTGTCTTTTGTATTTTATTCCGATGCAATTTCTGCGTTTTAATCGTCAATAAGAGGGTTTACGGGATACAGTAAACCTGAAGTGAAGCATCGGAATCTATAACTAGTGTCACTGGAATGGTTCAAAACATAGTCAGTAAGAAGAGTCAGTCTTCTTGTACTTAAGTTGGCATTGTGCCCTTCGTATTTAATTCCAATGCAATTTCTGTGTTTCACCGTCAATAAGAAGGTCCAAGGGATACAGTAAACCTGAAGTGAAGCATCGGAATCTATAACTAGTGTCACATTAATGGCTCAAAACATAGACAGTAGGAAGAGTCAGTCTTCTTGTACTTAAGTCGGCATTGTGCCTTTGGTATTTAATTCCGATGCAATTTCTGTGTTTCATCGTCAATAAGGTCAGAGGCATACAGTAAACCTGAAGTGAAGCATCGGAATCTATAAATAGTGTCACAGGAATGGTTAAAAACATAGTCTGTAAGAAGAGTCAGTCTTCTTTACTTAAGTCGGCATTGTGCCTTTTGTATTTAATTCCGATGCAATTTCTGTGTTTCATCGTCAATAAGAAGGTCCAAGGGATACAGTAAACCTGGAGTGAAGCATCGGAATCTATAACTAGTGTCACATTAATGGCTCAAAACATAGACAGTAGGAAGAGTCAGTCTTCTTGTACTTAAGTCGGCATTGTGCCTTTTGTATTTAATTCCGATGCAATTTCTGTGTTTCATCGTCAATAAGAAGGTCAAAGGGATACAGTAAACATGAAGTGAGGCATCGGAATCTATAACTAGTGTCACTGGAATGGTTCAAATTATAGACAGTATGAAGAGTCAGTCTTCTTGTACTTAAGTCGGCATTGTGCCTTTTGTATTTAATTCCGATGCAATTTCTGTGTTTCATCGACAATAAGAAGGTCAGAGGGATACAGTAAACCTAAAGTGAAGCAACGGAATCTATAACTAGTGTCACAGGAATGGTTCAAAACATAGACAGTTGGAAGAGTCAGTCTTCTTGTACTTAAGTCGGCATTGTGCCTTTTGTATTTAATTCCGATGCAATTTCTGTGATTCATCGTAAATAACAAGGTCCAAGGGATACAGTAAACCTGAAGTGAAGCATCTGACTCTATAACTAGTGTCACAGAAATGGTTCAAAACATAGACAGTAGGAAGAGTCAGTCTTCTTGTACATAAGTCGGCATTGTGCCTTTTGTATTTAATTCCGATGCAATTTCTGTGTTTCATCGTCAATAAGAAGGTCCAAAGGAAACAGTAAACCTGAAGTGAAGAATCGGAATCAATAACTAGTGTCACAGGAATGGTGCAAATCATAGACTGTAAGATGAGTCTGTATTCTTGTACTTAAGTCGGCATTGTGCTTTTTGTATTTAATTCCGATGCAATTTCTGTGTTTCATCGTCACTAACAAGGTCGGTGGGATACAGTAATCCTGAAGTTAAGCATCCGAATGTTTAACTAGTGTCACTGGAATGGTTCAAAGCATAGTCAGTAAGAAGAGTCAGTCTTCTTGTAGTTAAGTCGGCATTGTGCCTTTTGTATTGAATTCCGAACCAATTTCTGTGTTTCATCGTCAATAAGATGGTGCAAGGGATACAGTAAACCTGAAGTGAAGCATCGGAATCTATAACTAGTGTCACAGGAATGGTTCAAAGCATAGACAGTAAGAAGATTCAGTCTTCTTGTACTTAAGTCGGCATTGTGCCTTTTCTATTTAATTCCGATGCAATTTCTGTTTTTCATCGTCAATAAGAAGGTCAGAGGGATACAGTAAACCTGTAGTGAAGCATCGGAATCTATAACTAGTGTCACAGGAATGGTTCAAAACATAGTCAGTAAGAAGAGTCAGTCTTCTTGTACTAAAGTTGGCATTGTGCCTTTCGTATTTAATTCCGATGCAATTTCTTTGTTTCACCGTAAATAAGAAGGTCCAAGGGATACAGTAAACCTGAAGTGAAGCATCGGACTCTATAACTAGTGTCACAGAAATGGGTCAAAACATAGACAGTAGGAAGAGTCACTCTTCTTGTACATAAGTCGGCATTGTGCCTTTTGTATTTAATTCCGATTCAATTTCTGTGTTTCATCGTCAATAAGAAGGTCCAAGGGAAACAGTAAACCTGAAGTTAAGCATCGGAATCTATTACTAGAGTCACAGGAATGGTTCAAAGCACAGTCAGTAAGAGGAGTCAGTCTTCTTGTAGTTAAGTCGGCCTGTGCCTTTTGTATTGAATTCCGATGCAATTTCTGTGTTTCATCGACAATAAGAAGGTCCAAGGGATACAGTAAACCTGAAGTGAAGCATCGGAATCTATAACTAGCGTCACAGGAGTGGTTCAAAACATAGACAGTTGTAAGAGTCAGTCTTCTTGTACTTAAGTCGGCATTGTGTCTTTTGTATTTTATTCCGATGCAATTTCTGCGTTTTAATCGTCAATAAGAAGGTTTACGGGATACAGTAAACCTGAAGTGAAGCATCGGAATCTATAACTAGTGTCACTGGAATGGTTCAAAACATAGTCAGTAAGAAGAGTCAGTCTTCTTGTACTTAAGTTGGCATTGTGCCCTTCGTATTTAATTCCAATGCAATTTCTGTGTTTCACCGTCAATAAGAAGGTCCAAGGGATACAGTAAACCTGAAGTGAAGCATCGGACTCTATAACTAGTGTCACTGGAATGGTTCAAACTATAGACAGTAAGAAGAGTCAGTCTTCTTGTACGTAAGTCGGCATTGTGCCTTTTGTATTTAATTCCGATGCAATTTCTGTGTTTCATCGTCAATAAGAAGGTCGAAGGGATACAGTAAACCTGGAGTGAAGCATCGGAGTCTATAACTAATGTCACAGGAATGGTTAAAAGCATAGACAGTAAGAAGAGTCAGTCTTCTTGTACTTAATTCGGCATTGTGCCTTTTGTATTTAATTCCGATGCAATTTCTGCGTTTCATCGTCAATAAGAAGGTCAGAGGGATAGAGTAAACCTGAAGTGAAGCAACGGAATCTATAACTAGTGTCACAGGAATGGTTCAAAACATAGACAGTAAGAAGAGTCAGTCTTCTTGTACTTAAGTCGGCATTGTGCCTTTTGTATTTAATTCCGATTAAATTTCTGTGTTTCATCGTCAATAAGAAGGTCCAAGGGATACAGTCAACCTGGAGTGAAACATTGGAATCTATAACTAGTGTCACAGGGACGGTTCAAAACATGGACAATAAGATGAGTCAGTACTCTTGTACTTAAATCGGCATTGTGGTTTTTGTATTTAATTCCGATGCAATTTCTGTGTTTCATCGTCACTAAGAAGGTTAGAGGGATACAGTAATCCTGAAGTTAGGCATCGGAATCTATAACTAGTGTCACAGGAATGGTTCAAAGCATAGTCAGTAAGAAGAGTCAGTCTTCTTGTAGATAAGTCGGCCTTGTGCCTTTTGTATTGCATTCCGATGCAATTTCTGTGTTTCATCGTCAATAAAACGGTCGGAGGGATACAGTAAACCTGAAGTGAAGAATCGGAATCTATAACTAGTGTCACAGGAATGGTTCAAATCATAGACAGTTGGAAGAGTCAGTCTTCCTGTACTTAAGTCGGCATTGTGCCTTTTGTATTTAATTCCGATGCAATTTCTGTGTTTCATCGTCAATAAGAATGTCCAAGGGATACATTAAACCAGGAGTGTAGCATCGGAATCTATAACTAGTGTCACAGGAATGGTTCAAAATTATGGGCAGTGAGAAGAGTCAGTCTTCGTGTACTTAAGTCGGCATTTTGCCTTTTGTATTTAATTCCGATGCAATTTCTGTGTTTCATCTTCAATAAGAAGGACCAAGGGATACAGTAAACCTCAAGTGAAGCATCGCAATCCATAACTAGTGTCAATGGAATTGTTCAAAACATAGACAGTAAGAAGAGTCAGTCTTCTTGTACTTAATTCAGCATTGTGCCTTTTATATTTAATTCCGATGCAATTTCTGTGTTTTATCGTCAATAAGAAGGTCAGAGGGATACAGTAAACCTGAAGTGATGCATCGGAATCTATAGCTAGTGTCACAGGAATGGTTCAAAGCATAGTCAGTAAAAAGAGTCAGTCTTCTTGTCCTTAGGTCGGCATTGTGCCTTTTGTGTTTAATTCCGATGCAATTTCTGTGTTTCATCGTCAATAAGAAGGTCCAAGGGATACATTAAACCTGGAGTGAAGCATCGGAATCTATAACTAGTGTCACAGGAATGGTTCAAAGCATAGACAGTAAGAAGAGTCAGTCTTCTTTTACGTATGTCGGCTTTGTGCCTTTTGTATTTAATTCCGATGCGATTTCTGTGTTTCATCGTCAATAAGAAGGTCCAAGGGATACAATAAACCTCAACTGAAGCATCGGAATCTATAACTAGTGTCACAGGAATGGTTCAAAACATAGTCAGTGAGAAGAGTCGGTCTTCTTGTACTTAAGTCGGCATTGTGCCTTGTCTATTTAATTCTGATGCCATTTCTGTGTTTCATCGTCCATAAGAAGGTTAAAGGGATACAGTAAACCTGCAGTGAAGCACCGGAATCTATAACTAGTGTCACAGGAATGGTTCAAAACATAGACTGTAAGTAGAGTCAGCCTTCTTGCACTTTAGTCGGTATTGTGCCTTTTGTATTTAATTCCGATGCAATTTCTGTGTTTAATCGTTAATAAGAAGGACCAAGGGATACAGCAAACCTGAAGTGAAGCATCGTAATCCATAATTAGTGTCTTAGGAATGGTTCAAAGCATAAACAGTAAGAAGAGACAGTCTTCTTGTACTTAAGTCGGCCTTGTGCCTTTTGTATTTAATTCCGATGCAATTTCTGTGTTTCATCGTCAATAAGAAGGTCCAAGGGATACAGTAGACCTGGAGTGAAGCATCGGAATCTATAACTAGTGTCACAGGAATGCTTCAAAACTTAGACAGTAAGAAGGGTCAGTCTTCTTGTACTTAATTCTGCATTGTGCCTTTTGTATTGAATTCCGAACCATTTTCTGTGTTTCATCGTCAATTCGGTGGTCCAAGGGATACAGTAAACCCGAAGTGATGCATCGGAACTTATAACTAGTGTCACAGGAATGGTCCAAAACATAGTCAGTAATAAGAGTCAGTCCTCTTGTACTTAAGTCGGTATTGTGCCATTTGTATTTAATTCTGATGCAATTTCTGTGTTTCATCGTCAATAAGAAGGATCAAGGGATACAGTAAACCTGGAGTGAAGCATCGGAAACTATAACTAGTGTCACAGGGATGGTTCAAAACATAGACAGTAAGAAGAGTCAGTCTTCTTGTACTTATGTCGACATTGTGCCTTTTGTATTTAATTCGGATGCAATATCTGTGTTTCATCGTGAATAAGAAGGTCAGAGGGATACAGTAATCCTGAACTTAAGCATCGGAATCTATGACTAGTGTCACAGGAATGGTTCAAAGCATAGTCAGTAAGAAGAGTCAGTCTTCTTGTCCTTGTGTCGGTAATGTGCCTTTTGTATTTAATTCCGATGCAATTTCTGTGTTTCATCGTCAATAAGACGGTCCAAGGGATACACTAAATCTGAAGTGAAGCATCGGAATGTATAACTAGTGTCACAGGATGGTTCAAAACATAGTTAGTAGGAAGAGTCAGTCTTCTTGTACTTAAGTCGGCATTGTGCCTATTGTATTTAATTCCGATGTAATTTCTGTGTTTCATCGTCAATAAGAAGGTCCAAGGGACACAGTAAACCTGCAGTGAAGCATCGGAATCTATAACTAGTTTCACAGGGATGGTTCAAAACATAGACAGTAAGAAGAGTCAGTCTCCTTGTACTTAAGTCGGCATTGTGCCTTTTGTATTTAATTCCGATGCAATTTCTGTGTTTCATCGTCAATAAGAAGGTCAAAGGGATACAGTAAACCTGGAGTGAAGCATCGGAGTCTATAACTAGTGTCACAGGAATGGTTAAAATCATAGACAGTAAGAAGGGTCAATCTTCTTGTACTTAATTCAGCATTGTGCCTTTTGTATTTAATTCCGATGCAATTTCTGAGTTTCATCGTCAATAAGAAGGTCAGAGGGATACAGTAATCCTGAAGTTAAGCATCGGAATCTATAACTAGTGTCACAGGAATGGTTCAAAGCATAGTCAGTAAGAAGAGTCAGTCTTCTTGTAGTTAAGTCAGCCTTGTGCCTTTTGTATTGTATTCCGATGCAATTTCTGTGTTTCATCGTCAATAAGAAGGTCCAAAGGATACAGTAAACCTGAGGTGAAGCATCGGAATCTATAAAAAGTGTCTTAGGAATGGTTCAAAACATAGACAGTAGGAAGTGTCAGTCTTCTAGTACTTAAGTCGGCATTGTGCCTTTTCTATTTAATTCGGATGCAATTTCTGTGTTTCATCGTCAATAAGATGGTCAGAGGGATACAGTAAACCTGAAATGAAGCATCGGAATCTATAACTAGTGTCACAGGAATGGTTCAAAACATAGACATTTGGAAGAGTCATTCTACATGTACTTAAGTCGGCATTGTGTCTTTTGTATTTAATTCCGATGCAATTTCTGTATTTCATCGTCAACAAGAAGGTCCAAGGGATACACTAAACCTGAGGTGAAGCATCGGAATCTACAACTAGTGTCACAGGAATGGTTCAAATCATAGACAGTAAGAAGAGTCAGTCCTCTTGTACTTAAGTCGGCATTGTGCATTTTCTATTTAATTCCGATGCAATTTCTGAGTTTCATCGTTAATAAGAAGGTCGGAGGGATACAGTAAACCTGAAGTGAAACATCGCAATCTATAACTAGTGTCACAGGAATGGTTTAATTATAGACAGTAAGAAGAATCAGTCTTCTTGTACTTAAGTCGGCATTGTGCCTTTTGTATTGAATTCCGATGCAATTTCTGTGTGGCATCGTCAATAAGAAGGTCCAAGGGATACAGTAAACCTGGAGTGAAGCATCGGAATCTATAACTAGTGTCACAGGAATGGTTCAAAACATTGACAGTAAGAAGAGTCAGTCTTCTTGTACTTATGTCAGCATTGTGCATTTTGTATTTAATTCCGATGCGATTTCTGTGTTTCATCGTCAATAAGAAGGTCCAAGGGATACAATAAACCTCAACTGATGTATCGGAATATATATATAACTAGTGTCACAGGAATGGTTCCAAACATAGACAGTTGTAAGAGTCAGTCTTCTTGTACTTAAGTCGGCATTGTGTCTTTTGTATTTTATTCCGATGCAATTTCTGCGTTTTAATCGTCAATAAGAGGGTTTACGGGATACAGTAAACCTGAAGTGAAGCATCGGAATCTATAACTAGTGTCACTGGAATGGTTCAAAACATAGTCAGTAAGAAGAGTCAGTCTTCTTGTACTTAAGTTGGCATTGTGCCCTTCGTATTTAATTCCAATGCAATTTCTGTGTTTCACCGTCAATAAGAAGGTCCAAGGGATACAGTAAACCTGAAGTGAAGCATCGGACTCTATAACTAGTGTCACTGGAATGGTTCAAACTATAGACAGTAAGAAGAGTCAGTCTTCTTGTACTTATGTCACCATTGTGCAATTTGTATTTAATTCCGATGCGATTTCTGTGTTTCATCGTCAATAAGAAGGTCCAAGGGAAACAGTAAAGCTGAAGTTAAGCATCGGAATCTATTACTAGAGTCACAGGAATGGTTCAAAGCACAGTCAGTAAGAGGAGTCAGTCTTCTTGTAGTTAAGTCGGCCTGTGCCTTTTGTATTGAATTCCGATGCAATTTCTGTGTTTCATCGACAATAAGAAGGTCCAAGGGATACAGTAAACCTGAAGTGAAGCATCGGAATCTATAACAAGTGTCTTAGGAATGGTTCAAAACATAGACAGTAGGAAGAGTCAGTCTTCTAGAACTTAAGTCGTCATTGTGCCTTTTCTATTTAATTCGGATGCAATTTCTCTGTTTCATCGTCACTAAGACGGTCAGAGGGATACAGTAAACCTGAAGTGAAGCATCGGAATCTATAACTAGCGTCACAGGAGTGGTTCAAAACATAGACAGTTGTAAGAGTCAGTCTTCTTGTACTTAAGTCGGCATTGTGTCTTTTGTATTTTATTCCGATGCAATTTCTGCGTTTTAATCGTCAATAAGAAGGTTTACGGGATACAGTAAACCTGAAGTGAAGCATCGGAATCTATAACTAGTGTCACTGGAATGGTTCAAAACATAGTCAGTAAGAAGAGTCAGTCTTCTTGTACTTAAGTTGGCATTGTGCCCTTCGTATTTAATTCCAATGCAATTTCTGTGTTTCACCGTCAATAAGAAGGTCCAAGGGATACAGTAAACCTGAAGTGAAGCATCGGACTCTATAACTAGTGTCACTGGAATGGTTCAAACTATAGACAGTAAGAAGAGTCAGTCTTCTTGTACGTAAGTCGGCATTGTGCCTTTTGTATTTAATTCCGATGCAATTTCTGTGTTTCATCGTCAATAAGAAGGTCGAAGGGATACAGTAAACCTGGAGTGAAGCATCGGAGTCTATAACTAATGTCACAGGAATGGTTAAAAGCATAGACAGTAAGAAGAGTCAGTCTTCTTGTACTTAATTCGGCATTGTGCCTTTTGTATTTAATTCCGATGCAATTTCTGCGTTTCATCGTCAATAAGAAGGTCAAAGGGATAGAGTAAACCTGAAGTGAAGCAACGGAATCTATAACTAGTGTCACAGGAATGGTTCAAAACATAGTCAGTAAGAAGAGTCAGTCTTCTTGTACTTAAGTCGGCATTGTGCCTTTTGTATTTAATTCCGATGCAATTTCTGTGTTTCATCGTCAATAAGAAGGTCCAAGGGATACAGTCAACCTGGAGTGAAACATTGGAATCTATAACTAGTGTCACAGGGACGGTTCAAAACATGGACAATAAGATGAGTCAGTACTCTTGTACTTAAATCGGCATTGTGGTTTTTGTATTTAATTCCGATGCAATTTCTGTGTTTCATCGTCACTAAGAAGGTTAGAGGGATACAGTAATCCTGAAGTTAGGCATCGGAATCTATAACTAGTGTCACAGGAATGGTTCAAAGCATAGTCAGTAAGAAGAGTCAGTCTTCTTGTAGATAAGTCGGCCTTGTGCCTTTTGTATTGCATTCCGATGCAATTTCTGTGTTTCATCGTCAATAAAACGGTCGGAGGGATACAGTAAACCTGAAGTGAAGAATCGGAATCTATAACTAGTGTCACAGGAATGGTTCAAATCATAGACAGTTGGAAGAGTCAGTCTTCCTGTACTTAAGTCGGCATTGTGCCTTTTGTATTTAATTCCGATGCAATTACTGTGTTTCATCGTCAATAAGAATGTCCAAGGGATACATTAAACCTGGAGTGTAGCATCGGAATCTATAACTAGTGTCACAGGAATGGTTCAAAATCATGGGCAGTGAGAAGAGTCAGTCTTCGTGTACTTAAGTCGGCATTTTGCCTTTTGTATTTAATTCCGATGCAATTTCTGTGTTTCATCTTCAATAAGAAGGACCAAGGGATACAGTAAACCTCAAGTGAAGCATCGCAATCCATAACTAGTGTCAATGGAATTGTTCAAAACATAGACAGTAAGAAGAGTCAGTCTTCTTGTACTTAATTCAGCATTGTGCCTTTTATATTTAATTCCGATGCAATTTCTGTGTTTTATCGTCAATAAGAAGGTCAGAGGGATACAGTAAACCTGAAGTGATGCATCGGAATCTATAGCTAGTGTCACAGGAATGGTTCAAAGCATAGTCAGTAAAAAGAGTCAGTCTTCTTGTCCTTAGGTCGGCATTGTGCCTTTTGTGTTTAATTCCGATGCAATTTCTGTGTTTCATCGTCAATAAGAAGGTCCAAGGGATACATTAAACCTGGAGTGAAGCATCGGAATCTATAACTAGTGTCACAGGAATGGTTCAAAACATAGACAGTAAGAAGAGTCAGTCTTCTTGTACGTATGTCGGCTATGTGCCTTTTGTATTTAATTCCGATGCGATTTCTGTGTTTCATCGTCAATAAGAAGGTCCAAGGGATACAATAAACCTCAACTGAAGCATCGGAATCTATAACTAGTGTCACAGGAATGGTTCAAAACATAGTCAGTAGGAAGAGTCGGTCTTCTTGTACTTAAGTCGGCATTGTGCCTTGTCTATTTAATTCTGATGCCATTTCTGTGTTTCATCGTCCATAAGAAGGTTAAAGGGATACAGTAACCCTGCAGTGAAGCACCGGAATCCATAACTAGTGTCACAGGAATGGTTCAAAACATAGACTGTAAGTAGAGTCAGCCTTCTTGTACTTTAGTCGGTATTGTGCCTTTTGTATTTAATTCCGATGCAATTTCTGTGTTTAATCGTTAATAAGAAGGACCAAGGGATACAGCAAACCTGAAGTGAAGCATCGTAATCCATAATTAGTGTCTTAGGAATGGTTCAAAGCATAAACAGTAAGAAGAGACAGTCTTCTTGTACTTAAGTCGGCCTTGTGCCTTTTGTATTTAATTCCGATGCAATTTCTGTGTTTCATCGTCAATAAGAAGGTCCAAGGGATACAGTAGACCTGGAGTGAAGCATCGGAATCTATAACTAGTGTCACAGGAATGCTTCAAAACTTAGACAGTAAGAAGGGTCAGTCTTCTTGTACTTAATTCTGCATTGTGCCTTTTGTATTGAATTCCGAACCATTTTCTGTGTTTCATCGTCAATTCGGTGGTCCAAGGGATACAGTAAACCCGAAGTGATGCATCGGAATTTATAACTAGTGTCACAGGAATGGTCCAAAACATAGTCAGTAATAAGAGTCAGTCCTCTTGTACTTAAGTCGGTATTGTGCCATTTGTATTTAATTCTGATGCAATTTCTGTGTTTCATCGTCAATAAGAAGGATCAAGGGATACAGTAAACCTGGAGTGAAGCATCGGAAACTATAACTAGTGTCACAGGGATGGTTCAAAACATAGACAGTAAGAAGAGTCAGTCTTCTTGTACTTATGTCGACATTGTGCCTTTTGTATTTAATTCGGATGCAATATCTGTGTTTCATCGTGAATAAGAAGGTCAGAGGGATACAGTAATCCTGAACTTAAGCATCGGAATCTATGACTAGTGTCACAGGAATGGTTCAACGCATAGTCAGTAAGAAGAGTCAGTCTTCTTGTCCTTATGTCGGTAATGTGCCTTTTGTATTTAATTCCGATGCAATTTCTGTGTTTCATCGTCAATAAGACGGTCCAAGGGATACAGTAAATCTGAAGTGAAGCATCGGAATGTATAACTAGTGTCACAGGATGGTTCAAAACATAGTTAGTAGGAAGAGTCAGTCTTCTTGTACTTAAGTCGGCATTGTGCCTATTGTATTTAATTCCGATGTAATTTCTGTGTTTCATCGTCAATAAGAAGGTCCAAGGGACACAGTAAACCTGCAGTGAAGCATCGGAATCTATAACTAGTTTCACAGGGATGGTTCAAAACATAGACAGTAAGAAGAGTCAGTCTCCTTGTACTTAAGTCGGCATTGTGCCTTTTGTATTTAATTCCGATGCAATTTCTGTGTTTCATCGTCAATAAGAAGGTCAAAGGGATACAGTAAACCTGGAGTGAAGCATTGGAGTCTATAACTAGTGTCACAGGAATGGTTAAAAGCATAGACAGTAAGAAGGGTCAATCTTCTTGTACTTAATTCAGCATTGTGCCTTTTGTATTTAATTCCGATGCAATTTCTGAGTTTCATCGTCAATAAGAAGGTCAGAGGAATACAGTAATCCTGAAGTTGAGCATCGGAATCTATAACTAGTGTCACAGGAATGGTTCAAAGCATAGTCAGTAAGATGAGTCAGTCTTCTTGTAGTTAAGTCAGCCTTGTGCCTTTTGTATTGTATTCCGATGCAATTTCTGTGTTTCATCGTCAATAAGAAGGTCCAAAGGATACAGTAAACCTGAGGTGAAGCATCGGAATCTATAAAAAGTGTCTTAGGAATGGTTCAAAACATAGACAGTAGGAAGTGTCAGTCTTCTAGTACTTAAGTCGGCATTGTGCCTTTTCTATTTAATTCGGATGCAATTTCTGTGTTTCATCGTCAATAAGATGGTCAGAGGGATACAGTAAACCTGAAATGAAGCATCGGAATCTATAACTAGTGTCACAGGAATGGTTCAAAACATAGACATTTGGAAGAGTCATTCTACATGTACTTAAGTCGGCATTGTGTCTTTTGTATTTAATTCCGATGCAATTTCTGTATTTCATCGGCAACAAGAAGGTCCAAGGGATACACTAAACCTGAGGTGAAGCATCGGACTCTACAACTAGTGTCACAGGAATGGTTCAAATCATAGACAGTAAGAAGAGTCAGTCCTCTTGTACTTAAGTCGGCATTGTGCATTTTCTATTTAATTCCGATGCAATTTCTGTGTTTCATCGTTAATAAGAAGGTCGGAGGGATACAGTAAACCTGAAGTGAAACATCGCAATCTATAACTAGTGTCACAGGAATGGTTTAATTATAGACAGTAAGAAGAATCAGTCTTCTTGTACTTAAGTCGGCATTGTGCCTTTTGTATTTAATTCCGATGCAATTTCTGTGTGTCATCGTCAATAAGAAGGTCCAAGGGATACAGTAAACCTGGAGTGAAGCATCGGAATCTATAACTAGTGTCACAGGAATGGTTCAAAACATAGACAGTAAGAAGAGTCAGTCTTCTTGTACTTATGTCAGCATTGTGCATTTTGTATTTAATTCCGATGCGATTTCTGTGTTTCATCGTCAATAAGAAGGTCCAAGGGATACAATAAACCTCAACTGATGTATCGGAATATATAACTAGTGCCACAGGAATGGTTCCAAACATAGTCAGTATTAAGATTCGGTCTTCATGTACTTAAGTCGGCATTGTGCATTTTGTATTTTACTCCGATGCAATTTCTGTGTTTCTTCGGCAATATGAAGGTCCAAGGGATACAGTAAACCTGAAGTGAAGCATCGGAATCTATAACTAGTGTCACAGGAATGGTTCAAATCGAGACAGTAAGAAGAGTCAGTCTTCTTGTACTTAAGTCGGTATTGTGCTTTTTGTATTTAATTCCGATGCAATTTCTGTGTTTCATCGTCAATAAGAAGGTCCAAGGGATACAGTAAACCTGAAGTGAAGCATCGGAATCTATAAGTAGTGTCACAGGAATGGGTCAAATCATAGACAGTAAGAAGAGTCAGTCTTCTTGTACTTAAACCGGCATTGTGCCTTTTCTATTTTATTCCGATGCAATTCCTGCGTTTCAACGTCAATAAGAAGGTCCAAGGGATACAGTAAACCTGAAGTGAAGCATCGGAATCTATAAGTAGTGTCACAGGAATGGTTCAAAACATAGTCAGTACGAAGAGTCAGTCTTCTTGTACTTAAGTCGGCATTGTGCCTTTTGTATTTAATTCCGATGCAATTTCTGTGTGTCATCGTCAATAATAAGGTCCAAGGGATACAGTAAACCTGGAGTGAAGCAACGGAATCTATAACTAGTGTCACAGGAATGGTTTTAAACATAGACAGTAAGAAGAGTCAGTCTTCTTGTACTTAATCCGGCATTGTGCCTTTTGTATTTATTTCGGATGCCATTTCTGTGTTTCATCGTCAATAGGAAGGTCAGAGGGATACAGCAAACCTGAAGTGAAGCATCGGAATCTATATCTAGTGTCACTGGAATGGTTCAAAACATAGACAGTAAGAAGAGTCAGTGTTCTTGTACTTTAGTCGGCATTGTGCCTTTACTATTTAATTCCGATGCAATTTCTGTGTTTAATCGTCAATAAGAAGGTCCAAGGGATACAGTAAACCTGGAGTGAAGTATCGTAATCTATAACTAGTGTCTTAGGAATGGTTCAAAACATAAACAGTAAGAAGAGACAGTCTTCTTGTACTTAAGTCGGCATTGAGCCTTTTGTATTTAATTCCGATGCAATTTCTGAGTTATATCGTCAATAAGAAGGTGCAAGGGATATAGTAAACCTTGAGTGAAGCATCGGAATCTATAACTAGTGTCACAGGAATGGTTCAAAACATAGACAGTAAGAAGAGTCAGTCTTCTTGTACTTAATTCGGCATTGTGCCTTTTGTATTTATTTCGGATGCCATTTCTGTGTTTCATCGTCAATAGGAAGGTCAGAGGGATACAGTAAACCTGAAGAGAAGCATCGGAATCTATATCTAGTGTCACTGGAATGGTTCAAAACATAGACAGTAAGAAGAGTCAGTCTCCTTGTACTTAAGTCAGCATTGGGCCTTTTGTATTTAATTCCGATGCAATTTCTGTGTTTCATCGTCAAAAAGAAGGTCGAAGGGATACAGTACACCAGGAGTGAAGCATCGGAGTCTATATCTACTGTCAAAGGAATGGCTAAAAGCATAGACAGTAAGAAGAGTCAGTCTTCTTGTACTTAATTCGGCATTGTGCCTTTTGTATTTAATTCCGATGCAATTTCTGTGTTTCATCGTCAATAAGAAGGTCAGAGGGATACAGTAAACCTGAAGTGAAGCAACGGAATCTATAACGAGTGTTACAGGAATGGTTCAAAACATAGTCAGTAAGAAGAGTCAGTCTTCTTGTACTTAAGTCGGCATTGAGCCTTTTGTATTTAATTCCGATGCAATTTATGTGTTTCATCGTCAATAAGAAGGTCCAAGGGATACAGTCAACCTGGAGTGAAACATCAGAATCTATAACTAATGTCACAGGGAAGGTTCAAAACATAGGCAGTAAGATGAGTCACTATTCTTGTACTTAAGTCGGCATTGTGCTTTTTGTATTTAATTCCGATGCAATTTCTGTGTTTTATCGTCACTAAGAAGGTTAGAGGGATACAGTAATCCTGAAGTTAAGCATCGGAATCTATAACTAGTGTCACAGGAATGGTTCAAAGCATAGTCAGTAAGAAGAGTCAGTCTTCTTGTAGTTCAGTCGGCCTTGTGCCTTTTGTATTGAATTCCGATGCAATTTCTGTGTTTCATCGTCAATAAGAAGGTCCAAGGGTACAGTAAACCTGAAGTGAAGCATCGGAATCTATAACTAGTGTCACAGGAATGGTTCAAAGCATGGTCAGGAAGAAGAGTCAGTCTGCTTGTACTTAAGTTGGCATTGTGCCTTTCGTATTTAATACCGATGCAATTTCTGTGTTTCACCGTCAATAAGAAGGTCAGAGGGATACAGTAAACGTGAAGTGTAGCATCGGAAACTATAACTAGTGTCACAGGAATGGTTCAAACATAGACAGTAAGAAGAGTCAGTCTTCTTGTACTTAAGTTGGCATTGTGCCTTTTGTATTTAATTCCAATGCAATTTCTGTGTTTCATCGTCAATAAAAAGTCCAAGTGATACAGTAAACCTGAAGTGAAGCATGGGAATCCATAACTAGTGTCACTGGAATGGTTCATATTATAGACAGTAAGAAGAGTCAGTCTTCTTGTACTTAAGTCTGCATTGTGCCTTTTGTATTTAATTCCGATGCAATTTCTGTGATTAATCGTAAATAACAAGGTCCAAGGGATACAGTAAACCTGAAGTGAAGCATCGGACTCTATAACTAGTGTCACAGAAATGGTTCAAAACATAGACAGTTGGAAGAGTCAGTCTTCTTGTACATAAGTCGGCATTGTGCCTTTTGTATTTAATTCCGATGCAATTTCTGTGTTTCATCGTCAATAAGAAGGTCCAAGGGAAACAGTAAACCTGAAGTGAAGCATCGGAATCTATAACTAGTGTTACAGGAATGGTGCAAATCATAGACAGTAATATGAGTCAGTTTCTTGTACTTAAGTCGGCATTGTGCTTTTTGTATTTAATTCCGATGCACTTTCTGTGTTTCTTCGTCTCTAACAAGGTCAGTGGGATACAGTAATCCTGAAGTTAAGCATCGGAATCTATAACTAGTGTCACTGGAATGGTTCAAAGCATAGTCAGTAAGAAGAGTCAGTCTTCTTGTAGTTAAGTCGGCATTGTGCCTTTTGTATTGAATTCCGAAACAATTTCTGAGTTTCATCGACAATAGGAAGGTGCAAGGGGTACAGTAAACCAGAAGTGAAGCATCGGAATCTATAACTAGTGTGACAGGAATGGTTCAAAGCATAGACAGTAAGAAGAGTCAGTCTTCTTGTGCTTAAGTTGGCATTGTGCCTTTTCTATTTAATTCTGATGCAATTTCTGTGTTTCATCGTCAATAAGAAGGTCAGAGGGATGCAGTAAACCTGAAGTGAAGCATCGGATTCTATAACTAGTGTCACAGGAATGGATCAAAACATAGTCAGTAAGAAGAGTCAGTCTTCTTGTACTTAAGTCGGCATTGTGCCTTTTGTATTTAATTCCGACGCAATTTCTGTGTTTCATCGTCAATAAGAAGGTCCAAGGGAAACAGTAAACCTGAAGTGAAGCATCGGAATCTATAACTAGTGTCACAGGAATGGTTCAAAACATAGATAGTAAGAAGGGTCAGTCTTCTTGTCCTTAAGTCGGCATTGTGCCTTTTAAATTTAATTCAGATGCAATTTCTGTGTTTCATCGGCAATAAGGTCACAGGGATACAGTAAACCTGAAGTGAAGCATCGGAATCTATAACTAGTGTCACAGAAATGGTTCAAAACATAGACAGTAAGATGAGTAGGTCTTCTTTTACTTAAGTCGACATTGTGCCTTTTCTATTTATATCCGATGCAATTTCTGTGTTTCATCGTCAATAAGATGGTCCAAGGGATACAGTTAACCCGAAGTGAAGCATCGGAATTTATAACTAGTGTCACAGGAATGGTCCAAAACATAGTCAGTAATAAGACTCAGTCTTCTGGTACTTAAGTCGGCATTGTGCCTTTTGTATTTAATTCCAATGCAATTTCTGTGTTTCTTCATCAATAAGAAGGACCAAGGGATACAGTAAACCTGAAGTGAAGCATCGGAATCTATAACTAGTGTCACAGGGATGGTTCAAAGCATAGACAGTAAGAAGAGTCAGTCTTCTTTTACTTAAGTCGGCATTGTGCCTTTTGTATTTAATTCCAGAGCAATTTCTGTGTTTCATAGTCAAAAAGATGGTCGAAGGGATACAGTAAACCTGGAGTGAAGCATCGGAGTCCATAACTAGTGTCACAGGAATGGTTAAAATCATAGACAGTAAAAAGAGTCAGTCTTCTTGTACTTAATTCGGCATTGTGCCTTTTGTATTTAATTCCGATGCAATTTCTGTGTCTCATCGTCAATAAGATGGTCAGAGGGATACAGTAAACCTGAAGTGAAGCAACGGCATCGATAACTAGTGTCACAAGAATGGTTCAAAACATAGTCAGTAAGAAGAGTCAGTCTTGTTGTACTTAAGTCGGCATTGTGCATTTTGTATTTAATTCGGATGCAATTTCTGTGTTTCATCGTCAGTAAGAAGGTCCAAGGGATACAGTCAACATGGAGTGAAACATCGGAATCTATAACTAGGGTCACAGGGACGTCTCAAAACATAGACACTAAGATGAGTCAGTATTCTTGTACTTAAGTCGGCATTGTGCTTTTTGTATTTAATTACGATGCAATTTCTGTGTTTCATCGTCACTAAGAAGGTCAGAGGGATACAGTAATCCGGAAGTTAAGCACCGGAATCTATAACTAGAGTCACAGGAATGGTTCAAAGCATAGTCAGTAAGAGGAGTCAGTCTTCTTGTACTTAAGTCGGCGTTGTGCCTTTTATATTTAATTCCGATGCAATTTCTGTGTTTCATCGTCAATAAGAAGGTCCAAGGGATACAGTAAACGTGCAGTGAAGCAACGCAATCTATAACTAGTGTCACAGGAATGGTTCAAAGCATAGATAGTAAGAAGGGCAGTCTTCCTGTCCTTAAGTCGGCATTGTGCCTTTTGTATTTAATTCCGATGCAATTTCTGTGTTTCTTCGGCAATAAGGTCCGAGGGATACAGTAAACCTGAAGTGAAGCATCGGAATCTATAACTAGTGTCACAGGAATGGTTCAAAATATAGACAGTAGGAAGAGTCAGTCTTTTTGTACTTAAGTCGGCATTGTGCCTTTTGTATTTAATTCCGATGCGATTTCTGTGTTACATAGTCAATGAGAAGGTCCAAGGTGTACAGTAAACCTGAAGTGAAGCATCGGAGTCTATAACTAGTGTGACAGGAATGGTTCAAACATAGACAGTAAGAAGAGTCAGTCTTCTTGTACTTAAGTTGGCATTGTGCCTTTTGTATTTAATTCCAATGCAATTTCTGTGTTTCATCGTCAATAAAAAGTCCAAGTGATACAGTAAACCTGAAGTGAAGCATGGGAATCCATAACTAGTGTCACTGGAATGGTTCATATTATAGACAGTAAGAAGAGTCAGTCTTCTTGTACTTAAGTCGGCATTGTGCCTTTTGTATTTAATTCCGATGCAATTTCTGTGATTAATCGTAAATAACAAGGTCCAAGGGATACAGTAAACCTGAAATGAAGCATCGGACTCTATAACTAGTGTCACAGAAATGGTTCAAAACATAGACAGTTGGAAGAGTCAGTCTTCTTGTACATAAGTCGGCATTGTGCCTTTTGTATTTAATTCCGATGCAATTTCTGTGTTTCATCGTCAATAAGAAGGTCCAAGGGAAACAGTAAACCTGAAGTGAAGCATCGGAATCTATAACTAGTGTTACAGGAATGGTGCAAATCATAGACAGTAATATGAGTCAGTTTCTTGTACTTAAGTCGGCATTGTGCTTTTTGTATTTAATTCCGATGCAATTTCTGTGTTTCTTCGTCTCTAACAAGGTCAGTGGGATACAGTAATCCTGAAGTTAAGCATCGGAATCTATAACTAGTGTCACTGGAATGGTTCAAAGCATAGTCAGTAAGAAGAGTCAGTCTTCTTGTAGTTAAGTCGGCATTGTGCCTTTTGTATTGAATTCCGAAACAATTTCTGAGTTTCATCGACAATAGGAAGGTGCAAGGGGTACAGTAAACCAGAAGTGAAGCATCGGAATCTATAACTAGTGTGACAGGAATGGTTCAAAGCATAGACAGTAAGAAGAGTCAGTCTTCTTGTGCTTAAGTTGGCATTGTGCCTTTTCTATTTAATTCTGATGCAATTTCTGTGTTTCATCGTCAATAAGAAGGTCAGAGGGATGCAGTAAACCTGAAGTGAAGCATCGGATTCTATAACTAGTGTCACAGGAATGGATCAAAACATAGTCAGTAAGAAGAGTCAGTCTTCTTGTACTTAAGTCGGCATTGTGCCTTTTGTATTTAATTCCGACGCAATTTCTGTGTTTCATCGTCAATAAGAAGGTCCAAGGGAAACAGTAAACCTGAAGTGAAGCATCGGAATCTATAACTAGTGTCACAGGAATGGTTCAAAACATAGATAGTAAGAAGGGTCAGTCTTCTTGTCCTTAAGTCAGCATTGTGCCTTTTAAATTTAATTCAGATGCAATTTCTGTGTTTCATCGGCAATAAGGTCACAGGGATACAGTAAACCTGAAGTGAAGCATCGGAATCTATAACTAGTGTCACAGAAATGGTTCAAAACATAGACAGTAAGATGAGTAGGTCTTCTTTTACTTAAGTCGACATTGGGCCTTTTCTATTTATATCCGATGCAATTTCTGTGTTTCATCGTCAATAAGATGGTCCAAGGGATACAGTTAACCCGAAGTGAAGCATCGGAATTTATAACTAGTGTCACAGGAATGGTCCAAAACATAGTCAGTAATAAGACTCAGTCTTCTGGTACTTAAGTCGGCATTGTGCCTTTTGTATTTAATTCCAATGCAATTTCTGTGTTTCTTCATCAATAAGAAGGACCAAGGGATACAGTAAACCTGAAGTGAAGCATCGGAATCTATAACTAGTGTCACAGGGATGGTTCAAAGCATAGACAGTAAGAAGAGTCAGTCTTCTTTTACTTAAGTCGGCATTGTGCCTTTTGTATTTAATTCCAGAGCAATTTCTGTGTTTCATAGTCAATAAGATGGTCGAAGGGATACAGTAAACCTGGAATGAAGCATCGGAGTCCATAACTAGTGTCACAGGAATGGTTAAAATCATAGACAGTAAAAAGAGTCAGTCTTCTTGTACTTAATTCGGCATTGTGCCTTTTGTATTTAATTCCGATGCAATTTCTGTGTCTCATCGTCAATAAGATGGTCAGAGGGATACAGTAAACCTGAAGTGAAGCAACGGCATCGATAACTAGTGTCACAAGAATGGTTCAAAACATAGTCAGTAAGAAGAGTCAGTCTTGTTGTACTTAAGTCGGCATTGTGCATTTTGTATTTAATTCGGATGCAATTTCTGTGTTTCATCGTCAGTAAGAAGGTCCAAGGGATACAGTCAACATGGAGTGAAACATCGGAATCTATAACTAGGGTCACAGGGACGTCTCAAAACATAGACACTAAGATGAGTCAGTATTCTTGTACTTAAGTCGGCATTGTGAATTTTGTATTTAATTCGGAAGCAATTACTGTGTTTCATGGTCTATAAGAAGGTCAGTGGGATGCAGTAATCCTAAAGTTAAGCATCAGAATCTATGACTAGTGTCACAGGAATGGTTCAAAGCATAGTCAGTAAGAAGAGTCTGTCTTCTTGTTCTTAAGACGGTATTGTGCCTTTTGTATTTAATACCGATGCAATTTCTGTGTTTCATCGTCAATAAGACGGTCTAAGGGATACAGAAAACCTGAAGTGAAGCATCGGAATCTATAACTAGTGTCACAGGAATGGTTCAAAACATAGAAAGTAGGAAGTGTCAGTCTTCTTGTACTTAAGTCGGCAGTGTGCCTATTGTATTTAATTCCGATGTAATTTCTGTGTTTCATCGTCAATAAGAAGGTCTAAGGGACACAGTAAACCTGCAGTGAAGCATCGGAATCTATAACTAGTGTCACAGGGATGGTTCAAAGCATAGACCGTAAGAAGAGTCAGTCTTCTTGTACTTAAGTCGGCATTGTGCCTTTTGTATTTAATTCCGGAGCAATTTCTGTGTTTCATCGTCAATAAGAAGTTCGAAGGGATACAGTAAACCTGGAGTGAAGCATCGGAGTCTATAACTAGTGTCACAGGAATGGTTAAAATCATAGACAGTAAAAAGAGTCAGTCTTCTTGTACTTAATTCGGCATTGTGCCTTTTGTATTTAATTCCGATGCAATTTCTGTGTCTCATCGTCAATAAGAAGGTCAGAGGGATACAGTAAACCTGAAGTGAAGCAACGGCATCGATAACTAGTGTCACATGAATGGTTCAAAACATAGTCAGTAAGAAGAGTCAGTCTTGTTGTAGTTAAGTCGGCATTGTGCATTTTGTACTTAATTCGGATGCAATTTCTGTGTTTCATCGTTAATAAGAAGGTCCAAGGGATACAGTCAACATGGAGTGAAACATCGGAATCTATAACTAGGGTCACAGTGACGGTTCAAAACATAGACAGTAAGATGAGTCAGTATTCTTGTACTTAAGTCGGCATTGTGCTTTTTGTATTTAATTCCGATGCAATTTCTGTGTCACATCGGCAATAAGGTCAGAGGGATACAGTAAACCTAAAGTGAAGCATCGGAATCTATAACTAGTGTCACAGGAATGGTTCAAAATATAGACAGTAGTAAGAGTCAGTCTTTTTGTACTTAAGTAGGTATTGTTACTTTTGTATTTAATCCCGATGCGATTTCTGTGTTTCATAGTCAATAAGAAGGTCCAAGGTGTACAGTAAACCTGAAGTGAAGCATCGGAATCTATAACTAGTGTCACAGGAATGAATCAAAACATAGTCAGTAAGAAGCGTCTGTCCTCTTGTACTTAAGTCTGCATTGTGCCTTTTCTATTTAATTCCGATGCTATTTCTGTGTTTCATCGTCAATAAGAAGGTCCAAGGGATACAGTAAACCTGGAGTGAAGCATCGGAATCTATAACTGGTGTCACAGGAATGGTTCAAATCATAGACAGTAAGAAGAGTCAGTCTTCTTGTACTTAAGTCGGCAGTGTGCCTATTGTATTTAATTCCTATGTAATTTCTGTGTTTCATCGTCAATAAGAAGGTCTAAGGGACACAGTAAACCTGCAGTGAAGCATCGGAATCTATAACTAGAGTCACAGGGATGGTTCAAAACATAAACCGTAAGAAGAGTCAGTCTTCTTGTACTTAAGTCGGCATTGTGCCTTTTGTATTTAATTCCGGAGCAATGTCTGTGTTTCATCGTCAATAAGAAGGTCGAAGGGATGCAGTAAACCTGAAGTGAAGCATCGGAATCTATAACAAGTGTCTTAGGAATGGTTCAAAGCATAGACTGTAGGAAGAGTCAGGCTTCTAGTACTTAAGTCGGCATTGTGCCTTATCTATTTAATTCGGATGCAATTTTTTGTGTTTCATCGTCAATAAGATGGTCCAAGGAATACAGTAAACCCGAAGTGAAGCATCGGAATTTATAACTAGTGTCACAGGAATGGTTCAAAGCATAGACAGTAAGAAGAGTCAGTCTTCTTGTACTTAAGTCGGCTTTGTGCCTTTTCTATTTAATTCCGATGCAATTTCTGTGTTTCATCGTCAATAAGAAGGTCAGAGGTATACAGTAAGCCTGAAGTGAAGCATCGGAATCTATAACTAGTGTCACAGGAATGGTTCAAAACATGGACAGTTGGAAGAGTCAGTCTTCTTGTACTTAAGTCGGCATTGTGCCTTTTGTATTAAATTCCGATGCAATTTCTGTGTTTCACCGTCAATAAGAAGGTCAGAGGGATACAGTAAACCTGGAGTGAAGCATCGGTGTCTATAACTAGTGTCACAGGAATGGTTAAAATCATAGACAGTAAAAAGAGTCAGTCTTCTTGTACTTAATTCGGCATTGTGCCTTTTGTATTTAATTCCGATGCAATTTCTGTGTCTCATCGTCAATAAGAAGGTCAGAGGGATACAGTAAACATGAAGTGAAGCAACGGCATCGATAACTAGTGTCACAAGAATGGTTCAAAACATAGTCAGTAAGAAGAGTCAGTCTAGTTGTACTTAAGTCGGCATTGTGCATTTTGTATTTAATTCGGATGCAATTTCTGTGTTTCACCGTCAATAAGAAGGTCCAAGGGATACAGTCAACATGGAGTGAAACATCGGAATCTATAACTAGGGTCACAGTGACGGTTCAAAACATAGAGAGTAAGATGAGTCAGTATTCTTGTACTTAAGTCGGCATTGTGCTTTTTGTATTTAATTCCGATGCAATTTCTGTGTTTCATCGTCTTTAAGAAGGTCAGAGGCATACAGTAATCCGGAAGTTAAGCACCGGAATCTATAACTAGAGTCACAGGAATGTTTCAAAGCATAGTCAGTAAGAGGAGTCAGTCTTCTTGTAGTTAAGTTGGCCTTGTGCCGTTTGTATTGAATTCCGATGCAATTTCTGTGTTTCATCGACAATAAGAAGGTCCAAGGGATACAGTAAACCTGAAGTGAAGCATCGGAATTTATAACTAGTGTCACAGGAATGGTTCAAAACATAGTCAGTAAGAAGAGTCAGTCTTCTTGTACATAAGTCGGCATTGTGCCTTTTGTATTTAATTCCGATGCAATTTCTGTGTTTCATCGTCAATAAGAAGGTCCAAGGGAAACAGTAAACCTGAAGTGAAGCATCGGAATCTATAACTAGGGTCACAGGAATGGTTCAAAGCATAGTCTGTAAGAGGAGTCAGTCTTCTTGTAGTTAAGTTGGCCTTGTGCCGTTTGTATTGAATTCCGAAGCAATTTCTGTGTTTCATCGACAATAAGAAAGTCCAAGGGATACAGTAAACCTGAAGTGAAGCATCGGAATCTATAACAAGTGCCTTAGGAATGGTTCAAAACATAGACAGTAGGAAGAGTCAGGCTTCTAGTACTTAAGTCGGCATTGTGCCTTTTCTATTTGATTCGGATGCAATTTCTGTGTTTCATCGTCAATAAGACGGTCAGAGGGATACAGTAAACCTGAAGTGAAGCATCGGAATCTATATCTAGTGTCACAGGAATGGTTCAAACATAGACAGTAGGAAGAATCAGTCTTCTTGTACATAAGTATGCATTGTGCCTTTTGTATTTAATTCCGATGCAATTTCTGTGTTTCATCGTCAATAAGAAGGTCCAAGGGAAACAGTAAACCTGAAGTGAAGCATCGGAATCTATAACTAATGTCACAGGAATGGTTAAAAGCATAGATAGTAACAAGGGTCAGTCTTCTTGTCCTTAAGTCGGCATTGTGCCTTTTGTATTTAATTCCGATGCAATTTCTGTGTTTCATCGTCAATAAGAAGGTCAGAGGGATACAGTAAACCTGAAGTGAAGCAACGGAATCTATATCTAGTGTCACAGCATTGGTTCAAAACATAGTCAGTAAGAAGAGTCAGTCTTCTTGTACTTAAGTCGGCATTGTGCATTTTGTATTTAATTCCGATGCAATTTCTGTGTTTCATCGTCAATAAGACGGTCCAAGGGATACAGTCAACCTGGAGTGAAACATCGGAATCTATAACTAGGGTCACAGGAATGGTTCAAAGCATAGTCTGTAAGAGGAGTCAGTCTTCTTGTAGTTAAGTTGGCCTTGTGCCGTTTGTATTGAATTCCGATGCAATTTCTGTGTTTCATCGACCATAAGAAGGTCCAAGGGATACAGTAAACCTGAAGTGAAGCATCGGAATCTATAACAAGTGTCTTAGGAATGGTTCAAAACATAGACAGTAGGAAGAGTCAGGCTTCTAGTACTTAAGTCGGCATTGTGCCTTTTCTATTTGATTCGGATGCAATTTCTGTGTTTCATCGTCAATAAGACGGTCAGAGGGATACAGTAAACCTGAAGTGGAGCATCGGAATCTATATCTAGTGTCACAGGAATGGTTCAAACATAGACAGTAGGAAGAATCAGTCTTCTTGTACATAAGTATGCATTGTGCCTTTTGTATTTAATTCCGATGCAATTTCTGTGTTTCATCGTCAATAAGAAGGTCCAAGGGATACAGTAAACATGAAGTGAAGCATCGGAATCTATAACTAGTGTCACTGGAATGGTTCAAATAATAGACAGTATGAAGAGTCAGTCTTCTTTTACTTAAGTCGGCATTGTGCCTTTTGTATTTAATTTGGATGCAATTTCTGTGTTTCATTGTCAGTACGAAAGGTCAGAAGGATACAGTAATCCTGAAGTTAAGCATCGGAATCTATGACTAGTGTCACTGGAATGGTTCAAAGCATAGTCCATAAGAAGAGTCAGTCTTCTTGTTCTTAAGTCGGTATTGTGCTTTTTGTATTTAATTCCGATGGAATTTCTGTGATTCATCGTCAATAACACAGTCCAAGGGATACAGTAAACCTGAAGTGAAGCATCGGAATCTATAACTAGTGTCACAGGAATGGTTCAAAACATAGACAGTAGGAAGAGTCAGTCTTCTTGTACTTAAGTCGGCATTGTGCCTATTGTATTTAATTCCGTTGTAATTTCTGTGTTTCATCGTCAATAAGAAGGTGTAAGGGACACAGTAATCCTGAAGTTAAGCATCGGAATCTATGACTAGTGTCACAGGAATGGTGCAAAGCATAGTCCATAAGAAGAGTCAGTCTTCTTGTTCTTAAGTCGGTATTGTGCTTTTTGTATTTAATTCCGATGGAATTTCTGTGATTCATCGTCAATAACACAGTCCAAGGGATACAGTAAACCTGAAGTGAAGCATCGGAATCTATAACTAGTGTCACAGGGATGGTTCAAAGCATAGACAGTAAGAAGAGTCAGTCTTCTTGTACTTAAGTCGGCATTGTGCCTTTTGTATTTAAAGCCGATGCAATTTCTGTGTTTCATCGTCAATAAGAAGGTCCTAGGGATACAGTCAACCTGGAGTGATACATCGGAATCTATAACTAGTGTCACAGGGACGGTTCAAAACATAGACAGTAAGATGAGTCAGTATTCTTGTACTTAAGTCGGCATTGTGCTTTTTGTATTTAATTCCGATGCAATTTCTGTGTTTCATCGTCACTAAGAAGGTCAGAGGGATACAGTAACCCGGACGTTAAGCATCGGAACCTATAACTAGAGTCACAGGAATGTTTCAAAGCATAGTCAGTAAGAAGAGTCAGTCTTCTTGTAGTTAAGTCGGCCTTGTGCCTTTTGTATTGAATTCCGATGCAATTTCTGTGTTTCATCGACAATAAGAGGGTCCAAGGGATACAGTAAACCTGAAGTGAAGCATCGGAATCTATAACAAATGTCTTAGGAATGGTTCAAAACATAGACAGTAGGAAGAGTCAGTCTTCAAGTACTTATGTCGGCATTGTGCCCTTTCTATTTAATTCGGAAGCAATTTCTGTGTTTCATCGTCAATAAGACGGTCAGGGGGATACAGTAAACCTGAAATGAAGCATCGGAATCTATAACTAGTGTCACAGGAATGGTTCAAAGCATAGACAGTTGGAAGAGTCAGTCTTCTTGCACTTAAGTCGGCATTGTGTCTTTTGTATTTAATTCCGATGCTATTTCTGTGTTTCATCGGCAATAAGAAGGTCCAAGGGATACAGTAAACCTGAAGTGAAGCATCGGAATCTATAACAAGTGTCTTAGGAATGGTTCAAAACATAGACAGTAGGAAGAGTCAGGCTTCTAGTACTGACGTCGGCATTGTGCCTTTTCTATTTGATTCGGATGCAATTTCTGTGTTTCATCGTCAATAAGACGGTCAGAGGGATACAGTAAACCTGAAGTGAAGCATCGGGTTCTATAACTAGCGTCACAGGAATGGTTCAAAACATGGACAGTTGGAAGAGTCAGTCTTCTTGTACTTAAGTCGGCATTGTGTCTTTTGTATTTAATTCCGATGCAATTTCTGCGTTTCATCGTCAATAAGAAGGTCCAAGGGATACAGTAAACCTGAAGTGAAGCATCGGAATCTACAACTAGTGTCACGGGAATGTTTCAAAACGTAGTCAGGAAGAACAGTCAGTCTTCTTGTACTCAAGTCGGCATTGTGCCTATTGTATTTAATTCCGATGCAATTTCTGTGTTTCATCGTCAATAAGAAGGTCAGAGGGATACAGTAAACCTGAAGTGAAGCAACGGAATCTATAACTAGTGTCACAGGAATTGTTCAAAACATAGACAGTAGGAAGAGTCAGTCTTCCAGTACTTAAGTCGGCATTGTGCCTTTTCTATTTAATTCGGATGAATTTCTGTGTTTCATCGTCAATAAGAAGGTCAGAGGGATACAGTAATCCTGAAGTTAAGCATTGGAATCTATGACTAGTGTCACAGGAATGGTTCAAAGCATAGTCAGTAATAGGAGTCTGTCTTCTTGTTCTTAAGTCGGTATTGTGCCTTTTGTATTTAATTCCGATGCAATTTCTGTGTTTCATCGTCAATAAGAAGGTCAGAGGGATACAGTAAACATGAAGTGAAGCAACGGAATCTATAACTAGTGTCACAGCAATGGTTCAAAACATAGTCAGTAAGAAGACTCAGTCTTCTTGTACTTAAGGCGGCATTGTGCATTTTGTACTTAATTCCGATGCAGTTTCTGTGTTTCATCGTCAATAAGACGGTCCAAGGGATACAGTCAACCTGGAGTGAAACATCGGAATCTATAACTAGGGTCACAGGAATGGTTCAAAGCATAGTCAGTAAGAGGAGTCAGTCTTCTTGTAGTTAAGTTGGCCTTGTGCCTTTTGTATTGAATTCCGATGCAATTTCTGTGTTTCATCGACAATAAGAAGGTCCAAGGGATACAGTAAACCTGAAGTGAAGCATCGGAATCTATAACAAGTGTCTTAGGAATGGTTCAAAACATAGACAGTAGGAAGAGTCAGGCTTCTAGTACTGAAGTCGGCATTGTGCCTTTTCTATTTGATTCGGATGCAATTTCTGTGTTTCATCGTCAATAAGACGGTCAGAGGGATACAGTAAACCTGAAGTGAAGCATCGGATTCTATAACTAGCGTCACAGGAATGGTTCAAACATGGACAGTTGGAAGAGTCAGTCTTCTTGTACTTAAGTCGGCATTGTGTCTTTTGTATTTAATTCCGATGCAATTTCTGCGTTTCATCGTCAATAAGAAGGTCCAAGTGACACAGTAAACCTGAAGTGAAGCATCGGAATCTACAACTAGTGTCACAGGAATGGTACAAAACATAATCAGGAAGAAGAGTCAGTCTTCTTGCACTTAATTTGGCATTGTGCCTTTCGTATTTCATTCCGATGTAATTTCTGTGTTTCACCGTCAATAAGAAGGTCAGAGGGATACAGTAAACCTGAAGTGAAGCATCGGAATCTATGACTAGTGTCACAGGAATGGTTCAAACCTAGACAGTAAGAAGAGTGAGTCTTCTTGTACTTAAGTCGGCATTGTGCCTTTTGTATTTAATTCCGATGCAATTTCTGTGTTTCATCGTCAATAAGAAGGTCCAAGGGATACAGTAAACATGAAGTGAAGCATCGGAATCTATAACTAGTGTCACTGGAATGGTTCAAATTATAGACAGTATGAAGAGTCAGTCTTCTTGTACTTAAGTCGACATTGTGCCTTTTGTATTTAATTTGGATGCAATTTCTGTGATTCATCGTCAATAAGAAGGTCAGAAGGATACAGTAAACCTGAAGTTAAGCATCGGAATCTATGACTAGTGTCAAGGAAATGGTTCAAAGCATAGTCCATAAGAAGAGTCAGTCTTCTTGTTCTTAAGTCGGTATTGTGCTTTTTGTATTTAATTCCGAAGCAATTTCTGTGTTTCATCGTCAATAACACGGTCCAAGGGATACAGTAAACCTGAAGTGAAGCATCGGAATCTATAACTAGTGTCACAATAATGGATGAAAGCATAGACAGTAGGAAGAGTCAGTCTTCTTGTACTTAAGTCGGCATTGTGCCTTTTGTATTTAATTCCGATGCAATTTCTGTGTTTCATTGTCAATAAGAAGGTCCAAGGGATACAGTCAACCTGGAGTGATACATCAGAATCTATAACTAGTGTCACAGGGACGGTTCAAAACATAGACAGTAAGATGAGTCAGTATTCTTGTACTTGAGTCGGCATTGTGCTTTTTGTATTTAATTCCGATGCAATTTCTGTGTTTCATCATCACTAAGAAGGTCAGAGGGATACAGTAATCCGGAAGTTAAGCATCGGAATCTATAACTAGAGTCACAGGAATGGTTCAAAGCATAGTCAGTAAGAAGAGTCAGTCTTCTTGTAGTTCAGTCGGCCTTGTGCCTTTTGTATTGAATTCCGATGCAATTTCTGTGTTTCATCGACAATAAGAAGGTCCAAGGCATACAGTAAACCTGAAGTGAAGCATCGGAATCTATAACAAGTGTCTTGGGAATGGTTCAAAACATAGTCAGTAGGAAGAGTCAGTCTTCTAGTTCTTAAGTCGGCATTGTGCCTTTTCTATTTAATTCGGAAGCAATTTCTGTGTTTCATCGTCAATAAGACGGTCAGGGGGATACAATAAACCTGAATTGAAGCATCGGAATCTATAACTAGTGTCACAGGAATGGTTCAAAGCATAGACAGTTGGAAGAGTCTGTCTTGTTGTACTTAAGTCGGCATTGTGTCTTTTGTATTTAATTCCGATGCTCTTTCTGTGTTTCATCGCAATAAGAAGGTCCAAGGGATACAGTAAACCTGAAGTGAAGCATCGGAATCTACAACTAGTGTCACAGGAATGATTCAAAACGTAGTCAGGAAGAAGAGTCAGTCTTCTTGTACTCAAGTCGGCATTGTGCCTTTTGTATTTAATTCCGATGCAATTTCTGTGTTTCATCGTCAATAAGAAGGTCTAAGGGACACAGTAAGCCTGCAGAGAAGCATCGGAATCTATAACTAGTGACACAGGGATGGTTCAAAGCATTGACAGTAAGAAGAGTCAGTCTTCTTGTACTTAAGTCGGCATTGTGCCTTTTGTATTTAATTCCGATGCAATTTCTGTGTTTCATCGTCAATAAGAAGGTCGAAGGGATACAGTAAACCTGGAGTGAAGCATCGGAATCTATAACTAGTGTCACATTAATGGTTAAAAGCATAGACAGTAAGAAGTGTCAGTCTTCTTGTACTTAAGTCGGCATTGTGCCTTTTCTATTTAATTCGGAAGCAATTTCTGTGGTTCATCGTCAATAAGACGGTCAGGGGGATACAGTAAACCTGAATTGAAGCATCGGAATCTATAACTAGTGTCACAGGAATGGTTCAAAACATAGACAGTTGGAAGAGTCAGTCTTCTTGTACTTAAGTCGGCATTGTGCCTTTTGTATTTAAATCCGATGCAATTTCTGTGATTCATCGTAAATAACAAGGTCCAAGGGATACAGTAAACCTGAAGTGAAGCATCGGCATCTATAACTAGTGTCACAGAGTTGGTTCAAAACATAGACAGCAGGAAGAGTCAGTGTTCTTGTACATAAGTCGGCATTGTGCCTTCTGTATTTAATTCCGATGCAATTTCTGTGTTTCATCGTCAATAAGAAGGTCCAAGGGAAACAGTAAACCTGAAGTGAAGCATCGGAATATATAACTAGTGTCACAGGAATGGTGCAAATCATAGACTGTAAGATGAGTCAGTATTCTTGTACTTAAGTCGGCATTGTGTCTTTTGTATTTAATTCCGATGCAATTTCTGCGTTTCATCGTCAATAAGAAGGTCCAAGGGATACAGTAAACCTGAAGTGAAGCATAGGAATCTACAACTAGTGTCACAGGAATGGTTCAAAACATAATCAGGAAGAAGAGTCAGTCTTCTTGTACTTAAGTTGGCATTGTGCCTTTCGTATTTAATTCCGATGAAATTTCTGTGTTTCACCGTCAATAAGAAGGTCAGAGGGATACAGTAAACCTGAAGTGAAGCATCGGAATCTATAAATAGTGTCACAGGAATGGTTCAAAGCATAGTCTGTAAGAAGAGTCAGTCTTCTTGTACTTAAGTCGGCATTGTGCCTTTTGTATTTAATTCCGTTGCAATTTCTGTGTTTCATCGTCAATAAGAAGGTCCAAGGGATACAGTAAACCTGGAGTGAAGCATCGGAATCTATAACTAGTGTCACATTAATGGTTCAAAACATAGACAGTAGGAAGAGTCAGTCTTCTTGTACTTAAGTCGGCATTGTGCCTTTTGTATTTAATTCCGATGCAATTTCTGTGTTTCATCGTCAATAAGAAGGTCCAAGGGATAAAGTAAACATGAAGTGAAGCATCGGAATCTATAACTAGTGTCAGTGGAATGGTTCAAATTATAGACAGTATGAAGAGTCAGTCTTCTTGTACTTAAGTCGGCATTGTGCCTTTTGTATTTAATTCCGATGCAATTTCTGTGTTTCATCGTCAATAAGAAGGTCAGAGGGATACAGTAAACCTAAAGTGAAGCAACGGAAACTATAACTAGTGTCACAGGAATGGTTCAAAACATAGACAGTAGGAAGAGTCAGTCTTCCAGTATTTAAGTCGGCATTGTGCCTTTTCTATTTAATTCGAATGCAATATCTGTGTTTCATCGTCAATAAGACGGTCAGAGGGATACAGTAAACCTGAAGTGAAGCATCGGAATGTATAACTAGTGTCACAGGAATGGTTCAAAACATAGACAGTTGGAAGAGTCAGACTTCTTGTACTTAAGTCGGCATTGTGCCTTTTGTATTTAATTCCGATGAAATTTCTGTGTTTCATCGTAAATAACAAGGTGCAAGGGATACAGTAAACCTGAAGTGAAGCATCGGACTCTATAACTAGTGTCACAGAAATGGTTCAAAACATAGACAGTAGGAAGAGTCAGTCTTCTTGTACATAAGTCGGCATTGTGCCTTTTGTATTTAATTCCGATGCAATTTCTGTGTTTCATCGTCAATAAGAAGGTCCAAGGGAAACAGTAAACCTGAAGTGAAGCATCGGAATCTATAACTAGTGTCACAGGAATGGTGCAAATCATAGACTGTAAGATGAGTCAGCATTCTTGTACTTAAGTCGGCATTGTGCTTTTTGTATTTAATTCCGATGCAATTTCTGTGTTTCATCGTCACTAACAAGGTCGGTGGGATACAGTAATCCTGAAGTTAAGCATCCGAATCTATAACTAGTGTCACTGGAATGGTTAAAGCATAGTCAGTAAGAAGAGTCAGTCTTCTTGTAGTTAAGTCGGCATTGTGCCTTTTGTATTGAATTCCGAACCAATTTCTGTGTTTCATCGTAAATAAGAAGGTGCAAGGGATACAGTAAACCTGAAGTGAAGCATCGGAATCTATAACTAGTGTCACAGGAATGGTTCAAAGCATAGACAGTAAGAAGAGTCAGACTTCTTGTACCTAAGTCGGCATTGTGTCTTTTGTATTTAATTCCGATGCAATTTCTGCGTTTCATCGTCAATAAGAAGGTCCAAGTGACACAGTAAACCTGAAGTGAAGCATCGGAATCTACAACTAGTGTCACAGGAATGGTACAAAACATAATCAGGAAGAAGAGTCAGTCTTCTTGCACTTAATTTGGCATTGTGCCTTTCGTATTTAATTCCGATGTAATTTCTGTGTTTCACCGTCAATAAGAAGGTCAGAGGGATACAGTAAACCTGAAGTGAAGCATCGGAATCTATGACTAGTGTCACAGGAATGGTTCAAACATAGACAGTAAGAAGAGTGAGTCTTCTTGTACTTAAGTCGGCATTGTGCCTTTTGTATTTAATTCCGATGCAATTTCTGTGTTTCGTCGTCAATAAGAAGGTCAGAGGGATACAGTATACCTGAAGTGAAGCATCGGAATCTATAAATAGTGTCACAGGAATGGTTCAAAGCATAGTCTGTAAGAAGAATCAGTCTTCTTGTACTTAAGTCGTCATTGTGCCTTTTGTATTTAATTCCGATGCAATTTCTGTGTTTCATCGTTAATAAGACGGTCCAAGGGATACAGTAAACCTGGAGTGAAGCATCGGAATCTATAACTAGTGTCACATTAATGGTTCAAAACATAGGCAGTAGGAAGAGTCAGTCTTCTTGTACTTAAGTCGGCATTGTGCCTTTTGTATTTAATTCCGATGCAATTTCTTTGTTTCATCGTCAATAAGAAGGTCCAAGGGATACAGTAAACATGAAGTGAAGCATCGGAATCTATAACTAGTGTCACTGGAATGGTTCAAATTATAGACAGTATGAAGAGTCAGTCTTCTTGTACTTAAGTCGACATTGTGCCTTTAGTATTTAATTTGGATGCAATTTCTGTGTTTCATCGTCAATAAGAAGGTCAGAAGGATACAGTAAACCTGAAGTTAAGCATCGGAATCTATGACTAGTGTCACAGAAATGGTTCAAAGCATAGTCCATAAGAAGAGTCAGTCTTCTTGTTCTTAAGTCGGTATTGTGCATTTTGTATTTAATTCCGAAGCAATTTCTGTGTTTCATCGTCAATAACACGGTCCAAGGGATACAGTAAACCTGAAGTGAAGCATCGGAATCTATAACTAGTGTCACAATAATGGATGAAAGCATAGACAGTAGGAAGAGTCAGTCTTCTTGTACTTAAGTCGGCATTGTGCCTTTTGTATTTAATTCCGATGCAATTTCTGTGTTTCTTTGTCAATAAGAAGGTCCAAGGGATACTGTCAACCTGGAGTGATACATCGGAATCTATAACTAGTGTCACAGGGACGGTTCAAAACATAGACAGTAAGATGAGTCAGTATTCTTGTACTTGAGTCGGCATTGTGCTTTTTGTATTTAATTCCGATGCAATTTCTGTGTTTCATCATCACTAAGAAGGTCAGAGGGATACAGTAATCCGGAAGTTAAGCATCGGAATCTATAACTAGAGTCACAGGAATGGTTCAAAGCATAGTCAGTAAGAAGAGTCAGTCTTCTTGTAGTTCAGTCGGCCTTGTGCCTTTTGTATTGAATTCCGATGCAATTTCTGTGTTTCATCGACAATAAGAAGGTCCAAGGCATACAGTAAACCTGAAGTGAAGCATCGGAATCTATAACAAGTGTCTTGGGAATGGTTCAAAACATAGACAGTAGGAAGAGTCAGTCTTCTAGTACTTAAGTCGGCATTGTGCCTTTTCTATTTAATTCGGAAGCAATTTCTGTGTTTCATCGTCAATAAGACGGTCAGGGGGATACAGTAAACCTGAATTGAAGCATCGGAATCTATAACTAGTGTCAAAGGAATGGTTCAAAGCATAGACAGTTGGAAGAGTCAGTCTTGTTGTACTTAAGTCGGCATTGTGTCTTTTGTATTTAATTCCGATGCTCTTTCTGTGTTTCATCGCAATAAGAAGGTCCAAGGGATACAGTAAACCTGAAGTGAAGCATCGGAATCTACAACTAGTGTCACAGGAATGATTCAAAACGTAGTCAGGAAGAAGAGTCAGTCTTCTTGTACTCAAGTCGGCATTGTGCCTTTTGTATTTAATTCCGATGCAATTTCTGTGTTTCATCGTCAATAAGAAGGTCTAAGGGACACAGTAAGCCTGCAGTGAAGCATCGGAATCTATAACTAGTGACACAGGGATGGTTCAAAGCATTGACAGTAAGAAGAGTCAGTCTTCTTGTACTTAAGTCGGCATTGTGCCTTTTGTATTTAATTCCGATGCAATTTCTGTGTTTCATCGTCAATAAGAAGGTCGAAGGGATACAGTAAACCTGGAGTGAAGCATCGGAATCTATAACTAGTGTCACATTAATGGTTAAAAGCATAGACAGTAAGAGTTGTCAGTCTTCTTGTACTTAAGTCGGCATTGTGCCTTTTCTATTTAATTCGGAAGCAATTTCTGTGGTTCATCGTCAATAAGACGGTCAGGGGGATACAGTAAACCTGAATTGAAGCATCGGAATCTATAACTAGTGTCACAGGAATGGTTCAAAACATAGACAGTTGGAAGAGTCAGTCTTCTTGTACTTAAGTCGGCATTGTGCCTTTTGTATTTAAATCCGATGCAATTTCTGTGATTCATCGTAAATAACAAGGTCCAAGGGATACAGTAAACCTGAAGTGAAGCATCGGCATCTATAACTAGTGTCACAGAAATGGTTCAAAACATAGACAGCAGGAAGAGTCAGTGTTCTTGTACATAAGTCGGTATTGTGCCTTCTGTATTTAATTCCGATGCAATTTCTGTGTTTCATCGTCAATAAGGAGGTCCAAGGGAAACAGTAAACCTGAAGTGAAGCATCGGAATATATAACTAGTGTCACAGGAATGGTGCAAATCATAGACTGTAAGATGAGTCAGTATTCTTGTACTTAAGTCGGCATTGTGTCTTTTGTATTTAATTCCGATGCAATTTCTGCGTTTCATCGTCAATAAGAAGGTCCAAGGGATACAGTAAACCTGAAGTGAAGCATAGGAATCTACAACTAGTGTCACAGGAATGGTTCAAAACATAATCAGGAAGAAGAGTCAGTCTTCTTGTACTTAAGTTGGCATTGTGCCTTTCGTATTTAATTCCGATGAAATTTCTGTGTTTCACCGTCAATAAGAAGGTCAGAGGGATACAGTAAACCTGAAGTGAAGCCTCGGAATCTATAAATAGTGTCACAGGAATGGTTCAAAGCATAGTCTGTAAGAAGAGTCAGTCTTCTTGTACTTAAGTAGGCATTGTGCCTTTTGTATTTAATTCCGTTGCAATTTCTGTGTTTCATCGTCAATAAGAAGGTCCAAGGGATACAGTAAACCTGGAGTGAAGCATCGGAATCTATAACTAGTGTCACATTAATGGTTCAAAACATAGACAGTAGGAAGAGTCAGTCTTCTTGTACTTAAGTCGGCATTGTGCCTTTTGTATTTAATTCCGATGCAATTTCTGTGTTTCATCGTCAATAAGAAGGTCCAAGGGATAAAGTAAACATGAAGTGAAGCATCGGAATCTATAACTAGTGTCAGTGGAATGGTTCAAATTATAGACAGTATGAAGAGTCAGTCTTCTTGTACTTAAGTCGGCATTGTGCCTTTTGTATTTAATTCCGATGCAATTTCTGTGTTTCATCGTCAATAAGAAGGTCAGAGGGATACAGTAAACCTAAAGTGAAGCAACGGAAACTATAACTAGTGTCACAGGAATGGTTCAAAACATAGACAGTAGGAAGAGTCAGTCTTCCAGTACTTAAGTCGGCATTGTGCCTTTTCTATTTAATTCGAATGCAATATCTGTGTTTCATCGTCAATAAGACGGTCAGAGGGATACAGTAAACCTGAAGTGAAGCATCGGAATGTATAACTAGTGTCACAGGAATGGTTCAAAACATAGACAGTTGGAAGAGTCAGACTTCTTGTACTTAAGTCGGCATTGTGCCTTTTGTATTTAATTCCGATGCAATTTCTGTGTTTCATCGTAAATAACAAGGTGCAAGGGATACAGTAAACCTGAAGTGAAGCATCGGACTCTATAACTAGTGTCACAGAAATGGTTCAAAACATAGACAGTAGGAAGAGTCAGTCTTCTTGTACATAAGTCGGCATTGTGCCTTTTGTATTTAATTCCGATGCAATTTCTGTGTTTCATCGTCAATAAGAAGGTCCAAGGGAAACAGTAAACCTGAAGTGAAGCATCGGAATCTATAACTAGTGTCACAGGAATGGTGCAAATCATAGACTGTAAGATGAGTCAGCATTCTTGTACTTAAGTCGGCATTGTGCCTTTTGTATTGAATTCCGAACCAATTTCTGTGTTTCATCGTAAATAAGAAGGTGCAAGGGATACAGTAAGCCTGAAGTGAAGCATCGGAATCTATAACTAGTGTCACAGGAATGGTTCAAAGCATAGACAGTAAGAAGAGTCAGACTTCTTGTACTTAAGTCGGCATTGTGCCTTTTGTATTTAATTCCGATGCAATTTCTATGTTTCATCATCACTAGGAAAATCAGAGGGATACAGTAATCCGGAAGTTAAGCATCGGAATCTATAACTAGAGTCACAGGAATGGTTCAAAGCACAGTCAGTAAGAGGAGTCAGTCTTCTTGTAGTTAAGTCGGCCTTGTGCCTTTTGTATTGAATTCCGATGCAATTTCTGTGTTTCATCGACAATAAGAAGGTCCAAGGGATACAGTAAACCTGAAGTGAAGCATCGGAATCTATAACAAGTGTCTTAGGAATGGTTCAAAACATAGACAGTAGGAAGAGTCAGTCTTCTAGTACTTAAGTCGTGATTGTGCCTTTTCAATTTAATTCGGATGCAATTTCTCTGTTTCATCGTCACTAAGACGGTCAGAGGGATACAGTAAACCTGAAGTGAAGCATCGGACTCTATAACTAGTGTCACAGAAATGGGTCAAAACATAGACAGTAGGAAGAGTCAGTCTTCTTGTACTTAAGTCGGCATTGTGCCTTTTGTATTTAATTCCGATGCAATTTCTGTGTTTCATCGTCAATAAGAGGGTCCAAGGGATACAGTAAACAAGAAGTGAAGCATCGGAATCTATAACTAGTGTCACTGGAATGGTTCAAACTATAGACAGTAAGAAGAGTCAGTCTTCTTGTACTTAAGTCGGCAATGTGCCTATTGTATTTAATTCCGATGTAATTTCTGTGTTTCATCGTCAGTAAGAAGGTCTAAGGGACACAGTAAACCTGCAGTGAAGCGTCGGAATCTATAACTAGTGTCACAGGGATGGTTCAAAGCATAGACCGTAAGAAGAGTCAGTCTTCATGTACTTAAGTCGGCATTGTGCCATTTTGTATTTAATTCCGATGAAATTTCTGTGTTTCAACGTCTAAAAGAAGGTCGAAGGGATACAGTAAACCTGGAGTGAAGCATCGGAGTCTATAACTAGTGTCACAGGAATGGTTAAAAGCATAGACAGTAAGAAGAGTCAGTCTTCTTATACTTAATTCGGCATTGTGCCTTTTGTATTTATTCCGATGCAATTTCTGTGTTTCATGGTCAATAAGAAGGTCAGAGGGATACAGTAAACCTGAAGTGAAGCAACAGAATCTATAACTAGTGTCACAGGAATGGTTCAAAACATAGTCAGTAAGAAGAGTCAGTCTTCTTGTACTTAAGTCGGCATTGTGCATTTTGTATTTAATTCCGATGCAATTTCTGTGTTTCATCGTCAATAAGAAGGTCCAAGGGATACAGTTAACCTGGAGTGACAGATCGGAATCTATAACTAGGGTCACAGAGACGGTTCAAAACATAGACGGTAAGAAGAGTCAGTCTTCTTGTACTTAAGACGGCATTGTGCCTTTTGTATTTTATTCGGATGCAATTTCTGTGTTTCATCGTCACTAAGACTGTCAGAGGGATACAGTAAACCTGAAGTGAAGCATCGGAATCTATAACTAGCGTCACAGGAATGGTTCAAAACATAGACAGTTGGAAGAGTCAGTCTTCATGTACTTAAGTCGGCATTGTGCCTTTTGTATTTAATTCCGGTGCAATATCTGTGTTTCATCGTCAATAAGAAGGTCGAAGGGATACAGTAAACCTGGAGTGAAGCATCGGAGTCTATAACTAGTGTCACAGGAATAGTTAAAAGCATAGACAGGGAGAAGAGTCAGTCTTCTTGTACTTAATTCGGCATTGTGCCTTTTGTATTTAATTCCGATGCAATTTCTGTGTTTCATCGTTAATAAGAAGGTCAGAGGGATACAGTAAACCTGAAGTGAAGCAACGGAATCTATAACTAGTGTCAGTGGAATGGTTGAAATTATAGACAGTATGAAGAGTCAGTCTTCTTGTACTTAAGTCGGCATTGTGCCTTTTGTATTTAATTCCGATGCAATTTCTGTGTTTCATCGTCAATAAGAAGGTCAGAGGGATACAGTAAACCTAAAGTGAAGCAACGGAAACTATAACTAGTGTCACAGGAATGGTTCAAAACATAGACAGTAGGAAGAGTCAGTCTTCCAGTACTTAAGTCGGCATTGTGCCTTTTCTATTTAATTCGAATGCAATATCTGTGTTTCATCGTCAATAAGACGGTCAGAGGGATACAGTAAACCTGAAGTGAAGCATCGGAATGTATAACTAGTGTCACAGGAATGGTTCAAAACATAGACAGTTGGAAGAGTCAGACTTCTTGTACTTAAGTCGGCATTGTGCCTTTTGTATTTAATTCCGATGCAATTTCTGTGTTTCATCGTAAATAACAAGGTGCAAGGGATACAGTAAACCTGAAGTGAAGCATCGGACTCTATAACTAGTGTCACAGAAATGGTTCAAAACATAGACAGTAGGAAGAGTCAGTCTTCTTGTACATAAGTCGGCATTGTGCCTTTTGTATTTAATTCCGATGCAATTTCTGTGTTTCATCGTCAATAAGAAGGTCCAAGGGAAACAGTAAACCTGAAGTGAAGCATCGGAATCTATAACTAGTGTCACAGGAATGGTGCAAATCATAGACTGTAAGATGAGTCAGCATTCTTGTACTTAAGTCGGCATTGTGCCTTTTGTATTGAATTCCGAACCAATTTCTGTGTTTCATCGTAAATAAGAAGGTGCAAGGGATACAGTAAACCTGAAGTGAAGCATCGGAATCTATAACTAGTGTCACAGGAATGGTTCAAAGCATAGACAGTAAGAAGAGTCAGACTTCTTGTACTTAAGTCGGCATTGTGCCTTTTGTATTTAATTCCGATGCAATTTCTATGTTTCATCATCACTAGGAAAATCAGAGGGATACAGTAATCCGGAAGTTAAGCATCGGAATCTATAACTAGAGTCACAGGAATGGTTCAAAGCACAGTCAGTAAGAGGAGTCAGTCTTCTTGTAGTTAAGTCGGCCTTGTGCCTTTTGTATTGAATTCCGATGCAATTTCTGTGTTTCATCGACAATAAGAAGGTCCAAGGGATACAGTAAACCTGAAGTGAAGCATCGGAATCTATAACAAGTGTCTTAGGAATGGTTCAAAACATAGACAGTAGGAAGAGTCAGTCTTCTAGTACTTAAGTCGTGATTGTGCCTTTTCAATTTAATTCGGATGCAATTTCTCTGTTTCATCGTCACTAAGACGGTCAGAGGGATACAGTAAACCTGAAGTGAAGCATCGGACTCTATAACTAGTGTCACAGAAATGGGTCAAAACATAGACAGTAGGAAGAGTCAGTCTTCTTGTACTTAAGTCGGCATTGTGCCTTTTGTATTTAATTCCGATGCAATTTCTGTGTTTCATCGTCAATAAGAAGGTCCAAGGGATACAGTAAACAAGAAGTGAAGCATCGGAATCTATAACTAGTGTCACTGGAATGGTTCAAACTATAGACAGTAAGAAGAGTCAGTCTTCTTGTACTTAAGTCGGCAATGTGCCTATTGTATTTAATTCCGATGTAATTTCTGTGTTTCATCGTCAGTAAGAAGGTCTAAGGGACACAGTAAACCTGCAGTGAAGCGTCGGAATCTATAACTAGTGTCACAGGGATGGTTCAAAGCATAGACCGTAAGAAGAGTCAGTCTTCATGTACTTAAGTCGGCATTGTGCCATTTTGTATTTAATTCCGATGAAATTTCTGTGTTTCAACGTCTAAAAGAAGGTCGAAGGGATACAGTAAACCTGGAGTGAAGCATCGGAGTCTATAACTAGTGTCACAGGAATGGTTAAAAGCATAGACAGTAAGAAGAGTCAGTCTTCTTATACTTAATTCGGCATTGTGCCTTTTGTATTTATTCCGATGCAATTTCTGTGTTTCATGGTCAATAAGAAGGTCAGAGGGATACAGTAAACCTGAAGTGAAGCAACAGAATCTATAACTAGTGTCACAGGAATGGTTCAAAACATAGTCAGTAAGAAGAGTCAGTCTTCTTGTACTTAAGTCGGCATTGTGCATTTTGTATTTAATTCCGATGCAATTTCTGTGTTTCATCGTCAATAAGAAGGTCCAAGGGATACAGTTAACCTGGAGTGACAGATCGGAATCTATAACTAGGGTCACAGGGACGGTTCAAAACATAGACGGTAAGAAGAGTCAGTCTTCTTGTACTTAAGACGGCATTGTGCCTTTTGTATTTTATTCGGATGCAATTTCTGTGTTTCATCGTCACTAAGACTGTCAGAGGGATACAGTAAACCTGAAGTGAAGCATCGGAATCTATAACTAGCGTCACAGGAATGGTTCAAAACATAGACAGTTGGAAGAGTCAGTCTTCATGTACTTAAGTCGGCATTGTGCCTTTTGTATTTAATTCCGGTGCAATATCTGTGTTTCATCGTCAATAAGAAGGTCGAAGGGATACAGTAAACCTGGAGTGAAGCATCGGAGTCTATAACTAGTGTCACAGGAATAGTTAAAAGCATAGACAGTGAGAAGAGTCAGTCTTCTTGTACTTAATTCGGCATTGTGCCTTTTGTATTTAATTCCGATGCAATTTCTGTGTTTCATCGTTAATAAGAAGGTCAGAGGGATACAGTAAACCTGAAGTGAAGCAACGGAATCTATAACTAGTGTCAGTGGAATGGTTCAAATTATAGACAGTATGAAGAGTCAGTCTCTTGTACTTAAGTCGGCATTGTGCCTTTTGTATTTAATTCCGATGCAATTTCTGTGTTTCATCGTCAATAAGAAGGTCAGAGGGATACAGTAAACCTAAAGTGAAGCAACGGAATCTATAACTAGTGTCACAGGAATGGTTCAAAACATAGACAGTAGGAAGAGTCAGTCTTCCAGTACTTAAGTCGGCATTGTGCCTTTTCTATTTAATTCGAATGCAATTTCTGTGTTTCATCGTCAATAAGACGGTCAGAGGGATACAGTAAACCTGAAGTGAAGCATCGGAATCTATAACAAGTGTCTTAGGAATGGTTCAAAACATAGACAGTAGGAAGAGTCAGTCTTCTAGTACTTAAGTCGTCATTGTGCCTTTTCAATTTAATTCGGATGCAATTTCTCTGTTTCATCGTCACTAAGACGGTCAGAGGGATACAGTAAACCTGAAGTGAAGCATCGGAATCTATAATTAGCGTCACAGGAATGGTTCAAAACATAGACAGTTGGAAGAGTCAGTCTTCTTGTACTTAAGTCGGCATTGTGTCTTTTGTATTTAATTCCAATGCAATCTCTGCGTTTCATCGTGAATAAGAAGGTTTACGGGATACAGTAAACCTGAAGTGAAGCATCGGAATCTATAACTAGTGTTACTGGAATGGTTCAAAACATAGTCAGTAAGAAGAGTCAGTCTTCTTGCACTTAAGTTGGCATTGTGCCCTTCGTATTTAATTCCAATGCAATTTCTGTGTTTCACCGTCAATAAGAAGGTCCAAGGGATACAGTAAACCTGAAGTGAAGCATCGGACTCTATAACTAGTGTCACAGAAATGGGTCAAAACATAGACAGTAGGAAGAGTCAGTCTTCTTGTACTTATGTCGGCATTGTGCCTTTTGTATTTAATTCCGATGCAATTTCTGTGTTTCATCGTCAATAAGAAGGTCCAAGGGATACAGTAAACAAGAAGTGAAGCATCGGAATCTATAACTAGTGTCACTGGAATGGTTCAAAACATAGTCAGTAAGAAGAGTCAGTCTTCTTGCACTTAAGTCGGCATTGTGCATTTTGTATTTAATTCCGATGCAATTTCTGTGTTTCATCGTCAATAAGAAGGTCCAAGGGATACAGTTAACCTGGAGTGACACATCGGAATCTATAACTAGGGTCACAGGGACGGTTCAAAACATAGACGGTAGGAAGAGTCAGTCTTCTTGTACTTAAGTCGGCATTGTGCCTTTTGTATTTAATTCGGATGCAATATCTGTGTTTCATCGTCACTAAGACGGTCAGAGGGATACAGTAAACCTGAAGTGAAGCATCGGAATCTATAACTAGCGTCACAGGAATGGTTCAAAACAAAGACAGTTGGAAGAGTCAGTCTTCTTGTACTTAAGTCGGCATTGTGTCTTTTGTATTTAATTCCCATGCAATTTCTGCGTTTCATCGTCAATAAAAAGGTTTAAGGGATACCGTAAACCTGAAGTGAAGCATCGGAATCTAATACTAGTGTCACTGGAATGGTTCAAAACATAGTCAGTAAGAAGAGTCAGTCTTCTTGTACTTAAAATGACATTGTGCCTTTCGTATTTAATTCCAATGCAATTTCTGTGTTTCACCGTCAATAAGAAGGTCCAAGGGATTCAGTAAACATGAAGTGATGGATCGGACTCTATAACTAGTGTCACAGCAATGGGTCAAAGCATAGACAGTAGGAAGAGTCAGTCTTCTTGTACATAAGTCGGCGTTGTGCATTTTGTATTTAATTCCGATGCAATTTCTGTGTTTCATCGTCAATAAGAAGGTCCAAGGGATACAGTAAAGATGAAGTGAAGCATCGGAATCTATAACTAGTGGCACTGGAATTGTTCAAACTATAGACAGTAAGAAGAGTCAGTCTTCTTGTACTTAAGTCGGCATTGTGCCTATTGTATTTAATTCCGATGTAATTTCTGTGATTCATCGTCAATAAGAAGGTCTAAGGGACACAGTAAACCTGCAGTGAAGCATCGGAATCTATAACTAGTGTCACAGGGATGGTTCAAAGCATAGACAGTAAGAAGAGTCAGTCTTCATGTACTTAAGTCGGCATTGTGCCTTTTGTATTTAATTCCGGTGCAATTTCTGTGTTTCATCGTCAATAAGAAGGTCGAAGGGATACAGTAAATCTGGAGCGAAGCATCGGAGTCTATAACTAGTGTCACAGGAATGGTTAAAAGCATAGACAGTAAGAAGAGTCAGTCTTCTTGTACTTAATTAGGCATTGTGGCTTTTGTATTTAATTCCGATGCAATTTCTGTGTTTCATGGTCAATAAGAAGGTCAGAGGGATACAGTAAACCTGAAGTGAAGCAACGGAAACTATAACAAGTGTCTTAGGAATGGTTCAAAACATAGACAGTAGGAAGAGTCAGTCTTCTAGTACTTAAAACGGCATTGTGCCTTTTCTATTTAATTCGGATGCAATTTCTGTGTTTCATGGTCAATAAGACGCTCAGGTTGATACAGTAAGCCTGAAGTGAAGCATCGGAATCTATAACTAGTGTCTCAGGAATGGTTCAAAACATAGACAGTTGGAAGAGTCAGTCTTCTTGTACTTAAGTCGGCATTGTGTCTTTTGTATTTAATTCCAATGCTATTTCTGTGTTTCATCGTCAATAAGAAGGTCCAAGGGATACAGTAAACCTGAAGTGAAGCATCGGAATCTACAACTAGTGTCACAGGAATGGTTGAAAACATAGTCAGGAAGAAGAGTCAGTCTTCTTGTTCTTAAGTTGGCAATGTGCCTTCCGTATTTAATTTCGATGCAATTTCTGTGTTTCACCATCAATAAGAAGGTTCAAGGGATACAGTAAACCTGGAGTGAAGCATGGGAATCTATAACTAGTGTCACAGTAATGGTTCAAAACATAGACAGTAGGAAGAGTCAGTATTCTTGTACTTAAGTCGGCATTGTGCCTTTTGTATTTGATTCCGATGCAATTTCTGTGTTTCATCGTCAATAAGAAGGTCCGAGGGATACAGTAAAACATGAAGTGAAGCATCGGAATCTATAACCAGTGTCACTGGAATGGTTCAAATTATAGACAGTAAGAAGAGTCAGTCTTCTTGTACTTAAGTCGGCATTGTGCCTTTTGTATTTATCTCCGATGCAATTTCTGTGATTCATCGTAAATAACAAGGTCCAAGGGATACATTAAATCTGAAGTGAAGCACCGGAATCTATAACTAGTGTCACAGGAATGGTGCAATTCATAGACAATAAGATGAGTCAGTATTCTTGTACCTAAGTCGGCATTGTGCTTTTTGTATTTAATTCCGATGCAATTTCTGTGTTTCATCGTCACTAAGAAGGTCAGAGGGATACAGTAATCCTGAAGTGAAGCATCGGAATCTATAACTAGACTCACAGGAATGGTTCAAAGCATAGTCAGTAAGAAGAGTCTGTCTTCTTGTAGTTAAGTCGGCATTGTGCCTTTAGTATCTAATTCCGATGCACTTTCTGTGTTTCATCATCAATAAGAAGGTCCAAGGGGAACAGTAAACCTGAAGTGACGCATCGGAATCTATAACTAGTGTCACTGGAATGGTTCAAATTATAGACAGTAAGAAGAGTCGGTCTTCTTGTACTTAAGTCGGCATTGTGCCTTTTGTATTTGATTCCGATGCAATTTCTGTGATTCATCGTAAATAACAATGTCCAAGGGATACAGTAAACCTGAAGTGAAGCATCGGACTCTATAACTAGTGTCACAGAAATGGTTCAAAACATAAACAGTAGGAAGAGTCAGTCGTCTTCTACATAAGTCGGCATTGTGCCTTTTGTATTTATTTCCGATGCAATTTCTGTGTTTCATCTTCAATAAGAAGGTCCAAGAGAAACAGTAAACCTGGAGTGAAGCATGGGAATCTATAACTAGTGTCACAGTAATGGTTCAAAACATAGACAGTAGGAAGAGTCAGTATTCTTGTACCTAAGTCGGCATTGTGCTTTTTGTATTTAATTCCGATGCAATTTCTGTGTTTCATCGTCACTAAGAAGGTCAGAGGGATACAGTAATCCTGAAGTGAAGCATCGGAATCTACAACTAGACTCACAGGAATGGTTCAAAGCATAGTCAGTAAGAAGAGTCTGTCTTCTTGTAGTTAAGTCGGCATTGTGCCTTTAGTATCTAATTCCGATGCACTTTCTGTGTTTCATCATCTATAAGAAGGTCCAAGGGGAACAGTAAACCTGAAGTGACGCATCGGAATCTATAACTAGTGTCACTGGAATGGTTCAAATTATAGACAGTAAGAAGAGTCGGTCTTCTTGTACTTAAGTCGGCATTGTGCCTTTTGTATTTAATTCGGATGCAATTTCTGTGATTCATCGTAAATAACAAGGTCCAAGGGATACAGTAAACCTGAAGTGAAGCATCGGACTCTATAACTAGTGTCACAGAAATGGTTCAAAACATAAACAGTAGGAAGAGTCAGTCGTCTTCTACATAAGTCGGCATTGTGCCTTTTGTATTTATTTCCGATGCAATTTCTGTGTTTCATCTACAATAAGAAGGTCCAAGAGAAACAGTAAACCTGAAGTGAAGCATCGGAATTTATAACTAGTGTCACAGGAGTGGTGCAAATCATAGACAGTAAGATGAGTCAGTATTCTTGTACTTAAGTCGGCATTGTGCTTTTTGTATTTAATTCCGATGCAATTTCTGTGTTTCATCGTCACTAACAAGGTCAGTGGGATACAGTAATCCTGAAGTTAGGCATCGGAATCTATAACTAGTGTCACTGGAATGGTTCAAAGCATAGTCAGCAAGAAGCGTCAGTGTTCTTGTAGTTAAGTCGGCATTGTGCCTTTTGTATTGAATTCCGAACCAATTTTTGTGTTTCATCGTCAATAAGAAGGTGCAAGGGATACAGTAAACCTGAAGTGAAGCATCGGAATCTATAACTAGTGTCTCAGGAATGGTTCAAAACATAGACAGTAGGAAGAGTCAGTATCCTTGTACTTAAGTCGGCATTGTGCCTTTTGTATTTGATTCCGATGCAATTTCTGTGTTTTATCGTCAATAAGAAGGTCCGAGGGATACAGTAAAACATGAAGTGAAGCATCGGAATCTATAACCAGTGTCACTGGAATGGTTCAAATTATAGACAGTAAGAAGAGTCAGTCTTCTTGTACTTAAGTCGGCATTGTGCCTTTTGTATTTATCTCCGATGCAATTTCTGTGATTCATCGTAAATAACAAGGTCCAAGGGATACATTAAATCTGAAGTGAAGCACCGGAATCTATAACTAGTGTCACAGGAATGGTGCAATTCATAGACAATAAGATGAGTCAGTATTCTTGTACTTAAGTCGGCATTGTGCTTTTTGTATGTAATTCCGATGCAATTTCTGTGTTTCATCGTCATTAAGAAGGTCAGAGGGATACAGTAATCCTGAAGTGAAGCATCGGAATCTATAACTAGAGTCACAGGAATGGTTCAAAGCATAGTCAGTAAGAAGAGTCTGTCTTCTTGTAGTTAAGTCGGCATTTTGCCCTTTGTATCTAATTCCGATGCACTTTCTGTGTTTCATCGTCAATACGAAGGTCCAAGGGGTACAGTAAACCTGAAGTGAAGCATCGGAATCTATAACTAGTGTCACTGGAATCGTTCAAATTATAGACAGTAAGAAGAGTCGGTCTTCTTGTACTTAAGTCGGAATTGTGCCTTTTGTATTTAATTCCGATGCAATTTCTGTGATTCATCGTAAATAACAAGGTCCAAGGGATACAGTAAACCTGAAGTGAAGCATCGGAATCTATAACTAGTGTCACAGGAACGGGTCAATACATAGTCAGTAAGAAGAGTCAGTCTTGTTGAACTTAAGTTGGCATTGTGCCTTTCGTATTTCATTCCGATGCAATTTCTGTGTTTCACCATCAATAAGAAGGCCCAAGGGATACAGTAAACCTGAAGTGAAGCAACGGACTCTATAACTAGTGTCACAGAAATGGTTCAAAACATAGACAGTAGGAAGAGTTAGTCTTCTTGTACATAAGTCGGCATTGTGCCTTTTGTATTTAATTCCGACGCAAGTTCTGTGTTTCATCGTCAATATGAAGGTCGAAGGGATACAGTAAACCTGGAGTGAAGCATCGGAGTCTATAACTAGTGTCACAGGAATGGTTAAAATCATACACAGTAAGAAGAGTCAGTCTTCTTGTACTTAATTCTGCATTGTGCCTTTTGTATTTAATTCCGATGCAATTTCTGTGTTTCATCGTCAATAAGAAGGTCAGAGGGATACAGTAAACCTGAAGTGAAGCAACGGAATCTATAACTAGTGTCACAGGAATGGTTCAAAACACAGTCAGTAAGAAGGGTCAGCCTTCTTGTAGTTAAGTCGGCCTTGTGCCTTTTGTATTGAATTCCGATGCAATTTCTGTGTTTCATCGACAATAAGAAGGTCCAAGGGATACAGTAAACCTAAAGTGAAGCATCGGAATCTATAACAAGTGTCTTAGGAATGGTTCAAAACATAGACAGTAGGAAGAGTCAGTCTTCTAGTGCTTAAGTCGGCATTGTGCTTTTCTATTTAATTCGGAAGCAATTTCTGTGTTTCATCGTCAATAAGACGGTCAGGGGGATACAGTAAACTAGAAGTGAAGCATCGGAATCTATAACTAGTGTCTCAGGAATGGTTCAAAACATAGGCAGTTGGAAGAGTCAGTCTTCTTGTACTTAAGTCGGCATTGTGCCTTTTGTATTTAATTCCGATGCATTTTCTGTGTTTCATCGTCAATAAGAAGGTCCAAGGGATACAGTGAACATGTAGTGAAGCATCGGAATCTATAACTAGTGTCACTGGACTGGTTCAAAACATAGATAGTAAGAAGGGTCAGACTTCTTGTCCTTAAGTCGGCATTGTGCCTTTTGTATTTAATTCCGATGCAATTTCTGTGTTTCATCGGCAATAAGGTCAGAGGGATACAGTAAACCTAAATTGAAGCATCGGAATCTATAACTAGTGTCACAGGAATGGTTCAAAATATAGACAGTAGGAAGAGTCAGTCTTCTTGTACTTAAGTCGGCACTGTGCCTTTTGTATTTAATTCCGATGCGATTTCTGTGCTTCATAGTCAATAAGAAGGTCCAAGGTGTACAGTAAACCTGACGTGAAGAATCGGAATCTATAACTAGTGTCACAGGAATGGTTCAAAGCATAGTCAGTGAGAAGCGTCAGTCTTCTTGTACTTAAGTCGACATTGTGCATTTTCTATTTATATCCGATGCAATTTCTGTGTTTCATCGTCAATAAGTTGGTCCAAGGGATACAGTAAACCCGAAGTGAAGCATCGGAATTTATAACTAGTGTCACAGGAATGGTCCAAAACTTAGTCATTAATAAGAGTCGGTTTTCTTGTACTTAAGTCGGCATTGTGCCTTTTGTATTTAATTCCGATGCAATTTCAGTGTTTCTTCGTCAATAAGAAAGACCAAGGGATACAGTAAACCAGGAGTGAAGCATCGGAAACTATAACTAGTGTCACAGGGATGGTTCAAAACATAGACAGTAAGAAGAGTCAGACTTCTTGTACTTAAGTCGGCATTGTGCCTTTTGTATTTAATACGGATGCAATTTCTGTGTTTCATCGTCAATAAGAAGGTTTAGAGGGATACAGTAATCCTGAAGTTAAGCACCGGAATCTATGACTAGTGTCACAGGAATGGTTCAAAGCATAGTCCATAAGAAGAGTCAGTCTTCTTGTTCTTAAGTCGGTATTGTGCTTTTTGTATTTATTTCCGATGCAATTTCTGTGTTTCATCGTCAAAACACGGTCCACGGGATACAGTAAACCTGAAGTGAAACATCGGAATCTATAACTAGTGTCACAGGGATGGTTCAAAGCGTAGACAGTAAGAAGAGTCAGTCTTCTTGTACTTAAGTCGGCATTGTGCCTTTTGTATTTAATTCCGATGCAATTTCTGTGTTTCATCGTCAATAAGAAGGTCGAAGGGATACAGTAAACCTGGAGTGAAGCATCGGAGTCTATAACTAGTGTCACAGGAATGGTTAAAATCATACACAGTAAGAAGAGTCAGTCTTCTTGTACTTAATTCTGCATTGTGCCTTTTGTATTTAATTCCGATGCAATTTCTGTGTTTCATCGTCAATAAGAAGGTCAGAGGGATACAGTAAACCTGAAGTGAAGCAACGGAATCTATAACTAGTGTCACAGGAATGGTTCAAAACACAGTCAGTAAGAAGGGTCAGCCTTCTTGTAGTTAAGTCGGCCTTGTGCCTTTTGTATTGAATTCCGATGCAATTTCTGTGTTTCATCGACAATAAGAAGGTCCAAGGGATACAGTAAACCTAAAGTGAAGCATCGGAATCTATAACAAGTGTCTTAGGAATGGTTCAAAACATAGACAGTAGGAAGAGTCAGTCTTCTAGTGCTTAAGTCGGCATTGTGCTTTTCTATTTAATTCGGAAGCAATTTCTGTGTTTCATCGTCAATAAGACGGTCAGGGGGATACAGTAAACTAGAAGTGAAGCATCGGAATCTATAACTAGTGTCTCAGGAATGGTTCAAAACATAGGCAGTTGGAAGAGTCAGTCTTCTTGTACTTAAGTCGGCATTGTGCCTTTTGTATTTAATTCCGATGCATTTTCTGTGTTTCATCGTCAATAAGAAGTTCCAAGGGATACAGTAAACATGAAGTGAAGCATCGGAATCTATAACTAGTGTCACTGGAATGGTTCAAATTATAGACAGTAAGAAGAGTCAGTCTTCTTGTACTTAAGTCGGCATTGTGCCTTTTGTATTAAATTCCGATGCAATTTCTGTGTTTCATCGTCAATAAGAAGGTGCAAGGGATACAGTAAACCTGAAGTGAAGCATCGGAATCTATAACTAGTGTCACAGGAATGGTGCAAATCATAGACAGTAAGATGAGTCCGTATTCTTGTACTTAAGTCGGCATTGTGCTTTTTGTATTTAATTCCGATGCAATTTCTGTGTTTCATCGTCAACAAGATGGTCCAAGGGATACAGAAAACCCGAAGTGAGGCATCGGAATTTATAACTAGTGTCACGGGAATGGTCCAAAACATAGTCATTAATAAGAGTCAGTTTTCTTGTACTTAAGTCGGCATTGTGCCTTTTGTATTTAATTCCGATGCAATTTCAGTGTTTCTTCGTCAATAAGAAGGACCAAGGGATACAGTAAACAAGGAGTGAAGCATCGGAATCTATAACTAGTGTCACAGGGATGGTTCAAAACATAGACAGTAAGAAGAGTCACACTTCTTGTACTTAAGTCGGCATTGTGCCTTTTGTATTTAATACGGATGCAATTTCTGTGTTTCATCGTTAATAAGAAGGTCAGAGGGATACAGCAATCCCGAAGTTAAGCATCGGAATCTATGACTAGTGTCACAGGAATGGTTCAAAGCATAGTCCATAAGAAGAGTCAGTCTTCTTGTTCTTAAGTCGGTATTGTGCTTTTTGTATTTATTTCCGATGCAATTTCTGTGTTTCATCGTCAATATCACGGTCCACGGGATACAGTAAACCTGAAATGAAACATCGGAATCTATAACTAGAGTCACAGGGATGGTTCAAAGCGTAGACAGTAAGAAGAGTCATTCTTCTTGTACTTAAGTCGGCATTGTGCCTTTTGTATTTAATTCCGATGCAATTTCTGTGTTTCATCGTCAATAAGAAGGTCGAAGGGATACAGTAAACCTGGAGTGAACCATCGGAGTCTATAACTTGTGTCACAGGAATGGTTAAAACATACTCAGTAAGAAGAGTCAGTTCTCTTGTCCTTAATTCGGCATTGTGCCTTTTGTATTTAATTCCGATGCAATTTCTGTGTTTCATCGTCAATAAGAAGGTTAGAGGGATACAGTAAACCTGAAGTGAAGCAACGGAATCTATAACTAGTGTCACAGGAATGGTTCAAAACACAGTCAGTAAGACGGGTCAGTCTTCTTGTAGTTAAGTCGGCCTTGTGCCTTTTGTATTGAATTCCGATGCAATTTCTGTGTTTCACCGACAATAAGAAGGTCCAAGGGATACAGTAAACCTAAAGTGAAGCATCGGAATCTATAACAAGTGTCTTAGGAATGGTTCAAAACATAGACAGTAGGAAGAGTCAGTCTTCTAGTACTTAAGTCGGCATTGTGCTTTTCTATTTAATTCGGAAGCAATTTTTGTGTTTCATCGTCAATAAGACGGTCAGGGGGATACAGTAAACTAGAAGTGAAGCATCGGAATCTATAACTAGTGTCTCAGGAATGGTTCAAAACATAGGCAGTTGGAAGAGTCAGTCTTCTTGTACTTAAGTCGGCATTGTGCCTTTTGTATTTAATTCCGATGCATTTTCTGTGTTTCATCGTCAATAAGAAGGTCCAATGGATACAGTAAACATAAAGTGAAGCATCGGAATCTATAACAAGTGTCACTGGAATTTTTCAAAATATAGACAGTAAGAAGAGTTAGTCTTCTTGTACTTAAGTCGGCATTGTGCCTTTTGTATTAATTTCCGATGCAATTTCTGTGATTCATCGTAAATAACAAGGTCCAAGGGATACAGTAATCCTGAAGTGAAGCATCGGAATCTATAATTAGTGTCACAGGAATGGTGCAATTCATAGACAATAAGATGAGTCAGTATTCTTGTACTTAAGTCGGCATTGTGCTTTTTGTATTTAATTCCGATGCAATTTGTATGCTTCATCGTCACTAAGAAGGTCAGAGGGATACAGTAATCCTGAAGTTAAGCATCGGAATCTATGACTAGAGTCACAGGAATGGTTCAAAGCATAGTCAGTAAGAAGAGTCAGTCTTCTTGTAGTTAAGTCGGCATTGTGCCTTTTGTATTTCATTCCGATGCACTTTCTGTGTTTCATCGTCAATAAGAAGGTCCTAGGGATACAGTAAACCTGAAGTGAAGCATCGGAATCTATAACTAGTGTCACAGGAATGGTGCAAATCATAGACAGTAAGATGAGTCAGTATTCTTGTACTTAAGTCGGCATTGTGCTTTTTGTATTTAATTCCGATGCAATTTCTGTGTTTCATCGTCAATAACACGGTCCACGGGATACAGTAAACCTGAAGTGAAACATCGGAATCTATAACTAGTGTCACAGGGATGGTTCAAAGCGTAGACAGTAAGAAGAGTCATTCTTCTTGTACTTAAGTCGGCATTGTGCCTTTTGTATTTAATTCCGATGCAATTTCTGTGTTTCATCGTCAATAAGAGGGTCGAAGGGATACAGTAAACCTGGAGTGAAGCATCGGAGTCTATAACTAGTGTCACAGGAATGGTTAAAAGCATACACAGTAAGAAGAGTCAGTCCTCTTGTACTTAATTCGGCATTGTGCCTTTTGTATTTAATTCCGATGCAATTTCTGTGTTTCATCGTCAATAAGAAGGTCAGAGGGATACAGTAAACCTGAAGTGAAGCAACGGAATCTATAACTAGTGTCACAGGAATGGTTCAAAACACAGTCAGTAAGAAGGGTCAGTCTTCTTGTAGTTAAGTCGGCCTTGTGCCTTTTGTTTTGAATTCCGATGCAATTTCTGTGTTTCATCGACAATTAGAAGGTCCAAGGGATACAGTAAACCTAAAGTGAAGCATCGGAATCTATAACAAGTGTCTTAGGAATGGTTCAAAGCATAGACAGTAGGAAGAGTCAGTCTTCTAGTACTTAAGTCGGCATTGTGCTTTTCTATTTAATTCGGATGCAATTTCTGTGTTTCATCGTCAATAAGACGGTCAGGGGAATACAGTAAACCAGAAGTGAAGCATCGGAATCTGTAACTAGTGTCTCAGGAATGGTTCAAAACATAGGCAGTTGGAAGAGTCAGTCTTCTTGTACTTAAGTCGGCATTGTGTCTTTTGTATTTAATTCCGATGCTATTTCTGTGTTTCATCATCAATACGAAGGTCCAAGGGATACAGTAAACCTCAAGTGAAGCATCGGAATCTACAACTAGTGTCACAGGAATGGTTCAAAACATAGTCAGGAAGAAGAGTCAGTCTTCTTATGCTTAAGTTGGCAATGTGCTTTTCGTATTTAATTCCGATGCAATTTCTGTGTTTCACCGTCAATAAGAAGGTCCAAGGGATAGAGTAAACCTGGAGTGAAGCATCGGAATCTATAACTAGTGTCACAGTAATGGTTCAAAACATAGATAGTAGGAAGAGTCAGTCTTCTTGTACTTAAGTCGGCATTGTGCCTTTTGTATTTAATTCCGATGCATTTTCTGTGTTTCATCGTCAATAAGAAGGTCCAAGGGATACAGTAAACATGAAGTGAAGCATCGGAATCTATAACTAGTGTCACTGGAATGGTTCAAATTATAGACAGTAAGAAGAGTCAGTCTACTTGTACTCGGCATTGTGCCTTATGTATTTAATTCCGATGCAATTTCTGTGATTCATCGTAAATAACAAGGTCCAAGGGATACAGTAAACCTGAAGTGAAGCATCGCAATCTATAACTAGTGTCAAGGGAATGGTGCAATTCATAGACAATAAGATGAGTCAGTATTCTTGTACTTAAGTCGGCATTGTGCTTTTTGTATTTCAATCCGATACAATTTCTGTGTTTCATCTTCACTAAGAAGGTCAGAGGGATACAGTAATCCTGAAGTTAAGCATCGGAATCTATAACTAGTGTCACAGGAATGGTTCAAAGCATAGACAGTAACAAGAGTCAGTCTTCTTGTACTTAAGTCGGCATATTGCCTTTTCTATTTAATTCCGATGCAATTTCTGTGTTTCATCGTCAATAAGAAGGTCAGAAGGATACAGTAAACCTGCAGTGAAGCATCGGAATCTATAACTAGTGTCACAGGAATGGTTCAAAACATAGTCAGTAAGAAAAGTCAGTCTTCTTGAACTTAAGTTGGCATTGTGCTTTTCGTATTTAATTCCGATGCAATTTCTGTGTTTCACCGTCAATGAGAAGGCCCAAGGGATACAGCAAACCTGAAGTGAAGCAACGGACTCTATAACTAGTGTCATAGAAATGGTTCAAAACATAGACAGTAGGAAGAGTTAGTCTTCTTGTACATAAGTCGGCATTGTGCCTTTTGTATTTAATTCCGATGCAATTTCTGTGTTTCATCGGCAATAAGGTCAGAGGGATACAGTAAACCTAAATTGAAGCATCGGAATCTATAACTAGTGTCACAGGAATAGTTCAAAATATAGACAGTAGGAAGAGTCAGTCTTCTTGTACTTAAGTCGGCATTGTGCCTTTTGTATTTAATTCCGATGCGAATTTCTGTGTTTCATAGTCAATAAGAATGTCCAAGGTGTACAGTAAACCTGACGTGAAGCATCGGAATCTATAACTAGTGTCACAGGAATGGTTCAAAGCATAGTCAGTGACAAGCGTCAGTCTTCTTGTACTTAAGTCGACATTGTGCCTTTTCTATTTATATCCGATGCAATTTCTGTGTTTCATCGTCAATAAGATGGTCCAAGGGATGCAGTAAACCCGAAGTGAAGCATCGGAATATATAACTAGTGTCGCAGGAATAATCCAAAACATAGTCATTAATAAGAGTCAGTCTTCTTGTACTTAAGTCGGCATTGTGCCTTTTGTATATAATTCCGATGCAATTTCTGTGATTCATCGTAAATAACAAGGTCCAAGGGATACAGTAATCCTGAAGTGATGCATCGGAATCTATAACTAGTGTCACAGGAATGGTGCAATTCATAGACAATAAGATGAGTCAGTATTCTTGTACTTAAGTCGGCATTGTGCTTTTTGTATTTAATTCCGATGAAATTTGTGTGCTTCATCGTCACTAAGAAGGTCAGAGGGATACAGTAATCCTGAAGTTAAGCATCGGAATCTATGACTAGAGTCACAGGAATGGTTCAAAGCATAGTCAGTAAGAAGAGTCAGTCTTCTTGTAGTTAAGTCGGCATTGTGCCTTTTGTATTTCATTCCGATGCACTTTCTGTGTTTCATCGTCAATAAGAAGGTCCTAGGGATACAGTAAACCTGAAGTGAAGCATCGGAATCTATAACTAGTGTCACTGGAAAGGTTCAAATTATAGACAGTAAGAAGATTCGGTCTTCTTGTACTTAAGTCGGCATTGTGCCTTTTGTATTTAATTCCGATGCAATTTCGGTGTTTCATCGTCAATAAGAAGGTCCAAGGGATAGAGTAAACCTGGAGTGAAGCATCGGAATCTATAACTAGTGTCACAGTAATGGTTCAAAACATAGACAGTAGGAAGAGTCAGTCTTCTTGTACTTAAGTCGGCATTGTGCCTTTTGTATTTAATTCCGATGCAATTTCTGTGTTTCATCGTCAATAAGACGGTCAGGGGGATACAGTAAACCAGAAGTGAAGCATCGGAATCTGTAACTAGTGTCTCAGGAATGGTTCAAAACATACGCAGTCAGAAGAGTCAGTCTTCTTGTACTTAAGTCGGCATTGTGTCTTTTGTATTTAATTCCGATGCTATTTCTGTGTTTCATCGTCAATACGAAGGTCCAAGGGATACAGTAAACCTGAAGGGAAGCATCGGAATCTACAACTAGTGTCACAGGAATGGTTCAAAACATAGTCAGGAAGAAGAGTCAGTCTTCTTGTGCTTAAGTTGGCAATGTGCTTTTCGTATTTAATTCCGATGGAATTTCTGTGTTTCACCGTCAATAAGAAGGTCCAAGGGATAGAGTAAACCTGGAGTGAAGCATCGGAATCTATAACTAGTGTCACAGTAATGGTTCAAAACATAGACAGTAGGAAGAGTCAGTCTTCTTGTACTTAAGTCGGCATTGTGCCTTTTGTATTTAATTCCGATGCATTTTCTGTGTTTCATCGTCAATAAGAAGGTCCAAGGGATACAGTAAACATGAAGTGAAGCATCGGAATCTATAACTAGTGTCACTGGAATGGTTCAAATTATAGACAGTAAGAAGAGTCAGTCTTCTTGTACTCGGCATTGTGCCTTTTGTATTTAATTCCGATGCAATTTCTGTGATTCATCGTAAATAACAAGGTCCAAGGGATACAGTAAACCTGAAGTGAAGCATCGGAATCTATAACAAGTGTCACAGGAATGGTGCAATTCATAGACAATAAGATGAGTCAGTATTCTTGTACTTAAGTCGGCATTGTGCTTTTTGTATTTCAATCCGATACAATTTCTGTGTTTCATCTTCACTAAGAAGGTCAGAGGGATACAGTAATCCTGAAGTTAAGCATCGGAATCTATAACTAGTGTCACAGGAATGGTTCAAAGCATAGACCGTAACAAGAGTCAGTCTTCTTGTACTTAAGTCGGCATATTGCCTTTTATATTTAATTCCGATGCAATTTCTGTTTTTCATCGTCAATAAGAAGGTCAGAAGGATACAGTAAACCTGCAGTGAAGCATCGGAATCTATAACTAGTGTCACAGGAATGGTTCAAAACATAGTCAGTAAGAAAAGTCAGTCTTCTTGAACTTAAGTTGGCATTGTGCTTTTCGTATTTAATTCCGATGCAATTTCAGTGTTTCACCGTCAATGAGAAGGCCCAAGGGATACAGCAAACCTGAAGTGAAGCAACGGACTCTATAACTAGTGTCACAGAAATGGTTCAAACATAGACAGTAGGAAGAGTTAGTCTTCTTGTACATAAGTCGGCATTGTGCCTTTTGTATTTAATTCCGATGCAATTTCTGTGTTTCATCGTCAATAAGAAGGTCCAAGGGAAACAGTAAACCTGAAGTGAAGCATCGGAATCTATAACTAGTGTCACAGGACTGGTTCAAAACATAGATAGTAAGAAGGGTCAGTCTTCTTGTCCTTAAGTCGGCATTGTGCCTTTTGTATTTAATTCCGATGCAATTTCTGTGTTTCATCGTCAATAAGAAGGTCAGAGGGATACAGTAAACCTGAAGTGAAGCAACGGAATCTATAACTAGTGTCACAGGAATGGTTCAAAACATAGTCAGTAAGATGGGTCAGTCTTCTTGTACTTAAGTCGGCATTGTGCGTTTTGTATTTAATTCCGATGCAATTTCTGTGTATCATCGTCAATAAGAAGGTCCAAGGGATACAATCAACCTGGAGTGAAACATCGGAATCTATAACTAGTGTCACAGGGACAGTTCAAAACATAGACAGTAAGATGAGTCAGTATTCTTGTACTTAAGTCGGCATTGTTCTTTTTGTATTTAATTCCGATGCCATTTCTGTGTTTCATCGTCAATAAGAAGGTCCAAGGGATACAGTCAACCTGGAGTGAAACATCGGAATCTATAACTAGTGTCACAGGGACAGTTCAAAACATAGACAGTAAGATGAGTCAGTATTCTTGTACTTAAGTCGGCATTGTTCTTTTTGTATTTAATTCCGATGCCATTTCTGTGTTTCATCGTCACTAACAAGGTCAGTGGGATACAGCAATCCTGAGGTTAGGCATCGGAATCTATAACTAGTGTCACTGGAATGGTTCAAAGCATAGTCAGTAAGAAGAGTCAGTCTCCTTGTTGTTAAGTCGGCATTGTGCCTTTTGTATTGAATTCCTAACCAAGTTCTGTGTTTCATCGTCAATAGGAAGGTGTAAGGGATACATAAACCTGAAGTGAAGCATCGGAATCTATAACTAGTGTCACAGGAATGGTTCAAAGCATAGACAGTAAGAAGAGTTAGTCTTCTTGTACTTAAGTCGGCATACTGCCTATTCTATTTAATTCCGATGCAATTTCTGTGTTTCATCGTCAATAAGAAGGTCAGAAGGATACAGTAAACCTGAAGTGAAGCAACGGACTGTATAACTAGTGTCACAGAAATGGTTCAAAAATAGACAGTAGGAAGAGTTGGTCTTCTTGTACATAAGTCGGCATTGTGCATTTTGTATTTAATTCCGATGCAATTTCTGTGTTTCATCGTCAATAAGAAGGTCCAAGGGAAACAGTAAACCTGAAGTGAAGCATCGGAATCTATAACTAGTGTCACAGGACTGGTTCAAAACATAGATAGTAAGAAGGGTCAGTCTTCTTGTCCTTAAGTCGGCATTGTGCCTTTTGTATTTAATTCCGATGCAATTTCTGTGTTTCATCGGCAATAAGGTCAGAGGGATACAGTAAACCAAAATTGAAGCATCGGAATCAATAACTAGTGTCACAGGAATGGTTCAAAATATAGACAGTAGGAAGAGTCAGTCTTCTTGTACTTAAGTCGGCATTGTGCCTTTTCGATTTAATTCCGATGCGATTTCTGTGTTTCATAGTCAATAAGAAGATCCAAGGTGTACAGTAAACCTGGAATGAAGCATCGGAAACTATAACTAGTGTCACTCGAATGGTTCAAAGCAAAGACAGTTGGAAGAGTCAGTCTTCTTGTACTTAAGTCGGCATTGTGCCTATTGTATTTCATTCCGATGTAATCTCTGTGTTTCATCGTCAATAAGAAGGTCTAAGGGACACAGTAAACCTGCAGTGAAGCATCGGAATCTATAACTAGTGTCACAGGGATGGTTCAAATCATAGACTGTAAGAAGAGTCAGTCTTCTTGTACTTAAGTCGGCATTGTGCCTTTTGTATTTAATTCCGATGCAATTTCTGTGTTTCATCGTCAATAAGAAGGTCGAAGGGATACAGTAAACCTGGAGTGAAGCATCGGAGTCTATAACTAGTGTCACAGGAATGGTGAAAAGCATAGACAGTAAGAAGAGTCAGTCTTCTTGTACTTAATTAGGCATTGTACCTTTTGTATATAATTCCGATGCAATTTCTGTGTTTCATCGTCAATAAGAAGGTCAGAGGGATACAGTAATCTTGAAGTTAAGCATCGGAATCTATGACTAGTGTCACAGGAATGGTTCAAAGCATAGTCCATAAGAAGAGTCAGTCTTCTTGTTCTTAAGTCGGCATTGTGCTTTTTGTATTTATTTCCGATACAATTTCTGTGTTTCATCGTCAATAACACTTTCCAAGGGATACAGTAAACCTGAAGTGAAGCATCGGAATCTATAACTAGTGTCACTCGAATGGTTCAAAGCAAAGACAGTAGGAAGAGTCAGTCTTCTTGTACTTAAGACGGCATTGTGCCTATTGTATTTCATTCCGATGTAATTTCTGTGTTTCATCGTCAATAAGAAGGTCTAAGGGACACAGTAAACCTGCAGTGAAGCATCGGAATCTATAACTAGTGTCACAGGGATGGTTCAAATCATAGACTGTAAGAAGAGTCAGTCTTCTAGTACTTAAGTCGGCATTGTGCCTTTTGTATTTAATTCCGATGCAATTTCTGTGTATCATCGTCAATAAGAAGGTCGAAGGGATACAGTAAACCTGGAGTATAGCATCGAAGTCTATAACTAGTGTCACAGGAATGGTAAAAAGCATAGACAGTAAGAAGAGTCAGTCTTCTTGTACTTAATTCGGCATTGTACCTTTTGTATATAATTCCGATGCAATTTCTGTGTTTCATCGTCAATAAGAAGGTCAGAGGGATACAGTAAACCTGAAGTGAAGCAACGTAATCTATAACTAGTGTCACAGGAATGGTTCAAAACATAGTCAGTAAGAAGGGTCAGTCTTCTTGTACTTAAGTCGGCATTGTGCATTTTGTATTTAATTCCGATGCAATTTCTGTGTTTCATTGTCAATAAGAAGGTCCAAGGGATACAGTCAACCTGGAGTGAAACATCGGAATCTATAACTAGTGTCACAGGGACGGTTCAAAACATAGACAGTAAGATGAGGCAGAATTCTTGGACTTAAGTCGGCATTGTGCTTTTTGTATTTAATTCCGATGCAATTTCTGTGTTTCATCGTCACTAAGAAGGTCAGAGGGATACAGTAATCCGGAAGTTAAGCATCGGAATCTATAACTAGAGTCACAGGACTGGTTCAAAACATAGATAGTAAGAAGGGTCAGTCTTCTTGTCCTTAAGTCGGCATTGTGCCTTTTGTATTTAATTCCGTTGCAATTTCCGTGTTTCATCGGCAATAAAGTCAGAGGGATACAGTAAACCAAAATTGAAGCATCGGAATCTATAACTAGTGTCACAGGAATGGTTCAAAATATAGACAGTAGGAAGAGTCAGTCTTCTTGTACTTAAGTCGGCATTGTGCCTTTTCTATTTATAACCGATGCAATTTCTGTGTTTCATCGTCAATAAGATGGTCCAAGGGATACAGTAAACCCGAAGTGAAGCATCGGAATTTATAACTAGTGTCGCAGGAATGATCCAAAACATAGTCATTAATAAGAGTCAGTCTTCTTGTACTTAAGTCGGCATTGTGCCTTTTGTATATAATTCCGATGCAATTTCTGTGTTTCTTCGTCAATAAGAAGGTCAGAGGGATACAGTAATCCTGAAGTTAAGCATCGGAATCTATGAATAGTGTCACAGGAATGGTTTTAAGCATAGTCCATAAGAAGAGTCAGTCTTCTTGTTCTTATGTCGGTATTGTGCCTTTTGTATTTAATTCCGATGCAATTTCCGTGTTTCATCGGCAATAAAGTCAGAGGGATACAGTAAACCAAAATTGAAGCATCGGAATCTATAACTAGTGTCACAGGAATGGTTCAAAATATAGACAGTAGGAAGAGTCAGTCTTCTTGTACTTAAGTCGGCATTGTGCCTTTTCTATTTATAACCGATGCAATTTCTGTGTTTCATCGTCAATAACACGGTCCAAGGTATTCAGTAAACCTGAAGTGAAGCACCGGAATCTATAACTAGTGTCACTCGAATGGTTCAAAACATAGACAGTAGGAAGAGTCAGTCCTCTTGTACTTAAGTCGGCATTGTGCCTATTGTATTTCATTCCGATGTAATTTCTGTGTTTCATCGTCAATAAGAGGGTCTAAGGGACACAGTAAACCTGCAGTGAGGCATCGGAATCTATAACTAGTGTCACAGGGATGGTTCAAATCATAGACAGTAGGAAGAGTCAGTCTTCTTGTACTTAAGTCGGCATTGTGCCTTTTGTATTTAATTCCGATGCAATTTCTGTGTTTCATCGTCAATAAGAAGGTCGAAGGGATACAGTAAACCTGGAGTGAAGCATCGGAGTCTATAACTAGAGTCACAGGAATAGATAAATCATAGACAGTAAGAAGAGTCAGTCCTCTTGTACTTAATTCGGCATTGTGCCTTTTGTATTTAATTCCGATGCAATTTCTGTGTTTCATCGTCAATAAGAAGGTCAGAGGGATACAGTAAACCTGAAGTGAAGCAACGGAATCTATAACTAGTGTCACAGGAATGGTTCAAAACATAGTCAGTAAGATGGGTCAGTCTTCTTGTACTTAAGTCGGCATTGTGCGTTTTGTATTTAATTCCGATGCAATTTCTGTGTTTCATCGTCAATAAGAAGATCCAAGGGATACAGTCAACCTAGAGTGAAACATCGGAATCTATAACTAGTGTCACAGGGACAGTTCAAAACATAGACAGTAAGATGAGTCAGTATTCTTGTACTTAAGTCGGCATTGTTCTTTTTGTATTTAATTCCGATGCAATTTCTGTGTTTCATCGTCACTAACAAGGTCAGTGGGATACAGCAATCCTGAGGTTAGGCATCGGAATCTATAACTAGTGTCACTGGAATGGTTCAAAGCATAGTCAGTAAGAAGAGTCGGTCTCCTTGTTGTTAAGTCGGCATTGTGCCTTTTGTATTGAATTCCTAACCAATTTCTGTGTTTCATCGTCAATAGGAAGGTGTAACCTGAAGTGAAGCATCGGAATCTATAACTAGTGTCACAGGACTGGTTCAAAACATAGATAGTAAGAAGGGTCAGTCTTCTTGTCCTTAAGTCGGCATTGTGCCTTTTGTATTTAATTCCGATGCAATTTCTGTGTTTCATCGGCAATAAGGTCAGAGGGATACAGTAAACCAAAATTGAAGCATCGGAATCTATAACTAGTGTCACAGGAATGGTTCAAAATATAGACAGTAGGAAGAGTCAGTCTTCTTGTACTTAATTCTTCATTGTGCCTTTTCGATTTAATTCCGATGCGATTTCTGTGTTTCATAGTCAATAAGAAGGTCCAAGGTGTACAGTAAACCTGGAGTGAAGCATCGGAAACTATAACTAGTGTCACAGGGATGGTTCAAAACATAGACAGTAAGAAGAGTCAGACTTCTTGTACTTAAGTCGGCATTGTGCCTTTTGTATTTAATTCGGATGCAATTTCTGTGTTTCATCGTCAATAAGAAGGTCAGAGGGATACAGTAATCTTGAAGTTAAGCATCGGAATCTATGACTAGTGTCACAGGAATGGTTCAAAGCATAGTCCATAAGAAGAGTCAGTCTTCTTGTTCTTAAGTCGGTATTGTGCTTTTTGTATTTATTTCCGATACAATTTCTGTGTTTCATCGTCAATAACACGGTCCAAGGGATACAGTAAACCTGAAGTGAAGCATCGGAATCTATAACTAGTGTCACTCGAATGGTTCAAAGCATAGACAGTAGGAAGAGTCAGTCTTCTTGTACTTAAGTCGGCATTGTGCCTATTGTATTTCATTCCGATGTAATTTCTGTGTTTCATCGTCAATAAGAAAGTCTAAGGGACACAGTAAACCTGCAGTGAAGCATCGGAATCTATAACTAGTGTCACAGGGATGGTTCAAATCATAGACTGTAAGAAGAGTCAGTCTTCTTGTACTTAAGTCGGCATTGTGCCTTTTGTATTTAATTCCGATGCAATTTCTGTGTTTCATCGTCAATAAGAAGGTCGAAGGGATACAGTAAACCTGGAGTGAAGCATCGGAGTCTATAACTAGTGTCACAGGAATGGTTAAAAGCATAGACAGTAAGAAGAGTCAGTCTTCTTATACTTAATTCGGCATTGTACCTTTTGTATATAATTCCGATGCAATTTCTGTGTTTTATCGTCAATAAGAAGGTCAGAGGGATACAGTAAACCTGAATTGAAGCAACGTAATCTATAACTAGTGTCACAGGAATGGTTCAAAACATAGTCAGTAAGAAGGGTCAGTCTTCTTGTACTTAAGTCGGCATTGTGCATTTTGTATTTAATTCCGATGCAATTTCTGTGTTTCATCGTCAATAAAAAGGTCCAAGGGATACAGTCAACCTGGAGTGAAACATCGGAATCTATAACTAGTGTCACAGGGACGGTTCTAAAACATAGACAGTAAGATGAGGCAGTATTCTTGGACTTAAGTCGGCATTGTGCTTTTTGTATTTAATTCCGACGCAATTTCTGTGTTTCATCGTCACTAAGAAGGTCAGAGGGATACAGTAATCCGGAAGTTAAGCATCGGAATCTATAAATAGAGTCACAGGAATGGTTCAAATCATAGACAGTTGGAAGAGTCAGTCTTCTTGTACTTAAGTCGGCATTGTCCATTTTGTATTTAATTCCGATGCAATTTCTGTGTTTCATCGTCAATAAGAAGGTCGAAGGGATACAGTAATCCGGAAGTTAAGCATCGGAATCTATAAATAGAGTCACAGGAATGGTTCAAATCATAGACAGTTGGAAGAGTCAGTCTTCTTGTACTTAAGTCGGCATTGTCCATTTTGTATTTAATTCCGATGCAATTTCTGTGTTTCATCGTCAATAAGAAGGTCAGAGGGATACAGTAATCCTGAAGTTAAGCATCGGAATCTATAACTAGAGCCACAGGAATGGTTCAAAGCATAGTCAGTAAGAAGAGTCAGTCTACTTGTAGTTAAGTCGGCATTGTGCATTTTGTATTTAATTCCGATGCAATTTCTGTGTTTCATCGTCAATAAGAAGGTCAGAAGGATACAGTAAACCTGAAGTGAAGCAACGGACTGTATAACTAGTGTCACAGAAATGGTTCAAAAATAGACAGTAGGAAGAGTTGGTCTTCTTGTACATAAGTCGGCATTGTGCATTTTGTATTTAATTTCGATGCAATTTCTGTGTTTCATCGTCAATAAGAAGGTCCAAGGGAAACAGTAAACCTGAAGTGAAGCATCGGAATCTATAACTAGTGTCACAGGACTGGTTCAAAACATAGATAGTAAGAAGGGTCAGTCTTCTTGTCCTTAAGTCGGCATTGTGCCTTTTGTATTTAATTCGGATGCAATTTCTGTGTTTCATCGTCAATAAGAAGGTCAGAAGGATACAGAAATCTTGAAGTTAAGCATCGGAATCTATGACTAGTGTCACAGGAATGGTTCAAAGCATAGTCCATAAGAAGAGTCAGTCTTCTTGTTCATAAGTCGGTATTGTGCTTTTTGTATTTATTTCCGATACAATTTCTGTGTTTCATCGTCAACAACACGGTCCAAGGGATACAGTAAACCTGAAGTGAAGCATCGGAATCTATAACTAGTGTCACTCGAATGGTTCAAAGCATAGACAGTAGGAAGAGTCAGTCTTCTTGTACTTAAGTCGGCATTGTGCCTATTGTATTTCATTCCGATGTAATTTCTGTGTTTCATCGTCAATAAGAAAGTCTAAGGGACACAGTAAACCTGCAGTGAAGCATCGGAATCTATAACTAGTGTCACAGGGATGGTTCAAATCATAGACTGTAAGAAGAGTCAGTCTTCTTGTACTTAAGTCGGCATTGTGCCTTTTGTATTTAATTCCGATGCAATTTCTGTGTTTCATCGTCAATAAGAGGGTCGAAGGGATACAGTAAACCTGGAGTGAAGCATCGGAGTCTATAACTAGTGTCACAGGAATGGTTAAAAGCATAGACAGTAAGAAGAGTCAGTCTTCTCGTACTTAATTCGGCATTGTACCTTTTGTATATAATTCCGATGCAATTTCTGTGTTTTATCGTCAATAATAAGGTCAGAGGGATACAGTAAACCTGAAGTGAAGCAACGTAATCTATAACTAGTGTCACAGGAATGGTTCAAAACATAGTCAGTAAGAAGGGTCAGTCTTCTTGTACTTAAGTCGGCATTGTGCATTTTGTATTTAATTCCGATGCAATTTCTGTGTTTCATCGTCAATAAGAAGGTCCAAGGGATACAGTAAACATGAAGTGAAGCATCTGAATCTATAACAAGTGTCACTGGAATGGTTCAAATTATAGACAGTAAGAAGAGTCAGTCTTCTTGTACTTAAGTCGGCATTGTGCCTTTTGTATTTAATTCCGATGCAATTTCTGTGATTCATCGTAAATATCAAGGTCCAAGGGATACGGTAAACCTGAAGTGAATCATCGGAATCTATAACTAGTGTCACAGGAATGGTGCAATTCATAGACAGTAAGATGAGTCAGTATTATTGTACTTAAGTCGGCATTGTGCTTTTTGTATTTAATTCCGATGCAATTTCTGTGTTTCATCGTCACTAAGAAGGTCAGAGGGATACAGTAATCCTGAAGTTAAGCATCGGAATCTATAACTAGAGTCACAGGAATGGTTCAAAGCATAGTCAGTAAGAAGAGTCAGTCTTCTTGTAGTTAAGTCGGCATTGTGCCTTTTGTATTTAATTCCGATGCACTTTCTGTGTTTCATCGTCAATAAGAAGGTCCAAGGGATACAGTACCCCTGAAGTGAAGCATCGGAATCTATAACTAGTGTCACTGGAATGGTTCAAATAATAGACAGTAAGAAGAATCGGTCTTCTTGTACTTAAGTCGGCATTGTGCCTTTTGTATTTAATTCCGATGCAATTTCTGTGATTCATCGTAAATAACAAGGTCCAAGGGATACAGTAAACCTGAAGTGAAGCATCCGACTCTATAACTAGTGTCACAGAAATGGTTCAAAACATAGACATTAGGAAGAGTCAGTCTTCTTGTACATAAGTCGGCATTGTGCGTTTTGTATTTAATTCCGATGCAATTTCTGTGTTTCATCGTCAATAAGAAGGTCCAAGGGAAACAGTAAACCTGAAGTGAAGCATCGGAATCTATAATTAGTGTCACATTAATGGTGCAAATCATAGACAGTAAGATGAGTCAGTATTCTTGTAATTAAGTCGGCATTGTGCTTTTTGTATTTAATTCCGATGCAATTTTTGTGTTTCATCGTCACTAACAAGGTCAGTGGGATACAGTAATCCTGAAGTTAGGCATCGGAATCTATAACTAGTGTCACTGGAATGGTTCAAAGCATAGTCAGTAAGAAGAGTCAGTCTTCTTGTAGTTAAGTCGGCATTGTGCCTTTTGTATTGAATTCCGAAACAATTTCTGTGTTTCATCGTCAATAAGAAGGTGCAAGGGATACAGTAAACCTGAAGTTAAGCATCGGAATCTATAACTAGTGTCACAGGAATGGTTCAAAGCATAGACAGTAAGAAGAGTCAGTCTTCTTGTACTTAAGTCGGCATAGTGCCTTTTCTATTTAATTCCGATGCAATTTCTGTGTTTCATCGTCAATAAGAAGGTCAGAAGGATACAGTAAACCTTAAGTGAAGTATCGGAATCTATAACTAGTGTCACGGGAATGGTTCAAAACATAGTCAGTAAGAGGAGTCAGTCTTCTTGAACTTAAGTTGGCATTGTGCCTTTTCTATTTAATTCCGATGCAATTTCTGTGTTTCACCGTCAATAAGAAGTTCCAAGGGATACAGTAAACCTGAAGTGAAGCATCGGACTCTATAACTAGTGTCACAGAAATGGTTCAAAACATAGACAGTAGGAAAAGTCAGTCTTCTTGTACGTAAGTCGGCATTGTGCCTTTTGTATTTAATTCCGATGCAATTTCTGTGTTTCATCGTCAATAAGAAGGTCCAAGGGAAACAGTAAACCTGAAGTGAGGCATCGAAATCTATAACTAGTGTCACAGGACTGGTTCAAAACATAGATAGTAAGAAGGGTCAGTCTTCTTGTCCTTAAGTCGGCATTGTGCCTTTTGTATTTAATTCCGATGAAATTTCTGTGTTTCATCGTAAATAACAAGGTGCAAGGGATACAGTAAACCTGAAGTGAAGCATCGGACTCTATAACTAGTGTCACAGAAATGGTTCAAAACATAGACAGTAGGAAAAGTCAGTCTTCTTGTACGTAAGTCGGCATTGTGCCTTTTCTATTTAATTCCGATGCAATTTCTGTGTTTCATCGTCAATAAGAAGGTCCAAGATATAGTAAACCTGGAGTGAAGCATCGGAAACTATAACTAGTGTCACAGGAATGGTCCAAAACACAGTCAGTAATAAGAGTCATCTTCTTGTACTTAAGTCGGCATTGTGCCTTTTGTATTTAATTCCGAAGCAATTTCTGTGTTTCTTCGTCAATAAGAAGGACCAAGGGATACAGTAAACCTGGAGTGAAGCATCGGAATCTATAACTAGTGTCACAGGGATGGTTCAAAACATAGACAGTAAGAAGAGTCAGTCTTCTTGTACTTAAGTCGACATTGTGCCTATTGTATTTAATTCGGATGCAATTTCTGTGTTTCATCGTCAATAAGAAGGTCAGAGGGATACAGTAATCCTGAAGTTAAGCATCGGAATCTATGACTAGTGTCACAGGAATAGTTCAAAGCATAGTCAGTAAGAAGAGTCACTCTTCTTGTCCTTAAGTCGGTATTGTGCCTTTTGTATTTAATTCCGATGCAATATCTGTGTTTCATCGTCAATAAGACGGTCCAAGGGATACAGTAAACCTGAAGTGAAGCATCGGAACCTATAACTAGTGTCACAGGAATGGTTCAAAACATAGACAGTAGGAAGAGTCAGTCTTCTTGTACTCAAGTCGGCATTGTGCCTATTGTATTTAATTCCGATGTAATTTCTGTGTATCATCGTCAATAAGAAGGTCTAAGGGACACAGTAAGCCTGCAGTGAAGCATCGGAATCTATAACTAGTGTCACAGGAATGGTTCAAAGCATGGATAGTAAAAAGGGTCAGTCTTCTTGTCCTTAAGTCGGCATTGTGCCTTTTGTATTTAATTCCGATGCAATTTCTGTGTTTCATCGTCAATAAGAAGAACAGAGGGATACAGTAAACCTGAAGTGAAGCATCGGAATCTATAACTAGAGTCACAGGAATGGTTTTATAACATAGTCAGAGAGAAGCGTCAGTCTTCTTGTCCTTAAGTCGGCATTGTGCCTTTTGTATTTAATTCCGATGCAATTTCTGTGTTTCATCGTCAATAAGAAGCTCCAAGGGATACAGTAAACATGGAGTGCAGCATCGGAATCTATAACCAGTGTCACAGGAATGGTTCAAAACATAGAAAGTAAGAAGAGTCAGTCTTCGTGTACTTAAGTCGGCATTTGGCCTTTTGTATTTAATTCCGATGCACTTTCTGTGTTTCATCGTCAATAACAAGGTCCAAGGGATACAGCAAACCTGAAGTGAAGCATCGGGATCTATAACTAGTGTCACAGGAATGGTTTAAAACATAGTCAGTAAAAAGATTGAGTCTTCCTGTACTTAAGTCGGCATTGTGCCTTTTCTATTTAATTCCGATGCAATTTCTGTGTTTCATCGTCAATAAGATGGTCCAAGGGATACGGTAAACCTGAAGTGAAGCATCGGAATCTATAACTAGTGTCAATGGAATGGTCCAAAACATAGACAGTAAGAAGAGTCAGTCTTCTTGGACTTAAGTCGGCATTGTGCCTTTTGTATTTAATTCCGATGCAATTTCTGTGTTTCATGGTCAATAAGAAGGTCAGCGGGACACAGTAAATCTGAAGTGAAGTATCGGAATCTATAACTAGTGTCACAGGAATGGTTCTAAACATAGTCAGTAAGAAGAGTCAGTCTTCTTGTCCTTAAGTCGGCATTGTGCCTTTTGTATTTAATTCCGATGCAATTTCTGTGTTTCATCGTCTATAAGAAGGTCCAAGGGATACAGTAAACCTGGAGTGAAGCATCGGAATCTATAACTAGTGTCACAGGAATGGTTCAAAGCATAGACAGTAAGAAGAGTCAGTCTTCTTGTACTTCAGTCGGCATAGTGCCTTTTCTATTTAATTCCGATGCAATTTCTGTGTTTCATCGTCAATAAGAAGGTCAGAAGGATACAGTAAACCTGAAGTGAAGTATCGGAATCTATAACTAGTGTCACGGGAATGGTTCAAAACATAGTCAGTAAGAGGAGTCAGTCTTCTTGAACTTAAGTTGGCATTGTGCCTTTCGTATTTAATTCCGATGCAATTTCTGTGTTTCACCGTCAATAAGAAGGTCCAAGGGATACAGTAAACCTGAAGTGAAGCATCGGACTCTATAACTAGTGTCACAGAAATGGTTCAAAACATAGACAGTAGGAAAAGTCAGTCTTCTTGTACATAAGTCGGCATAGTGCCTTTTGTATTTAATTCCGATGCAATTTCTGTGTTTCTTCGTCAATAAGAAGGTCAGAAGGATACAGTAAACCTGAAGTGAGGCATCGAAATCTATAACTAGTGTCACAGGACTGGTTCAAAACATAGATAGTAAGAAGGGTCAGTCTTCTTGTCCTTAAGTCGGCATTGACCCTTTTGTATTTAATTCCGTTGCAATTTCTATGTTTCATCGGCAACAAGGTCAGAGGGATACAGTAAACCTAAATTGAAGCATCGGAATCTGTAACTAGTGTCACAGGAATGGTTCAAAAAATAGACAGTAGGAAGAGTCAGTCCTCTTGTACTTAAGTCAAAATTGTGCCTTTTGTAATTAAATCCGATGCGATTTCTGTGTTTCATAGTCAATAAGAACGTCCAAGGTGTACAGTAAACCTGAAGTGAAGCATCGGAATCTATAACTAGTGTCACAGGAATGGTTCATAGCATAGTCAGTAAGAAGCGTCAGTCTTCTTGTACTTAAGTCGGCATTGTGCCTTTTCTATTTAATTCCGATGCAATTTCTGTGTTTCATCGTCAATAAGAAGGTCCAAGATATAGTAAACCTGAAGTGAAGCATCGGAAACTATAACTAGTGTCACAGGAATGGTCCAAAACACAGTCATTAATAAGAGTCAGTCTTCTTGTACTTAAGTCGGCATTGTGCCTTTTGTATTTAATTCCGATGCAATTTCTGTGTTTCTTCGTCAATAAGAAGGACCAAGGGATACAGTAAACCTGGAGTGAAGCATCGGAATCTATAACTAGTGTCACAGGGATGGTTCAAAACATAGACAGTAAGAAGAGTCAGTCTTCTTGTACTTAAGTCGACATTGTGCCTATTGTATTTAAATCGGATGCAATTTCTGTGTTTCATCGTCAATAAGAAGGTCAGAGGGATACAGTAATCCTGAAGTTAAGCATCGGAATCTATGACTAGTGTCACAGGAATGGTTCAAAGCATAGTCAGTAAGAAGAGTCACTCTTCTTGTTCTTAAGTCGGTATTGTGCCTTTTGTATTTAATTCCGATGCAATATCTGTGTTTCATCGTCAATAAGACGGTCCAAGGGATACAGTAAACCTGAAGTGAAGCATCGGAACCTATAACTAGTGTCACAGGAATGGTTCAAAACATAGACAGTAGGATGAGTCAGTCTTCTTGTACTCAAGTCGGCATTGTGCCTATTGTATTTAATTCCGATGTAATTTCTGTGTTTCATCGTCAATAAGAAGGTCTAAGGGACACAGTAAGCCTGCAGTGAAGCATCGGAATCTATAACTAGTGTCACAGGAATGGTTCAAAGCATGGATAGTAAAAAGGGTCAGTCTTCTTGTCCTTAAGTCGGCATTGTGCCTTTTGTATTTAATTCCGATGCAATTTCTGTGTTTCATCGTCAATAAGAAGCTCCAAGGGATACAGTAAACATGGAGTGCAGCATCGGAATCTATAACCAGTGTCACAGGAATGGTTCAAAACATAGAAAGTAAGAAGAGTCAGTCTTCGTGTACTTAAGTCGGCATTTGGCCTTTTGTATTTAATTCCGATGCACTTTCTGTGTTTCATCGTCAATAACAAGGTCCAAGGGATACAGCAAACCTGAAGTGAAGCATCGGAATCTATAACTAGTGTCACAGGAATGGTTTAAAACATAGTCAGTAAAAAGATTGATTCTTCCTGTACTTAAGTCGGCATTGTGCCTTTTCTATTTAATTCCGATGCAATTTCTGTGTTTCATCGTCAATAAGATGGTCCAAGGGATACGGTAAACCTGAAGTGAAGCATCGGAATCTATAACTAGTGTCAATGAAATGGTCCAAAACATAGACAGTAAGAAGAGTGAGTCTTCTTGTACTTCAGTCGGCATAGTGCCTTTTCTATTTAATTCCGATGCAATTTCTGTGTTTCATCGTCAATAAGAAGGTCAGAAGGATACAGTAAACCTGAAGTGAAGTATCGGAATCTATAACTAGTGTCACGGGAATGGTTCAAAACATAGTCAGTAAGAGGAGTCAGTCTTCTTGAACTTAAGTTGGCATTGTGCCTTTCGTATTTAATTCCGATGCAATTTCTGTGTTTCACCGTCAATAAGAAGGTCCAAGGGATACAGTAAACCTGAAGTGAAGCATCGGACTCTATAACTAGTGTCACAGAAATGGTTCAAAACATAGACAGTAGGAAAAGTCAGTCTTCTTGTACATAAGTCGGCATTGTGCCTTTTGTATTTAATTCCGATGCAATTTCTGTGTTTCATCGTCAATAAGAAGGTCCAAGGGAAACAGTAAACCTGAAGTGAAGCATCGAAATCTATAACTAGTGTCACAGGACTGGTTCAAAACATAGATAATAAGAAGGGTCAGTCTTCTTGTCCTTAAGTCGGCATTGTGCCTTTTGTATTTAATTCCGATGCAATTTCTATGTTTCATCGGCAACAAGGTCAGAGGGATACAGTAAACCTAAATTGAAGCATCGGAATCTATAACTAGTGTCACAGGAATGGTTCAAAATATAGACAGTAGGATGAGTCAGTCTTCTTGTACTTAAGTCAAAATTGTGCCTTTTGTATTTAAATCCGATGCGATTTCTGTGTTTCATAGTCAATAAGAAGGTCCAAGGAGTACAGTAAACCTGAAGTGAAGCATCGGAATCTATAACTAGTGTCACAGGAATGGTTCATAGCATAGTCAGTAAGACGCGTCAGTCTTCTTGTACTTAAGTCGGCATTGTGCCTTTTCTATTTAATTCTGATGCAATTTCTGTGTTTCATCGTCAATAAGAAGGTCCAAGATATAGTAAACCTGGAGTGAAGCATCGCAAACTATAACTGGTGTCACAGGAATTGTCCAAAACACAGTCAGTAATAAGAGTCAGTCTTCTTGTACTTAAGTCCGCATTGTGCCTTTTGTATTTAATTCCGATGCAATTTCTGTGTTTCTTCGTCAATAAGAAGGACTAAGGGATACAGTATACCTGGAGTGAAGCATCGGAAACTATAACTAGTGTCACAGGGATGGTTCAAAACATAGTCAGTAGGAAGAGTCAGTCTTCTTGTACTTAAGTCGGCATTGTGCCTTTTGTATTTAATTCGGATGCAATTTCTGTGTTTCATCGTCAATAAGAAGGTCAGAGGGATACAGTAATCCTGAAGTTAAGCATCGGAATCTATGACTAGTGTCACAGGAATGGTTCAAAGCTTAGTCAGTAAGAAGAGTCACTCTTCTTGTTCTTAAGTCGGTATTGTGCCTTTTGTATTTAATTCCGATGCAATATCTGTGTTTCATCGTCAATACGACGGTCCAAGGGATACAGTAAACCTGAAAGGAAGCATCGGAACCTATAACTAGTGTCACAGGAATGGTTCAAAACATAGACAGTAGGAAGAGTTAGTCTTCTTGTACTCAAGTCGGCATTGTGCCTATTGTATTTAATTCCGATTTAATTTCTGTGTTTCATCGTCAATAAGAAGGTCTAAGGGACACAGTAAGCCTGCAGTGAAGCATCGGAATCTATAACTAGTGTCACAGGAATGGTTCAAAGCATGGATAGTAAAAAGGTTCAGTCTTCTTGTCCTTAAGTCGGCATTGTGCCTTTTGTATTTAATTCCGATGCAATTTCTGTGTTTCATCGTCAATAAGAATTTCAGAGGGATACAGTAAACCTAAAGTGAAGCATCGGAATCTATAACTAGAGTCACAGGAATGGTTCAAAACATAGTCAGAGAGAAGCGGCAGTCTTCTTGTCCTTAAGTCTGCATTGTGCCTTTTGTATTTAATTCCGATGCAATTTCTGTGTTTCATCGTCAATAAGAAGCTCCAAGGGATACAGTAAACCTGGAGTGTAGCATCGGAATCTATAACCAGTGTCACAGGAATGGTTCAAAACATAGAAAGTAAGAAGAGTCAGTCTTCGTGTACTTAAGTCGGCATTTTGCCTTTTGTATTTAATTCCTATGCACTTTCTGTGTTTCATCGTCAATAACAAGGTCCAAGGGATACAGCAAACCTCAAGTGAAGCATCGGAATCTATAACTAGTGTCACAGGAATGGTTTAAAACATAGTCAGTAAAAAGATTGAGTCTTCCTGTACTTAAGTCGGCATTGTGCCTTTTCTATTTAATTCCGATGCAATTTCTGTGTTTCATCGTCAATAAGATGGTCCAAGGGATACGGTAAACCTGGAGTGAAGCATCGGAATCTATAACTAGTGTCAATGGAATGGTCCAAAACATAGACAGTAAGAAGAGTCAGTCTTCTTGTACTTAAGTCGGCATTGTGCCTTTTGTATTTAATTCCGATGTAATTTCTGTGTTTCATGGTCAATAAGAAGGTCAGCGGGACACAGTAATCCTGAAGTGAAGTATCGGAATCTATAACTAGTGTCACAGGAATGGTTCTAAACATAGTCAGTAAAAAGAGTCAGTCTTCTTGTCCTTAAGTCGGCATTGTGCCTTTTGTATTTAATTCCGATGCAATTTCTGTGTTTCATCGTCTATAAGAAGGTCCAAGGGATACAGTAAACCTGGAGTGAAGCATCGGAATCTATAACTAGTGTCACAGGAGTGGTGCAAATCATAGACAGTAAGATGAGTCAGTATTCTTGTACTTAAGTCGGCGTTGTGCTTTTTGTATTTAATTCCGATGCAATTTCTGTGTTTCATCGTCACTAAGAAGGTCAGAGGGATACAGTAATCCTGAAGTTAAGCATCGGAATCTATAACTAGTGTCACAGGAATGGTTCAAAGCATAGTCAGTAAGAAGAGTCAGTCTTCCTGTAGTTAAGTCGGCATTGTGATTTTTGTATTGAATTCCGAACCAATTTCTTTGTTTCATTGTCAATAAGAAGGTGCAAGGGATACAGTAAACCTGAAGTGAAGCGTCGGAATCTATAACTAGGGTCACAGGAATGGTTTAAAGCATAGACAAAGAAGAAGAGACAGTCTTCTTGTACTTAAGTCGGCATTGTGCCTTTTCTGATTAATTCCGATGCAATTTCTGTGTTTCATCGGCAATAAGGTCAGAGGGATACAGTAAACCTGAAGTGAAGCATCGGAATCTATAACTAGTGTCACAGGAATGGTTCAAAATATAGACAGTAGGAAGAGTCAGTCTACTTGTACTTAAGTCGGCATTGTGCCTTTTGTATTTAATTCCGATGCGATTTCTGTGTTTCATAGTCAATAAGAAGGTCCAAGGTGTACAGTAAACCTGAAGTGAAGCATCGGAATCTATAACTAGTGTTACAGGAATGGTTCAAATTATAGAAAGTAAGAAGAGTCAGTCATCTTGTACTTAAGTCGGCATTGTGCCTTTTCTATATAATTCCGATGCAATTTCTGTGTTTCATCGTCAATAAGAAGGTCAGAGGGATACTGTAATCCTGAAGTTAAGCATCGGAATCTATGACTAGTGTCACAGGAATGGTTCAAAGCATAGTCAGTAAGAAGAGTCAGTCTTCTTGTTCTTAAGTCGGCATTGTGCCTTTTGTATTTAATTCCGATGCAATATCTGTGTTTCATCGTCAATAAGACGGTCCAAGGGATACAGTAAACCTGAAGTGAAGCATCGGAATCTATAACTAGTGTCACAGGAATGGTTCAAAACATAGACAGTAGGAAGAGTCAGTCTTCTTGTACTCAAGTCGGCATTGTGCCTATTGTATTTAATTCCGATGTAATTTCTGTGTTTCATCGTCAATAAGAAGGTCTAAGGGACACAGTAAGCCTGCAGTGAAGCATCGGAATCTATAACTAGTGTCACAGGAATGGTTCAAAGCATGGATAGTAAAAAGGGTCAGTCTTCTTGTCCTTAAGTCGGCATTGTGCCTTTTGTATTTAATTCCGATGCAATTTCTGTGTTTCATCGTCAATAAGAAGGTCAGAGGGATACAGTAAACCTGAAGTGAAGCATCGGAATCTATAACTAGAGTCACAGGAATGGTTCAAAACATAGTCAGAGAGAAGCGTCAGTCTTCTTGTCCTTAAGTCAGCATTTTGCCTTTTGTATTTAATTCCGATGCACTTTCTGTGTTTCATCGTCAATAACAAGGTCCAAGGGATACAGCAAACCTGAAGTGAAGCATCGGAATCTATAACTAGTGTCACAGGAATGGTTTAAAACTTAGTCAGTAAAAAGATTGAGTCTTCCTGTACTTAAGTCGGCATTGTGCCTTTTCTATTTAATTCCGATGCAATTTCTGTGTTTCATCGTCAATATGATGGTCCAAGGGATACGGTAAACCTGGAGTGAAGCATCGGAATCTATAACTAGTGTCAATGGAATGGTCCAAAACATGGACAGTAAGAAGAGTCAGTCTTCTTGTACTTAAGTCGGCATTGTGCCTTTTGTATTTAATTCCGATGCAATTTCTGTGTTTCATGGTCAATAAGAAGGTCAGCGGGATACAGTAAACCTGATGTGAAGTATCGGAATCTACAACTAGTGTCACAGGAATGGTTCTAAACATAGTCAGTAAGCAGAGTCAGTCTTCAGGTCCTTAAGTCGGCATTGTGCCTTTTGTATTTAATTCCGATGCAATTTCTGTGTTTCATCGTCTATAAGAAGGTCCAAGGGATACAGTAAACCTGGAGTGAAGCATCGGAATCTGTAACTAGTGTCACAGGAATGGTGCAAATCATAGACAGTAAGATGAGTCAGTATTCTTGTACTTAAGGTGGCATTGTGCTTTTTGTATTTAATTCCGATGCAATTTCTGTGTTTCATCGTCACTAAGAAGGTCAGAGGGATACAGTAATCCTGAAGTTAAGCATCGGAATCTATAACTAGTGTCACAGGAATGCATCAAAACATAGTCAGAGAGAAGCGACAGTCTTCTTGTCCTTAAGTCAGCATTTTGCCTTTTGTATTTAATTCCGATGCAATTTCTGTGTTTCATCGTCTACAAGAAGGTCCAAGGAATACTGTAAACCTGGAGTGAAGCATCGGAATCTATAACTAGTGTCACAGGAATGGTTCAAAACATAGACAGTACGAAGTGTCAGTCTTCTTGTACTTAAGTCGGCATTGTGCCTTTTGTATTTAATTCCGATGCAATTTCTGTGTTTCATTGTCAATAGGAAGGTCAGAGGGATACAGTAAACCTGAAATGAAGCATCTGAATCTATAACTAGTGTCACAGGAATGGTTCAAAACATAGACAGTAGGAAGAGTCAGTCTTCTTGTACTCAAGTCGGCATTGTGCCTATTGTATTTAATTCCGATGTAATTTCTGTGTTTCATCGTCAATAAGAAGGTCTAAGGGACACAGTAAGCCTGCAGTGAAGCATCGGAATCTATAACTAGTGTCACAGGAATGGTTCAAAGCATGGATAGTAAAAAGGGTCAGTCTTCTTGTCCTTAAGTCGGCATTGTGCCTTTTGTATTTAATTCCGATGCAATTTCTGTGTTTCATCGTCAATAAGAAGGTCAGAGGGATACAGTAAACCTGAAGTGAAGCATCGGAATCTATAACTAGAGTCACAGGAATGGTTCAAAACATAGTCAGAGAGAAGCGTCAGTCTTCTTGTCCTTAAGTCAGCATTTTGCCTTTTGTATTTAATTCCGATGCACTTTCTGTGTTTCATCGTCAATAACAAGGTCCAAGGGATACAGCAAACCTGAAGTGAAGCATCGGAATCTATAACTAGTGTCACAGGAATGGTTTAAAACATAGTCAGTAAAAAGATTGAGTCTTCCTGTACTTAAGTCGGCATTGTGCCTTTTCTATTTAATTCCGATGCAATTTCTGTGTTTCATCGTCAATAAGAAGGTCAGAGGGATACAGTAATCCTGAAGTTAAGCATCGGAATCTATGACTAGTGTCACAGGAATGGTTCAAAGCATAGTCAGTAAGAAGGGTCAGTCTTCTTGTTCTTAAGTCGGTATTGTGCCTTTTGTATTTAATTCCGATGCAATATCTGTGTTTCATCGTCAATAAGACGGTCCAAGGGATACAGTAAACCTGAAGTGAAGCATCGGAATCTATAACTAGTGTCACAGGAATGGTTCAAAACATAGACAGTAGGAAGAGTCAGTCTTCTTGTAGTCAAGTCGGCATTGTGCCTATTGTATTTAATTCCGATGTAATTTCTGTGTTTCATCGTCAATAAGAAGGTCTAAGGGACACAGTAAGCCTGCAGTGAAGCATCGGAATCTATAACTAGTGTCACAGGAATGGTTCAAAGCATGGATAGTAAAAAGAGTCAGTCTTCTTGTCCTTAAGTCGGCATTGTGCCTTTTGTATTTAATTCCGATGCGATTTCTGTGTTTCATCGTCAATAAGAAGGTCCAAGGGATACAGTAAACCTGGAGTGTAGCATCGGATTCTATAACCAGTGTCACAGGAATGGTTCAAAACATAGAAAGTAAGAAGAGTCAGTCTTCGTGTACTTAAGTCGGCATTTTGCCTTTTGTATTTAATTCCGATGCACTTTCTGTGTTTCATCGTCAATAGGAAGGTCCAAGGGATACAGCAAACCTGAAGTGAAGCATCGGAATCGATAACTAGTGTCACAAGAATGGTTTAAATCATAGTCAGTAAAAAGATTGAGTCTTCCTGTACTTAAGTCGGCATTGTGCCTTTTCTATTTATTTCCGATGCAATTTCTGTGTTTCATCGTCAATAAGATGGTCCAAGGGATACGGTAAACCTGGAGTGAAGCATCGGAATCTATAACTAGTGTCAATGGAATGGTCCAAAACATAGACAGTAAGAAGAGTCAGTCTTCTTGTACTTAAGTCGGCATTGTGCCTTTTGTATTTAATTCCGATGCAATTTCTGTGTTTCATGGCCAATAAGAAGGTCAGCGGGATACAGTAAACCTGAAGTGAAGTATCGGAATCTATAACTAGTGTCTCAGGAATGGTTCTAAACATAGTCAGTAAGAAGAGTCAGTCTTCTTGTCCTTAAGTCGGCATTGTGCCTTTTGTATTTAATTCCGATGCAATTTCTGTGTTTCATCGTCTATAAGAAGGTCCAAGGGATACAGAAAACCTGGAGTGAAGCATCGGAATCTATAACTAGTGACACAGGAATGGTGCAAATCATAGACAGTAAGATGAGTCAGTATTCTTGTACTTAAGTCGGCATTGTGCTTTTTGTATTTAATTCCGATGCAATTTCTGTGTTTCATCGTCACTAAGAAGGTTAGAGGGATACAGTAATCCTGAAGTTAAGCATCGGAATCTATAACTAGTGTCACAGGAATGGTTCAAAGCATAATCAGTAAGAAGAGTCAGTCATCCTGTAGTTAAGTAGGCATTGTGCCTTTTGTATTGAATTCCGAACCAATTTCTTTGTTTCATCGTCTATAAGAAGGTGCAAGGGGTACAGTAAACCTGAAGTGAAGCGTCGGAATCTATAACTAGTGTCACAGGAATGGTTTAAAGCATAGACAAAGAAGAAGAGACAGTCTTCTTGTACTTAAGTCGGCATTGTGCCTTTTCTATTTAATTCCGATGCAATTTCTGTGTTACATCGTCAATAAGAAGGTCCAAGGGATACAGTAAACCTGGGGTGAAGAATCGGAATCTATAACTAGTGTCACAGGAATGGTTCAAAACATAGTCAGTAAGAAGAGTCAGTCTTCTTGTCCTTAAGTCGGCATTGTGCCTTTTGTATTTAATTCCGATGCAATTTCTGTGTTTCATCGTCTACAAGAAGGTCCAAGGAATACAGTAAACCTGGAGTGAAGCATCGGAATCTATAACTAGTGTCACAGGAATGGTTCAAAACATAGACAGTACGAAGTGTCAGTCTTCTTGTACTTAAGTCGGCATTGTGCCTTTTGTATTTAATTCCGATGCAATTTCTGTGTTTCATCGTCAATAGGAAGGTCAGAGGGATACAGTAAACCTGAAATGAAGCATCGGTATCTATGACTAGTGTCACAGGAATGGTTCAAAATATAGACAGTAAGAAGGGTCAGTCTTCTTGTACTTAAGTCGGCATTTTGCCTTTTGTATTTAATTCCGATGCCATTTCTGTGTTTCATCGTCAATAAGAAGGTCCAAGGGATACAGTAAACCTGTAGTGAAGTATCGGAATCTATAACTAGTGACACAGGAATTGTTCAAAACATAGTTGTTAAGAAGAGTCAGTCTTCTTGTACTTAAGTCGGCATTGTGGCTTTTCTATTTAATTCCGATGCAATTTCTGTGTTTCATCGTCAATAAGAAGGTCCAAGGGAAACAGTAAACATGGAGTGAAGCATCGGAATCTATAACTAGTGTCACAGGAATGGTTCAAATCATAGACAGTAATAAGTGTCACTCTTCTTGTACTTAAGTCGGCATTGTGACATTTGTATTTAATTCCGATGCAATTTCTGTGCTTCATCGGCAATACGAAGGTCAGAGGGATACAGTAAACCTGAAGTGAAGCGTTGCAATCTGTAACTAGTGTCACAGGAATGGATCAAAACATAGTCAGTAAGAAGAGTCAGTCTTCTTGTACTTAAGTCGGCATTGTGCATTTTGTATTTAATTCCGATGCAAGTTCTGTGTTTCATCGTCAATAAGAAGGTCAGAGGGATACAGCAAACCCGAAGTGAAGCATCGGAATCTGTAACTAGTGTCACAGGAATGGTTCAAATCATAGACATTAAGAAGGGTCAGTCTTCTTGTACTTAAGTCGGCATTGTGCCTTTTGTATTTAATTCCGTTGCAATTTCTGTGTTTCTTCGTCAGTAAGAAGGTCCAAGGGATACAGTAAAACGGAAGTCAAGCATCAGAATCTATAACTAGTGTCACAGGAATGGTTCAAAGCATAGCCAGTAAGAAGAGTCAGTCTTCTTGTACTTAAGTCGGCATCGTGCCTTTTCTATTTAATTCCGATGCAATTTCTGTGTTTCATCGTCAACGAGAATGTCAGAGCGATACAGTAAACCTGAAGTGAAGCATCCTAATCTATAACTAGTGCCACAGGAATGGTTCAAAACATAGTCAGTAAAAAGAGTCAGACTTCTTGTACTTAAGTCGGCATTGTGCCTTTTGTATCTAATTCCGATGCAATTTCTGTGTTTCATCGTCAATAAGAGGGTCAGAGGTATACAGTAAACCTGAAGTGAAGCATCGGAATCTATAACTAGTGTCACTGGAATGGTTCAAAACATAGTCAGTAAGAAGAGTCAGTCTTTTTGTACTTAAGTCGGCATTGTGCCTTTTGTGTTTAATTCCGATGCAATTTCTGTGTTTCATCGTCAATAAGTAGGTCCAAGGGATACAGTAAACCTGAAGTGAAGCATCGGAATCTATAACTAGTGTCACAGGAATGGTTCAAAACATAGTCATTAAGAAGAGTCAGTCTTTTTGTACTTAAGTCGGCATTGTGCCTTTTGTGTTTAATTCCGATGCAATTTCTGTGTTTCATCATCAATAAGTAGGTCCAAGTGATACATTAAACCTGAAGTGAAGCATCGGAATCTATAACTAGTGTCACAGGAATGGTTCAAAACATATACAGTAAGAAGAGTCAGTCTTCTTGTACTTAAGACGGTATTGTGCCTTTTGTATTTAATTCTGATGCAATTTCAGTGTTTCATCGTCAATAAGAGCGTCCAAGGGATACAGTAAACCTGAAGTGAAGCAACGGAATCTATAACTAGTGTCACAGGAATGGTTCAAAACATAGACAGTAAGAAGAGTCAGTCTTCTTGGACTTAAGTCGGCATTGTGCGTTTTGTATTTATTTTCGATGCAATTTCTGTGTTTCATCGTCAATAAGAAAATCAGAGGGATACAGTAAACCTGAAGTGAAGCATCGGAGTCTATGACAAGTGTCAAAGGAATGGTTCAAAACATTGACAGTAGGAAGGGTCAGTCTTCTTGTACTTAAGTCGGCATTGTCCCTTTTTTATTTAATTCCAATGCAAATTCTAAGTTTCATCGTCAATAAGAAGGTCCAAGGGATACAGTAAACCTGAAGTGAAGCATCGGAATCTGTAGCTAGTGTCACAGGAATGGTTCAAACATAGACAGTAAGAAGAGTCAGTCTTCTTGTACTTAAGTCGGTATTGTGCCTTTTGTATTTAATTCCGATCCAATTTCTGTGTTTCATCGTCAACAAGAGGGTCCAAGGGATACAGTAAACCTGAAGTGATGCATAGGAAGCTATAACTAGTGTCACAGGAATGGTTCAAAGCATAGACAGTAAGAAGAATCAGTCTTCATGTACTTAAGTCGGCATTGTGCATTTTCTATTTAATTACGATGCAATATCTGTGTTTCATCGTCAATAAGAAGGTCCAAGGGATACAGTAAACCTGAAGTTAAGCATCGGAATCTATAACTAGTGTCACAGGAATGGTTCAAAGCATAGACTGTAAGAAGGGTCAGTCTTCTTGTACTTAAGTCGGCATTGTGCCTTTTGTATTTAATTCCGATGCAATATCTGTGTTTCATCGTCAATAAGAAGGTCCAAGGGATACAGTAAAACCGAAGTCAAACATCGGAATCTATACCTAGTGTCACAGGAATGTTTCAAAACATAGCCAGTAAGTAGAGTCAGTCTTCTCGTACTTAAGTAGGCACTGTGGCGTATCTATTTAATTCCGATGCAATTTCTGTGTTTCCTCGTCAATAAGAAGGTCAGAGGGATACAGTAAACCTGAAGTGAGGCATCGGGATCTATAGCTATTGTCACAGGAATGGTTGAAATCATAGTGAGTAAGAAGAGTCAGTCTTCTTGTACTTAAGTCGGCATTGTGCCCTTTGTATTTAACTGCGAGGCAATTTCGGTGTTTCATCGTCAATAAGAAGGTCCAAATGATACAGTAAACCTGAAGTGAAGCATTGGAATCTACAACTAGCGTCACAGGAATGGTTCGAAAATTAGACAGTAAGAAAAGTCAGTCGTCTTGTACTTAAGTCGGCATTGTGCCTTTTCTATTTTATTCCGATGCAATATCTGTGTTTATCGTCAATAAGAAGATCAGAGGGATACAGTAAACCTGAAGTGAAGCATCGGAATGTATTACTAGTGTGACAGGAATGGTTCAAAACATTGACAGTAGGAAGAGTCAGTCATCTTGTACCTAAGTCGGCATTGTGCCTTTTGTATTTTATTCCAATGCAATTTCTGAAATTCATCGTCAATAAGAAGGTCCAAAGGATACAATAAACCTGAAGTGAAGCATCGGAATCTATAACTAGTGTCACAGGAATGGTTCAAAACATAGACAGTAAGATGAGTCAGTCTTCTTGTACTTAAGTCGGTATTGTGATTTTGTATATAATTCCGATGCAATTTCTGTGTTTCATCGTCAATAAGAAGGTCCAAGGGATACAGTAAACCTGAAGTGAAGCATCGAAAACTATAACTAGTGTCACAGGAATGGTTCAAAACATAGACAGTAATTAGAGTCAGTCTTCATGTACTTAAGTCGGCATTGTGCCTTTTCTATTTAATTCCGATGCAATTTCTGTGTTTCATCGTCAATAAGAAGGTCCAAGGGATTCAGTAAACCTGAAGTGAAGCATCGGAAACTATAACTAGTGTCACAGGAACGGTTCAAGTCATAGTCAGTAAGAAGAGTCAGTCTTCTTGTACTTAAGTCGGCATTGTTCCTTTTGTATTTAATTCCGATGTAATTTCTGTGTTTCATCGTCAATAAGAAGGTCCAAGAGATACAGTAAACCTGGAGTTAAGCATCGGAATCTATAACTAGTGTCACAGCAATGGTTCAAAACATAAACAGTAAGAAGAGTCAGGCTTCTTGTACTTAAGTCGGCATTTTTCCTTTTCTATTTAATTCCGATGCAATAATTGTGTTTCATCGTCAGTAAGAAGGTCCAAGTGATACAGTAATCCTGAAGTGAAGCATCGGAATCTATAACTAGTGTCACAGCAATGGTTCAAAACATAGTCAGTAAGAAGAGTCAGTCTTCTTGTACTTAATTCTGCGTTGTGCCTTTTGTATTTAATTCCGATGCAATTTTTGTATTTCATCGTCAATAAGAAGGTCCAAGGGATGCAGTAAACCTGAAGTGAATCATCGGAATTTAAGTGTCACAGGAATGGCTCAAATCATAATCAGTTAGAAGAGTCAGTCTTCTTGTACTTAAGACGGCATTGTGCCTTTTGGATTTAAATCCGATGCAATTTCTGTGTTTCATCGTCAATAAGAAGGTCCAAGGGATACAGTAAACCTGGAGTGAAGCATCGGAGTCTATAACCAGTGTCACAGGAATGGTTCAAATCGCAGACAGGAAGAAGAGTCATTCTTCTTGTACTTTATTCGGCATTGCGATTTTTGTATTTAATTCCGATGCAATTTCTGTGTTTCATCGTCACTAAGAAGGTCAGAGGGATACAGTAAACCTGAAATGAACCATCGGATTCTATGACTAGTGTCACAGCAATGGTTCAAATCATAGACAGTAGGAAAAGTCAATCTACATGTACATAAGTCGGCATTGTACCTTTTGTATATAATTCCGATGCAATTTCTGTGTTTCATCGTACATAAGATGGTCAGAAGGATACAGTAAACCTGATGTGAAGCATCGGAATCTATAACTAGTGTCACAGGAATGCTTCAAAACAAAGTCAGTAAGAAGAGTCAGTCTTCTTGTACTTAAGTCGGCATTGTGCCTTTTGTATTTAATTCAGATGCAATTTCTGTGTTTCATCGTCAATAAGATGGTCCAAGGGAAACAGTAGACCTGAATTGAAGCATCGGAATCTATAACTAGTGTCACAGGAATGGTTCAAAACATACACAGTAAGAAGAGTCAGTCTTCTTGTACTTAAGTCGGCATTGTACCTTTTGTATTTAATTCCGATGCAATTTCTGTGTTTCATCGTCAATAAGAAGGTCAGAGGGCTACAGTAAACCTGAAGTTAAGCATCGGAATCTATGACTAGTGTCACAGGAATGGTTCAAAACATAGTCAGTAAGAAGAGTCAGTCTTCTTGTACTTAAGTCGGCATTGTACCTTTTGTATTTAATTCCGATGCAATTTCTGTGTTTCATCGTCAATAAGAAGGTCAGAGGGATACAGTAATCCTGAAGTTAAGCATCAGATTCTATGACTAGTGTCACAGGAATGGTCCGAAACATAGTCAGTAAGAAGAGTCAGTTTTCTTGTACTTAAGTCGGTAATGTGCCTTTTGTATTTAATTCCGATGCAATTTCTGTGTTTCATCGTTAATAAGAAGGTCCAAGGGATACATTAAACCTGAAGTGAATCATCGGAATTTAGGTGTCACAGGAATGACTCAAATCATAATCAGTAAGAAGAGTCAGTCTTCTCGTTCTTAAGTCGGCATTGTGCCTTTTGTATTTAAATCCGATACAATTTCTGTGTTTCATCGTCAATAAGAAGGACCAAGGGATACAGTTAACCTTGAGTGAAGCATCGGAATCTATAACTAGTGTCACAGGGATGGTTCAAACCATAGACAGTAAGATTTGTCTGTCTTCTTGTACTTAAGTCGGCATTGTGCCTTTTGTATTTAATTCCGATGCAATTTCTGTGTTTCATCGTCAATAAGACGGTCCAAGGGATAAAGTAATCCTGAAGTTAAGCATCGGAATCTAAAACTAGTGTCACAGGAATGGTTAAAAGCATAGACAGTAGGAAGAGTCAGTCTACTTGTACTGAAGTCGACATTGTTCCTATTGTATTTAATTCCGATGCAATTTTTGTGTTTCATCGTCAATAAGTAGGTCTAAGGGACTCAGTAAACCTGGAGTGAAGCATCGGAATCTATAACTAGTGTCACAGGAACGGTTCAAAACATAGACAGTAAGAAAAGTCAGTCGTCTTGTACTTAAGTCGGCATTGTGACATTTCTATTAAATTCCGATGCAATTTCTGTGTTTCATCGTCGATAAGAAGGTCAGAGGGATACAGTAAACATGAAGTGAAGCGTTGCAATCTATAACTAGTGTCACAGGAATGGTTCAAAACATAGTCAGTAAAAAGAGTCAGTCTTCTTGTACTTAAGTGGGCATTGTGCCTTTTGTATTCAATTCCGATGCAAGTTCTGTGTTTCATCGTCGATAAGAAGGTCAGAAGGATACAGTAAACATAAAGTGAAGCATCGGAATCTGTAACTAGTGTCACAGGAATGGTTCAAAGCATAGACATTAAGAAGGGTCAGCCTTCTTGTACTTAAGTCGGCATTGTGCCTTTTGCATTTAATTCCGATGCAATTTCTGTGTTTCATCGTCAGTAAGAAGGTCCAAGGAATACAGTAAAACGGAAGTCAAGCATCAGAATCTATAACTAGTGTCACTGGAATGGTTCAAAACATAGCCAGTAAGAAGAGTCAGTCTTCTTGTACCTTTGTAGGCATTGTGGCGTTTCTATTTAATTCCGATACAATTTCTGTGTTTCCTCGTCAATAAGAAGGTCGGAGGGATACAGTAAACCTGAAGTGAAGCATCGGAATCTATAACTAGTGTCACAAGAATGGTTCAAACATAGACAGTAAGATGAGTCAGTCTTCATGTACTTATGTCGGTATTGTGCCTTTTGTATTTAAATCCGATGCAATTTCTGTGTTTCATCGTCAATAAGAAGGTCAGAGGGATACAGTAAACCTGAAGTGAAGCATCGGAATCTATAACTAGAGTCACAGGAATGGTTCAAAACATAGTCAGAGAGAAGCGTCAATCTTCTTGTCCTTAAGTCAGCATTTTGCCTTTTGTATTTAATTCCGATGCACTTTCTGTGTTTCATCGTCAATAACAAGGTCCAAGGGATACAGCAAACCTGAAGTGAAGCATCGGAATCTATAAATAGTGTCACAGGAATGGTTTAAAACATAGTCAGTAAAAAGATTGAGTCTTCCTGTACTTAAGTCGGCATTGTGCCTTTTCTATTTAATTCCGATGCAATTTCTGTGTTTCATCGTCAATAAGATGGTCCAAGGGATACGGTAAACCTGGAGTGAAGCATCGGAATCTATAACTAGTGTCAATGGAATGGTCCAAAACATGGACAGTAAGAAGAGTCAGTCTTCTTGTACTTAAGTCGGCATTGTGCCTTTTGTATTTAATTCCGATGCAATTTCTGTGTTTCATGGTCAATAAGAAGGTCAGCGGGATACAGTAAACCTGAAGTGAAGTATCGGAATCTACAACTAGTGTCACAGGAATGGTTCTAAACATAGTCAGTAAGAAGAGTCAGTCTTCAGGTCCTTAGGTCAGCATTGTGCCTTTTGTATTTAATTCCGATGCAATATCTGTGTTTCATCGTCTATAAGAAGGTCCAAGGGATACAGTAAACCTGGAGTGAAGCATCGGAATCTATAACTAGTGTCGCAGGAATGGTGCAAATCATAGACAGTAAGATGAGTCAGTATTCTTGTACTTAAGGTGGCATTGTGCTTTTTGTATTTAATTCCGATGCAATTTCTGTGTTTCATCGTCACTAAGATGGTCAGAGGGATACAGTAATCCTGAAGTTAAGCATCGGAATCTATAACTAGTGTCACAGGAATGGTTCAAAGCATAGTCAGTAAGAAGAGTCAGTCTTCCTGTAGTTAAGTCGGCATTGTGCCTTTTGTATTGAATTCCGAACCAATTTCTTTGTTTCATCGTCAATAAGAAGTTGCAAGGGATACAGTAAACCTGAAGTGAAGCGTCGGAAAATATAACTAGTGTCACAGGAATGGTTTAAAGCATAGACAAAGAAGAAGAGACAGTCTTCTTGTACTTAAGTCGGCATTGTGCCTTTTCTATTTAATTCCGATGCAATTTCTGTGTTTCATCGTCAATAAGAAGGTCCAAGGGATACAGTAAACCTGGGGTGAAGCATCGGAATCTATAACTAGTGTCACAGGAATGGTTCAAAACATAGTCAGTAAGAAGAGTCAGTCTTCTTGTCCTTAAGTCGGCATTGTGCCTTTTGTATTTAATTCCGATGCAATTTCTGTGTTTCATCGTCAACAAGAAGGTCCAAGGAATACAGTAAACCTGGAGTGAAGCATCGGAATCTATAACTAGTGTCACAGGAATGGTTCAAAACATAGACAGTACGAAGGGTCAGTCTTCTTGTACTTAAGTCGGCATTGTGCCTTTTGTATTTAATTCAGATGCAATTTCTGTGTTTCATCGTCAATAAGATGGTCCAAGGGAAACAGTAGACCTGAATTGAAGCATCGGAATCTATAACTAGTGTCACAGGAATGGTTCAAAACATACACAGTAAGAAGAGTCAGTCTTCTTGTACTTAAGTCGGCATTGTACCTTTTGTATTTAATTCCGATGCAATTTCTGTGTTTCATCGTCAATAAGAAGGTCAGAGGGCTACAGTAAACCTGAAGTTAAGCATCGGAATCTATGACTAGTGTCACAGGAATGGTTCAAAACATAGTCAGTAAGAAGAGTCAGTCTTCTTGTACTTAAGTCGGCATTGTACCTTTTGTATTTAATTCCGATGCAATTTCTGTGTTTCATCGTCAATAAGAAGGTCAGAGGGATACAGTAATCCTGAAGTTAAGCATCAGATTCTATGACTAGTGTCACAGGAATGGTCCGAAACATAGTCAGTAAGAAGAGTCAGTTTTCTTGTACTTAAGTCGGTAATGTGCCTTTTGTATTTAATTCCGATGCAATTTCTGTGTTTCATCGTTAATAAGAAGGTCCAAGGGATACATTAAACCTGAAGTGAATCATCGGAATTTAGGTGTCACAGGAATGACTCAAATCGTAATCAGTAAGAAGAGTCAGTCTTCTCGTTCTTAAGTCGGCATTGTGCCTTTTGTATTTAAATCCGATACAATTTCTGTGTTTCATCGTCAATAAGAAGGACCAAGGGATACAGTTAACCTTGAGTGAAGCATCGGAATCTATAACTAGTGTCACAGGGATGGTTCAAACCATAGACAGTAAGATTTGTCTGTCTTCTTGTACTTAAGTCGGCATTGTGCCTTTTGTATTTAATTCCGATGCAATTTCTGTGTTTCATCGTCAATAAGACGGTCCAAGGGATAAAGTAATCCTGAAGTTAAGCATCGGAATCTAAAACTAGTGTCACAGGAATGGTTAAAAGCATAGACAGTAGGAAGAGTCAGTCTACTTGTACTGAAGTCGACATTGTTCCTATTGTATTTAATTCCGATGCAATTTTTGTGTTTCATCGTCAATAAGTAGGTCTAAGGGACTCAGTAAACCTGGAGTGAAGCATCGGAATCTATAACTAGTGTCACAGGAACGGTTCAAAACATAGACAGTAAGAAAAGTCAGTCGTCTTGTACTTAAGTCGGCATTGTGACATTTCTATTAAATTCCGATGCAATTTCTGTGTTTCATCGTCGATAAGAAGGTCAGAGGGATACAGTAAACATGAAGTGAAGCGTTGCAATCTATAACTAGTGTCACAGGAATGGTTCAAAACATAGTCAGTAAAAAGAGTCAGTCTTCTTGTACTTAAGTGGGCATTGTGCCTTTTGTATTCAATTCCGATGCAAGTTCTGTGTTTCATCGTCGATAAGAAGGTCAGAAGGATACAGTAAACATAAAGTGAAGCATCGGAATCTGTAACTAGTGTCACAGGAATGGTTCAAAGCATAGACATTAAGAAGGGTCAGCCTTCTTGTACTTAAGTCGGCATTGTGCCTTTTGCATTTAATTCCGATGCAATTTCTGTGTTTCATCGTCAGTAAGAAGGTCCAAGGAATACAGTAAAACGGAAGTCAAGCATCAGAATCTATAACTAGTGTCACTGGAATGGTTCAAAACATAGCCAGTAAGAAGAGTCAGTCTTCTTGTACCTTTGTAGGCATTGTGGCGTTTCTATTTAATTCCGATACAATTTCTGTGTTTCCTCGTCAATAAGAAGGTCGGAGGGATACAGTAAACCTGAAGTGAAGCATCGGAATCTATAACTAGTGTCACAAGAATGGTTCAAAACATAGACAGTAAGATGAGTCAGTCTTCATGTACTTATGTCGGTATTGTGCCTTTTGTATTTAAATCCGATGCAATTTCTGTGTTTCATCGTCAATAAGAAGGTCAGAGGGATACAGTAAACCTGAAGTGAAGCATCGGAATCTATAACTAGAGTCACAGGAATGGTTCAAAACATAGTCAGAGAGAAGCGTCAATCTTCTTGTCCTTAAGTCAGCATTTTGCCTTTTGTATTTAATTCCGATGCACTTTCTGTGTTTCATCGTCAATAACAAGGTCCAAGGGATACAGCAAACCTGAAGTGAAGCATCGGAATCTATAAATAGTGTCACAGGAATGGTTTAAAACATAGTCAGTAAAAAGATTGAGTCTTCCTGTACTTAAGTCGGCATTGTGCCTTTTCTATTTAATTCCGATGCAATTTCTGTGTTTCATCGTCAATAAGATGGTCCAAGGGATACGGTAAACCTGGAGTGAAGCATCGGAATCTATAACTAGTGTCAATGGAATGGTCCAAAACATGGACAGTAAGAAGAGTCAGTCTTCTTGTACTTAAGTCGGCATTGTGCCTTTTGTATTTAATTCCGATGCAATTTCTGTGTTTCATGGTCAATAAGAAGGTCAGCGGGATACAGTAAACCTGAAGTGAAGTATCGGAATCTACAACTAGTGTCACAGGAATGGTTCTAAACATAGTCAGTAAGAAGAGTCAGTCTTCAGGTCCTTAGGTCAGCATTGTGCCTTTTGTATTTAATTCCGATGCAATATCTGTGTTTCATCGTCTATAAGAAGGTCCAAGGGATACAGTAAACCTGGAGTGAAGCATCGGAATCTATAACTAGTGTCGCAGGAATGGTGCAAATCATAGACAGTAAGATGAGTCAGTATTCTTGTACTTAAGGTGGCATTGTGCTTTTTGTATTTAATTCCGATGCAATTTCTGTGTTTCATCGTCACTAAGATGGTCAGAGGGATACAGTAATCCTGAAGTTAAGCATCGGAATCTATAACTAGTGTCACAGGAATGGTTCAAAGCATAGTCAGTAAGAAGAGTCAGTCTTCCTGTAGTTAAGTCGGCATTGTGCCTTTTGTATTGAATTCCGAACCAATTTCTTTGTTTCATCGTCAATAAGAAGTTGCAAGGGATACAGTAAACCTGAAGTGAAGCGTCGGAAAATATAACTAGTGTCACAGGAATGGTTTAAAGCATAGACAAAGAAGAAGAGACAGTCTTCTTGTACTTAAGTCGGCATTGTGCCTTTTCTATTTAATTCCGATGCAATTTCTGTGTTTCATCGTCAATAAGAAGGTCCAAGGGATACAGTAAACCTGGGGTGAAGCATCGGAATCTATAACTAGTGTCACAGGAATGGTTCAAAACATAGTCAGTAAGAAGAGTCAGTCTTCTTGTCCTTAAGTCGGCATTGTGCCTTTTGTATTTAATTCCGATGCAATTTCTGTGTTTCATCGTCAACAAGAAGGTCCAAGGAATACAGTAAACCTGGAGTGAAGCATCGGAATCTATAACTAGTGTCACAGGAATGGTTCAAAACATAGACAGTACGAAGGGTCAGTCTTCTTGTACTTAAGTCGGCATTGTGCCTTTTGTATTTAATTCTGATGCAATTTCTGTGTTTCATTGTCAATAGGAAGGTCAGAGGGATACAGTAAACCTGAAATGAAGCATCGGAATCTATAACTAGTGTCACAGGAATGGTTCAAAACATAGACAGTAAGAAGGGTCAGTCTTCTTGTACTTAAGCCGGCATTTTGCCTTTTGTATTTAATTCCGATGCCATTTCTGTGTTTCATCGTCAATAAGAAGGTCCAAGGGATACAGTAAACCTGTAGTGAAGTATCGGAATCTATAACTAGTGTCACAGGAATGGTTCAAAACATAGTCGGTAAGAAGAGTCAGTCTTCTTGTACTTAAGTCGGCATTGTGCCTTTTCTATTTAATTCCGATGCAATTTCTGTGTTTCATCGTCAATAAGAAGGTCAGAGGGATACAGTAATCCTGAAGTTAAGCATCGGAATCTATGACTAGTGTCACAGGAATGGTTCAAAGCATAGTCAGTAAGAAGGGTCAGTCTTCTTGTTCTTAAGTCGGTATTGTGCCTTTTGTATTTAATTCCGATGCAATATCTGTGTTTCATCGTCAATACGACGGTCCAAGGGATACAGTAAACCTGAAGTGAAGCATCGGAATCTATAACTAGTGTCACAGGAATGGTTCAAAACATAGACAGTAGGAAGAGTCAGTCTTCTTGTACTCAAGTCGGCATTGTGCCTATTGTATTTAATTCCGATGTAATTTCTGTGTTTCATCGTCAATAACAAGGTCTAAGGGACACAGTAAGCCTGCAGTGAAGCATCGGAATCTATAACTAGTGTCACAGGAATGGTTCAAAGCATGGATAGTAAAAAGAGTCAGTCTTCTTGTCCTTAAGTCGGCATTGTGCCTTTTGTATTTAATTCCGATGCAATTTCTGTGTTTCATCGTCAATAAGAAGGTCAGAGGGATACAGTAAACCTGAAGTGAAGCATCGGAATCTATAACTAGAGTCACAGGAATGGTTCAAAACATAGTCAGAGAGAAGCGTCAGTCTTCTTGTCCTTAAGTCGGCATTGTGCCTTTTGTATTTAATTCCGATGCAATTTCTGTGTTTCATCGTCAATAAGAAGGTCCAAGGGATGCAGTAAACCTGGAGTGTAGCATCGGAATCTATAACCAGTGTCACAGGAATGGTTCAAAACATAGAAAGTAAGAAGAGTCAGTCTTCGTGTACTTAAGTCGGCATTTTGCCTATTGTATTTAATTCCGATGCACTTTCTGTGTTTCATCGTCAATAGGAAGGTCCAAGGGATACAGCAAACCTGAAGTGAAGCATCGGAATCGATAACTAGTGTCACAGGAATAGTTTAAATCATAGTCAGTAAAAAGATTGAGGCTTCCTGTACTTAAGTCGGCATTGTGCCTTTTCTATTTATTTCCGATGCAATTTCTGTGTTTCATCGTCAATAAGATGGTCCAAGGGATACGGTAAACCTGGAGTGAAGCATCGGAATCTATAACTAGTGTCAATGGAATGGTCCAAAACATAGACAGTAAGAAGAGTCAGTCTTCTTGTACTTAAGTCGGCATTGTGCCTTTTCTATTTAATTCCGATGCAATTTCTGTGTTTCATCGTCAATAAGAAGGTCCAAGGGATACAGTAAACATGGAGTGAAGCATCGGAATCTATAACTAGTGTCACAGGAATGGTTCAAATCAGAGACAGTAATAAGTGTCACTCTTCTTGTACTTAAGTCGGCATTGTGACATTTGTATTTAATTCCGATGCAATTTCTGTGCTTCATCGGCAATACGAAGGTCAGAGGGATACAGTAAACCTGAAGTGAAGCGTTGCAATCTGTAACTAGTGTCACAGTAATGGATCAAAACATAGTCAGTAAGAAGAGTCAGTCTTCTTGTACTTAAGTCGGAATTGTGCCTTTTGTATTTAATTCCGATGCAAGTTCTGTGTTTCATCGTCAATAAGAAGGTCAGAGGGATACAGCAAACCCGAAGTGAAGCATCGGAATCTGTAACTAGTGTCACAGGAATGGTTCAAATCATAGACATTAAGAAGGGTCAGTCTTCTTGTACTTAAGTCGGCATTGTGTCTTTTGTATTTAATTCCGTTGCAATTTCTGTGTTTCTTCGTCAGTAAGAAGGTCCAAGGGATACAGTAAAACGGAAGTCAAGCATCAGAATCAATAACTAGTGTCACAGGAATGGTTCAAAGCATAGCCAGTAAGAAGAGTCAGTCTTCTTGTACTTAAGTCGGCATCGTGCCTTTTCTATTTAATTCCGATGCAATTTCTGTGTTTCATCGTCAACAAGAATGTCAGAGCGATACAGTAAACCTGAAGTGAAGCATCCTAATCTATAACTAGTGCCACAGGAATGGTTCAAAACATAGTCAGTAAAAAGAGTCAGACTTCTTGTACTTAAGTCGGCATTGTGCCTTTTGTATCTAATTCCGATGCAATTTCTGTGTTTCATCGTCAATAAGAGGGTCAGAGGTATACAGTAAACCTGAAGTGAAGCATCGGAATCTATAACTAGTGTCACTGGAATGGTTCAAAACATAGTCAGTAAGAAGAGTCAGTCTTTTTGTACTTAAGTCGGCATTGTGCCTTTTGTGTTTAATTCCGATGCAATTTCTGTGTTTCATCGTCAATAAGTAGGTCCAAGGGATACAGTAAACCTGAAGTGAAGCATCGGAATCTATAACTAGTGTCACAGGAATGGTTCAAAACATAGTCATTAAGAAGAGTCAGTCTTTTTGTACTTAAGTCGGCATTGTGCCTTTTGTGTTTAATTCCGATGCAATTTCTGTGTTTCATCATCAATAAGTAGGTCCAAGTGATACATTAAACCTGAAGTGAAGCATCGGATTCTATGACTAGTGTCACAGCAATGGTTCAAATCATAGACAGTAGGAAAAGTCAATCTACATGTACATAAGTCGGCATTGTGCCTTTTGTATATAATTCCGATGCAATTTCTGTGTTTCATCGTACATAAGATGGTCAGAAGGATACAGTAAACCTGATGTGAAGCATCGGAATCTATAACTAGTGTCACAGGAATGCTTCAAAACAAAGTCAGTAAGAAGAGTCAGTCTTCTTGTACCTTAGTAGGCATTGTTGCGTTTCTATTTAATTCCGATACAATTTCTGTGTTTCCTCGTCAATAAGAAGGTCGGAGGGATACAGTAAACCTGAAGTGAAGCATCGGAATCTATAACTAGTGTCACAAGAATGGTTCAAAACATAGACAGTAAGATGAGTCAGTCTTCATGTACTTATGTCGGTATTGTGCCTTTTGTATTTAAATCCGATGCAATTTCTGTGTTTCATCGTCAATAAGAAGGTCAGAGGGATACAGTAAACCTGAAGTGAAGCATCGGAATCTATAACTAGAGTCACAGGAATGGTTCATAACATAGTCAGAGAGAAGCGTCAGTCTTCTTGTCCTTAAGTCAGCATTTTGCCTTTTGTATTTAATTCCGATGCACTTTCTGTGTTTCATCGTCAATAACAAGGTCCAAGGGATACAGCAAACCTGAAGTGAAGCATCGGAATCTATAACTAGTGTCTCAGGAATGGTTTAAAACATAGTCAGTAAAAAGATTGAGTCTTCCTGTACTTAAGTCGGCATTGTGCCTTTTCTATTTAATTCCGATGCAATTTCTGTGTTTCATCGTCAATAAGATGGTCCAAGGGATACGGTAAACCTGGAGTGAAGCATCGGAATCTATAACTAGTGTGTATGGAATGGTCCAAAACATGGACAGTAAGAAGAGTCAGTCTTCTTGTACTTAAGTCGGCATTGTGCCTTTTGTATTTAATTCCGATGCAATTTCTGTGTTTCATGGTCAATAAGAAGGTCAGCGGGATACAGTAAACCTGAAGTGAAGTATCGGAATCTACAACTAGTGTCACAGGAATGGTTCTAAACATAGTCAGTAAGAAGAGTCAGTCTTCAGGTCCTTAAGTCGGCATTGTGCCTTTTGTATTTAATTCCGATGCAATTTCTGTGTTTCATCGTCTATAAGAAGGTCCAAGGGATACAGTAAACCTGGAGTGAAGCATCGGAATCTATAACTAGTGTCACAGGAATGGTGCAAATCATAGACAGTAAGATGAGTCAGTATTCTTGTACTTAAGGTGGCATTGTGCATTTTGTACTTAATTCCGATGCAATTTCTGTGTTTCATCGTCACTAAGAAGGTCAGAGGGATACAGTAATCCTGAAGTTAAGCATCGGAATCTATAACTAGTGTCACAGGAATGGTTCAAACATAGTCAGTAAGAAGAGTCAGTCTTCTTGTCCTTAAGTCGGCATTGTGCCTTTTGTATTTAATTCCGATGCAATTTCTGTGTTTCATCGTCTACAAGAAGGTCCAAGGAATACAGTAAACCTGGAGTGAAGCATCGGAATCTATAACTAGTGTCACAGGAATGGTTCAAAACATAGACAGTACGAAGTGTCAGTCTTCTTGTACTTAAGTCGGCATTGTGCCTTTTGTATTTAATTCCGATGCAATTTCTGTGTTTCATTGTCAATAGGAAGGTCAGAGGGATACAGTAAACCTGAAATGAAGCATCGGAATCTATAACTAGTGTCACAGGAATGGTTCAAAGCATAGTCAGTAAGAAGAGTCAGTCTTCCTGTAGTTAAGTCGGCATTGTGCCTTTTGTATTGAATTCCGAACCAATTTCTTTGTTTCATCGTCAATAAGAAGTTGCAAGGGATACAGTAAACCTGAAGTGAAGCGTCGGAAAATATAACTAGTGTCACAGGAATGGTTTAAAGCATAGACAAAGAAGAAGAGACAGTCTTCTTGTACTTAAGTCGGCATTGTGCCTTTTCTATTTAATTCCGATGCAATTTCTGTGTTTCATCGTCAATAAGAAGGTCCAAGGGATACAGTAAACCTGGGGTGAAGCATCGGAATCTATAACTAGTGTCACAGGAATGGTTCAAACATAGTCAGTAAGAAGAGTCAGTCTTCTTGTCCTTAAGTCGGCATTGTGCCTTTTGTATTTAATTCCGATGCAATTTCTGTGTTTCATCGTCTACAAGAAGGTCCAAGGAATACAGTAAACCTGGAGTGAAGCATCGGAATCTATAACTAGTGTCACAGGAATGGTTCAAAACATAGACAGTACGAAGTGTCAGTCTTCTTGTACTTAAGTCGGCATTGTGCCTTTTGTATTTAATTCCGATGCAATTTCTGTGTTTCATTGTCAATAGGAAGGTCAGAGGGATACAGTAAACCTGAAATGAAGCATCGGAATCTATAACTAGTGTCACAGGAATGGTTCAAAACATAGACAGTAAGAAGGGTCAGTCTTCTTGTACTCAAGTCTGCATTGTGCCTATTGTATTTGATTCCGATGTAATTTCTGTGTTTCATCGTCAATAAGAAGGTCTAAGGGACACAGTAAGCCTGCAGTGAAGCATCGGAATCTATAACTAGTGTCACAGGAATGGTTCAAAGCATGGATAGTAAAAAGAGTCAGTCTTCTTGTCCTTAAGTCGGCATTGTGCCTTTTGTATTTAATTCCGATGCAATTTCTGTGTTTCATCGTCAATAAGAAGGTCAGAGGGATACAGTAAACCTGAAGTGAAGCATCGGAATCTATAACTAGAGTCACAGGAATGGTTCAAAACATAGTCAGAGAGAAGCGTCAGTCTTCTTGTCCTTAAGTCGGCATTGTGCCTTTTCTATTTAATTCCGATGCAATTTCTGTGTTTCATCGTCAATAAGATGGTCCAAGGGATACGGTAAACCTGGAGTGAAGCATCGGAATCTATAACTAGTGTCAATGGAATGGTCCAAAACATGGACAGTAAGAAGAGTCAGTCTTCTTGTACTTTGTCGGCATTGTGCCTTTTGTATTTAATTCCGATGCAATTTCTGTGTTTCATGGTCAATAAGAAGGTCAGCGGGATACAGTAAACCTGAAGTATCGGAATCTACAACTAGTGTCACAGGAATGGTTCTAAACATAGTCAGTAAGAAGAGTCAGTCTTCAGGTTCTTAAGTCGGCATTGTGCCTTTTGTATTTAATTCCGATGCAATTTCTGTGTTTCATCGTCTATAAGAAGGTCCAAGGGATACAGTAAACCTGGAGTGAAGCATCGGAATCTATAACTAGTGTCACAGGAATGGTGCAAATCATAGACAGTAAGATGAGTCAGTATTCTTGTACTTAAGGTGGCATTGTGCATTTTGTATTTAATTCCGATGCAATTTCTGTGTTTCATCGTCACTAAGAAGGTCAGAGGGATACAGTAATCCTGAAGTTAAGCATCGGAATCTATAACTAGTGTCACAGGAATGGTTCAAAGCATAGTCAGTAAGAAGAGTCAGTCTTCCTGTAGTTAAGTCGGCATTGTGCCTTTTGTATTGAATTCCGAACCAATTTCTTTGTTTCATCGTCAATAAGAAGTTGCAAGGGATACAGTAAACCTGAAGTGAAGCGTCGGAAAATATAACTAGTGTCACAGGAATGGTTTAAAGCATAGACAAAGAAGAAGAGACAGTCTTCTTGTACTTAAGTCGGCATTGTGCCTTTTCTATTTAATTCCGATGCAATTTCTGTGTTTCATCGTCAATAAGAAGGTCCAAGGGATACAGTAAACCTGGGGTGAAGCATCGGAATCTATAACTAGTGTCACAGGAATGGTTCAAACATAGTCAGTAAGAAGAGTCAGTCTTCTTGTCCTTAAGTCGGCATTGTGCCTTTTGTATTTAATTCCGATGCAATTTCTGTGTTTCATCGTCTACAAGAAGGTCCAAGGAATACAGTAAACCTGGAGTGAAGCATCGGAATCTATAACTAGTGTCACAGGAATGGTTCAAAACATAGACAGTACGAAGTGTCAGTCTTCTTGTACTTAAGTCGGCATTGTGCCTTTTGTATTTAATTCCGATGCAATTTCTGTGTTTCATTGTCAATAGGAAGGTCAGAGGGATACAGTAAACCTGAAATGAAGCATCGGAATCTATAACTAGTGTCACAGGAATGGTTCAAAACATAGACAGTAAGAAGGGTCAGTCTTCTTGTACTCAAGTCTGCATTGTGCCTATTGTATTTGATTCCGATGTAATTTCTGTGTTTCATCGTCAATAAGAAGGTCTAAGGGACACAGTAAGCCTGCAGTGAAGCATCGGAATCTATAACTAGTGTCACAGGAATGGTTCAAAGCATGGATAGTAAAAAGAGTCAGTCTTCTTGTCCTTAAGTCGGCATTGTGCCTTTTGTATTTAATTCCGATGCAATTTCTGTGTTTCATCGTCAATAGGAAGGTCCAAGGGATACAGCAAACCTGAAGTGAAGCATCGGAATCGATAACTAGTGTCACAGGAATGGTTTAAATCATAGTCAGTAAAAAGATTGAGTCTTCCTGTACTTAAGTCGGCATTGTGCCTTTTCTATTTATTTCCGATGCAATTTCTGTGTTTCATCGTCAATAAGATGGTCCAAGGGATACGGTAAACCTGGAGTGAAGCATCGGAATCTATAACTAGTGTCAATGGAATGGTCCAAAACATAGACAGTAAGAAGAGTCAGTCTTCTTGTACTTAAGTCGGCATTGTGCCTTTTCTATTTAATTCCGATGCAATTTCTGTGTTTCATCGTCAATAAGAAGGTCCAAGGGATACAGTAAACATGGAGTGAAGCATCGGAATCTATAACTAGTGTCACAGGAATGGTTCAAATCATAGACAGTAATAAGTGTCACTCTTCTTGTACTTAAGTCGGCATTGTGACATTTGTATTTAATTCCGATGCAATTTCTGTGCTTCATCGGCAATACGAAGGTCAGAGGGATACAGTAAACCTGAAGTGAAGCGTTGCAATCTGTAACTAGTGTCACAGGAATGGATCAAAACATAGTCAGTAGGAAGAGTCAGTCTTCTTTTACTTAAGTCGGCATTGTGCCTTTTGTATTTAATTCCGATGCAAGTTCTGTGTTTCATCGTCAATAAGAAGGTCAGAGGGATACAGCAAACCCGAAGTGAAGCATCGGAATCTGTAACTAGTGTCACAGGAATGGTGCAAATCATAGACATTAAGAAGGGTCAGTCTTCTTGTACTTAAGTCGGCATTGTGCCTTTTTTATTTAATTCCGTTGCAATTTCTGTGTTTCTTCGTCAGTAAGAAGGTCCAAGGGATACAGTAAAACGGAAGTCAAGCATCAGAATCTATAACTAGTGTCACAGGAATGGTTCAAAGCATAGCCAGTAAGAAGAGTCAGTCTTCTTGTACTTAAGTCGGCATCGTGCCTTTTCTATTTAATTCCGATGCAATTTCTGTGTTCCATCGTCAACAAGAATGTCAGAGCGATACAGTAAACCTGAAGTGAAGCATCCTAATCTATAACTAGTTCCACAGGAATGGTTCAAAACATAGTCAGTAAAAAGAGTCAGACTTCTTGTACTTAAGTCGGCATTGTGCCTTTTGTATCTAATTCCGATGCAATTTCTGTGTTTCATCGTCAATAAGAGGGTCAAAGGTATACAGTAAACCTGAAGTGAAGCATCGGAATCTATAACTAGTGTCACTGGAATGGTTCAAAACATAGTTAGTAAGAAGAGTCAGTCTTTTTGTACTTAAGTCGGCATTGTGCCTTTTGTGTTTAATTCCGATGCAATTTCTGTGTTTCATCGTCAATAAGTAGGTCCAAGGGATACAGTAAACCTGAAGTGAAGCATCGGAATCTATAACTAGTGTCACAGGAATGGTTCGAAACATAGTCATTAAGAAGAGCCAGTCTTTTTGTACTTAAGTCGGCATTGTGCCTTTTGTGTTTAATTCCGATGCAATTTCTGTGTTTCATCATCAATAAGTAGGTCCAAGTGATACATTAAACCTGAAGTGAAGCATCGGATTCTATGACTAGTGTCACAGCAATGGTTCAAATCATAGACAGTAGGAAAAGTCAATCTACATGTACATAAGTCGGCATTGTGCCTTTTGTATATAATTCCGATGCAATTTCTGTGTATCATCGTACATAAGATGGTCAGAAGGATACAGTAAACCTGATGTGAAGCATCGGAATCTATAACTAGTGTCACAGGAATGCTTCAAAACAAAGTCAGTAAGAAGAGTCAGTCTTCTTGTACTTAAGTCGGCATTGTGCCTTTTGTATTTAATTCAGATGTAATTTCTGTGTTTCATCGTCAATAAGAAGGTCCAAGGGATACAGTAGACCTGAATTGAAGCATCGGAATCTATAACTAGTGTCACAGGAATGGTTCAAAACATACACAGTAAGAAGAGTCAGTCTTCTTGTACTTAAGTCGGCATTGTACCTTTTGTATTTAATTCCGATGCAATTTCTGTGTTTCATCGTCAATAAGATGGTCAGAGGGCTACAGTAAACCTGAAGTTAAGCATCGGAATCTATGACTAGTGTCACAGGAATGGTTCAAAACATAGTCAGTAAGAAGAGTCAGTCTTCTTGTACTTAAGTCGGCATTGTGCCTTTTGTATTTAATTCCGATGCAATTTCTGTGTTTCATCGTCAATAAGAAGGTCAGAGGGATACAGTAATCCTGAAGTTAAGCATCAGATTCTATGACTAGTGTCACAGGAATGGTCCGAAACATAGTCAGTAAGAAGAGTCAGTTTTCTTGTACTTAAGTCGGTAATGTGCCTTTTGTATTTAATTCCGATGCAATTTCTGTGTTTCATCGTCAATAAGAAGGACCAAGGGATACAGTTAACCTTGAGTGAAGCATCGGAATCCATAACTAGTGTCACAGTGATGGTTCAAACCATAGACAGTAAGATGAGTCTGTCTTCTTGTACTTAAGTCGGCATTGTGCCTTTTGTATTTAATTCCGATGCAATTTCTGTGTTTCATCGTCAATAAGACGGTCCAAGGTATAAAGTAATCCTGAAGTTAAGCATCGGAATCTAAAACTAGTGTCACAGGAATGGTTAAAAGCATAGACAGTAGGAAGAGTCAGTCTACTTGTACTGAAGTCGACATTGTTCCTATTGTATTTAATTCCGATGCAATTGTTGTGTTTCATCGTCAATAAGTAGGTCTAAGGGACTCAGTAAACCTGGAGTGAAGCATCGGAATCTATAACTAGTGTCACAGGAACGGTTCAAAACATAGACAGTAAGAAAAGTCAGTCGTCTTGTACTTAAGTCGGCATTGTGACAATTCTATTAAATTCCGATGCAATTTCTGTGTTTCATCGTCAATAAGAAGGTCAGAGGGATACAGTAAACATGAAGTGAAGCGTTGCAATCTATAACTAGTGTCACAGGAATGGTTCAAAACATAGTCAGTAAAAAGAGTCAGTCTTCTTGTACTTAAGTGGGCATTGTGCTTTTGTATTCAATTCCGATGCAAGTTCTGTGTTTCATCGTCGATAAGAAGGTCAGAAGGATACAGTAAACATAAAGTGAAGCATCGGAATCTGTAACTAGTGTCACAGGAATGGTTCAAATCATAGACATTAAGAAGGGTCAGCCTTCTTGTACTTAAGTCGGCATTGTGCCTTTTGCATTTAATTCCGATGCAATTTCTGTGTTTCATCGTCAGTAAGAAGGTCCAAGGAATACAGTAAAAAGGAAGTCAAGCATCAGAATCTATAACTAGTGTCACTGGAATGGTTCAAAACATAGCCAGTAAGAAGAGTCAGTCTTCTTGTACCTTAGTAGGCATTGTGGCGTTTCTATTTAATTCCGATACAATTTCTGTGTTTCCTCGTCAATAAGAAGGTCGGAGGGATACAGTAAACCTGAAGTGAAGCATCGGAATCTATAACTAGTGTCACAAGAATGGTTCAAAACATAGACAGTAAGATGAGTCAGTCTTCATGTACTTATGTCGGTATTGTGCCTTTTGTATTTAAATCCGATGCAATATCTGTGTTTCATCGTCAATAAGAAGGTCAGAGGAATACAGTAAACCTGAAGTGAAGCATCGGAATCTATAACTAGAGTCACAGGAATGGTTCAAAACATAGTCAGAGAGAAGCGTCAGTCTTCTTGTCCTTAAGTCAGCATTTTGCCTTTTGTATTTAATTCCGATGCACTTTCTGTGTTTCATCGTCAATAACAAGGTCCAAGGGATACAGCAAACCTGAAGTGAAGCATCGGAATCTAAAACTAGTGTCACAGGAATGGTTTAAAACATAGTCAGTAAAAAGATTGAGTCTTCCTGTACTTAAGTCGGCATTGTGCCTTTTCTATTTAATTCCGATACAATTTCTGTGTTTCCTCGTCAATAAGAAGGTCGGAGGGATACAGTAAACCTGAAGTGAAGTATCGGAATCTACAACTAGTGTCACAGGAATGGTTCTAAACATAGTCAGTAAGAAGAGTCAGTCTTCAGGTCCTTAAGTCGGCATTGTGCCTTTTGTATTTAATTCCGATGCAATTTCTGTGTTTCATCGTCTATAAGAAGGTCCAAGGGATACAGTAAACCTGGAGTGAAGCATCGGAATCTATAACTAGTGTCACAGGAATGGTGCAAATCATAGACAGTAAGATGAGTCAGTATTCTTGTACTTAAGGTGGCATTGTGCTTTTTGTATTTAATTCCGATGCAATTTCTGTGTTTCATCGTCACTAAGAAGGTAAGAGGGATACAGTAATCCTGAAGTTAAGCATCGGAATATATAACTAGGGTCACAGGAATGGTTCAAAGCATAGTCAGTAAGAAGAGTCAGTCTTCCTGTAGTTAAGTCGGCATTGTGCCTTTTGTATTGAATTCCGAACCAATTTCTTTGTTTCATCGTCAATAAGAAGTTGCAAGGGATACAGTAAACCTGAAGTGAAGCGTCGGAAAATATAACTAGTGTCACAGGAATGGTTTAAAGCATAGACAAAGAAGAAGAGACAGTCTTCTTGTACTTAAGTCGGCATTGTGCCTTTTCTATTTAATTCCGATGCAATTTCTGTGTTTCATCGTCAATAAGAAGGTCCAAGGGATACAGTAAACCTGGGGTGAAGCATCGGAATCTATAACTAGTGTCACAGGAATGGTTCAAAGCATAGTCAGTAAGAAGAGTCAGTCTTCTTGTCCTTAAGTCGGCATTGTGCCTTTTGTATTTAATTCCGATGCAATTTCTGTGTTTCATCGTCTACAAGAAGGTCCAAGGATTACAGTAAACCTGGAGTGAAGCATCGGAATCTATAACTAGTGTCACAGGAATGGTTCAAAACATAGACAGTACGAAGTGTCAGTCTTCTTGTACTTAAGTCGGCATTGTGCCTTTTGTATTTAATTCCGATGCAATTTCTGTGTTTCATTGTCAATAGGAAGGTCAGAGGGATACAGTAAACCTGAAATGAAGCATCGGAATCTATAACTAGTGTCACAGGAATGGTTCAAAACATAGACAGTAAGAAGGGTCAGTCTTCTTGTACTTAAGCCGGCATTTTGCCTTTTGTATATAATTCCGATGCCATTTCTGTGTTTCATCGTCAATAAGAAGGTCCAAGGGATACAGTAAACCTGTAGTGAAGTATCGGAATCTATAACTAGTGTCACAGGAATGGTTCAAAACATAGTCGGTAAGAAGAGTCAGTCTTCTTGTACTTAAGTCGGCATTGTGCCTTTTCTATTTAATTCCGATGCAATTTCTGTGTTTCATCGTCAATAAGAAGGTCAGAGGGATACAGTAATCCTGAAGTTAAGCATCGGAATCTATGACTAGTGTCACAGGAATGGTTCAAAGCATAGTCAGTAAGAAGGGTCAGCCTTCTTGTTCTTAAGTCGGTATTGTGCCTTTTGTATTTAATTCCGATGCAATATCTGTGTTTCATCGTCAATAAGACGGTCCAAGGGATACAGTAAACCTGAAGTGAAGCATCGGAATCTATAACTAGTGTCACAGGAATGGTTCAAAACATAGACAGTAGAAAGAGTCAGTCTTCTTGTACTCAAGTCGCCATTGTGCCTATTGTATTTAATTCCGATGTAGTTTCTGTGTTTCATCGTCAATAAGAAGGTCTAAGGGACACAGTAAGCCTGCAGTGAAGCATCGGAATCTATAACTAGTGTCACAGGAATGGTTCAAAGCATGGATAGTAAAAAGAGTCAGTCTTCTTGTCCTTAAGTCGGCATTGTGCCTTTTGTATTTAATTCCGATGCAATTTCTGTGTTTCATTGTCAATAAGAAGGTCAGAGGGATAGAGTAAACCTGAAGTGAAGCATCGGAATCTATAACTAGAGTCACAGGAATGGTTCAAAACATAGTCAGAGAGAAGCGTCAGTCTTCTTGTCCTTAAGTCGGCATTGTGCCTTTTGTATTTCATTCCGATGCAATTTCTGTGTTTCATCGTCAATAAGAAGGTCCAAGGGATACAGTAAATCAGGAGTGTAGCATCGGAATCTATAACCAGTGTCACAGGAATGGTTCAAAACATAGAAAGTAAGAAGAGTCAGTCTTCGTGTACTTAAGTCGGCATTTTGCCTTTTGTATTTAATTCCGATGCACTTTCTGTGTTTCATCGTCAATAGGAAGGTCCAAGGGATACAGCAAACCTGAAGTGAAGCATCGGAATCGATAACTTGTGTCACAGGAATGGTTTAAATCATAGTCAGTAAAAAGATTGAGTCTTCCTGTACTTAAGTCGGCATTGTGCCTTTTCTATTTATTTCCGATGCAATTTCTGTGTTTCATCGTCAATAAGATGGTCCAAGGGATACGGTAAACCTGGAGTGAAGCATCGGAATCTATAACAAGTGTCAATGGAATGGTCCAAAACATAGACAGTAAGAAGAGTCAGTCTTCTTGTACTTAAGTCGGCATTGTGCCTTTTCTATTTAATTCCGATGCAATTTCTGTGTTTCATCGTCAATAAGAAGGTCCAAGGGATACAGTAAACATGGAGTGAAGCATCGGAATCTATAACTAGTGTCACAGGAATGGTTCAAATCATAGACAGTAATAAGTGTCACTCTTCTTGTACTTAAGTCGGCATTGTGACATTTGTATTTCATTCCGATGCAATTTCTGTGCTTCATCGGCAATACGAAGGTCAGAGGGATACAGTAAACCTGAAGTGAAGCGTTGCAATCTGTAACTAGTGTCACAGGAATGGATCAAAACATAGTCAGTAATAAGAGTCAGTCTTCTTGTACTTAAGTCGGCATTGTGCCTTTTGTATTTAATTCCGATGCAAGTTCTGTGTTTCATCGTCAATAAGAAGGTCAGAGGGATACAGCAAACCCGAAGTGAAGCATCGGAATCTGTAACTAGTGTCACAGGAATGGTTCAAATCATAGACATTAAGAAGGGTCAGTCTTCTTGTACTTAAGTCGGCATTGTGCCTTTTGTATTTAATTCCGTTGCAATTTCTGTGTTTCTTCGTCAGTAAGAAGGTCCAAGGGATACAGTAAAACGGAAGTCAAGCATCAGAATCTATAACTAGTGTCACAGGAATGGTTCAAAGCATAGCCAGTAAGAAGAGTCAGTCTTCTTGTACTTAAGTCGGCATCGTGCCTTTTCTATTTAATTCCGATGCAATTTCTGTGTTTCATCGTCAACAAGAATGTCAGAGCGTTACAGTAAACCTGAAGTGAAGCATCCTAATCTATAACTAGTGCCACAGGAATGGTTCAAAACATAGTCAGTAAAAAGAGTCAGACTTCTTGTACTTAAGTCGGCATTGTGCCTTTTGTATCTAATTCCGATGCAATTTCTGTGTTTCATCGTCAATAAGAGGGTCAGAGGTATACAGTAAACCTGAAGTGAAGCATCGGAATCTATAACTAGTGTCACTGGAATGGTTCAAAACATAGTCATTAAGAAGAGTCAGTCTTTTTGTACTTAAGTCGGCATTGTGCCTTTTGTGTTTAATTCCGATGCAATTTCTGTGTTTCATCATCAATAAGTAGGTCCAAGTGATACATTAAACCTGAAGTGAAGCATCGGAATCTATAACTAGTGTCACAGGAATGGTTCAAAACATATACAGTAAGAAGAGTCAGTCTTCTTGTACTTAAGACGGTATTGTGCCTTTTGTATTTAATTCTGATGCAATTTCTGTGTTTCATCGTCAATAAGAGCGTCCAAGGGATACAGTAAACCTGAAGTGAAGCAACGGAATCTATAACTAGAGTCACAGGAATGGTTCAAAACATAGACAGTAAGAAGAGTCAGTCTCCTTGTACTTAAGTCGGCATTGTGCGTTTTGTATTTATTTTCGATGCAATTTCTGTGTTTCATCGTCAATAAGAAAATCAGAGGGATACAGTAAACCTGAAGTGAAGCATCGGAGTCTATAACAAGTGTCAAAGGAATGGTTCAAAACATTGACAGTAGGAAGGGTCAGTCTTCTTGTACTTAAGTCGGCATTGTCCCTTTTTTTATTTAATTCCAATGCAAATTCTAAGTTTCATCGTCAATAAGAAGGTCCAAGGGATACAGTAAACCTGAAGTGAAGCATCGGAATCTGTAGCTAGTGTCACAGGAATGGTTCAAAACATAGACAGTAAGAAGAGCCAGTCTTCTTGTACTTAAGTCGGTATTGTGCCTTTTGTATTTAATTCCGATCCAATTTCTGTGTTTCATCGTCAATAAGAGGTTCCAAGGGATACAGTAAACCGGAAGTGATGCATCGGAAGCTATAACTAGTGTCACAGGAATGGTTCAAAACATAGACAGTAAGAAGAATCAGTCTTCATGTACTTAAGTCGGCATTGTGCATTTTCTATTTAATTACGATGCAATATCTGTGTTTCATCGTCAATAAGAAGGTCCAAGGGATACAGTAAACCTGAAGTTAAGCATCGGAATCTATAACTAGTGTCACAGGAATGGTTCAAAACATAGACTGTAAGAAGGGTCAATCTTCTTGTACTTAAGTCGGCATTGTGCCTTTTGTATTTAATTCCGATGCAATATCTGTGTTTCATCGTCAATAAGAAGGTCCAAGGGATACAGTAAAACCGAAGTCAAGCATCGGAATCTATACCTACTGTCACAGGAATGTTTCAAAACATAGCCAGTAAGTAGAGTCAGTCTTCTCGTACTTAAGTAGGCACTGTGGCGTATCTATTTAATTCCGATGCAATTTCTGTGTTTCCTCGTCAATAAGAAGGTCAGAGGGATACAGTAAACCTGAAGTGAGGCATCGGGATCTATAGCTATTGTCACAGGAATGGTTGAAAACATAGTGAGTAAGAAGAGTCAGTCTTCTTGTACTTAAGTCGGCATTGTGCCTTTTGTATTTAACTGCGAGGCAATTTCGGTGTTTCATCGTCAATAAGAAGGTCCAAATGATACAGTAAACCTGAAGTGAAGCATTGGAATCTACAACTAGCGTCACAGGAATGGTTCGAAACTTAGACAGTAAGAAAAGTCAGTCGTCTTGTACTTCAGTCGGCATTGTGCCTTTTCTATTTTATTCCGATGCAATATCTGTGTTTATCGTCAATAAGAAGATCAGAGGGATACAGTAAACCTGAAGTGAAGCATCGGAATGTATTACTAGTGTGACAGGAATGGTTCAAAACATTGACAGTAGGTAGAGTCAGTCTTCTTGTACTTAAGTCGGCATTGTGCCTTTTGTATATTATTCCAATGCAATTTCTGAAATTCATCGTCAATAAGAAGGTCCAAAGGATACAATAAACCTGAAGTGAAGCATCGGAAGCTATAACTAGTGTCACAGGAATGGTTCAAAACATAGACAGTAAGATGAGTCAGTCTTCTTGTACTTAAGTCGGTATTGTGATTTTGTATATAATTACGATGCAATTTCTGTGTTTCATCGTCAATAAGAAGGACCAAGGGATACAGTAAACCTGAAGTGAAGCATCGAAAACTATAACTAGTGTCACAGGAATGGTTCAAATCATAGACAGTAATTAGAGTCAGTCTTCATGTACTTAAGTCGGCATTGTGCCTTTTTTATTTAATTCCGATGCAATTTCTGTGTTTCATCGTCAATAAGAAGCTCCAAGGGATTCAGTAAACCTGAAGTGAAGCATCGGAAACTATAACTAGTGTCACAGGAACGGTTCAAGTCATAGTCAGTAAGAAGAGTCAGTCTCCTTGTACTTAAGTCGGCATTGTTCCTTTTGTATTTAATTCCGATGTAATTTCTGTGTTTCATCGTCAATAAGAAGGTCCAAGAGATACAGTAAACCTGGAGTTAAGCATCGGAATCTATAACTAGTGTCACAGCAATGGTTCAAAACATAAACAGTAAGAAGAGTCAGGCTTCTTGTACTTAAGTCGGCATTTTTCCTTTTCTATTTAATTCCGATGCAATAATTGTGTTTCATCGTCAGTAAGAAGGTCCAAGTGATACAGTAATCCTGAAGTGAAGCATCGGAATCTATAACTAGTGTCACAGCAATGGTTCAAAACATAGTCAGTAAGAAGAGTCAGTCTTCTAGTACTTAATTCTGCGTTGTGCCTTTTGTATTTAATTCCGATGCAATTTTTGTATTTCATCGTCAATAAGAAGGTCCAAGGGATGCAGTAAACCTGAAGTGAATCATCGGAATTTAAGTGTCACAGGAATGGCTCAAATCATAATCAGTTAGAAGAGTCAGTCTTCTTGTACTTAAGACGGCATTGTGCCTTTTGGATTTAAATCCGATGCAATTTCTGTGTTTCATCGTCAATAAGAAGGGCCAAGGGATACAATAATTATGAAGTTAAGCATCGGCATTAAAACTAGTGTCACAGCAATGGTTCAAAACATAGACAGTAGGAAGAGTCAGTCTACTTGTACTTAAGTCGACATTGTTCCTATTGTATTTACTTCCGATGCAATTTCTGTGTTTCATCGTCAATAGGTCGGTCCAAGGGACAGAGTATACCTGGAGTGAAGCATCGGAATCTATAACTACTGTCACAGGGATGGTTCAAAACATAGTAAGAAGAGTCAGTCTTCTTGTACTTAAGTCGGCATTGTGCCTTTTGTATTTAATCCGATGCAATTTCTGTGTTTCATCGTCAATAAGAAGGTCCAAGGGATACAGTAAACCTGGAGTGAAGCATCGGAGTCTATAACCAGTGTCACAGGAATGGTTCAAATCGCAGACAGGAAGAAGAGTCATTCTTCTTGTACTTTATTCGGCATTTCGCTTTTTGTATTTAATTCCGATGCAATTTCTGTGTTTCATCGTCACTAAGAAGGTCAGAGGGATACAGTAAACCTGAAATGAACCATCGGATTCTATGACTAGTGTCACAGGAATGGATCAAAACATAGTCAGTAAGAAGAGTCAGTTTTCTTGTACTTAAGTCGGCATTGTGCCTTTTGTATTTAATTCCGATGCAAGTTCTGTGTTTCATCGTCAATAAGAAGGTCAGAGGGATACAGCAAACCCGAAGTGAAGCATTGGAATCTATAACTAGTGTCACAGGAATGGTTCAAAACATACACAGTAAGAAGAGTCAGTCTTCTTGTACTTAAGTCGGCATTGTACCTTTTGTATTTAATTCCGATGCAATTTCTGTGTTTCATCGTCAATAAGAAGTTCAGAGGGCTACAGTAAACCTGAAGTTAAGCATCGGAATCTATGACTAGTGTCACAGGAATGGTTCAAAACATAGTCAGTAAGAAGAGTCAGTCTTCTTGTACTTAAGTCGGCATTGTGCCTTTTGTATTTAATTCCGATGCAATTTCTGTGTTTCATCGTCAATAAGAAGGTCAGAGTGATACAATAATCCTGAAGTTAAGAATCAGATTCTATGACTAGTGTCACAGGAATGGTCCGAAACATAGTCAGTAAGAAGAGTCAGTTTTCTTGTACTTAAGTCGGTAATGTGCCTTTTGTATTTAATTCCGATGCAATTTCTGTGTTTCATCGTTAATAAGAAGGTCCAAGGGATACATTAAACCTGAAGTGAATCATCGGAATTTAGGTGTCACAGGAATGACTCAAATCATAATCAGTAAGAAGAGTCAGTCTTCTCGTTCTTAAGTCGGCATTGTGCCTTTTGTATTTAAATCCGATACAATTTCTGTGTTTCATCGTCAATAAGAAGGACCAAGGGATACAGTTAACCTTGAGTGACGCATCGGAATCTATAACTAGTGTCACAGGGATGGTTCAAACCATAGACAGTAAGATGAGTCTGTCTTCTTGTACTTAAGTCGGCATTGTGCCTTTTGTATTTAATTCCGATGCAATTTCTGTGTTTCATCGTCAATAAGACGGTCCACAGGATAAAGTAATCCTGAAGTTAAGCATCGGAATCTAAAACTAGTGTCACAGGAATGGTTAAAAGCATAGACAGTAGGAAGAGTCAGTCTACTTGTACTGAAGTCGACATTGTTCCTATTGTATTTAATTCCGATGCAATTTTTGTGTTTCATCGTCAATAAGTAGGTCTAAGGGACTCAGTAAACCTGGAGTGAAGCATCGGAATCTATAACTGGTGTCACAGGAACGGTTCAAAACATAGACAGTAAGAAAAGTCAGTCGTCTTGTACTAAAGTCGGCATTGTGACATTTCTATTAAATTCCGATGCAATTTCTGTGTTTCATCGTCAATAAGAAGGTCAGAGGGATACAGTAAACATGAAGTGAAGCGTTGCAATCTATAACTAGAGTCACAGGAATGGTTCAAAACATAGTCAGTAAAAAGAGTCAGTCTTCTTGTACTTAAGTGGGCATTGTGCCTTTTGTATTCAATTCCGATGCAAGTTCTGTGTTTCATCGTCGATAAGAAGGTCAGAAGGATACAGTAAACATAAAGTGAAGCATCGGAATCTGTAACTAGTGTCACAGGAATGGTTCAAAGCATAGACATTAAGAAGGGTCAGCCTTCTTGTACTTAAGTCGGCATTGTGAATTTTGCATTTAATTCCGATGCAATTTCTGTGTTTCATCGTCAGTAAGAAGGTCCAAGGAATACAGTAAAACGGAAGTCAAGCATCAGAATCTATAACTAGTGTCACTGGAATGGTTCAAAACATAGCCAGTAAGAAGAGTCAGTCTTCTTGTACCTTAGTAGGCATTGTGGCGTTTCTATTTAATTCCGATACAATTTCTGTGTTTCCTCGTCAATAAGAAGGTCGGAGGGATACAGTAAACCTGAAGTGAAGCATCGGAATCTATAACTAGTGTCACAAGAATGGTTCAAAACATAGACAGTAAGAAGAGTCAGTATTCTTGTACTTAAGTCGGCATTGTCCTTTTTTTTATTATTCCGATGCAATTTCTGTGTTTCATCGTCAATAAGAAGGTCCAAATGATACAGTAAACCTGAAGTGAAGTATCGGAATCTACAACTAGTGTCACAGGAATGGTTCAAAGCTTAGACAGTAAGAAAAGTCAGTCGTCTTGTACTTAAGTCGGCATTGTGCGTTTTCTATTTTATTCCGATGCAATATCTGTGTTTATCGTTAATAAGAAGATCAGAGGGATACAGTAAACCTGAAGTGAAGCATCGGAATGTATTACTAGTGTCACAGGAACGGTTCAAGTCATAGTCAGTAAGAAGAGTCAGACTTCTTGTACTTAAGTCGGCATTGTTCCTTTTGTATTTAATTCCGATGTAATTTCTGTTTTTCATCGTCAATAAGAAGGTCCAAGGGATACAGTAAACCTGGAGTTAAGCATCGGAATCTATAACTAGTGTCACAGGAATGGTTAAAACATAGACTGAAAGAAGAGTCAGTCTTCTTGTACTTAATTCTGCATTCTTCCTTTTGTATTTAATTCCGATGCAATTTTTGTATTTCATCGTCAATAAGAAAGTCCAAGGGATGCAGTAAACCTGAAGTGAATCATCGGAATTTAAGTGTCACAGGAATGGCTCAAATCATAATCAGTAAGAAGAGTCAGTCTTCTTGTACTTAAGTCGGCATTGTGCCTTTTCTATTTAATTCCGATGCAATTTCTGTGTTTCATCGTCAATAAGAAGGTCAGAGGGATACAGTAATCCTGAAGTTAAGCATCGGAATCTATGACTAGTGTCACAGGAATGGTTCAAAGCATAGTCAGTAAGAAGGGTCAGTCTTCTTGTTCTTAAGTCGGTATTGTGCCTTTTGTATTTAATTCCGATGCAATATCTGTGTTTCATCGTCAATAAGACGGTCCAAGGGATACAGTAAACCTGAAGTGAAGCATCGGAATCTATAACTAGTGTCACAGGAATGGTTCAAAACATAGACAGTTGGAAGAGTCAGTCTTCTTGTACTCAAGTCGGCATTGTGCCTATTGTATTTAATTCCGATGTAATTTCTGTGTTTCATCGTCAATAAGAAGGTCTATGGGACACAGTAAGCCTGCAGTGAAGCATCGAAATCTATAACTAGTGTCACAGGAATGGTTCAAAGCATGGATAGTAAAAAGAGTCAGTCTTCTTGTCCTTAAGTCGGCATTGTTCCTATTGTATTTAATTCCGATGCAATTTTTGTGTTTCATCGTCAATAAGTAGGTCTAAGGGACTCAGTAAACCTGGAGTGAAGCATCGGAATCTATAACTGGTGTCACAGGAACGGTTCAAAGCATAGACAGTAAGAAAAGTCAGTCGTCTTGTACTAAAGTCGGCATTGTGACATTTCTATTAAATTCCGATGCAATTTCTGTGTTTCATCGTCAATAAGAAGGTCAGAGGGATACAGTAAACATGAAGTGAAGCGTTGCAATCTATAACTAGTGTCACAGGAATGGTTCAAAACATAGTCAGTAAAAAGAGTCAGTCTTCTTGTACTTAAGTGGGCATTGTGCCTTTTGTATTCAATTCCGATGCAAGTTCTGTGTTTCATCGTCGATAAGAAGGTCAGAAGGATACAGTAAACATAAAGTGAAGCATCGGAATCTGTAACTAGTGTCACAGGAATGGTTCAAAGCATAGACATTAAGAAGGGTCAGCCTTCTTGTACTTAAGTCGGCATTGTGAATTTTGCATTTAATTCCGATGCAATTTCTGTGTTTCATCGTCAGTAAGAAGGTCAAAGGAATACAGTAAAACGGAAGTCAAGCATCAGAATCTATAACTAGTGTCACTGGAATGGTTCAAAACATAGCCAGTAAGAAGAGTCAGTCTTCTTGTACCTTAGTAGGCATTGTGGCGTATCTATTTAATTCCGATACAATTTCTGTGTTTCCTCGTCAATAAGAAGGTCGGAGGGATACAGTAAACCTGAAGTGAAGCATCGGAATCTATAACTAGTGTCACAAGAATGGTTCAAAACATAGACAGTAAGATGAGTCAGTCTTCATGTACTTATGTCGGTATTGTGCCTTTTGTATTTAAATCCGATGCAATTTCTGTGTCTCATCGTCAATGAGAAGGTCCAAGGGATACAGTAAACTGGAAGTGAAGCATCGGAATCTATAACTAGTGTCACAGGAATGGTTCAAAACATAGACAGTAATAAAAGTTAGTCGTCTTGTACTTAAGTCGGCATTGTGCCTCTTCTATGTAATTCCGATGCAATTTCTGTGTTTCATCGTCAATAAGAAGGTCCAAGGGATACAGTAAACCTGAAGTGAAGCATCGGAATCGATAACTAGTGTCACAGGAATGGTTTAAATCATAGTCAGTAAAAAGATTGAGTCTTCCTGTACTTAAGTCGGCATTGTGCCTTTTCTATTTATTTCCGATGCAATTTCTGTGTTTCATCGTCAATAAGATGGTCCAAGGGATACGGTAAACCTGGAGTGAAGCATCGGAATCTATAACAAGTGTCAATGGAATGGTCCAAAACATAGACAGTAAGAAGAGTCAGTCTTCTTGTACTTAAGTCGGCATTGTGCCTTTTGTATTTAATTCCGATGCAAGTTCTGTGTTTCATCGTCAATAAGAAGGTCAGAGGGATACAGCAAACCCGAAGTGAAGCATCGGAATCTGTAACTAGTGTCACAGGAATGGTTCAAATCATAGACATTAAGAAGGGTCAGTCTTCTTGTACTTAAGTCGGCATTGTGCCTTTTGTATTTAATTCCGTTGCAATTTCTGTGTTTCTTCGTCAGTAAGAAGGTCCAAGGGATACAGTAAAACGGAAGTCAAGCATCAGAATCTATAACTAGTGTCACAGGAATGGTTCAAAGCATAGCCAGTAAGAAGAGTCAGTCTTCTTGTACTTAAGTCGGCATCGTGCCTTTTCTATTTAATTCCGATGCAATTTCTGTGTTTCATCGTCAACAAGAATGTCAGAGCGATACAGTAAACCTGAAGTAAAGCATCCTAATCTATAACTAGTGCCACAGGAATGGTTCAAAACATAGTCAGTAAAAAGAGTCAGACTTCTTGTACTTAAGTCGGCATTGTGCCTTTTGTATCTAATTCCGATGCAATTTCTGTGTTTCATTGTCAATAAGAGGGTCAGAGGTATACAGTAAACCTGAAGTGAAGCATCGGAATCTATAACTAGTGTCACTGGAATGGTTCAAAACATAGTCATTAAGAAGAGTCAGTCTTTTTGTACTTAAGTCGGCATTGTGCCTTTTGTGTTTAATTCCGATGCAATTTCTGTGTTTCATCATCAATAAGTAGGTCCAAGTGATACATTAAACCTGAAGTGAAGCATCGGAATCTATAACTAGTGTCACAGGAATGGTTCAAAACATATACAGTAAGAAGAGTCAGTCTTCTTGTACTTAAGACGGTATTGTGCCTTTTGTATTTAATTCTGATGCAATTTCTGTGTTTCATCGTCAATAAGAGCGTCCAAGGGATACAGTAAACCTGAAGTGAAGCAACGGAATCTATAACTAGTGTCACAGGAATGGTTCAAAACATAGACAGTAAGAAGAGTCAGTCTCCTTGTACTTAAGTCGGCATTGTGCGTTTTGTATTTATTTTCGATGCAATTTCTGTGTTTCATCGTCAATAAGAAAATCAGAGGGATACAGTAAACCTGAAGTGAAGCATCGGAGTCTATAACAAGTGTCAAAGGAATGGTTCAAAACATTGACAGTAGGAAGGGTCAGTCTTCTTGTACTTAAGTCGGCATTGTCCCTTTTTTATTTAATTCCAATGCAAATTCTAAGTTTCATCGTCAATAAGAAGGTCCAAGGGATACAGTAAACCTGAAGTGAAGCATCGGAATCTGTAGCTAGTGTCACAGGAATGGTTCAAAACATAGACAGTAAGAAGAGTCAGTCTTCTTGTACTTAAGTCGGTATTGTGCCTTTTGTATTTAATTCCCATCCAATTTCTGTGTTTCATCGTCAATAAGAGGTTCCAAGGGATACAGTAAACCTGAAGTTAAGCATCGGAATCTATAACTAGTGTCACAGGAATGGTTCAAAACATAGACTGTAAGAAGGGTCAATCTTCTTGTACTTAAGTCGGCATTGTGCCTTTTGTATTTAATTCCGATGCAATATCTGTGTTTCATCGTCAATAAGAAGGTCCAAGGGATACAGTAAAACCGAAGTCAAGCATCGGAATCTATACCTAGTGTCACAGGAATGTTTCAAAACATAGCCAGTAAGTAGAGTCAGTCTTCTCGTACTTAAGTAGGCACTGTGGCGTATCTATTTAATTCCGATGCAATTTCTGTGTTTCCTCGTCAATAAGAAGGTCAGAGGGATACAGTAAACCTGAAGTGAGGCATCGGGATCTATAGCTATTGTCACAGGAATGGTTGAAAGCATAGTGAGTAAGAAGAGTCAGTCTTCTTGTACTTAAGTCGGCATTGTGCCTTTTGTACTTAACTGCGAGGCAATTTCGGTGTTTCATCGTCAATAAGAAGGTCCAAATGATACAGTAAACCTGAAGTGAAGCATTGGAATCTACAACTAGCGTCACAGGAATGGTTCGAAACTTAGACAGTAAGAAATGTCAGTCGTCTTGTACTTAAGTCGGCATTGTGCCTTTTCTATTTTATTCCGATGCAATATCTGTGTTTATCGTCAATAAGAAGATCAGAGGGATACAGTAAACCTGAAGTGAAGCATCGGAATCTATAACTAGTGTCACAGGAATGGTTCAAAACATACACAGTAAGAAGAGTCAGTCTTCTTGTACTTAAGTCGGCATTGTACCTTTTGTATTTAATTCCGATGCAATTTCTGTGTTTCATCGTCAATAAGAAGGTCAGAGGGCTACAGTAAACCTGAAGTTAAGCATCGGAATCTATGACTAGTGTCACAGGAATGGTTCAAAACATAGTCAGTAAGAAGAGTCAGTCTTCTTGTACTTAAGTCGGCATTGTGCCTTTTGTATTTAATTCCGTTGCAATTTCTGTGTTTCATCGTCAATAAGAAGGTCAGAGGGATACAGTAATCCTGAAGTTAAGAATCAGATTCTATGACTAGTGTCACAGGAATGGTCCGAAACATAGTCGGTAAGAAGAGTCAGTTTTCTTGTACTTAAGTCGGTAATGTGCCTTTTGTATTTAATTCCGATGCAATTTCTGTGTTTCATCGTTAATAAGAAGGTCCAAGGGATACATTAAACCTGAAGTGAATCATCGGAATTTAGGTGTCACAGGAATGACTCAAATCATAATCAGTAAGAAGAGTCTGTCTTCTCGTTCTTAAGTCGGCATTGTGCCTTTTGTATTTAAATCCGATACAATTTCTGTGTTTCATCGTCAATAAGAAGGACCAAGGGATACAGTTAACCTTGAGTGAAGCATCGGAATCTATAACTAGTGTCACAGGGATGGTTCAAACCATAGACAGTAAGATGAGTCTGTCTTCTTGTACTTAAGTCGGCATTGTGCCTTTTGTATTTAATTCCGATGCAATTTCTGTGTTTCATCGTCAATAAGACGGTCCAAGGGATAAAGTAATCCTGAAGTTAAGCATCGGAATCTAAAACTAGTGTCACAGGAATGGTTAAAAGCATAGACAGTAGGAAGAGTCAGTCTACTTGTACTGAAGTCGACATTGTTCCTATTGTATTTAATTCCGATGCAATTTTTGTGTTTCATCGTCAATAAGTAGGTCTAAGGGACTCAGTAAACCTGGAGTGAAGCATCGGAATCTATAACTAGTGTCACAGGAACGGTTCAAAACATAGACAGTAAGAAAAGTCAGTCGTCTTGTACTAAAGTCGGCATTGTGACATTTCTATTAAATTCCGATGCAATTTCTGTGTTTCATCGTCAATAAGAAGGTCAGAGGGATACAGTAAACATGAAGTGAAGCGTTGCAATCTATAACTAGTGTCACAGGAATGGTTCAAAACATAGTCAGTAAAAAGAGTCAGTCTTCTTGTACTTAAGTGGGCATTGTGCCTTTTGTATTCAATTCCGATGCAAGTTCTGTGTTTCATCGTCGGTCGATAAGAAGGTCAGAAGGATACAGTAAACATAAAGTGAAGCATCGGAATCTGTAACTAGTGTCACAGGAATGGTTCAAAGCATAGACATTAAGAAGGGGCAGCCTTCTTGTACTTAAGTCGGCATTGTGAATTTTGCATTTAATTCCGATGCAATTTCTGTGTTTCATCGTCAGTAAGAAGGTCCAAGGAATACAGTAAAACGGAAGTCAAGCATCAGAATCTATAACTAGTGTCACTGGAATGGTTCAAAACATAGCCTGTAAGAAGAGTCAGTCTTCTTGTACCTTAGTAGGCATTGTGGCGTTTCTATTTAATTCCGATACAATTTCTGTGTTTCCTCGTCAATAAGAAGGTCGGAGGGATACAGTAAAACTGAAGTGAAGCATCGGAATCTATAACTAGTGTCACAAGAATGGTTCAAAACATAGACAGTAAGATGAGTCAGTCTTCATGTACTTATGTCGGTATTGTGCCTTTTGTATTTAATTCGATGCAATTTCTGTGTCTCGTCGTCAATGAGAAGGTCCAAGGGATACAGTAAACTGGAAGTGAAGCATCGGAATCTATAACTAGTGTCACAGGAATGGTTCAAAACATAGACAGTAAGAAAAGTCAGTCGTCTTGTACTTAAGTCGGCATTGTGCCTCTTCTATTTAATTCCGATGCAATTTCTGTGTTTCATCGTCAATAAGAAGGTCCAAGGGATACAGTAAACCTGAAGTGAAGCATCGGAATCTATAACTAGTGTCACAGGAATGGTTCAAACATAGACAGTAAGAAGAGTCAGTATTCTTGTACTTAAGTCGGCATTGTCCTTTTTTTTATTATTCCGATGCAATTTCTGTGTTTCATCGTCAATAAGAAGGTCCAACGGATACAGTAAACCTGAAGTGAAGCATCGAACTCTATAACTAGTGTCACAGGAATGGTTCAAAATATAGACAGTAAGAAGAATCAGTCTTCATGTACTTAAGTCGGCATTGTGCATTTTCTATTTAATTACGATGCAATTTCTGTGTTTCATCGTCAATAAGAAGGTCCAAGGGATACAGTAAACCAGAAGTTAAGCATCGGAATCTATAACTAGTGTCACAGGAATGGTTCAAAACATAGACTGTAAGAAGGGTCAGTTTTCTTGTACTTAAGTCGGCATTGTGCCTTTTGTATTTAATTCCGATGCAATTTCTGTGTTTCATCGTCAATAAGAAGGTCCAAGGGATACAGTAAAACCGAAGTCAAGCATCGGAATCTATAACTAGTGTCACAGGAATGTTTCAAAACATAGCCAGTAAGTAGAGTCAGTCTTCTCGTACTTAAGTAGGCACTGTGGCGTATCTGTTTAATTCCGATGCACTTTTTTGTGTTTCCTCGTCACTAAGAAGGTCAGAGGGATACAGTAAACCTGAAGTGAAGCATGGGGATCTATAGCTAGTGTCACAGGAATGGTTGAAAGCATAGTGAGTAAGAAGAGTCAGTCTTCTTGTACTTAAGTCGGCATTGTGCCTTTTGTACTTAACTGCGAGGCAATTTCGGTGTTTCATCGTCAATAAGAAGGTCCAAATGATACAGTAAACCTGAAGTGAAGCATTGGAATCTACAACTAGCGTCACAGGAATGGTTCGAAACTTAGACAGTAAGAAATGTCAGTCGTCTTGTACTTAAGTCGGCATTGTGCCTTTTCTATTTTATTCCGATGCAATATCTGTGTTTATCGTCAATAAGAAGATCAGAGGGATACAGTAAACCTGAAGTGAAGCATCGGAATCTATAACTAGTGTCACAGGAATGGTTCAAAACATACACAGTAAGAAGAGTCAGTCTTCTTGTACTTAAGTCGGCATTGTACCTTTTGTATTTAATTCCGATGCAATTTCTGTGTTTCATCGTCAATAAGAAGGTCAGAGGGCTACAGTAAACCTGAAGTTAAGCATCGGAATCTATGACTAGTGTCACAGGAATGGTTCAAAACATAGTCAGTAAGAAGAGTCAGTCTTCTTGTACTTAAGTCGGCATTGTGCCTTTTGTATTTAATTCCGTTGCAATTTCTGTGTTTCATCGTCAATAAGAAGGTCAGAGGGATACAGTAATCCTGAAGTTAAGAATCAGATTCTATGACTAGTGTCACAGGAATGGTCCGAAACATAGTCGGTAAGAAGAGTCAGTTTTCTTGTACTTAAGTCGGTAATGTGCCTTTTGTATTTAATTCCGATGCAATTTCTGTGTTTCATCGTTAATAAGAAGGTCCAAGGGATACATTAAACCTGAAGTGAATCATCGGAATTTAGGTGTCACAGGAATGACTCAAATCATAATCAGTAAGAAGAGTCTGTCTTCTCGTTCTTAAGTCGGCATTGTGCCTTTTGTATTTAAATCCGATACAATTTCTGTGTTTCATCGTCAATAAGAAGGACCAAGGGATACAGTTAACCTTGAGTGAAGCATCGGAATCTATAACTAGTGTCACAGGGATGGTTCAAACCATAGACAGTAAGATGAGTCTGTCTTCTTGTACTTAAGTCGGCATTGTGCCTTTTGTATTTAATTCCGATGCAATTTCTGTGTTTCATCGTCAATAAGACGGTCCAAGGGATAAAGTAATCCTGAAGTTAAGCATCGGAATCTAAAACTAGTGTCACAGGAATGGTTAAAAGCATAGACAGTAGGAAGAGTCAGTCTACTTGTACTGAAGTCGACATTGTTCCTATTGTATTTAATTCCGATGCAATTTTTGTGTTTCATCGTCAATAAGTAGGGCTAAGGGACTCAGTAAACCTGGAGTGAAGCATCGGAATCTATAACTAGTGTCACAGGAACGGTTCAAAACATAGACAGTAAGAAAAGTCAGTCGTCTTGTACTAAAGTCGGCATTGTGACATTTCTATTAAATTCCGATGCAATTTCTGTGTTTCATCGTCAATAAGAAGGTCAGAGGGATACAGTAAACATGAAGTGAAGCGTTGCAATCTATAACTAGTGTCACAGGAATGGTTCAAAACATAGTCAGTAAAAAGAGTCAGTCTTCTTGTACTTAAGTGGGCATTGTGCCTTTTGTATTCAATTCCGATGCAAGTTCTGTGTTTCATCGTCGGTCGATAAGAAGGTCAGAAGGATACAGTAAACATAAAGTGAAGCATCGGAATCTGTAACTAGTGTCACAGGAATGGTTCAAAGCATAGACATTAAGAAGGGGCAGCCTTCTTGTACTTAAGTCGGCATTGTGAATTTTGCATTTAATTCCGATGCAATTTCTGTGTTTCATCGTCAGTAAGAAGGTCCAAGGAATACAGTAAAACGGAAGTCAAGCATCAGAATCTATAACTAGTGTCACTGGAATGGTTCAAAACATAGCCTGTAAGAAGAGTCAGTCTTCTTGTACCTTAGTAGGCATTGTGGCGTTTCTATTTAATTCCGATACAATTTCTGTGTTTCCTCGTCAATAAGAAGGTCGGAGGGATACAGTAAAACTGAAGTGAAGCATCGGAATCTATAACTAGTGTCACAAGAATGGTTCAAAACATAGACAGTAAGATGAGTCAGTCTTCATGTACTTATGTCGGTATTGTGCCTTTTGTATTTAAATTCGATGCAATTTCTGTGTCTCGTCGTCAATGAGAAGGTCCAAGGGATACAGTAAACTGGAAGTGAAGCATCGGAATCTATAACTAGTGTCACAGGAATGGTTCAAAACATAGACAGTAAGAAAAGTCAGTCGTCTTGTACTTAAGTCGGCATTGTGCCTCTTCTATTTAATTCCGATGCAATTTCTGTGTTTCATCGTCAATAAGAAGGTCCAAGGGATACAGTAAACCTGAAGTGAAGCATCGGAATCTATAACTAGTGTCACAGGAATGGTTCAAACATAGACAGTAAGAAGAGTCAGTATTCTTGTACTTAAGTCGGCATTGTCCTTTTTTTTATTATTCCGATGCAATTTCTGTGTTTCATCGTCAATAAGAAGGTCCAACGGATACAGTAAACCTGAAGTGAAGCATCGAACTCTATAACTAGTGTCACAGGAATGGTTCAAAATATAGACAGTAAGAAGAATCAGTCTTCATGTACTTAAGTCGGCATTGTGCATTTTCTATTTAATTACGATGCAATTTCTGTGTTTCATCGTCAATAAGAAGGTCCAAGGGATACAGTAAACCAGAAGTTAAGCATCGGAATCTATAACTAGTGTCACAGGAATGGTTCAAAACATAGACTGTAAGAAGGGTCAGTCTTCTTGTACTTAAGTCGGCATTGTGCCTTTTGTATTTAATTCCGATGCAATTTCTGTGTTTCATCGTCAATAAGAAGGTCCAAGGGATACAGTAAAACCGAAGTCAAGCATCGGAATCTATAACTAGTGTCACAGGAATGTTTCAAAACATAGCCAGTAAGTAGAGTCAGTCTTCTCGTACTTAAGTAGGCACTGTGGCGTATCTGTTTAATTCCGATGCACTTTTTTGTGTTTCCTCGTCACTAAGAAGGTCAGAGGGATACAGTAAACCTGAAGTGAAGCATGGGGATCTATAGCTAGTGTCACAGGAATGGTTCAAAACATAGTCAGTAAGAAGAGTCAGTCTTCTTGTACTTAAGTCGGCATTGTGCCTTTCGAATTTAACTCCGATGCAATTTCTGTGTTTCATCGTCAATAAGAAGGTCCAAATGATACAGTAAACCTGAAGTGAAGTATCGGAATCTACAACTAGTGTCACAGGAATGGTTCAATACTTAGACAGTAAGAAAAGTCAGTCGTCTTGTACTTAAGTCGGCATTGTGCCTTTTCTATTTTATTCCGATGCAATATCTGTGTTTATCGTTAATAAGAAGATCAGAGGGATACAGTAAACCTGAAGTGAAGCATCGGAATGTATTACTAGTGTCACAGGAACGGTTCAAGTCATAGTCAGTAAGAAGAGTCAGACTTCTTGTACTTAAGTCGGCATTGTTCCTTTTGTATTTAATTCCGATGTAATTTCTGTTTTTCATCGTCAATAAGAAGGTCCAAGGGATACAGTAAACCTGGAGTTAAGCATCGGAATCTATAACTAGTGTCACAGGAATGGTTAAAACATAGACTGAAAGAAGAGTCAGTCTTCTTGTACTTAATTCTGCATTCTTCCTTTTGTATTTAATTCCGATGCAATTTTTGTATTTCATCGTCAATAAGAAAGTCCAAGGGATGCAGTAAACCTGAAGTGAATCATCGGAATTTAAGTGTCACAGGAATGGCTCAAATCATAATCAGTAAGAAGAGTCAGTCTTCTTGTACTTATGTCGGCATTGTGCCTTTTGTATTTAAATCCGATGCAATTTCTGTGTTTCATCGTCAATAAGAAGGACCAAGGGATACAGTTAACCTGGAGTGAAGCATCGGAATCTATAACTAGTGTCACAGGGATGGTTCAAAACATAGACAGTAAAAAGAGTCAGTCTTCTTGTACTTAAGTGGGCATTGTGCCTTTTGTATTCAATTCCGATGCAAGTTCTGTGTTTCATCGTCGGTCGATAAGAAGGTCAGAAGGATACAGTAAACATAAAGTGAAGCATCGGAATCTGTAACTAGTGTCACAGGAATGGTTCAAAGCATAGACATTAAGAAGGGGCAGCCTTCTTGTACTTAAGTCGGCATTGTGAATTTTGCATTTAATTCCGATGCAATTTCTGTGTTTCATCGTCAGTAAGAAGGTCCAAGGAATACAGTAAAACGGAAGTCAAGCATCAGAATCTATAACTAGTGTCACTGGAATGGTTCAAAACATAGCCTGTAAGAAGAGTCAGTCTTCTTGTACCTTAGTAGGCATTGTGGCGTTTCTATTTAATTCCGATACAATTTCTGTGTTTCCTCGTCAATAAGAAGGTCGGAGGGATACAGTAAAACTGAAGTGAAGCATCGGAATCTATAACTAGTGTCACAAGAATGGTTCAAAACATAGACAGTAAGATGAGTCAGTCTTCATGTACTTATGTCGGTATTGTGCCTTTTGTATTTAAATTCGATGCAATTTCTGTGTCTCGTCGTCAATGAGAAGGTCCAAGGGATACAGTAAACTGGAAGTGAAGCATCGGAATCTATAACTAGTGTCACAGGAATGGTTCAAAACATAGACAGTAAGAAAAGTCAGTCGTCTTGTACTTAAGTCGGCATTGTGCCTCTTCTATTTAATTCCGATGCAATTTCTGTGTTTCATCGTCAATAAGAAGGTCCAAGGGATACAGTAAACCTGAAGTGAAGCATCGGAATCTATAACTAGTGTCACAGGAATGGTTCAAACATAGACAGTAAGAAGAGTCAGTATTCTTGTACTTAAGTCGGCATTGTCCTTTTTTTTATTATTCCGATGCAATTTCTGTGTTTCATCGTCAATAAGAAGGTCCAACGGATACAGTAAACCTGAAGTGAAGCATCGAACTCTATAACTAGTGTCACAGGAATGGTTCAAAATATAGACAGTAAGAAGAATCAGTCTTCATGTACTTAAGTCGGCATTGTGCATTTTCTATTTAATTACGATGCAATTTCTGTGTTTCATCGTCAATAAGAAGGTCCAAGGGATACAGTAAACCAGAAGTTAAGCATCGGAATCTATAACTAGTGTCACAGGAATGGTTCAAAACATAGACTGTAAGAAGGGTCAGTCTTCTTGTACTTAAGTCGGCATTGTGCCTTTTGTATTTAATTCCGATGCAATTTCTGTGTTTCATCGTCAATAAGAAGGTCCAAGGGATACAGTAAAACCGAAGTCAAGCATCGGAATCTATAACTAGTGTCACAGGAATGTTTCAAAACATAGCCAGTAAGTAGAGTCAGTCTTCTCGTACTTAAGTAGGCACTGTGGCGTATCTGTTTAATTCCGATGCACTTTTTTGTGTTTCCTCGTCACTAAGAAGGTCAGAGGGATACAGTAAACCTGAAGTGAAGCATGGGGATCTATAGCTAGTGTCACAGGAATGGTTCAAAACATAGTCAGTAAGAAGAGTCAGTCTTCTTGTACTTAAGTCGGCATTGTGCCTTTCGAATTTAACTCCGATGCAATTTCTGTGTTTCATCGTCAATAAGAAGGTCCAAATGATACAGTAAACCTGAAGTGAAGTATCGGAATCTACAACTAGTGTCACAGGAATGGTTCAATACTTAGACAGTAAGAAAAGTCAGTCGTCTTGTACTTAAGTCGGCATTGTGCCTTTTCTATTTTATTCCGATGCAATATCTGTGTTTATCGTTAATAAGAAGATCAGAGGGATACAGTAAACCTGAAGTGAAGCATCGGAATGTATTACTAGTGTCACAGGAACGGTTCAAGTCATAGTCAGTAAGAAGAGTCAGACTTCTTGTACTTAAGTCGGCATTGTTCCTTTTGTATTTAATTCCGATGTAATTTCTGTTTTTCATCGTCAATAAGAAGGTCCAAGGGATACAGTAAACCTGGAGTTAAGCATCGGAATCTATAACTAGTGTCACAGGAATGGTTAAAACATAGACTGAAAGAAGAGTCAGTCTTCTTGTACTTAATTCTGCATTCTTCCTTTTGTATTTAATTCCGATGCAATTTTTGTATTTCATCGTCAATAAGAAAGTCCAAGGGATGCAGTAAACCTGAAGTGAATCATCGGAATTTAAGTGTCACAGGAATGGCTCAAATCATAATCAGTAAGAAGAGTCAGTCTTCTTGTACTTATGTCGGCATTGTGCCTTTTGTATTTAAATCCGATGCAATTTCTGTGTTTCATCGTCAATAAGAAGGACCAAGGGATACAGTTAACCTGGAGTGAAGCATCGGAATCTATAACTAGTGTCACAGGGATGGTTCAAAACATAGACAGTAAAAAGAGTCAGTCTTCTTGTACTTAAGTGGGCATTGTGCCTTTTGTATTCAATTCCGATGCAAGTTCTGTGTTTCATCGTCGGTCGATAAGAAGGTCAGAAGGATACAGTAAACATAAAGTGAAGCATCGGAATCTGTAACTAGTGTCACAGGAATGGTTCAAAGCATAGACATTAAGAAGGGGCAGCCTTCTTGTACTTAAGTCGGCATTGTGAATTTTGCATTTAATTCCGATGCAATTTCTGTGTTTCATCGTCAGTAAGAAGGTCCAAGGAATACAGTAAAACGGAAGTCAAGCATCAGAATCTATAACTAGTGTCACTGGAATGGTTCAAAACATAGCCTGTAAGAAGAGTCAGTCTTCTTGTACCTTAGTAGGCATTGTGGCGTTTCTATTTAATTCCGATACAATTTCTGTGTTTCCTCGTCAATAAGAAGGTCGGAGGGATACAGTAAAACTGAAGTGAAGCATCGGAATCTATAACTAGTGTCACAAGAATGGTTCAAAACATAGACAGTAAGATGAGTCAGTCTTCATGTACTTATGTCGGTATTGTGCCTTTTGTATTTAAATTCGATGCAATTTCTGTGTCTCGTCGTCAATGAGAAGGTCCAAGGGATACAGTAAACTGGAAGTGAAGCATCGGAATCTATAACTAGTGTCACAGGAATGGTTCAAAACATAGACAGTAAGAAAAGTCAGTCGTCTTGTACTTAAGTCGGCATTGTGCCTCTTCTATTTAATTCCGATGCAATTTCTGTGTTTCATCGTCAATAAGAAGGTCCAAGGGATACAGTAAACCTGAAGTGAAGCATCGGAATCTATAACTAGTGTCACAGGAATGGTTCAAACATAGACAGTAAGAAGAGTCAGTATTCTTGTACTTAAGTCGGCATTGTCCTTTTTTTTATTATTCCGATGCAATTTCTGTGTTTCATCGTCAATAAGAAGGTCCAACGGATACAGTAAACCTGAAGTGAAGCATCGAACTCTATAACTAGTGTCACAGGAATGGTTCAAAATATAGACAGTAAGAAGAATCAGTCTTCATGTACTTAAGTCGGCATTGTGCATTTTCTATTTAATTACGATGCAATTTCTGTGTTTCATCGTCAATAAGAAGGTCCAAGGGATACAGTAAACCAGAAGTTAAGCATCGGAATCTATAACTAGTGTCACAGGAATGGTTCAAAACATAGACTGTAAGAAGGGTCAGTCTTCTTGTACTTAAGTCGGCATTGTGCCTTTTGTATTTAATTCCGATGCAATTTCTGTGTTTCATCGTCAATAAGAAGGTCCAAGGGATACAGTAAAACCGAAGTCAAGCATCGGAATCTATAACTAGTGTCACAGGAATGTTTCAAAACATAGCCAGTAAGTAGAGTCAGTCTTCTCGTACTTAAGTAGGCACTGTGGCGTATCTGTTTAATTCCGATGCACTTTTTTGTGTTTCCTCGTCACTAAGAAGGTCAGAGGGATACAGTAAACCTGAAGTGAAGCATGGGGATCTATAACTAGTGTCACAGGAATGGTTCAAAACATAGTCAGTAAGAAGAGTCAGTCTTCTTGTACTTAAGTCGGCATTGTGCCTTTCGAATTTAACTCCGATGCAATTTCTGTGTTTCATCGTCAATAAGAAGGTCCAAATGATACAGTAAACCTGAAGTGAAGTATCGGAATCTACAACTAGTGTCACAGGAATGGTTCAATACTTAGACAGTAAGAAAAGTCAGTCGTCTTGTACTTAAGTCGGCATTGTGCCTTTTCTATTTTATTCCGATGCAATATCTGTGTTTATCGTTAATAAGAAGATCAGAGGGATACAGTAAACCTGAAGTGAAGCATCGGAATGTATTACTAGTGTCACAGGAACGGTTCAAGTCATAGTCAGTAAGAAGAGTCAGACTTCTTGTACTTAAGTCGGCATTGTTCCTTTTGTATTTAATTCCGATGTAATTTCTGTTTTTCATCGTCAATAAGAAGGTCCAAGGGATACAGTAAACCTGGAGTTAAGCATCGGAATCTATAACTAGTGTCACAGGAATGGTTAAAACATAGACTGAAAGAAGAGTCAGTCTTCTTGTACTTAATTCTGCATTCTTCCTTTTGTATTTAATTCCGATGCAATTTTTGTATTTCATCGTCAATAAGAAAGTCCAAGGGATGCAGTAAACCTGAAGTGAATCATCGGAATTTAAGTGTCACAGGAATGGCTCAAATCATAATCAGTAAGAAGAGTCAGTCTTCTTGTACTTATGTCGGCATTGTGCCTTTTGTATTTAAATCCGATGCAATTTCTGTGTTTCATCGTCAATAAGAAGGACCAAGGGATACAGTTAACCTGGAGTGAAGCATCGGAATCTATAACTAGTGTCACAGGGATGGTTCAAAACATAGACAGTAAGAAGAGTCAGTCTTCTTATACTTAAGTCGGCATTGTGCCTTTTGTATAGATTTCCGAAGCAATTTCTGTGTTTCATCGTCAATAAGAAGGTCCAAGGGATACAGTAATCCTGAAGTTAAGCATCGGAATTAAAACTAGTGTCACAGGAATGGTTCAAAACATAGACAGTAGGAAGAGTCAGTCTACTTGTACTTAAGTCGACATTGTTCCTATTGTATTTAATTCCGATGCAATTTCTGTGTTTCATCGTCAATAAGTAGGTCCAAGGGACACAGTAAACCTGGAGTGAAGCATCGGAATCTATAACTACTGTCACAGGGATGGTTCAAAGCATAGACAGTAAGAAGAGTAAGTCTTCTTGTACTTAAGTCGGCATTGTGCCTTTTGAATTTAAATCCGATGCAATTTCTGTGTTTCATCGTCAATAAGAAGGTCCAAGGGATACAGTAAACCTGGAGTGAAGTATCGGATTCTATAACTAGTGTCACAGGAATGGTTCAAAGCGTAGACAAGAAGAAGAGTCAGTCTTCTTGTATTTTATTCGGCATTGCGCTTTTTGTATTTAATTCCGATGCAATTTCTGTGTTTCATCGTCACTTAGAAGGTCAGAGGGATACAGTAAACCTGAAATGAAACATCGGATCCTATGACTAGTGTCACAGGAATGTTTCAAATCATAGACAGTAGGAAAAGTCAATCTACATGTTCATAAGTCGGCATTGTACCTTTTGTATTTAATTCCGATGCAATTTCTGTGTTTCATCGTACATAAGATGGTCAGAGGGATACAGTAAACCTGATGTGAAGCATCGGAATCTATAACTAGTGTCACAGGAATGCTTTAAAACAAAGTCAGTAAGAAGAATCAGTCTTCTTGTACTTAAGTCGGCATTGTGCCTTTTGTATTTAATTCCGATGCAATTTCTGTGTTTCATCGTCCATAAGAAGGTCCAAGGGATACAGTAGACCTGAATTGAAGCATCGGAATCTATAACTAGTGTCACAGGAATGGTTCAAAACATAGACAGTAAGAAGAGTCAGTCTTCTTGTACTTAAGTCGGCATTGTGCCTTTTGTATTTAATTCCGATGCAATTTCTGTGTTTCATCGTCAATAAGAAGGTCAGAATGCTACAGTAAACCTGAAGTGCAGCATCGGAATCTATAACTAGAGTCACAGGAATAGTTCAAAGCATAGACAGTCAGTAGAGTCAGTCTTCTTGTACTTAAGTCGGCATTGTGCCTTTTGTATTTAATTCCGATGCGATTTCTGTGTTTCATCGTCAATAAGAAGGTTTAAGGGCTACAGTAAACCTCAAGTGAAGCATCGGACTCTATAGCTAGTGTCACAAGAATGGTTCAAAACATAGTCAGTAAGAAGAGTCAGTCTTCTTGTACTTAAGTCGGCATTGTGTCTTTTGTATTTAATTCCGATGCAATTTCTGTGTTTCATCGTCCATAAGAAGGTGAGAGGGATACAGTAATCCTGAAGTTAAGCATCGGATTCTATGACTAGTGTCACAGGAATGGTCCGAAACATAGTCAGTAAGAAGAGTCAGTTTTTTTGTACTTAAGTCGGTAATGAGCCTTTTGTATTTAATTCCGATGCATTTTCTGTGTTTCATCGTCAATAAGAAGGTCAGAGGGATACAGTAAACATGAAGTGAAGCGTTGCAATCTATAACTAGTGTCACAGGAATAGTTCAAAACATAGTCAGTAAAATGAGTCAGTCTTCTTGTACTTAAGTCGGCATTGTGCCTTTTGTATTTAATTCCGATGCAAGTTCTGTGTTTCATCGTCAATAAGAAGGTCAGAGGGATACAGTAAACCTGAAGTGAAGCATCGGAATCTGTAACTAGTGTCACAGGAATGGTTCAAAACATAGACATTAAGAAGGGTCAGTCTTCTTGTACTTAAGTCGGCATTGTGCCTTTTGCATTTAATTCCGATGCAATTTCTGTGTTTCATTGTAAGTAAGAAGGTCCAAGGGATACAGTAAAACGAAAGTCAAGCTTAAGAATCTATACCTAGTGTCACCGGAATGGTTCAAAACATAGACAGTAAGAAAAGTCACTCGTCTTGTACTTAAGTCGGCATTGTGCCTTTTCTATTTAATTCAAAAACAATTTCTGTGTTTCATCGTCAATAAGAAGGTCCAAGGGATACAGTAAACCTGAAGTGAAGCATCGGAATCTATAACTAGAGTCACAGGAATGGTTCAAAACATAGACAGTAAGAAGAGTCAGTCTTCTTGTACTTAAGTCGCCATTGTAAAATTTCTATTTAATTTCGATGCAATTTCTGTGTTCCATCGCCAATAAGAGGGTCACAGGGATACAGTAAACCTGAAGTGAAGCATCGGAATCTATAACTAGTCTCACTGGAATAGTTCAAAACATAGTCAGTATGAAGAGTCTGTCATTTTGTACTTAAGTCGGGATTGTGCGTTTTGTGTTTAATTGTGATGCAATTTCTGTGTTTCATCGTCAATAAGTAGGTCCAAGGGATACAGTAAACCTGAAGTGAAGCATCGGAATCTATAACTAGTGTCACAGGAATGGTTCAAACATAGTCATTAAGAAGAGTCTTTTTTTTTGTACTTAAGTCTTCATTCTGCCTTTTGCGTTTAATTCCGATGCAGTTTCTGTGTTTCATCGTCAATAAGTAGGTCCAAGGCATACAGTAAACCTAAAGTGAAGCATCGGAATCTATAACTAGTGTCACAGGAATGGTTCAAAACATAGACAGTAAGAAGAGTCAGTCTTCTTGTTCTTAAGTCGGCATTGTGCCTTTTGTATTTATTTTCGATGCAATTTCTGTGTTTCATCGTCAATAAGAATATCAGAGGGATACAGTAAACCTGAAGTGAAGCATCGGAAAGTATAACAAGTGTCACAGGAATGGTTCAAAGCATTGACAGTAGGAAGGGTCAGTCTTCTTGTATTTAGGTCGGCATTGTGCCTTTTGTATTTAATTCCGATGCAATTTCTGTGTTTCATCGACAATAAGAAGGTCCAAGGGATACAGTAAAGCTGAAGTGAAGCATCGGAATATATAACTAGTGTCACAGGAATGGTTCAAAGCATAGTCAGTAAGAAGAGTCAGTCTTCTTGTACTTAAATCAGTATTGTGCCTTTTGTATTTAATTCCTATGAAATTTCTGTGTTTCATCGTGAATAAGAGGGTCCAAGGGATACAGTAAACCTGAAGTGAAGCATCGGAAGCTATAACTGGTGCCACAGGAATGGTTCAAAACATAGACAGTTAGAAGAATCAGTCTTCATGTACTTAAGTCTGCATTGTGCATTTTCTATTTAATTACGATGCAATTTCTGGTTTTCATCGTCAATAAGAAGGTCCAAGGGATACAGTAAACCTGAAGTTAGGCATCGGAATCTATAACTAGCGTCACAGGAATGGTTCAAAACATAGACTGAAAGAAGGGTCAATCTTCTTGTACTTAAGTCGGCATTGTGCCTTTTGTATTTAATTCCGATGCAATTTCTGTGTTTCATCGTCTATAAGAAGGTCCAAGGGATACAGTAAAACCGAAGTCAGGCATCGGAATCTATAACTAGTGTCACAGGAATAGTTCAAAACATAGCCAGTAAGATGAGTCAGTCTTCTCGTACTTAAGTAGGCACTGTGGCGTATCTATTTAACTCCGATGCAATTTCTGTGTTTCCTCGTCAATAAGAAGGTCAGAGGGATACAGTAAACCTGGAGTGAAGCATCGGAATCTATAACTTGTGTCACAGGAATGGTTTTAAACATAGACAGTAGGAAGACTCAGTCTACTTGTACTTAAGTCGGCATTGTGCATTTTGTATTTAATTCCGATGTAATTTCTGTGTTTCATGGTCAATAAGAAGGTCCAAGGGATACAGTAGACCTGAATTGAAGCATCGGAATCTATAACTAGTGTCATAGGATTGGTTCAAAACATAGAACGTAAGAAGAGTCAGTCTTCTTGTACTTAAGTCGGCATTGTGCCTTTTGTGTTTAATTCCGATGTAATTTCTGTGTTTCATCGTCAATAAGAAGGTCAGAGGGATACAGTAAACCTGAAGTGAAGCATCGGAATCTATAACTAGAGTCACAGGAATGGTTCAAAACATAGACAGTAAGAAGAGTCAGCCTTCTTGTACTTAAGTCGAGCAGATGCGCAAAACTATAGACCTATATCTCTTACGTCGATCTCTTGTAGAATTTTAGAACATGTTTTTTGCTCGCGTATCATGTCATTTCTGGAAACCCAGAATCTACTATGTAGGAATCAACATGGATTCCGGAAACAGCGATCGTGTGAGACCCAACTCGCCTTATTTGTTCATGAGACCCAGAAAATATTAGATACAGGCTCCCAGGTAGATGCTATTTTTCTTGACTTCCAGAAGGCGTTCGATACAGTTCCCCACTGTCGCCTGATAAACTAAGTAAGAGCCTACGGAATATCAGACCAGCTGTGTGGCTGGATTGAAGTGTTTTTAGCAAACAGAACACAGCATGTTGTTATCAATGGAGAGACGTCTACAGACGTTAAAGTAACCTCTGGCGTGCCACAGGGGAGTGTTATGGGACCATTGCTTTTCACAATATATATAAATGACCTAGTAGATAGTGTCGGAAGTTCCATGCGGCTTTTCGCGGATGATGCTGTAGTATACAGTGAAGTTGCTGCATTAGAAAATTGTAGCGAAATACAGGAAGATCTGCAGCGGAGAGGCACTTGGTGCAGGGAGTGGCAACTGACCCTTAATATAGACAAATGTAATGTATTGCGAATACATAGAAAGAAGGATCCTTTATTGTATGATTATATGATAGCGGGACAAACATTGGTAGCAGTTACTTCTGTAAAATATCTGGGAGTGTGCGTACGGAACGATTTGAAGTGGAATGATCATATAAAATTAATTGTTGGTAAGGCGGGTACCAGGTTGAGATTCATTGGGAGAGTGCTTAGAAAATGTAGTCCATCAACAAAGGAGGTGGCTTACAAAACACTCGTTCGACCTATACTTGAGTATTGCTCATCAGTGTGGGATCCGTACCAGGTCGGGTTGACGGAGGAGATAGAGAAGATCCAAAGAAGAGCAGCGCGTTTTGTCACCGGGTTATTTGGTAACCGTGATAGCGTTACGGAGATGTTTAATAAACTCAAGTGGCAGACTCTGCAAGAGAGGCGCTCTGCATCGCGGTGTAGCTTGCTCGCCAGGTTTCGAGAGGGTGCGTTTCTGGATGAGGTATCGAATATATTGCTTCCCCCTACTTATACCTCCCGAGGAGATCACGAGTGTAAAATTAGAGAGATTAGAGCGCGCACGGAGGCTTTCAGACAGTCGTTCTTCCCGCGAACCATACGCGACTGGAACAGGAAAGGGAGGTAATGACAGTGGCACGTAAAGTGCCCTCCGCCACACACCGTTGGGTGGCTTGCGGAGTATCAATGTAGATGTAGATGTAGAAGTCGGCATTGTGCCTTTTCTATTTAATTCCGATGCAATTTCTGTGTTTCATCGTCAATAAGAAGGTTTAAGGGATATAGTAAACCTGAAGTGAAGCATCGGAATCTATAACTAGTGTCACAGGAATGGTTCAAAACATAGTCAGCAAGGAGCGTCAGTCTTCTTGTACTTAAGTCGGCATTGTGCCTTTTCTATTTAATTCTGATGCAATTTCTGTGTTTCATCGTCAATCAGAAGGTCCAAGGGATACAGTAAACCTGGAGTGAAGCATCGGAATCTATAACTTGTGTCACCGGAATGGTTCAAATCATAGACTGAAAGAAGAGTCAGTCTTCTTGTACTTTAGTTGGCATTGTGCCTTTTCTATTTAATTCCGATGCAATTTCTGTGTTTCATCGTCAATAAGAAGGTCCAAGGGAAACAGTAAACCTGAAGTGATGCATCGGAATCCAAAACTAGTGTCACAGGAATGGTTCAAAACATAAACAGTAAGAAGAGTCAGTCTTCTTGTACTTAAGTCGGCATTGTTCCTATTCTATTTAATTCCGATGCAATATCTGTGTTTCATCGTCAATAAGAAGGTCCAAGGAATATAGTAAACCTGGAGTGAAGCATCGGAGTCTATAACTAGTGTCACAGCAATGGTTCAAAACATAGTCAGTAAGAAGCGTCAGTCTTCTTGTACTTTAGTCGGCATTGTGCCCTTTATATTTAATTCTGATGCAATTTATGTGTTTCATCGTCAATAAGAAGGTCCAAGGGATACAGTAAACCTCGAGTGAAGCACCGGAATCTATAACTAGTGTCACAGGAATGGTTCAAAACATACACTGTAAGAAGAGTCAGTCTTCATGTACTTTAGTCGGCATTGTGCCTTTTGTATTTAATTCCGATGAAATTTCTGAGTTTCATCGTCAATAAGAAGGTCCAAGGGATACAGCAAACCTGGAGTGTAGCATCGGAATTTAAAACTAGTGTCACAGGAATGGTTCAAAACATAGACAGTAAGAAGATTCAGTCTTCTTGTACTTAAGTCGGAATTGTGCATTTTCTATTTAATTACGATCTAATTTCTGTGTTTCATCGTCAATTAGAAGGTCCAAGGGATACAGTAAAACTGAAGTTAAGCATCGGAATCTATTACTAGTGTCACAGGAATGGTTCAAAACATAGACTGTAAGAAGGCTCAGTCTTCTTGTACTTGAGTCGGCATTTTGCCTTTTGTATTTAATTCCGATGCAATTTCTGTGTTTCCTCGTCAATAAGAAGGTCAGAGGGATACAGTAAACCTGAAGTGAAGCATCGGAATCTACAACTAGTGTCACAGGAACGGTTCAAAACATAGACAGTAAGAAAAGTCAGTCGTCTTGTACTTAAGTCGGCATTGTGCATTTTGTGTTTAATTCAGATGCAATTTCTGTGTTTCATCGTCAATAAGAAAGTCCAAGGGATACAGTAAACCTGGAGTGAAGCATCGGAATCTATAACTTGTGTCACAGGAATGGTTTTAAACATAGACAGTAGGAAGACTCAGTCTTCTTGTACTTAAGTCGGCATTGTGCATTTTGTATTTAATTCCGATGTAATTTCTGTGTTTCATGGTCAATAAGAAGGTCCAAGGGATACAGTAGACCTGAATTGAAGCATCGGAATCTATAACTAGTGTCATAGGATTGGTTCAAAACATAGAACGTAAGAAGAGTCAGTCTTCTTGTAATTAAGTCGGCATTGTGCCTTTTGTGTTTAATTCCGATGCAATTTCTGTGTTTCATCGTCAATAAGAAGGTCAGAGGGATACAGTAAACCTGAAGTGAAGCATCGGAATCTATAACTAGAGTCACAGGAATGGTTCAAAACATAGACAGTAAGAAGAGTCAGCCTTCTTGTACTTAAGTCGAGCAGATGCGCAAAACTATAGACCTATATCTCTTACGTCGATCTCTTGTAGAATTTTAGAACATGTTTTTTGCTCGCGTATCATGTCATTTCTGGAAACCCAGAATCTACTATGTAGGAATCAACATGGATTCCGGAAACAGCGATCGTGTGAGACCCAACTCGCCTTATTTGTTCATGAGACCCAGAAAATATTAGATACAGGCTCCCAGGTAGATGCTATTTTTCTTGACTTCCAGAAGGCGTTCGATACAGTTCCCCACTGTCGCCTGATAAACTAAGTAAGAGCCTACGGAATATCAGACCAGCTGTGTGGCTGGATTGAAGTGTTTTTAGCAAACAGAACACAGCATGTTGTTATCAATGGAGAGACGTCTACAGACGTTAAAGTAACCTCTGGCGTGCCACAGGGGAGTGTTATGGGACCATTGCTTTTCACAATATATATAAATGACCTAGTAGATAGTGTCGGAAGTTCCATGCGGCTTTTCGCGGATGATGCTGTAGTATACAGTGAAGTTGCTGCATTAGAAAATTGTAGCGAAATACAGGAAGATCTGCAGCGGATAGGCACTTGGTGCAGGGAGTGGCAACTGACCCTTAATATAGACAAATGTAATGTATTGCGAATACATAGAAAGAAGGATCCATTATTGTATGATTATATGATAGCGATACAAACATTGGTAGCAGTTACTTCTGTAAAATATCTGGGAGTGTGCGTACGGAACGATTTGAAGTGGAATGATCATATAAAATTAATTGTTGGTAAGGCGGGTACCAGGTTGAGATTCATTGGGAGAGTGCTTAGAAAATGTAGTCCATCAACAAAGGAGGTGGCTTACAAAACACTCGTTCGACCTATACTTGAGTATTGCTCATCAGTGTGCGATCCGTACCAGGTCGGGTTGACGGAGGAGATAGAGAAGATCCAAAGAAGAGCAGCGCGTTTTGTCACCGGGTTATTTGGTAACCGTGATAGCGTTACGGAGATGTTTAATAAACTCAAGTGGCAGACTCTGCAAGAGAGGCGCTCTGCATCGCGGTGTAGCTTGCTCGCCAGGTTTCGAGAGGGTGCGTTTCTGGATGAGGTATCGAATATATTGCTTCCCCCTACTTATACCTCCCGAGGAGATCACGAGTGTAAAATTAGAGAGATTAGAGCGCGCACGGAGGCTTTCAGACAGTCGTTCTTCCCGCGAACCATACGCGACTGGAACAGGAAAGGGAGGTAATGACAGTGGCACGTAAAGTGCCCTCCGCTACACACCGTTGGGTGGCTTGCGGAGTATCAATGTAGATGTAGATGTAGAAGTCGGCATTGTGCCTTTTCTATTTAATTCCGATGCAATTTCTGTGTTTCATCGTCAATAAGAAGCTTTAAGGGATATAGTAAACCTGAAGTGAAGCATCGGAATCTATAACTAGTGTCACAGGAATGGTTCAAAACATAGTCAGCAAGGAGCGTCAGTCTTCTTGTACTTAAGTCGGCATTGTGCCTTTTCTATTTAATTCTGATGCAATTTCTGTGTTTCATCGTCAATCAGAAGGTCCAAGGGATACAGTAAACCTGGAGTGAAGCATCGGAATCTATAACTTGTGTCACCGGAATGGTTCAAATCATAGACTGAAAGAAGAGTCAGTCTTCTTGTACTTTAGTTGGCATTGTGCCTTTTCTATTTAATTCCGATGCAATTTCTGTGTTTCATCGTCAATAAGAAGGTCCAAGGGAAACAGTAAACCTGAAGTGATGCATCGGAATCCAAAACTAGTGTCACAGGAATGGTTCAAAACATAAACAGTAAGAAGAGTCAGTCTTCTTGTACTTAAGTCGGCATTGTTCCTATTCTATTTAATTCCGATGCAATATCTGTGTTTCATCGTCAATAAGAAGGTCCAAGGAATATAGTAAACCTGGAGTGAAGCATCGGAGTCTATAACTAGTGTCACAGCAATGGTTCAAAACATAGTCAGTAAGAAGCGTCAGTCTTCTTGTACTTTAGTCGGCATTGTGCCCTTTATATTTAATTCTGATGCAATTTATGTGTTTCATCGTCAATAAGAAGGTCCAAGGGATACAGTAAACCTCGAGTGAAGCACCGGAATCTATAACTAGTGTCACAGGAATGGTTCAAAACATACACTGTAAGAAGAGTCAGTCTTCATGTACTTTAGTCGGCATTGTGCCTTCTGTATTTAATTCCGATGAAATTTCTGAGTTTCATCGTCAATAAGAAGGTCCAAGGGATACAGCAAACCTGGAGTGTAGCATCGGAATTTAAAACTAGTGTCACAGGAATGGTTCAAAACATAGACAGTAAGAAGATTCAGTCTTCTTGTACTTAAGTCGGAATTGTGCATTTTCTATTTAATTACGATCTAATTTCTGTGTTTCATCGTCAATTAGAAGGTCCAAGGGATACAGTAAAACTGAAGTTAAGCATCGGAATCTATAACTAGTGTCACAGGAATGGTTCAAAACATAGACTGTAAGAAGGCTCAGTCTTCTTGTACTTGAGTCGGCATTTTGCCTTTTGTATTTAATTCCGATGCAATTTCTGTGTTTCCTCGTCAATAAGAAGGTCAGAGGGATACAGTAAACCTGAAGTGAAGCATCGGGATCTATAACTAGTGTCACAGGAATGGTTCAAAGCATAGTCAGTAAGAAGAGTCAGTCTTCTTGTACTTAAGTCGGCATTGTGCCTTTTGTATTTAACTCCGATGCAATTTCTGTGTTTCATCGTCAATAAGAGGGTCCAAATGATACAGTAAACCTGAAGTGAAGCATCGGAATCTACAACTAGTGTCACAGGAACGGTTCAAAACATAGACAGTAAGAAAAGTCAGTCGTCTTGTACTTAAGTCGGCATTGTGCATTTTGTGTTTAACTCAGATGCAATTTCTGTGTTTCATCGTCAATAAGAAAGTCCAAGGGATACAGTAAACCTGGAGTGAAGCATCGGAATCTATAACTTGTGTCACAGGAATGGTTTTAAACATAGACAGTAGGAAGACTCAGTCTTCTTGTACTTAAGTCGGCATTGTGCATTTTGTATTTAATTCCGATGTAATTTCTGTGTTTCATGGTCAATAAGAAGGTCCAAGGGATACAGTAGACCTGAATTGAAGCATCGGAATCTATAACTAGTGTCATAGGATTGGTTCAAAACATAGAACGTAAGAAGAGTCAGTCTTCTTGTACTTAAGTCGGCATTGTGCCTTTTGTGTTTAATTCCGATGCAATTTCTGTGTTTCATCGTCAATAAGAAGGTCAGAGGGATACAGTAAACCTGAAGTGAAGCATCGGAATCTATAACTAGAGTCACAGGAATGGTTCAAAACATAGACAGTAAGAAGAGTCAGCCTTCTTGTACTTAAGTCGAGCAGATGCGCAAAACTATAGACCTATATCTCTTACGTCGATCTCTTGTAGAATTTTAGAACATGTTTTTTGCTCGCGTATCATGTCATTTCTGGAAACCCAGAATCTACTATGTAGGAATCAACATGGATTCCGGTAACAGCGATCGTGTGAGACCCAACTCGCCTTATTTGTTCATGAGACCCAGAAAAAATTAGATACAGGCTCCCAGGTAGATGCTATTTTTCTTGACTTCCGGAAGGCGTTCGATACAGTTCCGCACTGTCGCCTGATAAACAAAGTAAGAGCCTACGGAATATCAGACCAGCTGTGTGGCTGGATTGAAGTGTTTTTAGCAAACAGAACACAGCATGTTGTTATCAATGGAGAGACGTCTACAGACGTTAAAGTAACCTCTGGCGTGCCACAGGGGAGTGTTATGGGACCATTGCTTTTCACAATATATATAAATGACCTAGTAGATAGTGTCGGAAGTTCCATGCGGCTTTTCGCGGATGATGCTGTAGTATACAGAGAAGTTGCTGCATTAGAAAATTGTAGCGAAATACAGGAAGATCTGCAGCGGATAGGCACTTGGTGCAGGGAGTGGCAACTGACCATTAACATAGACAAATGTAATGTATTGCGAATACATAGAAAGAAGGATCCTTTATTGTATGATTATATGATAGCGGGACAAACATTGGTAGCAGTTACTTCTGTAAAATATCTGGGAGTGTGCGTACGGAACGATTTGAAGTGGAATGATCATATAAAATTAATTGTTGGTAAGGCGGGTACCAGGTTGAGATTCATTGGGAGAGTGCTTAGAAAATGTAGTCCATCAACAAAGGAGGTGGCTTACAAAACACTCGTTCGACCTATACTTGAGTATTGCTCATCAGTGTGTGATCCGTACCAGGTCGGGTTGACGGAGGAGATAGAGAAGATCCAAAGAAGAGCAGCGCGTTTTGTCACCGGGTTATTTGGTAACCGTGATAGCGTTACGGAGATGTTTAATAAACTCAAGTGGCAGACTCTGCAAGAGAGGCGCTCTGCATCGCGGTGTAGCTTGCTCGCCAGGTTTCGAGAGGGTGCGTTTCTGGATGAGGTATCGAATATATTGCTTCCCCCTACTTATACCTCCCGAGGAGATCACGAGTGTAAAATTAGAGAGATTAGAGCGCGCACGGAGGCTTTCAGACAGTCGTTCTTCCCGCGAACCATACGCGACTGGAACAGGAAAGGGAGGTAATGACAGTGGCACGTAAAGTGCCCTCCGCCACACACCGTTGGGTGGCTTGCGGAGTATCAATGTAGATGTAGATGTAGAAGTCGGCATTGTGCCTTTTCTATTTAATTCCGATGCAATTTCTGTGTTTCATCGTCAATAAGAAGGTTTAAGGGATATAGTAAACCTGAAGTGAAGCATCGGAATCTATAACTAGTGTCACAGGAATTGTTCAAAACATAGTCAGCAAGGAGCGTCAGTCTTCTTGTACTGAAGTCGGCATTGTGCCTTTTCTATTTAATTCTGATGCAATTTCTGTGTTTCATCGTCAATAAGAAGGTCCAAGGGATACAGTAAACCTGAAGTGAAGCATCGGAATCTATAACTTGTGTCACCGGAATGGTTCAAATCATAGACTGAAAGAAGAGTCAGTCTTCTTGTACTTTAATTGGCATTGTGCCTTTTATATTTAATTCCGATGCAATTTCTGTGTTTCATCGTCAATAAGAAGGTCCAAGGGAAACAGAAAACCTGAAGTGATGCATCGGAATCCAAAACTAGTGTCACAGGAATGGTTCAAAACATAAACAATAAGAAGAGTCAGTCTTCTTGTACTTAAGTCGGCATTGTTCCTATTCTATTTAATTCCATGCAATATCTGTGTTTCATCGTCAATAAGAAGGTCCAAGGGATATAGTAAACCTGGAGTGAAGCATCGGAGTCTATAACTAGTGTCACAGCAATGGTTCAAAACATAGTCAGTAAGAAGCGTCAGTCTTCTTTACTTTAGTCGGCATTGTGCCCTTTCTATTTAATTCTGATGCAATTGATGTGTTTCATCGTCAATAAGAAGGTCCAAGGGATACAGTAAACCTGGAGTGAAGCACCGGAATCTATAACTAGTGTCACAGGAATGGTTCAAATCATACACTGTAAGAAGAGTCAGTCTTCATGTACTTTAGTCGGCATTGTGCCTTTTGTATTTAATTCCGATGAAATTTCTGAGTTTCATCGTCAATAAGAAGGTCCAAGGGATACAGTAAACCTGGAGTGTAGCATCGGAATTTATAACTAGTGTCACAGGAATGGTTCAAAACATAGACAGTAAGAAGATTCAGTCTTCTTGTACTTAATTCTGCATTGTGCCTTTTGTATTTAATTCCGATGCAATTTTTGTGTTTCATCGTCAATAAGAAGGTCCAAGGGATACAGTAAACCTGAAGTGAATCCTCGGAATTTAAGTGTCACAGGAATGGCTCAAATCATATCAGTAAGAAGAGTCAGTCTTCTTGTACTTAAGTCGGCATTGTGCCTTTTGTATTTAAATCCGATGCAATTTCTGTGTTTCATCGTCAATAAGAAGGACCAAGGGATACAGTTAACCTGGAGTGAAGCATCGGAATCTATAACTAGTGTCACAGGGATGGTTCAAAACATAGACAGCAAGAAGTGTCAGTCTTCTTGTGCTTAAGTCGGCATTGTGCCTTTTGTATTGATTCCGATGCAATGTCTGTGTTTCATCGTCAATAAGAAGGTCCAAGGGATACAGTAATCCTGAAGTTAAGCATCGGAATCTAAAACTAGTGTCACAGGAATGGTTCAGAGCATAGACAGTAGGAAGAGTCAGTCTACTTGAAATTAAGTCGACATTATTCCTATGGTATATAATTCCGATGCAATTTCTGTGTTTCATCGACAATAAGAAGGTCCAAGGGATACAGTAAACCTGAAGTTAAGCATCGCAATCTATAACTAGTGTCACAGGAATGGTTCAAAACATAGACTGAAAGAATGGTCAGTCTTCTTGTACTTAAGTCGGCATTGTGCCTTTTCTATTTTATTCCGATGCAACTTCTGTGTTTATCGTCAATAAAAAGGTCAGAGGGATACAGTAAACCTGAAGTGAAGCATCCGAATCTATAACTAGTGTCACAGGAATGGTTCAAAACATAGTCAGTAAAAAAAATCAGTCTTCTTGTACTGAAGTCGGCATTGTGCCTTTTGTATTTAATTCCGATGCAATTTCTGTGTTTCATCGTCAATAAGAAGGTCAGAGGGATACAGTATACCTGAAGTGAAGCATCGGAATCTATAACTAGTGTCACAAGAATGCTTCAAAACATAGACAGTAAGAAGAGTCAGTCTTCTTGTATAAGTCGGCATTGTTCCTTTTGTATTTATTTTCGATGCAATTTCTGTGTTTCATTGTCAATAAGAAGATCAGAGGGATGTAGTAAACCTGAAGTGAAGCATCGGAATCTATAACAAGTGTCACAGGAATGGTTCAAAACATTGACAGTAGGAAGGGTCAGTCTTCCTATACTTAAGTCGGCATTGTGCCTTTTGTATTTAATTCCGATGCAATTTCTTTGTTTCATCGTCAATAAGAAGGTCCAAGGGATACAGTAAACCTGAAGTGAAGCATCGGAATCTATAACTAGTGTCACAGAAATGGTTCAAAGCATAGTCAGTAAAAAGAGTCAGTCTTCTTGTAATTAAGTCGGTATTGTGCCTTTTGTTTTTAAATCCGATGCAATTTCTGTGTTTCGTCGTCAATAAGAGGGTCCAAGGGATACAGTAAAGCTTAAGTGAAGCATCGGAAGCTATAACTAGTGTCACAGGAATGGTTCAAAACATAGACTGTAGGAAGGGTCAGTCTTCTTGTACTGAAGTCGGCATTTTGCCTTTTGTATTTAATTCCGATGCAATTTCTGTGTTTCATCGTCAATAAGAAGGTCCAAGGGATACAGTAAAACCGAAGTCAAGCATCGGAATCTATAACTAGTGTCGCAGGAATGGTTCAAATCATAGCCAGTAAGAAGAGTCAGTCTTCTCGTACTTAAGTAGGCACTGTGGCGTACCTATTTAATTCCGATGCAATTTCTGTGTTTCCTCGTCAATAAGAAGGTCAGAGGGATACAGTAAACCTGAAGTGAAGCATCGGGATCTATAACTAGTGTCACAGGAATGGTTCAAAGCATAGTCAGTAAGAAGAGTCAGTCTTCTTGTACTTAAGTCGGCATTGTGCATTTTGTATTTAACTCCGATGCAATTTCTGTGTTTGATCGTCAATAAGAAGGTCCAAATGATACAGTAAACCTGAAGTGAAGCATCGGATTCTACAACTAGAGTCACAGGAACGGGTCAAAACATAGACAGTAAGAAAAGTCAGTCGTCTTGTACTTAAGTCGGCATTGTGCCTTTTCTATTTTATTCCGATGCAATTTCTGTGTTTATCGTCAATAAGAAGGTCAGAGGGATACAGTAAACCTGAAGTGAAGCATCCGAATCTATAACTAGTGTCACAGGAATGGTTCAAAACATAGTCAGTAAAAAAAATCAGTCTTCTTGTACTGAAGTCGGCATTGTGCCTTATGTATTTAATTCCGATGCAATATCTGTGTTTATCGTCAATAAGAAGGTCAGAGGGATACAGTATACCTGAAGTGAAGCATCGGAATCTATAACTAGTGTCACAGGAATGGTTCAAAACATAGCCGGTAAGAAGAGTCAGTCTTTTTGTACTTAAGTCGGCATTGTGCCTTTTGTGTTTAATTCAGATGCAATTTCTGTGTTTCATCGTCAATAACAAGGTCCAAGGGATACAGTAAACCTGAAGTGAAGCATCGGAATCTATAACTAGTGTCACAGGAACGGTTCAAGTCATAGTCAGTAAGAAGAGTCAGTCCTCTTGTACTTAAGTCGGCAATGTTACTTTTGTATTTAATTCCGATGCAATTTCTGTGTTTCATCGTCAATAAGAAGGTCCAAGGGATACAGTAAACCTGGAGTGAAGCATCGGAATCTATAACTAGTGTCACAGGAATGGTTTTAAACATAGACAGTAGGAAGAGTCAGTCTTCTTGTACTTAAGTCGGCATTGTGCATTTTGTATTTAATTCCGATGTATTTTCTGTGTTTCATGGTCAATAAGAAGGTCCAAGGGATACAGTAGACCTGAATTGAAGCATCGGAATCTATAACTAGTGTCATTGGATTGGTTCTAAACATAGAACGTGCGAAGAGTCAGTCTTCTTGTACTTAAGTCGGCATTGTGCCTTTTGTATTTAATTCCGATGCAATTTCTGTGTTTCATCGTCAGTAAGAAGGTCAGAGGGATACAGTAAACCTGAAGTGAAGCATCGGAATCTATAACTAGAGTCACAGGAATGGTTCAAAACATAGGCAGTAAGAAGAGTCAGCCTTCTTGTACTTGAGTCGAGCAGATGCGCAAATCTATAGACCTATATCTCTTACGTCGATCTCTTGTAGAATTTTAGAACATGTTTTTTGCTCGCGTATCATGTCATTTCTGCAAAACCCAGAATCTACTATGTTGGAATCAACATGGATTCCGGAAACAGCGATCGTGTGAGACCCAACTCGCCTTAATTGCTCATGAGACCCAGATAATATTAGATACAGGCTCCCAGGTAGATGCTATTTTTCTTGACTTCCGGAAGGCGTTCGATACAGTTCCGCACTGTCGCCTGATAAACAAAGTAAGAGCCTACGGAATATCAGACCAGCTGTGTGGCTGGATTGAAGAGTTTTTAGTAAACAGAACACAGCATGTTGTTATCAATGGAGAGAAGTCTACAGACGTTAAAGTAACCTCTGGCGTACCACAGGGGAGTGTTATGGGACCATTGCTTTTCACAATATATATAAATGACCTAGTAGATAGTGTCGGAAGTTCCATGCGGCTTTTCGCGGATGATGCTGTAGTATACAGAGAAGTTGCTGCATTAGAATATTGTAGCGAAATACAGGAAGATCTGCAGCGGATAGGCACTTGGTGCAGGGAGTTTCAACTGACCCTTAACATAGACAAATGTAATGTATTGCGAATACATAGAAAGAAGAATCCTTTATTGTATGATTATATGATAGCGGGACAAACATTGGTACCAGTTACTTCTGTAAAATATCTGGGAGTGTGCGTACAGAACGATTTGAAGTGGAAGGATCATATAAAACTAATTGTTGGTAAGGCGGGTACCAGGTATAGATTCATTGGGAGAGTGCTTAGAAAATGTAGTCCATCAACAAAGGAGGTGGCTTACAAAACACTCGTTCGACCTATACTTGAGTATTGCTCATCAGTGTGGGATCCGTACCAGGTCGGGTTGACGGAGGAGATAGAGAAGATCCAAAGAAGAGCGGCGCGTTTTGTCACCGGGTTATTTGGTAACCGTGATAGCGTTACGGAGATGTTTAATAAACTCAAGTGGCAGACTCTGCAAGAGAGGCGCTCTGCATCGCGGTGTAGCTTGCTCGCCAGGTTTCGAGAGGGTGCGTTTCTGGATGAGGTATCGAATATATTGCTTCCCCCTACTTATACCTCCCGAGGAGATCACGAGTGTAAAATTAGAGAGATTAGAGCGCGCACGGAGGCTTTCAGACAGTCGTTCTTCCCGCGAACCATACGCGACTGGAACAGGAAAGGGAGGTAATGACAGTGGCACGTAAAGTGCCCTCCGCCACACACCGTTGGGTGGCTTGCGGAGTATCAATGTAGATGTAGATGTAGTAGTCGGCATTGTGCCTTTTCTATTTAATTCCGATGCAATTTCTGTGTTTCATCGTCAATAAGAAGGTTTAAGGGATATAGTAAACCTGAAGTGAAGCATCGGAATTTATAACTAGTGTCACAGGAATGGTTCAAAACATAGACAGTAAGAAGATTCAGTCTTCTTGTACTTAATTCTGCATTGTGCCTTTTGTATTTAATTCCGATGCAATTTTTGTGTTTCATCGTCAATAAGAAGGTCCAAGGGATACAGTAAACCTGAAGTTAAGCATCGCAATCTATAACTAGTGTCACAGGAATGGTTCAAAACATAGACTGAAAGAATGGTCAGTCTTCTTGTACTTAAGTCGGCATTGTGCCTTTTCTATTTTATTCCGATGCAACTTCTGTGTTTATCGTCAATAAAAAGGTCAGAGGGATACAGTAAACCTGAAGTGAAGCATCCGAATCTATAACTAGTGTCACAGGAATGGTTCAAAACATAGTCAGTAAAAAAAATCAGTCTTCTTGTACTGAAGTCGGCATTGTGCCTTTTGTATTTAATTCCGATGCAATTTCTGTGTTTCATCGTCAATAAGAAGGTCAGAGGGATACAGTATACCTGAAGTGAAGCATCGGAATCTATAACTAGTGTCACAAGAATGCTTCAAAACAAAGACAGTAAGAAGAGTCAGTCTTCTTGTACTTAAGTCGGCATTGTTCCTTTTGTATTTATTTTCGATGCAATTTCTGTGTTTCATCGTCAATAAGAAGATCAGAGGGATGTAGTAAACCTGAAGTGAAGCATCGGAATCTATAACAAGTGTCACAGGAATGGTTCAAAACATTGACAGTAGGAAGGGTCAGTCTTCCTATACTTAAGTCGGCATTGTGCCTTTTGTATTTAATTCCGATGCAATTTCTTTGTTTCATCGTCAATAAGAAGGTCCAAGGGATACAGTAAACCTGAAGTGAAGCATCGGAATCTATAACTAGTGTCACAGAAATGGTTCAAAGCATAGTCAAGAGTCAGTCTTCTTGTAATTAAGTCGGTATTGTGCCTTTTGTTTTTAAATCCGATGCAATTTCTGTGTTTCGTCGTCAATAAGAGGGTCCAAGGGATACAGTAAACCTTAAGTGAAGCATCGGAAGCTATAACTAGTGTCACAGGAATGGTTCAAAACATAGACTGTAGGAAGGGTCAGTCTTCTTGTACTGAAGTCGGCATTTTGCCTTTTGTATTTAATTCCGATGCAATTTCTGTGTTTCATCGTCAATAAGAAGGTCCAAGGGATACAGTAAAACCGAAGTCAAGCATCGGAATCTATAACTAGTGTCGCAGGAATGGTTCAAATCATAGCCAGTAAGAAGAGTCAGTCTTCTCGTACTTAAGTAGGCACTGTGGCGTACCTATTTAATTCCGATGCAATTTCTGTGTTTCCTCGTCAATAAGAAGGTCAGAGGGATACAGTAAACCTGAAGTGAAGCATCGGGATCTATAACTAGTGTCACAGGAATGGTTCAAAGCATAGTCAGTAAGAAGAGTCAGTCTTCTTGTACTTAAGTCGGCATTGTGCATTTTGTATTTAACTCCGATGCAATTTCTGTGTTTGATCGTCAATAAGAAGGTCCAAATGATACAGTAAACCTGAAGTGAAGCATCGGATTCTACAACTAGAGTCACTGGAACGGGTCAGAACATAGACAGTAAGAAAAGTCAGTCGTCTTGTACTTAAGTCGGCATTGTGCCTTTTCTATTTTATTCCGATGCAATTTCTGTGTTTATCGTCAATAAGAAGGTCAGAGGGATACAGTAAACCTGAAGTGAAGCATCCGAATCTATAACTAGTGTCACAGGAATGGTTCAAAACATAGTCAGTAAAAAAAATCAGTCTTCCTGTACTGAAGTCGGCATTGTGCCTTTTGTATTTAATTCCGATGCAATATCTGTGTTTATCGTCAATAAGAAGGTCAGATGGATACAGTATACCTGAAGTGAAGCATCGGAATCTATAACTAGTGTCACAGGAATGGTTCAAAACATAGCCGGTAAGAAGAGTCAGTCTTTTTGTACTTAAGTCGGCATTGTGCCTTTTGTGTTTAATTCAGATGCAATTTCTGTGTTTCATCGTCAATAACAAGGTCCAAGGGATACAGTAAACCTGAAGTGAAGCATCGGAATCTATAACTAGTGTCACAGGAACGGTTCAAGTCATAGTCAGTAAGAAGAGTCAGTCTTCTTGTACTTAAGTCGGCAATGTTACTTTTGTATTTAATTCCGATGCAATTTCTGTGTTTCATCGTCAATAAGAAGGTCCAAGGGATACAGTAAACCTGGAGTGAAGCATCGGAATCTATAACTAGTGTCACAGGAATGGTTTTAAACATAGACAGTAGGAAGAGTCAGTCTTCTTGTACTTAAGTCGGCATTGTGCATTTTGTATTTAATTCCGATGTATTTTCTGTGTTTCTTGGTCAATAAGAAGGTCCAAGGGATACAGTAGACCTGAATTGAAGCATCGGAATCTATAACTAGTGTCATTGGATTGGTTCTAAACATAGGACGTGCGAAGAGTCAGTCTTCTTGTACTTAAGTCGGCATTGTGCCTTTTGTATTTAATTCCGATGCAATTTCTGTGTTTCATCGTCAGTAAGAAGGTCAGATGGATACAGTAAACCTGAAGTGAAGCATCGGAATCTATAACTAGAGTCACAGGAATGGTTCAAAACATAGACAGTAAGAAGGGTCAGCCTTCTTGTACTTGAGTCGAGCAGATGCGCAAATCTATAGACCTATATCTCTTACGTCGATCTCTTGTAGAATTTTAGAACATGTTTTTTGCTCGCGTATCATGTCATTTCTGCAAAACCCTGAATCTACTATGTAGGAATCAACATGGATTCCGGAAACAGCGATCGTGTGAGACCCAACTCGCCTTAATTGTTCATGAGACCCAGAAAATATTAGATACAGGCTCCCAGGTAGATGCTATTTTTCTTGACTTCCGGAAGGCGTTCGATACAGTTCCGCACTGTCGCCTGATAAACAAAGTAAGAGCCTACGGAATATCAGACCAGCTGTGTGGCTGGATTGAAGTGTTTTTAGTAAACAGAACACAGCATGTTGTTATCAATGGAGAGAAGTCTACAGACGTTAAAGTAACCTCTGGCGTACCACAGGGGAGTGTTATGGGACCATTGCTTTTCACAATATATATAAATGACCTAGTAGATAGTGTCGGAAGTTCCATGCGGCTTTTCGCGGATGATGCTGTAGTATACAGAGAAGTTGCTGCATTAGAAAATTGTAGCGAAATACAGGAAGATCTGCAGCGGATAGGCACTTGGTGCAGGGAGTGGCAACTGACCCTTAACATAGACAAATGTAATGTATTGCGAATACATAGAAAGAAGAATCCTTTATTGTATGATTATATGATAGCGGGACAAACATTGGTACCAGTTACTTCTGTAAAATATCTGGGAGTGTGCGTACGGAACGATTTGAAGTGGAAGGATCATATAAAATTAATTGTTGGTAAGGCGGGTACCAGGTATAGATTCATTGGGAGAGTGCTTAGAAAATGTAGTCCATCAACAAAGGAGGTGGCTTACAAAACACTCGTTCGACCTATACTTGAGTATTGCTCATCAGTGTGGGATCCGTACCAGGTCGGGTTGACGGAGGAGATAGAGAAGATCCAAAGAAGAGCGGCGCGTTTTGTCACCGGGTTATTTGGTAACCGTGATAGCGTTACGGAGATGTTTAATAAACTCAAGTGGCAGACTCTGCAAGAGAGGCGCTCTGCATCGCGGTGTAGCTTGCTCCCCAGGTTTCGAGAGGGTGCGTTTCTGGATGAGGTATCGAATATATTGCTTCCCCCTACTTATACCTCCCGAGGAGATCACGAGTGTAAAATTAGAGAGATTAGAGCACGCACGGAGGCTTTCAGACAGTCTTTCTTCCCGCGAACCATACGCGACTGGAACAGGAAAGGGAGGTAATGACAGTGGCACGTAAAGTGCCCTCCGCCACACACCGTTGGGTGGCTTGCGGAGTATCAATGTAGATGTAGATGTAGTAGTCGGCATTGTGCCTTTTCTAATTAATTCCGATGCAATTTCTGTGTTTCATCGTCAATAAGAAGGTTTAAGGGATATAGTAAACCTGAAGTGAAGCATCGGAATTTATAACTAGTGTCACAGGAATGGTTCAAAACATAGACAGTAAGAAGATTCAGTCTTCTTGTACTTAAGTCTGCATTGTGCCTTTTGTATTTAATTCCGATGCAATTTCTGTGTTTCATCGTCAATAAGAAGGTCAGAGGGATACAGTAAACCTGAAGTGAAGCAGCGGAATCTATAACTAGTGTCACAGGAATGTTTCAAAACAGTGTCAGAAAGAAGAGTCAGTCTTCTTGTACTAATGTTTTTCATTGTGCCTTTTGTATTTAATTCCGATGCAATTTCTGTGTTTCATCTTCAATAAGAAGGTCCAAGAGATACAGTAAACCTGGAGTGAAGCATTGGAATCTATAACTAGTGTCACAGGGACGGTTCAAATCATAGTCAGGAAGAAGAGTCAGGCTTCTTGTACTTAAGTCAACATTAAGCATTTTCTATTTAATTCTGATGCAATTGATGTGTTTCATCGTCAATAAGAAGGTCCAAGGGATACAGTAAAGCTGGAGTAAAGCATCGGAATCTATAACTAGTGTCACAGGAATGGTTCAAAACATAGACAGTAAGAAGAGTCAATCTTCTTGTACTTAAGTCGGACTTGTGCCTTTTGTATTTAATTCCGATGCAATTTCTGTGTCTCATCGTCAATAAGAAGATCAGAGGGATACAGTAAAACTAAAGTGAAGCATCGGAATGTATTACTAGTGTCACAGGAATGGTTCAAAGCTTTGACAGTAGGAAGAGTCAGTCTTCTTGTACTTAAGTCGGCATTGTGCCTTTTGTATTTTATTCCGATGCAATTTCTGAGATTCATCGTCAATAAGAAGGTCCAAGGGATACAGTAAACCTGAAGTGAAGCATCGGAATCTACAACTAGTATCACAGGAACGGTTCAAGTCACAGTCAGTAAGAAGAGTCAGTCTTCTTGTACTTAAGTCGGCAATGTTACTTTTGTATTAAATTCCGATGCAATTTCTGTGTTTCATCGTCAATAAGAAGGTACAAGGGATACAGTAAACCTGGAGTGAAGCATCGGAATCTATAACTAGTGTCACAGGAATGGTTTTAAACGTAGACAGTAGGAAGAGGCAGTCTTCTTGTACTTAAGTCGGCATTGTTCATTTTGTATTTAATTCCGATGTAATTTCTGTGTCCCATGGTCAATAAGAAGGTCCAAGGGATACAGTAGACCTGAATTGAAGCTTCGGAATCTATAACTAGTGTCATAGGAATGGTTCAAAACATAGAACGTAAGAAGAGTCAGTCTTCTTGTACTTAAGTCGACATTGTGCGTCTTGTATTTAATTCCGATGCAATTTCTGTGTTTCATCGTTAATAAGAAGGTCAGAGGGATACAGTAAACCAGTAGTGAAGCATCGGATTCTATAACTACAGTCACAGGAATGGTTCAAAACATAGACAGTAAGAAGAGTCAGTCTTCTTGTACTTAAGTCGGCATTGTGGCTTTTCTATTTAAATCCGATGCAATGTCTGTGTTTCATCGTCAATAAGAAAGTTTAAGGGATATAGTAAACCTGAAGTGAAGCATCGGAATCTATAACTAGTGTCACAGGGATGGTTCAAAACATAGTCAGTAAGGAGCGTCAGTCTTCTTGTACTTAAGTCGGCAGTGTGCCTTTTCTATTTAATTCTGATGCAATTTCTGTGTTTCATCGTCAATAAGAAGGTCCCAGGGATACAGTAAACCTGGAGTGAAGCAACGGAATCTATAACTTGTGTCACAGGAATGGTTCAAATCATAGACTGAAAGAAGAGTCAGTCTTCTTGTACTTTAGTTGGCATTGTGCCTTTTCTATTTAATTCCGATGCAATTTCTGTGTTTCATCGTCAATAAGAAGGTCCAAGGCATACAGTAAACCTGAAGTGATTCATCGGAATCCAAAACTTGTGTCACAGGAATGGTTCAAAACATAAACAGTAAGAAGAGTCAGTCTTCTTGTACTTAAGTCGGCATTGTTCCTTTTCTATTTAATTCCGATGCAATATCTATGTTTCATCGTCAATAGGAAGGTCCAAGGGATACAGTAAACCTGAAGTGAAGCATCGGAATCTATAACTAGTGTCACAGCAATGGTTCAAAACACAGTCAGTAAGAAGCGTCAGCCTTCTTGTACTTTAGTCGGCATTGTGCCATTTGTATTTAATTCCGATGCAATTTCTGTGGTTCATCGTCAATAAGAAGGTCCAAGGGATACAGTAAACCTGGAGTGTAGCATCGGAATTTATAACTAGTGTCACAGGAATGGTTCAAAGCTAAGTCAGTAAGAAGAGTCAGTCTTCTTGTACTTAAGTCGGCATTGTGCCTTTTGTATTTAATTCCGATGCAATTTCTGTGTTTCATCGTCAATAAGAAGGTCAGAGGGATAGAGTAAACCTGATGTGAAGCATCGGAATCGATAACTAGTGTCACAGGAATGGTTCAAAATATTTTCAGTAAGAAGAGCCAGACTTCTGGTACTTAAGTCGGCATTGTGAGTTTTGTATTAAATTCCGATACAATTTCTGTGTTTCATCGTCAATAAGAAGGTCCAAGGGATACAGTAAACCTGGAGTGAACCATCGGAATCTATAACTAGTGTCACAGGGACGGTTCAAATCATAGACTGTAAGATGAGTCAGAATTCTTGTACCTAAGTCGGCATTGTGTTTTTTGTATTTAATTCCGATGCAATTTCTGTGTTTCATCGTAACTAGGAAGGTCAGAGGGATACAGTAAACCTGAAATGAACCATCGGATTCTATAACTAGTGTCACAGGAATGGTTCAAATCATAGACAGTAGGAAAAGTCAATCTACATGTACATAAGTCGGCTTTCAGCCTTTTGTATTTAATTCCGATGCAATTTCTGTGTTTCATCGTATCTAATATGGTCAGAGGGATACAGTAAACCTGATGTGAAGCATCGGAATCTATATCTAGTGTCACAGGAATGGTTCAAAACAAAGTCAGTAAGAAGAGTCAGACTTCTGGTACTTAAGTCGGCATTGTGAGTTTTGTATTTAATTCCGATACAATTTCTGTGTTTCATCGGCAATAAGAAGCTCCAAGGGATACAGTAGACCTGAATTGAAGCATCGGAATCTATAACTAGTGTCACAGGAATGGTTCAAAACATAGACAGTAAGAAGAGTCAGTCTTCTTGTACTTAAGTCGGCATTGTGCCTTTTGTATTTAATTCCGATGCAATTTCTGTGTTTCATCGTCAATAAGAAGGTCAGAGGGATACAGTAAACCTGATCTGAAGCATCGGAGTCTATAACTAGTGTCACAGGAATGGTTCAAAACATAGTCAGTAAGAAGAGTCAGACTTCTGGTACTTAAGTCGGCATTGTGAGTTTTGTATTTAATTCCGATACAATTTCTGTGTTTCGTTTCAATAAAAAGGTCCAAGAGATACAGTAAACCTGGAGTGAAGCATCGGCATCTATAACTAGTGTCACAGGGATGGTTCAAAACATAGACAGTAAGAAGAGTCAGTCTTCTTGTACTTAACTCGGCATTGTGCCTTTTGTATTTAAATCCGATGCAATTTCTGTGTTTCATCGTCAATAAGAAGGACAAAGGGATACAGTTAACCTGGAGTGAAGCATCAGAATCCATAACTAGTGTCACAGGGATGGTTCAAAACATAGACAGTAAGAAGAGTAAGTCTTCTTGTACTTAAGTCGGCATTGTGCCTTTTGTATTTAATTCCGATGCAATTTCTGTGTTTCTTCTTCACTAAGAAGGACCAAGGGTTAAAGTAATCCTGAAGTTAAGCATCGGATCCAAAACTAGTGTCACAGGAATGGTTCAAAGCATAGACAGTAGGAAAAGTCAGTCTACATGTACTTAAGTAGACATTGTGCCTTTTGTATTTAATTCCGATGCAATGTCTGTGTTTCGTTTCAATAAGAAGGTCCAAGAGATACAGTAAACCTGGAGTGAAGCATCGGCATCTATAACTAGTGTCACAGGGATGGTTCAAAACATAGACAGTAAGAAGAGTCAGTCTTCTTGTACTTAAGTCGGCATTGTGCCTTTTGTATTTATTTCCGATGCAATTTCTGTGTTTCATCGTCAATAAGAAGGTCAGAGGGATACAGTAATCCTGAAGTTAAGCATCGGATTCTATGACTAGTGTCACAGGAATGGTTCAAAACATAGTCAGTAAGAAGAGTCAGTCTTCTTGTACTTAAGTCGGTATTGTGCCTTTTGTATTTAATTCCGATGCAATTTCTGTGTTTCATCGTTAATAAGAAGGTCCAAGGGATACAGTAAACCTGAAGTGAATCATCGAAATTTATGTGTCACAGGAATGGCTCAAATCATAGTCAGTAAGAAGAGTCAGTCTTCTTGTACTTAACTCGGCATTGTGCCTTTTGTATTTAAATCCGATGCAATTTCTGTGTTTCATCGTCAATAAGAAGGACAAAGGGATACAGTTAACCTGGAGTGAAGCATCAGAATCCATAACTAGTGTCACAGGGATGGTTCAAAACATAGACAGTAAGAAGAGTAAGTCTTCTTGTACTTAAGTCGGCATTGTGCCTTTTGTATTTAATTCCGATGCAATTTCTGTGTTTCTTCTTCACTAAGAAGGACCAAGGGTTAAAGTAATCCTGAAGTTAAGCATCGGATCCAAAACTAGTGCCACAGGAATGGTTCAAAGCATAGACAGTAGGAAAAGTCAGTCCACATGTACTTAAGTAGACATTGTGCCTTTTGTATTTAATTCCGATGCAATGTCTGTGTTTCGTTTCAATAAGAAGGTCCAAGAGATACAGTAAACCTGGAGTGAAGCATCGGCATCTATAACTAGTGTCACAGGGACGGTTCAAATCATAGTCAGGAAGAAGAGTCAGGCTTCTTCTACTTAAGTCATCATTGTGCATTTTCTATTTCATTCTGATGCAATTTCTGTGTTTCATTGTCAATAAGAAGGTCCAAGCGATACAGTGAACCTGGAGTGAAGCATCGGAATCTATAACTAGTGTCACAGGGACGGTTCAAATCATAGACAGTAAAATGAGTCAGTATTCTTGTACTTAAGTCGTCATTGTGCTTTTTGTATTTAATTCCGATGCAATTTCTGTGTTTCATCGTCACTAAGAAGGTCAGCGTGATACAGTAAACCTGAAATGAACCATCGGATTCTATAACTAGTGTCACAGGAATGATTCAAAATATAGACAGTAGGAAACGTCAATCTACATGTACTTAAGTCGGCATTGTGCCCTTTGTATTTAATTCCGATGCAATTTCTGTGTTTCATCGTCAATAAGAAGGTCCACGGGATACAGTAGACCTGAATTGAAGCATCGGAATTTACAACTAGTGTCACAGGAATGGTTCAAATCATAGACAGTAAGAAGAGTCAGTCTTCTTGTACTTAAGTCGGCATTGTGCCTTTTGTATTTAATTCCGATGCAATCTCTGTGCTTCATCGTCAATAAGAAGGTCAGAGGGATACAGTAAACCTGAAGTGAAGCATCGGAATCTATAACTAGAGTTACAGGAACGGTTCAAAACATAGACAGTCAGTAAAGTCAGTCTTCTTGTACTTAAGTCAGCATTGTGCCTTTGTATTTAATTCCGATGCAATTTCTGTGTTTCATCGTCAGTAAGAAGGTTTAGGGGTTAAGTAAACCTGAAGTGAAGCATCGGATTCTATAGCTAGTGTCACAAGAATGGTTCAAAACATAGTCAGTAAGAAGAGTCAGTCTTCTTGTACCTAAGTTGGCATTGTGCCTTTTGTATTTAATTCCGATGCAATTTCTGTGTTTCATCGTCAATAAGAAGGTCCAAGGGATACAGTAATCCAGAAGTTAAGCATCGGAATCTATGACTAGTGTCACAGGAATGATTCAAACCATAGTCAGTAAGAAGAGTCAGTCTTCTTGTACTTAGGTCGGCATTGTGCCTTTTGTATTAAATTCCGATGCAATTTCTGTGTTTCATCGGCAATACGAAGGTCAGAGGGATACAGTAAACATGATGTGAAGCATCGGAATCTATAACTAGTGTCACAGGAATGGTTCAAAACATAGACAGTAAGAAGAGTCAGTCTTCTTGTACTTAAGTCGGCATTGTGCCTTTTGTATTTAATTCCGATACAATTTCTGTGTTTCATCGTCAATAAGAAGGTCAGAGGGATACAGAAATCCTGAAGTTAAACATCGGAATCTATGACTAGTGTCACAGGAATGGTTCAAATCATAGTCAGTAAGAAGAGTCAGTCTTCTTGTACTTAAGGCGGTATTGTCCCTTTTGTATTTAATTTCGATGCAATTTCTGTGTTTCATCGTTAATAAGAAGGTCCAAGGGATACAGAAAACCTGTAGTGAAGCAGCGGAATCTATAACTAGCGTCACAGGGCGGTTCAAAACATAGATAGTAAGATGTGTCAGTTTTCTTGTACTTAAGTCGGCATTGTGCCTTTTCTATTTAATTCCGATGCAATTTCTGTGTTTCTTCGTCAATACGACGGTCAGAGGGATAAAGTATACCTGAAGTGAAGCATCGGAATCTATAACTAGTGTGACAGGAATTGTTCAAAACATAGACAGTTGGAAGAGTCAGTCTTCTTGTACTTAAGTCGGCATTGTGCCTTTTGTATTTAATTCCGATGCAATTTCTGTGTTTCATCGTCAATAAGAAGGTCCAAGGGATACAGTAAACCAGAAATGAACCATCGGAATCTATAACAAGTGTCACAGGAATGGTTCAAAACGTAGACAGTAGGAAAAGTCAGTCACATGTACTGAAGTCGGCATTGTGCCTTTTGCATTTAATTCCGATGCAATTTCTGTGTTTCATCGTCAATAAGAAGGTCAGAGGGATACAGTAATCCAGAAGTGAAGCATCGGAATCTATGACTAGTGTCACAGGAAAGGCTCAAAACATTGTCAGTAAGAAGAGTCAGTCTTCTTGTACTTAAGTCGGCATTGTGCTTTTTGTATTTAATTCCGATGCAATTTCTGTGTTTCATCGTCAATAAGAAGGTCCAAGGTATACAGTAAACCTGAACTGAAGCATCGGAAACTATAACTAGCGTCACAGGAATGGTTCAAAAAATAATCAGTAAGACAAGTCAGTCTTCTTGTACTTAAGTCATCATTATGCATTTTCTATTTAATTCTGATGCAATTTCTGTGTTTCATCGGCAATAAGAGGGTCAGAGGGACACAGTAAACATGAAGTGAAGCATCGGAATCTATAACTAGTGTCACAGGGATGGTTCAAAACATAGACAGTAAGATGAGTCAGTATTCTTGTACTGAAGTCGGCATTGTGCCTTTTCTATTTAATTCCGACGCAATTTCTGTGTTTCAACGTCAATAAGAAAGTCCAAGGTATACAGTAAACCTGAACTGAAGCATCGGAAACTATAACTAGCGTCACAGGAATGGTTCAAAAAATAATCAGTAAAACAAGTCAGTCTTCTTGTACTTAAGTCATCATTACGCATTTTCTATTTAATTCTGATGCAATTTCTGTGTTTCATCGTCAATAAGATGGTCCAACGCATACAGTAAACCTGGAGTGAAGCATCGGAATCTATAACTAGTGTCACAGGAATGGTTCAAACATAGTCAGTATGAAGAGTAAGTCTTCTTGTACTTAAGTCGGCATTGTGCCTTTTGTATTTAAGGCCGATGCAATTTCTGTGTTTCATCGTCAATAAGAAGGTCAGAGGGATACAGTAATCCTGAAGTTAAGCATCGGAATCTATGACTAGTGTCACAGGAATGGTTAAAAACATAGTCAGTAAGAAGAGTCAGTCTTCTTGTACTTAAGTCGGTATTTTGCCTTTAGTATTTAATTCCGATGCAATTTCTGTGTTTCATAGTCAATACGAAGGAAAGAGGAATACAGTAAACCTGAAGTGAAGCATCGGAATCTATGACTAGTGTCACAGGAATGGTTCAAAACATAGACAGTAGGAAGAGTCAGTCTTCTTGCACTTTAGTCGGCACTGAGCCTGTTGTATTTAATTCCGATGCAATTTCTGTGTTTCATCGTCAATATGAAGGTCCAAGGGATACAGTAAACCTGAAGTGAAGCATCGGAATTTATAACTAGTGTCACAGGAATGGTTCAAAACATAGTCAGTAAGAAGAGTCAGACTTCTGGTACTTAAGTCGGCATTGTGAGTTTTGTATTTAATTCCGATACAATTTCTGTGTTTCATCGTCAGTAAGAAGGTCCAAGGGATACAGTAAACCTGAAGTTAAGCATCGGAATCTATGACTAGTGTCAGAGGAATGGTTCAAATCACAGTCAGTAAGAAGAGTCAGTCTTCTTGTACTTAAGTCGGTATTGTCCCTTTTGTATTTAATTCCGATGCAATTTCTGTGTTTCATCGTTAATAATAAGGTCCAAGGGATACAGTAAACCGGTAGTGAAGCAGCGGAATCTGTAACTAGCGTCACAGGGACGGTTCAAAACATAGATAGTAAGATGAGTCAGTTTTCTTGTACTTACTTCGGCATTGTGCTGTTTGTATTTAATTCCGATGCAATTTCTGTGTTTCATCGTCACTAAGAAGGTCAGAGGGATACAGTATTCATGAAGTTAAGCATCGGAATCTATAACTAGAGTCACAGGAATGGTTCAAAGCATAGTCAGTAAGAAGAGTCAGTCTTCCTGTAGTTAAGTCGGCATTGTGCCTTTTGTATTTAATTCCGATGCAATTTCTGTGTTTCATCGTCAATAAGAAAGTCCGAGGGATACAGTAAACCTGAAGTGAAGCATCGGAATCTATAACTCATATCACAGGAGTGGTTCAAAACATAGACAGTAGGAAGAGTCAGTCTTCTTGTAGTTTAGTCTGCATTGAGCCTATTGTATTTAATTCCGATGCAATTTCTGTGTTTCATCGTCAATAAGAAGGTCCAAGGGATACAGTGAACCTGGAGTGAAGCATCGGAATCCATAACTAGTGTCACACGGATGGTTCAAAACATAGACAGTAAGAAGAGTCAGTCTTCTTGTACTTAAGTCGGCATTGTGCCTTTTGTATTCAATTCCGATGTAATTTCTGTGTTTCATCGTCAATAAGAAGGTCAGAGGGATACAGTAAACCTGGAGTGAAGCATCGTAATCTATAACTAGTGTCACATTAATGGTTCAAATCATAGACAGTAAGAAGAGTCAGACTTCTTTTACTTCATTCGGCATTGTACCTTTTGAATTTAATTCCGATGCAATTTCTGTGTTTCATCGTCAATAAGAAGGTCCAAGGGATACAGTAAACCTGGAGTGAAGCATCGGAGTCCATAACTAGTGTCACAGGAATGGTTCAAAACATAGACAGTAAGAAGAGTCAATCTTCTTGTACTCAATTCGGCATTGTGCCATTTGTATTTAATTCCGATGCAATTTCTGTGTTTCTTCGTCAATGAGAGGGTCAGAGGCATACAGTAAACCTGAAGTGAAGCATCGGAATCTATAACTAGTGTCACAGGAATGGTTCAAAACATAGTCAGTAAGAAGAGTCAGTCTTCTTTGACTTAAGTCGGCATTGTGCTTTTTGTATTTAATTCCCATGCAATTCCTGTGTTTCATCGTCAATAAGAAGGTCCAAGGGATACAGTAAACCTGGAGTGAAGCATCGGAATCAATAATTAGTGTCACAGGGACGGTTCAAAACATAGACAGTAAGATGAGTCAGTATTCTTGTACTTAAGACGGCATTGTGCCTTTTGTATTTAATTCCGATGCAATTTCTGTGTTTCAACGTCAATAAGAAGGTCCAATGGATACAGTAAACCTGAAGTGAAGCATCGGAAACTATAACTAGCGTCACAGGAATGGTTCAAAACATAATCAGTAAGAAGAGTCAGTCTTCTTGTACTTAAGTCATCATTGTGCTTTTACTATTTAATTCTGATGCAATTTCTGTGTTTCATCGTCAATAAGATGGTCCAAGGCATACAGTAAACCTGGAGTGAAGCATCGGAATCTATAACTAGTGTCACAGGAATGGTTCAAAACATGGACAGTAAGAAGAGTCAGACTTCTTTTACTTAAGTCGGCATTGTGCCTTTTGTATTTAATTCCATTGCAATTTCTGTGTTTCATCGTCAATAAGAAGGTCCAAGGGATACAGTAAACCTGGAGTGAAGCATCGGAATCTATAACTAGTGTCTCAGGAATGGTTCAAAGCATAGACAGTAAGAAGAGTCAGTATTATTGTACTTAATTCGGCATTGTGCCTTTTGTATTTAATTCCAATGCAATTTCTGTTTTTCGTCGTCAATACGAAGGTCAGAGGGATACAGTAAACCTGATGTGAAGCATCGGAATCTATAACTAGTGTCACAAGAATGGTTCAAAACATAGTCAGTAAGAAGAGTCAGTCTTCTTGTACTATAGTCGGCATTGCGCTTTTTGTATTTAATTCCGATGCAATTTCTTTGTTTCATCGTCAATCAGAATGTCCAAGGGATACAGTAAACCTGGAGGTAAGCATCGTAATCTATAACTAGTGTCACAGGAACGGTTCAAATCATAGACAGTAAGATGAGTCAGTATTCTTGTACTTCAGTTGGCATTGTGCTTATTGTATTTAATTCCGATGCAATTTCTGTGTTTCATCGTCACTAAGAATGTCAGTGGAATACAGTAATCCTGAAATTAAGCATCGGAATCTATAACTAGTGTCACAGGAATGGTTCAAAATATAGTCAGTAAGAAGAGTCCGTCTTCTTGTACTTAAGTCGGCATTGTGCATTTTGTATTTAAATCCGATGCAATTTCTGTGTTTCATCGCCAATAAGAAGGTCCAAGGGATACAGTAAACCTGAAGTGAAGCATCGAAATCTATAACTAGTATCACAGGAATGGTTCAAATCATAGACAGTAAGCAGAGTCAGTCTTTTTGTACTTAAGTCGGCATTCTGCCTTTTGTTTTTAATTCCGATGCAATTTCTCTTTTTCATCGTCAATAAGAAGAGCAGAGGGATACAGTAAACCGGAAGTGAAGCATCGGAATCAATAACTAGTGTCACAGGAATGATTCAAAACATAGACAGAATGAAGAGTCAGTCTTCTTGTACTTAAGTCGGCATTGTGCCGTTTGTATTTAATTCCGATGCAATTTCTGTGTTTCTTCGTCAATAAGAAGGTGAAAGGGATACAGTGAACCAGAAGTGAAGCATCGGAATTTTCAACTAGTGTCACAGGAATGGTTCAAAGCATAGTCAGTAAGAAGAGCCAGTCTTCTTGTACTTAAGTCGGCATTGTGCCTTTTGTATTTAATTCCGATGCAATTTCTGTGTTTCTTCGTTAATAAGAAGGTCCAAGGGAGACAGTAAACCTGGAGTGAAGCATCGGCATCTGTAACTAGTGTCACAGGAATGGTTCAAATCATAGACAGTAAGAAGAGTCAGTCTTCTTGTACTTAAGTCGGCATTGTGCTTTTTTGTATTTAATTCCGATGCAATTTCTGGGTTTCATCGTAAAAATGAAGGTCCAAGAGATACAGTAACCCTGGAGTAAAGCATCGGAATCTATAACTAGTGTCACAGGAATGGTTCAAAACATAGACAGTAAGATGAGTCAGTCTTCTTATACTTAATTCGGCATTGTGCTTTTTGTATTTAATTCCGATGCAATTTTTGTGTTTCATCGCCAATAAGAAGGTCCAAGGGATACAGTAAACCTGAAGTGAAGCATCAGAATCTATAACTAGTGTCACAGGAGTGGTTCAAAACATAGTCAGTAAGACGAGTCAGTCTTCTTGTACTTAAGTCGGCAATGTGCCTTTTGTATTTAATTCCGATGCAATTTCTGTGTTTCATCGTCACTAAGAAGGTCAGTGGGATACAGTTATCCTGAAGTTAAGCATCGGAATCTATAACTAGTGTCACAGGAATGGTTCAAAACATAGTCAGTAAGAAGAGTCAGTCTTCTTGTAGTTAAGTCGGCATTGTGCCTTCTCTATTTAATTCCGATGCAATTTCTGTGTTTCATCGTCAATACGAAGGTCACAGGGATACAGTAAATCTGAAGTGAAGCATCGGAATCTATAACTAGTGTCACAGGAATGGTTCATAACGTAGACATTTGGAAGAGTCAGTCTTCTTGTACTAAAGTCGGCATTGTGCATTTGTATTTAATTCCGATGCAAGTTCTGTGTTTCATCGTCAATAAGGAGGTCCAAGGGATACAGTATACCTGAAATGAACCATCGGAATCTATAACTAGTGTCACAGGAATGGTTCAAAACATAGAAATTAGGAAAAGTCAGTCTACATGTACTTAAGTCTGCTTTGTGCCTCTTGTATTTAATTCCGATGCAATTTCTGTGATTCATCGTCAAAAAGAAGGTCAGAGGGATACAGTAAACCTGAAGTGAAGCATCGGAATCTATGACTAGTGTCACAGGATTCGTTCAAAACATAGTCAGTAAGAAGAGTCAGTCTTCTTGTACTTAAGTCGGCATTGTGACTTTTGTATTTAATTCCGATGAAATTTGTGTGTTTCATCGTTAATAAGAAGGTCCAAGGGATACAGTAAACCTGAAGTGAAGCATCGGAATCTATAACTAGTGTCACAGGAATGGTTCAAAACATAGACAGTAGGATGAGTCAGTCTTCTTGTACTTAAGTCGGTATTGTACCTTCTCTATTTAGTTCCGATGCAATTTCTGTTTTTCATCGTCAATAAGATGGTCAGACGGATACAGTAAACCTGAAGTGAAGCATCGGAAACTGTATCTAGAGTCACAGGATTGGTACAAAACATAGAGAGTTGGGAGATTCAGTCTTCTTGTACTTATGTCGGGATTGTGCCTTTTGTATTTTATTCCGATGCAATTTCTGTGTTTCACCGTGCATAAGAAGGTCCGAGGGATACAGTAAACGTCAAGTGAAGCATCGGAATAACAAACTAGTGTCACAGGAATGGTTCAAAATATAGAGAGTAGGAAGAGTCAGTCTTTTTGTACTTAAGTCGGCATTGTGCTTTTTCTATTTAATTCCGATGCGATATCTGTGTCTCATCGTCAATAGGAATGTCCAAGGAATACAGTAACCCAGAAGTGAAGCATCGGACTCTATAACTAGTGTCACAGGATGATTCAAAACATAGTCAGTAAGAAGAGTCCGTCTTCTTGTACTATAGCCGGCATTGTGCTTTTGTATTTAATTCCGATGCAATTTCTGTGTTTCTTCGCCAATAAGAAGGTCCAAGGGATACAGTAAACCTGAAGTGAAGCATCAGAATTTATAACTAGTATCACATTAATGGTTCAAAACATAGTCAGTAAGCAGGGTCAGTCTTCTTGTACTTAAGTCGGCATTGTGCCTTTTACATTTAATTCCGATGCAATTTCTGTGTTTCATCGTCAATAAGAAGGGCAGAAGGATACAGTAAACCTGAAGTGAAGCATCGGAATCTATAACTAGTGTCACAGGAATGGTTCAAATCATAGACAGTAGGAAGAATCAGTCTTCCTGTACTTAAGCCGGCATTGGGCCTTTTCTATTTAATTCCGAAGAAATTTCTGGGTTTCATCGTCAGTAAGAAGGTCCAAGGGATACAGTGAAACTGAAGTGAAGCATCGGAATCTATAACTAGTGTCACAGGATTGGTTCAAAACATAGTCAGTAAGAAGAGTCAGTCTTCTTGTACTTAAGTCGGCATTGTGACATTTGTATTTAATTCCGATGATATTTGTGTGTTTCATCGTTAATAAGAGGGTCCAAGGGATACAGTAAACCTGAAGTGAAGCATCGGAATCTATAATTAGTGTCACAGGATGGTTCAAAACATAGTCAGTAAGAAGAGTCCGTCTTCTTGTACTTAAGTCGGCATTGTGCTTTTGTATTTAATTCCGATGCAATTTCTGTGTTTCTTCGCCAATAAGAAGGTCCAAGGGATACAGTAAACCTGCAGTGAAGCATCAGAATTTAGAACTAGTATCACATAATTGGTTCAAAACATAATCAGTAAGCAGGGTCAGTCTTCTTGTACTTAAGTCGGCATTGTGCCTTTTATATTTAATTCCGATGCAATTTCTGTGTTTCATCGTCAATAAGAAGGGCAGAAGGATACAGTAAACCTGAAGTGAAGCATCGGAATCTATAACTAGTGTCACAGGAATGGTTCAAAGCATAGTAAGTAAGAAGAGCCAGTCTTCTTGTACTTAGGTCGGCATTGTGCCTTTTGTATTTAATTCCGATGCAATTTCTGTGTTTCATCGTAAATAAGAAGGTCCAAGGGATACAGTAAACCTGGAGTGAAGCATCTGAATCTGTAACTAGTGTCACAGGAATGGTTCAAAGCATACACAGTAAGAAGAGTCAGTCTTATTGTTCTTAAGTCGGCATTGTGCATTATTTATTTAATTCCGATGCAATTTCTGTGTTTCATCGTCAATAAAAGGTCTAAGGGATACAGTAAACCTGGAGTGAAGCATCGTAATCTATAACTAGTATCACAGGAATGGTTCAAACATAGACAGTAAGATGAGTCAGTCTTCTTGTACTTAAGTCGGCATTGTGCCTTTGTATTTAATTCTGATGCTCTTTCTGTGTTTCATCGCCAATAAGAAGGTCCAAGGGATACAGTAAACCTGAAGAGAAGCATCAGAATCTATAACTAGTGTCACAGGAATGGTTCAAAACATAGTCAGTAAGAAGAGTCAGTCTTCTTGTACCCAAGTCGGCATTGTGCCTTTTGTATTTAATTTCGATGCAGTTTCTGTGTTTCATCCTCACTAAGAAGGTCAGTGGGATACAGTTATCCTGAGGTTAAGCTTCGGAATCTATAACTAGTGTCGCTGGAATGGTTCAAAACATATTCAGTAAGAAGAGACAGTCTTCATGTACTCAAGTCGGCATTGTGCCTTTTGTATTTAATTCCGATGCAATTTCTGTGTTTCATCGTCAATAAGATGGTCAGAGGGATACAGTAAACCTGAAGTGAAGCATCGGAATCTATAACTAGTGTCACAGGAATGGTTCGAAACGTAGACAGTTGGAAGAGTCAGTCTTCTTGTACTTAAGTCGGCATTGTGCCTTTTGTATTTAATTCCAATGCAATTTCTGTGTTTCATCGTCAATAAGAATGTCCAAGGGATACAGTAAACCTGAAATGAACGATCGGAATCTATAACTAGTGTCACAGGAATGGTTCATATCATAGACATTTGGAAAAGTCAGTCTACATGTACTTATGTCTCCTTTGTGCCTTTTGTATTTCATTCCGATGGAATTTCTGTGTTTCATCGTCAATAAGATGCTCAGAGGGATACAGTAAACCTGAAGTGAAGCATCGGAATCTATAACTAGTGTCACAGGAATGGTTCAAAACATAGTCAGTAGGAAGAGACAGTCTTCTTGTACTTAAGTCTTCATTGTACCTTTTGTATTTAATTCCGATGCAGTTTGTGAGTTTCATCGTTAATAAGAAGGTCCAAGGGATACAGTAAACCTGAAGTGAAGCATCGGAATCTATAACTAGTGTCACAGGAATGGTACAAATCATAGTCAGTAGGAAGAGTCAGTCTTCTTGTATTTAACTCGGCATTGTGCCTTTTGTATTTTATTCCGATGCAATTTCTGTGTTTCATCGTCCATAAGAAGGTCCGAGGGATACAGTAAACCTCAAGTGAAGCATCGGAATAAAAAACTAGTATCACAGGAATGGTTCAAAACATAGAGAGTAGGAAGAGTCAGTCTTTTTGTACTTATGTCGGCATTGTGCTTCTTCTATTTAATTTTGATGCGACTTCTGTGTCTCATCGTCAATAGGAAGGTCCAAGGGATACAGTAAACCTGAAGTGAAGCATCGGAATCTATAACTAGTGTCACAGGAATGGTTCAAAACATAGTCAGTAAAAAGAGTCCGTCTTCTTGTACTTAAGTCGGTATTGTTGCCTTTTGTATTTAATTCCGATGCAATTTCTGTGTTTCATCGTTAATAAGAAGGTCCAAGGGATACAGTAAACCTGTAGTGAAGCAGCGGAATCTATAACTAGCGTCACAGGGACGGTTCAAAACATAGACAGTAAGATGAGTCAGTTTTCTTGTACTTAAGTCCGCATTGTGCTTTTTTATTTAATTCCAATGCAATTTCTGTGTTTCATCGTCACTAAGAAGGTCAGAGGGATACAGTAATCATGAAGTTAAGCATCGGAATCTATAACTAGAGTCACAGGAATGGTTCAAAGCATAGTCAGTAAGAAGAGTCCGTCATCTTGTAGTTAAGTACTCATTGTGCCTTTTGTATTTAAATCCGATGCAATTTCTGTGTTTCATCGTCAATAAGAAAGTCCAAGGGATACAGTAAACCTGAAGTGAAGCATCGGAATCCATAACTAGTGTCACAGGAATAGTTCAAAACATAGACAGTAGGAAGAGTCAGTCTTCTAGTACCTATGTCGGCATTGTGCCTTTTGTAATTAATTCCGATGCAATTTCTGTGTTTCATCGTCAAAAGAAGGTCCAAGGGATACAGTAAAACTGGAGTGAAGCATCGGAATCAATAACTAGTGTCACAGGGACGGTTCAAAATATAGACAGTAAGATGAGTCAGTATTCTTGTACTTAAGTCGGCATTGTGCCTTTTCTATTTAATTCCGACGCAATTTCTGTGTTTCAACGTCAATAAGAAGGTCCAAGGGATACAGTAAACCTGAAGTGAAGCATCGGAAACTATAACTAGCGTCACAGGAATGGTTCAAAAAATAATCAGTAAGAAGAGTCAGTCTTCTTGTACTTAAGTCATCATTGTGCATTTTCTATTTAATTCTGATGCAATTTCATTGTTTCATCGTCAATAAGATGGTCCAAGGCATACAGTAAACCTGGAGTGAAGCATCGGAATCTATGACTAGTGTCACAGGAATGGTTCAAAACATAGAGAGTAGGAAGAGTCAGTCTTCTTGTACTTAAGTCGGTATTGTGACTTTTGTATTTAATTCCGATGCAATTTCTGTGTTTCATAGTCAATACGAAGGTAAGAGGGATACAGTGAACCTGAAGTGAAGCATCGGAATCTATGACTAGTGTCACAGGAATGGTTCAAAACATAGATAGTAGGAAGAGTCAGTCTTCTTGTACTTTAGTCGGCATTGAGCCTATTGTATTTAATTCCGATGCAATTTCTGTGTTTCATCGCCAATAAGAAGGTCCAAGGGATACAGTGAACCTGGAGTGAAGCATCGGAATCCATAACTAGTGTCACAGGGATGGTTCAAAACATAGACAGTAAGAAGAGTCAGTCTTCTTGTACTTAAGTCGTCATAGTGCCTTTTGTATTTAATTCCGAAGCAATTATTGTGTTTCATCGTGAATAAGAAGGTCCAATGGATACAGTAAACCTGGAGTGAAGCATCGGAATCTATAACTAGTGTCACAGGAATGGTTCAAAACATTGATAGTAAGAAGAGTCAGTCTTCTTGTACTTAAGTCGGCATTGTGAATTTTGTATTTAAATCCGATGCAATTTCTGTGTGTCATCGCCAATAAGAAGGTCCAAGGGATTCAGTAAACCTGAAGTGAAGCATCTAAATCTATAACTAGTATCACAGGAATGGTTCAAATCATAGACAGTAAGCAGAGTCAGTCTTTTTGTACTTAAGTCGGCATTCTGCCTTTTGTTTTTAATTCCGATGCAATTTCTGTGTTACATCGTCACTAAGAATGTCAGTGGTATACAGTAATCCTGAAATTAAGGATCGGTTTCTATAACTAGTGTCACAGGAATGGTTCAAAATATAGTCAGTAAGAAGAGTCAGTCTTCTTGTAGTTAAGTCGGCATTGTGCCGTTTCTATTTAATTCCGATGCAATTTCTGTGTTTCATCGTCAATAAGAAGGACAGAGGGATACAGTAAACCTCAAGTTAAGCATCGGAATAAAAAACTAGTGTCACAGGAATGGCTCACAACATAGTCAGTAGGAAGAGTCAGTCTTCTTGAACTTAAGTCGGCAGTGTGCTTTTTCTATTTAATTCCGATGCGATTTCTGTGTCTCATCGTGGATAGGGTGGTCCAAGGGATACAGTAAACCTGAAGTGAAGCATTGGAATCTATAACTAGTGTCACCGCAATGGTTCCAAACATAGTCATTAAGAAGAGTCAGTCTTCTTGTACTTAAGTCGGCATTGTGCCTTTTCAATTTAATTCTGATGCAATTTCTGTGTTTCATCGTGAATAAGAAGGTCCAAGGGATACAGTAAACCTGGAGTGAAGCATCGGAATCTATAACTAGTGTCACAGGAATGGTTCAAATCATTGACAGTAAGAAGAGTCAGTCTTCTTGTACTTAAGTCGGCATTGTGCCTTTTGTATTTAATTCCGATGCAATTTCTGTGTTTCATCGTAAATAAGAAGGTCAGAGGGATACAGTAAACCTGAAGTGAAACATCGGAATCCATAACTAGTGTCACAGGAATGGTTCAATACATAGTCAGTAAGAAGAGTCCGTCTTCTTGTACTTAGGTCGGCATTGTGCCTTTTCTATTTAATTCCGATGCAATTTCTGTGTTTCATCGTCAATAAGTAGGTCCAAGGGTTACAGTGAACCTGAAGTGAAGCATCGGAATTTTCAACTAGTGTCACAGGAATGGTTCAAAGCATAGTCAGTAAGATGAGCTAGTCTTCTTGTACTTAAGTCGGCATTGTGCCTTTTGTATTTAAATCCGATGCAATTTCTGTGTTTCATCGTCAATAAGAAGGTCCAAGGGAGACAGTAAACCTGGAGTGAAGCATCGGAATCTGTAACTAGTGTCACAGGAATGGTTCAAATCATAGACAGTAAGAAGAGTCAGTCTTCTTGTACTTAAGTCGGCATTGTGAATGTTGTATTTTATTCCGATGCAATTTGTGTGTTTCATCGTCATTTAGAAGGCCCAAGGGATACCGTGAAACTGAAGTGAAGCTTCGGAGTCTATAACTAGCGTCACAGGAATGGTTCAAAGCATAGGCAGTAAGAAGAGCTAGTCTTCTTGTACTTAAGTCGGCATTGTGCCTTTTGTATTTAATTCCGATGCAATTTCTGTGTTTCATCGTCAATAGGAAAGTCCAAGGGATACAGTAAACCTGGAGTGAAGCATCGGAATCTGTAACTAGTGTCACAGGAATGGTTCAAAAGATAGACAGTAAGAAGAGTCAGTCTTCTTGTACTTAAGTCGGCATTGTGCATTTTTTATTTAATTCCGATGCAATTTCTGTGTTTCATCGTCAATAAGTATGTCCAAAGGATACAGTAAACCTAGAATGAAGCATCGGAATCTATATCTAGTGTCACAGGAAAGGTTCAGAACATAGACAGTAGGAAGATTCAGTCTTCTTGTACTTAAGTCGGCATTGCGCTTTATGTATTTAATTCCGATGTAATTTCCGTGTTTTATCGTCAATTAGAAGGTCAGAGGGATACAGTAAATGTGAAGTGAAGCATCGGAATCTATAACTTGTGTCACAGGAATGGTTCAAAACATAGTCAGTATGTAGAGTCAGTCTCCTTGTACTTAAGTCGGCATTGTGCTTTTTTGTATTTAATTCCGATGCAATTTTTGTGTTTTATCGCCAATAAGAAGGTCCAAGGGATACAGTAAACCTGAAGTGAAGCATCAGAATCTATAACTAGTGTCACAGGAATGGTTCAAAACATAGTCAGTAAGAAGAGTCAGTCTTCTTGCACTTAAGTCGGCAATGTGCCTTTTGTATTTAATTCCGATGCAATTTCTGTGTTTCATCGTCACTAAGAAGGTCAGTGGGATAAAGATATCCTGAAGTTAAGCATCGGAATCTATAACTAGTGTCACAGGATTGGTTCAAAATATAGTCAGTAAGAAGAGTCAGTCTTCTTGTAGTTAAGTCGGCATTGTGCCTCTTCTATTTAATTCCGATGCAATTTCTGTGTTTCATCGTCAATACGAAGGTCACAGGGATACAGTAAATCTGAAGTGAAGCATCGGAATCTATAACTAGTGTCACAGGAATGGTTCATACCGTAGACAGTAGGAAGAGTCAGTCTTCTTGTACTAAAGTCGGCATTGTGCATTTGTATTTAATTCCGATGCAATTTCTGTGTTTCATCGTCAATAAGGAGGTCCAAGGGGTATAGTATACCTGAAATGAACCTTCGGAATCTGTAACTAGTGTCACAGGAATGGTTCAAAAGATAGACATTAGGAAAAGTCAGTCTACATGTACCTAAGTCTGCGTTGTGCCTATTGTATTTAATTCCGATGCAAATTCTGTGATTCATCGTCAATAACAAGGTCAGAGGGATACAGTAAACCTGAAGTGAAGCATCGGAATCCATAACTAGTGTCACAGGATTGGTTCAAAACATAGTCAGTAAGAAGAGTCAGTCTTCTTGTACTTAAGTCGGCATTGTACCATCTCTATTTCATTCCGAAGCAATATCTGTTTTTCATCGTCAACAAGATGGTCAGAGGGATACAGTAAACCTGACGTGAAGCATCGGAAACTATATCTAGTGTCACAGGATTGGTACAAAACATAGAGAGTTGGGAGATTCAGTCTTCTTGTACTTAAGTCGGGATTGTGCCTTTTGTATTTTATTCCGATGCAATTTCTGTGTTTCACCGTCCATAAGAAGGTCCGAGGGATACAGTAAACGTCAAGTGAAGCATCGGAATAACAAACTAGTGTCACAGGAATGGTTCAAAGTATAGAGAGTATTAAGAGTCAGTCTTTTTGTACTTAAGTCGGCATTGTGCTTTTTCTAATTAATTCCGATGCGATATCTGTGTCTCATCGTCAATAGGAATGTTCAAGGGATTCAGTAAACCTGAAGTGAAGCATCGGAATCAATAACTAGTGTCACAGGATGGTTCAAAACATAGTCAGTAAGAAGAGTCCGTCTTCTTGTACTTAAGTCGGCATTGTGCTTTTGTAATTAAATCCGATGCAATTTCTGTGTTACATCGCCAATAAGAAGGTCCAAGGGATACAGTAAACCTGAAGTGAAACATCAGAATTCATAACTAGTATCACATTAATGGTTCAAAACATAGACAGTAAGCAGGGTCAGTCTTCTTGTACTTAAGTCGGCATAGTGCCTTTTATATTTAATTCCGATGCAATTTCTGTGTTTCATCGTCAATAAGAAGGGCAGAAGGATACAGTAAACCTGAAGTGAAGCATCGGAATCTATAACTATTGTCACAGGAATGGTTCAAATCATAGACAGTGGGAAGAGTCAGTCTTCTTGTACTTAAGCCGGCATTGGGCCTTTTCTATTTAATTCCGATGCAATTTCTGGGTTTCATCGTCAGTAAGAAGGTCCAAGGGATACAGTGAAACTGAAGTGAAGCATTGGAATCTATAACTAGTGTCACAGGAATGGTTCAAAGCATAGTCAGTAAGAAGAGCCAGTCTTCTTGTACTTAAGTCGGCATTGTGCCTTTTCTATTTAATTTCGATGCAATTTCTGTGTTTCATCGTGAATAAGAAGGTCCAAGGGATACAGTGAAACTGAAGTGAAGCATCGGAATATATAACTAGTGTCACAGGAATGGTTCAAAGCATAGTCAGTAAGAAGAGCCAGTCTTCTTGTACATAAGTCGGCATTGTGCCTTTTGTATTTAATTCCGATGCAATTTCTGTGTTTCATCGTAAATAAGAAGGTCCAAGGGATACAGTAAACCTGGAGTGAAGGATCTGACTCTGTAACTAGTATCACAGGAATGGTTCAAAGCATAGACAGTTAGAAGTGTCAGTCTTATTGTTCTTAAGTCGACATTGTGCATTATTTATTTATTTCCGATGCAATTTCTGTGTTTCATCGTCAATAAGAAGGTCAGAGGGATACAGTAAACCTGACGTGAAGCATCGGAATCTATAACTTGTGTCACAGGAATGGTTCAAAACATAGTCAGTTAGAAGAGTCAGTCTTTTGTAATTAAGTCGGCATTGTGCCTTTTGTATTTAATTCCGATGCAATTTCTGTGTTTCATCGTCAATAAGAAGGTCCAAGGGATACAGTAAACGTGAAGTGAAGCATCGAAATCTATAACCAGTGACACAGGAATGGTTCAAAGCATAGACAGAAGAAGAGTCAGTCTTATTGTAGTTAAGTCGGCATTGTGCCTTTTATATTTAATTCCGATGCAATTTCTGTGTTTCATCGTCAATATGAAGGTCCAAGGGATACAGTAAACCTGGAGTGAAGCATCGGAATCTATAACTAGTGTCACAGGAATAGTTCAAAACATAGACAGTAAGATGAGTAAGTCTTCTTGTTCTTGAGTCGGCATTGTGCCTTTTGTATTTAATTCCGATGCTCTTTCTGTGTTTCATCGCCAATAAGAAGGTCCAAGGGATACAGTAAACCTGAAGAGAAGCATCAGAATCTATAACTAGTGTCACAGGAATGGTTCAAAACATAGTCAGTAAGAAGAGTCAGTCTTCTTGTACCTAAGTCGGCATTGTGCCTTTTGTATTTCATTTCGATGCAATTTCTGTGTTTCATCGTCACTAAGAAGGTCAGTGGGATACAGTTATCCTGAAGTTAAGCATCGGAATCTATAACTAGTGTCGCAGGAATGGTTCAAAACATAGTCAGTAACAAGAGTCAGTCTTCGTGTAGTTAAGTCGGCATTGTGCCTTTTGTATTTAATTTCGATGCAATTTCTGTGTTTCATCGTCACTAAGAAGGTCAGTGGGATACAGTTATCCTGAAGTTAAGCATCGCAATCTATAACTAGTGTCGCAGGAATGGTTCAAAAGATAGTCAGTAACAAGAGTCAGTCTTCGTGTAGTTAAGTCGGCATTGTGCCTTTTTGTATTTAATTCCGATGCAATTTCTGTGTTTCATCGTCAATAAGAAGGTCCAAGGGATACAGTAAACCTGAAGTGAAACATCAGAATTCATAACTAGTATCACATTAATGGTTCAAAACATAGACAGTAAGCAGGGTCAGTCTTCTTGTACTTAAGTCGGCATTGTGCCTTTTATATTTAATTCCGATGCAATTTCTGTGTTTCATCGTCAATAAGAAGGGCAGAAGGATACAGTAAACCTGAAGTGAAGCATCGGAATCTATAACTATTGTCACAGGAATGGTTCAAATCATAGACAGTGGGAAGAGTCAGTCTTCTTGTACTTAAGCCGGCATTGGGCCTTTTCTATTTAATTCCGATGTAATTTCTGGGTTTCATCGTCAGTAAGAAGGTCCAAGGGATACAGTGAAACTGAAGTGAAGCATCGGAATCTATAACTAGTGTCACAGGAATGGTTCAAAGCATAGTCAGTAAGAAGAGCCAGTCTTCTTGTACTTAAGTCGGCATTGTGCCTTTTCTATTTAATTTCGATGCAATTTCTGTGTTTCATCGTGAATAAGAAGGTCCAAGGGATACAGTGAAACTGAAGTGAAGCATCGGAATATATAACTAGTGTCACAGGAATGGTTCAAAGCATAGTCAGTAAGAAGAGCCAGTCTTCTTGTACATAAGTCGGCATTGTGCCTTTTGTATTTAATTCCGATGCAATTTCAGTGTTTCATCGTAAATAAGAAGGTCCAAGGGATACAGTAAACCTTGAGTGAAGGATCTGAATCTGTAACTAGTGTCACAGGAATGGTTCAAAGCATAGACAGTTAGAAGAGTCAGTCTTATTGTTCTTAAGTCGACATTGTGCATTATTTAGTTATTTCCGATGCAATTTCTGAGTTTCATCGTCAATAAGAAGGTCAGAGGGATACAGTAAACCTGACGTGAAGCATCGGAATGTATAACTAGTGTCACAGGAATGGTTCAAAACATAGTCAGTTAGAAGAGTTAGTCTTTTGTACTTAAGTCGGCATTGTGCCTTTTGTATTTAATTCCGATGCAATTTCTGTGTTTCATCGTCAATAAGAAGGTCCAAGGGATACAGTAAACGTGAAGTGAAGCATCGAAATCTATAACCAGTGACACAGGAATGGTTCAAAGCATAGACAGAAGAAGAGTCAGTCTTATTGTAGTTAAGTCGGCATTGTGCCTTTTGTATTTAATTCCGATGCAATTTCTGTGTTTCATCGTCAATATGAAGGTCCAAGGGATACAGTAAACCTGGAGTGAAGCATCGGAATCTATAACTAGTGTCACAGGAATGGTTCAAAACATAGACAGTAAGATGAGTAAGTCTTCTTGTTCTTGAGTCGGCATTGTTCCTTTTGTATTTAATTCCGATGCTCTTTCTGTGTTTCATCGCCAATAAGAAGGTCCAAGGGATACAGTAAACCTGAAGAGAAGCATCAGAATCTATAACTAGTGTCACAGGAATGGTTCAAAACATAGTCAGTAAGAAGAGTCAGTCTTCTTGTACCTAAGTCGGCATTGTGCCTTTTGTATTTCATTTCGATGCAATTTCTGTGTTTCATCGTCACTAAGAAGGTCAGTGGGATACAGTTATCCTGAAGTTAAGCATCGGAATCTATAACTAGTGTCGCAGGAATGGTTCAAAACATAGTCAGTAACAAGAGTCAGTCTTCGTGTAGTTAAGTCGGCATTGTGCCTTTTGTATTTAATTTCGATGCAATTTCTGTGTTTCATCGTCCCTAAGAAGGTCAGTGGGATACAGTTATCCTGAAGTTAAGCATCGGAATCTATAACTAGTGTCGTAGGAATGGTTCAAAACATAGTCAGTAACAAGAGTCAGTCTTCGTGTAGTTAAGTCGGCATTGTGCATTTTTGTATTTAATTCCGATGCAATTTCTGTGTTTCATCGTCAATAAGAAGGTCAGAGGGATACAGGAAACCTGAAGTGAAGCATCGGAATCTATAACTAGTGTCACAGGAATGTTTCAAAACATAGACAGTATGAAGAGTCAGTCTTCTTGTACTTAGGTCGGCATTGTGCCTTTTCTATTTAATTCCGATGCAATTTCTGTGTTTCATCGTCAATAAGTAGGTCGTAGGATTACAGTGAACCTGAAGTGAAGCATCGGAATATTCAACTAGTGTCACAGGAATGGTTCAAAGCATAGTCAGTAAGATGAGCCAGTCTTCTTGTACATAAGTCGGCATTGTGCCTTTTGTATTTAAATCCGATGCAATTTCTGTGTATCATCGTCAATAAGAAGGTCCAAGGGAGACAGTAAACCTGGAGTGAAGCATCGGAATCTGTAACTAGTGTCACAGGAATGGTTCAAATCATAGACAGTAAGAAGAGTCAGTCTTCTTGTACTTAAGTCGGCATGGTGAATGTTGTATTTTATTTCGATGCAATTTGTGTGTATCATCGTCAATTAGAAGGCCCAAGGGATAGAGTGAAACTGAAGTGAAGCTTCGGAGTCTATAACTAGCGTCACAGGAATGGTTCAAAGCATAGGCAGTAAGAAGAGCCAGTCTTCTTGTACTTAAGTCGGCATTGTGCCTTTTGTATTTAATTCCGATGCTATTTCTGTGTTTCATCGTCAATAGGAAAGTCCAAGGGATACAGTAAACCTGGAGTGAAGCATCGGAATCTATAACTAGTGTCGCAGGAATGGTTCAAAACATAGTCAGTAACAAGAGTCGGTCTTCGTGTAGTTAAGTCGGCATTGTGCCTTTTTGTACTTAATTCCGATGCAATTTCTGTGTTTCATCGTCAATAAGAAGGTCAGAGGGATACAGTAAACCTGAAGTGAAGCATCAGAATCTATAACTAGTGTCACAGGAATGGTTCAAAACATAGTCAGTAAGAAGAGTCAGTCTTCTTGTACGTAAGTCGGCATTGTGCCTTTTGTATTTAATTTCGATGCAATTTCTGTGTTTCATCGTCACTAAGAAGGTCAGTGGGATACAGTTATCCTGAAGTTAAGCATCGGAATCTATAACTATTGTCGCAGGAATGGTTCAAAACATAGTCAGTAACAAGAGTCAGTCTTCGTGTAGTTAAGTCGGCATTGTGCCTTTTGTATTTAATTCCGATGCAATTTCTGTGTTTCTTCGTCAATAAGAAGGTCAGAGGGATACAGTAAACCTGAAGTGAAGCATCGGAATCCATAACTAGTGTCACAGGAATGGTTCAAAGCATAGACAGTATGAAGAGTCAGTCTTCTTGTACTTAGGTCGGCATTGTGCCTTTTCTATTTAATTCCGATGCAATGTCTGTGTTTCATCGTCAATAAGTAGGTCCAAGGGTTACAGTGAACCTGAAGTGAAGCATCGGAATTTTCAACTAGTGTCACAGGAATGGTTCAAAGCATAGTCAGTAAGATGAGCCAGTCTTCTTGTACTTAAGTCGGCATTGTGCCTTTTGTATTTAAATCCGATGCAATTTCTGTGTTTCATCGTCAATAAGAAGGTCCAAGGGAGACAGTAAACCCGGAGTGAAGCATCGGAATCTGTAACTAGTGTCACAGGATTGGTTCAAAAGATAGACAGTAAGAAGAGTCAGTCTTCTTGTACTTAAGTCGGCATTGTGCCTTTTGTACTTAATTCCGATGCAATTTCTGTGTTTCATCGTCAATACGAAGGTCACAGGGATACAGTAAATCTGAAGTGAAGCATCGGAATCTATGACTAGTGTCACAGGAATGGTTCATAACGTAGACAGTTGGAAGAGTCAGTCTTCTTGTACTAAAGTCGGCATTGTGCATTTGTATTTAATTCCGATGCAATTTCTGTGTTTCATCGTCAATAAGGAGGTCCAAGGGATACAGTATACCTGAAATGAACCATCGGAATCTGTAACTAGTGTCACAGGAATGGTTCAAAACATAGACATTAGGAAAAGTCAGTCTACATGTACTTAAGTCTGCGTTGTGCCTATTGTATTTAATTCCGATGCAATTTCTGTGATTCATCGTCAATAACAAGGTCAGAGGGATACAGTAAACCTGTAGTGAAGCATCGGAATCCATAACTAGTGTCACAGGATTGGTTCAAAACGTAGTCAGTAAGAAGAGTCTGTCTTCTTGTACTTAAGTCGGCAATGTGCCTTTTGTATTTAATTCCGATGCAATTTGTGTGTTTCATCGTTAATAAGAAGGTCCAAGGGATACAGTAAACCTGAAGTGAAGCATCGGAATCTATAAGTAGTGTCACAGGAATGGTTCAAAACATAGAAAGTAGGATGAGTCAGTCTTCTTGTACTTAAGTCGGTATTGTACCTTCTCTATTTCATTCCGATGCAATTTCTGTTTTTTATCGTCAACAAGATGGTCAGAGGGATACAGTAAACCTGAAGTGAAGCATCGGAAACTATATCTAGTGTCACAGGATTGGTACAAAACATAGAGAGTTGGGAGATTCAGACTTCTTGTACTTAAGTCGGGATTGTGCCTTTTGTATTTTATTCCGATGCAATTTCTGTGTTTCACCGTCCATAAGAAGGTCCGAGGGATACAGTAAACGTCAAGTGAATCATCGGAATAACAAACTAGTGTCACAGGAATGGTTCAAAATATAGAGAGTAGGAAGAGTCAGTCTTTTTGTACTTAAGTCGGCATTGTGCTTTTTCTATTTAATTCCGATGCGTTATCTGTGTCTCATCGTCAATAGGAATGTCCAAGGGATTCAGTAAACCTGAAGTGAAGCATCGGAATCTATAACTAGTGACACAGGATGGTTCAAAACATAGTCAGTAAGAAGAGTCCGTCTTCTTGTACTTAAGTCGGCATTGTGCTTTTGTAATTAATTCCGATGCAATTTCTGTGTTACATCGCCAATAAGAAGGTCCAAGGGATACAGTAAACCTGAAGTGAAGCATCAGAATTTATAACTAGTATCACATTAATGGTTCAAAACATAGACAGTAAGCAGGGTCAGTCTTCTTGTACTTAAGTCGGCATTGTGCCTTTTATATTTAATTGCGATGCAATTTCTGTGTTTCATCGTCAATAAGAAGGGCAGAAGGATACAGTAAACCTGAAGTGAAGCATCGGAATCTATAACTAGTGTCGCAGGAATGGTTCAAAAGATAGTCAGTAACAAGAGTCAGTCTTCGTGTAGTTAAGTCGGCATTGTGCCTTTTGTATTTAATTCCGATGCAATTTCTGTGTTTCATCGTCAATAAGAAGGTCCAAGGGATACAGTGAAACTGAAGTGAAGCATCGGAATCTATAACTAGTGTCACAGGAATGGTTCAAAGCATAGTCAGTAAGAAGAACCAGTGTTCTTGTACTTAAGCCGGCATTGTGCCTTTTGTATTTAATTCCGATGCAATTTCTGTGTTTCATCGTAAATAAGAAGGTCCAATGGATACAGTAAACCTGGAGTGAAGCATGTGAATCTGTAACTAGTGTCACAGGAATGGTTCAAAGCATAGACAGTAAGAAGAGTCAGTCTTATTGTTCTTAAGTCGACATTATGCATTATTTATTTAATTCCGATGCAATTTCTGTGTTTCATCGTCAATAAGAAGGTCAGAGGGATACAGTAAACCAGAAGTGAAGCATCGGAATCTATAACTAGTGTCACAGGAATGGTTCAAAACATAGTCAGTTAGAAGAGTCAGTCTTTTGTACTTAAGTCGGCATTGTGCCTTTTGTATTTAATACCGATTCAATTTCTGTGTTTCATCGTCAATAAGAAGGTCCAAGAGATACACTAAACGTGAAGTGAAGCATCGAAATCTATAACCAGTGACACAGGAATGGTTCAAAGCATAGACAGAAGAAGAGTCAGTCTTATTGTAGTTAAGTCGGCATTGTGCCTTTTGTATTTAATTCCGATTCAATTTCTGTGTTTCATCGTCAATATGAAGGTCCAAGGGATACTGTAAACCTGGAGTGAAGCATCGGAATCTATAACTAGTGTCACAGGAATGGTTCAAAACATAGACAGTAAGATGAGTAAGTCTTCTTGTACTTGAGTCGGCATTGTGCCTTTTGTATTTAATTCCGATGCTCTTTCTGTGTTTCATCGCCAATAAGAAGGTCCAAGGAATACAGTAATCCTGAAGAGAAGCATCAGAATCTATAACTAGTGTCACAGGAATGGTTCAAAACATAGTCAGTAAGAAGAGTCAGTCTTCTTGTACCTAAGTCGTCATTGTGCCATTTGTATTTAATTTCGATGCAATTTCTGTGTTTCATCGACACTAAGAAGGTCAGTGGGATACAGTTATCCTGAAGTTAAGCATCGGAATCTATAACTAGTGTCGCAGGAATGGTGCAAAACATAGTCAGTAACAAGAGTCAGTCTACGTGTAGTTAAGTCGGCATTGTGCCTTTTGTATTTAATTCCGATGCAATTTCTGAGTTTCATCGTCAATAAGAAGGTCAGAGGGATACAGTAAACCTGAAGTGAAGCATCGGAATCTATAACTAGTGTCACAGGAATGGTTCGAAACGTAGACAGTTGGAAGATTCAGTCTTCTTGGACTTAAGTCGGCATTGTGGCTTTTGTATTTAATTCCGATGCAATTTCTGTGTTTCATCGTCAATAAGAATGTCCAAGGGATACAGTAAACCTGAAATGAACCATCGAAATCTATAACTAGTGTCACAGGAATGGTTCATATCATAGACAATAGGAGAAGTCAGTCTACATGTACTTATGTCTGCTTTGTGCCTTTTGTATTTAATTCCGATGCAATTTCTGTGTTTCATCGTCAATAAGAAGCTCAGAGGGACACAGTAAACCTGAAGTGAAGCATCGGAATCTATAACTAGTGTCACAGGAATGGTTCAAAACATAGTCAGTAGGAAGAGACAGTCTTCTTGTACTTAAGTCGGCATTGTGCCTTTTGTATTTAATTCCGATGCAATTAGTGTGTTTCATCGTTAATAAGAAGGTCCAAGGGATACAGTAAACCTGAAGTGAAGCATCGGAATCTATAACTAGTGTCACAGGAATGGTACAAAACATAGACAGTAGGAAGAATCAGTCTTCTTGTACTTAAGTCGGTATTGTGCCTCTTCTATTTAATTGCGATGCAATTTCTGTGTTTCATCGTCAATAAGAAGGTCAGAGGGATACAGTAAACTTGAAGAGAAGCATCGGATTCGATGACTAGTGTCACAGGAATGGTTCAAAACATTGAGAGTTGGAAGATTCAGTCTTCTTGTACCTAAGTCGGCATTGTGCCTTTTGTATTTTATTCCGATGCAATTTCTGTGTTTCATCGTCCATAAGAAGGTCCGAGGGATACAGTAAACCTCAAGTGAAGCATCGGAATAAAAAACTAGTGTCACAGGAATGGTTCAAAACATTGAGAGTAGGAAGAGTCAGTCTTTTTGTACTTATGTCGGCATTGTGCTCCTTCTATTTAATTCCGATGCGATTTCTGAGTCTCATCGTCAATAGGAAGGTCCAAGGGATACTGTAAACCTGAAGTGAAGCATCGGACTCTATAACTAGTGTCACAGGAATGGTTCAAAACATAGTCAGTAAAAAGAGTCCGTCTTCTTGTACTTAAGTCGGCATTGTGATTTTGTATTTGATTCCGATGCAATTTCTTTGCTTCATTGTCAATAAGAAGGTCCAAGGGATACAGTAAACCTGGAGTGAAGCATCGGAATCTATAACTAGTGTCACAGGAATGGTTCAAAATAAAGACAGTAAGATGACTCGGTCTTCTTGTACTTATGTCGGACTTGTGCCTTTTGTATTTAATTCCGATGCAATTTCAGTGTTTCATCGTCAATAAGAAGGGCAGAAGGATACAGTAAGCCTGAAATGAAGCATCGGAATCTATAACAAGTGTCACAGGAATGGTTCAAACCATAGACAGTAGGAAGAGACAGTCTTCTTGTACGTAAGTCGGCATTGTGCCTTTTCTATTTAATTCCGATGCAATTTCTGTCATTCATCGTCAATAAGAAGGTCCAAGGATACAGTGAAACGAAAGTGAAGCATCGGAATCTATAACTAGTGTCACAGGAATGGATCAAAGCATAGTTAGTACGAAGAGCCAGTCTTCTTGTACTTTTAAGTCGGCATTGTGTCATTTGTATTTAATCCCGATGCAATTTCTGTGTTTCATCGTCAATAAGAAGGTCCAAGGGATACAGTGAATCTGAAGTGAACCATCGGAATCTATAACTAGTGTCACAGGAATGGTTCAAAGCATAGTCAGTAAGAAGAGCCAGTCCTCTTTTACTTAAGTCGGCATTGTGCCTTTTGTATTGAATTCCGATGCAATTTCTGTGTTTCATCGTCAATTAGAAGGTCCAAGGGATACAGTAAACCTGGAGTGAAGCATCGGAATCTGTAACTAGTGTCACAGGAATGGTTCAAAGCATAGACAGTAAGAAGAGTCAGTCTTCTTGGTCTTAAGTCGGCATTGTGCATTTTTTATTTAATTCCGACGCAATTTCTGTGTTTCATCGTCAATAAGAAGGTCCAAGGGATACAGTAAACCTAGAGTCAAGCATCGGAATCCATATCTACTGTCACAGGAATGGTTCAAATCTTAGACAGTAAGAAGAATCAGTCTTCTTGTACTTAATTCGGCATTGTGCCTTTTGTATTTAATTCCGACGCAATTTCTGTGTTTCATCGTCAATAAGTAGGTCCAAGGGATACAGTCAACCTAGAGTGAAGCATCGGAATCTATATCTAGTGTCACAGGAATGGTTCAAAACATAGACAGTAAGAAGAGTCAGTGCCTTATGTATTTAATTCCGATGTAATTTCTGTGTTTTATCGTCAATTAGAAGGTCAGAGGGATACAGTAAATTTGAAGTGAAGCATCGGAATCTATAAGTGGTGTCACAGGAATGGTTCAAAACATAGTCAGTAAGTAGAGTCAGTCTTCTTGTACTTATGTCGGCATTTTGCCTTTTGTATTTAATTCCGATGCTATTTCTGTGTTTCATCGTCAGTATGAAGGTCCAAGGGATACAGTAAACCTGGAGTGAAACATCGGGATCTATAACTAGTGTCACAGGAATGGTTCAAAGCATAGACAGTAAGATGACTGTCTCCTTGTACTTAAGTCGGCATTGTGCCTTTTCTATTTATTCCGATGCAATTTCTGTGTTTCATCGTTAATAAGAAGCTCCAAGGGATACAGTAAACCTGAAGTGAAGCATCGGACTCTATAACTAGTGTCACAGGAATGTTTCAAAACATAGACAGTGGGAAGAGTCAGTCTTCTTGTACTTAAGTTGGCATTGTGCCTTTTCTATTTAATTCCGATGCTATTTCTGTGTTTCATCGTCAATAAGAAGGTCCAAGGATACAGTGAAACGGAAGTGAAATATCGGAAACTATAACTAGTGTCACAGGAATGGTTCAAAGCATAGACAGTAAGAAGAGTCTGTCCTCTTCTTCTTAAGTCGGCATTGTACATTTTTTATTTAATTCCGATGCAATTTCTGTGTTTCATCGTCTATAAGAAGGTCCAAGGGATATAGTAAACCTAGAGTCAAGCATCGGAATCCATATCTAGTGTCACAGAAATGGTTCAAAACATAGACAGTAAAAAGAGTTAGTCTTCTTGTACTTAATTCGGCATTGTGCCTTTAGTATTTAATTCCGTCGCAATTTCTGTGTTTCATCGTCAATATGTAGGTCCAAGGGATACAGTCAACCTAGAGTGAAGCATCGGAATCTATATCTAGTGTCACAGGAATGGTTCAAAACATAGTCAGTAAGTAGAGTCAGTCTTCTTGTACTTAAGTCGGCATTGTGCCTTTTGTATTTAATTCCGATGCAATTTCTGTGTTTCATCGTCAATATGAAGGTCCAAGGGATACAGTTATCCTGAAGTTAAGCATCGGAATCTATAACTAGTGTCACAGGAATGGTTCAAAACATAGACAGTAGGAAGAGTCAGTCTTCTTGTACTAAAGTCGGTATTGTGCCTTCTCTATTTAATTCCGATGCAATTTCTGTGTTTCATCGTCAATAAGAAGGTCAGAGGGATACAATAAACCTGAAGTGAAGCATCGGAAACTATAACTAGTGTCACAGGAATGGTACAACACATAGAGAGTTCTAAGATTCTGTCTTCTTGTACTTAAGTCGGGATTTTGCCTTTTGTATTTTATTAGGATGCAAATTCTGTGTTTCACCGTCCATAAGAAGGTCCGAGGGATACAGTAAACCTCAAGTGAAGCATCGGAATAAAAAACTAGTGTCACAGGAATGATTCAAACCATAGAGAGTAGGAAGAGACAGTCTTTTTGTACTTAAGTCGGCATTGTGCTTTTTCTATTAAATTCTGATGCGATTTCTGTGTCCCATCGTCAATAGGAATGTGCAAGGGTTACAGTAAACCTGAAGTGAAGCATCGGAATCTATAACTAGTGTCACAGGAATGGTTCAAAACATAGTCAGTAAGAAGAGTCCGTCTTCTTGTACTTAAGTCGGCATTGTGCTTTTGTATTTAATTCTGATGCAATTTCTGTGTTTCACGCCAATAAGAAGGTCCAAGGGGTACAGTAAACCTAAAGTGAAGCATCAGAATCTATAACTAGTGTCACAGGAATGGTTCAAAACATAGTCAGTAAGAAGAGTCAGTCTTCTTGTACTTCAGTCGGCATTGTGCCTTTTGTATTGAATTCGGATGCAATTTCTGTGTTTCGTCGGCAATAAGAAGGTCCAAGGCATACAGTAAACCTGAAGTGAAGCATCAAAATCTATAACTAGTATCACAGGAATGGTTCAAATCATAGACAGTTGGAAGAGTCAGTCTTCTTGTACTTAAGTCGGCATTGGGAGTTTTCTATTTTATTCCGATGCAATTTCTGGGTTTCATCGTCAATAAGAAGGTCCAAGGGATACAGTGAAACTGAAGTGAAGCATCGGAATCTATAACTAGTGTCACAGGAATGGTTCAAAGCATAGTCAGTAAGAAGAGCCAGTCTTCTTGTACTTAGTCGGCATTGTGCCTTTTCTATTTAATTCCGATGAAATGTCTGTGTTTCATCGTCAATAAGAAGGTCCAAGGGATACAGTGAAACTGAAGTGAAGCATCGGAATCTGTAACTAGTGTCACAGGAATGGTTCAACGCATAGTCAGTAAGAAGAGCCAGTCTTCTTGAACTTAAGTCGGCATTGTGCCTTTTGTATTTAATTCCGATGCAATTTCTGTGTTTCATCGTAAATAAGAAGGTCCAAGGGATACAGTAAACCTGGAGTGAAGCATCTGAATCTGTAACTAGTGTCACAGGAATGGTTCAGAGCATAGACAGTAAGAAGAGTCAGTCTTCTTGTTCTTAAGTCGGCATTGTGCATTTTTTATTAAATTCCGATGCAATTTCTGTGTTTCATCGTCAATAAGAAGGTCCAAGGGATACAGTAAACCTAGAGTGAAGCATCGGAATCTATATCTAGTGTCACAGGAATGGTTCAAAACATAGGCAGTAGGAAGAGTCAGTCTTCTTGTACTTAATTCGGCATTGTGCCTTTTGTATCTAATTCCGACGCAATTTCTGTGTTTCATCGTCAATAAGAACGACAGAGGGATACAGTAAATCTGAAGTGAAGCAACGAAATCTATAAGTAGTGACACAGGAATGGTTCAAAACATAGACTGAAGAAGAGTCAGTCTTCTTGTAGTTAAGTCGGCATTGTGCCTTTTGTATTTAATTCCGATGCAATTTCTGTGTTTCATCGTCAATATGGAGGTCCAAGGGATACTGTAAACCTGGAGTGTAGCATCGGAATGTATAACTAGTGTCACAGGAATGGTTCAAAACATAGACAGTAAGATAAGTCAGTCTTCTTGTTCTTAAGTCGACATTGTGCCTTTTGTATTTAATTCTGATGCAATTTCTGTGTTTCATCGCAAATAAGATGGTCCACGGGATACAGTAAACCTGAAGTGAAGCATTAGAATCTACAACTAGTGTTACAGGAATGGTTCAAAACATAGACAGTAGGAAGAGTCAGTCTTCTTGTACTTTAGTCGGTATTGTGCCTTTTCTATTTAATTCCGATGCAATTTCTGTGTTTCATCGTCACGGAATCTATAGCTAGTGTCACAGGAATGGTTCAAAACATAGACAGTAGGAAGAGTCAGTCTTCTTGTACTTTAGTCGGTATTGTGCCTTTTCTATTAATTCCGATGCAATTTCTGTGTTTCATCGTCAATAAGAAGGTCAGAGGGATACAGTAAACCTGATGAGAAGCATCGGATTCGATAACTAGTGTCACAGGAATGGTTCAAAGCATAGAGAGTTGGAAGATTCAGTCTTCTTGTACTTAAGTCGGCATTGTGCCATTTGTATTTTATTCCAATGCATATTCTGTGTTTCATCGTCCATAAGAAGGTCCGAGGGATACAGAAAACCTCAAGTGAAGCATCGGAATAAAAAACTAGAGTCACAGAAATGGTTCAAAACATAGGGAGTAGGAAGAGTCAGTCTTTTTGTACTTAAGTCGGCATTGTGCTTTTTCTATTTAATTCCGATGCGATTTCTGTGTCTCATCGTCAATAGGAAGGTCCTAGGGATACAGTAAACCTGAAGTGAAGCATCGGAATCTATAACTAGTGTCACAGGAATGGTTCAAAACATAGTCTGTAAGAATAGTCCGTCTTCTTGTACCTATGTCGGCATTGTGCTTTTGTATTTGATTCCGATGCAATTTCTTTGTTTCATCGTCAATAAGAAAGTCCAAGGGATACAGTAAACCTGGAGTGAAGCATCGCAATCTATATCTAGTGTCACAGGAATGGTTCAAAAGAAAGACAGTAAGATGAGTCGGTCTTCTTGTACTTAAGTCGGCATTGTGCCATTAGTGTTTAATTCCGATGCAATTTCTGTGTTTCATCGACAATAAGAAGGTCCTAGGGATACAGTAAACCTGAAGTGAAGCATCGAAATCTATAACTAGTATCACAGGAATGGTTCAAGACATAGACAGTAGGAAGAGTTAGTCTTCTTGTACTTAAGTCGGCATTGTGCCTTTTCTATTTAATTCCGATGCAATTTCTGTGTTTCATCGTCAATAAGATGGTCCAAGGATACAGTGAAACGGAAGTGAAGCATCGGAATCTATAACTAGTGTCACAGGAATGGTTCAAGACATAGACAGTAGGAAGAGTCAGTCATCTTGTACTTAAGTCGGCATTGTGCCTTTTCTATTTAATTCCGATGCAATTTCTGTGTTTCATCGTCAATAAGATGGTCCAAGGATACAGTGAAACGGAAGTGAAGCATCGGAATCTATAACTGGTGTCACAGGAATGGTTCAAAGCATAGTCAGTAAGATGAGCCAGTCTTCTTGTACTTAAGTCGGCATTGTGTCTTTTCTATTTATTTCCGATGCTATTTCTGTGTTTCATCGTGAATAAGAAGGTCCAAGGGATACAGTGAAACTGAAGTGAAGCATCGGAATCTATAACTAGTGTCACAGGAATGGTTCGAAGCATAGTCAGTAAGAAGAGCCAGTCTTCTTGTACTTAAGTCGGTATTGTGCCTTCTCTATTTAATTCCGATGCAATTTCTGTATTTCATCGTCAATAAGAAGGTCAGAGGGATACAATAAACCTGAAGTGAAGCATCGGAAACTATAAGTAGTGTCACAGGAATGGTACAATACATAGAGAGTTGGAAGATTCAGTCTTCTTGTACTTAAGTCGGGATTTTGCCTTTTGTATTTTATTAGGATGCAAATTCTGTGTTTCACCGTCCATAAGAAGGTCCGAGGGATACAGTAAACCTCAAGTGAAGCATCGGAATAAAAAACTAGTGTCACAGGAATGATTCAAAACATAGAGAGTAGGAAGAGACAGTCTTTTTGTACTTAAGTCGGCATTGTGCTTTTTCTATTTAATTCCGATGCGAGTTCTGTGTCCCATCGTCAATAGGAATGTCCAAGGGTTACAGTAAACCTGAAGTGAAGCATCGGAATCTATAACTAGTGTCACAGGAATGGTTCAAAACATAGTCAGTAAGAAGAGTCCGTCTTCTTGTACTTAAGTCGGCATTGTGCTTTTGTATTTAATTCCAATGCAATTTCTGTGTTTCACGCCAATACGAAGGTCTAAGAGGTACAGTAAACCTGAAGTGAAGCATCAGAATCTATAACTAGGGTCACAGGAATGGTTCAAAACATAGTCAGTAAGAAGAGTCAGTCTTCTTGTACTTCAGTCGGCATTGTGCCTTTTGTATTTAATTCGGATGCAATTTCTGTGTTTCGTCGGCAATAAGAAGGTCCAAGGCATACAGTAAACCTGAAGTGAAGCATCAAAATCTATAACTAGTATCACAGGAATGGTTCAAATCATAGACAGTAGGAAGAGTCAGTCTTCTTGTACTTAAGTCGGCATTGGGCCTTTTCTATTTAATTCCGATGCAATTTCTGGGTTTCATCGTCAATAAGAAGGTCCAAGGGATACAGTGAAACTGAAGTGAAGCATCGGAATCTATGACTAGTGTCACAGGGATGGTTCAAAGCATAGTCAGTAAGAAGAGCCAGTCTTCTTGTACTTAGTCGGCATTGTGCCTTTTCTATTTAATTCCGATGAAATGTCTGTGTTTCATCGTCAATAAGAAGGTCCAAGGGATACAGTGAAACTGAAGTGAAGCATCGGAATCAGTAACTAGTGTCACAGGAATGGTTCAAAGCATAGTCAGTAAGAAGAGCCAGTCTTCTTGAACTTAAATCGGCATTGTGCCTTTTGTATTTAATTCCGATGCAATTTCTGTGTTTCATCGTAAATAAGAAGGTCCAAGGGATACAGTAAGCCTGAAATGAACCATCGGAATCTATAACTAGTGTCACAGGAATGGTTCAAATCATAGACATTAGGAAAAGTCAGTCTACATGTACTTATGTCTCCTATGTGCCTTTTGTATTTAATTCCGATGCAATTTCCTTGATTGATCGTCAACAAGAAGGTCAGTGGGATACAGTAAACCTGAAGTGAAACATCGGAATCTATAACTAGTGTCACAGGAATGGTTCAAAACATAGACAGTAGGATGAGTCAGTCTTCTTGTACCTTTGTCGGTATTGTGCCTTTTCTATTTAATTCCGATGCAATTTCTGTGTTTCATCGTCAATACGAAGGTCAGAGGGATTCAGTAAACCTGAAGTGAAGCATCGGATTCGATAACTAGTGTCACAGGAATGGTTCAAAGCATAGAGAGTTGGAAGATTCAGTCTTCTTGTACTTAAGTCGGCATTGAGCCATTTGTATTTTATTCCAATGCAATTTCTGTGTTTCATCGTCCATAAGAAGGTCCGAGGGATACAAAAAACCTCAAGTGAAGCATCGGAATAAAAAACTAGAGTCACAGGAATGGTACAAAACATAGGGAGTAGGAAGAGTCAGTCTTTTTGTACTTAAGTCGGCATTGTGCTTTTTCTATTTAATTCCGATGCGATTTCTGTGTCTCATCGTCAATAGGAAGGTCCTAGGGATACAGTAAACCTGAAGTCAAGCATCGGAATCTATAACTAGTGTCACAGGAATGGTTCAAAACATAGTCTGTAAGAATAGTCCGTCTTCTTGTACTAAAGTTGGCATTGTGCTTTTGTATTTGATTCCGATGCAATTTCTTTGTTTCATCGTCAATAAGAAAGTCCAAGGGATACAGTAAACCTGAAGTCGAGCATCAGAATCTATAACTAGTGTTACAGGAATGGTTCAAAACATAGTCAGTAAGAAGAGTCAGTCTTCTTGTACTTAAGTCGGCATTGTGCCATTAGTGTTTAATTCCGATTCAATTTCTGTGTTTCATCGACAATAAGAAGGTCCTAGGGATACAGTAAACCTGAAATGAAGCATCAGAATAAATAACTAGTGTCACAGGAATGGTTCAAATCATAGTCAGTAAGAAGAGTCAGTCTTCTTGTACTTAAGTCGGCATTGTGCCTTTTCTATTTAATTCCGATGCAATTTCTGTGTTTCATCGTCAATAAGAAGGTCAGAGTGATAAAGTAAACCTGAAGTGATGCATCAGAATCTATAACTAGTGTTACAGGAATGGTTCAAAACATAGTCAGTAAGAAGAGTCAGTCTTCTTGTACTTAAGTCGGCATTGTGCCTTTTCTATTTAATACCGATGCAATTTCTGTGTTTCATCGTCAATAAGAAAGTCAGAGTGATACAGTAAACCTGAAGTGAAGCATCGGAATCTTCAACTAGTGTCTCAGGAATGGTTTAAAACGTAGGCAGTTGGAAGAGGCAGTCTTCTTGTACTTAAGTCGGCATTGTGCCTTTTGCATTTAATTCCGATGCAATTTCTGTGTTTCATCGTCAATAAGAAGGTCCAAGGGATCCAGTACACCTGACATGAACCATCGGAATCTATAACCAGTGTCACAGGAATGGTTCAAATCATAGACATTAGGAAAAGTCGGTCTACATGTACTTATGTCTGCTATGTGCCGTTTGTATTTAATTCCGATGCAATTTCCTTGATTCATCGTCAATAAGAAGGTCCAAGGGATACAGTAAGCCTGAAATGAACCATCGGAATCTATAACTAGTGTCACAGGAATGGTTCAAATCATAGACATTAGGAAAAGTCAGTCTACATGTACTTATGTCTCCTATGTGCCTTTTGTATTTAATTCCGATGCAATTTCCTTGATTGATCGTCAACAAGAAGGTCAGTGGGATACAGTAAACCTGAAGTGAAGCATCGGAATCTATGACTAGTGTCACAGGAATGGTTCAAAACGTAGTCAGTAGGAAGAGTCAGTCTTCTTGTACTTAAGTCGGCATTGTGCCTTTTGTATTTAATTCCGATGCAATTTGTGTGTTTCATCGTTAATAAGAAGGTCCAAGGGATACAGTAAACCTGAAGTGAAGCATCGGAATCTATAACTAGTGTCACAGGAATGGTTCAAAACATAGACAGTAGGAAGAGTCAGTCTTCTTGTACTTTAGTCGGTATTGTGCCTTTTCTATTTAATTCCGATGCAATTTCTGTGTTTCATCGTCAATAAGAAGATCCAAGGGATACAGTAAACCTGAAGTGAAGCATCGAAATCTATAACTAGTATCACAGAAATGGTTAAAAACATAGACAGTAAGCAGGGTTAGTCTTGTTGTGCTTAAGTCGGCATTGTGCCTTTTGTATTTAATTCCGATGCAATTTGTGTGTTTCATTGTCAATAAGAAGGGCAGAAGGATACAGAAAAACCTGAAGTGAAGCATCGGAATCTATAACTAGTGTCACAGGAATGGTTCAAGACATAGACAGTAGGAAGAGTCAGTCTTCTTGTACTTAAGTCGGCATTGTGCCTTTTCTATTTAATTCCGATGCAATTTCTGTGTTTCATCGTCAATAAGATGGTCCAAGGATACAGTGAAACGGAAGTGAAGCATCGGAATCTATAACTGGTGTCACAGGAATGGTTCAAAGCATAGTCAGTAAGATGAGCCAGTCTTCTTGTACTTAAGTCGGTATTGTGCCTTCTCTATTTAATTCCGATGCAATTTCTGTGTTTCATCGTCAATAAGAAGGTCAGAGGGATACAATAAACCTGAAGTGAAGCATCGGAAACTATAACTAGTGTCACAGGAATGGTACAATACATAGAGATTTGGAAGATTCAGTCTTATTGTACTTAAGTCGGGATTTTGCCTTTTGTATTTTATTAGGATGCAAATTCTGTGTTTCACCGTCCATAAGAAGGTCCGAGGGATACAGTAAACCTCAAGTGAAGCATCGGAATAAAAAACTAGTGTCACAGGAATGATTCAAAACATAGAGAGTAGGAAGAGACAGTCTTTTTGTACTTAAGTCAGCATTGTGCTTTTTCTATTTAATTCCGATGCGATTTCTGTGTCCCATCGTCAATAGGAATGACGAAGGGTTACAGTAAACCTGAAGTGAAGCATCGGAATCTATAACTAGTGTCACAGGAATGGTTCAAAACATAGTCAGTAAGAAGAGTCCGTCTTCTTGTACTTAAGTCGGCATTGTGCTTTTGTATTTAATTCCGATGCAATTTCTGTGTTTCACGCCAATAAGAAGGTCCAAAGGGTACAGTAAACCTGAAGTGGATCATCAGAATCTATAACTAGTGTCACAGGAATGGTTCAAAACATAGTCAGTAAGAAGAGTCAGTCTTCTTGTACTTCAGTCGGCATTGTGCCTTTTGTATTTAAGTCGAATGCAATTTCTGTGTTTCGTCGGCAATAAGAAGGTCCAAGGGATACAGTAAACCTGAAGTGAAGCATCAAAATCTATAACTAGTATCACAGGAATGGTTCAAATCATAGACAGTAGGAAGAGTCAGTCTTCTTGTACTTAAGTCGGCATAGGGCCTTTTCTATTTAATTCCGATGCAATGTCTGGGTTTCATCGTCAATAAGAAGGTCCAAGGGATACAGTGAAACTGAAGTGAAGCATCGGAATCTATAACTAGTGTCACAGGAATAGTTCAAAGCATAGTCAGTAAGAAGAGCCAGTCTTCTTGTACTTAGTCGGCATTGTGCCTTTTCTATTTAATTCCGATGAAATGTCTGTGTTTCATCGTCAATAAGAAGGTCCAAGGGATACAGTGAAACTGAAGTGAAGCATCGGAATCTGTAACTAGTGTCACAGGAATGGTTCAAAGCATAGTCAGTAAGAAGAGCCAGTCTTCTTGAACTTAAGTCGGCATTGTGCCTTTTGTATTTAATTCCGATGCAATTTCCTTGATTCATCGTCAATAAGAAGGTCAGAGGTATACAGTAAACCTGAAGTGAAGCATCGGAATCTATGACTAGTGTCGCAGGAATGGTTCAAAACGTAGTCAGTAGTAAGAGTCAGTCTTCTTGTACTTAAGTCGGCATTGTGCCTTTTGTATTTAATTCCGATGCAATTTGTGTGTTTCATCGTTAATAAGAAGGTCCAAGGGATACAGTAAACCTGAAGTGAAGCATCGGAATCTATAACTAGTGTCACAGGAATGGTTCAAAACATAGACGGTAGGAAGAGTCAGTCTTCTTGTACTTTAGTCGGTATTGTGCCTTTTCTATTTAATTCCGATGCAATTTCTGTGTTTCATCGTCAATAAGAAGGTCAGAGGGATAGAGTAAACCTGAAGAGAACCATCGGATTCGATAACTAGTGTCACAGGAATGGTTCAAAGCATAGAGAGTTGGAAGATTCAGTCTTCTTGTACTTAAGTCGGCATTGTGCCATTTGTATTTTATTCCAATGCAATTTCTGTGTTTCATCGTCCATAAGAAGGTCCGAGGGATACAGAAAACCTCAAGTGAAGCATCGGAATAAAAGACTAGAGTCACAGGAATGGTTCAAAACATAGGGAGTAGGAAGAGTCAGTCTTTTTGTACTTAAGTCGGCATTGTGCTTTTTCTATTTAATTCCGATGCGATTTCTGTGTCTCATCGTCAACAGGAAGGTCCTAGGGATACAGTAAACCTGAAGTGAAGCATCGGAATCTATAACTAGTGTCACAGGAATAGTTCAAAACATAGTCTGTAAGAATAGTCCGTCTTCTTGTACTTAAGTCGGCATTGTGCTTTTGTATTTGATTCCGATGCAATTTCTTTGTTTCATCGTCAATAAGAAAGTCCAAGGGATACAGTAAACCTGGAGTGAAGCATCGGAAACTATATCTAGTGTCACAGGAATGGTTCAAAACAAAGACAGTAAGATGAGTCGGTCTTTTTGTACTTATGTCGGCATGGTGCCATTAGTGTTTAATTCCGATGCAATTTCTGTGTTTCATCGACAATAAGAAGGTCCTAGGGATACAGTAAACCTGAAATGAAGCATCAGAATAAACAACTAGTGTCACAGGAATGGTTCAAATCATAGTCAGTAAGAAGAGTCAGTCTTCTTGTACTTAAGTCGGCATTGTGCCTTTTGTATTTAATTCCGATGCAATTTCTGTGTTTCATCGTCAATAAGAAGGTCCAAGGGATACAGTAAACCTGAAGTGAAGCATCGAAATCTATAACTAGTATCACAGAAATGGTTAAAAACATAGACAGTAAGCAGGGTTAGTCTTGTTGTACTTAAGTCGGCATTGTGCCTTTTGTATTTAATTCCGATGCAATTTCTGTGTTTCATCGTCAATAAGAAGGGCAGAAGGATATAGAAAAACTTGAAGTGAAGCATCGGAATCTATAACTAGTGTCACAGGAATGGTTCAAGACATAGACAGTAGGAAGAGTCAGTCTTCTTGTACTTAAGTCGGCATTGTGCCTTTTCTATTTAATTCCGATGCAATTTCTGTGTTTCATCGTCAATAAGATGGTCCAAGGATACAGTGAAACGGAAGTGAAGCATCGGAATCTATAACTGGTGTCACAGGAATGGTTCAAAACATAGTCAGTAAGATGAGCCAGTCTTCTTGTACTTAAGTCGGCATTGTGTCTTTTCAATTTATTTCCGATGCTATTTCTGTGTTTCATCGTGAATAAGAAGGTCCAAGGGATACAGTGAAACTGAAGTGAAGCATCGGAATCTATAACTAGTGTCACAGGAATGGTTCGAAGCATAGCCAGTAAGAAGAGCCAGTCTTCTTGTACTTAAGTCGGCATTGTGCCTTTTGTATTGAATTCCGTTGCAATGTCTGTGTTTCATCGTCAATAAGAAGGTCCAAGGGATACAGTAAACCTGGAGTGAAGCATCGGAATCTGTAACTAGTGTCACAGGAATGGTTCAAAGCATAGTCTGTAAGAAGAGTCAGTCTTCTTGTTCTTAAGTCGGCATTGTGCATTTTTTATTTAAATCCGATGCAATTTCTGTGTTTCATCGCAAATAAGAAGGTCCACGGGATACAGCAAACCTGAAGTGAAGCATCAGAATCTATAACTAGTGTTACAGGAATGGTTCAAAACATAGTCAGTAAGAAGAGTCAGTCTTCTTGTACTTAAGTCGGCATTGTGCCTTTTCTATTTAATTCCGATGCAATTTCTGAGTTTCATCATCAATAAGAAGGTCAGAGGGATACAGTAAACCTGAAGCGAAGCATCGTAATCTACAACTAGTGTCACAGGAATGGTTCAAAACGTGGACAGTTGGAAGAGTCAGTCTTCTTGTACTTAAGTCGGCATTGTGCCTTTTGTATTTAATTTCGATGCAGTTTGTGTGTTTCATCGTTAATAAGAAGGTCCAAGGGATACAGTAAACCTGAAATGAAGCATCAGAATCAATAACTAGTGTCACAGGAATGGTTCAAATCATAATCAGTAAGAAGAGTCAGTCTTCTTGTATTTAAGTCGGCATTGTGCCTTTTGTATTTAATTACGATGCAATTTCTGGGTTTCATCGTCAATAAGAAGGTCCAAGGGATACAGTAAACCTGAAGTGAAGCATCGAAATCTATAACTAGTGTCACAGGAATGGTTCAAATCATAGACATTACGAAAAGTCAGTCTACATGTACTTATGTCTGCTATGTGCCTTTTGTATTTAATTCCGATGCAATTTCCTTGATTCATCGTCAATAAGAAGGTCCAAGGGATACAGTAAGCCAGAAATGAACCATCGGAATCCATAACTAGTGTCACAGGAATGGTTCAAATCATAGACATTAGGAAAAGTCAGTCTACATGTACTTATGTCTGCTATGTGCCTTTTGTATTTAATTCCGATGCAATTTCCTTGATTCATCGTCAATAAGAAGGTCAGAGGGATACAGTAAACCTGAAGTGAAGCATCGGAATCTATGACTAGTGGCACAGGAATGGTTCAAAACGTAGTAGTAGGAAGACTCAGTCTTCTTGTACTTAAGTCGGCATTGTGCCTTTTGTATTTAATTCCGATGCAATTTGTGTGTTTCATCGTTAATAAGAAGGTCCAAGGGATACAGTAAACCTGAAGAGAAGCATCGGATTCGATAACTACTGTCACAGGAATGGTTCAAAGCATAGTGAGTTGGAAGATTCAGTCTTCTTGTACTTAAGTCGGCATTGTGCCATTTGTATTTTATTCCGATGCAATTTCTGTGTTTCATCGTCCATAAGAAGGTCCGAGGGATACAGTAAACCCCAAGTGAAGCATCGTAATAAAAAACTAGAGTCACAGGAATGGTTCAAAACAAAGAGAGTAGGAAGAGTCAGTCTTTTTGTACTTAAGTCGGCATTGTCACTTTTCTATTTAATTCCGATGCGATTTCTGTGTCTCATCGTCAATAGGAAGGTCCTAGGGAAACAGTAAACCTGAAGTGAAGCATCGGAATCTATAACTAGTGTCACAGGAATGGTTCAAAACATAGTCTGTAAGAATAGTCCGTCTTCTTGTACATAAGTCGGCATTGTGCTTCTGTATTTGATTCCAATGCAATTTCTTTGTTTCATCGTCAATAAGAAGGTCCAAGGGATACAGTAAACCTGGAGTGAAGCATCGGAATCTATTTCTAGTGTCACAGGAATGGTTCTAAACAAAGACAGTAAGATGAGTAAGTCTTCTTGTACTTAAGTCGGCATTGTGCCTTTAGTGTTTAATTCCGATGCATTTTCTGTGTTTCATCGGCAACAAGAAGGTCCTAGGGATACAGTAAACCTGAAATGAAGCATCAGAATCAATAACTAGTGTCACAGGAATGGTTCAAATCATAGTCAGTAAGAAGAGTCAGTCTTCTTGTACTTAAGTCGGCATTGTGCCTTTTGTATTTAATTGCGATGCAATTTCTGTGTTTCATCGTCAATAAGAAGGTCCAAGGGATACAGTAAACCTGAAGTGAAGCATCGAAATCTATAACTAGTATCACAGAAATGGTTCAAAATATAGACTGTAAGCAGGGTTAGTCTTGTTGTACTTAAGTCGGCATTGTGCCTTTTGTATTTAATTGCGATGCAATTTCTGTGTTTCATCGTCAATAACAAGGGCAGAAGGATACAGTAAACCTGAAGTGAAGCATCGGAATCTATAACTAGTGTCACAGGAATGGTTCAAAACATAGACAGTAGGAAGAGTCAGTCTTCTTGTACTTAAGTCGGCATTGTGACTTTTCTATTTAATTCCGATGCAATTTCTGTGTTTCATCGTCAATAAGAAGATCCAAGGATACAGTGAAACGGAAGTGAAGCATCGGAATCTATAACTGGTGTCACAGGAATGGTTCAAAGCATAGTCAGTAAGATGAGCCAGTCTTCTTGTACTTAAGTCGGCATTGTGCCTTTTCTATTTATTTCCGATGCTATTTCTGTGTTTCATCGTGAATAAGAAGGTCCAAGGGATACAGTGAAACTGAAGTGAAGCATCGGAATCTATAACTAGTGTCACAGGAATGGTTCGAAGCATAGTCAGTAAGAAGAGCCAGTCTTCTTGTACTTAAGTCGGCATTGTGCCTTTTGTATTGAATTCCGATGCAATTTCTGTGTTTCATCGTCAATAAGAAGGTCCAAGGGATACAGTAAACCTGGAGTGAAGCATCGGAATCTATAACTAGTGTCACAGGAATGGTTCAAAACATAGACAGTAACAAGAGTCAATCCTCTTGCACTTAAGTCGGCATTGTGCCTTTTGTATTTAATTCCGATGCAATTTCTGTGTTTCATCGTCAATAAGAAGGTCAGAGGATACAGTAAACCTGAAGTGAAGCATCGTAATCTGTAACTAGTGTCACAGGAATGGTTCAAAGCATAGTCAGTAAGAAGAGTCAGTCTTCTTGTACTTAAGTCGGCATTGTGCCTTTTGTATTTAATTTCGATGCAATTTCTGTGTTTTATCGTCAATAAGAAGGTCCAAGAGATACAGTAAACCTGAAGTGAAGCATCGGAATCTCTAAATAGTGTCACAGGAATGGTTCAACACATAGTCAGTAAGAAGAATCAGTCTTCTTGTAGTTAAGTCGGCATTGTGCCTTTTGTATTTAATTCCCATGCAATTTCTGTGTTTCATCGTCAATAAGAAGGTCAGAAGGATACAGTAAACCTGAAGTGAAGCATCGGAATCTATAACTAGTCTCACAGGAATGGTTCAAAACATAGTCAGTAAGAAGAGTCAGTCTTCTTGTACTTAAGTCGGCATTGGGCCTTTTGTATTTAATTTCGATGCAATTTCTGTGTTTCATCGTCAATAAGAAGGTCCAAGAGATACAGCAAACCTGAAGTGGAGCATCGGAATCTATAACTAGTGTCACACGAATGGTTCAAATGATAGACAGTAAGAAGAGTCAGTCTTCTTGTACTTAAGTCAGCATAGTGCCCTTTTCAATTTAATTCCGATGCATTTACTGTGTTTCATCGTCAATAAGAAGGTCAGAGGGATGCAGTAAATCTGAAGTGAAGCATCGGAATCTCTAAATAGTGTCAAAGGAATGGTTCAACACATAGTCAGTAAGAAGAGTCAGTCTTCTTGTACTTAATTCGGAATTGTGCCTTTTGTATTTAATTCCGATGCAATTTCTGTGTTTCATCATCAATAAGACGGTCCAAGGAAAACAGTAAACCTGAAGTGAATCATCGGAATCTATAACTAGTGTCACAGGAATGGTTCAAATCATAGACAGTAGGAAGAGTCAGTCTTCTTGTACTTAAGCAGGCATTGTGCCTTTTGTATTTAATTCCGATGCAATTTATGTGTTTCACCGTCAATAAGAAGGTCCAAGGGATACAGTAAACCTGAAGTGTAGCATCGGAATCTATAAATAGTGTCACAGGAATGGATCAAGATATAGTCAGTAAGAAGAGTCAGTCTTCTTGTACTTAAGTAGGCATTGTGCCTTTTGTATTTAATTCCGATGCAATTTCTGTGTTTCATCGTCAACAAGAAGGTTTAAGGGATACAGTAAACCTGAAGTGAAGCATCGGAATCTATAACTATTGTCACAGGAATGGATCAAGAAATAGTCAGTAAGAAGAGTCAGTCTTCTTGTACTTGACACCATAGTGCCTTATGTATTTAATTCCGATCCAATTTCTGTGTTTCATCGTCAATATGAAGGTCCAAGGGATTCATAAACCAGAAGTGAAGCATCGGTATCTATAACTAGTGTCACAGGAATGGTTAAAACATAGTCAGTAAGACGAGTCAGTCTTCTTGTACTTAAGTCGGCATTGTGCCTTTTGTGTTTTATTCCGAGGCACTATCTGTGCTTCATCGTCATTAAGAAGGTCCAAGGGATACAGTAAACCTGAAATGAAGCATCGGAAACTATAACTAGTGTCACAGGAATGGTTCAAAACATAGACAGTAGGAAGATTCAGTCTAATTGTACTTAAGTCGGTGTTGTGAATTTTGTATTTATTTCCGATGCAATTTCTGTGTTTCATCGTCAATAAGAAAGTCAGAGGGATACAGTAAACCTGAAGTGAAGCATCGGAATCTATAACTAGTGTCACAGGAATGGTTCGAAGCATAGTCAGTAAGAAGAGCCAGTCTTCTTGTACTTAAGTCGGCATTGTGCCTTTTGTATTGAGTTCCGATGCAATTTCTGTGTTTCATCGTCAATAAGAAGGTCCAAGGGATACAGTAAACCTGGAGTGAAGCATCGGAATCTATAACTAGTGTCACAGGAATGGTTCAAAACATAGACAGTAACAAGAGTCAATCCTCTTGCACTTAAGTCGGCATTGTGCCTTTTGTATTTAATTCCGATGCAATTTCTGTGTTTCATCGTCAATAAGAAGGTCAGAGGATACAGTAAACCTGAAGTGAAGCATCGTAATCTGTAACTAGTGTCACAGGAATGGTTCAAAGCATAGTCAGTAAGAAGAGTCAGTCTTCTTGTACTTAAGTCGGCATTGTGCCTTTTGTATTTAATTTCGATGCTATTTCTGTGTTTCATCGTGAATAAGAAGGTCCAAGGGATACAGTGAAACTGAAGTGAAGCATCGGATTCTATAACTAGTGTCACAGGAATGGATCAAGAAATAGTCAGTAAGAAAAGTCAGTCTTCTTGTACTTAATTCGGCATTGTGCCTTTTGTATTTAATTCCGATGTAATTTCTGTGTTTCATCGTCAATAAGAAGGTCCGAGGGATACAGTAAACCTTGTGTGAAGCATCGGAATCTATAACTAGTGTCACAGGAATGGTTCAAAACATAGTCAGTAAGAAGAGTCCGTCTTCTTGTACTTAAGTCGGCATTGTGCTTTTGTATTTAATTCCGATGCAATTTCTGTGTTTCACGCCAATAAGAAGGTCCAAGGGGTACAGTAAACCTGAAGTGAAGCATCGGATTCGATAACTAGTGTCACAGGAATGGTTCAAAGCATAGAGAGTTGGAAGATTCAGTCTTCTTGTACTTAAGTCGGCATTGTGCCAATTGTATTTTATTCCGATGCAATTTCTGTGTTTCATCGTCCATAAGAAGGTCCGAGGGATACAGTAAACCTCAAGTGAAGCATCGGAATAAAAAACTAGAGTCACAGGAATGGTTCAAAACATAGAGATAAGGAAGAGTCAGTCTTTTTGTACTTAAGTCGGCATTGTGCTTTTTCTATTTAATTCCGATGCGATTTCTGTGTCTCATCGTCAATAGGAAGGTCCTAGGGATACAGTAAACCTGAAGTGAAGCATCGGAATCTATAACTAGTGTCACAGGAATGGTTCAAAACATAGTCTGTAAGAATAGTCCGTCTTCTTGTACATAAGTCGGCATTGTGCTTCTGTATTTGATTCCAATGCAATTTCTTTGTTTCATCGTCAATAAGAAGGTCCAAGGGATACAGTAAACCTGGAGTGAAGCATCGGAATCTATATCTAGTGTCACAGGAATGCTTCTAAACAAAGACAGTAAGATGAGTCGGTCTTCTTGTACTTAAGTCGGCATTGTGCCTTTAGTGTTTAATTCCGATGCATTTTCTGTGTTTCATCGCCAATAAGAAGGTCCTAGGGATACAGTAAACCTGAAATGAAGCATCAGAATGAATAACTAGTGTCACAGGAATGGTTCAAATCATAGTCAGTAAGAAGAGTCAGTCTTCTTGTACTTAAGTCGGCATTGTGCCTTTTGTATTTAATTCCGATGCAATTTCTGTGTTTCATCGTCAATAAGAAGGTCCAAGGGATACAGTAAACCTGAAGTGAAGCATCGAAATCTATAACTAGTATCACAGAAATGGTTCAAAATATAGACTGTAAGCAGGGTTAGTCTTGTTGTACTTAAGTCGGCAATGTGCCTTTTGTATTTAATTGCGATGCAATTTCTGTGTTTCATCGTCAATAAGAAGGGCAGAAGGATACAGTAAACCTGAAGTGAAGCATCGGAATCTATAACTAGTGTCTTAGGAATGGTTCAAAACATAGACAGTAGGAAGAGTCAGTCTTCTTGTACTTAAGTCGGCATTGTGACTTTTCTATTTAATTCCGATGCAATTTCTGTGTTTCATCGTCAATAAGAAGGTCCAAGGATACAGTGAAACGGAAGTGAAGCATCGGAATCTATAACTAGTGTCACAGGAATGGTTCGAAGCATAGTCAGTAAGAAGAGCCAGTCTTCTTGTACTTAAGTCGGCATTGTGCCTTTTGTATTGAATTCCGATGCAATTTCTGTGTTTCATCGTCAATAAGAAGGTCCAAGGGATACAGTAAACCTGGAGTGAAGCATCGGAATCTATAACTAGTGTCACAGGAATGGTTCAAAACATAGACAGTAACAAGAGTCAATCCTCTTGCACTTAAGTCGGCATTGTGCCTTTTGTATTTAATTCCGATGCAATTTCTGTGTTTCATCGTCAATAAGAAGGTCAGAGGATACAGTAAACCTGAAGTGAAGCATCGTAATCTGTAACTAGTGTCACAGGAATGGTTCAAAGCATAGTCAGTAAGAAGAGTCAGTCTTCTTGTACTTAAGTCGGCATTGTGCCTTTTGTATTTAATTTCGATGCAATTTCTGTGTTTTATCGTCAATAAGAAGGTCCAAGAGATACAGTAAACCTGAAGTGAAGCATCGGAATCTCTAAATAGTGTCACAGGAATGGTTCAACACATAGTCAGTAAGAAGAATCAGTCTTCTTGTAGTTAAGTCGGCATTGTGCCTTTTGTATTTAATTCCCATGCAATTTCTGTGTTTCATCGTCAATAAGAAGGTCAGAAGGATACAGTAAACCTGAAGTGAAGCATCGGAATCTATAACTAGTCTCACAGGAATGGTTCAAAACATAGTCAGTAAGAAGAGTCAGTCTTCTTGTACTTAAGTCGGCATTGGGCCTTTTGTATTTAATTTCGATGCAATTTCTGTGTTTCATCGTCAATAAGAAGGTCCAAGAGATACAGCAAACCTGAAGTGGAGCATCGGAATCTATAACTAGTGTCACACGAATGGTTCAAATGATAGACAGTAAGAAGAGTCAGTCTTCTTGTACTTAAGTCAGCATAGTGCCCTTTTCAATTTAATTCCGATGCATTTACTGTGTTTCATCGTCAATAAGAAGGTCAGAGGGATGCAGTAAATCTGAAGTGAAGCATCGGAATCTCTAAATAGTGTCAAAGGAATGGTTCAACACATAGTCAGTAAGAAGAGTCAGTCTTCTTGTACTTAATTCGGAATTGTGCCTTTTGTATTTAATTCCGATGCAATTTCTGTGTTTCATCATCAATAAGACGGTCCAAGGAAAACAGTAAACCTGAAGTGAATCATCGGAATCTATAACTAGTGTCACAGGAATGGTTCAAATCATAGACAGTAGGAAGAGTCAGTCTTCTTGTACTTAAGCAGGCATTGTGCCTTTTGTATTTAATTCCGATGCAATTTATGTGTTTCACCGTCAATAAGAAGGTCCAAGGGATACAGTAAACCTGAAGTGTAGCATCGGAATCTATAAATAGTGTCACAGGAATGGATCAAGATATAGTCAGTAAGAAGAGTCAGTCTTCTTGTACTTAAGTAGGCATTGTGCCTTTTGTATTTAATTCCGATGCAATTTCTGTGTTTCATCGTCAACAAGAAGGTTTAAGGGATACAGTAAACCTGAAGTGAAGCATCGGAATCTATAACTATTGTCACAGGAATGGATCAAGAAATAGTCAGTAAGAAGAGTCAGTCTTCTTGTACTTGACACCATAGTGCCTTATGTATTTAATTCCGATCCAATTTCTGTGTTTCATCGTCAATATGAAGGTCCAAGGGATTCATAAACCAGAAGTGAAGCATCGGTATCTATAACTAGTGTCACAGGAATGGTTAAAACATAGTCAGTAAGACGAGTCAGTCTTCTTGTACTTAAGTCGGCATTGTGCCTTTTGTGTTTTATTCCGAGGCACTATCTGTGCTTCATCGTCATTAAGAAGGTCCAAGGGATACAGTAAACCTGAAATGAAGCATCGGAAACTATAACTAGTGTCACAGGAATGGTTCAAAACATAGACAGTAGGAAGATTCAGTCTAATTGTACTTAAGTCGGTGTTGTGAATTTTGTATTTATTTCCGATGCAATTTCTGTGTTTCATCGTCAATAAGAAAGTCAGAGGGATACAGTAAACCTGAAGTGAAGCATCGGAATCTATAACTAGTGTCACAGGAATGGTTCGAAGCATAGTCAGTAAGAAGAGCCAGTCTTCTTGTACTTAAGTCGGCATTGTGCCTTTTGTATTGAGTTCCGATGCAATTTCTGTGTTTCATCGTCAATAAGAAGGTCCAAGGGATACAGTAAACCTGGAGTGAAGCATCGGAATCTATAACTAGTGTCACAGGAATGGTTCAAAACATAGACAGTAACAAGAGTCAATCCTCTTGCACTTAAGTCGGCATTGTGCCTTTTGTATTTAATTCCGATGCAATTTCTGTGTTTCATCGTCAATAAGAAGGTCAGAGGATACAGTAAACCTGAAGTGAAGCATCGTAATCTGTAACTAGTGTCACAGGAATGGTTCAAAGCATAGTCAGTAAGAAGAGTCAGTCTTCTTGTACTTAAGTCGGCATTGTGCCTTTTGTATTTAATTTCGATGCTATTTCTGTGTTTCATCGTGAATAAGAAGGTCCAAGGGATACAGTGAAACTGAAGTGAAGCATCGGATTCTATAACTAGTGTCACAGGAATGGATCAAGAAATAGTCAGTAAGAAAAGTCAGTCTTCTTGTACTTAATTCGGCATTGTGCCTTTTGTATTTAATTCCGATGTAATTTCTGTGTTTCATCGTCAATAAGAAGGTCCGAGGGATACAGTAAACCTTGTGTGAAGCATCGGAATCTATAACTAGTGTCACAGGAATGGTTCAAAACATAGTCAGTAAGAAGAGTCCGTCTTCTTGTACTTAAGTCGGCATTGTGCTTTTGTATTTAATTCCGATGCAATTTCTGTGTTTCACGCCAATAAGAAGGTCCAAGGGGTACAGTAAACCTGAAGTGAAGCATCGGATTCGATAACTAGTGTCACAGGAATGGTTCAAAGCATAGAGAGTTGGAAGATTCAGTCTTCTTGTACTTAAGTCGGCATTGTGCCAATTGTATTTTATTCCGATGCAATTTCTGTGTTTCATCGTCCATAAGAAGGTCCGAGGGATACAGTAAACCTCAAGTGAAGCATCGGAATAAAAAACTAGAGTCACAGGAATGGTTCAAAACATAGAGATAAGGAAGAGTCAGTCTTTTTGTACTTAAGTCGGCATTGTGCTTTTTCTATTTAATTCCGATGCGATTTCTGTGTCTCATCGTCAATAGGAAGGTCCTAGGGATACAGTAAACCTGAAGTGAAGCATCGGAATCTATAACTAGTGTCACAGGAATGGTTCAAAACATAGTCTGTAAGAATAGTCCGTCTTCTTGTACATAAGTCGGCATTGTGCCTCTGTATTTGATTCCAATGCAATTTCTTTGTTTCATCGTCAATAAGAAGGTCCAAGGGATACAGTAAACCTGGAGTGAAGCATCGGAATCTATATCTAGTGTCACAGGAATGGTTCTAAACAAAGACAGTAAGATGAGTCGGTCTTCTTGTACTTAAGTCGGCATTGTGCCTTTAGTGTTTAATTCCGATGCATTTTCTGTGTTTCATCGCCAATAAGAAGGTCCTAGGGATACAGTAAACCTGAAATGAAGCATCAGAATGAATAACTAGTGTCACAGGAATGGTTCAAATCATAGTCAGTAAGAAGAGTCAGTCTTCTTGTACTTAAGTCGGCATTGTGCCTTTTGTATTTAATTCCGATGCAATTTCTGTGTTTCATCGTCAATAAGAAGGTCCAAGGGATACAGTAAACCTGAAGTGAAGCATCGAAATCTATAACTAGTATCACAGAAATGGTTCAAAATATAGACTGTAAGCAGGGTTAGTCTTGTTGTACTTAAGTCGGCAATGTGCCTTTTGTATTTAATTGCGATGCAATTTCTGTGTTTCATCGTCAATAAGAAGGGCAGAAGGATACAGTAAACCTGAAGTGAAGCATCGGAATCTATAACTAGTGTCTTAGGAATGGTTCAAAACATAGACAGTAGGAAGAGTCAGTCTTCTTGTACTTAAGTCGGCATTGTGACTTTTCTATTTAATTCCGATGCAATTTCTGTGTTTCATCGTCAATAAGAAGGTCCAAGGATACAGTGAAACGGAAGTGAAGCATCGGAATCTATAACTGGTGTCACAGGAATGGTTCAAAGCATAGTCAGTAAGATGAGCCAGTCTTCTTGTACTTAAGTCGGCATTGTGCCTTTTCTATTTATTTCCGATGCTATTTCTGTGTTTCATCGTGAATAAGAAGGTCCAAGGGATACAGTGAAACTGAAGTGAAGCATCGGAATCTATAACTAGTGTCACAGGAATGGTTCGAAGCATAGTCAGTAAGAAGAGCCAGTCTTCTTGTACTTAAGTCGGCATTGTGCCTTTTGTATTGAATTCCGATGCAATTTCTGTGTTTCATCGTCAATAAGAAGGTCCAAGGGATACAGTAAACCTGGAGTGAAGCATCGGAATCTATAACTAGTGGCACAGGAATGGTTCAAAACATAGACAGTAAGAAGAGTCAATCCTCTTGCACTTAAGTCGGCATTGTGCCTTTTGTATTTAATTCCGATGCAATTTCTGTGTTTCATCGTCAATAAGAAGGTCAGAGGATACAGTAAACCTGAAGCGAAGCATCGGAATCTATAACTATTGTCACAGGAATGGATCAAGGTATAGTCAGTAAGAAGAGTCAGTCTTCTTGTACTTGACACCATAGTGCCTTATGTATTTAATTCCGATCCAATTTCTGTGTTTCATCGTCAATATGAAGGTCCAAGGGATTCATAAACCAGAAGTGAAGCATCGGTATCTATAACTAGTGTCACAGGAATGGTTAAAACATAGTCAGTAAGACGAGTCAGTCTTCTTGTACTTAAGTCGGCATTGTGCCTTTTGTGTTTTATTCCGAGGCACTATCTGTGCTTCATCGTCATTAAGAAGGTCCAAGGGATACAGTAAACCTGAAATGAAGCATCGGAAACTATAACTAGTGTCACAGGAATGGTTCAAAACATAGACAGTAGGAAGATTCAGTCTAATTGTACTTAAGTCGGTATTGTGAATTTTGTATTTATTTCCGATGCAATTTCTGTGTTTCATCGTCAATAAGAAAGTCAGAGGGATACAGTAAACCTGAAGTGAAGCATCGGAATCTACAACTAGTGTCACAGGAATGGTTCAAAACATAGTCAGTAAGAAGAGTCAGTCTTCTTGTACTTAAGTCGGCATTGTGCCTTTTGTATTTAATTTCGATGCTATTTCTGTGTTTCATCGTGAATAAGAAGGTCCAAGGGATACAGTGAAACTGAAGTGAAGCATCGGATTCTATAACTAGTGTCACAGGAATGGATCAAGAAATAGTCAGTAAGAAAAGTCAGTCTTCTTATCCTTAAGTCGGCATTGTGCTTTTGTATTTAATTCCGATGCAATTTCTGTGTTTCACGCCAATAAGAAGGTCCAAGGGGTACAGTAAACCTGAAGTGAAGCATCAGAATCTATAACTAGTGTCACAGGAATGGTTCAAAACATAGTCAGTATGAAGAGTCAGTCTTCTTGTACTTCAGTCGGCATTGTGCCTTTTGTTTTTAATTCGAATGCAATTTCTGTGTTTCGTCGGCAATAAGAAGGTCCAAGGCATACAGTAAACCTGAAGTGGAGCATCAAAATCTATAACTAGTATCACAGGAATGGTTCAAATCATAGACAGTAGGAAGAGTCAGTCTTCTTGTACTTAAGTCGGCATTGGGCCTTTTCTATTTAATTCCGATGCAATTTCTGTGTTTCATCGTCAATAAGATGGTCCAAGGATACAGTGAAACGGAAGTGAAGCATCGGAATCTATAACTGGTGTCACAGGAATGGTTCAAAACATAGTCAGTAAGATGAGCCAGTCTTCTTGTACTTAAGTCGGCATTGTGTCTATCCAATTTATTTCCGATGCTATTTCTGTGTTTCATCGTGAATAAGAAGGTCCAAGGGATACAGTGAAACTGAAGTGAAGCATCGGAATCTATAACTAGTGTCACAGGAATGGTTCGAAGCATAGTCAGTAAGAAGAGCCAGTCTTCTTGTACTTAAGTCGGCATTGTGCCATTTGTATTGAATTCCGATGCAATGTCTGTGTTTCATCGTCAATAAGAAGGTCCAAGGGATACAGTAAACCTGGAGTGAAGCATCGGAATCTGTAACTAGTGTCACAGGAATGGTTCAAAGCATAGTCTGTAAGAAGAGTCAGTCTTATTGTTCTTAAGTCGGCATTGTGCATTTTTCATTTAATTCCGATGCAATTTCTGTCTTTCATCGCAAATAAGAAGGTCCACGGGATACAGCAAACCTGAAGTGAAGCATCAGAATCTATAACTAGTGTTACAGGAATGGTTCAAAACATTGTCAGTAAGAAGAGTCAGTCTTCTTGTACTTAAGTCGGCATTGTGCCTTTTCTATTTAATTCCGATGCAATTTCTGAGTTTCATCATCAATAAGAAGGTCAGAGGGATACAGTAAACCTGAAGTGAAGCATCGTAATCTACAACTAGTGTGACAGGAATGGTTCAAAACGTGGACAGTTGGAAGAGTCAGTCTTCTTGTACTTATGTCGGCATTGTGCCTTTTGTATTTAATTCCGATGCAATTTGTGTGTTTCATCGTTAATAAGAAGGTCCAAGGGATACAGTCAACCTGAAGTGAAGCATCGGAATCTATAACTAGTGTCACAGGAATGGTTCAAAACATAGTCTGTAAGAATAGTCCGTCTTCTTGTACTTCAGTCGGCATTGTGCTTTTGTATTTGATTCCGATGTAATTTCTGTGTTTCATCTATAACTAGTGTCACAGGAATGGTTCAAAACATAGTCTGTAAGAATAGTCTGTCTTCTTGAACATAAGTCGTCATTGTGCTTCTGTATTTGATTCCAATGCAATTTCTTTGTTTCATCGTCAATAAGAAGGTCCAAGGGATACAGTAAACCTGGAGTGAAGCATCGGAATCTATATCTAGTGTCACAGGAATGGTTCTAAACAAAGACAGTAAGATGAGTCGGTCTTCTTGTACTTAAGTCGGCATTGTGCCTTTAGTGTTTAATTCCGATGCATTTTCTGTGTTTCATCGCCAATAAGAAGGTCCTAGGGATACAGTAAACCTGAAATGAAGCATCAGAATCAATAACTAGTGTCACAGGAATGCTATTTCTGTGTTTCATCGTGAATAAGAAGGTCCAAGGCATACAGTGAAACTGAAGTGAAGCATCGTAATCTATAACTAGTGTCACAGGAATGGTTCGAAGCATAGTCAGTAAGAAGAGCCAGTCTTCTTGTACTTAAGTCGGCATTGTGCCTTTTGTATTGAATTCCAATGCAATTTCTGTGTTTCATCGTCAATAAGAAGGTCCAAGGGATACAGTAAACCTGGAGTGAAGCATCGGAATCTATAACTAGTGTCACAGGAATGGTTCAAAACATAGACAGTAAGAAGAGTCAATCCTCTTGCACTTAAGTCGGCATTGTGCCTTTTGTATATAATTCCGATGCAATTTCTGTGCATTATCGTCAATAAGAAGGTCCAAGAGATACAGTAAACCTGAAGTGAAGCATCGGAATCTCTAAATAGTGTCACAGGAATGGTTCAACACATAGTCAGTAAGAAGAATCAGTCTTCTTGTACTTAAGTCGGCATTGTGCGTTTTGTATTTAATTTCGATGCAATTTCTGTGTTTTATCGTCAATAAGAAGGTCCAAGAGATACAGTAAACCTGAAGTGAACCATCGGAATCTCTAAATAGTGTCACAGGAATGGTTCAACACATAGTCAGTAAGAAGAATCAGTCTTCTTGTAGTTAAGTCGGCATTGTGCCTTTTGTATTTAATTCCTATGCAATTTTTGTGTTTCATCGTCAATAAGAAGGTCAGAAGGATACAGTAAACCTGAAGTGAAGCATCGGAATATATAACTAGTCTCACAGGAATGGTTCAAAACATAGTCAGTAAGAAGAGTCAGTCTTCTTGTACTTAAGTCGGCATTGGGCCTTTTGTATTTAATTTCGATGCAATTTCTGTGTTTCATCGTCAATAAGAAGGTCCAAGAGATACAGCAAACCTGTAGTGGAGCATCGGAATCTATAACTAGTGTCACACGAATGGTTCAAATGATAGACAGTAAGAAGAGTCAGTCTTCTTGTACTTAAGTCAGCATAGTGCCCTTTTCAATTTAATTCCGATGCATTTACTGTGTTTCATCGTCAATAAGAAGGTCAGAGGGATACAGTAAACCTGAAGTGAAGCATCGGAATATCTAAATAGTGTCAAAGGAATGGTTCAACACATAGTCAGTAAGAAGAGTCAGTCTTCTTGTACTTAAGTCGGAATTGTGCCTTTTGTATTTAATTCCGATGCAATTTCTGTGTTTCATCATCAATAAGACGGTCCAAGGAAAACAGTAAACCTGAAGTGAATCATCGGAATCTATAACTAGTGTCACAGGAATGGTTCAAATCATAGACAGTAGGAAGAGTCAGTCTTCTTATACATAAGTCGGCATTGTGCCTTTTTTATTTTGTTCCGATGCAACTTCTATGTTTCATCGTCAATAAGAAGTTCCTAGGGATATAGTAAACCTGAAGTGAAGCATCGGAATCTACAACATGTGTCACCGGAAGGGTTCAAACCATAGTTAGTAAGAAGAGTCAGTCTTCTTGTACTTAAGCAGGCATTGTGCCTTTTGTATTTAATTCCGAAGCAATTTATGTGTTTCACCGTCAATAAGAAGGTCCAAGGGATACAGTAAACCTGAAGTGTAGCATCGGAATCTATAAATAGTGTCACAGGAATGGATCAAGATATAGTCAGTAAGAAGAGTCAGTCTTCTTGTACTTAAGTAGGCAATGTGCCTTTTGTATTTAATTCCGATGCAATTTCTGTGTTTCATCGTCAATAAGAAGGTTTAAGGGATACAGTAAACCTGAAGTGAAGCATCGGAATCTATAACTATTGTCACAGGAATGGATCAAGATATAGTCAGTAAGAAGAGTCAGTCTTCTTGTACTTGACACCATAGTGCCTTATGTATTTAATTCCGATCCAATTTCTGTGTTTCATAGTCAATATGAAGGTCCAAGGGATTCATAAACCAGAAGTGAAGCATCGGAATCTATAACTAGTGTCACAGGAATGGTTAAAACATAGTCAGTAAGACGAGTCAGTCTTCTTGTACTTAAGTCGGCATTGTGCCTTTTGTGTTTTATTCCGAGGCACTATCTGTGCTTCATCGTCATTAAGAAGGTCCAAGGGATACAGTAAACCTGAAATGAAGCATCGGAAACTATAACTAGTGTCACAGGAATGGTTCAAAACATAGACAGTAGGAAGATTCAGTCTAATTGTACTTAAGTCGGTATTGTGAATTTTGTATTTATTTCCGATGCAATTTCTGTGTTTCATCGTCAATAAGAAAGTCAGAGGGATACAGTAAACCTGAAGTGAAGCATCGGAATCTACAACTAGTGTCACAGGAATGGTTCAAAACATAGTCAGTAAGAAGAGTCAGTCTTCTTGTACTTAAGTCGGCATTGTGCCGTTTGTATTTAATTTCGATGCTATTTCTGTGTTTCATCGTGAATAAGAAGGTCCAAGGGATACAGTGAAACTGAAGTGAAGCATCGGATTCTATAACTAGTGTCACAGGAATGGATCAAGGAATAGTCAGTAAGAAAAGTCAGTCTTCTTGAACTTAATTCGGCATTGTGCCTTTTGTATTTAATTCCGATGTAATTTCTGTGTTTCATCGTCAATAAGAATGTCCAAGGGATACAGTAAACCTTGTGTGAAGCATCAGAATCTATAACTAGTGTCACAGGAATGGTTCAAAACATAGACAGTAACACTTATGGTGTTTCCTCGTCAATAAGAAGGTTCAAGGGATACAGTAAACCTGAAGTGAAGCATCGGAAGCTATACCTAGTGTCACAAGAATGCTTCAAAACATAGACAGTAAGAAGAGTCAGTCTTCTTGTACTTAAGTCAGCATTGTGCCTTTTGTATTTATTTTCGATGCAATTTCTGTTTTTCATCGTCAATAAGAAGATCAGAGGGATACAGTAAACCTGAAGTGAAGCATCAGAATCTATAACAAGTGTCACAGGAATGGTTCAAAACATTGACAGTAGGAAGGGTCAGTCTTCCTGTACTTAAGTCGGCATTGTGCCTTTTGTATTTAATTCCGATGCAATTTCTGTGTTTCATCGTCAATAAGAAGGTCCAAGGGATACAGTAAACCTGAAGTGAAGCATCGGAATCTATAACTAGTGTCACAGGAATGGTTCAAAACATAGACAGTAAGAAGAGTCAGTCTTCTTGTACTTAAGTCGGCATTTTGCCTTTTGTATTTAATTCCGATGGAATTTCTGTGTTTCATCGTCAATAAGAAGGTCCAAGGGATACAGTAGAACCGAAGTCAAGCATCGGAATCTATAACTAGTGTCACAGGAATGGTTCAAAACATAGCCAGTAAGAAGAGTCAGTCCTCTCGTACTTAAGTAGGCACTGTGGCGTATCTATTTAATTCCGATGCAATTTCTGTGTTTCCTCGTCAATATGAAGGTCAGAGGGATACAGTAAACCTGAAGTGAAGCATCGGGATCTATAACTAGTGTCACAGGAATGGTTCAAAGCATAGTCAGTAAGAAGAGTCAGTCTTCTTGTACTTAAGTCGGCATTGTGCCTTTTGTATTTAACTCCGATGCAATTTCTGTGTTTCATCGTCAATAAGAAGGGCCAAATGATACAGTAAACCTGAAGTGAAGCATCGGAATCTACAACTAGTGTCACAGGAACGGTTCAAAACATAGACAGTAAGAAAAGTCGGTCGTCTTGTACTTAAGTCGGCATTGTGCCTTTTGTGTTTAATTCAGATGCAATTTCTGTGTTTCATCGTCAATAAGAAAGTCCAAGGGATACAGTAAACCTGGAGTGAAGCATCGGAATCTATAACTTGTGTCACAGGAATGGTTTTAAACATAGACAGTAGGAAGGGTCAGTCTTCCTGTACTTAAGTCGGCATTGTGCCTTTTGTATTTAATTCCGATGCAATTTGTGTGTTTCATCGTTAATAAGAAGGTCCAAGGGATACAGTAAACCTGAAGTGAAGCATCGGAATCTATAACTAGTGTCACAGGAATGGTTCAAAACATAGACGGTAGGAAGAGTCAGTCTTCTTGTACTTTAGTCGGTATTGTGCCTTTTCTATTTAATTCCGATGCAATTTCTGTGTTTCATCGTCAATAAGAAGGTCAGAGGGATAGAGTAAACCTGAAGAGAACCATCGGATTCGATAACTAGTGTCACAGGAATGGTTCAAAGCATAGAGAGTTGGAAGATTCAGTCTTCTTGTACTTAAGTCGGCATTGTGCCATTTGTATTTTATTCCAATGCAATTTCTGTGTTTCATCGTCCATAAGAAGGTCCGAGGGATACAGAAAACCTCAAGTGAAGCATCGGAATAAAAGACTAGAGTCACAGGAATGGTTCAAAACATAGGGAGTAGGAAGAGTCAGTCTTTTTGTACTTAAGTCGGCATTGTGCTTTTTCTATTTAATTCCGATGCGATTTCTGTGTCTCATCGTCAACAGGAAGGTCCTAGGGATACAGTAAACCTGAAGTGAAGCATCGGAATCTATAACTAGTGTCACAGGAATAGTTCAAAACATAGTCTGTAAGAATAGTCCGTCTTCTTGTACTTAAGTCGGCATTGTGCTTTTGTATTTGATTCCGATGCAATTTCTTTGTTTCATCGTCAATAAGAAAGTCCAAGGGATACAGTAAACCTGGAGTGAAGCATCGGAAACTATATCTAGTGTCACAGGAATGGTTCAAAACAAAGACAGTAAGATGAGTCGGTCTTTTTGTACTTATGTCGGCATGGTGCCATTAGTGTTTAATTCCGATGCAATTTCTGTGTTTCATCGACAATAAGAAGGTCCTAGGGATACAGTAAACCTGAAATGAAGCATCAGAATAAACAACTAGTGTCACAGGAATGGTTCAAATCATAGTCAGTAAGAAGAGTCAGTCTTCTTGTACTTAAGTCGGCATTGTGCCTTTTGTATTTAATTCCGATGCAATTTCTGTGTTTCATCGTCAATAAGAAGGTCCAAGGGATACAGTAAACCTGAAGTGAAGCATCGAAATCTATAACTAGTATCACAGAAATGGTTAAAAACATAGACAGTAAGCAGGGTTAGTCTTGTTGTACTTAAGTCGGCATTGTGCCTTTTGTATTTAATTCCGATGCAATTTCTGTGTTTCATCGTCAATAAGAAGGGCAGAAGGATATAGAAAAACTTGAAGTGAAGCATCGGAATCTATAACTAGTGTCACAGGAATGGTTCAAGACATAGACAGTAGGAAGAGTCAGTCTTCTTGTACTTAAGTCGGCATTGTGCCTTTTCTATTTAATTCCGATGCAATTTCTGTGTTTCATCGTCAATAAGATGGTCCAAGGATACAGTGAAACGGAAGTGAAGCATCGGAATCTATAACTGGTGTCACAGGAATGGTTCAAAACATAGTCAGTAAGATGAGCCAGTCTTCTTGTACTTAAGTCGGCATTGTGTCTTTTCAATTTATTTCCGATGCTATTTCTGTGTTTCATCGTGAATAAGAAGGTCCAAGGGATACAGTGAAACTGAAGTGAAGCATCGGAATCTATAACTAGTGTCACAGGAATGGTTCGAAGCATAGCCAGTAAGAAGAGCCAGTCTTCTTGTACTTAAGTCGGCATTGTGCCTTTTGTATTGAATTCCGTTGCAATGTCTGTGTTTCATCGTCAATAAGAAGGTCCAAGGGATACAGTAAACCTGGAGTGAAGCATCGGAATCTGTAACTAGTGTCACAGGAATGGTTCAAAGCATAGTCTGTAAGAAGAGTCAGTCTTCTTGTTCTTAAGTCGGCATTGTGCATTTTTTATTTAAATCCGATGCAATTTCTGTGTTTCATCGCAAATAAGAAGGTCCACGGGATACAGCAAACCTGAAGTGAAGCATCAGAATCTATAACTAGTGTTACAGGAATGGTTCAAAACATAGTCAGTAAGAAGAGTCAGTCTTCTTGTACTTAAGTCGGCATTGTGCCTTTTCTATTTAATTCCGATGCAATTTCTGAGTTTCATCATCAATAAGAAGGTCAGAGGGATACAGTAAACCTGAAGCGAAGCATCGTAATCTACAACTAGTGTCACAGGAATGGTTCAAAACGTGGACAGTTGGAAGAGTCAGTCTTCTTGTACTTAAGTCGGCATTGTGCCTTTTGTATTTAATTTCGATGCAGTTTGTGTGTTTCATCGTTAATAAGAAGGTCCAAGGGATACAGTAAACCTGAAATGAAGCATCAGAATCAATAACTAGTGTCACAGGAATGGTTCAAATCATAATCAGTAAGAAGAGTCAGTCTTCTTGTATTTAAGTCGGCATTGTGCCTTTTGTATTTAATTACGATGCAATTTCTGGGTTTCATCGTCAATAAGAAGGTCCAAGGGATACAGTAAACCTGAAGTGAAGCATCGAAATCTATAACTAGTGTCACAGGAATGGTTCAAATCATAGACATTAGGAAAAGTCAGTCTACATGTACTTATGTCTGCTATGTGCCTTTTGTATTTAATTCCGATGCAATTTCCTTGATTCATCGTCAATAAGAAGGTCCAAGGGATACAGTAAGCCAGAAATGAACCATCGGAATCCATAACTAGTGTCACAGGAATGGTTCAAATCATAGACATTAGGAAAAGTCAGTCTACATGTACTTATGTCTGCTATGTGCCTTTTGTATTTAATTCCGATGCAATTTCCTTGATTCATCGTCAATAAGAAGGTCAGAGGGATACAGTAAACCTGAAGTGAAGCATCGGAATCTATGACTAGTGGCACAGGAATGGTTCAAAACGTAGTAGTAGGAAGACTCAGTCTTCTTGTACTTAAGTCGGCATTGTGCCTTTTGTATTTAATTCCGATGCAATTTGTGTGTTTCATCGTTAATAAGAAGGTCCAAGGGATACAGTAAACCTGAAGAGAAGCATCGGATTCGATAACTACTGTCACAGGAATGGTTCAAAGCATAGTGAGTTGGAAGATTCAGTCTTCTTGTACTTAAGTCGGCATTGTGCCATTTGTATTTTATTCCGATGCAATTTCTGTGTTTCATCGTCCATAAGAAGGTCCGAGGGATACAGTAAACCCCAAGTGAAGCATCGTAATAAAAAACTAGAGTCACAGGAATGGTTCAAAACAAAGAGAGTAGGAAGAGTCAGTCTTTTTGTACTTAAGTCGGCATTGTCACTTTTCTATTTAATTCCGATGCGATTTCTGTGTCTCATCGTCAATAGGAAGGTCCTAGGGAAACAGTAAACCTGAAGTGAAGCATCGGAATCTATAACTAGTGTCACAGGAATGGTTCAAAACATAGTCTGTAAGAATAGTCCGTCTTCTTGTACATAAGTCGGCATTGTGCTTCTGTATTTGATTCCAATGCAATTTCTTTGTTTCATCGTCAATAAGAAGGTCCAAGGGATACAGTAAATCTGGAGTGAAGCATCGGAATCTATTTCTAGTGTCACAGGAATGGTTCTAAACAAAGACAGTAAGATGAGTAAGTCTTCTTGTACTTAAGTCGGCATTGTGCTTTTAGTGTTTAATTCCGATGCATTTTCTGTGTTTCATCGGCAACAAGAAGTCCTAGGGATACAGTAAACCTGAAATGAAGCATCAGAATCAATAACTAGTGTCACAGGAATGGTTCAAATCATAGTCAGTAAGAAGAGTCAGTCTTCTTGTACTTAAGTCGGCATTGTGCCTTTTGTATTTAATTGCGATGCAATTTCTGTGTTTCATCGTCAATAAGAAGGTCCAAGGGATACAGTAAACCTGAAGTGAAGCATCGAAATCTATAACTAGTATCACAGAAATGGTTCAAAATATAGACTGTAAGCAGGGTTAGTCTTGTTGTACTTAAGTCGGCATTGTGCCTTTTGTATTTAATTGCGATGCAATTTCTGTGTTTCATCGTCAATAACAAGGGCAGAAGGATACAGTAAACCTGAAGTGAAGCATCGGAATCTATAACTAGTGTCACAGGAATGGTTCAAAACATAGACAGTAGGAAGAGTCAGTCTTCTTGTACTTAAGTCGGCATTGTGACTTTTCTATTTAATTCCGATGCAATTTCTGTGTTTCATCGTCAATAAGAAGATCCAAGGATACAGTGAAACGGAAGTGAAGCATCGGAATCTATAACTGGTGTCACAGGAATGGTTCAAAGCATAGTCAGTAAGATGAGCCAGTCTTCTTGTACTTAAGTCGGCATTGTGCCTTTTCTATTTATTTCCGATGCTATTTCTGTGTTTCATCGTGAATAAGAAGGTCCAAGGGATACAGTGAAACTGAAGTGAAGCATCGGAATCTATAACTAGTGTCACAGGAATGGTTCGAAGCATAGTCAGTAAGAAGAGCCAGTCTTCTTGTACTTAAGTCGGCATTGTGCCTTTTGTATTGAATTCCGATGCAATTTCTGTGTTTCATCGTCAATAAGAAGGTCCAAGGGATACAGTAAACCTGGAGTGAAGCATCGGAATCTATAACTAGTGTCACAGGAATGGTTCAAAACATAGACAGTAACAAGAGTCAATCCTCTTGCACTTAAGTCGGCATTGTGCCTTTTGTATTTAATTCCGATGCAATTTCTGTGTTTCATCGTCAATAAGAAGGTCAGAGGATACAGTAAACCTGAAGTGAAGCATCGTAATCTGTAACTAGTGTCACAGGAATGGTTCAAAGCATAGTCAGTAAGAAGAGTCAGTCTTCTTGTACTTAAGTCGGCATTGTGCCTTTTGTATTTAATTTCGATGCAATTTCTGTGTTTTATCGTCAATAAGAAGGTCCAAGAGATACAGTAAACCTGAAGTGAAGCATCGGAATCTCTAAATAGTGTCACAGGAATGGTTCAACACATAGTCAGTAAGAAGAATCAGTCTTCTTGTAGTTAAGTCGGCATTGTGCCTTTTGTATTTAATTCCCATGCAATTTCTGTGTTTCATCGTCAATAAGAAGGTCAGAAGGATACAGTAAACCTGAAGTGAAGCATCGGAATCTATAACTAGTCTCACAGGAATGGTTCAAAACATAGTCAGTAAGAAGAGTCAGTCTTCTTGTACTTAAGTCGGCATTGGGCCTTTTGTATTTAATTTCGATGCAATTTCTGTGTTTCATCGTCAATAAGAAGGTCCAAGAGATACAGCAAACCTGAAGTGGAGCATCGGAATCTATAACTAGTGTCACACGAATGGTTCAAATGATAGACAGTAAGAAGAGTCAGTCTTCTTGTACTTAAGTCAGCATAGTGCCCTTTTCAATTTAATTCCGATGCATTTACTGTGTTTCATCGTCAATAAGAAGGTCAGAGGGATACAGTAAATCTGAAGTGAAGCATCGGAATCTCTAAATAGTGTCAAAGGAATGGTTCAACACATAGTCAGTAAGAAGAGTCAGTCTTCTTGTACTTAAGTCGGAATTGTGCCTTTTGTATTTAATTCCGATGCAATTTCTGTGTTTCATCATCAATAAGACGGTCCAAGGAAAACAGTAAACCTGAAGTGAATCATCGGAATCTATAACTAGTGTCACAGGAATGGTTCAAATCATAGACAGTAGGAAGAGTCAGTCTTCTTGTACTTAAGCAGGCATTGTGCCTTTTGTATTTAATTCCGATGCAATTTATGTGTTTCACCGTCAATAAGAAGGTCCAAGGGATACAGTAAACCTGAAGTGTAGCATCGGAATCTATAAATAGTGTCACAGGAATGGATCAAGATATAGTCAGTAAGAAGAGTCAGTCTTCTTGTACTTAAGTAGGCATTGTGCCTTTTGTATTTAATTCCGATGCAATTTCTGTGTTTCATCGTCAACAAGAAGGTTTAAGGGATACAGTAAACCTGAAGTGAAGCATCGGAATCTATAACTATTGTCACAGGAATGGATCAAGAAATAGTCAGTAAGAAGAGTCAGTCTTCTTGTACTTGACACCATAGTGCCTTATGTATTTAATTCCGATCCAATTTCTGTGTTTCATCGTCAATATGAAGGTCCAAGGGATTCATAAACCAGAAGTGAAGCATCGGTATCTATAACTAGTGTCACAGGAATGGTTAAAACATAGTCAGTAAGACGAGTCAGTCTTCTTGTACTTAAGTCGGCATTGTGCCTTTTGTGTTTTATTCCGAGGCACTATCTGTGCTTCATCGTCATTAAGAAGGTCCAAGGGATACAGTAAACCTGAAATGAAGCATCGGAAACTATAACTAGTGTCACAGGAATGGTTCAAAACATAGACAGTAGGAAGATTCAGTCTAATTGTACTTAAGTCGGTATTGTGAATTTTGTATTTATTTCCGATGCAATTTCTGTGTTTCATCGTCAATAAGAAAGTCAGAGGGATACAGTAAACCTGAAGTGAAGCATCGGAATCTATAACTAGTGTCACAGGAATGGTTCGAAGCATAGTCAGTAAGAAGAGCCAGTCTTCTTGTACTTAAGTCGGCATTGTGCCTTTTGTATTGAATTCCGATGCAATTTCTGTGTTTCATCGTCAATAAGAAGGTCCAAGGGATACAGTAAACCTGGAGTGAAGCATCGGAATCTATAACTAGTGTCACAGGAATGGTTCAAAACATAGACAGTAACAAGAGTCAATCCTCTTGCACTTAAGTCGGCATTGTGCCTTTTGTATTTAATTCCGATGCAATTTCTGTGTTTCATCGTCAATAAGAAGGTCAGAGGATACAGTAAACCTGAAGTGAAGCATCGTAATCTGTAACTAGTGTCACAGGAATGGTTCAAAGCATAGTCAGTAAGAAGAGTCAGTCTTCTTGTACTTAAGTCGGCATTGTGCCTTTTGTATTTAATTTCGATGCTATTTCTGTGTTTCATCGTGAATAAGAAGGTCCAAGGGATACAGTGAAACTGAAGTGAAGCATCGGATTCTATAACTAGTGTCACAGGAATGGATCAAGAAATAGTCAGTAAGAAAAGTCAGTCTTCTTGTACTTAATTCGGCATTGTGCCTTTTGTATTTAATTCCGATGTAATTTCTGTGTTTCATCGTCAATAAGAAGGTCCGAGGGATACAGTAAACCTTGTGTGAAGCATCGGAATCTATAACTAGTGTCACAGGAATGGTTCAAAACATAGTCAGTAAGAAGAGTCCGTCTTCTTGTACTTAAGTCGGCATTGTGCTTTTGTATTTAATTCCGATGCAATTTCTGTGTTTCACGCCTATAAGAAGGTCCAAGGGGTACAGTAAACCTGAAGTGAAGCATCGGATTCGATAACTAGTGTCACAGGAATGGTTCAAAGCATAGAGAGTTGGAAGATTCAGTCTTCTTGTACTTAAGTCGGCATTGTGCCAATTGTATTTTATTCCGATGCAATTTCTGTGTTTCATCGTCCATAAGAAGGTCCGAGGGATACAGTAAACCTCAAGTGAAGCATCGGAATAAAAAACTAGAGTCACAGGAATGGTTCAAAACATAGAGAGTAGGAAGAGTCAGTCTTTTTGTACTTAAGTCGGCATTGTGCTTTTTCTATTTAATTCCGATGCGATTTCTGTGTCTCATCGTCAATAGGAAGGTCCTAGGGATACAGTAAACCTGAAGTGAAGCATCGGAATCTATAACTAGTGTCACAGGAATGGTTCAAAACATAGTCTGTAAGAATAGTCCGTCTTCTTGTACATAAGTCGGCATTGTGCTTCTGTATTTGATTCCAATGCAATTTCTTTGTTTCATCGTCAATAAGAAGGTCCAAGGGATACAGTAAACCTGGAGTGAAGCATCGGAATCTATATCTAGTGTCACAGGAATGGTTCTAAACAAAGACAGTAAGATGAGTCGGTCTTCTTGTACTTAAGTCGGCATTGTGCCTTTAGTGTTTAATTCCGATGCATTTTCTGTGTTTCATCGCCAATAAGAAGGTCCTAGGGATACAGTAAACCTGAAATGAAGCATCAGAATGAATAACTAGTGTCACAGGAATGGTTCAAATCATAGTCAGTAAGAAGAGTCAGTCTTCTTGTACTTAAGTCGGCATTGTGCCTTTTGTATTTAATTCCGATGCAATTTCTGTGTTTCATCGTCAATAAGAAGGTCCAAGGGATACAGTAAACCTGAAGTGAAGCATCGAAATCTATAACTAGTATCACAGAAATGGTTCAAAATATAGACTGTAAGCAGGGTTAGTCTTGTTGTACTTAAGTCGGCAATGTGCCTTTTGTATTTAATTGCGATGCAATTTCTGTGTTTCATCGTCAATAAGAAGGGCAGAAGGATACAGTAAACCTGAAGTGAAGCATCGGAATCTATAACTAGTGTCTTAGGAATGGTTCAAAACATAGACAGTAGGAAGAGTCAGTCTTCTTGTACTTAAGTCGGCATTGTGACTTTTCTATTTAATTCCGATGCAATTTCTGTGTTTCATCGTCAATAAGAAGGTCCAAGGATACAGTGAAACGGAAGTGAAGCATCGGAATCTATAACTGGTGTCACAGGAATGGTTCAAAGCATAGTCAGTAAGATGAGCCAGTCTTCTTGTACTTAAGTCGGCATTGTGCCTTTTCTATTTATTTCCGATGCTATTTCTGTGTTTCATCGTGAATAAGAAGGTCCAAGGGATACAGTGAAACTGAAGTGAAGCATCGGAATCTATAACTAGTGTCACAGGAATGGTTCGAAGCATAGTCAGTAAGAAGAGCCAGTCTTCTTGTACTTAAGTCGGCATTGTGCCTTTTGTATTGAATTCCGATGCAATTTCTGTGTTTCATCGTCAATAAGAAGGTCCAAGGGATACAGTAAACCTGGAGTGAAGCATCGGAATCTATAACTAGTGGCACAGGAATGGTTCAAAACATAGACAGTAAGAAGAGTCAATCCTCTTGCACTTAAGTCGGCATTGTGCCTTTTGTATTTAATTCCGATGCAATTTCTGTGTTTCATCGTCAATAAGAAGGTCAGAGGATACAGTAAACCTGAAGCGAAGCATCGTAATCTGTAACTAGTGTCACAGGAATGGTTCAAAGCATAGTCAGTAAGAAGAGTCAGTCTTCTTGTACTTAAGTCGGCATTGTGCCTTTTGTATTTAATTTCGATGCAATTTCTGTGTTTTATCGTCAATAAGATGGTCCAAGAGATACAGTAAACCTGAAGTGAAGCATCGGAATCTCTAAATAGTGTCACAGGAATGGTTCAACACATAGTCAGTAAGAAGAATCAGTCTTCTTGTAGTTAAGTCGGCATTGTGCCTTTTGTATTTAATTCCTATGCAATTTCTGTGTTTCATCGTCAATAAGAAGGTCAGAAGGATACAGTAAACCTGAAGTGAAGCATCGGAATCTATAACTAGTCTCACAGGAATGGTTCAAAACATAGTCAGTAAGAAGAGTCAGTCTTCTTGTACTTAAGTCGGCATTGGGCCTTTTGTATTTAATTTCGATGCAATTTCTGTGTTTCATCGTCAATAAGAAGGTCCAAGAGATACAGCAAACCTGAAGTGGAGCATCGGAATCTATAACTAGTGTCACACGAATGGTTCAAATGATAGACAGTAAGAAGAGTCAGTCTTCTTGTACTTAAGTCAGCATAGTGCCCTTTTCAATTTAATTCCGATGCATTTACTGTGTTTCATCGTCAATAAGAAGGTCAGAGGGATACAGTAAACCTGAAGTGAAGCATCGGAATCTCTAAATAGTGTCAAAGGAATGGTTCAACACATAGTCAGTAAGAAGAGTCAGTCTTCTTGTACTTAAGTCGGAATTGTGCCTTTTGTATTTAATTCCGATGCAATTTCTGTGTTTCATCATCAATAAGACGGTCCAAGGAAAACAGTAAACCTGAAGTGAATCATCGGAATCTATAACTAGTGTCACAGGAATGGTTCAAATCATAGACAGTAGGAAGAGTCAGTCTTCTTATACATAAGTCGGCATTGTGCCTTTTTTATTTTGTTCCGATGCAACTTCTATGTTTCATCGTCAATAAGAAGTTCCTAGGGATATAGTAAACATGAAGTGAAGCATCGGAATCTACAACATGTGTCACAGGAAGGGTTCAAACCATAGTTAGTAAGAAGAGTCAGTCTTCTTGTACTTAAGCAGGCATTGTGCCTTTTGTATTTAATTCCGATGCAATTTATGTGTTTCACCGTCAATAAGAAGGTCCAAGGGATACAGTAAACCTGAAGTGTAGCATCGGAATCCATAAATAGTGTCACAGGAATGGATCAAGATATAGTCAGTAAGAAGAGTCAGTCTTCTTGTACTTAAGTAGGCATTGTGCCTTTTGTATTTAATTCCGATGCAATTTCTGTGTTTCATCGTCAATAAGAAGGTTTAAGGGATACAGTAAACCTGAAGTGAAGCATCGGAATCTATAACTATTGTCACAGGAATGGATCAAGGTATAGTCAGTAAGAAGAGTCAGTCTTCTTGTACTTGACACCATAGTGCCTTATGTATTTAATTCCGATCCAATTTCTGTGTTTCATCGTCAATATGAAGGTCCAAGGGATTCATAAACCAGAAGTGAAGCATCGGTATCTATAACTAGTGTCACAGGAATGGTTAAAACATAGTCAGTAAGACGAGTCAGTCTTCTTGTACTTAAGTCGGCATTGTGCCTTTTGTGTTTTATTCCGAGGCACTATCTGTGCTTCATCGTCATTAAGAAGGTCCAAGGGATACAGTAAACCTGAAATGAAGCATCGGAAACTATAACTAGTGTCACAGGAATGGTTCAAAACATAGACAGTAGGAAGATTCAGTCTAATTGTACTTAAGTCGGTATTGTGAATTTTGTATTTATTTCCGATGCAATTTCTGTGTTTCATCGTCAATAAGAAAGTCAGAGGGATACAGTAAACCTGAAGTGAAGCATCGGAATCTACAACTAGTGTCACAGGAATGGTTCAAAACATAGTCAGTAAGAAGAGTCAGTCTTCTTGTACTTAAGTCGGCATTGTGCCTTTTGTATTTAATTTCGATGCTATTTCTGTGTTTCATCGTGAATAAGAAGGTCCAAGGGATACAGTGAAACTGAAGTGAAGCATCGGATTCTATAACTAGTGTCACAGGAATGGATCAAGAAATAGTCAGTAAGAAAAGTCAGTCTTCTTATCCTTAAGTCGGCATTGTGCTTTTGTATTTAATTCCGATGCAATTTCTGTGTTTCACGCCAATAAGAAGGTCCAAGGGGTACAGTAAACCTGAAGTGAAGCATCAGAATCTATAACTAGTGTCACAGGAATGGTTCAAAACATAGTCAGTATGAAGAGTCAGTCTTCTTGTACTTCAGTCGGCATTGTGCCTTTTGTTTTTAATTCGAATGCAATTTCTGTGTTTCGTCGGCAATAAGAAGGTCCAAGGCATACAGTAAACCTGAAGTGGAGCATCAAAATCTATAACTAGTATCACAGGAATGGTTCAAATCATAGACAGTAGGAAGAGTCAGTCTTCTTGTACTTAAGTCGGCATTGGGCCTTTTCTATTTAATTCCGATGCAATTTCTGTGTTTCATCGTCAATAAGATGGTCCAAGGATACAGTGAAACGGAAGTGAAGCATCGGAATCTATAACTGGTGTCACAGGAATGGTTCAAAACATAGTCAGTAAGATGAGCCAGTCTTCTTGTACTTAAGTCGGCATTGTGTCTATCCAATTTATTTCCGATGCTATTTCTGTGTTTCATCGTGAATAAGAAGGTCCAAGGGATACAGTGAAACTGAAGTGAAGCATCGGAATCTATAACTAGTGTCACAGGAATGGTTCGAAGCATAGTCAGTAAGAAGAGCCAGTCTTCTTGTACTTAAGTCGGCATTGTGCCATTTGTATTGAATTCCGATGCAATGTCTGTGTTTCATCGTCAATAAGAAGGTCCAAGGGATACAGTAAACCTGGAGTGAAGCATCGGAATCTGTAACTAGTGTCACAGGAATGGTTCAAAGCATAGTCTGTAAGAAGAGTCAGTCTTATTGTTCTTAAGTCGGCATTGTGCATTTTTTATTTAATTCCGATGCAATTTCTGTGTTTCATCGCAAATAAGAAGGTCCACGGGATACAGCAAACCTGAAGTGAAGCATCAGAATCTATAACTAGTGTTACAGGAATGGTTCAAAACATTGTCAGTAAGAAGAGTCAGTCTTCTTGTACTTAAGTCGGCATTGTGCCTTTTCTATTTAATTCCGATGCAATTTCTGAGTTTCATCATCAATAAGAAGGTCAGAGGGATACAGTAAACCTGAAGTGAAGCATCGTAATCTACAACTAGTGTGACAGGAATGGTTCAAAACGTGGACAGTTGGAAGAGTCAGTCTTCTTGTACTTAAGTCGGCATTGTGCCTTTTGTATTTAATTCCGATGCAATTTGTGTGTTTCATCGTTAATAAGAAGGTCCAAGGGATACAGTCAACCTGAAGTGAAGCATCGGAATCTATAACTAGTGTCACAGGAATGGTTCAAAACATAGTCTGTAAGAATAGTCCGTCTTCTTGTACTTCAGTCGGCATTGTGCTTTTGTATTTGATTCCGATGTAATTTCTGTGTTTCATCTATAACTAGTGTCACAGGAATGGTTCAAAACATAGTCTGTAAGAATAGTCTGTCTTCTTGAACATAAGTCGTCATTGTGCTTCTGTATTTGATTCCAATGCAATTTCTTTGTTTCATCGTCAATAAGAAGGTCCAAGGTATACAGTAAACCTGGAGTGAAGCATCGGAATCTATATCTAGTGTCACAGGAATGGTTCTAAACAAAGACAGTAAGATGAGTCGGTCTTCTTGTACTTAAGTCGGCATTGTGCCTTTAGTGTTTAATTCCGATGCATTTTCTGTGTTTCATCGCCAATAAGAAGGTCCTAGGGATACAGTAAACCTGAAATGAAGCATCAGAATCAATAACTAGTGTCACAGGAATGCTATTTCTGTGTTTCATCGTGAATAAGAAGGTCCAAGGCATACAGTGAAACTGAAGTGAAGCATCGTAATCTATAACTAGTGTCACAGGAATGGTTCGAAGCATAGTCAGTAAGAAGAGCCAGTCTTCTTGTACTTAAGTCGGCATTGTGCCTTTTGTATTGAATTCCAATGCAATTTCTGTGTTTCATCGTCAATAAGAAGGTCCAAGGGATACAGTAAACCTGGAGTGAAGCATCGGAATCTATAACTAGTGTCACAGGAATGGTTCAAAACATAGACAGTAAGAAGAGTCAATCCTCTTGCACTTAAGTCGGCATTGTGCCTTTTGTATATAATTCCGATGCAATTTCTGTGCATTATCGTCAATAAGAAGGTCCAAGAGATACAGTAAACCTGAAGTGAAGCATCGGAATCTCTAAATAGTGTCACAGGAATGGTTCAACACATAGTCAGTAAGAAGAATCAGTCTTCTTGTACTTAAGTCGGCATTGTGCGTTTTGTATTTAATTTCGATGCAATTTCTGTGTTTTATCGTCAATAAGAAGGTCCAAGAGATACAGTAAACCTGAAGTGAACCATCGGAATCTCTAAATAGTGTCACAGGAATGGTTCAACACATAGTCAGTAAGAAGAATCAGTCTTCTTGTAGTTAAGTCGGCATTGTGCCTTTTGTATTTAATTCCTATCCAATTTTTGTGTTTCATCGTCAATAAGAAGGTCAGAAGGATACAGTAAACCTGAAGTGAAGCATCGGAATATATAACTAGTCTCACAGGAATGGTTCAAAACATAGTCAGTAAGAAGAGTCAGTCTTCTTGTACTTAAGTCGGCATTGGGCCTTTTGTATTTAATTTCGATGCAATTTCTGTGTTTCATCGTCAATAAGAAGGTCCAAGAGATACAGCAAACCTGTAGTGGAGCATCGGAATCTATAACTAGTGTCACACGAATGGTTCAAATGATAGACAGTAAGAAGAGTCAGTCTTCTTGTACTTAAGTCAGCATAGTGCCCTTTTCAATTTAATTCCGATGCATTTACTGTGTTTCATCGTCAATAAGAAGGTCAGAGGGATACAGTAAACCTGAAGTGAAGCATCGGAATATCTAAATAGTGTCAAAGGAATGGTTCAACACATAGTCAGTAAGAAGAGTCAGTCTTCTTGTACTTAAGTCGGAATTGTGCCTTTTGTATTTAATTCCGATGCAATTTCTGTGTTTCATCATCAATAAGACGGTCCAAGGAAAACAGTAAACCTGAAGTGAATCATCGGAATCTATAACTAGTGTCACAGGAATGGTTCAAATCATAGACAGTAGGAAGAGTCAGTCTTCTTATACATAAGTCGGCATTGTGCCTTTTTTATTTTGTTCCGATGCAACTTCTATGTTTCATCGTCAATAAGAAGTTCCTAGGGATATAGTAAACCTGAAGTGAAGCATCGGAATCTACAACATGTGTCACCGGAAGGGTTCAAACCATAGTTAGTAAGAAGAGTCAGTCTTCTTGTACTTAAGCAGGCATTGTGCCTTTTGTATTTAATTCCGAAGCAATTTATGTGTTTCACCGTCAATAAGAAGGTCCAAGGGATACAGTAAACCTGAAGTGTAGCATCGGAATCTATAAATAGTGTCACAGGAATGGATCAAGATATAGTCAGTAAGAAGAGTCAGTCTTCTTGTACTTAAGTAGGCAATGTGCCTTTTGTATTTAATTCCGATGCAATTTCTGTGTTTCATCGTCAATAAGAAGGTTTAAGGGATACAGTAAACCTGAAGTGAAGCATCGGAATCTATAACTATTGTCACAGGAATGGATCAAGATATAGTCAGTAAGAAGAGTCAGTCTTCTTGTACTTGACACCATAGTGCCTTATGTATTTAATTCCGATCCAATTTCTGTGTTTCATAGTCAATATGAAGGTCCAAGGGATTCATAAACCAGAAGTGAAGCATCGGAATCTATAACTAGTGTCACAGGAATGGTTAAAACATAGTCAGTAAGACGAGTCAGTCTTCTTGTACTTAAGTCGGCATTGTGCCTTTTGTGTTTTATTCCGAGGCACTATCTGTGCTTCATCGTCATTAAGAAGGTCCAAGGGATACAGTAAACCTGAAATGAAGCATCGGAAACTATAACTAGTGTCACAGGAATGGTTCAAAACATAGACAGTAGGAAGATTCAGTCTAATTGTACTTAAGTCGGTATTGTGAATTTTGTATTTATTTCCGATGCAATTTCTGTGTTTCATCGTCAATAAGAAAGTCAGAGGGATACAGTAAACCTGAAGTGAAGCATCGGAATCTACAACTAGTGTCACAGGAATGGTTCAAAACATAGTCAGTAAGAAGAGTCAGTCTTCTTGTACTTAAGTCGGCATTGTGCCGTTTGTATTTAATTTCGATGCTATTTCTGTGTTTCATCGTGAATAAGAAGGTCCAAGGGATACAGTGAAACTGAAGTGAAGCATCGGATTCTATAACTAGTGTCACAGGAATGGATCAAGGAATAGTCAGTAAGAAAAGTCAGTCTTCTTGTACTTAATTCGGCATTGTGCCTTTTGTATTTAATTCCGATGTAATTTCTGTGTTTCATCGTCAATAAGAATGTCCAAGGGATACAGTAAACCTTGTGTGAAGCATCAGAATCTATAACTAGTGTCACAGGAATGGTTCAAAACATAGACAGTAACACTTATGGTGTTTCCTCGTCAATAAGAAGGTTCAAGGGATACAGTAAACCTGAAGTGAAGCATCGGAAGCTATACCTAGTGTCACAAGAATGCTTCAAAACATAGACAGTAAGAAGAGTCAGTCTTCTTGTACTTAAGTCAGCATTGTGCCTTTTGTATTTATTTTCGATGCAATTTCTGTTTTTCATCGTCAATAAGAAGATCAGAGGGATACAGTAAACCTGAAGTGAAGCATCAGAATCTATAACAAGTGTCACAGGAATGGTTCAAAACATTGACAGTAGGAAGGGTCAGTCTTCCTGTACTTAAGTCGGCATTGTGCCTTTTGTATTTAATTCCGATGCAATTTCTGTGTTTCATCGTCAATAAGAAGGTCCAAGGGATACAGTAAACCTGAAGTGAAGCATCGGAATCTATAACTAGTGTCACAGGAATGGTTCAAAACATAGACAGTAAGAAGAGTCAGTCTTCTTGTACTTAAGTCGGCATTTTGCCTTTTGTATTTAATTCCGATGGAATTTCTGTGTTTCATCGTCAATAAGAAGGTCCAAGGGATACAGTAGAACCGAAGTCAAGCATCGGAATCTATAACTAGTGTCACAGGAATGGTTCAAAACTTAGCCAGTAAGAAGAGTCAGTCCTCTCGTACTTAAGTAGGCACTGTGGCGTATCTATTTAATTCCGATGCAATTTCTGTGTTTCCTCGTCAATATGAAGGTCAGAGGGATACAGTAAACCTGAAGTGAAGCATCGGGATCTATAACTAGTGTCACAGGAATGGTTCAAAGCATAGTCAGTAAGAAGAGTCAGTCTTCTTGTACTTAAGTCGGCATTGTGCCTTTTGTATTTAACTCCGATGCAATTTCTGTGTTTCATCGTCAATAAGAAGGGCCAAATGATACAGTAAACCTGAAGTGAAGCATCGGAATCTACAACTAGTGTCACAGGAACGGTTCAAAACATAGACAGTAAGAAAAGTCGGTCGTCTTGTACTTAAGTCGGCATTGTGCCTTTTGTGTTTAATTCAGATGCAATTTCTGTGTTTCATCGTCAATAAGAAAGTCCAAGGGATACAGTAAACCTAGAGTGAAGCATCGGAATCTATAACTTGTGTCACAGGAATGGTTTTAAACATAGACAGTAGGAAGAGTCAGTCTTCTTGTACTTAAGTCGGCATTGTGCATTTTGTATTTAATTCCGATGTAATTTCTGTGTTTCATGGTCAATAAGAAGGTCCAAGGGATACAGTAGACCTGAATTGAAGCATAGGAATCTATAACTAGTATCATAGGATTGGTTCAAAAAATAGAACGTAAGAAGAGTCAGTCTTCTTGTACTTAAGTCGGCATTGTGCCTTTTGTGTTTAATTCCGATGCAATTTCTGTGTTTCATCGTCAATAAGAAGGTCAGAGGGATACAGTAAACCTGAAGTGAAGCATCGGAATCTATAACTAGAGTCACAGGAATGGTTCAAAACATAGACAGTAAGAAGAGTCAGCCTTCTTGTACTTAAGTCAAGCAGATGCGCAAAACTATAGACCAATATCTCTTACGTCGATCTCTTGTAGAATTTTAGAACATGTTTTTTGCTCGCGTATCATGTCATTTCTGGAAACCCAGAATCTACTATGTAGGAATCAACATGGATTCCGGAAACAGCGATCGTGTGAGACCCAACTCGCCTTATTTGATCATGAGACCCAGAAAATATTAGATACAGGGTCCCAGGTAGATGCTATTTTTCTTGACTTCCGGAAGGCGTTCGATACATTTCCGCACTGTCGCCTGATAAACAAAGTAAGAGCCTACGGAATATCAGACCAGCTGTGTGGCTGGATTGAAGTGTTTTTAGCAAACAGAACACAGCATGTTGTTATCAATGGAGAGACGTCTACAGACGTTAAAGTAACCTCTGGCGTGCCACAGGGGAGTGTTATGGGACCATTGCTTTTCACAATATATATAAATGACCTAGTAGATAGTCTCGGAAGTTCCATGCGGCTTTTCGCGGATGATGCTGTAGTATACAGAGAAGTTGCTGCATTAGAATATTGTAGCGAAATACAGGAAGATCTGCAGCGGATAGGCACTTGGTGCAGGGAGTGGCAACTGACCCTTAACATAGACAAATGTAATGTATTGCGAATACATAGAAAGAAGAATCCTTTATTGTATGATTATATGATAGCGGGACAAACATTGGTAGCAGTTACTTCTGTAAAATATCTGGGAGTGTGCGTACGGAACGATTTGAAGTGGAAGGATCATATTAAATTAATTGTTGGTAAGGCGGGTACCAGGTTGAGATTCATTGGGAGAGTGCTTAGAAAATGTAGTCCATCAACAAAGGAGGTGGCTTACAAAACACTCGTTCGACCTATACTTGAGTATTGATCATCAGTGTGGGATCCGTACCAGGTCGGGTTGACGGAGGAGATAGAGAAGATCCAAAGAAGAGCAGCGCGTTTTGTCACCGGGTTATTTGGTAACCGTGATAGCGTTACGGAGATGTTTAATAAACTCAAGTGGCAGACTCTGCAAGAGAGGCGCTCTGCATCGCGGTGTAGCTTGCTCGCCAGGTTTCGAGAGGGTGCGTTTCTGGATGAGGTATCGAATATATTGCTTCCCCCTACTTATACCTCCCGAGGAGATCACGAGTGTAAAATTAGAGAGATTAGAGCGCGCACGGTGGCTTTCAGACAGTCGTTCTTCCCGCGAACCATACGCGACTGGAACAGGAAAGGGAGGTAATGACAGTGGCACGTAAAGTGCCCTCCGCCACACACCGTTGGGTGGCTTGCGGAGTATCAATGTAGATGTAGATGTAGAAGTCGGCATTGTGCCTTTTCTATTTAATTCCGGTGCAATATCTGTGTTTCATCGTCAATAAGAAGGTTTAAGGGAAATAGTAAACCTGAAGTGAAGCATCGGAATCTATAACTAGTGTCACAGGAATGGTTCAAAACATAGTCAGCAAGGAGCGTCAGTCTTCTTGTACTTAAGTCGGCATTGTGCCTTTTCTATTTAATTCTGATGCAATTTCTGTGTTTCATCGTCAATAAGAAGGTCCAAGGGATACAGTAAACCTGGAGTGAAGCATCGGAATCTATAACTTGTGTCACAGGAATGGTTTTAAACATAGACAGTAGGAAGAGTCAGTCTTCTTGTACTTAAGTCGGCATTGTGCATTTTGTATTTAATTCCGATGTAATTTCTGTGTTTCATGGTCAATAATAAGGTCCAAGGGATACAGTAGACCTGAATTGAAGCATCGGAATCTATAACTAGTGTCATCGGATTGGTTCTAAACATAGAACGTAAGAAGAGTCAGTCTTCTTGTACTTAAGTCGGCATTGTGCCTTTTGTATTTAATTCCGATGCAATTTCTGTGTTTCATCGTCAGTAAGAAGGTCAGAGGGATACAGTAAACCTGAAGTGAAGCATCGGAATCTATAACTAGAGTCACAGGAATGGTTCAAAACATAGACAGTAAGAAGAGTCAGCCTTCTTGTACTTGAGTCGAGCAGATGCGCAAAACTATAGACCTATCTCTCTTACGTCGATCTCTTGTAGAATTTTAGAACATGATTTTTGCTCGCGTATCATGTCATTTCTGCAAAACCCAGAATCTACTATGTAGGAATCAACATGGATTCCGGAAACAGCGATCGTGTGAGACCCAACTCGCCTTAATTGTTCATGAGACCCAGAAAATATTAGATACAGGCTCCCAGGTAGATGCTATTTTTCTTGACTTCCGGAAGGCGTTCGATACAGTTCCGCACTGTCGCCTGATAAACAAAGTAAGAGCCTACGGAATATCAGACCAGCTGTGTGGCTGGATTGAGGAGTTTTTAGTAAACAGAACACAGCATGTTGTTATCAATGGAGAGAAGTCTACAGACGTTAAAGTAACCTCTGGCGTACCACAGGGGAGTGTTATGGGACCATTGCTTTTCACAATATATATAAATGACGTAGTAGATAGTGTCGGAAGTTCCATGCGGCTTTTCGCGGATGATGCTGTAGTATACAGAGAAGTTGCTGCATTAGAATATTGTAGCGAAATACAGGAAGATCTGCAGCGGATAGGCACTTGGTGCAGGGAGTGGCAACTGCCCCTTAACATAGACAAATGTAATGTATTGCGAATACATAGAAAGAAGAATCCTTTATTGTATGATTATATGATAGCGGGACAAACATTGGTAGCAGTTACTTCTGTAAAATATCTGGGAGTGTGCGTACGGAACGATTTGAAGTGGAAGGATCATATAAAATTAATTGTTGGTAAGGCGGGTACCAGGTTGAGATTCATTGGGAGAGTGCTTAGAAAATGTAGTCCATCAACAAAGGAGGTGGCTTACAAAACACTCGTTCGACCTATACTTGAGTATTGCTCATCAGTGTGGGATCCGTACCAGGTCGGGTTGACGGAGGAGATAGAGAAGATCCAAAGAAGAGCGGCGCGTTTTGTCACCGGGTTATTTGGTAACCGTGATAGCGTTACGGAGATGTTTAATAAACTCAAGTGGCAGACTCTGCAAGAGAGGCGCTCTGCATCGCGGTGTAGCTTGCTCGCCAGGTTTCGAGAGGGTGCGTTTCTGGATGAGGTATCGAATATATTGCTTCCCCCTACTTATACCTCCCGAGGAGATCACGAGTGTAAAATTAGAGAGATTAGAGCGCGCACGGAGGCTTTCAGACAGTCGTTCTTCCCGCGAACCATACGCGACTGGAACAGGAAAGGGAGGTAATGACAGTGGCACGTAAAGTGCCCTCCGCCACACACCGTTGGGTGGCTTGCGGAGTATCAGTGTAGATGTAGATGTAGAAGTCGGCATTGTGCCTTTTCTATTTAATTCCGATGCAATTTCTGTGTTTCATCGTCAATAAGAAGGTTTAAGGGATATAGTAAACCTGAAGTGAAGCATCGGAATTTATAACTAGTGTCACAGGAACGGTTCAAAACATAGACAGTAAGAAGATTCAGTCTTCTTGTACTTAATTCTGCATTGTGCCTTTTGTATTTAATTCCGATGCAATTTTTGTGTTTCATCGTCAATAAGAAGGTCCAAGGGATACAGTAAACCTGAAGTGAATCCTCGGAATTTAAGTGTCACAGGAATGGCTCAAATCATAATCAGTAAGAAGAGTCAGTCTTCTTGTACTTAAGTCTGCATTGTGCCTTTTGTATTTAATTCCGATGCAATTTCTGTGTTTCATCTTCAATAAGAAAGTCCAAGAGATACAGTAAACCTGGAGTGAAGCATTGGAATCTATAACTAGTGTCACAGGGACGGTTCAAATCATAGTCAGGAAGAAGAGTCAGGCTTCTTGTACTTAAGTCATCATTAAGCATTTTCTATTTAATTCTGATGCAATTTCTGTGTTTCATCGTCAATAAGAAGGTCCAAGGGATACAGTAAACCTGGAGTAAAGCATCGGAATCTATAACTAGTGTCACAGGAATGGTTCAAAACATAGACAGTAAGAAGAGTCAATCTTCTTGTACTTAAGTCGGACTTGTGCCTTTTGTATTTAATTGCGATGCAATTTCTGTGTTTCATCGTCAATAAGAAGATCAGAGGGATACAGTAAAACTGAAGTGAAGCATCGGAATGTATTACTAGTGTCACAGGAATGGTTCAAAGCATTGACAGTAGGAAGAGTCAGTCTTCTTGTACTTAAGTCGGCATTGTGCCTTTTGTATTTTATTCCGATGCAATTTCTGAGATTCATCGTCAATAAGAAGGTCCAAGGGATACAGTAAACCTGAAGTGAAGCATCGGAATCTACAACTAGTATCACAGGAACGGTTCAAGTCACAGTCAGTAAGAAGAGTCAGTCTTCTTGTACTTAAGTCGGCAATGTTACTTTTGTATTTAATTCCGATGCAATTTCTGTGTTTCATCGTCAATAAGAAGGTACAAGGGATACAGTAAACCTGGAGTGAAGCATCGGAATCTATAACTAGTGTCACAGGAATGGTTTTAAACGTAGACAGTAGGAAGAGGCAGTCTTCTTGTACTTAAGTCGGCATTGTTCATTTTGTATTTAATTCCGATGTAATTTCTGTGTCCCATGGTCAATAAAAAGGTCCAAGGGATACAGTAGACCTGAATTGAAGCTTCGGAATCTATAACTAGTGTCATAGGAATGGTTCAAAACATAGAACGTAAGAAGAGTCAGTCTTCTTGTACTTAAGTCGGCATTGTGCCTTTTCTATTTAAATCCGATGCAATGTCTGTGTTTCATCGTCAATAAGAAAGATTAAATGATATAGTAAACCTGAAGTGAAGCATCGGAATCTATAACTAGTGTCACAGGGATGGTTCAAAACATAGTCAGTAAGGAGCGTCAGTCTTCTTGTACTTAAGTCGGCATTGTGCCTTTTCTATTTAATTCTGATGCAATTTCTGTGTTTCATCGTCAATAAGAAGGTCCAAGGGATACAGTAAACCTGGAGTGAAGCATCGGAATCTATAACTTGTGTCACAGGAATGGTTCAAATCATAGACTGAAAGAAGAGTCAGTCTTCTTGAACTTTAGTTGGCATTGTGCCTTTTCTATATAATTCCGATGCAATTTCTTTGTTTCATCGTCAATAAGAAGGTCCAAGGGATACAGTAAACCTGAAGTGATTCATCGGAATCCAAAACTAGTGTCACAGGAATGGTTCAAAACATAAACAGTAAGAAGAGTCAGGCTTCTTGTACTTAAGTCGGCATTGTTCCTTTTCTATTTAATTCCGATGCAATATCTGTGTTTCATCGTCAATAAGAAGGTCCAAGGGATACAGTAAACCTGAAGTGAAGCATCGGAATCTATAACTAGTGTCACAGCAATGGTTCAAAACACAGTCAGTAAGAAGCGTCAGTCTTCTTGTACTTTAGTCGGCATTGTGCCTTTTCTATTTAATTCTGATGCAATTTCTGTGTTTCATCGTCAATAAGAAGGTCCCAGGGATACAGTAAACCTGGCGTGAAGCACCGGAATCTATAACTAGTGTCACAGGAATGGTTCAAAACATAGTCTGTAAGAAGAGTCAGTCTTCTTGTACTTTAGTCGGCATTGTGCCATTTGTATTTAATTCCGATGCAATTTCTGTGGTTCATCGTCAATAAGAAGGTCAGAGGGATAGAGTAAACCTGATGTGAAGCATCAGAATCTATAACTAGTGTCACAGGAATGGTTCAAAATAATTTCAGTAAGAAGAGTCAGACTTCTGGTACTTAAGTCGGCATTGTGAGTTTTGTATTAAATTCCGATACAATTTCTGTGTTTCATCGTCAATAAGAAGGTCCAAGGGATACAGTAAACCTGGAGTGAACCATCGGAATCTATAACTAGTGTCACAGGGACGGTTCAAATCATAGACAGTAAGATGAGACAGAATTCTTGTACCTAAGTCGGCATTGTGATTTTTGTATTTAATTCCGATGCAATTTCTGTGTTTCATCGTAACTAAGAAGGTCAGAGGGATACAGTAAACCTGAAATGAACCATCGGATTCTATAACTAGTGTCACAGGAATGGTTCAAATCATAGACAGTAGGAAAAGTCAATCTACATGTACATAAGTCGGCATTGAGCCTTTTGTATTTAATTCCGATGCAATTTCTGTGTTTCATCGTATCTAATATGGTCAGAGGGATACAGTAAACCTGATGTGAAGCATCGGAATCTATATCTAGTGTCACAGGAATGGTTCAAAGCATAGACAGTAAGAAGAGTCAGACTTCTTGTACTTAAGTCGGCATTGTGCCTTTTGTATTTAAATCCGATCCAATTTCTGTGTTTCATCGTCAATAAGAAGGACAAAGGGATACAGTTAACCTGGAGTGAAGCATCGGAATCCATAACTAGTGTCACAGGGATGGTTCAAAACATAGACAGTAAGAAGAGTAAGTCTTCTTCTACTTAAGTCGGCATTGTGCCTTTTGTATTTAATTCCGATGCAATTTCTGTGTTTCTTCGTCAATAAGAAGGACCAAGGGTTAAAGTAATCCTGAAGTTAAGCATCGGATCCAAAACTAGTGTCACAGGAATGGTTCAAAGCATAGACAGTAGGAAAAGTCAGTCTACATGTACTTAAGTAGACATTTTGCCTTTTGTATTTAATTCCGATGCAATGTCTGTGTTTCGTCTTCAATAAGAAGGTCCAAGAGATACAGTAAACCTGGAGTGAAGCATCGGAATCTATAACTAGTGTCACAGGGACGGTTCAAATCATAGTCAGGAAGAAGAGTCAGGCTTCTTCTACTTAAGTCATCATTGTGCATTTTCTATTTCATTCTGATGCAATTTCTGTGTTTCATTGTCAATAAGAAGGTCCAAGCGATACAGTGAACCTGGAGTGAAGCATCGGAATCTATAACTAGTGTCACAGGGACGGTTCAAATCATAGACAGTAAAATGAGTCAGTATTCTTGTACTTAAGTCGTCATTGTGCTTTTTGTATTTAATTCCGATGCAATTTCTGTGTTTCATCAAGAAGGTCAGAGGGATACAGTAAACCTGAAATGAACCATCGGATTCTATAACTAGTGTCACAGGAATGGTTCAAAATATAGACAGTAGGAAACGTCAATCTACATGTACTTAAGTCGGCATTGTGTCTTTTGTATTTAATTCCGATGCAATTTCTGTGTTTCATCGTCAATAAGAAGGTCCAAGGGATACAGTAGACCTGAATTGAAGCATCGGAATCTATAACTAGTGTCACAGGAATGGTTCAAAACATAGACAGTAAGAAGAGTCAGTCTTCTTGTACTTAAGTCGGCATTGTGCCTTTTGTATTTAATTCCGATGCAATTTCTGTGTTTCATCGCCAATAAGAAGGTCAGAGGGATACAGTAAACCTGAAGTGAAGCATCGGAATCTATAACTAGAGTCACAGGGACGGTTCAAAACATAGACAGTCAGTAGAGTCAGTCTTCTTGTACTTAAGTCGGCATTGTGCCTTTGTATTTAATTCCGATGCAATTTCTGTGTTTCATCGTCAGTAAGAAGGTTTAAGGGATACAGTAAACCTGAAGTGAAGCATCGGATTCTATAGCTAGTGTCACAAGAATGGTTCAAAACATAGTCAGTAAGAAGAGTCAGTCTTCTTGTACCTAAGTTGGCATTGTGCCTTTTGTATTTAATTCCGATGCAATTTCTGTGTTTCATCGTCAATAAGAAGGTCCAAGGGATACAGTAATCCGGAAATTAAGCATCGGAATCTATGACTAGTGTCACAGGAATGATTCAAACCATAGTCAGTAAGAAGAGTCAGTCTTCTTGTACTTAGGTCGGCATTGTGCCTTTTGTATTAAATTCCGATGCAATTTCTGTGTTTCATCGTCATTACGAAGGTCAGAGGGATACAGTAAACATGATGTGAAGCATCGGAATCTATAACTAGTGTCACAGGAATGGTTCAAAACATAGACAGTAAGAAGAGTCAGTCTTCTTGTACTTATGTCGGCATTGTGCCTTTTGTATTTAATTCCGATACAATTTCTGTGTTTCATCGTCAATAAGAAGGTCAGAGGGATACAGAAATCCTGAAGTTAAACATCGGAATCTATGACTAGTGTCACAGGAATGGTTCAAATCATAGTCAGTAAGAAGAGTCAGTCTTCTTGTACTTAAGTCGGTATTGTCCCTTTTGTATTTAATTCCGATGCACTTTCTGTGTTTAATCGTTAATAAGAAGGTCCAAGGGATACAGTAAACCTGTAGTGAAGCAGCGGGATCTATAACTAGCGTCACAGGGACGGTTCAAAACATAGATAGTAAGATGTGTCAGTTTTCTTGTACTTAAGTCGGCATTGTGCCTTTTCTATTTAATTCCGATGCAATTTCTGTGTTTTTTCGTCAATACGACGGTCAGAGGGATAAAGTAAACCTGAAGTGAAGCATCGGAATCTATAACTAGTGTCACAGGAATTGTTCAAAACATAGACAGTTGGAAGAGTCAGTCTTCTTGTACTTAAGTCGGCATTGTGCCTTTTGTATTTAATTCCGATGCAATTTCTGTGTTTCATCGTCAATAAGAAGGTCCAAGGGATACAGTAAACCAGAAATGAACCATCGGAATCTATAACAAGTGTCACAGGAATGGTTCAAAACATAGACAGTAGGAAAAGTCAGTCATATGTACTGAAGTCGGCATTGTGCCTTTTGCATTTAATTCCGATGCAATTTCTGTGTTTCATCGTCAATAAGAAGGTCACAGGGATACAGTAATCCTGAAGTGAAGCATCGGAATCTATGACTAGTGTCACAGGAAAGGTTCAAAACATTGTCAGTAAGAAGAGTCAGTCTTCTTGTACTTAAGTCGGCATTGTGCTTTTTGTATTTAATTCCGATGCAATTTCTGTGTTTCATCGTCAATAAGAAGGTCCAAGGGATACAGTAAACCTGGAGTGAAGCATCGGAATCAATAACTAGTGTCACAGGGATGGTTCAAAACATAGACAGTAAGATGAGTCAGTATTCTTGTACTTAAGTCGGCATTGTGCCTTTTCTATTTAATTCCGACGCAATTTCTGTGTTTCAACGTCAATAAGAAGGTCCAAGGTATTCAGTAAACCGGAAGTGAAGCATCGGAAACTATAACTAGCGTCACACCAATGGTTCAAAAAATAATCAGTAAGACGAGTCAGTCTTCTTGTACTTAAGTCATCATTATGCATTTTCTATTTAATTCTGATGCAATTTCTGTGTTTCATCGTCAATAAGATGGTCCAAGGCATACAGTAAACCTGGAGTGAAGGATCGGAATCTATAACTAGTGTCACAGGAATGGTTCAAACATAGTCAGTAAGAAGAGTAAGTCTTCTTGTACTTAAGTCGGCATTGTGCCTTTTGTATTTAAGGCCGATGCAATTTCTGTGTTTCATCGTCAATAAGAAGGTCAGAGGGATACAGTAATCCTGAAGTTAAGCATCGGAATCTATGACTAGTGTCACAGGAATGGTTAAAAACATAGTCAGTAAGAAGAGTCAGTCTTCTTGTACTTAAGTCGGTATTTTGCCTTTTGTATTTAATTCCGATGCAATATCTGTGTTTCATAGTCAATACGAAGGTAAGAGGAATACAGTAAACCTGAAGTGAAGCATCGGAATCTATCACTAGTGTCACAGGAATGGTTCAAAACATAGACAGTAGGAAGAGTCAGTCTTCTTGCACTTTAGTCGGCATTGAGCCTGTTGTATTTAATTCCGATGCAATTTCTGTGATTCATCGTCAATATGAAGGTCCAATGGATACAGTAAACCTGAAGTGAAGCAACAGAATTTATAACTAGTGTCACAGGAATGGTTCAAAACATAGTCAGTAAGAAGAGTCAGACTTCTGGTACTTAAGTCGGCATTGTGAGTTTTGTATTTAATTCCGATACAATTTCTGTGTTTCATCGTCAGTACGAAGGTCCAAGGGATACAGTAAACCTGAAGTGAAGGACCGGAATTTATAACTAGTGTCACAGTAATGGTTCAAAACATAGATAGTAGGAAAAGTCAGTCTACATGTACTTAAGTCGGCATTGTGACTTTTGTATGTAATTCCGATGTAATTTCTGTGTTTCATCGTCCCTAAGAAGGTCAGAGGGATACAGTATTCATGAAGTTAAGCATCGGAATCTATAACTAGAGTCACAGGAATGGTTCAAAGCATAGTCAGTAAGAAGAGTCTGTCTTCCTGTAGTTAAGTCGGCATTGTGCCTTTTGTATTTAATTCCGATGCAATTTCTGTGTTTCATCGTCAATAAGAAAGTCCAAGGGATACAGTAAACCTGAAGTAAAGCATCGGAATCTATAACTCATATCACAGGAGTGGTTCAAAACATAGACAGTAGGAAGAGTCAGTATTCTAGTTCTTAACTCGGCATTGTGCCTTTTCTATTTAATTCCGATGCAATTTCTGTGTTTCTTCGTCAATACGACGGTCAGAGGGATAAAGTAAACCTGAAGTGAAGCATCGGTATCTATAACTAGTGTCACAGGAATTGTTCAAACATTGACAGTTGGAAGAGTCAGTCTTCTTGTACTTAAGTCGGCATTGTGCCTTTTGTATTTAATTCCGATGCAATTTCTGTGTTTCATCGTCAATAAGAGGGTCAGAGGGATACAGTAAACCTGAAGTGAAGCATCGGAATCTATAACTAGTGTCACAGGGATGGTTCAAAACATAGACAGTAAGATGAGTCAGTATTCTTGTACTTAAGTCGGCATTGTGCCTTTTCTATTTAATTCCGACGCAATTTCTGTGTTTCAACGTCAATAAGAAAGTCCAAGGTATACAGTAAAACTGAACTGAAGCATCGGAAACTATAACTAGCGTCACAGGAATGGCTCAAAAAATAATCAGTAAGACGAGTCAGTCTTCTTGTACTTAAGTCATCATTATGCATTTTCTATTTAATTCTGATGCAATTTCTGTGTTTCATCGTCAATAAGATGGTCCAAGGCATACAGTAAACCTGGAGTGAAGCATCGGAATCTATAACTCATATCACAGGAGTGGTTCAAAACATAGTCAGTAAGAAGAGTCAGACTTCTGGTACTTAAGTCGGCATTGTGAGTTTTGTATTTAATTCCGATACAATTTCTGTGTTTCATCGTCAGTAAGAAGGTCCAAGGGATACAGTAAACCTGAAGTGAAGGAACGGAATTAATAACTAGTGTCACAGTAATGGTTCAAAACATAGACAGTAAGAAGAGTCAGTCTTCTTTGACTTAAGTCGGCATTGTGCTTTTTGTATTTAATTCCCATGCAATTCCTGTGTTTCATCGTCAATAAGAAGGTCCAAGGGATACAGTAAACCCGGAGTGAAGCATCGGAATCAATAATTAGTGTCACAGGGACGGTTCAAAACATAGACAGTAAGATGAGTCAGTATTCTTGTACTTAAGTCGGCATTGTGCCTTTTCTATTTAATTCCGATGCAATTTCTGTGTTTCAACGTCAATAAGACGGTCCAATGGATACAGTAAACCTGAAGTGAAGCATCGGAAACTATAACTAGCCTCACAGGAATGGTTCAAAACATAATCAGTAAGAAGAGTCAGTCTTCTTGTACTTAAGTCATCATTGTGATTTTACTATTTAATTCTGATACAATTTCTGTGTTTCATCGTCAATAAGATGGTCCAAGGCATACAATAAGCCTGGAGAGAAGCATCGGAATCTATAACTAGTGTCACAGGAATGGTTAAAAACATAGACAGTAAGAAGAGTCAGACTTCTTTTACTTAAGTCGGCATTGTGCCTTTTGTATTTAATTCCATTGCAATTTCTGTGTTTCATCGTCAATAAGAAGGTCCAAGGGATACAGTAAACCTGGAGTGAAGCATCGGAATCTATAACTAGTGTCTCAGGAATGGTTCAAAGCATAGACAGTAAGAAGAGTCAGTATTATTGTACTTAATTCGGCATTGTGCCTTTTGTATTTAATTCCAATGCAATTTCTGTGTTTCGTCGTCAATACGAAGGTCAGAGGGATACAGTAAACCTGATGTGAAGCATCGGAATCTATAACTAGTGTCACAAGAATGGTTCAAAACATAGTCAGTAAGAAGAGTCAGTCTTCTTGTACTAAAGTCGGCATTGCGCTTTTTGTATTTAATTCCGATGCAATTTCTTTTTTTCGTCGTCAATCAGAATGTCCAAGGGATACAGTAAACCTGGAGGTAAGCATCGTAATCTATAACTAGTGTCACAGGAACGGTTCAAATCATAGACAGTAAGATGAGTCAGTATTCTTGTACTTCAGTTGGCATTGTGCTTTTTGTATTTAATTCCGATGCAATTTCTGTGTTTCATCGTCGCTAAGAATGTCAGTGGTATACAGTAATCCTGAAATTAATCATCGGAATCTATAACTAGTGTCACAGGAATGGTTCAAAATATAGTCAGTAAGAAGAGTCAGTCTTCTTGTAGTTAAGTCGGCATTGTGCCTTTTCTATTAAATTCCGATCCAATTTCTGTGTTTCATCGTCAAGAAGAAGGTCAGAGGGATACAGTAAACCTCAAGTTAAGCATCGGAATAAAAAAGTAGTGTCACAGGAATGGTTCACAACATAGACAGTAGGAAGAGTTAGTCTTCTTGAACTTAAGTCGCCATTGTGCTTTTTCTATTTAATTCCGATGCGATTTCTGTGTCTCATCGTCAATAGGATGGTCCAAGGGATACAGTAAACCTGAAGTGAAGCATTGGAATCCATAACTAGTGTCACAGCAATGGTTCAAAACATTGACAGTAAGAACAGTCAGTCTTCTTGTACTTAAGTCGGCATTGTGCCTTTTGTATATAATTCCGATGAAATTTCTGTGTTTTATCGTCAATTAGAAGGTCCCAGGTCTACAGTAAACCTGGAGTGAAGCATCGGAATCCATAACTAGTGTCACAGGAATGGTTCAAAACATAGTCAGTAAGAAGAGTCCGTCTTCTTGTACTTAAGTTGGCATTGTGCATTTTGTATTTAAATCCGATGCAATATCTGTGTTTCATCGCCAATAAGAAGGTCCAAGGGATACAGTAAACCTGAAGTGAAGCATCGAAATCTATAACTAGTATCACAGGAATGGTTCAAATCATAGACAGTAAGCAGAGTCAGTCTTTTTGTACTTAAGTCGGCATTCTGCCTTTTGTTTTTAATTCCGATGCAATTTCTCTTTTTCATCGTCAATAAGAAGAGCAGAGGGATACAGTAAACCGGAAGTGAAGCATCAGAATCAATAACTAGTGTCACAGGAATGATTCAAAACATAGACAGTATGAAGAGTCAGTCTTCTTGTACTTAAGTCGGCATTGTGCCTTTTGTATTTAATTCCGATGCAATTTCTGTGTTTCTTCTTCAATAAGAAGGTGTAAGGGATACAGTGAACCAGAAGTGAAGCATCGGAATTTTCAACTAGTTTCACAGGAATGGTTCGAAGCATAGTCAGTAAGAAGAGCCAGTCTTCTTGTACTTAAGTCGGCATTGTGCCTTTTGTATTTAATTCCGATGCAATTTCTGTGTTTCTTCGTCAACAAGAAGGTCCAAGGGAGACAGTAAACCTGGAGTGAAGCATCGGAATCTGTAACTAGTGTCACAGGAATGGTACAAAAGATAGACAGTAAGAAGAGTCAGTCTTCTTGTACTTAAGTCGGCATTGTTCATTTTTTACTTAATTCCGATGCAATTTCTGCAATTCATCGTCAATAAGTATGTCCAAGGGATACAGTAAACCTAAAGTGAAGCATCGGAATCTATATCTAGTGGCACAGGAATGGTTCAAAACATAGACAGTAAGAAGATTCAGTCTTCTTGTACTTAAGTCGGCATTGCGCCTTATGTATTTAATTCCGATGTAATTTCTGTGTTTTATCGTCAATTAGAAGGTCAGAGGGATACAGTAAATCTGAAGTGAAGCATCGGAATCTATAACTAGTGTCACAGGAATGGTTGAAAACATAGTCAGTAAGTAGAGTCAGTCTTCTTGTACTTAAGCCGGCATTGTGCTTTTTTGTATTTAATTCCGATGCAATTTCTGGGTTTCATCGTAAATATGAAGGTCCAAGAGATACAGTAACCCTGGAGTGAAGCATCGGAATCTATAACTAGTGTCACAGGAATGGTTCAAAACATAGACAGTAAGATGAGTCAGTCTTCTTATACTTAATTCGGCATTGTGCTTTTTGTATTTAATTCCGATGCTATTTTTGTGTTTCATCGCCAATAAGAAGGTCCAAGGGATACAGTAAACCTGAAGTGAAGCTTCAGAATCTATAACTAGTGTCACAGGAATGGTTCAAAACATAGTCAGTAAGAAGAGTCAGTCTTCTTGTACATAAGTCGGCAATGTGCCATTTGTATTTAATTCCGATGCAATTGCTGTGTTTCATCGTCACTAAGAAGGTCAGTGGGATGCAGTTATCCTGAAGTTAAGGATCGGAATCTATAACTAGTGTCACAGGAATGGTTCAAAACATAGTCAGTAAGAAGAGTCAGTCTTCTTGTAGTTAAGTCGGCATTGTGCCTTCTCTATTTAATTCCGATGCAATTTCTGTGTTTCATCGTCAATACGAAGGTCACAGGGATACAGTAAATCTGAAGTGAAGCATCGGAATCTATAACTAGTGTCACAGGATTGGTTCAAAACATAGTCAGTAAGAAGAGTCAGTCTTCTTGTACTTAAGTCGGCATTGTGACTTTTGTATTTAATTCCGATGAAATTTGTGTGATTCATCGTTAATAAGAAGGTCCAAGGGATACAGTAAACCTGAAGTGAAGCATCGGAATCTATAACTAGTGTCACAGGAATGGTTCAAAACATAGACAGTAGGATGAGTCAGTCTTCTTGTACTTAAGTTGGTATTGTACCTTCTCTATTTAATTCCGATGCAATTTCTGTTTTTCATCGTCAATAAGATGGGCTGAGGGATACAGTAAAACTGAAGTGAAGCATCGGAAACTGTATCTAGTGTCACAGGATTGGTACAAAACATAGAGAGTTGGGAGATTCAGTCTTCTTGTACTTAAGTCGGGATTGTGCCTTTTGTATTTTATTCCGATGCAATTTCTGTGTTTCACCGTCCATAAGAAGGTCCGAGGGATACAGTAAACGTCAAGTGAAGCATCGGAATAACAAACTAGTGTCACAGGAATGGTTCAAAATATAGAGAGTAGGAAGAGTCAGTCTTTTTGTACTTAAGTCGGCATTGTGCTTTTTCTATTTAATTCCGATGCGATATCTGTGTCTCATCGTCAATAGGAATGTCCAAGGAATACAGTAACCCAGAAGTGAAGCATCGGACTCTATAACTAGTGTCACAGGATGATTCAAAACATAGTCAGTAAGAAGAGTCAGTCTTCTTGTACTTAAGTCGGCATTGTGAATGTTGTATTTAATTCCGATGCTATTTCTGTGTTTCATCGTCAATAGCAAGGTCCAAGGGATACAGTAAACCTGGAGTGAAGCATCGGAATCTGTAACTAGTGTCACAGGAATGGTTCAAAAGATAGACAGTAAGAAGTGTCAGTCTTCTTGTTCTTAAGTCGGCATTGTGCATTTTTTATTTAATTCCGATGCAATTTCTGTGTTTTATCGTCAATTAGAAGGTCAGAGGGATACAGTAAATCTGAAGTGAAGCATCAGAATCTACAACTAGTGTCACAGGAATGGTTCATAACGTAGACATTTGGAAGAGTCAGTCTTCTTGTACTAAAGTCGGCATTGTGCATTTGTATTTAATTCCGATGCAATTTCTGTGTTTCATCGTCAATACGGAGGTCCAAGGGATACAGTATACCTGAAATGAACCATCGGAATCTATAACTAGTGTCTCAGGAATGGTTCAAAACATAGACATTAGGAAAAGTCCGTCTACATGTACTTAAGTCTGCTTTGTGCCTTTTGTATTTAATTCCGATGCAATTTCTGTGATTCATCGTCAATAAGAAGGTCAGAGGGATACAGTAAACCTGAAGTGAAGCATCGGAATCTATAACTAGTGTCGCAGGATTGGTTCAAAACATAGTCAGTAAGAAGAGTCAGTCTTCTTGTACTTAAGTCGGCATTGTGACTTTTGTATTTAATTCCGATGATATTTGTGTGTTTCATCGTTAAGAAAAAGGTCCAAGGGATACAGTAAACCTGAAGTGAAGCATCGGAATCTATAACTAGTGTCACAGGATGGTTCAAAACATAGTCAGTAAGAAGAGTCCGTCTTCTTGTACTTAAGTCGGCATTGTGCTTTTGTATTTAATTCCGATGCAATTTCTGTGTTTCTTCGCCAATAAGAAGGTCCAAGGGATACAGTAAACCTGAAGTGAAGCATCAGAATTTATAACTAGTATCACATTAATGGTTCAAAACATAATCAGTAAGCAGGGTCAGTCTTCTTGTACTTAAGTCGGCATTGTGCCTTTTATATTTAATTCCGATGCAATTTCTGTGTTTCATCGTCAATAAAAGGTCTAAGGGATACAGTAAACCTGGAGTGAAGCATCGTAATCTATAACTAGTATCACAGGAATGGTTCAAACATAGACAGTAAGATGAGTCAGTCTTCTTGTGCTTAAGTCGGCATTGTGCCTTTGTATTTAATTCTGATGCTCTTTCTGTGTTTCATCGCCAATAAGAAGGTCCAAGGGATACAGTAAACCTGAAGAGAAGCATCAGAATCTATAACTAGTGTCACAGGAATGGTTCAAAACATAGTCAGTAAGAAGAGTCAGTCTTCTTGTACCTAACTCGGCATTGTGCCTTTTGTATTTTATTCCGATGCAATTTCTGTGTTTCATCGTCCATAAGAAGGTCTGAGGGATACAGTAAACCTCAAGTGAAGTATCGGAATAAAAAACTAGTGTCACAGGAATGGTTCAAAACATAGAGAGTAGGAAGAGTCAGTCTTTTTGTACTTATGTCGGCATTGTGCTTCTTCCATTTAATTTTGATGTGATTTCTGTGTCTCATCGTCAATAGGAAGGTCCAAGGGATACAGTAAACCTGAAGTGAAGCATCGGAATCTATAACTAGTGTCACAGGAATGGTTCAAAACATAGTCAGTAAAAAGAGTCCGTCTTCTTGTACTTAAGTCGGTATTGTTGCCTTTTGTATTTAATTCCGATGCAATTTCTGTGTTTCATCGTTAATAAGAAGGTCCAAGGGATACAGTAAACCTGTAGTGAAGCAGCGGAATCTATAACTAGCGTCACAGGGACGGTTCAAAACATAGACAGTATGATGAGTCAGTTTTCTTGTACTTAAGTCGGCATTGTGCTTTTTTATTTAATTCCGATGCAATTTCTGTATTTCATCGTCACTAAGAAGGTCAGAGGGATACAGTAATCATGATGTTAAGCATCGGAATCTATAACTAGAGTCACAGGAATGGTTCAAAGCATAGTCAGTAAGAAGAGTCAGTCTTCTTGTAGTTCAGTCGGCATTGTGCCTTTTGTATTTAATTCCGATGCAATTTCTGTGTTTCATCGTCAATAAGAAAGTCCAAGGGATACAGTAAACCTGAAGTGAAGCATCGGAATCCATAACTAGTGTCACAGGAATGGTTCAAAGCATAGACAGTCTTCTAGTACTTAAGTCGGCATTGTGCCTTTTCTATTTAATTCCGATGCAATTTCTGTGTTTCTTCGTCAATACGACGGTCAGAGGGATAAAGAAAACCTGAAGTGAAGCATCGGAATCTATTACTAGTGTCACAGAAATTGTTCAAAACATAGATAGTTGGAAGAGTCAGTCTTCTTGTACTTAAGTCGGCATTGTGCCTTTTGTATTTAATTCCGATGCAATTTCTGTGTTTCATCGTCAATAAGAAGGTCCAAGGGATACAGTAAACCAGAAATGATCCATCGGAATCTATAACAAGTGTCACAGGAATGATTCAAAACATAGACAGTAGATAAAGTCAGTCTACATGTACTTAAGTCGGCATTGTGCCTTTTGTATTTAATTCCGATGCAATTTCTGTGTTTCATCGTCAATAAGAGGGTCAGAGGGATACAGTAAACCTGAAGTGAAGCATCGGAATCTATAACTAGTGTCACAGGAATGGTTCAAAACATAGTCAGTAAGAAGAGTCAGTCTTCTTGTACTTAAGTTATCATTGTGCCTTTTCTATTTAATTATGATGCAATTTCTCTGTTTCATCGTCAATAAGAAGGTCCAAGGAATACAGTAAACCTGGAGTGAAGCATCGTAATCTATAACTAGTGTCACATTAATGGTTCAAAACATAGACAGTAAGAAGAGTCAGACTTCTTTTCCCTCATTCGGCATTGTACATTTTGAATTTAATTCCAATGCAATTTCTGTGTTTCATCGTCAATAAGAAGGTCCAAGGCATACAGTAAACATGGCGTGAAGCATCGGAGTCCATAACTAGTGTCACAGGAATGGTTCAAAACATAGACAGTAAGAAGAGTCAATCTTCTTGTACTCAATTCGGCATTGTGCCATTTGTATTTAATTCCGATGCAATTTCTGTGTTTCATCGTCAACAAGAGGGTCAGAGGGATACAGTAAACCATAAGTGAAGCATCGGAATCTATAACTAGTGTCACAGGAATGGTTCAAAACATAGTCAGTAAGAAGAGTCAGTCTTCTTGTACTTAAGTCGGCATTGTGCTTTTTGTATTTCATTCCGATGCAATTTCTGTGTTTCATCGTCAATAAGAAGGTCCAAGGCATACAGTAAACCTGGAGTGAAGCATCGGAATCAATAACTAGCGTCACAGGGACGGTTCAAACATAGACAGTAAGATGAGTCAGTTTTCTTGTACTTAAGTCGTCATTGTGCATTTTGTATTTAATTCCGATGCAATTTCTGTGTTTCATCGTCACTAAGAAGGTCAGAGGTATCCAGTAATCATGAAGTTAAGCATCGGAATCTATAACTAGAGTCACAGGAATGGTTCAAAGCATAGTCAGTAAGAAGAGTCAGTCTTCTTGTAGTTAAGTACTCATTGTGCCTTTTGTATTTAATTCCGATGCAATTTCTGTGTTTCATCGTCAATAAGAAAGTCCAAGGGATACAGTAAACCTGAAGTGAAGCATCGGAATCCATAACTAGTGTCACAGGAATAGTTCAAAACATAGACAGTAGGAAGAGTCAGTCTTCTAGTACTTATGTCGGCATTGTGCCTTTTGTATTTAATTCCGATGCAATTTCTGTGTTTCATCGTCAATAAGAAGGTCCAAGGGATACAGTAAAACTGGAGTGAAGCATCGGAGTCCATAACTAGTGTCACAGGAATGGTTCAAAACATAGACAGTAAGAAGAGTCAATCTTCTTGTACTCAATTCGGCATTGTGCCATTTGTATTTAATTCCGATGCAATTTCTGTGTTTCATCGTCAATAAGAGGGTCAGAGGGATACAGTAAACCTGAAGTGAAGCATCGGAATCTATAACTAGTGTCACAGGAATGGTTCAAAACATAGTCTGTAAGAAGAGTCAGTCTTCTTGTACTTAAGCCGGCATTGTGCTTTTTGTATTTAATTCCGTTGCAATTTCTGTTTTTCATCGTCAATAAGAAGGTCCAAGGGAGACAGTAAACCTGGAGTGAAGCATCGGAATCAATAACTAGTGTCACAGGGACGGTTCAAAATATAGACAGTAAGATGAGTCAGTATTCTTGTACTTAAGTCGGCATTGTGCCTTTTCTATTTAATTCCGACGCAATTTCTGTGTATCAACGTCAATAAGAAGGTCCAAGGGATACAGTAAACCTGAAGTGAAGCATCGGATACTATAACTAGCGTCACAGGAATGGTTCAAAAAATAATCAGTAAGAAGAGTCAGTCTTCTTGTACTTAAGTCATCATTGTGCATTTTCTATTTAATTCTGATGCAATTTCAGTGTTTCATCGTCAATAAGATGGTCCAAGGCATACAGTGAACCTGGAGTGAACATCGGAATCCATAACTAGTGTCACAGGGATGGTTCAAAACATAGACAGTAAGAAGAGTCAGTCTTCTTGTACTTAAGTCGTCATAGTGCCTTTTGTACTTAATTCCGAAGCAATTATTGTGTTTCATCGTGAATAAGAAGGTCCAAGGGATACAGTAAACCTGGAGTGAAGCATCGGAATCTATAACTAGTGTCACAGGAATGGTTCAAATCATAGACAGTAAGCAGAGTCAGTCTTTTTGTACTTAAGTCGGCATTCTGCCTTTTGTTTTTAATTCCGATGCAATTTCTGTGTTACATCGTCACTAAGAATGTCAGTGGTATACAGTAATCCTGAAATTAAGGATCGGAATCTATAACTAGTGTCACAGGAATGGTTCAAAATATAGTCAGTAAGAAGAGTCAGTCTTCTTGTAGTTAAGTCGGCATTGTGCCGTTTCTATTTAATTCCGATGCAATTTCTGTGTTTCATCGTCAATAAGAAGGTCAGAGGGATACAGTAAACCTCAAGTTAAGCATCGGAATAAAAAACTAGTGTCACAGGAATGGTTCACAACATAGTCAGTAGGAAGAGTCAGTCTTCTTGAACTTAAGTCGGCATTGTGCTTTTTCTATTTAATTCCGATGCGATTTCTGTGTCTCATCGTCGATAGGGTGGTCCAAGGGATACAGTAAACCTGAAGTGAAGCATTGGAATCAATAACTAGTGTCACAGCAATGGTTCCAAACATAGTCATTAAGAAGAGTCAGTCTTCTTGTACTTAAGTCGGCATTGTGCCTTTTCAATTTAATTCTGATGCAATTTCTGTGTTTCATCGTGAATAAGAAGGTCCAAGGGATACAGTATACCTGGAGTGAAGCATCGGAATCTATAACTAGTGTCACAGGAATGGTTCAAATCATTGACAGTAAGAAGAGTCAGTCTTCTTGTACTTAAGTCGGCATTGTGCCTTTTGTATTTAATTCCGATGCAATTTCTGTGTTTCATTGTAAGTAAGAAGGTCAGAGGGATACAGTAAACCTGAAGTGAAACATCGGAATCCATTACTAGTGTCACAGGAATGGTTCAATACATAGTCAGTAAGAAGAGTCCGTCTTCTTGTACTTAAGTCGGCATTGTGCATTTTGTATTTAATTCCGATGCAATTTCTGTGTTTCATCGCCAATAAGAAGGTCCAAGGGATTCAGTAAACCTGAAGTGAAGCATCGGAATCTATAACTAGTATCACAGGAATGGTTCAAATCATAGACAGTAAGCAGAGTCAGTCTTTTTGTACTTAAGTCGGCATTCTGCCTTTTGTTTTTAATTCCGATGCAATTTCTGTTTTTCATCGTCAATAAGAAGAGCAGAGGGATACAGTAAACCGGAAGTGAAGCATCGGAATCTATAACTTGTGTCACAGGAATGGTTCAATACATAGACAGTATGAAGAGTCAGTCTTCTTGTACTTAGGTCGGCATTGTGCCTTTTCTATTTAATTCCGATGCAATTTCTGTGTTTCATCGTCAATAAGTAGGTCCAAGGGTTACAGTGAACCTGAAGTGAAGCATCAGAATTTTTAACTAGTGTCACAGGAATGGTTCAAAGCATAGTCAGTAAGATGAGCCAGTCTTCTTGTACTTAAGTCGGCATTGTGCCTTTTGTATTTAAATCCGATGCAATTTCTGTGTTTCATCGTCAATAAGAAGGTCCAAGGGAGACAGTAAACCTGGAGTGAAGCTTCGGAGTCTATAACTAGCGTCACAGGAATGGTTCAAAGCATAGGCAGTAAGAAGAGCCAGTCTTCTTGTACTTAAGTCGGCATTGTGCCTTTTGTATTTAATTACGATGCAATTTCTGTGTTTCATAGTCAATAGGAAAGTCCAAGGGATACAGTAAACCTGGAGTGAAGCATCGGAATCTGTAACTAGTGTCACAGGAATGGTTCAAAAGATAGACAGTAAGAAGAGTCAGTCTTCTTGTACTTAAGTCGGCATTGTGCATTTTTTATTTAATTCCGATGTAATTTCTGTGTTTTATCGTCAATTAGAAGGTCAGAGGGATACAGTAAATGTGAAGTGAAGCATCGGAATCTATAACTTGTGTCACAGGAATGGTTCAAAACATAGTCAGTATGTAGAGTCAGTCTTCTTGTACTTAAGTCGGCATTGTGCTTTTTTGTATTTAATTCCGATGCAATTTCTGTGTTTCATCGTCAATATGAAGGTCCAAGAGGTACAGTAACCCTGGAGTGAAGCATCGGAATCTATAACTAGTGTCACAGGAATGGTTCAAAACATAGACAGTAAGATGAGTCAGTCTTCTTGTACTTAATTCGGCATTGTGCTTTTTGTATTTAATTCCGATGCAAATTTTGTGTTTTATCGCCAATAAGAAGGTCCAAGGGATACAGTAAACCTGAAGTGAAGCATCAGAATCTATAACTAGTGTCACAGGAATGGTTCAAAACATAGTCAGTAAGAAGAGTCAGTCTTCTTGTACTTAAGTCGGCAATGTGCCTTTTGTATTTAATTCCGATGCAATTTCTGTGTTTCATCGTCACTAAGAAGGTCAGTGGGATAAAGATATCCTGAAGTTAAGCATCGGAATCTATAACTAGTGTCACAGGAATGGTTCAAAATATAGTCAGTAAGAAGAGTCAGTCTTCTTGTAGTTAAGTCGGCATTGCGCCTTTTCTATTTAATTCCGATGCAATTTCTGTGTTTCATCGTCAATAGGAAGGTCACAGGGATACAGTAAATCTGAAGTGAAGCATCGGAATCTATAAATAGTGTCACAGGAATGGTTCATACCGTAGACAGTTGGAAGAGTCAGTCTTCTTGTACTAAAGTAGGCATTGTGCATTTGTATTTAATTCCGATGCAATATCTGTGTTTCATCGTCAATAAGGAGGTCCAAGGGATATAGTATACCTGAAATGAACCATCGGAATCTATAACTAGTGTCACAGGAATGGTTCAAACATATACATTAGGAAAAGTCAGTCTACATGTACTTAAGTCTGCGTTGTGCCTATTGTATTTAATTCCGATGCAAATTCTGTGATTCATCGTCAATAACAAGGTCAGAGGGGTACAGTAAACCTGAAGTGAAGCATCGGAATCCATAACTAGTGTCACAGGATTGGTTCAAAACATAGTCAGTAAGAAGAGTCAGTCTTCTTGTACTTAAGTCGGCATTGTACCATCTCTATTTCATTCCGATGCAATTTCTGTTTTTCATCGTCAACAAGATGGTCAGAGGGATACAGTAAACCTGAAGTGAAGCATCGGAAACCATATCTAGTGTCACAGGATTGGTACAAAACATAGAGAGTTGGGAGATTCAGTCTTCTTGTTCTTAAGTCGGGATTGTGCCTTTTGTATTTTATTCCAATGCAATTTCTGTGTTTCACCGTCCATAAGAAGGTCCGAGGGATACAGTAAACGTCAAGTGAAGCATCGGAATAACAAACTAGTGTGACAGGAATGGTTCAAAGTATAGAGAGTAGGAAGAGTCAGTCTTTTGTACTTAAGTCGGCATTGTGCTTTTTCTATTTAATTCCGATGCGATATCTGTGTCTCATCGTCAATAGGAATGTTCAAGGGATTCAGTAACCCTGAAGTGAAGCATCGGAATCTATAACTAGTGTCACAGGATGGTTCAAAACATAGTCAGTAAGAAGAGTCCGTCTTCTTGTACTTAAGTCGGCATTGTGCTTTTGTAATTAAATCCGATGCAATTTCTGTGTGTCATCGTCAATAAGAAGGTCAGAGGGATACAGTAAACCTGACGTGAAGCATCGGAATCTATAACTAGTGTCACAGGAATGGTTCAAAACATAGTCAGTTAGAAGAGTCAGTCTTTTGTACTTAAGTCGGCATTGTGCCTTTTGTATTGAATCCATAACTAGTGTCACAGGAATGGTTCAAAACATAGACAGTATGAAGAGTCAGTCTTCTTGTACTTAGGTCGGCATTGTGCCTTTTCTATTTAATTCCGATGCAATTACTGTGTTTCATCGTCAATAAGTAGGTCCAAGGATTACAGTGAACCTGAAGTGAAGCATCGGAATTTTCAACTAGTGTCACAGGAATGGTTCAAAGCATAGTCAGTAAGATGAGCCAGTCTTCTTGTACTTAAGTCAGCATTGTGCCTTTTGTATTTAAATCCGATGCAATTTCTGTGTATCATCGTCAATAAGAAGGTCCAAGGGAGACAGTAAACCTGGAGTGTAGCATCGGAATCTGTAACTAGTGTCACTGGAATGGTTCAAATCATAGACAGTAAGAAGAGTCAGCCTTCTTGTACTTAAGTCGGCATTGTGCCTTTTGTATTTAATTCCGATGCAATTTCTGTGTTTCATCGTCAATAGGAAAGTCCAAGGGATACAGTAAACCTGGAGTGAAGCATCGGAATCTATAACTAGTGTCGCAGGAATGGTTCAAAACATAGTCAGTAACAAGAGTCAGTCTTCGTGTAGTTAAGTCGGCATTGTGCCTTTTTGTATTTAATTCCGATGCAATTTCTGTGTTTCATCGTCAATAAGAAGGTCAGAGGGATACAGTAAACCTGAAGTGAAGCATCAGAATCTATAACTAGTGCCACAGGAATGGTTCAAAACATAGTCAGTAAGAAGAGTCAGTCTTCTTGTACCTAAGTCGGCATTGTGCCTTTTGTATTTAATATCGATGCAATTTCTGTGTTTCATCGTCACTAAGAAGGTCAGTGGGATACAGTTATCCTGAAGTTAAGCATCGGAATCTATAACTAGTGTAGCAGGAATGGTTCAAAACATAGTCAGTAACAAGAGTCAGTCTTCGTGTAGTTAAGTCGGCATTGTGCCTTTTGTATGTAATTCCGGTGCAATTTCTGTGTTTCATCGTCAATAAGAAGGTCAGAGGGATACAGTAAACCTGAAGTGAAGCATCGGAATCTATAACTAGTGTCACAGGAATGGTTCGAAACGTAGACAGTTGGAAGAGTCAGTTTTCTTGTACTTAAGTCGGCATTGTGGCTTTTGTATCTAATTCCGATGCAATTTCTGTGTTTCATCGTCAATAAGAATGTCCAAGGGATACAGTAAACCTGTAATGAACCATCGGAATCTATAACTTGTGTCACAGGAATGGTTCAAATCATAGACAATAGGAAAAGTCAGTCTACATGTACTTATGTCTGCTTTGTGCCTTTTGTATTTAATTCCGATGCAATTTCTGTGTTTCATCGTCAATAAGAAGCCCAGAGGGATACAGTAAACCTGAAGTGAAGCATCGGAATCTATAACTAGTGTCACAGGAATGGTTCAAAACTTAGTCAGTAGGAAGAGACAGTCTTCTTGTACTTAAGTCGGCATTGTGCCTTTTGTATTTAATTCCGATGCAATTTCTGTGTTTTACCGTCAATAAGAAGGTCAGAGGGATACAGTAAACCTGAAGTGAAGCATCCGAATCCATAACTAGTGTCACAGGAATGGTTCAAAGCATAGACAGTATGAAGAGTCAGTCTTCTTGTACTTAGGTCCGCATTGTGCCTTTTGTATTTAATTCCGATGCAATTTCTGTGTTTCATCGTCAATAAGTAGGTCCAAGGGTTACAGTGAACCTGAAGTGAAGCATCGGAATTTTCAACTAGTGTCACAGGAATGGTTCAAAGCATAGTCAGTAAGATGAGCCAGTCTTCTTGTACTTAAGTCGGCATTGTGCCTTTTGTATTTAAATCCGATGCAATTTCTGTGTTTCATCGTCAATAAGAAGGTCCAAGGGAGACAGTAAACCCGGAGTAAAGCATCGGAATCTGTAACTAGTGTCACAGGATTGGTTCAAAAGATAGACAGTAAGAAGAGTCAGTCTTCTTGTACTTAAGTCGGCATTGTGCCTTTTGTATTTAATTCCGATGCAATTTGTGTGTTTCATCGTTAATAAGAAGGTCCAAGGGATACAGTAAACCTGAAGTGAAGCATCGGAATCTATAACTAGTGTCACAGGAATGGTTTAAAACATAGACAGTAAGATGAGTCAGTCTTCTTGTACTTAATTCGGCTTTGTGCTTTTTGTATTTAATTCCGATGCAATTTTTGTGTTTTATCGCCAATAAGAAGGTCCAAGGGATACAGTAAACCTGAAGTGAAGCATCAGAATCTATAACTAGTGTCACAGGAATGGTTCAAAACATAGTCAGTAAGAAGAGTCAGTCTTCTTGTAGTTAAGTCGGCATTGTGCCTTTTCTATTTAATTCCGATGCAATTTCTGTGTTTCATCGTCAATACGAAGGTCACAGGGATACAGTAAATCTGAAGTGAAGCATCGGAATCTATAACTAGTGTCACAGGAGTGGTTCATAACGTAGACAGTTGGAAGAGTCAGTCTTCTTGTACTAAAGTCGGCATTGTGCATTTGTATTTAATTCCGATGCAATTTCTGTGTTTCATCGTCAATACGGAGGTCCAAGGGATACAGTATACCTGAAATGAACCATCGGAATCTATAACTAGTGTCACAGGAATGGTTCAAAACATAGACATTAGGAAAAGTCAGTCTACATGTACTTAAGTCTGCGTTGTGCCTATTGTATTTAATTCCGATGCAATTTCTGTGATTCATCGTCAATAACAAGGTCAGAGGGATACAGTAAACCTGAAGTGAAGCATCGGAATCCATAACTAGTGTCACAGGATTGGTTCAAAACGTAGTCAGTAAGAAGAGTCTGTCTTCTTGTACTTAAGTCGGCATTGTGCCTTTTGTATTTAATTCCGATGCAATTTGTGTGTTTCATAGTTAATAAGAAGGTCCAAGGGATACATTATACCTGAAGTGAAGCATCGGAATCTATAACTAGTGTCACAGGAATGGTTCAAAACATAGAAAGTAGGATGAGTCAGTCTTCTTGTACTTAAGTCGGTATTGTACATTCTCTATTTCATTCCGATGCAATTTCTGTTTTTTATCGTCAACAAGATGGTCAGAGGGATACAGTAAACCTGAAGTGAAGCATCGGAATCTATAACTATTGTCACAGGAATGGTTCAAATCATAGACAGTGGGAAGAGTCAGTCTTCTTGTACTTAAGCCGGCATTGGGCCTTTTCTATTTAATTTTGATGCAATTTCTGGGTTTCATCGTCAGTAAGAAGGTCCAAGGGATACAGTGAAACTGAAGTGAAGCATCGGAATCTATAACTAGTGTCACAGGAATGGTTCAAAGCATAGTCAGTAAGAAGAGCCAGTCTTCTTGTACTTAAGTCGGCATTGTGCCTTTTATAATTAATTCCGATGAAATTTCTGTGTTTCGTCGTCAATAAGAAGGTCCAAGGGATACAGTGAAACTGAAGTGAAGCATCGGAATCTATAACGAGTGTCACAGGAATGGTCCAAAGCATAGTCAGTAAGAAGAGCCAGTGTTCTTGTACTTAAGTCGGCATTGTGCCTTTTGTATTTAATTCCGATGCAATTTCTGTGTTTCATCGTAAATAAGAAGGTCCAAGGGATACAGTAAACCTGGAGTGAAGCATGTGAATCTGTAACTAGTGTCACAGGAATGGTTCAAAGCATAGACAGTAAGAAGAGTCAGTGTTATTGTTCTTAAGTCGACACTGTGCATTATTTATTTAATTCCGATGCAATTTCTGTGTTTCATCGTCAATAAGAAGGTCAGAGGGATACAGTAAACCTGAAGTGAAGCATCGGAATCTATAACTAGTGTCACAGGAATGCTTCAAACATTGTCAGTTACAAGAGTCAGTCTTTTGTACTTAAGTCGGCATTGTGCCTTTTGTATTTAATTCCGATGCAATTTCTGTGTTTCATCGTCAATAAGAAGGTCCAAGGGATACACTAAACGTGAAGTGAAGCATCGAAATCTATAACCAGTGACACAGGAATGGTTCAAAGCATAGACAGAAGAAGAGTCAGTCTTATTGTAGTTAAGTCGGCATTGTGCCTTTTGTATTTAATTCCGATGCAATTTCTGTGTTTTATCGTCAATATGAAGGTCCAAGGGATACAGTAAACCTGGAGTGAAGCATCGGAATCTATAACTAGTGTCACAGGAATGGTTCAAAACATAGACAGTAAGATGAGTAAGTCTTCTTGTACTTGAGTCGGCATTGTGCCTTTTGTATTTAATTCCGATGCTCTTTCTGTGTTTCATCGCCAATAAGAAGGTCCAAGGAATACAGTAATCCTGAAGAGAAGCATCAGAATCTATAACTAGTGTCACAGGAATGGTTCAAAACATAGTCAGTAAGAAGAGTCAGTCTTCTTGTACCTAAGTCGGCATTGTGCCATTTGTATTTAATTTCGATGCAATTTCTGTGTTTCATCGTCACTAAGAAGGTCAGTGGGATACTGTTATCCTGAAGTTAAGCATCGGAATCTATAACTAGTGTCGCAGGAATGGTGCAAAACATAGTCAGTAACAAGAGTCAGTCTTCGTGTAGTTAAGTCGGCATTGTGCCTTTTGTATTTAATTCCGATGCAATTTCTGAGTTTCATCGTCAATGAGAAGGTCAGAGGGATACAGTAAAAATGAAGTGAAGCATCGGAATCTATAACTAGTGTCACAGGAATGGTTCAAACATAGTCAGTTAGAAGAGTCAGTCTTTTGTACTTAAGTCGGCATTGTGCCTTTTGTATTTAATTCCGATGCAATTTCTGTGTTTCATCGTCAATATGAAGGTCCAAGGGATACAGTAAACCTGAAGTGAAGCATCGGAATCTATGACTAGTGTCACAGGAATGGTTCAAAACATAGTCAGTAGGAAGAGACAGTCTTCTTGTACTTAAGTCGGCATTGTGCCTTTTGTATTTAATTCCGATGCAATTTGTGTGTTTCATCGTTAATAAGAAGGTCCAAGGGATACAGTATACCTGAAGTGAAGCATCGGAATCTATAACTAGTGTCACAGGAATGGTACAAAGCATAGACAGTAGGAAGAATCAGTCTTCTTGTACTTAAGTCGGTATTGTGCCTCTTCTTTTTAATTCCGATGCAATTTCTGATTTTCATCGTCAATAAGAAGGTCAGAGGGATACAGTAAACTTGAAGAGAAGCATCGGATTCGATAACTAGTGTCACAGGAATGGTTCAAAACATAGAGAGTTGGAAGATACAGTCTTCTAGTACCTAAGTCGGCATTGTGCCTTTTGTATTTTATTCCGATGCAATTTCTGTGATTCATCGTCCATAAGAAGGTCCGAGGGATACAGTAAACCTCAAGTGAAGCATCGGAATAAAAAACTAGTGTCACAGGAATGGTTCAAAACATTGAGAGTAGGAAGAGTCAGTCTTTTTGTACTTATGTCGGCATTGTGCTCCTTCTATTCAATTCCGATGCGATTTCTGAGTCTCATCGTCAATAGGAAGGTCCAAGGGATACTGTAAACCTGAAGTGAAGCATCGGACTCTATAACTAGTGTCACAGGAATGGTTCAAAACATAGTCAGTAAAAAGAGTCCGTCTTCTTGTACTTAAGTCGGCATTGTGCTTTTGTATTTGATTCCGATGCAATTTCTTTGCTTCATTGTCAATAAGAAGGTCCAAGGGATACAGTAAACCTGGAGTGAAGCATCGGAATCTATAACTAGTGTCACAGGAATGGTTCAAAATAAAGACAGTAAGATGACTCGGTCTTCTTGTACTTATGTCGGACTTGTGCCTTTTGTATTTAATTCCGATGCAATTTCTGTGTTTCATCGTCAATAAGAAGGGCACAAGGATACAGTAAGCCTGAAATGAAGCATCTGAATCTATAACTAGTGTCACAGGAATGGTTCAAACCATAGACAGTAGGAAGGGACAGTTTTCTTGTATGTAAGTCGGCATTGTGCCTTTTCTATTTAATTCCGATGCAATTTCTGTCATTCATCGTCAATAAGAAGGTCCAAGGATACAGTGAAACGGAAGTGAAGCATCGGAATCTATAACTAGTGTCACAGGAATGGTTCAAAGCATAGTTAGTACGAAGAGCCAGTCTTCTTGTACTTAAGTCGGCATTGTGTCTTTTGTATTTAATTCCGATGCAATTTCTGTGTTTCATCGTCAATAAGAAGGTCCAAGGGATACAGTGAATCTGAAGTGAACCATCGGAATCTATAACTAGTGTCACAGGAATGGTTCAAAGCATAGTCAGTAAGAGGAGCCAGTCTTCTTTTACTTAAGTCGGCTTTGTGCCTTTTGTATTGAATTCCGATGCAATTCCTGTGTTTCATCGTCAATTAGAAGGTCCAAGGGATACAGTAAACCTGGAGTGAAGCATCGGAATCTGTAACTAGTGTCACAGAAATGGTTCAAAGCATAGACAGTAAGAAGAGTCAGTCTTCTTGGTCTTAAGTCGGCATTGTGCATTTTTTATTTAATTCCGATGCAATTTCTGTGTTTCATCGTCAATAAGAAGGTCCAAGGGATACAGTAAACCTAGAATCAAGCATCGGAATCCATATCTACTGTCACAGGAATGGTTCAAAACATAGACAGTAAGAAGAATCAGTCTTCTTGTAGTTAATTCGGCATTGTGCCTTATGTATTTAATTCCGACGCAATTTCTGTGTTTCATCGTCAATAAGTAGGTCCAAGGGATACAGTCAACCTAGAGTGTTGCATCGGAATCTATATCTAGTGTCACAGGAATGGTTCAAAACATAGACAGTAAGAAGAGTCAGTCTTCTTGTACTTACGTCGGCATTGTGCCTTATGTATTTAATTCCGATGTAATTTCTGTGTTTTATCGTCAATTAGAAGGTCAGAGGGATACATTAAATTTGAAGTGAAGCATCGGAATCTATAAGTGGTGTCACAGGAATGGTTCAAAACATAGTCAGTAAGTAGAGTCAGTCTTCTTGTACTTAAGTCGGCATTTTGCCTTTTGTATTTAATTCCGATGCTATTTCTGTGTTTCATCGTCAGTATGAAGGTCCAAGGGATACAGTAAACCTGGCGTGAAACATCGGGATCTATAACTAGTGTCACAGGAATGGTTCAAAGCATAGACAGTAAGATGAGTGTCTCCTTGTACTTAAGTCGGCATTGTGCCTTTTCTATTTAATTCCGATGCAATTTCTGTGTTTCATCGTTAATAAGAAGCTCCAAGGGATACAGTAAACCTGAAGTGAAGCATCGGAATCTACAACTAGTGTCACAGGAATGTTTCAAAACATAGACAGTGGGAAGAGTCAGTCTTCTTGTACTTAAGTTGGCATTGTGCCTTTTCTATTTAATTCCGATGCTATTTCTGTGTTTCATCGTCAATAAGAAGGTCCAAGGATACAGTGAAACGGAAGTGAAGTATCGGAAACTATAACTAGTGTCACAGGAATGGTTCAAAGCATAGTCAGTAAGAAGAGCCAGTCTTCTTGTACTTAAGTCGGCATTGTGCCTTTTGTATTGAATTCCGATGCAATTTCTGTGTTTCATCGTCAATTAGAAGGTCCAAGGGATACAGTAAACCTGGAGAGAAGCATCGGAATCTGTAACTAGTGTCACAGGAATGGTTCAAAGCATAGACAGTAAGAAGAGTCTGTCCTCTTGTTCTTAAGTCGGCATTGTACATTTTTTATTTAATTCCGATGCAATTTCTGTGTTTCATCGTCAATAAGAAGGTCCAAGGGATATAGTAAACCTAGAGTCAAGCATCGGAATCCATATCTAGTGTCACAGAAATGGTTCAAAACATAGACAGTAAAAGGAGTCAGTCTTCTTGTACTTAATTCGGCATTGTGCTTTTAGTATTTAGTTCCGTCGCAATTTCTGTGTTTCATCGTCAATATGTAGGTCCAAGGGATACAGTCAACCTAGAGTGAAGCATCGGAATCTATATCTAGTGTCACAGGAATGGTTCAAAACATAGTCAGTAAGTAGAGTCAGTCTTCTTGTACTTAAGTCGGCATTGTGCCTTTTGTATTTAATTCCGATGCAATTTCTGTGTTTCATCGTCAATATGAAGGTCCAAGGGATACAGTTGTCCTGAAGTTAAGCATCGGAATCTATAACTAGTGTCACAGGAATGGTTCAAAACATAGACAGTAGGAAGAGTCAGTCTTCTTGTACTAAAGTCGGTATTGTGCCTTCTCTATTTAATTCCGATGCAATTTCTGTGTTTCATCGTTAATAAGAAGGTCAGAGGGATACAATAAACCTGAAGTGAAGCATCGGAAACTATAACTAGTGTCACAGGAATGGTACAACACATAGAGAGTTGGAAGATCAGTCTTCTTTTACTTAAGTCGGGATTTTGCCTTTTGTATTTTATTAGGATGCAAATTCTGTGTTTCACCGTCCATAATAAGGTCCGAGGGATACAGTAAACCTCAAGTGAAGCATCGGAATAAGAAACTAGTGTCACAGGAATGATTCAAAACATAGAGAGTAGGAAGAGACAGTCTTTTTGTACTTAAGTCGGCATTGTGCTTTTTCTATTTAATTCCGATGCGATTTCTGTGTCCCATCGTCAATAGGAATGTCCAAGGGTTACAGTAAACCTGAAGTGAAGCATCGGAATCTATAACTAGTGTCACAGGAATGGTTCAAAACATAGTCAGTAAGAAGAGTCCGTCTTCTTGTACTTAAGTTGGCATTGTGCTTTTGTATTTAATTCTGATGCAATTTCTGTGTTTCATCGTAAATAAGAAGGTCCAAGGGATACAGTGAAACTGAAGTGAAGCATCTGAATCTGTAATTAGTGTCACAGGAATGGTTCAGAGCATAGACAGTAAGAAGAGTCAGTCTTCTTGTTCTTAAGTCGGCATTGTGCATTTTTTATTTAATTCTGATGCAATTTCTGTGTTTCATCGTCAATAAGAATGTCCAAGGGATACAGTAAACCTAGAGTGAAGCATCGGAATCTATATCTAGTGTCACAGGAATGGTTCAAAACATAGACAGTAGGAAGAGTCAGTCTTCTTGTACTTAATTCGGCATTGTGCCTTTTGTATTTAATTCCGACGCAATTTCTGTGTTTCATCATCAATAAGAACGACAGAGGGATACAGTAAATCTGAAGTGAAGCATCGGAATCTACAACTAGTGACACAGGAATGGTTCAAAACTTAGACGGTAAGAAGAGTCAGTCTTCTTGTACTTAAGTCGGCATTGTGCCATTTGTATTTAATTCCGATGTAATTTCTGTGTTTTATCGACAATAAGAAGGTCGGAGGGATACAGTAAACCTGAAGAGAAGCAACGAAATCTATAAGTAGTGACACAGGAATGGTTCAAAACATAGACAGAAGAAGAGTCAGTCTTCTTGTACTTAAGTCGGCATTGTGCCTTTTGTATTTAATTCCGATGCAATTTCTGTGTTTCATCGTCAATATGAAGGTCCAAGGGATACTGTAAACCTGGAGTGTAGCATCGGAATCTATAACTAGTGTCACAGGAATGGTTCAAAACATAGGCAGTAAGATAAGTCAGTCTTCTTGTTCTTAAGTCGACATTGTGCCTTTTGTATTTAATTCTGATGCAATTTCTGTGTTTCATCGCAAATAAGATGGTCCACGGGATACAGTAAACCTGAAGTGAAGCATCAGAATCTACAACTAGTGTTACAGGAATGGTTCAAAACATAGTCAGTAAGAAGAGTCAGTCTTCTTGTACTTAAGTCGGCATTGTGCCATTTCTATTTAATTCCGATGCAATTTCTGTGTTTCATCGTCAATAAGAAGGTCAGAGTGATACAGTAAACCTGAAGTGAAGCATCGGAATCTACAACTAGTGTCATAGGAATGGTTTAAAACGTAGACAGTTGGAAGAGTCAGTCTTCTTGTACTTAAGTCGGCATTGTGCCTTTTGCATTTAATACCGATGCAATTTCTTTGTTTCATCGTCAATAAGAAGGTCCAAGGGATCCAGTAAACGTGACATGAACCATCGGAATCTATAACTAGTGTCACAGGAATGGTTCAAATCATAGACATTAGGAAAAGTCGATCTACATGTACTTATGTCTGCTATGTGCCGTTTGTATTTAATTCCGATGCAATTTCCTTGATTCATCGTCAATAAGAAGGTCCACGGGATACAGTAAGCCTGAAATGAACCATCGGAATCTATAACTAGTGTCACAGGAAAGGTTCAAATCATAGACATTAGGAAAAGTCAGTCTACATACACTTATGTCTGCTATGTGCCTTTTGTATTTAATTCCGATGCAATTTCCTTTATTCATCGTCAATAAGAAGGTCAGAGGGATACAGTAAACCTGAAGTGAAGCATCGGAATCTATGACTAGTGTCACAGGAATGGTTCAAAACGTAGTCAGTAGGAAGAGTCAGTGTTCTTGTACTTTTGTCGGTATTGTGCCTTTTCTATTTAATTCCGATGCAATTTCTGTGTTTCATCGTCACGGAATCTATAGCTAGTGTCACAGGAATGGTTCAAAACATAGACAGTAGGAAGAGTCAGTCTTCTTGTACTTTAGTCGGTATCGTGCCTTTTCTATTTAATTCCGATGCAATTTCTGTGTTTCATCGTCAATAAGAAGGTCAGAGGGATACAGTAAACCTGAAGAGAAGCATCGGATTCGATAACTAGTGTCACAGGAATGGTTCAAAGCATAGAGATTTGGAAGATTCAGTCTTCTTGTACTTATGTCGGCATTGTGCCATTTGTATTTTATTCCAATGCATATTCTGTGTTTCATCGTCCATAAGAAGGTCCGAGGGACACAAAAAACCTCAAGTGAAGCATCGGAATAAAAAACTAGAGTCACAGGAATGGTTCAAAACATAGGGAGTAGGAAGAGTCAGTCATTTTGTACTTAAGTCGGCATTGTGCTTTTTCTATTTAATTCCGATGCGATTTATGTGTCTCATCGTCAATAGGAAGGTCCTAGGGATACAGTAAACCTGAAGTGAAGCATCGGAATCTATAACTAGTGTCACAGGAATGGTTCAAAACATAGTCTGTAAGAATAGTCCGTCTTCTTGTACTTAAGTCGGCATTGTGCCTTTGTATTTGATTCCGATGCAATTTCTTTGTTTCATCGCCAATAAGAAAGTCCAAGGGATACAGTAAACCTGGAGTGAAGCATCGGAATCTATATCTAGTGTCACAGGAATGGTTCAAAAGAAAGACAGTAAGATGAGTCGGTCTTCTTGTACTTAAGTCGGCATTGTGCCATTAGTGTTTAATTCCGATGCAATTTCTGTGTTTCATCGACAATAAGAAGGTCCTAGGGATACAGTAAACCTGAAGTGAAGCATCGAAATCAATAACTAGTATCACAGGAATGCTTCAAGACATAGACAGTAGGAAGAGTCAGTCTTCTTGTACTTAAGTCGGCATTGTGCCTTTTGTATTTAATTCCGATGCAATTTCTGTGTTTCATCGTCAATAAGATGGTCCAAGGATACAGTGAAACGGAAGTGAAGCATCGGATTCTATAACTAGTGTCACAGGAATGGTTCAAGACATAGACAGTAGGAAGAGTCAGTCTTCTTGTACTTAGGTCGGCATTGTGCCTTTTCTATTTAATTCCGATGCAATTTATGTGTTTCATCGTCAATAAGATGGTCCAAGGATACAGTGAAACGGAAGTGAAGCATCGGAATCTATAACTGGAGTCACAGGAATGGTTCAAAGCATAGTCAGTAAGATGAGCCAGTCTTCTTGTACTTAAGTCGGCGTTGTGTCTTTTCTATTTATTTCCGATGCTATTTCTGTGTTTCATCGTGAATAAGAAGGTCCAAGGGATACAGTGAAACTGAAGTGAAGCATCGGAATCTATAACTAGTGTCACAGGAATGGTTGGAAGCATAGTCAGTAAGAAGAGCCAGTCTTCTTGTACTTAAGTCGGCATTGTGCCTTTTGTATTGAATTCCGATGCAATTTCTGTGTTTCATCGTCAATATGATTGTCCAAGGGATACAGTTATCCTGAAGTTAAGCATCGGAATCTATAACTAGTGTCACAGGAATGGTTCAAAACATAGACAGTAGGAAGAGTCAGTCTTCTTGTACTTAAGTCGGTATTGTGCCTTCTCTATTTAATTCCGATGCAATTTCTGTGTTTCATCGTCAATAAGAAGGTCAGAGGGATACAATAAACCTGAAGTGAGCATCGGAAACTATAAGTAGTGTCACAGGAATGGTACAATACATAGAGAGTTGGAAGATTCAGTCTTCTTGTACTTAAGTCGGGATTTTGCCTTTTGTATTTTATTAGGATGCAAATTCTGTGTTTCACCGTCAATAAGAAGGTCCGAGGGATACAGTAAACCTCAAGTGAAGCATCGGAATAAAAAACTAGTGTCACAGGAATGATTCAAAACATAGAGAGTAGGAAGAGACAGTCTTTTTGTACTTAAGTCGGCATTGTGCCTTTTCTATTTAATTCCGATGCGATTTCTGTGTCCCATCGTCAATAGGAATGTCCAAGGGTTACAGTAAACCTGAAGTGAAGCATCGGAATCAATAACTAGTGTCACAGGAATGGTTCAAAACATAGTCAGTAAGAAGAGTCCGTCTTCTTGTACTTAAGTCGGCATTGTGCGTTTGTATTTAATTCCGATGCAATTTCTGTGTTTCACGCCAATAAGAAGGTCTAAGAGGTACAGTAAACCTGAAGTGAAGCATCAGAATCTATAACTAGTGTCACAGGAATGGTTCAAAACATAGTCAGTAAGAAGAGTCAGTCTTCTTGTACTTCAGTCGGCATTGTGCCTTTTGTATTTAATTCGGATGCAATTTCTGTGTTTCGTCGGGAATAAGAAGGTCCAAGGCATACAGTAAACCTGAAGTGAAGCATCAAAATCTATAACTAATATCACAGGAATAGTTCAAATCATAGACAGTAGGAAGAGTCAGTCTTCTTGTACTTAAGTCGGCATTGGGCCTTTTCTTTTTAATTCCGATGCAATTTCTGGGTTTCATCGTCAATAAGAAGGTCCAAGGGATACAGTGAAACTGAAGTGAAGCATCGGAATCTATAACTAGTGTCACAGGAATGGTTCAAAGCATAGTCAGTAAGAAGAGCCAGTCTTCTTGTACTTAGTCGGCATTGTGCCTTTTCTATTTAATTCCGATGAAATGTCTGTGTTTCATCGTCAATAAGAAGGTCCAAGGGATACAGTGAAACTGAAGTGAAGCATCGGAATCAGTAACTAGTGTCACAGGAATGGTTCAAAGCATAGTCAGTAAGAAGAGCCAGTCTTCTTGAACTTAAATCGGCATTGTGCCTTTTGTATTTAATTCCGATGCAATTTCTGTGTTTCATCGTAAATAAGAAGGTCCAAGGGATACAGTAAACCTGGAGTGAAGCATCTGAATCTGTAACTAGTGTCACAGGAATGGTTCAGAGCATAGACAGTAAGAAGAGTCAGTCTTCTTGTTCTTAAGTCGGCATTGTGCATTTTTTATTTAATTCCGATGCAATTTCTGTGTTTCATCGTCAATAAGAAGGTCCAAGGGATACAGTAAACCTAGAGTGAAGCAGCGGAATCTATATCTAGTGTCACAGGAATGGTTCAAAACATAGACAGTAGGAAGAGTCAGTCTTCTTGTACTTAATTCGGCATTGTGCCTTTTGTATTTAATTCCGACGCAATTTCTGTGTTTCATCGTCAATAAGAACGACAGAGGGATACAGTAAATCTGAAGTGAAGCATCGGAATCTATAACTAGTGACACAGGAATGGTTCAAAACATAGACGGTAAGAAGAGTCAGTCTTCTTGTACTTAAGTCGGCATTGTGCCTTTTGTATTTAATTCCGATGCAATTTCTGTGTTTTATCGACAATAAGAAGGTCGGAGGGATACAGTAAACCTGAAGTGAAGCAACGAAATCTATAAGTAGTGACACAGGAATGGTTCAAAACATAGACAGAAGAAGAGTCAGTCTTCTTGTACTTAAGTCGGCATTGTGCCTTTTGTATTTAATTCCGATGCAATTTCTGTGTTTCATCGTCAATATGAAGGTCCAAGGGATACTGTAAACCTGGAGTGAAGCATCGGAATCTATAACTAGTGTCACAGGAATGGTTCAAAACATAGACAGTAAGATAAGTCAGTCTTCTTGTTCTTAAGTCGGCATTGTGCCTTTTGTTTTTAATTCCGATGCAATTTCTGTGTATCATCGCAAATAAGAAGGTCCACGGGATACAGTAAACCTGAAGTGAAGCATCAGAATCTATAACTAGTGTTACAGGAATGGTTCAAAACATAGTCAGTAAGAAGAGTCAGTCTTCTTGTACTTAAGTCGGCATTGTGCCTTTTCTATTTAATTCCGATGCAATTTCTGTGTTCCATCGTCAATAAGAAGGTCAGAGTGATACAGTAAACCTGAAGTGAAGCATCGGAATCTACAACTAGTGTCACAGGAATGGTTTAAAACGTAGACAGTTGGAAGAGTCAGTCTTCTTGTACTTAAGTCGGCATTGTGCCTTTTGCATTTAATTCCGATGCAATTTCTGTGTTTCATCGTCAATAAGAAGGTCCAAGGGATCCAGTAAACCTGACATGAACCATCGGAATCTATAACTAGTGTCACAGGAATGGTTCAAATCATAGACATTAGGAAAAGTCGGTCTACATGTACTTATGTCTGCTATGTGCCGTTTGTATTTAATTCCGATGCAATTTCGTTGATTCATCGTCAATAAGAAGGTCCAAGGGATACAGTAAGCCTGAAATGAACCATCGGAATCTATAACTAGTGTCACACGAATGGTTCAAATCATAGACATTAGGAAAAGTCAGTCTACATGTACTTATGTCTGCTATGTGCCTTTTGTATTTAATTCCGATGCAATTTCCTTGATTCATCGTCAATAAGTAGGTCAGAGGGATACAGTAAACCTGAAGTGAAGCATCGGAATCTATGACTAGTGTCACAGGAATGGTTCAAAGCATTGTCTGTAAGAAGAGTCAGTCTTCTTGTACTTAAGTCGGCATAGTGCCTTTTGTATTTAATTCCGATGCAATTTGTGTGTTTCATCGTTAATAAGAAGGTCCAAGGGATACAGTAAACCTGAAGTGAAGCATCGGAATCCATAACTAGTGTCACAGGAATGGTTCAAATCATAGACAGTAGGAAGAGTCAGTCTTCTTGTACCTTAGTCGGTATTGTGCCTTTTCTATTTAATTCCGATGCAATTTCTGTGTTTCATCGTCAATACGAAGGTCAGAGGGATACAGTAGACCTGAAGAGAAGCATCGGATTCGATAACTAGTGTCACAGGAATGGTTCAAAGCATAGAGAGTTGCAAGATTCAGTCTTCTTGTACTTAAGTCGGCATTGAGCCATTTGTATTTTATTCCAATGCAATTTCTGTGTTTCATCGTCCATAAGAAGGTCCGAGGGATACAAAAAACCTCAAGTGAAGCATCGGAATAAAAAACTAGAGTCACAGGAATGGTTCAAAACAAAGGGAGTAGGAAGAGTCAGTCTTTTTGTACTTAAGTCGGCATTGTGCTTTTTCTATTTAATTCCGATGCGATTTCTGTGTCTCATCGTCAATAGGACGGTCCTAGGGATACAGTAAACCTGAAGTCAAGCATCGGAATCTATAACAAGTGTCACAGGAATGGTTCAAAACATAGTCTGTAAGAATAGTCCGTCTTATTGTACTAAAGTTGGCATTGTGCTTTTGTATTTGATTCCGATGCAATTTCTTTGTTTCATCGTCAATAAGAAAGTCCAAGTGATACAGTAAACCTGAAGTCAAGCATCAGAATCTATAACTAGTGTTACAGGAATGGTTCAAAACATAGTCAGTAAGAAGAGTCAGTCTTCTTGTACTTAAGTCGGCATTGTGCCATTAGTGTTTAATTCCGATTCAATTTCTGTGTTTCATCGACAATAAGAAGGTCCTAGGGATACAGTAAACCTGAAATGAAGCATCAGAATAAATAACTAGAGTCACAGGAATGGTTCAAATCATAGTCAGTAAGAAGAGTCAGTCTTCTTGTACTTAAGTCGGCATTGTGCCTTTTCTATTTAATTCCGATGCAATTTCTGTGTTTCATCGTCAATAAGAAGGTCAGAGTGATAAAGTAAACCTGAAGTGAAGCATCAGAATCTATAACTAGTGTTACAGGAATGGTTCAAAACGTAGTCAGTAAGAAGAGTCAGTCTTGTTGTACTTAAGTCGGCATTGTGCCTTTTCTATTTAATTCCGATGCAATTTCTGTGTTTCATCGTCAATAAGAAGGTCAGAGTGATACAGTAAACCTGAAGTGAAGCATAGGAATCTTCAACTAGTGTCACAGGAATGGTTTAAAACGTAGACAGTTGGAAGAGGCAGTCTTCTTGTACTTAAGTCGGCATTGTGCCTTTTGCATTTAATTCCGATGCAATTTCTGTGTTTCATCGTGAATAAGAAGGTCCAAGGGATCCAGTACACCTGACATGAACCATCGCAATCTATAACAAGTGTCACAGGAATGGTTCAAGTCATAGACATTAGGAAAAGTCGGTCTACATGTACTTATGTCTGCTATGTGCCGTTTGTATTTAATTCCGATGCAATTTCCTTGATTCATCGTCAAAAAGAAGGTCCAAGGGATACAGTAATCCTGAAATGAACCATCGGAATCTATAACTAGTGTCACAGGAATGGTTCAAATCATAGACATTAGGAAAAGTCAGTCTACATGTACTTATGTCTGCTATGTGCCTTTTGTATTTAATTCCGATGCAATTTCCATGATTGATCGTCAATAAGAAGGGCAGTGGGATACAGTAAACCTGAAGTGAAGCATCGGAATCTATGACTAGTGTCACAGGAATGGTTCAAAACGTAGTCAGTAGGAAGAGTCAGTCTTCTTGTACTTAAGTCGGCATTGTGCCTTTTGTATTTAATTCCGATGCAATTTGTGTGTTTCATCGTCAATAAGAAGGTCCAAGGGATACAGTAAACCTGAAGTGAAGCATCGAACTCTATAACTAGTATCACAGAAATGGTTATTAACATAGACAGTAAGCAGGGTTAGTCTTGTTGTACTTAAGTCGGCATTGTGCCTTTTGTATTTAATTCCGATGCAATTTGTGTGTTTCATTCTCAATAAGAAGGGCAGAAGGATACAGAAAAACCTGAAGTGAAGCATCGGAATCTATAACTAGTGTCACAGGAATGGTTCAAGACATAGACAGTAGGAAGAGTCAGTCTTCTTGTACTTAAGTCGGCATTGTGCCTTTTCTATTTAATTCCGATGCAATTTCTGTGTTTCATCGTCAATAATATGGTCCAAGGATACAGCGAAACGGAAGTGAAGCATCGGAATCTATAACTGGTGTCACAGGAATGGTTCAAAGCATAGTCAGTAAGATGAGCCAGTCTTCTTGTACTTAAGTCGGCATTGTGTCTTTTCTATTTATTTCCGATGCTATTTCTGTGTTTCATCGTGAATAAGAAGGTCCAATGGATACAGTGAAACTGAAGTGAAGCATCGGAATCTATAACTAGTGTCACAGGAATGGTTCGAAGCATAGTCAGTAAGAAGAGCCAGTCTTCTTGTACTTAAGTCGCATTGTGCCTTTTGTATTGGATTCCGATGCAATTTCTGTGTTTCATCGTCTATTAGATGGTCCTAGGGGTACAGTAAACCTGGAGAGAAGCATCGGAATCTGTAACTAGTGTCACAGGAATGGTTCAAAGCATAGTCTGTAAGAAGAGTCAGTCTTCTTGTTCTTAAGTCGGCATTGTGCATTTTTTTGTATTCCGATGCAATTTCTGTGTTTCATCGCAAATAAGAAGGTCTACGGGATACAGTAAACCTGAAGTGAAGCATCAGAATCTATAACTAGAGTTACAGGAATGGTTCAAAGCATAGTCAGTAAGAAGAGCCAGTCTTCTTGTACTTAAGTCGGCATTGTGCCTTTAGTATTTAATTCCGACGCATTTTCTGTGTTTCATCGTCAATAAGTAGGTCCAAGGTATACAGTCAACCTAGAGTGAAGCATCGGAATCTATATCTAGTGTCACAGGAATGGTTCAAAACATAGTCAGTAAGTAGAGTCAGTCTTCTTGTACTTAAGTCGGCATTGTGCCTTTTGTATTTAATTCCGATGCAATTTCTGTGTTTCATCGTCAATATGAAGGTCCAAGGGATACAGTTATCCTGAAGTTAAGCATCGGAATCTACAACTAGTGTCACAGGAATGGTTCAAAACATAGTCAGTAAGAAGAGTCAGTCTTCTTGTACGTAAGTCGGCATTGTGCCTTTTGTATTTAATTTCGATGCTATTTCTGTGTTTCATCGAGAATAAGAAGGTCCAAGGGATACAGTGAAACTGAAGTGAAGCATCGGAATCTATGAATAGTGTCACAGGAATGGTTCGAAGCTTAGTCAGTAAGAAGAGCCAGTCTTCTTGTACTTAAGTCGGCATTGTGCCTTTTGTATTGAATTCCGATGCAATTTCTGTGTTTCATCGTCAATAAAAAGGTCCAAGGGATACAGTAAACCTGGAGTGAAGCATCGGAATCTGTAACTAGTGTCACAGGAATGGTTCAAAGCATTGTCTGTAAGAAGAGTCAGTCTTCTTGTACTTAAGTCGGCATTGTGCCTTTTGTATTTAGTTCCGATGCAATTTCTGTGTTTCATCGTCAATAAGAGGGTCCAAGGGATACAGTAAACCGGAAGTGAAGCAATGGAATCCATAACTAGTGTCACAGGAATGGTTCAAAACATAGACAGTAGGAAGAGACAGTCTTCTTGTACCTAAGCCGCATTGTGCCTTTTCTAATTAATTCCGATGCACTTTTGGTGTTTCATCGTCAATAAGAAGGTTCAAGGGATACAGTAAACCATGTGTGAAGCATCGGAATCTATAACTAGTGTCACAGGAAAGGTTCAAAACATAGACAGTAAGAAGAGTCAATCCTCTTGCACTTAACTCGGCATTGGGCCTTTTGTTTTTAATTCCGATGCAATTTCTGTGTTTCATCGTCAATAAGAAGGTCAGAGGGATACACTAAACCTGAAGTGAAGCATCGGAATCTATAACTAATGTCACAGGAATGGTTCAAAGCATAGTCAGTAAGAAGAGTCAGTCTTCTTGTACTTAAGTCGGCATTGTGCCTTTTGTATTTAATTTCGATGCAATTTCTGTGGTTTATCGTCAATAAGAAGGTCCAAGAGATACAGTAAACCGGAAGTGGAGCATCGGAATCTATAACTAGTGTCACAGGAATGGTTCAAAAGATAGACAGTAAGAAGAGTCAGTCTTCTTGTACTTAAGTCAGCATTGTGCCCTTTTCAATTTAATTCCGTTGCATTTACTGTGTTTCATCGTCAATAAGAAGGTCAGAGGGATACAGTAAACCTGAAGTGAAGCATCGGAATCTCTAAATAGTGTCACAGGAATGGTTCAACACATAGTCAGTAAGAAGAATCAGTCTTCTTGTAGTTACGTCGTCATTGTGCCTTTTGTATTTAATTCCGATGGAATTTCTGTGTTTCATCGTCAATAAGAAGGTCAGAAGGATACAGTAAACCTGAAGTGAAGCATCAGAATCTATAACTAGTCTCACAGGAATGGTTCAAAGCATAGTCAGTAAGAAGAGTCAGTCTTCTTGTACTTAAGTCGGCATTGGGCCTTTTGTATTTAATTTCAATGCAATTACTGTGTTTCATCGTCAATAAGAAGGTCCAAGAGATACAGCAAACCTGAAGTGGAGCATCGGAATCTATAACTAGTGCCACAGGAATGGTTCAAAAGATAGACAGTAAGAAGAGTCAGTCTTCTTGTACTTAAGTCAGCATTGTGGGCTTTTCAATTTAATTCCGATGCATTTACTGTGTTTCATCGTCAATAAGAAGGTCAGAGGGATACAGTAAACCTGAAGTGAAGCATCGGAATCTCTAAATATTGTCAAAGGAATGGTTCAACACATAGTCAGTATGAAGAGTCAGTCTCCTTGTACTTAAGTCGGAGTTGTGCCTTTTGTATTTAATTACGATGCAATTTCTGTGTTTCATCATCAATAAGACGGTCCAATGAAAACAGTAAACCTGAAGTGAATCATCGGAATCTATAACTAGTGTCACAGGGATGGTTCAAATCATAGACAGTAGGAAGAGTCAGTCTTCTTATACATAAGTCGGCATTGTGCCTTTTTTATTTTGTTCCGATGCAACTTCTATGTTTCATCGTCAATAAGAAGGTCCTAGGGATATAGTAAACCTGAAGTGAAGCATCGGAATCTACAACATGTGTCACAGGAAGGGTTCAAACCGTAGTTAGTAAGATGAGTCAGTCTTCTTGTACTTAAGTAGGCATTGTACCTTTTGTATTTAATTCCGATGCAATTTCTGTGTTTCACCGTCAATAAGAAGGTCCAAGGGATACAGTAAACCTGAAGTGTTACATCGGAATCTATAAATAGTGTCACAGGAATGGATCAAGATATAGTCAGTAAGAAGAGTCAGTCTTCTTGTACTTAACTGGCATTGTGCCTTTTCTATCTAATTCCGATGCAATTTCTGTGTTTCATCGTCAAAAAAAAGGTCAGAGGGATACAGTAAACCTGAAGTGAAGCATCGGAATCTATAACTAGTGTCACAGGAATAGATCAAAACATAGACAGTAGGAAGAGTCAGTCCTCTTGTACTTAAGTTGGCATTGTGCCTTTTGTATTTAATTCCGATGCAATTTCTGTGTTTCATCGTCAATACGAAGGTCCAAGGGATACAGTAAACCAGAAGTGAAGAATCGGAATCTATAACTAGTGTCACAGGAATGGTACAAAACATAGTCAGTAAGAAGAGTCTGTCTTCTTGTACTTAAGTCGGCATTGTGCCTTTTATATTTAATTCCGATGCAATATCTGTGTTTCATCGTTAATAAGAAGGTCAGAGGCATACAGTAAACCTGATGTGAAGCATCGGAATCTACAACTAGTGTCACAGGAATGGTTCAAATCATAGTCTGTAAGAAGAGTCAGTCTTCTTGTACTTAAGTAGGCATTGTGCCTTTTGTATTTAATTCAGATGCTATTTCTGTGTTTCATCGCCAATAAGAAGGTCCAAGGGATACAGTAAACCTGAAGTGAAGCATCGGAATCTATATCTATTGTCACAGGAACGGATCAAGATATAGTCAGTAAGAAGAGTCAGTCTTCTTGTACTTAAGTCGACATTGTGCCTAATGTATTTAATTCCGATGCAATTTCTGTGTTTCATCGTCAATACGAAGGTCCAAGGGATTCAGTAAACCAGAAGTGAAGCATCGAAATCTATAACTAGTGTCATAGGAATGGTTAAAACATAGTCAGTAAGACGAGTCACACTTCTTGTACTTCAGTCAGCATTGTGCCTTTTGTGTTTAATTCCGATGCAATTTCTGTGTTTCATCGTCAATAAGAGGGCCCAAGGGATACAGTAAAACTGAAGTGAAGCATCGGATTCTATAACTAGTGTCACAGGAATGGATCAAGAAATAGTCAGTAAGAAAAGTCAGTATTCATGTACTTAATTCGGCATTGTGCCTTTTGTACTTAATTCCGATCTAATTTCTGTGTTTCATCGTCAATAAGAAGGTCCAAGGGATACAGTTAACCTTGTGTGAAGCATTGGAATCTATAACTAGTATCACAGGAATGGTTCAAAACATAGACAGTAAGAAGAGTCAGTCCTCTTCCACTTAAGTCGGCATTGTGCCTTTTGTATTTAATTCCGATGCAATTTCTATGTTTCATCGTCAATAAGAAGGTCAGAGGGATACAGTAAACCTGAAGTGAAGCATCGGAATCTATAACTAGTGTCACAGGAATGGTACAAAAGCATAGGCAGTAAGAAGATTCAGTCTTATTGTCCCTAAGTCGGCATTGTGCCTTTTGTATTTAATTCCGATGCCATTTCTGTGTTTCATCGTCAATAAGAAGGTCCAAGGGATACAGTAAACCTGAAGAGAAGCATCGGATTCGATAACTAGTGTCACAGGAATGGTTCAAAGCATAGAGAGTTGAAAGATTCAGTCTTCTTGTACTTAAGTCGGCATTGTGCCATTTGGATTTTATTCGGATGCAATTTCTGTGTTTCATCGCCCATAAGAAGGTCCGAGGGATACAGTAAACCTCAAGTGAAGCATCGTAATAAAAAACTAGAGTCACAGGAATGGTTCAAAACATAGAGAGTAGGAAGAGTCAGTCTTTTTGTACTTAAGTCGGCATTGTGCTTTTTCTATTTAATTCCGATGCGATTTCTGTGTCTCATCGTCAATAGGAAGGTCCTAGGGATACAGTAAACCTGAAGTGAAGCATCGGAATCTATAACTAGTGTCACAGTAATGGTTCAAAACATAGTCTGTAAGAATAGTCCGTCTTCTTGTACTTCAGTCGGCATTGTGCTTTTGTATTTGATTCCGATGCAATTTCTTTGTTTCATTGTCAATAAAAAGGTCCAAGGGATACAGTAAACCTGGAGTGAAGCATAGGAATCTATATCTAGTGTCACAGGAATGGTTCAAAACAAAGACAGTAAGATGAGTCGGTCTTCTTGTACTTAAGTCGGCATTGTGCCTTTTGTATTTAGTTCCGATGCAATTTCTGTGTTTCATCGTCAATAAGAGGGTCCAAGGGATACAGTAAACCGGAAGTGAAGCAATGGAATCCATAACTAGTGTCACAGGAATGGTTCAAAACATAGACAGTAGGAAGAGACAGTCTTCTTGTACCTAAGCCGCATTGTGCCTTTTCTAATTAATTCCGATGCACTTTTGGTGTTTCATCGTCAATAAGAAGGTTCAAGGGATACAGTAAACCATGTGTGAAGCATCGGAATCTATAACTAGTGTCACAGGAAAGGTTCAAAACATAGACAGTAAGAAGAGTCAATCCTCTTGCACTTAACTCGGCATTGGGCCTTTTGTTTTTAATTCCGATGCAATTTCTGTGTTTCATCGTCAATAAGAAGGTCAGAGGGATACACTAAACCTGAAGTGAAGCATCGGAATCTATAACTAATGTCACAGGAATGGTTCAAAGCATAGTCAGTAAGAAGAGTCAGTCTTCTTGTACTTAAGTCGGCATTGTGCCTTTTGTATTTAATTTCGATGCAATTTCTGTGGTTTATCGTCAATAAGAAGGTCCAAGAGATACAGTAAACCGGAAGTGGAGCATCGGAATCTATAACTAGTGTCACAGGAATGGTTCAAAAGATAGACAGTAAGAAGAGTCAGTCTTCTTGTACTTAAGTCAGCATTGTGCCCTTTTCAATTTAATTCCGTTGCATTTACTGTGTTTCATCGTCAATAAGAAGGTCAGAGGGATACAGTAAACCTGAAGTGAAGCATCGGAATCTCTAAATAGTGTCACAGGAATGGTTCAACACATAGTCAGTAAGAAGAATCAGTCTTCTTGTAGTTACGTCGTCATTGTGCCTTTTGTATTTAATTCCGATGGAATTTCTGTGTTTCATCGTTATTAAGAAGGTCAGAGGGATACAGTAAACCTGAAGTGAAGCATCGGAATATATAACTAGTGTCACGGGAATGGTTCAAAACAATCAGTAAGAAGAGTCAGTCTTCTTGTACTTATGTCGGCATTGTGCATTTTGTATTTAATTCCGATGCAATTTCTGTGTTTCATCGTCAATAAGGAGGTCCAAGGGAGAGGGTGAACCTGAGGTGAAGCATCGGAATCTATAACTAGTGTCACAGGAATGGTTCAAAACATAGACAGTAAGAAGAGTCAGTCTTCTTGTACTTATGTTGGCATTGTGCCTTTTCTATTTAATTCCGAAGCAATTTCTGTGTTTCTTCGCCAATAAGAAGGTCCAAAGGATACAGTAACCCTGAAGTGAAGCATCGGAATCCATAACTAATGTCACAGGAATGGTTCAAAACATAGACAGTAGGAATAGTCAGTCTTCTTATACTTAAGTCGGCATTGTGCCTTTTGTATTTAGTTCCGATGCAATTTCTGTGTTTCATCGTCAATAAGAAGGTCCTAGGGATACAGTAAACCTGAAGTGAAGCATCGGAATCCACAACTAGTGTCACAGGAATGGTTCAAAATATATTCAGTAACAAGAGTCAGTCTTCTTGTACTTAAGTAGGCATTGTGCCTTTTGCATTTAATAACGACGGAATTTCTGTGTTTCATCGTCAATAAGAAGGTCCAAGGGATACAGTAAACGTGAAGTGAAGCATCGGAGTCCATAACTAGTGTCATAGGAATGGTTCAAAACATAGACAGTAAGAAGAGTCTGTCTTCTTGTACATAAGTCGTCATTGTGCCTTTTGTATTTAATTCTGATGCAATTTCTGTGTTTCATCGTCAATAAGAAGGTCAGAGGGATACAGTAAACCTGAAGTGAAGCATCGGAATCTATAACTAGTGTCACAGGAATGGTTCAAAACAGTCAGTAAGAAGAGTCAGTCTTCTTGTACTTAAGTCGGCATTGTGCCTTTTGTATTAAATTCCGATGCAATTTCTGTGTTTCATCGTCAATAAGAAGGTCCAAGGGACACAGTAAACCTGAAGTGAAGCCATTGGAATCTGTCACTAGCGTCACAGGAATGGTTCAAGACATAGGCACTAATAAGAGTCAGTCTTCTTGTACTTAAGTCGGCATTGTGCCTTTTCTACTTAATTCCGATGCAATATCTGTGTTTCGTCGCCAATACGAAGGTCCAAAGGATACAGTAAACCTGTAGTGAAGCATCGGAATCCATAACTAATCTCACTGGAATGGTTCAAAAACATAGACAGTAGGAAGAGTCAGTCTTCTTATACTTAAGTCTGAATTGTGCCTTTTATATTTAGTTCCGATGCAATTTCTGTGTTTCAACGTCAATAAGAAGGTCCTAGGGATACAGTAAACCTGAAGTGAAGCATCGGAATCTATAACTAGTGTCACAGGAATGGATCGTGGTATAGTCAGTAAGAAGAGTCAGTCTTCTTGTACTTAAGTTGGCATTGTGCCTTTTCTATTTTATTCAGATGCAATTTCTGTGTTTCATCGTCAATACGAAGGGCTAAGGGATACAGTACACCTGAAAAGAAGCATCGGAATCCATAACTAGTGGCACAGGAATGGTTCAAAACATAGACAGTAGGAAGAGTCAGTCTTCTTGTACTTAAGTTGGCATTGTGCCTTTTGTATTTAATTCCGGTGCACTATCTGTGTTTCATCGTCATTAAGAAGGTCCAAGGGATACTGTAATCCTGAAATGAAGCATCGGAATCTATAACTAGTGTCACAGGAATGGTTCAATACATAGACAGTAGGAAGATTCAGTCTACATGTACTTAAGTCGGTATTGTTCCTTTTGTATCTATTTCCGATGCAATTTCTCTGTTTCATCGTCAACAAGAAGGTCAGAGGGATACAGTAAACCTGAAGTGAAGCATCGGAATCTATAACTAGTGTCACAGGAATGGTTCAAAACATAGTCAGTAAGAAGAGTCAGTCTTCTTGTACTTAAGACAGCATTGTGCCTATTGTATTTAATTCCGATGCAATATCTGTGTTTCATCGTTAATAAGAACGTCAGAGGGATACAGTAAACCTGAAGTGAAGCATCGGGATCTACAACTAGTGTCACAGGAATGGTTCAAATCATAGTCAGTAAGAAGAGTCAGTCTTCTTGTACTTAAGTCGGCATTGTGCCTTTTGTATTCAATTTCGATGCAATTTCAGTGTTTCATCGTCAATAAGAAGGTCCAAGGTATACAGTAAATCTGAAGTAAAGCATCAGAATCTATAACTAGTGTCACAGGAATGGATCAATATATAGACAGTAAGAAGAGTCAGTGTTCTTGAACTTAAGTCGGCATTGTGCCTTTTGTATTTAATTCCGATGAAATTTCTGTGTTTCATCGTCAATAGGAAGCTCCAAGGGATACAGTAAACCTGAAGTGAAGCGTCGGAATACATAAGTAGTGTCACAGGAATGGTTCAAAACATAGACAGTAAGAAGAGACAGTCTTCTTGTACCTAGGTCGGCATTGTGCCTATTCTATTTAATTCCGATGCAATATCGGTGTTTCATCGTCAATAAGAAGGTCCAAGGGATACAGTAAACCTTGTGTGAAGCATCGGAATCTATAACTAGTGTCACAGGAATGGTTCAAAACATAGACAGTAAGAAGAGTCAGTCTTCTTGCACTTAAGTCGGCATTGTGCCTTTTGTATTTAATTCAGATGCAATTTCTGTGTTTCATCGTCAATGAGAAGGTCAGAGTGATACAGTACACCTGAAGTGAAGCATCGGAATCTATAACTAGTGTCACAGGAATATTTCAAAACATAGGCAGTAAGAAGATCCATTCTTCTTGTCCTTAAGTCGGCATTGTGCCTTTTGTATTTAATTCCGATGCAATTTCTGTGTTTCATCGTCAGTAATAAGGTCCAAGGGATACAGTATACCAGGAGTGAAGCATAGGAATCTATAACTAGTGTAACAGGAATGGTTCAAAACATAGACAGTATGACGAGTCAGCCTTCTTGTACTTAAGTCAGCATTGTGCCTTTTGTATTTAATTCCGATGCAATTTCTGTGTTTCATCGTCAATAAGAAGTTCCAAGGGATAGAGTAAACCTGAAGTGAAGCATCGGAATCTGTAACTAGTGTCACAGGAATGGATCAAGTTATAGACAGTAAGAGGAGTCAGTCTTCTCGTACTTAGGTCGGCATTGTGCCTTTTGTATTTAATTCCGATGCAATTTCAGTGTATCATCGTCAATACGAAGGCCCAAGGGATACAGTAAACCGGAAGTGAAGCATCGGAATATATAGCTAGTGTCACAGCAATGGTTCGAAACATAGACAGTAAGAAGAGTCTGTCTTCTTGTACTTAAGTCGGCATTGTGCATTTTCTATTTACTTCGGATGCAATTTCTGTGTTTCGTCGCCAATAAGAAGGTCCAAAGGATACAGTAACCCTGAAGTGAAGCATCGGAATCTATAACTAATGTCACAGGAATGGTTCAAACATAGACAGCAGTAAAGAGTCAGTCCTCTTATACTTAAGTCGGCATTGTGCCTTTTGTATTTAATTCCGATGCAATTTCTGTGTTTCATCGTCAATACGAAGGTCGAAGGGATACAGTAAAAGTGAAGTGAAGCATCGGAATCCATAACTAGTGTCACAGGAATGGTTCAAACATAGACAGTAAGAAGAGACAGTCTTCTTGTACCTAAGTCGGCATTGTGCCTTTTCTAATTAATTCCGATACAATTTCGGTGTTTCATCATCAATAAGAACTTCCAAGGGATACAGTAAACCTTGTGTGAAGCATCGGAATCGATAACTAGTGTCACAGGAATGGTACAAAACATAGACAGTAAGAAGAGTCAGCCTTCTTGTACTTAAGTCGGCATTATGCCTTTTGTATTTAATTCCGATGCAATTACTGTGTTTCATCGTCAATAAGAATGTCCAAGGGATACAGTAAACCTAAAGTGAAGCATCGGAATCCATAACTAGTGTCACAGGAATGGATCAACATATAGTCAGTAAGAGGAGTCAGTCTTCCTGTACTTAGGTCGGCATTGTGTCTTTTGTATTTAATACCGATGCAATTTCAGTGTTTCATCGTCAATACGAAAGTCCAAGGGATACAGTAAACGTGAAGTGAAGTATCGGAAACCATAACTAGTGTCACAGGAATGGTTCAAAACATAGTCAGTAAGAAGAGTCAGTCTTCTTGTACTTAAGTCGGCATTGTGCATTTTGTATTTTATTCCGATGCAATTTCTGTGTTTCATCGTCAATACGAAGGGCCAAGGAATACAGTAAACCAGAAGTGAAGCATCGGAATGTATAACTAGTGTCACAGGAATGGTTCAAAACATAGTCGGTAAGATGAGTCAGTCTTCTTGTATTTAAGTCGGCATTGTACCTTATGTATTTAATTCTGATGCAATATCTGTGTTTCATCGTTAATAAGAAGGTCAGAGGGATACAGTAAACCTGAAGTGAAGCATCGGAATCTATAACTAGTGTCACAGGAATGGTTCAAAACAATCAGTAAGTAGAGTCAGTCTTCTTGTACTTAAGTCGGCATTGTGCCTTTTGTATTTAATTCCGATGCAATTTCTGTGTTTCATCGTCAATAAGGTCAGAGGGATACAGTGAACCTGAAGTGAGGGATCAGAATCTATAACTAGTGTCACAGGAATGCTTCAAAACAGTCAGTAAGAAGAGTCAGTCTTCTTGTACTTATGTCGGCATTGTGCCTTTTGTATTTAATTCCGATGCAATTTCTGTGTTACATCGTGAATAAAAAGGTCCAAGGGATAGAGTGAACCTGAGGTGAAGCATCGGAATCTATAACTAGTGTCACAGGAATGGTTCAAAACATAGACAGTGAGAAGAGTCAGTCTTCTTGCACTTAGGTCGGCATTGTGCCTTTTGTATTTAATTCCGATGCAATTTCTGTGTATCATCGTCAATACGAAGGCCCAAGGGATACAGTAAACCAGAAGTGAAGCATCGGAATATATAACTAGTGTCACAGCAATGGTTCGAAACATAGACAGTAAGAAGAGTCCGTCTTCTTATACTTAAGTCGGCATTGTGCATTTTGTATTTATTTCCGATGCAATTTCTGTGTTTCATCGTCCATAAGAACGTCAGATGGATACAGTAAACCTGAGGTGAGGCATCGGAATCTATAACTAGTGTCACAGGAATGGCTCAAAACATATCCAGTATGAAGAGTCAGTCTTCTTCTACTTAAGTTGGCATTGTACCTTTTGTATTTAATTCCGATGCACTATCTGTGTTTCATTGTCATTATGAAGGTCCAAGGGATGCAGTAATCGTGAAATGAAGCATCGGAATCTGTAACTAGTGTCACAGGAATGGTTCAAATCATAGACAGTAGGAAGATTCAGTCTACATGTACTTAAGCCGGTATTGTGCCTTTTTTATTTATTTCCGATGCAATTTCTGTGTTTCATCGTCAATAAGAAGGTCAGAGGGATACACTAAGCCTGAAGTGAAGCATCGGAATCTATAACTAGTGTGACAGGAATGGTTCAAAACATATCCAGTGAGAAGAGTCAGTCTTGTTGTACTTAAGTCGGCATTGTGCCTTTTGTGTTTTGTTCCGATGCAATTTCTGTGTTTCGTCGCCAATAGGAAGGTCGAAAAGATACAGTAAACCTGAAGTGAAGCATCGGAAACAATAACTAGTGTCACAGGATTCGTTCAAACATAGTCAGTAGGAAGAGTCAGTCTTCTTGTACTTGAGTCAGCATTGTGCCTTTTGTATTTAATTCCGATACAATTTAAGTGTTTCGTCGTCAATACGAAGGTCCAAGGGATACAGTTAACCAGAAGTGAAGCATCGGAATCTATAACTCGTGTCACAGGAATGGATGAAAACATAGTCAGTAAGAAGAGTCATTCTGCTTGTACTTAAGTCGGCATTGTGCCTTTTGTATTTAATTCCGATGCAATATCTGTGTTTCATCGTTAATAAGAAGGTCAGAGGTATACAATAAACCTGAATTGAAGCATCGGAATCAACAACTAGTGTCACAGGAATGGTTCAAATCATAGTCAGTACGAAGAGTCAGTCTTCTTGTACTTAAGTCGGCATTGTGCCTTTTATATTTAATTCCGATGCAATTTCTGTGTTTCATCGTCTATAAGAAGGTCCAAGGGATACAGTAAACACGAAGTGAGGCATCGGAATCTATAACTAGTGTCACAGGAATGGATCAAGATAGAGTCAGTAAGAAGAGTCAGTCATCATGTACTTAAGTCGACATTGTGCCTTTTGTATTTAATTCCGATGCCATTTCTGTGTTTCATCGTCAATTAGAAGGTCCAAGGGATACAGTAAACCAGAAGTGAAGCATCGGAATCCGAAACTAGTGTCACAGGAATGGTTCAAAACATAGTCAGTAAGAAGAGTAAGTCTTCTTAAGTAGGCATTGTGCCCTTTGTATTTAATTCCGATGCAATTTCTGTGTTTCATCGTCAATACGAAGGTCAGAGGGATACAGTAAGTCTGAAGTGAAGCATCGGAATCTATAACTAGTGTCACAGGAATGGTTCAAAACATAGGCAGTAAGAAGATTCAGTCTTCTTGTCCTTAAGTCAGCATTGTGCCTTTTGTATTTAATTGCGATGTAATTTCGGTGTTTTATCGTCAATAAGAAGGTCCAAGGGATACAGTAAACCTGGAGTGAAGCATCGGACTCTATAACTAGTGTCACAGGAACGGTTCAAAACATACACCATAAGAAGAGTCAGTCTACTTGTACTTAATTCGGCATTGTTTCTTTTGTATTTAATTCCGATGCTATTTCTGTGTTTCATCGTCAATAAGAAGGACCAAGGGATACAGTAAACCTGAAGTGAAGCATCGGAATCTATAACTAGTGTCACAGGAATGGATCAAGATATAGTCAGTAAGAAGAGTCAGTCTTGTTGTACTTATGTCGGCATTGTGCCTTTTGTATCTAATTCCGATGCAATTTCTGTGTTTCATCGTCAGTAAGAAGGTCCATGCGATACAGTTAACCTGAAGTGAAGCATCGGAATCCATAACTAGTGTCACAGGAATGGTTCAAAACATAGTCAGTAAGAAGAGTCCGTCTTTTTGTACGTAAGTCGGCATTGTGCCTTTTGTATTCAATTCCGATGAAATTTCTGTGTTTCATCATCACTACGACGGTCCAAGGGATACAGTAAACCTGAAGTGAAGCCTCGGAATCTACAACTAGTGTCACAGGAATGGTTCAAAACATACTCAGTAAGAAGAGCCAGTGATCTTGTACTTAAGTAGGCATTGAGCCTTTTGTATTTAATTCCGATGCAATTTCTGTGTTTCATCGTCAATAAGAAGGTCCAAGGGATACAGTAAACCCGAAGTGAAGCATCGGAATCTATAACTAGTGTCACAGGAATGGATCAAGATAGAGTCAGTAAGAAGAGTCAGTCTTCTTGTACTTAAGTCAGCATTGTGCCTTTTCTATTTAATTCCGATGCAATTTCTGTGTTTCATCGTCAATACGAAGGTCCAAGGGATTCAGATTACCGGAAGTGAAGCATCGTAATCTATAACTAGTGTCACAGGAGTGGTTCAAAACATAGTCAGTAAGAAGAGTCAGTCTTCTTGTACTTAAGTCAGCATTGTGCCTTTTGTATTTAATTCCGATGCAATATCTGTGTTTCATCGTTAATAAGAACGTCAGAGGGATACGGTAAACCTGAAGTGAAGCATTGGGATCTACAACTAGTGTCACAGGAATTGTTCAAATCATAGTCAGAAAGAAGAGTCAGTCTTCTTGTACTTAAGACGGCATTGTGCCTTTTGTATTTCATTCCGATGCAATTTCTGTGTTTCATCGTCAATAAGAAGGTCCAAGGGATACAGTAAACCCGAAGTGAAGCATCGGAATCTATAACTAGTGTCACAGGAATGGATCAAGATAGAGTCAGTAAGAAGAGTCAGTCATCTTGTACTTAAGTCGACATTGTGCCTTTTGTATTTAATTCCGAAGCAATTTCTGTGTTTCATCGTCAATAAAAAGGTCAGAGGAATACAGTGAACCTGAGGTGAAGCATCGGAATCTATAACTAGTGTCACAGGAATGGTTCAAATCATAGACAGTAGGAAGAGTCAGTCTTCTTGTACTTAAGTCGGCATTGTGCCTTTTCTATTTAATTCCGATGCAATTTCAGTGTTTCGTCGCCAATAGGAAGGTCCAAAGGATACAGTAAACCTGAAGTGAAGCATCGGAATCTATAACTAATGTCACAGGATTCGTTCAAACATAGACAGTAGGAAGAGTCAGTCTTCTTGTACTTAAGTCGGTATTGTGCCTTTTGTATTTTGTTCCGATGCAATTTCTGTCTTTCGTCGCCAATAGGAAGGTCGAAAGGATACAGTAAATTTGAAGTGAAGCATCGGAAACACTAACTAATGTCACAGGATTCGTTCAAACATAGTCAGTAGGAAGAGTCAGTCTTCTTGTACTTGAGTCAGCATTGTGCCTTTTGTATTTAATTCCGATGCAATTTTTGTGTTTCGTCGTCAATACGAAGGTCCAAGGGATACAGTAAACCAGAAGTGAAGGATCGGAATCTATAACTAGTGTCACAGGAATGGATCAAAACATAGTCAGTAAGAAGAGTCAGTCTGCTTGTACTTATGTCGGCATTGTGCCTTTTGAATTTAATTCCGATGCAATATCTGTGTTTCATCGTTAATAAGAAGGTCAGAGGGATACAATAAACCTGAAGTGAAGCATCGGAATCTACAACTAGTGTCACAGGAATGGTTCAAATCATAGTCAGTAAGAAGAGTCAGTCTTCTTGTACTTAAGTCGGCATTGTGCCTTTTGTATTTAATTCCGATGCAATTTTTGTGTTTCATCGTCAATAGGAAGCTCCAAGGGATACAGTAAACCTGAAGTGAAGCGTCGGAATCCATAACTAGTGTCACAGGAATGGTTCAAAACATAGACAGTAAGAAGAGACAGTCTTCTTGTACCTAGGTCGGCATTGTGCCTATTCTATTTAATTCCGATGCAATTTCGGTGTTTCATCGTCAATAAGAAGGTCCAAGGGATACAGTAAACCTTGTCTGAAGCATCGGAATCTATAACTAGTGTCACAGGAATGGTTCCAAACATAGACAGTAAGAAGAGTCAGTCTTCTTGCACATAAGTCGGCATTGTGCCTTTTGTATTTAATTCAGATGCAATTTCTGTGTTTCATCGTCAATGAGAAGGTCAGAGGGATACAGTACACCTGAAGTGAAGCATCGGAATCTATAACTAGTGTCACAGGAATATTTCAAAACATAGGCAGTAAGAAGATCCATTCTTCATGTCCTTAAGTCGGCATTGTGATTTTTGTATTTAATTCCGATGCAATTTCTGTGTTTCATCGTCAATTATAAGGTCCAAGGGATACAGTATACCAGGAAAGAAGCATCGGAATCTATAACTAGTGTAACAGGAATGGTTCAAAACATAGACAGTATGACGAGTCAGCCTTCTTGTACTTAAGTCGGCATTGTGCCTTTTGTATTTAATTCCGATGCAATTTCTGTGTTTCATCGTCAATACGACGGCCCAAGGGATACAGTAAACCGGAAGTGAAGCATCGGAATATATAACTAGTGTCACAGCAATGGTTCGAAGCATAGACAGTAAGAAGAGTCTGTCTTCTTGTACTTAAGTCGGCATTGTGCCTTTTCTATTTACTTCGGATGCAATTTCTGTGTTTCGTCGCCAATAAGAAGGTCCAAAGGATACAGTAACCCCGAAGTGAAGCATCGGAATCTATAACTAATGTCACAGGAATGGTTCAAACATAGACAGCAGTAAAGAGTCAGTCTTCTTATACTTAAGTCGGCATTGTGCCTTTTGTATTTAATTCCGATGCAATTTCTGTGTTTTATCGTCAATACGAAGGTCCAAGGGATACAGTAAAAGTGAAGTGAAGCATCGGAATCCATAACTAGTGTCACAGGAATGGTTCAAACATAGACAGTAAGAAGAGACAGTCTTCTTGTACCTAAGTCGGCATTGTGCCTTTTCTAATTAATTCCGATACAATTTCGGTGTTTCATCATCAATAGGAACTTCCAAGGGATACAGTAAACCTTGTGTGAAGCATCGGAATCGATAACTAGTGTCACAGGAATGGTACAAAACATAGACAGTAAGAAGAGTCAGCCTTCTTGTACTTAAGTCGGCATTATGCCTTTTGTATTTAATTCCGATGCAATTTCTGTGTTTCATCGTCAATAAGAATGTCCAAGGGATACAGTAAACCTAAAGTGAAGCATCGGAATCCATAACTAGTGTCACAGGAATGGATCAACATATAGTCAGTAAGAGGAGTCAGTCTTCCTGTACTTAGGTCCGCATTGTGTCTTTTGTATTTAATACCGATGCAATTTCAGTGTTTCATCGTCAATACGAAGGTCCAAGGGATACAGTAAACGTGAAGTGAAGTATCGGAAACCATAATTAGTGTCACAGGAATGGTTCAAAACAGAGTCAGTAAGAAGAGTCAGTCTTCTTGTACTTAAGTCGGCATTGTGCCTTTTGTATTTTATTCCGATGCAATTTCTGTGTTTCATCGTCAATACGAAGGTCCAAGGGATACAGTAAACCAGAAGTGAAGCATCGGAATGTATAACTAGTGTCACAGGAATGGTTCAAAACATAGTCAGTAAGATGAGTCAGCCTTCTTGTATTTAAGTCGGCATTGTACCTTTTGTATTTAATTCTGATGCAATATCTGTTTTTCATCGTTAATAAGAAGGTCAGAGGGATACAGTAAACCTGAAGTGAAGCATCGGAATCTATAACTAGTGTCACAGGAATGGTTCAAAACAATCAGTAAGTAGAGTCAGTCTTCTTGTACTTAAGTCGGCATTGTGCCTTTTGGATTTAATTCCGATGCAATTTCTGTGTTTCATCGTCAATAAGAAGGTCAGAGGGATACAGTGAACCTGAAGTGAAGGATCAGAATCTATAACTAGTGTCACAGGAATGCTTCAAAACAGTCAGTAAGAAGAGTCAGTCTTCTTGTACTTATGTCGGCATTGTGCCTTTTGTATTTAATTCCGATGCAATTTCTGTGTTACATCGTGAATAAAAATGTCCAAGGGATAGAGTGAACCTGAGGTGAAGCATCGGAATCTATAACTAGTGTCACAGGAATGGTTCAAAACATAGACAGTGAGAAGAGTCAGTCTTCTTGCACTTAAGTCGGCATTGTGCCATTTCTATTTAATTCCGATGCAATTTCTGTGTTTCGCCGCCAATACGAAGGACCAAAGGATACAGTAACCCTGAAGTGAAGCATCGGAATCCATACCTAATGTCACAGGAATGGTTCAAAACATAGATAGTAGGAATAGTCAGTCTTCTTATACTTAAGTTGGCATTGTGCATTTTGTATTTATTTCCGATGCAATTTCTGTGTTTCATCGTCAATAAGAACGTCAGATGGATACAGTAAACCTGAGGTGAAGCATCGGAATCTATAACTAGTGTCACAGGAATGGCTCAAAACATATCCAGTAAGAAGAGTCAGTCTTCTTCTACTTAAGTTGGCATTGTACCTTTTGTATTTAATTCCGATGCAATTTCTGTGTTTCATCGTCAATACGAAGGTCCAAGGGATGCAGTAATCCTGAAATGAAGCATCGGAATCTGTAACTAGTGTCACAGGAATGGTTCAAATCATAGACAGTAGGAAGATTCAGTCTACATGTACTTAAGCCGGTATTGTGCCTTTTTTATTTATTTCCGATGCAATTTCTGTGTTTCATCGTCAATAAGAAGGTCAGAGGGATACACTAAACCTGAAGTGAAGCATCGGAATCTATAACTAGTGTGACAGGAATGGTTCAAAACATATCCAGTGAAAAGAGTCAGTCTTGTTGTACTTAAGTCGGCATTGTGCCTTTTGTATTTTGTTCCGATGCAATTTCTGTGTTTCGTCGCCAATAGGAAGGTCGAAAAGATACAGTAAACCTGAAGTGAAGCATCGGAAACAATAACTAATGTCACAGGATTCGTTCAAACATAGGCAGTAAGAAGATTCAGTCTTCTTGTCCTTAAGTCAGCATTGTGCCTTTTGTATTTAATTGCGATATAATTTCGGTGTTTTATCGTCGATAAGAAGGTCCAAGGGATACAGTAAACCTGGAGTGAAGCATCGGACTCTATAACTAGTGTCACAGGAACGGTTCAAAACATACACCATAAGAAGAGTCAGTCTTCTTGTACTTAATTCGGCATTGTTTCTTTTGTATTTAATTCCGATGCTATTTCTGTGTTTCATCGTCAATAAGAAGGACCAAGGGATACAGTATACCTGAAGTGAAGCATCGGAATCTATAACTAGTGTCACAGAAATGGATCAAGATATAGTCAGTAAGAAGAGTCAGTCTTGTTGTACTTAAGTGGGCATTGTGCCTTTTGTATCTAATTCCGATGCAATTTCTGTGTTTCATCGTCAATAATAAGGTCCATTCGATACAGTTAACCTGAAGTGAAGCATCGGAATCCATAACTAGTGTCACAGGAATGGTTCAAAACATAGTCAGTAAGAAGAGTCAGTCTTTTTGTACGTAAGTCGGCATTGTGCCTTTTGTATTCAATTCCGATGAAATTTCTGTGTTTCATCATCAATACGACGGTCCAAGGGATACAGTAAACCAGAAGTGAAGCATCGGAATCAACAACTAGTGTCACAGGAATTGTTCAAATCATAGTCAGTAAGAAGAGTCAGTCTTCTTGTACTTAAGTCGGCATTGTGCCTTTTCTATTTAATTCCCATGCAATTTCTGTGTTTCATCGTCAACAAGAAGGTCAGAGGGATACAGTGGACCTGAGGTGAAGCATCGGAATATATAACTAGTGTCACAGCAATGGTTCGAAACATAGACAGTAAGAAGAGTCAGTCTACTTGTACTTAAGTCGGCATTGTGCATTTTCTATTCAATTCCGATGCAATTTCTGAGTTTCGTCGCCAATAAGAAGGTCCAAAGTATACAGTAACCCTGAAGTGAAGCATCGGAATCTATAACTAATGTCACAGGAATGGTTCAAACATAGACAGCAGTAAAGAGTCAGTCTTCTTTTACTTAGGTCGGCATTGTGCCATTTGTATTTAGTTCCGATGCAATTTCTGTGTTTCATCGTCAATAAGAAGGTCCTAGGGATACAGTAAACTTGAAGTGAAGCCTCGGAATCTACAACTAGTGTCACAGGAATGGTTCAAAACATACTCAGTAAGAAGAGCCAGTGATCTTGTACTTAAGTAGGCATTGTGCCTTTTGTATTCAATTCCGATGAAATATCTGTGTTTCATCGTCAATACGAAGGTCCAAGGGATTCAGATTACCGGAAGTGAAGCATCGTAATCTATAACTAGTGTCACAGGAGTGGTTCAAAACATAGTCAGTAAGAAGAGTCAGTCTTCTTGTACTTAAGTCAGCATTGTGCCTTTTGTATTTAATTCCGATGTAATATCTGTGTTTCATCGTTAATAAGAATGTCAGAGGGATACGGTAAACCTGAAGTGAAGCATTGGGATCTACAACTAGTGTCACAGGAATTGTTCAAATCATAGTCAGAAAGAAGAGTCAGTCTTCTTGTACTTAAGTCGGCATTGTGCCTTTTGTATTTAATTCCGATGCAATTTCTGTGTTTCATCGTCAATAAGAAGGTCCAAGGGATACAGTAAACCCGAAGTGAAGCATCGGAATCTATAACTAGTGTCACAGGAATGGATCAAGATAGAGTCAGTAAGAAGAGTCAGTCATCTTGTACGTAAGTCGACATTGTGCCTTTTGTATTTAATTCCGATGCAATTTCTGTGTTTCATCGTCAATAAAAAGGTCAGAGGGATACAGTGAACCTGAGGTGAAGCATCGGAATCTATAACTAGTGTCACAGGAATGGTTCAAATCATAGACAGCAGGAAGAGTCAGTCTTCTTGTACTTAAGTCGGCATTGTGCCTTTTCTATTTAATTCCGATGTAATTTCAGTGTTTCGTCGCCAATAGGAAGGTCCAAAGGATACAGTAAACCTGAAGTGAAGCATCGGAATCTATAACTAATGTCACAGGGTTCGTTCAAACATAGACAGTAGGAAGAGTCAGTCTTCTTGTACTTAAGTCGGCATTGTGCCTTTTGTATTTTGTTCCGATGCAATTTCTGTCTTTCGTCGCCAATAGGAAGGTCGAAAGGATACAGTAAATTTGAAGTGAAGCATCGGAAACAATAACTAATGTCACAGGATTCGTTCAAACATAGTCAGTAGGAAGAGTCAGTCTTCTTGTACTTGAGTCAGCATTGTGCCTTTTGTATTTAATTCCGATGCAATTTTTGTGTTTCGTCGTCAATACGAAGGTCCAAGGGATACAGTAAACCAGAAGTGAAGGATCAGAATCTATAACTAGTGTCACAGGAATGGATCAAAACATAGTCAGTAAGAAGAGTCAGTCTGCTTGTACTTATGTCGGCATTGTGCCTTTTGAATTTAATTCCGGTGCAATATCTGTGTTTCATCGTTAATAAGAAGGTCAGAGGGATACAATAAACCTGAAGTGAAGCATCGGAATCTACAACTAGTGTCACAGGAATGGTTCAAATCATAGTCAGTAAGAAGAGTCAGTCTTCTTGTACTTAAGTCGGCATTGTGCCTTTTGTATTTAATTCCGATGCAATTTTTGTGTTTCATCGTCAATAAGAAGGTCCAAGGGATACAGTAATCCCGAAGTGAAGCATCGGAATCTATAACTAGTGTCACAGGAATGGATCAAGATAGAGTCAGTAACAACAGTCAGTCATCTTGTACTTAAGTCGACATTGTGCCTTTTGTATTTAATTCCGATGCAATTTCTGTGTTTCATCGTCAATTAGAAGGTCCAAGGGATACAGTAAACCTGAAGTGAAGAATCGGAATCCAAAACTAGTGTCACAGGAATGGTTCAAAACATAGTCAGTAAGAAGAGTAAGTCTTCTTAAGTAGGCATTGTGCCTTTTGTATTTAATTCCGATGCAATTTCTGTGTTTCATCGTCAATAAGAAGGTCAGAGGGATACAGTAAGCCTGAAGTGAAGCATCGGAATCTATAACTAGTGTCACAGGAATGGTTCAAAACATAGGCAGTAAGAAGATTCAGTCTTCTTGTCCTTAAGTCAGCATTGGGCCTTTTGTATTTAATTGCGATGTAATTTTTGTGTTTCATCGTCAATAAGAAGGTCCAAGGGATACAGTAAACCTGGAGTGAAGCATCGGACTCTATAACTAGTGTCACAGGAACGGTTCAAAACATAGACAGTAAGAAGAGTCAGCCTTCTTGTACATAATTCGGCATTGTTTCTTTTGTATTTAATTCCGATGCTATTTCTGTGTTTCATCGTCTATAAGAAGGTCCAAGGGATACAGTAAACCTGAAGTGAAGCATCGGAATCTATAACTAGAGTCACAGGAATGGATCAAGTTATAGTCAGTAAGAAGAGTCAGTCTTGTTGTACTTAAGTCGGCATTGTGCCTCTTGTATCTAATTCCGATGCAATTTCTGTGTTTCATCGTCAATAAGAAGGTCCATGGGATACAGTAAACCTGAAGTGAAGCATCGGAATCCATAACTAGTGTCACAGGAATGGTTCAAAACATAGTCAGTAAGAAGAGTCAGTCTTCTTGTACGTAAGTCTGCATTGTGCCTTTTGTATTCAATTCCGATGAAATTTCTGTGTTTCATCATCAATACGACCGTCCAAGGGATACAGTAAACCAGAAGTGAAGCATCGGAATCTACAACTAGTGTCACAGGAATTGTTCAAATCATAGTCAGTAAGAAGAGTCAGTCTTCTTGTACTTAAGTCGGCATTGTGCCTTATCTATTTAATTCCGATGCAATTTCTGTGTTTCGTCGCCAATAAGAAGGTCCAAAGTATACAGTAACCCTGAAGTGAAGCATCGGAATCTATAACTAATGTCACAGGAATGGTTCAAACATAGACAGCAGTAAAGAGTCAGTCTTCTTATACTTAAGTCGGCATTGTGCCTTTTGTACTTAGTTCCGATGCAATTTCTGTGTTTCATCGTCAATAAGAAGGTCCTAGGGATACAGTAAACCTGAAGTGAAGCCTCGGAATCTACAACTAGTGTCACAGGAATGGTTCAAAACATACTCAGTAAGAAGAGCCAGTCATCTTGTACTTAAGTCGGCATTGTGCCTTTTGTATCTAATTCCGATGCAATTTCTGTGTTTCATCGTCAATAAGAAGGTCAGAGGGATACAGTAAGCCTGAAGTGAAGCATCGGAATCTATAACTAGTGTTACAGGAATGGTTCAAAACATAGGCAGTAAGAAGATTCAGTCTTCTTGTCCTTAGGTCAGCATTGTGCCTTTTGTATTTAATTGCGATGTAATATCTGTGTTTCATCGTCAATAAGAAGGTCCAACGGATACAGTAAACCTGAAGTGAAGCATCGGAATCTTTAACTAGCGTCACAGGAATGGTTCAAAACATAGACACTAAGACGAGTCAGTCTGCTTGTACTTCAGACGGCATTGTGCCTTTTCTATTTAATTCCGATGCAATTTCTGTGTCCCATCGTCAAAACGAAGGTCCAAGGGAACCAGATTACCGGAAGTGAAGCATCGTAATCTATAACTAGTGTCACAGGAGTGGTTCAAAACATAGTCAGTAAGAAGAGTCAGTCTTCTTGTACTTAAGTCAGCATTGTGCCTTTTGTATTTAATTCCGATGCAATATCTGTGTTTCATCGTTAATAAGAACGTCAGAGGGAAACGGTAAACCTGAAGTGAAGCATTGGGATCTACAACTAGTGTCACAGAAATTGTTCAAATCATAGTCAGTAAGAAGAGTCAGTCTTCTTGTACTTAAGTCGGCATTGTGCCTTTTGTATTTAATTCCGATGCAATTTCTGTGTTTCATCGTCAATAAGAAGGTCCAAGGGATACAGTAAACCCGAAGTGAAGCATCGGAATCTATAACTAGTGTCACAGGAATGGATCAAGATAGAGTCAGTAAGAAGAGTCAGTCATCTTGTACTTAAGTCGACATTGTGCATTTTGTATTTAATTCCGATGCAATTTCTGTGTTTCATCGTCAATAAGAAGGTCAGAGGGATACAGTGAAGCTGAGGTGAAGCATCGGAATCTATAACTAGTGTCACAGGAATGGTTCAAATCATAGACAGTAGGAAGAGTCAGTCTTCTTGTACTTAAGTCGGCATTGTGCCTTTTCTATTTAATTCCGATGCAATTTCAGTGTTTCGTCGCCAATAGGAAGGTCCAAAGGATACAGTAAACCTTAAGTGAGGCATCGGAATCTATAACTAATGTCACAGGATTCGTTCAAACATAGGCAGTAGGAAGAGTCAGTCTTCTTGTACTTAAGTCGGCATTGTGCCTTTTGTATTTTGTTCCGATGCAATTTCTGTCTTTCGTCGCCAATAGGAAGGTCGAAAGGATACAGTAAACCTGAAGTGAAGCATCGGAAACAATAACTAATGTCACAGGATTCGTTCAAACATAGTCAGTAGGAAGAGTTAGTCTTCTTGTACTTGAGTCAGCATTGTGCCTTTTGTATTTAATTCTGATGCAATTTTTGTGTTTCGTCGTCAATACGAAGGTCCAAGGGATACAGTAAACCAGAAGTGAAGCATCGGAATCTATAACTAGTGTCACAGGAATGGATCAAAACATAGTCAGTAGGAAGAGTCAGTCAGCTTGTACTTATGTCGGCATTGTGCCTTTTGTATTTAATTCCGATGCAATATCTGTGTTTCATCGTTAATAAGAAAGTCAGAGGGATACAATAAACCTGAAGTGAAGCATCGGAATCTACAACTAGTGTCACAGGAATGGTTCAAATCATAGTCAGTAAGAAGAGTCAGTCTTCTTGTACTTAATTCGGCATTGTGCCTTTTGTATTTAATTCCGATGCAATTTCTGTGTTTCATCGTCAATAAGAAGGTCAGAGGGATACAGTAAGCCTGAAGTGAAGCATCGGAATCTATAACTAGTGTCACAGGAATGGTTCAAAACATAGGCAGTAAGAAGATTCAGTCTTCTTGTCCTTAAGTCAGCATTGTGCCTTTTGTGTTTAATTGCGATGTAATTTCTGTGTTTCATCGTCAATATGAAAGTCCAAGGGTTACAGTAAACCTGGAGTGAAGCATCGGTCTCTATAACTAGTGTCACAGGAACGGTTCAAAACATAGACAGTAAGAAGAGTCAGCCTTCTTGTACTTAATTCGGCATTGTATCTTTTGTATTTAATTCCGATGCAATTTCTGTGTTTCATCGTCAATAAGAAGGTCCAAGGGATACAGTAAACCTGAAGTGAAGCATCGGAAACAATAACTAATGTCACAGGATTCGTTCAAACATAGTTAGTAGGTAGAGTCAGTCTTCTTGTACTTGAGTCAGCATTGTGACTTTTGTATTTAATTCCGATGCAATTTTTGTGTTTCGTCGTCAATACGAAGGTCCAAGGGATACAGTAAACCTGAAGTGAAGCATCGGAATCTATAACTAGTGTCACAGGAATGGAACAAGATATAGTCAGTAAGAAGAGTCAGTCTTTTTGTACTTAAGTCGGCTTTGTGCTTTTTGTATCTAATTCCGTTGCAATTTCTGTGTTTCATCGTCAATAAGAAGGACCATGGGATACAGTAAACCTGAAGTGAAGCATCGGAATCTATAACTAGTGTCACAGGAATGGTTCAAAACATAGTCAGTAAGAAGAGTCAGTCTTCTTGTACTTAAGTCGGCATTGTGCCTTTTGTATTTAATTCCGATGCAATATCTGCGTTTCATCGTTAATACGAACGTCAGAGGGATACAGTAAACCTGAAGTGAAGCATCGGAATCTATATCTAGTGTCACAGGAATGGTTCAAAACAGTAAGTAAGAAGAGTCAGTCTTCTTGTACTTAAGTCGCCATTTTGCCTTTTGTATTTAATTCCGATGCAATTTCTGTGTTTCATCGTCAATAAGAAGGTCCAAGGGACACAGTAAACCTGAAGTGAAGCATCAGAATCTGTAACTAGCGTCACAGGAATGGTTCAAAACATAGACACTAAGAAGAATCAGTCTGCTTGTACTTAAGACGGCATTGTGCCTTTTCTATTTAATTCCGATGCAATTTCTGTGTTTCATCGTCAATAAGAACGTCAGAGGGATACAGTGGACCTGAGGTGAAGCATCGGAATCTATAACTAATGTCACAGGAATGGTTCAAACATAGACAGCAGTAAAGAGTCAGTCTTCTTATACTCAAGTCGCCATTTTGCCTTTTGTATTTAATTCCGATGCAATTTCTGTGTTTCGTCGTCAATAAGAAGGTCCAAGGGACACAGTAAATCTGAAGTGAAGCATCGAAATCTGTAACTAGTGTCACAGCAATGGTTTGAAACACAGACAGTAAGAACAGTCAGTCTTCTTGTCCTTAAGTCGGCATTGTGCATTTTCTATTTAATTCCGATGCAATTTCTGTGTTTCGTCGCCAATAAGAAGGTCCAAAGGATACAGTAACCCTGAAGTGAAGCATCGGAATCTATTACTAATGTCACAGGATTGGTTCAAACATAGACAGCAGTAAAGAGTCAGTCTTCTTATACTTAAGTCGGCATTGTGCCTTTTGTATTTAGTTCCGATGCAATTTCTGTGTTTCATCGTCAATTAGAAGGTCCAAGGGATACAGTAAACCTGAAGTGAAGAATCGGAATCCAAAACTAGTGTCACAGGAATGGTTCAAAACATAGTCAGTAAGAAGAGTAAGTCTTCTTAAGTAGGCATTGTGCCTTTTGTATTTAATTCCGATGCAATTTCTGTGTTTCATCGTCAATAAGAAGGTCAGAGGGATACAGTAAGCCTGAAGTGAAGCATCGGAATCTATAACTAGTGTCACAGGAATGGTTCAAAACATAGGCAGTAAGAAGATTCAGTCTTCTTGTCCTTAAGTCAGCATTGGGCCTTTTGTATTTAATTGCGATGTAATTTTTGTGTTTCATCGTCAATAAGAAGGTCCAAGGGATACAGTAAACCTGGAGGGAAGCATCGGACTCTATAACTAGTGTCACAGGAACGGTTCAAAACATAGACAGTAAGAAGAGTCAGCCTTCTTGTACATAATTCGGCATTGTTTCTTTTGTATTTAATTCCGATGCTATTTCTGTGTTTCATCGTCAATAAGAAGGTCCAAGGGATACAGTAAGCCTGAAGTGAAGCATCGGAATCCATAACTAGTGTCACAGGAATGGTTCAAACATAGTCAGTAAGAAGAGTCAGTCTTCTTGTACGTAAGTCTGCATTGTGCCTTTTGTATTCAATTCCGATGAAATTTCTGTGTTTCATCATCAATACGACCGTCCAAGGGATACAGTAAACCAGAAGTGAAGCATCGGAATCTACAACTAGTGTCACAGGAATTGTTCAAATCATAGTCAGTAAGAAGAGTCAGTCTTCTTGTACTTAAGTCGGCATTGTGCCTTATCTATTTAATTCCGATGCAATTTCTGTGTTTCGTCGCCAATAAGAAGGTCCAAAGTATACAGTAACCCTGAAGTGAAGCATCGGAATCTATAACTAATGTCACAGGAATGGTTCAAACATAGACAGCAGTAAAGAGTCAGTCTTCTTTTAACTTAAGTCGGCATTGTGCCTTTTGTACTTAGTTCCGATGCAATTTCTGTGTTTCATCGTCAATAAGAAGGTCCTAGGGATACAGTAAACCTGAAGTGAAGCCTCGGAATCTACAACTAGTGTCACAGGAATGGTTCAAAACATACTCAGTAAGAAGAGCCAGTCATCTTGTACTTAAGTCGGCATTGTGCCTTTTGTATTTAATTCCGATGCAATTTCTGTGTTTCATCGTCAATAAGAAGGTCAGAGGGATACAGTAAGCCTGAAGTGAAGCATCGGAATCTATAACTAGTGTTACAGGAATGGTTCAAAACATAGGCAGTAAGAAGATTCAGTCTTCTTGTCCTTAGGTCAGCATTGTGCCTTTTGTATTTAATTGCGATGTAATATCTGTGTTTCATCGTCAATAAGAAGGTCCAACGGATACAGTAAACCTGAAGTGAAGCATCGGAATCTTTAACTAGCGTCACAGGAATGGTTCAAAACATAGACACTAAGACGAGTCAGTCTGCTTGTACTTCAGACGGCATTGTGCCTTTTCTATTTAATTCCGATGCAATTTCTGTGTCCCATCGTCAAAACGAAGGTCCAAGGGAACCAGATTACCGGAAGTGAAGCATCGTAATCTATAACTAGTGTCACAGGAGTGGTTCAAAACATAGTCAGTAAGAAGAGTCAGTCTTCTTGTACTTAAGTCAGCATTGTGCCTTTTGTATTTAATTCCGATGCAATATCTGTGTTTCATCGTTAATAAGAACGTCAGAGGGAAACGGTAAACCTGAAGTGAAGCATTGGGATCTACAACTAGTGTCACAGAAATTGTTCAAATCATAGTCAGTAAGAAGAGTCAGTCTTCTTGTACTTAAGTCGGCATTGTGCCTTTTGTATTTAATTCCGATGCAATTTCTGTGTTTCATCGTCAATAAGAAGGTCCAAGGGATACAGTAAACCCGAAGTGAAGCATCGGAATCTATAACTAGTGTCACAGGAATGGATCAAGATAGAGTCAGTAAGAAGAGTCAGTCATCTTGTACTTAAGTCGACATTGTGCATTTTGTATTTAATTCCGATGCAATTTCTGTGTTTCATCGTCAATAAGAAGGTCAGAGGGATACAGTGAAGCTGAGGTGAAGCATCGGAATCTATAACTAGTGTCACAGGAATGGTTCAAATCATAGACAGTAGGAAGAGTCAGTCTTCTTGTACTTAAGTCGGCATTGTGCCTTTTCTATTTAATTCCGATGCAATTTCAGTGTTTCGTCGCCAATAGGAAGGTCCAAAGGATACAGTAAACCTTAAGTGAGGCATCGGAATCTATAACTAATGTCACAGGATTCGTTCAAACATAGGCAGTAGGAAGAGTCAGTCTTCTTGTACTTAAGTCGGCATTGTGCCTTTTGTATTTTGTTCCGATGCAATTTCTGTCTTTCGTCGCCAATAGGAAGGTCGAAAGGATACAGTAAATTTGAAGTGAAGCATCGGAAACAATAACTAATGTCACAGGATTCGTTCAAACATAGTCAGTAGGAAGAGTCAGTCTTCTTGTACTTGAGTCAGCATTGTGCCTTTTGTATTTAATTCCGATGCAATTTTTGTGTTTCGTCGTCAATACGAAGGTCCAAGGGATACAGTAAACCAGAAGTGAAGGATCAGAATCTATAACTAGTGTCACAGGAATGGATCAAAACATAGTCAGTAAGAAGAGTCAGTCTGCTTGTACTTATGTCGGCATTGTGCCTTTTGAATTTAATTCCGGTGCAATATCTGTGTTTCATCGTTAATAAGAAGGTCAGAGGGATACAATAAACCTGAAGTGAAGCATCGGAATCTACAACTAGTGTCACAGGAATGGTTCAAATCATAGTCAGTAAGAAGAGTCAGTCTTCTTGTACTTAAGTCGGCATTGTGCCTTTTGTATTTAATTCCGATGCAATTTTTGTGTTTCATCGTCAATAAGAAGGTCCAAGGGATACAGTAATCCCGAAGTGAAGCATCGGAATCTATAACTAGTGTCACAGGAATGGATCAAGATAGAGTCAGTAACAACAGTCAGTCATCTTGTACTTAAGTCGACATTGTGCCTTTTGTATTTAATTCCGATGCAATTTCTGTGTTTCATCGTCAATTAGAAGGTCCAAGGGATACAGTAAACCTGAAGTGAAGAATCGGAATCCAAAACTAGTGTCACAGGAATGGTTCAAAACATAGTCAGTAAGAAGAGTAAGTCTTCTTAAGTAGGCATTGTGCCTTTTGTATTTAATTCCGATGCAATTTCTGTGTTTCATCGTCAATAAGAAGGTCAGAGGGATACAGTAAGCCTGAAGTGAAGCATCGGAATCTATAACTAGTGTCACAGGAATGGTTCAAAACATAGGCAGTAAGAAGATTCAGTCTTCTTGTCCTTAAGTCAGCATTGGGCCTTTTGTATTTAATTGCGATGTAATTTTTGTGTTTCATCGTCAATAAGAAGGTCCAAGGGATACAGTAAACCTGGAGTGAAGCATCGGACTCTATAACTAGTGTCACAGGAACGGTTCAAAACATAGACAGTAAGAAGAGTCAGCCTTCTTGTACATAATTCGGCATTGTTTCTTTTGTATTTAATTCCGATGCTATTTCTGTGTTTCATCGTCTATAAGAAGGTCCAAGGGATACAGTAAACCTGAAGTGAAGCATCGGAATCTATAACTAGAGTCACAGGAATGGATCAAGTTATAGTCAGTAAGAAGAGTCAGTCTTGTTGTACTTAAGTCGGCATTGTGCCTCTTGTATCTAATTCCGATGCAATTTCTGTGTTTCATCGTCAATAAGAAGGTCCATGGGATACAGTAAACCTGAAGTGAAGCATCGGAATCCATAACTAGTGTCACAGGAATGGTTCAAAACATAGTCAGTAAGAAGAGTCAGTCTTCTTGTACGTAAGTCTGCATTGTGCCTTTTGTATTCAATTCCGATGAAATTTCTGTGTTTCATCATCAATACGACCGTCCAAGGGATACAGTAAACCAGAAGTGAAGCATCGGAATCTACAACTAGTGTCACAGGAATTGTTCAAATCATAGTCAGTAAGAAGAGTCAGTCTTCTTGTACTTAAGTCGGCATTGTGCCTTATCTATTTAATTCCGATGCAATTTCTGTGTTTCGTCGCCAATAAGAAGGTCCAAAGTATACAGTAACCCTGAAGTGAAGCATCGGAATCTATAACTAATGTCACAGGAATGGTTCAAACATAGACAGCAGTAAAGAGTCAGTCTTCTTATACTTAAGTCGGCATTGTGCCTTTTGTACTTAGTTCCGATGCAATTTCTGTGTTTCATCGTCAATAAGAAGGTCCTAGGGATACAGTAAACCTGAAGTGAAGCCTCGGAATCTACAACTAGTGTCACAGGAATGGTTCAAAACATACTCAGTAAGAAGAGCCAGTCATCTTGTACTTAAGTCGGCATTGTGCCTTTTGTATCTAATTCCGATGCAATTTCTGTGTTTCATCGTCAATAAGAAGGTCAGAGGGATACAGTAAGCCTGAAGTGAAGCATCGGAATCTATAACTAGTGTTACAGGAATGGTTCAAAACATAGGCAGTAAGAAGATTCAGTCTTCTTGTCCTTAGGTCAGCATTGTGCCTTTTGTATTTAATTGCGATGTAATATCTGTGTTTCATCGTCAATAAGAAGGTCCAACGGATACAGTAAACCTGAAGTGAAGCATCGGAATCTTTAACTAGCGTCACAGGAATGGTTCAAAACATAGACACTAAGACGAGTCAGTCTGCTTGTACTTCAGACGGCATTGTGCCTTTTCTATTTAATTCCGATGCAATTTCTGTGTCCCATCGTCAAAACGAAGGTCCAAGGGAACCAGATTACCGGAAGTGAAGCATCGTAATCTATAACTAGTGTCACAGGAGTGGTTCAAAACATAGTCAGTAAGAAGAGTCAGTCTTCTTGTACTTAAGTCAGCATTGTGCCTTTTGTATTTAATTCCGATGCAATATCTGTGTTTCATCGTTAATAAGAACGTCAGAGGGAAACGGTAAACCTGAAGTGAAGCATTGGGATCTACAACTAGTGTCACAGAAATTGTTCAAATCATAGTCAGTAAGAAGAGTCAGTCTTCTTGTACTTAAGTCGGCATTGTGCCTTTTGTATTTAATTCCGATGCAATTTCTGTGTTTCATCGTCAATAAGAAGGTCCAAGGGATACAGTAAACCCGAAGTGAAGCATCGGAATCTATAACTAGTGTCACAGGAATGGATCAAGATAGAGTCAGTAAGAAGAGTCAGTCATCTTGTACTTAAGTCGACATTGTGCATTTTGTATTTAATTCCGATGCAATTTCTGTGTTTCATCGTCAATAAGAAGGTCAGAGGGATACAGTGAAGCTGAGGTGAAGCATCGGAATCTATAACTAGTGTCACAGGAATGGTTCAAATCATAGACAGTAGGAAGAGTCAGTCTTCTTGTACTTAAGTCGGCATTGTGCCTTTTCTATTTAATTCCGATGCAATTTCAGTGTTTCGTCGCCAATAGGAAGGTCCAAAGGATACAGTAAACCTTAAGTGAGGCATCGGAATCTATAACTAATGTCACAGGATTCGTTCAAACATAGGCAGTAGGAAGAGTCAGTCTTCTTGTACTTAAGTCGGCATTGTGCCTTTTGTATTTTGTTCCGATGCAATTTCTGTCTTTCGTCGCCAATAGGAAGGTCGAAAGGATACAGTAAACCTGAAGTGAAGCATCGGAAACAATAACTAATGTCACAGGATTCGTTCAAACATAGTCAGTAGGAAGAGTTAGTCTTCTTGTACTTGAGTCAGCATTGTGCCTTTTGTATTTAATTCCGATGCAATTTTTGTGTTTCGTCGTCAATACGAAGGTCCAAGGGATACAGTAAACCAGAAGTGAAGCATCGGAATCTATAACTAGTGTCACAGGAATGGATCAAAACATAGTCAGTAGGAAGAGTCAGTCAGCTTGTACTTATGTCGGCATTGTGCCTTTTGTATTTAATTCCGATGCAATATCTGTGTTTCATCGTTAATAAGAAAGTCAGAGGGATACAATAAACCTGAAGTGAAGCATCGGAATCTACAACTAGTGTCACAGGAATGGTTCAAATCATAGTCAGTAAGAAGAGTCAGTCTTCTTGTACTTAATTCGGCATTGTGCCTTTTGTATTTAATTCCGATGCAATTTCTGTGTTTCATCGTCAATAAGAAGGTCAGAGGGATACAGTAAGCCTGAAGTGAAGCATCGGAATCTATAACTAGTGTCACAGGAATGGTTCAAAACATAGGCAGTAAGAAGATTCAGTCTTCTTGTCCTTAAGTCAGCATTGTGCCTTTTGTGTTTAATTGCGATGTAATTTCTGTGTTTCATCGTCAATATGAAAGTCCAAGGGTTACAGTAAACCTGGAGTGAAGCATCGGTCTCTATAACTAGTGTCACAGGAACGGTTCAAAACATAGACAGTAAGAAGAGTCAGCCTTCTTGTACTTAATTCGGCATTGTATCTTTTGTATTTAATTCCGATGCAATTTCTGTGTTTCATCGTCAATAAGAAGGTCCAAGGGATACAGTAAACCTGAAGTGAAGCATCGGAAACAATAACTAATGTCACAGGATTCGTTCAAACATAGTTAGTAGGTAGAGTCAGTCTTCTTGTACTTGAGTCAGCATTGTGACTTTTGTATTTAATTCCGATGCAATTTTTGTGTTTCGTCGTCAATACGAAGGTCCAAGGGATACAGTAAACCTGAAGTGAAGCATCGGAATCTATAACTAGTGTCACAGGAATGGAACAAGATATAGTCAGTAAGAAGAGTCAGTCTTTTTGTACTTAAGTCGGCTTTGTGCTTTTTGTATCTAATTCCGTTGCAATTTCTGTGTTTCATCGTCAATAAGAAGGACCATGGGATACAGTAAACCTGAAGTGAAGCATCGGAATCTATAACTAGTGTCACAGGAATGGTTCAAAACATAGTCAGTAAGAAGAGTCAGTCTTCTTGTACTTAAGTCGGCATTGTGCCTTTTGTATTTAATTCCGATGCAATATCTGCGTTTCATCGTTAATACGAACGTCAGAGGGATACAGTAAACCTGAAGTGAAGCATCGGAATCTATATCTAGTGTCACAGGAATGGTTCAAAACAGTAAGTAAGAAGAGTCAGTCTTCTTGTACTTAAGTCGCCATTTTGCCTTTTGTATTTAATTCCGATGCAATTTCTGTGTTTCATCGTCAATAAGAAGGTCCAAGGGACACAGTAAACCTGAAGTGAAGCATCAGAATCTGTAACTAGCGTCACAGGAATGGTTCAAAACATAGACACTAAGAAGAATCAGTCTGCTTGTACTTAAGACGGCATTGTGCCTTTTCTATTTAATTCCGATGCAATTTCTGTGTTTCATCGTCAATAAGAACGTCAGAGGGATACAGTGGAACTGAGGTGAAGCATCGGAATCTATAACTAATGTCACAGGAATGGTTCAAACATAGACAGCAGTAAAGAGTCAGTCTTCTTATACTCAAGTCGCCATTTTGCCTTTTGTATTTAATTCCGATGCAATTTCTGTGTTTCGTCGTCAATAAGAAGGTCCAAGGGACACAGTAAATCTGAAGTGAAGCATCGAAATCTGTAACTAGTGTCACAGCAATGGTTTGAAACACAGACAGTAAGAACAGTCAGTCTTCTTGTCCTTAAGTCGGCATTGTGCATTTTCTATTTAATTCCGATGCAATTTCTGTGTTTCGTCGCCAATAAGAAGGTCCAAAGGATACAGTAACCCTGAAGTGAAGCATCGGAATCTATTACTAATGTCACAGGATTGGTTCAAACATAGACAGCAGTAAAGAGTCAGTCTTCTTATACTTAAGTCGGCATTGTGCCTTTTGTATTTAGTTCCGATGCAATTTCTGTGTTTCATCGTCAATTAGAAGGTCCAAGGGATACAGTAAACCTGAAGTGAAGAATCGGAATCCAAAACTAGTGTCACAGGAATGGTTCAAAACATAGTCAGTAAGAAGAGTAAGTCTTCTTAAGTAGGCATTGTGCCTTTTGTATTTAATTCCGATGCAATTTCTGTGTTTCATCGTCAATAAGAAGGTCAGAGGGATACAGTAAGCCTGAAGTGAAGCATCGGAATCTATAACTAGTGTCACAGGAATGGTTCAAAACATAGGCAGTAAGAAGATTCAGTCTTCTTGTCCTTAAGTCAGCATTGGGCCTTTTGTATTTAATTGCGATGTAATTTTTGTGTTTCATCGTCAATAAGAAGGTCCAAGGGATACAGTAAACCTGGAGGGAAGCATCGGACTCTATAACTAGTGTCACAGGAACGGTTCAAAACATAGACAGTAAGAAGAGTCAGCCTTCTTGTACATAATTCGGCATTGTTTCTTTTGTATTTAATTCCGATGCTATTTCTGTGTTTCATCGTCTATAAGAAGGTCCAAGGGATACAGTAAACCTGAAGTGAAGCATCGGAATCTATAACTAGAGTCACAGGAATGGATCAAGTTATAGTCAGTAAGAAGAGTCAGTCTTGTTGTACTTAAGTCGGCATTGTGCCTCTTGTATCTAATTCCGATGCAATTTCTGTGTTTCATCGTCAATAAGAAGGTCCATGGGATACAGTAAACCTGAAGTGAAGCATCGGAATCCATAACTAGTGTCACAGGAATGGTTCAAAACATAGTCAGTAAGAAGAGTCAGTCTTCTTGTACGTAAGTCTGCATTGTGCCTTTTGTATTCAATTCCGATGAAATTTCTGTGTTTCATCATCAATACGACCGTCCAAGGGATACAGTAAACCAGAAGTGAAGCATCGGAATCTACAACTAGTGTCACAGGAATTGTTCAAATCATAGTCAGTAAGAAGAGTCAGTCTTCTTGTACTTAAGTCGGCATTGTGCCTTATCTATTTAATTCCGATGCAATTTCTGTGTTTCGTCGCCAATAAGAAGGTCCAAAGTATACAGTAACCCTGAAGTGAAGCATCGGAATCTATAACTAATGTCACAGGAATGGTTCAAACATAGACAGCAGTAAAGAGTCAGTCTTCTTATACTTAAGTCGGCATTGTGCCTTTTGTACTTAGTTCCGATGCAATTTCTGTGTTTCATCGTCAATAAGAAGGTCCTAGGGATACAGTAAACCTGAAGTGAAGCCTCGGAATCTACAACTAGTGTCACAGGAATGGTTCAAAACATACTCAGTAAGAAGAGCCAGTCATCTTGTACTTAAGTCGGCATTGTGCCTTTTGTATTTAATTCCGATGCAATTTCTGTGTTTCATCGTCAATAAGAAGGTCAGAGGGATACAGTAAGCCTGAAGTGAAGCATCGGAATCTATAACTAGTGTTACAGGAATGGTTCAAAACATAGGCAGTAAGAAGATTCAGTCTTCTTGTCCTTAGGTCAGCATTGTGCCTTTTGTATTTAATTGCGATGTAATATCTGTGTTTCATCGTCAATAAGAAGGTCCAACGGATACAGTAAACCTGAAGTGAAGCATCGGAATCTTTAACTAGCGTCACAGGAATGGTTCAAAACATAGACACTAAGACGAGTCAGTCTGCTTGTACTTCAGACGGCATTGTGCCTTTTCTGTTTAATTCCGATGCAATTTCTGTGTCCCATCGTCAAAACGAAGGTCCAAGGGAACCAGATTACCGGAAGTGAAGCATCGTAATCTATAACTAGTGTCACAGGAGTGGTTCAAAACATAGTCAGTAAGAAGAGTCAGTCTTCTTGTACTTAAGTCAGCATTGTGCCTTTTGTATTTAATTCCGATGCAATATCTGTGTTTCATCGTTAATAAGAACGTCAGAGGGAAACGGTAAACCTGAAGTGAAGCATTGGGATCTACAACTAGTGTCACAGAAATTGTTCAAATCATAGTCAGTAAGAAGAGTCAGTCTTCTTGTACTTAAGTCGGCATTGTGCCTTTTGTATTTAATTCCGATGCAATTTCTGTGTTTCATCGTCAATAAGAAGGTCCAAGGGATACAGTAAACCCGAAGTGAAGCATCGGAATCTATAACTAGTGTCACAGGAATGGATCAAGATAGAGTCAGTAAGAAGAGTCAGTCATCTTGTACTTAAGTCGACATTGTGCATTTTGTATTTAATTCCGATGCAATTTCTGTGTTTCATCGTCAATAAGAAGGTCAGAGGGATACAGTGAAGCTGAGGTGAAGCATCGGAATCTATAACTAGTGTCACAGGAATGGTTCAAATCATAGACAGTAGGAAGAGTCAGTCTTCTTGTACTTAAGTCGGCATTGTGCCTTTTCTATTTAATTCCGATGCAATTTCAGTGTTTCGTCGCCAATAGGAAGGTCCAAAGGATACAGTAAACCTTAAGTGAGGCATCGGAATCTATAACTAATGTCACAGGATTCGTTCAAACATAGGCAGTAGGAAGAGTCAGTCTTCTTGTACTTAAGTCGGCATTGTGCCTTTTGTATTTTGTTCCGATGCAATTTCTGTCTTTCGTCGCCAATAGGAAGGTCGAAAGGATACAGTAAACCTGAAGTGAAGCATCGGAAACAATAACTAATGTCACAGGATTCGTTCAAACATAGTCAGTAGGAAGAGTTAGTCTTCTTGTACTTGAGTCAGCATTGTGCCTTTTGTATTTAATTCCGATGCAGTTTTTGTGTTTCGTCGTCAATACGAAGGTCCAAGGGATACAGTAAACCAGAAGTGAAGCATCGGAATCTATAACTAGTGTCACAGGAATGGATCAAAACATAGTCAGTAGGAAGAGTCAGTCAGCTTGTACTTATGTCGGCATTGTGCCTTTTGTATTTAATTCCGATGCAATATCTGTGTTTCATCGTTAATAAGAAAGTCAGAGGGATACAATAAACCTGAAGTGAAGCATCGGAATCTACAACTAGTGTCACAGGAATGGTTCAAATCATAGTCAGTAAGAAGAGTCAGTCTTCTTGTACTTAATTCGGCATTGTGCCTTTTGTATTTAATTCCGATGCAATTTCTGTGTTTCATCGTCAATAAGAAGGTCAGAGGGATACAGTAAGCCTGAAGTGAAGCATCGGAATCTATAACTAGTGTCACAGGAATGGTTCAAAACATAGGCAGTAAGAAGATTCAGTCTTCTTGTCCTTAAGTCAGCATTGTGCCTTTTGTGTTTAATTGCGATGTAATTTCTGTGTTTCATCGTCAATAAGAAAGTCCAAGGGTTACAGTAAACCTGGAGTGAAGCATCGGTCTCTATAACTAGTGTCACAGGAACGGTTCAAAACATAGACAGTAAGAAGAGTCAGCCTTCTTGTACTTAATTCGGCATTGTATCTTTTGTATTTAATTCCGATGCAATTTCTGTGTTTCATCGTCAATAAGAAGGTCCAAGGGATACAGTAAACCTGAAGTGAAGCATCGGAAACAATAACTAATGTCACAGGATTCGTTCAAACATAGTTAGTAGGTAGAGTCAGTCTTCTTGTACTTGAGTCAGCATTGTGACTTTTGTATTTAATTCCGATGCAATTTTTGTGTTTCGTCGTCAATACGAAGGTCCAAGGGATACAGTAAACCAGAAGTGAAGCATCGGAATCTATAACTAGTGTCACAGGAATGGATCAAGATAGAGTCAGTAAGATGAGTCAGTCATCTTGTACTTAAGTCGACATTGTGCCTTTTGTATTTAATTCCGATGCAATATCTGTGTTTCATCGTCAATTAGAAGGTCCAAGGGATACAGTAAACCTGAAGTGAAGCATCGGAATCCAAAACTAGTGTCACAGGAATGGTTCAAAACATAGTCAGTAAGAAGAGTAAGTCTTCTTAAGTAGGCATTGTGCCTTTTGTATTGAATTCCGATGCAATTTCTGTGTTTCGTCGTCAATAAGAAGGTCAGAGGGATACAGTAAGCCTGAGGTGAAGCATCGGAATCTATAAGTAGTGTCACAGGAATGGTTCAAAACATAGGCAGTAAGAAGATTCAGGCTTCTTGTCCTTAAGTCAGCATTGTGCCTTTTGTATTTAATTGCGATGTAATTTCTGTGTTTCATCGTCAATAAGAAGGTCCAAGGGATACAGTGAACCTGGAGTGAAGCATCGGACTCTATAACTAGTGTCACAGGAACGGTTCAAAACATAGACAGTAAGAAGAGTCAGCCTTCTTGTACTTAATTCGGCATTGTTTCTTTTGTATTTAATTCCGATGCAATTTCTGTGTTTCATCGTCAATAAGAAGGTCCAAGGGATACAGTAAACCTGAAGTGAAGCATCGGAATCTATAACTAGTGTCACAGGAATGGAACAAGATATAGTCAGTAAGAAGAGTCAGTCTTTTTGTACTTAAGTCGGCTTTGTGCCTTTTGTATCTAATTCCGTTGCAATTTCTGTGTTTCATCGTCAATAAGAAGGACCATGGGATACAGTAAACCTGAAGTGAAGCATCGGAATCTATAACTAGTGTCACAGGAATGGTTCAAAACATAGTCAGTAAGAAGAGTCAGTCTTCTTGTACTTAAGTCGGCATTGTGCCTTTTGTATTTAATTCCGATGCAATATCTGCGTTTCATCGTTAATACGAACGTCAGAGGGATACAGTAAACCTGAAGTGAAGCATCGGAATCTATATCTAGTGTCACAGGAATGGTTCAAAACAGTAAGTAAGAAGAGTCAGTCTTCTTGTACTTAAGTCGCCATTTTGCCTTTTGTATTTAATTCCGATGCAATTTCTGTGTTTCATCGTCAATAAGAAGGTCCAAGGGACACAGTAAACCTGAAGTGAAGCATCAGAATCTGTAACTAGCGTCACAGGAATGGTTCAAAACATAGACACTAAGAAGAATCAGTCTGCTTGTACTTAAGACGGCATTGTGCCTTTTCTATTTAATTCCGATGCAATTTCTGTGTTTCATCGTCAATAAGAACGTCAGAGGGATACAGTGGACCTGAGGTGAAGCATCGGAATCTATAACTAATGTCACAGGAATGGTTCAAACATAGACAGCAGTAAAGAGTCAGTCTTCTTATACTTAAGTCGCCATTTTGCCTTTTGTATTTAATTCCGATGCAATTTCTGTGTTTCGTCGTCAATAAGAAGGTCCAAGGGACACAGTAAATCTGAAGTGAAGCATCGAAATCTGTAACTAGTGTCACAGCAATGGTTTGAAACACAGACAGTAAGAACAGTCAGTCTTCTTGTCCTTAAGTCGGCATTGTGCATTTTCTATTTAATTCCGATGCAATTTCTGTGTTTCATCGTCAATAAGAAGGTCCTAGGGATACAGTAAACCTGAAGTGAAGCCTCTGAATCTACAACTAGTGTCACAGGAATGGTTCAAAACATACTCAGTAAGAAGAGCCAGTCATCTTGTACTTAAGTCGGCATTGTGCCTTTTCTATTTAATTCCGATGCAATTTCTGTGTTTCATCGTCAATAAGAAGGTCCAACGGATACAGTAATCCTGAAGTGAAGCATCGGAATCTTTAACTAGCGTCACAGGATTGGTTCAAAACATAGACACTAAGAAGAGTCAGTCTGCTTGTACTTAAGACGGCATTGTGCCTTTTCTATTTAATTCCGATGCAATTTCTTTGTTTCATCGTCAAAACGAAGGTCCAAGTGATTCAGATTACCGGAAGTGAAGCATCGTAATCTATAACTAGTGTCACAGGAGTGGTTCAAATCATAGTCAGTAAGAAGAGTCAGTCTTCTTGTACTTAAGTCAGCATTGTGCCTTTTGTATTTAATTCCGATGCAATATCTGTGTTTCATCGTTAATAAGAACGTCAGAGGGATCCGGTAAACCTGAAGTGAAGCATTGGGATCTACAACTAGTGTCACAGGAATTGTTCAAATCATAGTCAGTAAGATGAATCAGTCTTCTTGTACTTAAGTCGGCATTGTGCCTTTTCTATTTAATTCCAATGCAATTTCAGTGTTTCGTCGCCAATAGGAAGGTCCAAAGGATACAGTAAACCTGAAGTGAAGCATCGGAATCTATAACTAAAATCACAGGATTCGTTCAAACATAGACAGTAGGAAGAGTCAGTCTTCTTGTACTTAAGTCGGCATTCTGCCTTTTGTATTTTGTTCCGATGCTATTTCTGTCTTTCGTCGCCAATAGGAAGGTCGAAAGGATACAGTAAACCTGAAGTGAAGCATCGGAAACAATAACTAATGTCACAGGATTCGTTCAAACATAGTCAGTAGGAAGAGTCAGTCTTCTTGTACTTGAGTCAGCATTGTGCCTTTTGTATTTAATTCCGATGCAATTTCTGTGTTTCATCGTCAATAAGAAGGTCAGAGGGATACAGTATGCCTGAAGTGAAGCATCGGAATCTATAACTAGTGTCACAGGAATGGTTCAAATCACAGGCAGTAAGAAGATTCAGTCTTCTTGTCCGTAAGTCAGCATTGTGCCTTTTGTATTTAATTGCGATTTCATTTCTGTGTTTCATCGTCAATAAGAAGGTCCAAGGGATACAGTAAACCTGGAGTGAAGCATCGGACTCTATAACTAGTGTCACAGGAACGGTTCGAAACATAGACAGTAAGAAGAGTCAGCCTTCTTGTACTTACTTCGGCATGGTATCTTTTGTATTTAATTCCGATGCAATTTCTGTGTTTCATCGTCAATAAGAAGGTCCAAGGCATACAGTAAACCTGAAGTGAAGCATCGGAATCTATAACTAGTGTCACAGGAATGGATCAAGTTATAGTCAGTAAGACGGGTCAGTCTTGTTGTACTTTAGTCGGCATTGTGCCTTTTGTATCTAATTCCGATGCAATTTCTGTGTTTCATCGTCAATAAGAAGGTCCATGGGATACAGTAAACCTTGAGTGAAGCATCGGAATCCATAACTAGTGTCACAGGAATGTTTCAAAACATAGTCAGTAAGAAGAGTCAGTCTTCTTGTACGTAAGTAGGCATTGTGCCTTTTGTATTCAATTCCGATAAACTTTCTGTGTTTCATCATCAATACGACGGTCCAAGGGATACAGTAAACCAGAAGTGAAGCATCGGAATCTACAACTAGTGTCACAGGAATTGTTCAAATCATAGTCAGTAAGAAGAGTCAGTCTCCTTGTACTTAAGTCGGCATTGTGCATTTTCTATTTAATTCCGATGCAATTTCTGAGTTTCGTCGCCAATAAGAAGGTCCAAAGGATACAGTAACCCTGAAGTGAAGCATCGGAATCTATAACTAATGTCACAGGAATGGTTCAAACATAGACAGCAGTAAAGAGTCAGTCCTCTTATACTTAAGTCGGCATTGTGCCTTTTGTATTTAGTTCCGATGCAATTTCTGTGTTTCATCGTCAATAAGAAGGTCCTAGGGATACAGTAAACCTGAAGTGAAGCCTCGGAATCTACAGCTAGTGTCACAGGAATGGTTCAAAACATACTCAGTAAGAAGAGCCAGTCATCTTGTACTTAAGTAGGCATTGTGCCTTTTGTATTCAATTCCGATGCAATTTCTGTGTTTCATCGTCAATAAGAAGGTCAGAGGGATACACTAAACCTGAAGTAAAGCATCGGAATCTATAACTAGTGTCACAGGAATGGTTGAAAACATACCCAGTGAGAGGAGTAAATCTGCTTGTACTTAAGACGGCATTGTGCCTTTTCTATTTAATTCCGATGCAATTTCTGTGTTTCATCGACATTAAGAAAGTCGGAGGGATACAGTGAACCTGAGGTGAAGCATCGGAATCTATAACTAGTGTCACAGGAATGGTTCAAAACATAGACGCTATGAAGAGGCAGCCTGCATGTACTTAAGACGGCATTGTGCCTTTTCTATCTAATTCCGATACAATTTCTGTGTTTCATCGTCAATAAGAAGGTCAGAGGGATACAGTGGACCTGAGGTGAAGCATCGGAATCTATAACTAGTGTCACAGCAATGGTTCGAAACATAGACAGTAAGAACAGTCAGTCTTCTTGACTTAAGTCGGCATTGTGCCTTTTCTATTTAATTCCGATGCAATTTCTGTGTTTTGTCGCCAATACGAAGGTCCAAAGGATATAGTAAACCTGAAGTGAAGCATCGGAATCTACAACTAATGTCACAGGATTCGTTCAAACATAGACAGCAGGAAGAGTCAGTCTTCTTGTACTTAAGTCGGCATTGTGCCTTTTGTATTTCGTTCCGATGCAATTTCAGTGTTTCGTCGCCAATAGGAAGGTCGAAAGGATACAGTAAACCTGAAGTGAAGCTTCGGAAACAATACTCTAATGTCACAGGATTCGTTCAAACATAGTCAGTAGGAAGAGTCAGTCTTCTTGTACTTGAGTCAGCATTCTGCCTTTTGTATTTAATTCCGATGGAATATCTGCGTTTCATAGTTAATAAGAACGTCAGAGGGATACAGTAAACCTGAAGTGAAGCATCGGAATCTAAATCTAGTGTCACAGGAATGGTTCAAAACAGTCAGTAAGAAGAGTCAGTCTTCTGGTACTTAAGTCGCCATTTTGCCTTTTGTATTTAATTCCGATGCAATTTCTGTGTTTCATCGTCAATAAGAAGGTCAGAGGGATACAGTGAAGCTGAGGTGAAGCATCGGAATCTATAACTAGTGTCACAGGAATGGTTCAAATCATAGACAGTAGGAAGAGTCAGTCTTCTTGTACTTAAGTCCGCATTGTGCCTTTTCTATTTAATTCCAATGCAATTTCAGTGTTTCGTCGCCAATAGGAAGGTCCAAAGGATACAGTAAACCTGAAGTGAAGCATCGGAATCTATAACTAATGTCACAGGATTCGTTCAAACATAGACAGTAGGAAGAGTCAGTCTTCTTGTACTTAAGTCGGCATTGTGCCTTTTGTATTTTGTTCCGATGCAATTTATGTCTTTCGTCGCCAATAGGAAGGTCCAAAGGATACAGTAAACCTGAAGTGAAGCATTGGAAACAATAAATAATGTCACAGGATTCGTTCAAACATAGTCAGTAGGAAGAGTCAGTCTTCTTGTACTTGAGTCAGCATTGTGCCTTTTGTATTTAATTCCGATGCAATTTCTGTGTTTCATCGTCAAAAAGAAGGTCAGTGGGATACAGTAAGCCTGAAGTGAAGCATCGGAATCTATAACTAGTGTCACAGGAATGGTTCAAAACATAGGCAGTAAGAAGATTCAGTCTTCTTGTCCATAAGTCATCATTGTGCCTTTTGTATTTAATTGCGATTTAATTTCTGTGTTTCATCGTCAATAAGAAGGTCCAAGGGTTACAGTAAACCTGGAGTGAAGCATCGGACTCTATAACTAGTGTCACAGGAACGGTTCAAAACATAGACAGTAAGAAGAGTCAGCCTTCTTGTACTTAATTCGGCATTGTATCTTTTGTATTTAATTCCGATGCAATTTCTGTGTTTCATCGTCAATAAGAAGGTCCAAGGGATACAGTAAACCTGAAGTGAAGCATCGGAATCTATAACTAGTGTCACAGGAATTGCTCAAATCATAGTCAGTAAGAAGAGTCAGTCTTCTTGTACTTAAGTCGGCATTGTGCCTTTTGTATTTAATTCCGATGCAATTTCTGTGTTTCATCGTCAATAAGAAGGTCCAAGGGATACAGTAAACCCGAAGTGAAGCATCGGAATCTATAACTAGTGTCACAGGAATGGATCAAGATAGAGTCAGTAAGAAGAGTCAGTCATCTTGTACTTAAGTCGACATTGTGCCTTTTGTATTTAATTCCGATGCAATTTCTGTGTTTCATCGTCAATAAGAAGGTCAGAGGGATACAGTGAAGCTGAGGTGCAGCATCGGAATCTATAACTAGTGTCACAGGAATGGTTCAAATCATAGACAGTAGGAAGAGTCAGTCTTCTTGTACTTAAGTCGGCATTGTGCCTTTTCTATTTAATTCCAATGCAATTTCAGTGTTTCGTCGCCAATAGGAAGGTCCAAAGGATACAGTAAACCTGAAGTGAAGCATCGGAATCTATAACTAATGTCACAGGTTTCGTACAAACATAGATAGTAGGAAGAGTCAGTCTTCTTGTACTTAAGTCGGCATTGTGCCTTTTGTATTTGGTTCCGATGCAATTTCTGTCTTTCGTCGCCAATAGGAAGGTCGAAAGGATACAGTAAACCTGAAGTGAAGCATTGGAAACAATAACTAATGTCGCAGGATTCGTTCAAACATAGTCAGTAGGAAGAGTCAGTCTTCTTGTACTTGAGTCAGCATTGTGCCTTTTGTACTTAATTCCGATGCAATTTCTGTGTTTCATCGTCAATAAGAAGGTCAGAGGGATACAGTAAGCCTGAAGTGAAGCATCGGAATCTATAACTAGTGTCACAGGAATGGTTCAAAACATAGGCAGTAAGAAGATTCAGTCTTCTTGTCCATAAGTCATCATTGTGCCTTTTGTATTTAATTGCGATTTAATTTCTGTGTTTCATCGTCAATAAGAAGGTCCAAGGGATACAGTAAACCTGGAGTGAAGCATCGGACTCTATAACTAGTGTCACAGGAACGGTTCAAAACATAGACAGTAAGAAGAGTCAGCCTTCTTGTACTTAATTCGGCATTGTATCTTTTGTATTTAATTCCGATGCAATTTCTGTGTTTCATCGTCAATAAGAAGGTCAGAGGGATACAGTGGACCTGAGGTGAAGCATCGGAATCTATAACTAGTGTCACAGCAATGGTTCGAAACATAGACAGTAAGAACAGTCAGTCTTCTTGACTTAAGTCGGCATTGTGCCTTTTCAATTTAATTCCGATGCAATTTCTGTGTTTTGTCGCCAATACGAAGGTCCAAAGGATATAGTAAACCTGAAGTGAAGCATCGGAATCTACAACTAATGTCACAGGATTCGTTCAAACATAGACAGCAGGAAGAGTCAGTCTTCTTGTACTTAAGTCGGCATTGTGCCTTTTGTATTTCGTTCCGATGCAATTTCTGTGTTTCGTCGCCAATAGGAAGGTCGAAAGGATACAGTAAACCTGAAGTGAAGCTTCGGAAACAATAACTAATGTCACAGGATTCGTTCAAACATAGTCAGTAGGAAGAGTCAGTCTTTTTGTACTTGAGTCAGCATTCTGCCTTTTGTATTTAATTCCGATGGAATATCTGCGTTTCATAGTTAATAAGAACGTCAGAGGGATACAGTAAACCTGAAGTGAAGCATCGGAATCTATATCTAGTGTCACAGGAATGGTTCAAAACAGTCAGTAAGAAGAGTCAGTCTTCTGGTACTTAAGTCGCCATTTTGCCTTTTGTATTTAATTCCGATGCAATTTCTGTGTTTCATCGTCAATAAGAAGGTCCAAGGGACACAGTAAACCTGAAGTGAAGCATCGGAATCTATAACTAGTGTCACAGGAATGGTTCAAAACATAGGCAGTAAGAAGATTCAGTCTTCTTGTCCATAAGTCATCATTGTGCCTTTTGTATTTAATTGCGATTTAATTTCTGTGTTTCATCGTCAATAAGAAGGTCCAAGGGATACAGTAAACCTGGAGTGAAGCATCGGACTCTATAACTAGTGTCACAGGAACGGTTCAAAACATAGACAGTAATAAGAGTCAGCCTTCTTGTACTTAATTCGGCATTGTATCTTTTGTATTTAATTCCGATGCAATTTCTGTGTTTCATCGTCAATAAGAAGGTCCAAGGGATACAGTAAACCTGAAGTGAAGCATCGGAATCTATAACTAGTGTCACAGGAATGGTTCAAAACATAGAGAGTAAGAAGAGGCAGTCATCTTCTACTTAAGTTGGCATTGTACCTTTTGTATTTAATTCCGATGCACTATCTGTGTTTCATCGTCATTACGAAGGTCCAAGGGATGCAGTAATCCTGAAATGAAGCATCGGAATCTGTAACTAGTGTCACAGGAATGGTTCAAAACATAGACAGTAGGAAAATTCAATCTACATGTACTTAAGCCGGTATTGTGCCTTTTGTATTTATTTCCGATGCAATTTCTGTGTTTCATCGTCAATAAGAAGGTCAGAGGGATACACTAAACCTGAAGTAAAGCATCGGAATCTATAACTAGTGTCACAGGAATGGTTGAAAACATATCCAGTGAGAAGAGTAAATCTGCTTGTACTTAAGACGGAATTGTGCCTTTTCTATTTAATTCCGATGCAATTTCTGTGTGTCATCGTCATTAAGAAAGTCAGAGGGATACAGTGAACCTGAGGTGAAGCATCGGCATCTATAACTAGTGTCACAGGAATGGTTCAAAACATAGACACTAAGAAGAGGCAGCCTGCATGTACTTAAGACGGCATTGTGCCTTTTCAATTTAATTCCGATGCAATTTCTGTGTTTTGTCGCCAATACGAAGGTCCAAAGGATATAGTAAACCTGAAGTGAAGCATCGGAATCTACAACTAATGTCACAGGATTCGTTCAAACATAGACAGCAGGAAGAGTCAGTCTTCTTGTACTTAAGTCGGCATTGTGCCTTTTGTATTTCGTTCCGATGCAATTTCTGTGTTTCGTCGCCAATAGGAAGGTCGAAAGGATACAGTAAACCTGAAGAGAAGCTTCGGAAACAATAACTAATGTCACAGGATTCGTTCAAACATAGTCAGTAGGAAGAGTCAGTCTTCTTGTACTTGAGTCAGCATTCTGCCTTTTGTATTTAATTCCGATGGAATATCTGCGTTTCATAGTTAATAAGAACGTCAGAGGGATACAGTAAACCTGAAGTGAAGCATCGGAATCTATATCTAGTGTCACAGGAATGGTTCAAAACAGTCAGTAAGAAGAGTCAGTCTTCTGGTACTTGAGTCGCCATTTTGCCTTTTGTATTTCATTCCGATGCAATTTCTGTGTTTCATCGTCAATAAGAAGGTCCAAGGGACACAGTAAACCTGAAGTGAAGCATCGGAATCTGTAACTAGCGTCACAGGAATGGTTCAAAACATAGACACTAAGAAGAGTCAGTCTGCTTGTACTTAAGACGGCATTGTGCCTTTTCTATTTAATTCCGATACAATTTCTGTGTTTCATCGTCAATGAGAAGGTCAGAGGGATACAGTGGACCTGAGGTGAAGATTCGGAATCTATAACTAGTGTCACAGCAATGGTTCGAAACATAGACAGTAAGAACAGTCAGTCTTCTTGTACTTAAGTCGGCATTGTGCATTTTCTATTTAATTCCGATGCAATTTCTGTGTTTCGTCGCCAATAGGAAGGTCCAAAGGATACAGTAATCCTGAAGTGAAGCATCGGAATCTATAACTAATGTCACAGGAATGGTTCAAACATAGACAGCAGTAAAGAGTCAGTCTTCTTATACTTAAGTCGGCATTGTGCCTTTTGTATTATTTCCGATGCAATTTCTGTGTTTCATCGTCAATAAGAAGGTCCTAGGGATACAGTAAACCTGAAGTGAAGCCTCGGAATCTACAACTAGTGTCACTGGAATGGTTCAAAACATACTCAGTAAGAAGAGCCAGTCATATTGTACCTAAGTAGGCATTGTGCCTTTTGTATTCAATTCCGATGCAATATCTGTGTTTCATCGTCAATTAGAAGGTCCAAGGGATACAGTAAACCTGAAGTGAAGCATCGGAATCAGAAACTAGTGTCACAGGAATGGTTCAAAACATAGTCGGTAAGAAGAGTAAGTCTTCTTAAGTAGGCATTGTGCCTTTTGTATTTAATTCCGATGCAATTTCTGTGTTTCGTCGTCAATAAGAAGGTCAGAGGGATACAGTAAGCCTGAGGTGAAGCATCGGAATCTATAACTAGTGTCACAGGAATGGTTCAAAACATAGTCAGTAAGAAGAGTCAGTCTTCTTGTACTTAAGTCGGCATTGTGCCTTTTGTATTTAATTCCGATGCAATATCTGCGTTTCATAGTTAATAAGAACGTCAGAGGGATACAGTAAACCTGAAGTGAAGTCTCTGAATCTACAACTAGTGTCACAGGAATGGTTCAAAACATACTCAGTAAGAAGAGCCAGTCATTTTGTACTTAAGTCGGCATTGTGCCTTTTCTATTTAATTCCGATGCAATTTCTGTGTTTCATCGTCAATAAGAGGGTCCAACGGATACAGTAAACCTGAAGTGAAGCATCGGAATCTTTAACTAGCGTCACAGGAATGGTTCAAAACATAGACACTAAGAAGAGTCAGTCTGCTTGTACTTAAGACGGCATTGTGCCTTTTCTATTTAATTCCGATGCAATTTCTGTGTTTCATCGTCAAAACGAAGGTCCAAGGGATAGAGATTACCGGAATTGAAGCATCGTAATCTATAACTAGTGTCACAGGAGTGGTTCAAAACATAGTTTTGCAAAAACAGACATAATGTCTTATGGGATAACAGCAATCAGTGATTTTATGTTATTTTAAATCCGTCTTGATTGCAAATTTTTTATTTTTTATTATTCATATGACCGGTTTCGGTTCATTCAGAACCATCTTCTGATCTGATATTTAAGTTACAGGAGTAACCCGTCCAATTCAGCAACTTTCACATGCTACGTGACGTAGCATGTGAAAGTTGCTGAATTGGACGGGTTACTCCTGTAACTTAAATATCAGATCAGAAGATGGTTCTGAATGAACCGAAACTGGTCATATGAATAATAAAAAAAAAAAAAAGAATAAAAAATTTGCAATTAAGACGGATTTAAAATAACGTTCAAAACGTAGTCAGTAAGAAGAGTCAGTCTTCTTGTACTTAAGTCAGCATTGTGCCTTTTGTATTTAATTCCGATGCAATATCTGTGTTTCATCGTTAATAAGATCGTCAGAGGGATACGGTAAACCTGAAGTGAAGCATTGGGATCTACAACTAGTGTCACAGGAATTGTTCAAATCATAGTCAGTAAGAAGAGTCAGTCTTCTTGTACTTAAGTCGGCATTGTGCCTTTTGTATTTAATTCCGATGCAATTTCTGTGTTTCATCGTCAATAAGAAGGTCCAAGGGATACAGTAAACCCGAAGTGAAGCATCGGAATCTATAACTAGTGTCACAGGAATGGATCAAGATAGAGTCAGTAAGAAGAGTCAGTCATCTTGTACTTAAGTCGACATTGTGCCTTTTGTATTTAATTCCGATGCAATTTCTGTGTCTCATCGTCAATAAGAAGGTCAGAGGGATACAGTGAAGCTGAGGTGAAGCATCGGAATCTATAACTAGTGTCACAGGAATGGTTCAAATCATAGACAGTAGGAAGAGTCAGTCTTCTTGTACTTAAGTCGGCATTGTGCCTTTTCTATTTAATTCCAATGCAATTTCAGTGTTTCGTCGCCAATAGGAAGGTCCAAAGGATACAGTAAACCTGAAGTGAAGCATCGGAATCTTTAACTAATGTCACAGGATTCGTTCAAACATAGACAGTAGGAAGAGTCAGTCTTCTTGTACTTAAGTCGGCATTGTGCCTTTTGTATTTTGTTCCGATGCAATTTCTGTCTTTCGTCGCCAATAGGAAGGTCCAAAGGATACAGTAAACCTGAAGTGAAGCATTGGAAACAATAACTAATGTCACAGGATTCGTTCAAACATAGTCAGTAGGATGAGTCAGTCTTCTTGTACTTGAGTCAGCATAGTGCCTTTTGTATTTAATTCCGATGCAATTTCTGTGTTTCATCGTCAATAAGAAGGTCAGAGGGATACAGTAAGCCTGAAGTGAAGCATCGGAATCTATAACTAGTGTCACAGGAATGGTTCAAAACATAGGCAGTAAGAAGATTCAGTCTTCTTGTCCATAAGTCATCATTGTGCCTTTTGTATTTAATTGCGATTTAATTTCTGTGTTTCATCGTCAATAAGAAGGTCCAAGGGATACAGTAAACCTGGAGTGAAGCATCGGACTCTATAACTAGTGTCACAGGAACGGTTCAAAACATAGACAGTAAGAAGAGTCAGCCTTCTTGTACTTAATTCGGCATTGTATCTTTTGTATTTAATTCCGATGCAATTTCTGTGTTTCATCGTCAATAAGAAGGTCCAAGGGATACAGTAACGTGAAGTGAAGCATCGGAATCTATAACTAGTGTCACAGGAATTGCTCAAATCATAGTCAGTAAGAAGAGTCAGTCTTCTTGTACTTGAGTCGGCATTGTGCCTTTTGTATTTAATTCCGATGCAATTTGTGTGTTTCATCGTCAATAAGAAGGTCCAAGGGATACAGTAAACCCGAAGTGAAGCATCGGAATCTATAACTAGTGTCACAGGAATGGATCAAGATAGAGTCAGTAAGAAGAGTCAGTCATCTTGTACTTAAGTCGACATTGTGCCTTTTGTATTTAATTCCGATGCAATTTCTGTGTTTCATCGTCAATAAGAAGGTCAGAGGGATACAGTGAAGCTGAGGTGAAGCATCGGAATCTATAACTAGTGTCACAGGAATGGTTCAAATCATAGATAGTACGAAGAGTCAGTCTTCTTGTACTTAAGTCGGCATTGTGCCTTTTCTATTTAATTCCAATGCAATTTCAGTGTTTCGTCGCCAATAGGAAGGTCCAAAGGATACAGTAAACCTGAAGTGAAGCATCGGAATCTATAACTAATGTCACAGGATTCGTTCAAACATAGACAGTAGGAAGAGTCAGTGTTCTTGTACTTAAGTCGGCATTGTGCCTTTTGTATTTTGTTCCGATGCAATTTCTGTCTTTCGTCGCCAATAGGAAGGTCGAAAGGATACAGTAAACCTGAAGTGAAGCATTGGAAACAATAACTAATGTCGCAGGATTCGTTCAAACATACTCAGTAGGAAGAGTCAGTCTTCTTGTACTTGAGTCAGCATTGTGCCTTTTGTACTTAATTCCGATGCAATTTCTGTGTTTCATCGTCTATAAGAAGGTCAGAGGGATACAGTAAGCCTGAAGTGAAGCATCGGAAACTATAACTAGTGTCACAGGAATGGTTCAAAACATAGGCAGTAAGAAGATTCAGTCTTCTTGTCCATAAGTCATCATTGTGCCTTTTGTATTTAATTGCGATTTAATTTCTGTGTTTCATCGTCAATAAGAAGGTCCAAGGGATACAGTAAACCTGGAGTGAAGCATCGGACTCTATAACTAGTGTCACAGGAACGGTTCAAAACATAGACAGTAAGAAGAGTCAGCCTTCTTGTACTTAATTCGGCATTGTATCTTTTGTATTTAATTCCGATGCAATTTCTGTGTTTCATCGTCAATAAGAAGGTCAGAGGGATACAGTGGACCTGAGGTGAAGCATCGGAATATATAACTAGTGTCACAGCAATGGTTCGAAACATAGACAGTACGAAGAGTTAGTCTTCTTGTACTTAAGTCGGCATTGTGCATTTTCTATTTAATTCCGATGCAATTTCTGAGTTTCGTCGCCAATAAGAAGGTCCAAAGGATACAGTAACCCTGAAGTGAAGCATCGGAATCTATAACTAATGTCACAGGAATGGTTCAAACATAGACAGCAGCAAAGAGTCAGTCCTCTTATACTTAAGTCGGCATTGTGCCTTTTGTATTTAGTTCCGATGCAATTTCTGTGTTTCATCGTCAATAAGAAGGTCCTAGGGATACAGTAAACCTGAAGTGAAGCCTCGGAATCTACAACTAGTGTCACAGGAATGGTTCAAAACATACTCAGTAAGAAGAGCCAGTCATCTTGTACTTAAGTAGACATTGTGCCTTTTGTATTCAATTCCGATGCAATTTCTGTGTTTCATCGTCAATAAGAAGGTCCATCGGATACAGTAAATCTGAAGTGAAGCATCGGAATCTATAACTAGTGTCACAGGAATGGTTCAAAACATAGAGAGTAAGAAGAGTCAGTCTTCTTCTACTTAAGTTGGCATTGTACCTTTTGTATTTAATTCCGATGCACTATCTGTGTTTCATCGTCATTACGAAGGTCCAAGGGATGCAGTAATCCTGAAATGAAGCATCGGAATCTGTAACTAGTGTCACAGGAATGGTTCAAAACATAGACAGTAGGAAGATTCAGTCTACATGTACTTAAGCCAGTATTGTGCCTTTTGTATTTATTTCCGATGCAATTTCTGTGTTTCATCGTCAATAAGAAGGTCAGAGGGATACACTAAACCTGAAGTAAAGCATCGGAATCTATAACTAGTGTCACAGGAATGGTTGAAAACATATCCAGTGAGAAGAGTAAATCTGCTTGTACCTAAGACGGCATTGTGCCTTTTCTATTTAATTCCGATGCAATCTCTGTGTTTCATCGTCATTAAGAAGGTCAGAGGGATACAGTGAACCTGAGGTGAAGCATCGGAATCTATAACTAGTGTCACAGGAATGGTTCAAAACATAGACACTAAGAAGAGTCAGTCTGCTTGTACTTAAGACGGCATTGTGCCTTTTCTATTTAATTCCGATACAATTTCTGTGTTTCATCGTCAATAAGAAGGTCAGAGGGATACAGTGGACCTGAGGTGAAGCATCGGAATCTATAACTAGTGTCACAGCAATGGTTCGAAACATAGACAGTAAGAACAGTCAGTCTTCTTGACTTAAGTCGGCATTGTGCCTTTTCTATTTAATTCCGATGCAATTTCTGTGTTTTGTCGCCAATACGAAGGTCCAAAGGATATAGTAAACCTGAAGTGAAGCATCGGAATCTACAACTAATGTCACAGGATTCGTTCAAACATAGACAGCAGGAAGAGTCAGTCTTCTTGTACTTAAGTCGGCATTGTGCCTTTTGTATTTCGTTCCGATGCAATTTCTGTGTTTCCTCGCCAATAGGAAGGTCGAAAGGATACAGTAAACCTGAAGTGAAGCATCGGAAACAATAACTAATGTCACAGGATTCATTCAAACATAGTCAGTAGTAAGAGTCAGTCTTCTTGTACTTGAGTCAGCATTGTGCCTTTTGTATTTAATTCCGATGGAATATCTGCGTTTCATAGTTAATAAGAACGTCAGAGGTATACAGTAAACCTGAAGTGAAGCATCGGAATCTATATCTAGTGTCACAGGAATGGTTCAAAACAGTCAGTAAGAAGAGTCAGTCTTCTGGTACTTAAGTCGCCATTTTGCCTTTTGTATTTAATTCCGATGCAATTTCTGTGTTTCATCGTCAATAAGAAGGTACAAGGGACACAGTAAACCAAAAGTGAAGCATCAGAATCTGTAACTAGCGTCACAGGAATGGTTCAAAACATAGACACTAAGAAGAATCAGTCTGCTTGTACTTAAGGCGGCATTGTGCCTTTTCTATTTAATTCCGATACAATTTCTGTGTTTCATCGTCAATAAGAAGGTCAGAGGGATACAGTGGACCTGAGGTGAAGCATCGGAATCTATAACTAGTGTCACAGCAATGGTTCGAAACATAGACAGTAAGAACAGTCAGTCTTCTTGTACTTAAGTCGGCATTGTGCATTTTCTATTTAATTCCGATGCAATTTCTGTGTTTCATCGTCAATAAGAAGGTCAGAGGGATACAGTGAAGCTGAGGTGAAGCATCGGAATCTATAACTAGTGTCACAGGAATGGTTCAAATCATAGACAGTAGGAAGAGTCAGTCTTCTTGTACTTAAGTCGGCATTGTGCCTTTTCTATTTAATTCCAATGCAATTTCAGTGTTTCGTCGCCAATAGGAAGGTCCAAAGGATACAGTAAACCTGAAGTGAAGCATCGGAATCTATAACTAATGTCACAGGATTCGTTCAAACATAGACAGTAGGAAGAGTCAGTCTTCTTGTACTTAAGTCGGCATTGTGCCTTTTGTATTTTGTTCCGATGCAATTTCTGTCTTTCGTCGCCAATAGGAAGGTCCAAAGGATACAGTAAACCTGAAGTGAAGCATTGGAAACAATAACTAATGTCACAGGATTCGTTCAAACATAGTCAGTAGGAAGAGTCAGTCTTCTTGTACTTGAGTCAGCATTGTGCCTTTTGTATTCAATTCCGATGCAATATCTGTGTTTCATCGTCAATAAGAAGGTCAGAGGGATACAGTAAGCCTGAAGTGAAGCATCGGAATCTATAACTAGTGCCACAGGAATGGTTCAAAACATAGGCAGTAAGAAGATTCAGTCTTCTTGTCCATAAGTCATCATTGTGCCTTTTGTATTTAATTGCGATTTAATTTCTGTGTTTCATCGTCAATAAGAAGGTCCAAGGGATACAGTAAACCTGGAGTGAAGCATCGGACTCTATAACTAGTGTCACAGGAACGGTTCACAACATAGACAGTAAGAAGAGTCAGCCTTCTTGTACTTAATTCGGCATTGTATCTTTTGTATTTAATTCCGATGCAATTTCTGTGTTTCATCGTCAATAAGAAGGTCCAAGGGATACAGTAAACCTGAAGTGAAGCATCGGAATCTATAACTAGTGTCACAGGAATTGCTCAAATCATAGTCAGTAAGAAGAGTCAGTCTTCTTGTACTTAAGTCGGCATTGTGCCATTTGTATTTAATTCCGATGCAATTTCTGTGTTTCATCGTCAATAAGAAGGTCCAAGGGATACAGTAAATCCGAAGTGAAGCGTCGGAATCTATAACTAGTGTCACAGGAATGGATCAAGATAGAGTCAGTAAGAAGAGTCAGTCATCTTGTACTTAAGGCGACATTGTGCCTTTTGTATTTAATTCCGATGCAATTTCTGTGTTTCATCGTCAATAAGAAGGTCAGAGGGATCCAGTGAAGCTGAGGTGAAGCATCGGAATCTATAACTAGTGTCACAGGAATGGTTCAAATCATAGACAGTAGGAAGAGTCAGTCTTCTTGTACTTAAGTCGGCATTGTGCCTTTTCTATTTAATTCCAATGCAATTTCAGTGTTTCGTCGCCAATAGGAGGGTCCAAAGGATACAGTAAACCTGAAGTGAAGCATCGGAATCTATAACTAATGTCACAGGATTCGTTCAAACTTAGACAGTAGGAAGAGTCAGTCTTCTTGTACTTAAGTCGGCATTGTGCCTTTTGTATTTTGTTCCGATGCAATTTCTGTCTTTCGTCGCCAATAGGAAGGTCGAAAGGATACAGTAAACCTGAAGTGAAGCATTGGAAACAATAACTAATGTCGCAGGATTCGTTCAAACATAGTCAGTAGGAAGAGTCAGTCTTCTTGTACTTGAGTCAGCATTGTGCCTTTTGTATTTAATTCCGATGCAATTTCTGTGTTTCATCGTCAATAAGAAGGTCAGAGGGATACAGTAAGCCTGAAGTGAAGCATCGGAATCTATAACTAGTGTCACAGGAATGGTTCAAAACATAGGCAGTAAGAAGATTCAGTCTTCTTGTCCATAAGTCATCATTGTGCCTTTTGTATTTAATTGCGATTTAATTTCTGTGTTTCATCGTCAATAAGAAGGTCCAAGGGATACAGTAAACCTGGAGTGAAGCATCGGACTCTATAACTAGTGTCACAGGAACGGTTCAAAACATAGACAGTAAGAAGAGTCAGCCTTCTTGTACTTAATTCGGCATTGTATCTTTTGTATTTAATTCCGATGCAATTTCTGTGTTTCATCGTCAATAAGAAGGTCCAAGGGATACAGTAAACCTGAAGTGAAGCATCGGAATCTATAACTAGTGTCACAGGAATGGATCAAGATATAGTCAGTAAGAAGGGTCAGTCTTGTTGTACTTAAGTCGGCATTGTGCCTTTTGTATCTAATTCCGATGCAATTTCTGTGTTTCATCGTCAATAAGAAGGTCCATGGGATACAGTAAACCTTAAGTGAAGCATCGGAATCCATAACTAGTGTCACAGGAATGGTTCAAAATATAGTCAGTAAGAAGAGTCAGTCTTCTTGTACGTAAGTCGGCATTGTGCCTTTTGTATTCAATTCCGATAAACTTTCTGTGTTTCATCATCAATACGACGGTCCAAGGGATACAGTAAACCAGAAGTGAAGCATCGGAATCTACAACTAGTGTCACAGGAATTGTTCAAATCATAGTCAGTAAGAAGAGTCAGTCTCCTTGTACTTAAGTCGGCATTGTGCCTTTTCTATTTAATTCCGATGCAATTTCTGTGTTTCATCGTCAATAAGAAGGTCAGAGGGATACAATGGACCTGAGGTGAAGCATCGGAATATATAACTAGTGTCACAGCAATGGTTCAAAACATTGGCAGTAAGAAGATCCAGTCTTCTTGTCCTTAAGTCGGCATTGTGCCTTTTGTATTTAATTCCGATGCAATTTCTGTGTTTCATCGTCAATAAGAAGGTCCAAGGGATACAGTGAACCTAAAGTGAAGCATCGGAATCTATAACTAGTTTCACAGGAATGGTTCAAAACATAGACTGTAGGAAGAGTCAGTCTTCTTCTACTTAAGTTGGCATTGTACCATTTGTATTTAATTCCGATGCACTATCTGTGTTTCATCGTCATTACGAAGGTCCAAGGGATGCAGTAATCCTGAAATGAAGCATCGGAATCTGTAACTAGTGTCACAGGAATGGTTCAAACATAGACAGTAGGAAGATTCAGTTTACATGTACTTAAGCCGGTATTGTGCCTTTTGTATCTATTTCCGATGCAATTTCTGTGTTTCATCGTCAATAAGAAGGTCCAAGGTATACAGTAAACCGGAAGTGAAGCATCGTAATCTATAACAAGTGTCACAGGAATGGTTCAAATCATAGTCAGTAAGAAGAGTCAGTCTTCTCGTACTTAAGTCAGCATTGTGCCTTTTGTATTTAATTCCGATGCAATATCTGTGTTTCATCGTTAATAAGAACGTCAGAGGGATACAGTAAACCTGAAGTGAAGCATCGGGATCTACAACTAGTGTCACAGGAATTGTTCAAATCATAGTCAGTAAGAAGAATCAGTCTTCTTGTACTTAAGTCGGCCTTGTGCCTTTTGTATTTAATTCCGATGCAATTTCTGTGTTTCGTCGTCAATAAGAAGGTCCAAGGTATACAGTAAACCTGAAGTGAAGCATCCGAATCTATAACTAGTGTCACAGGAATGGTTCAAAACATATCCAGTGAGAAGAGTCAGTCTGCTTGTACTTAAGACGGCATTGTGCCTTTTCTATTTAATTCCGATGCAATTTCTGTGTTTCATTGTCAATAAGAAGGTCAGAGGGATACAGTGAACCTGAGATGAAGCATCGGAATCCATAACTAGTGTCACAGGAATGGTTCAAAACATAGACAGTAGGAAGAGTCAGTCTTCGTGTACTTAAGTCGGCATTGTGCCTTTTCTATTTAATTCCGATGCAATTTTTGTGTTTCGTCGTCAATACGAAGGTCCAAGGGATACAGTAAACCAGAAGTGAAGCATCGGAATCTATAACTAGTGTCACAGGAATGGATCAAGATAGAGTCAGTAAGAAGAGTCAGTCATCTTGTACTTAAGTCGACATTGTGCCTTTTATATCTAATTCCGATGCAATTTCTGTGTTTCATCGTTAATAAGAAGGTCCATGGGATACAGTAAATCTTAAGTGAAGCATCGGAATCCATAACTAGTGTCACAGGAATGGTTCAAAACATAGTCAGTAAGAATAGTCAGTCTTCTTGTACGTAAGTCGGCATTGTGCCTTTTGTATTCAATTCCGATAAACTTTCTGTGTTTCATCATCAATGCGACGGTCCAAGGGATACAGTAAACCAGAAGTGAAGCATCGGAATCTACAACTAGTGTCACAGGAATTGTTCAAATCATAGTAAGTAAGAAGAGTCGGTCTTCTTGTACTTAAGTCGGCATTGTGCCTTTTCTATTTAATTCCGATGCAATTTCTGTGTTTCATCGTCAATAAGAAGGTCAGAGGGATACAGTGGACCTGAGGTGAAGCATCGGAATATATAACTAGTGTCACAGCAATGGTTCGAAACATAGACAGTAAGAAGAGTCAGTCTTCTTGTACTTAAGTCGGCATTGTGCATTTTCTTTTTAATTCCGATGCAATTTCTGAGTTTCGTCGCCAATAAGAAGGTCCAAAGGATACAGTAACCCTGAAGTGAAGCATCGGAATCTATAACTAACGTCACAGGAATGGTTCAAACATAGACAGCAGTAAAGAGTCAGTCTTCTTATACTTAAGTCCGCATTGTGCCTTTTGTATTTAGTTCCGATGCAATTTCTGTGTTTCATCGTCAATAAGAAGGTCCTAGGGATACAGTAAACCTGAAGTGTAGCCTCGGAATCTACAACTAGTGTCACAGGAATGGTTCAAAACATACTCAGTAAGAAGAGCCAGTCATCTTGTACTTAAGTAGGCATTGTGCCTTTTGTATTCAATTCCGATGCAATTTCTGTGTTTCATCGTCAATAAGAAGGTCCAACGGATACAGTAAACCTGAAGTGAAGCATCGGAATCTATAACTAGTGTCACAGGAATGGTTCAAAACATAGACAGTAAGAAGAGTCAGTCTTCTTGGACTTAAGTCGGCATTGTGCCTTTTGTATTTAATTCAGATGCAATTTCTGTGTTTCATCGTCAATGAGAAGGTCAGAGGGATACAGTAAACCTGAAGTGAAGCACCGGAATCTATAACTAGTGTCACAGGAAAGGTTCAAAACATAGGCAGTAAGAAGATCCAGTCTTCTTGTCTTTAAGTCGGCATTGTGCCTTTTGTATCTAATTCCGATGCAATTTCTGTGTTTCATCGTCAATAAGAGGTACCATGGGATACAGTAAACCTGAAGTGAAGCATCGGAATCTATAACTAGTGTCACAGGAATGGTTCAAAACATAGTCAGTAAGAAGAGTTAGTCTTCTTGTACTTAAGTCGGCATTGTGCCTTTTGTATTTAATTCCGATGCAATATCTGCGTTTCATCGTTAATAAGAACGTCAGAGGGATACAGTAAACCTGAAGTGAAGCATCGGAATCTATATCTAGTGTCACAGGAATGGTTCAAAACAGTCAGTAAGAAGAGTCAGTCTTCTTGTACTTAAGTCGCCATTTTGCCTTTTGTATTTAATTCCGATGCAATTTCTGTGTTTCATCGTCAATAAGAGGGTCCAAGGGACACAGTAAACCTGAAGTGAAGCATCGGAATCTGTAACTAGCGTCACAGGAATGGTTCAAAACATAGACACTAAGAAGGGTCAGTCTGCTTGTACTTAAGACGGCATTGTGCCTTTTCTATTTAATTCCGATGCAATTTCTGTGTTTCATCGTCAATAAGAAGATCAGAGGGATACAGTGGACCTGAGGTGAAGCATCGGAATCTATAACTAGTGTCACAGCAATGGTTCGAAACATAGACAGTAAGAACAGTCAGTCTTCTTGTACTTAAGTCGGCATTGTGCATTTTCTATTTAATTCCGATGCAATTTCTGTGTTTCGTCGCCAATAAGAAGGTCCAAAGGATACAGTAACCCTGAAGTGAAGCATCGGAATCTATAACTAATGTCACAGGAATGGTTCAAACATAGACAGCAGTAAAGAGTCAGTCTTATTATACTTAAGTCGGCATTGTGCCTTTTGTATTTAGTTCCGATGCAATTTCTGTGTTTCATCGTCAATAAGAAGGTCCTAGGGATACAGTAAATCTGAAGTGAACCCTCGGAATCTACAACTAGTGTCACAGGAATGGTTTAAAACATACTCAGTAAGAAGAGCCAGTCATCTTGTACTTAAGTAGGCATTGTGCCTTTTGTATTCAATTCCGATGCAATTTTTGTGTTTCATCGTCAATAAGAAGGTACAACGGAAACATTAAACCTGAACTGAAGCATCGGAATCTTTAACTAGCGTCACAGGAATGGTTCAAAACACAGACACTAAGAAGAGTCAGTCTGCTTGTACTTAAGACGGCATTGTGCCTTTTCTATTTAATTCCGATGCAATTTCTGTTTCATCGTCAATACGAAGGTCCAAGGGATACAGTAAACCGGAAGTGAAGCATCGTAATCTATAACTAGTGTCACAGGAATGGTTCAAAACATAGTCAGTAGGAAGAGTCAGTCTTCTTGTACTTAAGTCAGCATTGTGCCTTTTGTATTTAGTTCCGATGCAATATCTGTGTTTCATCGTTAATAAGAACGTCAGAGGGATACAGTAAACCTGCAGTGAAGCATCGGGATCTATAACTATTGTCACAGGAATTGTTCCAATCCAAGTCAGTAAGAAGAGTCAGTCTTCTTGTACTTAAGTCGGCATTGTGCCTTTTGTATTTAATTCCGATGCAATTTCTGTGTTTCGTCGTCAATAAGAAGGTCCAAGGTATACAGTAAACCTGAAGTGAAGCATCCAAATCTATAACTAGTGTCACAGGAATGGATCAATATATAGTCAGTAAGAAGAGTCAGTGTTCTTGTACTTATGTCGGCATTGTGCCTTTTGTATTTAATTCCGATGCAATTTCTGTGTTTCGTCGTCATTAAGAAGGTCCAAGGGATACAGTAATCCTGAAGTGAAGCATCGGAATCCATAACTAGTGTCACAGGAATGGTTCAAAACATAGACAGTAAGAAGAGACAGTCTTCTTGTACCTAAGTCGGCATTGTGCCTTTTCTATTTAATCCCGATGCAATTTCGGTGTTTCATCGTCAATAAGAAGGTTTAAGGGATACAGTAAACCTTGTGTGAAGCATCGGAATCGATAACTAGTGTCACAGGAATGGTTCAAAACATAGACAGTAAGAAGAGTCTGTCTTCTTGTACTTCATTGGGCATTGTGCCTTTTGTATTTAATTAAGATGCAATTTCTGTGTTTCATCGTCAATGAGAAGGTCAGAGGGAAACTGTAAACCTGAAGTGAAGCATCGGAATCTATAACTAGTGTCTCAGGAATGGTTCAAAACATAGGCAGTAAGAAGATCCAGTCTTCTTGTCATTTAGTCGGCATTGTGCCTTTTGTATATAATTCCGATGCAATTTCTGTGTTTCATCGTCAATAATAAGTTCCAAGGGATACAGTAAACCTGAAGTGAAGCATCGGAATCTATAACTAGTGTCACAAGAATGAATCAAGGTATAGTCAGTAAGAGGAGTCAGTCTTCTCGTACTTAGGTCGGCACTGTGCCTTTTGTATTTAATACCGATGCAATTTCAGTGTTTCATCGTCAATACGAAGGTCCAAGGGATACAGTAAACCTGAAGTGAAGCATCGGAATCCATAACTAGTGTCACAGGAATGGTTCAAAACATAGTCAGTAAGAAGAGTCAGTCTTCTTGTACTTCATTGGGCATTGTGCCTTTTGTATTTAATTCCCATGCAATTTCTGTGTTTCATCGTCAATACGAAGGTCCAAGGGATACATTAAACCAGAAGTGAAGCATCGGAATCTATAACTAGTGACACAGTAATGGTTCAAAACATAGTCAGTAAGAAGAGTCAGTCTTCTTGTACTTAAATCGGCATTGTGCCTTTTGTATTTAATTCCGATGCAATATCTGTGTTTCATCGTTAATAAGAAGGTCAGAGGGATACAGTAAACCTGAAGTGAAGCATCGTAATCTATAACTAGTGTCACAGGTATGGTTCAAAACAGTCAGTACGAAGAGTCAGTCTTCTTGTACTTAAGTCGGCATTGTGCCTTTTGTATTTATCTCCGTTGCAATTTCTGTGTTTCATCGTCAATAAGAAGGTCCAAGGGATAGAGTGAACCTAAAGTGAAGCATCGGAATCTATAACTAGTGTCACAGGAATGGTTCAAAACATAGACAGTAGGAAGAGTCAGTCTTCTTCTACTTAAGTCGGCATTGTACCTTTTGTATTTAATTCCGATGCACTATCTGTGTTTCATCGTCATTACGAAGGTCCAAGGGATGCAGTAATCCTGAAATGAAGCATCGGAATCTGTAACTAGTGTCACAGGAATGGTTCAAAACATAGACAGTAAGAAGTTTCAGTCTACATGTACTTAAGCCGGTATTGTGCCTTTTGTATCTATTTCCGATGCAATATCTGTGTTTCATCGTCAATAAGAAGGTCAGAGGGATACACTAAACATGAAGTGAAGCATCGGAATCTATAACTAGTGTCACAGGAATGGTTCAAAACACAGACAGTAAGAAGAGTCAGTCTTCTTGCACTTAAGTCGGCCTTGTGCCTATTGTATTTCGTTCCGATGCGATTTCTGTGATTCGTCGCCAATAGGAAGGTCGAAAGGATACAGTAAACCTGAAGTGAAGCATCGGAATCTACAACTAATGTCACAGGATTCGTTCAAACATAGACAGTAGGAAGAGTCAGTCTTCTTGTACTTAAGTCGGCATTGTGCCTATTGTATTTCGTTCCGATGCAATTTCTGTGATTCGTCGCCAATAGGAAGGTCGAAAGGATACAGTAAACCTGAAGTGAAGCATCGGAAACAATAACTAATGTCACAGGATTCGTTCAAACATAGTCAGAAGGAAGAGTCAGTCTTCTTGTACTTGAGTCAGCATTGTGCCTTTTGTATTTAATTCCGATGCAATTTTTGTCTTTCGTCGTCAATACGAATGTCCAAGGGATACAGTAAACCAGAAGTGATGCATCGGAATCTATAACTAGTGTCACAGGAATGGATCAAACATAGTCAGTAAGAAAAGTCAGTCTGCTTGTACTTAAGTCGGCATTGTGCCTTTTGTATTTAATTCTGATGCAATATCTGTGTTTCATCGTTAATAAGAAGGTCAGAGGGATACAATAAACCTGAAGTGAAGCATCGGAATCTACAACTAGTGTCACAGGAATGGTTCAAATCATAGTCAGTAAGAAGAGCCAGTCATATTGTACTTAAGTAGGCATTGTGCCTTTTGTATTCAATTCCGATGGAATTTCTGTGTTTCATCGTCAATAAGAAGGTCCAACGGAAACAGTAAACCTGAAGTGAAGCATCGGAATCTTTAACTAGTGTCACAGGAATGGTTCGAAACATAGACACTAAGAAGAGTCAGTCTGCTTGTACTTAAGACGGCATTGTGCCTTTTCTATTTAATTCCGATGCAATTTCTGTGTTTCATCGTCAATACGAAGGTCCAAGGGATAAAGTAAACCGGAAGTGAAGCATCGTAATCTATAACTAGTGTCACAGGAATGGTTCAAAACATAGTCAGTAAGAAGAGTCAGTCTTCTCGTACTTAAGTCAGCATTGTGCCTTTTGTATTTAATTCCGATGCAATATCTGTGTTTCATCGTTAATAAGAACGTCAGAGGGATACAGTAAACCTGAAGTGAAGCATCGTGATCTACAACTAGTGTCACAGGAATTGTTCAAATCATAGTCAGTAAGAAGAGTCAGTCTTCTTGTACTTAAGTCGGCCTTGTGCCTTTTGTATTTAATTCCGATGCAATTTCTGTGTTTCGTCGTCAATAAGAAGGTCCAAGGTATACAGTAAACCTGAAGTGAAGCATCCGAATCTATAACTAGTGTCACAGGAATGGTTCAAAACATATCCAGTGAGAAGAGTCAGTCTGCTTGTACTTAAGACGGCATTGTGCCTTTTCTATTTAATTCCGATGCAATTTCTGTGTTTCATCGTCAATAAGAAGGTCAGAGGGATACAGTGATTCTGAGATGAAGCATCGGAATCTATAACTAGTGTCACAGGAATGGTTCAAAACATAGACAGTAGGCAGAGTCAGTCTTCGTGTACTTAAGTCGGCATTGTGCCTTTTCTATTTAATTCCGATGCAATTTTTGTGTTTCGTCGTCAATACGAAGGTCCAAGGGATACAGTAAACCAGAAGTGAAGCATCGGAATCTATAACTAGTGTCACAGGAATGGATCAAGATAGAGTCATTAAGAAGAGTCAGTCATCTTGTACTTAAGTCGACATTGTGCCTTTTATATCTAATTCCGATGCAATTTCTGTGTTTCATCGTCAATAAGAAGGTCCATGGGATACAGTAAACCTTAAGTGAAGCATCGGAATCCATAACTAGTGTCACAGGAATGGTTCAAAACATAGTCAGTAAGAAGAGTCAGTCTTCTTGTACGTAAGTCGGCATTGTGCCTTTTGTATTCAATTCCGATAAACTTTCTGTGTTTCATCATCAATACGACGGTCCAAGGGAAACAGTAAACCAGAAGTGAAGCATCGGAATCTACAACTAGTGTCACAGGAATTGTTCAAATCATAGTAAGTAAGAAGAGTCAGTCTTCTTGAACTTAAGTCGGCATTGTGCCTTTTCTTTTTAATTCCGATGCAATTTCTGTGTTTCATCGTCAATAAGAAGGTCAGAGGGATACAGTGGACCTGAGGTGAAGCATCGGAATATATAACTAGTGTCACAGCAATGGTTCGAAACATAGACAGCAGTAAAGAGTCAGTCTTCTTATACTTAAGTCGGCATTGTGCCTTTTGTATTTAGTTCCGATGCAATTTCTGTGTTTCATCGTCAATAAGAAGGTCCTAGGGATACAGTAAACCTGAAGTGAAGCCTCGGCATCTACAACTAGTGTCACAGGAATGGTTCAAAACATACTCAGTAAGAAGAGCCAGTCATATTGTACTTAAGTAGGCATTGTGCCTTTTGTATTCAACTCCGATGGAATTTCTGTGTTTCATCGTCAATAAGAAGGTCCAACGGATACAGTAAACCTGAAGTGAAGCATCGGAATCTTTAACTAGCGTCACAGGAATGGTTCGAAACATAGACACTAAGAAGAGTCAGTCTGCTTGTACTTAAGACGGCATTGTGCCTTTTGTATTTCGTTCCGATGCAATTTCTGTGTTTCCTCGCCAATAGGAAGGTCGAAAGGATACAGTAAACCTGAAGTGAAGCATCGGAAACAATAACTAATGTCACAGGATTCATTCAAACATAGTCAGTAGGAAGAGTCAGTCTTCTTGTACTTGAGTCAGCATTGTGCCTTTTGTATTTAATTCCGATGGAATATCTGCGTTTCATAGTTAATAAGAACGTCAGAGGTATACAGTAAACCTGAAGTGAAGCATCGGAATCTATATCTAGTGTCACAGGAATGGTTCAAAACAGTCAGTAAGAAGAGTCAGTCTTCTGGTACTTAAGTCGCCATTTTGCCTTTTGTATTTAATTCCGATGCAATTTCTGTGTTTCATCGTCAATAAGAAGGTCCAAGGGACACAGTAAACCAAAAGTGAAGCATCAGAATCTGTAACTAGCGTCACAGGAATGGTTCAAAACATAGACACTAAGAAGAGTCAGTCTGCTTGTACTTAAGGCGGCATTGTGCCTTTTCTATTTAATTCCGATACAATTTCTGTGTTTCATCGTCAATAAGAAGGTCAGAGGGATACAGTGGACCTGAGGTGAAGCATCGGAATCTATAACTAGTGTCACAGCAATGGTTCGAAACATAGACAGTAAGAACAGTCAGTCTTCTTGTACTTAAGTCGGCATTGTGCATTTTCTATTTAATTCCGATGCAATTTCTGTGTTTCATCGTCAATAAGAAGGTCCAAGGGATACAGTAAACCCGAAGTGAAGCATCGGAATCTATAACTAGTGTCACAGGAATGGATCAAGATAGAGTCAGTAAGAAGAGTCAGTCATCTTGTACTTAAGTCGACATTGTGCCTTTTGTATTTAATTCCGATGCAATTTCTGTGTTTCATCGTCAATAAGAAGGTCAGAGGGATACAGTGAAGCTGAGGTGAAGCATCGGAATCTATAACTAGTGTCACAGGAATGGTTCAAATCATAGACAGTAGGAAGAGTCAGTCTTCTTGTACTTAAGTCGGCATTGTGCCTTTTCTATTTAATTCCAATGCAATTTCAGTGTTTCGTCGCCAATAGGAAGGTCCAAAGGATACAGTAAACCTGAAGTGAAGCATCGGAATCTATAACTAATGTCACAGGATTCGTTCAAACATAGACAGTAGGAAGAGTCAGTCATCTTGTACTTAAGTCGGCATTGTGCCTTTTGTATTTTGTTCCGATGCAATTTCTGTCTTTCGTCGCCAATAGGAAGGTCCAAAGGATACAGTAAACCTGAAGTTAAGCATTGGAAACAATAACTAATGTCACAGGATTCGTTCAAACATAGTCAGTAGGAAGAGTCAGTCTTCTTGTACTTGAGTCAGCATTGTGCCTTTTGTATTCAATTCCGATGCAATATCTGTGTTTCATCGTCAATAAGAAGGTCAGAGGGATACAGTAAGCCTGAAGTGAAGCATCGGAATCTATAACTAGTGCCACAGGAATGGTTCAAAACATAGGCAGTAAGAAGATTCAGTCTTCTTGTCCATAAGTCATCATTGTGCCTTTTGTATTTAATTGCGATTTAATTTCTGTGTTTCATCGTCAATAAGAAGGTCCAAGGGATACAGTAAACCTGGAGTGAAGCATCGGACTCTATAACTAGTGTCACAGGAACGGTTCACAACATAGACAGTAAGAAGAGTCAGCCTTCTTGTACTTAATTCGGCATTGTATCTTTTGTATTTAATTCCGATGCAATTTCTGTGTTTCATCGTCAATAAGAAGGTCCAAGGGATACAGTAAACCTGAAGTGAAGCATCGGAATCTATAACTAGTGTCACAGGAATGGATCAAGATATAGTCAGTAAGAAGGGTCAGTCTTGTTGTACTTAAGTCGGCATTGTGCCTTTTGTATCTAATTCCGATGCAATTTCTGTGTTTCATCGTCAATAAGAAGGTCCATGGGATACAGTAAACCTTAAGTGAAGCATCGGAATCCATAACTAGTGTCACAGGAATGGTTCAAAATATAGTCAGTAAGAAGAGTCAGTCTTCTTGTACGTAAGTCGGCATTGTGCCTTTTGTATTCAATTCCGATAAACTTTCTGTGTTTCATCATCAATACGACGGTCCAAGGGATACAGTAAACCAGAAGTGAAGCATCGGAATCTACAACTAGTGTCACAGGAATTGTTCAAATCATAGTCAGTAAGAAGAGTCAGTCTCCTTGTACTTAAGTCGGCATTGTGCCTTTTCTATTTAATTCCGATGCAATTTCTGTGTTTCATCGTCAATAAGAAGGTCAGAGGGATACAATGGACCTGAGGTGAAGCATCGGAATATATAACTAGTGTCACAGCAATGGTTCAAAACATTGGCAGTAAGAAGATCCAGTCTTCTTGTCCTTAAGTCGGCATTGTGCCTTTTGTATTTAATTCCGATGCAATTTCTGTGTTTCATCGTCAATAAGAAGGTCCAAGGGATACAGTGAACCTAAAGTGAAGCATCGGAATCTATAACTAGTTTCACAGGAATGGTTCAAAACATAGACTGTAGGAAGAGTCAGTCTTCTTCTACTTAAGTTGGCATTGTACCATTTGTATTTAATTCCGATGCACTATCTGTGTTTCATCGTCATTACGAAGGTCCAAGGGATGCAGTAATCCTGAAATGAAGCATCGGAATCTGTAACTAGTGTCACAGGAATGGTTCAAACATAGACAGTAGGAAGATTCAGTTTACATGTACTTAAGCCGGTATTGTGCCTTTTGTATTTATTTCCGATGCAATTTCTGTGTTTCATCGTCAATAAGAAGGTCCAAGGTATACAGTAAACCGGAAGTGAAGCATCGTAATCTATAACAAGTGTCACAGGAATGGTTCAAATCATAGTCAGTAAGAAGAGTCAGTCTTCTCGTACTTAAGTCAGCATTGTGCCTTTTGTATTTAATTCCGATGCAATATCTGTGTTTCATCGTTAATAAGAACGTCAGAGGGATACAGTAAACCTGAAGTGAAGCATCGGGATCTACAACTAGTGTCACAGGAATTGTTCAAATCATAGTCAGTAAGAAGAATCAGTCTTCTTGTACTTAAGTCGGCCTTGTGCCTTTTGTATTTAATTCCGATGCAATTTCTGTGTTTCGTCGTCAATAAGAAGGTCCAAGGTATACAGTAAACCTGAAGTGAAGCATCCGAATCTATAACTAGTGTCACAGGAATGGTTCAAAACATATCCAGTGAGAAGAGTCAGTCTGCTTGTACTTAAGACGGCATTGTGCCTTTTCTATTTAATTCCGATGCAATTTCTGTGTTTCATTGTCAATAAGAAGGTCAGAGGGATACAGTAAACCTGAAGTGAAGCATCGTGATCTACAACTAGTGTCACAGGAATTGTTCAAATCATAGTCAGTAAGAAGAGTCAGTCTTCTTGTACTTAAGTCGGCCTTGTGCCTTTTGTATTTAATTCCGATGCAATTTCTGTGTTTCGTCGTCAATAAGAAGGTCCAAGGTATACAGTAAACCTGAAGTGAAGCATCCGAATCTATAACTAGTGTCACAGGAATGGTTCAAAACATATCCAGTGAGAAGAGTCAGTCTGCTTGTACTTAAGACGGCATTGTGCCTTTTCTATTTAATTCCGATGCAATTTCTGTGTTTCATCGTCAATAAGAAGGTCAGAGGGATACAGTGATTCTGAGATGAAGCATCGGAATCTATAACTAGTGTCACAGGAATGGTTCAAAACATAGACAGTAGGCAGAGTCAGTCTTCGTGTACTTAAGTCGGCATTGTGCCTTTTCTATTTAATTCCGATGCAATTTTTGTGTTTCGTCGTCAATACGAAGGTCCAAGGGATACAGTAAACCAGAAGTGAAGCATCGGAATCTATAACTAGTGTCACAGGAATGGATCAAGATAGAGTCATTAAGAAGAGTCAGTCATCTTGTACTTAAGTCGACATTGTGCCTTTTATATCTAATTCCGATGCAATTTCTGTGTTTCATCGTCAATAAGAAGGTCCATGGGATACAGTAAACCTTAAGTGAAGCATCGGAATCCATAACTAGTGTCACAGGAATGGTTCAAAACATAGTCAGTAAGAAGAGTCAGTCTTCTTGTACGTAAGTCGGCATTGTGCCTTTTGTATTCAATTCCGATAAACTTTCTGTGTTTCATCATCAATACGACGGTCCAAGGGAAACAGTAAACCAGAAGTGAAGCATCGGAATCTACAACTAGTGTCACAGGAATTGTTCAAATCATAGTAAGTAAGAAGAGTCAGTCTTCTTGAACTTAAGTCGGCATTGTGCCTTTTCTTTTTAATTCCGATGCAATTTCTGTGTTTCATCGTCAATAAGAAGGTCAGAGGGATACAGTGGACCTGAGGTGAAGCATCGGAATATATAACTAGTGTCACAGCAATGGTTCGAAACATAGACAGCAGTAAAGAGTCAGTCTTCTTATACTTAAGTCGGCATTGTGCCTTTTGTATTTAGTTCCGATGCAATTTCTGTGTTTCATCGTCAATAAGAAGGTCCTAGGGATACAGTAAACCTGAAGTGAAGCCTCGGCATCTACAACTAGTGTCACAGGAATGGTTCAAAACATACTCAGTAAGAAGAGCCAGTCATATTGTACTTAAGTAGGCATTGTGCCTTTTGTATTCAACTCCGATGGAATTTCTGTGTTTCATCGTCAATAAGAAGGTCCAACGGATACAGTAAACCTGAAGTGAAGCATCGGAATCTTTAACTAGCGTCACAGGAATGGTTCGAAACATAGACACTAAGAAGAGTCAGTCTGCTTGTACTTAAGACGGCATTGTGCCTTTTGTATTTCGTTCCGATGCAATTTCTGTGTTTCCTCGCCAATAGGAAGGTCGAAAGGATACAGTAAACCTGAAGTGAAGCATCGGAAACAATAACTAATGTCACAGGATTCATTCAAACATAGTCAGTAGGAAGAGTCAGTCTTCTTGTACTTGAGTCAGCATTGTGCCTTTTGTATTTAATTCCGATGGAATATCTGCGTTTCATAGTTAATAAGAACGTCAGAGGTATACAGTAAACCTGAAGTGAAGCATCGGAATCTATATCTAGTGTCACAGGAATGGTTCAAAACAGTCAGTAAGAAGAGTCAGTCTTCTGGTACTTAAGTCGCCATTTTGCCTTTTGTATTTAATTCCGATGCAATTTCTGTGTTTCATCGTCAATAAGAAGGTCCAAGGGACACAGTAAACCAAAAGTGAAGCATCAGAATCTGTAACTAGCGTCACAGGAATGGTTCAAAACATAGACACTAAGAAGAGTCAGTCTGCTTGTACTTAAGGCGGCATTGTGCCTTTTCTATTTAATTCCGATACAATTTCTGTGTTTCATCGTCAATAAGAAGGTCAGAGGGATACAGTGGACCTGAGGTGAAGCATCGGAATCTATAACTAGTGTCACAGCAATGGTTCGAAACATAGACAGTAAGAACAGTCAGTCTTCTTGTACTTAAGTCGGCATTGTGCATTTTCTATTTAATTACGATGCAATTTCTGTGTTTCATCGTCAATAAGAAGGTCCAAGGGATACAGTAAACCCGAAGTGAAGCATCGGAATCTATAACTAGTGTCACAGGAATGGATCAAGATAGAGTCAGTAAGAAGAGTCAGTCATCTTGTACTTAAGTCGACATTGTGCCTTTTGTATTTAATTCCGATGCAATTTCTGTGTTTCATCGTCAATAAGAAGGTCAGAGGGATACAGTGAAGCTGAGGTGAAGCATCGGAATCTATAACTAGTGTCACAGGAATGGTTCAAATCATAGACAGTAGGAAGAGTCAGTCTTCTTGTACTTAAGTCGGCATTGTGCCTTTTCTATTTAATTCCAATGCAATTTCAGTGTTTCGTCGCCAATAGGAAGGTCCAAAGGATACAGTAAACCTGAAGTGAAGCATCGGAATCTATAACTAATGTCACAGGATTCGTTCAAACATAGACAGTAGGAAGAGTCAGTCTTCTTGTACTTAAGTCGGCATTGTGCCTTTTGTATTTTGTTCCGATGCAATTTCTGTCTTTCGTCGCCAATAGGAAGGTCCAAAGGATACAGTAAACCTGAAGTTAAGCATTGGAAACAATAACTAATGTCACAGGATTCGTTCAAACATAGTCAGTAGGAAGAGTCAGTCTTCTTGTACTTGAGTCAGCATTGTGCCTTTTGTATTCAATTCCGATGCAATATCTGTGTTTCATCGTCAATAAGAAGGTCAGAGGGATACAGTAAGCCTGAAGTGAAGCATCGGAATCTATAACTAGTGCCACAGGAATGGTTCAAAACATAGGCAGTAAGAAGATTCAGTCTTCTTGTCCATAAGTCATCATTGTGCCTTTTGTATTTAATTGCGATTTAATTTCTGTGTTTCATCGTCAATAAGAAGGTCCAAGGGATACAGTAAACCTGGAGTGAAGCATCGGACTCTATAACTAGTGTCACAGGAACGGTTCACAACATAGACAGTAAGAAGAGTCAGCCTTCTTGTACTTAATTCGGCATTGTATCTTTTGTATTTAATTCCGATGCAATTTCTGTGTTTCATCGTCAATAAGAAGGTCCAAGGGATACAGTAAACCTGAAGTGAAGCATCGGAATCTATAACTAGTGTCACAGGAATTGCTCAAATCATAGTCAGTAAGGAGAGTCAGTCTTCTTGTACTTAAGTCGGCATTGTGCCATTTGTATTTAATTCCGATGCAATTTCTGTGTTTCATCGTCAATAAGAAGGTCCAAGGGATACAGTAAACCCGAAGTGAAGCGTCGGAATCTATAACTAGTGTCACAGGAATGGATCAAGATAGAGTCAGTAAGAAGAGTCAGTCATCTTGTACTTAAGGCGACATTGTGCCTTTTGTATTTAACTCCGATGCAATTTCTGTGTTTCATCGTCAATAAGAAGGTCAGAGGGATCCAGTGAAGCTGAGGTGAAGCATCGGAATCTATAACTAGTGTCACAGGAATGGTTCAAATCATAGACAGTAGGAAGAGTCAGTCTTCTTGTACTTAAGTCGGCATTGTGCCTTTTCTATTTAATTCCAATGCAATTTCAGTGTTTCGTCGCCAATAGGAGGGTCCAAAGGATACAGTAAACCTGAAGTGAAGCATCGGAATCTATAACTAATGTCACAGGATTCGTTCAAACTTAGACAGTAGGAAGAGTCAGTCTTCTTGTACTTAAGTCGGCATTGTGCCTTTTGTATTTTGTTCCGATGCAATTTCTGTCTTTCGTCGCCAATAGGAAGGTCGAAAGGATACAGTAAACCTGAAGTGAAGCATTGGAAACAATAACTAATGTCGCAGGATTCGTTCAAACATAGTCAGTAGGAAGAGTCAGTCTTCTTGTACTTGAGTCAGCATTGTGCCTTTTGTATTTAATTCCGATGCAATTTCTGTGTTTCATCGTCAATAAGAAGGTCAGAGGGATACAGTAAGCCTGAAGTGAAGCATCGGAATCTATAACTAGTGTCACAGGAATGGTTCAAAACATAGGCAGTAAGAAGATTCAGTCTTCTTGTCCATAAGTCATCATTGTGCCTTTTGTATTTAATTGCGATTTAATTTCTGTGTTTCATCGTCAATAAGAAGGTCCAAGGGATACAGTAAACCTGGAGTGAAGCATCGGACTCTATAACTAGTGTCACAGGAACGGTTCAAAACATAGACAGTAAGAAGAGTCAGCCTTCTTGTACTTAATTCGGCATTGTATCTTTTGTATTTAATTCCGATGCAATTTCTGTGTTTCATCGTCAATAAGAAGGTCCAAGGGATACAGTAAACCTGAAGTGAAGCATCGGAATCTATAACTAGTGTCACAGGAATGGATCAAGATATAGTCAGTAAGAAGGGTCAGTCTTGTTGTACTTAAGTCGGCATTGTGCCTTTTGTATCTAATTCCGATGCAATTTCTGTGTTTCATCGTCAATAAGAAGGTCCATGGGATACAGTAAACCTTAAGTGAAGCATCGGAATCCATAACTAGTGTCACAGGAATGGTTCAAAATATAGTCAGTAAGAAGAGTCAGTCTTCTTGTACGTAAGTCGGCATTGTGCCTTTTGTATTCAATTCCGATAAACTTTCTGTGTTTCATCATCAATACGACGGTCCAAGGGATACAGTAAACCAGAAGTGAAGCATCGGAATCTACAACTAGTGTCACAGGAATTGTTCAAATCATAGTCAGTAAGAAGAGTCAGTCTCCTTGTACTTAAGTCGGCATTGTGCCTTTTCTATTTAATTCCGATGCAATTTCTGTGTTTCATCGTCAATAAGAAGGTCAGAGGGATACAATGGACCTGAGGTGAAGCATCGGAATATATAACTAGTGTCACAGCAATGGTTCAAAACATTGGCAGTAAGAAGATCCAGTCTTCTTGTCCTTAAGTCGGCATTGTGCCTTTTGTATTTAATTCCGATGCAATTTCTGTGTTTCATCGTCAATAAGAAGGTCCAAGGGATACAGTGAACCTAAAGTGAAGCATCGGAATCTATAACTAGTTTCACAGGAATGGTTCAAAACATAGACTGTAGGAAGACTCAGTCTTCTTCTACTTAAGTTGGCATTGTACCATTTGTATTTAATTCCGATGCACTATCTGTGTTTCATCGTCATTACGAAGGTCCAAGGGATGCAGTAATCCTGAAATGAAGCATCGGAATCTGTAACTAGTGTCACAGGAATGGTTCAAACATAGACAGTAGGAAGATTCAGTTTACATGTACTTAAGCCGGTATTGTGCCTTTTGTATTTATTTCCGATGCAATTTCTGTGTTTCATCGTCAATAAGAAGGTCCAAGGTATACAGTAAACCGGAAGTGAAGCATCGTAATCTATAACAAGTGTCACAGGAATGGTTCAAATCATAGTCAGTAAGAAGAGTCAGTCTTCTCGTACTTAAGTCAGCATTGTGCCTTTTGTATTTAATTCCGATGCAATATCTGTGTTTCATCGTTAATAAGAACGTCAGAGGGATACAGTAAACCTGAAGTGAAGCATCGGGATCTACAACTAGTGTCACAGGAATTGTTCAAATCATAGTCAGTAAGAAGAATCAGTCTCTTGTACTTAAGTCGGCCTTGTGCCTTTTGTATTTAATTCCGATGCAATTTCTGTGTTTCGTCGTCAATAAGAAGGTCCAAGGTATACAGTAAACCTGAAGTGAAGCATCCGAATCTATAACTAGTGTCACAGGAATGGTTCAAAACATATCCAGTGAGAAGAGTCAGTCTGCTTGTACTTAAGACGGCATTGTGCCTTTTCTATTTAATTCCGATGCAATTTCTGTGTTTCATTGTCAATAAGAAGGTCAGAGGGATACAGTGAACCTGAGATGAAGCATCGGAATCCATAACTAGTGTCACAGGAATGGTTCAAAACATAGACAGTAGGAAGAGTCAGTCTTCGTGTACTTAAGTCGGCATTGTGCCTTTTCTATTTAATTCCGATGCAATTTTTGTGTTTCGTCGTCAATACGAAGGTCCAAGGGATACAGTAAACCAGAAGTGAAGCATCGGAATCTATAACTAGTGTCACAGGAATGGATCAAGATAGAGTCAGTAAGAAGAGTCAGTCATCTTGTACTTAAGTCGACATTGTGCCTTTTATATCTAATTCCGATGCAATTTCTGTGTTTCATCGTTAATAAGAAGGTCCATGGGATACAGTAAATCTTAAGTGAAGCATCGGAATCCATAACTAGTGTCACAGGAATGGTTCAAAACATAGTCAGTAAGAATAGTCAGTCTTCTTGTACGTAAGTCGGCATTGTGCCTTTTGTATTCAATTCCGATAAACTTTCTGTGTTTCATCATCAATGCGACGGTCCAAGGGATACAGTAAACCAGAAGTGAAGCATCGGAATCTACAACTAGTGTCACAGGAATTGTTCAAATCATAGTAAGTAAGAAGAGTCGGTCTTCTTGTACTTAAGTCGGCATTGTGCCTTTTCTATTTAATTCCGATGCAATTTCTGTGTTTCATCGTCAATAAGAAGGTCAGAGGGATACAGTGGACCTGAGGTGAAGCATCGGAATATATAACTAGTGTCACAGCAATGGTTCGAAACATAGACAGTAAGAAGAGTCAGTCTTCTTGTACTTAAGTCGGCATTGTGCATTTTCTTTTTAATTCCGATGCAATTTCTGAGTTTCGTCGCCAATAAGAAGGTCCAAAGGATACAGTAACCCTGAAGTGAAGCATCGGAATCTATAACTAACGTCACAGGAATGGTTCAAACATAGACAGCAGTAAAGAGTCAGTCTTCTTATACTTAAGTCCGCATTGTGCCTTTTGTATTTAGTTCCGATGCAATTTCTGTGTTTCATCGTCAATAAGAAGGTCCTAGGGATACAGTAAACCTGAAGTGTAGCCTCGGAATCTACAACTAGTGTCACAGGAATGGTTCAAAACATACTCAGTAAGAAGAGCCAGTCATCTTGTACTTAAGTAGGCATTGTGCCTTTTGTATTCAATTCCGATGCAATTTCTGTGTTTCATCGTCAATAAGAAGGTCCAACGGATACAGTAAACCTGAAGTGAAGCATCGGAATCTATAACTAGTGTCACAGGAATGGTTCAAAACATAGACAGTAAGAAGAGTCAGTCTTCTTGGACTTAAGTCGGCATTGTGCCTTTTTTATTTAATTCAGATGCAATTTCTGTGTTTCATCGTCAATGAGAAGGTCAGAGGGATACAGTAAACCTGAAGTGAAGCACCGGAATCTATAACTAGTGTCACAGGAAAGGTTCAAAACATAGGCAGTAAGAAGATCCAGTCTTCTTGTCTTTAAGTCGGCATTGTGCCTTTTGTATCTAATTCCGATGCAATTTCTGTGTTTCATCGTCAATAAGAGGTACCATGGGATACAGTAAACCTGAAGTGAAGCATCGGAATCTATAACTAGTGTCACAGGAATGGTTCAAAACATAGTCAGTAAGAAGAGTTAGTCTTCTTGTACTTAAGTCGGCATTGTGCCTTTTGTATTTAATTCCGATGCAATATCTGCGTTTCATCGTTAATAAGAACGTCAGAGGGATACAGTAAACCTGAAGTGAAGCATCGGAATCTATATCTAGTGTCACAGGAATGGTTCAAAACAGTCAGTAAGAAGAGTCAGTCTTCTTGTACTTAAGTCGCCATTTTGCCTTTTGTATTTAATTCCGATGCAATTTCTGTGTTTCATCGTCAATAAGAGGGTCCAAGGGACACAGTAAACCTGAAGTGAAGCATCGGAATCTGTAACTAGCGTCACAGGAATGGTTCAAAACATAGACACTAAGAAGGGTCAGTCTGCTTGTACTTAAGACGGCATTGTGCCTTTTCTATTTAATTCCGATGCAATTTCTGTGTTTCATCGTCAATAAGAAGATCAGAGGGATACAGTGGACCTGAGGTGAAGCATCGGAATCTATAACTAGTGTCACAGCAATGGTTCGAAACATAGACAGTAAGAACAGTCAGTCTTCTTGTACTTAAGTCGGCATTGTGCATTTTCTATTTAATTCCGATGCAATTTCTGTGTTTCGTCGCCAATAAGAAGGTCCAAAGGATACAGTAACCCTGAAGTGAAGCATCGGAATCTATAACTAATGTCACAGGAATGGTTCAAACATAGACAGCAGTAAAGAGTCAGTCTTATTATACTTAAGTCGGCATTGTGCCTTTTGTATTTAGTTCCGATGCAATTTCTGTGTTTCATCGTCAATAAGAAGGTCCTAGGGATACAGTAAATCTGAAGTGAAGCCTCGGAATCTACAACTAGTGTCACAGGAATGGTTTAAAACATACTCAGTAAGAAGAGCCAGTCATCTTGTACTTAAGTAGGCATTGTGCCTTTTGTATTCAATTCCGATGCAATTTTTGTGTTTCATCGTCAATAAGAAGGTACAACGGAAACATTAAACCTGAACTGAAGCATCGGAATCTTTAACTAGCGTCACAGGAATGGTTCAAAACACAGACACTAAGAAGAGTCAGTCTGCTTGTACTTAAGACGGCATTGTGCCTTTTCTATTTAATTCCGATGCAATTTCTGTTTCATCGTCAATACGAAGGTCCAAGGGATACAGTAAACCGGAAGTGAAGCATCGTAATCTATAACTAGTGTCACAGGAATGGTTCAAAACATAGTCAGTAGGAAGAGTCAGTCTTCTTGTACTTAAGTCAGCATTGTGCCTTTTGTATTTAGTTCCGATGCAATATCTGTGTTTCATCGTTAATAAGAACGTCAGAGGGATACAGTAAACCTGCAGTGAAGCATCGGGATCTATAACTATTGTCACAGGAATTGTTCCAATCCAAGTCAGTAAGAAGAGTCAGTCTTCTTGTACTTAAGTCGGCATTGTGCCTTTTGTATTTAATTCCGATGCAATTTCTGTGTTTCGTCGTCAATAAGAAGGTCCAAGGTATACAGTAAACCTGAAGTGAAGCATCCAAATCTATAACTAGTGTCACAGGAATGGATCAATATATAGTCAGTAAGAAGAGTCAGTGTTCTTGTACTTATGTCGGCATTGTGCCTTTTGTATTTAATTCCGATGCAATTTCTGTGTTTCGTCGTCATTAAGAAGGTCCAAGGGATACAGTAATCCTGAAGTGAAGCATCGGAATCCATAACTAGTGTCACAGGAATGGTTCAAAACATAGACAGTAAGAAGAGACAGTCTTCTTGTACCTAAGTCGGCATTGTGCCTTTTCTATTTAATCCCGATGCAATTTCGGTGTTTCATCGTCAATAAGAAGGTTTAAGGGATACAGTAAACCTTGTGTGAAGCATCGGAATCGATAACTAGTGTCACAGGAATGGTTCAAAACATAGACAGTAAGAAGAGTCAGTCTTCTTGTACTTCATTGGGCATTGTGCCTTTTGTATTTAATTAAGATGCAATTTCTGTGTTTCATCGTCAATGAGAAGGTCAGAGGGAAACTGTAAACCTGAAGTGAAGCATCGGAATCTATAACTAGTGTCACAGGAATGGTTCAAAACATAGGCAGTAAGAAGATCCAGTCTTCTTGTCATTTAGTCGGCATTGTGCCTTTTGTATATAATTCCGATGCAATTTCTGTGTTTCATCGTCAATAATAAGTTCCAAGGGATACAGTAAACCTGAAGTGAAGCATCGGAATCTATAACTAGTGTCACAAGAATGAATCAAGGTATAGTCAGTAAGAGGAGTCAGTCTTCTCGTACTTAGGTCGGCACTGTGCCTTTTGTATTTAATACCGATGCAATTTCAGTGTTTCATCGTCAATACGAAGGTCCAAGGGATACAGTAAACCTGAAGTGAAGCATCGGAATCCATAACTAGTGTCACAGGAATGGTTCAAAACATAGTCAGTAAGAAGAGTCAGTCTTCTTGTACTTCATTGGGCATTGTGCCTTTTGTATTTAATTCCCATGCAATTTCTGTGTTTCATCGTCAATACGAAGGTCCAAGGGATACATTAAACCAGAAGTGAAGCATCGGAATCTATAACTAGTGACACAGTAATGGTTCAAAACATAGTCAGTAAGAAGAGTCAGTCTTCTTGTACTTAAATCGGCATTGTGCCTTTTGTATTTAATTCCGATGCAATATCTGTGTTTCATCGTTAATAAGAAGGTCAGAGGGATACAGTAAATCTGAAGTGAAGCATCGTAATCTATAACTAGTGTCACAGGTATGGTTCAAAACAGTCAGTACGAAGAGTCAGTCTTCTTGTACTTAAGTCGGCATTGTGCCTTTTGTATTTAACTCCGTTGCAATTTCTGTGTTTCATCGTCAATAAGAAGGTCCAAGGGATAGAGTGAACCTAAAGTGAAGCATCGGAATCTATAACTAGTGTCACAGGAATGGTTCAAAACATAGACAGTAGGAAGAGTCAGTCTTCTTCTACTTAAGTCGGCATTGTACCTTTTGTATTTAATTCCGATGCACTATCTGTGTTTCATCGTCATTACGAAGGTCCAAGGGATGCAGTAATCCTGAAATGAAGCACCGGAATCTGTAACTAGTGTCACAGGAATGGTTCAAAACATAGACAGTAAGAAGTTTCAGTCTACATGTACTTAAGCCGGTATTGTGCCTTTTGTATCTATTTCCGATGCAATATCTGTGTTTCATCGTCAATAAGAAGGTCAGAGGGATACACTAAACATGAAGTGAAGCATCGGAATCTATAACTAGTGTCACAGGAATGGTTCAAAACACAGACAGTAAGAAGAGTCAGTCTTCTTGCACTTAAGTCGGCCTTGTGCCTATTGTATTTCGTTCCGATGCAATTTCTGTGATTCGTCGCCAATAGGAAGGTCGAAAGGATACAGTAAACCTGAAGTGAAGCATCGGAATCTACAACTAATGTCACAGGATTCGTTCAAACATAGACAGTAGGAAGAGTCAGTCTTCTTGTACTTAAGTCGGCATTGTGCCTATTGTATTTCGTTCCGATGCAATTTCTGTGATTCGTCGCCAATAGGAAGGTCGAAAGGATACAGTAAACCTGAAGTGAAGCATCGGAAACAATAACTAATGTCACAGGATTCGTTCAAACATAGTCAGAAGGAAGAGTCAGTCTTCTTGTACTTGAGTCAGCATTGTGCCTTTTGTATTTAATTCCGATGCAATTTTTGTCTTTCGTCGTCAATACGAATGTCCAAGGGATACAGTAAACCAGAAGTGATGCATCGGAATCTATAACTAGTGTCACAGGAATGGATCAAACATAGTCAGTAAGAAAAGTCAGTCTGCTTGTACTTAAGTCGGCATTGTGCCTTTTGTATTTAATTCTGATGCAATATCTGTGTTTCATCGTTAATAAGAAGGTCAGAGGGATACAATAAACCTGAAGTGAAGCATCGGAATCTACAACTAGTGTCACAGGAATGGTTCAAATCATAGTCAGTAAGAAGAGCCAGTCATATTGTACTTAAGTAGGCATTGTGCCTTTTGTATTCAATTCCGATGGAATTTCTGCGTTTCATCGTCAATAAGAAGGTCCAACGGAAACAGTAAACCTGAAGTGAAGCATCGGAATCTTTAACTAGTGTCACAGGAATGGTTCGAAACATAGACACTAAGAAGAGTCAGTCTGCTTGTACTTAAGACGGCATTGTGCCTTTTCTATTTAATTCCGATGCAATTTCTGTGTTTCATCGTCAATACGAAGGTCCAAGGGATAAAGTAAACCGGATGTGAAGCATCGTAATCTATAACTAGTGTCACAGGAATGGTTCAAAACATAGTCAGTAAGAAGAGTCAGTCTTCTCGTACTTAAGTCAGCATTGTGCCTTTTGTATTTAATTCCGATGCAATATCTGTGTTTCATCGTTAATAAGAACGTCAGAGGGATACAGTAAACCTGAAGTGAAGCATCGTGATCTACAACTAGTGTCACAGGAATTGTTCAAATCATAGTCAGTAAGAAGAGTCAGTCTTCTTGTACTTAAGTCGGCCTTGTGCCTTTTGTATTTAATTCCGATGCAATTTCTGTGTTTCGTCGTCAATAAGAAGGTCCAAGGTATACAGTAAACCTGAAGTGAAGCATCCGAATCTATAACTAGTGTCACAGGAATGGTTCAAAACATATCCAGTGAGAAGAGTCAGTCTGCTTGTACTTAAGACGGCATTGTGCCTTTTCTATTTAATTCCGATGCAATTTCTGTGTTTCATCGTCAATAAGAAGGTCAGAGGGATACAGTGATTCTGAGATGAAGCATCGGAATCTATAACTAGTGTCACAGGAATGGTTCAAAACATAGACAGTAGGCAGAGTCAGTCTTCGTGTACTTAAGTCGGCATTGTGCCTTTTCTATTTAATTCCGATGCAATTTTTGTGTTTCGTCGTCAATACGAAGGTCCAAGGGATACAGTAAACCAGAAGTGAAGCATCGGAATCTATAACTAGTGTCACAGGAATGGATCAAGATAGAGTCATTAAGAAGAGTCAGTCATCTTGTACTTAAGTCGACATTGTGCCTTTTATATATAATTCCGATGCAATTTCTGTGTTTCATCGTCAATAAGAAGGTCCATGGGATACAGTAAACCTCAAGTGAAGCATCGGAATCCATAACTAGTGTCACAGGAATGGTTCAAAACATAGTCAGTAAGAAGAGTCAGTCTTCTTGTACGTAAGTCGGCATTGTGCCTTTTGTATTCAATTCCGATAAACTTTCTGTGTTTCATCATCAATACGACGGTCCAAGGGAAACAGTAAACCAGAAGTGAAGCATCGGAATCTACAACTAGTGTCACAGGAATTGTTCAAATCATAGTAAGTAAGAAGAGTCAGTCTTCTTGAACTTAAGTCGGCATTGTGCCTTTTCTTTTTAATTCCGATGCAATTTCTGTGTTTCATCGTCAATAAGAAGGTCAGAGGGATACAGTGGACCTGAGGTGAAGCATCGGAATATATAACTAGTGTCACAGCAATGGTTCGAAACATAGACAGCAGTAAAGAGTCAGTCTTCTTATACTTAAGTCGGCATTGTGCCTTTTGTATTTAGTTCCGATGCAATTTCTGTGTTTCATCGTCAATAAGAAGGTCCTAGGGATACAGTAAACCTGAAGTGAAGCCTCGGCATCTACAACTAGTGTCACAGGAATGGTTCAAAACATACTCAGTAAGAAGAGCCAGTCATATTGTACTTAAGTAGGCATTGTGCCTTTTGTATTCAACTCCGATGGAATTTCTGTGTTTCATCGTCAATAAGAAGGTCCAACGGATACAGTAAACCTGAAGTGAAGCATCGGAATCTTTAACTAGCGTCACAGGAATGGTTCGAAACATAGACACTAAGAAGAGTCAGTCTGCTTGTACTTAAGACGGCATTGTGCCTTTTCTATTTAATTCCGATGCAATTTCTGTGTTTCATCGTCAATACGAAGGTCCAAGGGATACAGTAAACCGGAAGTGAAGCATCGTAATCTATAACTAGTGTCACAGGAATGGTTCAAAACATAGTCAGTAAGAAGAGTCAGTCTTCTCGTACTTAAGTCAGCATTGTGCCTTTTGTATTTAATTCCGATGCAATATCTGTGTTTCATCGTTAATAAGAACGTCAGAGGGATACAGTAAACCTGAAGTGAAGCATCGGGATCTACAACTAGTGTCACAGGAATTGTTCAAATCATAGTCAGTAAGAAGAGTCAGTCTTCTTGTACTTAAGTCGGCATTGTGCCTTTTGTATTTTGTTCCGATGCAATTTCTGTGTTTCGTCGCCAATAGGAAGGTCGGAAGGATACAGTACACCTGAAGTGAAGCATCGGAAACAATAACTAAAGTCACAGGATTAGTTCAAACATAGTCAGTAGGAAGAGTCAGTCTTCTTGTACTTGAGTCAGCATTGTGCCTTTTGTATTTAATTCCGATGCAATTTTTGTCTTTCGTCGTCAATACGAAGGTCCAAGGGAAACAGTAAACCAGAAGTGAAGCATCGGAATCTATAACTAGTGTCACAGGAATGGATCAAACATAGTCAGAAAGAAGAGTCAATCTGCTTGTACTTAAGTCGGCATTGTGCCTTTTGTATTTAATTCCGATGCATTATCTGTGTTTCATCGTTAATAAGAAGGTCAGAGGGATACAATAAACCTGAAGTGAAGCATCGGAATCTACAACTAGTGTCACAGGAATGGTTCAAATCATAGTCAGTAAGAAGAGTCAGTCTTCTTGTACTTAAGTCGGCCTTGTGCCTTTTTTATTTCATTCCGATGCAATTTCTGTGTTTCATCGTCAATAAGAAGGTCCAAGGGATACAGTAAACCCGAAGTGAAGCATCGGAATCTATAACTAGTGTCACAGGAATGGATCAAGATAGAGTCAGTAAGAAGAGTCAGTCACCTTGTACTTAAGTCGACATTGTACCTTTTGTATTTAATTCCGATGCAATTTCTGTGTTTCATCGTCAATTAGAAGGTCCAAGGGATACAGTAAACCTGAAGTGAAGCATCGGAATCCAAAACTAGTGTCACAGGAATGGTTCAAAACATAGTCAGTAAGAAGAGTAAGTCTTCTTAAGTAGGCATTGTTCCTTTTGTATTTAATTCCGATGCAATTTCTGTGCTTCGTCGTCAATAAGAAGGTCAGAGGGATACAGTAAGCCAGAAGTGAAGCATCGGAATCTATAACTAGTGTCACAGGAATGGTTCAAAACATAGGCAGTAAGAAGATTCAGGCTTCTTGTCCTTAAGTCAGCATTGTGCCTTTTGTATTTAATTGCGATGTAATTTCTGTGTTTCATCGTCAATAAGAAGGTCCATGGTATACAGTAAACCTGAAGTGAAGCATCGGAATCCATAACTAGTGTCACAGGAATGGTTCAAAACATAGTCAGTAAGAAGAGTCAGTCTTCTTGTACTTAAGTCGGCATTGTGCCTTTTGTATTTAATTCCGATGCAATATCTGCGTTTCATCGTTAATAAGAACGTCAGAGGGATACAGTAAACCTGAAGTGAAGCATCGGAATCTATATCTAGTGTCACAGGAATGGTTCAAAACATTCAGTAAGAAGAGTCAGTCTTCTTGTACTTAAGTCGCCATTTTGCCTTTTGTATTTAATTCCGATGCAATTTCTGTGTTTCATCGTCAATAAGAAGGTCCAAGGGACACAGTAAACCTGAAGTGAAGCATCGGAATCAGTAACTAGCGTTACAGGAATGGTTCAAAACATAGACACTAAGAAGAGTCAGTCTGCTTGTACTTAAGATTGCATTGTGCCTTTTCTATTTAATTCCGATGCAATTTCTGTGTTTCATCGTCAATAAGAAGGTCAGAGGGATACAGTGGACCTGAGGTGAAGCATCGGAATCTATAACTAGAGTCACAGCAATGGTTCGAAACATAGACAGTAAGAACAGTCAGTCTTCTTGTACTTAAGTCGGCATTGTGAATGTTCTATTTAATTCCGATGCAATTTCTGTGTTTCGTCGCCAATAAGAAGGTCCAAAGGATACAGTAACCCTGAAGTGAAGCATCGGAATCTATAACTAATGTCACAGGAATGGTTCAAACATAGACAGCAGTAAAGAGTCAGTCTTCTTATACTTAAGTCGTCATTGTGCCTTTTGTATTTAGTTCCGATGCAATTTCTGTGTTTCATCGTCGATAAGAAGGTCCTAGGGATACAGTAAACCTGAAGTGAAGCCTCGGAATCTACAACTAGTGTCACAGGAATGGTTCAAAACATAGTCAGTAAGAAGAGTCAGTCTTCTCGTACTTAAGTCAGCATTGTGCCTTTTGTATTTAATTCCGATGCAATATCTGTGTTTCATCGTTAATAAGAACGTCAGAGGGATACAGTAAACCTGAAGTGAAGCATCGGGATCTACAACTAGTGCCACAGGAATTGTTCAAATCATAGTCAGTAAGAAGAGTCAGTCTTCTTGTACTTAAGTCGGCCTTGTGCCTTTTGTATTTAATTCCGATGCAATTTCTGTGTTTCGTCGTCAATAAGAAGGTCCAAGGTATACAGTAAACCTGAAGTGAAGCATCCGAATCTATAACTAGTGTCACAGGAATGGTTCAAAACATATCCAGTGAGAAGAGTCAGTCTGCTTGTACTTAAGACGGCATTGTGCCTTTTCTATTTAATTCCGATGCAATTTCTGTGTTTCATCGTCAATAAGAAGGTCAGAGGGATACAGTGAACCTGAGATGAAGCATCGGAATCTATAACTAGTGTCACAGGAATGGTTCAAAACATAGACAGTAGGAAGAGTCAGTCTTCGTGTACTTAAGTCGGCATTGTGCCTCTTCTATTTAATTCCGATGCAATTTTTGTGTTTCGTCGTCAATACGAAGGTCCAAGGGATACAGTAAACCAGAAGTGAAGCATCGGAATCTATAACTAGTGTCACAGGAATGGATCAAGATAGAGTCAGTAAGAAGAGTCAGTCATCTTGTACTTAAGTCGACATTGTGCCTTTTATATCTAATTCCGATGCAATTTCTGTGTTTCATCGTCAATAAGAAGGTCCATGGGATACAGTAAACCTTAAGTGAAGCATCGGAATCCATAACTAGTGTCACAGGAATGGTTCAAAACATAGTCAGTAAGAAGAGTCAGTCTTCTTGTACGTAAGTCGGCATTGTGCCTTTTGTATTCAATTCCGATAAACTTTCTGTGTTTCATCATCATTACGACGGTCCAAGGGATACAGTAAACCAGAAGTGAAGCATCGGAATCTACAACTAGTGTCACAGGAATTGTTCAAATCATAGTAAGTAAGAAGAGTCAGTCTTCTTGTACTTAAGTCGGCATTGTGCCTTTTCTATTTAATTGCGATGCAATTTCTGTGTTTCATCGTCAATAAGAAGGTCAGAGGGATACAGTGGACCTGAGGTGAAGCATCGGAATATATAACTAGTGTCACAGCAATGGTTCGAAACATAGACAGCAGTAAAGAGTCTGTCTTCTTGTACTTAAGTAGGCATTGTGCCTTTTGTATTCAATTCCGATGGAATTTCTGTGTTTCATCGTCAATAAGAAGGTCCAACGGATACAGTAAACCTGAAGTGAAGCATCGGAATCTTTAACTAGCGTCACAGGAATGGTTCGAAACATAGACACTAAGAAGAGTCAGTCCGCTTGTACTTAAGACGGCATTGTGCCTTTTCTATTTAATTCCGATGCAATTTCTGTGTTTCATCGTCAATACGAAGGTCCAAGGGATACAGTAAACCGGAAGTGAAGCATCGTAATCTATAACTAGTGTCACAGGAATGGTTCAAAACATAGTCAGTAAGAAGAGTCAGTCTTCTCGTACTTAAGTCAGCATTTTGCCTTTTGTATTTAATTCCGATGCAATATCTGTGTTTCATCGTTAATAAGAACGTCAGAGGGATACAGTAAACCTGAAGTGAAGCATCGGGATCTACAACTAGTGTCACAGGAATTGTTCAAATCATAGTCAGTAAGAAGAGTCAGTCTTCTTGTACTTAAGTCGGCATTGTGCCTTTTGTATTTTATTCCGGTGCAATTTCTGTGTTTCGTCGCCAATAGGAAGGTCGAAAGGATACAGTACACCTGAAGTGAAGCATCGGAAACAATAACTAATGTCACAGGATTAGTTCAAACATAGTCAGTAGGAAGAGTCAGTCTTCTTGTACTTGAGTCGGCTTTGTGTCTTTTTTATTTAATTCCGATGCAATTTCTGTGTTTCATCGTCAATTAGAAGGTCCAAGGGATACAGTAAACCTGAAGTGAAGCATCTAAATCCAAAACTAGTGTCACAGGAATGGTTCAAAACATAGTCAGTAAGAAGAGTAAGTCTTCTTAAGTAGGCATTGTGCCTTTTGTATTTAATTCCGATGCAATTTCTTTGCTTCGTCGTCAATAAGAAGGTCAGAGGGATACAGTAAGCCTGAAGTGAAGCATCGGAATCTATAACTAGTGTCACAGGAATGGTTCAAAACATAGGCAGTAAGAAGATTCAGGCTTCTTGTCCTTAAGTCAGCATTGTGCCTTTTGTATTTAATTGCGATGTAATTTCTGTGTTTCATCGTCAATAAGAAGGTCCATGGTATACAGTAAACCTGAAGTGAATCATCGGAATCCATAACTAGTGTCACAGGAATGGTTCAAAACATAGTCAGTAAGAAGAGTCAGTCTTCTTGTACTTAAGTCGGCATTGTGCCTTTTGTATTTAATTCCGATGCAGTATCTGCGTTTCATCGTTAATAAGAACGTCAGAGGGATACAGTAAACCTGAAGTGAAGCATCGGAATCTATATCTAGTGTCACAGGAATGGTTCAAAACATTCAGTAAGAAGAGTCAGTCTTCTTGTACTTAAGTCGCCATTTTGCCTTTTGTATTTAATTCCGATGCAATATCTGTGTTTCATCGTCAATAAGAAGGTCCAAGGGACACAGTAAACATGAAGTGAAGCATCGGAATCAGTAACTAGCGTCACAGGAATGGTTCAAAACATAGACACTAAGAAGAGTCAGTCTGCTTGTACTTAAGACGGCATTGTGCCTTTTCTATTTAATTCCGATGCAATTTCTGTGTTTCATCATCAATAAGAAGGTCAGAGGGATACAGTGGACCTGAGGTGAAGCATCGGAATCTATAACTAGTGTCACAGCAGTGGTTCGAAACATAGACAGTAAGAACAGTCAGTCTTCATGTACTTAAGTCGGCATTGTGCATTTTCTATTTAATTCCGATGCAATTTCTGTGTTTCGTCGCCAATAAGAAGGTCCAAAGGATACAGTAACCCTGAAGTGAAGCATCGGAATCTATAACTAATGTCACAGGAATGGTTCAAACATAGACAACAGTAAAGAGTCAGTCTTCTTATACTTAAGTCGTCATTGTGCCTTTTGTATTTAGTTCCGATGCAATTTCTGTGTGTCATCGTCAATAAGAAGGTCCTAGGGATACAGTAAACCTGAAGTGAAGCCTCGGAATCTACAACTAGTGTCACAGGAATTGTTCAAAACATACTCAGTAAGAAGAGCCAGTCATCTTGTACTTAAGTAGGCATTGTGCCTTTTGTATTCAATTCCGATGCAACTTCTGTGTTTCATCGTCAATAAGAAGGTCCAACGGGTACAGTAAACCTGAAGTGAAGCATCGGAATCTTTAAGTAGCGTCACAGGAATGGTTCAAAACATAGACACTAAGAAGAGTCAGTCTGCTTGTACTTAAGACGGCATTGTGCCTTTTCTATTTAATTCCGATGCAATTTCTGTGTTTCATCGTCAATACGAAGGTCCAAGAGATACAGTAAACCGGAAGTGAAGCATCGTAATCTATAACTAGTGGCACAGGAATGGTTCAAAACATAGTCAGTAAGAAGAGTCAGTCTTCGTGTACTTAAGTCGGCATTGTGCCTTTTGTATTTAATTCCGTTGCAATATCTGCGTTTCATCGTTAATTAGAACGTCAGAGGGATACAGTAAACCTGAAGTGAAGCATCGGAATCTATATCTAGTGTCACAGGAATGGTTCAAATCATTCAGTAAGAAGAGTCAGTCTTCTTGTACTTAAGTCGCCATTTTGCCTTTTGTATTTAATTCCGATGCAATTTCTGTGTTTCATCGTCAATAAGAAGGTCCAAGGGACACAGTAAACCTGAAGTGAAGCATCGGAATCAGTAACTAGCGTCACAGGAATGGTTCAAAACATAGACACTAAGAAGAGTTAGTCCGCTTGTACTTAAGACGGCATTGTGCCTTTTCTATTTAATTCCGATGCAATTTCTGTGTTTCATCGTCAATACGAAAGTCCAAGGGATACAGTAAACCGGAAGTGAAGCATCGTAATCTATAACTAGTGTCACAGGAATGGTTCAAAACATAGTCAGTAAGAAGAGTCAGTCTTCTCGTACTTAAGTCAGCATTTTGCCTTTTGTATTTAATTCCGATGCAATATCTGTGTTTCATCGTAAATAAGAACGTCAGAGGGATACAGTAAACCTGAAGTGAAGCATCGGGATCTACAACTAGTGTCACAGGAATTGTTCAAATCATAGTCAGTAAGAAGAGTCAGTCTTCTTGTACTTAAGTCGGCATTGTGCCTTTTGTATTTTATTCCCGTGCAATTTCTGTGTTTCGTCGCCAATAGGAAGGTCGAAAGGATACAGTACACCTGAAGTGAAGCATCGGAAACAATAACTAATGTCACAGGATTAGTTCAAACATAGTCAGTAGGAAGAGTCAGTCTTCTTGTACTTGAGTCGGCTTTGTGTCTTTTTTATTTAATTCCGATGCAATTTCTGTGTTTCATCGTCAATAAGAAGGTCCAAGGGATACAGTAAACCCGAAGTGAAGCATCGGAATCTATAACTAGTGTCACAGGAATGGATCAAGATAGAGTCAGTATGAAGAGTCAGTCATCTTGTACTTAAGTCGACATTGTACCTTTTGTATTTAATTCCGATGCAATTTCTGTGTTTCATCGTCAATTAGAAGGTCCAAGGGATACAGTAAACCTGAAGTGAAGCATCGGAATCAAAAACTAGTGTCACAGCAATGGTTCAAAACATTGGCAGTAAGAAGATCCAGTCTTCTTGTCCTTAAGTCGGCATTGTGCCTTTTGTATTTAATTCCGATGCAATTTCTTTGCTTCGTCGTCAATAAGAAGGTCAGAGGGATACAGTAAGCCTGAAGTGAAGCATCGGAATCTATAATTAGTGTCACAGGAATGGTTCAAAACATAGGCAGTAAGAAGATTCAGGCTTCTTGTCCTTAAGTCAGCATTGTGCCTTTTGTATTTAATTGCGATGTAATTTCTGTGTTTCATCGTCAATAAGAAGGTCCATGGTATACAGTAAACCTGAAGTGAATCATCGGAATCCATAACTAGTGTCACAGGAATGGTTCAAAACATAGTCAGTAAGAAGAGTCAGTCTTCTTGTACTTAAGTCGGCATTGTGCCTTTTGTATTTAATTCCGATGCAGTATCTGCGTTTCATCGTTAATAAGAACGTCAGAGGGATACAGTAAACCTGAAGTGAAGCATCGGAATCTATATCTAGTGTCACAGGAATGGTTCAAAACATTCAGTAAGAAGAGTCAGTCTTCTTGTACTTAAGTCGCTATTTTGCCTTTTGTATTTAATTCCGATGCAATTTCTGTGTTTCATCGTCAATAAGAAGGTCCAAGGGACACAGTAAACATGAAGTGAAGCATCGGAATCAGTAACTAGCGTCACAGGAATGTTTCAAAACATAGACACTAAGAAGAGTCAGTCTGCTTGTACTTAAGACGGCATTGTGCCTTTTCTATTTAATTCCGATGCAATTTCTGTGTTTCATCGTCAATAAGAAGGTCAGAGGGATACAGTGGACCTGAGGTGAAGCATCGGAATCTATAACTAGTGTCACAGCAGTGGTTCGAAACATAGACAGTAAGAACAGTCAGTCTTCTTGTACTTAAGTCGGCATTGTGCATTTTCTATTTAATTCCGATGCAATTTCTGTGTATCGTCGCCAATAAGAAGGTCCAAAGGATACAGTAACCCTGAAGTGAAGCATCGGAATCTATAACTAATGTCACAGGAATGGTTCAAACATAGACAGCAGTAAAGAGTCAGTCTTCTTATACTTAAGTCGTCATTGTGCCTTTTGTATTTAGTTCCGATGCAATTTCTGTGTGTCATCGTCAATAAGAAGGTCCTAGGGATACAGTAAACCTGAAGTGAAGCCTCGGAATCTACAACTAGTGTCACAGGAATTGTTCAAAACATACTTAGTAAGAAGAGCCAGTCATCTTGTACTTAAGTAGGCATTGTGCCTTTTGTATTCAATTCCGATGCAATTTCTGTGTTTCATCGTCAATAAGAAGGTCCAACGGGTACAGTAAACCTGAAGTGAAGCATCGGAATCTTTAAGTAGCGTCACAGGAATGGTTCAAAACATAGACACTAAGAAGAGTCAGTCTGCTTGTACTTAAGACGGCATTGTGCCTTTTCTATTTAATTCCGATGCAATTTCTGTGTTTCATCGTCAATACGAAGGTCCAAGAGATACAGTAAACCGGAAGTGAAGCATCGTAAACTATAACTAGTGGCACAGGAATGGTTCAAAACATAGTCAGTAAGAAGAGTCAGTCTTCGTGTACTTAAGTCGGCATTGTGCCTTTTGTATTTAATTCCGATGCAATATCTGCGTTTCATCGTTAATAAGAACGTCAGAGGGATACAGTAAACCTGAAGTGAAGCATCGGAATCTATATCTAGTGTCACAGGAATGGTTCAAATCATTCAGTAAGAAGAGTCAGTCTTCATGTACTTAAGTCGCCATTTTGCCTTTTGTATTTAATTCCGATGCAATTTCTGTGTTTCATCGTCAATAAGAAGGTCCAAGGGACACAGTAAACCTGAAGTGAAGCATCGGAATCAGTAACTAGCGTCACAGGAATGGTTCAAAACATAGACACTAAGAAGAGTTAGTCTGCTTGTACTTAAGACGGCATTGTGCCTTTTCTATTTAATTCCGATGCAATTTCTGTGTTTCATCGTCAATAAGAAGGTCAGAGGGATACAGTGGACCTGAGGTGAAGCATCGGAATCTATAACTAATGTCACAGCAATGGTTCGAAACATAGACAGTAAGAACAGTCAGTCTTCTTGTACTTAAGTCGGCATTGTGCATTTTCTATTTAATTCCGATGCAATTTCTGTGTTTCGTCGCCAATAAGAAGGTCCAAAGGATACAGTAACCCTGAAGTGAAGCATCGGAATCTATAACTAATGTCACAGGAATGGTTCAAACATAGACAGCAGTAAAGAGTCAGTCTTCTTATACTTAAGTCGTCATTGTGCCTTTTGTATTTAGTTCCGATGCAATTTCTGTGTTTCATCGTCAATAAGAAGGTCCTAGGGATACAGTAAACCTGAAGTGAAGCCTCGGAATCTACAACTAGTGTCACAGGAATTGTTCAAAACATACTCAGTAAGAAGAGCCAGTCATCTTGTACTTAAGTAGGCATTGTGCCTTTTGTATTCAATTCCGATGCAATTTCTGTGTTTCATCGTCAATAAGACGGTCCAACGGGTACAGTAAACCTGAAGAGAAGCATCGGAATCTTTAAGTAGCGTCACAGGAATGGTTCAAAACATAGACACTAAGAAGAGTCAGTCTGCTTGTACTTAAGACGGCATTGTGCCTTTTCTATTTAATTCCGATGCAATTTCTGTGTTTCATCGTCAATACGAAGGTCAAAGGGATACAGTAAACCGGAAGTGAAGCATCGTAATCTATAACTAGTGGCACAGGAATGGTTCAAAACATAGTCAGTAAGAAGAGTCAGTCTTCTTGTACTTAAGTCAGCATTGTGCGTTTTGTATTTAATTCCGATGCAATATCTGTGTTTCATCGTTAATAAGAACGTCAGAGGGATACAGCAAACCTGAAGTGAAGCATCGGGATCTACAACTAGTGTCACAGGAATTGTTCAAATCATAGTCAGTAAGAAGAGTCAGTCTTCTTGTACTTAAGTCGGCATTGTGCCTTTTGTATTTAATACCGATGCAATTTCTGTGTATCGTCGTCAATAAGAAGGTCCAAGGTATACAGTAAACCTGAAGTGAAGCATTCGAATCTATAACTAGTGTCACAGGAATGGATCAATATATAGTCAGTAAGAAGAGTCAGTGTTCTTGTACTTAAGTTGGCATTGTGCCTTTTGTATTTAATTCCGATACAATTTCTGTGTTTCATCGTCAATAAGAAGGTCCAAGGGATACAGTAAACCTGAAGTGAAGCATCGGAATCCATAACTAGTGTCACAGGAATGGTTCAAAACATAGACAGTAAGAAGAGACAGTCTTCTTGTACCTAAGTCGGCATTGTGTATTTTCTATTTAATTCCGATGCAATTTCGGTGTTTCATCGTCAATAAGAAGGTCCAAGGGATACAGTAAACCTTGTGTGAAGCATCGGAATCTATAACTAGTGTCACAGGAATGGTTCAAAACATAGACAGTAAGAAGAGTCAGTCTTCTTGCACTTAAGTCGGCATTGTGCCTTTTGTATTTAATTCAGATGCAATTTCTGTGATTCATCGTCAATGAGAAGGTTAGAGGCATACAGTAAACCTGAAGTGAAGCATCGGAATCTATAACTAGTGTCACAGGAATGGTTCAAAACATAGGCAGTAAGAAGATCCAGTCTTCTTGTCCTCTAGTCGGCATTGTGCCTTTTGTGTTTAATTCCGATGCAATTTCTGTGTTTCATCGTCAATAATAAGGTCCAAGGGATACAGGAAACCAGAAGTGAAGCATCGGAATCCACAACTAGTGTCACAGGAATGGTTAAAACATAGTCAGTAAGAAGAGTCAGTCTTCTTGTACTTCATTGGGTATTGTGCCTTTTGTATTTAATTCCCATGCAAATTCTGTGTTTCATCGTCAATAAGAAGGTCCAAGGGATACACTAAACCAGAAGTGAAGCATCGGAATCTATAACTAGTGACACAGGAATGGTTCAAAACATAGTCAGTAAGAAGAGTCAGTCTTCTTGTACTTAAGTCGGCATTGTGCCTGTTGTATTTAATTCCGATGCAATATCTGTGTTTCATCGTTAATAAGAAGGTCAGAGGGATACAGTAAACCTGAAGTGAAGCATCGTAATCTATAACTAGTGTCACAGGAATGGTTCAAAACAGTCAGTAAGAAGAGTCAGTCTTCTTGTACTTAAGTCGGCATTGTGCCTTTTGTATTTAACTCCGTTGCAATTTCTGTGTTTTATCGTCAACAAGAAGGTCCAAGGGATAGAGTGAACCTAAAGTGAATCATCGGAATCTATAACTAGTGTCACAGGAATGGTTCAAAACATATCCAGTGAGAAGAGTCAGTCTGCTTGTACTTACGTCGGCATTGTGCCTTTTCTATTTAATTCCGATGCAATTTCTGTGTTTCGACGCCAATAGGAAGGTCCAAAGGATACAGGAAACCTGAAGTGAAGCATTGGAATCTACAACTAATGTCACAGGATTCGTTCAAACATAGACAGTAATAAGAGTCAGTCTTCTTGTACTTAAGTCAGCATTGTGCCTTTTGTATTTTGTTCCGATGCAATTTCTGTGTTTCGTTGCCAATAGGAAGGTCGAAAGGATACAGTAAAACTGAAGTGAAGCATCGGAAACAATAACTAATGCCACAGGATTCGTTCAAACATAGTCAGTAGGAGGAGTCAGTCTTCTTGTACTTGAGTCAGCATTGTGCCTTTTGTATTTAATTCCGATGCAATTTTTGTGTTTCGTCGTCAATACGAAGGTCCAAGTGATACAGTAAACCAGAAGTGAAGCATCGGAATCTATAACTAGTGTCACAGGAATGGATCAAAACATAGTCAGTAAGAAGAGACAGTCTGCTTGTACTTAAGTCGGCATTGTGCCTTTTGTATTTAATTCCGATGCAATGTCTGTGTTTCATCGTTAATAAGAAGGTCAGAGGGATATAATAAACATGAAGTGAAGCATCGGAATCTACAACTAGTGTCACAGGAATGGTTCAAATCATAGTCAGTAAGATGAGTCAGTCTTCTTGTACTTAAGTCGGCTTTGTGCCTTTTGTATTTAATTCCGATGCAATTTCTGTGCTTCATCGTCAATAAGAAGGTCCAAGGGATACAGTAAACCCGAAGTGAAGCATCGGAATCTATAACTAGTGTCACAGGAATGGATCAAGATAGAGTCAGTAAGAAGAGTCAGTCATCTTGTACTTAAGTCGACATTGCGCCTTTTGTATTTAATTCCGATGCAATTTCTGTGTTTCATCGTCAATTAGAAGGTCCAAGGGATACAGTAAACCTGAAGTGAAGCATCGGAATCCAAAACTAGTGTCACAGGAATGGTTCAAAACATAGTCAGTAAGAAGAGTAAGTCTTCTTAAGTAGGCATTGTGCCTTTTGTATTTAATTCCAATGCAATTTCTGTGTTTCGTCGTCAATAAGAAGGTCCAAGGGATACAGTAAAACTGAAGTGAAGCATCGGAATCCAAAACTAGTGTCACAGGAATGGTTGAAAACATAGTCAGTAAGAAGAGTAAGTCTTCTTAAGTAGGCATTGTGCCTTTTGTATTTAATTCCGATGCAATTTTTGTGTTTCATCGTCAATAAGAGGGTCCAAGGGATACAGTAAACCTGAAGTGAAGCATCGGAATCCATTACTAGTGTCACAGGAATGGAACAAGATATAGTCAGCAAGAAGAGTCAGTCTTTTTGTACTTAAGTCGGCATTGTGCCTTTTGTATCTAATTCCGATGCAATTTCTGTGTTTCATCGTCAATAAGAAGGTCCATGGGATACAGTAAACCTGAAGTGAAGCATCGGAATCCATAACTAGTGTCACAGGAATGGTTCAAAACATAGTCAGTAAGAAGAGTCAGTCTTCTTGTACGAAAGTCGGCATTGTGCCTTTTGTATTTAATTCCGATGAAATTTCTGTGTTTCATCATCAATACGACGGTCCAAGGGATACAGTATACCAGAAGTGAAGCATCGGAATCTATAACTAGTGTCACAGGAATGGTTCAAAACATAGTCAGTAAGAAGAATCAGTCTTCTTGTACTTATGTCGGCATTGTGCCTTTTGTATTTAATTCCGATGCAATATCTGCGTTTCATCGTTAATAAGAACGTCAGAGGGATACAGTAATCCTGAAGTGAAGCATCGGAATCCATATCTAGTGTCACAGGAATGGTTCAAAACTGTCAGTAAGAAGAGTCAGTCTTCTTGTACTTAAGTCGCCATTTTGCCTTTTGTATTTAATTCCGATGCAATATCTGTGTTTCATCGTCAATAAGAAGGTCCAAGGGACACAGTAAACCTGAAGTGAAGCATCGGAATCTGTAACTAGCGTCACAGGAATGGTTCAAAACATAGACACTAAGAAGAGTCAGTCTGCTTGTACTTAAGACGGCATTGTGCCTTTTCTATTTAATTCCGATGCAATTTCTGTGTTTCATCGTCAATAAGAAGGTCAGAGGGATACAGTGGACCTGAGGTGAAGCATCGGAATCTATAACTAGTGTCACAGCAATGGTTCAAAACATAGACAGTAAGAAGAGACAGTCTTCTTGTACCTAAGTCGGCATTGTGTATTTTCTATTTAATTCCGATGCAATTTCGGTGTTTCATCGTCAATAAGAAGGTCCAAGGGATACAGTAAACCTTGTGTGAAGCATCATAATCTATTACTAGTGTCACAGGAATGGTTCAAAACATAGTCAGTAAGAAGATTCAGTCTTCTTGCACTTAAGTCGGCATTGTGACTTTTGTATTTAATTCAGATGCAATTTCTGTGTTTCATCGTCAATGAGAAGGTCAGAGGGATACAGTAAACCTGAAGTGAAGCATCGGAATCTATAACTAGTGTCACAGGAATGGTTCAAAACATAGGCAGTAAGAAGATCCAGTCTTCTTGTCCTTTAGTCGGCATTGTGCCTTTTGTGTTTAATTCCGATGCTATTTCTGTGTTTCATCGTCAATAATAAGGTCCAAGGGATACAGGAAACCTGAAGTGAAGCATCGGAATCCATAACTAGTGTCACAGGAATGGTTAAAAACATAGTCAGTAAGAAGAGTCAGTCTTCTTGTACTTCATTGGGGATTGTGCCTTTTGTATTTAATTCCCATGCAATTTCTGTGTTTCATCGTCAATACGAAGGTCCAAGGGATACAGTAAACCAGAAGTGAAGCATCGGAATCTATAACTAGTGACACAGGAATGGTTCAAAACATAGTCAGTAAGAAGAGTCAGTCTTCTTGTACTTAAGTCGGCATTGTGCCTTTGGTATTTAATTCCGATGCAATATCTGTGTTTCATCGTTAATAAGAAGGTCAGAGGGATACAGTAAACCTGAAGTGAAGCATCGGAATCTACAACTAGTGACACAGGAATGGTTCAAAACATAGTCAGTAAGAAGAGTCAGTCTTCTTGTACTTAAGTCGGCATTGTGCCTTTTGTATTTAACTCCGTTGCAATTTCTGTGTTTCATCGTCAATAAGATGGTCCAAGGGATAGAGTGAACCTAAAGTGAAGCATCGGAATCTATAACCAGTGTCACAGGAATGGTTCAAAACATATCCAGTGAGAAGAGTCAGTCTGCTTGTACTTAAGTTGGCATTGTGCCTTTTCTATTTAATTCCGATGCAATTTCTGTGTTTCGTCGCCAATAGGAAGGTCCAAAGGATACAGTAAACCTGAAGTGAAGCATCGGAATCTACAACTAATGTCACAGGATTCGTTCAAACATAGACAGTAATAAGAGTCCGTCTTCTTGTACTTAAGTCGGCATTGTGCCTTTTGTATTTTGTTCCGATGCAATTTCTGTGTTTCGTTGCCAATAGGAAGGTCGAAAGGATACAGTAAAACTGAAGTGAAGCATCGGAAACAATAACTAATGCCACAGGATTCGTTCAAACATAGTCAGTAGGAAGAGTCAGTCTTCTTGTACTTGAGTCAGCATTGTGCCTTTTGTATTTAATTCCGATGCAATTTTTGTGTTTCGTCGTCAATACGAAGGTCCAAGGGATACAGTAAACCAGAAGTGAAGCATCGGAATCTATAACTGGTGTCACAGGAATGGATCAAAACATAGTCAGTAAGAAGAGTCAGTCTGCTTGTACTTAAGTCGGCATTGTGCCTTTTGTATTTAATTCCGATGCAATTTCTGTGTTTCATCGTCAATAAGAAGGTCCAAGGGATACAGTAAACCCGAAGTGAAGCATCGGAATCTATAAGTAGTGTCACAGGAATGGATCAAGATAGAGTCAGTAAGAAGAGTCAGTCATCTTGTACTTAAGTCGACATTGTGCCTTTTGTATTTAATTCCGATGCAATTTCTGTGTTTCATCGTCAATTAGAAGGTCCAAGGGATACAGTAAACCTGAAGTGAAGCATCGGAATCCAAAACTAGTGTCACAGGAATGGTTCAAAACATAGTCAGTAAGAAGAGTAAGTCTTCTTAAGTAGGCATTGTGCCTTTTGTATTTAATTCCGATGCAATTTCTGTGTTTCGTCGTCAATAAGAAGGTCAGAGGGATACAGTAAGCCTGAAGTGAAGCATCGGAATCTATAACTAGTGTCACAGGAATTGTTCAAAACATAGGCAGTAAGAAGATTCAGGCTTCTTGTCCTTAAGTCAGCATTGTGCCTTTTGTATTTAATTGCAATGTAATTTCTGTGTTTCATCGTCAATAAGAAGGTTCACGGGATACAGTGAACCTGGAGTGAAGCATCGGACTCTATAACTAGTGTCACAGGAACGGTTCAAAACATAGACAGTAAGAAGAGTCAGCCTTCTTGTACTTAATTCAGCATTGTTTCTTTTGTATTTAATTCCGATGCAATTTCTGTGTTTCATCGTCAATAAGAAGGTCCAAGGGATACAGTAAACCTGAAGTGAAGCATCGGAATCTATAACTAGTGTCACAGGAATGGAACAAGATATAGTCAGCAAGAAGAGTCAGTCTTTTTGTACTTAAGTCGGCATTGTGCCTTTTGTATCTAATTCCGATGCAATTTCTGTGTTTCATCGTCAATAAGAAGGTCCATGGGATACAGTAAACCTGAAGTGAAGCATCGGAATCCATAACTAGTGTCACAGGAATGGTTGAAAACATAGTCAGTAAGAAGAGTCAGTCTTCTTGTACGAAAGTTGGCATTGTGCCTTTTGTATTTAATTCCGATGAAATTTCTGTGTTTCATCATCAATACGACGGTCCAAGGGATACAGTAAACCAGAAGTGAAGCATCGGAATCTATAACTAGTGTCACAGGAATGGTTCAAAACATAGTCAGTAAGAAGAGTCAGTCTTCTTGTACTTGTGTCGGCATTGTGCCTTTTGTATTTAATTCCGATGCAATATCTGCGTTTCATCGTTAATGAGAACGTCAGAGGGATACAGTAAACCTGAAGTGAAGCATCGGAATCCATATCTAGTGTCACAGGAATGGTTCAAAACTGTCAGTAAGAAGAGTCAGTCTTCTTGTACTTAAGTCGCCATTTTGCCTTTTGTATTTAATTCCGATGCAATATCTGTGTTTCATCGTCAATAAGAAGGTCCAAGGGACACAGTAAACCTGAAGTGAAGCATCGGAATCTGTAACTGGCGTCACAGGAATGGTTCAAAACATAGACACTAAGAAGAGTCAGTCTGCTTGTACTTAAGACGGCATTGTGCCTTTTCTATTTAATTCCGATGCAATTTCTGTGTTTCATCGTCAATAAGAAGGTCAGAGGGATACAGTGGACCTGAGGTGAAGCATCGGAATCTATAACTAGTGTCACAGCAATGGTTCGAAACATAGACAGTAAGAACAGTCAGTCTTCTTGTACTTAAGTCGGCATTGTGAATTTTCTATTTAATTAGGATGCAATTTCTGTGTTTCGTCGCCAATAAGAAGGTCCAAAGGATACAGTAACCCTGAAGTGAAGCATCGGAATCTATAACTAATGTCACAGAAATGGTTCAAACATAGACAGTAGTAAAGAGTCAGTCTTCTTATACTTAAGTCGGCATTGTGCATTTTGTATTTAGTTCCGATGCAATTTCTGTGTTTCATCGTCAATAAGAAGGTCCTAGGGATACAGTAAACCTGAAGTGAAGCCTCGGAATCTACAACTAGTGTCACAGCAATGGTTCAAAACATACTCAGTAAGAAGAGCCATGCATCTTGAACTTAAGTAGGCATTGTGCCTTTTGTATTCAATTCCGATGCAATTTCTGTGTTTCATCGTCAATAAGAAGCTCCAAAGGATACAGTAAACCTGAAGTGAAGCATCGGAATCTTTAACTAGCGTCACAGGAATGGTTCAAAACATAGACACTAAGAAGAGTCAGTCTGCTTGTACTTAAGATGGCATTGTGCCTTTTCTATTTAATTCCGATGCAATTTCTGTGTTTCATCGTCAATACGAAGGTCCAAGGGATACAGTAAACCGGAAGTGAAGCATCGTATCTATAACTAGTGTCACAGGAATGGTTCAAAACATAGTCAGTAAGAAGAGTCAGTCTTCTTGTACTTAAGTCAGCATTGTGCCTTTTGTATTTAATTCCGATGCAATATCTGTGTTTCATCGTTAATAAGAACGTCAGAGGGATACAGTAAACCTGAAGTGAAGCATCGGGATCTACAACTAGTGCCACAGGAATTGTTCAAATCATAGTCAGTAAGAATAGTCAGTCTTCTTGTACGTAAGTCGGCATTGTGCCTTTTGTATTTAATTCCGATGCAATTTCTGTGTTTCGTCGTCAATAAGAAGGTCCAAGGTATACAGTAAACCTGAAGTGAAGCATCCGAATCTATAACTAGTGTCACAGGAATGGATCAATATATAGTCAGTACGAAGAGTCAGTGTTCTTGTACATAAGTCGGCATTGTGCCTTTTGTATTTCATTCCGATGCAATTTCTGTGTTTCATCGTCAATAAGAAGATCCAAGGGATACAGTAAACCTGAAGTGAAGCATCGGAATCCATAACTAGTGTCACAGAAAATGGTTCAAAACATTGACAGTAAGAAGAGACAGTCGTCTTGTACCTTAGTCGGGATTGTGCCTTTTCTATTTAATTCCGATGCAATTTCGGTGTTTCATCGTCAATAAGAAGGTCCAAGGGATACAGTAAACCTTGTGTGAAGCATCGGAATCTATAACTAGTGTCACAGGAATGGTTCAAAACACAGACAGTAAGAGGAGTCAGTCTTCTTGCACTTAAGTCGGCATTGTGCCTTTTATATTTAATTCAGATGCAATTTCTGTGTTTCATCGTCAATGAGAAGGTCAGAGGGATACAGTAAACATGAAGTGAATCATCGGAATCTATAACTAGTGTCACAGGAATGGTTCAAAACATAGGCAGTAAGAAGATCCAGTCTTCTTGAAGTTTAGTCGGCATTGTGCCTTTTGTATTTAATTCCGATGCAATTTCTGTGTCTCATCGTCAATAATAAGGTCCAAGGGATACAGTAAACCTGAAGTGAAGCATCGGAATCTAATACTAGTGTCACAGGAATGAATCAAGGTATGGTCAGTAAGAGGAGTCAGTCTTCTCGTACTTAGGTCGGCACTGTGCCTTTTGTATTTAATACCGATGCAATTTCAGTGTTTCATCGTCAACACGAAGGTCCAAGGGATACAGTAAACCTGAAGTGAAGCATCGGAATCCATAACTAGTATCACAGGAATGGTTCAAAACATAGTCAGTAAGAAGAGTCAGTCTTCTTGTACTTCATTGGGCATTGTGCCTTTTGTATTTAATTCCCATGCAATTTCTGTGTTTCATCGTCAATACGAAGGTCCAAGGGATACAGTAAACCAGAAGTGAAGCATCGGAATCTATAACTAGTGACACAGGAATGGTTCAAAACATAGTCAGTAAGAAGAGTCAGTCTTCTTGTACTTAAGGCGGCATTGTGCTTTTTGTATTTAATTCCGATGCAATATCTGTGTTTCATCGTCAATAAGAAGGTCAGAGGGATACAGTAAACATGAAGTGAAGCATCGGAATCTATAACTAGTGTCACAGGAATGGTTCAAAACATAGGCAGTAAGAAGATCCAGTCTTCTTGTCCTTTAGTCGGCATTGTGCCTTTTGTATTTAATTCCGATGCAATATCTGTGTTTCATCGTTAATAAGAAGGTCAGAGGGATACAATAAACCTGAAGTGAAGCATCGGAATCTACAACTAGTGTCACAGGAATGGTTCAAATCATAGTCAGTAAGAAGAGTCAGTCTTCTTGTACTTAAGTCGGCGTTGTGCCTTTTGTATTTAATTCCGATGCAATTCCTGTGTTTCATCGTCAATAAGAAGGTCCAAGGGGTACAGTAATCCCGAAGTGAAGCATCGGAATCTATAACTAGTGTCACAGGAATGGATCAAGATATAGTCAGTAAGAAGAGTCATTCTTCTTGTACTTAAGTCGACATTGTGCCTTTTGTATTTAATTCTGATGCAATTTCTGTGTTTCATCGTCAATAAGAAGGTCCAAGGAATACAGTAAACCTGAAGTGAAGCATCGGAATCCAAAAGTAGTGTCACAGGACTGGTTCAAATCATAGTCAGTAAGAAGGGTAAGTCTTCTTAAGTCGGCATTGTGCCTTTTGTATTTAATTCCGATGCAATATCTGTGTTTCATCGTCAATAAGAAGGTCAGAGGGATACAGTAAGCCTGAAGTGAAGCATCGGAATCTATAACTAGTGTTACAGGAATGGTTCAAAACATATCCAGTGAGAAGAGTCAGTCTTGTTGTACTTAAGTCGGCATTGTGCCTTTTGTATTTATTTTCGATGCAATTTCTGTGTTTCATCGTCAATAAGAAGGTCCAAGGGATACAGTAAACCTGAAGTGAAGCATCGGAATCTTTAACTAGTGTCACAGGAATGGTTCAAAACATATACAGTAAGAAGAGTCAGTCTGCTTGTACTTAAAACGGCATTCTGCCTTTTGTATTTAATTCCGATGCAATTTCTGTGTTTCATCGTCAATAAGAAGGTCCAAGGGATACAGTAAACCTGAAGTGAAGCATCGGAATCCATAACTAGTGTCACAGGAATGGTTCAAAACATAGTCAGTGAGAAGAGTCAGTCTTCTTGTACGAAAGTCGGCATTGTGCTTTTTGTATTTAATTCCGATGAAATTTCTGTGTTTGATCATCAATGCGACGGTCCAAGGGATACAGTAAACCAGAAGTGAAGCATCGGAATCTATAACTAGTGTCACAGGAATGGTTCAAAACATAGTCAGTAAGAAGAGTCAGTCTTTTTGTACTTAAGTGGGCATTGTGCCTTTTGTATTTAATTCCGATGCAATATCTGCGTTTCATCGTTAATAAGAACGTCAGAGGGATACAGTAAACCTGAAGTGAAGCATCGGAATCTATATCTAGTGTCACAGGATTGGTTCAAAACTGTCAGTAAGAAGAGTCAGTCTCCTTGTACTTAAGTCGCCATTTTGCCTTTTGTATTTAATTCCGATGCAATATCTGTGTTTCATCGTCAAAAAGAAGGTCCAAGGGACACAGTAAACCTGAAGTGAAGCATCGGAATCTGTAACTAGCGTCACAGGAATGGTTCAAAACATAGACACTAAGAAGAGTCAGTCTGCTTGTACTTAATACGGCATTGTGCCTTTTCTATTTAATTCCGATGCAATTTCTGTGTTTCATCGTCAATAAGAAGGTCAGAGGGATACAGTGGACCTGAGGTGAAGCATCGGAATCTATAACTAGTGTCACAGCAATGGTTCGAAACATAGACATTAAGAACAGTCAGTCTTCTTGTACTTAGTGTCGGCATTGTGAATTTTCTATTTAATTAGGATGCAATTTCTGTGTTTCGTCGCCAATAAGAAGGTCCAAAGGATACAGTAACCCTGAAGTGAAGCATCGGTATCTATAACTAATGTCACAGGAATGGTTCAAACATAGACAGCAGTAAAGAGTCAGTCTTCTTATACTTAAATCGGCATTGTGCATTTTGTATTTAGTTCCGATGCAATTTCTGTGTTTCATCGTCAATGAGAAGGTCCTAGGGATACAGTAAACCTGAAGTGAAGCCTCGGAATCTACAACTAGTGTCACAGGAATGGTTCAAAACATACTCAGTAAGAAGAGCCAGTCATCTTGATCTTAAGTAGCCATTGTGCCGTTTGTATTCTATTCCGATGCAATTTCTGTGTTTCATCGTCAATAAGAAGCTCCAACGGATACAGTAAACCTGAAGTGAAGCATCGGAATCTTTAACTAGCGTCACAGGAATGGTTCAAAACATAGACACTAAGAAGAGTCAGTCTGCTTGTACTTAAGACGGCATTGTGCCTTTTCTATTTAATTCCGATGCAATTTCTGTGTTTCATCGTCAATACGAAGGTCCAAGGGATACAGTAAACCGGAAGTGAAGCATCGTAATCTATAACTAGTGTCACAGGAAAGGTTCAAAACATAGTCAGTAAGAAGAGTCAGTCTTCTTGTACTTAAGTCAGCATTGTGCCTTTTGTATTTAATTCCGATGCAATATCTGTGTTTCATCGTTAATAAGAACGTCAGAGGGATACAGTAAACCTGAAGTGAAGCATCGGGATCTACAACTAGTGTCACAGGAATTGTTCAAATCATAGTCAGTAAGAAGAGTCAGTCTTCTTGAACGTAAGTCGGCATTGTGCCTTTTGTATTTAATTCCGATGCAATTTCTGTGTTTCGTCGTCAATATGAAGGTCCAAGGTATACAGTAAACCTGAAGTGAAGCATCCGAATCTATAACTAGTGTCACAGGAATGGATCAATATATAGTCAGTAAGAAGAGTCAGTGTTCTTGTACATAAGTCGGCATTGTGCCTTTTGTATTTCATTCCGATGCAATTTCTGTGTTTCATCGTCAATAAGAAGGTCAGAGGGATACAGTAAACATGAAGTGAAACATCGGAATCTATAACTAGTGTCACAGGAATGGTTCAAAACATAGGCAGTAAGAAGATCCAGTCTTCTTGTCCTTTAGTCGGCATTGTGCCTTTTGTATTTAATTCCGATGCAATTTCTGTGTCTCATCGTCAATAATAAGGTCCAAGGGATACAGTAAACCTGAAGTGAAGCATCGGAATCTATAACTAGTGTCACAGGAATGAATCAAGGTATGGTCAGTAAGAGGAGTCAGTCTTCTCGTACTTAGGTCGGCACTGTGCCTTTTGTATTTAATACCGATGCAATTTCAAGGTTTCATCGTCAATACGAAGGTCCAAGGGATACAGTAAACCTGAAGTGAAGCATCGGAATCCATAACTAGTACCACAGGAATGGTTCAAACATAGTCAGTAAGAAGAGTCAGTCTTCTTGTACTTCATTGGGCATTGTGCCTTTTGTATTTAATTCCCATGCAATTTCTGTGTTTCATCGTCAATACGAAGGTCCAAGGGATACAGTAAACCAGAAGTGAAGAATCGGAATCTATAACTAGTGACACAGGAATGGTTCATAACATAGTCAGTAAGAAGAGTCAGTCTTCTTGTACTTAAGTCGGCGTTGTGCCTTTTGTATTTAATTCCGATGCAATATCTGTGTTTCATCGTTAATAAGAAGGTCAGAGGGATACAATAAACCTGAAGTGAAGCATCGGAATCTACAACTAGTGTCACAGGAATGGTTCAAATCATAGTCAGTAAGAAGAGTCAGTCTTCTTGTACTTAAGTCGGCATTGTGCCTTTTGTATTTAATTCCGATGCAATTCCTGTGTTTCATCGTCAATAAGAAGGTCCAAGGGATACAGTAATCCCGAAGTGAAGCATCGGAATCTATAACTAGTGTCACAGGAATGGATCAAGATATAGTCAGTAAGAAGAGTCATTCTTCTTGTACTTAAGTCGACATTGTGCCTTTTGTATTTAATTCCGATGCAATTTCTGTGTTTCATCGTCAATAAGAAGGTCGAAGGGATACAGTAATCCTGAAGTGAAGCATCGGAATCCAAAACTAGTGTCACAGGAATGGTTCAAATCATAGTCAGTAAGAAGGGTAAGTCATCTTAAGTCCGCATTGTGCCTTTTGTATTTAATTCCGATGCAAATTCTGTGTTTCATTGTCAATAAGAAGGTCAGAGGGATACAGTAAGCCTGAAGTGAAGCATCGGAATCTATAACTAGTGTTACAGGAATGGTTCAAATCATATCCAGTGAGAAGAGTCAGTCTTGTTGTACTTATGTCGGCATTGTGCTTTTGTATTTATTTTCGATGCAATTTCTGTGTTTCATCGTCAATTAGAAGGTCCAAGGGATACAGTAAACCTGAAGTGAAGCATCGGAATCTTTAACTAGTGTCACAGGAATGGTTCAAAACATACACATTAAGAAGAGTCAGTCTGCTTGTACTTAAGACGGCATTGTGCCTTTTGTATTTAATTCCGATGCAATTTCTGTGTTTCATCGTCAATAAGAAGGTCAGAGGGACACAGTGAACCTGAGGTGAAGCATCGGAATCTATAACTAGTGTCACAGGAATGGTTCAAAACATAGACAGTAGGAAGAGTCAGTCTTCTTGTACTTAAGTCGGCATTGTGCCTTTTCTATTTAATTCCGATGCAATTTCTGTGTTTAATCGTCAATAAGAAGGTTCAAGGGATACAGTGAACCAGGAGTGAAGCATCGGACTCTATAACTAGTGTCACAGGATCGGTTCAAAACATAGACAGTAAGAAGAGTCAGCCTTCTTGTACTTAATTCGGCATTGTTTCTTTTGTATTTAATTCCGATGCAATTTCTGTGTTTCATCGTCAATAAGAAGGTCCAAGGGATACAGTAAACCTGAAGTGAAGCATCGAAATCTATAACTAGTGTCACAGGAATGGAACAAGATATAGTCAGCAAGAAGAGTCAGTCTTTTTGTACTTAAGTCGACATTGTGCCTTTTGTATCTAATTCCGATGCAATTTCTGTGTTTCATAGTCAATAAGAAGGTCCATGGGATACAGTAAACCTGAAGTGAAGCATCGGAATCCATAACTAGTGTCACAGGAATGGTTCAAAACATAGTCAGTAAGAAGAGTCAGTCTTCTTGTACGAAAGTCGGCATTGTGCCTTTTGTATTTAATTCCGAAGAAATTTCTGTGTTTCATCATCAATACGACGGTCCAAGGGATACAGTAAACCAGAAGTGAAGCATCGGAATCTATAACTAGTGTCACAGGAATGGTTCAAATCATAGTCAGTAAGAAGAGTCAGTCTTGTTGTACTTAAGTCGGCATTGTGCCCTTTGTATTTAATTCCGATGCAATATCTGCGTTTCATCGTTAATAAGAACGTCAGAGGGATACAGTAAACCTGAAGTGAAGCATCGGTATCTATATCTAGTGTCACAGGAATGGTTCAAAACTGTCAGTAAGAAGAGTCAGTCTTCTTGTACTTAAGTCGCCATTTTGCTTTTGTATTTAATTCCAATGCAATATCTGTGTTTCATCGTCAATAAGAAGGTCCAAGGGACACAGTAAACCTGAAGTTAAGCATCGGAATCTGTAACTAGCGTCACAGGAATGGTTCAAAACATAGACACTAAGAAGAGTCAGTCTGCTTGTACTTAAGACGGCATTGTGCCTTTTCTATTTAATTCCGATGCAATTTCTGTGTTTCATCGTCAATAAGAAGGTCAGAGGGATACAGTGGACCTGAGGTGAAGCATCGGAATCTATAACTAGTGTCACAGCAATGGTTCGAAACATAGACAGTAAGAACAGTCAGTCTTCTTGTACTTAAGTCGGCATTGTGCATTTTCTATTTAATTACAATGCAATTTCTGTGTTTCGTCGCCAATAAGAAGGTCCAAAGGATACAGTAACCCTGAAGTGAAGCATCGGAATCTATAACTAATGTCACAGGAATGGTTGAAACATAGACAGCAGTAAAGAGTCAGTCTTTTTATACTTAAGTCGGCATTGTGCCTTTTGTATTTAGTTCCGATGCAATTTCTGTGTTTCATCGTCAATGAGAAGGTCCTAGGGATACAGTAAACCTGAAGTGAAGCCTCGGAATCTACAACTAGTGTCACAGGAATGGTTCAAAACATACTCAGTAAGAAGAGCCAGTCATCTTGAACTTAAGTAGGCATTGTGCCTTTTGTATTCAATTCCGATGCAATTTCTGTGTTTCATCGTCAATAAGAAGCTCCAACGGATACAGTAAACATGAAGTGAAGCATCGGAATCTTTAACTAGCGTCACAGGAATGGTTCAAAACATAGACACTAAGAAGAGTCAGTCTGCTTGTACTTAAGACGGCATTGTGCCTTTTCTATTTAATTCCGATGCAATTTCGGTGTTTCATCGTCAATACGAAGGTCCAAGGGATACAGTAAACCTGAAGTGAAGCATCGTAATCTATAACTAGTGTCACAGGAATGGGTCAAAACATAGTCAGTAAGAAGAGTCAGTCTTCTTGTACTTAAGTCAGCATTGTGCCTTTTGTATTTAATTCCCATGCAATTTCTGTGTTTCATCGTCAATACGAAGGTCCAAGGGATACAGTAAACCAGAAGTGAAGCATCGGAATCTATAACTAGTGACACAGGAATGGTTCAAAACATAGTCAGTAAGAAGAGTCAGTCTTCTTGTACTTAAGGCGGCATTGTGCTTTTTGTATTTAATTCCGATGCAATATCTGTGTTACATCGTTAATAAGAAGGTCAGAGGGATACAATAAACCTGAAGTGAAGCATCGGAATCTATAACTAGTGTCACAGGAATGGTTCAAAACATAGACAGTAGGAAGAGTCAGTCTTCTTGTACTTAAGTCGGCATTGTGCCTTTTCTATTTAATTCCGATGCAATTTCTGTGTTTAATCGTCAATAAGAAGGTTCAAGGGATACAGTGAACCAGGAGTGAAGCATCGGACTCTATAACTAGTGTCACAGGAACGGTTCAAAACATAGACAGTAAGAAGAGTCAGCCTTCTTGTACTTAATTCGGCATTGTTTCTTTTGTATTTAATTCCGATGCAATTTCTGTGTTTCATCGTCAATAAGAAGGTCCAAGGGATACAGTAAACCTGAAGTGAAGCATCGGAATCTATAACTAGTGTCACAGGAATGGAACAAGATATAGTCAGCAAGAAGAGTCAGTCTTTTTGTACTTAAGTCAGCATTGTGCCTTTTGTATTTAATTCCCATGCAATTTCTGTGTTTCATCGTCAGTAAGAAGGTCCAAGGGATACAGTAAACCTGAAGTGAAGCATCGGAATCTTTAACTAGTGTCACAGGAATGGTTCAAAACATACACATTAAGAAGAGTCAGTCTGCTTGTACTTAAGACGGCATTGTGCCTTTTGTATTTAATTCCGATGCAATTTCTGTGTTTCATCGTCAATAAGAAGGTCAGAGGGATACAGTGAACCTGAGGTGAAGCATCGGAATCTATAACTAGTGTGACAGGAATGGTTCAAAACATAGACAGTAGGAAGAGTCAGTCTTCTTGTACTTAAGTCGGCATTGTGCCTTTTCTATTTAATTCCGATGCAATTTCTGTGTTTAATCGTCAATAAGAAGGTTTAAGGGATACAGTGAACCAGGAGTGAATCATCGGACTCTATAACTAGTGTCACAGGAACGGTTCAAAGCATAGACAGTAAGAAGAGTCAGCCTTCTTGTACTTAATTCGGCATTGTTTCTTTTGTATTTAATTCCGATGCAATTTCTGTGTTTCATCGTCAATAAGAAGGTCCAAGGGATACAGTAAACCTGAAGTGAAGCATCGGAATCTATAACTAGTGTCACAGGAATGGAACAAGATATAGTCAGCAAGAAGAGTCAGTCTTTTTGTACTTAAGTCGACATTGTGCCTTTTGTATCTAATTCCGATGCAATTTCTGTGTTTCATCGTCAATAAGAAGGTCCATGGGATACAGTAAACCTGAAGTGAAGCATCGGAATCCATAACTAGTGTCACAGGAATGGTTCAAAACATAGTCAGTAAGAAGAGTCAGTCTTCTTGTACGAAAGTCGGCATTGTGCCTTTTGTATTTAATTCCGATGAAATTTCTGTGTTTCATCATCAATACGACGGTCCTAGGGATACAGTAAACCAGAAGTGAAGCATCGGAATCTATAACTGGTGTCACAGGAATGGTTCAAACTTAGTCAGTAAGAAGAGTCAGTCTTGTTGTACTTAAGTCGGCATTGTGCCCTTTGTATTTAATTCCGATGCAATATCTGCGTTTCATCGTTAATAAGAACGTCAGAGGGATACAGTAAACCTGAAGTGAAGCATCGGTATCTATATCTAGTGTCACAGGAATGGTTCAAAACTGTCAGTAAGAAGAGTCAGTCTTCTTGTACTTAAGTCGCCATTTTGCTTTTGTATTTAATTGCGATGCAATATCTGTGTTTCATCGTCAATAAGAAGGTCCAAGGGACACAGTAAACCTGAAGTTAAGCATCGGAATCTGTAACTAGCGTCACAGGAATGGTTCAAAACATAGACACTAAGAAGAGTCAGTCTGCTTGTACTTAAGACGGCATTGTGCCTTTTCTATTTAATTCCGATGCAATTTCTGTGTTTCATCGTCAATAAGAAGGTCAGAGGGATACAGTGGAGCTGAGGTGAAGCATCGGAATCTGTAACTATTGTCACAGCAATGGTTCGAAACATAGACAGTAAGAACAGTCAGTCTTCTTGTACTTAAGTCGGCATTGTGCATTTTCTATTTAATTAGGATGCAATTTCCGTGTTTCGTCGCCAATAAGAAGGTCCAAAGGATACAGTAACCCTGAAGTGAAGCATCGGAATCTATAACTAATGTCACAGGAACGGTAGAAACATAGACAGCAGTAAAGAGTCAGTCTTTTTATACTTAAGTCGGCATTGTGCCTTTTGTATTTAGTTCCGATGCAATTTCTGTGTTTCATCGTCAATGAGAAGGTCCTAGGGATACAGTTAACCTGAAGTGAAGCCTCGGAATCTACAACTAGTGTCACAGGAATGGTTCAAAACATACTCAGTAAGAAGAGCCAGTCATCTTGAACTTAAGTAGGCATTGTGCATTTTGTATTAAATTCCGATGCAATTTCTGTGTTTCATCGTCAATAAGAAGCTCCAACGGATACAGTAAACCTGAAGTGAAGCATCGGAATCTTTAACTAGCGTCACAGGAATGGTTCAAAACATAGACACTAAGAAGAGTCAGTCTGCTTGTACTTAAGACGGCATTGTGCCTTTTCTATTTAATTCCGATGCAATTTCTGTGTTTCATCGTCAATACGAAGGTCCAAGGGATACAGTAAACCTGAAGTGAAGCATCGTAATCTATAACTAGTGTCACAGGAATGGTTCAAAACATAGTCAGTAAGAAGAGTCAGTCTTCTTGTACTTAAGTCAGCATTGTGCCTTTTGTATTTAATTCCCATGCAATTTCTGTGTTTCATCGTCAATACGAAGGTCCAAGGGATACAGTAAACCAGAAGTGAAGCATCGGAATCTATAACTAGTGACACAGGAATGGTTCAAAACATAGTCAGTAAGAAGAGTCAGTCTTCTTGTACTTGAGGCGGCATTGTGCTTTTTGTATTTAATTCCGATGCAATATCTGTGTTACATCGTTAACAAGAAGGTCAGAGGGATACAATAAACCTGAAGTGAAGCATCGGAATCTACAACTAGTGTCACAGGAATGGTTCAAATCATAGTCAGTAAGAAGAGTCAGTCTTCTTGTACTTAAGTCGGCATTGTGCCTTTTGTATTTAAGTCTGATGCAATTTCTGTGTTTCATCGTCAATAAGAAGGTCCAAGGAATACAGTAAACCTGAAGTGAAGCATCGGAATCCAAAAGTAGTGTCACAGGAATGGTTCAAATCATAGTCAGTAAGAAGGGTAAGTCTTCTTAAGTCGGCATTGTGCCTTTTGTATTTAATTCCGATGCAATTTCTGTGTTTCATCGTCAATAAGAAGGTCAGAGGGATACAGTAAGCCTGAAGTGAAGCATCGGAATCTATAACTAGTGTTACAGGAATGGTTCAAAACATATCCAGTGAGAAGAGTCAGTCTTGTTGTACTTAAGTCGGCATTGTGCCTTTTGTATTTATTTTCGATGCAATTTCTGTGTTTCATCGTCAATAAGAAGGTCCAAGGGATACAGTAAACCTGAAGTGAAGCATCGGAATCTTCAACTAGTGTCACAGGAATGGTTCAAAACATATACAGTAAGAAGAGTCAGTCTGCTTGTACTTAAGACGGCATTGTGCCTTTTGTATTTAAGTCTGATGCAATTTCTGTGTTTCATCGTCAATAAGAAGGTCTAAGGGATACAGTAAACCTGAAGTGAAGCATCGGAATCTATAACTAGTGTCACAGGAATGGAACAAGATATAGTCAGCAAGAAGAGTCAGTCTTTTTGTACTTAAGTCGGCATTATGCCTTTTGTATCTAATTCCGATGCAATTTCTGTGTTTCATCGTCAATAAGAAGGTCCATGGGATACAGTAAACCTGCAGTGAAGCATCGGAATCCATAACTAGTGTCACAGGAATGGTTCAAAACATAGTCAGTAAGAAGAGTCAGTCTTCTTGTACGAAAGTCGGCATTGTGCCTTTTGTATTTAATTCCGATGAAATTTCTGTGTTTGATCATCAATACGACGGGCCAAGGGATACAGTAAACCAGAAGTGAAGCATCGGAATCTATAACTAGTGTCACAGGAATGGTTCAAAACATAGTCAGTAAAAAGAGTCAGTCTTCTTGTACTTAAGTCGGCATTGTGCCTTTTGTATTTAATTCCGATGCAATATCTGCGTTTCATCGTTAATAAGAACGTCAGAGGGATACAGTAAACCTGAAGTGAAGCATCGGAATCTATATCTAGTGTCACAGGAATGGTTCAAAACTGTCAGTAAGAAGAGTCAGTCTTCTTGTACTTAAGTCGCCATTTTGCCTTTTGTATTTAATTCCGATGCAATATCTGTGTTTCATCGTCAATAAGAAGGTCCAAGGGACACAGTAAACCTGAAGTGAAGCATCGGAATCTGTAACTAGCGTCACAGGAATGGTTCAAAACATAGACACTAAGAAGAGTCAGTCTACTTGTACTTAATATTACTTTCTATTTAATTCCGATGCAATTTCTGTGTTTCATCGTCAATACGAAGGTCCAAGGGATACAGTAAACCAGAAGTGAAGAATCGGAATCTTTAACTAGTGACACAGGAATGGTTCAAAACATAGTCAGTAAGAAGAGTCAGTCTTCTTGTACTTAAGTCGGCATTGTGCCTTTTGTATTTAATTCCGATGCAATATCTGTGTTTCATCGTTAATAAGAAGGTCAGAGGGATACAATAAACCTGAAGTGAAGCATCGGATTCTACAAGTAGTGTCACAGGATTGGTTCAAATCATAGTCAGTAAGAAGAGTCAGTCTTCTTGTACTTAAGTCGGCATTGTGCCTTTTGTATTCAATTCCGATGCAATTCCTGTGTTTCATCGTCAATAAGAAGGTCCAAGGGATACAGTAAACCTGAAGTGAAGCATCGGAATCCATAACTAGTATCACAGGAATGGTTCAAACATAGTCAGTAAGAAGAGTCACTCTTCTTGTACTTCATTGGGCATTGTGCCTTTTGTATTTAATTCCGATGCAATTTCTGTGTTTCATCGTCAATAAGAAGGTCAGAGGGATACAGTGAACCTGAGGTGAAGCATCGGAATCTATAACTAGTGTCACAGGAATGGTTCAAAACATAGACAGTAGGAAGAGTCAGTCTTCTTGTACTTAAGTCGGCATTGTGCCTTTTCTATTTAATTCCGATGCAATTTCTGTGTTTCATCGTCAATAAGAAGGTTCAAGGGATACAGTGAACCAGGAGTGAAGCATCGGACTCTATAACTAGTGTCACAGGAACGGTTCAAAACATAGACAGTAAGAAGAGTCAGCCTTCTTGTACTTAATTCGGCATTGTTTCTTTTGTATTTAATTCCGATGCAATTTCTGTGTTTCATCGTCAATAAGAAGGTCCAAGGGATACAGTAAACCTGAAGTGAAGCATCGGAATCTATAACTAGTGTCACAGGAATGGAACAAGATATAGTCAGCAAGAAGAGTCAGTCTTTTTGTACTTAAGTCGACATTGTGCCTTTTGTATCTAATTCCGATGCAATTTCTGCGTTTCATCGTCAATAAGAAAGTCCATGGGATACAGTAAACATGAAGTGAAGCATCGGAATCCATAACTAGTGTCACAGGAATGGTTCAAATCATAGGCAGTAAGAAGAGTCAGTCTTCTTGTACGAAAGTCGGCATTGTGCCTTTTGTATTTAATTCCGATGAAATTTCTGTGTTTCATCATCAATACGACGGTCCAAGGGATACAGTAAACCAGAAGTGAAGCATCGGAATCTATAACTAGTGTCACAGGAATGGTTCAAAACATAGTCAGTAAGAAGAGTCAGTCTTCTTGTACTTAAGTCGGCATTGTGCCCTTTGTATTTAATTCCGATGCAATATCTGCGTTTCATCGTTATAAGAACGTCAGAGGGATACAGTAAACCTGAAGTGCAGCATCGGTATCTATATCTAGTGTCACAGGAATGGTTCAAAACTGTCAGTAAGAAGAGTCAGTCTTCTTGTACTTAAGTCGCCATTTTGCTTTTGTATTTAATTCCGATGCAATATCTGTGTTTCATCGTCAATGAGAAGGTCCTAGGGATACAGTAAACCTGAAGTGAAGCCTCGGAATCTACAACAAGTGTCACAGGAATGGTTCAAATCATACTCAGTAAGAAGAGCCAGTCATCTTGAACTTAAGTAGGCATTGTGCCTTTTGTATTCAATTCCGATGCAATTTCTGTGTTTCATCGTCAATAAGAAGCTCCAACGGATACAGTAAACCTGAAGTGTAGCATCGGAATCTTTAACTAGCGTCACAGGAATGGTTCAAAACATAGACACTAAGAAGAGTCAGTCTGCTTGTACTTAAGTCGGCATTGTGCCTTTTGTATTTAATTCCGATGCAATTTCTGTGTTTCGTCGTCAATAAGAAGGTCCAAGGTATACAGAAAACCTGAAGTGTTGCATCCGAATCTAAAACTAGTGTCACAGGAATGGATCAATATATAGTCAGTAAGAAGAGTCAGTGTTCTTGTACATAAGTCGGCATTGTGCCTTTTGTATTTAATTCCGATGCAATTTCTGTGTTTCATCGTCAATAAGAAGGTCCAAGAGATACAGTAAACCTGAAGTGAAGCATCGGAATCCATAACTAGTGTCACAGAAAATGGTTCAAAACATAGACAGTAAGAAGAGACAGTCGTCTTGTACCTAAGTCGGGATTGTGCCTTTTCTATTTAATTCCGATGCAATTTAGGTGTTTCATCGTCAATAAGAAGGTCCAAGGGATACAGTAAACCGGAAGTGAAGCATCGGAATCTATAACTAGTGTCACAGGGATGGTTCAAAACACAGACAGTAAGAAGAGTCAGTCTTCTTGCACTTAAGTCGGCCTTGTGCCTTTTGTATTTAATTCAGATGCAATTTCTGTGTTTCATCGTCAATGAGAAGGTCAGAGGGATACAGTAAACATGAAGTGAAGCATCGGAATCTATAACTAGTGTCACAGGAATGGTTCAAAACATAGGCAGTAAGAAGATCCAGTCTTCTTGTCCTTTAGTCGGCATTGTGCCTTTTGTATTTAATTCCGATGCAATTTCTGTGTCTCATCGTCAATACGAAGGTCCAAGGGATACAGTAAACCTGAAGTAAAGCATCGGAATCTATAACTAGTGTCACAGGAATGGATCAATATATAGTCAGTAAGAAGAGTCAGTGTTCTTGTTCATAAGTCGGCATTGTGCCTTTTGTATTTCATTCCGATGCAATTTCTGTGTTTCATCGTCAATAAGAAGGTCCAAGGGATACATTAAACCTGAAGTGAAGCATCGGAATCTATAACTAGTGACACAGGAATGGTTCAAAACATAGTCAGTAAGAAGAGTCAGTCTTCTTGTACTTAAGTCGGCATTGTGCCTTTTGTATTTAATTCCGATGCAATATCTGTGTTTCATCGTTAATAAGAAGGTCAGAGGGATACAGTAAACCTGAAGTGAAGCATCGTAATCTATAACTAGTGTCACAGGAATGGTTCAAAACAGTCAGTAAGAAGAGTCAGTCTTCTTGTACTTAAGTCGGCATTGTGCCTTTTGTATTTAACTACGTTGCAATTTCTGTGTTTCATCGTCAATAAGAAGGTCCAAGGGATAGAGTGAACCTGAGGTGAAGCATCGGAAACTATAACTAGTGTCACAGGAATGGTTCAAAGCATAGACAGTAGGAAGAGTCAGTCTTCTTCTACTTAAGTTGGCATTGTACCTTTTGTATTTAATTCCGATGCACTATCTGTGTTTCATCGTCATTAAGAAGGTCCGAGGGATGCAGTAATCCTGAAATGAAGCATCGGAATCTATAACAAGTGTCACAGGATTGGTTCAAAACATAGACAGTAGGAAGATTCAGTCTTCTGTTCTTAAGTCGGTATTGTGCCTATTGTATTTATTTCCGATGCAATTTCTGTGTTTCATCGTCAATAAGAAGGTCAGAGGGATACACTAAACCTGAAGTGTAGCATCGGAATCTATAACTAGTGTCACAGGAATGGTTCAGAACATATCCAGTAAGAAGAGTCAGTCTTGTTGTACTTAGGTCGGCATTGTGCCTTTTGTATTTATTTTCGATGCAATTTCTGTGTTTCATCGTCAATAAGAAGGTCCAAGGGATACAGCAAACCTGAAGTGAAGCATCGGAATCTTTAACTAGTGTCACAGGAATGTTTCAAAACATAGACACTAAGAAGAGTCAGTCTGCTTGTACTTAAGACGGCATTGTGCCTTTTCTAATCAATTCCGATGCAATTTCTGTGTTTCATCGTCAATAAGAAGGTCAGAGGGATACAGTGAACCTGAGGTGAAGCATCGGAATCTATAACTAGTGTCACAGGAATGGATCAAAACATAGTCAGTAACAAGAGTCAGTCTGCTTGTACTTAAGTTGGCATTGTGCCTTTTGTATTTAATTCCGATGCAATATCTGTGTTTCATCGTTAATAAGAAGGTCAGAGGGATACAATAAACCTGAAGTGAAGCATCGGAATCTACAACTAGTGTCACAGGAATGGTTCAAATCATAGTCAGTAAGGAGAGTCAGTCTTCTTGTACGTAAGTCGGCATTGTGCCTTTTGTATTTAATTCCGATGCAATTCCTGTGTTTCATCGTCAATAAGATGGTCCAAGGGATACAGTTATCCCGAAGTGAAGCATCTGAATCTATAACTAGTGTCATTGGAATGGATCAAGATATAGTCAGTAAGAAGAGTCATTCTTCTTGTACTTAAGTCGACATTGTGCCTTTTGTATTTAATTCCGATGCAATTTCTGTGTTTCGTCGTCAATAAGAAGGTCCAAGGAATACAGTAAACCTGAAGTGAAGCATCGGAATCCTAAACTAGTGTCACAGGAATGGTTCAAATCATAGTCAGTAAGAAGGGTAAGTCTTCTTAAGTCGGCATTGTGCCTTTTGTATTTAATTCCGATGCAATTTCTGTGTTTCATCGTCAATAAGAAGGTCAGAGGGATACAGTAAGCCTGAAGGGAAGCATCGGAATCCATAACTAGTGTTACAGGAATGGTTCAAAACATATCCAGTGAGAAGACTCAGTCTTGTTGTACTTAAGTCGGCATTGTGCCTTTTGTATTTATTTTCGATGCAATTTCTGTGTTTCATCGTCAAAAAGAAGGTCCAAGGGATACAGTAAACCTGAAGTGAAGCATCGCAATCTTTAACTAGTGTCACAGGAATGGTTCAAAACATACACATTAAGAAGAGTCAGTCTGCTTGTACTTAAGACGGCATGTGCCTTTTGTATTTAATTCCGATGCAATTTCTGTGTTTCATCGTCAATAAGAAGGTCAGAGGGATAGAGTGAACCTGAGGTGAAGCATCGGAATCTATAACTAGTGTCACAGGAATGGTTCAAAACATAGTCAGTAAGAAGAGTCAGTCTTCTTGTACTTAAGTCGGCATTGTGCCCTTTGTATTTAATTCCGATGCAATATCTGCGTTTCATCGTTATAAGAACGTCAGAGGGATTCAGTAAACCTGAAGTGAAGCATCGGTATCTATATCTAGTGTCACAGGAATGGTTCAAAACTGTCAGTAAGAAGAGTCAGTCTTCTTGTACTTAAGTCGCCATTTTGCTTTTGTATTTAATTCCGATGCAATATCTGTGTTTCATCGTCAATAAGAAGGTCCAAGGGACACAGTAAACCTGAAGTGAAGCATCGGAATCTGTAACTAGCGTCACAGGAATTGTTCAAAACATAGACACTAAGAAGAGTCAGTCTGCTTGTACTTAAGACGGCATTGTGCCTTTTCTATTTAATTCCGATGCAATTTCTGTGTTTCATCGTCAATAAGAAGGTCAGAGGGATACAGTGGACCTGAGGTGAAGCATCGGAATCTATAACCAGTGTCACAGCAATGGTTCGAAACATAGACAGTAAGAACAGTCAGTCTTCTTGTACTTAAGTCGGCATTGTGCATTTTCTATTTAATTAGGATGCAATTTCTGTGTTTCGTCGCCAATAAGAAGGTCCAAAGGATACAGTAACCCTGAAGTGAAGCATCGGAATCTATAACTAATGTCACAGGAATGGTTGAAACATAGACAGCAGTAAAGAGTCAGTCTTTTCATACTTAAGTCGGCATTGTGCCTTTTGTATTTAGTTCCGATGTAATTTCTGTGTTTCATCGTCAATGAGAAGGTCCTAGGGATACAGTAAACCTGAAGTGAAGCCTCGGAATCTACAACTAGTGTCACAGGAATGGTTCAAAGCATACTCAGTAAGAAGAGCCAGTCATCTTGAACTTAAGTAGGCATTGTGCCTTTTGTATTCAATTCCGATGCAATTTCTGTGTTTCATCGTCAATAAGAAGCTCCAACGGATACAGTAAACCTGAAGTGAAGCATCGGAATCTTTAACTAGCGTCACAGGAATGGTTCAAAACATAGACACTAAGAAGAGTCAGTCTGCTTGTACTTAAGTCGGCATTGTGACTTTTGTATTTAATTCCGATGCAATTTCTGTGTTTCGTCGTCAATAAGAAGGTCCAAGGTATACAGAAAATCTGAAGTTTTGCATCCGAATCTAAAACTAGTGTCACAGGAATGGATCAATATATAGTCAGTAAGAAGAGTCAGTGTTCTTGTACATAAGTCGGCATTGTGCCTTTTGTATTTAATTCCGATGCAATTTCTGTGTTTCATCGTCAATAAGAAGGTCCAAGAGATACAGTAAACCTGAAGTGAAGCATCGGAATCCATAACTAGTGTCACAGAAAATGGTTCAAAACATAGACAGTAAGAAGAGACAGTCGTCTTGTACCTAAGTCGGGATTGTGCCTTTTCTATTTAATTCCGATGCAATTTCAGTGTTTCATCGTCAATAAGAAGGTCCAAGGGATACAGTAAACCGGAAGTGAAGCATCGGAATCTATAACTAGTGTCACAGGAATGGTTCAAAACACAGACAGTAAGAAGAGTCAGTCTTCTTGCACTTAAGTCGGCCTTGTGCCTTTTGTATTTAATTCAGATGCAATTTCTGTGTTTCATCGTCAATGAGAAGGTCAGAGGGATACAGTAAACATGAAGTGAAGCATCGGAATCTATAACTAGTGTCACAGGAATGGTTCAAAACATAGGCAGTAAGAAGATCCAGTCTTCTTGTCCTTTAGTCGGCATTGTGCCTTTTGTATTTAATTCCGATGCAATTTCTGTGTCTCATCGTCAATACGAAGGTCCAAGGGATACAGTAAACCTGAAGTGAAGCATCGGAATCTATAACTAGTGTCACAGGAATGGATCAATATATAGTCAGTAAGAAGAGTCAGTGTTCTTGTACATAAGTCGGCATTGTGCCTTTTGTATTTCATTCCGATGCAATTTCTGTGTTTCATCGTCAATAAGAAGGTCCAAGGGATACATTAAACCTGAAGTGAAGCATCGGAATCTATAACTAGTGACACAGGAATGGTTCAAAACATAGTCAGTAAGAAGAGTCAGTCTTCTTGTACTTAAGTCGGCATTGTACCTTTTGTATTTAATTCCGATGCACTATCTGTGTTTCATCGTCATTAAGAAGGTCCGAGGGATGCAGTCATCCTGAAATGAAGCATCGGAATCTATAACAAGTGTCACAGGATTGGTTCAAAACATAGACAGTAGGAAGATTCAGTCTTCATGTTCTTAAGTCGGTATTGTGCCTTTTGTATTTATTTCCGATGCAATTTCTGTGTTTCATCGTCAATAAGAAGGTCAGAGGGATACACTAAACCTGAAGTGTAGCATCGGAATCTATAACTAGTGTCACAGGAATGGTTCAGAACATATCCAGTAAGAAGAGTCAGTCTTGTTGTACTTAGGTCGGCATTGTGCCTTTTGTATTTATTTTCGATGCAATTTCTGTGTTTCATCGTCAATAAGAAGGTCCAAGGGATACAGCAAACCTGAAGTGAAGCATCAGAATCTTTAACTAGTGTCACAGGAATGGTTCAAAACATAGACACTAAGAAGAGTCAGTCTGCTTGTACTTAAGACGGCATTGTGCCTTTTCTAATCAATTCCGATGCAATTTCTGTGTTTCATCGTCAATAAGAAGGTCAGAGGGATACAGTAAACCTTGTGTGAAGCATCGGAATCTATAACTAGTGTCACAGGAATGGTTCAAAACACAGACAGTAAGAAGAGTCAGTCTTCTTGCACTTAAGTCGGCATTGTGCCTTTTGTATTTAATTCAGATGCAATTTCTGTGTTTCATCGTCAATGAGAAGGTCAGAGGGTACAGTAAACATGAAGTGAAGCATCGGAATCTATAACTAGAGTCACAGGAATGGTTCAATACATAGGCAGTAAGAAGATCCAGTCCTCTTGTCCTTTAGTCGGCATTGTGCCTTTTGTATTTAATTCCGATGCAATTTCTGTGTCTCATCGTCAATAATAAGGTCCAAGGGATACAGTAAACCTGAAGTGAAGCATCGGAATCTATAACTAGTGTCACAGGATGAATCAAGGTATAGTCAGTAAGAGGAGTCAGTCTTCTCGTACTTAGGTCGGCACTGTGCCTTTTGTATTTAATACCGATGCAATTTCAGTGTTTCATCGTCAGTACGAAGGTCCAAGGGATACAGTAAACCTGAAGTGAAGCATCGGAATCCATAACTAGTATCACAGGAATGGTTCAAAAACATAGTCAGTAAGAAGAGTCAGTCTTCTTGTACTTCATTGGGCACTGTGCCTTTTGTATATAATTCCCATGCAATATCTGTGTTTTATCGTTAATAAGAAGGTCAGAGGGATACAGTAAACCTGAAGTGAAGCATTGTAATCTATAACTAGTGTCACAGGAATGGTTCAAAACAGTCAGTAAGAAGAGTCAGTCTTCTTGTACTTAAGTCGGCATTGTGCTTTTGGATTTAACTCCGTTGCAATTTCTGTGTTTCATCGTCAATAAGAAGGTCCAAGGGATAGAGTGAACCTGAGGTGAAGCATCGGAAACTATAACTATTGTCACAGGAATGGTTCATAACATAGACAGTAGTAAGAGTCAGTCTTCTTCTACTTAAGTTGGCATTGTACCTTTTGTATTTAATTCCGATGCACTATCTGTGTTTCATCGTCATTACGAAGGTCCGAGGGATGCAGTAATCCTGAAATGAAGCATCGGAATCTATAACTAGTGTCACAGGAATGGTTCAAAACATAGACAGTAGGAAGATTCGGTCTACATGTACTTAAGTCGGTATTGTGCCTTTTGTATTTATTTCCGATGCAATTTCTGTGTTTCATCGTCAATAAGAAGGTCAGAGGGATACACTAAACCTGAAGTGAAGCATCGGAATCTATAACTAGTGTCACAGGAATGGTTCAAAACATATCCAGTAAGAAGAGTCAGTCTTGTTGTACTTAGGTCGGCATTGTGCTTTTTGTATTTGTTTTCGGTGCAATTTCTGTGTTTCATCGTCAATAAGAAGGTCCAAGTGATACAGCAAACCTGAAGTAAAGCATCGGAATCTTTAACTAGTGTCACAGGAATGGTTCAAAACATAGACACTAAGAAGAGTCAGTCTGCTAGTACTTAAGACGGCAATGTGCCTTTTCTATCCAATTCCGATGCAATTTCTGTGTTTCATCGTCAATAAGAAGGTCAGAGGGATACAGTGAACCTGAGGTGAAGCATCGGAATCTATAACTAGTGTCACAGGAATGGATCAAAACATAGTCAGTAACAAGAGTCAGTCTGCTTGTACTTAAGTTGGCATTGTGCCTTTTGTATTTAATTCCGATGCAATATCTGTGTTTCATCGTTAATAAGAAGGTCAGAGGGATACAATAAACCTGAAGTGAAGCATCGGAATCTACAACTAGTGTCACAGGAATGGTTCAAATCGTAGTCAGTAAGAAGAGTCAGTCTTCTTGTACTTATGTCGGCATTGTGCCTTTTGTATTTAATTCCGATGCAATTCCTGTGTTTCATCGTCAATAAGAGGGTCCAAGGGATACAGTAATCCCGAAGTGAAGCATCGGAATCTATAACTAGTGTCACAGGAATGGATCAAGTTATAGTCAGTAAGAAGAGTCATTCTTCTTGTACTTAAGTCGACATTGTGCCTTTTGTATTTAATTCCGATGCAATTTCTGTGTTTCATCGTCAATAAGAAGGTCCAAGGAATACAGTTAACCCTAAGTGAAGCATCGGAATCCAAAACTAGTGTCACAGGAATGGTTCAAATCATAGTCAGTAAGAAGGGTAAGTCTTCTTAAGTCGGCATTGTGCCTTTTGTATTTAATTCCGATGCAATTTCTGTGTTTCATCGTCAATAAGAAGGTCAGAGGGATACAGTAAGCCTGAAGTGAAGCATCGGAATCTATAACTAGTGTTACAGGAATGGTTCAAAACATATCCATTGAGAAGAATCAGTCTTGTTGTACTTAAGACGGCATTGTGCCTTTTGTATTTATTTTCGATGCAATTTCTGTGTTTCATCGTCATTAAGAAGGTCCAAGGGATACAGTAAACCTGAAGTGAAGCATCGGAATCTTTAACCAGTGTCACAGGAATGGTTCAAAACATACACATTAAGAAGAGTCAGTCTGCTTGTACTTAAGACGGCATTGTGCCTTTTGTATTTAATTCCGATGCAATTTCTGTGTTTCATCGTCAATAAGAAGGTCAGAGGGATACAGTGAAACTGAGGTGAAGCATCGGAATCTATAACTAGTGTCACAGGAATGGTTCAAAACATAGACAGTAGGAAGAGTCAGTCTTCTTGTACTTAAGTCGGCATTGTGCCTTTTCTATTTAATTCCGATGCAATTTCTGTGTTTCATCGTCAACAAGAAGGTCCAAGGGATACAGTAAAGCTGGAGTGAAGCATCGGACACTATAACTAGTTTCACAGGAACGGTTCAAAACATAGACAGTAAGAAGAGTCATCCTTCTTGTACTTAAGTTGGCATTGTTTCTTTTGTATTTAATTCTGATGCAATATCTGTGTTTCATCGTCAATAAGAAGGTCCAAGGGATACATTAAACCTGAAGTGAAGCATCGGAATCTGTAACTAGTGTCACAGGTATAGATCAAGATGTAGTCAGTAAGAAGAGTCAGTCTTGTTGTACTTAAGTCGGCATTGTGCTTTTTGTATCTAATTCCGATGCAATTTCTGTGTTTCATCGTCAATGAGAAGGTCCATGGGATACAGTAAGCCTGAAGTGAAGCATCGGAATCCATAACTAGTGTCACAGGAATGGTTCAAAACATAGTCAGTAAGAAGAGTCAGTCTTCTTGTACGTAAGTCGGCATTGTGCCTTTTGTATTTAATTCCGATGAAATTTCTGTGTTTCATCATCAATACGACGGTCCAAGAGATACATTAAACCAGAAGTGAAGCATCGCAATCTATAACTAGTGTCACAGGAATGGTTCAAAACATAGTCAGTAAGAAGAGTCATTCTTCTTGTACTTAAGTTGGCATTGTGCCTTTTGTATTTAAATCCGATGCACAATCTGTGTTTCATCGTCATTAAGAAGGTCCAAGGGATACAGTAAACCTGAAGTGGAGCATCGGAAACTATAACTAGTGTCACTGGAATGGTTCAAACACAGACAGTAAGAAGAGTCAGTCTTCTTGTACTTAAGTCGGCATTGTGCCTTTTCTATTTAATTCCGATGCAATTTCTGTGTTTCACCGTCAATAAGAGGGTCAGAGGGATACAGTGAACATGAAGTGATGCAACGGAATCTATAACTAGTGTCACAGGAATGGTTCAAAACATAGTCAGTAAGAAGAGTCAGTCTTCTTGTACTTCAGTCGGCATTGTGCCTTTTCTATTTAATTCCGATGTAATTTCTGTGTATCACCGTCAATAAGAGGGTCAGAGGGATAGAGTGAACATGAAGTGATGCAACGGAATCTATTACTAGTGTCACCGGAATGGTTCAAAACATAGTCAGTAAGAAGAGTCAGTCTACTTGTCCTTAAGTCGGCATTGTGCCTTTTGTATTTAATTCCGATGCAATTTCTGTGTTTCATCGTCAATAAGAAGGTCCAAGGGATACAGTAAACCTGAAGTGAAGCATCGGAATCTATAACTAGTGTCACAGGAACGGTTCAATGCAGTCAGTAAGATGAGTACTTCCTGTACTTAAGTCGGCATTGTGCCTATTGTATTTAATTCCGATGCAATTTCTGTGTTTCATCGTCAATAAGAAGGCCCAAGGGATACTGTAAACCTGAAGTGAAGCATCGGAATCTGTAACTAGCGTCACAGGAATGGTTCAAATCATAGTCACTAAGAAGAGTCAGTCTGCTTGTACTGAAGTCGGCATTGTGCCTTTTCTATTTAATTCCGATGCAATTTCTATGCTTCATCGTCAATAAGAAGGTTAGAGGGATACAGTGAACCTGAGGTGAAGCATCGGAATGTATAACTAGTATCATAGGAATGGTTCAAAACATAGACAGTAAGAAGAGTCTGTCTTCTTGTACTTAAGTAGGCATTGTGCCTTTTATATTTAATTCCGATGCAATTTCTGTGTTTCGTCGCCAATAAGAAGGTCCTAAGGATACAGTAAACCTGAAGTGAAACATCTGAATCTGAACTAGTGTCACAGGAATGGTTCTAAGCATAGTCAGTAAGAAGACTCAGTCTTCTTGTACTTAAGTAGGCATTGTACCTTTTGTATTTAATTCCGATGCAATTTCTGTGTTTCATCGTCAATCAGAAGGTCCAAGGGGTAAAGTAAACCTGAAGTGAAGCATAGGAATCAATAACTACTGTAACAGGAATGGATCAAGATATAGTCAGTAAGAAGAGTCAGTCTTCTTGCACTTAAGTCGGCATTGTGCCTTTTCTATTCAATTCCGATGCAATTTCTGTGTTTCATCGTCAAAAAGAAAGTCAGGGATATACACTAAACCTGAAGTGAAGCAACGGAATCTATAACTAGTGTCACAGGAATGGTTCAAAACATAGACGGTAGGAAGAGTCAGTCTTCTTGTACTTAAGTTGGGATTGTGCCTTTTGTATTTAATTCCGATGCACTATCTGTGTTTCATCGTCATTAAGAAGGTCGAAGGGATACAGTAAACCTGAAATGAAGCATCGGAAATTATAACTAGTGTCACAGCGATGGTTCAAATCATAGTCAGTAAGAGGAGTCAGTCTTCTTGTACTTAAGTCGGCATTGTGCCTTTTGTATTTAATTTCGATGCAATTTCTGTTTTTCATCCTGAATAAGAATGTCCAAGTGATACAGTAAACCTGAAGTGGAGCATCGGAATCTATAACTAGTGTCACAGGAATGGTTCAAAACATAGACATTAAGAAGAGTCAGTCTTCTTGTACTTAAGTCGGCGTTGTGCCTTTTCCATTTATTTCCGATGCAATTACTGTGTTTCATCGTCCATAAGAGGGTCAGAGGGATACAGTAAACCTGAAGTGAAGCATCGGAATCTATAACTAGTGTCACAGCAATGGTTCAAATCATAGACAGTAGGAAGAGTCAGTCTTCTTGTACTTAAGTCGGCATTGGTCCTTTTGTCTTTAATTCCGATGCACCATCTGTGTTTCATCGTCATTAAGAACGTCCAAGGGATACAGTAAACCTGAAATGAAGCATCGGAATTTATAACTAGTGTCACAGGAATGATTCCAAACATAAACAGTAGGAAGATTCAGTATACATGTACTTAAGTCGGTATTGTGCATTTTGAATTTATTTCCGATGCAATTTCTGTGCTTCATCGTCAATACGAAGGTCAGAGGGATACAGTAAACTTGAAGTGAAGCATCGGAATCTATAACTAGTGTAACAGGAATGATTCAAAGCATAGTGGGTAAGAAGAGTCAGTCCTTTTGTACTTAAGTCGGCATATTGCCTTTTCTATTTAATTCCGATGCAATTTCTGTGTTTCATCGTCAATAAGAGGGTCAGAGGAATACAGTGAACATGAAGTGAAGCATCATAATCTATAACTAGTGGCACAGGAATGGTTCAAAATATAGTCAGTAAGAATAGTCAGTCTTCTTATCCTTAAGTCGGCATTGTGCCTTTTGTATCTAATTCCAATGCAATTTATGTGTTTCATCGTAAATAAGAAGGTCAGAGGGATACAGTAAATCTGAAGTGAAGCATCGGAATCTATAACGTATGTTACTGGAATGGTTCAAAACAGTCAGTAAGAAGAGTCAGTCTCCTTGTACTTAAGTCGGCATTGTGCCTTTTGTAATTAATTCTGATGCAATTTCTGTGTTTCATTGTCAATAAGAGGGTCCAAGAGATACAGTAAACCTGAAGTGGAGCATCGGAATCTGTAACCAGGGTCACTGGAAAGGTTCAAAACATAGACACTAAGAAGGGTCAGTCTGCTCGTACTTAAGACGGCATTGTGCCTTTTCTATTTAATTCGGATGCAATTTCTGTGTTTCATCGTCAATAAGATTCTCAGAGGAATACAGTGAACCTGAGGTGAAGCATCGGAAACTATAACTAGGGTCACAGGAATGGTTCAAAACATAGACAGTAAGAAGAGTCAGTCTTCTTGTACTTTAGTCGGCATTGTCCCTTTTCCATTTAATTCCGATGCAATTTCTGTGTTTCGTCGCCAATAAGAAGGTCCAAAGGATACAGTAACCCTAAAGTGAAGCTTCGGAATCCATAACTAATGTCTCAGGAATGGTTCAAAACATAGACAGTAGGAAGAGTCAGTCTTCTTATACTTAAGTCGGCATTGTGCCTTTTGTATTTAGTTCCGATGCAATTTCTGTGGTTCATCGTCAATTAGAAGGTCCTAGGGATACAGTAAACCTGAAGTGAAGCATCGGAATCTACAACTAGTGTCACAGGAATGGTTCAAAGCATAGTCCGTAAGAAGTGTCAGTCTTCTTGTACTTAAGTAGGCATTGTACCTTTTGTATTGAATTCCGATGCAATTTCTGTGTTTCATCGTCAACAAGAAGGTCCAAGGGATACAGTAAACCTGAAGTGAAGCATCGGAATCAATAACTAGTGTCACAGGAATGGATCAAGATATGGTCAGTAAGATGAGTCAGTCTTCTTGTACCATAGTAGGCATTGTGCGTTTTCTATTTAATTCAGATGCAATTTCTGTGTTTCATAGACAAAAAGAAAGTCAGAGGGTTACAGTAAACCTGAAGTGAAGCATCGGAATTTAAGACTAGCGTCACAGGAACGGTTCAAAGCAGTCAGTAAGAAGAGTCAGTCTTCTTGTACTTAAGTCGGCATTGTGTCTTTTGTATTTAATTCCGATGCAATTTCTGTGTTTCATCGTCAATAAGTAGGTCCACGGGATACAGTAACCCAGAAGTGAAGCTTCGGAATCCATAACTAATGTCACAGGAATGGTTCAAAACATAGACAGTAGGAAGAGTCAGTCTTCTTATACTTAAGTCGGCATTGTGCCTTTTGTATTTAGTTCCGATGCAATTTCTGTGGTTCATCGTCAATAAGATGGTCCTAGGGATACAGTAAACCTGAAGTGAAGCATCGGAATCTACAACTAGTGTCACAGGAATGGTTCAAAGTATAGTCAGTAAGAAGTGTCAGTCTTCTTGTACTTAAGTTGGCATTGTGACTTTTGTACTAAATTCCGATGCACTGGCTGTGTTTCATCGTCATTAAGAAGGTCCAAGGGATATAGTAATCCTGAAATGAAGCATCGGAATCTATAACTAGTGTCACTCGAATGGTTCAAAACATAGACAGTAAGAACAGTCAGTCTTCTTGTACTTAAGTCGGCATTGTGTGTTTTGTATTTAATTCCGATGCAATTTCTGTGTTTCATCGTCAATAATAAGGTCCACGGGATACAGTAACCCAGAAGTGAAGCTTCGGAATCCATAACTAATGTCATAGGAATGGTTCAAAACATAGTCAGTAGGAAGAGTCAGTCTTCTTGTACTTAAGTTGGCATTGTGACTTTTGTATTTAATTCCGATGCACTGTCTGTGTTTCATCGTCATTAAGAAGGTCGAAGCTATACAGTAAACCTGAAATGAAGCATCGGAATCTATAACTAGTGTGACAGGAATGGTTCAAAACATAGTCAGTAGGAAGAGTCAGTCTTCTTGTACTTAAGTTGGCATTGTGACTTCTGTACTAAATTCCGATGCACTGCCTGTGTTTCATCGTCATTAAGAAGGTCCAAGGGATACAGTAAACCTGAAATGAAGCATCGGAATCTATAACTAGTGTCACTCGAATGGTTCAAAACATAGACAGTAATCAGAGTCCGGCTTCTTGTACTTAAGTCGGCATTGTGATTTTTGTATTCACTTCCGATGCAATTTCTGTGTTTCATCGTCAATAAGAAGGTCCAAGGGGTACAGTAAACCTGAAGTGAAGCATCGTAATCTGTAACTATAGTCACAGGAATGGTTCAAATCATAGACACTAAGAAGAGTCAGTCTCTTGCACTTAAGTCGGCATTGTGCTTTTTGTATTTAATTCCGATGCAATTTCTGTGTTTCATCGTCAATAAGAAGGTCCAAGGTATAGAGTAAACCTGGAGTGAAGCATCGGAATCTATAACTAGTGTCACAGGAATGGTTCAAATCATAGACAGTAAGAAGAGTCAGCCATCTTGTACTTAAGTCGGCATTGTGCCTTTTGTATTTAATTCCGATGCAATTTCTGTGTTTCATCGTCACTAAGAAGGTCCAAGGGATACAGTAAACCTGAAGAGAAGCATCCGAATCTACAACTAGTGTCACAGGAGTGGTTAAAACATAGTCAGTAAGAAGAGTCAGTCTTCATGTAATTAAGTCGGCATTGTGCCTTTTGTATTTAATTCCGATGCAATTTCATTGATTAGTCGTCAATAAGAAGGTCCAAGGGAAACAGTAAACATGATGTGAAGCATCGGAGTCTATAACTAGTGTCAATGGAATGGTTCAAACATAGACAGTAGGAAGTGTCAGTCTTCTTGTACTTAAGTCAGCATTGTGCCTTTTGTATTTAATTCCGAGGCAATATCGGTGTTTAATCTTGAATAAGAAGGTCCAAGGGATACAGTAAACCTGAATTGAAGCATCGGAATCAATAACTAGTGTCACACGAATGGTTCAAATCATAGGCAGTAAGAAGATTCAGTCTCCTTGTCCTTATGTCGGCATTGTGCCTTTTGTATTTAGTTTCGATGCAATTTCTGTGTTTCATCGTCAATAAGAAGGTCCAATGTATACAGTAAACCTGGAGAGAAGCATCGGAAACTATAACTAGTGTCACACGAATGGTTCAAAACATAGACAGTAAGAAGAGTCAGCTTTCTTGCACTTAAGTCGGCATTGTGCCTTTTGTATTTAACTCCGATGCAGTTTCTGTGTTTCATTGTCAATAAGAAGGTCGGAGGGATACAGTAAACCTGAAGTGAAGCATCGGAATCTATAACTAGTGTCACAGGAATGGTTCAAAACAGTCAGAAAGAAGAGTCAGTCTTCTTGTACTTAAGTCGGCATTGTGCCTTTTCTATTTAATTCCGATGCAATTTCTGTGTTTCATCGTCAAAAAGAAGGTCAGAGGGATACAGTAAACCTGAAGTGAAGCATCGGAATCTATAACTAGTTTCACAGGAATGTTTCAAAGCATAGACAGTAGGAAGAGTCAGTCTGGTTGTACTTAAGTTGGCATTGTGCCTTTTGTATTTAATTCCGATGCACTATCTGTGTTTCATCGTCATTAAGAAGGTCCAAGGGATACAGTAAATCTGAAATGAAGCATCGGAATCTATAACTAGTGTCACAGGAATGGTTCAAAACATAGTCAGTAAGAAGAGTCAGTCTTCTTGTACTTAAGTCGGCATTGTGCCTTTTGTATTTAATTTCGATGCAATTTCTGTGTTTCATCGTCAATAAGAAGGTCCAAGAGAAACAGTAAACCGTAAGTGGAGCATCGGAATCTATAAATAGTGTCACAGGAAAGGTTCAAAACAAAGATAGTAAGAAGAGTCAGTCTTCTTGTACTTAAGTCGGCATTGTGCCTTTTCTACTTAATTCCGATGCAATTTCTGTGTTTCATCGTGAATAAGAGGGTTAGAGGGATACAGTGAACATGAAGTGAAGCATCGGAATCTATAACTAGTGTCACTGGAATGGTTCAAAGCATAGTAAGTAAGAAGAGTTAGTCATCTTGTCCTATAGTCGGCATTGTGCCTTTTGTATTTAATTCCGATGCAATTTCTGTGTTTCATCGTTAATAAGAAGGTCCAAGGTATACAGTAAAAATGAAGTGAAGCATCGGAATCCATAACTAGTGTCACAGCAATGGTTCAAAACATAGTCAGTAACAAGAGTCAGTCTTCATGTACCTAAGTCGGCATTGTGCCTTTTCTATTTAATTCCGTTGCAATTTCGGTGTTTCATCGTCATTAAGAAGGTCCAAGGGATAAAGTATACCTGGTGTGAAGCATCGGAATCTATAACTAGTGCCATAGGAAATGTTCAAAACATAGACAGTAAGAAGAGTCAGTCTTCTTGCACTTAAGTCGGCATTGTGCTTTTTGTATTTAATTCCGAGGCATTTTCTGTGTTTCATCGTCAATAAGAAGGTCCAAGGGATACAGTAAACCTGAAATGAAGCATCGGAATTTATAACTAGTGTTACAGGAATGATTCCAAGCATAAACAGTAGGAAGATTCAGTATACATGTACTTAAGTCGGTATTGGGCATTTTCAATTTATTTCCGATGCAATTTCTGTGTTTCATCGTCAATACGAAGGTCAGAGGGATACAGTAAACTTGAAGTGAAGCATCGGAATCTATAACTAGTGTAACAGGAATGATTCAAAGCATAGTGTGTAAGAAGAGTCAGTCCTCTTGTACTTAAGTCGGCATTGTGCCTTTTCTATTTAATTCCGATGCAATTTCTGTGTTTCATCGTCAATAAGAGGGTCAGAGGAATACAGTGAACATGAAGTGAAGAATCGGAATCTATAACTAGTGGCACAGGAATGGTTCAAAATATAGTCAGTAAGAATAGTCAGTCTTCTTATCCTTAAGTCGGCATTGTGCCTTTTGTATCTAATTCCGATGCAATTTATGTGTTTCATCGTAAATAAGAAGGTCAGAGGGATACAGTAAATCTGAAGTGAAGCATCGGAATCTATAACGTATGTTACTGGAATGGTTCAAAACAGTCAGTAACAAGAGTCAGTCTCCTTGTACTTAAGTCGGCATTGTGCCTTTTGTAATTAATTCTGATGCAATTTCTGTGTTTCATTGTCAATAAGAAGGTCCAAGAGATACAGTAAACCTGAAGTGGAGCATCGGAATCTGTAACCAGGGTCACTGGAATGGTTCAAAACATAGACACTAAGAAGGGTCAGTCTGCTCGTACTTAAGACGGCATTGTGCTTTTTCTATTTAATTCGGATGCAATTTCTGTGTTTCATCGTCAATAAGATGGTCAGAGGGATACAGTGAACCTGAGGTGAAGCATCGGAAACTATAACTAGTGTCACAGGAATGGTTCAAAACATAGACAGTTGGAAGAGTCGGTCTTCTTGTACTTAAGTCGGCATTGTGCTTTTTGTATTTAATTCCGAGGCATTTTCTGTGTTTCATCGTCAATAAGAAGGTCCAAGGGATACAGTAAACCTGAAATGAAGCATCGGAATTTATAACTAGTGTTACAGGAATGATTCCAAGCATAAACAGTAGGAAGATTCAGTATACATGTACTTAAGTCGGTATTGGGCATTTTCAATTTATTTCCGATGCAATTTCTGTGTTTCATCGTCAATACGAAGGTCAGAGGGATACAGTAAACTTGAAGTGAGCATCGGAGTCTATAACTAGTGACACAGGAATGGTTCAAAACATAGGCAGTAAGAAGATTCAGTCTTCTTGTCCCTAAGTCGGCATTGTGCCTTTTGTATTTAATTCCGATGCAGTTTCTGTGTTTCATCGTCACTAAGAAGGTCCAAGGGATACAGTAAACCTGAAGTGAAGCATCCGAATCTGCAACTAGTGTCACAGGAGTGGTTAAAAACATAGTCAGTAAGAAGAGTCAGTCTTCATGTAATTAAGTCGGCATTGTGCCTTTTGTATTTAATTTGGATGCAATTTCATTGATTAGTCGTCAATAAGAAGGTCCAAGGGAAACAGTGAACATGAAGTGAAGCATCGGAGTCTATAACTAGTGTCAATGGAATGGTTCAAACATAGACAGTAGGAAGTGTCAGTCTTCTTGTACTTAAGTCGGCATTGTACCTTTTGTATTTAATTCCGATGCAATTTCTGTGTTTCATCGTCAATCAGAAGGTCCAAGGGGTAAAGTAAACCTGAAGTAAAGCATAGGAATCAATAACTACTGTAACAGGAATGGATCAAGATATAGTCAGTAAGAAGAGTCAGTCTTCTTGCACTTAAGTCGGCATTGTGCCTTTTCTATTCAATTCCGATGCAATTTCTGTGTTTCATCGTCAAAAAGAAAGTCAGGGATATACACTAAACCTGAAGTGAAGCATCGGAATCTATAACTAGTGTCACAGGAATGGTTCAAAACATAGACGGTAGGAAGAGTCAGTCTTCTTGTACTTAAGTTGGGATTGTGCCTTTTGTATTTAATTCCGATGCACTATCTGTGTTTCATCGTCATTAAGAAGGTCGAAGGGATACAGTAAACCTGAAATGAAGCATCGGAAATTATAACTAGTGTCACAGCGATGGTTCAAATCATAGTCAGTAAGAGGAGTCAGTCTTCTTGTACTTAAGTCGGCATTGTGCCTTTTGTATTTAATTTCGATGCAATTTCTGTGTTTCATCCTGAATAAGAATGTCCAAGTGATACAGTAAACCTGAAGTGGAGCTTCGGAATCTATAACTAGTGTCACAGGAATGGTTCAAAACATAGACATTAAGAAGAGTCAGTCTTCTTGTACTTAAGTCGGCGTTGTGCCTTTTCCATTTAATTCCGATGCAATTACTGTGTTTCATCGTCCATAAGAGGGTCAGAGGGATACAGTAAACCTGAAGTGAAGCATCGGAATCTATAACTAGTGTCACAGCAATGGTTCAAATCATAGACAGTCGGAAGAGTCAGTCTTCTTGTACTTAAGTCGGCATTGGGCCTTTTGTCTTAAATTCCGATGCACTATCTGTGTTTCATCGTCATTAAGAACGTCCAAGGGATACAGTAAACCTGAAATGAAGCATCGGAATTTATAACTAGTGTTACAGGAATGATTCCAAGCATAAACAGTAGGAAGATTCAGTATACATGTACTTAAGTCGGTATTGGGCATTTTCAATTTATTTCCGATGCAATTTCTGTGTTTCATCGTCAATACGAAGGTCAGAGGGATACAGTAAACTTGAAGTGAAGCATCGGAATCTATAACTAGTGTAACAGGAATGATTCAAAGCATAGTGTGTAAGAAGAGTCAGTCCTCTTGTACTTAAGTCGGCATTGTGCCTTTTCTATTTAATTCCGATGCAATTTCTGTGTTTCATCGTCAATAAGAGGGTCAGAGGAATACAGTGAACATGAAGTGAAGAATCGGAATCTATAACTAGTGGCACAGGAATGGTTCAAAATATAGTCAGTAAGAATAGTCAGTCTTCTTATCCTTAAGTCGGCATTGTGCCTTTTGTATCTAATTCCGATGCAATTTATGTGTTTCATCGTAAATAAGAAGGTCAGAGGGATACAGTAAATCTGAAGTGAAGCATCGGAATCTATAACGTATGTTACTGGAATGGTTCAAAACAGTCAGTAACAAGAGTCAGTCTCCTTGTACTTAAGTCGGCATTGTGCCTTTTGTAATTAATTCTGATGCAATTTCTGTGTTTCATTGTCAATAAGAAGGTCCAAGAGATACAGTAAACCTGAAGTGGAGCATCGGAATCTGTAACCAGGGTCACTGGAATGGTTCAAAACATAGACACTAAGAAGGGTCAGTCTGCTCGTACTTAAGACGGCATTGTGCTTTTTCTATTTAATTCGGATGCAATTTCTGTGTTTCATCGTCAATAAGATGGTCAGAGGGATACAGTGAACCTGAGGTGAAGCATCGGAAACTATAACTAGGGTCACAGGAATGGTTCAAAACATAGACAGTAAGAAGAGTCAGTCTTCTTGTACTTTAGTCGGCATTGTGCCTTTTCCATTTAATTCCGATGCAATTTCTGTGTTTCGTCGCCAATAAGAAGGTCCAAAGGATACAGTAACCCTGAAGTGAAGCTTCGGAATCCATAACTAATGTCTCAGGAATGGTTCAAATCATAGACAGTAGGAAGAGTCAGTCTTCTTATACTTAAGTCGGCATTGTGCCTTTTGTATTTAGTTCCGATGCAATTTCTGTGGTTCATCGTCAATTAGAAGGTCCTAGGGATACAGTAAACCTGAAGTGAGGCATCGGAATCTACAACTAGTGTCACAGGAATGGTTCAAAGCATAGTCCGTAAGAAGTGTCAGTCTTCTTGTACTTAAGTAGGCATTGTACCTTTTGTATTGAATTCCGATGTAATTTCTGTGTTTCATCGTCAACAAGAAGGTCCAAGGGATACAGTAAACCTGAAGTGAAGCATCGGAATCAATAACTAGTGTCACAGGAATGGATCAAGATATGGTCAGTAAGAAGAGTCAGTCTTCTTGTACCATAGTAGGCATTGTGCGTTTTCTATTTAATTCAGATGCAATTTCTGTGTTTCATAGTCAAAAAGAAAGTCAGAGTGTTACAGTAAACATGAAGTGAAGCATCGGAATTTAAGACTAGCGTCACAGGAACGGTTCAAAGCAGTCAGTAAGAAGAGTCAGTCTTCTTGTACTTAAGTCGGCATTGTGTCTTTTGTATTTAATTCCGATGCAATTTCTGTGTTTCATCGTCAATAATAAGGTCCACGGGATACAGTAACCCAGAAGTGAAGCTTCGGAATCCATAACTAATGTCATAGGAATGGTTCAAAACATAGTCAGTAGGAAGAGTCAGTCTTCTTGTACTTAAGTTGGCATTGTGACTTTTGTATTTAATTCCGATGCACTGTCTGTGTTTCATCGTCATTAAGAAGGTCGAAGCTATACAGTAAACCTGAAATGAAGCATCGGAATCTATAACTAGTGTCACAGGAGTGGTTCAAAACATAGTCAGTAGGAAGAGTCAGTCTTCTTGTACTTAAGTTGGCATTGTGACTTCTGTACTAAATTCCGATGCACTGCCTGTGTTTCATCGTCATTAAGAAGGTCCAAGGGATACAGTAAACCTAAAATGAAGCATCGGAATCTATAACTAGTGTCACTCGAATGGTTCAAAACATAGACAGTAAGCAGAGTCCGGCTTCTTGTACTTAAGTCGGCATTGTGCCTTTTCTATTGAATTCCGATGCAATTTCTGTGTTTCACCGTCAATAAGAGTGTCAGAGGGATACAGTGAACATGAAGTGAAGCATCGGAATCTATAACTAGTGTCACCGGAATGGTTCAAAACATAGTCAGTATGAAGAGTCAGTCTTTATGTCCTTATGTCGGCATTGTGCCTTTTGTATTTAATTCCGATGCATTTTCTGTGTTTCATCGTCAATAAGAAGGTCAGAGGGATACAGTGAACCTGAAGTGAAGCATCGGAATCAATAACTAGTGTCACAGGAATGGTTCTAAGCAGTCAGTAAGAAGAGTCAGTCTTCTTGTACTTAAGTCGGCATTGTGCCTTTTGTATTTAATTCCGATGCAATTTCTGTGTTTCATCGTCAATAAGAAGGTCCAAGGGATACAGTAAACCTGAAGTGAAGCATCGTAATCTGTAACTATAGTCACAGGAATGGTTCAAATCATAGACACTAAGAAGAGTCAGTCTTCTTGTACTTAAGTCGGCATTGTGCCTTTTCTATTTCATTCCGATGCAATTTCTGTGTTTCATCGTCAAAAAGAAGGTCAGAGGGATACAGTAAACCTGAAGCGAAGCATCGGAATCTATAACTAGTTTCACAGGAATGTTTCAAAGCATAGACAGTAGGAAGAGTCAGTCTGGTTGTACTTAAGTTGGCATTGTGCCTTTTGTATTTAATTCCGATGCACTATCTGTGTTTCATCGTCATTAAGAAGGTCCAAGGGATACAGTAAATCTGAAATGAAGCATCGGAATCTATAACTAGTGTCACAGGAATGGTTCAAAACATAGTCAGTAAGAAGAGTCAGTCTTCTTGTACTTAAGTCGGCATTGTGCCTTTTGTATTTAATTCCGATGCAATTTCTGTGTTTCATCGTCAATAAGAAGGTCCAAGAGAAACAGTAAACCGTAAGTGGAGCATCGGAATCTATAACTAGTGTCACAGGAAAGGTTCAAAACAAAGATAGTAAGAAGAGTCAGTCTTCTTGTACTTAAGTCGGCATTGTGCCTTTTCTACTTAATTCCGATGCAATTTCTGTGTTTCATCGTGAATAAGAGGGTTAGAGGGATACAGTGAACACGAAGTGAAGCATCGGAATCTATAACTAGTGTCACAGGAATGTATCAAGATATGGTCAGTAAGAAGAGTCAGTCTTCTTGTACCATTGTAGGCATTGTGCGTTTTCTATTTAATTCCGATGCAATTTCTGTGTTTCATCGTCAATAAGAAGGTCCAAGAGATACAGTAAACCTGAAGTGAAGCATCGTAATCTGTAACTATAGTCACAGGAATGGTTCAAATCATAGACACTAAGAAGAGTCAGTCTTCTTGTACTTAAGTCGGCATTGTGCCTTTTCTATTTAATTCCGATGCAATTTCTGTGTTTCATCGTTAATAAGAAGGTCCAAGGTATACAGTAAAAATGAAGTGAAGCATCGGAATCCATAACTAGTGTCACAGCAATGGTGCAAAACATAGTCAGTAACAAGAGTCAGTCTTCATGTACCTAAGTCGGCATTGTGCCTTTTCTATTTAATTCCGTTGCAATTTCGGTGTTTAATCGTCATTAAGAAGGTCCAAGGGATAAAGTATACCTGGTGTGAAGCATCGGAATCTATAACTAGTGTCATAGGAAATGTTCAAACATAGACAGTAAGAAGAGTCAGTCTTCTTGCACTTAAGTCGGCATTGTGCTTTTTGTATTTAATTACGATGCATTTTCTGTGTTTCATCGTCAATAAGAAGGTCAGAGGGATACAGTAAACTTGAAGTGAGCATCGGAGTCTATACCTAGTGACACAGGAATGGTTCAAAACATAGGCAGTAAGAGGATTCAGTCTTCTTGTCCCTAAGTCGGCATTGTGCTTTTTGTATTTAATTCCGATGCAATTTCTGTGTTTCATCGTCAATAAGAAGGTCCAAGGTATAGAGTAAACCTGGAGTGAAGCATCGGAATCTATAACTAGTGTCACAGGAATGGTTCAAATCATAGACAGTAAGAAGAGTCAGCCATCTTGTACTTAAGTCGGCATTGTGCCTTTTGTATTTAATTCCGATGCAATTTCTGTGTTTCATCGTCACTAAGAAGGTCCAAGGGATACAGTAAACCTGAAGTGAAGCATCCGAATCTACAACTAGTGTCACAGGAGTGGTTAAAAACATAGTCAGTAAGAAGAGTCAGTCTTCATGTAATTAAGTCGGCATTGTGCCTTTTGTATTTAATTTCGATGCAATTTCATTGATTAGTCGTCAATAAGAAGGTCCAAGGGAAACAGTAAACATGAAGTAAAGCATCGGAGTCTATAACTAGTGTCAATGGAATGGTTCAAACATAGACAGTAGGAAGTGTCAGTCTTCTTGTACTTAAGTCGGCATTGTACCTTTTGTATTTAATTCCGATGCAATTTCTGTGTTTCATCGTCAATCAGAAGGTCCAAGGGGTAAAGTAAACCTGAAGTGAAGCATAGGAATCAATAACTACTGTAACATGAATGGATCAAGATATAGTCAGTAAGAAGAGTCAGTCTTCTTGCACTTAAGTCGGCATTGTGCCTTTTCTATTCAATTCCGATGCAATTTCTGTGTTTCATCGTCCATAAGAGGGTCAGAGGGATACAGTAAACTTGAAGTGAAGCATCGGAATCTATAACTAGTGTCACAGCAATGGTTCAAATCATAGACAGTAGGAAGAGTCAGTCTTCTTGTACTTAAGTCGGCATTGGGCCTTTTGTCTTTAATTCCGATGCACTATCTGTGTTTCATCGTCATTAAGAACGTCCAAGGGATACAGTAAACTTGAAATGAAGCATCGGAATTTATAACTAGTGTCACAGGAATGATTCCAAACATAAACTTTAGGAAGATTCAGTATACATGTACTTAAGTCGGTATTGTGCATTTTGAATTTATTTCCGATGCAATTTCTGTGTTTCATCGTCAATACGAAGGTCAGAGGGATACAGTAAACTTGAAGTGAAGCATCGGAATCTATAACTAGTGTAACAGGAATGATTCAAAGCATAGTGAGTAAGAAGAGTCAGACCTCTTGTACTTAAGTCGGCATTGTGCCTTTTCTATTTAATTCCGATGCAATTTCGGTGTTTCATCGTCAATAAGAGGGTCAGAGGAATACAGTGAACATGAAGTGAAGCATCGGAATCTATAACTAGTGGCACAGGAATGGTTCAAAATATAGTCAGTAAGAATAGTCAGTCTTCTTATCCTTAAGTCGGCATTGTGCCTTTTGTATCTAATTCCGATGCAATTTATGTGTTTCATCGTAAATAAGAAGGTCAGAGGGATACAGTAAATCTGAAGTGAAGCATCGGAATCTATAACGTATGTTACTGGAATGGTTCAAAACAATCAGTAAGAAGAGTCAGTCTCCTTGTACTTAAGTCGGCATTGTGCCTTTTGTAATTAATTCTGATGCAATTTCTGTGTTTCATTGTCAATAAGAAGGTCCAAGAGATACAGTAAACCTGAAGTGGAGCATCGGAATCTGTAACCAGGGTCACTGGAATGGTTCAAAACATAGACACTAAGAAGGGTCAGTCTGCTCGTACTGAAGACGGCATTGTGCCTTTTCTATTTAATTCGGATGCAATTTCTGTGTTTCATCGTCAATAAGATGGTCAGAGGGATACGGTGAACCTGAGGTGAAGCATCGCAAACTATAACTAGGGTCACAGGAATGGTTCAAAACATAGACAGTAAGAAGAGTCAGTCTTCTTGTACTTTAGTCGGCATTGTGCTTTTTCCATTTAATTCCGATGCAATTTCTGTGTTTCGTCGCCAATAAGAAGGTCCAAAGGATACAGTAACCCTGAAGTGAAGCTTTGGAATCCATAACTAATGTCTCAGGAATGGTTCAAAACATAGACAGTAGGAAGAGTCAGTCTTCTTATACTTAAGTCGGAATTGTGCCTTTTGTATTTAGTTCCGATGCAATTTCTGTGGTTCATCGTCAATTAGAAGGTCCTAGGGATACAGTAAACCTGAAGTGAAGCAACGGAATCTACAACTAGTGTCACAGGAATGGTTCAAAGCATAGTCCGTAAGAAGTGTCAGTCTTCTTGTACTTAAGTAGGCATTGTACCTTTTGTATTGAATTCCGATGCAATTTCTGTGTTTCATCGTCAACAAGAAGGTCCAAGGGATACAGTAAACCTGAAGTGAAGCATCGGAATCAATAACTAGTGTCACAGGAATGGATCAAGATATGGTCAGTAAGAAGAGTCAGTCTTCTTGTACCATAGTAGGCATTGTGCGTTTTATATTTAATTCAGATGCAATTTCTGTGTTTCATAGTCAAAAAGAAAGTCAGAGTGTTACAGTAAACCTGAAGTGAAGCATCGGAATTTAAGACTAGCGTCACAGGAACGGTTCAAAGCAGTCAGTAAGAAGAGTCAGTCTTCTTGTACTTAAGTCGGCATTGTGTCTTTTGTATTTAATTCCGATGCAATTTCTGTGTTTCATCGTCAATAAGAAGGTCCACGGGATACAGTAACCCAGAAGTGAAGCTTCGGAATCCTTAACCAATGTCACAGGAATGGTTCAAAACATAGACAGTAGGAAGAGTCAGTCTTCTTATACTTAAGTCGGCATTGTGCCTTTTGTATTTAGTTCCGATGCAATTTCTGTGGTTCATCGTCAATAAGAAGGTCCTAGGGATACAGTAAACCTGAAGTGAAGCATCGGAATCTACAACTAGTGTCACAGGAATGGTTCAAAGTATAGTCAGTAAGAAGTGTCAGTCTTCTTGTACTTAAGTTGGCATTGTGACTTTTGTACTAAATTCCGATGCACTGGCTGAGTTTCATCGTCATTAAGAAGGTCCAAGGGATACAGTAAACCTGAAATGAAGCATCGGAATCTATAACTAGTGTCACTCGAATGGTTCAAAACATAGACAGTAAGAAGAGTCAGTCTTCTTGTACTTAAGTCGGCATTGTGTGTTTTGTATTTAATTCCGATGCAATTTCTGTGTTTCATCGTCAATAATAAGGTCCACGGGATACAGTAACCCAGAAGTGAAGCTTCGGAATCCATAACTAATGTCATAGGAATGGTTCAAAACATAGTCAGTAGGAAGAGACAGTCTTCTTGTACTTAAGTTGGCATTGTGACTTTTGTATTTAATTCAGATGCACTGTCTGTGTTTCATCGTCATTAAGAAGGTCGAAGCTATACAGTAAACCTGAAATGAAGCATCGGAATCTATAACTAGTGTCACAGGAATGGTTCAAAACATAGTCAGTAGGAAGAGTCAGTCTTCTTGTACTTAAGTTGGCATTGTGACTTCTGTACTAAATTCCGATGCACTGGCTGTGTTTCATCGTCATTAAGAAGGTCCAAGGGATACAGTAAACCTGAAATGAAGCATCGGAATCTATAACTAGTGTCACTCGAATGGTTCAAAACATAGACAGTAAGCAGAGTCCGGCTTCTTGTACTTAAGTCGGCATTGTGCCTTTTCTATTGAATTCCGATGCAATTTCTGTGTTTCACCGGCAATAAGAGTGTCAGAGGGATACAGTGAACATGAAGTGAAGCATCGGAATCTATAACTAGTGTCACCGGAATGGTTCAAAACATAGTCAGTATGAAGAGTCAGTCTTTATGTCCTTAAGTCGGCATTGTGCCTTTTGTATTTAATTCCGATGCATTTTCTGTGTTTCATCGTCAATAAGAAGGTCAGAGGGATACAGTGAACCTGAAGTGAAGCATCGGAATCAATAACTAGTGTCACAGGAATGGTTCTAAGCAGTCAGTAAGAAGAGTCAGTCTTCTTGTACTTAAGTCGGCATTGTGCCTTTTGTATTTAATTCCGATGCAATTTCTGTGTTTCATCGTCAATAAGAAGGTCCAAGGGATACAGTAAACCTGAAGTGAAGCATCGTAATCTGTAACTATAGTCACAGGAATGGTTCAAATCATAGACACTAAGAAGAGTCAGTCTTCTTGCACTTAAGTCGGCATTGTGCTTTTTGTATTTAATTCCGAGGCATTTTCTGTGTTTCATCGTCAATAAGAAGGTCAGAGGGATACAGTAAACTTGAAGTGAAGCATCGGAGTCTATAACTAGTGACACAGGAATGGTTCAAAACATAGGCATTAAGAAGAATCAGTCTTCTTGTCCTTAAGTCGGCATTGTGCCTTTTGTATTTAATTCCGATGCAATTTCTGTGTTTCATCGTCAATAAGAAGGTCCAAGGTATAGAGTAAACATGGAGTGAAGCATCGGAATCTATAACTAGTGTCACAGGAATGGTTCAAATCATAGACAGTAAGAAGAGTCAGCCATCTTGTACTTAAGTCGGCATTGTGCCTTTTGTATTTAATTCCGATGCAATTTCTGTGTTTCATCGTCACTAAGAAGGTCCAAGGGATACAGTAAACCTGAAGTGAAGCATCCGAATCTACAACTAGTGTCACAGGAGTGGTTAAAACATAGTCAGTAAGAAGAGTCAGTCTTCATGTAATTAAGTCGGCATTGTGCCTTTTGTATTTAATTCCGATGCAATTTCATTGATTAGTCGTCAATAATAAGGTCCAAGGGAAACAGTAAACATGAAGTGAAGCATCGGAGTCTATAACTAGTGTCAATGGAATGGTTCAAACATAGACAGTAGGAAGTGTCAGTCTTCTTGTACTTAAGTCGGCATTGTGCCTTTTGTATTTAATTCCGAGGCTATATCGGTATTTAATCTTGAATAAGAAGGTCCAAGGGATACAATAAACCTGAATTGAAGCATCGGAATTAATAACTAGTGTCACACGAATGGTTCAAAGCATAGGCAGTAAGAAGATTCAGTCTCCTTGTCCTTAAGTCGGCATTGTGCCTTTTGTATTTAGTTTCGAAGCAATTTCTGTGTTTCATCGTCAATAAGAAGGTCCAAGGTATACAGTAAACCTGGAGAGAAGCATCGGAAACTATAACTAGTGTCACACGAATGGTTCAAAACATAGACAGTAAGAAGAGTCAGCTTTCTTGCACTTAAGTCGGCATTGTGCCTTTTGTATTTAATTCCGATGCAGTTTCTGTGTTTCATAGTCAATAAGAAGGTCCAAGGTATACAGTAAAAATGAAGTGAAGCATCGGAATCCATAACTAGTGTCACAGCAATGGTTCAAAACATAGTCAGTAACAAGAGTCTGTCTTCATGTACCTAAGTCGGCATTGTGCCTTTTCTATTTAATTCCGTTGCAATTTCGGTGTTTCATCGTCATTAAGAAGGTCCAAGGGATAAAGTATACCTGGTGTGAAGCATCGGAATCTATAACTAGTGTCACAGGAATGGTTCAAAACATAGACAGTAAGAAGAGTCAGTCTTCTTGCACTTAAGTCGGCATTGTGCTTTTTGTATTTAATTCCGATGCATTTTCTGTGTTTCATCGTCAATAAGAAGGTCAGAGGGATACAGTAAACTTGAAGTGAAGCATCGGAGTCTATAACTAGTGACACAGGAATGGTTCAAAACATAGGCAGTAAGAAGATTCAGTCTTCTTGTCCCTAAGTCGGCATTGTGCCTTTTGTATTTAATTCCGATGCAATTTCTGTGTTTCATCGTCAATAAGAAGGTCCAAGGTATAGAGTAAACCTGGAGTGAAGCATCGGAATCTAAAACTAGTGTCACAGGAATGGTTCAAATCATAGACAGTAAGAAGAGTCAGCCATGTTGTACTTAAGTCGGCATTGTGCCTTTTGTATTTAATTCCGATGCAATTTCTGTGTTTCATCGTCACTAAGAAGGTCCAAGGGATACAGCAAACCTGAAGTGAAGCATCCGAATCTACAACTAGTGTCACAGGAGTGGTTAAAAACATAGTCAGTAAGAAGAGTCAGTCTTCATGTAATTAAGTCGGCATTGTGCCTATTGTATTTAATTCCGATGCAATTTCATTGATTAGTCGTCAATAAGAAGGTCCAAGGGAAACAGTAAACATGAAGTGAAGCATCCGAGTCTATAACTAGTGTCAATGGAATGGTTCAAACATAGACAGTAGGAAGTGTCAGTCTTCTTGTACTTAAGTCGGCATTGTGCCTTTTGTATTTAATTCCGAAGCAATATCGGTGTTTAATCTTGAATGAGAAGGTCCAAGGGATACAGTAAACCTGAATTGAAGCATCGGAATCCATAACTAGTGTCACACGAATGGTTCAAAACATAGGCAGTAAGAAGATTCAGTCTTCTTGTCCTTAAGTCGGCATTGTGCCTTTTGTATTTAGTTTCGATGCAATTTCTGTGTTTCATCGTCAATAAGAAGGTCCAAGGTATACAGTAAACCTGGAGAGAAGCATCGGAAACTATAACTAGTGTCACACGAATGGTTCAAAACATAGACAGTAAGAAGAGTCAGCTTTCTTGCACTTAAGTCGGCATTGTGCCTTTTGTATTTAATTCCGATGCAGTTTCTGTGTTTCATAGTCAATAAGAAGGTCGGAGGGATACAGTAAACCTGAAGTGAAGCATCGGAATCTGTAACTAGTGTCACAGGAATGGTTCAAAGCAGTCAGAAGAAGAGTCAGTCTTGTTGCACTTAAGTCGGCATTGTGCCTTTTGTATTTAATTCCGATGCAATTTCTGTGTTTCATCGTCAATAAGAAGGTCCAAGGGATAAAGTAAACCTGAAGTGTAGCATAGGAATCTGTAACTAGCGTCACAGGAATGGTTCAAATAATAGACACTAAGAAGAGTCAGTCTGCTTGTACTTAAGACGGCATTGTGCCTTTTCTATTTAATTCCGATGCTATTTCTGTGTTTCAACGTCAATAAGAAGGTCAGAGGGATTCAGTGAACCTGAGGTGAAGCATCGGAATCTATAACTAGTGTCACAGGAATGGTTCAAAACATAGTCGGTAAGAAGAGTCAGTCTTCTTGTACTTAAGTCGGCATTGTGCCTTTTGTATTTAATTCCGATGCAACTTCTGTGTTTCATCGTCAATAAGAAGGTCCAAGAGATACAGTAAACCTGAAGTGAAGCATCGGAATCTGTAACTAGCGTCACAGGAATGGTCCAAAACATAGACACTAAGAAGAGTCAGTCTGCTTGTACTTAAGACGGCATTGTGCCTATTCTATTTAATTCCGATGCAATTTCTGTGTTTCATCGTCAATAAGAAGGTCAGAGGGATACAGTGAAACTGAGGTGAAGCATCGGAATCTATAACTAGTGTCACAGGAATGGTTCAAAACATAGACAGTTGGAAGAGTCGGTCTTCTTGTACTTAAGTCGGCATTGTGCCTTTTCTATTTAATTCCGATGTAATATCGGTGTTTCATCGTTAATAAGAAGGTCAGAGGGATACAGTAAACATGAAGTGAAGCATCGGAAAATACAACTGGTATCACTGGAATGGTTCAAATCATAGTCAGTAAGAAGAGTCAGTCTTCTTGTACTCAAGTCGGCATTGTGCCTTTTGTATTTAATTCCGATGCAATTTCAGTGTTTCATCGTCAATAAGAAGGTCCAAGGGATACAGTAATCCCGAAGTGAAGCATCGGAATCTATAACTAGTGTCACAGGAATGATCAAGATATAGTCAGTATGAAGAGTCAGTCTTCTTGTACATAAGTCGGCATTGTGCCTTTTCTATTTAATTCCGATGCAATTTCTGTGTTTCGTCATCAATAAGAAGGTCCAAGGGATACAGTCAACCTGAAGTGAAGCATCGGAATCTATAACTAGCGTCACAGGTATGGTTCAAAACATAGACAGTAAGATGAGTCAGTCTTCTTGTACTTATGTAGGCATTTTGCCTTTTGTATTTAATTCCGATGCAATTTCTGTGTATCATCGTCAATAAGAGCGTCCAAGGGATACAGTAAACCTGAAGTGAAGCATCGGAATCTATAACTAGTGTCACAGGAATGGTTCAAAACATAGTCAGTAAGAAGAGTCAGTTTTCTTGTATTTAAGTCAGCATTGTGCCTTTTGTATTTAATTCCGATGCCATTTCTGTGTTTCATCTTCAATAAGAAGGTCAGAGGGACACAGTAGACCTGAAGTGAATCATCGGAATCTATAACTAGTGTCACAGGAATGGTTCCAATCATAGTCAGTCAGAAGAGTCAGTCTTCTTGTACTTGATTCGGCATTGTGCCATTTCTATTTAATTCCGATGCTATTTCAGTGTTTCATCGTCAACAAGAAGGTCCAAGGGATACAGTTAAGCTGAAGTGAAGCATCGGAATCTATAACTAGTGTCACAGGAATGGTTCAATACATAGACAGTAAGAAGAGTCAGTCTTCTTGTACTTAAGTCGGCATTGTGCCCTTTTCAGATTAAGTCCGATGCAATTACTGTGTTTCATCGTCAATACGAAGGTCAGAGGGATAGAATAAACCTGAAATGAAGCATCGGAATCTCTAACTGGTGTCACAGGAATGGTTCAAATCATAGTCAGTAAGACGAGTCAGTGTTCTTGTACTTAAGTCGGTATTGTGCCTTTTGTATTTCATTCCGATGCTATTTCTGATTTCATCGTCAATAAGAAGGCCAATGGGATACAGTAAACCTGAAGTGAAGCATCGCAATCTATAACTAGTGTCACAGGAATGGTTCAAACATAGTCAGTAAGATGAGTCAGTCTTCTTGTACTTAAGTCGGCATTGTGACTTTTCTATTTAATTCCGATGCAATTTCTGTGTTTCATCGTCAGTAAGAAGGTGAGAGGGATACAGTAAACCTGAGGTGAAGCGTCGGAATCTATAACTAGAATCACAGGAATGGTTGATAACATAGTCAGTAAGGACAATCAGTCTTCTTGTACTTATGTCGGCATTGTGCTTTTTCTAATTAATTGCGATGCAATTACTGTGTTTCATCGCCAATAAGAATGTCCAAGGGATACAGTAAACCTGAAGTGAAGCATCGGAACCTGTAACTAGCGTCACAGGAATGGTTCGAAACATAGACAGTAGGAAGGGTCAGTCTTCTTGTACTTAAGTCGGCATTGTGCCTTTTCTATTTAATTCCGATTCAATTTCTGTGTTTCATCGTCAATAAGAAGGTCAGAGGAATACAGATAACCGGAGGTGAAGCATCGGAATCTATAACTAGTGTCACAGGAATGGTTCAAAACATAGACAGTAAGAAGAGTCAGTCTTCTTGTACTTAAGTCGGCCTTGTGCGTTTTGTATTTAATTCCGATGCAATTTTTGTGTTTCATCGTCAATAAGAAGGTCCAAGGGATTCAGTAAACCTGAAGTGAAGCATCAGAATCTATAACTAGTGTCACAGGAATGGTTCCAAACATAGACAGTTGGAAGAGTATGTCTTCTTGTACTTAAGTCGGCATGGTGCCTTTTGTATTTAATTCCGATGCAATTTATGTGTATCATCGTTAATAAGAAGGGCCAAGGTATAGAGTAAACCTGAAGTGAAGCATCGGAATCTATAACTAGTGTCACAGGAATGGTTCAAATCATAGACAGTAAGAAGAGACAGCCATCTTGTACTTAAGTCGGCATTGTGCCTTTTGTATTTAATTCCGATGCAATTTCTGTGTTTCATCGTCACTAAGAAGGTCCAAGGGATACAGTAAACCTGAAGTGAAGCATCCGAATCTACAACTAGTGTCACAGGAGTGGTTAAAAACATAGTCAGTAAGAGGAGTCAGTCTTCATGTACTTAAGTCGGCATTGTGCTTTTTGTATTTAATTCCGATGCAATTTCATTGATTAGTCGTCAATAAGAAGGTCCAAGGGAAACAGTAAACATGAAGTGAAGCATCGGAATCTATAACTAGTGTCACAGGAATGGTTCAAAACATACACAGTAGGAAGAGTCAGTCTTCTTGTACTTAAGTCGGCATTGTGCCTTTTGTATGTAATTCCGAGGCAATATCGGTGTTTAATCGTCAATACGAAGGTCCAAGGGATACAGTAAACCAGAAATGAAGCATCGGAATCCATAACTAGTGTCACACGAATGGTTCAAAACATAGGCAGCAAGAAGATTCAGTCTTCTTGTACTTAAGTCGGCATTGTGCCTTTTGTATTTAGTTTCGATGCAATTTCTGTGTTTCATCGTCAATAAGAAGGTCGGAAGGATACAGTAAACATGAAGTGAAGCATCGGAATCTATAACGAGTGTCACAGGAATGGTTCAAAACAGTCAGAAAGAAGAGTGAGTCTTCTAGTACTTAAGTCGGCATTGTGCCTTTAGTATTTAATTCCGATGTAATTTCTGTGTCTCATCGTCAATAAGAAGGTCAGAGGGATTCAGTGAAACTGAGGTGAAGCATCGGAATCTATAACTAGTGTCTCAGGAATGGTCCAAGGTATAGTCAGTAAGAAGAGTCAGTCTTCATGTACTTAAGTCGGCATTGTGCCTTTTCTATTTAATTCCGATGCAATTTCTGTGTTTCATCGTCAAAAAGAAGGTCAGAGGGATACAGTAACCCTGAAGTGAAGCATCGGAATCTATAACTAGTGTCACAGGAATGGATCAAGATATAGTCAGTAAGAAGAGTCAGTCTTCCTGTACTTAAGTCGGCATTGTGCCTTTTCTATTTAATTCCGATGCAATAAGAAGGTCAGAGGGATTCAGTGAAACTGAGGTGAAGCATCGGAATCTATAACTAGTGTCACAGGAATGGTTCAAAACATAGTCAGTAAGAAGAGTCAGTCTCCTTGTACTTAAGTTGGCATTGTCCCTTTTGTATTTAATTCCGATGCAATTGCTGTGTTTTATCGTCTATAAGACGGTCCAAGGCATACAGTAAACCTGAAGTGAAGCATCGGAATCTATAACTAGTGTCACAGGAATGGATCAAGATATAGTCAGTAAGAAGAGTCAGTCTTCCTGTACTTAAGTCGGCATTGTGCATTTTCTATTTAATTCCGATGCAATTTCTGTGTTTCATCGTCAAAAAGAAGGTCAGAGGGATACAGTATCCCTGAAGTGAAGCATCGGAATCTATAACTAGTGTCACAGGAATGGTTCAAAACATACACAATAGGAAGGGTCAGTCTTCTTGTACTTAAGTTAGCATTGTGCCTTTTGTATTTAATTCCGATGGACTATCTGTGTTTCAACGTCATTAAGAAGGTCCAAGGGATACAGAAAACCTGATATGAAGCATCGGAAACTATAACTAGTGTCACGGGAATGGTTCTTAACTTAGACAGTAGGAAGATTCAGTCTAAATGTACTTCAGTCCGTATTGTGCCTTTAGTATTTATTTCCGATGATATTTCTGTGTTTCATCGTCAATAAGAAGATCAGAGGGTTACAGTAAACCTGAAGTGAAGCATCGGAATCTATAACTAGTGTCACAGGAATGGTTCAAAACATAGTCGGTAAGAAGAGTCAGTCTTCTTGTACTTAAGTCGGCATTGTGCCTTTTGTATTTAATTCCGATGCAACTGCTGTGTTTCATCGTCAATAAGAAGGTCGAAGAGATACAGTAAACCTGAAGTAGAGCATCGGAATCTATAAGTAGAGTCACCGGAATGGTTCAAAACATAGACAGTAAGAAGAGTCGGTCTTCTTGTACTTAAGTCGGCATTGTGCCCTTTTCAATTTAATTCCGATGCAATTACTGTGTTTAATCGACAATAAGAAGGTCAGAGGGTTACAGTAAACTTGAAGAGAAGCATCGGAATCTCCAAATAGTGTCCCAAGAATGGTTATACACATAGTCAGTAAGAAGAGTCAGTCTTCTTGTACTTAAGTCGGCATTGTGCCTTTTGTATTTAATTCCGATGCAATTTCTGTGTTTCATCGTCAATAAGAAGGTCCAAGGGATACAGTAAGACTGAAGTGAAGCATCGGAATCTGTAACTAGCGTCACAGGAATGGTTCAAAACATACACACTAAGAAGAGTCAGTCTGCTTGTACTTAAGACGGCATTGTGCCTTTTCTATTTAATTCCGATGCAATTTCTGTGTTTCATCGTCAATAAGAAGGTCAGAGGGATACAGTGAACCTGAGGTGAAGCATCGGAATCTATAACTAGTGTCACAGGAATGGTTCAAAACATAGACAGTTGGAAGAGCCGGTCTTCTTGTACTTAAGTCGGCATTGTGCCTTTTCTATTTAATTCCGATGCAATATCGGTGTTTCATCGTTAATAAGAAGGTCAGAGGGATACAGTAAACATGAAGTGAAGCATCGGAATCTACAACTAGTATCACTGGAATGGTTCAAATCATAGTCAGTAAGAAGAGTCAGCCTTCTTGTACTTAAGTCGGCATTGTACCTTTTTAATTTAATTCCGATGCAATTTCTGTGTTTCATCGTCAATAAGAAGATCCAAGGGATACAGTAAACCTGAAGTGAAGCATCGGAATCTATAACTAGTATCACAGGAATGGATCAAGATATAGTCAGTATGAAGATCAGTCTTCTTGTACATAAGTCGGCATTGTGCCTTTTGTATTCAATTCCGATGCAATTTCTGTGTTTCATTGTCAATAAGAAGGTCCAAGGGATACAGTAAACCTGAAGTGAAGCATTGGAATCCATAACTAGTGTCACAGGAATGGTTCAAAACATAGACAGTAGGAAGAGGCAGTCTTCTTGTACATAAGTCGGCATTGTGCCTATCTATTTAATTCCGATGCAATTTCTGTGTTTCGTCATCAATAAGAAGGTCCAAGGGATACAGTAAACCTGAAGTGAAGCATCAGAATCTATAACTAGCGTCACAGGAATGGTTCAAAACATAGACACTAAGAAGAGTCAGTCTTCTTGTACTTAAGTCAGCATTGTGCCTTTTGTATTTAATTCCGATGCTATTTCTGTGTTTCATCTTCAATAAGAAGGTCAGAGGGACACAGTAGACCTGAAATGAATCATCGGAATCTATAACTAGTGTCACAGGAATGGTTCCAATCATAGTCAGTTAGAAGAGCCAGTCTTCTTGTACTTGATTCGGCATTGTGTCTTTTCTATTTAATTCCGATGCTATTTCAGTGTTTCATCGTCAATAAGAAGGTCCAAGGGATACAGTAAAGCTGAAGTGAAGCATCGGAATCTACAACTAGTGTCACAGATATGGTTCAAAACATAGTCAGTAAGAAGAGTCAGTCTTCTTGTACTTAAGTCGGCATTGTGCCTCTTGTATTTAATTCCGATTCAATTTCTGTGTTTCATCGTCAATAGGATGGTCAGAGGGATACAGTAAACCTGAAGTGAAGCGTCGGAATCTAGAACTTTTGTCACATGAATGGTTCAGAACATAGTCAGTAAGAAGGGTCGGTCATCTTCTACTTAAGTCGGCATTGTGCCCTTTGTATTTAATTCCGATGCAATTTCTGTATTTCATCGTCAATAAGAAGGTCCAAGGGATACAGTAAACTAGAAGTGAAGCATCGGAATCTATAACTAGTGTCACAGTAATGGTTCAAAGCATAGACACTAAGAAGAGTCAGTCTTCTTGTACTTTAGTTGGCATTGTGCCCTTTTCAAATTAAGTCCGATGCAATTACTGTGTTTCATCGTCAATACGAAGGTCAGAGGGATACAATAAACCTGAATTGAAGCATCGGAATCTCCAACTGGTGTCACAGGAATGGTTCAAATCATAGTCAGTAAGACGAGTCAGTCTTCTTGTACTTAAGTCGGTATTGTGCCTTTTGTATTTCATTCCGATGCTATTTCTGTGTTTCATCGTCAATAAGAAGGCCAAAGGGATACAGTAAACCTGAAATGAAGCATCGAAATCTATAACTAGTGTCAAAGGAATGGTTCAAACATAGTCAGTAAGATGTGTCAGTCTTCTTGTACTTAAGTCGGCATTGTGACTTTTCTATTTAATTCCGATGCAATTTCTATGTTTCATCGTCAATAAGAAGGTGAGAGGGATACAGTAAACCTTACGTGAAACGTCGGAATCTATAACTAGAATCACAGGAATGGTTGATAACATAGTCAGTAAGGACAATCAGTCTTCTTGTACTTATGTCGGCATTGTGCTTTTTCTATTTAATTGCGATGCAATTTCTGTGTTTCATCGCCAATAAGAATGTCCAAGGGATACAGTAAACCTGAAGAGAAGCATCGGAACCTGTAACTAGCGTCACAGGAATGGTTCAAAACATAGACAGTAAGAAGAGTCAGTCTTCTTGTACTTAAGTCGGCATTGTGCTTTTGTATTTAATTTCGCTGCAATTTCTGTGTTTCATCGTCAATAAGAGTGTCAGAGGGATACAGTGAACATGAAGTGAAGCATCGGAATCTATAACTAGTGACACAGGAATGGTTCAAACCATAGTCAGTGAGAAGAGTCTGTCTTCTTGTCCCTAAGCCGGCATTGTGCCTTTTGTATTTAATTCCGATGCAATTTATGTGTTTCATCGTCAATAAGAAGGTAAAAGGGATACAGTAAACCGGAAGTGAAGCATCGGAATCTATAACTAGTGTCACAGGGATGGTTCAAAACATAGTCAGTAACAAGAGTCAGTCTTCTTGTACCTAAGTCGGAATTGTGCCTTTTCTATTTAAATCCGATGCTATTTCGGTGTTTCATCGTCAATAAGAAGGTCCAAGGGATACAGTAAACCTGGTGTGAAGAATCGGAATCTATTACTACTGTCACAGGAATGGTTCAAAACATAGACAGTAAGAACAGTCAGTCTTCTTGTACTTAAGTCGGCATTGTGGCTTTTGTATTTAATTCCGATGCAATTTCTGTGTTTTGTCGTCAATAAGAAGGTCCAAGGGATTCAGTAAACCTGAAGTGAAGCATCGGAATCTCTAACTAGTGTCACAGGAATGGTTCAAAGCATAGACAGTAAGAAGAGTCAGTGTTCTTGTCCTAATTCGGCATTGTGCCTTTTGTATTTACTTCCGATGCAATTTATGTTTTCCATCGTTAATAAGATGGTCCAAGGGATACAGTAAACCTGAAGTGAAGCATCGGAATCTATAACTACCGTCACAGGAATGGTTCAAAACATAGACAGTAAGAACAGTCAGTCTTCTTGTACTTAAGTCGGCATTGTGCCTTTTGTTTTTAATTCCGATGCAATTTCTGTGTTTTGTCGTCAATAAGAGGATCCAAGGGATTCAGTAAACCTGACGTGAAGCATCGGAGTCTCTAACTAGTGTCATAGGGATGGTTCAAAACCTAGTCTGTAGGAAGAGTCAGTCTTCTTGTACATAAGTCGGATTTTTGCCTTTTGAACTTAATTCCGCTGCAATTTCTGTGTTTCATCGTCAATAAGAAGGTCAGAGGGATACAGTAAGGCTGAAGTGAAGCATCGGAATCTAAAACTAGTGTCACAGGAATGGTTCAAAACATAGACAGTAGGAAGAGTCAGTCTTCTTGTAATTAAGTCGCCATTGTGCCTTTTTCTATTTCATTCCGATGAAATTTCTGTGTTTCATCGTCAATAAGACGGTCCAAGGTATACAGTAAACCTGAAGTGAAGCATCGGATTGTATAACTAGTGTCACAGGAATGGTTCAAAACACAGTCAGTGAGAAGAGTCAGACTTCTTGTACTTAAGTCGGCATTGTGCCTTTTCTATTTCATTCCGATGCTGTTTCTGTGTTCCGTCGTCAATAAGAGTGTCAGAGGGATACAGTGAACATGAAGTGAAGCATCGGAATCTTTAACTAGTGTCACAGGAATGGTTCAAACATAGTCAGTAAGAAGAGTTTGTCTTCTTATTGTTAAGTCGGCATTGTGCCTTTTCTATTTAATTCCGATGCAATTTCTGTGTTTCATCGTCAATAAGAAGGTCCAAGGGATACAGTAAACCTGGAGTGAAGCATCGGACTCTATAACTAGTGTCACAGGAATGGTTCAAAACATAGACAGTATGAAGAGTCAGTCTTTTTGTACTTAAGTCGGCATTGTGCCTTTTCTATTCTATTCTGAAGTGAACCATCGGAATTTATAACTAGTGTCAAAGGAATGGGTCGAAACATAGTCAGTAAGAAGAATCAGTCTTCATGTACTTAAGTCGGCATTGTGCCTTTTGTATTTAATTCCGATGCAATTTCATTGTTTCATCGTTAATAAGAAGGTCCAAGGGAAACAGTAAACCTGAAGTGAAGCATCGGAAGCTATAACTAGTGTCAATGGAATGGTTCAAACATAGACAGTAGGATGAGTCAGTCTTGTAGTACTTAAGTCGGCATTGTGCCTTTTTTATTTAATTCCGATGCAATTTCTGTGTTTCATCGTCAATAAGAAGGTCCAAGGGATACAGTAAACCTGAAGTGAAGCATCGGAATCCATAACTAGTGTCACAGGAATGGATCAACACATTGACAGAAGGAAGTGTCAGTCTTTTTGCACTTAAGTCGGCATTGTGCCTTTTGTATTTATTTCCGATGCAATTTCTGTGTTTCATCGTCAATAAGACGGTCCAAGGGATACAGTAAACCTGAAGTGAAGCATCGGATTGTTTATCTAGTGTCACACGAATGGTTCAAAACATAGTCAGTAATAAGAGTCAGTCTTCTTGTACTTAAGTCGGCATTGTGCCTTTTCTATTTAATTCCGATGCAATTTCTGTGTTTCATCGTCAATAAGAAGGTCCAAGGGATACAGTAAACCTGAAGTGAAGCATCAGAACCTATAACTAGTGTCACAGGAAGGGTTCAAAACATAGACAGTGAGAAGAGTCAGTCTCCTTGCACTTAAGTCGGCATTGTGCCTTTTCTATTTAATTCCGATGCAATTTCTGTGTTTCATCGTCAATAAGGTCAGAGGGATACAGTAATAACGAAGTGAAGCATCGGAATCTATAGCTAGTGTCACAGGAAGGGTTCAAAACATAGACAGTGAGACGAGTCAGTCTCCTTGCACTTAAGTCGGCATTGTGCCTTTTGAATTTAATTCCGATGCAATTTCTGTGTTTCATCGTCAGTAAGAAGGTCAGAGGGATACAGTAAACCTGAAGTGAAGCATCGGAATCTATAACTAGTGTCACAGGAATGGTTCAAATCATAGGCAGTAAGAAGATACAGTCTTCTTGTCCTTTATTCGGCATTGTGAATTTGTATTTAATACCGATGCTATTTCTGTGTTTCATCGTCAATAAGAAGGTCCAAGGGATACAGTAAACCTGGAGTGAAGCATCGGAATCTATAACTAGTGTCAGAGGAATGGTTCAAAACATAGTCAGTAAGAAGAATCAGTCTACATGTACTTAAGTCGGCATTGTGCCTTTTGTATTTAATTCCGATGCAATTTCATTGTTTCATCGTTAATAAGAAGGTCCAAGGGAAACCGTAGTCCTGAAGTGAAGCATCGGAAGCTATAACTAGTGTCAATGGAATGGTTCAAACATAGACAGTAGGATGAGTCAGTCTTGTGGTACTTAAGTCGGCATTGTGCCTTTTGTATTTAATTCCGATGCAATTTCTGTGTTTCATCGTCAATAAGAAGATCAGAGATATACAGTAACCCTGAAGTGAAGCATCGGAATCTATAACTAGTGTCACAGAAATGGTTCAAAACAAAGACAGTAGGAAGACTCAGTCTTCATGTACTTAAGTCGGCATTGTGCATTTTGTATTTAATTCCGATGCAATTTCTGTGTTTCATCGTATATAAGAAGGTCAGATCGATACAGTAAACCTGAAGTGATGCATCGGAATTTACATTTAGTGTCACAGGAGTGGTTCAAAACATAGACAATCAGAAGAGTCAGTCTTCTTGTACTTGAGTCGGCATTGTGCCTTTTGCATTAAATTCCGATGCAATTTCTTTGTTTCATCGTCAATAAGAAGTTCCAAGGGATACAGTAAACCTGAAGTCAAGCATCGGAATCTATAACTAGTGTCACAGGAATGGTTCAAAACATAGACAGTAAGAAGAGTCAGTCTTCTTGTACTTAAGTCCTCATTGTGCCTTTTCTATTTATTTCCTATCCAATGTCTGTGTTTCATCGTCAATCAGAAGGTCAGAGGGATACAGTACACCTGAAGTGAAGCATCGGAATCTATAACTAGTGTCACAGGAATGGTTCAAATCATAGTCAGTAAGAAGAGTCAGTCTTTTTGTACTTAAGTCGGCATTGTGCCTTTTCTATCTAATTTCGATGTAATTTCTGTGTTTCATCGTCAACAAGAAGGTCCAAATGATACAGTAAACCTGAAGTGAAGCATCGGAATCTATATCTAGTGTCACAGGAGTGGTTCAAAACATAGACAGTAAGAAGAGTCAGTCTTCTTGTACCAAAGCTGGTATTGTGCCTTTTGTATTTCATTCCGATGCTATTTCTGTGTTTCATCGTCAATAAGAAGGCCAAAGGGATACAGTAAACCTGAAATGAAGCATCGAAATCTATAACTAGTGTCAAAGGAATGGTTCAAACATAGTCAGTAAGATGTGTCAGTCTTCTTGTACTTAAGTCGGCATTGTGACTTTTCTATTTAATTCCGATGCAATTTCTATGCTTCATCGTCAATAAGAAGGTGAGAGGGATACAGTAAACCTTACGTTAAACGTCGGAATCTATAACTAGAATCACAGGAATGGTTGATAACATAGTCAGTAAGGACAATCAGTCTTCTTGTACTTATGTCGGCATTGTGCTTTTTCTATTTAATTGCGATGCAATTTCTGTGTTTTATCGCCAATAAGAATGTCCAAGGGATACAGTAAACCTGAAGAGAAGCATCGGAACCTGTAACTAGCGTCACAGGAGTGGTTCAAAACATAGACAGTAAGAAGAGTCAGTCTTCTTGTACTTAAGTCGGCATTGTGCTTTTGTATTTAATTTCGCTGCAATTTCTGTGTTTCATCGTCAATAAGAGTGTCAGAGGGATACAGTGAACATGAAGTGAAGCATCGGAATCTATAACTAGTGACACAGGAATGGTTCAAACCATAGTCAGTGAGAAGAGTCTGTCTTCTTGTCCTTAAGCCGGCATTGTGCCTTTTGAATTTAATTCCGATGCAATTTATGTGTTTCATCGTCAATAAGAAGGTAAAAGGGATACAGTAAACCGGAAGTGAAGCATCGGAATCTATAACTAGTGTCACAGGGATGGTTCAAAACATAGTCAGTAACAAGAGTCAGTCTTCTTGTACCTAAGTCGGAATTGTGCCTTTTCTATTTAAATCCGATGCTATTTCGGTGTTTCATCGTCAATACGAAGGTCCAAGGGATACAGTTAACCTGGTGTGAAGAATCGGAATCTATTACTACTGTCACAGGAATGGTTCAAAACATAGACAGTAAGAACAGTCAGTCTTCTTGTACTTAAGTCGGCATTGTGGCTTTTGTATTTAATTCCGATGCAATTTCTGTGTTTTGTCGTCAATAAGAAGGTCCAAGGGATTCAGTAAACCTGAAGTGAAGCATCGGAATCTCTAACTAGTGTCACAGGAATGGTTCAAAACCTAGTCTGTAGGAAGAGTCAGTCTTCTTGTACTTAAGTCGGAATTGTGCCTTTTGTACTTAATTCCGCTGCAATTTCTGTGTTTCATCGTCAATAAAAAGGTCAGAGGGATACACTAAACCTGGAGTGAAGCATCGGAATCTATAACTAGTATCACAGGAATGGTTCAAACCATAGTCAGTGAGAAGAGTCTGTCTTCTTGTCCTTAAGTCGGCATTGTGCCTTTTGTATTTCATTCCGATGCAATTTTTGTGTTTCATCGACAATAAGAAGATCCAAGGGATACAGTAAACCTGAAGTGAAGCATCAGAACCTATAACTAGTGTAGAAAGAATGGTTCAAAACATAGACAGTAACAAGAATCAGTCTTCCTGCACTTAAGTCGGCATTGTGCCTTTTGTATTTAATTCCGTTGCAATTTCTGTGTTTCATCGTCAATAAGAAGGTCAGAGGGATACACTAAACCTGGAGAGAAGCATCGGAATCTATAACTAGTGGCACAGGAATGGTTCAAAACATAGACAGTAAGAAGAGTGAGTCTTCTTGTTCTTAAGTCGGCATTGTGCCTTTTCTATTTAATTCCGAGGCAATTTCTGTGTTTCATCGTCAATAAGAAGGTCAGAGGGATACAGTAAACCTGAAGTGAAGCATCTAAATCTATAACTAGTGTCACATTAATGGTTCAAAACATAGTAACTAATATGAGTCAGTCTTCTTGTCCTTAAGTCGGCGTTGTGCCTTTTGTATTTACTTCCGATGCAATTTATGTTTTCCATCGTTAATAAGATGGTCCAAGGGATACAGTAAACCTGAAGTGAAGCATCAGAATCTATAACTAGTGTCACAGGAATGGTTCAAAACATAGTCAGTGAGAAGAGTCAGTCTTCTTGTACTATAGTCGGCATTGTGCCTTTAGTATTTAATTCCGATGCAATTTCTGAGTTTCATCGTCAATAAGAAGGTGCAAGGGATACAGTAAACCTGGAGCGAAGCATCGGAATCTATAACTAGTGTCACAGGAATGGTTCAAATCATAGACAGTAAGAAGAGTCAGTCTTCTTGTACCTAAGTCGGCATTGTGCCTTTTTTTATTTAAATCCGATGCTATTTCGGTGTTTCATCGTCAATAAGAATGTTCAAGGGATACAGTAAACCTGGTGTGAAGAATCGGAATCTATAACTACTGTCACAGGAATGGTTCAAAACATAGACAGTAAGAACAGTCAGTCTTCTTGTACTTAAGTCGGCATTGTGCCTTTTGTTTTTAATTCCGATGCAATTTCTGTGTTTTGTCGTCAATAAGAGGATCCAAGGGATTCAGTAAACCTGACGTGAAGCATCGGAGTCTCTAACTAGTGTCATAGGGATGGTTCAAAACCTAGTCTGTAGGAAGAGTCAGTCTTCTTGTACATAAGTCGGATTTGTGCCTTTTGAACTTAATTCCGCTGCAATTTCTGTGTTTCATCGTCAATAAGAAGGTCAGAGGGATACAGTAAGGCTGAAGTGAAGCATCGGAATCTAAAACTAGTGTCACAGGAATGGTTCAAAACATAGACAGTAGGAAGAGTCAGTCTTCTTGTAATTAAGTCGCCATTGTGCCTTTTTCTATTTAATTCCTATTCAATTTCTGTGTTTCATCGTCAGTAAGAAGGTCAGAGGGATACAGTAAACCTGAAGTGAAGCATCGGAATCTATAACTAGTGTCACAGGAATGGTTCAAATCATAGGCAGTAAGAAGATACAGTCTTCTTGTCCTTTATTCGGCATTGTGAATTTGTATTTAATACCGATGCTATTTCTGTGTTTCATCGTCAACAAGAAGGTCCAAGGGATACAGTAAACCTGGAGTGAAGCATCGGAATCTATAACTAGTGTCAGAGGAATGGTTCAAAACATAGTCAGTAAGAAGAATCAGTCTACATGTACTTAAGTCGGCATTGTGCCTTTTGTATTTAATTCCGATGCAATTTCATTGTTTCATCGTTAATAAGAAGGTCCAAGGGAAACCGTAGTCCTGAAGTGAAGCATCGGAAGCTATAACTAGTGTCAATGGAATGGTTCAAACATAGACAGTAGGATGAGTCAGTCTTGTGGTACTTAAGTCGGCATTGTGCCTTTTGTATTTAATTCCGATGCAATTTCTGTGTTTCATCGTCAATAAGAAGATCAGAGATATACAGTAACCCTGAAGTGGAGCATCGGAATCTATAACTAGTGTCACAGAAATGGTTCAAAACAAAGACAGCAGGAAGACTCAGTCTTCATGTACTTAAGTCGGCATTGTGCATTTTGTATTTAATTCCGATGCAATTTCTGTGTTTCATCGTATATAAGAAGGTCAGATCGATACAGTAAACCTGAAGTGATGCATCGGAATTTACAACTAGTGTCACAGGAGTGGTTCAAAACATAGACAATCAGAAGAGTCAGTCTTCTTGTACTTGAGTCGGCATTGTGCCTTTTGCATTAAATTCCGATGCAATTTCTTTGTTTCATCGTCAATAAGAAGTTCCAAGGGATACAGTAAACCTGAAGTCAAGCATCGGAATCTATAACTAGTGTCACAGGAATGGTTCAAAACATAGGCAGTAAGAAGAGTCAGTCTTCTTGTACTTAAGTCCTCATTGTGCCTTTTCAATTTATTTCCTATCCAATGTCTGTGTTTCATCGTCAATAAGAAGGTCAGAGGGATACAGTACACCTGAAGTGAAGCATCGGAATCTATAACTAGTGTCACAGGAATGGTTCAAATCATAGTCAGTAAGAAGAGTCAGTCTTTTTGTACTTAAGTCGGCATTGTGCCTTTTCTATTTAATTTCGATGTAATTTCTGTGTTTCATCGTCAACAAGAAGGTCCAAATGATACAGTAAACCTGAAGTGAAGCATCGGAATCTATATCTAGTGTCACAGGAGTGGTTCAAAACATAGACAGTAAGAAGAGTCAGTCTTCTTGTACCAAAGCCGGTATTGTGCCTTTCGTATTTAATTCCGATGCAATTTCTGTGTTTCATCGTCAATAAGGTCAGAGGGATACAATAATAACGAGGTGAAGCATCGGAATCTATAGCTAGTGTCACAGGAATGTTTCAAAACATAGACAGTAAGAAGAGTCAGTCTTCTTATACTTAAATCGTCAGTGTGCCTTTTGTATTTATTTCCGATGCAATTACTGTGTTTCATCGTCAATAAGAAGGTCCAAGGGATACAGTAAACCTGGAGTGAAGCATCGGAATCCATAACTAGTGTCACAGGAATGGTCCAAACATAGTCAGTAAGAAGAGTCAGTCTTCTTGTCCTTAAGTCTTCATTGTGCCTTTTGTATTTAATTCTGATGCAATTTCTGTGTTTCATCGTCAATAAGAAGATCCAAGGGATACAGTAAACCTGAAGTGAGGCATCAGAACCTATAACTAGTGTCACAGGAAGGGTTCAAAACATAGACAGTGAGAAGAGTCAGTCTCCTTGCACTTAAGTCGGCATTGTGCCTTTCGAATTTAATTCCGATGCAATTTCTGTGTTTCATCGTCAATAAGAAGGTCAGAGGGATACAGTAAACCTGAAGTGAGGCATCGGAATCTGTAACTAGTGTCACAGGAATAGTTCAAAACATAGGCAGTAAGAAGATACAGTCTTCATGTCCTTAAGTCGGCATTGTGCCTTTTGTATTTCATTCCGATGCAATTTCTGTGTTTCATCGTCAATAAGAATGTGCAAGGGATACAGTAAACCTGGAGTGAAGGATCGGAATCTATCACTAGTGTCACAGGAATGGTTCAAATCATAGACAGTAAGAAGAATCAGTCTTCATGTACTTAAGTCGGCATTGTGCCTTTTGTATTTAATTCCGATGCAATTTCATTGTTTCATCGTTAATAAGAACGTCCAAGGGAAACAGTAAAACTGAAGTGAAGTTTCGGAAGCTATAACTAGTGTCAATGGAATGTTTCAAACATCGACAGTAGGATGAGTCAGTCTTCTTGTACTTAAGTCGGCATTGTGCCTTTTGTATTTAATTCCGATGCAATTTCTGTGTTTCATCGTCAATAAGAAGGTCCAACGGATACAGTAAACCTGAAGTGAAGCATCGGAATCTTTAAATAGTGTCACAGGAATGGTTCAAAACATAGTCTGTAAGAAGAGTCAGTCTCCTTGCACTTAAGTCGGCATTGTGCCTTTTGAATTTAATTCCGATGCGATTTCTGTGTTTCATCGTCAGTAAGAAGGTCAGAGGGATACAGTAAACGTGAAGTGAAGCATCGGAAACTATAACTAGTGTCACAGGAATGGTTCAAATCATAGGCAGTAAGAAGATACAGTCTTCTTGTCCTTAATTCGGCATTGTGCCTTTTGTATTTAATTCCGATGCTATTTCTGTGTTTCATCGTCAATAAGAAGGTCCAAGGGATACAGTAAACCTGGAGTGAAGCATCGGAATCTATCACTAGTGTCACAGGAATGGTTCAAAACATAGACAGTAAGAAGAGTCAGCCATCATGTAAATAAGTCGGCATTGTACCTTTTGTATTTAATTCCGATGCAATTTCTGTGTTTCATCGTCAATAAGAAGGTCCAACGGATACAGTAAACCTGAAGTGAAGCATCGGAATCTATAACTAGTGTCACAGGAATGGTTCAAAACATAGTCAGTAAGAAGAATCAGTCTACATGTACTTAAGTCGGCATTGTGCCTTTTGTATTTAATTCCGATGCAATTTCATTGTTTCATCGTTAATAAGATGGTCCAAGGGAAACCGTAATCCTGAAGGGAAGCATCGGAAGCTATAACTAGTGTCAATGGAATGGTTCAAACATAGACAGTAGGATGAGTCAGTCTTCTTGTACTTAAGTCGGCATTGTGCCTTTTGTATTTAATTCCGATGCAATTTCTGTGTTTCATCGTATATGAGAAGGTCAGACCGATACAGTAAACCTGAACTGATGCATCGGAATTTACAACTAGTGTAACAGGAGTGGTTCAAAACATAGACAATCAGAAGAGTCAGTCTTCTTGTACTTGAGTCGGCATTGTGCCTTTTGCATTAAATTCCGATGCAATTTCTGTTTTTCATCGTCAATAAGAAGTTCCAAGGGATACAGTAAACCTGAAGTCAAGCATCGGAATCTATAACTAGTGTCACAGGTATGGTTTAAAACATAGACAGTAAGAAGAGTCAGTCCTCTTGTACTTAAGTCCTCATTGTGCCATTTCTATTTAATTCCTATCCAATGTCTGAGTTTCATCGTCAATAAGAAGGTCAGAGGGATACAGTACACCTGAAGTGAAGCATCGGAATCTATAACTAGTGTCACAGGAATGGTTCAGATCATAGTCAGTAAGAAGAGTCAGTCTTTTTGTACTTAAGTCGGCATTGTGCCTTTTGTATTTTATTTCGATGTAATTTCTGTGTTTCGTCGTCAACAAGAAGGTCCAAATGATACAGTAAACCTGAAGTGAAGCATCGGAATCTATATCTAGTGTCACAGGAGTGGTTCAAAACATAGACAGTAAGAAGAGTCAGTCTTCTTGTACCTAAGTTGGTATTGTGCCTTTCGTATTTAATTCCGATGCAATTTCTGTGTTTCATCTTCAATAAGAAGGTCCAAGGGATACAGTAAACCTGTAGTGAAGCATCGGAATCCATAACTAGTGTCACAGGAATGGTCCAAACATAGTCAGTAAGAAGAGTCAGTCTTCTTGTCCTTAAGTCGGCATTGTGCCTTTTGTATTTAATTCTGATGCAATTTCTGTGTTTCATCGTCAATAAGAAGATCCAAGGGATACAGTAAACCTGAAGTGAGGCATCAGAACCTATAACTAGTGTCACGGGAAGGGTTCAAAACATAGACAGTGAGAAGAGTCAGTCTCCTTGCACTTAAGTCGGCATTGTGCCTTTCGAATTTAATTCCGATGCAATTTCTGTGTTTCATCGTCAATAAGAAGGTCAGAGGGATACAGTAAACCTGAAGTGAGGCATCGGAATCTATAACTAGTGTCACAGGAATAGTTCAAAACATAGGCAGTAAGAAGATACAGTCTTCTTGTCCTTAAGTCGGCATTGTGCCTTTTGAATTTCATTCCTATGCAATTTCTGTGTTTCATCGTCAATAAGAATGTGCAAGGGATACAGTCAACCTGGAGTGAAGGATCGGAATCTACCACTAGTGTCACAGGAATGGTTCAAATCATTGACAGTAAGAAGAATCAGTCTTCATGTACTTAAGTCGGCATTGTGCCTTTTGTATTTAATTCCGATGCAATTTCATTGTTTCATCGTTAATAAGAACGTCCAAGGGAAACAGTAAAACTGAAGTGAAGCTTCGGAAGCTATAACTAGTGTCAATGGAATGGTTCAAACATAGACAGTAGGATGAGTCAGTCTTCTTGTACTTAAGTCGGCATTGTGCCTTTTGTTTTTAATTCCGATGCAATTTCTGTGTTTCATCGTCAATAAGAAGGTCCAACGGATACAGTAAACCTGAAGTGAAGCATCGGAATCTTTAAAAAGTGTCACAGGAATGGTTCAAAACATAGTCTGTAAGAAGAGTCAGTCTCCTTGCACTTAAGTCGGCATTGTGCCTTTTGAATTTAATTCCGATGCAATTTCTGTGTTTCATCGTCAGTAAGAAGGTCAGAGGGATACAGTAAACCTGAAGTGAAGCATCGGAATCTATAACTAGTGTCACAGGAATGGTTCAAATCATAGGCAGTAAGAAGATACAGTCTTCTTGTCCTTAATTCGGCATTGTGCCTTTTGTATTTAATTCCGATGCTATTTCTGTGTTTCATCGTCAATAAGAAGGTCCAAGGGATACAGTAATCCTGGAGTGAAGCATCGGAATCTATCACTAGTGTCACAGGAATGGTTCAAAACATAGACAGTAAGAAGAGTCAGCCATCATGTAAATAAGTCGGCATTGTGCCTTTTGAATTTAATTCCGATGCAATTTCTGTGTTTCATCGTCAATAAGAAGGTCCAACGGATACAGTAAACCTGAAGTGAAGCATCGGAATCTATAACTAGTGTCACAGGAATGGTTCAAAACATAGTCAGTAAGAAGAATCAGTCTACATGCACTTAAGTCGGCATTGTGCCTTTTGTATTTAATTCCGATGCAATTTCATTGTTTCATCATTAATAAGAAGGTCCAAGGGAAACCGTAATCCTGAAGTGAAGCATCGGAAGCTATAACTAGTGTCAATGGAATGGTTCAAACATAGACAGTAGGATGAGTCAGTCTTCTTGTACTTAAGTCGGCTTTGTGCCTTTTGTATTTAATTCCGATGCAATTTCTGTGTTTCATCGTATATAAGAAGGTCAGAACGATGCAGTAAACCTGAACTGATGCATCGGAATTTACAACTAGTGTAACAGGAGTGGTTCAAAACATAGACAATCAGAAGAGTCAGTCTTCTTGTACTTGAGTCGGCATTGTGCCTTTTGCATTAAATCCGATGCAATTTCTGTGTTTCATCGTCAATACGAAGTTCCAAGGGATACAGTAAACCTGAAGTCAAGCATCGGAATCTATAACTAGTGTCACAGGTATGGTTCAAAACATAGACAGTAAGAAGAGTCAGTCTTCTTGTACTTAAGTCCTCATTGTGCCATTTCTATTTAATTCCTATCCAATGTCTGTGTTTCATCGTCAATAAGAAGGTCAGAGGGATACAGTACACCTGAAGTGAAGCATCGGAATCTATAACTAGTTTCACAGGAATGGTTCAGATCATAGTCAGTAAGAAGAGTCAGTCTTTTTGTACTTAAGTCGGCATTGTGCCTTTTGTATTTTATTTCGATGTAATTTCTGTGTTTCATCGTCAACAAGAAGGTCCAAATGATACAGTAAACCTGAAGTGAAGCATCGGAATCTATATCTAGTGTCACAGGAGTGGTTCAAAACATAGACAGTAAGAAGAGTCGGTCTTCTTGTACCTAAGTTGGTATTGTGCCTTTCGTATTTAATTCCGATGCAATTTCTGTGTTTCATCGTCAATAAGGTCAGAGGGATACAGTAATAACGAAGTGAAGCATCGGAATCTATAGCTAGTGTCACAGGAATGTTTCAAAACATAGACAGTAAGAAGAGTCAGTCTTCTTATACTTAAGTCGTCATTGTGCCTTTTGTATTTAATTCCGATGCAATTTCATTGTTTCATCGCTAATAAGAACGTCCAAGGGAAACAGTAAAACTGAAGTGAAGCTTCGGAAGCTATAACTAGTGTCAATGGAATGGTTCAAACATAGACAGTAGGATGAGTCAGTCTTCTTGTACTTAAGTCGGCATTGTGCCTTTTGTATTTAATTCTGATGCAATTTCTGCGTTTCATCGTCACTAAGAAGATCCAAGGGATACAGTAAACCTGAAGTGAGGCATCAGAACCTATAACTAGTGTCACGGGAAGGGTTCAAAACATAGACAGTGAGAAGAGTCAGTCTCCTTGCACTTAAGTCGGCATTGTGCCTTTCAAATTTAATTCCGATGCAATTTCTGTGTTTCATCGTCAATAAGAAGGTCAGAGGGATACAGTAAACCTGAAGTGAGGCATCGGAGTCTATAACTAGTGTCACAGGAATAGTTCAAAACATAGGCAGTAAGAAGATAAAGTCTTCTTGTCCTTAAGTCGGCATTGTGCCTTTTGAATTTCATTCCTATGCAATTTCTGTGTTTCATCGTCAATAAGAATGTGCAAGGGATACAGTCAACCTGGAATGAAGGATCGGAATCTATCACTAGTGTCACAGGAATGGTTCAAATCATAGACAGTAAGAAGAATCAGTCTTCATGTACTTAAGTCGGCATTGTGCCTTTTGTATTTAATTTCGATGCAATTTCATTGTTTCATCGCTAATAAGAACGTCCAAGGGAAACAGTAAAACTGAAGTGAAGCTTCGGAAGCTATAACTAGTGTCAATGGAATGGTTCAAACATAGACAGTAGGATGAGTCAGTCTTCTTGTACTTAAGTCGGCATTGTGCCTTTTGTATTTAATTCCGATGCAATTTCTGTGTTTCATCGACAATAAGAAGGTCCAACGGATACAGTAAACCTAATGTGAACCATCGGAATCTATAACTAGTGTCACAGTAATGGTATAAAACGTAGTCAGTAAGAAGAATCAGTCTTCATGTACTTATGTCAGCATTGTGCCTTTTGTATTTAATTCCGATGCAATTTCTGTGTTTCATCGTCAATAAGAAGGTCCAAGGGATACAGTAAACCTGAAGTGAAGCATCGGAATCCATAACTAGTGTCACAGGAATGGATCAAAACATAGGCATATGGAACAGTCAGTCTTCTTGTACTTAAGTAGCCGTTGTGACTATTGTATTTAATTCTGATGCAATTTCTGTGTTTCATCGTCAATAAGGTCAGGGGGATACAGTAACCCTGAAGTGAAGCATCGGAATCTATAACTAGTGTCACAGAAATGGTGCAAAACATAGACAGTAAGAAGAGTCAGTCTTCATATACTTAAGTCGGCATTGTGACTTTTGTATTTAATTCCGATGCAATTTCTGTGTTTCATCGTCAATAAGAATGTGCAAGGGATACAGTAAACCTGGAGTGAAGGATCGGAATCTATCACTAGTGTCACAGGAATGGTTCAAATCATAGACAGTAAGAAGAATCAGTCTTCATGTACTTAAGTCGGCATTGTGCCTTTTGTATTTAATTCCGATGCAATTTCATTGTTTCATCGTTAATAAGAACGTCCAAGGGAAACAGTAAAACTGAAGTGAAGCTTCGGAAGCTATAACTACTGTCAATGGAATGGTTCAAACATAGACAGTAGGATGAGTCAGTCTTCTTGTACTTAAGTCGGCATTGTGCCTTTTGTATTTAATTCCGATGCAATTTCTGTGTTTCATCGTCAATAAGAAGGTCCAACGGATACAGTAAACCTGAAGTGAACCATCGGAATTTATAACTAGAGTCACAGGAATGGTATAAAACGTAGTCAGTAAGAAGAATCAGTCTTCATGTACTTAAGTCAGCATTGTGCCTTTTGTATTTAATTCCGATGCAATTTCTGTGTTTCATCGTCAATAAGAAGGTCCAAGGGATACAGTAACCTGAAGTGAAGCATCGGAATCCATAATTAGTGTCACAGGAATGGATCAAAACATAGACAGATGGAAGAGTCAGTCTTCTTGTACTTAAGTAGGCGTTGTGACTATTGTATTTACTTCCGATGCAATTTATGTTTTTCATCGTTAATAAGATGGTCCAAGGGATACAGTAAACCTGAAGTGAAGCATCGGAATCTATAATAAGTGTCACAGGAATGGTTCAAAACATAGTCAGTGAGAAGAGTCAGTCTTCTTGTACTATAGTCGGCATTGTGCCTTTTGTATTTAATTCCGATGCAATTTCTGAGTTTCATCGTCAATAAGAAGGTCCAAGGGATACAGTAAACCTGGAGCGAAGCAACGGAATCTATAACTAGTGTCACAGGAATGGTTCAAATCATAGACAGTAAGAAGAGTCAGTCTTCTTGTACTTAAGTCGGCATTCTGCCTTTTGTATTTAATTCCGATGCAATTTCTGTGTTTCATCGTCAATAAGAGGGTCAGAGGGATACAGTAAACCTGAAGTGAAGCATCGGAATCTATAACTAGAGTCACAGGAATGGTTCAAAACATAGTCAGTAACAAGAGTCAGTCTCCTTGTACCTAAGTCGGCATTGTGCCTTTTTTATGTAAATCCGATGCTATTTCGGTGTTTCATCGTCAATAAGAATGTTCAAGGGATTCAGTAAACCTGGTGTGAAGAATCGGAATCTATAACTACTGTCACAGGAATGGTTCAAAACATAGACAGTAAGAACAGTCAGTCTTCTTGTACTTAAGTCGGCATTGTGCCTTTTGTTTTTAATTCCGATGCAATTTCTGTGTTTTGTCGTCAATAAGAAGTTCCAAGGGATTCAGTAAACCTGAAGTGAAGCATCGGAATCTCTAACTAGTGTCATAGGGATGGTTCAAAACCTAGTCTGTAGGAAGAGTCAGTCTTCTTGTACATAAGTCGGATTTGTGCCTTTTGAACTTAATTCCGCTGCAATTTATTTGTTTCATCGTCAATAAGAAGGTCAGAGGGATACAGTAAGGCTGAAGTGAAGCATCGGAATCTAAAACTAGTGTCACAGGAATGGTTCAAAACATAGACAGTAGGATGAGTCAGTCTTCTTGTACTTAAGTCGCCATTGTGCCTTTTTCTATTTAATTCCGATGCAATTTCTGTGTTTCATCGTCAATAAGACGGTCCAAGGGATACAGTAAACCTGAAGTGAAGCATCGGATTGTATAACTAGTGTCACAGGAATGGTTCAAAACACAGTCAGTGAGAAGAGTCAGACTTCTTGTACTTAAGTCGGCATTGTGCCTTTTCTATTTAATTCCGATGCTGTTTCTGTGTTCCATCGTCAATAAGAGTGTCAGAGGGATACAGTGAACATGAAGTGAAGCATCGGAATCTTTAACTAGTGTCACAGGAATGGTTCAAACATAGTCAGTAAGAAGAGTCTGTCTTCTTATTGTTAAGTCGGCATTGTGCCTTTTGTATTTAATTCCGATGCAATTTCTGTGTTTCATCGTCAATAAGAATGTCACAGGGATACAGTAAAGCTGAAGTGAAGCATCGGAATATAAAACTAGTGTCACAGGAATGGTTCAAAACATAGACAGTAGGAAGGGTCAGTCATCTTGTACTTAAGTCGGAATTGTGCCTTTTCTATTTAATTCCGATGCAATTTCTGTGTTTCATCGTCAATAAGAAGGTCCAAGGGATACAGTAAACCTGGAGTGAAGCATCGGACTCTATAACTAGTGTCACAGGAATGGTTCACAACATAGACAGTATGAAGAGTCAGTCTTTTTGTACTTAAGTCGGCATTGTGCCTTTTCTATTCTATTCTGAAGTGAACCATCGGAATCTATAACTAGTGTCAAAGGAATGGTTCGAAACATAGTCAGTAAGAAGAATCAGTCTTCATGTACTTAAGTCGGCATTGTGCCTTTTGTATTTAATTCCGATGCAATTTCAATGTTTCATCGTTAATAAGAAGGTCCAAATGAAACAGTAAACCTGAAGTGAAGCATCGGAAGCTATAACTAGTGTCAATGGAATGGTTCAAACATAGACAGTAGGATGAGTCAGTCTTCTTGTACTTAAGTCGGCATTGTGCCTTTTTTATTTAATTCCGATGCAATTTCTGTGTTTCATCGTCAATAAGAAGGTCCAAGGGATACAGTAAACCTGAAGTGAAGCATCGGAATCCATAACTAGTGTCACAGGAATGGATCAACACATTGACAGAAGGAAGAGTCAGTCTTTTTGCACTTAAGTCGGCATTGTGCCTTTTGTATTTAATTCAGATGCAATTTCTGTGTTTCATCGTCAATAAGACCGTCCAAGGGATACAGTAAACCTGAAGTGAAGCATCGGATTGTATAACTAGTGTCGCACGAATGGTTCAAAACATAGTCAGTAAGAAGAGTCAGTCTTCTTGTACTTAAGTCGGCATTGTGCCTTTTCTATTTAATTCCGATGCAATTTCTGTGTTTCATCGTCAATAAGAAGGTCCAAGGGATACAGTAAACCTGAAGTGAAGCATCAGAACCTATAACTAGTGTCACAGGAAGGGTTCAAAACATAGACAGTGAGAAGAGTCAGTCTCCTTGCACTTAAGTCGGCATTGTGCCTTTTCTATTTAATTCCGATGCAATTTCTGTGTTTCATCGTCAATAAGAAGGTCCAAGGGATACAGCAAACCTGAAGTGAAGCATCAGAACCTATAACTAATGTCACAGGAAGGGTTCAAAACATAGACAGTGAGAAGAGTCAGTCTCCTTGCACTTAAGTCGGCATTGTGCCTTTTGAATTTAATTCCGATGCAATTTCTGTGTTTCATCGTCAGTAAGAAGGTCAGAGGGATACAGTAAACCTGAAGTGAAGCATCGGAATCTATAACTAGTGCCACAGGAATGGTTCAAATCATAGGCAGTAAGAAGATACAGTCTTCTTGTCCTTAATTCGGCATTGTGCCTTTTGTATTTAATACCGATGCTATTTCTGTGTTTCATCGTCAATAAGAAGGTCCAAGGGATACAGTAAACCTGGAGTGAAGCATCGGAATCTATCACTAGTGTCACAGGAATGGTTCAAAACTTAGACAGTAAGAAGAGTCAGCCTTCTTGTAAATAAGTCGGCATTGTGCCTTTTGTATTTAATTCCGATGCAATTTCTGTGTTTCATCGTCAATAAGAAGGTCCAAGGGTTACAGTAAACCTAGAGTGAAGCATCGGAATCTATAACTAGTGTCACAGGAATGGTTCAAAACATAGACATTAAGAACAGTTAGTCTTCTTGTACTTAAGTCGGCATTGTGCCTTTTCTATTTAATTCCGATGCAATGTCTGTGTTTCATCGTCAATAAGAAGTCCAGAGGGATAATGTAAACCTCAAGTGAAGCATCGGAATCTATAACTAGTGTCACATGAATGGTTCAAACATAGACAGTAAGAAGAGTCAGTTTTCTTGTACTTAAGTCAGCATTGTGCCTTTTGTATTTAATTCCGATGCAATTTCTATGTTTCATCGTCAATAAGAATGTCAGAGGGATACAGCAAACCTGAAGTGAAGCATCGGAATCCATAACTTGTGTCACATAAATGGTTCAAAACATAGACAGTAAGAAGAGTCAGTTTTCTTGTACTTAAGTCGGCATTGTGCCTTTTGTATTTAATTCCGGTTTAACTTCAGTGTTTCATCGTCAACAAGAAGGTCAGAGGGATACAGTAAACCTGAAGTGAAGCATCGGAATCTGTAACTAGTGTCACAGGAATGGTTCAAAACATAGTCAGTAAGGAGAGTCAGTCTTCTTGTCCTTAAGTCAGCATTGTGCCTTTTGTATTTATTTCCGTTGCAACTTCTGTGTTTCATCGTCAATAAGAAAGTCAGAGGGATACAGTAAACCTGAAGTGAAGCATCGGAATCTATAACTATACCCGGGCCGCTGAAACATTGCACTTGACGTTTGCGTATGAAGTTGGCAGCGTAACAGAGTAACAAGTGAAGAACGATAGGCGCTAGGCGTTCAGCGTGGGGCGCCAGCCAATCACAGCGCAGTGAGCACAGCTGTTACTGACGTGCTGTGACGTCAAAGTTCCCGCGTTGCCGGCTTTGTTTAGTGGATGTGTATACAACGTGAATTGTATGTTGTTTACCGTGTGCTTTCGTTGTACTGTGTGCTATATCGTTGTGACTTTTGTTACGTTGTGAGTGTACATACTTGGAAAATGCCACCGAAAAGACTTCGTTCACCTAGTGACAATCCTTTGCGTCGAGGGGTGCCGCTAAACAGCCAGGCACTGGAGTTACTACGCAGAACTCGTGAGTTTTACGAGCAGGAGAAAAACTACGTAAGCACTCATGGACAGCCATCAATTCCTGCCGACAAAGTGGTGGAACGTACGTCGAAAACTCTTGGTGTTAGTGCAAGAACCGTAGTAAGTAAGGGAGTATTACTACAAAACTTGGAAGATACTGAAGTGAGCCGTAATGATTCCGAGCTGTCTGGATCAAATAATACATTTTTATCAACCCCGGGAAAGAAGAAAAAGCGGCCTAGTCCTATCACAGATTCAGATTCTTTCCAGACAGATGCAATTCGTAGGCATGTTTATGCTTACTACAGCAGAAAAGAGTATCCGACTGTAGCCAAGTTATTAATCTCTTTAAAAGAAAGTGAACTCTTCAGGGGTGGTAAAACATCACTAAAAATTGTGCTAAAAAACATGGGTTTCCGTTACAAAACGCTAGACGGACGCAAAGTACTGTTAGAGAGGGCACATATTGTTACCGCTCGTAGTATTTTCTTGCACAAAATTGTGGGCAGAGACATTCATTCCATAATTTGGCTAGACGAAACGTGGGTTAATGCCGGGGAAGCTGTGAATAAATGTTGGACGGATAACACACCCAGCAGTAGCGGCCATCAGCCGACGGGAAGAGGAGCTAGATTAATTGTGGTCCATGCAGGCTCCTCCAGTGGTTTTGTCCCTGACGCACTTTTAGTTTTTAGATCAAAAAAGACTGGTGATTACCATGAAGATATGGATCACACACGATTTGTTGAGTGGTTCAGGAACCTTTTAAAACAATTTCCTGTCCCTACAACAATTGTAATGGACAATGCGCCATATCATTCGGTGATACAGAACAAAGCCCCAACCACAAATGATCGAAAAGAAGTTATGGTGCAGTGGTTACAGGCTCGAAATATTGCAGCGGATATGAGTATGACAAAGGTTCTGTTATATTCTCTTGTTAAAGAAAATAAGCCTACGACACCTACATATGTAGTAGACGAAATTGCCAAGGAGCAGGGTCATACTGTAATAAGGCTGCCACCATATCACTGCCATTTCAACCCTATTGAGTTAATATGGAGTGATGTAAAAATGTATGTAAGGAACAACAACAAGTCCTTTACAATAACAGAGGTGGAAAAGCTGTTGCGTGAAGCTCTTGTGACTGTGGATGCAGCCTCATGGAGAAAAAAAGTAGAGCACGTCGAGAAGCTTATACGAGCAGCCCAGACAATAGAAGGCATTATCAGTGCCCATGAACAATTAATGATTTGTCTTGCTGATGACGACGATGAAGACGGTTTTGGCGATGAGTCGGACAACAGTGACGATGGCGAGCTGGATGGAATTGCGCCATTATCGCTGTAAATTGGTGAGTGAAAAATTACTAATATTGGTTATTTATTGCAATCTCGGTTATTATTTATTTTGTAAGCTACGTACATTATTGATTTTAAAGTACCAGTCGTCAGATGCTTGTTTTTTTTTTGTATTTCTTTGCTCCGTTATCGAAAGGGTGCGCATTGTTATGCTTTTATATGCATTATTATACGGTTGCTTACTTCCTGTCATTGTAGTACAACTAAAAACGAGTTTTTATATACACTGTAATTGCTCAATCGCTTGCATTTACGAGACGGGACGGAAAACTGTATCGTCTGCTGTGTGTATAGAGGCTGCTGTTGCAACATCGCTATTACAGTATAGCCAACCTAACTAGACAAAAAGCGAACTGTCAAGTGCAATGTTTCGCCGGCGGGGGTATAGTGTCACAGGAATGTTTCAAATCATAGACAGTAAGAAGAGTCAGTCTTCTTGTACTTGAGTCGGCATTGTGCCTTTTGCATTAAATTCCGATGCAATTTCTGTGTTTCATCGTCAATAAGAAGTTCCAAGGGATACAGTAAAAATGAAGTCAAGCATCAGAATCTATAACTAGTGTCACAGGTATGGTTCAAAACATAGACAGTAAGAAGAGTCGGTCTTCTTGTACTTAAGTCCTCATTGTGCCATTTCTATTTAATTCCTATCCAATGTCTGTGTTTCATCGTCAATAAGAAGGTCAGAGGGATACAGTACACCTGAAGTGAAGCATCGGAATCTATAACTAGTGTCACAGGAATGGTTCAGATCATAGTCAGTAAAAAGAGTCAGTCTTTTTGTACTTAAGTCGGCATTGTGCCTTTTGTATTTTATTTCGACGTAATTTCTGTGTTTCATCGTCAACAAGAAGGTCCAAATGATACAGTAAACCTGAAGTGAAGCATCGGAATCTATATCTAGTGTCACAGGAGTGGTTCAAAACATAGACAGTAAGAAGAGTCAGTCTTCTTGTACCTAAGTTGGTATTGTGCCTTTCGTATTTAATTCCGATGCAATTTCTGTGTTTCATCGTCAATAAGGTCAGAGGGTTACAGTAATAACGAAGTGAAGCATCGGAATCTATAGCTAGTGTCACAGGAATGTTTCAAAACATAGACAGTAAGAAGAGTCAGTCTTCTTATACTTAAGTCGTCATTGTGCCTTTTGTATTTAATTCCGATGCAATTTCTGTGTTTCATCGTCAATAAGAAGGTCCAAGGGATACAGTAAACCTGGAGTGAAGCATCGGAATCCATAACTAGTGTCACAGGAATGGTCCAAACATAGTCAGTAAGAAGAGTCAGTCTTCTTGTCCTTAAGTCGGCATTGTGCCTTTTGTATTTAATTCTGATGCAATTTCTGTGTTTCATCGTCAATAAGAAGATCCAAGGGATACAGTAAACCTGAAGTGAGGCATCAGAACCTATAACTAGTGTCACGGGAAGGGTTCAAAACATAGACAGTGAGAAGAGTCAGTCTCCTTGCACTTAAGTCGGCATTGTGCCTTTCGAATTTAATTCCGATGCAATTTCTGTGTTTCATCGTCAATAAGAAGGTCAGAGGGATACAGTAAACCTCAAGTGAGGCATCGGAATCTATAACTAGTGTCACAGGAATAGTTCAAAACATAGGCAGTAAGAAGATACAGTCTTCTTGTCCTTAAGTCGGCATTGTGCCTTTTGAATTTCATTCCTATGCAATTTCTGTGTTTCATCGTCAATAAGAATGTGCAAGGGATACAGTCAACCTGGAGTGAAGGATCGGAATCTATCACTAGTGTCACAGGAATGGTTCAAATCATAGACAGTAAGAAGAATCAGTCTTCATGTACTTAAGTCGGCATTGTGCCTTTTGTATTTAATTCCTATGCTATTTCATTGTTTCGTCGTTAATAAGAACGTCCAAGGGAAACAGTAAAACTGAAGTGAAGCTTCGGAAGCTATAACTAGTGTCAATGGAATGGTTCAAACATAGACAGTAGGATGAGACAGTCTTCTTGTACTTAAGTCGGCATTGTGCCTTTTGTATTTAATTCCGATGCAATTTCTGTGTTTCATCGTCAATAAGAAGGTCCAACGGATACAGTAAACCTGAAGTGAACCATCGGAATCTATAACTAGTGTCACAGGAATGGTATAAAACGTAGTCAGTAAGAAGAATCAGTCTTCATGTACTTAAGTCAGCATTGTGCTTTTTGTATTTAATTGCGATTTAATTTCTGTGTTTCATCGTCAATAAGAAGGTCCAAGGGATACAGTAAACCTGAAGTGAAGCATCGGAATCCATAACTAGTCTCACAGGAATGGATCAAAAAATAGAAATATGGAACAGTCAGTCTTCTTGTACTTAAGTAGCCGTTGTGACTATTGTATTTAATTCTGATGCAATTTCTGTGTTTCATCGTCAATAAGAAGGTCAGAGGGATACAGTAACCCTGAAGTGAAGCATCGGAATCTATAACTAGTGTCACAGAAATGGTGCAAAACATAGACAGTAAGAAGAGTCAGTCTTCATATACTTAAGTCGGCAATGTGACTTTTGTATTTAATTCCGATGCAATTTCTGTGTTTCATCGTCAATAAGAATGTGCAAGGGATACAGTAAACCTGGAGTGAAGGATCGGAATCTATCACTAGTGTCACAGGAATGGTTCAAATCATAGACAGTAAGAAGAATCAGTCTTCATGTACTTTAGTCGGCATTGTGCCTTTTGTATTTAATTCCGATGCAATTTCATTGTTTCATCGTTAATAAGAACGTCCAAGGGAAACAGTAAAACTGAAGTGAAGCTTCGGAAGCTATAACTACTGTCAATGGAATGGTTCAAACATAGACAGTAGGATGAGTCAGGCTTCTTGTACTTAAGTCGGCATTGTGCCTTTTGTATTTAATTCCGATGCAATTTCTGTGTTTCATCGTCAATAAGAAGGTCCAAGGGATACAGTAAACCTGAAGTGAAGCATCGGAATCCATAATTAGTGTCACAGGAATGGATCAAAACATAGACAGATGGAAGAGTCAGTCTTCTTGTACTTAAGTAGGCGTTGTGACTATTGTATTTACTTCCGATGCAATTTATGTTTTTCATCGTTAATAAGATGGTCCAAGGGATACAGTAAACCTGAAGTGAAGCATCGGAATCTATAACTAGTGTCACAGGAATGGTTCAAAACATAGTCAGTGAGAAGAGTCAGTCTTCTTGTACTATAGTCGGCATTGTGCCTTTTGTATTTAATTCCGATGCAATTTCTGAGTTTCATCGTCAATAAGAAGGTCCAAGGGATACAGTAAACCTGGAGCGAAGCATCGGAATCTATAACTAGTGTCACAGGAATGGTTCAAATCATAGACAGTAAGAAGAGTCAGTCTTCTTGTACTTAAGTCGGCATTCTGCCTTTTGTATTTAATTCCGATGCAATTTCTGTGTTTCATCGTCAATAAGAAGGTCAGAGGGATACAGTAAACCTGAAGTGAAGCATCGTAATCTATAACTAGTGTCACAGGAATGGTTCAAAACATAGTCAGTAACAAGAGTCAGTCTTCTTGTACCTAAGTCGGCATTGTGCCTTTTTTATGTAAATCCGATGCTATTTCGGTGTTTCATCGTCAATAAGAATGTTCAAGGGATACAGTAAACCTGGTGTGAAGAATCGGAATCTATAACTACTGTCACAGGAATGGTTCAAAACATAGACAGTAAGAACAGTCAGTCTTCTTGTACTTAAGTCGGCATTGTGCTTTTTGTTTTTAATTCCGATGCAATTTCTGTGTTTTGTCGTCAATAAGAAGTTCCAAGGGATTCAGTAAACCTGAAGTGAAGCATCGGAATCTCTAACTAGTGTCATAGGGATGGTTCAAAACCTAGTCTGTAGGAAGAGTCAGTCTTCTTGTACATAAGTCGGATTTGTGCCTTTTGAACTTAATTCCGCTGCAATTTCTGTATTTCATCGTCAATAGGAAGGTCAGAGGGATACAGTAAGGCTGAAGTGAAGCATCGGAATCTAAAACTAGTGTCACAGGAATGGTTCAAAACATAGACAGTAGGAAGAGTCAGTCTTCTTGTACTTAAGTCGCCATTGTGCCTTTTTCTATTTAATTCCGATGCAATTTCTGTGTTTCATCGTCAATAAGACGGTCCATGGGATACAGTAAACCTGAAGTGAAGCATCGGATTGTATAACTAGTGTCACAGGAATGGTTCAAAACACAGTCAGTGAGAAGAGTCAGACTTCTTGTACTTAAGTCGGCATTGTGCCTTTTCTATTTAATTCCGATGCTGTTTCTGTGTTCCATCGTCAATAAGAGTGTCAGAGGGATACAGTGAACATGAAGTGAAGCATCGGAAACTAAAACTAGTGTCACATCAATGGTTCAAAACATAGACAGTAGGAAGGGTCAGTCATCTCGTACTTAAGTCGGCATTGTGTCTTTTCTATTTAATTCCGATGAAATTTCTGTGTTTCATCGTCAATAAGAAGGTCCAAGGGATACAGTAAACCTGGAGTGAAGCATCGGACTCTATAACTAGTGTCACAGGAATGGTTCAAAACATAGACAGTATGAAGAGTCAGTCTTTTTGTACTTCAGTCGGCATTGTGCCTTTTCTATTCTATTCTGAAGTGAACCATCGGAATCTATAACTAGTGGCAAAGGAATGGTTCGAAACATAGTCAGTAAGAAGAATCAGTCTTCATGTACTCAAGTCGGCATTGTGCCTTTTGTATTTAATTCCGATGCAATTTCATTGTTTCATCGTTAATGAGAAGGTCCAAGTGAAACAGTAAACCTGAAGTGAAGCATCGGAAGCTATAACTAGTGTCAATGGAATGGTTCAAACATAGACAGTAGGATGAGTCAGTCTTCTTGTACTTAAGTCGGCATTGTGCCTTTTTTATTTAATTCCGATGCAATTTCTGTGTTTCATCGTCAATAAGAAGGTCCAAGGGATACAGTAAACCTGAAGTGAAGCATCGGAATCCATAACTAGTGTCACAGGAATGGATCAACACATTGACAGAAGGAAGAGTCAGTCTTTTTGCACTTAAGTCGGCATTGTGCCTTTTGTATTTAATTCAGATGCAATTTCTGTGTTTCATCGTCAATAAGACCGTCCAAGGGATACAGTAAACCTGAAGTGAAGCATCGGATTGTATAACTAGTGTCACACGAATGGTTCAAAACATAGACAGTAAGAAGAGTCAGTCTTCTTGTACTTAAGTCGGCATTGTGCCTTTTCTATTTAATTCCGATGCAATTTCTGTGTTTCATCGTCATTAAGAATGTCCAAGGGATACAGTAAACCTGAAGTGAAGCATCAGAACCTATAACTAGTGTCACAGGAAGGGTTCAAAACATAGACAGTGAGAAGAGTCAGTCTCCTTGCACTTAAGTCGGCATTGTGCCTTTTGAATTTAATTCCGATGCAATTTCTGTGTTTCATCGTCAGTAAGAAGGTCAGAGGGATACAGTAAACCTGAAGTGAAGCATCGGAATCTATAACTAGTGTCACAGGAATGGTTCAAATCATAGGCAGTAAGAAGATACAGTCTTCTTGTCCTTAATTCGGCATTGTGCCTTTTGTATTTAATACCGATGCTATTTCTGTGTTTCATCGTCAATAAGAAGGTCCAAGGGATACAGTAAACCTGGGGTGAAGCATCGGAATCTATCACTAGTGTCACAGGAATGGTTCAAAACTTAGACAGTAAGAAGAGTCAGCCTTCTTGTAAATAAGTCGGCATTGTGCCTTTTGTATTTAATTCCGATGCAATTTCTGTGTTTCATCGTCAATAAGAAGGTCCAAGGGTTACAGTATACCTAGAGTGAAGCATCGGAATCTATAACTAGTGTCACAGGAATGGTTCAAAACATAGACATTAAGAACAGTTAGTCTTCTTGTACTTAAGTCGGCATTGTGCCTTTTCTGTTTAATTCCGATGCAATGTCTGTGTTTCATCGTCAATAAGAAGTCCAGAGGGATAATGTAAACCTCAAGTGAAGCATCGGAATCTATAACTAGTGTCACAGGAATGGTTCAAACATAGACAGTAAGAAGAGTCAGTTTTCTTGTACTTAAGTCAGCATTGTGCCTTTTGTATTTAATTCCGATGCAATTTCTATGTTTCATCGTCAATAAGAATGTCAGAGGGATACAGCAAACCTTAAGTGAAGCATCGGAATCTATAACTTGTGTCACATAAATGGTTCAAAACATAGACAGTAAGAAGAGTCAGTTTTCTTGTACTTAAGTCGGCATTGTGCCTTTTGTATTTAATTCCGGTTTAACTTCTGTGTTTCATCGTCAACAAGAAGGTCAGAGGGATACAGTAAACCTGAAGTGAAGCATCGGAATCTGTAACTAGTGTCACAGGAATGGTTCAAAACATAGTCAGTAAGGAGAGTCAGTCTTCTTGTCCTTAAGTCAGCATTGTGCCTTTTGTATTTATTTCCGTTGCAACTTCTGTGTTTCATCGTCAATAAGAAAGTCAGAGAGATACAGTAAACCTGAAGTGAAGCATCGGAATCTATAACTAGTGTCACAGGAATGTTTCAAATCATAGACAGTAAGAAGAGTCAGTCTTCTTGTACTTGAGTCGGCATTGTGCCTTTTGTATTAAATTCCGATGCAATTTCTGTATTTCATCGTCTATAAGAAGGTCCAAGGATACAGTAAACCTGAAGTCAATCATCGGAATCTATAACTAGTGTCACAGGAATGGTTCAAAACATAGACAGTAAGAAGAGTCAGTCTTCTTGTACTTAATTCGGCATTGTGCCTTTTCTATTTAATTCCGATGCAATGTCTGTGTTTCATCGTCAATAAGAAGTTCAGAGGGATAATGTAAACCTCAAGTGAAGCATCGGAATCTATAACTAGTGTCACATGAATGGTTCAAACATAGACAGTAAGAAGAGTCAGTTTTCTTGTACTTAAGTCAGCATTGTGCCTTTTGTATTTAATTCCGATGCAATTTCTATGTTTCATCGTCAATAAGAATGTCAGAGGGATACAGCAAACCTGAAGTGAAGCATCGGAATCTATAACTTGTTTCACAGAAATGGTTCAAAACATAGACAGTAAGAAGAGTCAGTTTTCTTTTACTTAAGTCGGCATCATGCCTTTTGCATTTAATTCCGATGCAAATTCAATGTTTCATCGTCAATAAGAAGGTCAGAGGCATACAGTAAACCTGAAGTGAAGCATCGGAATCTATAACTAGTGTCACAGGAATTGTTCAAAACATAGACAGTAAGAAGGGTCAATCGGTATTGTGCCTTTTGTATTTAATTCCGATGCAATTTCTGTGTTTCATCGTGAATAAGGTCAGAGGGATACAGTAAACCTGAAGTGAAGCATCGGAATCTATAACTAGTGTCACAGGAATGGTTCAAAACATAGACAGTAGGAAGAGTCAGTCTTCTTGTACTTAAGCCGGCATTTTGGCTTTTGTATTTAATTCCGATGCAATTTCAGTGTTCATCGTCAATAAGAATGTAAAAGGGATACAGTAAATCTGGAGTGAAGCATCGGAATCTATAACTAGTGTCAATGGAATGGTTCAAAACATAGACACTAAGAAGAGTCAGTCTTCTTCTACTTAAGTTGGCATTGTGCCTTTTCTATTTAATTCCGATGCAATTACTGTGTTCATCGTCAATAAGAAGGTCCAAGGGATACTCTAAACCTAAAGTGAAGCATCGGAATCTATAACTAGTGTCACAGGAATGGTTCAAAACATAGCCATTAAGAAGAGTCCGTCTTCTTGTACTTAAGTCGGCATTGTGCCTTTTCTATTTATTTCCGAGGCAATTTCTGTGTTTCATCGTCAATAAGAAGGTCAGAGGGATACAGTAAACCTGAAGTGAAGCATTGGAATCTATAACTAGTGTCACAGGAATGGTTCAAAACATAGACAGTAAGAAGAGTCAGTCTTCTTGTATTGAGTCGGCTTTGTGCCTTTTGTATTTAATTCCGATGCAATTTCAGTGTTTCATCGTCAATAAGAAGGTCAGAGGGATACAGTAAACCTGAAGTGAAGCATTGGAATCTATAACTAGTGTCACAGGAATGGTTCAAAACATAGACAGTAAGAAGAGTCAGTCTTCTTGTACTTGAGTCGGCATTGTGCTTTTGTATTAAATTCCGATGCAATTTCGGTGTTTTATCGTCAATAAGAAGGTCCAAGGGATTCAGTAAATCTGAAGTCAAGCATCGGAATCTATAACTAGTGTCAATGGAATGGTTCAAAGCATAGACAGTAGGAAGAGTCAGTCTCCTTGTACTTAGTTCGGCATTGTGCCTTTTGTATTTAATTCCGATACTAGGTCTGTGTTTCATCGTCAATCATAAGGTCCAAGGGATACAGTTAACCTGAAGTGAAGCATCGGAATATATAACTAGTGTCACAGAAATGGATCAAAACATAGACAGTAGGAAGAGTCAGTCTTCTTGTACTTAATTCGGCATTGTGCCTTTTGTATTTAATTCCGATGGAATTTCTGTGTTTCATCGTGAATAAGGTCAGAGGGATACAGTAAACCTGAAGTGAAGCATCGGAATCTATAAGTAGTGTCACAGGAATTGTTCAAAACATAGACAGTAAGAAGAGTCAGTCGGTATTGTGCCTTTTGTATTTAATTCCGATGCAATTTCTGTGTTTCATTGTGAATAAGGTCAGAGGGATACAGTAAACCTTGAAGTGAAGCATCGGAATCTATAACTAGTGTCACAGGAATGGTTCAAAACATTGTCAGAAGGAAGAGTTAGTCTTCTTGTCCCTAAGTCGCCATTGTGCCTTTTGTATTTAATTCCGATGCAATTTCTGTGTTTCATCGTCAATAAGAAGGTCCGAGGGTTACAGTAAACCTAGAGTGAAGCATCGGAATCTATAACTAGTGTCACAGGAATGGTTCAAAACATTGACATTAAGAACAGTCAGTCTTCTTGTACTTAAGTCGGCATTGTGCCTTTTCTATTTAATTCCGAGGCAATTTATGTGTGTCTTCGTCAATAAGAAGGTCAGAGGGATACAGTAAACCTGAAGTGAAGCATCGGAATCTATAACTAGTGTCACAGGAATGCTTCATAACATAGTCAGTAAGAAGAGTCAGTCTTCTTGTCCTTAAGTCGGCATTGTGCCTTTTGTATTGAATTCCGATGCAATTTCTGTGTTTCATCGTCAATAAGAAGGTCCAAGGGATACAGTAAACCTGGAGTGAAGCAATGGAATCTATAACTAGTGTCACAGGAATGGTTCAAAACATAGACAGTAAGAAGAGTCAGTCTTCTTGTACTTGAGTCGGCATTGTGCCTTTTGTATTAAATTCCGATGCAATTTCTGTGTTTTATCGTCAATAAGAAGGTCCAAGGGATTCAGTAAACCTGAAGTCAAGCATCGGAATCTATAACTAGTGTCAATGGAATGGTTCAAAACATAGACAGTAGGAAGAGTCAGTCTTCTTCTACTTAATTCGGCATTGTGCCTTTTGTATTTATTTCCGATGCTATTTCTGTGTTTCATCGTCAATAATAAGGTCCAAGGGATACAGTAAACCTGAAGTGAAGCATCGGTATATATAACTAGTGTCACAGAAATGGTTCAAAACATAGACAGTAGGAAGAGTCAGTCTTCTTGTACTTAATTCGGCATTGTGCCTTTTGTTTTTAATTCCGATGCAATTTCTGAGTTTCATCGTTAATAAGAAGGTCAGAGGGATACAGTAAACCTGAAGTGAAGCATCGGAATCAATTACTAGTGTCACAGTAATGGTTCAAAACATAGTCAGTAAGAAGGTTCAATCTTCTTGTCCTTAAGTCAGCATTGCGCCTTTTGTATTTAATTCCGGTTTATTTTCTGTGTTTCATCGTCAATAAGAAAGTCAGAGGGATACAGTAAACCTGAAGTGAAGCATCGGAATCAATAACTAGTGTCACAGGAATGATTCAAAACATAGTCAGTAAGAAGAGTCAATCTTCTTGTCCTTAAGTCGGTATTGTGCCTTTTGTATTTAATTCCGGTGCAATTTCTGTGTTTCATCGTCAATAAGAAGGTCCAAGGGATACAGTAAACCTGGAGTGAAGCATCGGAATCTATAACTAGTGTCACAGGAATGTTTCAAAACATAGACTGTATGAAGATACAGTCTTCTTGTACTTAAGTCGGCATTGTGCCTTTTGTATTTAATTCCGATGCAATTTCTGTGTTTCATCGTCAATAAGAAGGTCCAAGGGATACAGTAAACCTGAAGTGAAGCATCGGAATATATAACTAGTGTCACAGAAATGGTTCAAAACATAGACAGTAGGAAGAGTCAGTCTTCTTGTACTTAATTCGGCATTGTGCCTTTTCTATTTAATTCCGATGCAATTTCTGTGTTTCATCGTCAATAAGAAGGTCAGAGGGATACTGTAAACCTGAAGTGAAGCATTGGAATGTATAACTAGTGTCACAGGAATGTTTCAAAACATAGACAGTAAGAAGAGTCAGTCTTCTTGTACTTGAGTCGGCATTGTGCCTTTTGTATTAAATTCCGATGCAATTTCTGCGTTTTATCGTCAATAAGAAGGTCCAAGGGATCCAGTAACCTGAAGTCAAGCATCGGAATCTATAACTAGTGTCAATGGAATGATTCAATACATAGATAGTAGGAAGAGTCAGTCTTCTTGTACTTAATTCGGCATTGTGCCTTTTGTATTTAATCCCGATGCTATTACTGTGTTTCATCGTCAATAAGATGGTCCAAGGGATACAGGTAACCTGAAGTGAAGCATCGGAATATATAACTAGTGTCACAGAAATGGTTCAAAACATAGACAGTAGGAAGAGTCAGTCTATTTGTACTTATTTCGGCATTGTGCCTTTTGTATTTAATTGCGATGCAATTTCTGTATTTCATCGTCAATAAGACGGTCAGAGGGATACAGTAAACCTGAAGTGAAGCATCGGAATCTATAACTAGTGTCACAGGAATGGTTCAAAACATAGTCAGTAAGAAGAGTCAGTCTTCTTGTCCTTAAGTCGGTATTGTGCCTTTCGTATTTAATTCCGGTGCAATTTCTGTGTTTCATCGTCAATAAGAAGGTCCAAGGGATACAGTAAACCTGAAGTGAAGCATTGGAATCTATAACTAGTGTCGCAGGAATGGTTCAAAACATAGACAGTAAGAAGAGTCAGTCTTCTTGTACTTGAGTCGGCATTGTGCCTTTTGTATTTAATTCCGATGCAATTTCTGTGTTTCATCGTCAATAAGAAGGTCCAAGGGATACAGTAAACCTGAAGTGAAGCATCGGAATATATAACTAGTGTCACAGAAATGGTTCAAAACATAGACAGTAGGAAGAGTCAGTCTTCTTGTACTTAATTCGGCATTGTGCCTTTTCTATTTAATTCCGATGCAATTTCTGTGTTTCATCGTCAATAAGAAGGTCAGAGGGATACAGTAAACCTGAAGTGAAGCATTGGAATCTATAACTAGTGTCGCAGGAATGGTTCAAAACATAGACAGTGAGAAGAGTCAGTCTTCTTGTACTTGAGTCGGCATTGTGCCTTTTGTATTAAATTCCGATGCAATTTCTGTGTTTTATCGTCAATAAGAAGGTCCAAGGGATTCAGTAAACCTGAAGTCAAGCATCGGAATCTATAACTAGTGTCAATGGAACGGTTCAATACATAGACAGTAGGAAGAGTCAGTCTTCTTGTACTTAATTCGGCATTGTGCCTTTTGTATTTAATTCCGATGCAATATCTGTGTTTCATCGACAATAAGAAGTTCAGAGGGATAATGTAAACCTCAAGTGAAGCATCGGAATCTATAACTAGTGTCACAGGAATGGTTCAAACATTGTCAGTAGGAAGAGTCAGTCTTCTTGTCCCTAAGTCGGCATTGTGCCTTTTGTATTTAATTCCGACGCAATTTCTGTTTTTCATTGTCAATAAGAAGGTTCAAGGGTTACAGTAAACCTAGAGTGAAGCATCGGAGTCTATAACTAGTGTCACAGGAATGGTACAAAACATAGGCATAAAGAAGAGTCAGTCTTCTTGTACTTAAGTCGGCATTGTGCCTTTTCTATTTAATTCCGAGGCAATGTCTGTGTGTCTTCGTCAATAAGAAGGTCAGAGGGATACAGTAAACCTGAAGTGAAGCATCGGAATCTATAACTAGGGTCACAGGAATGCTTCAAAACATAGTCAATAGGAAGAGTCAGTCCTCTTGTCCTTAAGTCGGCATTGTGCCTTTTGTATTTAATTCCGATGCAATTTCTGTGTTTCATCGTCAATAAGAAGGTCCAAGGGATACAGTAAACCTGGAGTGAAGCATTGGAATCTATAACTAGTGTCACAGGAATGGTTCAAAACATAGACAGTATGATGAGTCAGTCTTCTTGTACTTGAGTCGGCATTGTGCCTTTTGTATTAAATTCCGATGCAATTTCTGTGTTTTATCGTCAATAAGAAGGTCCAAGGGATTCAGTAATCCTAAAGTCAAGCATCGGAATCTATAACTAGTGTCAATGGAATGGTTCAAAACATAGACAGTAGGAAGAGTCAGTCTTCTTGTACTTAATTCGGCATTGTGCCTTTTGTATTTAATTCCGGTGCTATTTCTGTGTTTCATCGTCAATAATAAGGTCCAAGGGACACAGTAAACCTGAAGTGAAGCATCGGAATATATAACTAGTGTCACAGAAATGGTTCAAAACATAGACAGTAGGAAGAGTCAGTCTTCTTGTACTTAATTCGGCATTGTGCCTTTTGTATTTAATTCCGATGCAATTTCTGAGTTTCATGGTTAATAAGAAGGTCTGAGGGATACAGTAAACCTGAAGTGAAGCATCGGAATCAATAACTAGTGTCACAGGAATGGTTCAAAACATAGTCAGTAAGAAGGTTCAGTCTTCTTGTCCTTAAGTCAGCATTGTGCCTTTTGTATTTAATTCCGGTTTATTTTCTGTGTTTCATCGTCAATAAGAAAGTCAGAGGGATACAGTAAACCTGAAGTGAAGCATCGGAATCTATAACTAGAGTCACAGGAATGTTTCAAACATAGTCAGTAAGAAGAGTCCGTCTTCTTGTCCTTAAGTCGGCATTTTGCCTTTTGTATTTAATTCGGATGCAATTTCTGTGTTTCATTTTCAATAAGAAGGTCTAAGGGATACAGTAAACCTGGAGTGAAGCATCGGAATCTATAACTAGTGTCACAGGAATGTTTTAAAACATAGACAGTATTAAGATACAGTCTTCTTGTACTTAAGTCGGCATTGTGCCTTTTGTATTTAATTCCGATGCAATTACTGTGTTTCATCGTCAATAAGAAGGTCCAGGGGATACAGTAAACCTGAAGTGAAGCATCGGAATATATAACTAGTGTCACAGGAATGTTTCAAAACATAGACAGTAAGAAGATACAGTCTTCTTGTTCTTAAGTCGTCATTGTGCCTTTTTGTATTTAATTCCGATGCAATTTCTGTGTTTCATCGTCAATGAGAAGGTCGAAGGGATACAGTAAACCTGAAGTGAAGCATCGGAATATATAACTAGTGTCACAGGAATGGTTCAAAACATAGTCAGTAAGAAGAGTCAGTCTTCTTGTACTTAAGTCAGCATTGTGCCTTTTGTACTTCATTCCGGTGCAACTTCTGTGTTTCATCGTCAATAAGAAAGTCAGAGGGATACAGTAAACCTGAAGTGAAGCATCGGAATCTATAACTAGTGTCACAGGAATGTTTCAAAACATAGAGAGTAAGAAGAGTCAGTCTTCTCGTACTTGAGTCGGTATTGTGCCTTTTGTATTAAATTCCGATGCAATTTCTGTAATTCATCGTCAATAAGAAGGTCCAAGGATACAGTAAACCTGAAGTCAAGCATCGGAATCTATAAATAGTGTCACAGGAATGGTTCAAAACATAGACAGTAAGAAGAGTCAGTCTTCTTGTACTTAATTCGGCATTGTGCCTTTTCTATTTAATTCCGATGCAATATCTGTGTTTCATCGACAATAAGAAGTTCAGAGGGATAATGTAAACCTCAAGTGAAGCATCGGAATCTATAACTAGTGTCACATGAATGGTTCAAAGCATAGACAGTAAGAAATGTCAGTTTTCTTGTACTTACGTCGCCATTGTGCCTTTTGTATTTAATTCCTTTGCAAATTCAATGTTTCATCGTCAATAAGAAGGTCAGAGGCATACATTAAACTTGAAGTGAAGCATCGGAATCTATAACTAGTGTCGCAGGAATTGTTCAAAACATAGACAGTAAGAATGCTCAGTCCGTATTGTGCCTTTTGTATTTAATTCCGATGCAATTTCTGTGTTTCATCGTGAATAAGGTCAGAGGGATACAGTAAACCTGAAGTGAAGCATCGGAATCTATAACTAGTGGCACAGGAATGGTTCAAAACATAGTCAGTAAGAAGAGTCAGTCTTTTTGTACTTAAGTCGGCATTATGCTTTTTGTACTTGATTCCGATGTAATTTCTGAGTTTCATCGTCAATAAGAAGTTCAAAATGATACAGTAAACCTGAAGTGAAGCATCGGAATCAATAACTAGTGTCACAGGAATCGTTCAAGGCATAGACAGTAAGAAGAGTCAGTCTTCTTGTACTTAAGTCGGTATTGTGCCTTTTGTATTTCATTCCGATGCAATTTCTGTGTTTCAACGTGAATAAGGTCAGAGGGATACAGTACACCTGAAGTGAAGCATCGGAATCTATAACTAGTGTCACAGGAATGGTTCAAAACATAGACAGTAGGAAGAGTCAGTGTTCTTGTACTTAAGCCGGCATTTTGACTTTTGTATTTAATTCCGATGCAATTTCTGTGTTTCATCGTCAATAAGAAGGTCGAAGGGATACAGTAAACCTGAAGTGAAGCATCGGAATATATAACTAGTGTCACAGGAATGGTTCAAAACATAGACAGTAAGAAGAGTCAGTCTTCGTGTACTAAAGTTGGCATTTTGTCTTTTGTATTTAATTCCAATGGTATTTCTGTGTGTCACCGTCAATAACAAGGTCCAAGGGATACAGTAAACTTGAAGTGAAGCATCGGAATCCATAACTATAGTCACCGGAATGGTTCAAACTATTATCAGTAAGAAGAGTCAGTCCTCTTGTACTTAAGTCGGCATTGTGCCATTTCTATTTCAATCCGATGCAGTTTGTGTTTTTCATCGTCAATAAGAAGGTCCAAGGGATACAGTAAACCTGGAGTGAAGCATCGGATTCTATAACTAGTGTCACAGGATTGGTTCAAAGCATAGACAGTAGAAGGAGTCAGCCTTCTTGTACTTAAGTCGGCATTGTGCCTTTTGTTTTTAATTCCGATGCAATTTCTGTGTTATATTGTCAATAAGAAGGTCAGAGGGATACAGTAAACCTGAAGTGAAGCATCGGAATCTGTAACTAGTGTCACAGGAATGGTTCAAAACACAGACAGTAAGATGAGTCAGTCTTCTTGTCCTTAAGTCGGCATTGTGCCTTTTGTATTTAATTCCGATGCAATTTCTGTGTTTCATCGTCAACAAGAAGGTTCAAAGGATACAGTAAACCTGGAGTGAAGCATCGGAATCTATACCTAGTGTCACAGAAATGGTTCAAAACATAGACAGTAAGAAGAGTCAGTCATCTTGTACTTAAGTCGGCATTGTGCCTTTTGCATTTAATTTCGATGCAATTTCTGTGTTTGTTCGTCAATAAGAAGGTCCAAGGAATACAGTAAACCTGAAGTGAAGCATCGGAATCTATAACTAGTGTCACTGGAATGGTTCAAAATATAGACAGTAAGAAGAGTCAGTCTTCTTGTACTTAAGTCAGCATTGTGCCTTTTGTGTTTAATTCCGATGCAATTCCTGTGATTCATCGTCAATAAGAAGGTCCAAGGGATACAGTGAACCTGAAGTGAAGCATCGGAATCTATAACTAGAGTCACAGGAATGTTTCAAAGCATAGTCAGTAAGAAGAGTGAGTCTTCTTGTCCTTAAGTCGGCATTGTGCCTTTTGTATTTAATTCCGATGCAATTTCTGTGTTTCATCGGCAATAAGGTCAGAGGGATACAGTAAAGCTGAAGTGAAGCATCGGAATCTATAACTAGTGTCACAGGAATGGTTCAAACATAGACAGTAGGAAGATTCAGTCTTCTTGTACTTAAGTCGGCATTGTGCCTTTTGTATTTAATTCCGATGAAATTTCTGTGTTTCATTGTCAATAAGAAGGTCAGAGAGATACAGTAAACCTGAGGTGAAGCATCGGAATCAAAAACTAGTGTCACAGGAATGTTTCAAAGCACAGACAGTAGGAAGAGTCAGTCTTCTTGTACTTAAGTCGGCATTGTGCCTTTTGTATTTAATTCCGATACAATTTCTGTGTTTCATCGTCAATAAGAAGGTACAAGGTATACAGTAAACCTGAAGTGAAGCATCGGAATCTATAAGTAGTGTCACAGGAATGGTTCAAAACATAGTCAGTAAGAAGAGTCAGTCTTCTTGTACTTAAGTCGGCATTGTGCCTTTTGTATTTAATTCCGATGCAATTTCTGTGTTTCATCGTCAATAAGAAGGTCCAAGGGTTACAGTAAACCTGGAGTGAAGCATCGGAATCTATAACTAGTGTCACAGGAATGGTTCAAACATAGACAGTCAGAAGAGTCAGTCTTCTTGTACTTAAGTCGACATTGTGCCTTTTCTATTTAATTCCGAAGCAATTTCTGTGTTACACCGTGAATAAGAATGTCCAAGGTATACAGTAAACGTGTAGTAAAGCATCGGAATCTAAAACTAGTGTCACAGCAATGGTTCAAACTATAATCACTAAGAAGAGTCAGTCTTCTTGTCCTTAAACGGCATTGTGCCTTTTGTATTTAATTCCGATGCAATTTCTGTGTTTCATCGGCAATAATGTCAGAGGGATACAGTAAAGCTGAAGTGAAGCATTGGAATCTATAACTAGTGTCACAGGAATGGTTCAAAACATAGACAGTAGGAAGAGTCAGTCTTCTTGTACTTAAGTCGGCATTGTGCCTTTTGTATTTAATTCCGATGCAATTTCTGTGTTTCATTGTCAATAAGAAGGTCAGAGAGATACAGTAAACCTGAGGTGAAGCATCGGAATCCAAAACTAGTGTCACACGAATGTTTCAAAACATAGACAGTAGGAAGAGTCAGTCTTCTTGTACTTAAGTCGGCATTGTGCCTTTTCTATTTTAATCCAATGCAATTTCTGTGTTTCATCGTCAATAAGAAGGTCCAAGGGTTACAGTAAACCTGGAGTGAAGCATCGGAATCTATAACTAGTGTCACAGGAATGGTTCAAAGCATAGACAGTAATGCGGCATTGTGCGTTTTGTATTTAATTCCGATGCAATTTCTGTGTTTCATCGTCAATAAGAAGGTCAGAGGGATACAGTAAACCTGAAGTGAAGCAACGGATTCTATAACTAGTGTCACAGGAATGGTTCAAAACATAGACAGTAGGAAGAGTCAGTCTTCCAGTACTTAAGTCGGCATTGTGCCTTTTCTATTTAATTCGGATGCAATTTCTGTGTTTCATCGTCAATAAGACGGTCAGAGGGATACAGTAAACCTGAAGTGAAGCATCGGAATGTATAACTAGTGTCACAGGAATGGTTCAAAACATAGACAGTTGGAAGAGTCAGTCTTCTTGTACTTAAGTCGGCATTGTGCCTTTTGTATTTAATTCCGATGCAATTTCTGTGTTTCATCGTCAATAAGAAGGTCAGAGGGATACAGTAATCCTGAAGTTAAGCATCGGAATCTATGACTAGTGTCACAGGAATGGTTCAAAGCATAGTCAGTAATAAGAGTCTGTCTTCTTGTACTTAAGTCGGTATTGTGCCTTTTGTATTTAATTCCGATGGAATTTCTGTGTTTCATCATCAATAAGAAGGTCAGAGGGATACAGTAAACCTGAAGTGAAGCAACGTAATCTATAACTAGTGTCACAGCAATGGTTCAAAACATAGTCAGTAAGAAGAGTCAGTCTTCTTGTACTTAAGTCGGCATTGTGCCTTTTCTATTTGATTCGGATGCAATTTCTGTGTTTCATCGTCAATAAGACGGTCGGAGGGATACAGTAAACCTGAAGTGAAGCATCGGATTCTATAACTAGCGTCACAGGAATGGTTAAAACATGGACAGTTGGAAGAGTCAGTCTTCTTGTACTTAAGTCGGCATTGTGTCTTTTGTATTTAATTCCGATGCAATTTCTGCGTTTCATCGTCAATAAGAAGGTCCAAGGGATAAGGTAAACCTGAAGTGAAGCATCGGAATCTACAACTAGTGTCACAGGAATAGTTCAAAACATAATCAGGAAGAAGAGTCAGTCTTCTTGTACTTAAGTCGGAATTGTGCCTTTCGTATTTAATACCGATGAAATTTCTGTGTTTCACCGTCAATAAGAAGGTCAGAGGGACACAGTAAACCTGAAGTGAAGCATCGGAATGTATAACTAGTGTCACAGGAATGGTTCAAAACATAGACAGTTGGAAGAGTCAGTCTTCTTGTACTTAAGTCGGCATTGTGCCTTTTGTATTTAATTCCGATGCAATTTCTGTGTTTCATCGTCAATAAGAAGGTCAGAGGGATACAGTAATCCTGAAGTTAAGCATCGGAATCTATGACTAGTGTCACAGGAATGGTTCAAAGCATAGTCAGTAATAAGAGTCTGTCTTCTTGTACTTAAGTCGGTATTGTGCCTTTTGTATTTAATTCCGATGCAATTTCTGTGTTTCATCGTCAACAAGAAGGTCAGAGGGATACAGTAAACCTGAAGTGAAGCAACGTAATCTATAACTAGTGTCACAGCAATGGTTCAAAACATAGTCAGTAAGAAGAGTCAGTCTTCTTGTACTTAAGTCGGCATTGTGCATTTTGTACTTAATTCCGATGCAGTTTTTGTGTTTCATCGTCAATAAGACGGTCCAAGGGATACAGTCAACCTGGAGTGAAACATCGGAATCTATAACTAGGGTCATAGGAATGGTTCAAAGCATAGTCAGTAAAAGGAGTCAGTCTTCTTGTAGTGATGTTGGCGTTGTGCCTTTTGTATTGAATTCCGATGCAATTTCTGTGTTTCATCGACCATAAGAAGGTCCAAGGGATACAGTAAACCTGAAGTAAAGCATCGGAATCTATAACAAGTGTCTTAGCAATGGTTCAAAAAATAGACAGTAGGAAGAGTCAGGCTTCTAGTACTTAAGTCGGCATTGTGCCTTTTCTATTTGATTCGGATGCAATTTCTGTGTTTCATCGTCAATAAGACGGTCGGAGGGATACAGTAAACCTGAAGTGAAGCATCGGATTCTATAACTAGCGTCACAGGAATGGTTCAAAACATGGACAGTTGGAAGAGTCAGTCTTCTTGTACTTAAGTCGGCATTGTGTCTTTTGTATTTAATTCCGATGCAATTTCTGCATTTCATCGTCAATAAGAAGGTCCAAGGGATAAGGTAAACCTGAAGTGAAGCATGGGAATCTACAACTAGTGTCACAGGAATGGTTCAAAACATAATCAGGAAGAAGAGTCAGTCTTCTTGTACTTAAGTTGGAATTGTGCCTTTCGTATTTAATTCCGATGAAATTTCTGTGTTTCACCGTCAATAAGAAGGTCAGGGATACAGTAAACCTGAAGTGAAGCATCGGAATCTATAACTAATGTCACAGGAATGCTTCAAACATAGACAGTAAGAAGAGTCAGTCTTCTTGTACTTAAGTTGGCATTGTGCCTTTTGTATTTAATTCCGATGCAATTTCTGTGTTTCATCGTCAATAAGTAGGTCAGAGGGATACTTTAAACCTGAAGTGAAGCATCGGAATCTATAAATAGTGTCCCAGGAATGGTTCAAAACATAGTCTGTAAGAAGAGTCAGTCTTCTTGTACTTAATTCGGCATTGTGCCTTTTGTATTTAATTCCGATGCAATTTCTGTGTTTCATCGTCAATAAGAAGGTCCAAGAAATAGAGTAAACCTGGAGTGAAGCATCGGAATCTATAACTTGTGTCACATTAATGGTTCAAAACATAGACAGTAGGAAGAGTCAGTCTTCTTGTACTTAAGTCGGCATTGTGCCTTTTGTATTTAATTCCGATACAATTTCTGTGTTTCATCGTCAATAAGAAGGTCCAAGGGATACTGTAAACATGAAGTGAAGCATCGGAATATATAACTAGTGTCACTGGAATGGTTCAAATTATAGACAGTATGAAGAGTCAGTCTTCTTGTACTTAAGTCGGCATTGTGCCTATTGTATTTAATTTGGATGCAATTTCTGTGTTTCATCGTCAATAAGAAGGTCAGAAGGATACAGTAATCCTGAAGTTAAGCATCGGAATCTCTGACTAGTGTCACAGGAATGGTTCAAAGCATAGTCCATAAGAAGAGTCAGTCTTCTTGTTCTTAAGTCGGTATTGTGCTTTTTGTATTTAATTCCGATGCAATTTCTGTGTTTCATCGTCAATAACACGGTCCAAGGGATACAGTAAACCTGAAGTGAAGCATCGGAATCTATAACTAGTGTCACAATAATGGTTGAAAACATAGACTGTAGGAAGTGTCAGTCTTCTTGTACTTAAGTCGGCATTGTGCCTATTGTATTTAATTCCGATGTAATTTCTGTGTTTCATCGTCAATAAGAAGGTCTAAGGGACACAGTAAACCTGCAGTGAAGCATCGGAATCTATAACTAGTGTCACCTGGATGGTTCAAAGCATTGACAGTAAGAAGAGTCAGTCTTCTTGTACTTAAGTCGGCATTGTGCCTTTTGTATTTAATTCCGATGCAATTTCTGTGTTTCATCGTCAATAAGAAGGTCCAAGGGATACAGTCAACCTGGAGTGAAACATCGGAATCTATAACTAGTGCCACAGGGACAGTTCAAAACATAGACAGTAAGATGAGTCAGTATTCTTGTACTTAAATCGGCATTGTGCTTTTTGTATTTATTTCCGATGCAATTTCTGTGTTTCATCGTCACTAAGAAGGTCAGAGGGATACAGTAATCCGGAAGTTAAGCATCGGAATCTATATCTAGAGTCACAGGAATGGTTCAAAGCATAGTCAGTAAGAAGGGTCAGTCTGCTTGTAGTTCAGTCGTCCTTGTGCCTTTTGTATTGATTTCCGATGCTATTTCTGTGTTTCATCGACAATAAGGAGGTCCAAGGGATACAGTAAACCTAAAGTGAAGCATCGGAATCTATAACAAGTGTCTTAGGAATGGTTCAAAACATAGACAGTAGGAAGAGTCAGTCTTCTAGTACTTAAGTCGGCATTGTGCCTTTTCTATTTCATTCGGAAGCAATTTCTGTGTTTCATCGTCAATAAGACGGTCAGGGGGATACAGTAAACCTGAATTGAAGCATCGGAATCTATAACTAGTGTCACAGGAATGGTTGAAAGCATAGTCAGTTGGAAGAGTCAGTCTTCTGGTACTTAAGTCGGCATTGTGTCTTTTGTATTTAATTCCGATGCTATTTCTCTGTTTCATCGGCAATAAGAAGGTCCAAGGGATACAGTAAACCTGAAGTGAAGCATCGGAATCTACAACTAGTGTCACAGGAATGATTCAAAACGTAGTCAGGAAGAAGAGTCAGTCTTCTTGTACTCAAGTCGGCATTGTGCCTTTTGTATTTAATTCCGATGCAATATCTGTGTTTCATCGTCAATAAGAAGGTCTAAGGGACACAGTAAGCCTGCAGTGAAGCATCGGAATTTATATCTAGTGTCACAGGGATGGTTCAAAGCATAGACAGTTAGAAGAGTCAGTCTTCTTGTACTTAAGTCGGCATTGTGCCTTTTGTATTTAATTCCGATGCAATTTCTGTGTTTCATCGTCAAGAAGAAGGTCGAAGGGATACAGTAAACCTGGAGTGAAGCATCGGAGTCTATAACTAGTGTCACAAGAATGGTTAAAAGCATAGACAGTAAGAAGTGTCTGTCTTCTTGTACTTAATCCGGCATTGTACCTTTTGTATTCAATTCCGATGCAATTTCTGTGTTTCATCGTCAATAAGAAGGTCAGAGGGATACAGTAAACCTAAAGTGAAGCAACGGAATCTATAACTTGTGTCAAAGGAATGGTTCAAAACATAGACAGTAGGAAGAGTCAGTCTTCCAGTACTTAAGTCGGCATTGTGCCTTTTCTATTTAATTCGGATGCAATTTCTGTGTTTCATCGTCAATAAGACGGTCAGAGGGATACAGTAAACCTGAAGTGAAGCATCGGAATGTATAACTAGGGTCACAGGAATGGTTCAAAACATAGTCAGTTGGAAGAGTCAGTCTTCTTGTACCTAAGTCGGCATTGTGCCTTTTGTATTTAATTCCGATGCAATTTCTGTGATTCATCGTAAATAACAAGGTCCAAGGGATACAGTAAACCTGAAGTGAAGCATCGGACTCTATAACTAGCGTCACAGAAATGGTTCAAAACATAGACAGTAGGAAGAGTCAGTCTTCTTGTACATAAGTCGGCATTGTGCCTTTTGTATTTAATTCCGATGCAATTTCTGTGTTTCATCGTCAATAAGAAGGTCCTAGGGAAACAGTAAACCTGAAGTGAAGCATCGGAATCTATAAGTAGTTTCACAGGAATGGTGCTAATCATAGACTGTAAGATGGGTCAGTATTCTTGTACTTAAGTCGGCATTGTGTCTTTTGTATTTAATTCCGATGCAATTTATGCTTTTCATCGTCAATAAGAAGGTCCAAGGGATACAGTAAACCTGAAGTGAAGCATCGGAATCTACAACTAGTGTCACAGGAATGGTTCAAAACATAGTCAGGAAGAAGAGTCAGTCTTCTTGTACTTAAGTTGGCATTGTGCCTTTCGTATTTAATTCCGATGAAATTTCTGTGTTTCACCGTCAATAAGAAGGTCAGAGGGATACAGTAAACCTGTAGTGAAGCATCGGAATCTATAACTAGTGTCACAGGAATGGTTCAAACATAGACAGTCAGAAGAGTCAGCCTTCTTGTACTTAAGTTGGCATTGTGCCTTTTGTATTTAATTCCGATGCAATTTCTGTGTTTCATCGTCAATAAGAAGGTCCAAGGGATACAGTACACCTGGGGTGAAGCATCGGAATCTATAACTAGTGTCACATTAATGGTTCAAAACATAGACAGTAGGAAGAGTCAGTCTTCTTGTACATAAGTCGGCATTGTACCTTTTGTATTTAATTCCGATGCAATTTCTGTGTTTCATCGTCAACAAGAAGGTCCAAGGGATACAGTAAACATGAAGTGAAGCATCGGAATCTATAACTAGTGTCACTGGAATGGTTCAAATTATAGACAGTATGAAGAGTCAGTCTTCTTGTACTTAAGTCGGCATTGTGCCTTTTCTATTTAATTCGGATGCAATTTCTGTGTTTCATCGTCAATAAGACGGTCAGGGGGATACAGTAAACCTGAAGTGAAGCATCGGAATGTATAACTAGTGTCACAGGAATGGTTCAAAACATAGACAGTTGGAGGAGTCAGTCTTCTTGTACTTAAGTCGGCATTGTGCCTTTTGTATTTAATTCCGATGCAATTTCTGTGATTCATCGTAAATAACAAGGTCCAAGGGATACAGTAAACCTGAAGTGAAGCATCGGACTCTATAACTAGTGTCACAGAAATGGTTCAAAACATAGACACTAGGAAGAGTCAGTCTTCTTGTACATAAGACGGCATTGTGCCTTTTGTATTTAATTCCAATGCAATTTCTGTGTTTCATCGTCAATAAGAAGGTCCAAGGGAAACAGTAAACCTGAAGTGAGGCATGGGAATCTATAACTAGTGTCACAGGATTGGTTCAAAACATAGTCAGTAAGAAGAGTCCGTCTTCTTGTACTTAAGTTGGCATTGTGCCTTTCGTATTTAATTCCGATGCAATTTCTGTGTTTCACCGTCAATAAGAAGGTCCAAGGGATACAGTAAACCTGAAGTGAAGCATCGGACTCTATAACTAGTGTCACAGAAATGGGTCAAAACATAGACAGTAGAAAGAGTCACTCTTCTTGTACATAAGTCGGCATTGTGCCTTTTGTATTTAATTCCGATGCAATTTCTGTGTTTCATCGTCACTAAGAAGGTCAGAGGGATACAGTAATCCGGAAGTTAAGCATCGGAATCCTTAACTAGAGTCAGAGGAATGGTTCAAAGCACAGTCAGTAAGAGGAGTCAGTCTTCTTGTAGTTAAGTCGGCCTTGTGCCTTTTGTATTTAATTCCGATGCAATTTCTGTGTTTCATCGACAATAAGAAGGTCCAAGGGATACAGTAAACCTGAAGTGAAGCATCGGAATCTATAACAAGTGTCTTAGGAATGGTTCAAAACATAGACAGTAGGAAGAGTCAGTCTTCTAGTACTTAAGTCGTCATTGTGCCTTTTCTATTTAATTCGGATGCAATTTCTCTGTTTCATCGTCACTAAGACGGTCAGAGGGATACAGTAAACCTGAACTGAAGCATCGGATTCTTTAACTAGTGTCACTGGAATGGTTCAAAACATAGTCAGTAAGAAGAGTTAGACTTCTTGTACTTAAGTTGGCATTGTGCCTTTCATATTTAATTCCAATGCAATTTCTGTGTTTCACCGTCAATAAGAAGGTCCAAGAGATACAGTAAACCTGAAGTGAAGCATCGGACTCTATAACTTGTGTCACAGAAATGGGTCAAAACATAGATACTTGGAAGAGTCAGTCTTCTTGTACTTAAGTCGGCATTGTGCCTTTTGTATTTAATTCCGATGCAATTTCTGTGTTTCTTCGTCAATAAGAAGATCCAAGGGATACAGTAAACATGAAGTGAAGCATCGGAATCTATAACTAGTGTCACTGGAATGGTTCAAACTATAGACAGTAAGAAGAATCAGTCTTCTTGTACTTAAGTCGGCATTGTGCCTATTGTATTTAGTTCCGATGTAATTTCTGTGTTTCATCGTCAATAATAAGGTCTAAGGGACACCGTAAACCTGCAGTGAAGCATCGGAATCTATAAATAGAGTCACAGGGATGGTTCAAAGCATAGACAGTAAGAAGAGTCAGTCTTCATGTACTTAAGTTGGCATTGTGCCTTTTGTATTTAATTCCGATGCAATTTCTGTGAATCATCGTCAATAAGAAGGTCGAAGGGATACAGTAAACCTGGAGTGAAGCATTGGAGTCTATAACTAGTGTCACAGGAATGGTTAAAAGCATCGACAGTAGGAAGAGTCAGTCTTCTTGTACTTAATTAGGCATTGTGCCTTTTGTATTTAATTCCGATGCAATTTCTGTGTTTCATCGTCAATAAGATTTTCAGAGGGATACAGTAAACCTGAAGTGAAGCGACGGAATCTTCTACTAGTGTCACCGGAATGGTTCAAAACGTAGTCAGTAAGAAGAGTCAGTCTTCTTGTACTTAAGTCGGCATTGTGCATTTTGTATTTAATTCCGATGCAATTTCTGTGTTTCATCGTCAATAACAAGGTCCAAGGGATACAGTCAACCTCGAGTGAAACATCTGAATCTATAACTAGGGTCACAGGAACGGTTCAAAACATAGACGGTAAGAAGAGTCAGTCTTCTTGTACTTAAGTCGGCATTGTGCCTTTTGTATTTAATTCCGATGCAATTTCTGCGTTTCATCGTCAATAAGAAGGATTAAGGGATACAGTAAACCTGAAGTGAAGCATCGGAATCTATAACTAGCGTCACAGGAATGGTACAGAACATAGACAGTCGGAAGAGTCAGTCTTCTTGTACTTAAGTCGGCATTGTGTCTTTTGTATTTAATTCCGATGCAATTTCTGCTTTTCATCGTCAATAAGAAGGATTAAGGGATACAGTAAACCTGAAGTGAAGCATCGGAATCTATAACTAGTGTCACTGGAATGGTTCAAAACAGTCAGCAAGAAGAGTCAGTCTTCTTGTACTTAAGTTGGCATTGTGCCTTTCGTATTTAATTCCAATGCAATTTCTGTGTCTCACCGTCAATAAGAAGGTCCAAGGGATACAGTAAACCTGAAGTGAAGCATCGGACTCTATAACTAGTGTCACTAAAATGGGTCAAAACATAGGCAGTAGGAAGAGTCAGTCTTCTTGTACATAAGTCGGCATTGTGCATTTTGTATTTAATTCCGATGCAATTTCTGTGTTTCATCGTCAATAAGAAGCTCCAAGGGATACAGTAAACATGAAGTGAAGCATCGGAATCTATAACTAGTGGCACTGGAATGGTTCAAACTATAGACAGTAATAAGAGTCAGTCTTCTTGTACTTAAGTCGGCATTGTGCCTATTGTATTTAATTCCGATGTAATTTCTGTGTTTCATCGTCAATAAGAAGGTCTAAGAGACCAAGTAAACCTGCAGTGATGCATCGGAAACTATAACTAGTGTCACAGGGATGGTTCAAAGCATAGACAGGAAGAAAAGTCAGTCTTCATGTACTTAAGTAAGCATTGTGCCTTTTGTATTTAATTCCGATGCAATTTCTGTGTTTCATCGTCAATAAGACGGTCAGGGGGATACAGTAAGCCTGAAGTGAAGCATCGGAATCTATAACTAGTGTCTCAGGAATGGGTCAAAACATTGGAAGGGTCAGTCTTCTTGTACTTAAGTCGGCATTGTGTCTTTTGTATTTAATTCCGATGCTATTTCTGTGTTTCATCGTCTATAAGAAGGTCCAAGGGATACAGTACACCTTAAGTGAAGCATCGGAATCTACAACTAGTGTCACAGGAATGGTTCAAATTATTGTCAGGAAGAAGAGTCAGTCTTCTTGTACTTAAGTTGGCAATGTGCGTTTCGTATTTAATTCCGATGCAATATCTGTGTTTCACCGTCAAAAAGAAGGTCCAAGGGATACAGTAAACCTGGAGTGAAGCATCGGAATCTATAACTAGTGTCACAGTAATGGTTCAAATCATAGACAGTAGGAAGAGTCAGTCTTCTTGTACTTAAGTCGGCATTGTGCCTTTTGTATTTAATTCCGATGCAATTTCTGCGTTTCATCGTCAATAAGAAGGTCCGAGGGATACAGTAAACATGAAGTGAAGCATCGGAATCTATAACTAGTGTCACTGGAATGGTTCAAATTATAGACAGTAAGAAGAGTCAGTCTTCTTGTACTTAAGTCGGCATTGTGCCTTTTGTATTTTTCTCCGATGCAATTTCTGTGATTCATCGTAAATAACAAGGTCCAAGGGATACATTGAACCTGAAGTGAAGCATCGGAATCTATAACTAGTGTCACAGGAATGGTGCAATTCATAGACAATAAGATGGGTCAGTATTCTTGTACTTAAGTCGGCATTGTGCTTTTTGTATTTATTTCCGATGCAATTTCTGTGTTTCATCGTCACTAAGAAGGTCAGAGGGATACAGTAATCCTGAAGTGAAGCATCGGAATCTATAACTAGAGTCACAGGAATGGTTCAAAACATAGTCAGTAAGAAGAGTCAGTCTTCTTGTAGTTAAGTCAGCATTGTGCCTTTTGTATTTAATTCCGATGCACCTTCTGTGTTTCATCGTCAATAAGAAGGTCCAAGGCATACAGTAAACCTGAAGTGAAGCATTGGAATCTATAATTAGTGTCACTGGAATGGTTCAAATTATAGACAGTAAGAAGAGTCGGTCTTCTTGTACTCAAGTCGGCATTGTGCCTTTTGTATTTAATTCCGATGCAATATCTGTGATTCATCGTAAATAACAAGATCCAAGGGATACAGTAAACCTGAAGTGAAGCATCGGACTCTATAACTAGTGTCACAGAAATGGTTCAAAACATAGACAGTAGGAAGAGTCAGTCTTCTTGTACATAAGTCGGCATTGTGCATTTTGTATTTAATTCCGATGCAATTTCTGTGTTTCATCGTCAATAAGAAGGTCCAAGAGAAACAATAAACCTGAAGTGAAGCATCGGAATCTATAACTAGTGTCACAGGAATGGTGCAAATCATAGACAGTAAGATGAGTGAGTATTCTTGTACTTAAGTAGGCATTGTGCTTTTTGTATTTAATTCCGATGCAATTTCTGTGTCTCATCGTCACTAACAAGGTCAGTGGTATACAGTAATCCTGAAGTTAGGCATCGGAATCTATTACTAGTGTCACTGGAATGGTTCAAAGCATAGTCAGTAAGAAGAGTCAGTGTTCTTGTAGTTAAGTCGGCATTGTGCCTTTTGTATTTAATTCCGATGTAATTTCTGTGTTTCATCGTCAATAAGAAGGTGCAAGGGATACAGTAAACCTGAAGTGAAGCATCGGAATCTATAACTAGTGTCACAGGAATGGTTCGAAGCATAGACAGTAAGAAGAGTCAGTCTTCTTGTACTTAAGTTGGCATACTGCCTTTTCTATTTAATTCCGATGGAATTTCTGTGTTTCATCGTCAATAAGAAGGTCAGAAGGATACAGTAAACCTGGAGTGAAGCATCGGAATCTATAACTAGTGTCACAGGAACGGTTCAATACATAGGCAGTAAGAAGAGTCAGTCTTGTTGAACTTAAGTTGGCATTGTGCCTTTCGTATTTAATTCCGATGCAATTTCTGTGTTTCACCGTCAATAAGAAGGCCCAAGGGATACAGTAAATATGAATTGAAGCAACGGACTCTATAACTAGTGTCACAGAAATGGTTCAAAACATAGACAGTAGCAAGAGTTAGTCTTCTTGTACATAAGTCGGCATTGTGCCTTTTGTATTTAATTCCGATGCAATTTCTGTGTTTCATCGTCAATAAGAAGGTCCAATGGAAACAGTAAACCTGAAGTGAAGCAACGAAATCTATAACTAGTGTCACAGGACTGGTTCAAAACATAGATGGTAAGGAGGGTCAGTCTTCTTGTCCTTAAGTCGGCATTGTGCCTTTTGTATTTAATTCCGATGCAATTTCTGTGTTTCATCGGCAATAAGGTCAGAGGGATACAGTAAACTTAAATTGAAGCATCGGAATCTATAACTAGTGTCACAGGAATGGTTCAAAATATAGACAGTTGGAAGAGTCAGTCTTCTTGTACTTAAGTCGGCATTGTGCCTTTTGTATTTAATTACGATGCGATTTCTGTGTTTCATAGTCAATAAGAAGGTCCAAGGAGTACAGTAAACCTGAAGTGAAGCATCGGAATCTATAACTAGTGTCACAGGAATGGTTCAAAGCATAGTCAGTGAGAAGCGTCAGTCTTCTTGTACTTAAGTCGACATTGTGCCTTTTCTATTTATATCCGATGCACTTTCTGTGTTTCATCGTCAATAAGATGGTCCAAAGGATACAGTAAACCCGAAGTGAAGCATCGGAATTTATAACTAGTGTCACAGGAATGGTCCAAAACATAGTCATTAATAAGAGTCAGTCTTCTTGTACTTAAGTCGGCATTGTGCTTTTTGTATTTATTTCCGATGCAATTTCTGTGTTTCATCGTCAATTACACGGTCCACGGGATACAGTAAACCTAAAGTGAAACTTCGGAATCTATAACCAGTGTCACAGGGATGGTTCAAAGCGTAGACAGTAAGAACAGTCAGTCTTCTTGTACTTAAGTCGGCATTGTGCCTTTTGTATTGAATTCCGAACCAATTACTGTGTTTCATCGTCAATAAGAAGGTGCAAGGGATACAGTAAACCTGAAGTGAAGCATCGGAATCTATAACTAGTGTCACAGGAATGGTTCAAAGCATAGACAGTAAGAAGAGTCACTCTTCTTGTACATAAGTCGGCATTGTGCCTTTTGTATTTAATTCCGATGCAATTTCGGTGTTTCATCGTCACTAAGAAGGTCAGAGGGATACAGTAATCCTGAAGTTAAGCATCGGAATCTATAACTAGAATCACAGGAATGGTTCAAAGCACAGTCAGTAAGAGGAGTCAGTCTTCTTGTAGTTAAGTCGGCCTTGTGCCTTTTGTATTGAATTCCGATGCTATTTCTGTGTTTCATCGACAATAAGAAGGTCAGAGGGATACAGTAAACCTGAAGTGAAGCATCGGAATCTATAACTAGCGTCACAGGAATGGTTCAAAACATAGACAGTTGGAAGAGTCAGTCTTCTTGTACTTAAGTCGGCATTGTGTCTTTTGTATTTAATTCCGATGCAATTTCTGCGTTTCATCGTCAATAAGAAGGTTTAAGGAATACAGTAAACCTGAAGTGAAGCATCGGAATCTATAACTAGTGTCACTGGAATGGTTCAAAACATAGTCAGTAAGAAGAGTCAGTCTTCTTGTACTTAAGTTGGCATTGTGCCTTTCGTATTTAATTCCAATGCAATTTCTGTGTTTCACCGTCAATAAGAAGGTCCAAGGGATACAGTAAACCTGAAGTGAAGCATCGAACTCTATAACTAGTGTCACAGAAATGGGTCACAACATAGACAGTAGGAAGAGTCAGTCTTCTTGTACTTAAGTCGGCATTGTGCCTTTTGTATTTAATTCCGATGCAATTTCTGTGTTTCATCGTCAATAAGAAGGTCCAAGGGATACAGTAAACATGAAGTGAAGCATCGGAACCTATAACTAGTGTCACTGGAATGGTTCAAACTATAGACAGTAAGAAGAGTCAGTCTTCTTGTAATTAAGTCGGCATTGTGCCTATTGTTATTTAATTCCGATGTAATTTCTGTGTTTCATCGTCAATAAGAAGGTCTAAGGGACACAGTAAACCTGCAGTGAAGCATCGGAATCCATAACTAGTGTCACAGGGATGGTTCAAAGCGTAGACAGTAAGAAGAGTCAGTCTTCATGTACTTAAGTCGGCATTGTGCCTTTTGTATTTAATTCCGATGCAATTTCTGTGTTTCATCGTCAATAAGAAGGTCGAAGGGATACAGTGAACCTGGACTGAAGCATCGGAGTCTATAACTAGTGTCACAGGAACGGTTAAAAGCATAGACAGTAAGAAGAGTCAGTCTTCTTGTACTTAATTCGGCATTGTGATTTTTGTATTTAATTCCGATGCAATTTCTGTGTTTCATCGTCAATAAGAAGGTCCAAGGGATACAGTAAACATGAAGTGTGGCATCGGAATCTATAACTAGTGTCACTGGAATGGTTCAAACTATAGACAGTAAGAAGAGTCAGTCTTCTTGTACTTAAGTCGGCTTTGTGCCTATTGTATTTAATTCCGATGTAATTTCTGTGTTTCATCGTCAATAAGAAGGTCTAAGGGACACGGTAAACCTGCAGTGAAGCATCGGAATCTATAACTAGTGTCACAGGGATGGTTCAACGCATAGACAGTAAGAAGAGTCAGTCTTCATGTACTGAAGTCGGCATTGTGCCTTTTGTATTTAATTCCGATGCAATTTCTGTGTTTCATCGTCAATAAGAAGGTCGAAGGGATACAGTAAACCTGGACTGAAGCATCGGAGTCTATAACTAGTGTCACAGGAATGGTTAAAAGCATGGACAGTAAGAAGAGTCAGTCTTCTTGTACTTAATTCGGCATTGTGCCTTTTGTATTTAATTCCGATGCAATTTCTGTGTTTCATCGTCAATAAGAAGGTCAGAGGGATACAGTAAAAATGAAGTGAAGCAACGGAATCTATAACAAGTGTCTTAGGAATGGTTCAAAACATAGACAGCAGGAAGAGTCAGTCTTCTAGTCCTTAAGTCGGCATTGTGCCTTTTCTATTTAATTCGGATGCAATTTCTGTGTTTCATCGTCAATAAGACGGTCAGGGGATACAGTAAGCCTGAAGTGAAGCATCGGATTCTATAACTAGTGTCTCAGGAATGGTTCAAAACATAGACAGTTGGAAGAGTCAATCATCTTGTACTTAAGTCGGCATTGTGTCTTTTGTATTTAATTCCGATGCTATTTCTGTGTTTCATCGTCAATAAGAGGGTCCAAGGGATACAGTAAACCTGAAGTGAAGCATCGGAATCTACAACTAGTGTCACAGGAATGGTTGAAAACATAGTCAGGAAGAAGAGTCAGTCTTCTTGTACTTAAGGTGGCAATGTGCCTTTCGTATTTAATTCCGATGCCATTTCTGTGTTTCACCGTCAATAAGAAGGTCCAAGGGATACAGTAAACCTGGAGTGAAGCATCGGAATCTATAGCTAGTGTCACAGTAATGGTTCAAAACATAGACAGTAGGAATTGTCAGACTTCTTGTACTTTAGTCGGCATTGTGCCTTTTGTATTTAATTCCGATGCAATTTCTGTGTTTCATCGTCAATAAGAAGGTCCGAGGGATACAGTAAACATGAAGTGAAGCATCGGAATCTATAACTAGTGTCACTGGAATGGTTCAAATTATAGACAGTAAGAAGAGTCAGTCTTCTTGTACTTAAGTCAGCATTGTGCCTTTTGTATTTATCTCCAATGCAATTTCTGTGATTCATCGTAAATAACACGGTCCAAGGGATACATTAAACCTGTCGTGAAGCATCGTAATCTATAACTAGTGTCACAGGAATTGTGCAATTCAGAGACATTAAGATGAGTCAGTATTCTTGTACTTAAGTCGGCATTGTGCTTTTTGTATTTAATTCCGATGCAATTTCTGTGTTTCATCGTCACTAAGAAGGTCAGAGGGATACAGTAATCCTGAAGTGAAGCATCGGAATCTATAACTAGTGTCACTGGAATGGTTCAAATTATAGACAGTAAGAAGAGTCGGTCTTCTTGTACTTAAGTCAGCATTGTGCCTTTTGTATTTAATTCCGATGCAAATTCTGTGATTCATCGTAAATAACAAGGTCCAAGGGATACAGTAAACCCGAAGTGAAGCATCGGACTCTATAACTAGTGTCACAGAAATTGTTCAAACCATAGACAGAAGGAAGAGTCAGTCTTCTTGTACATAAGTCGGCATTGTGTCTTTTGTATTTAATTCCGATGCAATTTCTGTGTTTCATCGTCAATAAGAAGGTCCAAGAGAAACAGTAAACCTGAAGTGATACATCGGAATCTATAACTAGTGTCACAGGAATGGTTCAAATCATAGTCAGTGAGAAGCGTCAGTCTTCTTGTACTTAAGTCAACATTGTGCCTTTTCAATTTATATCCGATGCAATTTCTGTGTTTCATCGTCAATAAGATGGTCCAAGGGATACAGTAAACCCGAAGTGAAGCATTGGAATTTATAACTAGTGTCACAGGAATGGTCCAAAACATAGTCATTAATAAGAGTCAGTCTTCTTGTACTTAAGTCGGCATTGTGCCTTTTGTGTTTAATTCCGATGCAATTTCAGTGTTTCTTCGTCAATAAGAAGGAACAAGGGATACAGTAAACCAGGAGTGAAGCATCGGAAACCATAACTAGTGTCACAGGGATGGTTCAAAACATAGACAGTAAGAAGAGTCAGACTTCTTGTACTTAAGTCGGCATTGCTCCTTTTGTATTTAATACGGACGCAATTTCTGTGTTTCATCGTCAATAAGAAGGTCAGAGGGATACAGTAATCCTGAAGTTAAGCATCGGAATCTATGACTAGTGTCACTGGAATGGTTCAAAGCATAGTTAATAAGAAGAGTCAGTCTTCTTGTTCTTAAGTCGGTATTGTGCTTTTTGTATTTATTTCCGATGCAATTTCTGTGTTTCATCGTCAATAACACGGTCCACGGGATACAGTAAACCCGAAGTGAAGCATCGGACTCTATAACTAGTGTCACAGAAATTGTTCAAACCATAGACAGAAGGAAGAGTCAGTCTTCTTGTACATAAGTCGGCATTGTGTCTTTTGTATTTAATTCCGATGCAATTTCTGTGTTTCATCGTCAATAAGAAGGTCCAAGAGAAACAGTAAACCTGAAGTGATACATCGGAATCTATAACTAGTGTCACAGGAATGGTCCAAAACATAGTCATTAATAAGAGTCAGTCTTCTTGTACTTAAGTCGGCATTGTGCCTTTTGTGTTTAATTCCGATGCAATTTCTGTGTTTCATCGTCAATAAGAAGGTGCAAGGGATACAGTAAACCTGAAGTGAAGCATCGGAATCTATAACTAGTGTCACAGGAATGGTTCAAAGCATAGACAGTAAGAAGCGTCAGTCTTCTTGTACTTAAGTCGGCATTGTGCCTTTTCTATTTAATTGCGATGCAATTTCTGTGTTTCATCGTCAATAAGAAGGTCAGAGGGATACAGTAATCCGGAAGTTAAGCATCGGAATCTATAAATAGTGTCACAGGAATGGTTCAAAATATAGTCAGTAAAAAGAGTCAGTCTTCTTGTACTTCAGTCGGCCTTGTGCCTTTTGTATTGATTTCCGATGCAATTTCTGTGTTTCATCGACAATAAGTAGGTCCTAGGGATACAGTAAACCTGAAGTGAAGCATCGGAATCTATAACAAGTGTCTTAGGAATGGTTCAAAACATAGACAGTAGGAAGAGTCAGTCTTCTAGTACTTAAGTCGTCATTGTGCCTTTTCTATTTAATTCGGATGCAATTTCTGTGTTTCATCGTCACTAAGACGGTCAGAGGGATACAGTAAACCTGAAGTGAAGCATCGGAATCTATAACTAGCGTCACAGGAATGGTTCAAAACATAGACAGTTGGAAGAGTCAGTCTTCTTGTACTTAAGTCGGCATTGTGTCTTTTGTATTTAATTCCGATGCAATTTCTGCGTTTCATCGTCAATAAGAAGGTTTACGGGATACAGTAAACCTGAAGTGAAGCATCGGAATCTATAACTAGTGTCACTGGAATGGTTCAAAACATAGTCAGTAAGAAGAGTCAGTCTTCTTGTACTTAAGTTGGCATTGTGCCTTTCGTATTTAATTCCAATGCAATTTCTGTGTTTCACCGTCAATAAGAAGGTCCAAGGGATACAGTAAACCTGAAGTGAAGCATCGAACTCTATAACTAGTGTCACAGAAATGGGTCACAACATAGACAGTAGGAAGAGTCAGTCTTCTTGTACTTAAGTCGGCATTGTGCCTTTTGTATTTAATTCCGATGCAATTTCTGTGTTTCATCGTCAATAAGAAGGTCCAAGGGATACAGTAAACATGAAGTGAAGCATCGGAATCTATAACTAGCGTCACTGGAATGGTTCAAACTATAGAGTAAGAGGAGTCAGTCTTCTTGTACTTAAGTCGGCATTGTGCCTATTGTATTTAATTCCGATGTAATTTCTGTGTTTCATCGTCAATAAGAAGGTCTAAGGGACACAGTAAACCTGCAGTGAAGCATCGGAATCTATAACTAGTGTCACAGGAATGGTTCAAAGCATAGACAGTAAGAAGAGTCAGTCTTCATGTACTTAAGTCGGCATTGTGCCTTTTATATTTAATTCCGATGCAATTTCTGTGTTTCATCGTCAATAAGAAGGTCGAAGGGATACAGTAAACCTGGACTCAAGCATCGGAGTCTATAACTAGTGTCACAGGAATGGTTTAAAGCATAGACAGTAAGAAGAGTCAGTCTTCTTGTACTTAATTCGGCATTGTGCCTTTTGTATTTAATTCCGATCCAATTTCTGTGTTTCATCGTCAATAAGAAGGTCAGAGGGATACAGTATACCTGAAGTGAAGCAACGGAATCTATAACTAGTGTCACAGGAATGGTTCAAAACATAGTCAGTAAGATGAGTCAGTCTTCTTGTACTTAAGTCGGCATTGTGCATTTTGTATTTAATTCCGATGCAATTTCTGTGTTTCATCGTCAATAAGAAGGTCCAAGGGATACAGTCAACCTGGAGTGAAACATCGGAATCTATAACTAGGGTCACAGGGACGGTTCAAAACATAGACAGTAAGAAGAGTCAGTCTTCTTGTACTTCAGTCGGCATTGTGCCTTTTGTATTAATTCGGATGCAATTTCTGTGTTTCATCGTCACTAAGACGGTCAGAGAGATACAGTAAACCTGAAGTGAAGCATCGGAATCTATAACTAGTGTCTCAGGAATGGTTCAAAACATAGACAGTTGGAAGAGTCAATCTTCTTGTACTTAAGTCGGCATTGTGTCTTTTGTATTTAACTCCGATGCTATTTCTGTGTTTCATCGTCAATAAGCAGGTCCAAGGGATACAGTAAACCTGAAGTGAAGAATCGGAATCTATAACTAGTGTCTCAGGAATGGTTCAAAACATAGACAGTTGGAAGAGTCAATCTTCTTGTACTTAAGTCGGCATTGTGTCTTTTGTATTTAATTCCGATGCTATTTCTGTGTTTCATCGTCAATAAGAATGTCCAAGGGATACAGTAAACCTGAAGTGAAGCATCGGAATCTACAACTAGTGTCACAGGAATGGTTGAAAACATAGTCAGGAAGAAGAGTCAGTCTTCTTGTACTTAAGTTGGCAATGTGCCTTTCGCATTTAATTCCGATGCAATTTCTGTGTTTCACCGTCAATAAGAAGGTCCAAGGGATACAGTAAACCTGGAGGGAAGCATCGGAATCTATAGCTAGTGTCACAGTAATGGTTCAAAACATAGACAGTAGGAATTGTCAGACTTCTTGTACTTAAGTCGGCATTGTGCCTTTTGTATTTAATTCCGATGCAATTTCTGTGTTTCATCGTCAATAAGAAGGTCCGAGGGATACAGTATACATGAAGTGAAGCATCGGAATCTATAACTAGTGTCACTGGAATGGTTCAAATTATAGACAGTAAGAAGAGTCAGTCTTCTTGTACTTAAGTTGGCATACTGCCTTTTCTATTTAATTCCGATGCAATTTCTGTGTTTCATCGTCAATAAGAAGGTCTAAGGGACACAGTAAACCTGCAGTGAAGCATCGGAATCTATAACTAGTGTCACAGGAATGGTTCAAAATATAGACAGTAGGAAGAGTCAGTCTTCTTGTACTTAAGTCGGCATTGTGCCTTTTGTATTTAATTCCGATGCGATTTCTGTGTTTCATCGTCAATAAGAAGGTCCAAGGTGTACAGTAAACCTGAAGTGAAGCATCGGAATCTATAACTAGTGTCACAGGAATGGTTCAAAGCATAGTCAGTGAAAAGCGTCTGTCTTCTTGTACTTAAGTCAACATTGTGCCTTTTCTATTTATATCCGATGCAATTTCTGTGTTTCATCGTCAAAAAGATGGTCCAAGGGATACAGTAAACCCGAAGTGAAGCATTGGAATTTATAACTAGTGTCACAGGAATGGTCCAAAACATAGTCATTAATAAGAGTCAGTCTTCTTGTACTTAAGTCGGCATTGTGCCTTTTGTATTTAATTCCGATGCAATTTCAGTGTTTCTTCGTCAATAAGAAGGACCAAGTAATACATTAAACCAGGAGTGAAGCATCGGAAACTATAAATAGTGTCATAGGGATGGTTCAAAACATAGACAGTAAGAAGAGTCAGATTTCTTGTACTTAAGTCGGCATTGTGCCTTTTGTATTTAATACGGATGCAATTTCTGTGTTTCGTCGTCAATAAGAAGGTCAGAGGGATACAGTAATCCTGAAGTTAAGCATCGGAATCTATGACTAGTGTCACTGGAATGGTTCAAAGCATAGTTAATATGAAGAGTCAGTCTTCTTGTTCTTAAGTCGGTATTGTGCTTTTTGTATTTATTTCCGATGCAATTTCTGTGTTTCATCGTCAATAACACGGTCCACGGGATACAGTAAACCTAAAGTGAAACATCGGAATCTATAACTAGTGTCACAGGGATGGTTCAAAGCGTAGACAGTAAGAAGAGTCAGTTTTCTTTTACTTAAGTCGGCATTGTGCCTTTTGTATTGAATTCCGAACCAATTTCTGTGTTTCATCGTCAATAAGAAGGTGCAAGGGATACAGTAAACCTGAAGTGAAGCATCGGAATCTATAACTAGTGTCACAGGAATGGTTCAAAGCATAGACAGTAAGAAGAGTCAGTCTTCTTGTACTTAAGTCGGCATTGTGCCTTTTCTATTTAATTCCGATGCAATTTCTGTGTTTCATCGTCAATAAGAAGGTCAGAGGGATACAGTAATCCGGAAGTTAAGCATCGGAATCTATAAATAGTGTCACAGGAATGATTCAAAACATAGTCAGTAAGAAGAGTCAGTCTTCTTGTACTTAAGTCGGCCCTGTGCCTTTTGTATTGAATTCCGATGCAATTTCTGTGTTTCATCGACAATAAGTAGGTCCTAGGGATACAGTAAACCTGAAGTGAAGCATCGGAATCTATAACAAGTGTCTTAGGAATGGTTCAAAACATAGACAGTAGGAAGAGTCAGTCTTCTAGTACTTAAGTCGTCATTGTGCCTTTTCTATTTAATTCGGATGCAATTTCTGTGTTTCATCGTCACTAAGACGGTCAGAGGGATACAGTAAACCTGAAGTGAAGCATCGGAATCTATAACTAGCGTCACAGGAATGGTTCAAAACATAGACAGTTGGAAGGGTCAGTCCTCTTGTACTTAAGTCGGCATTGTGTCTTTTGTATTTAATTCCAATGCAATTTCTGCGTTTCATCGTCAATAAGAAGGTTTAAGGGATACAGTAAACCTGAAGTGAAGCATCGGAATCAATAACTAGTGTCACTGGAATGGTTCATAACATAGTCAGTAAGAAGAGTCAGTCTTCTTGTACTTAAGTTGGCATTGTGCCTTTCGTATTTAATTCCAATGCAATTTCTGTGTTTCACCGTCAATAAGAAGGTCCAAGGGATACAGTAAACCTGAAGTGAAGCATCGGACTCTATAACTAGTGTCACAGAAATGGGTCAAAACATAGACAGTAGGAAGAGTCAGTCTTCTTGTACATAAGTCGGCATTGTGCAATTTGTATTTAATTCCGGTGGAATTTCTGTGTTTCATCGTCAATAAGAATGTCCAAGGGATACAGTAAACATGAAGTGAAGCATCGGAATCTATAACTAGTGGCACTGGAATGGTTCAAACTATAGACAGTAAGAAGAGTCAGTCATCTTGTACTTAAGTCGGCATTGTGCCTATTGTATTTAATTCCGATGTAATTTCTGTGTTTCATCGTCAATAAGAAAGTCTAAGGGACACAGTAAACCTGCAGTGAAGCATCGGAATCTATAACTAGTGTCACAGGGATGGTTCAAAGCATAGACAGTAAGAAGAGTCAGTCTTCATGTACTTAAGTCGGCATTGTGCCTTTTGTATTTAATTCCGATGCAATTTCTGTGTTTCATCGTCAATAAGAAGGTCGAAGGGATACATTAAATCTGGAGCGAAGCATCGGAGTCTGTAACTAGTGTCACAGGAATGGTTGAAAGCATAGACAGTAAGAAGAGTCAGTCTTCTTGTACTTAATTCGGCATTGTGCCTTTTGTATTTAATTCCGATGCAATTTCTGTGTTTCATCGTCAATAAGAAGGTCAGAGGGATACAGTACAAATGAAGTGAAGCAATGGAATCTATAACAAGTGTCTTAGGAATGGATCAAAACATAGAGAGCAGGAAGAGTCATTCTTCTTGTACTTAAGTCGGCATTGTGCCTTTTCTATTTAATTCGGATGCAATTTCTGTGTTTCATCGTCAATAAGACGGTCAGCGGGATACAGTAAGCCTGAAGTGAAGCACCGGAATCTATAACTAGTGTCTCAGGAATGGTTCAAAACATAGACAGTTGGAAGAGTCGTTCTTCTTGTACTTAAGTCGGCATTGTGTCTTTTATATTTAATTCCGATGCTATTTCTGTGTTTCATCGTCAATATGAAGGTCCATGGGATACAGGGAACCTGAAGTGAAGCATCGGAATCTACAACTAGTGTCACAGGAATGGTTGAAAACATAGTCAGGAAGAAGAGTCAGTCTTCTTGTACTTAAGTTGGCAATGTGCCTTTCGTATTTAATTCCGATGCAGTTTCTGTGTTTCACCGTCAATAAGAAGGTCCAAGGGATACAGTAAACCTGGAGTGAAGCATCGGAATCTATAACTAGTGTCACAGTAATGGTTCAAAACATAGACAGTAGGAAGAGTCAGTCTTCTTGTCCTTAAGTCGGCATTGTGCCTTTTTTATGTAATTCCTATGCAATTTCTGTGTTTCATCGTCAATAAGAAGGTCCGAGGGATACAGTAAACATGAAGTGAAGCATCGGAATCTATAACTAGTGTCACTGGAATGGTTCAAATTATAGACAGTAAGAAGAGTCAGTCTTCTTGTACTTAAGTCGGCATTGTGCCTTTTGTATTTATCTCCAATGCAATTTCTGTGATTCATCGTAAATAACACGGTCCAAGGGATACATTAAACCTGAAGTGAAGCATCGGAATCTAATACTAGTGTCACAGTAATTGTGCAATTCATAGACAATAAGATGAGTCAGTATTCTTGTACTTAAGTCGGCATTGTGCTTTTTGTATTTAATTCCGATGCAATTTCTGTGTTTCATCGTCACTAAGAAGGTCAGAGGGATACAGTAATCCTGAAGTGAAGCGTCGGAATCTATAACTAGTGTCACTGGAATGGTTCAAATTATAGACAGTAAGAAGAGTCGGTCTTCTTGTACTTAAGTCGGCATTGTGCCTTTTGTATTTAATTCCGATGCAATTTCTGTGATTCATCGTAAATAACAAGGTCCAAGGGATACAGTAAACCCGAAGTGAAGCATCGGACTCTATAACTAGTGTCACAGAAATGATTCAAAACATAGACAGAAGGAAGAGTCAGTCTTCTTGTACATAAGTCGGGATTGTGCCTTTTGTATTTAATTCCGATGCAATTTCTGTGTTTCTTCGTCAATAAGAAGGTCCAAGAGAAACAGTAAACCTGAAGTGAAGCATCGGAATCTATAACTAGTGTCACAGGAATGATTCAAAGCATAGACAGTAAGAAGAGTCAGTCTTCTTGTACTTAAGTTGGCATACTGCCTTTTCTATTTAATTCCGATGCAATTTCTGTGTTTCATCGTCAATATGAAGGTCAGAAGGATACAGTAAACCTGAAGTGAAGCATCGGAATCTATAACTAGGGTAAGAAGAGTGAGTATTGTTGAACTTAGGTTGGAATTGAGATTTCGTATTTAATTCCGATGCAATTTCTGTGTTTCACCGTCAATAAGAAGGCCCAAGGGATACAGTAAACCTGAAGTGAAACAACGGACTCTATAACTAGTGTCACAGGAATGGTTCAAAATATAGACAGTAGGAAGAGTCACTCTTCTTGTACTTAAGCCGGCATTGTGCCTTTTGTATTTAATTCCGATGCGATTTCTGTGTTTCATAGTCAATAAGAAGGTCCAAGGTGTACAGTAAACCTGAAGTGAAGCATCAGAATCTATAACTAGTGTCACAGGAATTGTTCAAAACATAGTCAGTGAGAAGCGTCAGTCTTCTTGTACTTAAGTCGACATTGTGCCTTTTCTATTTATATCCGATGCAATTTCTGTGTTTCATCGTGAATAAGGTGGTCCATGGGATACAGTAAACCCGAAGTGAAGCATCGGAATTTATAACTAGTGTCACAGGAATGGTCCAAAACATAGTCATTAATAAGAGTCAGTCATCTTGTACTTAAGTCGGCATTGTGCCTTTTGTATTTAATTCCGATGCAATTTCAGTGTTTCTTCGTCAATAAGAAGGACGAAGGGCTACAGTAAACCAGGAGTGAAGCATCGGAAACTATAACTAGTGTCACAGGGATGGTTCAAAACATAGACAGTAAGAAGAGTCAGACTTCTTGTACTTAAGTCGGCATTGTGCCTTTTGTATTTAATACGGATGCAATTTCTGTGTTTCATCGTCAATAAGAAGGTCAGAGGGATACAGTAATCCTGAAGATAAGCATCGGAATCTATGACTAGTGTCACAGGAATGGTTCAAAGCATAGTCAATAAGAAGAGTCAGTATTCTCGTTCTTAAGTCGGTATTGTGCTTTTTGTAATTATTTCCGATGCAATTTCTGTGTTTCATCGTCAATAACACGGTCCACGGGATACAGTAAACCTAAAGTGAAACATCGGAATATATACCTAGTGTCACAGGGATGGTTCAAAGCGTAGACAGTAAGAAGAGTCAGTCTTCTTGTACTTAAGTCTGCATTGTGCCTTTTGTATTGAATTCCGAACCAATTTCTGTGTTTCATCGTCAATAAGAAGGTGCAAGGGATACGGTAAACTTTAAGTGAAGCATCGGAATCTATAACTAGTGTCACAGGAATGGTTCAAAGCATAGACAGTAAGAAGAGTCAGTCTTCTTGTACTTAAGTCGGCATTGTGCCTTTTCTATTTAATTCCGATGCAATTTCTGTGTTTCATCGTCAATAAGAAGGTCAGAGGGATACAGTAAACCTGAAGTGAAGCATCGGAATCTATAAATAGTGTCACAGGAATGGTTCAAAATATAGTCAGTAAGAAGAGTCAGTCTTCTTGTACTCAAGTCGGCCTTGTGCCTTTTGTATTGATTTCCGATGCAATTTCAGTGTTTCTTCGTCAATAAGAAGGACGAAGGGCTACAGTAAACCAGGAGTGAAGCATCGGAAACTATAACTAGTGTCACAGGGATGGTTCAAAACATAGACAGTAAGAAGAGTCAGAGTTCTTGTACTTAAGTCGGCATTGTGCCTTTTGTATTTAATACGGATGCAATTTCTGTGTTTCATCGTCAATAAGAAGGTCAGAGGGATACAGTAATCCGGAAGTTAAGCATCGGAATCTATAACTAGAATCACAGGAATGGTTCAAAGCACAGTCAGTAAGAGGAGTCAGTCTTCTTGTAGTTAAGTCGGCCTTGTGCCTTTTGAATTGAATTCCGATGCAATTTCTGTGTTTCATCGACAATAAGTTAGTCCAAGGGATACAGTAAACCTGAAGTGAAGCATCGGAATCTATAACAAGTGTCTTAGGAATGGTTCAAAACATAGACAGTAGGAAGAGTCAGTCTTCTAGTAATTAAGTCGTCATTGTGCCTTTTCTATTTAATTCGGATGCAATTTCTCTGTTTCATCGTCACTAAGACGGTCAGAGGGATACAGTAAACCTGAAGTGAAGCATCGGAATCTATAACTAGCGTCACAGGAATGGATCAAAGCATAGACAGTTGGAAGAGTCAGTCTTCTTGTACTTAAGTCGGCATTGTGTCTTTTGTATTTCATTCCGATGCAATTTCTGCGTTTCATCGTCAATAAGAAGGTTTACGGGATACAGTAAACCTGAAGTGAAGCATCGGAATCTATAACTAGTTTCACTGGAATGGTTCAAATCATAGTCAGTAAGAAGAGTCAGTCTTCTTGTACTTAAGTCGGCATTGTGCCTTTTGTATTTATCTCCAATGCAATTTCTGTGATTCATCGTAAATAACACGGTCCAAGGGATACATTAAACCTGAAGTGAAGCATCGGAATCTAATACTAGTGTCACAGTAATTGTGCAATTCATAGACAATAAGATGAGTCAGTATTCTTGTACTTAAGTCGGCATTGTGCTTTTTGTATTTAATTCCGATGCAATTTCTGTGTTTTATCGTCACTAAGAAGGTCAGAGGGATACAGTAATCCTGAAGTGAAGCGTCGGAATCTATAACTAGTGTCACTGGAATAGTTCAAATTATAGACAGTAAGACGAGTCGGTCTTCTTGTACTTAAGTCGGCATTGTGCCTTTTGTATTTAATTCCGATGCAATTTCTGTGATTCATCGTAAATAACAAGGTCCAAGGGATACAGTAAACCCGAAGTGAAGCATCGGACTCTATAACTAGTGTCACAGAAATGATTCAAAACATAGACAGAAGGAAGAGTCAGTCTTCTTGTACATAAGTCGGGATTGTGCCTTTTGTATTTAATTCCGATGCAATTTCTGTGTTTCTTCGTCAATAAGAAGGTCCAAGAGAAACAGTAAACCTGAAGTGAAGCATCGGAATCTATAACTAGTGTCACAGGAATGATTCAAAGCATAGACAGTAAGAAGAGTCAGTCTTCTTGTACTTAAGTTGGCATACTGCCTTTTCTATTTAATTCCGATGCAATTTCTGTGTTTCATCGTCAATATGAAGGTCAGAAGGATACAGTAAACCTGAAGTGAAGCATCGGAATCTATAACTAGGGTAAGAAGAGTGAGTATTGTTGAACTTAAGTTGGAATTGAGATTTCGTATTTAATTCCGATGCAATTTCTGTGTTTCACCGTCAATAAGAAGGCCCAAGGGATACAGTAAACCTGAAGTGAAACAACGGACTCTATAACTAGTGTCACAGGAATGGTTCAAAATATAGACAGTAGGAAGAGTTACTCTTCTTGTACTTAAGCCGGCATTGTGCCTTTTGTATTTAATTCCGATGCGATTTCTGTGTTTCATAGTCAATAAGATGGTCCAAGGTGTACAGTAAACCTGAAGTGAAGCATCGGAATCTATAACTAGTGTCACAGGAATTGTTCAAAACATAGTCAGTGAGAAGCGTCAGTCTTCTTGTACTTAAGTCGACATTGTGCCTTTTCTATTTATATCCGATGCAATTTCTGTGTTTCATCGTCAATAAGGTGGTCCATGGGATACAGTAAACCCGAAGTGAAGCATCGGAATTTATAACTAGTGTCACAGGAATGGTCCAAAACATAGTCATTAATAAGAGTCAGTCATCTTGTACTTAAGTCGGCATTGTGCCTTTTGTATTTAATTCCGATGCAATTTCAGTGTTTCTTCGTCAATAAGAAGGACGAAGGGCTACAGTAAACCAGGAGTGAAGCATCGGAAACTATAACTAGTGTCACAGGGATGGTTCAAAACATAGACAGTAAGAAGAGTCAGACTTCTTGTACTTAAGTCGGCATTGTGCCTTTTGTATTTAATACGGATGCAATTTCTGTGTTTCATCGTCAATAAGAAGGTCAGAGGGATACAGTAATCCTGAAGATAAGCATCGGAATTTATGACTAGTGTCACAGGAATGGTTCAAAGCATAGTCAATAAGAAGAGTCAGTATTCTCGTTCTTAAGTCGGTATTGTGCTTTTTGTAATTATTTCCGATGCAATTTCTGTGTTTCATCGTCAATAACACGGTCCACGGGATACAGTAAACCTAAAGTGAAACATCGGAATATATACCTAGTGTCACAGGGATGGTTCAAAGCGTAGACAGTAAGAAGAGTCAGTCTTCTTGTACTTAAGTCTGCATTGTGCCTTTTGTATTGAATTCCGAACCAATTTCTGTGTTTCATCGTCAATAAGAAGGTGCAAGGGATACGGTAAACTTTAAGTGAAGCATCGGAATCTATAACTAGTGTCACAGGAATGGTTCAAAGCATAGACAGTAAGAAGAGTCAGTCTTCTTGTACTTAAGTCGGCATTGTGCCTTTTCTATTTAATTCCGATGCAATTTCTGTGTTTCATCGTCAATAAGAAGGTCAGAGGGATACAGTAAACCTGAAGTGAAGCATCGGAATCTATAAATAGTGTCACAGGAATGGTTCAAAATATAGTCAGTAAGAAGAGTCAGTCTTCTTGTACTCAAGTCGGCCTTGTGCCTTTTGTATTGATTTCCGATGCAATTTCAGTGTTTCTTCGTCAATAAGAAGGACGAAGGGCTACAGTAAACCAGGAGTGAAGCATCGGAAACTATAACTAGTGTCACAGGGATGGTTCAAAACATAGACAGTAAGAAGAGTCAGAGTTCTTGTACTTAAGTCGGCATTGTGCCTTTTGTATTTAATACGGATGCAATTTCTGTGTTTCATCGTCAATAAGAAGGTCAGAGGGATACAGTAATCCGGAAGTTAAGCATCGGAATCTATAACTAGAATCACAGGAATGGTTCAAAGCACAGTCAGTAAGAGGAGTCAGTCTTCTTGTAGTTAAGTCGGCCTTGTGCCTTTTGTATTGAATTCCGATGCAATTTCTGTGTTTCATCGACAATAAGTAAGTCCAAGGGATACAGTAAACCTGAAGTGAAGCATCGGAATCTATAACAAGTGTCTTAGGAATGGTTCAAAGCATAGACAGTAGGAAGAGTCAGTCTTCTAGTACTTAAGTCGTCATTGTGCCTTTTCTATTTAATTCGGATGCAATTTCTCTGTTTCATCGTCACTAAGACGGTCAGAGGGATACAGTAAACCTGAAGTGAAGCATCGGAATCTATAACTAGCGTCACAGGAATGGATCAAAGCATAGACAGTTGGAAGAGTCAGTCTTCTTGTACTTAAGTCGGCATTGTGTCTTTTGTATTTAATTCCGATGCAATTTCTGCGTTTCATCGTCAATAAGAAGGTTTACGGGATACAGTAAACCTGAAGTGAAGCATCGGAATCTATAACTAGTTTCACTGGAATGGTTCAAATCATAGTCAGTAAGAAGAGTCAGTCTTCTTGTACTTAAGTTGGCATTGTGCCTTTCGTATTTAATTCCAATGCAATTTCTGTGTTTCACCGTCAATAAGAAGGTCCAAGGGATACAGAAAACCTGAAGTGAAGCATCGAACTCTATAACTAGTGTCACAGAAATGGGTCACAACATAGACAGTAGGAAGAGTCAGTCTTCTTGTACTTAAGTCGGCATTGTGCCTTTTGTATTTAATTCCGATGCAATTTCTGTGTTTCATCGTCAATAAGAAGGTCCAAGGGATACAGCAAACATGAAGTGTAGCATCGGAATCTATAACTAGTGTCACTGGTATGGTTCAAACTATAGACAGTAAGAAGAGTCAGTCTTCTTGTACTTAAGTCGGCATTGTGCCTATTGTATTTAATTCCGATGTAATTTCTGTGTTTCATCGTCAATAAGAAGGTCTAAGGGACACAGTAAACCTGCAGTGAAGCATCGGAATCTATAACTAGTGTCACAGGGATGGTTCAAAGCATAGACAGTAAGATGAGTCAGTCTTCATGTACTTAAGTCGGCATTGTGCCTTTTGTATTTAATTCCGATGCAATTTCTGTGTTTCATCGTCAATAAGAAGGTCGAAGGGATACAGTAAACCTGGTCTGAAGCATCGGAGTCTATAACTAGTGTCACAGGAATGGTTAAAAGCATAGACAGTAAGAAGAGTCAGTCTTCTTGTACTTAATTCGGCATTGTGCCTTTTGTATTTAATTCCGATGCAATTTCTGTGTTTCATCGTCAATAAGAAGGTCAGAGGGATACAGTATACCTGAAGTGAAGCAATGGAATCTATAACTAGTGTCACAGGAATGGTTCAAAACATAGTCAGTAAGAAGAGTCAGTCTTCTTGTACTTAAGTCGGCATTGTGCATTTTGTATTTAATTCCGATGCAATTTCTGTGTTTCATCGTCAATAAGAAGGTCCAAGGGATACAGTCAACCTGGAGTGAAACATCAGAATCTATAACTAGGGTCACAGGGACGGTTCAAAACATAGACGGTAAGAAGAGTCAGTCATCTTGTACTTAAGTCGGCATTGTGCCTTTTGTATTAATTCGGATGCAATTTGTGTGTTTCATCGTCACTAAGACGGTCAGAGGGATACAGTAAACCAGAAGTGAAGCATCGGAATCTATAACTAGCGTCACAGAAATGGTTCAAAGCATAGACAGTTGGAAGAGTCAGTCTTCTTGTACTTAAGTCGGCATTGTGTCTTTTGTATTTAATTCCGATGCAATTTCTGTGTTTCATCGTCAATAAGAAGGTCCAAGGGATACAGTAAACATGAAGTGAACCATCGGAATCTATAACTAGTGGCACTGGAATGGTTCAAACTATAGACAGTAAGAAGAGTCAGTCTTCTTGTACTTAAGTCGGCATTGTGCCTATTGTATTTAATTCCGATCTAATTTCTGTGTTTCATCGTCAATAAGAAGGTCTAAGGGACACAGTAAACCTGCAGTGAAGCATCGGAATCTATTACTAGTGTCACAGGGATGGTTCAAAGCATAGACAGTAAGAAGAGTCAGTCTTCATGTACTTAAGTCGGCATTGTGCCTTTTGTATTTAATTCCGATGCAATTTCTGTGTTTCATTGTCAACAAGAAGGTCAGAGGGATACAGTAAAAATGAATTGAAGCAACGGAATCTATAACAAGTGTCTTAGGAATGGTTCAAAACATAGACAGCAGGAAGAGTCAGTCTTCTAGTACTTAATTCGGCATTGTGCTTTTTCTATTTAATTCGGATGCAATTTCTGTGTTTCATCGTCAATAAGACGGTCAGGGGGATACAGTAAGCCTGAAGTGAAGCATCGGAATCTATAACTAGTGTCTCAGGAATGGTTCAAAACATAGACAGTTGGAAGAGTCAGTCTTCTTGTACTTAAGTCGGCATTGTGTCTTTTGTATTTAATTCCGATGCTATTTCTGTGTTTCATCGTCAATATGAAGGTCCATGGGATACAGTGAACCTGAAGTGAAGCATCGGAATCTACAACTAGTGTCACAGGAATGGTTGAAAGCATAGTCAGGAAGAAGAGTCAGTCTTCTTGTACTTAAGTTGGCAATGTGCCTTTCGTATTTAATTCCGATGCAATTTCTGTGTTTCACCGTCAATAAGAAGGTCCAAGGGATACAGTAAACCTGGAGTGAAGCATCGGAATCTATAAGTAGTGTCACAGTAATGGTTCAACACATAGACAGTAGGAAGAGTCAGTCTTCTTGTACTTAAGTCGGCATTGTGCCTTTTGTATGTAATTCCGATGCAATTTCTGTGTTTCATCGTCAATAAGAAGGTCCGAGGGATACAGTAAACATGATGTGAAGCATCGGAATCTATAACTAGTGTCACTGGAAAGGTTCAAATTATAGACAGTAAGAAGAGTCAGTCTTCTTGTACTTAAGTCGGCATTGTGCCTTTTGTATTTATCTCCAATGCAATTTCTGTGATTCATCGTAAATAACACGGTCCAAGGGATACATTAAACCTGACGTGAAGCATAGGAATCTATAACTAGTGTCACAGGAATTGTGCAATTCATAGACATTAAGATGAGTCAGTATACTTGTACTTAAGTCGGCATTGTGCTTTTTGTATTTAATTCCGATGCAATTTCTGTGTTTCATCGTCACTAAGAAGGTCAGAGGGATACAGTAATCATGAAGTGAAGCATCGGAATCTATAACTAGTGTCACAGAAATGATTCAAAACATAGACAGAAGGAAGAGTCAGTCTTCTTGCACATAAGTCGGCATTGTGCCTTTTGTATTTAATTCCGATGCAATTTCTGTGTTTCATCGTCAATAAGAAGGTCCAAGAGAAACAGTAAACCTGAAGTGAAGCATCGGAATCTATAACTAGTGTCACAGGAATGGTTCAAAACATAGACAGTTAGAAGAGTCAGTCTTCTTGTACTTAAGTTGGCATACTGCCTTTTCTATTTAATTCCGATGCAATTTCTGTGTTTCATCGTCAATAACACGGTCCACGGGATACAGTAAACCTAAAGTGAAACATCGGAATCTATAACTAGTGTCACAGGGATGGTTCAAAGCGTAGACAGTAAGAAGAGTCAGTCTTCTTGTACTTAAGTCGGCATTGTGCCTTTTGTATTGAATTCCGAACCAATTTCTGTGTTTCATAGTCAATAAGAAGGTGCAAGGGATACAGTAAACTTGAAGTGAAGCATCGGAATCTATAACTAGTGTCACAGGAATGGTTCAAAGCATAGACAGTAAGAAGAGTCAGTCTTCTTGTACTTAAGTCGGCATTGTGCCTTTTCTATTTAATTCCGAAGCAATTTCTGTGTTTCATCGTCAATAAGAAGGTCAGAGGGATACAGTAAACCTGAAGTGAAGCATCGGAATCTATAAATAGTGTCACAGGAATGGTTCAAAACATAGTCAGTAAGAAGAGTCAGTCTTCTTGTACTTAAGTTGGCATTGTGCCTTTCGTATTTAATTCCGATGCAATTTCTGTGTTTCACCGTCAATAAGAAGGTCCAAGGGATACAGTAAACCTGAAGTGAAGCATCGGACTTTATAACTAGTGTCACAGAAATGGGTCAAAACATAGACAGTAGGAAGAGTCACTCTTCTTGTACATAAGTCGGCATTGTGCCTTTTGTATTTAATTCCGTTGCAATTTCTGTGTTTCATCGTCACTAAGAAAGTCAGAGGGATACAGTAATCCGGAAGTTAAGCATCGGAATCTATAACTAGAAACACAGGAATGGTTCAAAGCACAGTCAGTAAGAGGAGTCAGTCTTCTTGTAGTTAAGTCGGCCTTGTGCATTTTGTATTTAATTCCGATGCAATTTCTGTGTTTCATCGTCAATAAGAAGGTCCAAGGGATACAGTCAACCTGGAGTGAAACATCGGAATCTATAACTAGGGTCACAGGGACGGTTCAAAACATAGACGGTAAGATGAGTCAGTCTTCTTGTACTTAAGTCGGCATTGTGCCTTTTGTATTAATTCGGATGCAATTTATGTGTTTCATCGTCACTAAGACGGTCAGAGGGATACAGTAAACCTGAAGTGAAGCATCGGAATCTATAACTAGCGTCACAGGAATGGTTCAAAACATAGACAGTTGGAAGTGTCAGTCTTCTTGTACTTAAGTCGGCATTGTGTCTTTTGTATTTAATTCCGATGCAATTTCTGCGTTTCATCGTCAATAAGAAGGTTTAAGGGATACAGTAAACCTGAAGTGAAGCATCGGAATCTATAACTAGTGTCACTGGAATGGTTCAAAACATAGTCAGTAAGAAGAGTCAGTCTTCTTGTACTTAAGTTGGCATTGTGCCTTTCGTATTTAATTCCAATGCAATTTCTGTGTTTCACCGTCAATAAGAAGGTCCAAGGGATACAGTAAACCTGAAGTGAAGCATCGGACTCCATAACTAGTGTCACAGAAATGGGTCAAAACATAGACAGTAGGGAGAGTCAGTCTTCTTGTACATAAGTCGGCATTGTGCATTTTGTATTTAATTCCGGTGCAATTTCTGTGTTTCATCGTCAATAAGAAGGTCCAAGGGATACAGTAAACATGAAGTGAAGCATCGGAATCTATAACTATCGGCACTGGAATGGTTCAAACTATAGACAGTAAGAAGAGTCAGTCTTCTTGTACTTAAGTCGGCATTGTGCCTATTGTATTTAATTCCGATCTAATTTCTGTGTTTCATCGTCAATAAGAAAGTCTAAGGGACACAGTAAACCTGCAGTGAAGCATCGGAATCTATAACTAGTGTCACAGGGATGGTTCAAAGCATAGACAGTAAGAAGAGTCAGTCTTCATGTGCTTAAGTCGGCATTGTGCCTTTTGTGTTTAATTCCGATGCAATTTCTGTGTTTCATCGTCAATAAGAAGGTCGAAGGGATACAGTAAATCAGGTGCGAAGCATCGGAGTCTATAACTAGTGTCACAGGAATGGTTAAAAGCATAGACAGTAAGAAGAGTCAGTCTTCTTGTACTTAATTCGGCATTGTGCCTTTTGTATTTAATTCCGATGCAATTCCTGTGTTTCATCGTCAACAAGATGGTCAGAGGGATACAGTAAAAATGAAGTGAAGCAACGGAATCTATAACAAGTGTCTTAGGAATGGTTGAAAACATAGACAGCAGGAAGAGTCAGTCTTCTAGTACTTAAGTCGGCATTGTGCCTTTTCTATTTAATTCGGATGCAATTTCTGTGTTTCATCGTCAATAAGACGGTCAGGGGGATACAGTAAGCCTGAAGTGAAGCATCGGAATCTATAACTAGTGTCTCAGGAATAGTTCAAAACATAGACAGTTGGGAGAGTCAGTCTTATTGTACTTAAGTCGGCATTGTGTCTTTTGTATTTAATTCCGATGCTATTTCTGTGTTTCATCGTCAATATGAAGGTCCATGGGATACAGTGAACCTGAAGTGAAGCATCGGAATCTACAACTAGTGTCACAGGAATGGTTGAAAACATAGTCATGAAGTAGAGTCAGTCTTCTTGTACTTAAGTTGGCAATGTGCCTTTCGTATTTAATTCCGATGCAATTTCTGTGTTTCACCGTCAATAAGAAGGTCCAAGGCATACAGTAAACCTGGAGTGAAGCATCGGAATCTATAACTAGTGTCACAGTAATGGTTCAAAACATAGACAGTAGGAAGAGTCTGTCTTTTTGTACTTAAGTCGGCATTGTGCCTTTTGTATGTAATTCCGGTGCAATTTCTGTGTTTCATCGTCAAAAAGAAGATCCGAGGGATACAGTAAACATGAAGTGAAGCATCGGAATCTATAACTAGTGTCACTGGAATGGTTCAAATTATAGACAGTAAGAAGAGTCAGTCTTCTTGTACTTAAGTCGGCATTGTGCCTTTTGTATTTATCTCCAATGCAATTTCTGTGATTCATCGTAAATAACACGGTCCAAGGGATACATTAAACCTGATGTGAAGCATCGGAATCTATAACTAGTGTCACAGGAATTGTGCAATTCATAGACAATAAGATGAGTCAGTATACTTATACTTAAGTCGGTATTGTGCTTTTTGTATTTAATTCCGATGCAATTTCTGTGTTTCATCGTCACTAAGAAGGTCAGAGGGATACAGTAATCATGAAGTGAAGCATCGGAATCTATAACTAGTGTCACTGGAATGGTTCAAATTATAGACAGTAAGAAGAGTCGGTCTTCTTGTACTTAAGTCGGCATTGTGCCTTTTGTATTTAATTCCGATGCAATTTCTGTGATTCATCGTAAATAACAAGGTCCAAGGGATACAGTAAACCCGAAGTGAAGCATCGGACTCTATAACTAGTGTCACAGAAATGATTCAAAACATAGACAGAAGGAAGAGTCAGTCTTCTTGCACATAAGTCGGCATTGTGCCTTTTTATTTAATTCCGATGCAATTTCTGTGTTTCATCGTCAATAAGAAGGTCCAAGAGAAACAGTAAACCTGAAGTGAAGCATCGTAATCTATAACTAGTGTCACAGGAATGGTTCAAAACATAGACAGTTAGAAGAGTCAGTCTTCTTGTACTTAAGTTGGCATACTGCCTTTTCTATTTAATTCCGATGCAATTTCTGTGTTTCATCGTCAATAAGAAGGTCAGAAGGATACAGTAAACCTGAAGTGAAGCATCGGAATCTATAACTAGTGTCACAGGAACGGTTCAATACATAGTCAGTAAGAAGAGTGAGTCTTGTTGAACTTAAGTTGCAATTGTGCCTTTCGTATTTAATTCCGATGCAATTTCTGTGTTTCACCGTCAATAAGAAGGCCCAAGGGATACAGTAAACCTGAAGTGAAGCAACGGACTCTATAACTAGTGTCACAGAAATGGTTCAAAACATAGACAGTAGGAAGAGTTAGTCTTCTTGTACATAAGTCGGCATTGTGCCTTTTGTATTTAATTCCGATGCAATTTCTGTGTTTCATCGTCATTAAGAAGGTCCAAGGGAAACAGTAAACCTAAATTGAAGCATCGGAATCTATAACTAGTGTCACAGGAATGGTTCAAAATATAGACAGTAGGAAGAGTCAGTCTTCTTGTACTTAAGTAGGCATTGTGCCTTTTGTATTTAATTCCGATGCGATTTCTGTGTTTCATAGCCAATAAGAAGGTCCAAGGTGTACAGTAAACCTGAAGTGAAGCATCAGAATCTATAACTAGTGTCACAGGAATGGTTCAAAGCATAGTCAGTGAGAAGCGTCAGTCTTCTTGTACTTAAGTCGACATTGTGCCTTTTCTATTTATATCCGATGCAATTTCTGTGTTTCATCGTCAATAAGATGGTCCATGGGATACAGTAAACCTGAAGTGAAGCATCGGAATTTATAACTAGTGTCACAGGAATGGTCCAAAACATAGTCATTAATAAGAGTCAGTCTTCTAGTACTTAAGTCATCATTGTGCCTTTTCTATTTAATTCGGATGCAATTTCTCTGTTTCATCGTCACTAAGACGGTCAGTGGGATACAGTAAACCTGAAGTGAAGCATCGGAATCTATAACTAGCGTCACAGGAATGGTTCAAAACATAGACAGTTGGAAGAGTCAGTCTTCTTGTACTTAAGTCGGCATTGTGTCTTTTGTATTTAATTCCGATGCAATTTCTGCGTTTCATCGTCAATAAGAAGGTTAACGGGATACAGTAAACCTGAAGTGAAGCATCGGAATCTATAACTAGTGTCACTGGAATGGTTCAAAACATAGTCAGTAAGAAGAGTCAGTCTTCTTGTAATTAAGTTGGCATTGAGCCTTTCGTGTTTTAATCCAATGCAATTTCTGTGTTTCACCGTCAATAAGAAGGTCCTAGGGATACAGTAAACCTGAAGTGAAGCATCGAACTCTATAACTAGTGTCACAGAAATGAGTCACAACATAGACAGTAGGAAGAGTCAGTCTTCTTGTACTTAAGTCGGCATTGTGCCTTTTGTATTTAATTCCGATGCAATTTCTGTGTTTCATCGTCAATAAGAAGGTCCAAGGGATACAGTAAACATGAAGTGAAGCATCGGAATCTATAACTAGTGTCACTGGAATGGTTCAAACTATAGACAGTAAGAAGAGTCAGTCTTCTTGTACTTAAGACGGCATTGTGCCTATTGTATTTAATTCCGATGTAATTTCTGTGTTTCATCGTCAATAAGAAGGTCTAAGTGACACAGTAAACCTGCAGTGAAGCATCGGAATCTATAACTAGTGTCACAGGGATGGTTCAAAGCATAGACAGTAAGAAGAGTCAGTCTTCATGTACTTAAGTCGCATTGTGCCTTTTGTATTTAATTCCGATGCAATTTCTGTGTTTCATCGGCAATAAGAAGGTCGAAGGGATACAGTAAACCTGGACTGAAGCATCGAAGTCTATAACTAGTGTAACAGGATTGGTTAAAAGCATAGACAGTAAGAAGAGTCAGTCCTCTTGTACTTAATTCAGCATTGTGCCTTTTGTATTTAATTCCGATGCAATTTCTGTGTTTCATCGTCATTAAGAAGGTCAGAGGGATACAGTATACCTGAAGTGAAGCAACGGAATCTATAACTAGTGTCACAGGAATGGTTCAAAATATAGTCAGTAAGAAGAGTCAGTCTTCTTATACTTAAGTCGGCATTGTGCATTTTGTATTTAATTCCGATGCAATTTCTGTGTTTCATCGTCAATAAGAAGGTCCAAGGGATACAGTCAACCTGGAGTGAAACATCGGAATCTATAACTAGGGTCACAGGGATGGTTCAAAGCATAGACGGTAAGAAGAGTCAGTCTTCTTGTACTTAGGTCGGCATCGTGCCTTTTGTATTAATTTGGATGCAATTTCTGTGTTTCATCGTCACTAAGACGGTCAGAGGGATACAGTAAACCTGAAGTGAAGCATCGGAATCTATAACTAGCGTCACAGGAATGGTTCAAAACATAGACAGTTGGAAGAGTCAGTCTTCTTGTACTTAAGTCGGCATTGTGTCTTTTGTATTTAATTCCGATGCAATTTCTGCGTTTCATCGTCAATATGAAGGTTTAAGGGATACAGTAAACCTGAAGTGAAGCATCGGAATCTATAACTAGTGTCACTGGAATGGTTCAAAACATAGTCAGTAAGAAGAGTCGGTCTTCTTGTACTTAAGTTGGCATTGTGCCTTTCGTATTTAATTCCAATGCAATTTCTGTGTTTCACCGTCAATAAGAAGGTCCAAGGGATACAGTAAACCTGAAGTGAAGCATCGGACTCTATAACTAGTGTCACAGAAATGGGTCAAAACATAGACAGTAGGAAGAGTCAGTCTTCTTGTACATAAGTCGGCATTGTGCATTTTGAATTTAATTCCGGTGCAATTTCTGTGTTTCATCGTCAATAAGAGGGTCCAAGGGATACAGTAAACATGAAGTGAAGCATCGGAATCTATAACTAGTGGCACTGGAATGGTTCAAACTATAGACAGTAAGAAGAGTCAGTCTTCTTGTACTTAAGTCGGCATTGTGCCTATTGTATTTAATTCCGATGTAATTTCTGTGTTTCATCGTCAATAAGAAGGTCTAAGGGACACAGTTAACCTGCAGTGAAGCATCGGAATCTATAACTAGTGTCACAGGGATGGTTCAAAGCATAGACAGTAAGAAGAGTCAGTGTTCTTGCAGTTAAGTGGGCATTGTGCTTTTGTATTGAATTCCGAACCAATTTCTGTGTTTCATCGTCAATAAGAAGGTCCAAGGGATACAGTAAACATGAAGTGAAGCATCGGAATCTATAACTAGTGGCACTGGAATGGTTCAAACTATAGACAGTAGGAAGAGTCAGTCTTCTTGTACATAAGTCGGCATTGTGCATTTTGTATTTAATTGCGGTGCAATTTCTGTGTTTCATCGTCAATAAGAAGGTCAGAGGGATACAGTAAAAATGAAGTGAAGCAACGGAATCTATAACAAGTGTCTTAGGAATGGTTCAAAACATAGACAGTTGGAAGAGTTAGTCTTCTTTTACTTAAGTCGGCATTGTGCCTTTTGTATTTATCACCAATGCAATTTCTGTGATTCATCGTAAATAACACGGTCCAAGGGATACATTAAACCTGACGTGAAGCATCGGAATCTATAACTAGTGTCACAGGAATTGTGCAATTCATAGACAATAAGATGAGTCAGTATTCTTGTAGTTAAGTCGGCATTGTGCTTTTTGTATTTAATTCCGATGCAATTTCTGTGTTTCATCGTCAATAAGAAGGTCCAAGAGAAACAGTGAACCTGAAGTGAAGCATCGGAATCTATAACTTGTGTCACAGGAATGGTGCAAATCATAGACAGTAAGATGAGTCAGTATTCTTGTACTTAAGTCGGCATTGTGCTTTTTGTATTTAGTTCCGATGAAATTTCTGTGTTTCATCGTCACTAACAAGGTCAGTGGGATACAGTAATCCTGAAGTTTGGCAGCGGAATCTATAACTAGTGTCACTGGAATGGTTCAAAGCATAGTCAGTAAGAAGAGTCAGTGTTCTTGTAGTTAAGTCGGCATTGTGCTTTTGTTTTGAATTCCGAACCAATTTCTGTGTTTCATCGTCAATAAGAAGGTGCAAGGGATGCAGTAAACCTGAAGTGAAGCATCGAAATCTATAACTAGTGTCACAGGAACGGTTCAATACATAGTCAGTAAGAAGAGTGAGTCGTGTTGAACTTAAGTTGGAATTGTGCCTTTCGTATTTAATTCCGATGCAATTTCTGTGTTTCACCGTCAATAAGAAGGCCCAAGGGGTACAGTAAACCTGGAGTGAAACATCGGAATCTATAACTAGGGTCACAGGGATGGGTCAAAACATAGACGGTAAGAAGAGTCAGTCTACTTGTACTTAAGTCGCCGTTGTGTCTTTTGTATTTAATTCCGATGCAATTTCTGCGTTTCATCGTCAATAAGAAGGTTTAAGGGATACAGTAAACCTGAAGTGATGCATCGGAATCTATAACTAGTGTCACTGGAATGGTTCAAAACATAGTCAGTAAGAAGAATCAGTCTTCTTGTACTGAAGTTGGCATTGTACCTTTCGTATATAATTCCGATGCAATTTCTGTGTTTCACCGTCAATAAGAACGCCCAAGGGGTACAGTAAACTTGAAGTGAAGCAACGGACTCTATAACTAGTGTCACAGAAATGGTTCAAAACATAGACAGTAGGAAGAGTTAGTCTTCTTCTACATAAGTCGGCATTGTGCCTTTTGTATTTAATTCCGATGCAATTTCTGTGTTTCATCGTCATTAAGAAGGTCCAAGGGAAACAGGAAACCTGAAGTGAAACATCGGAATCTGTAACTAGTGTCACAGGACTGGTTCAAAACATAGATAGTAAGAAGGGTCAGTCTTCTTGTCCTTAAGTCGGCATTGTGCCTTTTGTATTTATCTCCAATGCAATTTCTGTGATTCATCGTAAATAACACGGTCCAAGGGATACATTAAACCTGACGTGAAGCATCGGAATCTATAACTAGTGTCACAGGAATTGTGCAATTCATAGACAATAAGATGAGTCAGTATACTTGTACTTAAGTCGGCATTGTGCTTTTTGTATTTAATTCCGATTCAATTTCTGTGTTTCATCGTCACTAAGAAGGTCAGAGGGATACAGTAATCATGAAGTGAAGCATCGGAATCTATAACTAGTGTCACTGGAATGGTTCAAATTATAGACAGTAAGAAGAGTCGGTCTTCTTGTACTTAAGTCGGCATTCTGCCTTTTGTATTTAATTCCGATGCAATTTCTGTGATTCATCGTAAATAACAAGGTCCAAGGGATACAGTAAACCCTAAGTGAAGCATCGGACTCTATAACTAGTGTCACAGAAATGATTCAAAACATAGACAGAAGGAACAGTCAGTCTTCTTGCACATAAGTCGGCATTGTGCCTTTTGTATTTAATTCCGATGCAATTTCTGTGTTTCATCGTCAATAAGAAGGTCCAAGAGAAACAGTAAACCTGAAGTGAAGCATCGGAATCTATAACTAGTGTCACAGGAATGGTTCAAAACATAGACAGTTAGAAGAGTCAGTCTTCTTGTACTTAAGTTGGCATACTGCCTTTTCTATTTAATTCCGATGCAATTTCTGTGTTTCATCGTCAATAAGAAGGTCAGAAGGATACAGTAAACCTGAAGTGAAGCACGGAATCTATAACTAGTGTCACAGGAACGGTTCAATACATAGTCAGTAAGAAGAGTGAGTCTTGTTGAACTTAAGTTGGAATTGTGCCTTTCGTATTTAATTCCGATGCAATTTCTGTGTTTCACCGTCAATAAGAAGGCCCAAGGGATACAGTAAACCTGAAGTGAAGAAACGGACTCTATAACTAGTGTCACAGAAATGGTTCAAAACATAGACAGTAGGAAGAGTTAGTCTTCTTGTACATAAGTCGGCATTGTGCCTTTTGTATTTAATTCCGATGCAATTTCTGTGTTTCACCGTCATTAAGAAGGTCCAAGGGAAACAGTAAACATGAAGTGAAGCATCGGAATCTATAATTAGTGTCACAGGAATGGTTCAAAGCATAGTCAGTGAGAAGCGTCAGTCTTCTTGTACTTAAGTCGACATTGTGCCTTTTCTATTTATATCCGATGCAATTTCTGTGTTTCATCGTCAATAAGATGGTCCATGGGATACAGTAAACCTGAAGTGAAGCATCGGAATTTATAACTAGTGTCACAGGAATGGTCCAAAACATAGTCATTAATAAGAGTCAGTCTTCTAGTACTTAAGTCATCTTTGTGCCTTTTCTATTTAATTCGGATGCAATTTCTCTGTTTCATCGTCACTAAGACGGTCAGAGGGATACAGTAAACCTGAAGTGAAGCATCGGAATCTATAACTAGCGTCACAGGAATGGTTCAAAACATAGACAGTTGGAAGAGTCAGTCTTCTTGTACTTAAGTCGGCATTGTGTCTTTTGTATTTAATTCCGATGCAATTTCTGCGTTTCATCGTCAATAAGAAGGTTAACGGGATACAGTAAACCTGAAGTGAAGCATCGGAATCTATAACTAGTGTCACTGGAATGGTTCAAAACATAGTCAGTAAGAAGAGTCAGTCTTCTTGTACTTAAGTCGGCATTGTGCCTATTGTATTTAATTCCAATGCAATTTCTGTGTTTCACCGTCAATAAGAAGGTCCAAGGGATACAGTAAACCTGAAGTGAAGCATCGAACTCTATAACTAGTGTCACAGAAATGGGTCACAACATAGACAGTAGGAAGAGTCAGTCTTCTTGTACTTAAGTCGGCATTGTGCCTTTTGTATTTAATTCCGATGCAATTTCTGTGTTTCATCGTCAATAAGAAGGTCCAAGGGATACAGTAAACATGAAGTGAAGCATCGGAATCTATAACTAGTGTCACTGGAATGGTTCAAACTATAGACAGTAAGAAGAGTCAGTCTTCTTGTACTTAAGTCGGCATTGTGCCTATTGTATTTAATTCCGATGTAATTTCTGTGTTTCATCGTCAATAAGAAGGTCTAAGGGACACAGTAAACCTGCAGTGAAGCATCGGAATCTATAACTAGTGTCACAGGGATGGTTCAAAGCATAGACAGTAAGAAGAGTCAGTCTTCATGTACTTAAGTCGCATTGTGCCTTTTGTATTTAATTCCGATGCAATTTCTGTGTTTCATCGTCAATAAGAAGGTCGAAGGGATACAGTAAACCTGGACCGAAGCATCGGAGTCTATAACTAGTGTAACAGGATTGGTTAAAACATAGACAGTAAGAAGAGTCAGTCTTCTAGTACTTAATTCGGCATTGTGCCTTTCGTATTTAATTTCGATGCAATTTCTGTGTTTCATCGTCAATAAGAAGGTCAGAGGGATACAGTATACCAGAAGTGAAGCAACGGAATCTATAACTAGCGTCACAGGAATGGTTCAAAATATAGTCAGTAAGAAGAGTCAGTCTTCTTGTACTTAAGTCGGCATTGTGCATTTTGTATTTAATTCCGATGCAATTTCTGTGTTTCATCGTCAATAAGAAGGTCCAAGGGATACAGTCAACCTGGAGTGAAACATCGGAATCTATAACTAGGGTCACAGGGATGGTTCAAAGCATAGACGGTAAGAAGAGTCAGTCTTCTTGTACTTAGGTCGGCATCGTGCCTTTTGTATTAATTCGGATGCAATTTCTGTGTTTTATCGTCACTAAGACGGTCAGAGGGATACAGTAAACCTGAAGTGAAGCATCGGAATCTATAACTAGCGTCACAGGAATGGTTCAAAACATAGACAGTTGGAAGAGTCAGTCTTCTTGTACTTAAGTCGGCATTGTGTCTTTTGTATTTAATTCCGATGCAATTTCTGCGTTTCATCGTCAATATGAAGGTTTAAGGGATACAGTAAACCTGAAGTGAAGCATCGGAATCTATAACTAGTGTCACTGGAATGGTTCAAAACATAGTCAGTAAGAAGAGTCGGTCTTCTTGTACTTAAGTTGGCATTGTGCCTTTCGTATTTAATTCCAATGCAATTTCTGTGTTTCACCGTCAATAAGAAGGTCCAAGGGATACAGTAAACCTGAAGTGAAGCATCGGACTCTATAACTAGTGTCACAGAAATGGGTCTAAACATTGACAGTAAGAAGAGTCAGTCTTCTTGTACATAAGTCGGCATTGTGCATTTTGTATTTAATTCCGGTGCAATTTCTGTGTTCCATCGTCAATAAGAAGGTCCTAGGGATACAGTAAACATGAAGTGAAGCATCGGAATCTATAACTAGTGGCACTGGAATGGTTCAAACTATAGACAGTAAGAAGAGTCAGTCTTCATGTACTTAAGTCGGCATTGTGCCTTATGTATTTAATCCCGATGCAATTTCTGTGTTTCATCGTCAATAAGAAGGTCGAAGGGATACAGTAAATCTGGAGAGAAGCATCGGAGTCTATAACTACTGTCACAGGAATGGTTAAAAGTAAGATGAGTCAGTCTTCTTGTCCTTAATTCGGCATTGTGCCTTTTGTATTTAAATCCGATGCAAGTTCTGTGTTTCACCGTCAATAAGAAGGTCCACGGGACACAGTAAACCTGAAGTGAAGCATCGGAATCTATAACTAGTGTCACTGGAATGGTTCAAATTATAGACAGTAAGAAGAGTCAGTCTTCTTTTACTTAAGTCGGCATTGTGCCTTTTGTATTTATCTCCAATGCAATTTCTGTGATTCATCGTAAATAACACGGTCCAAGGGATACATTAAACCTGTCGTGAAGCATCGGAATCTATAACTAGTGTCACAGGAATTGTGCAATTCATAGACAATAAGATGAGTCAGTATTCTTGTACTTAAGTCGGCATTGTGCTTTTTGTATTTAATTCCGATGCAATTTCTGTGTTTCATCGTCAATAAGAAGGTCCAAGAGAAACAGTAAACCTGAAGTGAAGCATCGGAATCTATAACATGTGTCACAGGAATGGTGCAAATCATAGACAGTAAGATGAGTCAGTATTCTTGTACTTAAGTCGCCAATGTGCTTTTTGTATTTAGTTCCGATGCAATTTCTGTGTTTCATCGTCACTAACAAGGTCAGTGGGATACAGTAATCCTGAAGTTAGGCAGCGGAATCTATAACTAGTGTCACTGGAATGGTTCAAAGCATAGTCAGTAAGAAGAGTCAGTGTTCTTGTAGTTAAGTCGGCATTGTACTTTTGTATTGAATTCCGAACCAATTTCTGTGTTTCATCGTCAATAAGAAGGTGCAAGGGATGCAGTAAACCTGAAGTGAAGCATCGGAATCTATAACTAGTGTCACAGGAACGGTTCAATACATAGTCAGTACGAAGAGTGAGTCGTGTTCAACTTAAGTTGCAATTGTGCCTTTCGTATTTAATTCCGATGCAATTTCTGTGTTTCACCGTCAATAAGAAGGCCCAAGGGGTACAGTAAACCTGGAGTGAAACATCGGAATCTATAACTAGGGTCACAGGGACGTGTCAAAACATAGACTGTAAGAAGAGTCAGTCTACTTGTACTTAAGTCGGCATTGTGTCTTTTGTATTTAATTCCGATGCAATTTCTGCATTTCATCGTCAATAAGAAGGTTTAAGGGATACAGTAAACCTGAAGTGATGCATCGGAATCTATAACTAGTGTCACTGGGATGGTTCAAAACATAGTCAGTAAGAAGAGTCAGTCTTCTTGTACTTAAGTTGGGATTGTACCTTTCGTATTTAATTCCGATGCAATTTCTGTGTTTCACCGTCAATAAGAACGCCCAAGGGGTACAGTAATATTGAAGTGAAGCAACGGACTCTATAACTAGTGTCACAGAAATGGTTCAAAACATAGACAGTAGGAAGAGTTAGTCTTCTTGTACATAAGTCGGCATTGTGCCTTTTGTATTTAATTCCGATGCAATTTCTGTGTTTCATCGTCATTAAGAAGGTCCAAGGGAAACAGGAAACCTGAAGTGAAACATCGGAATCTGTAACTAGTGTCACACGACTGGTTCAAAACATAGATAGTAAGAAGGGTCAGTCTTCTTGTCCTTAAGTCGGCATTGTGCCTTTTGTATTTAATTCCGATGCAATTTCTGTGTTTCATCGGCAATAAGGTAAGAGGGATACAGTAAACCTAAATTGAAGCATCGGAATCTATAACTAGTGTCACAGGAAAGGTTCAAAACATAGTCAGTAAGAAGAGTCAGTCTTCTTGTACTTAAGTCGGCATTGTGCCTTTTCTATTTAATTCCGATGCAATTTCTGTGTGTCATCGTCAATAAGAAGGTCCAAGGGATACAGTCAACCTGGAGTGAAACATCGGAATCTATAACTAGGGTCACAGGGTCGGTTCAGAACATAGACGGTAAGAAGAGTCAGTCTTCTTGTACTTAAGTCGGCATTGTGTCTTTTGTATTTAATTCCGATGCAATTCCTGCGTTTCATCCTCAATAAGAAGGTTTAAGGGATACAGTAAACCTGAAGTGAAGCATCGGAATCTATAATTAGTGTCACTGGAATGGTTCAAAACATAGTCAGTAAGAAGAGTCAGTCTTCTTGTACTTAAGTTGGCATTGTGCCTTTCGTATTTAATTCCAATGCAATTTCTGTGTTTCACCTTCAATAAGAAGGTCCATGGGATACAGTAAACCTGAAGTGAAGCATCGGACTCTATAACTAGTGTCACAGAAATGGGTCAAAACATAGACAGTGGGAAGAGTCAGTCCTCTTGTACATAAGTCGGCATTGTGCATTTTGTATTTAATTCCGATGCAATTTCTGTGTTTCATCGTCAATAAGAAGGTCCAAGGGATACAGTAAACATGAAGTCAAGCATCGGAATCTATAACTAGTGGCACTGGAATGGTTCAAACTATAGACAGGAAGAAGTGTTAGTCTTCTTGTACTTAAGTCGGCATTGTGCCTATTGTATTTAATTCCGATGTAATTTCTGTGTTTCATCGTCAATAAGAAGGTCTAAGGGACACAGTAAACCTGCAGTGAAGCATCGGAATCTATAACTAGTGTCACTGGAATGGTTCAAAACATAGACAGTAGGAAGAGTCATTCTTCTTGTACTTAAGTCGGCATTGTGCCTTTTGTATTTAATTCCGATGCAATTTCTGTGTTTCGTCGTCAATAAGAAGGTCCGAGGGATACAGTAAACATGAAGTGAAGCATCGGAATCTATAACTAGTGTCACTGGAATGGTTCAAATTATAGACAGTAAGAAGAGTCAGTCTTCTTGTACTTAAGTCGGCATTGTGCCTTTTGTATTTATCTCCGAAGCAATTTCTGTGATTCATCGTAAATAACAAGGTCCAAGGGATACATTAAACCTGACGTGAAGCATCGGAATCTATAACTAGTGTCACAGGAATGGTGCAATTCATAGACAATAAGATGAGTCAGTATTCTTGTACATAAGTCGGCATTGTGCTTTTTGTATTTAATTCCGATGCAATTTCTGTGTTTCATCGTCACTAAGAAGGTCAGAGGGATACAGTAATCCTGAAGTGAAGCATCGGAATCTATAACTAGTGTCACTGGAATGGTTCAAATTATAGACAGTAAGAAGAGTCGGTCTTCTTGTACTTTAGTCGGTATTGTGCCTTTTGTATTTAATTCCGATGTAATTTCTGTGTTTCATCGTCAATAAGAAGGTCTAAGGGACACAGTAAACCTGAAGTGAAGCATCGAACTCTATAACTAGTGTCACAGAAATGGGTCACAACATAGACAGTAGGAAGAGTCAGTCTTCTTGTACTTAAGTCGGCATTGTGCATTTTGTATTTAATTCCGATGCAATTTCTGTGTTTCATCGTCAATAAGAAGGTCCAAGGGATACAGTAAACATGAAGTGAAGCATCGGAATCTATAACTAGTGTCACTGGAATGGTTCAAACTATAGACAGAAAGAAGAGTCAGTCTTCTTGTACTTAAGTCGGCATTGTGCCTATTGTATTTAATTCCGATGTAATTTCTGTGTTTCATCGTCAATAAGAAGGTCTAAGGGACACAGTAAACCTGTAGTGAAGCATCGGAATCTATAACTAGTGTCACAGGGATGGTTCAAAGCATAGACAGTAAGAAGAGTCAGTCTTCATGTACTTAAGTCGGCATTGTGCCTTTTGTATTTAATTCCGATGCAATTTCTGTGTTTCATCGTCAATAAGAAGGTCGAAGGGATACAGTAAACCTGGACTGAAGCATCGGAGTCTATAACTAGTGTCTAAGGTATGGTTAAAAGCATAGACAGTAAGTAGAGTCAGTCTTCTTGTACTTAATTCGGCATTGTGCCTTTTGTATTTAATTCCGATGCAATTTCTGTGTTTCATCGTCAATAAGAAGGTCAGAGGGATACAGTATACCTGAAGTGAAGCAACGGAATCTATAACTTGTGTCACAGGAATGGTTCAAAGCATAGTCAGTAAGAAGAGTCAGTCTTCTTGTACTTAAGTCGGCATTGTGCATTTTGTATTTAATTCCGATGCAATTTCTGTGTTTCATCGTCAATAAGAAGGTCCAAGGAATACAGTCAACCTGGAGTGAAACATCGGAATCTATAACTAGGGTCACAGGGACGGTTCAAAACATAGACGGTAAGAAGAGTCAGTCTTCTTGTACTTAAGTTGGCATTGAGCCTTTCGTATTTAATTCCAATGCAATTTCTGTGTTTCACCGTCAATAAGAAGGTCCAAGGGATACAGTAAACCTGAAGTGAAGCATCCGACTCTATAACTAGTGTCACAGAAATGGGTCAAAACATAGACAGTAGGAAGAGTCAGTCTTCTTGTACATAAGTCGGCATTGTGCATTTTGTATTTAATTCCGGTGCAATTTCTGTGTTTCATCGTCAATAAGAAGGTCCAAGGGATACAGTAAACATGAAGTGAAGCATCGGAATCTATAACTAGTGGCACTGGAATGGTTCAAACTATAGACAGTAAGAAGAGTCAGTCTTCTTGTACTTAAGTCGGCATTGTGCCTATTGTATTTAATTCCGATGTAATTTCTGTGTTTCATCGTCAATAAGAAGGTCTAAGGGACACAGTAAACCTGCAGTGAGGCATCGGAATCTATAACTAGTGTCACAGGGATGGTTCAAAGCATAGACAGTAAGAAGAGTCAGTCTTCATGTACTTAAGTCGACATTGTGCCTTTTGTATTTAAGGGGAGTTGGAATGCCCTATCTCGCCAATGTTAAATTTGCTAACTTTGTGTACCTTTTTCTTTGGAACTATTATCTTCAGAACTTTGAAATTCTGGCAGAGGTTTTCAGCATATATTGTGAGCCCACTGAACTAGAACCAATGTTTTCTTTTTGTTGGTATAGTATTTATGAATTTTTTACCATTAAGCCATTTTTTATTGGAAAAAGTATAACATAAACTTCCCTAGTTCAGAGAATAAGCCAGTTCTTGTCATGATTCTAGTTCAGTGGCCTCTTTGAACTGTTTTGCAGCATTTCTGAAAATTTGAATGTTGTTGGTTGAGTGGTTTATGAGATAAAGGTACATGTAACACTAAAAATGTCAAATGCCAGAAAATGCGATTAAAGTAATTTATTATGAAAATTCACAAATACCTTTTATTCTATTATCAAAAGTGTCCAGCAGAGTAATCAGGGTCATCTTCTAGTTCTTCTTCTTCACCTAGAAGCTTTCTTCTCCTTGCTGCCCTTGCTTTTTTTGTATTAAATTCAGCTGCATACTGAGCCTTCCTTACTCGCACGCTGTCCAGAAGCTGAAGACCTCTGATGGTGTTGATACCAGGAGCAATGCCGAGCCTTGCCATGACCTTTAGCCTACCCATATGACCATCATTGAATGAAATAACAGCATCACTGACTCCCCATTTCAATGTTTTTATCCCAACAAATACATTCTTAGGTACACGAGTCCAAATGAGGTTGTTGAACGACTCGTTTTGATTCTGGGTACAACCATGAAGACATTTTCGCAGAAGATCAGGATGCCCCAAGTCTCTATATATTGGTTTAATTACTTCCATAACAGCCAATGGAATATAATTTTTATGGTGATAAGGATCCCCAGTAGCTTGAGATTTTCTATAATTGCACCATGACTGAGGACCATCTGGACAAGCAAAATGTTGAGGATTATCATCAGTTGATGATCGATGTAAATATGTGGCCCATACAGCTTGTCTCATTTCCTGCAAATTATTTGCATTATTTCTTATTGCCATACCATAGTATTGTTGTAATTCATTTATAATTTTATCTGACAGGCGACCTCTAATGGTTTTACCATCTGACAAAATTTTGTCCTTCAGATTCTGTTTCAGTTTCCTTAGACGAGTGCCCATTCGTTTCTGAACATGACCGACACATTCTAGTTTAGTTATTGTCTTATTGACATATGGCATGGATTCTGTAACACTTTTGTATGCCTTGGAGTCCCCATCTCCAAGGAATTTTGTGTAAAATACTCCCCGTTCTTTTTCTGATCTGCTAAACATTTTCACAGCAGCGGCAGCCTCCATGCCTCCACTCGTACCTTCATAATTCTTGCTACATATGTGAGCTGCTTCTATCTTACCAGATGCACAATGGTAACAATGTTTAGTGAGCACTTCATAGTCCAAAACTTTACCGCTGTCCACACTAGTAACAGTAGCAACAGCATTTTTGGATGTGTGACCCCTTTTCTGCCAGGTTCCATCAAAAGCAACAGGGATATCTGGGTTTCCTTCATTTATATATTTTGCTTCACTGGCAGCAGCTTTCATTGATAAATCTGCTACAGACTGAACAGCATCTCCTATCACTTCAGTGTAATTGTCAATTTTAGCAGGTGGAGGTGGAAGATTCATTATGGCACAAAATGTTTGAGCAGCAGTATGTCCTTTACCAATTGCTCTCATTGCATACATTAGCCTGATATTACTCTCAAACAAATTGCTACTGCATGTTTTAGAGCTCCAAAAACAGGTCTCATTTTCACAACTGGCACAAACTATAGCAATTTTGCAGGAAAGTCCTATAGATTTTGTTATGTTCATATCAAAAGAACCTCCACAAAGATTACAACACAAACATTTCTTCATAAACTCAGTAAAAACAGGAAAGTCGACTAAAACATATTGTTCATTAGAAGCTTCATCTGTAATTTCACTTGCACAGTTTGATAACTTCTTTTTTGATGCACTGGTGGGCGTGTCTCCTTCACACATCTCAGCTGTACAAACGTCAGAACTTTCACCAGCATCAACAGGTGCTGAAGCAGAATCACTTGAACAAACGTTATTTGTAAATCTATTACCGCGAAACTTTCGCTTTTTAAATAATGATGCACTCCTAGGCATCGTAGAAACTACGCACTCACCACTGAAAGTCAAAACAAGACAGATAACAAACTCCAAATGAGCGACAAACTAAACTCGAGGCTCAAAACAAACACTCACAGATCAAAAACTGAACAATAAACACAGCTAGTCGTAAAAACAATGGTACCTATGGAAGGATCAAAGATTCTACAACTGAAGAGTGAAATCCACAGCCTTCTATATGTAATGTTTTCGGAAATGCGAAGATTTAAATGTGTACAAATCACAAGATGGGTAACTTTGCTGGGCGCACATGTAATTTTGAAAAATTAAATAAAAATACTTCCAATTGGAATTTCTTAACAAATTTTGCACCATTTTAAGCAGAAAATTTCAAATTAAGTTATAAGGTTAAAAACTGAAAATGTGAATTTTTTCCATTTTCCGGCATTCCAACTCCCCCTAATTCCGATGCAATTTCTGTGTTTCATCGTCAATAAAAAGGTCGAAGGGATACAGTAAATCTGGAGCGAAGCATCGGAGTCTATAACTAGTGTCACAGGAATGGTTAAAAGCATAGACAGTAAGAAGAGTCAGTCTTCTTGTACTTAATTCGGCATTGTGCCTTTTGTATTTAATTCCGGTGCAATTTCTGTGTTTCATCGTCAATAAGAAGGTCAGAGGGATACAGTAAAAATGAAGTGAAGCAACGGAATCTATAACAAGTGTCTTAGGAATGGTTCAAAACATAGACAGTAGGAAGAGTCAGTCTTCTAGTACTTAAGTCGGCATTGTGCCTTTTCTATTTAATTCGGATGCAATTTCTGTGTTTCATCGTCAGTAAGACGGTCAGGGGGATACAGTAAGCCTGAAGTGAAGCATCGGAATCTATAACTAGTGTCTCAGGAATGGTTCAAAACATAGACAGTTGTAGGAGTCAGTCTTCTTGTACTTAAGTCGGCATTGTGTCTTATGTATTTAATTCCGATGCTATTTCTGTGTTCATCGGCAATAAGAAGGTCCAAGGGATACAGTTAACCTGAAGTGAAGCATCGGAATCTACAACTAGTGTCACAGGAATGGTTGAAAGCATAGTCAGGAAGAAGAGTCAGTCTTCTTGTACTTAAGTTGGCATTGTGCCTTTTGTATTTATCTCCAATGCAATTTCTGTGATTCATCGTGAATAACACAGTCCAAGGGATACATTAAACCTGACGTGAAGCATCGTAATCTATAACTAGTGTCACAGGAATTGTGCAATTCATAGACAATAAGATGAGTCAGTATTCTTGTACTTAAGTCGGCATTGTGCCTTTTGTATTTAATTCCGATGCAATTTCTGTGTTTCATCGTCACTAAGAAGGTCAGAGGGATACAGTAATCCTGAAGGGAAGCATCGGAATCTATAACTAGTGTCACTGGAATGGTTCAAATTATAGACAGTAAGAAGAGTCGGTCTTCTTGTACTTAAGTCGGCATTGTGCCTTTTGTATTTAATTCCGATGCAATTTCTGTGATTCATCGTAAATAACAACGTCCAAGGGATACAGTAAACCCGAAGTGAAGCATCGGACTCTATAACTAGTGTCACAGAAATGGTTCAAAACATAGACAGAAGGAAGAGTCAGTCTTCTTGTACATAAGTCGGCATTGTGCCTTTTGTATTTAATTCCGATGCAATTTCTGTGTTTCATCGTCAATAAGAAGGTCCAAGAGAAACAGTAAACCTGAAGTGAAGCATCGGAATTTATAACAAGTGTCACAGGAATGGTGCAAATCATAGACACTAAGATGAGTCAGTATTCTTGTACTTAAGTCGGCATTGTGCTTTTTGTATTTAGTTCCGATGCAATTTCTGTGTTTCATCGTCACTAACAAGGTCAGTGGGATACAGTAATCCTGAAGTTAGGCATCGGAATCTATAACTAGTGTGACTGGAATGGTTCAAAGCATAGTCAGTAAGATGAGTCAGTGTTCTTGTAGTTAAGTCGGCATTGTGCCTTTTGTATTGAATTCCGAAACAATTTCTGTGTTTCATCGTCAATAAGAAGGTGCAAGGGATGCAGTAAACCTGAAGTGAAGCATCGGAATCTATTACTAGTGTCACAGGAATGGTTCAAAGCATAGACAGTAAGAAGAGTCAGTCTTCTTGTACTTAAGTTGGCATACTGCCTTTTCTATTTAATTCCGATGCAATTTCTGTGTTTCATCGTCAATAAGAAGGTCAGAAGGATACAGTAAACCTGAAGTGAAGCATCGGAATCTATAACTAGTGTCACAGGAACGGTTCAATACATAGTCAGTAAGAAGAGTCAGTCTTGTTGAACTTAAGTTGGCATTGTGCTTTTCGTATTTAATTCCGATGCAATTTCTGTGTTTCACAGTCAATAACAAGGCCCAAGGGATACAGTAAACCTGAAGTGAAGCAACGGACTCTATAAGTAGTGTCACAGAAATGGTTCAAAACATAGACAGTAGGAAGAGTTAGCCTTCTTGTACATAAGTCGGCATTGTGCCTTTTGTATTTAATTCCGATGCAATTTCTGTGTTTCATCGTCATTAAGAAGGTCCAAGGGAAACAGTAAACCTGAAGTGAAGCATCGGAATCTGTAACTAGTGTCACAGGACTGGTTCAAAACATAGATAGTAAGAAGGGTCAGTCTTCTTGTCCTTAGGTCGGCATTGTGCCTTTTGTATTTAATTCCGATGCAATTTCTGTGTTTCATCGGCAATAAGGTCAGAGGCCCCCCCCATGAACCATGGACCTTGCCGTTGGTGGGGAGGCTTGCGTGCCTCAGCGATACAGATAGCCGTACCGTAGGTGCAACCACAACGGAGGGGTATCTGTTGAGAGGCCAGACAAACGTGTGGTTCCTGAAGAGGGGCAGCAGCCTTTTCAGTAGTTGCAAGGGCAACAGTCTGGATGATTGACTGATCTGGCCTTGTAACAATAACCAAAACGGCCTTGCTGTGCTGGTACTGCGAACGGCTGAAAGCAAGGGGAAACTACAGCCGTAATTTTTCCCGAGGGCATGCAGCTTTACTGTATGAGTACATGATGATGGCGTCCTCTTGGGTAAAATATTCCGGAGGTAAAATAGTCCCCCATTCGGATCTCCGGGCGGGGACTACTCAAGAGGATGTCGTTATCAGGAGAAAGAAAACTGGCGTTCTACGGATCGGAGCGTGGAATGTCAGATCCCTTAATCGGGCAGGTAGGTTAGAAAATTTAAAAAGGGAAATGGATAGGTTGAAGTTAGATATAGTGGGAATTAGTGAAGTTCGGTGGCAGGAGGAACAAGACTTCTGGTCAGGTGACTACAGGGTTATAAACACAAAATCAAATAGGGGTAATGCAGGAGTGGGTTTAATAATGAATAGGAAAATAGGAATGCGGGTAAGCTACTACAAACAGCATAGTGAACGCATTATTGTGGCCAAGATAGATACGAAGCCCACACCTACTACAGTAGTACAAGTTTATATGCCAACTAGCTCTGCAGATGACGAAGAAATTGAAGAAATGTATGATGAAATAAAAGAAATTATTCAGATTGTGAAGGGAGACGAAAATTTAATAGTCATGGGTGACTGGAATTCGAGTGTAGGAAAAGGGAGAGAAGGAAACATAGTAGGTGAATATGGATTGGGGGACAGAAATGAAAGAGGAAGCCGCCTGGTAGAATTTTGCACAGAGCACAACATAATCATAACTAACACTTGGTTTAAGAATCATGAAAGAAGGTTGTATACATGGAAGAACCCTGGAGATACTAAAAGGTATCAGATAGATTATATAATGGTAAGACAGAGATTTAGGAACCAGGTTTTAAATTGTAAGACATTTCCAGGGGCAGATGTGGACTCTGACCACAATCTATTGGTTATGACCTGTAGATTAAAACTGAAGAAACTGCAAAAAGGTGGGAATTTAAGGAGATGGGACCTGGATAAACTAAAAGAACCAGAGGTTGTACAGAGATTCAGGGAGAGCATAAGGGAGCAATTGACAGGAATGGGGGAAATAAATACAGTAGAAGAAGAATGGGTAGCTTTCAGGGATGAAGTAGTGAAGGCAGCAGAGGATCAAGTAGGTAAAAAGACGAGGGCTAGTAGAAATCCTTGGGTAACAGAAGAAATATTGAATTTAATTGATGAAAGGAGAAAATATAAAAATGCAGTAAGTGAAACAGGCAAAAAGGAATACAAACGTCTCAAAAATGAGATCGACAGGAAGTGCAAAATGGCTAAGCAGGGATGGCTAGAGGACAAATGTAAGGATGTAGAGGCCTATCTCACTAGGGGTAAGATAGATACCGCCTACAGGAAAATTAAAGAGACCTTTGGAGATAAGAGAACGACTTGTATGAATATCAAGAGTTCAGATGGAAACCCAGTTCTAAGCAAAGAAGGGAAAGCAGAAAGGTGGAAGGAGTATATAGAGGGTCTATACAAGGGCGATGTACTTGAGGACAATATTATGGAAATGGAAGAGGATGTAGATGAAGATGAAATGGGAGATATGATACTGCGTGAAGAGTTTGACAGAGCACTGAAAGACCTGAGTCGAAACAAGGCCCCCGGAGTAGACAATATTCCATTGGAACTACTGACGGCCGTGGGAGAGCCAGTCCTGACAAAACTCTACCATCTGGTGAGCAAGATGTATGAAACAGGCGAAATACCCTCAGACTTCAAGAAGAATATAATAATTCCAATCCCAAAGAAAGCAGGTGTTGACAGATGTGAAAATTACCGAACTATCAGCTTAATAAGTCACAGCTGCAAAATACTAACACGAATTCTTTACAGACGAATGGAAAAACTAGTAGAAGCCAACCTCGGGGAAGATCAGTTTGGATTCCGTAGAAACACTGGAACACGTGAAGCAATACTGACCTTACGACTTATCTTAGAAGAAAGATTAAGGAAAGGCAAACCTACGTTTCTAGCATTTGTAGACTTAGAGAAAGCTTTTGACAATGTTGACTGGAATACTCTCTTTCAAATTCTAAAGGTGGCAGGGGTAAAATACAGGGAGCGAAAGGCTATTTACAATTTGTACAGAAACCAGATGGCAGTTATAAGAGTCGAGGGACATGAAAGGGAAGCAGTGGTTGGGAAGGGAGTGAGACAGGGTTGTAGCCTCTCCCCGATGTTGTTCAATGTGTATATTGAGCAAGCAGTAAAGGAAACAAAAGAAAAATTCGGAGTAGGTATTAAAATTCATGGAGAAGAAATAAAAACTTTGAGGTTCGCCGATGACATTGTAATTCTGTCAGAGACAGCAAAGGACTTGGAAGAGCAGTTGAATGGAATGGACAGTGTCTTGAAAGGAGGATATAAGATGAACATCAACAAAAGCAAAACAAGGGTAATGGAATGTAGTCTATTTAAGTCGGGTGATGCTGAGGGAATTAGATTAGGAAATGAGGCACTTAAAGTAGTAAAGGAGTTTTGCTATTTGGGGAGCAAAATAACTGATGATGGTCGAAGTAGAGAGGATATAAAATGTAGGCTGGCAATGGCAAGGAAAGCGTTTCTGAAGAAGAGAAATTTGTTAACATCCAGTATTGATTTAAGTGTCAGGAAGTCATTTCTGAAAGTATTCGTATGGAGTGTAGCCATGTATGGAAGTGAAACATGGACGATAAATAGTTTGGACAAGAAGAGAATAGAAGCTTTTGAAATGTGGTGCTACAGAAGAATGCTGAAGATTAGATGGGTAGATCACATAACTAATGAGGAAGTATTGAATAGGATTGGGGAGAAGAGAAGTTTGTGGCACAACTTGACCAGAAGAAGGGATCGGTTGGTGGGACATGTTCTGAGGCATCAAGGGATCACCAATTTAGTATTGGAGGGCAGCGTGGAGGGTAAAAATCGTAAAGGGAGACCAAGAGATGAATACACTAAGCAGATTCAGAAGGATGTAGGTTGCAGTAGGTACTGGGAGATGAAAAAGCTTGCACAGGATAGAGTAGCATGGAGAGCTGCATCAAACCAGTCTCAGGACTGAAGACCACAACAACAACAACAAGGTCAGAGGGATACAGTAAACCTAAATTGAAGCATCGGAATCTATAACTAGTGTCACAGGAATGGTTCAAAATATAGACAGTAGGAAGAGTCAGTCTTCTTGTACTTAAGTCGGCATTCTGCGTTTTCTATTTAATTCCGATGCGATTTCTGTGTTTCATAGTCAATAAGAAGGTCCAAGGTGTACAGTAAACCTGAAGTGAAGCATCGGAATCTATAACTAGTGTCACAGGAATGGTTCAAAGCATAGTCAGTGAGAAGCGTCAGTCTTCTTGTACTTAAGTCGACATTGTGCCTTTTCTATTTATATCCGATGCAATTTCTGTGTTTCATCGTCAATAAGATGGTCCAAGCGATACAGTAAACCCGAAGTGAAGCATCAAAATTTATAACTAGTGTCACAGGAATGGTCCAAAACATAGTCATTAATAAGAGTCAGTCTTCTTGTACTTAAGTCGGCATTGTGCCTTTTGTATTTCATTCCGATGCAATTTCAGTGTTTCTTCGTCAATAGGAAGGACCAAGGGATACAGTAAACCAGGAGTGAAGCATCGGAAACTATAACTAGTGTCACAGGGATGGTTCAAAACATAGACAGTAAGAAGAGTCAGACTTCTTGTACTTAAGTCGGCATTGTGCCTTTTGTATTTAATTCCGATGCAATTTCTGTGTTTCATCGTCAATAAGAAGGTCGAAGGGATACAGTAAACCTGGACTGAAGCATCGGAGTCTATAACAAGTGTCACAGGAATGGTTAAAAGCATAGACAGAAAGAAGAGTCAGTCTTCTTGTACTTAATTCGGCATTGTGATTTTTGTATTTAATTCCGATGCAATTTCTGTGTTTCATCGTCAATAAGAAGGTCAGAGGGATACAGTAAACCTGAAGTGAAGCAACGGAATCTATAACTAGTGTCACAGGAATGGTTCAAAACATAGTCAGTAAGAAGAGTCAGTCTTCTTGTACTTAAGTCGGCATTGTGCATTTTGTATTTAATTCCGATGCAATTTCTGTGTTTCATCGTCAATAAGAAGGTCCAAGGGATACAGTCAGCCTGGAGTGAAACATCGGAATCTATGACTAGGGTCACAGGGACGGGTCAAAACATAGACGGTAAGAAGAGGTAGTCTTCTTGGACTTAAGTCGGCATTGTGTCTTTTGTATTTAATTCCGATGCAATTTCTGCGTTTCATCGTCAATAAGAAGGTTTAAGGGATACAGTAAACCTGAAGTGAAGCATCGGAATCTATAACTAGTGTCACTGGAATGGTTCAAAACATAGTCAGTAAGAAGAGTCAGTCTTCTTGTACTTAAGTTGGCATTGTGCCTTTCGTATTTAATTCCGATGCAATTTCTGTGTTTCACCGTCAATAAGAAGGCCCAAGGGGTACAGTAAACCTTAAGTGAAGCAACGGACTCTATAACTAGTGTCACAGAAATGGTTCAAAACATAGACAGTAGGAAGAGTTAGTCTTCTTGTACATAAGTCGGCATTGTGCCTTTTGTATTTAATTCCGATGCAATTTCTGTGTTTCATCGTCATTAAGAAGGTCCAAGGGAAACAGTAAACCTGAAGTGAAACATCGGAATCTGTAACTAGTGTCACAGGACTGGTTCAAAACATAGATAGTAAGAAGGGTCAGTCTTCTTGTCCTTAAGTCGGCATTGTGCCTTTTGTATTTAATTCCGATGCAATTTCTGTGTTTCATCGGCAATAAGGTCAGAGGGATACAGTAAACCTAAATTGAAGCATCGGAATCTATAACTAGTGTCACAGGAATGGTTCAAAATATAGACAGTAGGAAGAGTCAGTCTTCTTGTACTTAAGTCGGCATTGTGCCTTTTGTATTTAATTCCGATGCGACTTCTGTGTTTCATAGTCAATAAGAAGGTCCTAGGTGTACAGTAAACCTGAAGTGAAGCATCGGAATCTATAACTAGTGTCACAGGAATGGTTCAAAGCATAGTCAGTGAGAAGCGTCAGTCTTCTTGTACTTAAGTCGACATTGTGCCTTTTCTATTTATATCCGATGCAATTTCTGTGTTTCATCGTCAATAAGATGGTCCAAGGGATACAGTAAACCCGAAGTGAAGCATCGGAATTTGTAACTAGTGTCACAGGAATGGTCCAAAACATAGTCGTTAATAAGAGTCAGTCTTCTTGTACTTAAGTCGGCATTGTGCCTTTTGTATTTCATTCCGATGCAATTTCAGTGTTTCTTCGTCAATAAGAAGGACCAAGGGATACAGTAAACCAGGAGTGAAGCATCGGAAACTATAACTAGTGTCACAGGGATGGTTCAAAACATAGACAGTAAGAAGAGTCTGACTTCTTGTACTTAAGTCGGCATTGTGCCTTTTGTATTTAATTCCGATGCAATTTCTGTGTTTCATCGTCAATAAGAAGGTCCAAGGGATACAGTCAACCTGGAGTGAAACATCGGAATCTATAACTATGGTCACAGGGACGGTTCAAAACATAGACGGTAAGAAGAGTCAGTCTTCTTGTACTTAAGTCGGCATTGTGTCTTTTGTATTTAATTCCGATGTAATTTCTGCGTTTCATCGTCAATAAGAAGGTTTAATGGATACAGTAAACCTGAAGTGAAGCATCGGAATCTATAACTAGTGTCACTGGAATGGTTCAAAACATAGTCAGTAAGAAGAGTCAGTCTTCTTGTACTTATGTTGGCATTGTGCCTTTCGTATTTAATTCCAATGCAATTTCTGTGTTTCTCCGTCAATAAGAAGGTCCAAGGGATACAGTAAACCTGAAGTGAAGCATCGGACTCTATAACTAGTGTCACAGAAATGGGTCAAAACATAGATAGTAGGAAGAGTCAGTCTTCTTGTACATAAGTCGGCATTGTGCATTTTGTATTTAATTCCGATGCAATTTCTGTGTTTCATCGTCAATAAGAAAGTCCAAGGGATACAGTAAACATGAAGTCAAGCATCGGAATCTATAACTAGTGGCACTGGAATGGTTCAAACTATAGACAGTAAGAAGAGTCAGTCTTCTTGTACTTAAGTCGGCATTGTGCCTATTGTATTTAATTCCGATGTAATTTCTGTGTTTCATCGTCAATAAGAAGGTCTAAGGGACACAGTAAACCTGCAGTGAAGCATCGGAATCTATAACTAGTGTCACAGGGATGGTTCAAAGCATAGCCAGTAAGAAGAGTCAGTCTTCATGTACTTAAGTCGGCATTGTGCCTTTTGTATTTAATTCCGATGCAATTTCTGTGTTTCATCGTCAATAAGAAGGTCGAAGGGATACAGTAAATCTGGAGCGAAGTATCGGAGTCTATAACTAGTGTCACAGGAATGGTTAAAATCATAGACAGTTAGAAGAGTCAGTCTTCTTGTACTTAATTCGGCATTGTGCATTTTGTATTTAATTCCGATGCAATTTCTGTGTTTCATCGTCAATAAGACGGTCAGAGGGATACAGTAAACCTGAAGTGAAGCAACGGAATCTATAACAAGTGTCTTAGGAATGGTTCAAAACATAGACAGTAGGAAGAGTCAGTCTTCTAGTACTTAAGTCGGCATTGTGCCTTTTCTATTTAATTCGGATGCAATTTCTGTGTTTCATCGTCAATAAGACGGTCAGGGGGATACAGTAAGCCTGAAGTGAAGCATCGGAATCTATAACTAGTGTCTCAGGAATGGTTCAAAACACAGACTGTTGGAAGAGTCAGTCTTCTTGTACTTAAGTCGGCATTGTGTCTTTTGTATTTAATTCCGATGCTATTTCTGTGTTTCATCGTCAATAAGAAGGTCCAAGGGATACAGTAAACATGAAGTGAAGCATCGGAATCTACAACTAGTGTCACAGGAATGGTTGAAAACATAGTCAGGGAGAAGAGTCAGTCTTCTTGTACTTAAGTTGGCAATGTGCCTTTCGTATTTAATTCCGATGCAATTTCTGTGTTTCACCGTTAATAAGAAGGTCCAAGGGATACAGTAAACCTGGAGTGAAGCATCGGAATCTATAACTAGTGTCACAGTAATGGTTCAAAACATAGACAGTAGGAAGAGTCAGTCTTCTTGTACTTAAGTCGGCATTGTGCCTTTTGTATTTAATTCCGATGCAATTTCTGTGTTTCATCGGCAATAAGGTCAGAGGGATACAGTAAACCTAAATTGAAGCATCGGAATCTATAACTAGTGTCACAGGAATGGTTCAAAATATAGACAGTAGGAAGAGTCAGTCTTCTTGTACTTAAGTCGGCATTGTGCCTTTTGTATTTAATTCCGATGCGATTTCTGTGTTTCATAGTCAATAAGAAGGTCCAAGGTGTACAGTAAACCTGAAGTGAAGCATCGGAATCTATAACTAGTGTCACAGGAATGGTTCAAAGCATAGTCAGTGAGAAGCGTCAGTCTTCTTGTACTTAAGTCGACATTGTGCCTTTTCTATTTATATCCGATGCAATTTCTGTGTTTCATCGTCAATAAGATGGTCCAAGGGATACAGTAAACCCGAAGTGAAGCATCGGAATTTATAACTAGTGTCACAGGAATGGTCCAAAACATAGTCATTAATAAGAGTCAGTCTTCTTGTACTTAAGTCGGCATTGTGCCTTTTGTATTTCATTCCGATGCAATTTCAGTGTTTCTTCGTCAATAGGAGGGACCAAGGGATACAGTAAACCAGGAGTGAAGCATCGGAAACTATAACTAGTGTCACAGGGAATGTTCAAAACATAGACAGTAAGAAGAGTCTGACTTCTTGTACTTAAGTCGGCATTGTGCCTTTTGTATTTAATTCCGATGCAATTTCTGTGTTTCATCGTCAATAAGAAGGTCGAAGGGATACAGTAAACCTGGACTGAAGCATCGGAGTCTATAACTAGTGTCACAGGAATGGTTAAAAGCATAGACAGTAAGAAGAGTCAGTCTTCTTGTACTTAATTCGGCATTGTGCCTTTTGTATTTAATTCCGATGCAATTTCTGTGTTTCATCGTCACTAAGAAGGTCAGAGGGATACAGTAAACCTGAAGTGAAGCAACGGAATCTATAACTAGTGTCACAGGAATGGTTCAAAATATAGTCAGTAAGAAGAGTCAGTCTTCTTGTACTTAAGTCGGCATTGTGCATTTTGTATTTAATTCCGATTCAATTTCTGTGTTTCATCGTCAATAAGAAGGTCCAAGGGATACAGTCAACCTGGAGTGAAACATCGGAATCATTAACTAGGGTCACAGGAACGGGTCAAAACATAGACGGTAAGAAGAGTCAGTCTTCTTGTACTTAAGTCGGCATTGTGTCTTTTGTATTTAATTCCGATGCAATTTCTGCGTTTCATCGTCAATAAGAAGGTTTAAGGGATACAGTAAACCTGAAGTGAAGCATCGGAATCTATAACTAGTTTCACTGGAATGGTTCAAAACATAGTCAGTAAGAAGAGTCAGTCTTCTTGTACTTAAGTTGGCATTGTGCCTTTCGTATTTAATTCCGATGCAATTTCTGTGTTTCACCGTCAATAAGAAGGCCCAAGGTGTACAGTAAACCTGAAGTGAAGCAACGGACTCTATAACTAGTGTCACAGAAATGGTTCAAAACATAGACAGTAGGAAGAGTTAGTCTTCTTGTACTTAAGTCGGCATTGTGCCTTTTGTATTTAATTCCGATGCAATTTCTGTGTTTCTTCGGCAATAAGGTCAGAGGGATACAGTAAACCTAAATTGAAGCATCGGAATCTATAACTAGTGTCACAGGAATGGTTCAAAATATAGACAGTAGGAAGAGTCAGTCTTCTTGTACTTAAGTCGGCATTGTGCCTTTTGTATTTAATTCCGATGCGATTTCTGTGTTTCATAGTCAATAAGAAGGTCCTAGGTGTACAGTAAACCTGAAGTGAAACATCGGAATCTATAACTAGTGTCACAGGAATGGTTCAAAGCATAGTCAGTGAGAAGCGTCAGTCTTCTTGTACTTAAGTCGACATTGTGCCTTTTCTATTTATATCCGATGGAATTTCTGTGTTTCATCGTCAATAAGACGGTCCAAGGGATACAGTAAACCCGAAGTGAAGCATCGGAATTTATAACTAGTGTCACAGGAATGGTCCAAAACATAGTCATTAATAAGAGTCAGTCTTCTTGTACTTAAGTCGGCATTGTGCATTTTGTATTTCATTCCGATGCAATTTCAGTGATTCTTCGTCAATAAGAAGGACCAAGGGATACAGTAAACCAGGAGTGAAGCATCGGAAACTATAAGTAGTGTCACAGGGATGGTTCAAAACATAGACAGTAAGAAGAGTCTGACTTCTTGTACTTAAGTCGGCATTGTGCCTTTTGTATTTAATTCCGATGCAATTTCTGTGTTTCATCGTCAATAAGTAGGTCCAAGGGATACAGTCAACCTGGAGTGAAACATCGGAATCTATAACTAGGGTCACAGGGACGGTTCAAAACATAGACGGTAAGAAGAGTCAGTCTTCTTGTACTTAAGTCGGCATTGTGTCTTTTGTATTTAATTCCGATATAATTTCTGTGTTTCATCGTCAATAAGAAGGTCCAAGGGATACAGTAAACCTGAAGTGAATCATCGGACTCTACAACTAGTGTCACAGAAATGGGTCAAAACATAGACAGTAGGAAGAGTCAGTCTTCTTGTACATAAGTCGGCATTGTGCATTTTGTATTTAATTCCGATGCAATTTCTGTGTTTCATCGTCAATAAGAAGGTCCAAGGGATACAGTAAACATGAAGTCAAGCATCGGAATCTATAACTAGTGGCACTGGAATGGTTCAAACTATAGACAGTAAGAAGAGTCAGTCTTCTTGTACTTAAGTCGGCATTGTGCCTATTGTATTTAATTCCGAAGTAATTTCTGTGTTTCATCGTCAATAAGAAGGTCTAAGGGACACAGTAAACCTGCAGTGAAGCATCGGAATCTATAACTAGTGTCACAGGTATGGTTCAAAGCATAGACAGTAAGAAGAGTCAGTCTTCATGTACTTAAGTCGGCATTGTGCCTTTTGTACTTAATTCCGATGCAATTTCTGTGTTTCATCGTCAATAAGAAGGTCGAAGGGATACAGTAAATCTGGAGCGAAGCATCGGAGTCTATAACTAGTGTCACAGGAATGGTTAAAAGCATAGACAGTAAGAAGAGTCAGTCTTCTTGTACTTAATTCGGCATTGTGCCTTTTGTATTTAATTCCGATGCAATTTCTGTGTTTCATCGTCAATAAGAAGGTCAGAGGGATACAGTAAACCTGAAGTGAAGCAACGGAATCTAAAACAAGTGTCTTAGGAATGGTTCAAAACATAGACAGTAGGAAGAGTCAGTCTTCTAGTACTTAAGTCGGCATTGTGCCTTTTCTATTTAATTCGGATGCAATTTCTGTGTTTCATCGTCAATAACACGGTCAGGGGGATACAGTACGCCTGAAGTGAAGCATCGGAATCTATAACTAGTGTCTCAGGAATGGTTCAAAACATATACAGTTGGAAAAGTCAGTCTTCTTGTACTTAAGTCGGCATTGTGTCTTTTGTATTTAATTCCGATGCAATTTCTGTGTTTCATCGTCAATAAGAAGGTCCAATTGATACAGTAAACCTGAAGTGAAGCATCGGAATCTACAACTAGTGTCACAGGAATGGTTGAAAACATAGTCGGGAAGAAGAGTCAGTCATCTTGTACTTAAGTTGGCAATGTGCCTTTCGTATTTAATTCCGATGCAATTTCTGTGTTTCACCGTTAATAAGAAGGTCCAAGGTGTACAGTAAACCTGAAGTGAAGCATCGGAATCTATAACTAGTGTCACAGGAATGGTTCAAAGCATAGTCAGTGAGAAGCGTCAGTCTTCTTGTACTTAAGTCGACATTGTGCCTTTTCTATTTATATCCGATGCAATTTCTGTGTTTCATCGTCAATAAGATGGTCCAAGGGATACAGTAAACCCGAAGTGAAGCATCGGAATTTATAACTAGTGTCACAGGAATGGTCCAAAACATAGTCATTAATAAGAGTCAGTCTTCTTGTACTTAAGACGGCATTGTGCATTTTGTATTTCATTCCGCTGCAATTTCAGTGTTTCTTCGTCAATAAGAAGGACCAAGGGATACAGTAAACCAGGAGTGAAGCATCGGAAACTATAACTAGTGTCACAGGGATGGTTCAAAACATAGACAGTAAGAAGAGTCAGACTTCTTGTACTTAAGTCGGCATTGTGCCTTTTGTATTTAATTCCGATGCAATTTCTGTGTTTCATCGTCAATAAGAAGGTCGAAGGGAGACAGTAAACCTGGACTGAAGCATCGGAGTCTATAACTAGTGTCACAGGAATGGTTAAAATCATAGACAGTAAGAAGAGTCAGTCTTCTTGTACTTAATTCACCATTGTGCCTTTTGTATTTAATTCTGATGCAATTTCTGTGTTTCATCGTCAATAAGAAGGTCAGAGGGATACAGTAAACCTGAAGTGAAGCAACGGAATCTATAACTAGTGTCACAGGAATGGTTCAAAACATAGTCAGTAAGTAGAGTCAGTCTTCTTGTACTTAAGTCGACATTGTGCATTTTGTATTTAATTCCGATGCAATTTCTGTGTTTCATCGTTAATAAGAAGGTCCAAGGGATACAGTCAACCTGGAGTGAAACATCGGAAGCTATAACTAGGGTCACAGGGACGGTTCAAAACATAGATGGTAAGAAGAGTCAGTCTTCTTGTACTTAAGTCGTCATTGTGTCTTTTGTATTTAATTCCGATGCAATTTCTGCGTTTCATCGTCAATAAGAAGGTTTAAACGATACAGTAAACCTGAAGTGAAGCCTCGGAATCTATAACTAGTGTCACTTTAATGGTTCAAAACATAGTCAGTAAGAAGAGTCAGTCTTCTTGTACTTAAGTTGGCATTGTGCCTTTCGTATTTAATTCCAGTGCAATTTCTGTGTTTCACCGTCAATAAGAAGGTCTAAGGGACACAGTAAACCTGCAGTGAAGCATCGGAATCTATAACTAGTGTCACAGGGATGGTTCAAAGCATAGACAGTAAGGAGAGTCAGTCTTCATGTACTTAAGTCGGCATTGTGAATTTTGTATTTAATTCCGATGCAATTTCTGTGTTTCATCGTCAATAAGAAGGTCGAAGGGATACAGTAAATCTGGAGCGAAGCATCGGAGTCTATAACTAGTGTCACAGGAATGGTTAAAAGCATACACAGTAAGAAGAATCAGTCTTCTTGTACTTAATTCGGCATTGTGTCTTTTGTATTTAATTCCGATGCTATTTCTGTGTTTCATCGTCAATAAGAAGGTCCAAGGGATACAGTAAAAATGAAGTGAAGCAACGGAATCTATAACAAGTGTCTTAGGAATGGTTCAAAACATAGACAGTAGGAAGAGTCAGTCTTCTAGTACTTAAGTCGGCATTGTGCCTTTTGTATTTATCTCCGATGCAATTTCTGTGATTCAACGTAAATAACAAGGTCCAAGGGATGCATTAATCCTGACGTGAAGCATCGCAATCTATAACTAGTGTCACAGGAATGGTGCAATTCATAGACAATAAGATGAGTCAGTATTTTTGTACATAAGTCGGCATTGTGCTTTTTGTATTTAATTCCGATGCAATTTCTGTGTTTCATCGTCACTGAGAAGGTCAGAGGGATACAGTAATCCTGAAGTGAAGCATCGGAATCTATAACTAGTGTCACTGGAATGGTTCAAATTATAGACAGTAAGAAGATTCGGTCTTCTTGTACTTAAGTCGGCATTGTGCCTTTTGTATTTAATTCCGATGCAATTTCTGTGTTTCATCGTCAATAAGAAGGTCCAAAGGAAACAGTAAACCTGAAGTGAAGCATCGGAATCTATAACTAGTGTCACAGGAATGGTGAAAATCATAGACAGTAAGATGAGTCAGTATTCTTGTACTTAAGTCGGCATTGTGCTTTTTGTATTTAATTCCGATGCAATTTCTGTGTTTCATCGTCACTAACAAGGTCAGTGGGATACAGTAATCCTGAAGTTAGGCATCGGAATCTATAACTAGTGTAACTGGAATGGTTCAAAGCATAGTCAGTAAGAAGATTCAGTGTTCTTGTAGTTAAGTCGCCATTGTGCCTTTTGTATTGAATTCCGAACCAATTTATGTGTTTAATCGTCAATAAGAAGGTGCAAGGGATACAGTAAACCTGAAGTGAAGCATCGGAATCTATAACTAGTGTCACAGGAATGGTTCAAAGCATAGACAGTAAGAAGAGTCAGTCTTCTTGTACTTAAGTTGGCATACTGCCTTTTCTATTTAATTCCGATGCAATTTCTGTGTTTCATCGTCAATAAGAAGGTCAGAAGGATACAGTAAACCTGAAATGACGCATCGGAATCTGTAACTAGTGTCACAGGAACGGTTCAATACATAGTCAGTAAGAAGAGTCAGTCTTGTTGAACTTAAGTTGGCATTGTGCCTTTCGTATTTTATTCCGATGCAATTTCTGTGTTTCACCGTCAATAAGAAGGCCCAAGGGATACAGTAAACCTGAAGTGAAGCAACGGACTCTATAACTAGTGTCACAGAAATGGTTCAAAACATAGACAGTAGGAAGAGTTAGTCTTCTTGTACATAAGTCGGCATTGTGCCTTTTGTATTTAATTCCGATGCAATTTCTGTGTTTCATCATCAATAAGAAGGTCCAAGGGAAACAGTAAACCTGAAGTGTAGCATCGGAATCTATAACAAGTGTCACAGGACTGGTTCAAAACATAGATAGTAAGAAGGGTCAGTCTTCTTGTCCTTAAGTCGGCATTGTGCCTTTTGTATTTAATTCCGATGCAATTTCTGTGTTTCATCGGCAATAAGGTCAGAGGGATACAGTAAACCTAAATTGAAGCATCGGAATCTATAACTAGTTTCACAGGAATGGTTCAAAATATAGACAGTACGAAGAGTCAGTCTTCTTGTACTTAAGTCGGCATTGTGCCTTTTGTATTTAATTCCGATGCGATTTCTGTGTTTCATAGTCAATAAGAAGGTCCAAGGTGTACAGTAAACCTGAAGTGAGGCACTGGAATCTATAACTAGTGTCACAGGAATGGTTCAAAGCATAGTCAGTGAGAAGCGTCAGTCCTCTTGTACTTAAGTCGACATTGTGCCTTTTCTATTTATATCCGATGCAATTTCTGTGTTTCATCGTCAATAAGATGGTCCAAGGGATACAGTAAACCCGAAGTGAAGCATCGGAATTTATAACTAGTGTCACAGGAATGGTCCAAAACATAGTCATTAATAAGAGTCAGTCTTCTTGTACTTAAGTCGGCATTGTGCCTTTTGTATTTAATTCCGATGCAATTTCAGTGTTTCTTCGTCAATAAGAAGGACCAAGGGATACAGTAAACCAGGAGTGAAGCATCGGTAACTATAACTAGTGTCACAGGGATGGTTCAAAACATAGTCAGTAAGAAGAGTCAGACTTCTTGTACTTAAGTCGGCATTGTGCCTTTTGTATTTAATACGGATGCAATTTCTGTGTTTCATCGTCAATAAGAAGGTCAGAGGGATACAGTAATCCTGAAGTTAAGCATCGGAATCCATGACTAGTGTCACAGGAATAGTTCAAAGCATAGTCCATAAGAAGGGTCAGTCTTCTTGTTCTTAAGTCGGTATTGTGCTTTTTGTATTTATTTCCGATGCAATTTCTGTGTTTCATCGTCAATAACACGATCCACGGGATACAGTAAACCTGAATTGAAACATCGGAATCTATAACTAGTGTCACAGGGATGGTTCAAAACATAGTCATTAATAAGAGTCAGTCTTCTTGTACTTAAGTCGGCATTGTGCCTTTTGTATATAATTCCGATGCAATTTCTGTGTTTCTTCGTCAATAAGAAGGACCAAGGGATACAGTATACCTGGAGTGAAGCATCGGAATCTATAACTAGTGTCACTCGAATGGTTCAAAACATACACAGTAGGAAGAGTCAGTCTTCTTGTACTTAATTCGGCATTGTGCCTTTTGTATTTAATTCCGATGCAATTTCTGTGTTTCATCGTCAATAAGAAGGTCAGAGGGATACAGTAAACCTGAAGTGAAGCAACGGAATCTATAACTAGTGTCACAGGAATGGTTCAAAACACAGTCAGTAAGAAGGGTCAGTCTTCTTGTAGTTAAGCCGGCCTTGTGCCTTTTGTATTGAATTCCGATGCAATTTCTGTGTTTCATCGACAATAAGAAGGTCCAAGGGATACAGTAAACCTGAAGTGAAGCATCGGAATCTATAACAAGTGTCTTAGGAATGGTTCAAAACATAGACAGTAGGAAGAGTCAGTCTTCTAGTACTTAAGTCGGCATTGTACTTTTCTATTTCATTCGGATGCAATTTCTGTGTTTCATCGTCAATAAGACGGTCAGGGGGATACAGTAAACCAGAAGTGAAGCATCGGAATCTATAACTAGTGTCTCAGGAATGGTTCAAAACATAGTCAGGAAGAAGAGTCAGTCTTCTTGTGCTTAAGTTGGCAATGTGCCTTTCGTATTTAATTCCGATGCAATTTCTGTGTTTCACCGTCAATAAGAAGGTCCAAGGGATACAGTAAACCTGAAGTGAATCATCGGAATTTAAGTTTCACAGGAATGGCTCAAATCATAATCAGTAAGAAGAGCCAGTCTTCTTGTACTTAAGTCGGCATTGTGCCTTTTGTATTTAAATCCGTTGCAATTTCTGTGTTTCATCTCAATAAGAAGGTCCAAGGGATACAGTAGACCTGAATTGAAGCATCGGAATCTATCACTAGAGTCACAGGAATGGTTCAAAGCATAGACAGTCACTAGAGTCAGTCTTCTTGTACTTAAGTCGGCATTGTGCCTTTTGTATTTAATTCCGATGCAATTTCTGTGTTTCATCGTCAATAAGAAGGTTTAAGGGCTACTGTAAACCTGAAGTGAAGCATCGGAATCTATAGCTAGTGTCACAAGAATGGTTCAAAACATAGTCAGTAAGAAGAGTCAGTGTCTTGTACTGAAGTCGGCATTGTGCCTTTTGTATTTAATTCCGATGCAATTTCTGTGTTTCATCGTCCATAAGAAGGTCAGAGGGATACAGTAATCCTGAAGTAAAGCGTCGGAATCTATAACTAGTGTCACAGGAAAGGTTCAAAGCATAGACAGTAAGAAGAGTCAGTCTTCTTGTACTTAAGTCGGCATACTGCCTTTTCTACTTAATTCCGATGCAATTTCTGTGTTTCATCGTCAATAAGAAGGTCAGAAGGATACAGTAAACCTGCAGTGAAGCATCGGAATCTATAACTAGAGTCACAGGAATGGTTCAAAACATAGTCAGTAAGAAAAGTCAGTCTTCTTGAACTTAAGTTGTCATTGTGCCTTTCGTATTTAATTCCGATGCAATTTCTGTGTTTCACCGTCAATGAGAAGGCCCAAAGGATACAGTAAACCTGAATTGAAGCAACGGACTCTATGACTAGTGTCACAGAAATGGTTCAAAACATAGACAGTAGGAAGAGTTAGTCTTCTTGTACATAAGTCGGCATTGTGCCTTTTGTATTTAATTCCGATGCAATTTCTGTGTTTCATCGTCAATAAGAAGGTCCAAGGGAAACAGTAAACCTGAAGTGAAGCATCGGAATCTATAACTAGTGTCACAGGACTGGTTCAAAACATAGATAGTAAGAAGGGTCAGTCTTCTTGTCCTTAAGTCGGCATTGTGCCTTTTGTATTTAATTCCGATGCAATTTCTGTGTTTCATCGGCAATAAGGTCAGAGGGAAACAGTAAACCTAAATTGAAGCATCGGAATCTATAACTAGTGTCACAGGAATGGTTCAAAATATAGACAGTAGGAAGAGTCAGTCTTCTTGTACTTAAGTCGGCATTGTGCCTTTTGTATTTAATACGGATGCAATTTCTGTGTTTCATCGTCAATAAGAAGGTCAGAGGGATACAGTAATCCTGAAGTTAAGCATCGGAATCCATGACTAGTGTCACAGGAATAGTTCAAAGCATAGTCCATAAGAAGGGTCAGTCTTCTTGTTCTTAAGTCGGTATTGTGCTTTTTGTATTTATTTCCGATGCAATTTCTGTGTTTCATCGTCAATAACACGATCCACGGGATACAGTAAACCTGAATTGAAACATCGGAATCTATAACTAGTGTCACAGGGATGGTTCAAAACATAGTCATTAATAAGAGTCAGTCTTCTTGTACTTAAGTCGGCATTGTGCCTTTTGTATATAATTCCGATGCAATTTCTGTGTTTCTTCGTCAATAAGAAGGACCAAGGGATACAGTATACCTGGAGTGAAGCATCGGAATCTATAACTAGTGTCACTCGAATGGTTCAAAACATACACAGTAGGAAGAGTCAGTCTTCTTGTACTTAATTCGGCATTGTGCCTTTTGTATTTAATTCCGATGCAATTTCTGTGTTTCATCGTCAATAAGAAGGTCAGAGGGATACAGTAAACCTGAAGTGAAGCAACGGAATCTATAACTAGTGTCACAGGAATGGTTCAAAACACAGTCAGTAAGAAGGGTCAGTCTTCTTGTAGTTAAGCCGGCCTTGTGCCTTTTGTATTGAATTCCGATGCAATTTCTGTGTTTCATCGACAATAAGAAGGTCCAAGGGTCACAGTAAACCTGAAGTGAAGCATCGGAATCTATAACAAGTGTCTTAGGAATGGTTCAAAACATAGACAGTAGGAAGAGTCAGTCTTCTAGTACTTAAGTCGGCATTGTACTTTTCTATTTCATTCGGATGCAATTTCTGTGTTTCATCGTCAATAAGACGGTCAGGGGGATACAGTAAACCAGAAGTGAAGCATCGGAATCTATAACTAGTGTCTCAGGAATGGTTCAAAACATAGTCAGGAAGAAGAGTCAGTCTTCTTGTGCTTAAGTTGGCAATGTGCCTTTCGTATTTAATTCCGATGCAATTTCTGTGTTTCACCGTCAATAAGAAGGTCCAAGGGATACAGTAAACCTGAAGTGAATCATCGGAATTTAAGTTTCACAGGAATGGCTCAAATCATAATCAGTAAGAAGAGCCAGTCTTCTTGTACTTAAGTCGGCATTGTGCCTTTTGTATTTAAATCCGTTGCAATTTCTGTGTTTCATCTCAATAAGAAGGTCCAAGGGATACAGTAGACCTGAATTGAAGCATCGGAATCTATCACTAGAGTCACAGGAATGGTTCAAAGCATAGACAGTCACTAGAGTCAGTCTTCTTGTACTTAAGTCGGCATTGTGCCTTTTGTATTTAATTCCGATGCAATTTCTGTGTTTCATCGTCAATAAGAAGGTTTAAGGGCTACTGTAAACCTGAAGTGAAGCATCGGAATCTATAGCTAGTGTCACAAGAATGGTTCAAAACATAGTCAGTAAGAAGAGTCAGTGTCTTGTACTGAAGTCGGCATTGTGCCTTTTGTATTTAATTCCGATGCAATTTCTGTGTTTCATCGTCCATAAGAAGGTCAGAGGGATACAGTAATCCTGAAGTAAAGCGTCGGAATCTATAACTAGTGTCACAGGAAAGGTTCAAAGCATAGACAGTAAGAAGAGTCAGTCTTCTTGTACTTAAGTCGGCATACTGCCTTTTCTACTTAATTCCGATGCAATTTCTGTGTTTCATCGTCAATAAGAAGGTCAGAAGGATACAGTAAACCTGCAGTGAAGCATCGGAATCTGTAACTAGAGTCACAGGAATGGTTCAAAACATAGTCAGTAAGAAAAGTCAGTCTTCTTGATTTTAAGTTGTCATTGTGCCTTTCGTATTTAATTCCGATGCAATTTCTGTGTTTCACCGTCAATGAGAAGGCCCAAAGGATACAGTAAACCTGAATTGAAGCAACGGACTCTATGACTAGTGTCACAGAAATGGTTCAAAACATAGACAGTAGGAAGAGTTAGTCTTCTTGTACATAAGTCGGCATTGTGCCTTTTGTATTTAATTCCGATGCAATTTCTGTGTTTCATCGTCAATAAGAAGGTCCAAGGGAAACAGTAAACCTGAAGTGAAGCATCGGAATCTATAACTAGTGTCACAGGACTGGTTCAAAACATAGATAGTAAGAAGGGTCAGTCTTCTTGTCCTTAAGTCGGCATTGTGCCTTTTGTATTTAATTCCGATGCAATTTCTGTGTTTCATCGGCAATAAGGTCAGAGGGAAACAGTAAACCTAAATTGAAGCATCGGAATCTATAACTAGTGTCACAGGAATGGTTCAAAATATAGACAGTAGGAAGAGTCAGTCTTCTTGTACTTAAGTCGGCATTGTGCCTTTTCTATTTAATTCCGATGCGATTTCTGTGTTTCATAGTCAATAAGAAGGTCCAAGGTGTACAGTAAACCTGAAGTGAAGCATCGGAATCAATTACTAGTGTCACAGGAATGGTTCAAAGCATAGTCAGTGAGAAGCGTCAGTCTTCTTGTACTTAAGTCGACATTGTGCCTTTTCTATTTATTTCCGATGCAATTTCTGTGTTTCATCCTCAATAAGATGGTCCAAGGGATTCAGTAAACCCGAAGTGAAGCATCGGAATTTATAACTAGTGTCACAGGAATGGTCCAAAACATAGTCATTAATAAGAGTCAGCCTTCTTGTACTTAAGTCGGCATTGTGCCTTTTGTATATAATTCCGATGCAATTTCTGTGTTTCTTCGTCAAAAAGAAGGACCAAGGGATGCAGTAAACCTGGAGTGAAGCATCGGAAACTATAACTAGTGTCAGAGGGATGGTTCAAAGCATAGACAGTAAGAAGAGTCAGACTTCTTGTACTTAAGTCGGCATTGTGCCTTTTGTATTTAATTCGTATGCAATTTCTTTGTTTCATCGTCAATAAGAAGGTCAGAGGGATACAGTAATCTTCAAGTTAAGCATCGGAATCTATGACTAGTGTCACAGGAATGGTTCAACGCATAGTCCATAAAAGAGTCAGTCTTCTTGTTCTTAAGTCGGTATTGTGATTTTTGTATTTATTTCCGATGCAATTTCTGTGTTTCATCGTCAATAACACGGTCCAAGAGATACAGTAAACCTGAAGTGAAGCATCGGAATCAATACCTAGTGTCACTCGAATGGTTCAAAACATAGACAGTAGGAAGAGTCAGTCTTCTTGTACTTAAGTCGGCATTGTGCCTATTGTATTTAATTCCGATGTAATTTCTGTGTTTCATCGTCAATAAGAAGGGCTAAGGGACACAGTAAACCTGCAGTGAAGCAACAGAATCTATAACTAGTGTCACAGGGATGGTTCAAATCATAGACAGTAAGAAGAGTCAGTCTTCTTGTACTTAAGTCGGCATTGTGCCTTTTGTATTTAATTCCGATGCAATTTCTGTGTTTCATCGTCAATAAGAAGGTCGAAGGGATACAGTAAACCTGGAGTGAAGCATCGGAGTCTATAACTAGTGTCACAGGAATGGTTAAAAGCATAGACAGTAAGAAGAGTCAGTCTTCTTGTACTTAATTCGGCATTGTGCCTTTTGTATTTAATTCCGATGCAATTTCTGTGTTTCATCGTCAATAAGAAGGTCAGAGGGATACAGTAAACCTGAAGTGAAGCAACGGAATCTATAACTAGTGTCACAGGAATGGTTCAAAACATAGTCAGTATGAAGGGTCAGTCTTCTTGTACTTAAGTCGGCATTGTGCATTTTGTATTTAATTCCGATGCAATTTCTGTGTTTCATCGTCAATAAGAAGGTCCAAGGGATACAGTCAACCTGGAGTGAAACATCGGAATCAATAACTAGTGTCACAGGGATAGTTCAAAACATAGACAGTAAGATGAGTCAGTCTTCTTGTACTTAAGTCGGCATTGTGCATTTTGTATTTAATTCCGATGCAATTTCTGTGTTTCGTCGTCAATAAGAAGTTCGAAGGGATACAGTAAACCTGGAGTGAAGCATCGGAATCTATAACTAGTGTCTCAGGAATGGTTCAAAACATAGACAGTTGGAGAAGTCAATCTTCTTGTACTTAAGTCGGCATTGTGTCTTTTGTATTTAATTCCGATGCTATTTCTGTGTTTCATCGTCAATAAGAAGGTCCAAGGGATACAGTAAACCTGAAGTGAAGCATGGGAATCTACAACTAGTGTACCGGAACGGTTCAAAACATAGTCAGGAAGAAGAGTCAGTCTTCTTGTACTTAAGTTGGCATTGTGCCTTTTGTATTTAATTCCGATGCAAATTCTGTGTTTTACCGTCAATAAGAAGGTCCAAGGGATACAGTAAACCTGGAGTGAAGCATCGAAATCTGTAACTAGTGTCACAGTAATGGTTAAAACATAGACAGTAGGAAGAGTCAGTCTTCTAGTACTTAAGTCTGCATTGTGCCTTTTGTATTTAATTCCGAAGCAATTTCTGTGTTTCATCGTCAATAAGAAGGTCCAAGGGATACAGTAAACCTGAAGTGAAGCATCGGAATCTATAACTAGTGTCACTGGAATGGTTCAAATTATAGACAGTAAGAAGAGTCAGTCTTCTTGTACTTAAGTCGGCATTGTGCCTTTTGTATTTAATTCCGATGCAATTTCTGTGATTCATCGTAAATATCAAGGTCCAAGGGATACAGTAAACCTGAAGTGAAGCATCGGAATCTATAACTAGTGTCACAGGAATGGTGCATTCATAGACCGTAAGATGAGTCAGTATTCTTGTACTTAAGTCGGCATAGTGCTTTTTGTATTTAATTCCGATGCAATTTCTGTGTTTCATCGTTACTAAGATGGTCAGAGGGATACAGTAATCCTGAAGTTAAGCATCGGAATCTGTAACTAGTGTCACAGGAATGGTTCAAATTATAGACAGTAAGAAGAGTCGGTCTTCTTGTACTTAAGTCGGCATTGTGCCTTTTGTATTTATTTCCGATACACTTTCTGTGTTTCATCGTCAATAAGAAGTTCCAAGGGATACAGTAAACCTGAAGTGAAGCATCGGAATCTATAACTAGTGTCACTGGAATGGTTCAAATTATAGACAGTAAGAAGAGTCGGTCTTCTTGTACTTAAGTCGGCATTGTGCCTTTTGTATTTAATTCCGATGCAATTTCTGTGATTCATCGTAAATAACAAGGTCCAAGGGATACAGTAAACCTGAAGTGAAGCATCCGACTCTATAACTAGTGTCACAGAAATGGTTCAAAACATAGACAGTAGAAAGAGTCAGTCTTCTTGTACATAAGTCTGCATTGTGCCTTTTGTATTTAATTCCGATGCAATTTCTGTGTTTCATCGTCAATAAGAAGGTCCAAGGGAAACAGTAAACCTGAAGTGAAGCATCGGAATCTATAATTAGTGTCACAGGAATGGTGCAAATCATAGACAGTAAGATGAGTCAGTATTCTTGTACTTAAGTCGGCATTGTGCCTTTTGTATTTAATTCCGATGCAATTTCTGTGATTCATCGTAAATAACAAGGTCCAAGGGATACAGTAAACCTGAAGTGAAGCATCCGACTCTATAACTAGTGTCACAGAAATGGTTCAAAACATAGGCAGTAGAAAGAGTCAGTCTTCTTGTACATAAGTCGGCATTGTGCCTTTTGTATTGAATTCCGAACTAATTTCTGTGTTTCATCCTCAATAAGAAGGTGCAAGGGATACAGTAAACCTGAAGTGAAGCATCGGAATCTATAACTAGTGTCACAGGAATGGTTCAAAGCATAGACAGTAAGAAGAGTCAGTCTTCTTGTACTTAAGTCGGCATTGTGTCTTTTGTATTTAATTCCGATGCTATTTCTGTGTTTCATCGTCAATAAGAAGGTCCAAGGGATACAGTAAACCTGAATTGAAGCATCGGAATCTACAACTAGTGTCACAGGAATGGTTGAAAACATAGTCGGGAAGAAGAGTCAGTCTTCTTGTACTTAAGTTGGCAATGTGTCTTTCGTATTTAATTCCGATGCAATTTCTGTGTTTCACCGTTAATAAGAAGGTCCAAGGGATACAGTATACCTGGAGTGAAGCATCGGAATCTATAACTAGTGTCACAGTAATGGTTCAAAACATAGACAGTAGGAAGAGTCAGTCTTCTTGTACTTAAGTCGGCATTGTGCCTTTTGTATTTAATTCCGATGCAATTTCTGTGTTTCATCGGCAATAAGGTCAGAGGGATACAGTAAACCTAAATTGAAGCATCGGAATCTATAACTAGTGTCACAGGAATGGTTCAAAATATAGACAGTAGGAAGAGTCAGTCTTCTTGTACTTAAGTCGGCATTGTGCCTTTTGTATTTAATTCCGATGCGATTTCTGTGTTTCATAGTCAATAAGAAGGTCCAAGGTGTACAGTAAACCTGAAGTGAAGCATCGGAATCTATAACTAGTGTCACAGGAATGGTTCAAAGCATAGTCAGTGAGAAGCGTCAGTCTACTTCTACTTAAGTCGACATTATGCCTTTTCTATTTATATCCGATGCAATTTCTGTGTTTCATCGTCAATAAGATGGTCCAAGGGAGACAGTAAACCCGAAGTGAAGCATCGGAATTTATAACTAGTGTCACAGGAATGGTCCAAAACATAGTCATTAATAAGAGTCAGTCTTCTTGTACTTAAGACGGCATTGTGCCTTTTGTATTTCATTCCGAAGCAATTTCAGTGTTTCTTCGTCAATAAGAAGGACCAAGGGATACAGTAAACCAGGAGTGAAGCATCGGAAACTATAACTAGTGTCACAGGGATGGTTCAAAACATAGACAGTAAGAAGAGTCAGACTTCTTGTACTTAAGTCGGCATTGTGCCTTTTGTATTTAATTCCGATGCAATTTCTGTGTTTCATCGTCAATAAGAAGGTCGAAGGGATACAGTAAACCTGGACTGAAGCATCGGAGTCTTTAACTAGTGTCACAGGAATGGTTAAAATCATAGACAGTAAGAAGAGTCAGTCTTCTTGTACTTAATTCGGCATTGTGCCTTTTGTATTTAATTCCGATGCAATTTCTGTGTTTCATCGTCAATGAGAAGGTCAGAGGGATACAGTAAACCTGAAGTGAAGCAACGGAATCTATAACTAGTGTCACAGGAATGGTTCAAAACATAGTCAGTAAGTAGAGTCAGTCTTCTTGTACTTAAGTCGGCATTGTGCATTTTGTATTTAATTCCGATGCAATTTCTGTGTTTCATCGTTAATAAGAAGGTCCAAGGGATACAGTCAACCTGGAGTGAAACATCGGAATCTATAACTAGGGTCACAGGGACGGTTCAAAACATAGACAGTTGGAAGAGTCAGTCTTCTTGTACTTAAGTCGGCATTGTGCCTTTTGTATTTATCTCCGATGCAATTTCTGTGATTCATCGTAAATAACAAGGTCCAAGGGATGCATTAATCCTGACGTGAAGCATCGCAATCTATAAGTAGTGTCACAGGAATGGTGCAATTCATAGACAATAAGATGAGTCAGTATTTTTGTACATAAGTCGGCATTGTGCTTTTTGTATTTAATTCCGATGCAATTTCTGTGTTTCATCGTCACTAAGAAGGTCAGAGGGATACAGTAATCCTGAAGTGAAGCATCGGAATCTATAACTAGTGTCACTGGAATGGTTCAAATTATAGACAGTAAGAAGATTCGGTCTACTTGTACTTAAGTCGGCATTGTGCCTTTTGTATTTAATTCCGATGCAATTTCTGTTTTTCATCGTCAATAAGAAGGTCCAAAGGAAACAGTAAACCTGAAGTGAAGCATCGGAATCTATAACTAGTGTCACAGGAATGGTGAAAATCATAGACAGTAAGATGAGTCAGTATTCATGTACTTAAGTCGGCATTGTGCTTTTTGTATTTAATTCCGATGCAATTTCTGTGTTTCATCGTCAATAAGAAGGTCAGAGGGATACAGTAATCCGGAAGTTAAGCATCGGAATGTATAACTAGAGTCACAGGAATGGTTCAAAACATAGACAGTTGGAAGAGTCAGTCTTCTTGTACTTAAGTCGGCAGTGTGCATTTTGTATTTAATTCCGATGCAATTTCTGTGTTTCATCGTCAATAAGAAGTTCGAAGGGATACAGTAAACCTGGAGTGAAGCATCGGAATCTATAACTAGTGTCTCAGGAATGGTTCAAAACATAGACAGTTGGAGAAGTCAATCTTCTTGTACTTAAGTCGGCATTGTGTCTTTTGTATTTAATTCCGATGCTATTTCTGTGTTTCATCGTCAATAAGAAGGTCCAAGGGATACAGTAAACCTGAAGTGAAGCATCGGAATCTACAACTAGTGTACCGGAACGGTTCAAAACATAGTCAGGAAGAAGAGTCAGTCTTCTTGTACTTAAGTTGGCATTGTGCCTTTTGTATTTAATTCCGACGCAAATTCTGTGTTTTACCGTCAATAAGAAGGTCCAAGGGATACAGTAAACCTGGAGTGAAGCATCGAAATCTGTAACTAGTGTCACAGTAATGGTTAAAACATAGACAGTAGGAAGAGTCAGTCTTCTTGTACTTAAGTCTGCATTGTGCCTTTTGTATTTAATTCCGAAGCAATTTCTGTGTTTCATCGTCAATAAGAAGGTCCAAGGGATACAGTAAACCTGAAGTGAAGCATCGGAATCTATAACTAGTGTCACTGGAATGGTTCAAATTATAGACAGTAAGAAGAGTCAGTCTTCATGTACTTAAGTCGGCATTGTGCCTTTTGTATTTAATTCCGATGCAATTTCTGTGATTCATCGTAAATATCAAGGTCCAAGGGATACAGTAAACCTGAAGTGAAGCATCGGAATCTATAACTAGTGTCACAGGAATGGTGCATTCATAGACCGTAAGATGAGTCAGTATTCTTGTACTTAAGTCGGCATTGTGCTTTTTGTATTTAATTCCGATGCAATTTCTGTGTTTCATCGTTACTAAGATGGTCAGAGGGATACAGTAATCCTGAAGTTAAGCATCGGAATCTGTAACTAGTGTCACTGGAATGGTTCAAATTATAGACAGTAAGAAGAGTCGGTCTTCTTGTACTTAAGTCGGCATTGTGCCTTTTGTATTTATTTCCGATACACTTTCTGTGTTTCATCGTCAATAAGAAGTTCCAAGGGATACAGTAAACCTGAAGTGAAGCATCGGAATCTATAACTAGTGTCACTGGAATGGTTCAAATTATAGACAGTAAGAAGAGTCGGTCTTCTTGTACTTAAGTCGGCATTGTGCCTTTTGTATTTAATTCCGATGCAATTTCTGTGATTCATCGTAAATAACAAGGTCCAAGGGATACAGTAAACCTGAAGTGAAGCATCCGACTCTATAACTAGTGTCACAGAAATGGTTCAAAACATAGACAGTAGAAAGAGTCAGTCTTCTTGTACATAAGTCTGCATTGTGCCTTTTGTATTTAATTCCGATGCAATTTCTGTGTTTCATCGTCAATAAGAAGGTCCAAGGGAAAGAGTAAACCTGAAGTGAAGCATCGGAATCTATAATTAGTGTCACAGGAATGGTGCAAATCATAGACAGTAAGATGAGTCAGTATTCTTGTACTTAAGTCGGCATTGTGCCTTTTGTATTTAATTCCGATGCAATTTCTGTGATTCATCGTAAATAACAAGGTCCAAGGGATACAGTAAACCTGAAGTGAAGCATCCGACTCTATAACTAGTGTCACAGAAATGGTTCAAAACATAGACAGTAGAAAGAGTCAGTCTTCTTGTACATAAGTCGGCATTGTGCCTTTTGTATTGAATTCCGAACTAATTTCTGTGTTTCATCGTCAATAAGAAGGTGCAAGGGATACAGTAAACCTGAAGTGAAGCATCGGAATCTATAACTAGTGTCACAGGAATGGTTCAAAGCATAGACAGTAAGAAGAGTCAGTCTTCTTGTACTTAAGTCGGCATTGTGCCTATTGTATTTAATTCCGATGTAATTTCTGTGTTTCATCGTCAATAAGAAGGGCTAAGGGACACAGTAAACCTGCAGTGAAGCAACAGAATCTATAACTAGTGTCACAGGGATGGTTCAAATCATTGACAGTAAGAAGAGTCAGTCTTCTTGTACTTAAGTCGGCATTGTGCCTTTTGTATTTAATTCCGATGCAATTTCTGTGTTTCATCGTCAATAAGAAGGTCGAAGGGATACAGTAAACCTGGAGTGAAGCATCGGAGTCTATAACTAGTGTCACAGGAATGGTTAAAAGCATAGACAGTAAGAAGAGTCAGTCTTCTTGTACTTAATTCGGCATTGTGCCTTTTGTATTTAATTCCGATGCAATTTCTGTGTTTCATCGTCAATAAGAAGGTCAGAGGGATACAGTAAACCTGAAGTGAAGCAACGGAATCTATAACTAGTGTCACAGGAATGGTTCAAAACATAGTCAGTATGAAGGGTCAGTCTTCTTGTACTTAAGTCGGCATTGTGCATTTTGTATTTAATTCCGATGCAATTTCTGTGTTTCATCGTCAATAAGAAGGTCCAAGGGATACAGTCAACCTGGAGTGAAACATCGGAATCAATAACTAGTGTCACAGGGATAGTTCAAAACATAGACAGTAAGATGAGTCAGTATTCTTGTACTTAAGTCGGCATTGTGCTTTTTGTATTTAATTCCGATGCAATTTCTGTGTTTCATCGTCAATAAGAAGGTCAGAGGGATACAGTAATCCGGAAGTTAAGCATCGGAATGTATAACTAGAGTCACAGGAATGGTTCAAAACATAGACAGTTGGAAGAGTCAGTCTTCTTGTACTTAAGTCGGCATTGTGCATTTTGTATTTAATTCCGATGCAATTTCTGTGTTTCATCGTCAATAAGAAGTTCGAAGGGATACAGTAAACCTGGAGTGAAGCATCGGAATCTATAACTAGTGTCTCAGGAATGGTTCAAATCATAGACAGTTGGAGAAGTCAATCTTCTTGTACTTAAGTCGGCATTGTGTCTTTTGTATTTAATTCCGATGCTATTTCTGTGTTTCATCGTCAATAAGAAGGTCCAAGGGATACAGTAAACCTGAAGTGAAGCATCGGAATCTACAACTAGTGTACCGGAACGGTTCAAAACATAGTCAGGAAGAAGAGTCAGTCTTCTTGTACTTAAGTTGGCATTGTGCCTTTTGTATTTAATTCCGATGCAAATTCTGTGTTTTACCGTCAATAAGAAGGTCCAAGGGATACAGTAAACCTGGAGTGAAGCATCGAAATCTGTAACTAGTGTCACAGTAATGGTTAAAACATAGACAGTAGGAAGAGTCAGTCTTCTTGTACTTAAGTCTGCATTGTGCCTTTTGTATTTAATTCCGAAGCAATTTCTGTGTTTCATCGTCAATAAGAAGGTCCAAGGGATACAGTAAACCTGAAGTGAAGCATCGGAATCTATAACTAGTGTCACTGGAATGGTTCAAATTATAGACAGTAAGAAGAGTCAGTCTTCTTGTACTTAAGTCGGCATTGTGCCTTTAGTATTTAATTCCGATGCAATTTCTGTGATTCATCGTAAATATCAAGGTCCAAGGGATACAGTAAACCTGAAGTGAAGCATCGGAATCTATAACTAGTGTCACAGGAATGGTGCATTCATAGACCGTAAGATGAGTCAGTATTCTTGTACTTAAGTCGGCATTGTGCTTTTTGTATTTAATTCCGATGCAATTTCTGTGTTTCATCGTTACTAAGATGGTCAGAGGGATACAGTAATCCTGAAGTTAAGCATCGGAATCTGTAACTAGTGTCACTGGAATGGTTCAAATTATAGACAGTAAGAAGAGTCGGTCTTCTTGTACTTAAGTCGGCATTGTGCCTTTTGTATTTATTTCCGATACACTTTCTGTGTTTCATCGTCAATAAGAAGTTCCAAGGGATACAGTAAACCTGAAGTGAAGCATCGGAATCTATAACTAGTGTCACTGGAATGGTTCAAATTATAGACAGTAAGAAGAGTCGGTCTTCTTGTACTTAAGTCGGCATTGTGCCTTTTGTATTTAATTCCGATGCAATTTCTGTGATTCATCGTAAATAACAAGGTCCAAGGGATACAGTAAACCTGAAGTGAAGCATCCGACTCTATAACTAGTGTCACAGAAATGGTTCAAAACATAGACAGTAGAAAGAGTCAGTCTTCTTGTACATAAGTCTGCATTGTGCCTTTTGTATTTAATTCCGATGCAATTTCTGTGTTTCATCGTCAATAAGAAGGTCCAAGGGAAACAGTAAACCTGAAGTGAAGCATCGGAATCTATAATTAGTGTCACAGGAATGGTGCAAATCATAGACAGTAAGATGAGTCAGTATTCTTGTACTTAAGTCGGCATTGTGCCTTTTGTATTTAATTCCGATGCAATTTCTGTGATTCATCGTAAATAACAAGGTCCAAGGTATACAGTAAACCTGAAGTGAAGCATCCGACTCTATAACTAGTGTCACAGAAATGGTTCAAAACATAGACAGTAGAAAGAGTCAGTCTTCTTGTACATAAGTCGGCATTGTGCCTTTTGTATTTAATTCCGATGTAATTTCTGTGTTTCATCGTCAATAAGAAGGTGCAAGGGATACAGTAAACCTGAAGTGAAGCATCGGAATCTATAACTAGTGTCACAGGAATGGTTCAAAGCATAGACAGTAAGAAGAGTCAGTCTTCTTGTACTTAAGTCGGCATTGTGTCTTTTGTATTTAATTCCGATGCTATTTCTGTGTTTCATCGTCAATAAGAAGGTCCAAGGGATACAGTAAACCTGAATTGAAGCATCGGAATCTACAACTAGTGTCACAGGAATGGTTGAAAACATAGTCGGGAAGAAGAGTCAGTCTTCTTGTACTTAAGTTGGCAATGTGTCTTTCGTATTTAATTCCGATGCAATTTCTGTGTTTCACCGTTAATAAGAAGGTCCAAGGGATACAGTATACCTGGAGTGAAGCATCGGAATCTATAACTAGTGTCACAGTAATGGTTCAAAACATAGACAGTAGGAAGAGTCAGTCTTCTTGTACTTAAGTCGGCATTGTGCCTTTTGTATTTAATTCCGATGCAATTTCTGTGTTTCATCGGCAATAAGGTCAGAGGGATACAGTAAACCTAAATTGAAGCATCGGAATCTATAACTAGTGTCACAGGAATGGTTCAAAATATAGACAGTAGGAAGAGTCAGTCTTCTTGTACTTAAGTCGGCATTGTGCCTTTTGTATTTAATTCCGATGCGATTTCTGTGTTTCATAGTCAATAAGAAGGTCCAAGGTGTACAGTAAACCTGAAGTGAAGCATCGGAATCTATAACTAGTGTCACAGGAATGGTTCAAAGCATAGTCAGTGAGAAGCGTCAGTCTACTTCTACTTAAGTCGACATTATGCCTTTTCTATTTATATCCGATGCAATTTCTGTGTTTCATCGTCAATAAGATGGTCCAAGGGAGACAGTAAACCCGAAGTGAAGCATCGGAATTTATAACTAGTGTCACAGGAATGGTCCAAAACATAGTCATTAATAAGAGTCAGTCTTCTTGTACTTAAGACGGCATTGTGCCTTTTGTATTTCATTCCGAAGCAATTTCAGTGTTTCTTCGTCAATAAGAAGGACCAAGGGATACAGTAAACCAGGAGTGAAGCATCGGAAACTATAACTAGTGTCACAGGGATGGTTCAAAACATAGACAGTAAGAAGAGTCAGTCTTCTTGTACTTAAGTCGGCATTGTGCCTTTTGTATTTAATTCCGATGCAATTTCTGTGTTTCATCGTCAATGAGAAGGTCAGAGGGATACAGTAAACCTGAAGTGAAGCAACGGAATCTATAACTAGTGTCACAGGAATGGTTCAAAACATAGTCAGTAAGTAGAGTCAGTCTTCTTGTACTTAAGTCGGCATTGTGCCTTTTGTATTTAATTCCGATGCAATTTCTGTGTTTCATCGTCAATAAGAGGGTCGAAGGGATACAGTAAACCTGGACTGAAGCATCGGAGTCTATAACTAGTGTCACAGGAATGGTTAAAATCATAGACAGTAAGAAGAGTCAGTCTTCTTGTACTTAATTCGGCATTGTGCCTTTTGTATTTAATTCCGATGCAATTTCTGTGTTTCATCGTCAATGAGAAGGTCAGAGGGATACAGTAAACCTGAAGTGAAGCAACGGAATCTATAACTAGTGTTACAGGAATGGTTCAAAACATAGTCAGTAAGTAGAGTCAGTCTTCTTGTACTTAAGTCGGCATTGTGCATTTTGTATTTAATTCCGATGCAATTTCTGTGTTTCATCGTTAATAAGAAGGTCCAAGGGATACAGTCAACCTGGAGTGAAACATCGGAATCTATAACTAGGGTCACAGGGACGGTTCAAAACATAGACGGTAAGAAGAGTCAGTCTTCTTGTACTTAAGTCGGCATTGTGTCTTTTGTATTTAATTCCGATGCAATTTCTGCGTTTCATCGTCAATAAGAAGGTTTAAGGGATACAGTAAACCTGAAATGAAGCATCGGAATCTATAACTAGTGTCACTGGTATGGTTCAAAACATAGTCAGTAAGAAGAGTCAGTCTTCTTGTACTTAAGTTGGCATTGTGCCTTTCGTATTTAATTCCAATGCAATTTCTGTGTTTCACCGTCAATAAGAAGGTCCAAGGGATACAGTAAACCTGAAGTGAAGCATCGGACTCAATAACTAGTGTCACAGAAATGGGTCAAATCATAGACAGTAGGAAGAGTCAGTCTTCTTGTACATAAGTCGGCATTGTGCATTTTGTATTTTATTCCGATGCAATTTCTGTGTTTCATCGTCAATAAGAAGGTCCAAGGGATACAGTAAACATGAAGTCAAGCATCGGAATCTATAACTAGTGGCACTGGAATGGTTCAAACTATAGACAGTAAGAAGAGTCAGTCTTCTTGTACTTAAGTCGGCATTGTGCCTATTGTATTTAATTCCGATGTAGTTTCTGTGTTTCATCGTCAATAAGAAGGTCTAAGGGACACAGTGAACCTGCAGTGAAGCATCGGAATCTATAACTAGTGTCACAGGGATGGTTCAAAGCATAGACAGTAAGAAGAGTCAGTGTTCATGTACTTAAGTCGGTATTGTGCCTTTTGTATTTAATTCCGATGCAATTTCTGTGTTTCATCGTCAATAAGAAGGTCGAAGGGATACAGTAAATCTGGAGCGAAGCATCGGAGTCTATAACTAGTGTCACAGGAATGGTTAAAAGCATAGACAGTAAGAAGAGTCAGTCTTCTTGTACTTAATTCGGCATTGCGCCTTTTGTATTTAATTCCGATGCAATTTCTGTGTTTCATCGTCAATAAGAAGGTCAGAGGGATACAGTAAACCTGAAGTGAAGCAACGGAATCTATAACAAGTGTCTTATGAATGGTTAAAAACATAGACAGTAGGAAGAGTCAGTCTTCTAGTACTTAAGTCGGCATTGTGCCTTTTCTATTTAATTCCGATGCAATTTCTGTGTTTCATCGTCAATAAGACGGTCAGGGGGATACAGTAAGCCTGAAGTGAAGCATCGGAATCTATAACTAGTGTCTCAGGTATGGTTCAAATCATAGACAGTTGGAAGAGTCAGTCTTCTTGTACTTAAGTCGGCATTGTGTCTTTTGTATTTAATTCCGATGCTATTTCTGTGTTTCATCGTCAATAAGAAGGTCCAAAGGATACAGTAAACCTGAAGTGAAGCATCGGAATCTACCACTAGTGTCACAGGAATGGTTGAAAACATAGTCAGGAAGAAGAGTCAGTCTTCTTGTACTTAAGTTGGCAATGTGCCTTTCGTATTTAATTCCGATGCAATTTCTGTGTTTCACCGTTAATAAGAAGGTCCAAGGGATACAGTAAACCTGGAGTGAAGCATCGGAATCTATAACTAGTGTCACAGTAATGGTTCAAAACATAGACAGTAGAAAGAGTCAGTCTTCTTGTACTTGAGTCGGCATTGTGCCTTTTGTATTTAATTCCGATGCAATTTCTGTGTTTCATCGTCAATAAGAGGGTCCGAGGGATAGAGTAAACATGAAGTGAAGCATCGGAATCAATAACTAGTGTCACTGGAATGGTTCAAATTATAGACAGTAAGAAGAGTCAGTCTTCTTGTACTTAAGTCGGCATTGTGCCTTTTGTATTTATCTCCGATGCAATTTCTGTGATTCATCGTAAATAACAAGGTCCAAGGGATGCATTAATCCTGACGTGAAGCATCGCAATCTATAACTAGTGTCACAGGAATGGTGCAATTCATAGACAATAAGACGAGTCAGTATTTTTGTACATAAGTCGGCATTGTGCTTTTTGTATTTAATTCCGATGCAATTTCTGTGTTTCATCGTCACTAAGAAGGTCAGAGGGATACAGTAATCCTGAAGTGAAGCATCGGAATCTATAACTAGTGTCACTGGAATGGTTCAAATTATAGACAGTAAGAAGATTCGGTCTTCTTGTACTTAAGTCGGCATTGTGCCTTTTGTATTTAATTCCGATGCAATTTCTGTTTTTCATCGTCAATAAGAAGGTCCAAAGGAAACAGTAAACCTGAAGTGAAGCATCGGAATCTATAACTAGTGTCACAGGAATGGTGAAAATCATAGACAGTAAGATGAGTCAGTATTCATGTACTTAAGTCGGCATTGTGCTTTTTGTATTTAATTCCGATGCAATTTCTGTGTTTCATCGTCACTAACAAGGTCAGTGGGATTCAGTAATCCTGAAGTTAGGCATCGGAATCTATAACTAGTGTAACTGGAATGGTTCAAAGCATAGTCAGTAAGAAGAGTCAGTGTTCTTGTAGTTAAGTCGGTATTGTGCCTTTTGTATTGAATTCCGAACCAATTTCTGTGTTTCATCGTCAATAAGAAGGTGCAAGGGATACAGTAAACCTGAAGTGAAGCATCGGAATCTATAACTAGTGTCACAGGAATGGTTCAAAGCATAGACAGTAAGAAGAGTCAGTCTTCTTGTACTTAAGTTGGCATAGTGCCTTTTCTATTTAATTCCGATGCAATTTCTGTGTTTCATCGTCAATAAGAAGGTCAGAAGTATACAGTAAACCTGAAGTGAAGCATCGGAATCTGTAACTAGTGTCACAGGAACGGTTCAATACATAGTCAGTAAGAAGAGTCAGTCTTGTTGAACTTAAGTTGGCATTGTGCCTTTCGTATTTTATTCCGATGCAATTTCTGTGTTTCACCGTCAATAAGAAGGCCCAAGGGATACAGTATTCCTGAAGTGAAGCAACGGACTCTATAACTAGTGTCACAGAAATGGTTCAAAACATAGACAGTAGGAAGAGTTAGTCTTCTTGTACATAAGTCGGCATTGTGCCTTTTGTATTTAATTCCGATGCTATTTCTGTGTTTCATCGTCAATAACACGATCCACGGGATACAGTAAACCTCAATTGAAACATCGGAATCTATAACTAGTGTCACAGGGATGGTTCAAAGCGTAGACAGTAAGAAGAGTCAGTCTTCTTGTACTTAAGTCGGCATTGTGCCTTTTGTACTTAATTCCGATGCAATTTCTGTGTTTCATCGTCAATAAGAAGGTCGAAGGGATACAGTAAACCTGGAGTGAAGCATCGGAGTCTATAACTAGTGTCACAGGAATGGTTAAAAGCATAGATAGTAAGAAGAGTCAGTCTTCTTGTACTTAATTCGGCATTGTGCCTTTTGTATTTAATTCCGATGCAATTTCTGTGTTTCATCGTCAATAAGAAGTTCAGAGGGATACAGTAAACCTGAAGTGAAGCAACGGAATCTATAACTAGTGTCACAGGAATGGTTCAAAACACGGTCAGTAAGAAGGGTCAGTCTTCTTGTAGTTAAGTCGGCTTTGTGCCTTTTGCATTGAATTCCTATGCAATTTCTGTGTTTCATCGACAATAAGAAGGTCCAAGGGATACAGTAAACCTGAAGTGAAGCATCGGAATCTATAACAAGTGTCTTAGGAATGGTTCAAAACATAGACAGTAGGAAGAGTCAGTCTTCTAGTACTTAAGTCGGCATTGTGCTTTTCTATTTAATTAGGATGCAATTTCTGTGTTTCATCGTCAATAAGACGGTCAGGGGGATACAGTAAACCAGAAGTGAAGCATCGGAATCTATAACTAGTGTCTCAGGAATGGTTCAAAACATAGTCAGGAAGAAGAGTCACTCTTCTTGTGCTTAAGTTGGCAATGTGCCTTTTGTATTTAATTCCGATGCAATTTCTGTGTTTCATCGTCAATAAGAAGGACCAAGGGATACAGTTAACCTGGAGTGAAGCATCGGAATCTATTACTAGTGTCACAGGGATGGTTCAAAACATAGACAGTAAGAAGAGTCAGTCTTCTTGTACTTAAGTCGACATTGTGACTTTTGTATTTATTTCCGATGCAATTTCTGTGTCTCATCGTCAATAAGAAGGTCCAAGGGATACAGTAAACCTGAAGTGAATCATCGGAATTTAAGTGTCACAGGAAAGGCTCAAATCATAATCAGTAAGAAGAGCCAGTCTTCTTGTACTTAAGTCGGCATTGTGCCTTTTGTATTTAAATCCGATGCAATTTCTGTGTTTCATCTCAATAAGAAGGTCCAAGGGATACAGTAGACCTGAATTGAAGCATCGGAATCTATAACTAGAGTCACAGGAATGGTTCAAAGCATAGACAGTCAGTAGAGTCAGTCTTCCTGTACTTAAGTCGGCATTGTGCCTTTTGTATTTAATTCCGATGCAATTTCTGTGTTTCATCGTCAATAAGAAGGTTTCAGGGCTACTGTAAACCTGAAGTGAAGCTTCGGAATCTATAGCTAGTGTCACAAGAATGGTTCAAAACATAGTCAGTAAGAAGAGTCAGTGTCTTGTACTGAAGTCGGCATTGTGCCTTTTGTATTTAATTCCGATGCAATTTCTGTGTTTCATCGTCCATAAGAAGGTCAGAGGGATACAGTAATCCTGAAGTAAAGCGTCGGAATCTATAACTAGTGTCACAGGAATGGTTCAAAGCATAGACAGTAAGAAGAGTCAGTCTTCTTGTACTTAAGTCGGCATACTGCCTTTTCTACTTAATTCCAATGCAATTTCTGTGTTTCATCGTCAATAAGAAGGTCAGAAGGATACAGTAAACCTGCAGTGAAGCATCGGAATCTATAACTAGAGTCACAGGAATGGTTTTAAAACATAGTCAGTAAGAAAAGTCAGTGTTCTTGAACTTAAGTTGGCATTGACCCTTTCGTATTTAATTCCGATGCAATTTCTGTGTTTCACCGTCAATGAGAAGGCCCAAAGGATACAGTAAACCTGAATTGAAGCAACGGACTCTATAACTAGTGTCACAGAAATGGTTCAAAACATAGACAGTAGGAAGAGTTAGTCTTCTTGTACATAAGTCGGCATTGTGCATTTTGTATTTAATTCCGATGCAATTTCTGTGTTTCATCGCCAATAAGAAGGTCCAAGGGAAACAGTAAACCTGAAGTGAAGCATCGGAATCTATAACTAGTGTCACAGGGATGGTTCAAAGCGTAGACAGTAAGAAGAGTCAGTCTTCTTGTACTTAAGTCGGCATTGTGCCTTTTGTATTTAATTCCGATGCAATTTCTGTGTTTCATCGTCAATAAGAATGTCGAAGGGATACAGTAAACCTGGAGTGAAGCATCGGAGTCTATAACTAGTGTCACAGGAATGGTTAAAAGCATACACAGTAAGAAGAGTCGGTCTTCTTGTACTTAATTCGGCATTGTGCCTTTTGTATTTAATTCCGATGCAATTTCTGTGTTTCATCGTCAATAAGAAGTTCAGAGGGATACAGTAAACCTGAAGTGAAGCAACAGAATCTATAACTAGTGTCACAGGAATGGTTCAAAACACAGTCAGTAAGAAGGGTCAGTCTTCTTGTAGTTAAGTCGGCTTTGTGCCTTTTGCATTGAATTCCTATGCAATTTCTGTGTTTCATCGACAATAAGAAGGTCCAAGGGATACAGTAAACCTGAAGTGAAGCATCGGAATCTATAACAAGTGTCTTAGGAATGGTTCAAAACATAGACAGTAGGAAGAGTCAGTCTTCTAGTACTTAAGTCGGCATTGTGCTTTTCTATTTAATTAGGATGCAATTTCTGTGTTTCATCGTCAATAAGACGGTCAGGGGGATACAGTAAACCAGAAGTGAAGCATCGGAATCTATGACTAGTGTCTCAGGAATGGTTCAAAACATAGTCAGGAAGAAGAGTCACTCTTCTTGTGCTTAAGTTGGCAATGTGCCTTTTGTATTTAATTCCGATGCAATTTCTGTGTTTCATCGTCAATAAGAAGGACCAAGGGATACAGTTAACCTGGAGTGAAGCATCGGAATCTATTACTAGTGTCACAGGGATGGTTCAAAACATAGACAGTAAGAAGAGTCAGTCTTCTTGTACTTAAGTCGACATTGTGACTTTTGTATTTATTTCCGATGCAATTTCTGTGTCTCATCGTCAATAAGAAGGTCCAAGGGATACAGTAAACCTGAAGTGAATCATCGGAATTTAAGTGTCACAGGAAAGGCTCAAATCATAATCGGTAAGAAGAGCCAGTCTTCTTGTACTTAAGTCGGCCTTGTGCCTTTTGTATTTAAATCCGATGCAATTTCTGTGTTTCATCTCAATAAGAAGGTCCAAGGGATACAGTAGACCTGAATTGAAGCATCGGAATCTATAACTAGAGTCACAGGAATGGTTCGAAGCATAGACAGTCAGTAGAGTCAGTCTTCTTGTACTTAAGTCGGCATTGTGCCTTTTGTATTTAATTCCGATGCAATTTCTGTGTTTCATCGTCCATAAGAAGGTCAGAGGGATACAGTAATCCTGAAGTAAAGCGTCGGAATCTATAACTAGTGTCACAGGAATGGTTCAAAGCATAGACAGTAAGAAGAGTCAGTCTTCTTGTACTTAAGTCGGCATACTGCCTTTTCTACTTAATTCCAATGCAATTTCTGTGTTTCATCGTCAATAAGAAGGTCAGAAGGATACAGTAAACCTGCAGTGAAGCATCGGAATCTATAACTAGAGTCACAGGAATGGTTTTAAAACATAGTCAGTAAGAAAAGTCAGTGTTCTAGAACTTAAGTTGGCATTGACCCTTTCGTATTTAATTCCGATGCAATTTCTGTGTTTCACCGTCAATGAGAAGGCCCAAAGGATACAGTAAACCTGAATTGAAGCAACGGACTCTATGACTAGTGTCACAGAAATGGTTCAAACATAGACAGTAGGAAGAGTTAGTCTTCTTGTACATAAGTCGGCATTGTGCCTTTTGTATTTAATTCCGATGCAATTTCTGTGTTTCATTGTCAATAAAAAGGTCCAAGGGAAACAGTAAACCTGAAGTGAAGCATCGGAATCTATAACTAGTGTCACAGGACTGGTTCAAAACATAGATAGTAAGAAGGGTCAGTCTTCTTGTCCTTAAGTCGGCATTGTGCCTTTTGTATTTAATTCCGATGCAATTTCTGTGTTTCATCGGCAATAAGGACAGAGGGATACAGAAAACCTAAATTGAAGCATCGGAATCTATAACTAGTGTCACAGGAATGGTTCAAAATATAGACAGTAGGAAGAGTCAGTCTTCTTGTACTTAAGTCGGCATTGTGCCTTTTGTATTTAATTCCGATGCGATTTCTGTGTTTCTTCGTCAATAAGAAGGTCCAAGGTGTACAGTAAACCTGGAGTGAAGCATCGGAATCTATAACTAGTGTCACTCGAATGGTTCAAAACATAGACAGTAGGAAGAGTCAGTCTTCTTGTACTTAAGTCGGCATTGTGCCTATTGTATTTCAATCCGATGTAATTTCTGTGGTTCATCGTCAATAAGAAGGTCTAAGGGACACAGTAAACCTGCAGTGAAGCATCGGAATCTATAACTAGTGTCACAGGGATGGTTCAAATCATAGACAGTAAGTAGAGTTAGTCTTCTTGTACTTAAGTCGGCATTGTGCCGTTTGTATTTAATTCCGATGCAATTTCTGTGTTTCATCGTCAATAAGAAGGTCGAAGGGATACAGTAAACCTGGAGTGAAGCATCGGAGTCTATAACTAGTGTTACAGGAATAGTTAAAAGCATAGACAGTAAGAAGAGTCAGTCTTCTTGTACTTAATTCGGCATTGTGCCTTTTGTATTTAATTCCGATGCAATTTCTGTGTTTCATCGTCAATAAGAAGGTCAGAGGGATACAGTAAACCTGAAGTGAAGCAACGGAATCTATAACTAGTGTCACAGGAATGGTTCAAAAGATAGTCAGTAAGAAGGGTCAGTCTTCTTGTACTTAAGTCGGCATTGTGCATTTTGTATTTAATTCCGATGCAATTTCTGTGTTTCATCGTCAATAAGAAGGTCCAAGGGATACAGTGATCCTGGAGTAAAACATCGGAAGCTATAACTAGTGTCACAGGTACGGTTCAAAACATAGACAGTAAGATGAGTCAGTATTCTTGTACTTAAGTCGGCATTGTGCTTTTTGTATTTAATTCCGATGCAATTTCTTTGTTTCATCGTCACTAACAAGGTCAGTGGGATACAGTAATCCTGAGGTTAGGCATCGAAATCTATAACTAGTGTCACTGGAATGGTTCAAAGCATAGTCAGTAAGAAGAGTCAGTCTTCTTGTAGTTAGGTCGGCATTGTGCCTTTTGAATTGAATTTCGAACCAATTTCTGTGTTTCATCGTCAATAAGAAGGTGCAAGGGATACAGTAAACCTGAAGTGAAGCATCGGAATCTATAACTTGTGTCACAGGAATGGTTCAAAACATAGACAGTAAGAAGAGTCTGTCTTCTTGTACTTAAGTCGGCATACTGCCTTTTCTATTTAATTCCGATGCAATTTCTGTGTTTCATCGTCAATAAGAAGGTCAGAAGGATACAGTAAACCTGAAGTGAAGCATCGGAATCTATAACTAGTGTCACAGGAATGGTTCAAAACATAGTCAGTAAGAAGAGTCAGTCTTCTTGAACTTAAGTTGGCATTGTGCCTTTCGTATTTAATTCCGATGCAATTTCTGTGTTTCACCGTCAATAAGAAGGCCCAAGGGATACAGTAAACCTGAAGTGAAGCAACGGACTCTATAACTAGTGTCACAGAAATGGTTCAAAACATAGACAGTAGGAAGAGTTAGTCTTCTTGTACATAAGTCGGCATTGTGCCTTTTGTATTTAATTCCGATGCAATTTCTGTGTTTCATCGCCAATAAGAAGGTCCAAGGGAAACAGTAAACCTGAAGTGAAGCATCGGAATCTATAACTAGTGTCACAGGACTGGTTCAAAACATAGATAGTAAGAAGGGTCAGTCTTCTTTTCCTTTAGTCGGCATTGTGCCTTTTGTATTTAATTCCGATGCAATTTCTGTGTTTCATCGGCAATAAGATCAGAGGGATACAGTAAACCTAAATTGAAGCATCGGAATCTATAACTAGTGTCACAGGAATGGTTCAAAATATAGACAGTAGGAAGAGTCAGTCTTCTTGTACTTAAGTCGGCATTGTGCCTTTTCTATTTAATTCCGATGCGATTTCTGTGTTTCATAGTCAATAAGAAGGTCCAAGGTGTACAGTAAACCTGAAGTGAAGCATCGGAATCTATAACTAGTGTCACAGGAATGTTTCAAAGCATAGTCAGTGAGAAGCGTCAGTCTTCTTGTACTTAAGTCGACATTGTGCCATTTCTATTTATATCCGATGCAATTTCTGTGTTTCATCCTCAATAAGATGGTCCAAGGGATACAGTAAACCCGAAGTGAAGCATCGGAATTTATAACTAGTGTCACAGGAATGGTCCAAAACATAGTCATTAATAAGAGTCAGTCTTCTTGTACTTAAGTCGGCATTGTGCCTTTTGTATATAATTCCGATGCAATTTCTGTGTTTCTTCGTTAAAAAGAAGGACCAAGGGATGCAGTAAACCTGGAGTGAAGCATCGGAAACTATAACTAGTGTCAGAGGGATGGTTCAAAACATAGACAGTTAGAAGAGTCAGACTTCTTGTACTTAAGTCGGCATTGTGCCTTTTGTATTTAATTCGGATGCAATTTCTGTGTTTCATCGTCAATAAGAAGGTCAGAGGGATACAGTAATCTTGAAGTCAGACATCGGAATCTATGACTAGTGTCACAGGAATGGTTCAAAGCATAGTCCATAAAAGAGTCAGTCTTCTTGTCCTTAAGTCGGTATTGTGCTTTTTGTATTTATTTCCGATGCAATTTCTGTGTTTCATCGTCAATAACACGGTCCAAGGGATACAGTAAACCTGAAGTGAAGCATCGGAATCAATACCTAGTGTCACTCGAATGGTTCAAAACATAGACAGTAGGAAGAGTCAGTCTTCTTGTACTTAATTCGGCATTGTGCCTATTGTATTTAATTCCGATCTAATTTCTGTGTTTCATCGTCAATAAGAAGGGCTAAGGGACACAGAAAAACCTGCAGTGAAGCATCGGAATCTATAACTAGTGTCACAGGGATGGTTCGAATCATAGACAGTAAGAAGAGTCAGTCTTCTTGTACTTAAGTCGGCATTGTGCCTTTTGTATTTAATTCCGATGCAATTTCTGTGTTTCATCGTCAATAAGAAGGTCAGAGGGATACAGTAATCCGGAAGTTAAGCATCGGAATGTATAACTAGAGTCACAGGAATGGTTGAAAACATAGACAGTTGGAAGAGTCAGTCTTCTTGTACTTAAGTCGGCATTGTGCATTTTGTATTTAATTCCGATGCAATTTCTGTGTTTCATCGTCAATAAGAAGGTCGAAGGGATACAGTATACCTGGAGTGAAGCATCGGAATCTATAACTAGTGTCTCAGGAATGGTTCAAAACATAGACAGTTGGAAGAGTCAATCTTCTTGTACTTAAGTCGGCATTGTGTCTTTTGTATTTAATTCCGATGCTATTTCTGTGTTTCATCGTCAATAAGAAGGTCCAAGGGATACAGTAAACCTGAAGTGAAGCATCGGAATCTACAACTAGTGTCACAGGAATGGTTCAAACATAGTCAGGAAGAAGAGTCAGTCTTCTTGTACTTAAGTTGGCATTGTGCCTTTTGTAGTTAATTCCGATGCAAATTCTGTGTTTCACCGTCAATAAGAAGGTCCAAGGGATACAGTAAACCTGGAGTGAAGCATCGGAATCTGTAACTAGTGTCACAGTAATGGTTCAAAACATAGACAGTAGGAAGAGTCAGTCTTCTTGTACTTAAGTCGGCATTGTGCCTTTTGTATTTAATTCCGAAGCAATTTCTGTGTTTCATCGTCAATAAGAAGGTCCAAGGGATACAGTAAACCTGAAGTGAAGCATCGGAATCTATAACTAGTGTCACTGGAATGGTTCAAATTATAGACAGTAAGAAGAGTCCGTCTTCTTGTACTTAAGTCGGCATTGTGCCTTTTGTATTTAATTCCGATGCAATTTCTGTGATTCATCGCAAATATCAAGGTCCAAGGGATACAGTAAACCTGAAGTGAAGCATTGGAATCTATAACTAGTGTCACAGGAATGATGCATTCATAGACCGTAAGATGAGTCAGTATTCTTGTACTTAAGTCGGCATTGTGCTTTTTGTATTTAATTCCGATACAATTTCTGTGTTTCATCGTCACGAAGATGGTCAGTGGGATACAGTAATCCTGAAGTTAGGCATCTTAATCTACAACTAGTGTCACTGGAATGGTTCAAAGCATAGTCAGTAAGAAGAGTCAGTCTTCTTGTAGTTAGGTCGGCATTGTGCCTTTTGTATTGAATTTCGAACCAATTTCTGTGTTTCATCGTCAATAAGAAGGTGCAAGGGATACAGTAAACCTGAAGTGAAGCATCGGAATCTATAACTAGTGTCACAGGAATGGTTCAAAACATAGACAGTAAGAAGAGTCTGTCTTCTTGTACTTAAGTCGGCATACTGCCTTTTCTATTTAATTCCGATGCAATTTCTGTGTTTCATCGTCAATAAGAAGGTCAGAAGGATACAGTAAACATGAAGTGAAGTATCGGAATCTATAACTAGTGTCACAGGAATGGTTCAAAACATAGTCAGTAAGAAGTGTCAGTCTTCTTGAACTTAAGTTGGCATTGTGCCTTTCGTATTTAATTCCGATGCAATTTATGAGTTTCACCGTCAATAAGAAGGCCCAAGGGATACAGTAAACCTGAAGTGAAGCAACGGACTCTATAACTAGTGTCACAGAAATGGTTCAAAACATAGACAGTAGGAAGAGTTAGTCTTCTTGTACATAAGTCGGCATTGTGCCTTTTGTATTTAATTCCGATGCAATTTCTGTGTTTCATCGCCAATAAGAAGGTCCAAGGGAAACAGTAAACCTGAAGTGAAGCATCGGAATCTATAACTAGTGTCACAGGACTGGTTCAAAACATAGATAGTAAGAAGGGTCAGTCTTCTTTTCCTTAAGTCGGCATTGTGCCTTTTGTATTTAATTCCGATGCAATTTCTGTGTTTCATCGGCAATAAGGTCAGAGGGATACAGTAAACCTAAATTGAAGCATCGGAATCTATAACTAGTGTCACAGGAATGGTTCAAAATATAGACAGTAGGAAGAGTCAGTCTTCTTGTACTTAAGTCGGCATTGTGCCTTTTCTATTTAATTCCGATGCGATTTCTGTGTTTCATAGTCAATAAGAAGGTCCAAGGTGTACAGTAAACCTGAAGTGAAGCATCGGAATCTATAACTAGTGTCACAGGAATGTTTCAAAGCATAGTCAGTGAGAAGCGTCAGTCTTCTTGTACCTAAGTCGACATTGTGCCATTTCTATTTATATCCGATGCAATTTCTGTGTTTCATCCTCAATAAGATGGTCCAAGGGATATAGTAAACCCGAAGTGAAGCATTGGAATTTATAACTAGTGTCACAGGAATGGTCCAAAACATAGTCATTAATAAGAGTCAGTCTTCTTGTACTTAAGTCGGCATTGTGCCTTTTGTATATAATTGCGATGCAATTTCTGTGTTTCTTCGTTAAAAAGAAGGACCAAGGGATGCAGTAAACCTGGAGTGAAGCATCGGAAACTATAACTAGTGTCAGAGGGATGGTTCAAAACATAGACAGTTAGAAGAGTCAGACTTCTTGTACTTAAGTCGGCATTGTGCCTTTTGTATTTAATTCGGATGCAATTTCTGTGTTTCATCGTCAATAAGAAGGTCAGAGGGATTCAGTAATCTTGAAGTTAGACATCGGAATCTATGACTAGTGTCACAGGAATGGTTCAAAGCATAGTCCATAAAAGAGTCAGTCTTCTTGTCCTTAAGTCGGTATTGTGCTTTTTGTATTTATTTCCGATGCAATTTCTGTGTTTCATCGTCAATAACACGGTCCAAGGGATACAGTAAACCTGAAGTGAAGCATCGGAATCAATACCTAGTGTCACTCGAATGGTTCAAAACATAGACAGTAGGAAGAGTCAGTCTTCTTGTACTTAAGTCGGCATTGTGCCTATTGTATTTAATTCCGATCTAATTTCTGTGTTTCATCGTCAATAAGAAGGGCTAAGGGACACAGAAAAACCTGCAGTGAAGCATCGGAATCTATAACTAGTGTCACAGGGATGGTTCAAATCATAGACAGTAAGAAGAGTCAGTCTTCTCGTACTTAAGTCGGCATTGTGCCTTTTGTATTTAATTCCGATGCAATTTCTGTGTTTCATCGTCAATAAGAAGGTCAGAGGGATACAGTAATCCGGAAGTTAAGCATCGGAATGTATAACTAGAGTCACAGGAATGGTTGAAAACATAGACAGTTGGAAGAGTCAGTCTTCTTGTACTTAAGTCGGCATTGTGCATTTTGTATTTAATTCCGATGCAATTTCTGTGTTTCATCGTCAATAAGAAGGTCGAAGGGATACAGTATACCTGGAGTGAAGCATCGGAATCTATAACTAGTGTCTCAGGAATGGTTCAAAACATAGACAGTTGGAAGAGTCAATCTTCTTGTACTTAAGTCGGCATTGTGTCTTTTGTATTTAATTCCGATGCTATTTCTGTGTTTCATCGTCAATAAGAAGGTCCAAGGGATACAGTAAACCTGAAGTGAAGCATCGGAATCTACAACTAGTGTACCGGAATGGTTCAAAACATAGTCAGGAAGAAGAGTCAGTCTTCTTGTACTTAAGTTGGCATTGTGCCTTTTGTATTTAATTCCGATGCAAACTCTGTGTTTCACCGTCAATAAGAAGGTCCAAGGGATACAGTAAACCTGGAGTGAAGCATCGGAATCTGTAACTAGTGTCACAGTAATGGTTCAAAACATAGACAGTAGGAAGAGTCAGTCTTCTTGTACTTAAGTCGGCATTGTGCCTTTTGTATTTAATTCCGAAGCAATTTCTGTGTTTCATCGTCAATAAGAAGGTCCAAGGGATACAGTAAACCTGAAGTGAAGCATCGGAATCTATAACTAGTGTCACTGGAATGGTTCAAATTATAGACAGTAAGAAGAGTCAGTCTTCTTGTACTTAAGTCGGCATTGTGCCTTTTGTATTTAATTCCGATGCTATTTCTGTGATTCATCGCAAATATCAAGGTCCAAGGGATACAGTAAACCTGAAGTGAAGCATTGGAATCTATAACTAGTGTCACAGGAATGATGCATTCATAGACCGTAAGATGAGTCAGTATTCTAGTACTTAAGTCGGCATTGTGCTTTTTGTATTTAATTCCGATGCAATTTCTGTGTTTCATCGTCACTAAGATGGTCAGAGGGATCCAGTAATCCTGAAGTTAAGCATCGGAATCTGTAACTAGAGTCACAGGAATGGTTCAAAGCATAGTCAGTAAGAAGAGTCAGTCTTCTTGTAGTTAAGTTGGCATTGTGCCTTTTGTATTTAATTCCGATGCACTTTCTGTGTTTCATCGTCAATAAGAAGTTCCAAGGGATACAGTAAACCTGAAGTGAAGCATCGGAATCTGTAACTAGTGTCACTGGAATGGTTCAAATAATAGACAGTAAGAAGAGTCGGTCTTCTTGTACTTAAGTCGGCATTGTGCCTTTTGTATTTAATTCCTATGCAATTTCTGTGATTCATCGTAAATAACAAGGTCCAAGGGATACAGTAAACCTGAAGTGAAGCATCCGACTCTATAACTAGTGTCACAGAAATGGTTCAAAACATAGACAGTAGGAAGAGTCAGTCTTCTTGTACATAAGTCGGCATTGTGCATTTTGTATTTAATTCCGATGCAATTTCTGTGTTTCATCGTCAATTAGAAGGTCCAAGGGAAACAGTAAACCTTAAGTGAAGAATCGGAATCTATAATTAGTGTCACAGGAATGGTGCAAATCATAGACAGTAAGATGAGTCAGTATTCTTGTTCTTAAGTCGGCATCGTGCTTTTTGTATTTAATTCCGATGCAATTTCTGTGTTTCATCGTCACTAACAAGGTCAGTGGGATACAGTAATCCTGAAGTTAGGCATCTTAATCGATAACTAGTGTCACTGGAATGGTTCAAAGCATAGTCAGTAAGAAGAGTCAGTCTTCTTGTAGTTAAGTCGGCATTGTGCCTTTTGTATTGAATTCCGAACTAATTTCTGTGCTTCATCGTCAATAAGAAGGTGCAAGGGATACAGTAAACCTGAAGTGAAGCATCCGACTCTATAACTAGTGTCACAGAAATGGTTCAAAACATAGACAGTAGGAAGAGTCAGTCTTCTTGTACATAAGTCGGCATTGTGCATTTTGTATTTAATTCCGATGCAATTTCTGTGTTTCATCGTCAATTAGAAGGTCCAAGGGAAACAGTAAACCTTAAGTGAAGAATCGGAATCTATAATTAGTGTCACAGGAATGGTGCAAATCATAGACAGTAAGATGAGTCAGTATTCTTGTTCTTAAGTCGGCATAGTGCCTTTTGTATTGAATTCCGATGCAATTTCTGTGTTTCATCGTCAATAAGAAGGTCAGAAGGATACAGTAAACATGAAGTGAAGTATCGGAATCTATAACTAGTGTCACAGGAATGGTTCAAAACATAGTCAGTAAGAAGTGTCAGTCTTCTTGAACTTAAGTTGGCATTGTGCCTTTCGTATTTAATTCCGATGCAATTTATGAGTTTCACCGTCAATAAGAAGGTCCAAGGGATACAGTAAACCGGAAGTGAAGCATTGGACTCTATAACTAGTGTCACAGAAATGGTTCAAGACATAGACAGTAAGAAGAGTCAGTCTTCTTGTACATAAGTCGGCATTGTGCCTTTTGTATTTAATTCCGATGCAATTTCTGTGTTTCATCGTCAATAAGAAAGTCCTAGGGAAACAGTAAGCCTGAAGTGAAGCATCGAAATCTATCACTAGTGTCACAGGACTGGTTCAAACATAGATAGTAAGAAGGGTCAGTCTTGTTGTCCTTAAGTCGGCATTGTGCCTTTTGTATTTAATTCCGATGCAATTTCTATGTTTCATCGGCAATAAGGTCAGAGGGATACAGTAAACCTAAATTGAAGCATCGGAATCTATAACTAGTGTCACAGGAATGGTTCAAAATATAGAGAGTAGGAAGAGTCAGTCTTCTTGTACTTAAGTCAAAATTGTGCCTTTTGTATTTAATTCCGATGCGATTTCTGTGTTTCATAGTCAATTAGAAGGTCCAAGGTGTAAAGTAAACCTGAAGTGAAGCATCGGAATCTATAACTAGTGTCACAGGAATGGCTCAAAACGTAGACAGTAAGAAGAGTCAGTCTTCTTGTACTTTATTCGACATTGTGCCTTTTCTATTTATATCCGATGCAATTTCTGTGTTTCATCGTCAATAAGATGGTCCAAGGGATACAGTAAACCCGAAGTGAAGCATCGGAATTTATAACTAGTGTCACAGGAATGGTCCAAATACAGTCAGTAATAAGAGTCAGTCTTCTTGCTCTTAAGTCGGCATTGTGCCTTTTGTATTTAATTCCGATGCAATTTCTGTGTTTCTTCGTCAATAAGAAGGACCAAGGGATTCAGTAAACCTGGAGTGAAGCATCGGAAACTCTAACTAGTGTCACAGGGATGGTTCAAAACATAGACAGTAAGAAGAGTCAGTCTTCTTGTTCTTAAGTCGGTATTGTGCATTTTGTATTTAATTCCGATGCAATATCTGTGTTTCATCGTCAATAAGACGGTCCAAAGGATACAGTAAAACTGAAGTGAAGCATCGGAATCTATAACTACTGTCACAGGAATGGTTCAAAACATAGACAGTAGGAAGAGTCAGTCTTCTTGTACTCAAGTCGGCATTGTGCCTATTGTATTTAATTCCGATGTAATTTCTGTGTTTCATCGTCAATAAGAAGGTCTAAGGGACACAGTAAGCCTGGAGGGAAGCATCGGAATCTATAACTAGTGTCACGGGAATGGTTCAAAGCATGGATAGTAAAAAGTGTCAGTCTTCTTGTCCTTAAGTCGGCATAGTGCCTTTTGTATTTAATTCCGATGCAATTTCTGTGTTTCATCGTCAATAAGAAGGTCAGAGGGATACAGTAAACCTGAAGTGAAGCATCGGAATCTATAACTAGAGTCACAGGAATGGTTCAAAACATAGTCAGAAAGAAGCGTCAGTCTTCTTGTCCATAAGTCGGCATTGTGCCTTTTGTATTTAATTCCGATGCAATTTCTGTGTTTCATCGTCAATAAGAAGGTCCAAGGGATACAGTAAACCTGGAGTGTAGCATCGGAATCTATAACCAGTGTCACAGGAATGTTTCAAAGCATAGAAAGTAAGATGAGTCGGTCTTCGTGTACTTATGTCGGCATTCTGCCTTATGTATTTAATTCCGATGCAATTTCTGTGTTTTATCGTCAATAAGAAGGTCCAAGGGATACAGCAAACCTGAAGTGAAGCATCGGAATCTATAACTAGTGTCACAGGAATGGTTTAAAACATAGTCAGTAAAATGATTGAGTCTTCCTGTACTTAAGTCGGCATTGTGTCTTTTCTATTTAATTCCGATGCAATTTCTGTGTTTCATCGTCAATAAGATGGTCCAAGGGAAACGGTAAACCTGGAGTGAAGCATCGGAATCTATAACTAGTGTCAATGGAATGGTCCAAAACATAGACAGTAAGAAGAGACAGTCTTCTTGTACTTAAGTCGGCATTGTGCCGTTTGTATTTAATTCCGATGCAATATCTGAGTTTCATCGTCAATAAGAAGGTCAGCGGGATACAGTAAACCTGAAGTGAAGTATCGGAATTTATAACTAGTGTCACAGGAATGGTTCAAAATATAGACAGTAGGAAGAGTCAGACTTCTTGTACTTAAGTCGGCATTGTGCCTTTTGTATTTAATTCCGATGCGATTTCTGTGTTTCATAGTCAATAAGAAGGTCCAAGGTGTACAGTAAACCTGAAGTGAAGCATCGGAATCAATAACTAGTGTTACAGGAATGGTTCAAAACATAGAAAGTAAGAAGAGTCAGTCTTCATGTACTTAAGTCGGCATTTTGCCTTTTGTATTTAATTCCGATGCAATTTCTGTGTTTCATCGTCAATAAGAAGGTCCAAGCGATACAGTAAACCTGACGAAAAGCATCGGAATCTATAACTAGTGTCACAGGAATGGTTCAAAACATAGTCAGTAAAAAGAGTCAGTCTTCTTGTGCTTAAGTCGGCATTGAGCCTTTTCTATTTAATTCCGATGTAATTTCTGTGTTTCTTCGTCAATAAGAAAGTCCAAGTGATACAGTAAACCTGGGGTGAAGCATCGGAATCTATAACTAGTGTCACAGGAATGGTTCAAAACATAGTCAGTAAGAAGAGTCACTCTTCTTGTCCTTAAGTCGGCATTGTGCCTTTTGTATTTAATTCCGATGCAACTTCTGTGTTTCATCGTCTACAAGAAGGTCCAGAGAATACAGTAAACCTGGAGTGAAGCATCGGAATCTATAACTAGTGTCACAGGAATGGTTCAAAACATAGACAGTACGAAGTGTCAGTCTTCTTGTACTTAAGTCGGTATTGTGCATTTTGTACTTAAATCCGATGCAATTTCTGTGTTTCATCGTCTATAAGAAGGGCAGAGGGACACAGTAAACCTGAAGTGAAGCGTTGCAATATGTAACTAGTGTCACAGGAATGGATCAAAACATAGTCAGTAAGAAGAGTCAGTCTTCTTGTACTTAAATCGGCATTGTGCCTTTTGTATTTAATTCCGATGCAAGTTCTGTGTTTAATCGTCAATAAGAAGGTCAGAGGGATACAGTAAACCCGAAGTGAAGCATCGGAATCTGTAACTAGTGTCACAGGAATGGTACAAATCATAGACATTAAGAAGGGTCAGTCTTCTTGTACTTAAGTCGGCATTGTGCCTTTTGTATTTAATTCCGTTGCAATTTCTGTGTTTCATCGTCAGTAAGAAGGTCCAAGGGATACAGTAAAACGGAAGTCAAGCATCAGAATCTATAACTAGTGTCACAGGAATGGTTCAAAGCATAGCCAGTAAGAAGAGTCAGTCTTCTTGTACTTTAGTAGGGATTGTGGCGTTTCTATTTAATTCCGATACAATTTCTGTGTTTCCTTGTCAATAAGAAGGTCGGAGGGATACAGTAAACCGGAAGTGAAGCATCGGAATCTATAACTAGTGTCACTGGAATGGTTCAAAACATAGACAGTAAGAAAAGTCAGTCGTCTTGTACTTAAGTCGGCATCGTGCCTTTTCTATTTAATTCCTATGCAATTTCTGTGTTTCATCGTCAACAAGAATGTCAGAGGGATACAGTAGACCTGAAGTGAAGCATCCTAATCTATAACTAGTGTCACAGGAATGGTTCAAAACATAGTCAGTAAAAAGAGTCAGACTTCTTGTACTTAAGTCGGCATTGTGCCTTTTGTATCTAATTCCGATGCAATTTCTGTGTTTCATCGTCAATAAGAGGGTCAGAGGTATACAGTAAACCTGAAGTGAAGCATCGGAATCTATAACTAGTGTCACTGGAATGGTTCAAAACATAGTCAGTAAGAAGAGTCAGTCTTTTTGTACTTAAGTCGGCATTGTACCTTTTGTGTTTAATTCCGATGCAATTTCTGTGTTTCATCGTCAATAAGTAGGTCCAAGGGATACAGTACACCAGAAGTGAAGCATCGGAATCTATAACTAGTGTCACAGGAATGGTTCAAAACATAGTCATTAAGAAGATTCAGTCTTTTCGTACTTAAGTCGGCATTGTGCCTTTTGTTTTTAATTCCGATGCAATTTCTGTGTTTCATCGTCAATAAGTAGGTCCAAGTGATACATTAAACCTGAAGTGAAGCATCGGAATCTATAACTAGTGTCACAGGAATGGTTCAAAACATAGACAGTAAGAAGAGTCAGTCTTCTTGTACTTAAGTTGGTATTGTGCCTTTTGTTTTTAATTCTGATGCAATTTCTGTGTTTCATCGTCAATAAGAGGGTCCAAGGGATACAGTAAACCTGAAGTGAAGCATCGGAATCTATAACTAGTGTCACAGGAATGGTTCAAAACATAGACAGTAAGAAGAGTCAGTCTTCTTGTACTTAAGTCGGCATTGTGCCTTTTGTATTTAGTTTCGATGCAATTTCTGTGTTTCATCGTCAATAAGAAGATCAGAGGGATACAGTAAACCTGAAGTGAAGCATCGGAGTCTATAACAAGTGTCAAAGGAATGGTTCAAAACATTGACAGTAGGAAGGGTCAGTCATCTTGTACTTAAGTCGGCATTGTCCCATTTTTATTTAATTCCGATGCAAATTCTGTGTTTCATCGTCAATAAGAAGGTCCAAGGGATACAGTAAACCTGAAGTGAAGCATCGGAATCTATAACTAGTGTCACAGGAATGGTTCAAAACATAGACAGTAAGAAGAGTCAGTCTTCTCGTACTTAAGTCGGTATTGTGCCTTTTGTATTTAATTCCGATGCAATTTCTGTGTTTCGTCGTCAATAAGAGGGTCCAAGGGATACAGTAAACCTGAAGTGAAGCATCGGAAGCTATAACGAGTGTCACAGGAATGGTTCAAAACATAGACAGTAAGAAGAATCAGTCTTCATGTACTTAAGTCGGCATTGTGCATTTTCTATTTAATTACGATGCAATTTCTGTGTTTCATCGTCAATAAGAAGGTCCAAGGGATACAGTAAACCTGAAGTTAAGCATCGGAATCTATAACTAGTGCCACAGGAATGGTTCAAAACATAGACTGTAAGAAGGGTCAGTCTTCTTGTACTTAAGTCGGCATTGTGCCTTTTGTATTTTATTCCGATGCAATATCTGTGTTTCATCGTCAATAAGAAGGTCCAAGGGATACAGTAAAACAGAAGTCAAGCATCGGAATCTATAACTAGTGTCACAGGAATGTTTCAAAACATAGCCAGTAAGTAGACTCAGTCTTCTCGTACTTAAGTAGGCACTGTGGCGTTTCTATTTAATTCCGATGCAATTTCTGTGTTTCCTCGTCAATAAGAAGGTCAGAGGGATACAGTAAACCTGAAGTGACGCATCGGGATCTATAACTAGTGTCACAGGAATGGTTCAAAACATAGACAGTAGGAAGAGTCAGTCTTCTTGTACTCAAGTCGGCATTGTGCCTATTGTATTTAATTCCGATGTAATTTCTGTGTTTCATCGTCAATAAGAAGGTCTAAGGGGCACAGTAAGCCTGCAGTGAAGCATCGGAATCTATAACTAGTGTCACGGGAATGGTTCAAAGCATGGATAGTAAAAAGTGTCAGTCTTCTTGTCCTTAAGTCGGCATTGTGCCTTTTGTATTTAATTCCGATGCAATTTCTGTGTTTCATCGTCAATAAGAAGGTCAGAGGGATACAGTAAACCTGAAGTGAAGCATCGGAATCTATAACTAGAGTGACAGGAATGGTTCAAAACATAGTCAGAAAGAAGCGTCAGTCTTCTTGTACTTAAGTCGGCATTGTGCCTTTTGTATTTAATTCCGATGCAATTTCTGTGTTTCATCGTCAATAAGAAGGTCCAAGGGATACAGTAAACCTGGAGTGTAGCATCGGAATCTATAACCAGTGTCACAGGAATGGTTCAAAGCATAGAAAGTAAGAAGAGTCAGTCTTCGTGTACTTATGTCGGCATTTTGCCTTTTGTATTTAATTCCGATGCAATTTCTGTGTTTCATCGTCAATCAGAAGGTCCAAGGGATACAGCAAACCTGAAGTGAAGCATCGGAATCTATAACTAGTGTCACAGGAATGGTTTAAAACATAGTCAGTAAAGAGATTGAGTCTTCCTGTACTTAAGTCGGCATTGTGCCTTTTCTATTTAATTCCGATGCAATTTCTGTGTTTCATCGTCTATAAGAATGTCCAAGGGATACAGTAAACCTGGAGTGAAGCATCGGAATCTATAACTAGTGTCACAGGAATGGTGCAAATCATAGACAGTAAGATGAGTCAGTATTCTTGTACTTAAGTCGGTATTGTGCCTTTTGTATTTAATTCCGATGCAATTTCTGTGTTTCGTCGTCAATAAGAGGGTCCAAGGGATACAGTAAACCTGAAGTGAAGCATCGGAAGCTATAACGAGTGTCACAGGAATGGTTCAAAACATAGACAGTAAGAAGAATCAGTCTTCATGTACTTAAGTCGGCATTGTGCATTTTCTATTTAATTACGATGCAATTTCTGTGTTTCATCGTCAATAAGAAGGTCCAAGGGATACAGTAAACCTGAAGTTAAGCATCGGAATCTATAACTAGTGCCACAGGAATGGTTCAAAACATAGACTGTAAGAAGGGTCAGTCTTCTTGTACTTAAGTCGGCATTGTGCCTTTTGTATTTTATTCCGATGCAATATCTGTGTTTCATCGTCAATAAGAAGGTCCAAGGGATACAGTAAAACAGAAGTCAAGCATCGGAATCTATAACTAGTGTCACAGGAATGTTTCAAAACATAGCCAGTAAGTAGACTCAGTCTTCTCGTACTTAAGTAGGCACTGTGGCGTTTCTATTTAATTCCGATGCAATTTCTGTGTTTCCTCGTCAATAAGAAGGTCAGAGGGATACAGTAAACCTGAAGTGACGCATCGGGATCTATAACTAGTGTCACAGGAATGGTTCAAAACATAGACAGTAGGAAGAGTCAGTCTTCTTGTACTCAAGTCGGCATTGTGCCTATTGTATTTAATTCCGATGTAATTTCTGTGTTTCATCGTCAATAAGAAGGTCTAAGGGGCACAGTAAGCCTGCAGTGAAGCATCGGAATCTATAACTAGTGTCACGGGAATGGTTCAAAGCATGGATAGTAAAAAGTGTCAGTCTTCTTGTCCTTAAGTCGGCATTGTGCCTTTTGTATTTAATTCCGATGCAATTTCTGTGTTTCATCGTCAATAAGAAGGTCAGAGGGATACAGTAAACCTGAAGTGAAGCATCGGAATCTATAACTAGAGTGACAGGAATGGTTCAAAACATAGTCAGAAAGAAGCGTCAGTCTTCTTGTCCTTAAGTCGGCATTGTGCCTTTTGTATTTAATTCCGATGCAATTTCTGTGTTTCATCGTCAATAAGAAGGTCCAAGGGATACAGTAAACCTGGAGTGTAGCATCGGAATCTATAACCAGTGTCACAGGAATGGTTCAAAGCATAGAAAGTAAGAAGAGTTAGTCTTCGTGTACTTATGTCGGCATTTTGCCTTTTGTATTTAATTCCGATGCAATTTCTGTGTTTCATCGTCAATCAGAAGGTCCAAGGGATACAGCAAACCTGAAGTGAAGCATCGGAATCTATAACTAGTGTCACAGGAATGGTTTAAAACATAGTCAGTAAAGAGATTGAGTCTTCCTGTACTTAAGTCGGCATTGTGCCTTTTCTATTTAATTCCGATGCAATTTCTGTGTTTCATCGTCTATAAGAATGTCCAAGGGATACAGTAAACCTGGAGTGAAGCATCGGAATCTATAACTAGTGTCACAGGAATGGTGCAAATCATAGACAGTAAGATGAGTCAGTATTCTTGTACTTAAGTCGGCATTGTGCTTTTTGTATTTAATTCCGATGCAATTTCTGTGTTTCATCGTACCTAAGAAGGTCAGAGGGATACAGTAATCCTGAAGTTAAGCATCGGAATCTATAACTAGTGTCACAGGAATGGTTCAAAGCATAGTCAGTAAGAAGAGTCAGTCTTCCTGTAGCTAAGTCGGCATTGTGCCTTTTGTATTGCATTCCGAACCAATTTCTTTGTTACATCGGCAATAAGGTCAGAGGGATACAGTAAACCTGAAGTGAAGCATCGGAATCTATAACTAGTGTCACAGGACTGGTTTGAAGCATAGACAAAGAAGAAGAGACAGCCTTCTTGTACTTAAGTCGGCATTGTGCCTTTTCTATTTAATTCCGATGCAATATCTGTGTTTCATCGGCAATAAGGTCAGAGGGATACAGTAAACCTGAAGTGAAGCATCGGAATCTATAACTAGTTTCACAGGAATGGTTCAAAATATAGACAGTAGGAAGAGTCAGTCTTCTTGTACTTAAGTCGGCATTGTGCCTTTTGTATTTAATTAAGATGCGATTTCTGTGTTTCATAGTCAATAAGAAGGTCCAAGGTGTACAGTAAACCTGAAGTGAAGCATCGGAATCAATAACTAGTGTTACAGGAATGGTTCAAAACATAGAAAGTAAGAAGAGTCAGTCTTCATGTACTTAAGTCGGCATTTTGCCTTTTGTATTTAATTCCGATGCAATTTCTGTGTTTCATCGTCAATAAGAAGGTCCAAGGGATACAGTAAACCTGAAGTGAAGCATCGGAATCTATAACTAGTGTCACAGGAATGGTTCAAAACATAGTCAGTAAAAAGAGTCAGTCTTCTTGTACCTAAGTCGGCATTGAGCCTTTTCTATTTAATTCCGATGAAATTTCTGTGTTTCTTCGTCAATAAGAAGGTCCAAGTGATACAGTAAACCTGGGGTGAAGCATCGGAATCTATAACTAGTGTCACAGGCATGATTCAAAACATAGTCAGTAAGAAGAGTCACTCTTCTTGTCCTTAAGTCGGCATTGTGCCTTTTGTATTTAATTCCGATGCAACTTCTGTGTTTCATCGTCTACAAGAATGTCCAGGGAATACAGTAAACCTGGAGTGAAGCATCGGAATCTATAACTAGTGTCACAGGAATGGTTCAAAACATAGACAGTACGAAGTGTCAGTCTTCTTGTACTTAAGTCGGTATTGTGCCTTTTGTATTTAATTCCGATGCATTTTCTGTGTTTCATCGTCAATAAGAAGGTCAGAGGGATACAGTAAACCTGAAGTGAAGCGTTGCAATCTGTAACTAGAGTCACAGGAATGGATCAAAACATACTCAGTAAGAAGAGTCAGTCTTCTTGTACTTAAATAGGCATTGTGCCTTTTGTATTTAATTCCGATGCAAGTTCTGTGTTTCATCGTCAATAAGAAGGTGAGAGGGATACAGTAAACACGAAGTGAAGCATCGGAATCTGTAACTAGTGTCACAGGAATGGTTCAAATCATAGACATTAAGAAGGGTCAGTCTTCTTGTACTTAAGTCGGCATTGTGCCTTTTGTATTTAATTCCGTTGCAATTTCTGTGTTTCATCGTCAGTAAGAAGGTCCAAGGGATACAGTAAAACGAAAGTCAAGCATCAGAATCTATAACTAGTGTCACAGGAATGGTTCAAAGCATAGCCAGTAAGTAGAGTCAGTCTTCTTGTACTTTAGTAGGGATTGTGGCGTTTCTATTTAATTCCGATACAATTTCTGTGTTTCCTCGTCAATAAGAAGGTCGGAGGGATACAGTAAACCGGAAGTGAAGCATCGGGATCTATAACTAGTGTCACAGGAAAGGTTCAAAACATAGACAGTAGGAAGAGTCAGTCTTCTTGTACTCAAGTCGGCATTGTGCCTATTGTATTTAATTCCGATGTAATTTCTGTGTTTCATCGTCAATAAGAAGGTCTAAGGGACACAGTAAGCCTGCAGTGAAGCATCGGAATCTATAACTAGTGTCACGGGAATGGTTCAAAGCATGGATAGTAAAAAGTGTCAGTCTTTTGTCCTTAAGTCGGCATTGTGCCTTTTGTATTTAATTCCGATGCAATTTCTGTGTTTCATCGTCAATAAGAAGGTCAGCGGGATACAGTAAACCTGAAGTAAAGTATCGGAATCTATAACTAGTGTCACAGGAATGGTTCAAAACATAGTCAGTAAGAAGAGTCAGTCTTCTCGTACTTAAGTCGGCATTGTGCCTTTTGTATTTAATTCCGATGCAATTTCTGTGTTTCATCGTCAATAAGATGGTCCAAGGGAAACGGTAAACCTGGAGTGAAGCATCGGAATCTATAACTAGTGTCAATGGAATGGTCCAAAACATAGACAGTAAGAAGAGTCAGTCTTCTCGTACTTAAGTCGGCATTGTGCCTTTTGTATTTAATTCCGATGCAATATCTGTTTTTCATCGTCAATAAGAAGGTCAGCGGGATACAGTAAACCTGATGTAAAGTATCGGAATCTATAACTAGTGTCACAGGAATGGTTCAAAACATAGTCAGTAAGAAGAGTCGGTCTTCTAGTCCTTAAGTCGGCATTGTGCCTTTTGTATTTAATTCCGATGCAATTTCTGTGTTTCATCGTCTATAAGAATGTCCAAGTGATACAGTAAACCTGGAGTGAAGCATCGGAATCTATAACTAGTGTCACAGGAATGGTGCAAATCATAGACAGTAAGATGAGTCAGTATTCTTGTACTTAAGTCGGCATTGTGCTTTTAGTATTTAATTCCGATGCAATTTCAGTGTTTCATCGTCACTAAGAAGGTCAGAGGGATACAGTAATCCTGAAGTTAAGCATCAGAATCTATAACTAGTGTCACAGGAATGGTTCAAAGCATAGTCAGTAAGAAGAGTCAGTCTTCCTGTAGCTAAGTCGGCATTGTGCCTTTTGTATTGAATTCCGAACCAATTTCTTTGTTTCATTGGCAATTAGGTCAGAGGGATACAGTAAACCTGAAGTGAAGCATCGGAATCTATAACTAGTGTCACAGGAATGGTTTAAAGCATAGACAAAGAAGAAGAGACAGCCTTCTTGTACTTAAGTCGGCATTGTGCCTTTTCTATTGAATTCCGATGCAATTTCTGTGTTTCATCGGCAATAAGGTCAGAGGGATACAGTAAACCTGAAGTGAAGCATCGGAATCTATAACTAGTTTCACAGGAATGGTTCAAAACATAGACAGTAGGAAGAGTCAGTCTTCTTGTACTTAAGTCGGCATTGTGCCTTTTGTATTTAATTCCGATGCGATTTCTGTGTTTCATAGTCAATAAGAAGGTCCAAGGTGTACAGTAAACCTGAAGTGAAGCATCGGAATCAATAACTAGTGTTACAGGAATGGTTCAAAACATAGACAGTTAGAAGAGTCAGTCTTCATGTACTTATGTCGGCATTTTGCTTTTTGTATTTAATTCCGATGCAATTTCTGTGTTTCATCGTCCATAAGAACGTCCAAGGGACACAGTAAACCTGAAGTGAAGCATCGGAATCTATAACTAGTGTCACAGGAATGGTTCAAAGCATAGTCAGTAAAAGGAGTCAGTCTTCTTGTACTTAAGTCGGCATTGAGCCTTTTCTATTTAATTCCGATGAAATTTCTCTGTTTCTTCGTCAATAAGAAGGTCCAAGTGATACAGTAAACCGGGGGTGAAGCATCGGAATCTATAACTAGTGTCACAGGAATGGTTCAAACATAGTCAGTAAGAAGAGTCACTCTTCTTGTCCTTAATTCGGCATTGTGCCTTTTGTATTTAATTCCGATGCAACTTCTGTGTTTCATCGTCTACAAGAAGGTCCAGGGAATACAGTAAACCTGGAGTGAAGCATCGGAATCTATAACTAGTGTCACAGGAATGGTTCAAAACATAGACAGTACGAAGTGTCAGTCTTCTTGTACTTAAGTCGGTATTGTGCCTTTTGTATTTAATTCCGATGCAATTTCTGTGTTTCATCGTCAATAAGAAGGTCAGAGGGATACAGTAAACCTGAAGTGATGCGTTGCAATCTGCAACTAGTGTCACAGGAATGGATCAAAACATAGTCAGTAAGAAGAGTCAGTCTTCTTGTACTTAAATCGGCATTGTGCCTTTTGTATTTAATTCCGATGCAAGTTCTGTGTCTCATCGTCAATAAGAAGGTCAGAGGGATACAGTAAACACGAAGTGAAGCATCGGAATCTGTAACTAGTGTCACAGGAATGGTTCAAATCATAGACATTAAGAAGGGTCAGTCTTCTTGTACTTAAGTCGGCATTGTGCCTTTTGTATTTAATTCCGTTGCAATTTCTGTGTTTCATCGTCAGTAAGAAGGTCCAAGGGATACAGTAAAACGGAAGTCAAGCATCAGAATCTATAACTAGTGTCACAGGAATGGTTCAAAGCATAGCCAGTAAGAAGAGTCAGTCTTCTAGTACTTTAGTAGGGATTGTGGCGTTTTTATTTAATTCCGATACAATTTCTGTGTTTCCTCGTCAATAAGAAGGTCGGAGGGATACAGTAAACCGGAAGTGAAGCATCGGGATGTATAACTAGTGTCACAGGAAAGGTTCAAAACATAGTCAGTAAGAAGAGTCAGTCTTCTTGTACTTAAGTCGGCATTGTGCCTTTTGTATTTAATTCCGATGCAATTTCTGTGTTTCATCGTCAATGAGAAGGTCCAAGGGATACAGTAAACCGGAAGCGAAGCATCGGAATCTATAACTAGTGTCACTGGAATGGTTCAAAACATAGACAGTAAGAAAAGTCAGTCGTCTTGTACTTAAGTCGCCATTGTGCCTTTTGTATCTAATTCCGATGCAATTTCTGTGTTTCATCGTCAATAAGAGGCTCAGAGGTATACAGTAAACCTGAAGTGAAGCATCGGAATCTATAACTAGTGTCACTGGAATGGTTCAAAACATAGTCAGTAAGAAGAGTCAGTCTTTTTGTACTTAAGTCGGCATTGTGCCTTTTGTGTTTAATTCCGATGCAATTTCTGTGTTTCATCGTCATTAAGTAGGTCCAAGGGATACAGTACACCTGAAGTGAAGCATCGGAATCTATAACTAGTGTCACAGGAATGGTTCAAAACATAGTCATTAAGAAGAGTCAGTCTTTTTGTACTTAAGTCGTCATTGTGCCTTTTGTGTTTAATTCCGATGCAATTTCTGTGTTTCATCGTCAATAAGTAAGTCCAAGTGATACATTAAACCTGAAGTGAAGCATCGGAATCTATAACTAGTGTCACAGGAATGGTTCAAAACATAGACAGTAAGAAGAGTCAGACTTCTTGAACTTAAGTTGGTATTGTGCCTTTTGTTTTTAATTCTGATGCAATTTCATTGTTTCATCGTCAATAAGAGAGTCCAAGGGATACAGTAAACCTGAAGTGAAGCATCGGAATCTCTAACTAGTGTCACAGGAATGGTTCAAAACATAGACAGTAAGAAGAGTCAGTCTTCTTGTCCTTAAGTCGGCATTGTGCCTTTTGTATTTAATTCCGATGCAATTTCTGTGTTTCATCGTCACTAAGAAGGTCAGAGGGATACAGTAATCCTGAAGTTAAGCATCGGAATCTATAACTAGTGTCACAGGAATGGTTCAAAGCATAGTCTGTAAGAAGAGTCAGTCTTCCTGTAGCTAACTCGGCATTGTGCCTTTTGTATTGAATTCCGAACCAATTTCTTTGTTTCATTGGCAATAAGGTCAGAGGGATACAGTAAACCTGAAGTGAAGCATCGGAATCTATAACTAGTGTCACAGGAATGGTTTAAAGCATAGACAAAGAAGAAGAGACAGCCTTCTTGTACTTAAGTCGGCATTGTGCCTTTTCTATTTAATTCCGATGCAATTTCTGTGTTTCATCGGCAATAAGGTCAGAGGGATACAGTAAACCTGAAGTGAAGCATCGGAATGTATAACTAGTTTCACAGGAATGGTTCAAAACATAGACAGTAGGAAGAGTCAGTCTTCTTGTACTTAAGTCGGCATTGTGCCTTTTGTATTTAATTCCGATGCGATTTCTGTGTTTCATAGTCAATAAGAAGGTCCAAGGTGTACAGTAAACCTGAAGTGAAGCATCGGAATCAATAACTAGTGTTACAGGAATGGTTCAAAACATAGAAAGTAGGAAGAGTCAGTCTTCATGTACTTAAGTCGGCATTTGGCCTTTTGTATTTAATTCCGATGCAATTTCTGTGTTTCATCGTCAATAAGAAGGTCCAAGGGACACAGTAAACTTGAAGTGAAGCATCGGAATCTATAAGTAGTGTCACAGGAATGGTTCAAAGCATAGTCAGTAAAAAGAGTCAGTCTTCTTGTACTTAAGTCGGCATTGAGCCTTTTCTATTTAATTCCGATGAAATTTCTGTGTTTCTTCGTCAATAATAAGGTCCAAGTGATACAGTAAACCTGGGGTGAAGCATCGGAATCTATAACTAGTGTCACAGGAATGGTTCAAAACATAGACAGTACGAAGTGTCAGTCTTCTTGTACTTAAGTCGGTATTGTGCCTTTTGTATTTAATTCCGATGCAATTTCTGTGTTTCATCGTCAATAAGAAGGTCAGAGGGATACAGTAAACCTGAAGTGAAGCGTTGCAATCTGTAACTAGTGTCACAGGAATGGATCAAAACATAGTCAGTAAGAAGAGTCAGTCTTCTTGTTCTTAAATCGGCATTGTGCCTTTTGTATGTAATTCCGATGCAAGTTCTGTGTTTCATCGTCAATAAGAAGGTCAGAGGGATACAGTAAACACGAAGTGAAGCATCGGAATCTGTAACTAGTGTCACAGGAATGGTTCAAATCATAGACATTAAGAAGGGTCAGTCTTTTTGTACTTAAGTCGTCATTGTGCCTTTTGTGTTTAATTCCAATGCAATTTCTGTGTTTCATCCTCAATAAGTAGGTCCAAGTGATACATTAAACCTGAAGTGAAGCATCGGAATCTATAACTAGTGTCACAGGAATGGTTCAAAACATAGACAGTAAGAAGAGTCAGACTTCTTGAACTTAAGTTGGTATTGTGCCTTTTGTGTTTAATTCTGATGCAATTTCTGTGTTTCATCGTCAATAAGAGGGTCCAAGGGATACAGTAAACCTGAAGTGAAGCATCGGAATCTCTAACTAGTGTCACAGGAATGGTTCAAAACATAGACAGTAAGAAGAGTCAGTCTTCTTGTCCTTAAGTCGGCATTGTGCCTTTTGTATTTAATTCCGATGCAATTTCTGTGTTTCATCGTCAATAAGAGGGTCCAAGGGATACAGTAAACCTGAAGTGAAGCATCGGAATCTATAACTAGTGTCACAGGAATGGTGCAAATCATAGACAGTAAGATGAGTCAGTATTCTTGTACTTAAGTCGGCATTGTGCCTTTTGTATTTAATTCCGATGCAATTTCTGTGTTTCATCGTCACTAAGAAGGTCAGAGCGATACAGTAATCCTGAAGTTAAGCATCGGAATCTATAACTAGTGTCACAGGAATGGTTCAAAGCATAGTCAGTAAGAAGAGTCAGTCTTCCTGTAGCTAAGTCGGCATTGTGCCTTTTGTATTGAATTCCGAACCAATTTCTTTGTTTCATCGGCAATAAGGTCAGAGGGATACAGTAAACCTGAAGAGAAGCATCGGAATCTATAACTAGTGTCACAGGAATGGTTTAAAGCATAGACAAAGAAGAAGAGACAGCCTTCTTGTACTTAAGTCGGCATTGTGCCTTTTCTATTTAATTCCGATGCAATTTCTGTGTTTCATCGGCTATTAGGTCAGAGGGATACAGTAAACCTGAAGTGAAGCATCGGAATCTATAACTAGTTTCACAGAAATGGTTCAAAATATAGACAGTAGGAAGAGTCAGTCTTCTTGTACTTAAGTCGGCATTGTGCCTTTTGTATTTAATTCCGATGCGATTTCTGTGTTTCATAGTCAATAAGAAGTTTCAAGTTGTACAGTAAACCTGAAGTGAAGCATCGGAATCAATAACTAGTGTTACAGGAATGGTTCAAATCATAGACATTAAGAAGGGTCAGTCTTCTTGTACTTAAGTCGGCATTGTGCCTTTTGTATTTAATTCCGTTGCAATTTCTGTGTTTCATCGTCAGTAAGTAGGTCCAAGGGATACAGTAAAACGGAAGTCAAGCATCAGAATCTATAACTAGTGTCACAGGAATGGTTCAAAGCATAGCCAGTAAGAAGAGTCAGTCTTCTAGTACTTTAGTAGGGATTGTGGCGTTTCTATTTCATTCCGATACAATTTCTGTGTTTCCTCGTCAATAAGAAGGTCGGAGGGATACAGTAAACCGGAAGTGAAGCATCGGGATGTATAACTAGTGTCACAGGAAAGGTTCAAAACATAGTCAGTAAGAAGAGTCAGTCTTCTTGTACTTAAGTCGGCATTGTGCCTTTTGTATTTAATTCCGATGCAATTTCTGTGTTTCATCGTCAATGAGAAGGTCCAAGGGATACAGTAAACCGGAAGCGAAGCATCGGAATCTATAACTAGTGTCACTGGAATGGTTCAAAACATAGACAGTAAGAAATGTCAGTCGTCTTGTACTTAAGTCGGCATCGTGCCTTTTCTATTTAATTCCGATGCAATTTCTGTGTTTCATCGTCAACAAGAATGTCAGAGGGATACAGTAAACCTGAAGTGAAGCATCCTAATCTATAACTAGTGTCACAGGAATGGTTCAAAGCATGGTCAGTAAAAAGAGTCAGACTTCTTGTACTTAAGTCGCCATTGTGCCTTTTGTATCTAATTCCGATGCAATATCTGTGTTTCATCGTCAATAAGAGGCTCAGAGGTATACAGTAAACCTGAAGTGAAGCATCGGAATCTATAACTAGTGTCACTGGAATGGTTCAAAACATAGTCAGTAAGAAGAGTCAGTCTTTTTGTACTTATGTCGGCATTGTGCCTTTTGTGTTTAATTCCGATGCAATTTCTGTGTTTCATCGTCATTAAGTAGGTCCAAGGGGTACAGTACACCTGAAGTGAAGCATCGGAATCTATAACTAGTGTCACAGGAATGGTTCAAAACATAGTCATTAAGAAGAGTCAGTCTTTTTGTACTTAAGTCGTCATTGTGCCTTTTGTGTTTAATTCCGATGCAATTTCTGTGTTTCATCGTCAATAAGTAGGTCCAAGTGATACATTAAACCTGAAGTGAAGCATCGGAATCTATAACTAGTGTCACAGGAATGGTTCAAAACATAGACAGTAAGAAGAGTCAGACATCTTGAACTTAAGTTGGTATTGTGCCTTTTGTTTTTAATTCTGATGCAATTTCTGTGTTTCATCGTCAATAAGAGGGTCCAAGGGATACAGTAAACCTGAAGTGAAGCATCGGAATCTCTAACTAGTGTCACAGGAATGGTTCAAAACATAGACAGTAAGAAGAGTCAGTCTTCTTGTCCTTAAGTCGGCATTGTGCTTTTGTATTTAATTCCGATGCAATTTCTGTGTTTCATCGTCTATAAGAAGGTCCAAGGGATACACTAAACCTGGAGTGAAGCATCGGAATCTATAACTAGTGTCTCAGGAATGGTGCAAATCATAGACAGTAAGATGAGTCAGTATTCTTGTACGTAAGTCGGCATTGTGCTTTTTGTATTTAATTCCGATGCAATTTCTGTGTTTCATTGTCACTAAGAAGGTCAGAGGGATACAGTAATCCTGAAGTTAAGCATCGGAATCTATAACTATTGTCACAGGAATGGTTCAAAGCATAGTCAGTAAGATGAGTCAGTCTTCCTGTAGCTAAGTCGGCATTGTGCCTTTTGTATTGAATTCCGAACCAATTTCTTTGTTTAGTCGGCAATAAGGTCAGAGGGATACAGTAAACCTGAAGAGAAGCATCGGAATCTATAACTAGTGTCACAGGAATGGTTTAAAGCATAGACAAAGAAGAAGAGACAGCCTTCTTGTACATAAGTCGGCATTGTGCCTTTTCTATTTAATTCCGATGCAATTTCTGTGTTTCATCGGCAATTAGGTCAGAGGGATACAGTAAACCTGAAGTGAAGCATCGGAATCTATAACTAGTTTCACAGAAATGGTTCAAAATATAGACAGTAGGAAGAGTCAGTCTTCTTGTACTTAAGTCGGCATTGTGCCTTTTGTATTTAATTCCGATGCGATTTCTGTGTTTCATAGTCAATAAGAAGGTTCAAGGTGTACAGTAAACCTGAAGTGAAGCATCGGAATCAATAACTAGTGTTACAGGAATGGTTCAAAACATAGAAAGTAAGAAGAGTCAGTCTTCACGTACTTAAGTCGGCATTTTGCCTTTTGTATTTAATTCCGATGCAATTTCTATGTTTCATCGTCAATAGGATGGTCCAAGGGATACAGTAAACCTGAAGTGAAGCATCGGAATCTATAAGTAGTGTCACAGGAATGGTTCAAAACATAGTCAGTAAAAAGAGTCAGTCTTCTTGTACTTAAGTCGGCATTGAGCCTTTTCTATTTAATTCCGATGAAATTTCTGTGTTTCTTCGTCAATAATAAGGTCCAAGTGATACAGTAAACGTGGGGTGAAGCATCGGAATCTATAACTAGTGTCACAGGAATGGTTCAAAACATAGTCAGTAAGAAGAGTCAGTCTTCTTGTCCTTAAGTCGGCATTGTGCCTTTTGTATTTAATTCCGATGCAACTTCTGTGTTTCATCGTCTACAAGAAGGTCCAGGGAATACAGTAAACCTGGAGTGAAGCATCGGAATCTATAACTAGTGTCACAGGAATAGTTCAACACATAGACAGTACGAAGTGTCAGTCTTCTTGTACTTAAGTCGGTATTGTGCCTTTTGTATTTAATTCCGATGCAATTTCTGTGTTTCATCGTCAATAAGAAGGTCAGAGGGATACAGTAAACCTGAAGTGAAGCGTTGCAATCTGTAACTAGTGTCACAGGAATGGATCAAAACATAGTCAGTAAGAAGAGTCAGTCTTCTTGTACTTAAATCGGCATTGTGCCTTTTGTATTTAATTCCGATGCAAGTTCTGTGTTTCATCGTCAATAAGAAGGTCAGAGGGATACAGTAAACACGAAGTGAAGCATCGGAATCTGTAACTAGTGTCACAGGAATGGTTCAAATCATAGACATTAAAAAGGGTCAGTCTTCTTGTACTTAAGTCGGCATTGTGCCTTTTGTATTTAATTCCGTTGCAATTTCTGTGTTTCATCGTCAGTAAGAAGGTCCAAGGGATACAGTAAAACGGAAGTCAAGCATCAGAATCTATAACTAGTGTCACAGGGATGGTTCAAAGCATAGCCAGTAAGAAGAGTCAGTCTTCTTGTACTTTAGTAGGGATTGTGGCGTTTCTATTTAATTCCGATACAATTTCTGTGTTTCCTCGTCAATAAGAAGGTCGGAGGGATACAGTAAACCGGAAGTGAAGCATCGGGATCTATAACTAGTGTCACAGGAAAGGTTCAAACATAGTCAGTAAGACTTAAGTCGGCATTGTGCCTTTTGTATTTAATTCCGATGCAATTTCTGTGTTTCATCGTCAATGAGAAGGTCCAAGGGATACAGTAAACCGGAAGTGAAGCATCGGAATCTATAACTAGTGTCACTGGAATGGTTCAAAACATAGACAGTAAGAAAAGTCAGTCGTCTTGTACTTAAGTCGGCATCGTGCCTTTTCTATTTAATTCCGATGCAATTTCTGTGTTTCATCGTCAACAAGAATGTCAGAGGGATACAGTAAACCTGAAGTGAAGCATCCTAATCTATAACTAGTGTCACAGGAATGGTTCAAAACATAGTCACTAAAAAGAGTCAGACTTCTTGTACTTAAGTCGGCATTGTGCCTTTTGAATCTAATTCCGATGCAATTTCTGTGTTTCATCGTCAATAAGAGGGTCAGAGGTATACAGGAAACCTGAAGTGAAGCATCGGAATCTATAACTAGTGTCACTGGAATGGTTCAAACCATAGTCAGTAAGAAGAGTCAGTCTTTTTGTACTTAAGTCGGCATTGTGCCCTTTGTGTTTAATTCCGATGCAATTTCTGTGTTTCATCGTCAATAAGTAGGTCCAAGGGATACAGTACACCTGAAGTGAAGCATCGGAATCCATAACTAGTGTCACAGGAATGGTTCAAAACATAGTCATTAAGAGGAGTCGGTCTTTTTGTACTTAAGTCGGCATTGTGCCTTTTGTGTTTAATTCCGATGCAATTTCTGTGTTTCATCGTCAATAAGTAGGTCCAAATGATACATTAAACCTGAAGTGAAGCATCGGAATCTATAACTAGTGTCACAGGAATGGTTCAAAACATAGACAGTAAGAAGAGTCAGACTTCTTGTACTTAAGTCGGCATTGTGCCTTTTGTATTTATTTTCGATGCTTTTTCTGTGTTTCATCGTCAATAAGAAGATCAGAGGGATACAGTAAACCTGAAGTGAAGCATCGGAGTCTATAACAAGTGTCAAAGGAATGGTTCAAAACATTGACAGTAGGATGGGTCAGTCTTCTTGTACTTAAGTCGGCATTGTCCCTTTTTTATTTAATTCCGTTGCAAATTCTGTGTTTCATCGTCAATAAGAAGGTCCAAGGGATACAGTAAACCTGAAGTGAGGCATCGGAATCTATAACTAGTGTCACAGGAATGGTTCAAAACATAGACAGTAAGAAGAGTCAGTCTTCTCCTACTTAAGTCGGTATTGTGCCATTTGTATTTAATTCCGATGCAATTTCTGTGTTTCATCGTCAATAAGAGGGTCCAAGGGATACAGTAAACCTGAAGTGAAGCATCGGAAGCTATAACGAGTGTCACAGGAATGGTTCAAAACATAGACAGTAAGAAGAATCAGTCTTCATGTACTTAAGTCGGCATTGTGCATTTTCTATTTAATTACGATGCAAATTCTGTGTTTCATCGTCAATAAGAAGGTCCAAGGGATACAGTAAACCTGAAGTAAAGCATCGGAATCTGCAACTAGTGTCACAGGAATGGTTCAAATCTTAGACAGTAAGAAAATTCAGTCGTCTTGTACTTAAGTCGGCATTGTGCCTTTTTTTTTATTCCAATGCAATATCTTTGTTTATCGTCAATAAGAAGATCAGAGGGATACAGTAAACCTGAAGTGAAGCATCGGTATGTATTACTTGTGTGACAGGAATGGTTCAAAACATTGACAGTAGGAAGAGTCAGTCTTCTTGTACTTAAGTCGGCATTGTGCCTTTTGTATTTTATTCCGATGCAATTTCTGAGATTCATCGTCAATAAGAAGGTCCAAAGGATACAATAAACCTGAAGTGAAGCATCGGAATCTATAACTAGTGTACAGGAATGGTTCAAAACATAGACAGTAAGATGAGTCAGTCTTCTTGTACTTAAGTCGGTATTGTGATTTTGTATTTAATTCCGATGCAATTTCTGTGTTTCATCGTCAATAAGAAGGTCCAAGGGATACAGTAAACCTGAAGTGAAGCATCGAAAACTATAACTAGTGTCACAGGAATGGTTCAAAACATAGACAGTAATTAGAGACAGTGTTCATGTACTTAAGTCGGCATTGTGCCTTTTCTATTTAATTCCGATGCAATTTCTGTGTTTCATCGTCAATAAGAAGGTCCAAGGGATACAGTAAACCTGAAGTGAAGCATCGGAATCTATAACTAGTGTCACAGGAACGGTTCAAGTCATAGTCAGTAAGAAGAGTCAGTCTTCTTGTACTTAAGTCGGCATTGTTCCTTTTGTATTTAATTCCGATGCAATGTCTGTGTTTCATCGTCAATAAGAAGGTCCAATTGATACAGTAAACCTGGAGTTAAGCTTCGGAATCTATAACTAGTGTCACAGGAATGGTTAAAACATAGACTGAAAGAAGAGTCAGTCTTCTTGTGCTTTAGTTGGCATTGTGCCTTTTCTATTAAATTCCGATGCAATTTCTGTGTTTCATCGTCAATAAGAAGGTCCAAGGGATACAGTAAACCTGAAGTGCAGCAACGGAATCTATAACTAGAGTCACAGGAATGGTTCAAAGCATAGACAGTCAGTAGAGTCAGTCTTCTTGTACTTAAGTCGGCATTGTGCCTTTTGTATTTAATTCCGATGCAATTTCTGTGTTTCATCGTCAATAAGAAGGTTTAAGGGATACAGTAAACCTGAAGTGAAGCATCGGAATCTATAGCTAGTGTCACAAGAATGGTTCAAAACATAGTCAGTAAGAAGAGTCAGTCTTCTTGTACTTAAGTCGGCATTGTGCCTTTTGTATTTAATTCCGATGCAATTTCTGTGTTTCATCGTCAATAAGAAGGTCCAAGGGATACAGTAATCCTGAAGTTAAGCATCGGAATCTATGACTAGTGTCACAGGAATGGTTCAAAACATAGTCAGTAAGAAGAGTCAGTCTTCTTGTTCTTAAGTCGGCATTGTGACTTTTGTATTTAATTCCGATGCAATTTCTGTGTTTCATCGTCAATAAGAAGGTCAGAGGGATACAATAATCCTGAAGTTAAGCATCGGATTCTATGACTAGTGTCGCAGTAATGGTCCGAAACATAGTCAGTAAGAAGAGTCAGACTTAAGTCGGCATTGTGCCTTTTGTATCTAATTCCGATGGAATTTCTGTGTTTCATCGTCAATAAGAGGGTCAGAGGTATACAGTAAACCTGAAGTGAAGCATCGGAATCTATAACTAGTGTCACTGGAATGGTTCAAAACATAGTTAGTAAGAAGGGTCAGTCTTTTTGTACTTACGTCGGCATTGTGCCTTTTGTGTTTAATTCCGATGCAATTTCTGTGCTTCATCGTCAATAAGTAGGTCCAAGGGATACAGTACACCTGAAGTGAAGCATCGGAATCTATAACTAGAGTCACAGGAATGGTTCAAAACATAGTCATTAAGAAGAGTCAGTCTTTTTGTACTTAAGTCGGCATTGTGCCTTTTGTGTTAAATTCCGATGCAATTTCTGTGTTTCATCGTCAATAAGTAGGTCCAAGTGATACATTAAACCTGAAGTGAAGCATCGGAATCTATAACTAGTGTCACAGGAATGGTTCAAAACATAGACAGTAAGAAGAGTCAGACTTCTTGTACTTAAGTTGGTATTGTGCCTTTTGTTTTTAATTCTGATGCAATTTCTGTGTTTCATCGTCAATAAGAGGGTCCAAGGGATACAGTAAACCTGAAGTGAAGTATCGGAATCTCTAACTAGTGTCACAGGAATGGTTCAAAACATAGACAGTAAGAAGAGTCAGTCTTCTTGTACTTAAGTCGGCATTGTGCGTTTTGTATTTATTTTCGATGCTTTTTCTGTGTTTCATCGTCAATAAGAAGATCAGAGGGATACAGTAAACCTGAAGTGAAGCATCGGAGTCTATAACAAGTGTCAAAGGAATGGTTCAAAACATAGACAGTAAGAAGAATCAGTCTTCATGTACTTAAGTCGGCATTGTGCATTTTCTATTTAATTACGATGCAATTTCTGTGTTTCATCGTCAATAAGAAGGTCCAAGGGATACAGTAAACCTGAAGTTAAGCATCGGAATCTATAACTAGTGTCACAGGAATGGTTCAAAACATAGACTGTAAGAAGGGTCAATCTTCTTGTACTTAAGTCGGCATTGTGCCTTTTGTATTTAATTCCGATGCAATTTCTGTGTTTCATCGTCAATAAGAGGGTCCAAGGGATACAGTAAACCTGAAGTGAAGCATCGGAAGCTATAACGAGTGTCACAGGAATGGTTCAAAACATAGACAGTAAGAAGAATCAGTCTTCATGTAGTTAAGTCGGCATTGTGCATTTTCTATTTAATTACGATGCAATTTCTGTGTTTCATCGTCAATAAGAAGGTCCAAGGGATACAGTAAACCTGAAGTTAAGCATCGGAATCTAAAACTAGTGTCACAGGAATGGTTCAAAACATAGACTGTAAGAAGGGTCAGTCTTCTTGTACTTAAGTCGGCATTGTGCCTTTTGTATTTAATTCCGATGCAATTTCTGTGTTTCCTCGTCAATAAGAAGGTCAGACGGATACAGTAAACCTGATGTGACGCATCGGGATCTATAACTAGTGTCACAGGAATGGTTCAAAACATAGTCAGTAAGAAGAGTCAGTCTTCCTGTACTTATGTCGGCATTGTGCCTTTTGTATTTAACTCCGATGCAATTTCTGTGTTTCATCGTCAATAAGAAGGTCCAAATGATACAGTAAACCTGAAGTGAAGCATCGGAATCTACAACTAGTGTCACAGGAATGGTTCAAATCTTAGACAGTAAGAAAATGCAGTCGCCTTTTCTATTTTATTCCGATGCAATATCTTTGTTTATCGTCAATAAGAAGATCAGAGGGATACAGTAAACCTGAAGTGAAGCATCGGTATGTATTACTAGTGTGACAGGAATGGTTCAAAACATTGACAGTAGGAAGAGTCAGTCTTCTTGTACTTAAGTCGGCATTGTGCCTTTTGTATTTTATTCCGATGCAATTTCTGAGATTCATCGTCAATAAGAAGGTCCAAAGGATACAATAAACCTGAAGTGAAGCATCAGAATCTATAACCAGTCTCACAGGAATGGTTCAAAACATAGACAGTAAGATGAGTCAGTCTTCTTGTACTTAAGTCGGTATTGTGATATTGTATTTAATTCCGATGCAATTTCTGTGTTTCATCGTCAATAAGAAGATCCAAGGGATACAGTAAACCTGAAGTGAAGCATCGAAAACTATAACTAGTGTCAAAGGAATGGTTCAAAACATAGACAGTAATTAGAGACAGTCTTCATGTACTTAAGTCGGCATTGTGCCTTTTCTATTTAATTCCGATGCAATTTCTGTGTTTCATCGTCAATAAGAAGGTCCAAGGGATACAGTAAACCTGAAGTGAAGCATCGGAATCTATAACTAGTGTCACAGGAACGGTTCAAGTCATAGTCAGTAAGAAGAGTCAGTCTTCTTGTACTTAAGTCGGCATTGTTCCTTTTGTATTTAATTCCGATGTAATTTCTGTGTTTCATCGTCAATAAGAAGGTCCAAGGAATACAGTAAACCTGGAGTTAAGCATCGGAATCTATAACTAGTGTGACAGGAATGGTTAAAACATAGACTGAAAGAAGAGTCAGTCTTCTTGTACTTTAGTTGGCATTGTGCCTTTTCTATTAAATTCCGATGCAATTTCTGTGTTTCATCGTCAATAAGAAGGTCCAAGGGATACAGTGAACCGGAAGTGATGCATCGGAATCCAAAACTAGTGTCACAGGAATGGTTCAAAACATAAACAGTAAGAAGAGTCAGTCTTCTTGTACTTAAGTCGGCATTGTTCCTTTTCTATTTAATTCCGATGCAATATCTGTGTTTCATCGTCAGTAAGAAGGTCCAAGGGATACAGTAATACTGAGGTGAAGCATCGGAATCTATATCTAGTGTCACAGCAATGGTTCAAAACATAGTCAGTAAGAAGAGTCAGTCTTCTTGTACTTAATTCTGCGTTGTGCCTTTTGTATTTAATTCCGATGCAATTTTTGTATTTCATCGTCAATAAGAAGGTCCAAGGGATGCAGTAAACCTGAAGTGAATCATCGGAATTTAAGTGTCACAGGAATGGCTCAAATCATAATCAGCTAGAAGAGTCAGTCTTCTTGTACTTAAGTCGGCATTGTGCCTTTAGTATTTAAATCCGATGCAATTTCTGTGTTTCATCGTCACTAAGAAGGTCCAAGGGATAAAGTAAACCTGAAGTTAAGCATCGGAATCTAAAACTAGTGTCACAGGAATGGTTAAAAGCATAGACAGTAGGAAGAGTCAGTCTACTTGTACTGAAGTCGACATTGTTCCTATTGTATTTAATTCCGATGCAATTTTTGTGTTTCATCGTCATTAAGTAGGTCCAAGGGACACAGTAAACCTGGAGTGAAGCATCGGAATCTATAACTAGTGTCACAGGAACGGTTCAAAACATAGACAGTAAGAAAAGGCAGTCGTCTTGTACTTAAGTCGGCATTGTGCCTTTTCTATTTAATTCCGATGCAATTACTGTGTTTCATCGTCAATAAGAAGGTCCAAGGGATACAGTAAACCTGAAGTGAAGCATCGGAATCTATAACTAGTGTCACAGGAATGGTTCAAAACATAGACAGTAAGAAGAGTCAGTCTTCTTGTACTTAAGTCGGCATTGTGACATTTCTATTTAATTCCGATGCAATTTCTGTGTTTCATCGTCAATAAGAAGGTCAGAGGGATACAGTAAACATGAAGTGAAGCTTTGCAATCTATAACTAGTGTCACAGGAATGGTTCAAACATAGTCAGTAAAAAGAGTCAGTCTTCTTGTACTTAAGTCGGCATTGTGCCTTTTGTATTTAATTCCGCTGCAAGTTCTGTGTTTCATCGTCGATAAGAAGGTCAGAGGGATACAGTAAACCTAAAGTGAAGCATCGGAATGTGTAACTAGTGTCACAGGAATGGTTCAAAGCATAGACATTAAGAAGGGTCAGTCTTCTTGTACTTAAGTCGGCATTGTGCCTTTTGCATTTAATTCCGATGCAATTTCTGTGTTTCATCGTCAATAAGAGGGTCCAAGGGATACAGTAAACCTGAAGTGAAGCATCGGAAGCTATAACGAGTGTCACAGGAATGGTTCAAAACATAGACAGTAAGAAGAATCAGTCTTCATGTACTTAAGTCGGCATTGTGCATTTTCTATTTAATACGATGCAATTTCTGTGTTTCATCGTCAATAAGAAGGTCCAAGGGATACAGTAAACCTGAAGTTAAGCATCGGAATCTATAACTAGTGTCACAGGAATGGTTCAAAGCATAGACTGTAAGAAGGGTCAGTCTTCTTGTACTTAAGTCGGCATTGTGCCTTTTGTATTTAATTCCGATGCAATATCTGTGTTTCATCGTCAATAAGCAGGTCCAAGGGATACAGTAAATCCGAAGTCAAGCATCGGAATCTATAACTAGTGTCACAGGAATGTTTCAAAACATACCCAGTAAGTAGACTCAGTCTTCTCGTACTTAAGTAGGCACTGTGGCGTATCTATTTAATTCCGATGCAATTTCTGTGTTTCCTCGTCAATAAGAAGGTCAGACGGATACAGTAAACCTGATGTGACGCATCGGGATCTATAACTAGTGTCACAGGAATGGTTCAAAACATAGTCAGTAAGAAGAGTCAGTCTTCCTGTACTTATGTCGGCATTGTGCCTTTTGTATTTAACTCCGATGCAATTTCTGTGTTTCATCGTCAATAAGAAGGTCCAAATGATACAGTAAACCTGAAGTGAAGCATCGGAATCTACAACTAGTGTCACAGGAATGGTTCAAATCTTAGACAGTAAGAAAATGCAGTCGCCTTTTCTATTTTATTCCGATGCAATATCTTTGTTTATCGTCAATAAGAAGATCAGAGGGATACAGTAAACCTGAAGTGAAGCATCGGTATGTATTACTAGTGTGACAGGAATGGTTCAAAACATTGACAGTAGGAAGAGTCAGTCTTCTTGTACTTAAGTCGGCATTGTGCCTTTTGTATTTTATTCCGATGCAATTTCTGAGATTCATCGTCAATAAGAAGGTCCAAAGGATACAATAAACCTGAAGTGAAGCATCAGAATCTATAACTAGTCTCACAGGAATGGTTCAAAACATAGACAGTAAGATGAGTCAGTCTTCTTGTACTTAAGTCGGTATTGTGATTTTGTATTTAATTCCGATGCAATTTCTGTGTTCCATCGTCAATAAGAAGGTCCAAGGGATACAGTAAACCTGAAGTGAAGCATCGAAAACTATAACTAGTGTCACAGGAATGGTTCAAAACATAGACAGTAATTAGAGACAGTCTTCATGTACTTAAGTCGGCATTGTGCCTTTTCTATTTAATTCCGATGCAATTTCTGTGTTTCATCGTCAATAAGAAGGTCCAAGGGATACAGTAAACCTGAAGTGAAGCATCGGAATCTATAACTAGTGTCACAGGAACGGTTCAAGTCATAGTCAGTAAGAAGAGTCAGTCTTCTTGTACTTAAGTCGGCATTGTTCCTTTTGTATTTAATTCCGATGTAATTTCTGTGTTTCATCGTCAATAAGAAGGTCCAAGGAATACAGTAAACCTGGAGTTAAGCATCGGAATCTATAACTAGTGTCACAGGAATGGTTAAAACATAGACTGAAAGAAGAGTCAGTCTTCTTGTACTTTAGTTGGCATTGTGCCTTTTCTATTAAATTCCGATGCAATTCTGTGTATCATCGTCAATAAGAAGGTCCAAGGGATACAGTGAACCGGAAGTGATGCATCGGAATCCAAAACTAGTGTCACAGGAATGGTTCAAAACATAAACAGTAAGAAGAGTCAGTCTTCTTGTACTTAAGTCGGCATTGTTCCTTTTCTATTTAATTCCGATGCAATATCTGTGTTTCATCGTCAGTAAGAAGGTCCAAGGGATACAGTAATACTGAGGTGAAGCATCGGAATCTATATCTAGTGTCACAGCAGTGGTTCAAAACATAGTCAGTAAGAAGAGTCAGTCTTCTTGTACTTAATTCTGCGTTGTGCCTTTTGTATTTAATTCCGATGCAATTTTTGTATTTCATCGTCAATAAGAAGGTCCAAGGGATGCAGTAAACCTGAAGTGAATCATCGGAATTTAAGTGTCACAGGAATGGCTCAAATCATAATCAGCTAGAAGAGTCAGTCTTCTTGTACTTAAGTTGGCATTGTGCCTTTAGTATTTAAATCCGATGCAATATCTGTGTTTCATCGTCACTAAGAAGGTCCAAGGGATAAAGTAAACCTGAAGTTAAGCATCGGAATCTAAAACTAGTGTCACAGGAATGGTTAAAAGCATAGACAGTAGGAAGAGTCAGTCTACTTGTACTGAAGTCGACATTGTTCCTATTGTATTTAATTCCGATGCAATTTTTGTGTTTCATCGTCATTAAGTAGGTCCAAGGGACACAGTAAACCTGGAGTGAAGCATCGGAATCTATAACTAGTGTCACAGGAACGGTTCAAAACATAGACAGTAAGAAAAGGCAGTCGTCTTGTACTTAAGTCGGCATTGTGCCTTTTCTATTTAATTCCGATGCAATTACTGTGTTTCATCGTCAATAAGAAGGTCCAAGGGATACAGTAAACCTGAAGTGAAGCATCGGAATCTATAACTAATGTCACAGGAATGGTTCAAAACATAGACAGTAAGAAGAGTCAGTCTTCTTGTACTTAAGTCGGCATTGTGACATTTCTATTTAATTCCGATGCAATTTCTGTGTTTCATCGTCAATAAGAAGGTCAGAGGGATACAGTAAACATGAAGTGAAGCGTTGCAATCTATAACTACTGTCACAGGAATGGTTCAAACATAGTCAGTAAAAAGAGTCAGTCTTCTTGTACTTAAGTCGGCATTGTGCCTTTTGGATTTAATTCCGCTGCAAGTTCTGTGTTTCATCGTCGATAAGAAGGTCAGAGGGATACAGTAAACCTAAAGTGAAGCATCGGAATCTGTAACTAGTGTCACAGGAATGGTTCAAAGCATAGACATTAAGAAGGGTCAGTCTTCTTGTACTTAAGTCGGCATTGTGCCTTTTGCATTTAATTCCGATGCAATTTCTGTGTTTCATCGTCAGTAAGAAGGTCCAAGGGATACAGTAAAACGGAAGTCAAGCATCAGAATCTATAACTAGTGTCACAGGAGTGATTCAAAACATAGCCAGTAAGAAGAGTCAGTCTTCTTGTACCTTAGTAGGCATTGTGGCGTTTCTATTTAATTCCGATACAATTTCTGTGTTCCATCGTCAATAAGAAGGTCCAACGGATACAGTAAACCTGAAGTGACGCATCGGAATCTATAACTAGTGTCACAGGAATCGTTCAGAACATAGACAGTAAGAAGAATCAGTCTTCATGTACTTAAGTCGGCATTGTGCATTTTCTATTTAATTACGATGCAATTTCTGTGTTTCATCGTCAATAAGAAGGTCCAAGGGATACAGTAAACCAGAAGTTAAGCATCGGAATCTATAACTAGTGTCACAGGTATGGTTCAAAACATAGACTGTAAGAAGGGTCAGTCTTCTTGTACTTATGTCGGCATTGTGCCTTTTGTATTTAATTCCGATGCAATTTCTGTGTTTCATCGTCAATAAGAAGGTCCAAGGGGTACAGTAAAACCGAAGTCAAGAGTCGGAATCTATAACTAGTGTCACAGGAATGTTTCAAAACATAGCCAGTAAGTAGAGTCAGTCTTCTCGTACTTAAGTAGGCACTGTGGCGTATCTGTTTAATTCCGATGCACTTTTTTGTGTTTCCTCGTCAATAAGAAGGTCAGAGGGATACAGTAAACCTGAAGTGAAGCATCGGGATCTATAACTAGTGTCACAGGAATGGTTCAAAACATAGTCAGTAAGAAGAGTCAGTCTTCTTGTACTTAAGTCGGCATTGTGCCTTTTCTATTTTATTCCGATGCAATATCTGTGTTTATCGTTAATAAGATGATCAGAGGGATACAGTAAACCTGAAGTGAAGCATCGGAATGTATTACTAGTGTGACAGGAATGGTTCAAAACATTGACAGTAGGAAGAGTCAGTCTTCTTGTACTTAAGTCGGCATTGTGCCTTTTCTATTTAATTCCGATGCAATTTCTGTGTTTCATCGTCAATAAGTAGGTCCAAACGATACAGTATACCTGAAATAAAGCATCGAAAACTATAACTAGTGTCACAGGAATGGTTAAAACATAGACTGAAAGTAGAGTCAGTCATCTTGTACTTAATTCTGCATTCTGCCTTTTGTATTTAATTCCGATGCAATTTTTGTATTTCATCGTCAATAAGAAGGTCCAAGGGATGCAGTAAACCTGAAGTGAATCATCGGAATTTAAGAGTCAATGGAATGGCTCAAATCATAATCAGTAAGAAGAGCCAGTCTTCTTGTACTTAAGTCGGCATTGTGCATTTTGTATTTAAATCCGATGCAATTTCTGTGTTTCATCGTCAATAAGACGGACCAAGGGATACAGTTAACCTGGAGTGAAGCATCGGAATCTATAACTAGTGTCACAGGGATGGTTCTAAACATAGACAGTAAGAAGAGTCAGTCTTCTTGTACTTAAGTCGGCATTGTGCCTTTTGTATTTATTTCCCATGCAGTTTCTGTGTTTCATCGTCAATAAGAAGGTCCAAGGGATACAGTAAACCTGAAGTGAATCATCGGAATTTAAGTGTCACAGGAATGGCTCAAATCATAATCAGTAAGAAGAGCCAGTCTTCTTGTACTTAAGTCGGCATTGTGCCTTTTGTATTTAAATCCGATGCAATTTCTGTGTTTCATCGTCAATAAGAAAGTCCAAGGGATACAGTAAACCTGGAGTGAAGCATCGGAGTCTGTAACTAGTGTCACAGGAATGGTTCAAAGCGTAGACAAGAAGAAGAGTCAGTCTTCTTGTATTTTATTCGGCATTGCGCATTTTGTATTTAATTCCGATGCGATTTCTGTGTTTCATCGTCACTAAGAAGGTCAGAGGGATACAGTAAACCTGAAATGAACCATCGGATTCTATGACTAGTGTCACAGGAATGGTTCAAATCATAGACAGTAGGAAAAGTCAATCTACATGTTCATAAGTCGGCATTGTGCCTTTTGTATTTAATTCCGATGCAATTTCTGTGTTTCATCGTACATAAGATGGTCAGAGGGATACAGTAAACCTGATGTGAAGCATCGGAATCTATAATTAATGTCACAGGAATGCTTCAAAGCAAAGTCAGTAAGAAGAGTCAGTCTTCTTGTACTTAAGTCGGCATTGTACCTTTTGTATTTAATTCCGATGCAATTTCTGTGTTTCATCGTCCATAAGAAGGTCAGAGGGATACAGTAATCCTGAAGTTAAGCATCGGATTCTATGACTAGTGTCACAGGAATGGTCTGAAACATAGTCAGTAAGAAGAGTCAGTTTTCTTGTACTTAAGTCGGTAATGTGCCTTTTGTATTTAATTCCGATGCAATTTCTGTGTTTCATCGTCAGTAAGAAGGTCCAAGGCATACAGTAAAACGAAAGTCAAGCATCAGAATCTATACCTAGTGTCACAGGAATGGTTCAAAACATAGCCAGTAAGAAGAGTCAGTCTTCTTGTACCTTAGTAGGTATTGTGGCGTTTCTATTTAATTCCGATTCAATTTCTGTGTTTCCTCGTCAATAAGAAGGTCGGATGGATACAATAAACCGGAAGTGAAGCATCGGGATCTATAACTAGTGTCACAGTAATGGTTCAAATCATAGTCAGTAAGAAGAGTCAGTCTTCTTGTACTTAAGTCGGTATTGTGCCTTTTGTATTTAAATCCGATGCAAGTTCTGTGTTTCATCGTCAATGAGAAGGTCCAAGGGAAACAGTAAACCGGAAGTGAAGCATCGGAATCCATGACTAGTGTCACAGGAATGGTTCAAAACATAGACAGTAAGAAAAGTCAGTCGTCTTGTACTTAAGTCGGCATTGTGCCTTTTCTATTTAATTCCGATGCAATTTCTGTGTTTCATCGTCAATAAGAAGGTCAAAGGGATACAGTAAACCTGAAGTGAAGCATTGGAATCTATAACTAGTGTCACAGGAATGGTTCTAAACATAGACAGTAAGAAGAGTCAGTCTTCTTGTACTTAAGTCGGCATTGTGACATTTCTATTAAATTACGATGCAATTTCTGTGTTTCATCGCCAATAAGAGGGTCAGAGGGATACAGTAAACCTGAAGTGAGGCATCGGAATCTATAACTAGTGTCACTGGAATGGCTCAAAACATAGTCAGTAAGAAGAGTCTGTCTTTTTGTACTTATGTCGGCATTGTGCGTTTTGTGTTTAATTCTGATGCAATTTCTGTGTTTCATCGTCAATACGTCGGTCCAAGGGATACAGTAAACCTGAAGTGAGGCATCGGAATCTATAACTAGTGTCACAGGAATGGTTCAAACATAGTCATTACGAAGAGTCCGTCTTTTTGTACTTAAGTCTTCATTGTGCTTTTGTGTTTAATTCCGATGCAATTTCTGTGTTTCATCGTCAATAAGTAGGTCCAAGGGATACAGTAAACCTGAAGTGAAGCATCGGAATCTATAACTTGTGTCACAGGAATGGTTCAAATCATAGACAGTAAGAAGAGTCAGTCTTCTTGTTCTTAAGTCGGCATTGTGCCTTTTGTATTTATTTTCGATGCAATTTCTGTGTTTCATCGTCAATAAGAATATCAGAGGGATACAGTAAACCTGAAGTGAAGCATCGGAATCTATAACAAGTGTCACAGGAATGGTTCAAAGCATTGACAGTAAGAAGCGTCAGTCTTCTTGTAGTTAGGTCAACATTGTGCCTTTTGTATTTAATTCCGATGCAATTTCTGTGTTTCATCGACAATAAGAAGGTCCAAGGGATAGAGTAAATCTGAAGTGAAGCATCGGAATATATAACTAGTGTCACAGGAATGGTTCAAAGCATAGACAGTAAGAAGAGTCAGTCTTCTTGTACTTAAGTCAGTATTGTGCCTTTTGTATTTAATTCCTATGAAATTTCTGTGTTTCATCGTCAATAAGAGGGTCCAAGGGATACAGTAAACCTGAAGTGAAGCATCGGAAGCTATAACTGGTGCCACAGGAATGGTTCAAAGCATAGACTGAAAGAAGGGTCAGTCTACTTGTACTTAAGTCGGCATTGTTCATTTTGTATTTAATTCCGATGCAATTTCTGTGTTTCATTGTCAATAAGAAGGTCCAAGGGATGCAGTAAAACCGAAGTCAAGCATCGGAATCTATAACTAGTGTCACAGGAATAGTTCAAAACATAGCCAGTAAGAAGAGCCAGTCTTCTGGTACTTAAGTAGGCACTGTGGCGTATCTTTTTAATTCCGATGCAATTTCTGTGTTTCCTCGTCAATAAGAAGGTCAGAGGGATACAGTAAACCTGAAGTGAAGCATCGGGATCTATAACTAGTGTCACAGGAATGGTTCAAAACATAGTCAGTAAGAAGAGTCAGTCTTCTTGTACTTAAGTCGGCATATTGGCTTTTGTATTTAACTCCGATGCAGTTTCTGTGTTTCATCGTCAATAAGAAGGTCCAAATGATACAGTAAACCTGAAGTGAAGCATCGAAATCTACAACTAGTGTCACAGGAACGGTTCAAAACATAGACAGTAAGAAAAGTCAGTCGTCTTGTACTTATGTCGGCATTGTGCCTTTTCTATTTTATTCCGATGCAATTTCTGCGTTTATCGTCAATAAGAAGGTCAGAGGGATACAGTAAACCTGAAGTGAAGCATCGGAATCTATAACTTGTGTCACCGGAATGGTTCAAATCATAGACTGAAAGAAGAGTTAGTCTTCTTGTACTTTAGTTGGCATTGTGCCTTTTCTATTTAATTCCGATGCAATTTCTGTGTTTCATCGTCAATAAGAATGTCCAAGGGATACAGTAAACCTGAAGTGATGCATCGGAATCCAAAACTAGTGTCACAGGAATGGTTCATAACATACACTGTAAGAAGAGTCAGTCTTCTTGTACATTAGGCGGCATTGTGCATTTTGTATTCAATTCCGATGCAATTTCTGAGTTTCATCTTCAATAAGAAGGTCCAAGGGATACAGTAAACCTGGAGTGTAGCATCGGAATTTATAACTAGTGTCACAGGAATGGTTCACAACATAGACAGTAAGAACATTAAGTCTTCTTGTACTTAATTCTGCATTGTGCCTTTTGTATTTAATTCCGATGCAATTGTTGTGTTTCATCGTCAATAAGAAGGTCCAAGGGATACAGTAAACCTGAAGTGAATCCTCGGAATTTAAGTGTCACAGGAATGGCTCAAATCATAATCAGTAAGAAGAGTCAGTATTCTTGTACTTAAGTCGGCATTGTGCCATTTGTATTTAAATCGGATGCAATTTCTGTGTTTCATCGTCAATAAGAAGGACCAAGGGATACAGTTAACCTGGAGTGAAGCATCGGAATCTATAACTAGTGTCACAGGGATGGTTCAAAACATAGACAGCAAGAAGAGTCAGTCTTCTTGTACTTAAGTCGGCATTGTGCCTTTTGTATTTATTCCGATGCAATTTCTGTGTTTCATCGTCAATAAGAAGGTCCAAGGGATACAGTAATCCTGAAGTTAAGCATCGGAATCTAAAACTAGTGTCGCAGGAATGGTTCAAAGCATAGACAGTAGGAAGAGTCAGTCTACTTGTACTTAAGTCGACATTGTTCCTATTGTATTTAATTCCGATGCAATTTCTGTGTTTCATCGTCAATAAGAAGGTCCAAGGGATACAGTAAACCTGAAGTTTTGCATTGGAATCTATAACTAGTGTCACAGGAATGGTTCAAATCATAGACTGAAAGAAGGGTAAGTCTTCTTGTACTTAAGTCGGCATTGTGCCTTTTGTATTTAATTCCGATGCAATTTCTGTGTTTCATCGTCAATAAGAAGGTCCAAGGGATACAGTAAACCTGAAGTGAAGCATTGGAATCTATAACTAGTGTCACAGGAATGCTTCTAAACATAGACAGTAAGAAGAGTCAGTCTTCTTGTACTTAAGTCGGCATTGTGACATTTCTATTTAATTACGATGCAATTTCTGTGTTTCATCGCCAATAAGAGGGTCAGAGGGATACAGTAAACCTGAAGTGAGGCATCGGAATCTATAACTAGTGTCACTGGAATGGCTCAAAACATAGTCAGTAAGAAGAGTCTGTCTTTTTGTACTTAAGTCGGCATTGTGCGTTTTGTGTTTAATTCTGATGCAATTTCTGTGTTTCATCGTCAATAAGTCGGTCCAAGGGATACAGTAAACCTGAAGTGAGGCATCGGAATCTATAACTAGTGTCACAGGAATGGTTCAAACATAGTCATTAAGAAGAGTCCGCTTTTTTGTACTTAAGTCTTCATTGTGCCTTTTGTGTTTAATTCCGATGCAATTTCTGTGTTTCATCGTCAATAAGTAGGTCCAAGGGATACAGTAAACCTGAAGTGAAGCATCGGAATCTATAACTTGTGTCACAGGAGTGGTTCAAATCATAGACAGTAAGAAGAGTCAGTCTTCCTGTTCTTAAGTCGGCATTGTGCCTTTTGTATTTATTTTCGATGCAATTTCTGTGTTTCATCGTCAATAAGAATATCAGAGGGATACAGTAAACCTGAAGTGAAGCATCGGAATCTATAACAAGTGTCACAGGAATGGTTCAAAGCATTGACAGTAAGAAGCGTCAGTCTTCTTGTAGTTAGGTCAACATTGTGCCTTTTGTATTTAATTCCGATGCAATTTCTGTGTTTCATCGACAATAAGAAGGTCCAAGGGATACAGTAAATCTGAAGTGAAGCATCGGAATATATAACTAGTGTCACAGGAATGGTTCAAAGCATAGACAGTAAGAAGAGTCAGTCTTCTTGTACTTAAGTCAGTATTGTGCCTTTTGTATTTAATTCCTATGAAATTTCTGTGTTTCATCGTCAATAAGAGGGTCCAAGGGATACAGTAAGCCTGAAGTGAAGCATCGGAGGCTATAACTGGTGCCACAGGAATGGTTCAAAGCATAGACTGAAAGAAGGGTCAGTCTTCTTGTACTTAAGTCGGCATTGTTCCTTTTGTATTTAATTCCGATGCAATTTCTGTGTTTCATCGTCAATAAGAAGGTCCAAGGGATGCAGTAAAACCGAAGTCAAGCATCGGAATCTATAACTAGTGTCACAGGAATAGTTCAAAACATAGCCAGTAAGAAGAGCCAGTCTTCTCGTACTTAAGTAGGCACTGTGGCGTATCTTTTTAATTCCGATGCAGTTTCTGTGTTTCCTCGTCAATAAGAAGGTCAGAGGGATACAGTAAACCTGAAGTGAAGCATCGGGATCTATAACTGGTGTCACAGGAATGGTTCAAAACATAGTCAGTAAGAAGAGTCAGTCTTCTTGTACTTAAGTCGGCATATTGGCTTTTGTATTTAACTCCGATGCAGTTTCTGTGTTTCATCGTCAATAAGAAGGTCCAAATGATACAGTAAACCTGAAGTGAAGCATCGAAATCTACAACTAGTGTCACAGGAACGGTTCAAAACATAGACAGTAAGAAAAGTCAGTCGTCTTGTACTTATGTCGGCATTGTGCCTTTTCTATTTTATTCCGATGCAATTTCTGCGTTTATCGTCAATAAGAAGGTCAGAGGGATACAGTAAACCTGAAGTGAAGCATCGGAATCTATAACTTGTGTCACCGGAATGGTTCAAATCATAGACTGAAAGAAGAGTTAGTCTTCTTGTACTTTAGTTGGCATTGTGCCTTTTCTATTTAATTCCGATGCAATTTCTGTGTTTCATCGTCAATAAGAATGTCCAAGGGATACAGTAAACCTGAAGTGATGCATCGGAATCCAAAACTAGTGTCACAGGAATGGTTCAAATCATAAACAGTAAGAAGAGTCAGTCTTCTTGTACTTAAGTCGGCATTGTTCCTTTTCTATTTAATTCCGATGCAATATCTGTGTTTCATCGTCAACAAGAAGGTCCAAGGGATACAGTAAACCTGAAGTGAAGCATCGGAATCTATAACTAGTGTCACAGCAATGGTTCAAAACATAGTCAGTAAGAAACGTCAGTCTTCTTGTACTTTAGTAGGCATTGTGCCCTTTCTATTTTATTCTGATGCAATTTCTGTGTTTCATCGTCAATAAGAAGGTCCAAGGGATACAGTAAACCTGGAGTGAAGCACCGGAATCTATAACTAGTGTCACAGGAATGGTTCATAACATACACTGTAAGAAGAGTCAGTCTTCTTGTACATTAGGCGGCATTGTGCCTTTTGTATTTAATTCCGATGCAATTTCTGAGTTTCATCGTCAATAAGAAGGTCCAAGGGATACAGTAAACCTGGAGTGTAGCATCGGAATTTATAACTAGTGTCACAGGAATGGTTCACAACATAGACAGTAAGAACATTAAGTCTTCTTGTACTTAATTCTGCATTGTGCGTTTTGTATTTAATTCCGATGCAATTTTTGTGTTTCATCGTCAATAAGAAGGTCCAAGGGATACAGTAAACCTGAAGTGAATCCTCGGAATTTAAGTGTCACAGGAATGGCTCAAATCATAATCAGTAAGAAGAGTCAGTCTTCTTGTACTTAAGTCGGCATTGTGCCATTTGTATTTGAATCGGATGCAATTTCTGTGTTTCATCGTCAATTAGAAGGACCAAGGGATACAGTTAACCTGGAGTGAAGCATCGGAATCTATAACTAGTGTCACAGGGATGGTTCAAAACATAGACAGCAAGAAGAGTCAGTCTTCTTGTACTTAAGTCGGCATTGTGCCTTTTGTATTTATTCCGATGCAATTCCTGTGTTTCATCGTCAATAAGAAGGTCCAAGGGATACAGTAATCCTGAAGTTAAGCATCGGAATCTAAAACTAGTGTCGCAGGAATGGTTCAAAGCATAGACAGTAGGAAGAGTCAGTCTACTTGTACTTAAGTCGACATTGTTCCTATTGTATTTAATTCCGATGCAATTTCTGTGTTTCATCGTCAATAAGAAGGTCCAAGGGATACAGTAAACCTGAAGTTAAGCATTGGAATCTATAACTAGTGTCACAGGAATGGTTCAAATCATAGACTGAAAGAAGGGTCAGTCTTCTTGTACTTAAGTCGGCATTGTGCCTTTTGTATTTAATTCCGATGCAATTTTTGTGTTTCATCGTCAATAAGAAGGTCCAAGGGATACAGTAAAACCGAAGTCAAGCATCGGAATCTATAACCAGTGTCACAGGAATAGTTCAAAACATAGCCAGTAAGAAGAGTCAGTCTTCTCGTACTTAAGTAGGCACTGTGGCGTATCTATTTAATTCCGATGCAATTTCTGTGTTTCCTCGTCAATAAGAAGGTCCGAGGGATACAGTAAACCTGAAGTGAAGTATCGGGATCTATAACTAGTGTCACAGGAATGGTTCAAAACATAGTCAGTAAGAAGAGTCAGTCTTCTTGTACTTAAGTCGACATTGTGGCTTTTGTATTTAACTCCGATGCAATTTCTGTGTTTCATCGTCAATAAGAAGGTCCAAATGATACAGTAAACCTGAAGTGAAGCATCGAAAACTACAACTAGTGTCACAGTAACGGTTCAAAACATAGACAGTAAGAAAAGTCAGTCGTCTTGTACTTAAGTCGGCATTGTGCCTTTTCTATTTTATTCCGATGCAATTTCTGTGTTTATCGTCAATAAAAAGGTCAGAGGGATACAGTAAACCTGAAGTGAAGCATCCGAATCTATAACTAGTTTCACAGGAATGGTTCAAAACATAGTCAGTAAAAAAAATCAGTCTTCTTGTACTGAAGTCGGCATTGTGCCTTTTGTATTTAATTCCGATGCAATTTCTGTGTTTCATCGTCAATTAGAAGGTCCAAGGGATACAGTAAAACCGAAGTCAAGCATCGGAATCTATAACTAGTGTCACAGGATTGGTTCAAAACATAGACAGTAAGAAGAGTCAGTCTTCTCGTACTTAAGTAGGTACTGTGGCGTATCTATTTAATTCCGATGCAATTGTTGTGTTTCCTCGTCAATAAGATGGTCAGAGGGATACAGTAAACCTGAAGTGAAGCATCGGGATCTATAAGTAGTGTCACAGGAATGGTTCAAAACATAGTCAGTAAGAAGAGTCAGTCTTCTTGTACTTAAGTCGGCATTGTGCCTTTTGTATTAAACTCCGATGCAATTTCTGTGATTCATCGTCAATAAGAAGGTCCAAATGATACAGTAAACCTGAAGTGAAGCATAGGAATCTACAACTAGTGTCACAGGAACGGTTCAAAACATACACAGTATGAAATATCAGTCGACTTGTACTTAAGTCGGGATTGAGCCTTTTCTATTTTATTCCGATGCAATTTCTGTGTTTCATCGTCAATAAGAAGGACCAGAGGGACACAGTAAACCTGAAGTGAAGCATCTGAATCTATAACTAGTGTCACAGGAACGGTTCAAAACATAGCCGGTAAGAAGAGTCAGTCTTTTTGTACTTAAGACGGCATTGTGCCTTTTGTGTTTAATTCAGATGCAATTTCTGTGTTTCATCGTCAATAACAAGGTCCACGGGATACAGCAAACCTGAAGTGAAGCATCGGAATCTATAACTAGTGTCACAAGAATGCTTCAAAACGGACAGTAAGAAGAGTCAGTCTTCTTGTAGTTAAGTCGGCATTGTGCCTTTTGTATTGATTTTCGATGCAATTTCTGTGTTTCATCGTCAATAAGAACATCAGAGGGATACAGTAAACCTGAAGTGAAGCATCGGAATCTATAACAAGTGTCACAGGAATGGTTCAAAACATTGACAGTAGGAAGGGTCAGTCTTCCAATACTTAAGTCGGCATTGTGCCTTTTGTATTTAATTCCGATGCAATTTCTGTGTTTCATCGTCAATAAGAAGGGCCAAGGGATACAGTAAACCTGAAGTGAAGCATCGGAATCTATAACTAGTGTCACAGGAATGGTTCAAAACATAGACAGTAAGAAGAGTCAATCTTCTTGTACTTAAGTCGGTATTGGGCCTTTTGTATTTAAATCCGATGCAATTTCTGTGTTTCGTCGTCAATAAGAGGGTCCAAGTGATACAGTAAACCTGAAGTGAAGCATCGGAAGCTATAACCAGTGTCACAGGAATGGTTCAAAACATAGACAGTAAGAAGAAGCCGTCTTCATGTACTTAAGTCGGAATTGTGCATTTTCTATTTAATTACGATCTAATTTCTGTGTTTCATCGTCAATTAGAAGGTCCAAGGGATACAGTAAACCTGAAGTTAAGCATATGAATCTATAACTAGTGTCACAGGAATGGTTCAAAACATAGACTGTAGGAAGGGTCAGTCTTCTTGTACTTAAGTCGGCATTTTGCCTTTTGTATTTAATTCTGATGCAATTTCTGTGTTTCATCGTCAATAGGAAGGTCCAAGGGATACAGTAAAACCGAAGTCAAGCATCGGAATCTATAACTAGTGTCACAGGAATGGTTCAAAACATTGCCAGTAAGAAGAGTGAGTCTTCTCGTACTTAAGTAGGCACTGTGGCGTTTCTATTTAATTCCGATGCAATTTCTGTGTTTCCTCGTCAATAAGAAGGTCAGAGGGATACAGTAAACCTGAAGTGAAGCATCGGGATCTATAACTAGTGTCACAGGAATGGTTCAAAGCATAGTCAGTAAGAAGAGTCAGTCTTCTTGTACTTAATTCTGCAATCTGCCTTTTGTATTTAATTCCGATGCAATTTTTGTATTTCATCGTCAATAAGAAGGTCCAAGGGATGCAGTAAACCTGAAGTGAATCATCGGAATTTAAGTGTCAATGGAATGGCTCAAATCATAATCAGTAAGAAGAGCCAGTCTTCTTGTACTTAAGTCGGCATTGTGCCTTTTGTATTTAAATCCGATGCAATTTCTGTGTTTCATCGTCAATAAGAAGGTCCAAGGGATACAGTAAACCTGGAGTGAAGCATCGGAGTCTGTAACTAGTGTCACAGGAATGGTTCAAAGCGTAGACAAGAAGAAGAGTCAGTCTTCTTGTATTTTATTCGGCATTGCGCATTTTGTATTTAATTCCGATGCAACTTCTGTGTTTCATCGTCACTAAGAAGGTCAGAGGGATACAGTAAACCTGAAATGAACCATCGGATTCTATGACTAGTGTCACAGGAATGGTTCAAATCATAGACAGTAGGAAAAGTCAATCTACATGTTCATAAGTCGGCATTGTGCTTTTTGTATTTAATTCCGATGCAATTTCTGTGTTTCATCGTGCATAAGATGGTCAGAGGGATACAGTAAACCTGATGTGAAGCATCGGAATCTATAACTAGTGTCACAGGAATGCTTCAAAGCAAAGACAGTAAGAAGAGTCAGTCTTCTTGTACTTAAGTCGGCATTGTACCTTTTGTATTTAATTCCGATGCAATTTCTGTGTTTCATCGTCAATAAGAAGGTCCAAGGTATACAGTAGACCTGAATTGAAGCATCGGAATCTATAACTAGAGTCACAGGAATGGTTCAAAGCATAGACAGTCAGTAGAGTCACCTTCTTGTACTTAAGTCGGCATTGTGCCTTTTGTATTTAATTCCGATGCAATTTCTGTGTTTCATCGTCAATAAGAAGGTTTAAGGGCTACAGTAAACCTGAAGTGAAGCATCGGAATATATAGCTAGTGTCACAAGAATGGTTCAAAACATAGTCAGTAAGAAGAGTCAGTCTTCTTGTACTGAAGTCGGCATTGTGCCTTTTGTATTTAATTCCGATGCAATTTCTGTGTTTCATCGTCCATAAGAAGGTCAGAGGGATACAGTAATCCTGAAGTTAAACATCGGATTCTATGACTAGTGTCACAGGAATGGTACGAAACATAGTCAGTAAGAAGAGTCAGTTTTCTTGTACTTAAGTCGGTAATGTGCCTTTTGTATTTAATTCCGATGCAATTTCTGTGTTTCATCGTCAGTAAGAAGGTCCAAGGGATACAGTAAAACGAAAGTCAAGCATCAGAATCTATACCTAGTGTCACAGGAATCGTTCAAAACATAGCCAGTAAGAAGAGTCAGTCTTCTTGTACCTTAGTAGGCATTGTGGCGTTTCTATTTAATTCCGATACAATTTCTGTGTTTCCTCGTCAATAAGAAGGTCGGATGGATACAATAAACCGGAAGTGAAGCATCGGGATCTATAACTAGTGTCACAGGAATGGTTCAAAACATAGTCAGTAAGAAGAGTCAGTCTTCTTGTACTTCAGTCGGTATTGTGCCTTTTGTATTTAAATCCGATGCAAGTTCTGTGTTTCATCGTCAATGAGAAGGTCCAAGGGAAACAGTAACCCGGAAGTGAAGCATCGGAATCTATGACTAGTGTCACAGGAATGGTTCAAAACATAGACAGTAAGAAAAGTCAGTCGTCTTGTACTTAAGTCGGCATTGTGCCTTTTCTATCTAATTCCGATGCAATTTCTGTGTTTCATCGTCAATAAGAAGGTCCAAGGGATACAGTAAACCTGAAGTGAAGCATCGGAATCTATAACTAGTGTCACAGGAATGGTTCTAAACATAGACAGTAAGAAGAGTCAGTCTTCTTGTACTTAAGTCGGCATTGTGACATTTCTATTTAATTACGAAGCAATTTCTGTGTTTCATCGCCAATAAGAGGGTCAGAGGGATACAGTAAACCTGAAGTGAGGAATCGGAATCTATAACTAGTGTCACTGGAATGGCTCAAAACATAGTCGGTAAGAAGAGTCTGTCTTTTTGTACTTATGTCGGCATTGTGTGTTTTGTGTTTAATTCTGATGCAATTTCTGTGTTTCATCGTCAATAAGTAGGTCCTAGGGATACAGTAAACCTGAAGTGAAGCATCGAAATCTATAACTAGTGTCACAGGAATGGTTCAAACATAGTCATTAAGAAGAGTCAGTCTTTTTGTACTTAAGTCTTCATTGTGCCTTTTGTGTTTAATTCCGATGCAATTTCTGTGTTTCATCGTCAATAAGTAGGTCCAAGGGATACAGTAAACCTGAAGTCAAGCATCGGAATCTATAACTTGTGTCACAGGAATGGTTCAAAACATAGACAGTAAGAAGAGTCAGTCTTCTTGTTCTTAAGTCGGCATTGTGCCTTTTGTATTTATTTTCGATGCAATTTCTGTGTTTCATCGTCAATAAGAATATCAGAGGGATACAGTAAACCTGAAGTGAATCATCGGGATCTATAACTAGTGTCACAGGAATGGTTCAAAACATAGTCAGTAAGAAGAGTCAGTCTTCTTGTACTTAAGTCGGCATATTGGCTTTTGTATTTAACTCCGATGCAGTTTCTGTGTTTCATCATCAATAAGAAGGTCCAAATGATACAGTAAACCTGAAGTGAAGCATCGAAATCTACAACTAGTGTCACAGGAACGGTTCAAAACATAGACAGTAAGAAAAGTCAGTCGTCTTGTACTTATGTCGGCATTGTGCCTTTTCTATTTTATTCCGATGCAATTTCTGTGTTTATCGTTCAATAAGAAGGTCAGAGGGATACAGTAAACATGAAGTGAAGCATCGGAATCTATAACTTGTGTCACCGGAATGGTTCAAATCATAGACTGAAAGAAGAGTCAGTCTTCTTGTACTTTAGTTGGCATTGTGCCTTTTCTATTTAATTCCGATGCAATTTCTGTGTTTCATCGTCAATAAGAAGGTCCAAGGGATACAGTAAACTTGAAGTGATGCATCGGAATCCAAAACTAGTGTCACAGGAATGGTTCAAATCATTAACAGTAAGAAGAGTCAGTCTTCTTGTACTTAAGTCGGCATTGTTCCTTTTCTATTTAATTCCGATGCAATATCTCTGTTTCATCGTCAACAAGAAGGTCCAAGGGATACAGTAAACCTGAAGTGAAGCATCGGAATCTATAACTAGTGTCACAGCAATGGTTCAAAACATAGTCAGTAAGAAACGTCAGTCCTCTTGTACTTTAGTAGGCATTGTGCCCTTTCTATTTAATTCTGATGCAATTTCTGTGTTTCATCGTCAATAAGAAGGTCCAAGGGATACAGTAAACCTGGAGTGAAGCACCGGAATCTATAACTAGTGTCACAGGAATGGTTCAAAACATACACTGTTAGAAGAGTCAGTCTTCTTGTACATTAGTCGGCATTGTGCCTTTTGTATTTAATTCCGATGCAATTTCTGAGTTTCATCGTCAATAAGAAGGTCCAAGGAATACAGTAAACCTAGAGTGTAGCATCGGAATTTATAACTAGTGTCACAGGAATGGTTCACAACATAGACAGTAAGAACATTAAGTCTTCTTGTACTTAATTCTGCATTGTGCCTTTTGTATTTAATTCCGATGCAATTTTTGTGTTTCATCGTCAATAAGAAGGTCCAAATGATACAGTAAACCTGAAGTGAATCCTCGGAATTTAAGTGTCACAGGTATGGCTCAAATCATAATCAGTAAGAAGAGTCAGTCTTCTTGTACTTAAGTCGGCATTGTGCCTTTTGTATTTAAATCGGAAGCAATTTCTGTGTTTCATCGTCAATAAGAAGGACCAAGGGATACAGTTAACCTGGAGTGAAGCATCGGAATCTATAACTAGTGTCACAGGGATGGTTCAAAACATAGACAGCAAGAAGAGTCAGTCTTCTTGTACTTAAGTCGGCATTGTGCCTTTTGTATTTATTCCGATGCAATTTCTGTGTTTCATCGTCAATAAGAAGGTCCAAGGGATACAGTAATCCTGAAGTTAAGCATCGGAATCTAAAACTAGTGTCACAGGAATGGTTCAAAGCATAGACAGTAGGAAGAGTCAGTCTACTTGTACTTAAGTCGACATTGTTCCTATTGTATTTAATTCCGATGCAATTTCTGTGTTTCATTGTCAATAAGAAGGTCAGAGGGATACAGTAAACATGAAGTGAAGCATCGGAATCTATAACTTGTGTCACCGGAATGGTTCAAATCATAGACTGAAAGAAGAGTCAGTCTTCTTGTACTTTAGTTGGCATTGTGCCTTTTCTATTTTATTCCGATGCAATTTCTGTGATTCATCGTCAATAAGAAGGTCCAAATGATACAGTAAACCTGAAGTGAAGCATAGGAATCTACAACTAGTGTCACAGGAACGGTTCAAAACATACACAGTATGAAATATCAGTCGTCTTGTACTTAAGTCGGGATTGAGCCTTTTCTATTTTATTCCGATGCAATTTCTGTGTTTATCGTCAATAAGAAGGTCCAGAGGGATACAGTAAACCTGAAGTGAAGCATCTGAATCTATAACTAGTGTCACAGGAATGGTTCAAAACATAGTCAGTAAAAAAAATCAGTCTTCTTGTACTGAAGTCGGCATTGTGCCTTTTGTATTTAATTCCGATGCAATTTCTTTGTTTCATCGTCAATAAGAAGGTCAGAATGATACAGTATACCTGAAGTGAAGCATCGGAATCTATAACTAGTGTCACAGGAACGGTTCAAAACATAACCGGTACGAAGAGTCAGTCTTTTTGTACTTAAGTCGGCATTGTGCCTTTTGTGTTTAATTCAGATGCAATTTCTGTGTTTCATCGTCAATAACAAGGACCACAGGATACAGCAAACCTGAAGTGAAGCATCTGAATCTATAACTAGTGTCACAAGAATGCTTCAAAACAGACAGTAAGAAGAGTCAGTCTTCTTGTACTTAAGTCGGTATTGTGCCTTTTGTATTTAAATCCGATGCAATTTCTGTGTTTCGTCGTCAATAAGAGGGTCCAAGGGATACAGTAAACCTGAAGTGAAGCATCGGAAGCTATAACCAGTGTCACAGGAATGGTTCAAAACATAGACAGTAAGAAGAAGTAGTCTTCATGTACTTAAGTCGGAATTGTGCAATTTCTATTTAATTACGATCTAATTTCTGTGTTTCATCGTCAATTAGAAGGTCCCAGGGATACAGTAAACCTGAAGTTAAGCATCGGAATCTATAACTAGTGTCACAGGAATGGTTCAAAACATAGACTGTAGGAAGGGTCAGTCTTCTTGTACTTAAGTCGGCATTTTGCCTTTTGTATTTAATTCTCATGCAATTTCTGTGTTTCATCGTCAATAGGAAGGTCCAAGGGATACAGTAAAACCGAAGTCAAGCATCGGAATCTATAACTAGTGTCACAGGAATGGTTCAAAACATTGCCAGTAAGAAGAGTCAGTCTTCTCGTACTTAAGTAGGCACTGTGGCGTATCTATTTAATTCCGATGCAATTTCTGTGTTTCCTCGTCAATAAGAAGGTCAGAGGGATACAGTAAACCTGAAGTGAAGCATCGGGATCTATAACTAGCGTCACAGGAATGGTTCAAAGCATAGTCAGTAAGAAGAGTCAGTCTTCTTGTACTTAAGTCGGCATTGTGCCTTTTGTATTTAATTCCGATGCAATATCTGTGTTTCATCGTCAATAAGAAGGTCCAAATGATACAGTAAACCTGAAGTGAAGCATCGGAATCTACAACTAGTATCCCAGGAACGGTTCAAAACATAGACAGTGAGATAAGTCAGTCGTCTTGTACTTAAGTGGGCATTGTGCCTTTTCTATTTTATTCCGATGCAATTTCTGTGTTTATCGTCAATAAGAAGGTCAGAGGGATACAGTAAACCTGAAGTGAAGCATCCGAATCTATAACTAGTGTCACAGGAATAATTCAAAATATAGTCAGAAAAAAAATCAGTCTTCTTGTACTGAAGTCGGCATTGTGCCTTTTGCATTTAATTCCGATGCAATTTCTGTGTTTCATCGTCAATTAGAAGGTCCAAGGGATACAGTAAAACCGAAGTCAAGCATCGGAATCTATAACTAGTGTCACAGGAATGGTTCAAAACATAGACAGTAAGAAGAGTCAGTCTTCTCGTACTTAAGTAGGTACTGTGGCGTATCTATTTAATTCCGATGCAATTGTAGTGTTTCCTCGTCAATAAGATGGTCAGAGGGATACAGTAAACCTGAAGTGAAGCATCGGGATCTATAACTTGTGTCACAGAAATGGTTCAAAACATAGTCAGTAAGAAGAGTCAGTCTTCTTGTACTTAAGTCGGCATTGTGCCTTTTGTATTTAACTCCGATGCAATTTCTGTGATTCATCGTCAATAAGAAGGTCCAAATGATACAGTAAACCTGAATTGAAGCATAGGAATCTACAACTAGTGTCACAGGAACGGTTCAAAACATACACAGTATGAAATATCAGTCGTCTTGTACTTAAGTCGGGATTGAGCATTTTCTATTTTATTCCGAAGCAATTTCTGTGTTTATCGTCAATAAGAAGGTCCAGAGGGATACAGTAAACCTGAAGTGAAGCATCTGAATCTATAACTAGTGTCACAGGAATGGTTCAAAACATAGTCAGTAAAAAAAATCAGTCTTCTTGTACTGAAGTCGGCATTGTGCCTTTTGTATTTAATTCCGATGCAATTTCTGTGTTTCATCGTCAATAAGAAGGTTAGAGGGATACAGTATACCTGAAGTGAAGCATCGGAATCTATAACTAGTGTCACAGGAACGGTTCAAAACATAGCCGGTAAGAAGAGTCAGTCTTTTTGTACTTAAGTCGGCATTGTGCCTTTTGTGTTTAATTCAGATGCAATTTCTGTGTTTCATCGTCAATAACAAGGACCACGGGATACAGCAAACCTGAAGTGAAGCATCTGAATCTATAACAAGTGTCACAAGAATGCTTCAAAACAGACAGTAAGAAGAGTCAGTCTTCTTGTACTTAAGTCGGTATTGTGCCTTTTGTATTTAAATCCGATGCAATTTCTGTGTTTCGTCGTAAATAAGAGGGTCCAAGGGATACAGTAAACCTGAAGTGAAGCATCGGAAGCTATAACCAGTGTCACAGGAATGGTTCAAAACATAGACAGTAAGAAGAAGCAGTCTTCATGTACTTAAGTCGGAATTGTGCATTTTCTATTTAATTACGATCTAATTTCTGTGTTTCATCGTCAATTAGAAGGTCCCAGGGATACAGTAAACCTGAAGTTAAGCATCGGAATCTATAACTAGTGTCACAGGAATGGTTCAAAACATAGACTGTAGGAAGGGTCAGTCTTCTTGTACTTAAGTCGGCATTTTGCCATTTGTATTTAATTCTGATGCAATTTCTGTGTTTCATCGTCAATAGGAAGGTCCAAGGGATACAGTAAAACCGAAGTCAAGCATCGGAATCTATAAGTAGTGTCACAGGAATGGTTCAAAACATTGCCAGTAAGAAGAGTCAGTCTTCTCGTACTTAAGTAGGCACTGTGGCGTATCTATTTAATTCCGATGCAATTTCTGTGTTTCCTCGTCAATAAGAAGGTCAGAGGGATACAGTAAACCTGAAGTGAAGCATCGGGATCTATAACTAGTGTCACAGGAATGGTTCAAAGCATAGTCAGTAAGAAGAGCCAGTCTTCTTGTACTTAAGTCGGCATTGTGCCTTTTGTATTTAATTCCGATGCAATTTCTGTGTTTCATCGTCAATAAGAAGGTCCAAATGATACAGTAAACCTGAAGTGAAGCATCGGAATCTACAACTAGTGTCCCACGAACGGTTCAAAACATAGACAGTGAGATAAGTCAGTCGTCTTGTACTTAAGTGGGCATTGTGCCTTTTCTATTTTATTCCGATGCAATTTCTGTGTTTATCGTCAATAAGAAGGTCAGAGGGATACAGTAAACCTGAAGTGGAGCATCCGAATCTATAACTAGTGTCACAGGAATGGTTCAAAACATAGTCAGTAAAAAAAATCAGTCTTCTTGTACTGAAGTCGGCATTGTGCCTTTTGTATTTAATTCCGATGCAATTTCTGTGTTTCGTCGTCAATAAGAAGGTCAGAGGGATACAGTATACCTGAAGTGAAGCATCGGAATCTATAACTAGTGTCACAGGAATGGTTCAAAACATAGCCAGTAAGAAGAGTCAGTCTTTTTGTACTTAAGTCGGCATTGTGCCTTTTGTGTTTAATTCAGATGCAATTTCTGTGTTTCATCGTCAATAACAAGGTCCAAGGGATACAGTAAACCTGAAGTGAAGCATCGGAATCTATAACTAGTGTCACAGGAACGGTTCAAGTCATAGTCCGTAAGAAGAGTCAGTCTTCTTGTACTTAAGTCGGCAATGTTACTTTTGTATTTAATTCCGATGCAATTTCTGTGTTTCATCGTCAATAAAAAGGTCCAAGGGATACAGTAAACCTGGAGTGAAGCATCGGAATCTATAACTAGTGTCACATGAATGGTTTTAAACATAGACAGTAGGAAGAGTCAGTCTTCTTGGACTTAAGTCGGCATTGTGCATTTTGTATTTAATTCCGATGTAATTTCTGTGTTTCATGGTCAATAAGAAGGTCCTAGGGATACAGTAGACCTGAATTGAAGCATCGGAATCTATAACTAGTGTCATTGGATTGGTTCTAAACATAGAACGTAAGAAGAGTCATTCTTCTTGTACTTAAGTCGGCATTGTGCCTTTTGTATTTAATTCCGATGCAATTTCTGTGTTTCATCGTCAATAAGAAAGTCAGAGGGATACAGTAAACCTGAAGTGAAGCATCGGAATCTATAACTAGAGTCACAGGAATGGTTCAAAACATAGACAGTAAGAAGATTCAGCCTTCTTGTACTTAAGTCGAGCAGATGCGCAAAACTATAGAACTATATCTCTTACGTCGATCTCTTGTAGAATTTTAGAACATGTTTTTTGCTCGCGTATCATGTCATTTCTTGAAACCCAGAATCTACTATGTAGGAATCAACATGGATTCCGGAAACAGCGTTCGTGTGAGACCCAACTCGCCTTATTTGATCATGAGACCCAGAAAATATTAGATACAGGGTCCCAGGTAGATGCTATTTTTCTTGACTTCCGGAAGGCGTTCGATACAGTTCCGCACTGTCGCCTGATAAACAAAGTAAGAGCCTACGGAATATCAGACCAGATGTGTGGCTGGATTGAAGAGTTTTTAGCAAACAGAACACAGCATGTTGTTATCAATGGAGAGACGTCTACAGACGTTAAAGTAACCTCTGGCGTGTCACAGGGGAGTGTTATGGGACCATTGCTTTTCACAATATATATAAATGACCTAGTAGATAGTGTCGGAAGTTCCATGCGGCTTTTCGCGGATGATGCTGTAGTATACAGAGAAGTTGCTGCATTAGAAAATTGTAGCGAAATACAGGAAGATCTGCAGCGGATAGGCACTTGGTGCAGGGAGTGGCAACTGACCCTTAACATAGACAAATGTAATGTATTGCGAATACATAGAAAGAAGGATCCTTTATTGTATGATTATGTGATAGAGGGACAAACATTGGTAGCAGTTACTTCTGTAAAATATCTGGGAGTGTGCGTATGGAACGATTTGAAGTGGAATGATAATATAAAATTAATTGTTGGTAAGGCGGGTACCAGGTTGAGATTCATTGGGAGAGTGCTTAGAAAATGTAGTCCATCAACAAAGGAGGTGGCTTACAAAACACTCGTTCGACCTATACTTGAGTATTGCTCATCAGTGTGGGATCCGTACCAGGTCGGGTTGACGGAAGAGATAGAGAAGATCCAAAGAAGAGCGGCGCGTTTTGTCACCGGGTTATTTGGTAACCGTGATAGCGTTACGGAGATGTTTAATAAACTCAAGTGGCAGACTCTGCAATAGAGGCGCTCTGCATCGCGGTGTAGCTTGCTCGCCAGGGTTCGAGAGGGTGCGTTTCTGGATGAGGTATCGAATATATTGCTTCCCCCTACTTATACCTCCCGAGGAGATCACGAGTGTAAAATTAGAGAGATTAGAGCGCGCACGGAGGCTTTCAGACAGTCGTTCTTCCCGCGAACTATACGCGACTGGAACAGGAAAGGGAGGTAATGACAGTGGCACGTAAAGTACCCTCCGCCACACACCGTTGGGTGGCTTGCGGAGTATCCATGTAGATGTAGATGTAGAAGTCGGCATTGTGCCTTTTCTATTTAATTCCGATGCAATTTCTGTGTTTCATCGTCAATAAGAAGGTTTAAGGGATATAGTAAACCTGAAGTGAAGCATCGGAATCTATAACTAGTGTCACAGGAATGGTTCAAAACATAGTCAGTAAGGAGCGAGAGTCTTCTTGTACTTAAGTCGGCATTGTGCCTTTTCTATTTAATTCTGATGCATTTTCTGTGTTTCATCGTCAATAAGAAGGTCCAAGGGATACAGTAAACCTGGAGTGTAGCATCGGAATTTATAACTAGTGTCACAGGAATGGTTCAAAACATAGACAGTAAGAAGATTCAGTCTTCTTGTACTTAATTCTGCATTGTGCCTTTTGTATTTAATTCCGATGCAATTTTTGTGTTTCATCGTCAATAAGAAGGTCCAAGGGATACAGTAAACCTGAAGTGAATCCTCGGAATTTAAGTGTCACAGGAATGGCTCAAATCATAATCAGTAAGAAGAGTCAGTCTTCTTGTACTTAAGTCGGCATTGTGCCTTTTGTATTTAAATCCGATGCAATTTCTGTGTTTCATCGTCAATAAGAAGGACCAAGGGATACAGTTAACCTGGAGAGAAGCATCGGAATCTATAACTAGTGTCACAGCAATGGTTCAAAGCATAGTCAGTAAGAAGAGTCAGTCTTCTTGTACTTAAGTCGGCATTGTGCCTTTTGTATTTAATTCCGATGCAATTTCTGTGTTTCATCGTCAATAAGAAGATCAGAGGGATAGAGTAAACCTATGTGAACCATCGGAATCTATAACTAGTGTCACAGGAATGGTTCAAAACATTTTCAGTAAGAAGAGGCAGACTTCTGGTACTTAAGTCGGCATTGTGAGTTTTGTATTTAATTCCGATACAATTTCTGTGTTTCATCGTCAATAAGAAGGTCCAAGGGATATAGTAAACCTGGAGTGAAGCATCGGAATCTATAACTAGTGTCACAGGGACGGTTCAAATCATAGACAGTAAGATGAGTCAGAATTCTTGTACCTAAGTCGGCATTGTGCTTTTTGTATTTAATTCCGAAGCAATTTCTGTGTTTCATCATCACTAAGAAGGTCAGAGGGATACAGTAGACCTGAAATGAACCATCGGATTCTATAACTAGTGTCACAAGAATGGTTCAAATCATAGACAGTAAGAAGAGTCAGTCTTCTTGTACTTAAGTCGGCATTGTGCCTTTTGTATTTAATTCCGATGCAATTTCTGTGTTTCAACGTTAATAAGAAGGTCCAAGGGATACAGTAAACCTGAAGTGAATCATCGAAATTTATGTGTCCCAGGAATGGCTCAAACCATAGTCAGTAAGAAGAGTCAGTCTTCTTGTACTTAAGTCGGCATTGTGCCTTTTGTATTTAAATCCGATGCAATTTCTTTGTTTCATCGTCAATAAGAAGGTCCAAGGGATACAGTAAACCTGAAGTGAAGTATCGGAATCTATAACTAGTGTCACAGGAATGGTTCAAAACATAGACAGTAGGAAGAGTCACTCTTGTAGTACTTAAGTCGGCATTGTGCCATTTCTATTTAATTCCGATGCAATTTCTGTGTTTCTTCGTCAATACGACGGTCAGAGGGATAAAGTAAACCTGAAGTGAAGCATCGGAATCTATAACTAGTGTCACAGGAATGCTTAAAACATAGACATTTTTAAGAGTCAGTCTTCTTGTACTTAAGTCGGCATTGTGTCTTTTGTATTTAATTGCGATGCAATTTCTGTGTTTCATCGTCAATAAGAAGGTCCAAGGGATACAGTAAACCTGGAGTGAAGCATCGGAATCTATAACTAGTGTCACAGAAACGTTTCAAAACATAGACAGTAAGAAGAGTCAGTCTTCTTGTACTTAATTCCGCATTGTGCCTTTTGTATTTAATTCCGACGCAATTTCTGTGTTTCATCGTCATAAAGAAGGACCAAGGTATACAGTAAACCTGAAGTGAAGCAACGGAATTTATAACTAGTGTCACAGGAATGGTTCAAAACATAGTCAGTAAGAAGAGTCAGACTTCTGGAACTTAAGTCGACATTGTGAGTTTTGTATTTAATTCCGATACAATTTCTGTGTTTCATCGTCAATAAGAAGGTCCAAGGGATACAGAAATCCTGAAGTTAAGCATCGGAATCTATGACTAGTGTCACAGGAATGGTTCAAATCATAGTCAGTAAGAAGAGTCAGTCTTCTTGTACTTAAGTCGGTATTGTCCCTTTTGTATTTAATTCCGATGCAATTTCTGTGTTTCATCGTTAATAAGAAGGTCCAAGGGATACAGTAAACCTGTAGTGAAGCAGCGGAATCTATAACTAGCGTCACAGGGACGGTTCAAAACATAGATAGTAAGATGAGTCAGTTTTCTTGTACTTAAGTCGGCATTGTGCTTTTTGTATTTAATTCCGATGCAATATCTGTGTTTCATCGTCACTAAGAAGGTCAGAGGGATACAGTAATCATGAAGTTAAGCATCGGAATCTATAACTAGAGTCACAGGAATGGTTCATAGCATAGTCAGTAAGAAGAGTCAGGCTTCTTGTATTTAAGTCGGCATTGTGCCTTTTGTATTTAATTCCGATGCAATTTCTGTGTTTCATCGTCAATAAGAAAGTCCAAGGGATACAGTAAACCTGAAGTGAAGCATCGGAATCTATAACTAGTATCACAGGAATGGTTCAAAACATAGACAGTAGGAAGAGTCAGTCTTCTAGTACTTAAGTCGGCATTGTGCCTTTTCTATTTAATTCCGATGCAATTTCTGTGTTTCTTCGTCAATACGACGGTCAGAGGGATAAAGTAAACCTGAAGTGAAGCATCGGAATCTATAACTAGTGTCACAGGAATTGTTCAAACATAGACAGTTGGAAGAGTCAGTCTTCTTGTACTTAAGTCGGCATTGTGCCTTTTGTATTTAATTCCGATGCAATTTCTGTGTTTCATCGTCAATAAGAAGGTCCAAGGGATACAGTAAACCAGAAATGAACCATCGGAATCTATAACAAGTGTCACAGGAATGGTTCAAAACATAGACAGAAGGAAATGTCAGTCTACATGTACTTAAGTCGGCATTGTGCCTTTTGTATTAATTCCGATGCAATTTCTGTGTTTCATCGTCAATAAGAAGGTCAGAGGGATACAGTAATCCTGAAGTGAAGCATCGGAATCTATGACTAGTGTCACAGGAATGGTTCAAAACATAGTCAGTAAGAAGAGTCAGTCTTCTTGTACTTAAGTTATCATTGTGCCTTTTCTATTTAATTAAGATGCAATTTCTCTGTTTCATCGTCAATAAGAAGGTCCAAGGAATACAGTAAACCTGGAGTGAAGCATCGGAGTCCATAACTAGTGTCACAGGAATGGTTCAAAACATAGACAGTAAGAAGAGTCAATCTTCTTGTACTCAATTCGGCATTGTACCATTTGTATTTAATTCCGATGCAATTTCTGTGTTTCATCGTCAATAAGAGGGTCAGAGGGATACAGTTAACCTGAAGTGAAGCATCGGAATCTATAACTAGTGTCACAGGAAAGGTTCAAAACATAGTCAGTAAATAGAGTCAGTCTTCTTGTACTTAAGTCGGCATTGTGCTTTTTGTATTTAATTCCGATGCAATTTCTGTGTTTCATCGTCAATAAGAAGGTCCAAGGGATACAGTAAACCTGGAGTGAAGCATCGGAATCAATAACTTGTGTCACAGGGAATGTTCAAAACATAGATAGTAAGATGAGTCAGTATTCTTGTACTTAAGTCGGCATTGTGCCTTTTCTATTTAATTCCGACGCAATTTCCGTGCTTCAACGTCAATAAGATGGTCCAAGGCATACAGTAAACCTGGAGTGAAGCATCGGAATCTATAACTAGTGTCACAGGGATGGTTCAAAACATAGACAGTAAGAAGAGTCAGTCTTCTTGTACTTAAGTCGGCATTGTGACATTTGTATTTAAGGCCGATGCAATTTCTGTGTTTCATCGTCAATAAAAAGGTCAGAGGGATACAGTAATCCTCAAGTTAAGCATCGGAATCTATGACTAGTGTCACAGGAATGGTTAAAAACATAGTCAGTAAGAAGAGTCAGTCTTCTTGTACTTAAGTTGGTATTTTACCTTTCGTATTTAATTCCGATGCAATTTCTGTGTTTGATAGTCAATACGAAGGTAAGAGGAATACAGTAAACCTGAAGTGAAGCATCGGAATCTATGACTAGTGTCACAGGAATGGTTCAAAACATAGACAGTAGGAAGAGTCAGTCTTCTTGTACTTTAGTCGGCATTGAGCCTATTGTATTAAATTCCGACGCAATTTCTGTGTTTCATCGTCAATAAGACGGTCCAAGGGATACAGTGAACCTGGAGTGAAGCATCGGAATCCATAACTAGTGTCACAGGGATGGTTCAAAACATAGACAGTAAGAAGAGTCTGTCTTCTTGTACTTAAGTCGGCATTGTGCCTTTTGTATTTAATTCCGATGAAATTTCTGTGTTTCATCGTCAATAAGAAGGTCCAAGGGATACAGTAAACCTGAAGTTAAGCAACGGAATTTATAACTAGTGTCACAGGAATGGTTCAAAACATAGTCAGTAAGAAGAGTCAGACTTCTGGTACTTAAGTCGGCATTGTGAGTTTTGTATTTAATTCCGATACAATTTCTGGGTTTCATCGTCAATAAGAAGGTCCAAGGGATACAGTAAACCTGAAGTTAAGCAACGGAATTTATAACTAGTGTCACAGGAATGGTTCAAAACATAGTCAGTAAGAAGAGTCAGACTTCTGGTACTTAAGTCGGCATTGTGAGTTTTGTATTTAATTCCGATACAATTTCTGGGTTTCATCGTCAATAAGAAGGTCCAAGGGATACAGTAAACCTGGAGTGAAGCATCGGAATCTATAACTTGTGTCACAGGAATGGTTCAAATCATAGACTGAAAGAAAAGTCAGTCTTCTTGTACTTTAGTTGGCATCATGGCTTTTCTATTTAATTCCGATGCAATTACTGTGTTTCATCGTCAATAAGAAGGTCCAAGGGATACAGTAAACCTGAAGTGATGCATCGGAATCCAAAACTAGTGTCACAGGAATGGTTCAAAACATAAACAGTAATAAGAGTCAGTCTTCTTGTACTTTAGTCGGCATTGCGCATTTTCTATTTAATTCTGATGCAATTTCTGTGGTTCATCGTCATTAAGAAGGTCCAAGGGATACAGTAAACCTGGCGGTAAGCACCGGAATCTATAACTAGTGTCACAGGAATGGTTCAAAACATAGACTGTAAGAAGAGTCAGTCTTCTTGTACTTTAGTCGGCATTGTGCCATTTGTATTTAATTCCTATGTAATTTCTGTGTTTCATCGTCAATAAGAAGGTCCAAGGAATACAGTAAACCTGGAGTGTAGCATCGGAATTTATAACTAGTGTCACAGGATTGGTTCAAAGCATAGTCAGTAAGAAGAGTCAGTCTTCTTGTACTTAAGTCGGCATTGTGCCTTTGTATTTAATTCCGATGCAATTTCTGTGTTTCATCGTCAATAAGAAGTTCAGAGGGATAGAGTAAACCTATGTGAAGCATCGGAATCTATAACTAGTGTCACAGGAATGGTTCAAAACATTTTCAGTAAGAAGAGTCAGACTTCTGGTACTTAAGTCGGCATTGTGAGTTTTGTATTTAATTCCGATACAATTTCTGTGTTTCATCGTCAATAAGAAGGTCCAAGGGATATAGTAAACCTGGAGTGAAGCATCGGAATCTATAACTAGTGTCACAGGGACGGTTCAAATCATAGACAGTAAGATGAGTCAGAATTCTTGTACCTAAGTCGGCATTGTGCTTTTTGTATTTAATTCCGAAGCAATTTCTGTGTTTCATCATCACTAAGAAGGTCAGAGGGATACAGTAGACCTGAAATGAACCATCGGATTCTATAACTAGTGTCACAGGAATGGTTCAAATCATACACAGTAAGAAGAGTCAGTCTTCTTGTACTTAAGTCGGCATTGTGCCTTTTGTATTTAATTCCGATGCAATTTCTGTGTTTCAACGTTAATAAGAAGGTCCAAGGGATACAGTAAACCTGAAGTGAATCATCGATATTTATGTGTCCCAGGAATGGCTCAAACCATAGTCAGTAAGAAGAGTCAGTCTTCTTGTACTTAAGTCGGCATTGTGCCTTTTGTATTTAAATCCGATGCAATTTCTTTGTTTCATCGTCAATAAGAAGGTCCAAGGGATACAGTAAACCTGAAGTGAAGCATCGGAATCTATAACTAGTGTCACAGGAATGGTTCAAAACATAGACAGTAGGAAGAGTCACTCTTGTAGTACTTAAGTCGGCATTGTGCCATTTCTATTTAATTCCGATGCAATTTCTGTGTTTCTTCGTCAATACGACGGTCAGAGGGATAAAGTAAACCTGAAGTGAAGCATCGGAATCTATAACTAGTGTCACAGGAATGCTTAAAACATAGACAGTTGGAAGAGTCAGTCTTCTTGTACTTAAGTCGGCATTGTGTCTTTTGTATTTAATTGCGATGCAATTTCTGTGTTTCATCGTCAATAAGAAGGTCCAAGGGATACAGTAAACCAGAAATGAACCATCGGAATCTACAACTAGTGTCACAGAAATGGTTCAAAACATAGACAGTAGGAAAAGTCAGTCTACATGTACTTAAGTCGGCATTGTGCCTCTTGTATTTAATTCCAATGCAATTTCTGTGTTTCATCGTCAATAAGAAGGTCCAAGGGATACAGTAAACCTGGAGTGAAGCATCGGAATCTATAACTAGTGTCACAGAAACGTTACAAAACATAGACAGTAAGAAGAGTCAGTCTTCTTGTACTTAATTCCGCATTGTGCCTTTTGTATTTAATTCCGACGCAATTTCTGTGTTTCATCGTCATAAAGAAGGTCCAAGGTATACAGTAAACCTGAAGTGAAGCAACGGAATTTATAACTAGTGTCACAGGAATGGTTCAAAACATAGTCAGTAAGATGAGTCAGACTTCTGGAACTTAAGTCGGCATTGTGAATTTTGTATTTAATTCCGATACAATTTCTGTGTTTCATCGTCAATAAGAAGGTCCAAGGGACACAGTAAACCTGGAGTGAAGCATCGGAATCTATAACTAGTGTCACAGGGATGGTTCAAAACATAGACAGTAAGAAGAGTCAGTCTTCTTGTACTTAAGTCGGCATGGTGCCTTTTGTATTTAATTCCGATACAATTTCTGTGTTTCATCGTCAATAAGAAGGTCAGAGGGATACAGAAATCCTGAAGTTAAGCATCGGAATCTATGACTAGTGTCACAGGAATGGTTCAAATCATAGTCAGTAAGAAGAGTCAGTCTTCTTGTACTTAAGTCGGTATTGTCCCTTTTGTATTTAATTCCGATGCAATTTCTGTGTTTCATCGTTAATAAGAAGGTCCAAGGGATACAGTAAACCTGTAGTGAAGCAGCGGAATCTATAACTAGCGTCACAGGGACGGTTCAAAACATAGATAGTAAGATGAGTCAGTTTTCTTGTACTTAAGTCGGCATTGTGCTTTTTGTATTTAATTCCGATGCAATATCTGTGTTTCATCGTCACTAAGAAGGTCAGAGGGATACAGTAATCATGAAGTTAAGCATCGGAATCTATAACTAGAGTCACAGGAATGGTTCAAAGCATAGTCAGTAAGAAGAGTCAGGCTTCTTGTAGTTAAGTCGGCATTGTGCCTTTTGTATTTAATTCCGATGCAATTTCTGTGTTTCATCGTCAATAAGAAAGTCCAAGGGATACAGTAAACCTGAAGTGAAGCATCGGAATCTATAACTAGTATCCCAGGAATGGTTCAAAACATAGACAGTAGGAAGAGTCAGTCTTCTAGTACTTAAGTCGGCATTGTGCCTTTTCTATTTAATTCCGATGCAATTTCTGTGTTTCTTCGTCAATACGACGGTCAGAGGGATAAAGTAAACCTGAAGTGAAGCATCGGAATCTATAACTAGTGTCACAGGAATGCTTAAAACATAGACAGTTGGAAGAGTCAGTCTTCTTGTACTTAAGTCGGCATTGTGTCTTTTGTATTTAATTGCGATGCAATTTCTGTGTTTCATCGTCAATAAGAAGGTCCAAGGGATACAGTAAACCAGAAATGAACCATCGGAATCTACAACTAGTGTCACAGAAATGGTTCAAAACATAGACAGTAGGAAAAGTCAGTCTACATGTACTTAAGTCGGCATTGTGCCTCTTGTATTTAATTCCGATGCAATTTCTGTGTTTCATCGTCAATAAGAAGGTCCAAGGGATACAGTTAACCTGGAGTGAAGCATCGGAATCAATAACTAGTGTCACAGAAACGTTACAAAACATAGACAGTAAGAAGAGTCAGTCTTCTTGTACTTAATTCCGCATTGTGCCTTTTGTATTTAATTCCGACGCAATTTCTGTGTTTCATCGTCATAAAGAAGGTCCAAGGTATACAGTAAACCTGAAGTGAAGCAACGGAATTTATAACTAGTGTCACAGGAATGGTTCAAAACATAGTCAGTAAGATGAGTCAGACTTCTGGAACTTAAGTCGGCATTGTGAGTTTTGTATTTAATTCCGATACAATTTCTGTGTTTCATCGTCAATAAGAAGGTCCAAGGGACACAGTAAACCTGGAGTGAAGCATCGGAATCTATAACTAGTGTCACAGGGATGGTTCAAAACATAGACAGTAAGAAGGGTCAGTCTTCTTGTACTTAAGTCGGCATGGTGCCTTTTGTATTTAATTCCGATACAATTTCTGTGTTTCATCGTCAATAAGAAGGTCAGAGGGATACAGAAATCCTGAAGTTAAGCATCGGAATCTATGACTAGTGTCACAGGAATGGTTCAAATCATAGTCAGTAAGAAGAGTCAGTCTTCTTGTACTTAAGTCGGTATTGTCCCTTTTGTATTTAATTCCGATGCAATTTCTGTGTTTCATCGTTAATAAGAAGGTCCAAGGGATACAGTAAACCTGTAGTGAAGCAGCGGAATCTATAACTAGCGTCACAGGGACGGTTCAAAACATAGATAGTAAGATGAGTCAGTTTTCTTGTACTTAAGTCGGCATTGTGCTTTTTGTATTTAATTCCGATGCAATATCTGTGTTTCATCGTCACTAAGAAGGTCAGAGGGATACAGTAATCATGAAGTTAAGCATCGGAATCTATAACTAGAGTCACAGGAATGGTTCAAAGCATAGTCAGTAAGAAGAGTCAGGCTTCTTGTAGTTAAGTCGGCATTGTGCCTTTTGTATTAATTCCGATGCAATTTCTGTGTTTCATCGTCAATAAGAAGGTCAGAGGGATACAGTAATCCTGAAGTGAAGCATCGGAATCTATGACTTGTGTCACAGGAATGGTTCAAAACATACTCAGTAAGAAGAGTCAGTCTTCTTGTACTTAAGTTATCATTGTGCCTTTTCTATTTAATTAAGATGCAATTTCTCTGTTTCATCGTCAAAAAGAAGGTCCAAGGAATACAGTAAACCTGGAGTGAAGCATCGTAATCTATAACTAGTGTCACATTAATGGTTCAAATCATAGACAGTAAGAAGAGTCAGACTTCTTTTACTTCATTCGGCATTGTACCTTTTCAATTTAATTCCGATGCAATTTTATGTTTTTCATCGTCAATAAGAAGGTCCAAGGGATACAGTAAACCTGGAGTGAAGCATCGGAGTCCATAACTAGTGTCACAGGAATGGTTCAAAACATAGACAGTAAGAAGAGTCAATCTTCTTGTACTCAATTCGGCATTGTACCATTTGTATTTAATTCCGAAGCAATTTCTGTGTTTCATCGTCAATAAGAGGGTCAGAGGGATACAGTTAACCTGAAGTGAAGCATCGGAATCTATAACTAGTGTCACAGGAAAGGTTCAAAACATAGTCAGTAAGTAGAGTCAGTCTTCTTGTACTTAAGTCGGCATTGTGCTTTTTGTATTTAATTCCGATGCAATTTCTGTGTTTCATCGTCAATAAGAAGGTCCAAGGGATACAGTAAACCTGGAGTGAAGCATCGGAATCAATAACTTGTGTCACAGGGATTGTTCAAAACATAGATAGTAAGATGAGTCAGTATTCTTGTACTTAAGTCGGCATTGTGCCTTTTCTATTTAATTCCGACGCAATTTCCGTGCTTCAACGTCAATAAGATGGTTCAAGGCATACAGTAAACCTGGAGTGAAGCATCGGAATCTATAACTAGTGTCACAGGGATGGTTCAAAACATAGACAGTAAGAAGAGTCAGTCTTCTTGTACTTAAGTCGGCATTGTGACATTTGTATTTAAGGCCGATGCAATTTCTGTGTTTCATCGTCAATAAAAAGGTCAGAGGGATACAGTAATCCTCAAGTTAAGCATCGGAATCTATGACTAGTGTCACAGGAATGGTTAAAAACATAGTCAGTAAGAAGAGTCAGTCTTCTTGTACTTAAGTTGGTATTTTACCTTTTGTATTTAATTCCGATGCCATTTCTGTGTTTGATAGTCAATACGAAGGTAAGAGGAATACAGTAAACCTGAAGTGAAGCATCGGAATCTATGACTAGTGTCACAGGAATGGTTCAAAACATAGACAGTAGGAAGAGTCAGTCTTCTTGTACTTTAGTCGGCATTGAGACTATTGTATTTAATTCCGACGCAATTTCTGTGTTTCATCGTCAATAAGAAGGTCCAAGGGATACAGTGAACCTGGAGTGAAGCATCGGAATCCATAACTAGTGTCACAGGGATGGTTCAAAACATAGACAGTAAGAAGAGTCAGTCTTCTTGTACTTAAGTCGGCATTGTGCCTTTTGTATTTAATTCCGATGAAATTTCTGTGTTTCATCGTCAATAAGAAGGTCCAAGGGATACAGTAAACCTGAAGTTAAGCAACGGAATTTATAACTAGTGTCACAGGAATGGTTCAAAACATAGTCAGTAAGAAGAGTCAGACTTCAGGTACTTAAGTCGGCATTGTGAGTTTTGTATTTAATTCCGATACAATTTCTGGGTTTCATCGTCAATAAGAAGGTCCAAGTGATACAGAAAACCTGAAGTGAAGCAACGGAATTTATAACTAGTGTCACAGTGCTGGTTCAAAACATAGACACTAGGAAGAGTCAGTCTTCTTGTACTTAAGTCGGCATTGTGCCTTTTGTATTTAATTCCGATACAATTTCTGTGTTTCATCGTCAATAAGAAGGTCAGAGGGATACAGAAATCCTGAAGTTAAGCATCGGAATCTATGACTAGTGTCACAGGAATGGTTCAAATCATAGTCAGTAAGAAGAGTCAGTCTCCTTGTACTTATGTCGGTATTGTCCCTTTTGTATTTAATTCCAATGCAATTTCTCTGTTTCATCGTTAATAAGAAGGTCCAAGGGATACAGTAAACCTGTAGTGAAGCAGCGGAATCTATAACTAGCGTCACAGGGACGGTTCAAAACATAAATAGTAAGATGAGTCAGTTTTCTTGTACTTAAGTCGGCATTGTGCTTTTTGTATTTAATTCCGATGCAATTTCTGTGTTTCATCGTCACTAAGAAGGTCAGAGAGATACAGTAATCATGAAGTTAAGCATCGGAATCTATAACTAGAGTCACAGATATGGTTCAAAGCATAGTCAGTAAGAAGAGTCAGTCTTCTAGTACTTAAGTCGGCATTGTGCCATTTCTATTTAATTCCGATGCAATTTCTGTGTTTGTTCGTCAATACGACGGTCAGAGGGATAAATTAAACCTGAATTCAAGCATCGGAATCTATAACTAGTGTCACAGGAATTGTTCAAAACATAGACAGTTGGAAGAGTCAGTCTTCTTGTACTTAAGTCGGCATTGTGCCTTTTGTATTTAATTCCGATGCAATTTCTGTGTTTCATCGTCAATAAGAAGGTCCAAGGGATATAGTAAACCAGAAATGAACCTTCGGAATCTATAACAAGTGTCATAGGAATGGTTCAAAACATAGACAGTAGGAAAAGTCAGTCTACATGTACTTAAGTCGGCATTGTGCTTTTTGTATTTAATTCCGATGCAATATCTGTGTTTCATCGTCAATAAGAAGGTTCAAGGGATACAGTAAACCTGGAGTGAAGCATCGGAGTCCATAACTAGTGTCACAGGAATGGTTCAAAACATAGACAGTAAGAAGAGTCAATCTTCTTGTACTCAATTCTGCATTGTGAAATTTGTATTTATTTCCGATGCAATTTCTGTGTTTCATCATCAATAAGAGGGTCAGAGGGATACAGTAAACCTGAAGTGAAGCATCGGAATCTATAACTAGTGTCACAGGGATGGTTCAGAACAAAGACAGTAAGATGAGTCAGTATTCTTGTACTTAAGTCGGCATTGTGCCTTTTCTATTTAATTCCGACGCAATTTCTGTGTTTCAACGTCAATAAGAACGTCCAAGGGATACAGTAAACCTGAACTGAAGCATCGGAAACTATAACTAGCGTCACATGAATGGTTCAAAAAATAATCAGTAAGAAGAGTCAGTCTTCTTGTACTTAAGTCATCATTGTGCATTTTCTATTTAATTCTGATGCAATTTCTGTGTTTCATCGTCAATAAGATGGTCCAAGGCATACAGTAAACCTGGAGTGAAGCATCGGAATCTATAACTAGTGTCCCAGGGATGGTTCAAAACATATACAGTAAGAAGAGTCAGTCTTCTTGTACTTAAGTCGGCATTGTGCCTTTCGTATTTAAGGCCGATGCAATTTCTGTGTTTCATCGTCAATAAAAAGGTCAGAGGGATACAGTAATCCTGAAGTTAAGCATCGGAATCTATGACTGGTGTCACAGGAAAAGTTAAAAACATAGTCAGTAAGAAGAGTCAGTCTTCTTGTACTTAAGTCGGTATTGTGCCTTTTGTATATAATTCCGATGCAATTTCTGTTTTTCATAGTCAATACAAAGGTAAGAGGGATACAGTAAACCTGAAGTGAAGCATCGGAATCTGTGTCTAGTGTCACAGGAATGGTTCAAATCATAGACTGAAAGAAGAGTCAGTCTTCTTGTACTTTAGCTGGCATCGTGGCTTTTCTATTTAATTCCGATGCAATTACTGTGTTTCATCGTCAATAAGAAGGTCCAAGGGATACAGTATACCTGAAGTGATGCATCGGAATCCAAAACTAGTGTCACAGGAATGGTTCAAAACATAAACAGTAAGAAGAGTCAGTCTTCTTGTACTTAAGTCGGCATTGTTCCTTATCTATTTAATTCCGATGCAATATCTGTGTTTCATCGTCAATAAGAGGGTCCAAGGGATACAGTAAACCTGAACTGAAGCATCGGAATCTATAACTAGTGTCACAGCAATGGTTCAAAGCACAGTCAGTAAGAAGCGTCAGTCTTCTTGTACTTTAGTCGGCACTGCGCATTTTCTATTTAATTCTGATGCAATTTCTGTGGTTCATCGTCAATAAGAAGGTCCAAGGGATACAGTAAACCTGGCGGTAAGCACTGGAATCTATAACTAGTGTCACAGGAATGGTTCAAAACATAGACTGTAAGAAGTCTGTCTTCTTGTACTTTAGTCGGCATTGTGCCATTTGTATTTAATTCCAATGCAATTTCTGTGTTTCATCGTCAATAAGAAGGTCCAAGGGATACAGTAAACCTGGAGTGTATCATCGGAATTTATAACTAGTGTCACAGGAATGGTTCAAAACATAGTCAGTAAGAAGAGTCAGTCTTCTTGTACTTAAGTCGGCATTGTGCCTTTTGTATTTAATTCCGATGCAATTTCTGTGTTTCATCGTCAATAAGAAGATCAGAGGGATAGAGTAAACCTATGTGAAGCATCGGAATCTATAACTAGTGTCACAGGAATGGTTCAAAACATTTTCAGTAAGAAGAGTCAGACTTCTGGTGCTTAAGTCGGCATTGTGAGTTTTGTATTTAGTTCCGATACAATTTCTGTGTTTCATCGTCAGTAAGAAGGTCCAAGGGATATAGTAAACCTGGAGTGAAGCATCGGAATCTATAACTAGTGTCACAGGGACGGTTCAAATCATAGACAGTAAGATGAGTCAGAATTCTTGTACCTAAGTCGGCATTGTGCTTTTTGTATTTAATTCCGATGCAATTTCTGTGTTTCATCGTCACTAAGAAGGTCAGAGGGATACAGTAAACCTGAAATGAACCATCGGATTCTATAACTAGTGTCACAGGAATGGTTCAAATCATAGACAGTAGGAAAAGTCAATCTACATGTACATAAGTCGGCATTGAGCCTTTTGTATTTAATTCCGTTGCAATTTCTGTGTTTCATCGTATATAAGATAGTCAGAGGGATACAGTAAACCTGATGTGAAGCATCGGAATCTATAACTAGTGTCACAGGAATGGTTCAAAACAAAGTCAGTAAGAAGAGTCAGTCTTTTTGTACTTAAGTCGGCATTGTGAGTTTTGTATTTAATTCCGATACAATTTCTGTGTTTCATCGTCAATAAGGAGGTCCAAGGGATACAGTAGACCTGGAGTGAAGCATCGGAATCTATAACTAGTGTCACAGGGATGGTTCAAAACACAGACAGTAAGAAGAGTCAGTCTTCTTGTACATAAGTCGGCATTGTGCCTTTTGTATTTATTTCCGATGCAATTTCTGTGTTTCATCGTCAATAAGAAGGTCAGAGGGATACAGTAATCCTGAAGTTAAGCATCGAAATTTATGTGTCCCAGGAATGGCTCAAATCATAGTCAGTAAGAAGAGTCAGTCTTCTTGTACTTAAGTCGGCATTGTGCCTTTTGTATTTAAATCCGATGCAATTTCTTTGTTTCATCGTCAATAAGAAGGTCCAAGGGATACAGTAAACCTGAAGTGAAGCATCGGAATCTATAACTAGTGTCACAGGAATGGTTCAAAACATTGACAGTAGGAAGAGTCAGTCTTGTAGTACTTAAGTCGGCATTGTGCCATTTCTATTTATTTCCAATGCAATTTCTGTGTTTCTTCGTCAATACGACGGTCAGAGGGATAAAGTAAAATTGAAGTGAAGCATCGGAATCTATAACTAGTGTCACAGGAATGCTTAAAACATAGACAGTTGGAAGAGTCAGTCTTCTTGTACTTAAGTCGGTATTGTGTCTTTTGTATTTAATTGCGATGCAATTTCTGTGTTTCATCGTCACTAAGAAGGTCCAAGGGATACAGTAAACCAGAAATGAACCATCGGAATCTATAACTAGTGTCACAGAAATGGTTCAAAACATAGACAGTAGGAAAAGTCAGTCTACATGTACTTAAGTCGGCATTGTGCCTTTTGTATTTAAATCCGATGCAATTACTGTGTTTCATCGTCAATAAGAAGGTCCAAGGGATACAGTAAACCTGGAGTGAAGCATCGGAATCTATAACTAGTGTCACAGAAACGTTTCAAAACATGGACAGTAAGAAGAGTCAGTCTTCTTGTACTTAATTCCGCATTGTGCCTTTTGTATTTAATGCCGACGCAATTTCTGTGTTTCATCGTCATAAAGAAGGTCCAAGGGATACAGTAAACCTGAAGTGAAGCAACGGAATTTATAACTAGTGTCACAGGATTGGTTCAAAACATAGTCAGTAAGAAGAGTCAGACTTCTTGAACTTAAGTCGGCATTGTGAGTTTTGTATTTAATTCCGATACAATTTCTGTGTTTCATCGTCAATAAGAAGGTCGAAGGGACACAGTAAACCTGGAGTGAAGCATCGGAATCTATAACTAGTGTCACAGGGATGGTTCTAAACATAGACAGTAAGAAGAGTCAGTCTTCTTGTACTTAAGTCGGCATTGTGCCTTTTGTATTTAATTCCGATACAATTTCTGTGTTTCATCGTCAATAAGAAGGTCAGAGGGATACAGAAATCCTGAAGTTAAGCATCGGAATCTATGACTAGTGTCACAGGAATGGTTCAAATCATAGTCAGTAAGAAGTGTCAGTCTTCTTGTACTAAAGTCGGTATTGTCCCTTTTGTATTTAATTCCGATGCAATTTCTGTGTTTCATCGTTTATTAACGATTAACACAGAAGGTCCAAGGGATACAGTAAACCTGTAGTGAAGCAGCGGAATCTATAACTAGCGTCACAGGGACGGTTCAAAACATAGATAGTAAGATGAGTCAGTTTTCTTGTACTTAAGTCGGCATTGTGCTTTTTGTATTTAATTCCGATGCAATATCTGTGTTTCATCGTCACTAAGAAGGTCAGAGGGATACAGTAATCATGAAGTTAAGCATCGGAATCTATAACTAGAGTCACAGGAATGGTTCAAAGCATAGTCAGTAAGAAGAGTCAGTCTTCTTGTAGTTAAGTCGGCATTGTGCCTTTTGTATTTAATTCCGATGCAATTTCTGTGTTTCATCGTCAATAAGAAAGTCCAAGGGATACAGTAAACCTGAAGTGAAGCATCTGAATCTATAACTAGTATCACAGGAATGGTTCAAAACATAGACAGTAGGAAGAGTCAGTCTTTTAGTACTTAAGTCGGCATTGTGCCTTTTCAATTTAATTCCGATGCAATTTCTGTGTTTCTTCGTCAATACGACGGTCAGAGGGATAAAGTAAACCTCAAGTGAAGCATCGGAATCTATAACTAGTGTCACAGGAATAGTTCAAACATAGACAGTTGGAAGAGTCAGTCTTCTTGTACTTAAGTCGGCATTGTGCCTTTTGTATTTAATTCCGATACAATTTCTGTGTTTCATCGTCAATAAGAAGGTCCAAGGGATACAGTAAACCAGAAATGAACCATCGGAATCTATAACAAGTGTCAAAGGAATGGTTCAAAACATAGACAGTAGGAAATGTCAGTCTACATGTACTTAAGTCGGCATTGTGCCTTTTGTATTAATTCCGATGCAATTTCTGTGTTTCATCGTCAATAAGAAGGTCAGAGGGATACAGTAATCCTGAAGTGAAGCATCGGAATCTATGACTAGTGTCACAGGAATGGTTCAAAACATAGTCAGTAAGAAGAATCAGTCTTCTTGTACTTAAGTTATCATTGTGCCTTTTCTATTTAATTAAGATGCAATTTCTCTGTTTCATCGTCAATAAGAAGGTCCAAGGAATACAGTAAACCTGGAGTGAAGCATCGTAATCTATAACTAGTGTCACATTAATGGTTCAAAACATAGACAGTAAGAAGAGTCAGACTTCTTTTACTTCATTCGGCATTGTACCTTTTCAATTTAATTCCGATGCAACTTTATGTTTTTCATCGTCAATAAGAAGGTCCAAGGGATACAGTAAACCTGGAGTGAAGCATCGGAGTCCATAACTAGTGTCACAGGATAGGTTCAAAACATAGACAGTAAGAAGAGTCAATCTTGTTGTACTCAATTCGGCATTGTGCCATTTGTATTTAATTCCGATGCAATTTCTGTGTTTCATCGTCAATAAGAGGGTCAGAGGGATACAGTTAACCTGAAGTGAAGCATCGGAATCTATAACTAGTGTCACAGGAAAGGTTCAAAACATAGTCAGTAAGAAGAGTCAGTCTTCTTGTACTTAAGTTGGTATTTTACCTTTTGTATTTAATTCCGATGCAATTTCTGTGTTTCATAGTCAATACGAAGGTAAGAGGAATACAGTAAACCTGAAGTGAAGCATCGGAATCTATGACTAGTGTCACAGGAATGGTTCAAAACATAGACAGTAGGAAGAGTCAGTCTTCTTGTACTTAAGTCGGCATTGTGCCTTTTGTATTTCATTCCGATACAATTTCTGTGTTTCATCGACAATAAGAAGGTCAGAGGGATACAGAAATCCTGAAGTTAAGCATCGGAATCTATGACTAGTGTCACAGGAATGGTTCAAATCATAGTCAGTAAGAAGAGTCAGTCTCCTTGTACTTATGTCGGTATTGTCCCTTTTGTATTTAATTCCAATGCAATTTCTGTGTTTCATCGTTAATAAGAAGGTCCAAGGGATACAGTAAACCTGTAGTGAAGCATCGGAATCTATAACTAGCGTCACAGGGACGGTTCAAAAAATAAATAGTAAGATGAGTCAGTTTTCTTGTACTTAAGTCGGCATTGTGCTTTTTGTATTTAATTCCGATGCAATTTCTGTGTTTCATCGTCACTAAGAAGGTCAGAGAGATACAGTAATCATGAAGTTATGCATCGGAATCTATAACTAGGGTCACAGGAATGGTTCAAAGCATAGTCAGTAAGAAGAGTCAGTCTTCTTGTAGTTAAGTCGGCATTGTGCCTTTTGTATTTAATTCCGATGCAATTTCTGTGTTTCATCGTCAATAAGAAAGTCCAAGGCATACAGTAAACCTGAAGTGAAGCATCGGAATCTATAACTAGTATCACAGGAATGGTTCAAAACATAGACAGTAGAAAGAGTCAGTCTTCTTGTACTTAAGTCGGCATTGTTCCATTTCTATTTAATTCCGATGCAATTTCTGTGTTTGTTCGTCAATACGACGGTCAGAGGGATAAAGTAAACCTCAAGTGAAGCATCGGAATCTATAACTAGTGTCACAGGAATAGTTCAAACATAGACAGTTGGAAGAGTCAGTCTTCTTGTACTTAAGTCGGCATTGTGCCTTTTGTATTTAATTCCGATACAATTTCTGTGTTTCATCGTCAATAAGAAGGTCCAAGGGATACAGTAAACCAGAAATGAACCATCGGAATCTATAACAAGTGTCAAAGGAATGGTTCAAAACATAGACAGTAGGAAATGTCAGTCTACATGTACTTAAGTCGGCATTGTGCCTTTTGTATTAATTCCGATGCAATTTCTGTGTTTCATCGTCAATAAGAAGGTCAGAGGGATACAGTAATCCTGAAGTGAAGCATCGGAATCTATGACTAGTGTCACAGGAATGGTTCAAAACATAGTCAGTAAGAAGAATCAGTCTTCTTGTACTTAAGTTATCATTGTGCCTTTTCTATTTAATTAAGATGCAATTTCTCTGTTTCATCGTCAATAAGAAGGTCCAAGGAATACAGTAAACCTGGAGTGAAGCATCGTAATCTATAACTAGTGTCACATTAATGGTTCAAAACATAGACAGTAAGAAGAGTCAGACTTCTTTTACTTCATTCGGCATTGTACCTTTTCAATTTAATTCCGATGCAACTTTATGTTTTTCATCGTCAATAAGAAGGTCCAAGGGATACAGTAAACCTGGAGTGAAGCATCGGAGTCCATAACTAGTGTCACAGGATAGGTTCAAAACATAGACAGTAAGAAGAGTCAATCTTGTTGTACTCAATTCGGCATTGTGCCATTTGTATTTAATTCCGATGCAATTTCTGTGTTTCATCGTCAATAAGAGGGTCAGAGGGATACAGTTAACCTGAAGTGAAGCATCGGAATCTATAACTAGTGTCACAGGAAAGGTTCAAAACATAGTCAGTAAGAAGAGTCAGTCTTCTTGTACTTAAGTTGGTATTTTACCTTTTGTATTTAATTCCGATGCAATTTCTGTGTTTCATAGTCAATACGAAGGTAAGAGGAATACAGTAAACCTGAAGTGAAGCATCGGAATCTATGACTAGTGTCACAGGAATGGTTCAAAACATAGACAGTAGGAAGAGTCAGTCTTCTTGTACTTAAGTCGGCATTGTGCCTTTTGTATTTCATTCCGATACAATTTCTGTGTTTCATCGACAATAAGAAGGTCAGAGGGATACAGAAATCCTGAAGTTAAGCATCGGAATCTATGACTAGTGTCACAGGAATGGTTCAAATCATAGTCAGTAAGAAGAGTCAGTCTCCTTGTACTTATGTCGGTATTGTCCCTTTTGTATTTAATTCCAATGCAATTTCTGTGTTTCATCGTTAATAAGAAGGTCCAAGGGATACAGTAAACCTGTAGTGAAGCATCGGAATCTATAACTAGCGTCACAGGGACGGTTCAAAACATAAATAGTAAGATGAGTCAGTTTTCTTGTACTTAAGTCGGCATTGTGCTTTTTGTATTTAATTCCGATGCAATTTCTGTGTTTCATCGTCACTAAGAAGGTCAGAGAGATACAGTAATCATGAAGTTATGCATCGGAATCTATAACTAGGGTCACAGGAATGGTTCAAAGCATAGTCAGTAAGAAGAGTCAGTCTTCTTGTAGTTAAGTCGGCATTGTGCCTTTTGTATTTAATTCCGATGCAATTTCTGTGTTTCATCGTCAATAAGAAAGTCCAAGGCATACAGTAAACCTGAAGTGAAGCATCGGAATCTATAACTAGTATCACAGGAATGGTTCAAAACATAGACAGTAGAAAGAGTCAGTCTTCTTGTACTTAAGTCGGCATTGTTCCATTTCTATTTAATTCCGATGCAATTTCTGTGTTTGTTCGTCAATACGACGGTCAGAGGGATAAATTAAACCTGAATTCAAGCATCGGAATCTATAACTAGTGTCACAGGAATTGTTCAAAATATAGACAGTTGGAAGAGTCAGTCTTCTTGTACTTAAGTCGGCATTGTGCCTTTTGTATTTAATTCCGATGCAATTTCTGTGTTTCATCGTCAATAAGAAGGTCCAAGGGATTTAGTAAACCAGAAATGAACCATCGGAATCTATAACAAGTGTCATAGGAATGGTTCAAAACATAGACTGTAGGAAAAGTCAGTCTACATGTACTTAAGTCGGCATTGTGCCTTTTGTATTTAATTCCGATGCAATTTCTGTGTTTCATCGTCAATAAGAATGATCAAGGGATACAGTAAACCTGGAGTGAAGCATCGGAGTCCATAACTAGTGTCACAGGAATGGTTCAAAACATAGACAGTAAGAAGAGTCAATCTTCTTGTACTCAATTCGGCATTGTGCCATTTGTATTTAATTCCGATGCAATTTCTGTGTTTCATCATCAATAAGAGGGTCAGAGGGATACAGTAAACCTGAAGTGAAGCATCGGAATCTATAACTAGTGTCACAGGGATGGTTCAAAACAAAGACAGTAAGATGAGTCAGTATTCTTGTACTTAAGTCGGCATTGTGCCTTTTCTACTTAATTCCGACGCAATTTCTGTGTTTCAACGTCAATAAGAACGTCCAAGGGATACAGTAAACCTGAACTGAAGCATCGGAAACTATAACTAGCGTCACAGGAATGGTTCAAAAAATAATCAGTAAGAAGAGTCAGTCTTCTTGTACTTAAGTCATCATTGTGCATTTTCAATTTAATTCTGATGCAATTTCTGTGTTTCATCGTCAATAAGATGGTCCAAGGCATACAGTAAACCTGGAGTGAAGCATCGGAATCCATAACTAGTGAAACAGGGATGGTTCAAAACATAGACAGTAAGAAGAGTCAGTCTTCTTGTACTTAAGTCGGCATTGTGCCTTTTGTATTTAAGGCTGATGCAATTTCTGTGTTTCATCGTCAATAAAAAGGTCAGAGGGATACAGTAATCCTGAAGTTAAGCATCGGAATCTATGACTAGTGTCACAGGAATGGTTAAAAACATAATCAGTAAGAAGAGTCAGTCTTCTTGTACTTAAGTCGGTATTGTGCCTTTTCTATATAATTCCGATGCAATTTCTGTGTTTCACAGTCAATACGAAGGTAAGAGGGATACAGTAAACCTGAAGTGAAGCATCGGAATCTGTGACTAGTGTCACAGGAATGGTTCAAAACATAGACAGTAGGAAGAGTCAGTCTTCTTGTACTTTAGCCGGCATTGAGCCTATTGTATTTAATTCCGACGCAATATCTGTGTTTCATCGTCAATAAGAAGGTCCAAGGGATACAGTGAACCTGGAGTGAAGCATCGGAATCCATAACTAGTGTCACAGGGATGGTTCAAAACATAGACAGTAAGAAGAGTCAGTCTTCTTGTACTTAAGTCGGCATTGTGCCTCTTGTATTTAATTCCGATGAAATTTCTGTGTTTCATCGTCAATAAGAAGGTCCAAGGGATACAGTAAACCTGAAGTGAAGCAACGGAATTTATAACTAGTGTCACAGGAATGGTTCAAAACATAGTCAGTAAGAAGAGTCAGACTTCTGGTACTTAAGTCGGCATTGTGAGTTTTGTATTTAATTCCGATACAATTTCTGGGTTTCATCGTCAATATGAAGGTCCAAGTGATACAGAAAACCTGAAGTGAAGCAACGGAATTTATAACTAGTGTCACAGTACTGGTTCAAAACATAGACAGTTGGAAGAGTCAGTCTTCTTGTACTTAAGTCGGCATTGTGCCTTTTGTATTTAATTCCGATACAATTTCTGAGTTTCATCGTCAATAAGAAGGTCAGAGGGATACAGAAATCCAGAAGTTAAACATCGGAATCTATGACTAGTGTCACAGGAATGGTTCAAATCATAGTCAGTAAGAAGAGTCAGTCTCCTTGTACTTATGTCGGTATTGTCCCTTTTGTATTTAATTCCAATGCAATTTCTGTGTTTCATCGTTAATAAGAAGGTCCAAGGGATACAGTAAACTTGTAATGAAGCAGCGGACTCTATAACTAGCGTCACAGGGACGGTTCAAAACATAAATAGTAAGATGAGTCAGTTTTCTTGTACTTAAGTCGGCATTGTGCTTTTTGTATTTAATTCCGATGCAATTTCTGTGTTTCATCGTCACTAAGAAGGTCAGAGAGATACAGTAATCATGAAGTTAAGCATCGGAATCTATACCTAGAGTCACAGGAATGGTTCAAAGCATAGTCAGTAAGAAGAGTCAGTCTTCTTGTAGTTAAGTCGGCATTGTGCCTTTTGTATTTAATTCCGATGCAATTTCTGTGTTTCATCGTCAATAAGAAAGTCCAAGGCATACAGTATACCTGAAGTGAAGCATCGGAATCTATAACTAGTATCACAGGAATGGTTCAAAACGTAGACAGTAGAAAGAGTCAGTCTTCTAGTACTTAAGTCGGCATTGTGCCATTTCTGTTTAATTCCGATGCAATTTCTGTGTTTGTTCGTCAATACGACGGTCAGAGGGATAAATTAAACCTGAATTCAAGCATCGGAATCTATAACTAGTGTCACAGGAATTGTTCAAAACATAGACAGTTGGAAGAGTCAGTCTTCTTGTACTTAAGTCGGCATTGTGCCTTTTGTATTTAATTCCGATGCAATTTCTGTGTTTCATCGTCAATAAGAAGGTCCAAGGGATATAGTAAACCAGAAATGAACCATCGGAATCTATAACAAGTGTCATAGGAATGGTTCAAAACATAGACAGTAGGAAAAGTCAGTCTACATGCACTTAAGTCGGCATTGTGCCTTTTGTATTTAATTCCGATGCAATTTCTGTGTTTCATCGTCAATAAGAAGGTTCAAGGGATACAGTAAACCTGGAGTGAAGCATCGGAGTCCATAACTAGTGTCACAGGGATGGTTCAAAACATAGACAGTAAGAAGAGTCAATCTTCTTGTACTCAATTCGGCATTGTGCCATTTGTATTTAATTCCGATGCACTATCTGTGTTTCATCGTCAATAAGAGGGTCAGAGGGATACAGTTAACCTGAAGTGAAGCATCGGAATCTATAACTAGTGTCACAGGAAAGGTTCAAAACATAGTCAGTAAGAAGAGTCAGTCTTCTTGTACTTAAGTCGGCATTGTGCTTTTTGTATTTAATTCCGCTGCAATTTCTGTGTTTCATCGTCAATAAGAAGGTCTTAGGGATACAGTAAACCTGGAGTGAAGCATCGGAATCTATAACTAGTGTCACAGCGATGGTCCAAAACATAGACAGTAAGAAGAGTCAGTCTTCTGGTACTTAAGTCGGCATTGTGCCTTTTGTATTTAAGGCCGATGCAATTTCTGTGTTTCATCGTCAATAAAAAGGTCAGAGGGATACAGTAATCCTCAAGTTAAGCATCGGAATCTATGACTAGTGTCACAGGAATGGTTAAAAACATAGTCAGTAAGAAGAGTCAGTCTTCTTGTACTTAAGTTGGTATTTTACCTTTTGTATTTAATTCCGATGCAATTTCTGTGTTTCACAGTCAATACGAAGGTGAGAGGAATACAGTAAACCTGAAGTGAAGCATCGGAATCTATGACTAGTGTCACAGGAATGGTTCAAAACATAGACAGTAGGAAGAGTCAGTCTTCTTGTACTTTAGTCGGCATTGAGCCTATTGTATTTAATTCCGACGCAATTTCTGTGTTTCATAGTCAATAAGAAGGTCCAAGGGATACAGTGAACCTGGAGTGAAGCATCGGAATCCATAACTAGTGTCACATTGATGGTTCAAAACATAGACAGTAAGAAGAGTCAGTCTTCTTGTACTTAAGTCGGCATTGTGCCTTTTCTATTTAATTCCGATGAAATTTCTGTGTTTCATCGTCACTAAGAAGGTCAGAGAGAAACAGTAATCATGAAGTTAAGCATCGGAATCTATAACTAGAGTCACAGGAATGGTTCAAAGCATAGTCAGTAAGAAGAGTCAGTCTTCTTGTAGTTAAGTCGGCATTGTGCCTTTTGTATTTAATTCCGATGCAATTTCTGTGTTTCATCGTCAATAAGAAAGTCTGAGGGATACAGTAAACCTGAAGTGAAGCATCGGAATCTATAACTAGTATCACAGGAATGGTTCAAAACATAGACAGTAGGAAGAGTCAGTCTTCTAGTACTTAAGTCGGCATTGTGCCATTTCTATTTAATTCCGATGCAATTTCTGTGTTTCTTCGTCAATACGACGGTCAGAGGGATAAATTAAACCTGAATTGAAGCATCGGAATCTATAACTAGCGTCACAGGAATTGTTCAAAACATAGACAGTTGGAAGAGTCAGTCTTCTTGTACTTAAGTCGGCATTGTGCCTTTTGTATTTAATTTCGATGCAATTTCTGTGTTTAATCGTCAATAAGAAGGTCCAAGGGATATAGTAAACCAGAAATGAACCATCGGAATCTATAACAAGTGTCATAGGAATGGTTCAAAACATAGACAGTAGGAAAAGTCAGTCTACATGTACTTAAGTCGGCATTGTGCCTTTTGTATTTAATTCCGATGCAATTTCTGTGTTTCATCGTCAATAAGAAGGTTCAAGGGATACAGTAAACCTGGAGTGAAGCATCGGAGTCCATAACTAGTGTCTCAGGAATGGTTCAAAACATAGACAGTAAGAAGAGTCAATCTTCTTGTACTCAATTCGGCATTGTGCCATTTGTATCTAATTCCGATGCAATTTCTGTGTTTCATCGTCAATAAGAGGGTCAGAGGGACACAGTAAACCAGAAGTGAAGCATCGGAGTCTGTAACTAGTGTCACAGGGATGGTTCAAAACATAGACAGTAAGATGAGTCAGTATTCTTGTACTTAAGGCGGCATTGTGCCTTTTCTATTTAATTCCGACGCAATATCTGTATTTCAGCGTCAATAAGAACGTCCAAGGGAAACAGTAAACCTGAACTGAAGCATCGGAAACTATAACTAGCGTCACAGGAATCTTTCAAAGAATAATCAGTAAGTAGAGTCAGTCTTCTTGTACTTAAGTCATCATTGTACATTTTCTTTTTAATTCTGAAGCAATTTCTGTGTTTCATCGTCAATAAGATGGTCCAAGGCATACAGTAAACCTGGAGTGAAGCATCGGAATCTATAACTAGTGTCACAGGGATGGTTCAAAACATAGACAGTAAGAAGAGTCAGTCTTCTTGTACTTAAGTCGGCATTGTGCCTTTTGTATTTAAGGCAGATGCAATTTCTGTGTTTCATCGTCAATAAAAAGGTCAGAGGGATACAGTAATCCTCAAGTTAAGCATCGGAATCTATGACTAGTGTCACAGGAATGGTTAAAAACATAGTCAGTAAGAAGAGTCAGTCTTCTTGTACTTAAGTTGGTATTTTACCTTTTGTATTTAATTCCGATGCAATTTCTGTGTTTCATAGTCAATACGAAGGTAAGAGGAATACAGTAAACCTCAAGTGAAGCATCGGAATCTATGACTAGTGTCTCAGGAATGGTTCAAAACATAGACAGTAGGAAGAGTCAGTCTTCTTGTACTTTAGTCGGCATTGAGCCTATTGTATTTAATTCCGACGCAATTTCTGTGTTTCATCGCCAATAAGAAGGTCCAAGGGATACAGTGAACCTGGAGTGAAGCATCGGAATCCATAACTAGTGTCACAGGGATGGTTCAAAGCATAGACAGTAAGAAGAGTCAGTCTTCTTGTACTTAAGTCGGCATTGTGCCTTTTGTATTTAATACCGATGAAATTTCTGTGTTTCATCGTCAATAAGAAGGTCCAAGGGATACAGTAAACCTGAAGTGAAGCAACGGAATTTATAACTAGTGTCACAGGAATGGTTCAAAACATAGTCAGTAAGAAGAGTCAGACTTCTGGTACTTAAGTCGGCATTGTGAGTTTTGTATTTAATTCCGATACAATTTCTGGGTTTCATCGTCAATAAGAAGGTCCAAGTGATACAGAAAACCTGAAGTGAAGCAACGGAATTTATAACTAGTGTCACAGTACTGGTTCAAAACATAGACAGTAGGAAGAGTCAGTCTTCTTGTACTTAAGTCGGCATTGTGCCTTTTGTATTTAATTCCGATACAATTTGTGTGTTTCATCGTCAATAAGAAGGTCAGAGGGATACAGAAATCCTGAAGTTAAGCATCGGAATCTATGACTAGTGTCACAGGAATGGTTCAAATCATAGTCAGTAAGAAGAGTCAGTCTCCCTGTACTTATGTCGGTATTGTCCCTTTTGTATTTAATTCCAATGCAATTTCTGTGTTTCATCGTCAATAAGAAGGTCCAAGGGATACAGTAAACCTGTAGTGAAGCAGCGGAATCTATAACTAGCGTCACAAGGACGGTTCAAAACATAGATAGTAAGATGAGTCAGTTTTCATGTACTTAAGTCGGCATTGTGCTTTTTGTATTTAATTCCGATGCAATATCTGTGTTTCATCGTCACTAAGAAGGTCAGAGGGATACAGTAATCATGAAGTTAAGCATCGGAATCTATAACTAGAGTCACAGGAATGGTTCAAAGCATAGTCAGTAAGAAGAGTCAGTCTTCTTGTAGTTAAGTCGGCATTGTGCCTTTTGTATTTAATTCCGATGCAATTTCTGTGTTTCATCGTCAATGAGAAAGTCCAAGGCATACAGTAAAACTGAAGTGAAGCATCGGAATCTATAACTAGTGTCACAGGAATTGTTCAAAACATAGACAGTTGGAAGAGTCAGTCTTCTTGTACTTAAGACGGCATTGTGCCTTTTGTATTTAATTCCGATGCAATTTCTGTGTTTCATCGTCAATAAGAAGGTCCAAGGGATATAGTAAACCAGAAATGAACCATCGGAATCTATAACAAGTGTCATAGGAATGGTTCAAAGCATAGACAGTAGGAAAAGTCAGTCTACATGTACTTAAGTCGGCATTGTGCCTTTTGTATTTAATTCCGATGCATTTTCTGTGTTTCATCGTCAATAAGAAGGTTCAAGGGATACAGTAAACCTGGAGTGAAGCATCGGAGTCCATAACTAGTGTCACAGGAATGGTTCAAAACATAGACAGTAAGAAGAGTCAATCTTCTTGTACTCAATTCGGCATTGTGCCATTTGTATTTAATTCCGACGGAATTTCTGTGTTTCATCGTCAATAAGATGGTCCAAGGCATACAGTAAACCTGGAGTGAAGCATCGGAATCTATAACTAGTGTCACAGGGATGGTTCAAAACATAGACAGTAAGAAGAGTCAGTCTTCTTGTACTTAAGTCGGCATTGTGCCTTTTGTATATAAGGCCGATGCAATTTCTGGGTTTCATCGTCAATAAAAAGGTCAGAGGGACACAGTAATCCTGAAGTTAAGCATCGGAATCTATGACTAGTGTCACAGGAATGGTTAAAAACATAGTCAGTAAGAAGAGTCAGTCTACTTGTACTTAAGTCGGTATTGTGCCTTTTGTATATAATTCCGACGCAATTTCTGTGTTTCATAGTCAATACGAAGGTAAGAGGGATACAGTAAACCTAACGTGAAGCATCGGAATCTGTGACTAGTGTCACAGGAATGGTTCAAAACATAGACAGTAGGAAGAGTCAGTCTTCTTGTACTTTAGTCGGCATTGAGCCTATTGTATTTAATTCCGATGCAATTTCTGTGTTTCATCGTCAATAAGAAGGTCCAAGGGATACAGTAAACCTGTAGTGAAGCAGCGGAATCTATAACTAGCGTCACAGGGACGGTTCAAAACATAGATAGTAAGATGAGTCAGTTTTCATGTACTTAAGTCGGCATTGTGCTTTTTGTATTTAATTCCGATGCAATATCTGTGTTTCATCGTCACTAAGAAGGTCAGAGGGATACAGTAATCATGAAGTTAAGCATCGGAATCTATAACTAGAGTCACAGGAATGGTTCAAAGCATAGTCAGTAAGAAGAGTCAGTCTTCTTGTAGTTAAGTCGGCATTGTGCCTTTTGTATTTAATTCCGATGGAATTTCTGTGTTTCATCGTCAATAAGAAAGTCCAAGGGATACAGAAAACCTGAAGTGAAGCATCGGAATCTATAACTAGTATCACAGGAATGGTTCAAAACATAGACAGTAGGAAGAGTCAGTCTTCTAGTACTTAAGTCGGCATTGTGCCTTTTCTATTTAATTCCGATGCAATTTCTGTGTTTCTTCGTCAATACGACGGTCAGAGGGATAAAGTAAACCTGAAGTGAAGCATCGGAATCTATAACTAGTGTCACAGGAATTGTTCAAAACATAGACAGTTGGAAGAGTCAGTCTTCTTGTACTTAAGTCGGCATTGTGCATTTTGTATATAATTCCGATGCAATATCTGTGTTTCATCGTCAATAAGAAGGTCCAAGGGATACAGTAAACCAGAAATGAACCATCGGATTCTATAACAAGTGTCACAGGAATGGTTCAAAGCATAGACAGTAGGAAAAGTCAGTCTACATGTACTTAAGTCGGCATTGTGCCTTTTGTATTTAATTCCGATGCAATTTCTGTGTTACATCGTCAATATGAAGGTCAGAGGGATACAGTAATCCTGAAGTGAAGCATCGGAATCTATGACTAGTGTCACAGGAATGGTTCAAAACATAGTCAGTAAGAAGAGTCAGTCTTCTTGTACTTAAGTTATCATTGTGCCTTTTCTATTTAATTATGATGCAATTTCTCTGTTTCATCGTCAATAAGAAGGTCCAAGGAATACAGTAAACCTGGAGTGAAGCATCGTAATCTATAACTAGTGTCACATTAATGGTTCAAAACATAGACAGTAAGAAGAGTCAGACTTCTTTTACTTAATTCGTCATTGTACCTTTTCAATTTAATTCCGATGCAATTTTATGTTTTTCATCGTCAATAAGAAGGTCCAAGGGATACAGTTAACCTGGAGTGAAGCATCAGAGTCCATAACTAGTGTCACAGGAATGGTTCAAAACATAGACAGTAAGAAGAGTCAATCTTCTTGTACTCAATTCGGCATTGTGCCATTTGTATTTAATTACGATGTAATTTCTGTGTTTCATCGTCAATAAGAGGGTCAGAGGGATACAGTTAACCTGAAGTGAAGCATCGGAATCTATAACTAGTGTCACAGGAAGGGTTCAAAACATTGTCAGTAAGAAGAGTCAGTCTTCTTGTACTTAAGTCGGCATTGTGCTTTTTGTATTTAATTCCGCTGCAATTTCTGTGTTTCATCGTCAATAAGAAGGTCCAAGGGATACAGTAAACCTGGAGTGAAGCATCGGAATTAATAACTAGTGTCACAGGGATGGTTCAAAACATAGATAGTAAGATGAGTCAGTATTCTTGTACTTAAGTCGGCATTGTGCCTTTTCTATTTCATTCCGACGCAATTTCTGTGTTTCAACGTCAATAAGATGGTCCAAGGCATACAGTAAACCTGGAGTGAAGCATCGGAATCTATAACTAGTGTCACAGGGATGGTCCAAAACATAGACAGTAAGAAGAGTCAGTCTTCTTGTACTTAAGTCGGCATTGTGCCTTTTGTATTTAAGGCCGATGCAATTTCTGTGTTTCATCGTCAATAAAAAGGTCAGAGGGATACAGTAATCCTCAAGTTAAGCATCGGAATCTATGACTAGTGTCACAGGAATGGTTAAAAACATAGTCAGTAAGAAGAGTCAGTCTTCTTGTACTTAAGTTGGTATTTTACCTTTTGTATTTAATTCCGATGCAATTTCTGTGTTTCATAGTAAATACGAAGGTGAGAGGGATACAGTAAACCTGAAGTGAAGCATCGGAATCTATGACTAGTGTCACAGGAATGGTTCAAAACATAGACAGTAGGAAGAGTCAGTCTTCTTGTACTTTAGTCGGCATTGAGCCTATTGTATTTAATTCCGACGCATTTTCTGTGTTTCATAGTCAATAAGAAGGTCCAAGGGATACAGTGAACCTGGAGTGAAGCATCGGAATCCATAACTAGTGTCACATTGATGGTTCTAAACATAGACAGTAAGAAGAGTCAGTCTTCTTGTACTTAAGTCGGCATTTTGCCTTTTGTATTTAATTCCGATGAAATTTCTGTGTTTCATCGTCACTAAGAAGGTCAGAGAGATACAGTAATCATGAAGTTAAGCATCGGAATCTATAACTAGAGTCACAGGAATGGTTCAAAGCATAGTCAGTAAGAAGAGTCAGTCTTCTTGTAGTTAAGTCGGCATTGTGCCTTTTGTATTTATTTCCGATGGAATTTCTGTGTTTCATCGTCAATAAGAAAGTCTGAGGGATACAGTAAACCTGAAGTGAAGCATCGGAATCTATAACTAGTATCACAGGAATGGTTCAAAACATAGACAGTAGGAAGAGTCAGTCTTCTAGTACTTAAGTCGGCATTGTGCCATTTCTATTTAATTCCGATGCAATTTCTGTGTTTCTTCGTCAATACGACGGTCAGAGGGATAAATTAAACCTGAATTGAAGCATCGGAATCTATAACTAGTCTCACAGGAATTGTTCAAAACATAGACAGTTGGAAGAGTCAGTCTTCTTGTACTTAAGTCGGCATTGTGCCTTTTGTATTTAATTCCGATGCAATTTCTGTGTTTAATCGTCAATAAGAAGGTCCAAGGGATATAGTAAACCAGAAATGAACCATCGGAATCTATAACAAGTGTCATAGGAATGGTTCAAAACATAGACAGTGGGAAAAGTCAGTCTACATGTACTTAAGTCAGCATTGTGCCTTTTGTATTTAATTCCGATGCAATTTCTGTGTTTCATCGTCAATAAGAAGGTTCAAGGGATACAGTAAACCTGGAGTGAAGCATCGCAGTCCATAACTAGTGTCACAGGAATGGTTCAAAACATAGACAGTAAGAAGAGTCAATCTTCTTGTACTCAATTCGGCATTGTGCCATTTGTATTTAATTCCGATGCAATTTCTGTGTTTCATCGTCAATAAGAGGGTCAGAGGGATACAGTAAACCTGAAGTGAAGCATCGGAATCTATAACTAGTGTCACAGGGATGGTTCAAAACATAGACAGTAAGATGAGTCAGTATACTTGTACTTAAGGCGGCATTGTGCCTTTTCTATTTAATTCCGACGCAATTTCTGTGTTTCAACGTCAATAAGAACGTCCAAGGGATACAGTAAACCTGAACTGAAGCATCGGAAACTATAACTAGCGTCACAGGAAGGGTTCAAAGAATAATCAGTAAGAAGAGTCAGTCTTCTTGTACTTAAGTCATCATTGTGCATTTTCTATTTAATTCTGATGCAATTTCTGTGTTTCATCGTCAATAAGATGGTCCAAGGCATACAGTAAACCTGGAGTGAAGCATCGGAATCTATAACTAGTGTCACAGGGATGGTTCAAAACATAGACAGTAAGAAGAGTCAGTCTTCTTGTACTTAAGTCGGAATTGTGCATTTTGTATATAATTCCGATGCAATTTCTGTGTTTCATAGTCAATACGAAGGTAAGAGGGATACAGTAAACCTGAAGTGAAGCATCGGAATCTATAACTAGTATCACAGGAATGGTTCAAAACATAGACAGTAGGAACAGACAGTCCTCTAGTACTTAAGTCGGCATTGTGCCTTTTCTATTTAATTCCGATGCAATTTCTGTGTTTCTTATCCAATACGACGGTCAGAGGGATAAAGTAAACCTGAAGTGAAGCATCGGAATCTATAACTAGTGTCACAGGAATTGTTCAAAACATAGACAGTTGGAAGAGTCAGTCTTCTTGTACTTAAGTCGGCATTGTGCCTTTTGCATTTAATTCCGATGCAATTTCTGTGTTTCATCGTCAATAAGAAGGTCCAAGGGATACAGTAAACCAGAAATGAACCATCGGAATCTATAACAAGTGTCACAGGAATGGTTCAAAACATAGACAGTAGGAAAAGTCAGTCTACATGTACTTAAGTCGGCATTGTGCCTTTTGTATTTAATTCCGATGCAATTTCTGTGTTTCATCGTCAATAAGAAGTTCAGAGGGATACAGTAATCCTGAAGTGAAGCATCGGAATCTATGACTAGTGTCACAGGAATGGCTCAAACATAGTCAGTAAGAAGAGTCAGTCTTCTTGTACTTAAGTTATCATTGTGCCTTTTCTATTTAATTATGATGCAATTTCTCTGTTTCTTCGTCAATAAGAAGTTCCAAGGAATACAGTAAACCTGGAGTGAAGCATCGTAATCTATAACTAGTGTCACATTAATGGTTCAAAACATAGACAGTCAGAAGAGTCAGACTTCTTTTACTTCATTCGGCATTGTACCTTTTCAATTTAATTCCGATGCAATTTCTGTTTTTCATCGTCAATAAGAAGGTCCAAGGGATACAGTAAACCTGGAGTGAAGCATCGGAGTCCATAACTAGTGTCACAGGAATGGTTCAAAACATAGACAGTAAGAAGAGTCAATCCTCTTGTACTCAATTCGGCATTGTGCCATTTGTATTTAATTCCGTTTCAATTTCTGTGTTTCATCGTCAATAAGAGGGTCAGAGGGATACAGTAATCCTGAAGTGAAGCATCGGAATCTATAACTAGTGTCACAGGGATGGTTCAAAACATAGACAGTAAGATGAGTCAGTATACTTGTACTTAAGGCGGCATTGTGCCTTTTCTATTTAATTCCGACGCAATTTCTGTGTTTCAACGTCAATAAGAACGTCCAAGGGATACAGTAAACCTGAACTGAAGCATCGGAAGCTATAACTAGCGTCACAGGAAGGGTTCAAAGAATAATCAGTAAGAAGAGTCAGTCTTCTTGTACTTAAGTCATCATTGTGCATTTTCTATTTAATTCTGATGCAATTTCTGTGTTTCATCGTCAATAAGATGGTCCAAGGCATACAGTAAACCTGGAGTGAAGCATCGGAATCTATAACTAGTGTCACAGGGATGGTTCAAATCATAGACAGTAAGAAGAGTCAGTCTTCTTGTACTTAAGTCGGCATTGTGCCTTTTGTATTTAAGGCCGATGCAATTTCTGTGTTTCATTGTCAATAAAAAGGTCAGAGGGATACAGTAATCCTGAAGTTTAGCATCGGAATCTATGACTAGTGTCACAGGAATGGTTAAAAACATAGTCAGTAAGAAGAGTCAGTCTTCTTGTACTTAAGTCGGTATTGTGCCTTTTGTATATAATTCCGATGCAATTTCTGTGTTTCATAGTCAATACGAAGGTAAGAGGGATACAGTAAACCTGAAGTGAAGCATCGGAATCTATGACTAGTGTCACAGGAATGGTTCAAAACATAGACAGTAGGAAGAGTCAGTCTTCTTGTACTTTAGTCGGCATTGAGCCTATTGTATTTAATTCCGATGCAATTTCTGTGTTTCATCGTCAATAAGAAGGTCCAAGGGATACAGTGAACCTGGAGTGAAGCATCGGAATCTATAACTAGTTTCACAGAAATGTTTCAAAACATAGACAGTAAGAAGAGTCAGTCTTTTTGTACTTAATTCTGCATTGTGCCTTTTGTATTTAATTCCGATGCAATTTCTGTGTTTCATCGTCAATAAGAAGGTCCAAGGGATACAGTAAACCTGAAGTGAAGCAACGGAATTTATAACTAGTGTCACAGGAATGGTTCAAAACATAGTCAGTAAGAAGAGTCAGACTTCTGGTACTTAAGTCGGCATTGTGAGTTTTGTATTTAATTCCGATACAATTTCTGTGCTTCATCGTCAATAAGAAGGTCCAAGGGATACAGTAAACCAGAAATGAACCATCGGATTCTATAACAAGTGTCACAGGAATGGTTCAAAGCATAGACAGTAGGAAAAGTCAGTCTACATGTACTTAAGTCGGCATTGTGCCTTTTGTATTTAATTCCGATGCAATTTCTGTGTTACATCGTCAATATGAAGGTCAGAGGGATACAGTAATCCTGAAGTGAAGCATCGGAATCTATGACTAGTGTCACAGGAATGGTTCAAAACATAGTCAGTAAGAAGAGTCAGTCTTCTTGTACTTAAGTTATCATTGTGCCTTTTCTATTTAATTATGATGCAATTTCTCTGTTTCATCGTCAATAAGAAGGTCCAAGGAATACAGTAAACCTGGAGTGAAGCATCGTAATCTATAACTAGTGTCACATTAATGGTTCAAAACATAGACAGTAAGAAGAGTCAGACTTCTTTTACTTAATTCGTCATTGTACCTTTTCAATTTAATTCCGATGCAATTTTATGTTTTTCATCGTCAATAAGAAGGTCCAAGGGATACAGTTAACCTGGAGTGAATCATCAGAGTCCATAACTAGTGTCACAGGAATGGTTCAAAACATAGACAGTAAGAAGAGTCAATCTTCTTGTACTCAATTCGGCATTGTGCCATTTGTATTTAATTACGATGCAATTTCTGTGTTTCATCGTCAATAAGAGGGTCAGAGGGATACAGTTAACCTGAAGTGAAGCATCGGAATCTATAACTAGTGTCACAGGAAGGGTTCAAAACATTGTCAGTAAGAAGAGTCAGTCTTCTTGTACTTAAGTCGGCATTGTGCTTTTTGTATTTAATTCCGCTGCAATTTCTGTGTTTCATCGTCAATAAGAAGGTCCAAGGGATACAGTAAACCTGGAGTGAAGCATCGGAATTAATAACTAGTGTCACAGGGATGGTTCAAAACATAGATAGTAAGATGAGTCAGTATTCTTGTACTTAAGTCGGCATTGTGCCTTTTCTATTTCATTCCGACGCAATTTCTGTGTTTCAACGTCAATAAGATGGTCCAAGGCATACAGTAAACCTGGAGTGAAGCATCGGAATCTATAACTAGTGTCACAGGGATGGTCCAAAACATAGACAGTAAGAAGAGTCAGTCTTCTTGTACTTAAGTCGGCATTGTGCCTTTTGTATTTAAGGCCGATGCAATTTCTGTGTTTCATCGTCAATAAAAAGGTCAGAGGGATACAGTAATCCTCAAGTTAAGCATCGGAATCTATGACTAGTGTCACAGGAATGGTTAAAAACATAGTCAGTAAGAAGAGTCAGTCTTCTTGTACTTAAGTTGGTATTTTACCTTTTGTATTTAATTCCGATGCAATTTCTGTGTTTCATAGTAAATACGAAGGTGAGAGGAATACAGTAAACCTGAAGTGAAGCATCGGAATCTATGACTAGTGTCACAGGAATGGTTCAAAACATAGACAGTAGGAAGAGTCAGTCTTCTTGTACTTTAGTCGGCATTGAGCCTATTGTATTTAATTCCGACGCATTTTCTGTGTTTCATAGTCAATAAGAAGGTCCAAGGGATACAGTGAACCTGGAGTGAAGCATCGGAATCCATAACTAGTGTCACATTGATGGTTCTAAACATAGACAGTAAGAAGAGTCAGTCTTCTTGTACTTAAGTCGGCATTTTGCCTTTTGTATTTAATTCCGATGAAATTTCTGTGTTTCATCGTCACTAAGAAGGTCAGAGAGATACAGTAATCATGAAGTTAAGCATCGGAATCTATAACTAGAGTCACAGGAATGGTTCAAAGCATAGTCAGTAAGAAGAGTCAGTCTTCTTGTAGTTAAGTCGGCATTGTGCCTTTTGTATTTATTTCCGATGGAATTTCTGTGTTTCATCGTCAATAAGAAAGTCTGAGGGATACAGTAAACCTGAAGTGAAGCATCGGAATCTATAACTAGTATCACAGGAATGGTTCAAAACATAGACAGTAGGAAGAGTCAGTCTTCTAGTACTTAAGTCGGCATTGTGCCATTTCTATTTAATTCCGATGCAATTTCTGTGTTTCTTCGTCAATACGACGGTCAGAGGGATAAATTAAACCTGAATTGAAGCATCGGAATCTATAACTAGTCTCACAGGAATTGTTCAAAACATAGACAGTTGGAAGAGTCAGTCTTCTTGTACTTAAGTCGGCATTGTGCCTTTTGTATTTAATTCCGATGCAATTTCTGTGTTTAATCGTCAATAAGAAGGTCCAAGGGATATAGTAAACCAGAAATGAACCATCGGAATCTATAACAAGTGTCATAGGAATGGTTCAAAACATAGACAGTGGGAAAAGTCAGTCTACATGTACTTAAGTCAGCATTGTGCCTTTTGTATTTAATTCCGATGCAATTTCTGTGTTTCATCGTCAATAAGAAGGTTCAAGGGATACAGTAAACCTGGAGTGAAGCATCGCAGTCCATAACTAGTGTCACAGGAATGGTTCAAAACATAGACAGTAAGAAGAGTCAATCTTCTTGTACTCAATTCGGCATTGTGCCATTTGTATTTAATTCCGATGCAATTTCTGTGTTTCATCGTCAATAAGAGGGTCAGAGGGATACAGTAAACCTGAAGTGAAGCATCGGAATCTATAACTAGTGTCACAGGGATGGTTCAAAACATAGACAGTAAGATGAGTCAGTATACTTGTACTTAAGGCGGCATTGTGCCTTTTCTATTTAATTCCGACGCAATTTCTGTGTTTCAACGTCAATAAGAACGTCCAAGGGATACAGTAAACCTGAACTGAAGCATCGGAAACTATAACTAGCGTCACAGGAAGGGTTCAAAGAATAATCAGTAAGAAGAGTCAGTCTTCTTGTACTTAAGTCATCATTGTGCATTTTCTATTTAATTCTGATGCAATTTCTGTGTTTCATCGTCAATAAGATGGTCCAAGGCATACAGTAAACCTGGAGTGAAGCATCGGAATCTATAACTAGTGTCACAGGGATGGTTCAAAACATAGACAGTAAGAAGAGTCAGTCTTCTTGTACTTAAGTCGGAATTGTGCATTTTGTATATAATTCCGATGCAATTTCTGTGTTTCATAGTCAATACGAAGGTAAGAGGGATACAGTAAACCTGAAGTGAAGCATCGGAATCTATAACTAGTATCACAGGAATGGTTCAAAACATAGACAGTAGGAACAGACAGTCCTCTAGTACTTAAGTCGGCATTGTGCCTTTTCTATTTAATTCCGATGCAATTTCTGTGTTTCTTATCCAATACGACGGTCAGAGGGATAAAGTAAACCTGAAGTGAAGCATCGGAATCTATAACTAGTGTCACAGGAATTGTTCAAAACATAGACAGTTGGAAGAGTCAGTCTTCTTGTACTTAAGTCGGCATTGTGCCTTTTGCATTTAATTCCGATGCAATTTCTGTGTTTCATCGTCAATAAGAAGGTCCAAGGGATACAGTAAACCAGAAATGAACCATCGGAATCTATAACAAGTGTCACAGGAATGGTTCAAAACATAGACAGTAGGAAAAGTCAGTCTACATGTACTTAAGTCGGCATTGTGCCTTTTGTATTTAATTCCGATGCAATTTCTGTGTTTCATCGTCAATAAGAAGTTCAGAGGGATACAGTAATCCTGAAGTGAAGCATCGGAATCTATGACTAGTGTCACAGGAATGGCTCAAACATAGTCAGTAAGAAGAGTCAGTCTTCTTGTACTTAAGTTATCATTGTGCCTTTTCTATTTAATTATGATGCAATTTCTCTGTTTCTTCGTCAATAAGAAGTTCCAAGGAATACAGTAAACCTGGAGTGAAGCATCGTAATCTATAACTAGTGTCACATTAATGGTTCAAAACATAGACAGTCAGAAGAGTCAGACTTCTTTTACTTCATTCGGCATTGTACCTTTTCAATTTAATTCCGATGCAATTTCTGTTTTTCATCGTCAATAAGAAGGTCCAAGGGATACAGTAAACCTGGAGTGAAGCATCGGAGTCCATAACTAGTGTCACAGGAATGGTTCAAAACATAGACAGTAAGAAGAGTCAATCCTCTTGTACTCAATTCGGCATTGTGCCATTTGTATTTAATTCCGTTTCAATTTCTGTGTTTCATCGTCAATAAGAGGGTCAGAGGGATACAGTAATCCTGAAGTGAAGCATCGGAATCTATAACTAGTGTCACAGGGATGGTTCAAAACATAGACAGTAAGATGAGTCAGTATACTTGTACTTAAGGCGGCATTGTGCCTTTTCTATTTAATTCCGACGCAATTTCTGTGTTTCAACGTCAATAAGAACGTCCAAGGGATACAGTAAACCTGAACTGAAGCATCGGAAGCTATAACTAGCGTCACAGGAAGGGTTCAAAGAATAATCAGTAAGAAGAGTCAGTCTTCTTGTACTTAAGTCATCATTGTGCATTTTCTATTTAATTCTGATGCAATTTCTGTGTTTCATCGTCAATAAGATGGTCCAAGGCATACAGTAAACCTGGAGTGAAGCATCGGAATCTATAACTAGTGTCACAGGGATGGTTCAAATCATAGACAGTAAGAAGAGTCAGTCTTCTTGTACTTAAGTCGGCATTGTGCCTTTTGTATTTAAGGCCGATGCAATTTCTGTGTTTCATTGTCAATAAAAAGGTCAGAGGGATACAGTAATCCTGAAGTTTAGCATCGGAATCTATGACTAGTGTCACAGGAATGGTTAAAAACATAGTCAGTAAGAAGAGTCAGTCTTCTTGTACTTAAGTCGGTATTGTGCCTTTTGTATATAATTCCGATGCAATTTCTGTGTTTCATAGTCAATACGAAGGTAAGAGGGATACAGTAAACCTGAAGTGAAGCATCGGAATCTATGACTAGTGTCACAGGAATGGTTCAAAACATAGACAGTAGGAAGAGTCAGTCTTCTTGTACTTTAGTCGGCATTGAGCCTATTGTATTTAATTCCGATGCAATTTCTGTGTTTCATCGTCAATAAGAAGGTCCAAGGGATACAGTGAACCTGGAGTGAAGCATCGGAATCTATAACTAGTTTCACAGAAATGTTTCAAAACATAGACAGTAAGAAGAGTCAGTCTTTTTGTACTTAATTCTGCATTGTGCCTTTTGTATTTAATTCCGATGCAATTTCTGTGTTTCATCGTCAATAAGAAGGTCCAAGGGATACAGTAAACCTGAAGTGAAGCAACGGAATTTATAACTAGTGTCACAGGAATGGTTCAAAACATAGTCAGTAAGAAGAGTCAGACTTCTGGTACTTAAGTCGGCATTGTGAGTTTTGTATTTAATTCCGATACAATTTCTGTGCTTCATCGTCAATAAGAAGGTCCAAGGGATACAGTAAACCTGGAGTGAAGCATCGGAATCTATAACTAGTGTCACAGGGATGGTTCAAAACATAGACAGTAAGAAGAGTCAGTCTTCTTGTACTTATGTCGGCATTGCGCCTTTTGTATTTAATTCCGATACAATTTCTGTGTTTCATCGTCAATAAGAAGGTCAGAGGGATACAGAAATCCTAAAGTTAAGCATCGGAATCTATGACTAGTGTCACAGGAATGGTTCAAATCATAGTCAGTAAGAAGAGTCAGTCTTCTTGTACTTAAGTCGGTATTGTCCCTTTTGTATTTAATTCCGATGCAATTTCTGTGTTTCATCGTCACTAAGAAGGTCAGAGGGATACAGTAATCATGAAGTTAAGCATCGGAATCTATAACTAGAGTCACAGGAATGGTTCAAAGCATAGTCAGTAAGAAGAGTCAGTCTTCTTGTAGTTAAGTCGGCATTGTGCCTTTTGTATTTAATTCCGATGCAATTTCTGTGTTTCATCGTCAATAAGAAAGTCCAAGGGATACAGTAAACCTGAAGTGAAGCATCGGAATCTATAACTAGTATCACAGGAATGGTTCAAAACATAGACAGTAGGAACAGACAGTCCTCTAGTACTTAAGTCGGCATTGTGCCTTTTCTATTTAATTCCGATGCAATTTCTGTGTTTCTTCGCCAATACGACGGTCAGAGGGATAAAGTAAACCTGAAGTGAAGCATCGGAATCTATAACTAGTGTCACAGGAATTGTTCAAAACATAGACAGTTGGAAGAGTCAGTCTTCTTGTACTTAAGTCGGCATTGTGCCTTTTGCATTTAATTCCGATGCAATTTCTGTGTGTCATCGTCAATAAGAAGGTCCAAGGGATACAGTAAACCAGAAATGAACCATCGGAATCTATAACAAGTGTCACAGGAATGGTTCAAAACATAGACAGTAGGAAAAGTCAGTCTACATGTACTTAAGTCGGCATTGTGCCTTTTGTATTTAATTCCGATGCAATTTCTGTGTTTCATCGTCAATAAGAAGTTCAGAGGGATACAGTAATCCTGAAGTGAAGCATCGGAATCTATGACTAGTGTCACAGGAATGGCTCAAAACATAGTCAGTAAGAAGAGTCAGTCTTCTTGTACTTAAGTTATCATTGTGCCTTTTCTATTTAATTATGATGCAATTTCTCTGTTTCTTCGTCAATAAGAAGTTCCAAGGAATACAGTAAACCTGGAGTGAAGCATCGTAATCTATAACTAGTGTCACATTAATGGTTCAAAACATAGACAGTCAGAAGAGTCAGACTTCTTTTACTTCATTCGGCATTGTACCTTTTCAATTTAATTCCGATGCAATTTCTGTTTTTCATCGTCAATAAGAAGGTCCAAGGGATACAGTAAACCTGGAGTGAAGCATCGGAGTCCATAACTAGTGTCACAGGAATGGTTCAAAACATAGACAGTAAGAAGAGTCAATCTTCTTGTACTCAATTCGGCATTGTGCCATTTGTATTTAATTCCGTTTCAATTTCTGTGTTTCATCGTCAATAAGAGGGTCAGAGGGATACAGTAAACCTGAAGTGAAGCATCGGAATCTATAACTAGTGTCACAGGAAAGGTTCAAAACATAGTCAGTAAGAAGAGTCAGTCTTCTTGTACTTAAGTCGGCATTGTGCTTTTTGTATTTAATTCCGACGCAATTTCTGTGTTTCAACGTCAATAAGAAGGTCCAAGATATACAGTAAACCTGAAGTGAAGCATCGGAAACTATAACTAGCGTCACAGGAATGGTTCAAAAAATAATCAGTTAGAGGAGTCAGTCTTCTTGTACTTAAGTCATCATTGTGCATTTTCTATTTAATTCTGATGCAATTTCTGTGTTTCATCGTCAATAAGATGGTCCAAGGCATACAGTAAACCTGGAGTGAAGCATCGGAATCTATAACTAGTGTCACAGGTATGGTTCAAAACATAGACAGTAAGAAGAGTCAGTCTTCTTCTACTTAAGTCGGCATTGTGCCTTTTGTATTTAAGGCCGATGCAATTTTTGTGTTTCATCGTCAATAAGAAGGTCCAAGGGATACAGTGAACCTGGAGTGAAGCATCGGAATCCATAACTAGTGTCACTGGGATGGTTCAAAACATAGACAGTAAGAAGAGTCAGTCTTCTTGTACTTAAGTCGGCATTTTGCCTTTTGTATTTAATTCCGATGAAATTTCTGTGTTTCATCGTCAATAAGAGGGTCAGAGGGATACAGTAAACCTGAAGTTAAGCATCGGAATCTATGACTAGTGTCACAGGAATGGTTAAAAACATAGTCACTAAGAAGAGTCAGTCTTCTTGTACTTAAGTCGGTATTTTGCGTTTTGTATTTAATTCCGATGCAATTTCTGTGTTTCATAGTCAATACGAAGGTAAGAGGAATACAGTAAACCTGAAGTAAAGCATCGAAATCTATGACTAGTGTCACAGGAATGGTTCAAAACATAGACAGTAGGAAGAGTCAGTCTTCTTGTACTTTAGTCGGCATTGAGCCTATTGTATTTATTTCCGATGCAATTTCTGTGTTTTATCGTCAATAAGAAGGTCCAAGGGATACAGTGAACCTGGAGTGAAGCATCGGACTCCATAACTAGTGTCACTGGGATGGTTCAAAACATAGACAGTAAGAAGAGTCAGTCTTCTTGTACTTAAGTCGGCATTTTGCCTTTTGTATTTAATTCCGATGAAATTTCTGTGTTTCATCGTCAATAAGAATGTCCAAGGGATACAGTAAACCTGAAGTGAAGCAACGGAATTTATAACTAGTGTCACAGGAATGGTTCAAAACATTGTCAGTAAGAAGAGTCAGACCTCTGGTACTTAAGTCGGCATTGTGAGTTTTGTATTTAATTCCGATACAATTTCTGTGTTTCATCGTCAATAAGAAGGTCCAAGGGATACAGTAAACCTGAAGTGAAGCAACGGAATTTATAACTCGTGTCACAGTAATGGTTCAAATCATAGGCAGTAGGAAGAGTCAGTCTTCTTGTACTTAAGTCGGCATTGTGCCTTTTGTATTTAATTCCGATACAATTTCTGTGTTTCATCGTCAATAAGAAGGTCAGAGGGATACAGAAATCCTGAAGTTAAGCATTGCAATCTATGACTAGTGTCACTGGAATGGTTCATATCATAGTCAGTAAGAAGAGTCAGTCTTCTTGTACTTAAGTCGGTATTGTCCCTTTTGTATTTAATTCCGATGCAATATCTGTGTTTCATCGTTAATAAGAAGGTCCAAGGGATACAGTAAACCTGTAGTGAAGCAGCGGAATCTATAACTAGCGTCACAGGGACGGTTCAAAACATAGATAGTAAGATGAGTCAGTTTTCTTGTACTTAAGTCGGCATTGTGCTTTTTGTATTTAATTCCGATGCAATTTCTGTGTTTCATCGTCACTAAAAAGGTCAGAGAGATACAGTAATCATGAAGTTAAGCATCGGAATCTATAACTAGAGTCACAGGAATGGTTCAAAGCATAGTCAGTAAGAAGAGTCAGTCTTCTTGTACTTAAGTCGGCATTGTGCCTTTCGTATTTAATTCCGATGCAATTTCTGTGTTTCATCGTCAATAAGAAGGTCCAAGGGATACAGTAAACCAACAATGAACCATCGGAATCTATAACAAGTGTCACAGGAATGGTTCAAAACATAGACAGTAGGAAAAGTCAGTCTACATATACTTAAGTAGGCATTGTGCCTTTTGTATTTAATTCCGATGCAATTTCTGTGTTTCATCGTCAATAAGAAGGTTCTAGGGATACAGTAAACCTGGAGTGAAGCATCGGAGTCCATAACTAGTGTCACAGGAATGGTTCAAAACATAGACAGTAAGAAGAGTCAATCTTCTTGTACTCAATTCGGCATTGTGCCATTTGTATTTAATTCCGATGCAATTTCTATGTTTCATCGTCAATAAGAGGGTCAGAGGGATGCAGTAAACCTGAAGTGAAGCATCGGAATCTATAACTAGTGTCACAGGGATGGTTCAAAACATAGACAGTAAGATGAGTCAGTATTCTTGTACTTAAGTCGGCATTGTGCCTTTTCTATTTAATTCCGACGCAATTTCTGTGTTTCAACGTCAATAAGAAGGTCCAAGGGATACAGTAAACCTGAACTGAAGCATCGGAAACTATAACTAGCGTCACAGGAATGGTTCAAAAAATAATCAGTAAGAAGAGTAAGTCTTCTTGTACTTAAGTCATAATTGTGCATTTTCAATTATTTCTGATGCAATTTCTGTGTTTCATCGTCAATAAGATGGTCCAAGGCATACAGTAAACCTGGAGTGAAGCATCGGAATCTATAACTAGTGTCACAGAGATGGTTCAAAACATAGACAGTAAGAAGAGTCAGTCTTCTTGTACTTAAGTCGGCATTGTGCCTTTTGTATTTAACGCCCATGCAATTTCTGTGTTTCATCGTCAATAAAAAGGTCAGAGAGGTATAGTAATCCGTCAGTTAAGCATCGGAATCTATGACTAGTGTCACAGGAATGGTTAAAAACATAGTCAGTAAGAAGAGTCAGTCTTCTTGTACTTAAGTCGGTATTGTGCCTTTTGTATTTAATTCCGATGCAATTTCTGTGTTTCATAGTCAATACGAAGGTAAGAGGGATACAGTAAACCTGAAGTGAAGCATCGGAATCTATGACTAGTGTCACAGGAATGGTTCAAAACATAGACAGTAGGAAGAGTCAGTCTTCTTGTACTTTAGTCGGCATTGAGACTATTGTATTTAATTCCGATGCAATTTCTGTGTTTCATCGTCAATAAGAAGGTCCAAGGGATACAGTGAACCCGGAGTGAAGCATCGGAATCCATAACTAGTGTCACAGGGTCGGTTCAAAACATAGACAGTAAGAAGAGTCAGTCTTCTTGTACTTAAGTCGGCATTGTGCCTTTTGTATTTAATTCCGATGCAATTTCTGTGTTTCATCGTCAATAAGAAGGGCAGAGGGATACAGTAATCCTGAAGTTAAGCATCGGAATCTATGACTAGTGTCACAGGAATGGTTCAAAACATAGTCAGTAAGAAGAGTCAGTCTTCTTGTACTTAAGTTATCATTGTGCCTTTTCTATTTAATTATGATGCAATTTCTCTGTTTCATCGTCAATAAGAAGGTCCAAGGGATACAGTAAACCTGGAGTGAAGCATCGGAGTCCAAAACTAGTGTCACAGGAATGGTTAAAAACATAGACAGTAAGAAGAGTCAATCTTCTTGTACTCAATTCGGCATTAAGCCATTTGTATTTAATTCCGATTCAATTTCTGTGTTTCATCGTCAATAAGAGGGTCAGAGGGATACAGTAAACCTGAAGTGAAGCATCGGAATCTATAACTAGTGTCACAGGAATGGTTCAAAACATAGTCAGTAAGAAGAGTCAGTCTTCTTTGACTTAAGTCGGCATTGTGCTTTTTGTATTTAATTCCCATGCAATTTCTGTGTTTCATCGTCAATAAGAAGGTCCAAGGGATACAGTAAACCTGGAGTGAAGCATCGAAATCTATAACTAGTTTCGCAGGAATGGTTCAAAACATAGTCAGTAAGAAGAGTCAGTCTTCTTGTACTAAAGTCGGCATTGCGCTTTTTGTATTTAATTCCGATGCAATTTCTGTGTTTAACGTCAATAAGAAGGTCCAAGGATACAGTAAACCTGAAGTGAAGCATCGGAAACTATAACTAGCGTCACAGGAATGGTTCAAAACATAGACAGTAAGAAGAGTCAGACTTCTTTTACTTAAGTCGTCATTGTGCCTTTTGTATTTAATTCCATTGCAATTTCTGTGTTTCATCGTCAGTAAGAAGGTCCAAGGGATACAGTAAACCTGGAGTGAAGCATCGGAGTCTATAACTAGTGTCTCAGGAATGGTTCAAAGCATAGACAGTAAGAAGAGTCAGTATTATTGTACTTAATTCGGCATTGTGCCTTTTGTATTTAATTCCGATGCAATTTCTTTTTTTCATCGTCAATAAGAAGGTCCAAGGGATACAGTAGAACTGGAGGTAAGCATCGTAATCTATAACTAGTGTCACAGGAACGGTTCAAATCATAGACAGTAATATGAGTCAGTATTCTTGTACTTCAGTTGGCATTGTGCTTTTTGTATTTAATTCCGATGCAATTTCTGTGTTTCATCGTCACTAAGATTGTCAGTGGAATACAGTAATCCTGAAATTAAGCATCGGAATCAATAACTAGTGTCACAGGAATGGTTCAAAATATAGTCAGTAAGAAGAGTCAGTCATCTTGTAGTTTAGTCGGCATTGTGCCTTTTCTATTTAATTCCGATGCCATTTCTGTGTTTCATCGTCAATAAGAAGGTCAGAGGGATACAGTAAACCTCAAGTTAAGCATCGGAATAAAAAACTAGTGTCACAGGAGTGGTTCACAACATTGACAGTAGGAAGAGTCAGTCTTCTTGAACTTAAGTCGGCATTGTGCTTTTTCTATTTAATTCCGATGCGATTTCTGTGTCTCATCGTCAATAGGATGGTCCAAGGGATACAGTAAACCTGAAGTGAAGCATTGGAATCTATAACTAGTGTCACAGGAATGGTTCAAGACATTGACAGTAAGAAGAGTCAGTTTTCTTGTACTTAAGTCGGCATTGTGCCTTTTGTATATAATTCCGATGCAATTTCTGTGTTTCAACGTCAATAAGAAGGTCCAAGGATACAGTAAACCTGAAGTGAAGCATCGGAAACTATAACTAGTGTCACAGCAATGGTTCCAAACATAGTCAATAAGAAGAGTCAGTCTTCTTTACTTAAGTCGGCATTGTGCCTTTTCAATTTAATTCTGATGCAATTTCTGTGTTTCATCGTCAATAAGAACGTCCCAGGGATACAGTAAACCTGGAGTGAAGCATCGGAATCTATAACTACTGTCACAGGAATGGTTCAAGACATTGACAGTAAGAAGAGTCAGTCTTCTTGTACTTAAGTCGGCATTGTGCCTTTTGTATATAATTCCGATGCAATTTCTGTGTTTTATCGTCAATAAGAAGGTCAGAGGGATACAGTAAACCTGAAGTGAAGCAAAGGAATCCATAACTAGTGTCACAGGAATGGTTCAAAACATAGTCAGTAAGAAGAGTCCGTCTTCTTGTACTTAAGTCGGCATTGTGCATTTTGTATTTAAATCCGATGCAATTTCTGTGTTTCATCGCCAATAAGAATGTCCAAGGGATACAGTAAACCTGAAGTGAAGCATCGAAATCTATAACTAGTATCACAGGAATGGTTCAAATCATAGACAGTAAGCAGAGTCAGTCTTCTTGTACTTAAGTCGGCATTGTGCCTTTTGTATTTAGTTCCGATGCAATTACTGTGTTTCTTCGTCAATAAGAAGGTCCAAGGGAGACAGTAAACCTGGAGAGAAGCATCGGAATCTGTAACTAGTGTCACAGGAATGGTTCAAAACATAGACATTAGGAAAAGTCAGTCTACATGTACTTAACTCTGCTTTGTGCCTTTTGTATTTAATTCCGATGCAATATCTGTGATTCATCGTCAATAAGAAGGTCAGAGGGATACAGTAAACCTGAAGTGAAGCATCGGAATCTATAACTATTGTCACAGGAATGGTTCAAAACATAGTCAGTAAGAAGAGTCAGTCTTCTTGTAGTTAGGTCGGCATTGTGTCTTTTCTATTTAATTCCGATGCAATTTGTGTGTTTCATCGTTAATAAGAAGGTCCAAGGGATACAGTAAACCTGAAGTGAAGCATCGGAATCTATAACTAGTGTCACAGGAATGGTTCAAAACATAGACAGTACGATGAGTCAGTCTTCTTGTACTTAAGTCGGTATTGTACCTTCTCTATTTAATTCCGATGCAATTTCTGTTTTTCATCGTCAATAAGATGGTCAGAGGGATACAGTAAACCTGAAGTGAAGCAATGGAAACTATATCTAGTGTCATAGGATTGGTACAAAACATAGAGAGTTGGGAGATTCAGTCTTCTTGTACTTAAGTCGGGATTGTGCCTTTTGTATTTTATTCCGATGCAATTTCTGTGTTTCACCGTCCATAAGAAGGTCCGAGGGATACAGTAAACGTCAAGTGAAGCATCGGAATAACAAACTAGTGTCACAGGAATGGTTCAAAATATAGAGAGTAGGAAGAGTCAGTCTTTTTGTACTTAGGACGGCATTGTGCTTTTTCTATTTAATTCCGATGCGATATCTGTGTCTCATCGTCAATAGGAATGTCCAAGGGATACAGTAAACCAGAAGTGAGGCATCGGAATCTATAACTAGTGTCACAGGATAGTCCAAAACATAGTCAGTAAGAAGAGTCCGTCTTCTTGTACTTAAGACGGCATTGGGCCTTTTCTATTTAATTCCGATGCATTTTCTGGGTTTCATCGTCAGTAAGAAGGTCCAAGGGATACAGTGAAACTGAAGTGAAGCATCGAAATCTATAACTAGTGTCACAGGAATGGTTCAAAGCATAGTCAGTAAGAAGAGCCAGTCTTCTTGTACTTAAGTCGGCATTGTGCCTTTTCTTTCTAATTCCGATGCAATTTCTGTGTTTCATCGTCAATAAGAAGGTCCAAGGGATACAGTGAAACTGAATTGAAGCATCGGAATCTATAACTAGTGTCACAGGTATGGTTCAAAGCATAGTCAGTAAGAAGAGCAAGTCTTCTTGTACTTAAGTCGGCATTGTGCCTTTTGTATTTAATTCCGATGCAATTTCTGTTTTTCATCGTAAATAAGAAGGTCCAAGGGATACAGTAAACCTGGAGTGAAGCATCTGAATCTGTAACTAGTGTCACAGGAATGGTTCAAAACATAGACAGTAATAAGAGTCAGTCTTATTGTTCTTAAGTCGGCATTGTGCATTATTTATTTAATTCCGATGCAATTTCTGTGTTTCATCGTCAATAAGAAGGTCTAAGGGATTGAGTAAACCTTGAGTGAAGCATCGTAATCTATATCTAGTTTCACAGGAATGGTTCAAAACATAGTCAGTAAGAAGAGTCTGTCTTTTGTACTTAAGTCGGCATTGTGCCTTTTGTATTTAATTCCGATGCAATTTCTGTGTTTCATCGTCAATAAGAAGGCCCAAGGGATACAGTAAACGTGAAGTGAAGCATCGAAATCTATAATCAGTGACACAGGAATGGTTCAAAACATAGACAGAAGAAGAGCCAGTCTTATTGTAGTTAAGTCGGCATTGTGCCTTTTGTATTTAATTCCGATGCAATTTCTGTGTTTCATCGTCAATATGAAGGTCCAAGGGATACAGTAAACCTGGAGTGAAGCATCGGAATTTATAACTAGTGTCACAGGAATGGTTCAAACATAGACAGTAAGATGAGTCAGTCTTCTTGTGCTTAAGTCGGCATTGTGCCTTTGTATTTAATTCCGATGCTCTTTCTGTGTTTCATCGCCAATAAGAAGGTCCAAGGGATACAGTAAACCTGAAGAGAAGCATCAGAATCTATAACTAGTGTCACAGGAATGGTTCAAAACATAGTCAGTAAGAAGAGTCAGTCTTCTTGTACCTAAGTCGGCATTGTGCATTTTATATTTAATTTCGATGCAATTTCTGTTTCATCGTCACTAAGAAGGTCAGTGGGATACAGTTATCCTGAAGTTAAGCATCGGAATCTATAACTAGTGTCGCAGGAATGGTTCAAAACATAGTCAGTAAGAAGAGTCAGTCTTCTTGTAGTTAAGTCGGCATTGTGCCTTTTGTATTTAATTCCGATGCAATTTCTGTGTTTCATCGTCAATAAGAAGGTCAGAGGGATACAGTAAACCTGAAGTGAAGCATCGGAATCTATAACTAGTGTCACAGGAATGGTTCGAAACGTAGACAGGTGGAAGAGTCAGTCTTCTTGTACTTAAGTCGGCATTAAGACTTTTGTATTTAATTCCGATGCAATTTCTGTGTTTCATCGTCAATAAGAAGGTCCAAGGGATACAGTATACGTGAAGTGAAGCATCGAAATCTATAACCAGTGACACAGGAATGGTTCAAAACATAGACAGAAGAAGAGTCAGTCTTATTGTAGTTAAGTCGGCATTCTGCCTTTTTTATTTAATTCCGATGCAATTTTTGTGTTTCATCGTCAATATGAAGGTCCAAGGGATACAGTAAACCTGGAGTGAAGCATCGGAATCTATAACTAGTGTCACAGGAATGGTTCAAACATAGACAGTAAGATGAGTCAGTCTTCTTGTGCTTAAGTCGGCATTGTGCCTTTGTATTTAATTCCGATGCTCTTTCTGTGTCTCATCGCCAATAAGAAGGTCCAAGAAATACAGTAAACCTGAAGAGAAGCATCAGAATCTATAACTAGTGTCACAGGAATGGTTCAAAACATAGTCAGTAAGAAGAGTCAGTCTTCTTGTACCTAAGTCGGCATTGTGCCTTTTGTATTTAAATTCGATGCAATTTCTGTGTTTCATCGCCACTAAGAAGGTCAGTGGGATACAGTTATCCTGAAGTTAAGCATCGGAATCTATAACTAGTGTCACAGGAATGGTACAAAGCATAGACAGTAGGAAGAGTCAGTCTTCTTGTACTTAACTCGGTATTGTGCCTTTTCTATTTAATTCCAATGCAATTTCTGTGTTTCATCGTCAATAAGAAGGTCAGAGGGATACAGTAAACCTGAAAAGAAGCATCGGATTCGATGACTAGTGTCACAGGAATGTTTCAAAACATAGAGAGTTGGAAGTTTCAGTCTTCTTGTACTTAAGTCGGCGTTGTGCTTTTTGTATATTATTACGATGCTATTTCTGTGTTTCATCGTCCATAAGAAGGACCGAGGGATACAGTAAACCTCAAGTGAAGCATTGGAATAAAAAGCTAGTGTCACAGGAATGGTTCAAAACATAGAGAGTAGGAAGAGTCAGTCTTTTTGTATTTAAGTCGGCGTTGTGCTTCTTCTATTTAATTTCGATGCAATTTCTGTGTTTCATCGTCAATAAGAAGGTCAGAGGGATACAGTAAACCTGAAAAGAAGCATCGGATTCGATGACTAGTGTCACAGGAATGTTTCAAAACATAGAGAGTTGGAAGTTTCAGTCTTCTTGTACTTAAGTCGGCGTTGTGCTTTTTGTATATTATTACGATGCTATTTCTGTGTTTCATCGTCCATAAGAAGGACCGAGGGATACAGTAATCCTGAAGTGAAGCATCGGAACCTATACCTAGTGTCACAGGAATGGTTCAAAACATAGTCAGTAAAAAGAGTGAGTCTTCTTGTACTTAAGTTGTCATTGTGCCTTTTCTATTTAATTATGATGCAATTTCTCTGTTTCATCGTCAATAAGAAGGTCCAAGGAATACAGTAAACCTGGAGTGAAGCAACGTAATCTATAACTAGTGTCACATTAATGGTTCAAAACATAGACAGTAAGAGGAGTCAGATTTCTTTTACTTCATTCGGCATTGTACCTTTTGAATTTAATTCCGATGCAATTTCTGTGATTCATCGTCAATAAGAAGCTCCAAGGGATACAGTATACCTGGAGTGAAGCATCGGAGTCAATAACTAGTGTCACAGGAATGGTTCAAAACATAGACAGTATGTAGAGTCAATCTTCTTGTACTCTATTCGGCATTGTGCCATTTGTATTTAATTCCGATGCAATTTCTGTGTTTCATCGTCAATAAGAAGGTCCAAGGGATACAGTAAACCTGGAGTGAAGCTTCGGAATCAATAACTAGCGTCACAGGGACGGTTCAAAACATAGCCAGTAAGATGAGTCAGTTTTCTTGTACTTAAGTCGGCATTGTGCATTTTGTATTTAATTCCGATGCAATTTCTGTGTTTCATCGTCACTAAGAAGGTCAGAGGGATACAGTAATCATGAAGTTAAGCATCGGAATCTATAACTAGAGTCACAGGAATGGTTCAAAGCATAGTCAGTAAGAAGAGTCAGTCTTCTTGTAGTTAAGTACTCATTGTGCCTTTTGTATTTAATTCCGATGCAATTTCTGTGTTTCATCGTCAATAAGAAAGTCCAAGGGATACAGTAAACCTGAAGTGAAGCATCGGAATCTATAACTAGTGTCACAGGAATAGTTCAAAACATAGACAGTAGGAAGAGTCAGTCTTCTAGTACTTAAGTCGGCATTGTGCCTTTTCTATTTAATTCCGATGCAATTTCTGTGTTTCTTCGTCAATACGACGGTCAGAGGGATAAAGAAAACCTGAAGTGAAGCATCGGAAACTATAACTAGTGTCACAGGAATTGTTCAAAACATAGACAGTTGGAAGAGTCAGTCTTCTTGTAGTTAAGTGTGCATTGGGCCTATTGTATTTAATTCCGATGCAATTTCTGTGTTTCATCGTTAATAAGAAGGTCCAAGGGATAGAGTAAACCAGAAATGAACCATCGGAATCTATAACAAGTGTCACAGGAATGGTTCAAAACATAGACAGTAGGAAAATTCAGTCTACACGTTCTTAAGTCGGCATTGTGCCTTTTGTATTTAATTTCGATGCAATTTCTGTGTTTCATCGTCAATAAGAAGGTCAGAGGGATACAGTAATCCTGAAGTGAAGCATCGGAATCTATGACAAGTGTCACAGGAATGGTTGAAAACATAGTCATTAAGAAGAGTCAGTCTTCTTGTACTTAAGTTATCATTGTGCCTTTTCTATATAAATATGATGCAATTTCTCTGTTTCATCGTCAATAAGAAGGTCCAAGGAATACAATAAACCTGGAGTGAAGCATCGTAATCTATAACTAGTGTCACATTAATGGTTCAAGGCATAGACAGTAAGAAGATTCAGACTTCTTTTACTTCATTCGGCATTGTACATTTTGTATTTAATTCCGATGCAATTTCTGTGTTTCATCGTCAATAAGAGGGTCAGAGGGATACAGTAAACCTGAAGTGAAGCATCGGAATCTATAACTAGTGTCACAGGAATGGTTCAAAACATAGTCAGTAAGAAGAGTCAGTCTTCTTGTACTTAAGTCGGCATTGTGTTTTTTGTATTTAATTCCGATGCAATTTCTGAGTTTCATCGTCAATAAGAAGGTCCAAGGGATACAGTAAACCTGAAGTGAAGCATCGGAAACTATAACTAGCGTCACAAGAATGGTTCAAAAAATAATCAGTAAGAATAGTCTGTCTTCTTGTACTTAAGTCATCATTGTGCATTTTCTATTTACTTCAGACGCAATTTCTGTGTTTCATCGTCAACAACATGGTCCAAGGCATACAGTAAACCTGGAGTGAAGCATCGCAATCTATAACTAGTGTCACAGGGATGGTTCAAAACATAGACAGTAAGAAGAGTCAGTCTTCTTGTACTTAAGTCGGCATTGTGCTTTTGTATTTAAGGCCGATGCAATTTCTGTGTTTCATCGTCAATAAAAGCTCAGGGGGATATTGTAATCCTGAAGTTAAGCATCGGAATCTATGACTAGTGTCACAGGAATGGTTAAAAACATAGTCAGTAAAAAGAGTCAGTCTTCTTGTACTTAAGTCGGTATTGTGACTTTTGTATTTAATTCCGAAGCAATATCTGTGTTTCATAGTCAATACGAAGGTAAGAGGGATACAGTAAACCTTAAGTGATGCATCGGAATCTATGACTAGTGTCACAGGAATGGTTCAAAACATAGACACTACGAAGAGTCAGTCTTCTTGTACTTTAGTCGGCATTGAGCCTATTGTATTTAATTCCGATGCAATTTCTGTGTCTCATCGTCAATAAGAAGGTCCAAGGGATACAGTGAACCTGGAGTGAAGCATCGGAATCCAAAACTAGTGTCACAGGGATGGATCAAAACATAGACAGTAAGAAGAGTCGGTCTTCTTGTACTTAAGTCGGCATTGTGCCTTTTGTATTTAATTCCGATGCAATTTCTGTTTGTTCATCGTCACTAAGAATGTCAGTGGTATACAGTAATCCTGAAATTAAGCATCGGAATCTATAACTAGTGTCACAGGTATGGTTCAAAATATAGTCAGTAAGAAGAGTCAGTCTTCTTGTAGTTAAGTCGGCATTGTGCCGTTTCTATTTAATTCCGATGCAATTTCTGTGTTTCATCGTCAATAAGAAGGTCAGAGGGATACAGTATACAGTAAACCTTAAGTTAAGCATCGGAATAAAAAACTGGTGTCACAGGAATGGTTCACAACATAGACAGTAGGAAGAGTCAGTCTTCTTGAACTTAAGTCGGCATTGTGCTTTTTCTATTTAATTCCGATGCGATTTCTGTGTCTCATCGTCGATAAAATGGTCCAAGGGATACACTAAACCTGAAGTGAAGCATTGGAATCTATAACTAGTGTCACAGCAATGGTTCCAAACATAGTCAATAAGAAGAGTCAGTCTTCTTGTACTTAAGTCGGCATTGTGCCTTTTCAATTTAATTCTGATGCAATTTCTGTGTTTCATCGTGAATAAGAAGGTCCAAGGGATACATTAAACCTGGAGTGAAGCATCGGAATCTATAACTAGTGTCACAGGAATGGTTCAAAACATTGACAGTAAGAAGAGTCAGTCTTCTTGTACTTAAGTCGGTATTGTGCCATTTGTATTTAATTCCGATGCAATTTCTGTGTTTTATCGTCAATAAGAAGGTCAGAGGGATACAGTAAACCTGAAGTGAAGCATCGGAATCCATAACTAGTGTCACAGGAATTGTTCAATACATAGTCAGTAAGAAGAGTCCGTCTTCTTGTACTTAAGTCGGCATTGTGCATTTTCTATTTAATTCCGATGCAATTTCTGTGTTTCATCGTCAATAGGTAGGTCCAAGGGTTACAGTGAACCTGAAGTGAAGCATCGGAATTTTCAACTAGTGTCACAGGAATGGCTCAAAGCATAGTCAGTAAGAAGAGCCAGTCTTCTTGTACTTAAGTCGGCATTGTGCCTTTTGTATTTAAATCCGATTCAATTTCTGTGTTTCATCGTCAATAAGAAGGTCCAAGGGAGACACTAAACCTGGAGTGAAGCATCGGAATCTGTAACTAGTGTCACAGGAATGGTTCAAATCATAGGCAGTAAGAAGAGTCAGTCTTCTTGTACTTAAGTCGGCATTGTGAATTTTGTATTTTATTCCGATGCAATTTGTGTGTTTCATCGTCAATTAGAAGGCCCAAGGGATACAGTGAAAGTGAAGTGAAGCTTCGGAGTCTATAACTAGTGTCACAGGCATGGTTCAAAGCATAGGCAGTAAGAAGGGCCAGTCTTCTTGTACTTAAGTCGGCATTGTGAATTTTGTATTTAATTCCGATGCAATTTCTGTGTTTCATCGTCAATAGAAAGGTCCAAGGGATACAGTAAACCTGGAGTGAAGCATCGAAATCTGTAACTAGTGTCACAGGAATGGTTCAAAAGATAGACAGTAAGAAGAGTCAGTCTTCTTGTACTTAAGTCGGCATTGTGCATTTTTTATTTAATTCCGATGCAATTTCTGTGTTTCATCGTCAATAAGTATGTCCAAGGGATACAGTAAACCTAGAGTGAAGCATCGGAATCTATATCTAGTGTCACAGGAATGGTTCAAAACATAGACAGTAAGAAGATTCAGTCTTCTTGTACTTAAGTCGGCATTGCGCCTTATGCATTTAATTCCGATGTAATTTCTGTGTTTTATCGTCAATTAGAAGGTCAGAGGGATACAGTAAATGTGAAGTGAAGCATCGGAATCTATAACTTGTGTCACAGGAATGGTTCAAAACATATTCAGTAAGTAGAGTCAGTCTTCTTGTACTTAAGTCGGCATTGTGCTTTGTTGTTTTTAAATCCGATGCAATTTCTGTGTTTCATCGTCAATATGAAGGTCCAAGAGATACAGTAACCCTGGACTGAAGCATCGGAATCTATAACTAGTGTCACAGGAATGGTTCAAAACATAGACAGTAAGATGAGTCAGTCTTCTTGTACTTAATTCGGCATTGTGCTTTATGTATTTAATTCCGATGCAATTTTTGTGTTTCATCGCCAATAAGAAGGTCCAAGGGATACAGTAAACCTGAAGTGAAGCATCAGAATCTATAAATAGTGTCACAGGAATGGTTCAAAACATAGTCAGTAAGAAGAGTAAGTCTTCTTGTATTTAAGTCGGCAATGTGCCTTTTGTATTTAACTACGATGCAATTTCTGTGTTTCATCGTCACTAAGAAGGTCAGTGGGATACAGATATCCTGAAGTTAAGCATCGGAATCTATAACTAGTGTCACAGGAATGGTTCAAAACATAGTCAGTAAGAAGAGTCAGTCTTCTTGTAGTTAAGTCGGCATTGTACCTTTTCTATTTAATTCCGATGCAATTTCTGTGTTTCATCGTCAATACGAAGGTCACAGGGATACAGTAAATCTGAAGTGAGGCATCGGAATCTATAACTAGTGTCACAGGAATGGTTCATAACGTAGACAGTTGGAAGAGTCAGTCTTCTTGTACTAAAGTCGGCATTGTGCATTTGTATTTAATTCCGATGCAATTTCTGTGTTTCATCGTCAATAAGGAGGTCCAAGGGATACAGTATATCTGAAATGAACTATCGGAATCTGTAACTAGTGTCACAGGAATGGTTCAAAACATAGACATTAGGAAAAGTCAGTCTACATGTACTTAAGTCTGCGTTGTGCCTATTGTATTTAATTCCGATGCAATTTCTGTGATTCATCGTCAATAACAAGGTCAGAGGGGTACAGTAAACCTGAAGTGAAGCATCGGAATCCATAACTAGTGTCACAGGATTGGTTCAAAACATATTCAGTAAGAAGAGTCAGTCTTCTTGTACTTAAGTCGGCATTGTGCCTTTTTTATTTAATTCCGATGCAATTTGTGTGTTTCATCGTTAATAAGAAGGTCCAAGGGATACAGTAAACCTGAAGTGAAGCATCGGAATCTATAACTAGTGTCACAGGAATGGTTCAAAACATAGACAGTAGGATGAGTCAGTCTTCTTGTACTTAAGTCGGTATTGTACCTTCTCTATTTCATGCCGATGCAATTTCAGTTTTTCATCGTCAATAACATGGTCAGAGGGATACAGTAAACCTGAAGTGAAGCATCGGAAACTATATCTAGTGTCACAGGATTGGTACAAAACATAGAGAGTTGCGAGATTCAGTCTTCTTGTACTTAAGTCGGCATTGTGCCTTTTGAATTTTATTCAGATGCAATTTCTGTGTTTCACCGTCCATCAGAAGGCCTGAGGGATACAGTAAACGTCAAGTGAAGCATCGGAATAACAAACTAGTGTCACAGGAATGGTTCAAAATATAGAGAGTAGGAAGAGTCGGTCTTTTTGTGCTTAAGTCGGCATTGTGCTTTTTCTATTTAATTCCGATGCGATATCTGTGTCTCATCGTCAATAGGAATGTCCAAGGGATACAGTAAACCTGAAGTGAAGCATCGGAATCTATAACTTGTGTCACAGGATGGTTCAAAACATAATCAGTAAGAAGAGTCCGTCTTCCTGTACTTAAGTCGGCATCATGCTTTTGTATTTAATTCCGATGCAATTTCTGTGTTTCATCGTCAATAAGAAGGGCAGAAGGATACAGTAAACCTTAAGTGAAGCATCGGAATCTATAACTATTGTCACAGGAATGGTTCAAACCATAGACAGTGGGAAGAGTCAGTCTTCTTGTACTTAAGCCGGCATTTGGCCTTTTCTATTTCATTCCGATGCAATTTCTGGGTTTCATCGTCAGTAAGAAGGTCCAAGGGATACAGTGAAACTGAAGTGAAGCATCGGAATCTATAACTAGTGTCACAGGAATGGTTCAAAGCATAGTCAGTAAGAAGAGCCAGTCTTCTTGTACTTAAGTCCGCATTGTGCCTTTTGTATTTAATTCCGATGCAATTTCTGTATTTCATCGTAAATAAGAAGGTCCAAGGGATACAGTAAACCAGGAGTGAAGCATCTGAATCTGTAACTAGTGTCACAGGAATGGTTCAAAGCATAGACAGTAAGAAGAGTCAGTCTTATTGTTCTTAAGTCGACATTGTGCATTATTTATTTAATTCCGATGCAATTTCTGTGTTTCATCGTCAATAAGAAGGTCAGAGGGATACAGGAAACCTGAAGTGAAGCATCGGAATCTATAACTAGTGTCACAGGAATGGTTCAAAACATAGTCAGATAGAAGAGTCAGTCTTTTGTACTTAAGTCGGCATTGTGCCTTTTGTATTTAATTCCGATGCAATTTCTGTGTTTCATCGTCAATAAGAAGGTCCAAGGGATACAGTAAACGTGAAGTGAAGCATCAAAATCTATAACCAGTGACACAGGAATGGTTCAAAGCATAGGCAGAAGAAGAGTCAGTCTTATTGTAGTTAAGTCGGCATTGTGCCTTTTGTATTTAATTCCGATGCAATTTCTGTGTTTCATCGTCAATATGAAGGTTCAAGGGATACAGTAAACCTGGAGAGAAGCATCGGAATCTATAACTAGTGTCACAGGAATGGTTCAAACATAGTCAGTAAGAAGAGTCAGTCTTCTTGTACCTAAGTCGGCATTGTGCCTTTTGTATTTAATTTCGATGCAATTTCTGTGTTTCATCGTCACTAAGAAGGTCAGTGGGATACAGTTATCCTGAAGTTAAGCATCGGAATCTATAACTAGTGTCGCAGGAATGGTTCAAAACATAGTCAGTAAGAAGAGTCAGTCTTCTTGTAGTTTAGTTAGCATTGTGCCTTTTGTATTTAATTCCGATGCAATTTCTGTGTTTCATCGTCAATAAGAAGGTCAGAGGGATACAGTAAACTGAAGTGAAGCATCGGAATCTATAACTAGTGTCACAGGAATGGTTCGAAACGTAGACAGTTGGAAGAGTCAGTCTTCTCGTACTGAAGTCGGTATTGTGCCTTTTCTATTTAATTCCGATGCAATTTCTGTGTTTCATCGTCAATAAGAATGTCCAAGGGATACAGTAAACCTGAAATGAACCATCGGAATCTATAACTAGTGTCACAGGAATGGTTCATATCATAGACATTAGGAAAAGTCAGTCTACATGTACTTATGTCTGCTTTGTGCCTTTTGTATTTAATTCCGATGCAATTTCTGTGATTCATCGTCAATAAGAAGCTCAGAGGGATACAGTAAACCTGAAGTGAAGCATCGGAATCTATAACTAGTGTCACAGGAATGGTTCAAAACATAGTCAGTAGGAAGTGACAGTCTTCTTGTACTTAAGTCGGCATTGTGCCTTTTGTATTTAATTCCGATGCAATTTGTGTGTTTCATCGTTAATAAGAAGGTCCACGGGATACAGTAAACCTGAAGTGAAGCATCGGAATCTATAACTAGTGTCACAGGAATGGTACAAAACATAGACAGTAGGAAGAGACAGTCTTCTTCTACGTAAGTCGGCATTGTGCCATTTCTATTTAATTCCGATGCAATTTCTGTGTTTCATCGTCAATAAGAAGGTCCATGGGATACAGTGAATCTGAAGTGAACCATCGGAATCTATAACTAGTGTCACAGGAATGGTTCAAAGCATAGTCAGTAAGAAGAGCCAGTCTTCTTTTACTTAAGTCGGCATTGTGCCTTTTGTATTGAATTCCGATGCAATTTCTGTGTTACATCGTCAATTAGAAGGTCCAAGGGATACAGTAAACCTGGAGTGAAGCATCGGAATCTGTAACTAGTGTCACAGGAATGGTTCAAAGCATAGACAGTAAGAAGAATCAGTCTTCTTGTACTTAATTCAGCATTGTGCCTTTTGTATTTAATTCCGACGCAATTTCTGTGTTTCATCGTCAATAAGTAGGTCCAAGGGATACAGTCAACCTAGAGTGAAGCATCGGAATCTATATCTAGTGTCACAGGAATGGTTCAAAACATAGACAGTAAGAAGAGTCAGTCTTCATGTACTTAAGTCGGCATTGTGCCTTATGTATTTAATTCCGATGTAATTTCTGTGTTTTATCGTCAATTAGAAGGTCAGAGGGATACAGTAAATGTGAGGTGAAGCATCGGAATCTATAAGTGGTGTCACAGGAATGGTTCAAAACATAGTCAGAAAGTAGATTCAGTCTTCTTGTACTTAAGTCGGCATTTTGCCTTTTGTATTTAATTCCGATGCTTTTTCAGTGTTTCATCGTCAATATGAAGGTCCAAGGGATACAGTAAACCTGGAGTGAAGCATCGGAATCTATAACTAGTGTCACAGGAATGGTTCAAATCATAGTCAGTAAGAAGAGTCAGTCTTCTTGTACCTAAGTCGGCATTGTGCCTTTTGTATTTAATTTCGATGCAATTTCTGTGTTTCATCGTCACTAAGAAGGTCAGTGGGATACAGTTATCCTGAAGTTAAGCATCGGAATCTATAACTAGTGTGACAGGAATGGTTCAAAACATAGACAGTAGGATGAGTCAGTCTTCTTGTACTTAAGTCGGTATTGTACCTTCTCTATTTCATTCCGATGCAATTTCTGTTTTTCATCGTCAATAAGATGGTCAGAGGGATACAGTAAACCTGAAGTGAAGCATCGGAAACTATATCTAGTGTCACAGGATTGGTACAAAACATAGAGAGTTGGGAGATTCAGTCTTCTTGTACTTAAGTCGGCATTGTGCCTTTTGTATTTTATTCCGATGCAATTTCTGTGTTTCACCGTCCATAAGAAGGTCCGAGGGATACAGTAAACGTCAAGTGAAGCATCGGAATAACAAACTAGTGTCACAGGAATGGTTCAAAATATAGAGAGTAGGAAGAGTCAGTCTTTTTGTACTTAAGTCGGCTTTGTGCTTTTTCTATTTAATTCCGATGCGATATCTGTGTCTCATCGTCAATAGGAATGACCAAGGGATGCAGTAAACCTGAAGTGAAGCATCGGAATCCATAACTAGTGTCACAGGATGGTTCAAAACATAGTCAGTAAGAAGAGTCCGTCTTCTTGTACTTAAGTCGGCATCACGCTTTTGTATTTAATTCCGATGCAATTTCTGTGTTTCATCGTCAATAAGAAGGGCAGAAGGATACAGTAAACCTGAAGTGAAGCATCGGAATCTATAACTATTGTCACAGGAATGGTTCAAACCATAGACAGTGGGAAGAGTCAGTCTTCTTGTACTTAAGCCGGCATTTGGCCTTTTCTATTTAATTCCGATGCAATTTCTGGGTTTCATCGTCAGTAAGAAGGTCCAAGGGATACAGTGAAACTGAAGTGAAGCATCGGAATCTATAACTAGTGTCACAGGAATGGTTCAAAGCATAGTCAGTAAGAAGAGCCAGTCTTCTTGTACTTAAGTCCGCATTGTGCCTTTTGTATTTAATTCCGATGCAATTTCTGTGTTTCATCGTAAATAAGAAGGTCCAAGGGATACAGTAAACCTGGAGTGAAGCATCTGAATCTGTAACTAGTGTCACAGGAATGGTTCAAAGCATAGACAGTAAGAAGAGTCAGTCTTATTGTTCTTAAGTCGACATTGTGCATTATTTATTTAATTCCGATGCAATTTCTGTGTTTCATCGTCAATAAGAAGGTCAGAGGGATACAGTAAACCTGAAGTGAAGCATCCGAATCTATAACTAGTGTCACAGGAATGGTTCAAAACATAGTCAGTTAGAAGAGTCAGTCTTTTGTACTTAAGTCGGCATTGTGCCTTTTGTATTTAATTCCGATGCAATTTCTGTGTTTCATCGTCAATAAGAAGGTCCAAGGGATATAGTAAACGTGAAGTGAAGCATCAAAATCTATAACCAGTGACACAGGAATGGTTCAAAGCATAGGCAGAAGAAGAGTCAGTCTTATTGTAGTTAAGTCGGCATTGTGCCTTTTGTATTTAATTCCGATGCAATTTCTGTGTATCATCGTCAATATGAAGGTCCAAGGGATACAGTAAACCTGGAGTGAAGCATCGGAATCTATAACTAGTGTCACAGGAATGGTTCAAAACATAGTCAGTAAGAAGAGTCAGTCTTCTTGTACCTAAGTCGGCATTGTGCCTTTTGTATTTAATTCCGATGCAATTTGTGTGTTTCATCGTTAATAAGAGGGTCCACGGTATACAGTAAACCTGAAGTGAAGCATCGGAATCTATAACTAGTGTCACAGGAATGGTACAAAACATAGACAGTAGGAAGAGACAGTCTTCTTCTACGTAAGTCGGCATTGTGCCATTTCTATTTAATTCCGATGCAATTTCTGTGTTTCATCGTCAATAAGAAGGTCCAAGGGATACAGTGAATCTGAAGTGAACCATCGGAATCTATAACTAGTGTCACAGGAATGGTTCAAAGCATAGTCAGTAAGAAGAGCCAGTCTTCTTTTACTTAAGTCGGCATTGTGCCTTTTGTATTGAATTCCGATGCAATTTCTGTGTTTCATCGTCAATTAGAAGGCCCAAGGGATACAGTAAACCTGGAGTGAAGCATCGGAATCTGTAACTAGTGTCACAGGAATGGTTCAAAGCATAGACAGTAAGAAGAATCAGTCTTCTTGTACTTAATTCGGCATTGTGCCTTTTGTATTTAATTCCGACGCAATTTCTGTGTTTCATCGTCAATAAGTAGGTCCAAGGGATACAGTCAACCTAGCGTGAAGTATCGGAATCTATATCTAGTGTCACAGGAATGGTTCAAAACATAGACAGTAAGAAGAGTCAGTCTTCTTGTACTTAAGTCGGCATTGTGCCTTATGTATTGAATTCCGATGTAATTTCTGTGTTTTATCGTCAATTAGTAGGTCAGAGGGATACAGTAAATGTGAAGTGAAGCATCGGAATCTATAAGTGGTGTCACAGGAATGGTTCAAAACATAGTCAGAAAGTAGATTCAGTCTTCTTGTACTTAAGTCGGCATTTTGCCTTTTGTATTTAATTCCGATGCTATTTCAGTGTTTCATCGTCAATATGAAGGTCCAAGGGATACAGTAAACCTGGAGTGAAGCATCGGAATCTATAACTAGTGTCACAGGAATGGTTCAAAACATAGTCAGTAAGAAGAGTCAGTCTTCCTGTACCTAAGTCGGCATTGTGCCGTTTGTATTTAATTTCGATGAAATTTCTGTGTTTCATCGTCACTAAGAAGGTCAGTGGGATACAGTTATCCTGAAGTTAAGCATCGGAATCTATAACTAGTGTCACAGGAATGGTTCAAAACATAGACAGTAGGATGAGTCAGTCTTCTTGTACTTAAGTCGGTATTGTACCTTCTCTATTTCATTCCGATGCAATTTCTGTTTTTCATCGTCAATAAGATGGTCAGAGGGATACAGTAAACCTGAAGTGAAGCATCGGAAACTATATCTAGTGTCACAGGATTGGTACAAATCATAGAGAGTTGGGAGATTCAGTCTTCTTGTACTTAAGTCGGCATTGTGCCTTTTGTATTTTATTCCGATGCAATTTCTGTGTTTCACCGTCCATAAGAAGGTCCGAGGGATACAGTAAACGTCAAGTGAAGCATCGGAATAACAAACTAGTGTCACAGGAATGGTTCAAAATATAGGGAGTAGGAAGAGTCAGTCTTTTTGTACTTAAGTCGGCATTGGGCTTTTTCTATTTAATTCCGATGCGATATCTGTGTCTCATCGTCAATAGGAATGTCCAAGGGATACAGTAAACCTGAAGTGAAGCATCGGAATCTATAACTAGTGTCACAGGATGGTTCAAAACATAGTCAGTAAGAAGAGTCCATCTTCTTGTACTTAAGTCGGCATCACGCTTTTGTATTTAATTCCGATGCAATTTCTGTGTTTCATCGTCAATAAGAAGGGCAGAAGGATACAGTAAACCTGAAGTGAAGCATCGGAATCTATAACTATTGTCACAGGATTGGTTCAAACCATAGACAGTGGGAAGAGTCAGTCTTCTTGTACTTAAGCCGGCATTTGGCCTTTTCTATTTCATTCCGATGCAATTTCTGGGTTTCATCGTCAGTAAGAAGGTCCAAGGGATACAGTGAAACTTAAGTGAAGCATCGGAATCTATAACTAGTGTCACAGGAATGGTTCAAAGCATAGTCAGTAAGAAGAGCCAGTCTTCTTGTACTTAAGTCCGCATTGTGCCTTTTGTATTTAATTCCGATGCAATTTCTGTGTTTCATCGTAAATAAGAAGGTCAGAGGGATACAGTAAACCTGAAGTGAAGCATCGGAATCTATAACTAGTGTCACAGGAATGGTTCAAAACATAGTCAGTTAGAAGAGTCAGTCTTTTGTACTTAAGTCGGCATTGTGCCTTTTGTATTTAATTCCGATGCAATTTCTGTGTTTCATCGTCAATAAGAAGGTCCAAGGGATACAGTAAACGTGAAGTGAAGCATCAAAATCTATAACCAGTGACACAGGAATGGTTCAAAGCATAGGCAGAAGAAGAGTCAGTCTTATTGTAGTTAAATCGGCATTGAGCCTTTTGTATTTAATTCCGATGCAATTTCTGTGTTTCATCGTCAATATGAAGGTCCAAGGGATACAGTAAACCTGGAGTGAAGCATCGGAATCTATAACTAGTGTCACAGGAATGGTTCAAAACATAGTCAGTAAGAAGAGTCAGTCTTCTTGTACCTAAGTCGGCATTGTGCCTTTTGTATTTAATTTCGATGCAATTTCTGTGTTTCATCGTCACTAAGAAGGTCAGTGGGATACAGTTATCCTGAAGTTAAGCATCGGAATCTATAACTAGTGTCGCAGCAATGGTTCAAAACATAGTCAGTAAGAAGAGTCAGTCTTCTTGTAGTTAAGTTAGCATTGTGCGTTTTGTATTTAATTCCGATGCAATTTCTGTGTTTCATCGTCAATAAGAAGCTCAGAGGGATACAGTAAACTGAAGTGAAGCATCGGAATCTATAACTAGTGTCACAGGAATGGTTCGAAACGTAGACAGTTGGAGGAGTCAGTCTTCTCGTACTGAAGTCGGTATTGTGCCTTTTCTATTTAATTCCGATGCAATTTCTGTGTTTCATCGTCAATAAGAATGTCGAAGGGATACAGTAAACCTGAAATGAACCATCGGAATCTATAACTAGTGTCACAGGAATGGTTCATTTCATAGACATTAGGAAAAGTCAGTCTAGATGTAGTTATGTCTGCTTTGTGCCTTTTGTATTTAATTCCGATGCAATTTCTGTGATTCATCGTCAATAAGAAGCTCAGAGGGATACAGTAAACCTGAAGTGAAGCATCGGAATCTATAACTAGTGTCACAGGAATGGTTCAAACCATAGTCAGTAGGAAGTGACAGTCTTCTTGTACTTAAGTCGGCTTTGTGCCATATGTATTTAATTCCGATGCAATTTGTGTGTTTCGTCGTTAATAAGAAGGTCCACGGGATACAGTAAACCTGAAGTGAAGCATCGGAATCTATAACTAGTGTCACAGGAATGGTACAAAACATAGACAGTAGGAAGAGACAGTCTTCTTCTACGTAAGTCGGCATTGTGCCATTTCTATTTAATTCCGATGCAATTTCTGTGTTTCATCGTCAATAAGAAGGTCCAAGGGATACAGTGAACCTGAAGTGAAGCATCGGAATCTATATCTAGTGTCACAGGATTGGTTCAAAACATAGACAATAAGATGACTCAGTCTTCTTGTACTTAAGTCGTCATTATGCCTTTTGTATTTAATTCCGATGCAATTTCTGTGTCAATAAGAAGGTCAGAGGGATACAGTAAACCCGAAGTGAAGCATCGGAAACCATAACTAGTGTTACAGGAATGGTTCAAAACATAGTCAGTAAGAAGGGTCAGTCTTCTTGTACTTAAGTCGGCATTGTGCCTTTTGTATTTAATCTCGATGCAATTTGTGTGTTTCATCGTTAATAAGAAGCTCCAAGGGATACAGTAAACCTGAAGTGAAGCATCGGAATCTATAACTAGTGTCACAGGAATGTTTCAAAACATAGACAGTAGGAAGTGTCAGTCTTCTTGTACTTAAGTCGGCATTGTGCCTTTTCTCTTTAATTCCGATGCAATTTCTGTGTTTCATCGTCAATAAGAAGGTCCAAGGATACAGTGAAACGGAAGTGAAGTATCGGAATCTATAACTAGTGTCACAGGAATGGTTCAAAGCATAGTCAGTAAGAAGAGCCAGTCTTCTTGTACTTAAGTCGGCATTGTGCCTTTTCTATTTAATTCCGATGCAATTTCTGTGTTTCATCGTCAATAAGAAGGTCAGAGGGATACAGTAAACCTGAAGTGAAGCATCGGTATCTATAACTAGTGTCACAGGAATGGTTCAAAACATAGTCAGTTAGAAGAGTCAGTCTTTTGTACTTAAGTCGGCATTGTGCCTTTTGTATTTAATTCCGATGCAATTTCTGTGTTTCATCGTCAATATGAAGGTCCAAGGGATACAGTAAACGTGAAGTGAAGCATCAAAATCTATAACCAGTGACACAGGAATGGTTCAAAGCATAGGCAGAAGAAGAGTCAGTCTTATTGTAGTTAAGTCGGCATTGTGCCTTTTGTATTTAATTCCGATGCAATTTCTGTGTTTCATCGTCAACATGAAGGTCCAAGGGATACAGTAAACCTGGAGTGAAGCATCGGAATCTATAACTAGTGTCACAGGAATAGTTCAAATCATAGTCAGTAAGAAGAGTCAGTCTTCTTGTACCTAAGTCGGCATTGTGCCTTTTGTATTTAATTTCGATGCAATTTCTGTGTTTCATCGTCACTAAGAAGGTCAGTGGGATACAGTTATCCTGAAGTTAAGCATCGGAATCTATAACTAGTGACGCAGGAATGGTTCAAAACATAGTCAGTAAGAAGAGTCAGTCTTCTTGTAGTTAAGTTAGCATTGTGCCTTTTGTATTTAATTCCGATGCAATTTCTGTGTTTCATCGTCAATAAGAAGGTCAGAGGGATACAGTAAACTGAAGTGAAGCATCGGAATCTATAACTAGTGTCACAGGAATGGTTCGAAACGTAGACAGTTGGAAGAGTCAGTCTTCTCGTACTGAAGTCGGTATTGTGCCTTTTCTATTTAATTCCGATGCAATTTCTGTGTTTCATCGTCAATAAGAATGTCCAAGGGATACAGTAAACCTGAAATGAACCATCGGAAACTGTAACTAGTGTCACAGGAATGGTTCAAAACATAGTCAGTAAGAAGAGTCAGTCTTCTTGCACTTAAGTCGGCATTGTGCCTTTTGTATTTCATTCCGATGCCATTTCTGTGTTTCATCGTCACTAAGAAGGTCAGTGGGATACAGTTATCCTGTAGTTAAGCATCGGAATCTATAACTAGTGTCACAGGAATGGTTCAAAACATAGTCAGTAAGTAGAGTCAGTCTTCTCGTAGTTATGTCGGCATTGTGCCTTTTGTATTTAATTCCGATGCAATTACTGTGTTTCGTCGTCAACAAGAAGGTCAGAGTGATACAGTGAACCTGAAGTGAAGCATCGGAATCTATAACTAGTGTCACAGGAATGGTTCAAAACGTAGACAGTTTGAGGAGTCAGTCTTCTTGTACTAAAGTCGGCATTGTGCCATTTGTATTTAATTACGATGCAATTTCTTTGTTTCATCGTCAATAAGAAGATCCAAGGGATACAGTAAACCTGAAATGAACCATCGGAATCTATAACTAGTGTCACAGGAATGGTTCAAAGCATAGACATTAGGAAAAGTCAGTCTACATGTACTTAAGTCTGCTTTGTGCCTTTTGTATTTAGTTCCGATGCAATTTCTGTGTCAATAAGAAGGGCAGAGGGATACAGTAAACCCGAAGTGAAGCATCGGAAACCATAACTAGTGTTACAGGAATGGTTCAAAACATAGTCTGTAAGAAGAGTCAGTCTTCTTGTACGTTAGTCGGCATTGTGCCTTTTGTATTTAATTCCGATGCAATTTGTGTGTTTCATCGTTAATAAGAAGCTCCAAGGGATACAGTAAACCTGAAGTGAAGCATCGGAATCTATAACTAGTGTCACAGGAATGTTTCAAAACATAGACAGTAGGAAGAGTCATTCTTCTTGTACTTAAGACGGCATTGTGCCTTTTCTCTTTAATTCCGATGCAATTTCTGTGTTTCATCGTCAATAAGAAGGTCCAAGTTTACAGTGAAACGGAAGTGAAGTATCGGAATCAATAACTAGTGTCACAGGAATGGTTTAAAGCATAGTCAGTAAGAAGAGCCAGTCTTCTTGAACTTAAGTCGGCATTGTGCCTTTTGCATTTAAATCCGATGCAATTTCTGTGTTTCATCGTCAATAAGAAGGTCCAAGGGAGACACTAAACCTGGAGTGAAACATCGGAATCTGTAACTAGTGTCACAGGAATGGTTCAAAGATAGACAGTAAGAAGAGTCAGTCTTCTTGTACTTAAGTCGGCATTGTGCATTTTTTATTTAATTCCGATGCAATTTCTGTGTTTCATCGTCAATAAGTATGTCCAAGGGATACAGTAAACCTAGAGTGAAGCATCGGAATCTATATCTAGTGTCATAGGAATGGTTCAAAACATAGACAGTAAGAAGATTCAGTCTTCTTGTACTTAAGTCGGCATTGCGCCTCATGCATTTAATTCCGATGTAATTTCTGTGTTTTATCGTCAATTAGAAAGTCAGAGGGATACAGTAAATGTGAAGTGAAGCATCGGAATCTATAACTTGTGTCACAGGAATGGTTCAAAACATATTCAGTAAGTAGAGTCAGTCTTCTTGTACTTAAGTCGGCATTGTGCTTTGTTGTATTTAATTCCGATGCAATTTCTGTGTTTCATCGTCAATATGAAGGTCCAAGAGATACAGTAACCCTGGAGTGAAGCATCGGAATCTATAACTAGTGTCACAGGAATGGTTCAAATCATAGACAGTAAGATGAGTCAGTCTTCTTGTACTTAATTCGGAATTGTGCTTTTTGTATTTAATTCCGATGCAATTTTTGTGTTTCATCGCCAATAAGAAGGTCCAAGGGATACAGTAAACCTGAAGTGAAGCATCAGAATCTATAACTAGTGTCACAGGAATGGTTCAAAGCATAGTCAGTAAGAAGAGTCAGTCTTCTTGTACTTAAGTCGGCAATGTGCCTTTTGTATTTAATTACGATGCAATTTCTGTGTTTCATCGTCACTAAGAAGGTCAGTGGGATACAGATATCCTGAAGTTAAGCATCGGAATCTATAACTAGTGTCACAGGAATGGTTCTAAACATAGTAAGTAAGAAGAGTCAGTCTTCTTGTAGTTAAGTCGGCATTGTGCCTTTTCTATTTAATTCCGATGCAATTTCTGTGTTTCATCGTCAATACGAAGGTCACAGGGATACAGTAAATCTGAAGTGAGGCATCGGAATCTATAACTAGTGTCACAGGAATGGTTCATAACGTAGACAGTTGGAAGAGTCAGTCTTCTTGTACTAAAGTCGGCATTGTGCATTTGTATTTAATTCCGATGCAATTTCTGTGATTCATCGTCAATAACAAGGTCAGAGGGACACAGTAAACCTGAAGTGAAGCATCGGAATCCATAACTAGTGTCACAGGATTGGTTCAAAACATAGTCAGTAAGAAGAGTCAGTCTTCTTGTACATAAGTCGGCATTGTGCCTTTTTTATTTAATTCCGATGCAATTTGTGTGTTTCATCGTTAATAAGAAGATCCAAGGAATACAGTAAACCTGAAGTGAAGCATCGGAATCTATAACTAGTGTCACAGGAACGGTTCAAAACATAGACAGTAGGATGAGTCAGTCTTCTTGTACTTAAGTCGGTATTGTACCATCTCTATTTCATTCCGATGCAATTTCTGTTTTTCATCGTCAATAAGATGGTCAGAGGGATACAGTAAACCTGAAGTGAAGCATCGGAAACTATATCTAGTGTCACAGGATTGGTACAAAACATAGAGAGTTGGGAGATTCAATCTTCTTGTACTTAAGTCGGGATTGTGCATTTTGTATTTTATTCCGATGCAATTTCTGTGTTTCACCGTCCATAAGAAGGTCCGAGGGATACAGTAAACGTCAAGTGAAGCATCGGAATAACAAACTAGTGTCACAGGAATGGTTCAAAATATAGAGAGTAGGAAGAGTCAGTCTTTTTGTACTTAAGTCGGCATTGTGCTTTTTCTATTTAATTCCGATGCGATATCTGTGTCTCATCGTCAATAGGAATGTCCAAGGGATACAGTAAACCTGAAGTGAAGCATCGGAATCTATAACTAGTGGCACAGGATGGTTCAAAACATAGTCAGTAAGAAGAGTCCGACTTCTTGTACTTAAGTCGGCATCGTGCTTTTGTATTTAATTCCGATGCAATTTCTGTGTTTCATCGCCAATAAGAAGGTCCAAGGGATACAGTAAACCTGAAGTGAAGCATCAGAATTTATAACTAGTATCACATTAATGGTTCAGAACATAGACAGTAAGCAGGGTCAGTCTTCTTGTACTTAAGTCGGCATTGTGCCTTTTATATTTAATTCCGATGCAATTTCAGTGTTTCATCGTCAATAAGAAGGGCAGAAGGATACAGTAAACCTGAAGTGAAGCATCGGAATCTATAACTATTGTCACAGGAAGGGTTCAAATCATAGACAGTGGGAAGAGTCAGTCTTCTTGTACTTAAGCCGGCATTTGGCCTTTTCTATTTAATTCCGATGCAATTTCTGGGTTTCATCGTCAGTAAGAAGGTCCAAGGGATACAGTGAAACTGAAGTGAAGCATCGGAATCTATAACTAGTGTCACAGGAATGGTTCAAAGCATAGTCAGTAAGAAGAGCCAGTCTTCTTGTACTTAAGTCCGCATTGTGCCTTTTGTATTTAATTCCGATGCAATTTCTGTGTTTCATCGTAAATAAGAAGGTCCAAGGGATACAGTAAACCTGGAGTGAAGCATCTGAATCTGTAACTAGTGTCACAGGAATGGTTCAAATCATAGACAGTAAGAAGAGTCAGTTTTATTGTTCTTAAGTCGACATTGTGCATTATTTATTTAATTCCGATGCAATTTCTGTGTTTCATCGTCATTACGAATGTCAGAGGGATACAGTAAACCTGAAGTGAAGCATCGGAATCTATAACTAGTGTCACAGGAATGGTTCAAAACATAGTCAGTTAGTTTAGTCAGTCTTTTGTACTTAAGTCGGCATTGTGCCTTTTGTATTTAATTCCGATGCAATTTCTGTGTTTCATCGTCAATAAGAAGGTCCAAGGGATACAGTAAACGTGAAGTGAAGCATTGAAATCTATAACCAGTGACACAGGAATGGTTCAAAGCATAGGCAGAAGAAGAGTCAGTCTTATTGTAGTTAAGTCGGCATTGTGCCTTTTGTATTTTATTCCGATGCAATTTCTGTGTTTCATCGTCAATATGAAGGTCCAAGGGATACAGTAAACCTGGAGTGAAGCATCGGAATCTATAACTAGTGTCACAGGAATGGTTCAAAACATAGTCAGCAAGAAGAGTCAGTCTTCTTGTACCTAAGTCGGCATTGTGCCTTTTGTATTTAATTTCGATGCAATTTCTGTGTTTCATCGTCACTAAGAAGGTCAGTGGGATACAGTTATCCTGAAGTTAAGCATCGGAATCTATAACTAGTGTCGCAGGAATGGTTCAAAACATAGTCAGTAAGAAGAGTCAGTCTTCTTGTAGTTATGTTAGCATTGTGCCTTTTGTATTTAATTCCGATGCAATTTCTGTGTTTCATCGTCAATAAGAAGGTCAGAGGGATACAGTAAACTGAAGTGAAGCATCGGAATCTATAACTAGTGTCACAGGAATGGTTCGAAACGTAGACAGTTGGAAGAGTCAGTCTTCTCGTACTGAAGTCGGTATTGTGCCTTTTCTATTTAATTCCGATGCAATTTCTGTGTTTCATCGTCAATAAGAATGTCCAAGGGATACAGCAAACCTGAAATGTACCATCGGAATCTATAACTAGTGTCACAGGAATTGTTCATATCATAGACATTAGGATAAGTCAGTCTACATGTACTTATGTCTGCTTTGTGCCTTTTGTATTTAATTCCGATGCCATTTCTGTGATTCATCGTCAATAAGAAGCTCAGAGGGATACAGTAAACCTGAAGTGAAGCATCGGAATCAATAACTAGTGTCACAGGAATGGTTCAAAGCATAGTCAGTAAGAAGAGCCAGTCTTCTTTTACTTAAGTCGGCACTGTGCCTTTTGTATTGAATTCCGATGCAATTTCTGTGTTTCATCGTCAATTAGAAGGTCCAAGGGATACAGTAAACCTGGAGTGAAGCATCGGAATCTGTAACTAGTGTCACAGGAATGGTTCAAAGCATAGACAGTAAGAAGAATCAGTCTTTTTGTACTTAATTCGGCATTGTGCCCTTTGTATTTAATTCCGACGCAATTTCTGTGTTTCTTCGTCAATAAGTAGGTCCAAGGGATACAGTCAACCTAGAGTGAAGCATCGGAATCTATTTCTAGTGTCACAGGAATGGTTCAAAACATAGACAGTAAGAAGAGTCAGTCTTCTTGTACTTAAGTGGGCATTGTGCCTTATGTATTTAATTCCGATGTAATTTCTGTATTTATCGTCAATTAGAAGGTCAGAGGGATACAGTAAATGTGAAGTGAAGCATCGGAATCTATAAGTGGTGTCACAGGAATGGTTCAAAACATAGTCAGAAAGTAGATTCAGTCTTCTTGTACTTAAGTCGGCATTTTGCCTTTTGTATTTAATTCCGATGCTATTTCTGTGTTTCATCGTCAATATGAAGGTCAGTGGGATACAGTTATCCTGTAGTTAAGCATCGGAATCTATAACTAGTGTCACAGGAATGGTTCAAAACATAGTCAGTAAGTAGAGTCAGTCTTCTTGTAGTTATGTCTGCATTGTGCCTTTTGTATTTAATTCCGATGCAATTACTGTGTTTCATCGTCAATAAGAAGGTCAGAGGGATACAGTGAACCTGAAGAGAAGCATCGGAATCTACAACTAGTGTCACATTAATGGTTCAAAACGCGGACAGTTTGAGGAGTCAGTCTTCTTGTACTAAAGTCGGCATTGTGCCTTTTGTATTTAATTACGATGCAATTTCTTTGTTTCATCGTCAATAAGAAGGTCCAAGGGATACAGTAAACCTGAAATGAACCATCGGAATCTATAACTAGTGTCACAGGAATGGTTCAAAACATAGACATTAGGAAAAGTCAGTCTTCATGTACTTAAGTCTGCTTTGTGCCTTTTGTATTTAATTCCGATGCAATTTCTGTGTCAATAAGAAGGTCAGAGGGATACAGTAAACCCGAAGTGAAGCATCGGAAACCATAACTAGTGTTACAGGAAAGGTTCAAAACATAGTCAGTAAGAAGAGTCAGTCTTCTTGTACTCAAGTCGGCATTGTGCCTTTTGTATTTAATTCCGACGTAATTTGTGTGTTTCATCGTCAATAAGAAGGTTCAAGGGATACAGTGAATCTGAAGTGAAGCATCGGAATCTATAACTAGTGTCACAGGAATGGTTCAAAGCATAGTCAGTAAGAAGAGCCAGTCTTCTTGTACTTAAGTCGGCATTGTGCCTTTTGTATTGAATTCCGATGCAATTTCTGTGTTTCATCGTAAATAAGAAGGTCCAAGGGATACAGTAAACCTGGAGTGAAGCATCTGAATCTGTAACTAGTGTCACAGGAATGGTTCAAAGCATAGTCAGTAAGAAGAGCCAGTCTTCTTTTACTTAAGTCGGCACTGTGCCTTTTGTATTGAATTCCGATGCAATTTCTGTGTTTCATCGTCAATTAGAAGGTCCAAGGGATACAGTAAACCTGGAGTGAAGCATCGGAATCTGTAACTAGTGTCACAGGAATTGTTCAAAGCATAGACAGTAAGAAGAATCAGTCTTTTTGTACTTATTTCGGCATTGTGCCTTTTCTTTTTAATTCCGATGTAATTTCTGTGTTTTATCGTCAATTAGAAGGTCAGAGGGATACAGTAAATGTGAAGTGAAGCATCGGAATCTATAAGTGGTGTCACAGGAATGGTTCAAAACATAGTCAGAAAGTAGATTCAGTCTTCTTGTACTTAAGTCGCCATTTTGCCTTTTGTATTTAATTCCGATGCTATATCTGTGTTTCATCGTCAATATGAAGGTCCAAGGGATACAGTAAACCTGGAGTGAAACATCGGGATCTATAACTAGTGTCACAGGAATGGTTCAAAACATAGACAGTAAGATGACTCAGTCTTCTTGTACTTAAGTCGTCATTATGCCTTTTGTATTAAATTCCGATGCAATTTCTGTGTTTCATCGCCAATAAGAAGGTCCAAGGGATACAGTAAACCTGAAGTGAAGCATCAGAATCTATAACTAGTGTCACAGGAATGGTTCAAAACATAGTCAGTAAGAAGAGTCAGTCTTCTTGCACTTAAGTCGGCATTGTGCCTTTTGTATTTCTTTCCGATGCCATTTCTGTGTTTCATCGTCACTAAGAAGGTCAGTGGGATACAGTTATCCTGTAGTTAAGCATCGGAATCTATAACTAGTGTCACAGGAATGGTTCAAAACATAGTCAGTAAGTAGAGTCAGTCTTCTTGTAGTTATGTCTGCATTGTGCCTTTTGTATTTAATTCCGATGCAATTACTGTGTTTCATCGTCAATAAGAAGGTCAGAGGGATACAGTGAACCTGAAGTGAAGCATCGGAATCTATAACTAGTGTCACATTAATGGTTCAAAACGTAGACAGTTTGAGGAGTCAGTCTTATTGTACTAAAGTCGGCATTGTGCCTTTTGTATTTAATTACGATGCAATTTCTTTGTTTCATCGTCAATAAGAAGGTCCAAGGGATACAGTAAACCTGAAATGAACCATCGGAATCCATAACTAGTGTCACAGGAATGGTTCAAAACATAGACATTAGGAAAAGTCAGTCTACATGTACTTAAGTCTGCTTTGTGCCTTTTGTATTTAATTCCGATGCAATTTCTGTGTCAATAAGAATGTCAGAGGGATACAGTAAACCCGAAGTGAAGCATCGGAAACCATAACTAGTGTTACAGGAAAGGTTCAAAGCATAGTCAGTAAGAAGAGCCAGTCTTCTTGTACTTAAGTCGGCATTGTGCCTTTTGTATTGAATTCCGATGCAATTTCTGTGTTTCATCGTAAATAAGAAGGTCCAAGGGATACAGTAAACCTGGAGTGAAGCATCTGAATCTGTAACTAGTGTCACAGGAATGGTTCAAAGCATAGACAGTAAGAAGAGTCAGTCTTCTTGTTCTTAAGTCGGCATTGTGCGTTTTTTATTTAATTCCGATTCAATTTCTGTGTTTCATCGTCAATAAGAAGGTCAGAGGGATACAATAAACCTGAAGTGAAGCATCGGAAACTATAACTAGTGTCACAGGAATGGTACAAAACATAGAGAGTTGGAAGATTCAGTCTTCTTGTACTTAAGTCGGGATTTTGCCTTTTGTATTTTATTAGGATGCAAATTCTGTGTTTCACCGTCCATAAGAAGGTCCGAGGGATACAGTAAACCTCAAGTGAAGCATCGGAATAAAAAAACTAGTGTCACAGGAATGATTCAAAACATAGAGAGTAGGAAGAGACAGCCTTTTTGTACTTAAGTCTGCATTGTGCTTTTTCTATTTAATTCCGATGCGATTTCTGTGTCCCATCGTCACTAGGAATGTCCAAGGGATACAGTAAACCTGAAGTGAAGCATCGGAATCTATAACTAGTGTCACAGGAATGGTTCAAAACATAGTCAGTAAGAAGAGTCCGTCTTCTTGTACTTAAGTCGGCATTGTGCTTTTGTATTTAATTCCGATGCAATTTCTGAGTTTCACGCCAATAAGAAGGTCCAAGGGATACAGTAAACCTGAAGTGAAGCATCAGAATCTATAACTAGTGTCACAGGAATGGTTCAAAACATAGTCAGTAAGAAGAGCCAGTGTTCTTGAACTTAAGTCGGCATTGTGCCTTTTGTATTTAATTCCGATGCAATTTCTGTGTTTCATCGTAAATAAGAAGGTCCAAGGGAGACAGTAAACCTGGAGTGAAGCATCTGAATCTGTAACTAGTGTCACAGGAATGGTTCAAAGCATAGACAGTAAGAAGAGTCACTCTTCTTGTTCTTAAGTCGGCATTGTGCATTTTTTATTTAATTCCGATGCAATTTCTGTGTTTCATCGTCAATAAGAAGGTCCAAGGGATACAGTAAACCTAGAGTGAAGCATCGGAATCTATATCTAGTGTCACAGGAATGGTTCAAATCATAGACAGTAGGAAGAGTCAGTCTTCTTGTACTTAAGTCGGCATTGTGCCTTTTGTATTTAATTCCGATGTAATTTCTGTGTTTTATCGACAATAAGAAGGTCGGAGGGATACAGTAAACCTGAAGTGAAAGAACGAAATCCATAAGTAGTGACGCAGGAATGGTTCAAAACGTAGACAGTAAGATAAGTTAGTCATCTTGTACTTAAGTCGGCTTTGTGCCTTTTGCATTTAATTCCGATGCAATTTGTGTGTTTCATCGTCAATAAGAAGGTCCAAGGGAACCAGTAAACCTGACATGAACCATCGGAATCTATAACTAGTGTTACAGGAATGGTTCAAATCATAGACATTAGGAAAAGTCAGTCTAAATATACTTATGTCTGCTATGTGCCTTTTGTATTTAATTCCGATGCAATTTCCTTGATTCATCGTCAATAAGAAGGTCCAAGGGATACAGTAAGCCTGAAATGAACCATCGGAATCCATAACTAGTGTCACAGGAATGGTTCAAATCATAAACATTAGGAAAAGTCAGTCTACATGTACTTATGTCTGCTATGTTTCTTTTGTATTTATTTCCGATGCAATTTCCTTGATTCATCGTCAATAAGAAGGTCAGAGGGGTACAGTAAACCTGAAGTGAAGCATCGGAATCTATGACTAGTGTCACAGGAATGTTTCAAAACGTAGTCAGTAGGAAGAGTCAGTCTTCTTGTACTTAAGTCGGCATTGTGCCTTTTGTATTTAATTCCGATGCAATTTGTGTGTTTCATCGTTAATAAGAAGGTCACAGGAACGGTTCAAAACATAGACAGTAAGAAGAGTCAGTCTTCTGATACTTAAGTCGGCATTGTGCCGTTTTTATTTATTTCCGATGCAATTTCTGTGTTTCATCGTCAATAAGAAGGTCAGATGGATACAGTAAACCTGAGGTGAAGCATCGGAATCTATAACTAGTGTCACAGGAATGGTTCAAAACATATCCAGTAAGAAGAGTCAGTCTTCTTCTACTTAAGTTGGCATTGTACCTTTTGTATTAAATTCCGATGGACTATCTGTGTTTCATCGTCATTACGAGGGTCCAAGGGATGCAGTAATCCTGAAATGAAGCATCGGAATCTGTAACTAGTGTCACAGGAATGGTTCAAAACATTGACAGTAGGAAGATTCAGTCTACATGTACTTAAGCCGGTATTGTGCCTTTTGTATTTATTTCCGATGTAATTTCTGTGTTTCATCGTCAATAAGAATTTCAGAGGGATACAGTGAAACTGAGGTGAAGCATCGGAATCTATAACTAGTGTCACAGGAATGGTTCAAAACATAGACATTAAGAAGAGTCAGTCCGCTTGTACTTAAGACGGCATTGTGCCTTTTCTATTTAATTCCGATGTAATTTCTGTGTTTCATCGTCAATAAGAATTTCAGAGGGATACAGTGAAACTGAGGTGAAGCATCGGAATCTATAACTAGTGTCACAGGAATGGTTCAAATCATAGACAGTAGGAAGTGTCAGTCTTCTTGTACTTAAGTCGGCATTGTGCCTTTTCTATTTAATTCCGATGCAATTTCTGTGTTTCGTCGCCAATAGGAAGGTCCAAAGGATACAGTACACCTGAAGTGAAGCATCGGAATCCATAACTAATGTCACAGGATTCGTTCAAACCTAGACAGTAGGAAGAGTCAGTCTTCTTGTACTTAAGTCGGCATTGTGCCTTTTGTATTTTGTTTCGATGCAATTTCTGTGTTTTGTCGCCAATAGGAAGGTCGAAAGGATACAGTAAACCTGAAGTGAAGCATCGGAAACAATAACTAATGTCACAGGATTCGTTCTAACATAGTCAGTAGGAAGAGTCAGTCTTCTTGTACTTGAGTCATCATTGTGCCTTTTGTATTTAATTCCGATGCATTTTTTGTGTTTCGTCGTCAATACGAAGGTCCAAGGGATACAGTAAACCAGAAGTGAAGCATCGGAATCTATAACTAGTGTCACAGGAATGGATCAAAACATAGTCAGTAAGAAGAGTCAGTCTGCTTGTACTTAAGTCGGCATTGTGCCTTTTGTATTTAATTCCGATGCAATTTCTGTGTTTCATCATCAATTAGAAGGTCCAAGGGATACAGTAAACTTGAAGTGATGCATCGGAATCTATAACTAGTGTCACAGGAATGGTTCAAAACATAGGCAGGCAGAAGTCTCAGTCTTTCTGTCCTTAAGTCAGCATTGTGTCTTTTGTATTTAATTGCGATGTTATTTCTGAGTTTCATCGTCAATAAGAAGGTCCAAGGGATACAGTAAACCTGGAGTGAAGCATCGGACTCTATAACTAGTGTCACAGGAACGGTTCAAAACATAGACAGTAAGAAGAGTCAGCCTTCATGTACTTAATTCGGCATTGTTTCTTTTGTATTTAATTCCGATGCAGTTTCTGTGTTTCATCGTCAATTAGAAGGTCCAAGAGATACAGTAAACCTGAAGTGAAGCATCGGAATCAATAACTAGTGTCACAGGAATGGATCAAGATATAGTCAGTAAAAAGAGTCAGTCTTGTTGTAGTTAAGTCGGCATTGTGCCTTTTGTATCTAATTCCGATGCAATTTCTGTGTTTCATCGTCAATAAGAAGGTCCATGGGATACAGTAAACCTGAAGTGAAGCATCGGAATCCATAACTAGTGTCACAGGAATGGTTCAAAACATAGTCAGTAAGAAGAGTCAGTCTTCTTGTACGTAAGTCGGCACTGCCTTTTGTATTCAATTCCGATGAAATTTCTGTGTTTCATCATGAATACGACGGTCCAAGGGATACAGTAAACCAGAAGTGAAGCATCGGAATCTACAACTAGTGTCACAGGAATTGTTCAAATCATAGTCAGTAAGAAGAGTCAGTCTTCATGTACTTAAGTCGGCATTGTGCCTTTTCTATTTAATTCCGATGCAATTTCTGTGTTTCATCGTCAATAAGAAGGTCAGAGGGATACAGTGGACATGAGGTGAAGCATTTGAATATATAACTAGTGTCACAGCAATGGTTCGAAACATAGACAGTAAGAAGAGTCAGTCTTCTTGTACTTAAGTCGGCATTGTGCATTTTCTATTTAATTCCGATGCAATTTCTGTGTTTCGTCGCCAATAAGAAGGTCCAAAGGATACAGTAACCCTGAAGTGAAGCATCGGAATCTATAGCTAATGTCACAGGATTGGTTCAAACATAGACAGCAGTAAAGAGTCAGTCTTCTTATACTTAAGTCGGCATTGTGCCTTTTGTATTTAGTTCCGATGCAATTTCTGTGTTTCATCGTGAATAAGAAGGTCAGATGGATACAGTAAACCTGAAGTGAAGCCTCGGAGTCTACAACTAGTGTCACAGGAATGGTTCAAAACATACTCAGTAAGAAGAGCCAGTCATCTTGTACTTAAGTAGGCATTGTGCCTTTTGTATTCAATTCCGATGCAATTTCTGTGTTTCATCGTCAATAAGAAGGTCCAACGGATACAGTAAACCTGAAGTGAAGCATCGGAATCTTTAACTAGCGTCACAGAAATGGTTCAAAACATAGACACTAAGAAGAGTCAGTCTGCTTGTACTTAAGACGGCATTGTGCCTTTTCTATTTAATTCCGATGCAATTTCTGTGTTTCATCGTCAATACGAAGGTCCAAGGGATACAGTATACCGGAAGTGAACCATCGTAATCTATAACTAGTGTCACAGGAGTGGTTCAAAACATAGTCAGAAAGAAGAGTCAGTCTTCTTGTACTTAAGTCAGCATTGTACCTTTTGTATTTAATTCCGATGCAATATCAGTGTTTCATCGTTAATAAGAACGTCAGAGGGATACGGTAAACCTGAAGTGAAGCATTGGGATCTACAACTAGTGTCACAGGAATTGTTCAAATCATAGTCAGTAAGAAGAGTCAGTCTTCTTGTACCTAAGTTGGCATTGTGCCTTTTGTATTTAATTCCGATGCAATTTCTGTGTTTCATCGTCAATAAGAAGGTCAGCGGGATACAGTGAACCTGAGGTGAAGCATCGGAATCTATAACTACTGTCACAGGAATGGTTCAAATCATAGACAGTAGGAAGAGTCAGTCTTCTTGTACTTAAGTCGGCATTGTGCCTTTTCTATTTTATTCCGATGCAATTTCTGTGTTTCGTCGCCAATAGGAAGGTCCAAAGTATACAGTAAACCTGAAGTAAAGCATCGGAATCTATAACTAATGTCACAGGATTCGTTCAAACATAGACAGTAGGAAGAGTCAGTCTTCTTGTACTTAAGTCGGCATTGTGCCTTTTGTATTAAGTTCCGATGCAATTTCTGTGTTTCGTCGCCAATAGGAAGTTCGAAAGGATACAGTAAACCTGAAGTGAAGCATCGGAAACAATAACTAATGTCACAGGATTCGTTCAAACATAGTCAGTAGGAAGAGTCAGTCTTCTTGTACTTGAGTCAGCATTGTGCCTTTTGTATTTAATTCCGATGCAATTTTTGTGTTTCGTCGTCAATACGAAGGTCCAAGGGATACAGTAAACCTGAAGTGAAGCATCGGAATCCAAAACTAGTGTCACAGGAATGGTTCAAAACATAGTCAGTAAGAAGAGTCAGTCTTCTTGTACTTAAGTCGGCATTGTGCCTTTTGAATTTAATTCCGATACAATTTCTGTGTTTCATCGTCAATATCAAGGTCCAAGGGATACAGTAAACCCGAAGTGAAGCATCGGAATCTATAACTAGTGTCACAGGAATGGATCAAGATAGAGTCAGTAAGAAGAGTCAGTCATCTTGTACTTAAGTCGACATTGTGCCTTTTGTATTTAATTCCGATGCAATTTCTGTGTTTCATCGTCAATTAGAAGGTCCAAGGGATACAGTAAACCTGAAGTGAAGCATCGGAATCCAAAACTAGTGTCACAGGAATGGTTCAAAACATAGTCAGTAAGAAGAGTAAGTCTTCTTAAGTAGGCATTGTGCCTTTTGTATTTAATTCCGATGCAATTTCTTTGTTTCATCGTCAATAAGAAGGTCAGAGCGATACAGTAAGCCTGAAGTGATGCATCGGAATCTATATCTAGTGTAACAGGAATGGTTCAAATCATAGGCAGGAAGAAGATTCAGTCTTCTTGTCCTTAAGTCAGCATTGTGTCTTTTGTATTTAATTGCGATGTAATTTCTGTGTTTCATCGTCAATAAGAAGGTCCAAGGGATACAGTAAACCTGGAGTGAAGCATCGGACTCTATAACTAGTGTCACAGGAACGGTTCAAAACATAGACAGTAAGAAGAGTCAGCCTTCTTGTACTTAATTCGGCATTGTTTCTTTTGTATTTAATTCCTATGCAGTTTCTGTGTTTCATCGTCAATAAGAAGGTCCAAGGGATACAGTAAACCTGAAGTGAATCATCGGAATCTATAACTAGTGTCACAGTAATGGATCAAGATATAGTCAGTAAGAAAAGTCAGTCTTGTTGTACTTAAGTCGGCATTGTACCTTTTGTATCTAATTCCGATGCAATTTCTGTGTTTCATCGTCAATAAGAAGGTCCATGGGATACAGTAAACCTGAAGTGAAGCATCGGAATCCATAACTAGTGTCACAGGAATGGTTCAAAACATAGTCAGTAAGAAGAGTCAGCCTTCTTGTACGTAAGTCGGCACTGTGCCTTTTGTATTAAATTCCGATGAAATTTCTGTGTTTCATCATCAATACGACGGTCCAAGGGATACAGTAAACCAGAAGTGAAGCATCGGAATCTACAACTAGTGTCACAGGAATTGTTCAAATCATAGTCAGTAAGAAGAGTCAGTCTTCTTGTACTTAAGTCGGCATTGTGCCTTTTCTATTTAATTCCAATGCAATTTCTGTGTATCATCGTCAATAAGAAGGTCAGAGGGATTTAGTGGACCTGAGGTGAAGAATCGGAATAAATAACTAGTGTCACAGCAATGGTTCGAAACATAGACAGTAAGAAGAGTCAGTCTTCTTGTACTTAAGTCGGCATTGTGCATTTTCTATTTAATTCCGATGCAATTTCTGTGTTTCGACGCCAATAAGAAGGTCCAAAGGATACAGTAACCCTGTAGTGAAGCATCGGAATCTATAACTAATGTCACAGGAATGGTTCAAACATAGACAGCAGTAAAGAGTCAGTCTTCTTATACTTAAGTCGGCATTGTGCCTTTTGTATTTAGTTCCGATGCAATTTCTGTGTTTCATCGTCAATAAGAAGGTCAGATGGATACAGTAAACCTGAAGTGAAGCCTCGGAGTCTACAACTAGTGTCACAGGAATGGTTCAAAACATACTCAGTAAGAAGAGCCAGTCATCTTGTACTTAAGTAGGCATTGTGCCTTTTCTATTTAATTCCGATGCAATTTCTGTGTTTCATCGTCAATACGAAGGTCCAAGGGATACAGTGTACCGGAAGTGAAGCATCGTAATCTAAAACTAGTGTCACAGGAGTGGTTCAAAACATAGTCAGTAAGAAGAGTCAGTCTTCTTGTACTTAAGTCAGCATTGTACCTTTTGTATTTAATTCCGATGCAATATCTGTGTTTCATCGTTAATAAGAACGTCAGAGGGATACGGTAAACCTGAAGTGAAGCATTGGGATCTACAACTAGTGTCACAGGAATTGTTCAAATCATAGTCAGTAAGAAGAGTCAGTCCTCTTGTACCTAAGTCGGCATTGTGCCTTTTGTATTTAATTCCGATGCAATATCTGTGTTTCATCGTCAATAAGAAGGTCAGAGGGATACAGTGAACCTGAGGTGAAGCATCGGAATCTATAACTAGTGTCACAGGAATGGTTCAAATCATAGACAGTAGGAAGAGTCAGTCTTCTTGTACTTATGTCGGCATTGTGCCTTTTTTATTTAATTCCGATGCAATTTCTGTGTTTCGTCGCCAATAGGAAGGTCGAAAGGATACAGTAAACCTGAAGTAAAGCATCGGAATCTATAACTAATGTCACAGGATTCGTTCAAACATAGACAGTAGGAAGAGTCAGTCTTCTTGTACTTAAGTCGGCATTGTGCCTTTTGTATTTTGTTCCGATGCAATTTCTGTGTTTCGTCGCCAATAGGAAGGTCGAAAGGATACAGTAAACCTTAAGTGAAGCATCGGAAACAATAACTAATGTCACAGGATTCGTTCAAACATAGTCAGTAGGATGAGTCAGTCTTCTTGTACTTGAGTCAGCATTTTGCCTTTTGTATTTAATTCCGATGCAATTTTTGTGTTTCGTCGTCAATACGAAGGTCCAAGGGATACAGTAAACCAGAAGTGAAGCATCGGAATCTATAACTAGAGTCACAGGAATGGATCAAAACATAGTCAGTAAGAAGATTCAGTCTTCTTGAACTTAAGTCAGCAATATGCCTTTTGTATTTAATTGCGATGTAATTTCTGTGTTTCACCGTCAATAAGAAGGTCCAAGGGATACAGTAAACCTGGAGTGAAGCATCGGAATCTATAACTAGTGTCACAGGAATGGATCAAGATAGAGTCAGTAAGAAGAGTCAGTCATCTTGTACTTAAGTCGATATTGTGCCATTTGTATTTAATTCCGATGCAATTTCTGTGTTTCATCGTTAATTAGAAGGTCCAAGGGATACAGTAAACCTGAAGTGAAGCATCGGAAACCAAAACTAGTGTCACAGGAATGGTTCAAAACATAGTCAGTAAGAAGAGTAAGTCTTCTTAAGTAGGCATTGTGCCTTTTGTATTTAATTCCGATGCAATTTTTGTGTTTCATCGTCAATAAGAAGGTCAGAGGGATACAGTAAGCCTGAAGTGAAGCATCGGAATCTATAACTAGTGTCACAGGAATGGTTCAAAACATAGGCAGTAAGAAGATTCAGTCTTCTTGTCCTTAAGTCAGCATTATGCCTTTTGTATTTAATTGCGATGTAATTTCTGTGTTTCATCGTCAATAAGAAGGTCCAAGGGATACAGTAAACCTGGAGTGAAGCATCGGACTCTATAACTAGTGTCACAGGAACGGTTGAAAACATAGACAGTAAGAAGAGTCAGCCTTCTTGTACTTAATTCGGCATTGCTTCTTTTGTATTTAAGTCCGATGCAATTTCTGTGTTTCATCGTCAATAAGAAGGTCCATGGGATACAGTAAACCTGAAGTGAAGCATCGGAATCCATAACTAGTGTCACAGGAATGGTTCAAAACATAGTCAGTAAGAAGAGTCAGTCTTCTTGTACGTAAGTCGGCATTGTGCCTTTTGTATTCAATTCCGATGAAATTTTTGTGTTTCATCATCAATACGAGGGTCCAAGGGATACAGTAAACCAGAAGTGAAGCATTGGAATCTACAACTAGTGTCACAGGAATTGTTCAAATCATAGTCAGTAAGAAGAGTCAGTCTTCTTGTACTTAAGTCGGCATTGTGCCTTTTCTATTTAATTCCGATGCAATTTCTGTGTTTCATCGTCAATAAGAAGGTCAGAGGGATACAGTGGACCTGAGGTGAAGCATCGGAATATATAACTAGTGTCACAGCAATGGTTCGAAACATTGACAGCAGTAAAGAGTCAGTCTTCTTATACTTAAGTCGACATTGTGCCTTTTGTATTTAGTTCCGATGCAATTTCTGTGTTTCATCGTCAATAAGAAGGTCCTAGGGATACAGAAAACCTGAAGTGAAGCCTCGGAATCTACAACTAGTGTCACAGAAATGGTTCAAAACATACTCAGTAAGAAGAGCCAGTCATCTTGTACTTAAGTAGGCATTGTGCCTTTTGTATTCAATTCCGATGCAATTTCTGTGTTTCATCGTCAATAAGAAGGTCCAACGGATACAGTAAACCTGAAGTGAAGCATCGGAATCTATAACTAGTGTCACAGGAATGGTTCAAAACATATCCAGTAAGAAGAGTCAGTCTTCTTCTACTTAAGTTGGCATTGTACCTTTTGTATTAAATTCCGATGCACTATCTGTGTTTCATCGTCATTACGAAGGTCCAAGGGATGCAGTAATCCTGAAATGAAGCATCGGAATCTGTAACTAGTGTCACAGGAATGGTTCAAAACATTGACAGTAGGAAGATTCAGTCTACATGTACTTAAGCCGGTATTGTGCCTTTTGTATTTATTTCCAATGCAATTTCTGTGTTTCATCGTCAATAAGAAGGTCAGAGGGATACACTAAACCTGAAGTGAAGCATCGGAATCTATAACTAATGTGACAGGAATGGTTCAAAACATATCCAGTGAGAAGAGTCAGTCTTGTTGTACTTAAGTCGGCATTGTGCCTTTTGTATTTATTTTCAATGCAATTTCTGTGTTTCATCGTCAATAAGAAGGTCCAAGGGATACAGTAAACCTGAAGTGAAGCATCGGAATCTTTAACTAGTGTCACAGGAATGGTTCAAAACGTAGACATTAAGAAGAGTCAGTCTGCTTGTACTTAAGACGGCATTGTGCCTTTTCTATTTAATTCCGATGCAATTTCTGTGTTTCATCGTCAATAAGAATTTCAGAGGGATACAGTGAACCTGAGGTGAAGCATGGGAATCTATAACTAGTTTCACAGGAATGGTTCAAATCATAGACAGTAGGAAGAATCAGCTTCTTGTACTTAAGTCGGCATTGTGCCTTTTGCATTTAATTCCGATGCAATTTCTGTGTTTCGTCGCCAATAGGAAGGTCGAAAGGATACAGTAAACCTGAAGTGAAGCATCGGAAAGAATAACTAATGTCACAGGATTCGTTCAAACATAGTCAGTAGGAAGAGTCAGTCTTCTTGTACTTGAGTCAGATTTGTGCCTTTTGTATTTAATTCCGATGCAATTTTTGTGTTTCGTCGTCAATACGAATGTCCAAGGGATACAGTAAACCAGAAGTGAAGCATCGGAATCTATAACTAGTGTCACAGGAATGCATCAAAACATAGTCAGTAAGAAGAGTCAGTCTGCTTGTACTTAAGTCGGCATTGTGCCTTTTGTATTTAATTCCGATGCAATATCTGTGTTTCATCGTTAATAAGAAGGTCAGAGGGATACAGTAAGCCTGAAGTGAAGCATCGGACTCTATAACTAGTGTCACAGGAACGGTTGAAAACATAGACAGTAAGAAGAGTCAGCCTTCTTGTACTTAATTCGGCATTGCTCCTTTTGTATTTAAGTCCGATGCAATTTCTGTGTTTCATCGTCAATAAGAAGGTCCATGGGATACAGTAAACCTGAAGTGAAGCATCGGAATCCATAACTAGTGTCACAGGAATGGTTCAAAACATAGTCAGTAAGAAGAGTCAGTCTTCTTGTACGTAAGTCGGCATTGTGCCTTTTGTATTCAATTCCGATGAAATTTTTGTGTTTCATCATCAATACGACGGTCCAAGGGATACAGTAAACCAGAAGTGAAGCATCGGAATCTACAACTAGTGTCACAGGAATTGTTCAAATCATAGTCAGTAAGAAGAGTCAGTCTTCTTGTACTTAAGTCGGCATTGTGCCTTTTCTATTTAATTCCGATGCAATTTCTGTGTTTCATCGTCAATAAGAAGGTCAGAGGGATACAGTGGACCTGAGGTGAAGCATCGGAATATATAACTACTGTCACAGCAATGGTTCGAAACATAGACAGTGAGAAGAGTCAGTCTTCTTGTACTTAAGTCGGCATTGTGCATTTTCTATTTAATTCCGATGCAATTTCTGTGTTTCGTCGCCAATAAGAAGGTCCAAAGGATACAGTAACCCTGAAGTGAAGCATCGGAATCTATAACTAATGTCACAGGAATGGTTCAAACATTGACAGCAGTAAAGAGTCAGTCTTCTTATACTTAAGTCGACATTGTGCCTTTTGTCTTTAGTTCCGATGCAATTTCTGTGTTTCATCGTCAATTATAAGGTCCTAGGGATACAGTAAACCTGAAGTGAAGCCTCGGAATCTACAACTAGTGTCACAGAAATGGTTCAAAACATACTCAGTAAGAAGAGCCAGTCATCTTGTACTTAAGTAGGCATTGTGCCTTTTGTATTCAATTCCGATGCAATTTCTGTGTTTCATCGTCAATAAGAAGGTCCAACGGATACAGTAAACCTGAAGTGAAGAATCGGAATCTATAACTAGTGTCACAGGAATGGTTCAAAACATTTCCAGTAAGAAGAGTCAGTCTTCTTCTACTTAAGTTGGCATTGTACCTTTTGTATTAAATTCCGATGCACTATATGTGTTTCATCGTCATTACGAAGGTCCAAGGAATGCAGTACTCCTGAAATGAAGCATCGGAAACTGTAACTAGTGTCACAGGAATGGTTCAAAACATTGACAGTAGGAAGATTCAGTCTACATGTACTTAAGCCGGTATTGTGCCTTTTGTATTTATTTCCAATGCAATTTCTGTGTTTCATCGTCAATAAGAAGGTCAGAGGGATACACTAAACCAGAAGTGAAGCATCGGAATCTATAACTAGTGTGACAGGAATGGTTCAAAACATATCCAGTGAGAAGAGTCAGTCTTGTTGTACTTAAGTCGGCATTGTGCCTTTTGTATTTATTTTCAGTGCAATTTCTGTGTTTCATCGTCAATAAGAAGGTCCAAGGGATACAGTAAACCTGAAGTGAAGCATCGGAATCTTTAACTAGTGTCACAGGAATGGTTCAAAACATAGACATTAAGAAGAGTCAGTCTGCTTGTACTTAAGACGGCATTGTGCCTTTTCTATTTAATTCCGATGCAATTTCTGTGTTTCATCGTCAATAAGAATTTCAGAGGGATACAGTGAACCTGAGGTGAAGCATCGGAATCTATAACTAGTTTCACAGGAATGGTTCAAATCATAGACAGTAGGAAGAATCAGCCTTCTTCTACTTAAGTCGGCATTGTGCCTTTTCTATTTAATTCCGATGCAATTTCTGTGTTTCGTCGCCAATAGGAAGGTCCAAAGGATACAGTAAAACTGAAGTGAAGCATCGGAATCTATAACTAATGTCACAGGATTCGTTCAAACATACACAGTAGGAAGAGTCAGTCTTCTTGTACTTAAGCCTGCATTGTGCCTTTTGTATTTTGTTCCGATGCAATTTCTGTGTTTCGTCGCCAATAGGAAGGTCGAAAGGATACAGTAAACCTGAAGTGAAGCATCGGAAAGAATAGCTAATGTCACAGGATTCGTTCAAACATAGTCAGTAGGAAGAGTCAGTCTTCTTGTACTTGAGTCAGATTTGTGCCTTTTGTATTTAATTCCGATGCAATTTTTGTGTTTCGTCGTCAATACGAAGGTCCAAGGGATACAGTAAACCAGAAGTGAAGCATCGGAATCTATAACTAGTGTCACAGGAATGGATCAAAACATAGTCAGTAAGAAGAGTCAGTCTGCTTGTACTTAAGTCGGCATTGTGCCTTTTGTATTTAATTCCGATGCAATATCTGTGTTTCATCGTTAATAAGAAGGTCAGAGGGATACAATAAACCTGATGTGAAGCATCGGAATCTACAACTAGTGTCACAGGAATGGTTCAAATCATAGTCATTAAGAAGAGTCAGTCTTCTTGTACTTAAGTCGGCAATGTGCCTTTTGTATTTAATTCCGATGCAATTTCTGTGTTTCATCGTCAATAAGGAGGTCCAAGGGATACAGTAAACCCGAAGTGAAGCATCGGAATCCATAACTAGTGTTACAGGAATGGATCAAGGTTGAGTCGGTAAGAAGAGTCAGTCATCTTGTACTTAAGTCGACATTGTGCCTTTTGTATTTAATTCCGATGCAATTTCTGTGTTTCATCGTCAATTAGAAGGTCCAAGGGATACAGTAAACCTGAAGTGAAGCATTGGACTCCAAAACTAGTGTCACAGGAATGGTTCAAAACATAGTCAGTAAGAAGAGTAAGTCTTTTAAGTAGGCATTGTGCCTTTTGTATTTAATTCCGATGCAATTTCTGTGTTTCATCGTCAATTAGAAGGTCAGAGGGATACAGTGAAGCTGAGGTGAAGCATCGGAATCAATAACTAGTGTCACAGGAATGGTTCAAATCATAGACAGTAGGAAGAGTCAGTCTTCTTGTACTTAAGTCGGCATTGTGCCTTTTCTATTTAATTCCGATGCAATTTCTGTGTTTCGTCGCCAATAGGAAGGTCCAAAGGATACAGTAAACCTGAAGTGAAGCATCGGAATCTATAACTAATGTCATAGGATTCGTTCAAACATAGTCAGTAGGAAGAGTCAGTCTTCTTGTACTTACGTCGGCATTGTGCCTTTTGTATTTTGTTCCGATGCAATTTCTGTGTTTCGTCGCCAATAGGAAGGTCGAAAGGATACAGTAAACCTGAAGTGAAGCATCGGAAACAATAACTAATGTCACAGGATTCGTTCAAACATAAACAGTAGGAAGAGTCAGTCTTCTTGTACTTGAGTCAGCATTGTGCCTTTTGTATTTAATTTGGATGCAATTTCTGTGTTTCATCGTCAATAAGAAGGTCAGAGGGATACAGTTAGCCTGAAGTGAAGCATCGGAATCTATAACTAGTGTCACAGGAATGGTTCAAAACATAGGCAGTAAGAAGATTCAGTCTTCTTGTCCTTAAGTCAGCATTGTGCCTTTTGTATTTAATTGCGATGTAATTTCTGTTTCATCGTCAATAAGAAGGTCCAAGGGATACAGTAAACCTGGAGTGAAGCATCGGACTCTATAACTAGTGTCACAGGAACGGTTCAAAACATAGACAGTAAGAAGAGTCAGCCTTCTTGTACTTAATACGGCATTGTTTCTTTTGTATTTAATTCCGATGCAATTTCTGTGTTTCATCGTGAATAAGAAGGTCCAAGGGATACAGTAAACCTGAAGTGAAGCATCGGAATCTATAACTAGTGTCACAGGAATGGATCAAGATATAGTCAGTAAGAAGAGTCAGTCTTGTTGTACTTAAGTCGGCATTGTGCCTTTTGTATCTAATTCCGATGCAATTTCTGTGTTTCATCGTCAATAAGAAGGTCCATGGGATACAGTAAACCTGAAGTGAAGCGTCGGAATCCATAACTATTGTCACAGGAATGGTTCAAAACATAGTCAGTAAGAAGAGTCAGTCTTCTTGTACGTAAGTCGGCATTGTGCCTTTTGTATTCAATTCCGATGAAATTTCTGTGTTTCATCATCAATACATGGTCCAAGGGATACAGTAAACCAGAAGTGAAGCATCGGAATCTACAACTAGTGCCACAGGAATTGTTCAAATCATAGTCAGTAAGAAGAGTCAGTCTTCTTGTACTTAAGTCGGCATTGTGCCTTGTCTATTTAATTCCGATGCAATTTCTGTGTTTCATCGTCAATAAGAAGGTCAGAGGGATACAGTGGACCTGAGGTGAAGCATCGGAATATATAACTAGTGTCACAGCAATGGTTCGAAACATAGACAGTAAGAAGAGTCAGTCTTCTTGTACTTAAGTCGGCATTGTGCATTTTCTATTTAATTCCGATGCAATTTCTGTGTTTCGTCGCCAATAAGAAGGTCCAAAGAATACAGTAACCCTGAAGTGAAGCATCGGAATCTATAACTAATGTCACAGGAATGGTTCAAACATAGACAGCAGTAAAGAGTCAGTCTTCTTATACTTAAGTCGGCATTGTGCCTTTTGTATTTAGTTCCGATGGAATTTCTGTGTTTCATCGTCAATAAGAAGGTCCTAGGGATACAGTAAACCTGAAGTGAAGCCTCGGAATCTACAACTAGTGTCACAGGAATGGTTCAAATCATACTCAGTAAGAAGAGCCAGTCATCTTGTACTTAAATAGGCATTGTGCCTTTTGTGTTCAATTTCGATGCAATTTCTGTGTTTCATCGTCAATAAGAAGGTCCAACGGATACAGTAAACCTGAAGTGAAGCATCGGAATAAGAAGAGCCAGTCATCTTGTACTTAAGTAGGCATTGTGCTTTTGTATTCAATTCCGATGCAATTTCTGTGTTTCATCGTTAATAAGAAGGTCCAACGGATACAGTAAACCTGAAGTGAAGCATCGGAATCTATAACTAGTGTCACAGGAATGGTTCAAAACGTAGGCAGTAAGAAGAGTCAGTCTTCTTGCACTTAAGTCGGCATTGTGCCTTTTGTATTTAATTCAGATGCAATTTCTGTGTTTCATCGTCAATGAGAAGGTCAGAGGGATACAGTAAAGCTGAAGTGAAGCATCGGAATCTATAACTAGTGTCACAGGAATGGTTCAAAACATAGGCAGTAAGAAGATCCGGTCTTCTTGTCCTTAAGTCGGCGTTGTGCCTTTTGTATTTAATTCCGATGCAATTTCTGTATTTCATCGTCAATAATAAGGTCGAAGGGATACAGTAAACCAGGAGTGAAGCATCGGAATCTATAACTAGTGTCAAAGGAATGGTTCAAAACATAGACAGTATGAAGAGTCAGCCTTCTTGTACTTAAGTCGGCATTGTGCCTTTTGTATTTAATTCCGATGCAATTTCTGTGTTTCATCGTCAATAAGAAGGTCCAAGGGATACAGTAAACCTAAAGTGAAGCATCGGAATCTATAACTAGTGTCACAGGAATGGTTCAAATCATAGAGAGTAGGAAGAGTCAGTCTTCTTCTACTTAAGTTGGCATTGTACCTTTTGTATTTAATTCCGATGCACTATCTGTGTTTCATCGTAATTACGAAGGTCCAAGGGATGCAGTAATCCTGAAATGAAGCATCGGAATCTGTAACTAGTGTCACAGGATTGGTTCAAAACATAGACAGTAGGAAGATTCAGTCTACATGTACTTAAGCCGGTATTGTGCCTTTTGTACTAATTTCCGATGCAATTTCTGTGTTTCATCGTCAATAATAAGGTCAGAGGGATACAGTAAAACTGAAGTGAAGCATCGGAATCTATAACTAGTGTCACAGGAATGGTTCAAAGCATACTCAGTAAGAAGAGCCAGTCATCTTGTACTTAAGTAGGCATTGTGCCTTTAGTATTCAATTCCGATGCAATTTCTGTGTTTCATCGTCAATAAGAAGGTCCAACGGATACAGTAAACCTGAAGTGAAGCATCGGAATCTTTAACTAGCGTCACAGGAATGGTTCAAAACATAGACACTAAGAAGAGTCAGTCTGCTTGTACTTAAGACGTCATTGTGCCTTTTCTATTTAATTCCGATGCAATTTCTGTGTTTCATCGTCAATACGAAGGTTCAAGGGATACAGTAAACCTGAAGTGAAGCATCGGGATCTACAACTAGTGTCACAGAAATTGTTCAAATCATAGTCAGTAAGATGAGTCAGTCTTCTTGTACTTAAGTCGGCATTGTGCCTTTTGTATTTAATTCCGATGCACTTTCTGTGTTTCGTCGTCAATAAGAAGGTCCAAGGTATACAGTAAAAATGAAGTGAAGCATCCGAATCTATAACTAGTGCCACAGGAATGGTTCAAATCATATCCAGTGAGAAGAGTCAGTCTGCTTGTACTTAAGACGGCATTGTGCCTTTTCTATTTAATTCCGATGCAATTTCTGGGTTTCATCGTCAATAAGAAGGTCAGAGGGATACAGTGAACCTGAGGTGAAGCATCGGAATCTATAACTAGTGTCACAGGAATGGTTCAAAACATAGACAGTAGGAAGAGTCAGTCTTCTTGTACTTAAGTCGGCATTGTGCCTTTTCTATTTACTTCCGATGCAATTTCTGTGTTTCGTCGCCAATACGAAGGTCCAAAGGATACAGTAAACCTGAAGTGAAGCATCGGAATCTACAACTAATGTCACAGCATTCGTTCAAACATATACAGTAGGGAGAGTCAGTCTTCATGTACTTAAGTCGGCATTCTACCTTTTGTTCTTTGTTCCGATGCAATTTCTGTGTTTCGTCGCCAATAGGAAGGTCGAAAGGATACAGTAAACCTGAAGTGAAGCATCAGAAACAATAACTAATGTCACAGGATTCGTTCAAACATAGTCAGTAGGAAGAGTCAGTCTTCTTGTACTTGAGTCAGCATTGTGCCTTTTGTATTTAATTCCGATGCAATTTTTGTGTTTCGTCGTCAATACGAAGGTCCAAGGGATACAGTAAAACAGAAGTGAAGCATCGGAATCTATAACTAGTGTCACAGGAATGGATCAAAACATAGTCAGTAAGAAGAGTCAGTCTGCTTGAACTTAAGTCGGCATTGTGCCTTTTGTATTTAATTAAGATGCGATATCTGTGTTTCATCGTTAATAAGAAGGTCAGAGGGATACAATAAAACTGAAGTGAAGCATCGGAATCTACAACTAGTGTCACAGGAATGGTTCAAATCATAGTCAGTAAGAAGAGTCAGTCTTCTTGTACTTAAGTCGGCTTTGTGCCTTTTATATTTAATTCCGATACAATTTCTGTGTTTCATCGTCAATAAGAAGGTCCAAGGGATGCAGTAAACCTGAAGTGAAGCATCGGAATCCAAAACTAGTGTCACAGGAATGGTTCAAAACATAGTCTGTAAGAAGAGTAAGTCTTCTTAAGTAGGCATTGTGCCTTTTGTATTTAATTCCGATGCAATTTCTGTGTTTCATCGTCAATAAGAAGGTCAGAGAGATACAGTAAGCCTGAAGTGAAGCATCGGAATCTATAACTAGTGTCACAGGAATGGTTCAAATCATAGTCAGTAAGAAGAGTCAGTCTTCTTGTACTTAAGTCGGCATTGTGCCTTGTCTATTTAATTCCGATGCAATTTCTGTGTTTCATCGTCAATAAGAAGGTCAGAGGGATACAGTTGACCTGAGGTGAAGCATCGGAATATATAACTAGTGTCACAGCAATGGTTCGAAACATAGACAGTAAGAAGAGTCAGTCTTCTTGTACTTAAGTCGGCATTGTGCATTTTCTATTTAATTCCGATGCAATTTCTGTGTTTCGTCGCCAATAAGAAGGTCCAAAGGATACAGTAACCCTGAAGTGAAGCATCGGAATCTAAAACTAATGTCACAGGAATGGTTCAAACATAGACAGCAGTAAAGAGTCAGCCTTCTTATACTTAAGTCGGCATTGTGCCTTTTGTATTTAGTTCCGATGCAATTTCTGTGTTTCATCGTCAATAAGAAGGTCCTAGGGATACAGTAAACCTGAAGTGAAGCCTCGGAATCTACAACTAGTGTCACAGGAATGGTTCAAATCATACTCAGTAAGAAGAGCCAGTCATCTTGTACTTAAGTAGGCATTGTGCCTTTTGTATTCAATTCCGATGCAATTTCTGTGTTTCATCGTCAATAAGAAGGTCCAACGGATACAGTAAACCTGAAGTGAAGCATCGGAGTAAGAAGAGCCAGTGATCTTGTACTTAAGTAGGCATTGTGCCTTTTGTATTCAATTCCGATGCAATTTCTGTGTTTCATCGTCAATAAGAAGGTCCAACGGATACAGTAAACCTGAAGTGAAGCATCTGAATCTATAACTAGTGTCACAGGAATGGTTCAAAACATAGGCAGTAAGAAGAGTCAGTTTTCTTGCACTTAAGTCGGCATTGTGCCTTTTGTATTTAGTTCAGATGCAATTTCTGTGTTTCATCGTCAATGAGAAGGTCAGAGGGATACAGTAAACCTGAAGTGAAGCAACGGAATCTATAACTAGTGTCACAGGAATGGTTCAAAACATAGGAAGTAAGAAGATCCAGTCTTCTTGTCCTAAAGTCGGCATTGTGCCTTTTGTATTTAATTCCGATGCAATTTCTGTGTCTCATCGTCAATAATAAGGTCGAAGGGATACAGTAAACCAGGAGTGTAGCATCGGAATCTATAACTATTGTCAAAGGAATGGTTCAAAACATAGACAGTATGAAGAGTCAGCCTTCTTGTACTTAAGTCGGCATTGTGCCTTTTGTATTTAATTCCGATGCAATTTCTGTGTTTCATCGTCAATAAGAAGGTCCAAGGGATACAGTAAACCCGAAGTGAAGCATCGGAATCTGTAACTAGTGTCACAGGAATGGATCAAGATAAAGTCAGTAAGAAGAGTCAGTCATCATGTACTTAAGTCGACATTGTGCCTTTTGTATTTAATTCCGATGCAATTTCTGTGTTTCATCGTCAATTAGAAGGTCAGAGGGATACAGTGAAGCTGAGGTGAAGCATCGGAATCTATAACTAGTGTCACAGGAATGGTTCAAATCATAGACAGTAGGAAGAGTCAGTCTTCTTGTACTTAAGTCGGCATTGTGCCTTTTCTATTTAATTCCGATGCAATTTCTGTGTTTCGTCGCCAATAGGAAGGTCGAAAGGATACAGTAAACCTGAAGTGAATCATCGGAAACAATAACTAATGTCACAGGATTCGTTCAAACATAAACAGTAGGAAGAGTCAGTCTTCTTGTACTTGAGTCAGCATTGTCCCTTTTGTATTTAATTCGGATGCAATTTCTGTGTTTCATCGTCAATTAGAAGGTCCAAGGGATACAGTAAACCTGAAGTGAAGCATCGGAATCCAAAACTAGTGTCACAGGAGTGGTTCAAAACATAGTCAGTAAGAAGAGTAAGTCTTCTTAAGTAGGCATTGTGCCTTTTGTATTTAATTCCGATGCAATTTCTGTGTTTCATCGTCAATAAGAAGGTCAGAGGGATACAGTAAGCCTGAAGTGAAGCATCGGAATCTATAACTAGTGTCACAGGAATGGTTCAAAACATAGGCAGTAAGAAGATTTAGTCTTCTTGTCCTTAAGTCAGCATTGTGCCTTTTGTATTTAATTGCGATGTAATTTCTGTTTCATCGTCAATAAGAAGGTCCAAGGGATACAGTAAACCTGGAGTGAAGCATCGGACTCTATAACTAGTGTCACAGGAACGGTTCAAAACATAGACAGTAAGAAGCGTCAGCCTTCTTGTACTTAATTCGGCATTGTTTCTTTTGTATTTAATTCCGATGCAATTTCTGTGTTTCATCGTGAATAAGAAGGTCCAAGGGATACAGTAAACCTGAAGTGAAGCATCGGAATCTATAACTAGTGTCACAGGAATGGATCAAGATATAGTCAGTAAGAAGAGTCAGTCTTGTTGTACTTAAGTCGGCATTGTGCCTTTTGTATCTAATTCCGATGCAATTTCTGTGTTTCATGGTCAATAAGAAGGTCCATGGGATACAGTAAACCTGAAGTGAAGCATCGGAATCCATAACTATTGTCACAGGAATGGTTCAAAACATAGTCAGTAAGAAGAGTCAGTCTTCTTGTACGTAAGTCGGCATTGTGCCTTTTGTATTCAATTCCGATGAAATTTCTGTGTTTCATCATCAATACATGGTCCATGGGATACAGTAAACCTGAAGTGAAGCATCGGAATCCATAACTAGTGTCACAGGAATGGTTCAAAACATAGAGAGTAGGAAGAGTCAGTCTTCTTCTACTTAAGTTGGCATTGTACCTTTTGTATTTAATTCCGATGCACTATCTGTGTTTCATCGTAATTACGAAGGTCCAAGGGATGCAGTAATCCTGAAATGAAGCATCGGAATCTGTAACTAGTGTCACAGGATTGGTTCAAAACATAGACAGTAGGAAGATTCAGTCTACATGTACTTAAGCCGGTATTGTGCCTTTTGTACTTATTTCCGATGCAATTTCTGTGTTTCATCGTCAATAATAAGGTCAGAGGGATACAGTAAAACTGAAGTGAAGCATCGGAATCTATAACTAGTGTCACAGGAATGGTTTAAAACATACTCAGTAAGAAGAGCCAGTCATCTTGTACTTAAGTAGGCATTGTGCCTTTTGTATTCAATTCCGATGCAATTTCTGTGTTTCATCGTCAATAAGAAGGTCCAACGGATACAGTAAACCTGAAGTGAAGCATCGGAATCTTTAACTAGCGTCACAGGAATGGTTCAAAACATAGACACTAAGAAGAGTCAGTCTGCCTGTACTTAAGACGTCATTGTGCCTTTTCTATTTAATTCCGATGCAATTTCTGTGTTTCATCGTCAATACGAAGGTTCAAGGGATACAGTAAACCGGAAGTGAAGCATCGTAATCTATAACTAGTGTCACAGGAATGGTTCAAAACATAGTCAGTAAGAAGAGTCAGTCTCCTTGTACTTAAGTCAGCATTGTGCCTTTTGTATTTAATTCCGATGCAATATCTGTGTTTCATCGTTAAAAAGAACGTCATAGGGATAAAGTAAACCTGAAGTGAAGCATCGGGATCTACAACTAGTGTCACAGAAATTGTTCAAATCATAGTCAGTAAGATGAGTCAGTCTTCTTGTACTTAAGTCGGCATTGTGCCTTTTGTATTTCATTCCGATGCAATTTCTGTGTTTCGTCGTCAATAAGAAGGTCCAAGGTATACAGTAAAAATGAAGTGAAGCATCCGAATCTATAACTAGTGCCACAGGAATGGTTCAAAACATATCCAGTGAGAAGAGTCAGTCTGCTTGTACTTAAGACGGCATTGTGCCTTTTCTATTTAATTCCGATGCAATTTCTGGGTTTCATCGTCAATAAGAAGGTCAGAGGGATACAGTGAACCTGAGGTGAAGCATCGGAATCTATAACTAGTGTCACAGGAATGGTTCAAAACATAGACAGTAGGAAGAGTCAGTCTTCTTGTACTTAAGTCGGCATTGTGCCTTTTCTATTTACTTCCGATGCAATTTCTGTGTTTCGTCGCCAATACGAAGGTCCAAAGGATACAGTAAACCTGAAGTGAAGCATCGGAATCTACAACTAATGTCACAGCATTCGTTCAAACATATACAGTAGGGAGAGTCAGTCTTCATGTACTTAAGTCGGCATTCTACCTTTTGTTCTTTGTTCCGATGCAATTTCTGTGTTTCGTCGCCAATAGGAAGGTCGAAAGGATACAGTAAACCTGAAGTGAAGCATCAGAAACAATAACTAATGTCACAGGATTCGTTCAAACATAGTCAGTAGGAAGAGTCAGTCTTCTTGTACTTGAGTCAGCATTGTGCCTTTTGTATTTAATTCCGATGCAATTTTTGTGTTTCGTCGTCAATACGAAGGTCCAAGGGATACAGTAAAACAGAAGTGAAGCATCGGAATCTATAACTAGTGTCACAGGAATGGATCAAAACATAGTCAGTAAGAAGAGTCAGTCTGCTTGAACTTAAGTCGGCATTGTGCCTTTTGTATTTAATTAAGATGCGATATCTGTGTTTCATCGTTAATAAGAAGGTCAGAGGGATACAATAAAACTGAAGTGAAGCATCGGAATCTACAACTAGTGTCACAGGAATGGTTCAAATCATAGTCAGTAAGAAGAGTCAGTCTTCTTGTACTTAAGTCGGCTTTGTGCCTTTTATATTTAATTCCGATACAATTTCTGTGTTTCATCGTCAATAAGAAGGTCCAAGGGATGCAGTAAACCTGAAGTGAAGCATCGGAATCCAAAACTAGTGTCACAGGAATGGTTCAAAACATAGTCTGTAAGAAGAGTAAGTCTTCTTAAGTAGGCATTGTGCCTTTTGTATTTAATTCCGATGCAATTTCTGTGTTTCATCGTCAATAAGAAGGTCAGAGAGATACAGTAAGCCTGAAGTGAAGCATCGGAATCTATAACTAGTGTCACAGGAATGGTTCAAATCATAGTCAGTAAGAAGAGTCAGTCTTCTTGTACTTAAGTCGGCATTGTGCCTTGTCTATTTAATTCCGATGCAATTTCTGTGTTTCATCGTCAATAAGAAGGTCAGAGGGATACAGTTGACCTGAGGTGAAGCATCGGAATATATAACTAGTGTCACAGCAATGGTTCGAAACATAGACAGTAAGAAGAGTCAGTCTTCTTGTACTTAAGTCGGCATTGTGCATTTTCTATTTAATTCCGATGCAATTTCTGTGTTTCGTCGCCAATAAGAAGGTCCAAAGGATACAGTAACCCTGAAGTGAAGCATCGGAATCTAAAACTAATGTCACAGGAATGGTTCAAACATAGACAGCAGTAAAGAGTCAGCCTTCTTATACTTAAGTCGGCATTGTGCCTTTTGTATTTAGTTCCGATGCAATTTCTGTGTTTCATCGTCAATAAGAAGGTCCTAGGGATACAGTAAACCTGAAGTGAAGCCTCGGAATCTACAACTAGTGTCACAGGAATGGTTCAAATCATACTCAGTAAGAAGAGCCAGTCATCTTGTACTTAAGTAGGCATTGTGCCTTTTGTATTCAATTCCGATGCAATTTCTGTGTTTCATCGTCAATAAGAAGGTCCAACGGATACAGTAAACCTGAAGTGAAGCATCGGAGTAAGAAGAGCCAGTGATCTTGTACTTAAGTAGGCATTGTGCCTTTTGTATTCAATTCCGATGCAATTTCTGTGTTTCATCGTCAATAAGAAGGTCCAACGGATACAGTAAACCTGAAGTGAAGCATCTGAATCTATAACTAGTGTCACAGGAATGGTTCAAAACATAGGCAGTAAGAAGAGTCAGTTTTCTTGCACTTAAGTCGGCATTGTGCCTTTTGTATTTAGTTCAGATGCAATTTCTGTGTTTCATCGTCAATGAGAAGGTCAGAGGGATACAGTAAACCTGAAGTGAAGCAACGGAATCTATAACTAGTGTCACAGGAATGGTTCAAAACATAGGAAGTAAGAAGATCCAGTCTTCTTGTCCTAAAGTCGGCATTGTGCCTTTTGTATTTAATTCCGATGCAATTTCTGTGTCTCATCGTCAATAATAAGGTCGAAGGGATACAGTAAACCAGGAGTGTAGCATCGGAATCTATAACTATTGTCAAAGGAATGGTTCAAAACATAGACAGTATGAAGAGTCAGCCTTCTTGTACTTAAGTCGGCATTGTGCCTTTTGTATTTAATTCCGATGCAATTTCTGTGTTTCATCGTCAATAAGAAGGTCCAAGGGATACAGTAAACCCGAAGTGAAGCATCGGAATCTGTAACTAGTGTCACAGGAATGGATCAAGATAAAGTCAGTAAGAAGAGTCAGTCATCATGTACTTAAGTCGACATTGTGCCTTTTGTATTTAATTCCGATGCAATTTCTGTGTTTCATCGTCAATTAGAAGGTCAGAGGGATACAGTGAAGCTGAGGTGAAGCATCGGAATCTATAACTAGTGTCACAGGAATGGTTCAAATCATAGACAGTAGGAAGAGTCAGTCTTCTTGTACTTAAGTCGGCATTGTGCCTTTTCTATTTAATTCCGATGCAATTTCTGTGTTTCGTCGCCAATAGGAAGGTCGAAAGGATACAGTAAACCTGAAGTGAATCATCGGAAACAATAACTAATGTCACAGGATTCGTTCAAACATAAACAGTAGGAAGAGTCAGTCTTCTTGTACTTGAGTCAGCATTGTCCCTTTTGTATTTAATTCGGATGCAATTTCTGTGTTTCATCGTCAATTAGAAGGTCCAAGGGATACAGTAAACCTGAAGTGAAGCATCGGAATCCAAAACTAGTGTCACAGGAGTGGTTCAAAACATAGTCAGTAAGAAGAGTAAGTCTTCTTAAGTAGGCATTGTGCCTTTTGTATTTAATTCCGATGCAATTTCTGTGTTTCATCGTCAATAAGAAGGTCAGAGGGATACAGTAAGCCTGAAGTGAAGCATCGGAATCTATAACTAGTGTCACAGGAATGGTTCAAAACATAGGCAGTAAGAAGATTTAGTCTTCTTGTCCTTAAGTCAGCATTGTGCCTTTTGTATTTAATTGCGATGTAATTTCTGTTTCATCGTCAATAAGAAGGTCCAAGGGATACAGTAAACCTGGAGTGAAGCATCGGACTCTATAACTAGTGTCACAGGAACGGTTCAAAACATAGACAGTAAGAAGCGTCAGCCTTCTTGTACTTAATTCGGCATTGTTTCTTTTGTATTTAATTCCGATGCAATTTCTGTGTTTCATCGTGAATAAGAAGGTCCAAGGGATACAGTAAACCTGAAGTGAAGCATCGGAATCTATAACTAGTGTCACAGGAATGGATCAAGATATAGTCAGTAAGAAGAGTCAGTGTTGTTGTACTTAAGTCGGCATTGTGCCTTTTGTATCTAATTCCGATGCAATTTCTGTGTTTCATGGTCAATAAGAAGGTCCATGGGATACAGTAAACCTGAAGTGAAGCATCGGAATCCATAACTATTGTCACAGGAATGGTTCAAAACATAGTCAGTAAGAAGAGTCAGTCTTCTTGTACGTAAGTCGGCATTGTGCCTTTTGTATTCAATTCCGATGAAATTTCTGTGTTTCATCATCAATACATGGTCCATGGGATACAGTAAACCTGAAGTGAAGCATCGGAATCCATAACTAGTGTCACAGGAATGGTTCAAAACATAGAGAGTAGGAAGAGTCAGTCTTCTTCTACTTAAGTTGGCATTGTACCTTTTGTATTTAATTCCGATGCACTATCTGTGTTTCATCGTAATTACGAAGGTCCAAGGGATGCAGTAATCCTGAAATGAAGCATCGGAATCTGTAACTAGTGTCACAGGATTGGTTCAAAACATAGACAGTAGGAAGATTCAGTCTACATGTACTTAAGCCGGTATTGTGCCTTTTGTACTTATTTCCGATGCAATTTCTGTGTTTCATCGTCAATAATAAGGTCAGAGGGATACAGTAAAACTGAAGTGAAGCATCGGAATCTATAACTAGTGTCACAGGAATGGTTTAAAACATACTCAGTAAGAAGAGCCAGTCATCTTGTACTTAAGTAGGCATTGTGCCTTTTGTATTCAATTCCGATGCAATTTCTGTGTTTCATCGTCAATAAGAAGGTCCAACGGATACAGTAAACCTGAAGTGAAGCATCGGAATCTTTAACTAGCGTCACAGGAATGGTTCAAAACATAGACACTAAGAAGAGTCAGTCTGCCTGTACTTAAGACGTCATTGTGCCTTTTCTATTTAATTCCGATGCAATTTCTGTGTTTCATCGTCAATACGAAGGTTCAAGGGATACAGTAAACCGGAAGTGAAGCATCGTAATCTATAACTAGTGTCACAGGAATGGTTCAAAACATAGTCAGTAAGAAGAGTCAGTCTCCTTGTACTTAAGTCAGCATTGTGCCTTTTGTATTTAATTCCGATGCAATATCTGTGTTTCATCGTTAAAAAGAACGTCATAGGGATAAAGTAAACCTGAAGTGAAGCATCGGGATCTACAACTAGTGTCACAGAAATTGTTCAAATCATAGTCAGTAAGATGAGTCAGTCTTCTTGTACTTAAGTCGGCATTGTGCCTTTTGTATTTCATTCCGATGCAATTTCTGTGTTTCGTCGTCAATAAGAAGGTCCAAGGTATACAGTAAAAATGAAGTGAAGCATCCGAATCTATAACTAGTGCCACAGGAATGGTTCAAAACATATCCAGTGAGAAGAGTCAGTCTGCTTGTACTTAAGACGGCATTGTGCCTTTTCTATTTAATTCCGATGCAATTTCTGGGTTTCATCGTCAATAAGAAGGTCAGAGGGATACAGTGTACCTGAGGTGAAGCATCGGAATCTATAACTAGTGTCACAGGAATGGTTCAAAGCATAGACAGTAGGAAGAGTCAGTCTTCTTGTACTTAAGTCGGCATTGTGCCTTTTCTATTTAATTCCGATGCAATTTCTGTGATTCGTCGCCAATACGAAGGTCCAAAGGATACAGTAAACCTGAAGTGAAGCATCGGAATCTACAACTAATGTCACAGCATTCGATCAAACATAGACAGTAGGGAGAGTCAGTCTTCTTGTACTTAAGTCGGCATTGTGCTTTTTGTTCTTTGTTCCGTTGCAATTTCTGTGTTTCGTCGCCAATAGGAAGGTCGAAAGGATAGAGTAAACCTGAAGTGAAGCATCGGAAACAATAACTAATGTCACAGGATTCGTTCAAACATAGTCAGTAGGAAAAGTCAGTCTTCTTGTACTTGAGTCAGCATTGTGCCTTTTGTATTTAATTCCGATGCAATTTTTGTGTTTCGTCGTCAATACGAAGGTCCAATGGATACAGTAAAACAGAAGTGAAGCATCGGAATCTATAACTAGTGTCACAGGAATGGATCAAAACATAGTCAGTAAGAAGAGTCAGTCTGCTTGTACTTAAGTCGGCATTGTGCCTTTTGTATTTATTTAAGATGCGATATCTGTGTTTCCTCGTTAATAAGAAGGTCAGAGAGATACAATAAAACTGAAGTGAAGCATCGGAATCTACAACTAGTGTCACAGGAATGGTTCAAATCATAGTCAGTAAGAAGAGTCAGTCTTCTTGTACTTAAGTCGGCTTTGTGCCTTTTGTATTTAATTCCGATGCAATTTCTGTGTTTCATCGTCAATAAGAAGGTCCAAGGGATGCAGTAAACCTGAAGTGAAGCATCGGAATCCAAAACTAGTGTCACAGGAATGGTTCAAAACATAGTCTGTAAGAAGAGTAAGTCTTCTTAAGTAGGCATTGTGCCTTTTGTATTTAATTCCGATGCAATTTCTGTGTTTCATCGTCAATAAGAAGGTCAGAGAGATACAGTAAGCCTGAAGTGAAGCATCGGAATCTATAACTAGTGTCACAGGAATGGTTCAAATCATAGTCAGTAAGAAGAGTCAGTCTTCTTGTACTTAAGTCGGCATTGTGCCTCGTCTATTTAATTCCGATGCAATTTCTGTGTTTCATCGTCAATAAGAAGGTCAGAGGGATACAGTTGACCTGAGGTGAAGCATCGGAATATATAACTAGTGTCACAGCAATGGTTCGAAACATAGACAGTAAGAAGAGTCAGTCTTCTTGTACTTAAGTCGGCATTGTGCATTTTCTATTTAATTCCGATGCAATTTCTGTGTTTCGTCGCTAATAAGAAGGTCCAAAGGATACAGTAACCCTGAAGTGAAGCATCAGAATCTAAAACTAATGTCACAGGAATGGTTCAAACATAGACAGCAGTAAAGAGTCAGTCTTCTTATACTTAAGTCGGCATTGTGCCTTTTGTATTCAATTCCGATGCAATTTCTGCGTTTCATCGTCAATAAGAAGGTCCAACGGATACAGTAAACCTGAAGTGAAGCATCTGAATCTATAACTAGTGTCACAGGAATGGTTCAAAACACAGGCAGTAAGAAGAGTCAGTCTTCTTGCACTTAAGTCGGCATTGTGCCATTTGTATTTAATTCAGATGCAATTTCTGTGTTTCATCGTCAATGAGAAGGTCAGAGGGATACAGTAAACCTGAAGTGAAGCAACGGAATCTATAACTAGTGTCACAGGAATGGTTCAAAACATAGGAAGTAAGAAGATCCAGTCTTCTTGTCCTAAAGTCGGCATTGTGCCTTTTGTATTTAATTCCGATGCAATTTCTGTGTCTCATCGTCAATAATAAGGTCGAAGGGATACAGTAAACCAGGAGTGAAGCATCGGAATCTGTAACTAGTGTCAAAGGAATGGTTCAAAACATAGACAGTATGAAGAGTCAGCCTTCTTGTACTTAAGTCGGCATTGTGCCTTTTGTATTTAATTCCGATGTAATTTCTGTGTTTCATCGTCAATAAGAAGGTCCAAGGGATACAGTAAACCTAAAGTGAAGCATCGGAATCTATAACTAGTGTCACAGGAATGGTTCAAAGCATAGAGAGTAGGAAGAGTCAGTCTTCTTCTACTTAAGTTGGCATTGTACCTTTTGTATTTAATTCCGATGCACTATCTGTGTTTCATCGTCATTACGAAGGTCCAAGGGATGCAGTAATCCTGAAATGAAGCATCGGAATCTGTAACTAGTGTCACAGGAATTGTTCAAAACATAGACAGTAGGAAGATTCAGTCTTCATGTACTTAAGCCGGTATTGTGCCTTTTGTATTTATTTCCGATGCAATTTCTGTGGTTCATCGTCAATAAGAAGGTCAGAGGGATACAGTAAAACTGAAGTGAAGCATCGGAATCTATAACTAGTGTCACAGGAATGGTTCAAAGCATACTCAGTAAGAAGAGCCAGTCATCTTGTACTTAAGTAGGCACTGTGCCTTTTGTATTCAATTCCGATGCAATTTTAGTGATTCATCGTCAATAAGAAGGTCCAGCGGATACAGTAAACTTGAAGTGAAGCATCGGAATCTTTAACTAGCGTCACAGGAATGGTTCAAACCATAGACACTAAGTAGAGTCAGTCTGCTTTTACTTAAGACGTCATTGTGCCTTTTCTATTTAATTCCGATGCAATTTCTGTGTTTCATCGTCAATACGAAGGTCCAAGGGATACAGTAAACCGGAAGTGAAGTTTCGTAATCCATAACTAGTGTCACAGGAATGGTTCAAAACATAGTCAGTAAGAAGAGTCAGTCTCCTTGTACTTAAGTCAGCATTGTGCCTTTTGTATTTAATTCCGATGCAATATCTGTGTATCATCGTTAATAAGAACGTCATAGGGATAAAGTAAACCTGAAGTGAAGCATCGGGATCTACAACTAGTGTCACAGAAATTGTTCAAATCATAGTCAGTAAGATGAGTCAGTCTTCTTGTACTTAAGTCGGCATTGTGTCTTTTGTATTTAATTCCGATGCAATATCTGTGTTTCGTCGTCAATAAGAAGGTCCAAGGTATACAGTAAAAATGAAGTGAAGCATCCGAATCTATAACTGGTGTCACAGGAATGGTTCAAAACATATCCAGTGAGAAGAGTCAGTCTGCTTGTACTTAAGTCGGCATTGTGCCTTTTCTATTTAATTCCGATGCAATTTCTGTGTTTCGTCGCCAATAGGAAGGTCCAAAGGATACAGTAAACCTGAAGTGAAGCATCGGAAACAATAACTAATGTCACAGGATTCGTTCAAACATAGTCAGTAGGAAGAGTCAGTCTTCTTGTACTTGAGTCAGCATTGTGCCCTTTGTATTTAATTCCGATGCAATTTTTGTGTTTCGTCGTCAATACGAAGGTCCAAGGGATACAGTAAACCAGAAGTGAAGCATCGGAATCTATAACTAGTGTCACAGGAATGGATCAAAACATAGTCAGTAAGAAGAGTCAGTCTGCTTGTACTTAAGTCGGCATTGTGCCTTTTGTATTTAATTAAGATGCGATATCTGTGTTTCATCGTTAATAAGAAAGTCAGAAGGATACAATAAAACTGAAGTGAAGCATCGGAATCTACAACTAGTGTCACAGGAATGGTTCAAATCATAGTCAGTAAGAAGAGTCAGTCTTCTTGTACTTAAGTCGACATTGTGCATTTTGTATTTAATTCCGATGCAATTTCTGTGTTTCATCGTTAATAAGAACGTCAGAGGGATACAGTAAGCCTGAAGTGAAGCATCGGAATCTATAACTAGTGTCACAGGAATGGTTCAAAACATAGGCAGTAAGAAGATTCAGGCTTCTTGTCCTTAAGTCAGCATTATGCCTTTTGTATTTAATTGCGATGTAATTTCTGTGTTTCATCGTCAATAAGAAGGTCCAAGGGATACAGTGAACCTGGAGTAAAGCATCGGACTCTACAACTAGTGTCACAGGAAGGGTTCAAAACATAGACAGTAAGAAGAGTCAGCCTTCTTGTACTTAATTCGGCATTGTGTCTTTTGTATTTAATTCCGATGCAATTTCTGTGTTTCATCGTCAATAAGAAGGTCCAAGGGATACAGTAAACCTGAAGTGAGGCATCGGAATCTATAACTAGTGTCACAGGAATGGAACAAGATATAGTCAGTAAGAGAGTCAGTCTTTTTGTACTTAAGTCGGCATTGTGCATTTTGTATCTAATTCCGATGCAATTTCTGTGTTTCATCGTCAATAAGAAGGTCCATGGGATACAATAAACCTGAAGTGGAGCATCGGAATCTATAACTAGTGTCACAGGAATAGTCCAAAACATAGTCAGTAAGAAGAGTCAGTCTTCTTGTTCTTAAGTCGGCATTGTGCCTTTTGTAATTAATTCCGATGCAATATCTGCGTTTCATCGTTAATAAGAACGTCAGAGGGATACAGTAAACCTGAAGTGAGGCATCGGAATCTATATCTAGTGTCACAGGAATGGTTCAAATCAGTCAGTAAGAAGAGTCAGTCTTCTTGTACTTAAGTCGCCATTTTGCCTTTTGTATTTAATTCCGATGCAATTTCTGTGTTTCATCGTTAATAAGAAGGTCAGAGCTATACAGTGGACCTGAGGTGAAGCATCGGAATCTATAACTAGTGTCACAGCAATGGTTCGAAACATAGACAGTAAGAACTGTCAGTCTTCTTGTACTTAAGTCGACATTGTGCATTTTCTATTTAATTCCGATGCAATTTCTGTGTTTCGTCGCCAATAAGAAGGTCCAAAGGATACAGTAACACTGAAGTGAAGCATCGGAATCTATAACTAATGTCACAGGAATGGTTCAAACATAGACAGCAGTAAAGAGTCAGTCTTCTTATACTTAAGTCGGCATTGTGCCTTTTGTATTTTGTTCCGATGCAATTTCTGTGTTTCATCGTCAATAAGAAGGTCCTAGGGATACAGTAAACCTGAAGTGAAGCCTCGGAATCTACAACTAGTGTCACAGGAATGGTTCAAATCATACTCAGTAAGAAGAGCCAGTCATCTTGTACTTAAGTAGGCATTGTGCCTTTTGTATTCAATTCCGATGCAATTTCTGTGTTTCATCGTCAATAAGAAGGTCCTACGGATACAGTAAACCTGAAGTGAAGCATCGGAATCTTTAACTAGCGTCACAGGAATGGTTCAAAACATAGACACTAAGAAGAGTCAGTCTGCTTGTACTTAAGACGGCATTGTGCCTTTTCTATTTAATTCCGATGCAATTTCTGTTTCATCGTCAATACGAAGGTCCAAGGGATACAGTAAACCGGAAGTGAAGCATCGTAATCTATAACTAGTGTCACAGGAATGGTTCAAAAACTTATTCAGTAAGAAGAGTCAGTCTTCTTGTACTTAAGCCAGCATTGTGCCTTTTGTATTTAATTCCGATGCAATATCTGTGTTTCATCGTTAATAAGAACGTCAGAGGGATACAGTAAACCTGAAGTGAAGCATCGGGATCTTCAACTAGTGTCACAGGAATTGTTCAAATCATAGTCAGTAAGAAGATTCAGTCTTCTTGTACTTAATTCGGCATTGTGCCTTTTGTATTTAATTCCGATGCAATTTCTGTGTTTCGTCGTCAATAAGAAGGTCCAAGGTATACAGTAAACCTGAAGTGAAGCATCCGAATCTATAACTAGTGTCACAGGAATGGATCAATATATAGTCAGTAAGAAGAGTCATTGTTCTTGTACTTAAGTCGGCATTGTGCCTTTTGTATTTAATTCCGATGCAATATCTGTGTTTCATCGTCAATAAGAAGGTCCAAGGGATACAGTAAACCTGAAGTGAAGCATCGGAATCCATAACTAGTGTCACAGGAATGGTTCAAATCATAGACAGTAAGAAGAGACAGTCTTCTTGTACCTAAGTCGGCATTGTGCCTTTTCTATTTAATTCCGATGCAATTTCGGTGTCTCATCGTCAATAAGAAGGTCAGAGCGATACAGTAAACCTGAAGTGAAGCATCGGAATCTATAACTAGTGTCACAGGAATGAATCAAGGTATTGTTAGTAAGAGGAGTCAGTCTTCTCGTACTTAGGTCGGCACTGTACCTTTTGTATTTAATACCGATGCAATTTCAGTGTTTCATCGTCAATACGAAGGTCCAAGGGATACAGTAAACCTGAAGTGAAGCATCGGAATCCATAACTAGTGTCACAGGAATGGTTCAAAACATAGTCAGTAAGAAGAGTCAGTCTTCTTGTACTTCATTGGGCATTGTGCCTTTTGTATTTAATTCCCATGCAATTTCTGTGTTTCATCGTCAATACGAAGGTCCAAGGGATACAGTAAACCAGAAGTGAAGCATTGAATCTATAACTAGTGACACAGGAATGGTTCAAAACATAGTCAGTAAAGAGAGTCACTCTTCTTGTACTTAACTCGGCATTGTGACTTTTGTATTTAATTACGATGCAATATCTGTGTTTCATCGTTAACAAGAAGGTCAGAGGGATACAGTAAACCTGAAGTGAAGCATCGTAATCTTTAACTAGTGTCACAGGAATGGTTCAAAACAGTCAGTAAGAAGAGTCAGTCTTCTTGTACTTAAGTCGGCATTGTGCCTTTTTTTTTTAACTCCGTTGCAGTTTCTGTGTTTCATCGTCAATAAGAATGTCCAAGGGATAGAGTGAACCTATAGTAAAGCATCGGAATCTATAACTAGTGTCACAGGAATGGTTCAAAACATAGACAGTAGGAAGATTCAGTCTACATGTACTTAAGCCGGTATCGTGCCTTTTGCATTTATTTCCGATGCAATTTCTGTGTTTCATCGTCAATAAGAAGGTCAGAGGGATACACTAAACCTGAAGTGAGGCATCGGAATCTATAACTAGTGTCACAGAAATGGTTCAAAACATATCCAGTGAGAAGAGTCAGTCTGCTTGTACTTATCGGCATTGTGCCTTTTCTATTTAATTCCGATGCAATTTCTGTGTTTCGTCGCCAATGGGATGGCCCAAAGGCTACAGTAAACCTGAAGTGAAGCATCGGAATCTACAACTAATGTCACAGGATTCGTTCAAACATAGACAGTAGGAAGAGTCAGTCTTCTTGTACTTAAGTCGGCATTGTGCCTTTTGTATTTTGTTCCGATGCAATTATTGTGTTTCGTCGCCAATAGGAAGGTCGAAAGGATACAGTAAGCCTGAAGTGAAGCATCGGAAACAATAACTAATGTCACAGGATTCGTTCAAACATAGTCAGTAGGAAGAGTCAGTCTTCTTGTACTTGAGACAGCATTGTGCCTTTTGTATTTAATTCCGATGCAATTTTTGTGTTTCGTCGTCAATACGAAGGTCCAAGGGATACAGTAAACCAGAAGTGAAGCATCGGAATCTATAACTAGTGTCACAGGAATGGATCAAACATAGTCAGTAAGAAGAGTCAGTCTGCTTGTACTTAAGTCGGCATTGTGCCTTTTGTATTTAATTCCGATGCAATATCTGTGTTTCATCGTTAGGAAGAAGGTCAGAGGGATACAATAAACCTGAAGTGAAGCATCGGAATCTACAACTAGTGTCACAGGAATGGTTCAAATCATAGTCAGTAAGAAGAGTCAGTCTTCTTGTACTTAAGTCGGCTTTGTGCCTTTTGTATTTAATTCCGATGCAATTTCTGTGTTTCATCGTCAATAAGAAGGTCCAAGGGATACAGTAAACCTGAATTGAAGCATCGGAATCCATAACTAGTGTCACAGGATTGGTTCAAAACATAGTCAGTAAGAAGAGTCAGTCTTCTTGTACGTAAGTCGGCATTGTGCCTTTTGTATTTCATTCCGATGAAATTTCTGTGTTTCATCATCAATACGACGGTCCAAGGGATACAGTAAACCAGAAGTAAAGCATCGGAATCTGTAACTAGTGTCACAGGAATGGTTCAAAACATAGTCAGTAAGAAGAGTCAGTCTTCTTGTACTTAAGTCGGCATTGTGCCTTTTGTATTTAATTCCGATGCAATATCTGCGTTTCATCGTTAATAAGAACGTCAGAGGGATACAGTAAACCTGAAGTGAAGCATCGGAATCTATATCTATTGTCACAGGAATAGTTCAAAACAGTCAGTAAGAAGAGTCATTCTTCTTGTACTTAAGTCGCCATTTTGCTTTTTGTATTTCAATTCCGATGCAATTTCTGTGTTTCATTGTCAATAAGAAGGTCCAAGGGACACAATAAACCTGAAGTGAAGCATCGTAATCTATAACTAGCGTCACAGCAATGGTTCGTAACATAGACAGTAAGAACAGTCGGTCTTCTTGTACTTAAGTCGGCATTGTGCATTTTCTATTTAATTCCGATGCAATTTCTGTGTTTCGTCGCCAATAAGAAGGTCCAAAGGATACAGTAACCCTGAAGTGAAGCATCGGAATCTATAACTAATGTCACAGGAATGGTTCAAACATAGACAGCAGTAAAGAGTCAGTCTTCTTTTACTTAAGTCGGCATTGTGCCTTTGGTATTTAGTTCCGATGCAATTTCTGTGTTTCATCGTCAATAAGAAGGTCCAACGGATACAGTAAACCTGAAGTGAAGCATCGGAATCCTTAACTAGCGTCACAGGATTGGTTCAAAACATAGACACTAAGAAGAGTCAGTCTGCTTGTACTTAAGACGGCATTGTGCCTTTTCTATTTAATTCCGATGCAATTTTTGTGTTTCATCGTCAATACGAAGGTCCAAGGGACACAGTAAACCGGAAGTGAAGCATCGTAATCTATAACTAGTGTCACAGGAATGGTTCAAAACATAGTCAGTAATAAGAGTCAGTCTTCTTGTACTTAAGTCAGCATTGTGCCTTTTGTATTTAATTCCGATGCAATATCTGTGTTTCATCGTTAATAAGAACGTCAGAGGGATACAGTAAACCTGAAGTGAAGCATCGGGATCTACAACTAGTGTCACAGGAATTGTTCAAATCATAGTCAGTAAGAAGAGTCAGTCTTCTTGTACTTAAGTCGGCATTGTGCCTTTTGTATTTAATTCCGATGCAAATTCTGTGTTTCGTCGTCAATAAGAAGGTCCAAGGTATACAGTAAACCTGAAGTGAAGCATCCGAATCTATAACTAGTGTCACAGGAATGGATCAATATATAGTCAGTAAGAAGAGTCATTGTTCTTGTACTTAAGTCGGCATTGTGCCTTTTGTATTTAATTCCGATGCAATTTCTGTGTTTCATCGTCAATAAGATGGTCCAAGGGATACAGTAAACCTGAAGTGAAGCTTTGGAATCCATAACTAGTGTCACAGGAATGGTTCAAAACATAGACAGTAAGAAGAGACAGTCTTCATGTACCTAAGTCGGCATTGTGCCTTTTCTATTTAATTCCGATGCAATTTCGGTGTTTCATCGTCAATAAGAAGGTCCAAGGGATACAGTAAACCTTGTGTGAAGCATCGGAATCTATAACTAGTGTCACAGGAATGGTTCAATACATAGACAGCAAGAAGAGTCAGTCTTCTTGCACTTAAGTCGGCATTGTGCCTTTTGTATTTAATTCAGATGCAATTTCTGTGTTTCATCGTCAATGAGAAGGTCAGAGGGATACAGTAAACCTGAAGTGAAGCATCGGAATCTATAACTAGTGTCACAGGAATGGTTCAAAACATAGGCAGTAAGAAGATCCAGTCTTCTTGTCCTTTAGTCGGCATTGTGCCTTTTGTATTTAATTCCGATGCAATTTCTGTGTTTCATCGTCAACAATAAGGTCCAAGGGATACAGTAAACCTGAAGTGAAGCATCGGCATCTATAACTAGTGTCACAGGAATGAATCAAGGTATAGTCAGTAAGAGGAGTCAGTCTTCTCGTACTTAGGTCGGCACTGTGCCTTTTGTATTTAATACCAATGCAATTTCAGTGTTTCATCGTCAATACGAAGGTCCAAGGGATACAGTAAACCTGAAGTGAAGCATCGGAATCCATAACTAGTGTCACAGGAATGGTTCAAAACATAGTCAGTAAGAAGAGTCAGTCTTCTTGTACTTCATTGGGTATTGTGCCTTTTGTATTTAATTCGCATGCAATTTCTGTGTTTCATCGTCAATACGAAGGTCCAAGGGATACAGTAAACCAGAAGTGAAGCATCCGAATCTATAACTAGTGACATAGGAATGGTTCAAAACATAGACAGTAGGAAGAATCAGTCTACATGTACTTAAGTCGGTATTGTGCCTTTTGTATTTATTTCCGATGCAATTTCTGTGTTTCATCGTCAATGAGAAGGTCAGAGGGATGCACTAAACCTGAAGTGAAGCATCGGAATCTATAACTAGTGTCACAGGAAAGGTTTAAAACATATCCAGTAAGAAGAGTCAGTCTTGTTGTACTTAGGTCGGCATTGTGCCTTTTGTATTTATTTTCGATGCAATTTCTGTGTTTCATCGTTAATAAGAAGGTCAGAGGGATACAATAAACCTGAAGTGAAGCTTCAGAATCCACAACTAGTGTCACAGGAATGGTTCAAAACATAGGCAGTAAGAAGATTCAGGCTTCTTGTCCTTAAGTCAGCATTGTGCCTTTTGTATTTAATTGCGATGTAATTTCTGTGTTTCATCGTCAATGAGAAGGTTCAAGGGATACAGTGAACCTGGAGTGAAGCATCGGACTCTATAATTAGTGTCACAGGAACGGTTCAAAACATAGACAGTAAGAAGAGTCAGCCTTCTTGTACTTAATTCGGCATTGTTTCTTTTGTATTTAATTCCGATGCAATTTCTGTGTTTCATCGTCAATAAGAAGGTCCAAGGGATACAGTAAACCTGAAGTAAAGCATCGGAATCAATAACTAGTGTCACAGGAATGGAACAAGATATAGTCAGTAAGAAGAGTCAGTCTTTTTGTACTTAAGTCGGCATTGTGCCTTTTGTATCTAATTCCGATGCAATTTCTGTGTTTCATCGTCAATACGACGGTCCAAGGGATACAGTAAACCAGAAGTGAAGCATCGGAATCTATAACTAGTGTCACAGGAATGGTTCAAAACATATTCAGTAAGAAGAGTCAGTCTTCTTGTACTTAAGTCGGCATTGTGCCTTTTGTATTTAATTCCGATGCAATATCTGCCTTTCATCGTTAATAAGAACGTCAGAGGGATACAGTAAACCTGAAGTGAAGCATCGGAATCTATATCTAGTGTCACAGGAATGGTTCAAAACAGTCAGTAAGAAGAGTCAGTCTTCTTGTACTTAAGTCGCTATTTTGCCTTTTGTATTTAATTCCGATGCAATATCTGTGTTTCATCGTCAATAAGAAGGTCCAAGGGACACAGTAAACCTGAAGTGAAGCATCGGAATCTGTAACTAGCGTCACAGGAACGGTTCAAAACATAGACACTAAGAAGAGTCAGTCTGCTTGTACTTAAGACGGCATTGTGCCTTTTCAATTTAATTCCGATGCAATTTCTGTGTTTCATCGTCAATAAGAAGGTCAGAGGGATACAGTGGACCTGAGGTGAAGCATCGGAATCTATAACTAGTGTCACAGCAATGGTTCGAAGCATAGACAGTAAGAACAGTCAGTCTTCTTGTACTTAAGTCGGCATTGTGCATTTTCTATTTAATTAGGATGCAATTTCTGTGTTTCGTCGCCAATAAGAAGGTCCAAAGGATACAGTACCTCTGAAGTGAAGCATCGGAATCTATAACTAATGTCACAGGAGTGGTTCAAACATAGACAGCAGTAAAGAGTCAGTCTTCTTATACGTAAGTCGGCATTGTGCCTTTTGTATTTAGTTCCGATGCAATTTCTGTGTTTCATCGTCAATAAGAAGGTCCTAGGGATACAGTATACCTGAAGTGAAGCCTCGGAATCTTTAACTAGCGTCACAGGAATGGTTCAAATCATCGACACTAAGAAGAGTCAGTCTGCTTGTACTTAAGACGGCATTGTGCCTTTTCTATTTAATTCCAATGCAATATCTGTGTTTCATCGTTAATAAGAAGGTCAGAGGGATACAGTAAACCTGAAGTGAAGCATCGTAATCTATAACTAGTGTCACAGGAATGGTTCAAAACAGTCAGTAAGAAGAGTCAGTCTTCTTGTACTTAAGCCGGCATTGTGCATTTTGCATTTAACTCCGTTGCAATTTCTGTGTTTCATCGTCAATAAGAAGGTCCAAGGGATACAGTAAACCCGAAGTGAAGCATCGGAATCTATAACTAGTGTCACAGGAATGGATCAAGATAGAGTCAGTAAGAAGAGTCAGTCATCTTGTACTTAAGTCGACATTGTGCTGTTTGTATTTAATTCCGATGCAATTTCTGTATTTCATTGTCAATTAGAAGGTCCAAGGGATACAGTAAACCTGAAGTGAAGCATCGGATTCCAAAACTAGTGTCACAGGAATGGTTCAAAACATAGTCAGTAAGAAGAGTAAGTCTTCTTAAGTAGGCATAGTGCCTTTTGTATTTAATTCCGATGCAATTTCTGTGTTTCGACGTCAATAAGAAAGTCAGAGGGATACAGTAAGCCTGAAGTGAAGCATCGGAATCTATAACTAGTGTCACAGGAATGGTTCAAAACATAGGCAGTAAGAAGATTCAGGCTTCTTGTCCTTAAGTCAGCATTGTGCCCTATGTATTTAATTGCGATGTAATTTCTGTGTTTCATCGTCAATACGACGGTCCAAGGGATAAAGTAAACCAGAAGTGAAGCATCGGAATCTATAACTAGTGTCACAGGAATGTTTCAAAGCATAGTCAGTAAGAAGAGTCAGTCTTCTTGTACTTAAGTCGGCATTGTGCCTTTTGAATTTAATTCCGATGCAATATCTGCGTTTCATCGTTAATAAGAACGTCAGAGGGATACAGTAAACCTGAAGTGAAGCATCGGAATCTATATCTAGTGTCACAGGAATTGTTCAAAACAGTCAGTAAGAAGAGTCAGTCCTCTTGTACTTAAGTCGGCATTGTGCATTTTGTATTTAACTACGTTGCAATTTCTGTGTTTCATCGTCAATAAGAAGGTCCAAGGGATACAGTAAACCTGAAGTGAAGCATCACAACCTATAACTAGTGTCACAGGAAGGGTTCAAAACATAGACAGTGAGAAGAGTCAGTCTCCTTGCACTTAAGTCGGCATTGTGCCTTTTCTATTTAATTCCGATGCAATTTCTGTGTTTCGTCGCCAATAGGAAGGTCCAAAGGATACAGTAAACCTGAAGTGAAGCATCGGAATCTACAACTAATGTCACAGGATTCGTTCAAACATAGACAGTAGGAAGAGTCAGTCTTCTTGTACTTAAGTCGGCATTGTGCCTTTTGTATTTTGTTCCGATGCAATTTCTGTGTTTCGTCGCCAATAGGAAGGTCGAAAGGATACAGTAAACATGAAGTGAAGCATCGGAAACAATAACTAATGTCACAGGATTCGTTCAAACATAGTCAGTAGGAAGAGTCAGTCTTCTTGTACTTGAGTCAGCATTGTGCTTTTTGTATTTAATTCCGATGCAATTTTTGTGTTTCGTCGTCATTACGAAGGTCCAAGGGAAACAGTTAACAAGAAGTGAAGCATCGGAATCTATAACTAGTGTCACAGGAATGGTTCAAAACATAGTCAGTAAGAAGAGTCAGTCTTCTTGTACTTCATTGGGTATTGTGCCTTTTGTATTTAATTCGCATGCAATTTCTGTGTTTCATCGTCAATACGAAGGTCCAAGGGATACAGTAAACCAGAAGTGAAGCATCGGAATCTATAACTAGTGACATAGGAATGGTTCAAAACATAGACAGTAGGAACATTCAGTCTACATGTACTTAAGTCGGTATTGTGCCTTTTGTATTTATTTCCGATGCAATTTCTGTGTTTCATCGTCAATAAGAAGGTCAGAGGGATACACTAAACCTGAAGTGAAGCATCGGAATCTATAACTAGTGTCACAGGAATGGTTCAAAACATATCCAGTAAGAAGAGTCAGTCTTGTTGTACTTAGGTCGGCATTGTGCCTTTTTTATTTATTTTCGATGCAATTTCTGTGTTTCATCGTCAATAATAGGGTCCAAGGGATACAGTAAACCTTGTGTGAAGCATCGGAATCTATAACTAGTGTCACAGGAATGGATCAAGATAGAGTCAGTAAGAAGAGTCCGTCATCTTGTACTTAAGTCGACATTGTGCCTTTTGTATTTAATTCCGATGCAATTTCTGTATTTCATCGTCAATTAGAAGGTCCAAGGGATACAGTAAACCTGAAGTGAAGCATCGGAATCCAAAACTAGTGTCACAGGAATGGTTCAAAACATAGTCAGTAAGAAGTGTAAGTCTTCTTAAGTAGGCATTGTGCCTTTTGTATTTAATTCCGATGCAATTTCTGTGTTTCGACGTCAATAAAAAGGTCAGAGGGATACAGTGAGCCTGAAGTGAAGCATCGGAATCTATAACTAGTGTCACAGGAACGGTTCAAAACATAGACAGTAAGAAGAGTCAGCCTTCTTGTACTTAATTCGGCATTGTTTCTTTTGTATTTAATTCCGATGCGATTTCTGTGTTTCATCGTCAATAAGAAGGTCCAAGGGATACAGTAAACCTGAAGTGAAGCATCGGAATCTATAACTAGTGTCACAGGAATGGAACAAGATATAGTCAGTAAGAAGAGTCAGTTTTTTTGTACTTAAGTCGGCATTGTGCCTTTTGTATCTAATTCCGATGCAATTTCTGTGTTTCATCGTCAATACGACGGTCCAAGGGATACAGTAAACCATAAGTGAAGCATCGGAATCTATAACTAGTGTCACAGGAATGGTTCAAAACATAGTCAGTAAGAAGAGACAGTCTTCTTGTACTTAAGTCGGCATTGTGCCTTTTGTATTTAATTCCGATGCAATATCTGCGTTTCATCGTTAATAAGAACGTCAGAGGGATACAGTAAACCTGAAGTGAAGCATCGGAATCTATATCTAGTGTCACAGGAATGGTTCAAAACAGTCAGTAAGAAGAGTCAGTCTTCTTGTACTTAAGTCGCTATTTTCCCTTTTGTATTTAATTCCGATGCAATTTCTGTGTTTCATCGTCAATAAGAAGGTCCAAGGGACACAGTAAACCTGAAGTGAAGCATCGGAATCTGTAACTAGCGTCACAGGAATGGTTCAAAACATAGACACTAAGAAGAGTCAGTCTGCTTGTACTTAAGACGGCATTGTGCCTTTTCTATTTAATTCCGATGCAATTTCTGTGTTTCATCGTCAATAAGAAGGTCAGAGGGATACAGTGGAGCTGAGGTGAAGCATCGGAATCTATAACTAGTGTCACAGCAATGGTTCGTAACACAGACAGTAAGAACAGTCAGTCTTCTTGTACTCAAGTCGGCATTGTGCATTTTCTATTTAATTCCGATGCAATTTCTGTGTTTCGTCGCCAATAAGAAGGTCCAAAGGATACAGTAACCCTGAAGTGAAGCATCGGAATCTATAACTAATGTCACAGGAATGGTTCAAACATAGATAGCAGTAAAGAGTCAGTATTCTTATACTTAAGTCGGCATTGTGCTTTTGGTATTTAGTTCCGATGCAATTTCTGTGTTTCATCGTCAATAAGAAGGTCCTAGGGATACAGTAAACCTGAAGTGAAGCCTCGGAATCTACAACTAGTGTCACAGGAATGGTTCAAAACATACTCAGTAAGAAGAGCCAGTCATCTTGTACTTAAGTAGGCATTGTGCCTTTTGTATTCAATTCCGATACAATTTCTGTGTTTCATCGTCAATAAGAAGGTCCAACGGATACAGTAAACCTGAAGTGAAGGATCGGAATCTTTAACTAGCGTCACAGGATTGGTTCAAAACATAGACACTAAGAAGAGTCAGTCTGCTTGTACTTAAGACGGCATTGTGCCTTTTCTATTTAATTCCGATGCAATTTCTGTGTTTCATCGTCAATACGAAGGTCCAAGGGATACAGTAAACCGGAAGTGAAGCATCGTAATCTATAACTAGTGTCAGAGGAATGGTTCAAAACATAGTCTGTAATAAGAGACAGTCTTCTTGTACTTAAGTCAACATTGTGCCTTTGGATTTAATTCCAATGCAATATCTGTGTTTCATCGTTAATAAGAACGTCAGAGGGATACAGTAAACTTGAAGTGAAGCATCGGGATCAACAACTAGTGTCACAGGAATTGTTCAAATCATAGTCAGTAAGAAGAGACAGTCTTCTTGTACTTAAGTCGGCATTGTGCCTTTTGTATTTAATTCCGATGCAATTTCTGTGTATCGTCGTCAATAAGAAGGTCCAAGGTATACAGTAAACCTGAAGTGAAGCATCCGAATCTATAACTAGTGTCACAGGAATGGATCAATATATTGTCAGTAAGAAGAGTCAGTGTTCTTGTACTTAAGTCGGCATTGTGCCTTTTGTATTTAATTCCGATGCAATTTCTGTGTTTCATCGTCAATAAGAAGGTCCAAGGGATACAGTAAACCTGAAGTGAAGCTTCGGAATCCATAACTAGTGTCACAGGAATGGTTCAAAACATAGACAGTAAGAAGAGACAGTCTTGTTGTACCTAAGTCGGCATTGTGCCTTTTCTATTTAATTCCGATGCAATTTCGGTGTTTCATCGTCAATAAGAAGGTCCAAGGGATACAGTAAACCTGAAGTGAAGCATCGGAATCCATAACTAGTGTCACAGGAATGAATCAAAGTATAGTCAGTAAGAGGAGTCAGTCTTCTCGTACTTAGGTCGGCACTGTGCCTTTTGTATTTAATACCGATGCAATTTCAGTGTTTCATCGTCAATACGAAGGTCCAAGGGATACAGTAAACCTGAAGTGAAGCATCGGAATCCATAACTAGTGTCACAGGAATGGTTCAAAACATAGTCAGTAAGAAGAGTCAGTCTTCTTGTACTTCATTGGGTATTGTGCCTTTTGTATTTAATTCGCATGCAATTTCTGTGTTTCATCGTCAATACGAAGGTCCAAGGGATACAGTAAACCAGAAGTGAAGCATCGGAATCTATAACTAGTGACATAGGAATGGTTCAAAACATAGACAGTAGGAAGATTCAGTCTAAATGTACTTAAGTCGGTATTGTGCCTTTTGTATTTATTTCCGATGCAATTTCTGTGTTTCATCGTCAATAAGAAGGTCAGAGGGATTCACTAAACCTGAAGTGAAGCATCGGAATCTATAACTAGTGTCACAGGAATGGTTCAAAGCATATCCAGTAAGATGAGTCAGTCTTGTTGTACTTAGGTCGGCATTGTGCCTTTTGTATTTATTTTCGATGCAATTTCTGTGTTTCATCGTCAATAATAAGGTCCAAGGGATACAGTAAACCTTGTGTGAAGCATCGGAATCTATAACTAGTGTCACAGGAATGGTTCAAAACACAGACAGTAAGAAGAGTCAGTCTGCTTGTACTTAAGTCGGCATTGTGCCTTTTGTATTTAATTCCGATGCAATATCTGTGTTTCATCGTTAATAAGAAGGTCAGAGGGATACAATAAACCTGAAGTGAAGCATCGGAATCTACAACTAGTGTCACAGGAATGGTTCAAATCATAGTCAGTAAGAAGAGTCAGTGTTCTTGTACTTAAGTTGGCATTGTGCCTTTTGTATTTAATTCCGATGCAATTTCTGTGTTTCATCGTCAATAAGAAGGTCCAAGGGATACAGTAAACCTGAAGTGAAGCATCGGAATCTATAACTAGTGTCACAGGAATGGTTCAAAACATAGGCAGTAAGAAGATCCAGTCTTCTTGTCCTTTAGTCGGCATTGTGCCTTTTGTATTTAATTCCGATGCAATTTCTGTGTTTCATCGTCAACAATAAGGTCCAAGGGATACAGTAAACCTGAAGTGAAGCATCGGAATCTATAACTAGTGTCACAGGAATGAATCAAGGTATAGTCAGTAAGAGGAGTCAGTCTTCTCGTACTTAGGTCGGCACTGTGCCTTTTGTATTTAATTCCGATGCAATTTCTGTATTTCATCGTCAATTAGAAGGTCCAAGGGATACAGCAAACCTGAAGTGAAGCATCGGAATCCAAAACTAGTGTCACAGGAATGGTTCAAAACATAGTCAGTAAGAAGAGTAAGTCTTCTTAAGTAGGCATTGTGCCTTTTGTATTTAATTCCAATGCAATTTCTGTGTTTCGACGTCAATAAGAAGGTCAGAGGGATACAGTAAGCCTGAAGTGAAGCATCGGAATCTATAACTAGTGTCACAGGAATGGTTCAAAACATAGGCAGTAATAAGATTCAGGCTTCTTGTCCTTAAGTCGGCATTGTGCCTTATGTATTTAATTGCGATGTAATTTCTGTGTTTCATCGTCAATAAGAAGGTTCAAGGGATACAGTGAACCTGGAGTGAAGCATCGGACTCTATAACTAGTGACACAGGAACGGTTCAAAACATAGACAGTAAGAAGAGTCAGCCATATTGTACTTAATTCGGCATTGTTTCTTTTGTATTTAATTCCGATGCAATTTCTGTGTTTCATCGTCAATAAGAAGGTCCAAGGGATACAGTAAACCTGAAGTGAAGCATCGGACTCTATAACTAGTGTCACAGGTATGGAACAAGATATAGTCAGTAAGAAGAGTCAGTCTTTTTGTACTTAAGTCGGCATTGTGCCTTTTGTATCTAATTCCGATGCAATTTCTGTGTTTCATCGTCAATACGACGGTCCAAAGGGATACAGTAAACCAGAAGTGAAGCATCGGAATCTATAACTAGTGTCACAGGAATGGTTCAAAACATAGTCAGTAAGAAGAGTCAGTCTTCTTGTACTTAAGTGGGCATTGTGCCTTTTTTATTTAATTCCGATGCAATATCTGCGTTTCATCGTTAATAAGAATGTCAGAGGGATACAGTAAACCTGAAGTGAAGCATCGGAATCTATATCTAGTGTCACAGGAATTGTTCAAACATAGACAGTAGGAAGAGTCAGTCTTCTTGTACTTAAGTCGGCATTGTGCCTTTTGTATTTTGTTCCGATGCAATTTCTGTGTTTCGTCGCCAATAGGAAGGTCCAAAGGATACAGTAAACCTGAAGTGAAGCATCGGAATCTACAACTAATGTCACAGGATTCGTTCAAACATAGACAGTAGGAAGAGTCAGTCTTCTTGTACTTAAGTCGGCATTGTGCCTTTTGTATTTTGTTCCGATGCAATTTCTGTGTTTCGTCGCCAATAGGAAGGTCGAAAGGATACAGTAAACCTGAAGTGAAGCATCGGAAACAATAACTAATGTCACAGGATTCGTTCAAACATAGTCAGTAGGAAGAGTCAGTCTTCTTGTACTTGAGTCAGCATTGTGCCTTTTGTATTTAATTCCGATGCAATTTTTGTGTTTCGTCGTCAATACGAAGGTCCAAGGGATACAGTAAACCAGAAGTAAAGCATCGGAATCTATAACTAGTGTCACAGGAATGGTTCAAAACATAGTCAGTAAGAAGAGTCAGTCTTCTTGTACTTCATTGGGTATTGTGCCTTTTGTATTTAATTCGCATGCAATTTCTGTGTTTCATCGTCAATACGAAGGTCCAAGGGATACAGTAAACCAGAAGTGAAGCATCGGAATCTATAACTAGTGACATAGGAATGGTTCCAAACATAGACAGTAGGAAGATTCAGACTACATGTACTTAAGTCGGTATTGTGCCTTTTGTATTTATTTCCGATGCAATTTCTGTGTTTCATCGTCAATAAGAAGGTCAGAGGGATTCACTAAACCTGAAGTGAAGCATCGGAATCTATAACTAGTGTCACAGGAATGGTTCAAAACATATCCAGTAAGAAGAGTCAGTCTTGCTGTACTTAGGTCGGCATTGTGCCTTTTGTATTTATTTTCGATGCAATTTCTGTGACTCATCGTCAATAAGAAGGTCCAAGGGATACGGCAAACCTTGTGTGAAGCATCGGAATCTATAACTAGTGTCACAGGAATGGTTCAAAACACAGACAGTAAGAACAGTCAGTCTTCTTCTACTTAAGTCGGCATTGTGCATTTTCTATTTAATTCCGATGCAATTTCTGTGTTTCGTCGCCAATAAGAAGGTCCAAAGGATACAGTAACCCTGAAGTGAAGCATCGGAATCTATAACTAATGTCACAGGAATGGTTCCAACATAGACAGCAGTAAAGAGTCAGTATTCTTATACTTAAGTCGGCATTGTGCCTTTGGTATTTAGTTCCGATGCAATATCTGTGTTTCATCGTCAATAAGAAGGTCCTAGGGATACAGTAAACCTGAAGTGAAGCCTCGGAATCTACAACTAGTGTCACAGGAATGGTTCAAAACATACTCAGTAAGAAGAGCCAGTCATCTTGTACTTAAGTAGGCATTGTGCCTTTTGTATTCAATTCCGATGCAATTTCTGTGTATCATCGTCAATAAGAAGGTCCAACGGATACAGTAAACCTGAAGTGAAGCATCGGAATCTTTAATTAGCGTCACAGGATTGGTTCAAAACATAGACACTAAGAAGAGTCAGTCTGCTTGTACTTAAGACGGCATTGTGCCTTTTCTATTTAATTCCGATGCAATATCTGTGTTTCATCGTCAATACGAAGGTCCAAGGGATACAGTAAACCGGAAGTGAAGCATCGTAATCTATAACTAGTGTCACAGGAATGGTTCAAAACATAGTCAGTAATAAGAGTCAGTCTTCTTGTACTTAAGTCAACATTGTGCCTTTTGTATTTAATTCCGATGCAATATCTGTGTTTCATCGTTAATAAGAACGTCAGAGGGATACAGTAAACCTGAAGTGAAGCATCGGGATCTACAACTAGTGTCACAGGAATTGTTCAAATCATAGTCAGTAAGAAGAGTCAGTCTTCTTGTACTTAAGTCGGCATTGTGCCTTTTGTATTTAATTCCGATGCAATTTCTGTGTTTCGTCGTCAATAAGAAGGTCCAAAGTATACAGTAAACCTGAAGTGAAGCATCCGAATTTATAACTAGTGTCACAGGAATGGATCAATATATAGTCAGTAAGAAGAGTCAGTGTTCTTGTACTTAAGTCGGCATTGTGCCTTTTGTATTTAATTCCGATGCAATTTCGGTGTTTCATCGTCAATAAGAAGGTCCAAGGGATACAGTAAACCTGAAGTGAAGCATCGGAATCTATAACTAGTGTCACAGGAATGAATCAAAGTATAGTCAGTAAGAGGAGTCAGTCTTCTCGTACTTAGGTCGGCACTGTGCCTTTTGTATTTAATACCGATGCAATTTCAGTGTTTCATCGTCAATACGAAGGTCCAAGGGATACAGTAAACCTGAAGTGAAGCATCGGAATCCATAACTAGTGTCACAGGAATGGTTCAAAACATAGTCAGTAAGAAGAGTCAGTCTTCTTGTACTTCATTGGGTATTGTGCCTTTTGTATTTAATTCGCATGCAATTTCTGTGTTTCATCGTCAATACGAAGGTCCAAGGGATACAGTAAACCAGAAGTGAAGCATCGGAATCTATAACTAGTGACATAGGAATGGTTCAAAACATAGACAGTAGGAAGATTCAGTCTACATGTACTTAAGTCGGTATTGTGCCTTTTGTATTTATTTCCGATGCAATTTCTGTGTTTCATCGTCAATAAGAAGGTCAGAGGGATTCACTAAACCTGAAGTGAAGCATCGGAATCTATAACTAGTGTCACAGGAATGGTTCAAAGCATATCCAGTAAGATGAGTCAGTCTTGTTGTACTTAGGTCGGCATTGTGCCTTTTGTATTTATTTTCGATGCAATTTCTGTGTTTCATCGTCAATAATAAGGTCCAAGGGATACAGTAAACCTTGTGTGAAGCATCGGAATCTATAACTAGTGTCACAGGAATGGTTCAAAACACAGACAGTAAGAAGAGTCAGTCTGCTTGTACTTAAGTCGGCATTGTGCCTTTTGTATTTAATTCCGATGCAATATCTGTGTTTCATCGTTAATAAGAAGGTGAGAGGGATACAATAAACCTGAAGTGAAGCATCGGAATCTACAACTAGTGTCACAGGAATGGTTCAAATCATAGTCAGTAAGAAGAGTCAGTGTTCTTGTACTTAAGTTGGCATTGTGCCCTTTGTATTTAATTCCGATGCGATTTCTGTGTTTCATCGTCAATAAGAAGGTCCAAGGGATACAGTAAACCTGAAGTGATGCTTCGGAATCCATAACTAGTGTCACAGGAATGGTTCAAAACATTGACAGTAAGAAGAGACAGTCTTCTTGTACCTAAGTCGGCATTGTGCCTTTTCTATTTAATTCCGATGCAATTTCGGTGTTTCATCGTCAATAAGAAGGTCCAAGGGATACAGTAAACCTTGTGTGAAGCATCGGAATCTATAACTAGTGTCACAGGAATGGTTCAAAACATAGACAGTAAGAAGAGTCAGTCTTCTTGCACTTCAGTCGGCATTGTGCCTTTTGTATTTAATTCAGATGCAATTTCTGTGTTTCATCGTCAATGAGAAGGTCAGAGGGATACAGTAAACCTGAAGTGAAGCATCGGAATCTATAACTAGTGTCACAGGAATGGTTCAAAACATAGGCAGTAAGAAGATCCAGTCTTCTTGTCCTTTAGTCGGCATTGTGCCTTTTGTATTTAATTCCGAAGCAATTTCTGTGTTTCATCGTCAACAATAAGGTCCAAGGGATACAGTAAACCTGAAGTGAAGCATCGGAATCTATAACTAGTGTCACAGGAATGAATCAAGGTATAGTCAGTAAGAGGAGTCAGTCTTCTCGTACTTAGGTCGGCACTGTGCCTTTTGTATTTAATTCCGATGCAATTTCTGTATTTCATCGTCAATTAGAAGGTCCAAGGGATACAGCAAACCTGAAGTGAAGCATCGGAATCCAAAACTAGTGTCACAGGAATGGTTCAAAACATAGTCAGTAAGAAATGTAAGTCTTCTTAAGTAGGCATTGTGCCTTTTGTATTTAATTCCGATGCAATTTCTGTGTTTCGACGTCAATAAGAAGGTCAGAGGGATACAGTAAGCCTGAAGTGAAGCATCGGAATCTATAACTAGTGTCACAGGAATGGTTCATAACATAGGCAGTAATAAGATTCAGGCTTCTTGTCCTTAAGTCGGCATTGTGCCTTATGTATTTAATTGCGATGTAATTTCTGTGTTTCATCGTCAATAAGAAGGTTCAAGGGATACAGTGAACCTGGAGTGAAGCATCGGACTCTATAACTAGTGACACAGGAACGGTTCAAAACATAGACAGTAAGAAGAGTCAGCCATATTGTACTTAATTCGGCATTGTTTCTTTTGTATTTAATTCCGATGCAATTTCTGTGTTTCATCGTCAATAAGAAGGTCCAAGGGATACAGTAAACCTGAAGTGAAGCATCGGACTCTATAACTAGTGTCACAGGTATGGAACAAGATATAGTCAGTAAGAAGAGTCAGTCTTTTTGTACTTAAGTCGGCATTGTGCCTTTTGTATCTAATTCCGATGCAATTTCTGTGTTTCATCGTCAATACGACGGTCCAAAGGGATACAGTAAACCAGAAGTGAAGCATCGGAATCTATAACTAGTGTCACAGGAATGGTTCAAAACATAGTCAGTAAGAAGAGTCAGTCTTCTTGTACTTAAGTGGGCATTGTGCCTTTTTTATTTAATTCCGATGCAATATCTGCGTTTCATCGTTAATAAGAACGTCAGAGGGATACAGTAAACCTGAAGTGAAGCATCGGAATCTATATCTAGTGTCACAGGAATTGTTCAAAACAGTCAGTAAGAAGAGTCAGTCTTCTTGTACTTAAGTCGGCATTGTGGATTTTGTATTTAACTCCGTTGCAATTTCTGTGTTTCATCGTCAATAAGAAGGTCCAAGAGATAGAGTGAACCTAAAGTGAAGCATCGGAATCTATAACTAGTGTCACAGGAATGGTTCTAAACATATCCAGAGAGAAGAGTCAGTCTGCTTGTACTTAAGTCGGCATTGTGCCTTTTCTATTTGATTCCGATGCAATTTCTGTGTTTCGTCGCCAATAGGAAGGTCCAAAGGATACAGTAAACCTGAAGTGAAGCATCGGAATCTACAACTAATGTCACAGGATTCGTTCAAACATAGACAGTAGGAAGAGTCAGTCTTCTTGTACTTAAGTCTGCATTGTACCTTTTGTATTTTGTTCCGATGCAATTTCTGTGTTTCGTCGCCAATAGGAAGGTCGAAAGGATACAGTAAACCTGAAGTGAAGCATCGGAAACAATAACTAATGTCACAGGATTCGTTCAAACATAGTCAGTAGGAAGAGTCAGTCTTCTTGTACTTGAGTCAGCATTGTGCCTTTTGTATTTAATTCCGATGCAATTTTTGTGTTTCGTCGTCAATACGAAGGTCCAAGGGATACAGTAAACCAGAAGTGAAGCATCGGAATCTATAACTAGTGTCACAGGAATGGTTCAAAACATAGTCAGTAAGAAGAGTCAGTCTTCTTGTACTTCATTGGGTATTGTGCCTTTTGTATTTAATTCGCATGCAATTTCTGTGTTTCATCGTCAATACGAAGGTCCAAGGGATACAGTAAACCAGAAGTGAAGCATCGGAATCTATAACTAGTGACATAGGAATGGTTCAAAACATAGACAGTAGGAAGATTCAGACTACATGTACTTAAGTCGGTATTGTGCCTTTTGTATTTATTTCCGATGCAATTTCTGTGTTTCATCGTCAATAAGAAGGTCAGAGGGATTCACTAAACCTGAAGTGAAGCATCGGAATCTATAACTAGTGTCACAGGAATGGTTCAAAACATATCCAGTAAGAAGAGTCAGTCTTGCTGTACTTAGGTCGGCATTGTGCCTTTTGTATTTATTTTCGATGCAATTTCTGTGTCTCATCGTCAATAAGAAGGTCCAAGGGATACGGTAAACCTTGTGTGAAGCATCGGAATCTATAACTAGTGTCACAGGAATGGTTCAAAACACAGACAGTAAGAAGAGTCAGTCTGCTTGTACTTAAGTCGGCATTGTGCCTTTTGTATTTAATCCGATGCAATATCTGTGTTTATCCGTTAATAAGAAGGTCAGAGGGATACAATAAACCTGAAGAGAAGCATCGGAATCTACAACTAGTGTCACAGGAATGGTTCAAATCATAGTCAGTAAGAAGAGTCAGTCTTCTTGTACTTAAGTCGGCTTTGTGCCTTTTGTATTTAATTCCAATGCAATTTCTGTGTTTCATCGTCAACAAGAAGGTCCAAGGGATACAGTAAACCCGAAGTGAAGCATCGGAATCTATAACTAGTGTCACAGGAATGGATCAATATAGAGTCAGTAAGAAGAGTCAGTCATCTTGTACTTAAGTCGACATTGTGCCTTTTGTATTTAATTCCGATGCAATTTCTGTATTTCATCGTCAATAAGAAGGTCCAACGGATACAGTAAACCTGAAGTGATGCATCGGAATCCAAAACTAGTGTCACAGGAATGGTTCAAAACATAGACACTAAGAAGAGTCAGCCTTCTTGTACTTAATTCGGCATTGTTTCTTTTGTATTTAATTCCGATGCAATTTCTGTGTTTCATCGTCAATAAGAAGGTCCAAGGGATACAGTAAACCTGAAGTGAAGCATCGGAATCTATAACTAGTGTCACAGGAATGGAACAAGATATAGTCAGTAAGAAGAGTCAGTCTTTTTGTACTTAAGTCGGCATTGTGCCTTTTGTATCTAATTCCGATGCAATTTCTGTGTTTCATCGTCAATACGACGGTCCAAGGGATACAGTAAACCAGAAGTGAAGCATCGGAATCTATTACTAGTGTCACAGCAATGATTCGTAACATAGACAGTAAGAACAGTCAGTCTTCTTCTACTTAAGTCGGCATTGTGCATTTTCTATTTAATTCCGATGCAATTTCTGTGTTTCGTCGCCAATAAGAAGGTCCAAAGGATACAGTAACCCTGAAGTGAAGCATCGGAATCTATAACTAATGTCACAGGAATGGTTCCAACATAGACAGCAGTAAAGAGTCAGTATTCTTATACTTAAGTCGGCATTGTGCCTTTGGTATTTAGTTCCGATGCAATATCTGTGTTTCATCGTCAATAAGAAGGTCCTAGGGATACAGTAAACCTGAAGTGAAGCCTCGGAATCTACAACTAGTGTCACAGGAATGGTTCAAAACATACTCAGTAAGAAGAGCCAGTCATCTTGTACTTAAGTAGGCATTGTGCCTTTTGTATTCAATTCCGATGCAATTTCTGTGTTTCATCGTCAATAAGAAGGTCCAACGGATACAGTAAACCTGAAGTGAAGCATCGGAATCTTTAATTAGCGTCACAGGATTGGTTCAAAACATAGACACTAAGAAGAGTCAGTCTGCTTGTACTTAAGACGGCATTGTGCCTTTTCTATTTAATTCCGATGCAATTTCTGTGTTTCATCGTCAATACGAAGGTCCAAGGGATACAGTAAACCGGAAGTGAAGCATCGTAATCTATAACTAGTGTCACAGGGATGGTTCAAAACATAGTCAGTAATAAGAGTCAGTCTTCTTGTACTTAAGTCAACATTGTGCCTTTTGTATTTAATTCCGATGCAATATCTGTGTTTCATCGTTAATAAGAACGTCAGAGGGATACAGTAAACCTGAAGTGAAGCATCGGGATCTACAACTAGTGTCACAGGAATTGTTCAAATCATAGTCAGTAAGAAGAGTCAGTCTTCTTATACTTAAGTCGGCATTGTGCCTTTTGTATTTAATTCCGATGCAATTTCTGTGTTTCGTCGTCAATAAGAAGGTCCAAAGTATACAGTAAACCTGAAGTGAAGCATCCGAATTTATAACTAGTGTCACAGGAATGGATCAATATATAGTCAGTAAGAAGAGTCAGTGTTCTTGTACTTAAGTCGGCATTGTGCCTTTTGTATTTAATTCCGATGCAATTTCGGTGTTTCATCGTCAATAAGAAGGTCCAAGGGATACAGTAAACCTGAAGTGAAGCATCGGAATCTATAACTAGTGTCACAGGAATGAATCAAAGTATAGTCAGTAAGAGGAGTCAGTCTTCTCGTACTTAGGTCGGCACTGTGCCTTTTGTATTTAATACCGATGCAATTTCAGTGTTTCATCGTCAATACGAAGGTCCAAGGGATACAGTAAACCTGAAGTGAAGCATCGGAATCCATAACTAGTGTCACAGGAATGGTTCAAAACATAGTCAGTAAGAAGAGTCAGTCTTCTTGTACTTCATTGGGTATTGTGCCTTTTGTATTTAATTCGCATGCAATTTCTGTGTTTCATCGTCAATACGAAGGTCCAAGGGATACAGTAAACCAGAAGTGAAGCATCGGAATCTATAACTAGTGACATAGGAATGGTTCAAAACATAGACAGTAGGAAGATTCAGTCTACATGTACTTAAGTCGGTATTGTGCCTTTTGTATTTATTTCCGATGCAATTTCTGTGTTTCATCGTCAATAAGAAGGTCAGAGGGATTCACTAAACCTGAAGTGAAGCATCGGAATCTATAACTAGTGTCACAGGAATGGTTCAAAGCATATCCAGTAAGATGAGTCAGTCTTGTTGTACTTAGGTCGGCATTGTGCCTTTTGTATTTATTTTCGATGCAATTTCTGTGTTTCATCGTCAATAATAAGGTCCAAGGGATACAGTAAACCTTGTGTGAAGCATCGGAATCTATAACTAGTGTCACAGGAATGGTTCAAAACACAGACAGTAAGAAGAGTCAGTCTGCTTGTACTTAAGTCGGCATTGTGCCTTTTGTATTTAATTCCGATGCAATATCTGTGTTTCATCGTTAATAAGAAGGTGAGAGGGATACAATAAACCTGAAGTGAAGCATCGGAATCTACAACTAGTGTCACAGGAATGGTTCAAATCATAGTCAGTAAGAAGAGTCAGTGTTCTTGTACTTAAGTTGGCATTGTGCCCTTTGTATTTAATTCCGATGCGATTTCTGTGTTTCATCGTCAATAAGAAGGTCCAAGGGATACAGTAAACCTGAAGTGATGCTTCGGAATCCATAACTAGTGTCACAGGAATGGTTCAAAACATTGACAGTAAGAAGAGACAGTCTTCTTGTACCTAAGTCGGCATTGTGCCTTTTCTATTTAATTCCGATGCAATTTCGGTGTTTCATCGTCAATAAGAAGGTCCAAGGGATACAGTAAACCTTGTGTGAAGCATCGGAATCTATAACTAGTGTCACAGGAATGGTTCAAAACATAGACAGTAAGAAGAGTCAGTCTTCTTGCACTTCAGTCGGCATTGTGCCTTTTGTATTTAATTCAGATGCAATTTCTGTGTTTCATCGTCAATGAGAAGGTCAGAGGGATACAGTAAACCTGAAGTGAAGCATCGGAATCTATAACTAGTGTCACAGGAATGGTTCAAAACATAGGCAGTAAGAAGATCCAGTCTTCTTGTCCTTTAGTCGGCATTGTGCCTTTTGTATTTAATTCCGATGCAATTTCTGTGTTTCATCGTCAACAATAAGGTCCAAGGGATACAGTAAACCTGAAGTGAAGCATCGGAATCTATAACTAGTGTCACAGGAATGAATCAAGGTATAGTCAGTAAGAGGAGTCAGTCTTCTCGTACTTAGGTCGGCACTGTGCCTTTTGTATTTAATTCCGATGCAATTTCTGTATTTCATCGTCAATTAGAAGGTCCAAGGGATACAGCAAACCTGAAGTGAAGCATCGGAATCCAAAACTAGTGTCACAGGAATGGTTCAAAACATAGTCAGTAAGAAGAGTAAGTCTTCTTAAGTAGGCATTGTGCCTTTTGTATTTAATTCCGATGCAATTTCTGTGTTTCGACGTCAATAAGAAGGTCAGAGGGATACAGTAAGCCTGAAGTGAAGCATCGGAATCTATAACTAGTGTCACAGGAATGGTTCATAACATAGGCAGTAATAAGATTCAGGCTTCTTGTCCTTAAGTCGGCATTGTGCCTTATGTATTTAATTGCGATGTAATTTCTGTGTTTCATCGTCAATAAGAAGGTTCAAGGGATACAGTGAACCTGGAGTGAAGCATCGGACTCTATAACTAGTGACACAGGAACGGTTCAAAACATAGACAGTAAGAAGAGTCAGCCATATTGTACTTAATTCGGCATTGTTTCTTTTGTATTTAATTCCGATGCAATTTCTGTGTTTCATCGTCAATAAGAAGGTCCAAGGGATACAGTAAACCTGAAGTGAAGCATCGGACTCTATAACTAGTGTCACAGGTATGGAACAAGATATAGTCAGTAAGAAGAGTCAGTCTTTTTGTACTTAAGTCGGCATTGTGCCTTTTGTATCTAATTCCGATGCAATTTCTGTGTTTCATCGTCAATACGACGGTCCAAAGGGATACAGTAAACCAGAAGTGAAGCATCGGAATCTATAACTAGTGTCACAGGAATGGTTCAAAACATAGTCAGTAAGAAGAGTCAGTCTTCTTGTACTTAAGTGGGCATTGTGCCTTTTTTATTTAATTCCGATGCAATATCTGCGTTTCATCGTTAATAAGAACGTCAGAGGGATACAGTAAACCTGAAGTGAAGCATCGGAATCTATATCTAGTGTCACAGGAATTGTTCAAAACAGTCAGTAAGAAGAGTCAGTCTTCTTGTACTTAAGTCGGCATTGTGCATTTTGTATTTAACTCCGTTGCAATTTCTGTGTTTCATCGTCAATAAGAAAGTCCAAGAGATAGAGTGAACCTAAAGTGAAGCATCGGAATCTATAACTAGTGTCACAGGAATGGTTCTAAACATATCCAGAGAGAAGAGTCAGTCTGCTTGTACTTAAGTCGGCATTGTGCCTTTTCTATTTGATTCCGATGCAATTTCTGTGTTTCGTCGCCAATAGGAAGGTCCAAAGGATACAGTAAACCTGAAGTGAAGCATCGGAATCTACAACTAATGTCACAGGATTCGTTCAAACATAGACAGTAGGAAGAGTCATTCTTCTTGTACTTAAGTCGGCATTGTACCTTTTGTATTTTGTTCCGATGCAATTTCTGTGTTTCGTCGCCAATAGGAAGGTCGAAAGGATACAGTAAACCTGAAGTGAAGCATCGGAAACAATAACTAATGTCACAGGATTCGTTCAAACATAGTCAGTAGGAAGAGTCAGTCTTCTTGTACTTGAGTCAGCATTGTGCCTTTTGTACTTAATTCCGATGCAATTTTTGTGTTTCGTCGTCAATACGAAGGTCCAAGGGATACAGTAAACCAGAAGTGAAGCATCGGAATCTATAACTAGTGTCACAGGAATGGTTCAAAACATAGTCAGTAAGAAGAGTCAGTCTTCTTGTACTTCATTGGGTATTGTGCCTTTTGTATTTAATTCGCATGCAATTTCTGTGTTTCATCGTCAATACGAAGGTCCAAGGGATACAGTAAACCAGAAGTGAAGCATCGGAATCTATAACTAGTGACATAGGAATGGTTCAAAACATAGACAGTAGGAAGATTCAGACTACATGTACTTAAGTCGGTATTGTGCCTTTTGTATTTATTTCCGATGCAATTTCTGTGTTTCATCGTCAATAAGAAGGTCAGAGGGATTCACTAAACCTGAAGTGAAGCATCGGAATCTATAACTAGTGTCACAGGAATGGTTCAAAACATATCCAGTAAGAAGAGTCAGTCTTGCTGTACTTAGGTCGGCATTGTGCCTTTTGTATTTATTTTCGATGCAATTTCTGTGTCTCATCGTCAATAAGAAGGTCCAAGGGATACGGTAAACCTTGTGTGAAGCATCGGAATCTATAACTAGTGTCACAGGAATGGTTCAAAACACAGACAGTAAGAAGAGTCAGTCTGCTTGTACTTAAGTCGGCATTGTGCCTTTTGTATTTAATCCGATGCAATATCTGTGTTTATCCGTTAATAAGAAGGTCAGAGGGATACAATAAACCTGAAGAGAAGCATCGGAATCTACAACTAGTGTCACAGGAATGGTTCAAATCATAGTCAGTAAGAAGAGTCAGTCTTCTTGTACTTAAGTCGGCTTTGTGCCTTTTGTATTTAATTCAAATGCAATTTCTGTGTTTCATCGTCAACAAGAAGGTCCAAGGGATACAGTAAACCCGAAGTGAAGCATCGGAATCTATAACTAGTGTCACAGGAATGGATCAATATAGAGTCAGTAAGAAGAGTCAGTCATCTTGTACTTAAGTCGACATTGTGCCTTTTGTATTTAATTCCGATGCAATTTCTGTATTTCATCGTCAATTAGAAGGTCCAAGGGAAACAGTAAACCTGAAGTGAAGCATCGGAATCCAAAACTAGTGTCACAGGAATGGTTCAAAACATAGACACTAAGAAGAGTCAGCCTTCTTGTACTTAATTCGGCATTGTTTCTTTTGTATTTAATTCCGATGCAATTTCTGTGTTTCATCGTCAATAGGAAGGTCCAAGGGATACAGTATACCTGAAGTCAAGCATCGGAATCTATAACTAGTGTCACAGGAATGGAACAAGATATAGTCAGTAAGAAGAGTCAGTCTTTTTGTACTTAAGTCGGCATTGTGCCTTTTGTATCTAATTCCGATGCAATTTCTGTGTTTCATCGTCAATACGACGGTCCAAGGGATACAGTAAACCAGAAGTGAAGCATCGGAATCTATTACTAGTGTCACAGCAATGATTCGTAACATAGACAGTAAGAACAGTCAGTCTTCTTCTACTTAAGTCGGCATTGTGCATTTTCTATTTAATTCCGATGCAATTTCTGTGTTTCGTCGCCAATAAGAAGGTCCAAAGGATACAGTAACCCTGAAGTGAAGCATCGGAATCTATAACTAATGTCACAGGAATGGTTCAAACATAGACAGCAGTAAAGAGTCAGTATTGTTATACTTAAGTCGGCATTGTGCCTTTGGTATTTAGTTCCGATGCAATTTCTGTGTTTCATCGTCAACAAGAAGGTCCTAGGGATACAGTAAACCTGAAGTGAAGCCTCGGAATCTACAACTAGTGTCACAGGAATGGTTCAAAACATACTCAGTAAGAAGAGCCAGTCATCTTGTACTTAAGTAGGCATTGTGCCTTTTGTATTCAATTCCGATGCAATTTCTGTGTTTCATCGTCAATAAGAAGGTCCAACGGATACAGTAAACCTGAAGTGAAGCATCGGAATCTTTAATTAGCGTCACAGGATTGGTTCAAAACATAGACACTAAGAAGAGTCAGTCTGCTTGTACTTAAGACGGAATTGTGCCTTTTCTATTTAATTCCGATGCAATTTCTGTGTTTCATCGTCAATACGAAGGTCCAAGGGATACAGTAAACCGGAAGTGAAGCATCGTAATCTATAACTAGTGTCACAGGAATGGTTCAAAACATAGTCAGTAATAAGAGTCAGTCTTCTTGTACTTAAGTCAACATTGTGCCTTTTGTATTTAATTCCGATGCAATATCTGTGTTTCATCGTTAATAAGAACGTCAGAGGGATACAGTAAACCTGAAGTGAAGCATCGGGATCTACAACTAGTGTCACAGGAATTGTTCAAATCATAGTCAGTAAGAAGAGTCAGTCTTCTTGTACTTAAGTCGGCATTGTGCCTTTTGTATTTAATTCCGATGCAATTTCTGTGTTTCGTCGTCAATAAGAAGGTCCAAAGTATACAGTAAACCTGAAGTGAAGCATCCGAATCTATAACTAGTGTCACAGGAATGGATCAATATATAGTCAGTAAGAAGAGTCAGTGTTCTTGTACTTAAGTCGGCATTGTGCCTTTTGTATTTAATTCCGATGCAATTTCGGTGTTTCATCGTCAATAAGATTTTCCCAGGGATACAGTAAACCTTGTGTGAAGCATCGGAATCTATAACTAGTGTCACAGGAATGGTTCAAAACATAGACAGTAAGGAGAGTCAGTCTTCTTGCACTTAAGTCGGCATTGTGCCTTTTGTATTTAATTCAGATGCAATTACTGTGTTTCATCGTCAATGAGAAGGTCAGAGGGATACAGTAAACCTGAAGTGAAGCATCGGAATCTATAACTAGTGTCACAGGAATGGTTCAAATCATAGGCAGTAAGAAGATCCAGTCTTCTTGTCCTTTAGTCGGCATTGTGCCTTTTGTATATAATTCCGATGCAATTTCTGTGTTTCATCGTCAACAATAAGGTCCAAGGGATACAGTAAACCTGAAGTGAAGCATCGGAATCTATAACTAGTGTCACAGGAATGAATCAAGGTATAGTCAGTATGAGGAGTCAGTCTTCTCGTACATAGGTCGGCACTGTGCCTTTTGTATTTAATACCGATGCAATTTCAGTGTTTCATCGTCAATACGAAGGTCCAAGGGATACAGTAAACCTGAAGTGAAGCATCGGAATCCATAACTAGTGTCACAGGAATGGTTCAAAACATAGTCAGTAAGAAGAGTCAGTTTTCTTGTACTTCATTGGGTATTGTGCCTTTTGTATTTAATTCGCATGCAATTCCTGTGTTTCATCGTCAATACGAAGGTCCAAGGGATACAGTAAACCAGAAGTGAAGCATCGGAATCTATAACTAGTGACATAGGAATGGTTCAATACATAGACAGTAGGAAGATTCAGTCTACATGTACTTAAGTCGGTATTGTGCCTTTTGTATTTATTTCCGATGCAATTTCTGTGTTTCATCGTCAATAAGAAGGTCAGAGGGAGACACTAAACCTGAAGTGAAGCATCGGAATCTATAACTAGTATCACAGGAATGGTTCAAACATATCCAGTAAGAAGAGTCAGTCTTGTTGTACTTAGGTCGGCATTGTGCCTTTTGTATTTATTTTCGATGCAATTTCTGTGATTCATCGTCAATAATAAGGTCCAAGGGATACAGTAAACCTTGTGTGAAGCATCGGAATCTATAACTGGTGTCACAGGAATGGTTCAAAACACAGACAGTAAGAAGAGTCCGTCTGCTTGTACTTGAGTCGGCATTGTGCCTTTTGTATTTAATTCCGATGCAATATCTGTGTTTCATCGTTAATAAGAAGGTCAGAGGGATACAATAAACCTGAAGTGAAGCATCGGAATCTACAACTAGTGTCACAGGAATGGTTCAAATCATAGTCAGTAAGAAGAGTCAGTCTTCTTGTACTTAAGTCGGCTTTGTGCCTTATGTATTTAATTCCAATGCAATTTCTGTGTTTCATCGTCAATAAAAGAAGGTCCAAGGGATACAGTAAACCCGAAGTGAAGCATCGGAATCTATAACTAGTGTCACAGGAATGGATCAAGGTAGAGTCAGTAAGAAGAGTCAGGCATCTTGTACTTAAGTCGACATTGTGCCTTTTGTATTTAATTCCGATGCAATTTCTGTATTTCATAGTCATTTAGAAGGTCCAAGGGATACAGTAAACCTGAAGTGAAGCATCGGAATCCAATACTAGTGTCACAGGAATGGTTCAAAACATAGTCAGTAAGAAGAGTAAGTCTTCTTAAGTAGGCATTGTGCCTTTTATATTTAATTCCGATGCAATTTCTGTGTTTCGACGTCAATAAGAAGGTCAGAGGGATACAGTAAGCCTGAAGTGAAGCATCGGAATCTATAACTAGTGTCACAGGAATGGTTCAAAACATAGGCAGTAAGAAGATTCAGGCTTCTTGTCCTTAAGTCAGCATTGTGCCTTTTGTATTTAATTGCGATGTAATTTCTGTGTTTCATCGTCAATAAGAAGGTTCAAGGGATACAGTGAACCTGGAGTGAAGCATTGGACTCTATAACTAGTGTCACAGGAACGGTTCAAAATATAGACAGTAAGAAGAGTCAGCCTTCTTGTACTTAATTCGGCATTATTTCTTTTGTATTTAATTCCGATGCAATTTCTGTGTTTCATCGTCAATAAGAAGGTCCAAGGGATACAGTAAACCTGAAGTGAGGCATCGGAATCTATAACTAGTGTCACAGGAATGGAACAAGATATAGTCAGTAAGAAGAGTCAGACTTTTTGTACTTAAGTCGGCATTGTGCCTTTTGTATCTAATTCCGGTGCAATTTCTGTGTTTCATCGTCAATACGACGGTCCAAGGGATACAGTAAACCAGAAGTGAAGCATCGGAATCTATAACTAGTGTCACAGGAATGGTTCAAAACATAGTCAGTAAGAAGAGTCAGTCTTCTTGTACTTAAGTCGGCATTGTGCCTTTTGTATTTAATTCCGATGCAATATCTGCGTTTCATCGTTAATAAGAACGTCAGAGGGATACAGTAAACTTGAAGTGAAGCATCGGAATCTATATCTAGTGTCACAGGAATGGTTCAAAACAGTCAGTAAGAAGAGTCAGTCTTCTTATATTTAAGTCGCCATTTTGCCTTTTGTATTTAATTCCGATGCAATATCTGTGTTTCATCGTCAATAAGAAGGTCCAAGGGACACAGTAAACCTGAAGTGAAGCATCGGAATCTGTAACTAGCGTCACAGGAATGGTTCAAATCATAGACACTAAGAAGAGTCAGTCTGCTTGTACTTAAGACGGCATTGTGCCTTTTCAATTTAATTCCGATGCAATTTCTGTGTTTCATCGTCAATAAGAAGGTCAGAGGGATACAGTGGACCTGAGGTGAAGCATCGGAATCTATAACTAGTGTCACAGCAATGGTTCGAAGCATAGACAGTAAGAACAATCAGTCTTCTTGTACTTAAGTCGGCATTGTGCATTTTCTATTTAATTAGAATGCAATTTCTGTGTTTCGTCGCCAATAGGAAGGTCGAAGGGATACAGTAAACCTGAAGTGAAGCATCGGAAACAATAACTAATGTCACAGGGTTCGTTCAAACATAGTCAGTAGGAAGAGTCAGTCTTCTTGTACTTGAGTCAGCATTGTGACTTTTGTATTTCATTCCGATGCAATTTTTGTGTTTCGTCGTCAATACGAAGGTCCAAGGGATACAGTAAACCAGAAGTGAAGCATCGGAATCTATAACTAGTGTCACAGGAATGGATCAAAACATAGTCAGTAAGAAGAGTCAGTCTGCTTGTACTTAAGTCGGCATTGTGCCTTTTGTATTTAATTCCGATTTAATATCTGTGTTTCATCGTTAATAAGAAGGTCAGAGGGATACAATAAACCTGAAGTGAAGCATCGGAATCTACAACTAGTGTCACAGGAATGGTTCAAATCATAGTCAGTAAGAAGAGTCAGTCTTCTTGTACTTAAGTCGGCTTTGTGCCTTTTGTATTTAATTCCAATGCAATTTCTGTGTTTCATCGTCAATAAGAAGGTCCAAGGGATACAGTAAACCCGAAGTGAAGCATCGGAATCTATAACTAGTGTCACAGGAATGGATCAAGATAGAGTCAGTAAGAAGAGTCAGTCATCTTGTACTTAAGTCGACATTGTGCCTTTTGTATTTAATTCCGATGCAATTTCTGTATTTCATCATCAATTAGAAGGTCCAAGGGATACAGTAAACCTGAAGTGAAGCATCGGAATCCAAAACTAGTGTCACAGGAATGGTTCAAAACATAGTCAGTAAGAAGAGCCAGTCATCTTGTACTTAAGTAGGCATTGTGCCTTTTGTATTCAATTCCGATGCAATTTCTGTGTTTCATCGTCAATAAGAAGGTCCAAGGGATACAGTAAACCTGAAGTGAAGCATCGGAATCTTTAACTAGCGTCACAGGAATGGTTCAAAACATAGACACTAAGAAGAGTCAGTCTGCTTGTACTTAAGACGGCATTGTGCCTTTTCTATTTAATTCCGATGCAATATCTGTGTTTCATCGTTAATAAGAAGGTCAGAGGGATACAGTAAACCTGAAGTGAAGCATCGTAATCTATAACTAGTGTCACAGGAATGGTTCAAAACAGTCAGTAAGAAGAGTCAGTCTTCTTGTACTTAAGTCGGCATTGTGCATTTTGTATTTAACTCCGTTGCAATTTCTGTGTTTCATCGTCAAAAAGAAGGTCCAAGGGATACAGTAAACCCGAACTGAAGCATCGGAATCTATAACTAGTGTCACAGGAATGGATCAAGATAGAGTCAGTAAGAAGAGTCAGTCATCTTGTACTTAAGTCGACATTGTGCCTTTTGCATTTAATTCCGATGCAGTTTCTGTATTTCATCGTCAATTAGAAAGTCCAAGGGATACAGTAAACCTGAAGTGAAGCATCGGAATCCAAAACTAGTGTCACAGGAATGGTTCAAAACATAGTCAGTAAGAAGAGTAAGTCTTCTTAAGTAGGCATTGTGCCTTTTGTATTTAATTCCGATGCAATTTCTGTGTTTCGACGTCAATAAGAAGGTCAGAGGGATACAGTAAGCCTGAAGTGAAGCATCGGAATCTATAACTAGTGTCACAGGAATGGTTCAAAACATAGGCAGTAAGAAGATTCAGGCTTCTTGTCCTTAAGTCAGCATTGTGCCTTTTGTATTTAATTGCGATGTAATTTCTGTGTTTCATCGTCAATAAGAAGGTTCAAGGGATACAGTGAACCTGGAGTGAAGCATTGGACTCTATAACTAGTGTCACAGGAACGGTTCAAAAAATAGACAGTAAGAAGAGTCAGCCTTCTTGTACTTAATTCGGCATTGTTTCTTTTGTATTTAATTCCGATGCAATTTCTGTGTTTCATCGTCAATAAGAAGGTCCAAGGGATACAGTAAACCTGAAGTGAAGCATCGGAATCTATAACTAGTGTCACAGGAATGGAACAAGATATAGTCAGTAAGAAGAGTCAGACTTTTTGTACTTAAGTCGGCATTGTGCCTTTTGTATCTAATTCCGGTGCAATTTCTGTGTTTCATCGTCAATACGACGGTCCAAGGGATACAGTAAACCAGAAGTGAAGCATCGGAATCTATAACTAGTGTCACAGGAATGGTTCAAAACATAGTCAGTAAGAAGAGTCAGTCTTCTTGTACTTATGTCGGCATTGTGCCTTTTGTATTTAATTCCGATGCAATATCTGCGTTTCATCGTTAATAAGAACGTCAGAGGGATACAGTAAACCTGAAGTGAAGCATCGGAATCTATATCTAGTGTCACAGGAATGGTTCAAAACAGTCAGTAAGAAGAGTCAGTCTTCTTATACTTAAGTCGCCATTTTGCCTTTTGTATTTAATTCCGATGCAATATCTGTGTTTCATCGTCAATAAGAAGGTCCAAGGGACACAGTAAACCTGAAGTGAAGCATCGGAATCTGTAACTAGCGTCACAGGAATGGTTCAAATCATAGAAACTAAGAAGAGTCAGTCTGCTTGTACTTAAGACGGCATTGTGCCTTTTCAATTTAATTCCGATGCAATTTCTGTGTTTCATCGTCAATAAGAAGATCAGAGGGATACAGTGGACCTGAGGTGAAGCATCGGAATCTATAACTAGTGTCACAGCAATGGTTCGAAGCATAGACAGTAAGAACAATCAGTCTTCTTGTACTTAAGTCGTCATTGTGCATTTTCTATTTAATTAGAATGCAATTTCTGTGTTTCGTCGCCAATAGGAAGGTCGAAGGGATACAGTAAACCTGAAGTGAAGCATCGGAAACAATAACTAATGTCACAGGATTCGTTCAAACATAGTCAGTAGGAAGAGTCAGTCTTCTTGTACTTGAGTCAGCATTGTGACTTTTGTATTTCATTCCGATGCAATTTTTGTGTTTCGTCGTCAATACGAAGGTCCAAGGGATACAGTAAACCAGAAGTGAAGCATCGGAATCTATAACTAGTGTCACAGGAATGGATCAAAACATAGTCAGTAAGAAGAGTCAGTCTGCTTGTACTTAAGTCGGCATTGTGCCTTTTGTATTTAATTCCGATGTAATATCTGTGTTTCATCGTTAATAAGAAGGTCAGAGGGATACAATAAACCTGAAGTGAAGCATCGGAATCTACAACTAGTGTCACAGGAATGGTTCAAATCATAGTCAGTAAGAAGAGTCAGTCTTCTTGTACTTAAGTCGGCTTTGTGCCTTTTGTATTTAATTCCAATGCAATTTCTGTGTTTCATCGTCAATAAGAAGGTCCAAGGGATACAGTAAACCCGAAGTGAAGCATCGGAATCTATAACTAGTGTCACAGGAATGGATCAAGATAGAGTCAGTAAGAAGAGTCAGTCATCTTGTACTTAAGTCGACATTGTGCCTTTTGTATTTAATTCCGATGCAATTTCTGTATTTCATCATCAATTAGAAGGTCCAAGGGATACAGTAAACCTGAAGTGAAGCATCGGAATCCAAAACTAGTGTCACAGGAATGGTTCAAAACATAGTCAGTAAGAAATGTAAGTCTTTTTAAGTAGGCATTGTGCCTTTTGTATTTAATTCCGATGCAATTTCTGTGTTTCGACGTCAATAAGAAGGTCAGAGGGATACAGTAAGCCTTAAGTGAAGCATCGGAATCTATAACTAGTGTCACAGGAATGGTTCAAAACATAGGCAGTAAGAAGAGTCAGCCATCTTGTACTTAATTCGGCATTGTTTCTTTTGTATTTAATTCCGATGCAATTTCTGTGTTTCATCGTCAATACGACGGTCCAAGGGATACAGTAAACCAGAAGTGAAGCATCGGAGTCTATAACTAGAGTCACAGGAATGGTTCAAAACATAGTCAGTAAGAAGAGTCAGTCTTCTTGTACTTAAGTCGGCATTGTGCCTTTTGTATTTAATTCCCATGCAATATCTGCGTTTCATCGTTAATAAGAACGTCAGAGGGATACAGTAAACCTGAAGTGAAGCATCGGAATCTATATCTAGTGTCACAGGAATGGTTCAAAACAGTCAGTAAGAAGAGTCAGTCTTCTTGTACTTAAGTCGCCATTTTGCCTTTTGTATTTAATTCCGATGCAATATCTGTGTTTCATCGTCAATAAGAAGGTCCAAGGGACACAGTAAACCTGAAGTGAAGCATCGGAATCTGTAACTAGCGTCACAGGAATGGTTCAAAACATAGACACTAAGAAGAGTCAGTCTGCTTGTACTTAAGACGGCATTGTGCCTTTTCAATTTAATTCCGATGCAATTTCTGTGTTTCATCGTCAATAAGAAGGTCAGAGGGATACAGTGGACCTGAGGTGAAGCATCGGAATCTATAACTAGTGTCACAGCAATGGTTCGAAGCATAGACAGTAAGAACAGTCAGTCTTCTTGTACTTAAGTCGGCATTGTGCATTTTCTATTTAATTAGAATGCAATTTCTGTGTTTCGTCGCCAATAAGAAGGTCCAAAGGATACAGTACCTCTGAAGTGAAGCATCGGAATCTATAACTAATGTCACAGGAATGGTTCAAACATAGACAGCAGTAAAGAGTCAGTCTTCTTATACTTAAGTCGGCATTGTGACTTTTGTATTTAGTTCCGATGCAATTTCTGTGTTTCATCGTCAATACGAAGGTCCTAGGGATGCAGTATACCTGAAGGGAAGCCTCGGAATCCACAACTAGTGTCACAGGAATGGTTCAATACATACTCAGTAAGAAGAGCCAGTCATCTTGTACTTAAGTAGGCATTGTGCCTTTTGTTTTCAATTCCGATGCAATTTCTGTGTTTCATCGTCAATAAGAAGGTCCAAGGGATACAGTAAACCTGAAGTGAAGCATCGGAATCTTTAACTAGCGTCACAGGAATGGTTCAAAACATAGACACTAAGAAGAGTCAGTCTGCTTGTACTTAAGACGGCATTGTGCCTTTTCTATTTAATTCCGATGCAATATCTGTGTTTCATCGTTAATAAGAAGGTCAGAGGGATACAGTAAACCTGAAGTGAAGCATCGTAATCTATAACTAGTGTCACAGGAATGGTTCAAAACAGTCAGTAAGAAGAGTCAGTCTTCTTGTACTTAAGTCGGCATTGTGCATTTTGTATTTAACTCCGTTGCAATTTCTGTGTTTCATCGTCAAAAAGAAGGTCCAAGGGATACAGTAAACCCGAACTGAAGCATCGGAATCTATAACTAGTGTCACAGGAATGGATCAAGATAGAGTCAGTAAGAAGAGTCAGTCATCTTGTACTTAAGTCGACATTGTGCCTTTTGTATTTAATTCCGATGCAATTTCTGTATTTCATCGTCAATTAGAAGGTACAAGGGATACAGTAAACCTGAAGTGAAGCATCGGAATCCAAAACTAGTGTCACAGGAATGGTTCAAAACATAGTCAGTAAGAAGAGTAAGTCTTCTTAAGTAGGCATTGTGCCTTTTGTATTTAATTCCGATGCAATTTCTGTGTTTCGACGTCAATAAGAAGGTCAGAGGGATACAGTAAGCCTGAAGTGAAGCATCGGAATCTATAACTAGTGTCACAGGAATGGTTCAAAACATAGGCAGTAAGAAGATTCAGGCTTCTTGTCCTTAAGTCAGCATTGTGCCTTTTGTATTTAATTGCGATGTAATTTCTGTGTTTCATCGTCAATAAGAAGGTTCAAGGGATACAGTGAACCTGGAGTGAAGCATTGGACTCTATAACTAGTGTCACAGGAACGGTTCAAAATATAGACAGTAAGAAGAGTCAGCCTTCTTGTACTTAATTCGGCATTGTTTCTTTTGTATTTAATTCCGATGCAATTTCTGTGTTTCATCGTCAATAAGAAGGTCCAAGGGATACAGTAAACCTGAAGTGAAGCATCGGAATCTATAACTAGTGTCACAGGAATGGAACAAGATATAGTCAGTAAGAAGAGTCAGACTTTTTGTACTTAAGTCGGCATTGTGCCTTTTGTATCTAATTCCGGTGCAATTTCTGTGTTTCATCGTCAATACGACGGTCCAAGGGATACAGTAAACCAGAAGTGAAGCATCGGAATCTATAACTAGTGTCACAGGAATGGTTCAAAACATAGTCAGTAAGAAGAGTCAGTCTTCTTGTACTTATGTCGGCATTGTGCCTTTTGTATTTAATTCCGATGCAATATCTGCGTTTCATCGTTAATAAGAACGTCAGAGGGATACAGTAAACCTGAAGTGAAGCATCGGAATCTATATCTAGTGTCACAGGAATGGTTCAAAACAGTCAGTAAGAAGAGTCAGTCTTCTTATACTTAAGTCGCCATTTTGCCTTTTGTATTTACTTCCGATGCAATATCTGTGTTTCATCGTCAATAAGAAGGTCCAAGGGACACAGTAAACCTGAAGTGAAGCATCGGAATCTGTAACTAGCGTCACAGGAATGGTTCAAATCATAGACACTAAGAAGAGTCAGTCTGCTTGTACTTAAGACAGCATTGTGCCTTTTCAATTTAATTCCGATGCAATTTCTGTGTTTCATCGTCAATAAGAAGATCAGAGGGATACAGTGGACCTGAGGTGAAGCATCGGAATCTATAACTAGTGTCACAGCAATGGTTCGAAGCATAGACAGTAAGAACAATCAGTCTTCTTGTACTTAAGTCGGCATTGTGCATTTTCTATTTAATTAGAATGCAATTTCTGTGTTTCGTCGCCAATAGGAAGGTCGAAGGGATACAGTAAACCTGAAGTGAAGCATCGGAAACAATAACTAATGTCACACGATTCGTTCAAACATAGTCAGTAGGAAGAGTCAGTCTTCTTGTACTTGAGTCAGCATTGTGACTTTTGTATTTCATTCCGATGCAATTTTTGTGTTTCGTCGTCAATACGAAGGTCCAAGGGATACAGTAAACCAGAAGTGAAGCATCGGAATCTATAACTAGTGTCACAGGAATGGATCAAAACATAGTCAGTAAGAAGAGTCAGTCTGCTTGTACTTAAGTCGGCATTGTGCCTTTTGTATTTAATTCCGATGTAATATCTGTGTTTCATCGTTAATAAGAAGGTCAGAGGGATACAATAAACCTGAAGTGAAGCATCGGAATCTACAACTAGTGTCACAGGAATGGTTCAAATCATAGTCAGTAAGAAGAGTCAGTCTTCTTGTACTTAAGTCGGCTTTGTGCCTTTTGTATTTAATTCCAATGCAATTTCTGTGTTTCATCGTCAATAAGAAGGTCCAAGGGATACAGTAAACCCGAAGTGAAGCATCGGAATCTATAACTAGTGTCACTGGAATGGATCAAGATAGAGTCAGTAAGAAGAGTCAGTCATCTTGTACTTAAGTCGACATTGTGGCTTTTGTATTTAATTCCGATGCAATTTCTGTATTTCATCATCAATTAGAAGGTCCAAGGGATACAGTAAACCTGAAGTGAAGCATCGGAATCCAAAACTAGTGTCACAGGAATGGTTCAAAACATAGTCAGTAAGAAATGTAAGTCTTCTTAAGTAGGCATTGTGCCTTTTGTATTTAATTCCGATGCAATTTCTGTGTTTCGACGTCAATAAGATGGTCAGAGGGATACAGTAAGCCTTAAGTGAAGCATCGGAATCTATAACTAGTGTCACAGGAATGGATCAAAACATAGGCAGTAAGAAGATTCAGGCTTCTTGTCCTTAAGTCAACATTGTGCCTTATGTATTTAATTGCGATGTAATTTCTGTGTTTCATCGTCAATAAGAATGTTCAAGGGATACAGTGAACCTGGAGTGAAGCATCGGACTCTATAACTAGTGTCACAGGAACGGTTCAAAACATAGACAGTAAGAAGAGTCAGCCATCTTGTACTTAATTCGGCATTGTTTCTTTTGTATTTAATTCCGATGCAATTTCTGCGTTTCATCGTCAATAAGAAGGTCCAAGGGATACAGTAAACCTGAAGTGAAGCATCGGAATCTATAACTAGTGTCACAGGAATGGAACAAGATATAGTCAGTAAGAAGAGTCAGTCTTTTTGTACTTAAGTCGGCATTGTGCCTTTTGTATCTAAGTCCGATGCAATTTCTGTGTTTCATCGTCAATACGACGGTCCAAGGGATACAGTAAACCAGAAGTGAAGCATCGGAGTCTATAACTAGAGTCACAGGAATGGTTCAAAACATAGTCAGTAAGAAGAGTCAGTCTTCTTGTACTTAAGTCGGCATTGTGCCTTTTGTATTTAATTCCCATGCAATATCTGCGTTTCATCGTTAATAAGAACGTCAGAGGGATACAGTAAACCTGAAGTGAAGCATCGGAATCTATATCTAGTGTCACAGGAATGGTTCAAAACAGTCAGTAAGAAGAGTCAGTCTTCTTGTACTTAAGTCGCCATTTTGCCTTTTGTATTTAATTCCGATGCAATATCTGTGTTTCATCGTCAATAAGAAGGTCCAAGGGACACAGTAAACCTGAAGTGAAGCATCGGAATCTGTAACTAGCGTCACAGGAATGGTTCAAAACATAGACACTAAGAAGAGTCAGTCTACTTGTACTTAAGACGGCATTGTGCCTTTTCAATTTAATTCCGATGCAATTTCTGTGTTTCATCGTCAATAAGAAGGTCAGAGGGATACAGTGGACCTGAGGTGAAGCATCGGAATCTATAACTAGTGTCACAGCAATGGTTCGAAGCATAGACAGTAAGAACAGTCAGTCTTCTTGTACTTAAGTCGGCATTGTGCATTTTCTATTTAATTAGAATGCAATTTCTGTGTTTCGTCGCCAATAAGAAGGTCCAAAGGATACAGTACCTCTGAAGTGAAGCATCGGAATCTATAACTAATGTCACAGGAATGGTTCAAACATAGACAGCAGTAAAGAGTCAGTCTTCTTATACTTAAGTCGGCATTGTGACTTTTGTATTTAGTTCCGATGCAATTTCTGTGTTTCATCGTCAATACGAAGGTCCTAGGGATGCAGTATACCTGAAGGGAAGCCTCGGAATCTACAACTAGTGTCACAGGAATGGTTCATAACATACTCAGTAAGAAGAGCCAGTCATCTTGTACTTAAGTAGGCATTGTGCCTTTTGTATTCAATTCCGATGCAATTTCTGTGTTTCATCGTCAATAAGAAGGTCCAAGGGATACAGTAAACCTGAAGTGAAGCATCGGAATCTTTAACTAGCGTCACAGGAATGGTTCAAAACATAGACACTAAGAAGAGTCAGTCTGCTTGTACTTAAGATGGCATTGTGCCTTTTCTATTTAATTCCGATGCAATATCTGTGTTTCATCGTTAATAAGAAGGTCAGAGGGATACAGTAAACCTGAAGTGAAGCATCGTAATCTATAACTAGTGTCACAGGAATGGTTCAAAACAGTCAGTAAGAAGAGTCAGTCTTCTTGTACTTAAGTCGGCATTGTGCATTTTGTATTTAACTCCGTTGCAATTTCTGTGTTTCATCGTCAAAAAGAAGGTCCAAGGGATACAGTAAACCCGAACTGAAGCATCGGAATCTATAACTAGTGTCACAGGAATGGATCAAGATAGAGTCAGTAAGAAGTGTCAGTCATCTTGTACTTAAGTCGACATTGTGCCTTTTGTATTTAATTCCGATGCAATTTCTGTATTTCATCGTCAATTAGAAGGTCCAAGGGATACAGTAAACCTGAAGTGAAGCATCGGAATCCAAAACTAGTGTCACAGGAATGGTTCAAAACATAGTCAGTAAGAAGAGTAAGTCTTCTTAAGTAGGCATTGTGCCTTTTGTATTTAATTCCGATGCAAATTCTGTGTTTCGACGTCAATAAGAAGGTCAGAGGGATACAGTAAGCCTGAAGTGAAGCATCGGAATCTATAACTAGTGTCACAGGAATGGTTCAAAACATAGGCAGTAAGAAGATTCAGGCTTCTTGTCCTTAAGTCAGCATTGTGCCTTTTGTATTTAATTGCGATGTAATTTCTGTGTTTCATCGTCAATAAGAAGGTTCAAGGGATACAGTGAACCTGGAGTGAAGCATTGGACTCTATAACTAGTGTCACAGGAACGGTTCAAAATATAGACAGTAAGAAGAGTCAGCCTTCTTGTACTTAATTCGGCATTGTTTCTTTTGTATTTAATTCCGATGCAATTTCTGTGTTTCATCGTCAATAAGAAGGTCCAAGGGATACAGTAAACCTGAAGTGAAGCATCGGAATCTATAACTAGTGTCACAGGAATGGAACAAGATATAGTCAGTAAGAAGAGTCAGACTTTTTGTACTTAAGTCGGCATTGTGCCTTTTGTATCTAATTCCGGTGCAATTTCTGTGTTTCATCGTCAATACGACGGTCCAAGGGATACAGTAAACCAGAAGTGAAGCATCGGAATCTATAACTAGTGTCACAGGAATGGTTCAAAACATAGTCAGTAAGAAGAGTCAGTCTTCTTGTACTTATGTCGGCATTGTGCCTTTTGTATTTAATTCCGATGCAATATCTGCGTTTCATCGTTAATAAGAACGTCAGAGGGATACAGTAAACCTGAAGTGAAGCATCGGAATCTATATCTAGTGTCACAGGAATGGTTCAAAACAGTCAGTAAGAAGAGTCAGTCTTCTTATACTTAAGTCGCCATTTTGCCTTTTGTATTTAATTCCGATGCAATATCTGTGTTTCATCGTCAATAAGAAGGTCCAAGGGACACAGTAAACCTGAAGTGAAGCATCGGAATCTGTAACTAGCGTCACAGGAATGGTTCAAATCATAGACACTAAGAAGAGTCAGTCTGCTTGTACTTAAGACGGCATTGTGCCTTTTCAATTTAATTCCGATGCAATTTCTGTGTTTCATCGTCAATAAGAAGATCAGAGGGATACAGTGGACCTGAGGTGAAGCATCGGAATCTATAACTAGTGTCACAGCAATGGTTCGAAGCATAGACAGTAAGAACAATCAGTCTTCTTGTACTTAAGTCGGCATTGTGCATTTTCTATTTAATTAGAATGCAATTTCTGTGTTTCGTCGCCAATAGGAAGGTCGAAGGGATACAGTAAACCTGAAGTGAAGCATCGGAAACAATAACTAATGTCTCAGGATTCGTTCAAACATAGTCAGTAGGAAGAGTCAGTCTTCTTGTACTTGAGTCAGCATTGTGACTTTTGTATTTCATTCCGATGCAATTTTTGTGTTTCGTCGTCAATACGAAGGTCCAAGGGATACAGTAAACCAGAAGTGAAGCATCGGAATCTATAACTAGTGTCACAGGAATGGTTCAAAACATAGGCAGTAAGAAGATTCAGGCTTCTTGTCCTTAAGTCAACATTGTGCCTTATGTATTTAATTGCGATGTAATTTCTGTGTTTCATCGTCAATAAGAATGTTCAAGGGATACAGTGAACCTGGAGTGAAGCATCGGACTCTATAACTAGTGTCACAGGAACGGTTCAAAACATAGACAGTAAGAAGAGTCAGCCATCTTGTACTTAATTCGGCATTGTTTCTTTTGTATTTAATTACGATGCAATTTCTGCGTTTCATCGTCAATAAGAAGGTCCAAGGGATACAGTAAACCTGAAGTGAAGCATCGGAATCTATAACTAGTGTCACAGGAATGGAACAAGATATAGTCAGTAAGAAGAGTCAGTCTTTTTGTACTTAAGTCGGCATTGTGCCTTTTGTATCTAAGTCCGATGCAATTTCTGTGTTTCATCGTCAATACGACGGTCCAAGGGATACAGTAAACCAGAAGTGAAGCATCGGAGTCTATAACTAGAGTCACAGGAATGGTTCAAAACATAGTCAGTAAGAAGAGTCAGTCTTCTTGTACTTAAGTCGGCATTGTGCCTTTTGTATTTAATTCCCATGCAATATCTGCGTTTCATCGTTAATAAGAACGTCAGAGGGATACAGTAAACCTGAAGTGAAGCATCGGAATCTATATCTAGTGTCACAGGAATGGTTCAAAACAGTCAGTAAGAAGAGTCAGTCTTCTTGTACTTAAGTCGCCATTTTGCCTTTTGTATTTAATTCCGATGCAATATCTGTGTTTCATCGTCAATAAGAAGGTCCAAGGGACACAGTAAACCTGAAGTGAAGCATCGGAATCTGTAACTAGCGTCACAGGAATGGTTCAAAACATAGACACTAAGAAGAGTCAGTCTACTTGTACTTAAGACGGCATTGTGCCTTTTCAATTTAATTCCGATGCAATTTCTGTGTTTCATCGTCAATAAGAAGGTCAGAGGGATACAGTGGACCTGAGGTGAAGCATCGGAATCTATAACTAGTGTCACAGCAATGGTTCGAAGCATAGACAGTAAGAACAGTCAGTCTTCTTGTACTTAAGTCGGCATTGTGCATTTTCTATTTAATTAGAATGCAATTTCTGTGTTTCGTCGCCAATAAGAAGGTCCAAAGGATACAGTACCTCTGAAGTGAAGCATCGGAATCTATAACTAATGTCACAGGAATGGTTCAAACATAGACAGCAGTAAAGAGTCAGTCTTCTTATACTTAAGTCGGCATTGTGACTTTTGTATTTAGTTCCGATGCAATTTCTGTGTTTCATCGTCAATACGAAGGTCCTAGGGATGCAGTATACCTGAAGGGAAGCCTCGGAATCTACAACTAGTGTCACAGGAATGGTTCATAACATACTCAGTAAGAAGAGCCAGTCATCTTGTACTTAAGTAGGCATTGTGCCTTTTGTATTCAATTCCGATGCAATTTCTGTGTTTCATCGTCAATAAGAAGGTCCAAGGGATACAGTAAACCTGAAGTGAAGCATCGGAATCTTTAACTAGCGTCACAGGAATGGTTCAAAACATAGACACTAAGAAGAGTCAGTCTGCTTGTACTTAAGATGGCATTGTGCCTTTTCTATTTAATTCCGATGCAATATCTGTGTTTCATCGTTAATAAGAAGGTCAGAGGGATACAGTAAACCTGAAGTGAAGCATCGTAATCTATAACTAGTGTCACAGGAATGGTTCAAAACAGTCAGTAAGAAGAGTCAGTCTTCTTGTACTTAAGTCGGCATTGTGCATTTTGTATTTAACTCCGTTGCAATTTCTGTGTTTCATCGTCAAAAAGAAGGTCCAAGGGATACAGTAAACCCGAACTGAAGCATCGGAATCTATAACTAGTGTCACAGGAATGGATCAAGATAGAGTCAGTAAGAAGTGTCAGTCATCTTGTACTTAAGTCGACATTGTGCCTTTTGTATTTAATTCCGATGCAATTTCTGTATTTCATCGTCAATTAGAAGGTCCAAGGGATACAGTAAACCTGAAGTGAAGCATCGGAATCCAAAACTAGTGTCACAGGAATAGTTCAAAACATAGTCAGTAAGAAGAGTAAGTCTTCTTAAGTAGGCATTGTGCCTTTTGTATTTAATTCCGATGCAAATTCTGTGTTTCGACGTCAATAAGAAGGTCAGAGGGATACAGTAAGCCTGAAGTGAAGCATCGGAATCTATAACTAGTGTCACAGGAATGGTTCAAAACATAGGCAGTAAGAAGATTCAGGCTTCTTGTCCTTAAGTCAGCATTGTGCCTTTTGTATTTAATTGCGATGTAATTTCTGTGTTTCATCGTCAATAAGAAGGTTCAAGGGATACAGTGAACCTGGAGTGAAGCATTGGACTCTATAACTAGTGTCACAGGAACGGTTCAAAATATAGACAGTAAGAAGAGTCAGCCTTCTTGTACTTAATTCGGCATTGTTTCTTTTGTATTTAATTCCGATGCAATTTTTGTGTTTCATCGTCAATAAGAAGGTCCAAGGGATACAGTAAACCTGAAGTGAAGCATCGGAATCTATAACTAGTGTCACAGGAATGGAACAAGATATAGTCAGTAAGAAGAGTCAGACTTTTTGTACTTAAGTCGGCATTGTGCCTTTTGTATTTAATTCCGATGCAATATCTGCGTTTCATCGTTAATAAGAACGTCAGAGGGATACAGTAAACCTGAAGTGAAGCATCGGAATCTATATCTAGTGTCACAGGAATGGTTCAAAACAGTCAGTAAGAAGAGTCAGTCTTCTTATACTTAAGTCGCCATTTTGCCTTTTGTATTTAATTCCGATGCAATATCTGTGTTTCATCGTCAATAAGAAGGTCCAAGGGACACAGTAAACCTGAAGTGAAGCATCGGAATCTGTAACTAGCGTCACAGGAATGGTTCAAATCATAGACACTAAGAAGAGTCAGTCTGCTTGTACTTAAGACGGCATTGTGCCTTTTCAATTTAATTCCGATGCAATTTCTGTGTTTCATCGTCAATAAGAAGATCAGAGGGATACAGTGGACCTGAGGTGAAGCATCGGAATCTATAACTAGTGTCACAGCAATGGTTCGAAGCATAGACAGTAAGAACAATCAGTCTTCTTGTACTTAAGTCGGCATTGTGCATTTTCTATTTAATTAGAATGCAATTTCTGTGTTTCGTCGCCAATAGGAAGGTCGAAGGGATACAGTAAACCTGAAGTGAAGCATCGGAAACAATAACTAATGTCTCAGGATTCGTTCAAACATAGTCAGTAGGAAGAGTCAGTCTTCTTGTACTTGAGTCAGCATTGTGACTTTTGTATTTCATTCCGATGCAATTTTTGTGTTTCGTCGTCAATACGAAGGTCCAAGGGATACAGTAAACCAGAAGTGAAGCATCGGAATCTATAACTAGTGTCACAGGAATGGATCAAAACATAGTCAGTAAGAAGAGTCAGTCTGCTTGTACTTAAGTCGGCATTGTGCCTTTTGTATTTAATTCCGATGTAATATCTGTGTTTCATCGTTAATAAGAAGATCAGAGGGATACAATAAACCTGAAGTGAAGCATCGGAATCTACAACTAGTGTCACAGGAATGGTTCAAATCATAGTCAGTAAGAAGAGTCAGTCTTCTTGTACTTAAGTCGGCTTTGTGCCTTTTGTATTTAATTCCAATGCAATTTCTGTGTTTCATCGTCAATAAGAAGGTCCAAGGGATACAGTAAACCCGAAGTGAAGCATCGGAATCTATAACTAGTGTCACAGGAATGGATCAAGATAGAGTCAGTAAGAAGAGTCAGTCATCTTGTACTTAAGTCGACATTGTGCCTTTTGTATTTAATTCCGATGCAATTTCTGTATTTCATCATCAATTAGAAGGTCCAAGGGATACAGTAAACCTGAAGTGAAGCATCGGAATCCAAAACTAGTGTCACAGGAATGGTCAAAACATAGTCAGTAAGAAATGTAAGTCTTCTTAAGTAGGCATTGTGCCTTTTGTATTTAATTCCGATGCAATTTCTGTGTTTCGACGTCAATAAGAAGGTCAGAGGGATACAGTAAGCCTTAAGTGAAGCATCGGAATCTATAACTAGTGTCACAGGAATGGTTCAAAACATAGGCAGTAAGAAGATTCAGGCTTCTTGTCCTTAAGTCAACATTGTGCCTTATGTATTTAATTGCGATGTAATTTCTGTGTTTCATCGTCAATAAGAATGTTCAAGGGATACAGTGAACCTGGAGTGAAGCATCGGACTCTATAACTAGTGTCACAGGAACGGTTCAAAACATAGACAGTAAGAAGAGTCAGCCATCTTGTACTTAATTCGGCATTGTTTCTTTTGTATTTAATTCCGATGCAATTTCTGTGTTTCATCGTCAATAAGAAGGTCCAAGGGATACAGTAAACCTGAAGTGAAGCATCGGAATCTATAACTAGTGTCACAGGAATGGAACAAGATATAGTCAGTAAGAAGAGTCAGTCTTTTTGTACTTAAGTCGGCATTGTGCCTTTTGTATCTAAGTCCGATGCAATTTCTGTGTTTCATCGTCAATACGACGGTCCAAGGGATACAGTAAACCAGAAGTGAAGCATCGGAGTCTATAACTAGAGTCACAGGAATGGTTCAAAACATAGTCAGTAAGAAGAGTCAGTCTTCTTGTACTTAAGTCGGCATTGTGCCTTTTGTATTTAATTCCCATGCAATATCTGCGTTTCATCGTTAATAAGAACGTCAGAGGGATACAGTAAACCTGAAGTGAAGCATCGGAATCTATATCTAGTGTCACAGGAATGGTTCAAAACAGTCAGTAAGAAGAGTCAGTCTTCTTGTACTTAAGTCGCCATTTTGCCTTTTGTATTTAATTCCGATGCAATATCTGTGTTTCATCGTCAATAAGAAGGTCCAAGGGACACAGTAAACCTGAAGTGAAGCATCGGAATCTGTAACTAGCGTCACAGGAATGGTTCAAAACATAGACACTAAGAAGAGTCAGTCTGCTTGTACTTAAGACGGCATTGTGCCTTTTCAATTTAATTCCGATGCAATTTCTGTGTTTCATCGTCAATAAGAAGGTCAGAGGGATACAGTGGACCTGAGGTGAAGCATCGGAATCTATAACTAGTGTCACAGCAATGGTTCGAAGCATAGACAGTAAGAACAGTCAGTGTTCTTGTACTTAAGTCGGCATTGTGCATTTTCTATTTAATTAGAATGCAATTTCTGTGTTTCGTCGCCAATAAGAAGGTCCAAAGGATACAGTACCTCTGAAGTGAAGCATCGGAATCTATAACTAATGTCACAGGAATGGTTCAAACATAGACAGCAGTAAAGAGTCAGTCTTCTTATACTTAAGTCGGCATTGTGACTTTTGTATTTAGTTCCGATGCAATTTCTGTGTTTCATCGTCAATACGAAGGTCCTAGGGATGCAGTATACCTGAAGGGAAGCCTCGGAATCTACAACTAGTGTCACAGGAATGGTTCAAAAAATACTCAGTAAGAAGAGCCAGTCATCTTGTACTTAAGTAGGCATTGTGCCTTTTGTATTCAATTCCGATGCAATTTCTGTGTTTCATCGTCAATAAGAAGGTCCAAGGGATACAGTAAACCTGAAGTGAAGCATCGGAATCTTTAACTAGCGTCACAGGAATGGTTCAAAACATAGACACTAAGAAGAGTCAGTCTGCTTGTACTTAAGACGGCATTGTGCCTTTTCTATTTAATTCCGATGCAATATCTGTGTTTCATCGTTAATAAGAAGGTCAGAGGGATACAGTAAACCTGAAGTGAAGCATCGTAATCTATAACTAGTGTCACAGGAATGGTTCAAAACAGTCAGTAAGAAGAGTCAGTCTTCTTGTACTTAAGTCGGCATTGTGCATTTTGTATTTAACTCCGTTGCAATTTCTGTGTTTCATCGTCAAAAAGAAGGTCCAAGGGATACAGTAAACCCGAACTGAAGCATCGGAATCTATAACTAGTGTCACAGGAATGGATCAAGATAGAGTAGTAAGAAGAGTCAGTCATCTTGTACTTAAGTCGACATTGTGCCTTTTGTATTTAATTCCGATGCAATTTCTGTATTTCATCGTCAATTAGAAGGTCCAAGGGATACAGTAAACCTGAAGTGAAGCATCGGAATCCAAAACTAGTGTCACAGGAATGGTTCAAAACATAGTCAGTAAGAAGAGTAAGTCTTCTTAAGCAGGCATTGTGCCTTTTGTATTTAATTCCGATGCAATTTCTGTGTTTCGACGTCAATAAGAAGGTCAGAGGGATACAGTAAGCCTGAAGTGAAGCATCGGAATCTATAACTAGTGTCACAGGAATGGTTCAAAACATAGGCAGTAAGAAGATTCAGGCTTCTTGTCCTTAAGTCAGCATTGTGCCTTTTGTATTTAATTGCGATGTAATTTCTGTGTTTCATCGTCAATAAGAAGGTTCAAGGGATACAGTGAACCTGGAGTGAAGCATTGGACTCTATAACTAGTGTCACAGGAACGGTTCAAAATATAGACAGTAAGAAGAGTCAGCCTACTTGTACTTAATTCGGCATTGTTTCTTTTGTATTTAATTCCGATGCAATTTCTGTGTTTCATCGTCAATAAGAAGGTCCAAGGGATACAGTAAACCTGAAGTGAAGCATCGGAATCTATAACTAGTGTCACAGGAATGGAACAAGATATAGTCAGTAAGAAGAGTCAGACTTTTTGTACTTAAGTCGGCATTGTGCCTTTTGTATCTAATTCCGGTGCAATTTCTGTGTTTCATCGTCAATACGACGGTCCAAGGGATACAGTAAACCAGAAGTGAAGCATCGGAATCTATAACTAGTGTCACAGGAATGGTTCAAAACATAGTCAGTAAGAAGAGTCAGTCTTCTTGTACTTATGTCGGCATTGTGCCTTTTGTATTTAATTCCGATGCAATATCTGCGTTTCATCGTTAATAAGAACGTCAGAGGGATACAGTAAACCTGAAGTGAAGCATCGGAATCTATATCTAGTGTCACAGGAATGGTTCAAAACAGTCAGTAAGAAGAGTCAGTCTTCTTATACTTAAGTCGCCATTTTGCCTTTTGTATTTAATTCCGATTCAATATCTGTGTTTCATCGTCAATAAGAAGGTCCAAGGGCACAGTAAACCTGAAGTGAAGCATCGGAATCTGTAACTAGCGTCACAGGAATGGTTCAAATCATAGACACTAAGAAGAGTCAGTCTGCTTGTACTTAAGACGGCATTGTGCCTTTTCAATTTAATTCCGATGCAATTTCTGTGTTTCATCGTCAATAAGAAGATCAGAGGGATACAGTGGACCTGAGGTGAAGCATCGGAATCTATAACTAGTGTCACAGCAATGGTTCGAAGCATAGACAGTAAGAACAATCAGTCTTCTTGTACTTAAGTCGGCATTGTGCATTTTCTATTTAATTAGAATACAATTTCTGTGTTTCGTCGCCAATAGGAAGGTCGAAGGGATACAGTAAACCTGAAGTGAAGCATCGGAAACAATAACTAATGTCACAGGATTCGTTCAAACATAGTCAGTAGGAAGAGTCAGTCTTCTTGTACTTGAGTCAGCATTGTGACTTTTGTATTTCATTCCGATGCAATTTTTGTGTTTCGTCGTCAATACGAAGGTCCAAGGGATACAGTAAACCAGAAGTGAAGCATTGGAATCTATAACTAGTGTCACAGGAATGGATCAAAACATAGTCAGTAAGAAGAGTCAGTCTGCTTGTACTTAAGTCGGCATTGTGCCTTTTGTATTTAATTCCGATGAAATATCTGTGTTTCATCGTTAATTAGAAGGTCAGAGGGATACAATAAACCTGAAGTGAAGCATCGGAATCTACAACTAGTGTCACAGGAATGGTTCAAATCATAGTCAGTAAGAAGAGTCAGTCTTCTTGTACTTAAGTCGGCTTTGTGCCTTTTGTATTTAATTCCAATGCAATTTCTGTGTTTCATCGTCAATAAGAAGGGCCAAGGGATACAGTAAACCCGAAGTGAAGCATCGGAATCTATAACTAGTGTCACAGGAATGGATCAAGATAGAGTCAGTAAGAAGAGTCAGTCATCTTGTACTTAAGTCGACATTGTGCCTTTTGTATTTAATTCCGATGCAATTTCTGTATTTCATCATCAATTAGAAGGTCCAAGGGATACAGTAAACCTGAAGTGAAGCATCGGAATCCAAAACTAGTGTCACAGGAATGGTTCAAAACATAGTCAGTAAGAAATGTAAGTCTTCTTAAGTAGGCATTGTGCCTTTTGTATTTAATTCCGATGCAATTTCTGTGTTTCGACGTCAATAAGAAGGTCAGAGGGATACAGTAAGCCTTAAGTGAAGCATCGGAATCTATAACTAGTGTCACAGGAATGGTTCAAAACATAGGCAGTAAGAGGATTCAGGCTTCTTGTCCTTAAGTCAACATTGTGCATTATGTATTTAATTGCGATGTAATTTCTGTGTTTCATCGTCAATAAGAATGTTCAAGGGATACAGTGAACCTGGAGTGAAGCATCGGACTCTATAACTAGTGTCACAGGAACGGTTCAAAACATAGACAGTAAGAAGAGTCAGCCATCTTGTACTTAATTCGGCATTGTTTCTTTTGTATTTAATTCCGATGCAATTTCTGTGTTTCATCGTCAATAAGAAGGTCCAAGGGATACAGTAAACCTGAAGTGAAGCATCGGAATCTATAACTAGTGTCACAGGAATGGAACAAGAAATAGTCAGTAAGAAGAGTCAGTCTTTTTGTACTTAAGTCGGCATTGTGCCTTTTGTATCTAAGTCCGATGCAATTTCTGTGTTTCATCGTCAATACGACGGTCCAAGGGATACAGTAAACCAGAAGTGAAGCATCGGAATCTATAACTAGAGTCACAGGAATGGTTCAAAACATAGTCAGTAAGAAGAGTCAGTCTTCTTGTACTTAAGTCGGCATTGTGCCTTTTCTATTTAATTCCGATGCAATATCTGCGTTTCATCGTTAATAAGAACGTCAGAGGGATACAGTAAACCTGAAGTGAAGCATCGGAATCTATATCTAGTGTCACAGGAATGGTTCAAAACAGTCAGTAAGAAGAGTCAGTCTTCTTGTACTTAAGTCGCCATTTTGCCTTTTGTATTTAATTCCGATGCAATATCTGTGTTTCATCGTCAATAAGAAGGTCCAAGGGACACAGTAAACCTGAAGTGAAGCATCGGAATCTGTAACTAGCGTCACAGGAATGGTTCAAAACATAGACACTAAGAAGAGTCAGTCTGCTTGTACTTAAGACGGCATTGTGCCTTTTCAATTTAATTCCGATGCAATTTCTGTGTTTCATCGTCAATAAGAAGGTCAGAGGGATACAGTGGACCTGAGGTGAAGCATCGGAATCTATAACTAGTGTCACAGCAATGGTTCGAAGCATAGACAGTAAGAACAGTCAGTCTTCTTGTACTTAAGTCGGCATTGTGCATTTTCTATTTAATTAGAATGCAATTTCTGTGTTTCGTCGCCAATAAGAAGGTCCAAAGGATACAGTACCTCTGAAGTGAAGCATCGGAATCTATAACTAATGTCACAGGAATGGTTCAAACATAGACAGCAGTAAAGAGTCAGTCTTCTTATACTTAAGTCGGCATTGTGACTTTTGTATTTAGTTCCGATGCAATTTCTGTGTTTCATCGTCAATACGAAGGTCCTAGGGATGCAGTATACCTGAAGGGAAGCCTCGGAATCTACAACTAGTGTCACAGGAATGGTTCAAAACATACTCAGTAAGAAGAGCCAGTCATCTTGTACTTAAGTAGGCATTGTGCCTTTTGTATTCAATTCCGATGCAATTTCTGTGTTTCATCGTCAATAAGAAGGTCCAAGGGATACAGTAAACCTGAAGTGAAGCATCGGAATCTTTAACTAGCGTCACAGGAATGGTTCAAAACATAGACACTAAGAAGAGTCAGTCTGCTTGTACTTAAGACGGCATTGTGCCTTTTCTATTTAATTCCGATGCAATATCTGTGTTTCATCGTTAATAAGAAGGTCAGAGGGATACAGTAAACCTGAAGTGAAGCATCGTAATCTATAACTAGTGTCACAGGAATGGTTCAAAACAGTCAGTAAGAAGAGTCAGTCTTCTTGTACTTAAGTCGGCATTGTGCATTTTGTATTTAACTCCGTTGCAATTTCTGTGTTTCATCGTCAAAAAGAAGGTCCAAGGGATACAGTAAACCCGAACTGAAGCATCGGAATCTATAACTAGTGTCACAGGAATGGATCAAGATAGAGTCAGTAAGAAGAGTCAGTCATCTTGTACTTAAGTCGACATTGTGCCTTTTGTATTTAATTCCGATGCAATTTCTGTATTTCATCGCCAATTAGAAGGTCCAAGGGATACAGTAAACCTGAAGTGAAGCATCGGAATCCAAAACTAGTGTCACAGGAATGGTTCAAAACATAGTCAGTAAGAAGAGTAAGTCTTCTTAAGTAGGCATTGTGCCTTTTGTATTTAATTCCGATGCAATTTCTGTGTTTCGACGTCAATAAGAAGGTCAGAGGGATACAGTAAGCCTGAAGTGAAGCATCGGAATCTATAACTAGTGTCACAGGAATGGTTCAAAACATAGGCAGTAAGATGATTCAGGCTTCTTGTCCTTAAGTCAGCATTGTGCCTTTTGTATTTAATTGCGATGTAATTTCTGTGTTTCATCGTCAATAAGAAGGTTCAAGGGATACAGTGAACCTGGAGTGAAGCATTGGACTCTATAACTAGTGTCACAGGAACGGTTCAAAATATAGACAGTAAGAAGAGTCAGCCTTCTTGTACTTAATTCGGCATTGTTTCTTTTGTATTTAATTCCGATGCAATTTCTGTGTTTCATCGTCAATAAGAAGGTCCAAGGGATACAGTAATCCTGAAGTGAAGCATCGGAATCTATAACTAGTGTCACAGGAATGGAACAAGATATAGTCAGTAAGAAGAGTCAGACTTTTTGTACTTAAGTCGGCATTGTGCCTTTTGTATCTAATTCCGGTGCAATTTCTGTGTTTCATCGTCAATACGACGGTCCAAGGGATACAGTAAACCAGAAGTGAAGCATCGGAATCTATAACTAGTGTCACAGGAATGGTTCAAAACATAGTCAGTAAGAAGAGTCAGTCTTCTTGTACTTATGTCGGCATTGTGCCTTTTGTATTTAATTCCGATGCAATATCTGCGTTTCATCGTTAATAAGAACGTCAGAGGGATACAGTAAACCTGAAGTGAAGCATCGGAATCTATATCTAGTGTCACAGGAATGGTTCAAAACAGTCAGTAAGAAGAGTCAGTCTTCTTATACTTAAGTCGCCATTTTGCCTTTTGTATTTAATTCCGATGCAATATCTGTGTTTCATCGTCAATAAGAAGGTCCAAGGGACACAGTAAACCTGAAGTGAAGCATCGGAATCTGTAACTAGCGTCACAGGAATGGTTCAAATCATAGACACTAAGAAGAGTCAGTCTGCTTGTACTTAAGACGGCATTGTGCCTTTTCAATTTAATTCCGATGCAATTTCTGTGTTTCATCGTCAATAAGAAGATCAGAGGGATACAGTGGACCTGAGGTGAAGCATCGGAATCTATAACTAGTGTCACAGCAATGGTTCGAAGCATAGACAGTAAGAACAATCAGTCTTCTTGTACTTAAGTCGGCATTGTGCATTTTCTATTTAATTAGAATGCAATTTCTGTGTTTCGTCGCCAATAGGAAGGTCGAAGGGATACAGTAAACCTGAAGTGAAGCATCGGAAACAATAACTAATGTCACAGGATTCGTTCAAACATAGTCAGTAGGAAGAGTCAGTCTTCTTGTACTTGAGTCAGCATTGTGACTTTTGTATTTCATTCCGATGCAATTTTTGTGTTTCGTCGTCAATACGAAGGTCCAAGGGATACAGTAAACCAGAAGTGAAGCATCGGAATCTATAACTAGTGTCACAGGAATGGATCAAAACATAGTCAGTAAGAAGAGTCAGTCTGCTTGTACTTAAGTCGGCATTGTGCCTTTTGTATTTAATTCCGATGTAATATCTGTGTTTCATCGTTAATAAGAAGGTCAGAGGGATACAATAAACCTGAAGTGAAGCATCGAAATCTACAACTAGTGTCACAGGAATGGTTCAAATCATAGTCAGTAAGAAGAGTCAGTCTTCTTGTACTTAAGTCGGCTTTGTGCCTTTTGTATTTAATTCCAATGCAATTTCTGTGTTTCATCGTCAATAAGAAGGTCCAAGGGATACAGTAAACCCGAAGTGAAGCATCGGAATCTATAACTAGTGTCACAGGAATGGATCAAGATAGAGTCAGTAAGAAGAGTCAGTCATCTTGTACTTAAGTCGACATTGTGCCTTTTGTATTTAATTCCGATGCAATTTCTGTATTTCATCATCAATTAGAAGGTCCAAGGGATACAGTAAACCTGAAGTGAAGCATCGGAATCCAAAACTAGTGTCACAGGAATGGTTCAAAACATAGTCAGTAAGAAATGTAAGTCTTCTTAAGTAGGCATTGTGCCTTTTGTATTTAATTCCGATGCAATTTCTGTGTTTCGACGTCAATAAGAAGGTCAGAGGGATACAGTAAGCCTTAAGTGAAGCATCGGAATCTATAACTAGTGTCACAGGAATGGTTCAAAACATAGGCAGTAAGAAGATTCAGGCTTCTTGTCCTTAAGTCAACATTGTGCCTTATGTATTTAATTGCGATGTAATTTCTGTGTTTCATCGTCAATAAGAATGTTCAAGGGATACAGTGAACCTGGAGTGAAGCATCGGACTCTATAACTAGTGTCACAGGAACAGTTCAAAACATAGACAGTAAGAAGAGTCAGCCATCTTGTACTTAATTCGGCATTGTTTCTTTTGTATTTAATTCCGATGCAATTTCTGTGTTTCATCGTCAATAAGAAGGTCCAAGGGATACAGTAAACCTGAAGTGAAGCATCGGAATCTATAACTAGTGTCACAGGAATGGAACAAGATATAGTCAGTAAGAAGAGTCAGTCTTTTTGTACTTAAGTCGGCATTGTGCCTTTTGTATCTAAGTCCGATGCAATTTCTGTGTTTCATCGTCAATACGACGGTCCAAGGGATACAGTAAACCAGAAGTGAAGCATCGGAGTCTATAACTAGAGTCACAGGAATGGTTCAAAACATAGTCAGTAAGAAGAGTCAGTCTTCTTGTACTTAAGTCGGCATTGTGCCTTTTGTATTTAATTCCCATGCAATATCTGCGTTTCATCGTTAATAAGAACGTCAGAGGGATACAGTAAACCTGAAGTGAAGCATCGGCATCTATATCTAGTGTCACAGGAATGGTTCAAAACAGTCAGTAAGAAGAGTCAGTCTTCTTGTACTTAAGTCGCCATTTTGCCTTTTGTATTTAATTCCGATGCAATATCTGTGTTTCATCGTCAATAAGAAGGTCCAAGGGACACAGTAAACCTGAAGTGAAGCATCGGAATCTGTAACTAGCGTCACAGGAATGGTTCAAAACATAGACACTAAGAAGAGTCAGGCTGCTTGTACTTAAGACGGCATTGTGCCTTTTCAATTTAATTCCGATGCAATTTCTGTGTTTCATCGTCAATAAGAAGGTCAGAGGGATACAGTGGACCTGAGGTGAAGCATCGGAATCTATAACTAGTGTCACAGCAATGGTTCGAAGCATAGACAGTAAGAACAGTCAGTCTTCTTGTACTTAAGTCGGCATTGTGCATTTTCTATTTAATTAGAATGCAATATCTGTGTTTCGTCGCCAATAAGAAGGTCCAAAGGATACATTACCTCTGAAGTGAAGCATCGGAATCTATAACTAATGTCACAGGAATGGTTCAAACATAGACAGCAGTAAAGAGTCAGTCTTCTTATACTTAAGTCGGCATTGTGACTTTTGTATTTAGTTCCGATGCAATTTCTGTGTTTCATCGTCAATACGAAGGTCCTAGGGATACAGTATACCTGAAGGGAAGCCTCGGAATCTACAACTAGTGTCACAGGAATGGTTCAAAACATACTCAGTAAGAAGAGCCAGTCATCTTGTACTTAAGTAGGCATTGTGCCTTTTGTATTCAATTCCGATGCAATTTCTGTGTTTCATCGACAATAAGAAGGTCCAAGGGATACAGTAAACCTGAAGTGAAGCATCGGAATCTTTAACTAGCGTCACAGGAATGGTTCAAAACATAGACACTAAGAAGAGTCAGTCTGCTTGTACTTAAGACGGCATTGTGCCTTTTCTATTTAATTCCGATGCAATATCTGTGTTTCATCGTTAATAAGAAGGTCAGAGGGATACAGTAAACCTGAAGTGAAGCATCGTAATCTATAACTAGTGTCACAGGAATGGTTCAAAACAGTCAGTAAGAAGAGTCAGTCTTCTTGTACTTAAGTCGGCATTGTGCATTTTGTATTTAACTCCGTTGCAATTTCTGTGTTTCATCGTCAAAAAGAAGGTCCAAGGGATACAGTAAACCCGAACTGAAGCATCGGAATCTATAACTAGTGTCACAGGAATGGATCAAGATAGAGTCAGTAAGAAGAGTCAGTCATCTTGTACTTAAGTCGACATTGTGCCTTTTGTATTTAATTCCGATGCAATTTCTGTATTTCATCGTCAATTAGAAGGTCCAAGGGATACAGTAAACCTGAAGTGAAGCATCGGAATCCAAAACTAGTGTCACAGGAATGGTTCAAAACATAGTCAGTAAGAAGAGTAAGTCTTCTTAAGTAGGCATTGTGCCTTTTGTATTTAATTCCGATGCAATTTCTGTGTTTCGACGTCAATAAGAAGGTCAGAGGGATACAGTAAGCCTTAAGTGAAGCATCGGAATCTATAACTAGTGTCACAGGAATGGTTCAAAACATAGGCAGTAAGATGATTCAGGCTTCTTGTCCTTAAGTCAGCATTGTGCCTTATGTATTTAATTGCGATGTAATTTCTGTGTTTCATCGTCGATAAGAAGGTTCAAGGGATACAGTGAACCTGGAGTGAAGCATCGGACTCTATAACTAGTGTCACAGGAACGGTTCAAAACATAGACAGTAAGAAGAGTCAGCCTTATTGTACTTAATTCGGCTTTGTTTCTTTTGTATTTAATTCCGTAGCAATTTCTGTGTTTCATCGTCAATAAGAAGGTCCAAGGGATACAGTAAACCTGAAGTGAAGCATCGGAATCTATAACTAGTGTCACAGGAATGGAACAAGATGTAGTCAGTAAGAAGAGTCAGTCTTTTTGTACTTAAGTCGGCATTGTGCCTTTTGTATCTAATTCCGATGCAATTTCTGTGTTTCATCGTCAATACGACGGTCCAAGGGATACAGTAAACCAGAAGTGAAGCATCGGAATCTATAACTAGTTTCACAGGAATGGTTCAAAACATAGTCAGTAAGAAGAGTCAGTCTTCTTGTACTTAAGTAGGCATTGTGCCTTTTGTATTTAATTCCGATGCAATATCTGCGTTTCATCGTTAATAAGAACGTCAGAGGGATACAGTAAACCTGAAGTGAAGCATCGGAATCTATATCTAGTGTCACAGGAATGGATCAATATATAGTCATTAAGAAGAGTCAGTGTTCTTGTACTTAAGTCGGCATTGTGCATTTTGTCATTAACTCCGTTGCAATTTCTGTGTTTCATCGTCAATAAGAAGGTCCAAGGGATAGAGTGAACCTAAAGTGAAGCATCGGAATCTATAACTAGTGTCACAGGAATGGTTCAAAACATATCCAGTGAGAAGAGCCAGTCTGCTTGTACTTAAGTCGGCATTGTTCCTTTTCTATTTAATTCCGATGCAATTTCTGTGTTTCGTCGCCAATAGGAAGGTCCAAAGGATACAGTAAACCTGAAGTGAAGCATCGGAGTCTACAACTAATGTCACAGGATTCGTTCAAACATAGACAGTAGGAAGAGTCAGTCTTCTTGTACTTAAGTCGGCATTGTGCCTTTTGTATTTTGTTCCGATGCAATTTCTGTGTTTCGTCGCCAATAGGAAGGTCGAAAGGATACAGTAAACCTGAAGTGAAGCATCGGAAACAATAACTAATGTCACAGGATTCGTTCAAACATTGTCAGTAGGAAGAGTCAGTCTTCTCGTACTTAAGTCGGCATTGGGCCTTTTGTCTTTAATTCCGATGCAATTTTTGTGTTTCGTCGTCAATACGAAGGTCCAAGGGATACAGTTAACCAGAAGTGAAGCCTCGGAATCTATAACTAGTGTCATAGGAATGGTTCAAAACATAGTCAGTAAGAAGAGTAAGTCCTCTTAAGTAGGCATTGTGCCTTTTGTATTTATTTCCGATGCAATTTCTGTGTTTCGTCATCTATAAGAAGGTCCGGGGGATACAGTAAGCCTGAAGTGAAGCATCGGAATCTATAACTAGTGTCACAGGAATGGTTCAAAACATTGGCAGTAAGAAGATTCAGGTTTCTTGTCCTTAAGTCAGCATTGTGTCTTTTGTATTTAATTGCGATGTAATTTCAATGTTTCATCGTCAATGAGAAGGTTCAAGGGATACAGTGAACCTGGAGTGAAGCATCGGACTCTATAACTAGTGTCACAGGAACGGTTCAAAGCATAGACAGTAAGAAGAGTCAGCCTTCTTGTACTTAATTCGGCATTGTACCTTTTGTATTTAATTCCGATGCAATCTCTGCGTTTCATCGTTAATAAGAACGTCAGAGGGATACAGTAAACCTGAAGTGAAGCATCGGAATCTATATCTAGTGTCACAGGAATTGTTCAAAACAGTCAGTACGAAGAGTCAGTCTTCTTGTACTTAAGTCACCATTTTGCCTTTTGTATTTAATTCCGATGCTATTTCTGTGTTTCGTCGTCAATGAGAAGGTCAGAGAGATACAGTAAACCTGAAGTGAAGCATCGGAATCTATAACTAGTGTCACAGGAGTGAATCAAGGTATAGTCAGTGAGAGGAGTCAGTCTTCTCGTACTTAGGTCGGCACTGTGCCTTTTGTATTTAATACCGATGCAATTTCAGTGTTTCATCGTCAATACGAAGGTCCAAGGGATACAGTAAACCTGAAGTGAAGCATCGGAATCCATAACTAGTGTCACAGGAATGGTTCAAAACATATTCAGTAAGAAGAGTCGGTCTTCTAGTACTTCATTGGGCATTGTGCCTTTTGTATTTAAGTCCCATGCTATTTCTGTGTTTCATCGTCAATACGAAGGTCCAAGGGATACAGTAAACCAGAAGTGAAGCCTCGGAATCTATAACTAGTGGCACAGGAATGGTTCAAAACATAGTCAGTAAGAAGAGTCAGTCTTCTTGTACTTAAGTCGGCATTGTGCCTTTTGTATTTAATTCCGATGCAATATCTGTGTTTCATAGTTAGTAAGAAGGTCAGAGGGATACAGTAAACCTGAAGTGAAGCATCGTAATCTATAACTAGTGTCACAGGAATGGTTCAAAACAGTCAGTAAGAAGAGTCAGTCTTCTAGTACTTAAGTCAGCATTGTGCCTTTTGTATTTAACTCCGTTGCAATTTCTGTGTTTCATCGTCAATAAGAAGGTCCAAGGGATAGAGTGAACCTGAGGTGAAGCATCGGAAACTATAACTAGTGTAACAGGAATGGTTCAAAACATAGACAGTAGGAAGAGTCAGTCTTCTTCTCCTTAAGTTGGCATTGTACCTTTTGTATTTAATTCCGATGCACTATCTGTGTTTCATCGTCATTAAGAAGGTCCGAGGGATGCAGTAATCCTGAAATGAAGCATCGGAATCTATAACTAGTGTCACAGGAATGGTTCAAAACATAGACAGTAGGAAGATTCAGTCTACATGTACTTAAGTCGGTATTGTGCCTTTTGTATTTATTTCCGATGCAATTTCTGTGTTTCATCGTCAATAAGAAGGTCAGAGGGATACAGCAAACCTGAAGTGAAGCATCGGAATCTTTAACTAGTGTCACAGGAATGGTTCAAAACATAGACACGAAGAAGAGTCAGTCTGCTTGTACTTAAGACGGCATTGTGCCTTTTCTATCCAATTCCGATGCAATTTCTGTGTTTCATCGTCAATAAGAAGGTCAGAGGGATACAGTGAACCTGAGGTGAAGCATCGGAATCTATAACTAGTGTCACAGGAATGGATCAAAACATATCCAGTAAGAAGAGTCAGTCTTGTTGTACTTAGGTCGGCATTGTGCCTTTTGTGTTTATTTTCGATGCAATTTCTGTGTTTCATCGTCAATAAGAAGGTCCAAGGGATACAGCAAACCTGAAGTGAAGCATCGGAATCTTTAACTAGTGTCACAGGAATGGTTCAAAACATAGACACGAAGAAGAGTCAGTTTGCTTGTACTTAAGACGGCATTGTGCCTTTTCTATCCAATTCCGATGCAATTTCTGTGTTTCATCGTCAATAAGAAGGTCAGAGGGATACAGTGAACCTGAGGTGAAGCATCGGAATCTATAACTAGTGTCACAGGAATGGATCAAAACATAGTCAGTAAGAAGAGTCAGTCTGCTTGTACTTAAGTTGGCATTGTGCCTTTTGTATTTAATTCCGATGCAATATCTGTGTTTCATCGTTAATAAGAAGGGCAGAGGGATACAATAAACCTGAAGTGAAGCATCGGAATCTACAACTAGTGTTACAGGAATGGTTCAAATCGTAGTCAGTAAGAAGAGTCAGTCTTCTTGTACTTAAGTCGGTATTGTGTCTTTTGTATTTAATTCCGATGCAATTCCTGTGTTTCATCGTCAATAAGAAGGTCCAAGGGATACAGTAATCCCGAAGTGAAGCATCGGAATCTACAACTAGTGTCACAGGAATGGTTCAAATCATAGTCAGTAAGAAGAGTCAGTCTTCTTGTACTTAAGTCGGTATTGTGTCTTTTGTATTTAATTCCGATGCAATTCCTGTGTTTCATCGTCAATAAGAAGGTCCAAGGGATACAGTAATCCCGAAGTGAAGCATCGCAATCCAAAACTAGTGTCACAGGAATGGTTCAAATCATAGTCAGTAAGAAGGGTAAGTCTTCTTAAGTCGGCATTGTGCCTTTTGTATTTAATTCCGATGCAATTTCTGTGTTTCATCGTCAATAATAAGGTCAGAGGGATACAGTGAACCTGAGGTGAAGCATCGGAATCTATAACTAGTGTCACAGGAATGGTTCAAAACATAGACAGTAGGAAGATTCAGTCTACATGTACTTAAGTCGGTATTGTGCCTGTTGTATTTATTTCCGATGCCATTTCTGTGTTTCATCGTCAATAAGAAGGTCAGAGGGATACAGTTAACTTGAAGTGAAGCATCGGAATCTATAACTAGTGTCACACGATTGGTTCAAAACATAGTCAGTAAGAAGAGTCAGTCTTCTTGTACTTAAGTCGGCATTGTGCCTTTTGTATTTAATTTCGGTGAAATTTCTGTGTTTCATCGTCAATAAGAAGGTCCAAGAGATACAGTAAACCTGAAGTGGAGCATCGGAAACTATAACTAGTGTCACTGGAATGGTTCAAACATAGACAGTAAGAAGAGTCAGTCTTCTTGTACTTACGACAACATTGTGCCTTTTCAATTAATTCCGATGCAATTTCTGTGTTTCATCGTCAATAAGAAGGTCAGAGGGATACAGTGGACCTGAGGTGAAGCATCGGAATCTATAACTAGTGTCACAGCAATGGTTCGAAACATAGACAGTAAGAACAGTCAGTCTTCTTGTACTTAAGTCGGCATTGTGCATTTTCTATTTAATTAGGATGCAATTTCTGTGTTTCGTCGCCAATAAGAAGGTCCAAAGGATACAGTAACCCTGAAGTGAAGCATCGGAATCTATAACTAATGTCACAGGAATGGTTCAAACATAGACAGCAGTAAAGAGTCAGTCTTCTTATACATAAGTCGGCATTGTGCCTTTTGTATTTAGTTCCGATGCAATTTCTGTGTTTCATCGTCAATAAGAAGGTCCTAGGGATACAGTAAACCTGAAGTGAAGCCTCGGAATCTACAACTAGTGTGACAGGAATGGTTCAAAACATACTCAGTAAGAAGAGCCAGTCATCTTGTACTTAAGTAGGCATTGTGCCTTTTGTATTCAATTCCGATGCAATTTCTGTGGTTCATCGTCAATAAGAATGTCCAACGGATACAGTAAACCCGAAGTGAAGCATCGGAATCTTTAACTAGCGTCACAGGAATGTTATAAAACATAGACACTAAGAAGAGTCAGTCTGCTTATCTTAAGACGGCATTGTGCCTTTTCTATTTAATTCCGATGCAATTTCTGTGCTTCATTGTCTATACGAAGGTCCAAGGGATACAGTAAACCGGAAGTGAAGCATCGTAATCTATAACTAGTGTCACAGGAATGGTTCAAAACATAGTCAGTAAGAAGAGTCAGTCTTCTTGTACTTAAGTCAGCACTGTGCCTTTTGTATTTAATTCCGATGAAATATCTGTGTTTCATCGTTAATAAGAACGTCAGAGGGATACAGTAAACCTGAAGTGAAGCCTCGGAATCTACAACTAGTGTCACAGGAATGGTTCAAAACATACTCAGTAAGAAGAGCCAGTCATCTTGTACTTAAGTAGGCATTGTGCCTTTTGTATTCAATTCCGATGCAATTTCTGTGTTTCGTCGTCAATAAGACGGTCCAAGGTATACAGTAAACCTGAAGTGAAGCATCCGAATCTGTAACTAGTGTCACAGGAATGGATCAATATATAGTCAGTAAGAAGAGTCAGTGTTCTTGTACTTAAGTCGGCATTGTGCCTTTTGTATTTAATTCCGAAGCAATTTCTGTGTTTCATCGTCAATAAGAAGGTCCAAGGGATACAGTAAACCTGAAGTGAAGCATCGGAATCCATAACTAGTGTCACAGGAATGGTTCAAAACATAGACAGTAAGAAGAGACAGTTCTTGTACCTAAGTCGGCATTGTGCCTTTTCTATTTAATTCCGATGCAATTTCGGTGTTTCGTCGTCAATAAGAAGGTCCAAGGGATACAGTAAACCTTGTGTGAAGCATAGGAATCTATAACTAGTGTCACAGGAATGGTTCAAAACACAAACAGTAAGAAGAGTCAGTCTTCGTGCACTTAAGTCGGCATTGTGCCTTTTGCATTTAATTCAGATGCAATTTCTGTGTTTCATCGTCAATTTGAAGGTCAGAGAGATACAGTAAACCTGAAGTGAAGCATCGGAATCTATAACTAGTGTCACAGGAATGGTTCAAAACATAGGCAGTAAGAAGATCCAGTCTTCTTTTCCTTTAGTCGGCATTGTGCGTTTTGTATTTAATTCCGACGCAATTTATGTGTTTCATCGTCAATAAGAAGGTCCAAGGGATACAGTAAACCTGAAGTGAAGCATCTGAATCTATAATTAGTGTCACAGGAATGAATCAAGGTATAGTCAGTAAGAGGAGTCAGTCTTCTCGTACTTAGGTCGGCACTGTGCCTTTTGTATTTAATACCGATGCAATTTCAGTGCTTCATCGTCAATACGATGGTCCAAGGGATACAGTAAACCTGAAGTGAAGCATCGGAATCCATAACTAGTGTCACAAGAATGGTTCAAAACATAGTCAGTAAGAAGAGTCAGTCTTCTAGTACTTCATTGGGCATTGTGCCTTTTGTATTTAATTCCATGCAATTTCTGTGTTTCATCGTCAATACGAAGGTCCAAGGGTTACGGTAAACCAGAAGTGAAGCATCGGAATCTATAACTAGTGACACAGGAATGGTTCAAAACATAGTCAGTTAGAAGAGTCAGTCTTCTTGTACTTAAGTCGGCATTGTGCCTTTTGTATTTAATTCCGATGCAATATCTGTGTTTCATCGTTAATAAGAAGGTCAGAGGGACACAGTAAACCTGAAGTGAAGCATCGTAATCTATAACTAGTGTCACAGGAATGGTTCAAAACAGTCAGTAAGAAGAGTCAGTCTTCTTGTACTTAAGTCGGCATTGTGCCTTTTGTATTTAACTCCGTTGCAATTTCTGTGTTTCATCGTCAAAAAGAAGGTCCAAGGGATAGAGTGAACCTGAGGTGACGCATCGGAAACTATAACTAGTGTCACAGGAATGGTTCAAAACATAGACAGTAGGAAGAGTCAGTCTTCTTCTACTTAGGTTGGCATTGTACCTTTTGTATTTAATTCCGATGCACTATCTGTGTTTCATCGTCATTAAGAAGGTCCGAGGGATGCAGTAATCCTGAAATGAAGCATCGGAATCTATAACTAGTGTCACAGGAATGGTTCAAAACATAGACAGTAGGAAGATTACGTCTACATGTACTTAAGTCGGTATTGTGCCTTTTGTATTTATTTCCGATGCAATTTCTGTGTTTCATCGTCAATAAGAAGGTCAGAGGGATACACTAAACCTGAAGTGAAGCATCGGAATCTATAACTAGTGTCACAGGAATGGTTCAAAACATATCCAGTAAGAAGAGTCAGTCTTGTTGTACTTAGGTCGGCATTGTGCCTTTTGTATTTATTTTCGATGCAATTTCTGTGTTTCATCGTCAATAAGAAGGTCCAAGGGATACAGCAAACCTGAAGTGAAGCATCGGAATCTTTAACCAGTGTCACAGGAATGGTTCAAAACATAGACACTAAGAAGAGTCAGTCTGCTTGTACTTAAGACGGCATTGTGCCTTTTTTATTCAATTCCGATGCAATTTCTGTGTTTCATCGTTAACAAGAAGGTCAGAGGGATACAGTGAACCTGAGGTGAAGCATCGGAATCTATAACTAGTGTCACAGGAATGGATCAAAACATAGTCAGTAAGGAGAGTCAGTCTGCTTGTACTTATGTTGGCATTGTGCCTTTTCTATTTAATTCCGATGCAATATCTGTGTTTCATCGTTAATAAGAAGGTCAGAGGGATACAATAAATCTGAAGTGAAGCATTGGAATCTACAACTAGTGTCACAGGAATGGTTCAAATCATAGTCAGTAAGAAGAGTCAGTCTTCTTGTACTTAAGTCGGCATTGTGCCTTTTGTATTTAATTCCGATGCAATTTCTGTGTTTCATCGTCAATAAGAAGGTCCAAGGGATACAGTGAACCTGAGGTGAAGCATCGGAATCTATAACTAGTGTCACAGGAATGGTTCAAAACATAGACAGTAGGAAGAGTCAGTCTTCTTGTACTTAAGTTGGCATTGTGCCTTTTCTATTTAATTCCGATGCAATTTCTGTGTTTCATCGTCAATAAGAAGGTCCAAGGGATACAGTAAACCTGGAGTGAAGCATCGGACACTATAACTAGTGTCACAGGAACGGTTCAAAACATAGACAGTAGGAAGAGTCAGCCTTCTTGTACTTAAGACGGCATTGTTTCTTTTGTATTTAATTCCGATGCAATATCTGTGTTTCATCGTCAATAAGAAGGTCCAAGGGATACAGTAAACCTGAAGTGAAGCATCGGAATCTGTAACTAGTGTCACAGGTATGGATCAAGATGTAGTCAGTAAGAAGAGTCAGTCTTGTTGTACTTAAGTCGGCATTGTGCCTTTTGTATCTAATTCCGATGCAATTTCTGTGTTTCATCGTCAATGAGAAGGTCCATGGGATACAGTAAACCTGAAGTGAAGCATCGGAATCCATAACTAGTGTCACAGGAATGGTTCAAAACATAGTCAGTAAGAAGAGTCAGTCTTCTTGTACGTAAGTCGGCATTGTGCCTTTTGTATTTAATTCCGATGAAATTTCTGTGTTTCATCATCAATACGTCGGTCCAAGCGATACATTAAACCAGAAGTGAAGCATCGCAATCTATAACTAGTGTCACAGGAATGGTTCAAAACATAGTCAGTAAGAAGAGTCATTCTTCTTGTACTTAAGTTGGCATTGTGCCTTTTGTATTTAAATCCGATGCACTATCTGCGTTTCATCGTTATTAAGAAGGTCCAAGGGATACAGTAAACCTGAAATGAAGCATCGGAATCTATATCTAGTGTCACAGGAATGGTTCAAATCATAGACAGTAGGAAGATTCAGTCTACATGTACTTAAGTCGGTATTGTGCCTGTTGTATTTATTACCGATGCAATCTCTGTGTTTCATCGTCAATATGAAGGTCAGAGGGATACAGTTAACTTGAAGTGAAGCGTCGGAATCTATAACTAGTGTCACACGAATGGTTCAAACATAGACAGTAAGAAGAGTCAGACTTCTTCTACTTAAGTCGACATTGTGCCTTTTCTATTTAATTCCGATGCAATTTCTGTGTTTCACCGTCAATAAGAGGGTCAGAGGGATACAGTGAACATGAAGTGATGCAACGGAATCTATAACTAGTGTCACCGGAATGGTTCAGAACATAGTCAGTAAGAAGAGTCAGTCTACTTGTCCTTAAGTCGGCATTGTGCCTTTTGTATTTAATTCCGATGCAATTTCTGTGTTTCGTCGCCAATAAGAAGGTCCAAAGGATACAGTAACCCTGAAGTGAAGCATCGGAATCCATAACTAATGTCACAGGAATGGGTCAAAACATAGACAGTAGGAAGATTCAGTCTTCTTATACTTAAGTCGGCATTGTGCCTTTTGTATTTAGTTCCGATGCAATTTCTGTGTTTCATCGTCAATAAGAAGGTCCAAGGGATACGGTAAACCTGAAGCGAAGCATCGGAATCTATAACTAGTGTCACAGGAATGGTTCAAAACATAGTCAGTAAGAAGGATCAGTCTTCTAGTACTTTAGTCGGCATTGGGCCTTTTCCTTTTTATTCCGATGCAATTTATGTGTTTCATCGTCAAAAAGATGGTCAGAGTGATTCAGTAAACCTGACGTGAAGCATCGGAATTCATAACTAGTGTCACAGGAATGGTCCAAAACATAGACAGTTAGAAGAGTAAGCCTTCTTGTACTTCTGTCGGCATTGTGCCTTTTCTATTTAATTCCGATGCAATTTCTGTGCTTCACCGTCAATAAGAGGGTCAGAGGGTTACAGTGAACATGAAGTGATGCAACGGAATCTATAACTAGTGTCACCGGAATGGTTCAAAACATAGTCAGTAAGAAGAGTCAGTCTACTTTTCCTTCAGTCGGCATTGTGCCTTTTGTATTTAATTCCGATGCAATTTCTGTGTTTCATCGTCAATAAGAAGGTCCAAGGAATACAGTAAACCTGAAGTGAAGCATCGGAATCTGTAACTAGCGGTACAGGAATGGTTCAAAACATAGACACTAAGAAGAGTCAGTCTGCTTGTACTGAAGTCGGCATTGTGCCTTTTCTATTTAATTCCGATGCAATTTCTGTGCTTCATCGTCAATAAGAAGGTTAGAGGGATACAGTGAACCTGAGGTGAGGCATCGGAATCTATAACTAGTGTCATAGGAATGGTTCAAAACATAGACAGTAAGAAGAGTCTGTCTTCTTGTACTTAAGTAGGCATTGTGCCTTTTCTATTTAATTCCGATGCAATTTCTGTGTTTCGTCGCCAATAAGAAGGTCCTAAGGATACAGTAAACCTGAAGTGAAGCATCGGAATCTGAACTAGTGTCACAGGAATGGTTCAAAGCATAGTCAGTAAGAAGACTCAGTCTTCTTGTACTTAAGTTGGCATTGTGCCTTTTGTATTTAATTCCGATGCACTATCTGTGTTTCATCGTCATTAAGAAGGTCGAAGGGATACAGTAAACCTGAAAAAAAGCATCGGAAATTATAACTAGTGTCACAGCGATGGTTCAAATCATAGTCAGTAAGAAGAGTCAGTCTTCTTGTACTTAAGTCGGCATTGTGCCTTTTCTATTTAATTCCGATGCAATTACTGTGTTTCATCGTCCATAAGAGGGTCAGAGGGATACAGTAAACCTGAAGTGAAGCATCGGAATCTATAACTAGTGTCACAGGAATGGTTCAAATCATAGACAGTAGGATGAGTCAGTCTTCTTGTACTTAAGTCGGCATTGGGCCTTTTGTCTTTAATTCCGATGCAATTTCTGTGTTTCATCGTCAATAAGAAGGTACAAGGGATACAGTGAACATGAAGTGATGCATTGCAATATATAACTAGTGTCACAGGAATGGATCAAGATATAGTCAGTATGAAGAGTCAGTCTTCTTGTACTTAAGTCGGCATTGTGCCTTTTCTATTTAATTCCGATGCAATTTCTGTGTTTCATCGTCAAAAAGAGGGTCAGTGGGATACAGTAAACCTGAAGTGAAGCATCGGAATCCATAACTAGTGTCACAGGAATGGATAAAATCATATACAGGAGGAAGAGTCAGTCTTCTTGTACTTAAGTTGGCATTGTGCCTTTTGTATTTAATTCCGATGCACTATTTGTGTTTCATCGTCATTAAGAAGGTCCAAGGGATACAGTAAACCTGAAATGAATCATCGGAATCTATAACTTGTGTCACAGGAATGGTTCAAAACAGTCAGTAAGAAGAGTCAGTCTTCTTGTACTTATGTCGGCATTGAGCCTTTTGTATTTAATTCCGATGCACTATCTGTGTTTCATCGTCATTAAGAACGTCCAAGGGATACAGTAAACCTGAAATAAAGCATTGGAATTTATAACTAGTATCACAGGAATGGTTCCAAACATAACCAGTAGGAAGATTCAGTATACATGTACTTAAGTCGGTATTGTGCATTTTGTATTTATTTCCGATGCAATTTCTGTGTTTCATCGTCAATACGAAGGTCAGTGGGATACAGTAAACTTGAAGTGAAGCATCGGAATCGATAACTAGTGTCACAGGAATGGTTCAAAGCATAGTCAGTAAGAAGAGTCAGTCCTCTTGTACTTAAGTCGGCATTGTGCCTTTTCGATTTAATTCCGATGCAATTTCAGTGTTTCATCGTCAATAAGAGGGTCCGAGGAATACAGTGAACATGAAGTGAAGGATGGGAATCTATAACTAGTGTCACAGGAATGGTTCAAAACATAGTCAGTAAGAAGAGTCAGTCTTCTCATCCTTAAGTCGGCATTGTGCCTTTTGTATTTAATTCCGATGCAATTTCTGTGTTTCGTCGTCAATAAGAAGATCCAAACGCTACAGTAACCCTGAAGTGAAGCTTCGGAATCCATAACTAATGTCACAGGAATGGTTCAAAACATAGACAGTAGGAAGAGTCAGTCTTCTTATACTAAAGTCGGCATTGTGCCTTTTGTATTTAGTTCCGATGCAATTTCTGTGGTTCATCGTCAATAAGAAGGTCAGAGGGATACAGTAAACCTGAAGTGAAGCATCGGAATCTATAACTAGTGTCACAGGAATGGTTCAAAGAATAGACAGTAGGAAGAGTCTGTCTTCTTGTACTTAAGTTGGCACTGTGACTTTTGTATTTAATTCCGATGCACTATCTGTGTTTCATCGTCATTAAGAAGTTCGAAGCTATACAGTAAACCTGAAATGAAGCATCGGAATCTATAACCAGTGTCACAGGAATGGTTCAAAACATAGACAATAGGAAGATTCAGTCTACATGTACTAAAGTCGGTATTGTGCCTTTTGTATTTTTTTCCGATGCAATTTCTGTGTTTCATCGTCAATAAGAAGGTCAGAGGGATACAGTTAACCTGAAGTGAAGCATCGGAATCTTCAACTAGTGTCAAAAGGTTGGTTCAAAACATAGTCAGTAAGAAGAGTCAGTCTTCTTGTACTTAAGTCGGCAATGTGCCTTTTGTATTTAATTTCGATGCAATTTCTGCGTTTCATCGTCAATAAGAATGTCCAAGTGATACAGTAAACATGAAGTGGAGCATCGGAATCTATAACTAGTGTCACAGGAATGGTTCAAACATAGTCAGTAAGAAGAGTCAGTCTTCTTGTACTTAAGTCGGCATTGTGCCTATTCTATTTAATTCCGATGCAATTTCTGTGTCTCATCGTCAATAAGAAGGTCCAAGGGATACAGTAAACCTGAAGTGACGCATCGGAATCTATAACTAGTGTCACAGGAATGGATCAAGATATAGTCAGTAAGAAGAGTCAGTCTTCTTGTACTTAAGTCGGCATTGTGCCTTTTGTATTTAATTCCGATGCAATTTCTGTGTTTCATTGTCAAAAAGAAGGTCAGAGGGATACAGTAAACCTGAAGTGAAGCATCGGAATCTATAACTAGTGTCACAGGAATGGTTCAAATCATAGACAGTAGGAAGAGTCAGTCTTCTTGTACTTAAATTGGCATTGTGACTTTTCTACTTAATTCCCATGCACTGTCTGTGTTTCATCGTCATTAAGAAGGTCCAAGGGATACAGTAAACCTGAAATGAAGCATCGGAATCTATAACTAGTGTCACTGGAATGGTTCAATACATAGACAGTAAGAAGAGTCACTCTTCTTGTACTTAAGTCGGCATTGTGCTTTTTCTATTTAATTCCGATGCAATTTCTGTGTTTCATCGTCAATAAGAACGTCCAAGGGATACAGTAAACCTGAAATGAAGCATTGGAATTTATAACTAGTGTCACAGGAATGGTTCCAAACATAAACAGTAGGAAGATTCAGTATACATGTACTTAAGTCGGTATTGTGCATTTTGTATTTATTTCCGATGCAATTTCAGTGTTTCATCGTCAATACGAAGGTCAGAGGGATACAGTAAACTTGAAGTGAAGCATCGGAATCTATAACTAGTGTCACAGGAATGGTTCAAAGCACAGTCAGTAAGAAGAGTCAGTCTTCTTATCCTTAAGTCGGCATTGTGCCTTTTGTATTTAATTCCGATGCAATTTCTGTGTTTCGTCGCCAATAACAAGATCCAAACGCTACAGTAACCCTGAAGTGAAGCTTCGGAATCCATAACTAATGTCACAGGAATTGTTCAAAACTTAGACAGTAGGAAGAGTCAGTCTTCTTATACTTAAGTCGGCATTGTGCCTTTTGTATTTAGTTCCGATGCAATTTCTGTGGTTCATCGTCAATTAGAAGGTCCTAGGGATACAGTAAACCTGAAGTGAAGCATCGGAATCTACAACTAATGTCACAGGAATGGTTCAAAGCATAGTCCGTAGGAAGTGTCAGTCTTCTTGTACTTAAGTAGGCATTGTACCTTTTGTATTTAATTCCGATGCAATTTCTGTGTTTCATCGTCAATAAGAAGGTCCAAGGGATACAGTAAACCTGAAGTGAAGCATCGGAATCAATAACTAGTGTCACAGGAATGGATCAAGATATGGTCAGTAAGAAGAGTCAGTCTTCTTGTACCTAAGTCGGCATTGTGCGTTTTCTATTTAATTCAGATGCTATTTCTGTGTTTCATCGTCAAAAAGAAGGTCAGAGGGATACAGTAAACCTGAAGTGAAGCATCGGAATCTATAACTAGTGTCACAGGAATGGTTCAAATCATAGACAGTAGGAAGAGTCAGTCTTCTGGTACTTATATTGGCATTGTGACTTTTGTACTTAATTCCCATGCACTGTCTGTGTTTCATCGTCATTAAGAAGGTCCAAGGGATACAGTAAACCGTAAATGAAGCATCGGAATCTATAACTAGTGTCACTGGAATGGTTCAACACATAGACAGTAAGAAGAGTCAGACTTCTTGTACTTAAGTCGGCATTGTGCCTTTTCTATTTAATTCCGATGCAATTTCTGTGTTTCATCGTCAATAAGAACGTCCAAGGGATACAGTAAACCTGAAATGAAGCATTGGAATTTATAACTAGTGTCACAGGAATGGTTCCAAACATAAACAGTAGGAAGATTCAGTATACATGTACTTAAGTCGGTATTGTGCACTTTGTATTTATTTCCGATGCAATTTCTGTGTTTCATCGTCATTACGAAGGTCAGAGGGATACAGTAAACTTGAAGTGAAGCATCGGAATCTATAACTAGTGTCACAGGAATGGTTCAAAACATAGTCAGTAAGAAGAATCAGTCTTCTTATCCTTAAGTCGGCATTGTGCCTTTTGTATTTAATTCCGATGCAATTTCTGTGTTTCGTCGCCAATAAGAAGATCCAAACGCTACAGTAACCCTGGAGTGAAGCTTCGGAATCCATAACTAATGTCACAGGAATGGTTCAAAACATAGACAGTAGGAAGAGTCAGTCTTCTTATACTTAAGTCGGCATTGTGCCTTTTGTATTTAGTTCCGATGCAATTTCTGTGGTTCATCGTCAATTAGAAGGTCCTAGGGATACAGTAAACCTGAAGTGAAGCATCGGAATCTACAACTAATGTCACAGGAATGGTTCAAAGCATAGTCCGTAGGAAGTGTCAGTCTTCTTGTACTTAAGTAGGCATTGTACCTTTTGTATTTAATTCCGATGCAATTTCTGTGTTTCATCGTCAATAAGAAGGTCCAAGGGATACAGTAAACCTGAAGTGAAGCATCGGAATCAATAACTAGTGTCACAGGAATGGATC